>NC_133540.1:16005000-18650000 GCF_048773025.1 Camelus bactrianus
TCTGATGCTAGGAGCTCTGGGGAGGAGGCTGGTCTGAGCTGAGAGGTGCTGTAGGTCAAATGCACATCAGATGCTGAGACTTGTCTAGGAAAAAGAATGTAAACTATCTTGTTACTTTCTATATTGATTACATGTCAAAATGATAGTATTTTACATACAGTAGAATAAGTAAGATCTGTTCTTAAAATCAGTTTCTAGTATTTGTTTTTGTTTGTTTGTTTAGTTCTTTGTTTAATTTTTAAATGTGGCAACTGGGAAACTTTCTTTACATGGATCTCATTTCATTACTGATGGGCAGCGTGTCCTGGGATAGTCTCATCCCTTTGCTTATAGATGAGATGCTGAATCCCAAGATGCAGAATGAGGCTCCGGTTGAGGTGGGAGTGGAGCCTGAGTCTCCTGACTCCTAGGCTCAGCACCTGCACGGCTCAGGCCCTCTCTTCATGCCTGACAGTCACCATGCCAGGTTAAGACATCAGAAACACCGCCAGGGACTTCCGAAAGAACTCCTAATGCAGGAAAAGGCTTGTCACGGAGTTTGGGACAGAGCAGGGAAAGGTTCATATTCACTTTGTCCCTGTGATTATGTCAAAGGCCTCACTTTGCCTCGAAAGTGCAGACGAGCTCTTCTGGGCTGCCTACTCCCCACCTTCTGCTCTGTTTCCCCGTGTGTCCAACATGCTGTCCCTCGGGCAGGAGAGGTTGAGATGCCTTTGCAGAGAGGTGGTCCTCCTTTGCTGCGGAGAGTGAGGGAATCTGTGTCTCCCCGGCCTACGGCCTTGGGCCTTGAGTCTGGAGAGCGCTCATGGCGGTCTCACAGGTGACGGTCAGAGCTCCTAGAATGTGCAGCTGGGTCCGCTGTGGAGGCGGTGATCTGTGATTCTTGAACTTACTTAAGATCAGATCCTAATTTCTGGTTGTTGGTCAGTTGGAGGAGAAGGTGCTAGAGAATTGATAAAAAGAAAATCCAGAACAGCCCTGTGAGTGAGAGGCACAGGGGACCCGAGTCCCACCAGCGTGTGTTCCCTGGCGAACTCTGGATGAATTTTCAGTTCCTCCCCGGAGATTCTTCTATGGCTTAAGGAAGGGGCAAGTAATGTCGTGGCCATGATCTGTACTTGTCCTCACAGGGTCCTGTGATCTACATGTCCGCACTCACATTCTTCTCCTTGGAGATGAGGTGGCAGGTTTAGGAGCCTGGGCACTGCTGAAGGCACAGCTGCCAGCACCAGTCTTCTCCCAGACTGGATCCGTTCACCTCACCTGTCACCTCCTGCTGAGCCCCCAGGTTTTAGTCCAGGTAGGTTCATCGGTGCAACGTAACCAGGGACCAACTTCTCCCCCTGGACAGACTGTTGGGTGAGCAGTGGAAGCCTGGAGCCATGCCCCAGCCCCGTGGCCATTGCCTCCCCTATTGTCATAGGAGGCACTGGTGACATTTTTGCTCAGCAACTGTTTGGCTCTGAGTCTGTAGACCCACCAGAGAATGCCAGCTTGTTTTTGCCTTTTCAAGTCTTTCCTTGGGATTTCGCAGAGTAGTTGGATGTGTGCTTAGCCCATAGTGTTTGACACTGTCACCATTGTTTACCCAGAACCTCATGTACCAGGCATGGTTCTCAGCATCAAAATACAGCAGCGCATTAAAACCTCCCTCCTGGTGGGTCTGTCTGTTGTGGTACAAAAAGCACCCAGCCAGCATCAGAACGTCAGTGAGATAACGCGGCCTGTGAGCTCGGGTGAAGCACGTTCTTCTCCAGTCACTTTTACTCCATTGTTCCTTTTACAATTCTACAGTCATTAATTTATAAAACAATGCTTTGGCGCAGGAGCAGAGCCTAATCCTCTCCTGCTACTCTTGGTGGGAGTGAGTAAAACTGTCCAGCCTGAAATGTGACCATAATTTGTAGCTCAAAATCTATCTAGACGCATGTAGGTGGAGTTTTGGTTTGGGGCTCTGACCACTTTGGTGTCCCCCGGCAGCACTGCTCCACACAGGCCCCTGCCTTCCCTGGAGCAGGAGGTGAGAATGGGTCTCACTGTCCCTGCGTCCCTGGCCTCACACACTCACGTAAATTCTTGTACAGGCAGTCAAATTCATTTTTGTTCTTGTGTGTTTCTAATTTTCGCTTGTTCCTCTTTTCCTTTTTCTTTTTCCCTTTTTCTCTTGTACTGGCCTTTGAGTATGTTGTTGCGTCTGAAAAGGTGGGCTGTGCACACCCTGCATTGGAAATAGCTGGATCGCCCTCCGTGCAGTCTCCATCACTTTAAAAGACAAAAACTTAACAGCTGCCTTGATCCATGTATTATCTTAGTCATCTTTTTATTTTCTTATTTTTGGAATGTTTGCTTTGTTATCACATCACCCACTGGTGTTTGATACCTGTTAAAATCCTTGCTTTGAGGAACCTGTTTGGTCCTCCTTATATTTGGTGACAAATGCACCCTTATTAAATTTGTTTGATTGTTTTCAAGAAGTGAGATACGAATTGATTTAGGCGGCTGCTGAGGGATTATTTTCATGGTGTATTTAATCTTGTAAAGTCAAAGTCTGCAGCATCTTGCTCAATTCCTGCTTTTCCACAAACGTGCTCGGCACGCGGTTCCTGGCTGTCACTCTGTGACGTGCGTGATGGTGCTGCCTGGCCGGCGGTCACTGGTGAGGAAGTGGCCGGCTCATGGGTGAGCAGCTGTTGGAGGAAGCAGTCACCGTTTTTGTTTTTTTTTTTTGCATTCAACTTCCCAGTGCCATTTACTTTACTTTAGCTTCATAAAGGGGCAGAAGCGGGTCTAAAATCCATGCCACTCTTTTTTCCCTTTACGTGGCAGTTTTTTCTGAGTATCAGGACAACATTGCCTTCTCCTAAGTAGCTGGCTCACCTGGATCTGGTGGACACAGGGTCCGCTAAAGGGGACCGTGGCTTCCTCTCTGCTTCAGCCAGTTGGCATGCAGAGCCAGGTCTGTGGTTTGGCTCAGCAGCCATGCAGTCCTCCCTACACAGGACTTTACTTTTAACACATGTTTTCAGTAAGTAGCTGACTCTGTGTCTGTTGCAGCTGACGTCCACCACTGACGGCCGTGTCGTTAGTTTGCCGAGTGAGTCTCCAACACCTAAGTCAGCCGTGTAGGAAGAAGCTTTGACCGACCTAGGACCTTGGATTTTTACCCCCACTCTGGTTCATCTCACCTGGGGGAAGTGTTTGGCCACCACCGTCATGCTGGCCATGAGGCCTTGTTCTCCTTTCATGCTCTGGTCCAAATGTCGACACTTCACCCTTCACTGACTTGGTCTCGCTTGAGACAGGCCAGGCTTTCTGAAAGAGTCCATCACATTCTCGGGGGGAAGAGAACAGATGTAAGTGTCACAAGTAGAAGGAGTCTAGGCTGTCCGGGTTGGCAAATGCAGGCTTGGATCTGTGATGGCTGGGCTGTGCCCTGGACACAGGCCTTTCCCGTGGCTCCTGAGAGCCCAGGGTTCAGAGTGAGAACAGCCTTGCCTGGGTTCCTCCATCCTCATCTGCTCACTGGCAAGTGTGTCTGCTAATTAGAAGCTTCCACAGACCTCGGGCCCTTCAAAGTTCAGACCACGGAAGAACCTTGAGTCCCTTCTCCAGGGCCTCCTGTGTGAGAATCCAGTGCCTACTGAGGTGACCCGTGCCAGGAGATGCCTCCCCATCCAGGGAGCACCCTTCAGAAGATTGTGACTCACTGCACCATGCTATGAGCTTGTGGGGTTCCGGCCGTGGTCCCTGCAGAACCAGACTTGAGATGGGCTTAGCGATGGAAATGACAAGACAGATTCCAGTGCAGGGATAGGTGGAGGGAACAGGGGAAATTTAATGTGACCTCAAACACCTAGGTGAGTGCTGGGGCTGTTACTAATATGGGGAGCGTGGGAGGTACCTCCAGAAATCGAATTCCAGAGTAAATGGTGGACATGAGGCATTTTTAAGATGCCATTTGTCATCCAAGTTAGGACTTCAAAGACGCACTCTGGTCTATGAGCCTGGGGCCCCGGTGAAGTTGCCGGTCTAGAGATACACGTTGTGAGTCGTCATTCTTAGCTGGTGTTCACAGCCGTGTAGTTGGATGAGCTCATCTCGAGAGGTGCAGACTGAGGCTGAGGGGGGGCAGGGCTGTGCCTCGGTTAGAGGAAAGCCCAGACAATGCAGGTTTGGTGTGTCAGTCAGCGGCAGCGTTTGCGATTTTCAGAGCAATACCATTTAACCTTAAGGGGCGGGGGGATGGGGAGGGCCACCCAGGAAGAAATCTGAAGGGAAGGTTGTGGCCACGTGTGCGCGTCTTGGGACGATGCAGTGGCTGCAGTGTCCAGGGTCCGGAAGGGGAGTCTCCTCAGAAGCTAAAGTTGGAGTGGGGAGAAGGTAGTCACACCCATCTGTGAGGGAGAGAGGGAGGCCTAGGAAGTCCCCACCCTACTGGACTCGCTTTCCCATGAACAGAAGGCAATCAGACAGAGGATCTGAGGTGAGAAGGGATGGGGGCTGGGAGGGGAGTCAACCTGGAGAATGGTGTTTGGACAGTTTTGGAATAATCTCCCTGCAAAATAGAGTTAAAAATTCTCAGACTCTTAAGAACATTGATGGTGACTGGGGAGGAGACAGTTGTTTTTCTGGCCTCCTAAGGGTAAGTCATGTATCCGGGGACACACAGAAGAATCAGGCAGTCTGTTCTGGGGGCTTGACCCTTACCGGGGGGAACAGAGCAAGTTTGAAGGGGGAGGAGGGCAGCGGAGGGAAACGAGCCAGGCCCCGTGTCACGTACCAGTTGGCCGCCCTACTTGCGTGTTGCATTCACATCCATGCCTCCCAGGTGGGTGGTGGCAGCCCCCTTTTGCAGATTGGGAAGCCTTCTCAGAGGGGTTAAGGAATTGGTCTGTTTTGCGGCTAGTAAATGCTGTAGCAAGATTCAAGCAGGGCCTTGTCAGATTTCAAGAGCATGTATTCTCTACTAATTCCGGTACCTCCCTGTTGTACGTGGAATGGTGAAGTGGGTCAGTTTTGGAGCCTTTCAGAGAAAGTGCAACTTATGTGCCTCAGGACTGTTTCACAAATCTCAGTGTTCTTTGATGGTTCGGCACCGCAGTGCTTTTCGCCCCACAGAAGTAAGGTCTTACTCTTTTGATGATGACGTGGTTGCAAATGACGTACAGGTGCAAAACCAGACTTAGCAGCTTCTGAAGGGAAACTCTCTAGTTCTCCCTTGATAGACTTTCTTCCGCGGGATATAAATGTGCTGCAGCGTAGGCCTGAGCTTTCCGTATGGAGTGAGGGTTTCATATATAAAGTTAGCATAAAACGGTCAGATGAAGAAAATCGACAATGAAAATTTATTTTTGGGTTTCACTAGACAAGATATACTATCAGTTCATGGCCCTTATAGCGAATGAAATTGAGTACAGAACATTGCATTTGTTCCTTTCTATTTAGAGTTCTCTTACTGCATAAGGCTGCCTGCTTTGGAACATCAGCTCCACCACCAGGGCGCTGTCTTTGTGTTGGTGTGATTGCATTTACACAGTGCATGTAATCTGGGCTTCCTCAGCCCCAAACACTCCAGTGCAGAATTACGGGCTGTAGCCATCTCTTAGTCACGCAAATATTTCTAAAATTATATGATGCTAGAAAAGAAAAAAGAGAGAGAGAGAGACTGCCCTTATCAAAATTCCTTTCAATTCTAACTGCAAACTGTTGTTGAGCAGCTCTGGTTTCCTTTGGATATGAATATATACATTTCTTTGCATGTAACCTGGATTTTGGACTAGAACACCAAGCTCTTGCTGTCCACAAGCCACAAAAATAGTAACCATATTGCATACGTGTGAAATATTTTATTCCTTTTTCTGAGAAAGAATCCTTGAATTTGGGACTTCAGCTGTGATTTTTGCTTTTTGCTTCTCCCACCCCTCTTGTAATCTCTCACTCCTACACACGTGGCCCCCAAGAGGTCGTGGTCTCAAAGGAGCAGGCAAACACCCAGTTGGTCTCCATGCAGTGCTGATGTAGAGGGAGCCCAGTCAAGACCTAAAGGACATTATCAGAGAGGAATTCCTGGAAGAAATGGGCTCTACTTTCAGTTGTGAGGACATAGTAAGTGTTAGCCAGGAGAAGGCATCAAGAGGATGGCTCACGTGGCAGGAGCAGCCCGGGCAGAGGCCTGGAGGCTTGTGGGGTGGAAACTCGGGGAGTGTGCCTTGTGTGGTCCAGGGTGGAGGGTGCCCTGCTGGGGACGACACTGGAGATGACCTTGGGTGGAGGGCTTTGGATGAGTTTGGGTTTTACTAGAACTGACACAGGAGGCAGTGAAGGGTGTCAGCAGGTAGTGACCCTCAGAAAAGGTACTTCTGGTTTTGCTTCTGATATTCTACAGAAAGAAGTGTCGGGATGGGCGAGAGCAGGTATGTCTGTAATTTGGAGTCCCACCCCGTCATTCATTTATTCATTACACGAGCACTTCTGAGTGGCCAGGGGAGAGAGAGTGGACCCACATTAGTAAGCAAAATGTATTTGCTTCTTGGGAGCTTAGCAGTGTCAGAAGTTGACAGCCTAGAATGTTCTAGGAACAGAGGAACAAAGTGTGGAGGTTGGGGGGAGGGAAGGCTTCCTTGAGAAACAGTCAAAATGAGCCTGGAGGCAAGTGGGAAGTAGGAGCAGGTCAGGGGGCCCCTGAGGTTACTGGGGACCTGGGAACTGTGGTGAGGCTGGGTGAGCAGTGTCGGGGGTGGGGCTAGAACTCTACCAGGGAGCCTCTGAAGGGTTTGAAGTGGGGGTGATGTAATCAAATTTGTGCTTTGGGAAGACTGCCGTTGCTCTGTGTGTGTGTGTGTGTGTGTGTGTGTAGCGGGGAAGAGCGGGAGGGTGCCACCAACTGGGGGGGGTCATTAGAAAACCATTCACAGACTGGGAGGTGACCCGTGGGAGAGGGGCGTCGGGGCTGCTTGGGGACGGCAGGGGCAGTGTGGATGACGGATTTTCTTATGGGGAGGGCTTGTTAGCGGGGCCGCCCTTGCGGCGCCTTTTGGCTGGAAGAAAACAGATGGAGGCCACCAGGTGGACTTTCCTCTTCTCTCCTTCCCTGCCTTGTGTGATGATCTTAGCTCAGCCAACATTTGGAAGAGAAGAGCTAAGTTCCAGGGTAGCCCAGGACTTTGTTGAGCTCGTTCGCTTGAGATCTGATAGGATTTAGGTTTGTGTTCAGATCTGCATATACACTCTGGTAGAAATATCCGTCTTTTGGATTTCCATAGGTGTTTTATTCTTGATAAAAATTGCGTTCTTGGTGAGAGGAAATTTAATACAGCTGTTATCTTTCTCAAAAAAAATCATATCTTTTAAGAACATTAATATTCAAAAAATAGGAATATTTAAAAATGATAAAGTAAGGCTTTGGTGTAGTTTCTTTGGTTTCCTAGTTAATGTGGACTTAGAGCCTTTGCATTACTTAATAGCACATCCTTGTCAGTATTTAAAGAGCTGTTAGGGAGCGCCCCAGGCCCCACCTCTCAAAGCATCATTAAAGTTTGCTCTGAAATAGTGAGGTCATAAAGGTCTTGTTTGCAGAAGCCAAACAGTTGGTTTATAATATGCAGCATAGCTCCCTTTATAAAATAATAATAGGATCAACATTAAGAATGTGGAAGATAATTGATTTATTTGAAATCTGAAACATAAACTTTTTTGCGCTAAAGTTGCAACTGGAAATTTTGAAATGAAAAATCCTACTGTAATATAATCCACGGAATACATATGGGCCTTTCACGATTCAAAAGTAAATGTGCAGTGGTTTTTGAAGTCAGGAGCATTCCAGCTCAGATACTGGCATTGATGGTTGCTGGTTTTCAATGGAAGAGCCTAAATTTGCCTTCTTAGCTGTTTTTGTTGTTGTTGTTGTTGTTTGTAGTAAGAGGGTTGAGTAATACTTTGACAGCATGATTTTGGGGAAATTTAGGGTTAGATGTCGTGTAACAGCAGTGAGATATTTCCATGCATTTTATTTTCCGGACATCACCAGGGCACATGTGTGGTTTGTGCTTGCAGGCAGGGATGCTGCAGTACTCCCTGATACATCACCGTTATGTCCTGGAGCTGCTCCGGTCAGTGAATGATTTTCTGTGGCTTGGAGGTAAGGTGGTCTGATGCAGATGATCAGATGTGTAGTTAAAGTGCTATTACTTGAAATAAGAGAAACCAAGAAACATGGCTCTAACAATACAGGATGAGGGAGGAGAACTGGCTGAGCTACTTGCAGTGGGGCGTCTTCTCAGGTGATACCCTCCCCGTGATTCCTGCCAATATCCTCCCCAGCCCTGCACGGTAATGCTGCCAAAGCAAGCATGCACTTTGCTCAGAAACGCAGTGAATTTCCTTGTGCCTCCATTGGTTGGCTTTTTTTTTAAAGCACATCTTGCCCTTTGTTTAATGTCATCCCTGCTAGTCACCTCTTAAACTCATTCTTCTGGACCTCGTCCATATATAGCTGCTGAATGGATGAACAGAATGTAGTATCTCCATGTATTGGAACATTATTCAGACGTAAGAGTGAATAAAAAAGAAAAAAAAAATAAAGGGGAAGATGAAAAAGTCCACCTGTTCTGGGAAGTCCACCCTGACTGCTCAACCCGACTTTTTCCCTTTGAAACACAATACCTTATGCTCCAATCTACTCTTTTTGATAGTACTTACCACCTTCTAATAAACTTTAACGTTTTCAAAAAAAAAAAAAAACAAAAACAGAGCGAGATGCTGATACCACTTCAACATCTACGAGCCTTGATAACAGCATGTTAAGTGAAAGGAACCAGACACAAACGGCCACATATTGTTGATTTCAGTGATCTGAAATGCCCAGAATAGGCACATGCAGATGCAGAGAGCAGGTGATGTTTGCAAGGGGCTGGGTGGAGGGGGGATGGGGTGTGACTACTAGTGGACAGGGGGTTTCTTTTTGGATGATGGAGTGTTCTGGAGATAGATGGTGGTGAGGGCTGCACAACCGTGAGTGTGCAGAAGACTGCTGAGCGCTGTCTCTGGGAGCGCCTGTTGTTGGGGCTGCTTTATTTTGGCCTCATCCTGCAATGTGAAGAGTCATCTTCTGCTGTGGCCTTTCTACTCCTGTGAGTGGTGAGGGTCAGACACTTTGCAGAGTCATGAATCTTTTTTCACCCTTGCTAAGTGTAGGCAAAAAAGGTTTAAGCCTGAGAAATTACTCCATCTGCAGAAATGTCTTTCAGTTTTGCATGGTGTAAAAATATTGAGAGCTTTTAAATCACTGAGGACAGTCTGTGTGGGGAAAGAGCCCGTGAAGCCTGGGTGCGACCTGGAAGAGCCACGCTTCCCTCCCAGACACGGGTGGGGACTTCACCCCCGTTCAGGCAGTGAAGGGCCCAGACCCGTGAGCGGAGTTGACACTCGTGAATATTTACGTGTATCCGCTGCTTCATCTTGGATATTAATTTCAAGCTGAGTCAGTTTGTGGCGGTAGCCTCATCCTACATCAGGAAGTTATAGTATCTGCTCTTTGAGGTGAAGACCAGACAGACTTGATTATTTAACAGTCTCTCTTGAATTGATATCTCAGATTCCTTTGTCAAAAGCAAAACAGCAGAAATACAGACGTCCTTTAATGCCGATGTGACCTGGAACGGGTTTAGTCTCAGTGCCTCAGTGGCCTTGTCTGCGGGTGGAGAACATGATAACAATGCTTCCCTCAGAGGGGCTGGGGAGGGGGGAGTGAGAAGCACAAATGTAGGACTTACACGTGATGCTCATGAATGACCGAATTTAGTGCTCTCAGCCTGGTGAGGCCTCAGGGGCAGAGATGTCAGAACAGAGCAGTCCTAGCCGGAACTCGATCCGTGTTGGCAGCTGTTACGATCACTATCACCACTGTGGGTTATCAGGTAGTTTTAAGACTTGGTAATATGAATTCTTGAATAATGTTAAAAGACTAGACATCTCAGACCCAGTTTACATAGTTCTCAAGAATTCCTCTGAGAAATGGATGTTTTTTTCCCCATCTTAAATCTGAGTTGAGTCTCTAAAAAAATTCTGTATTCCTCCATCATTTTGCTTTAATTCCCCATTTCTTAAAAAAATTTTTTAAATGGAGTTACTGGGGACTGAACTGAGGGCCTCATGCATGCTAAGCACATACTCTCCCAAATGAGGTATAATCTCCCCCCTGTTTTTTTTAAACTTTACTTTCTTAATATTCAGAGTTTAGAGGCCTCTAATTCTTTTTCTGGAGACTGATCCGTGAATCTGTAAATCTATAATTAATGGACAATACTTGGTGTAATAAAAAAATCAATAGATTATTCTGCAATCCATCCAAAAGGAAATGTTCATTGACTTAAAATATTTCTCCTTTATGGTGATTTCTACTTTTTGGTCTAGCTTAATTTATTAACAGCCATCCTCATCATCGTAATGACCAAACTCGCTGTGAGTGGACACCTACCTAAGGCTAAAGTGCTTTCCTCATGTTTTATTTCATAGCAGGTGTTTGAGCGTAAGTATCATTGTCTCCTTTTTTGCAGCTGAGGATTTTCAGATGGAGCAGCTTGTCCCAAATCATACGCAGCAGTTGGTGGCTACCTCTGTTCTGGAACCCTGGCTGCACAGGATGCATTTTTAATTGCTCCTCTAATCAGCCTCCCATTGAGTGCTTTCCCGAACACCTCTAAATCCATAAATGGACGATTTTAGTGATCTCAGCCTGATGAGGCCTTGAAAGGAGAGACACCAGTGAGAATGTGAGACAGAGTGGCATAAATTAAAATTGCACATTTTCAGAAATGATTTATTCTCAGGTAATGACTTAAAAATTTAGTATTTTTTTATTTTAGTGCCCTGTAAGCATTAAAACAAAACATTTAAAATAATTATTGTGCAAAAGAGAAGTGGGCTTTGAAAGTCCAACCATTGCTTATGATGTTACATGTTTTTCTCTAGTGGCCCTTATTGACAGATATACTTACAAAGACTGAATTGGTTTTATGTAGTCTTAGTATTGAAGAAAAGATTGTCAGTGAATATTGTAACTAAAATCTTTACTCTTTTCTTTCCTGATGATGAATATGTAATTTGTTTTCATGACTTAAGTACATTTCCTCATTTGTGAAATTTGAGTAATATGGTTTAAGTTGTCTGACTGTGAGAGTTACACGCCTTGTATACAAAGCACCCAAGGTGTGCTTAATAAAAATATGCTGTCACAACGCCAGATAGTTTAGAAGGATCAACTCTGAATACTAAAGAATGTGGCTTATTTCTGATGCATATTCAATAAGTTTATATATGATATATATGAATATGGTTTAAGGTAACAAGGATTCTTTTTATTTTTGTGTGCAGTATGAAGTTTTAATGAAATCTGTATCATTCTAATGAGACAGGGACTAGTTAAATTGCCTTAAGCAGACGACCTTGAAGATTATTTACTCAGAATATGTATTGTTACATCTCAGAATTCATGTTGCCGTGTAACCATCCCCTCAGACATTTAAATTCGTCTGATTCTGAACAGATCCATTAAATTTAGAAAAATCCACATTGATCATTTTCAGGGAGTAAGCTTCTCAATTTTGTGATTAAAGAAAATTTTGATTTTTTTCCTGCACTCTTAACAGGTTTAAAATATCAAAACATTGATTTGACGTGTCACTATTTAATAGAGAGAATAAATCTCATGCTGTTTTACTATGTAAATAAATGTTTTTGTATTTCAACAAACTTATATGATTTCTGGCTCTTTGAGAAGTATTTTGCAAGATACTTAGATTATCTGCTTTTGGATAAATACAGACGTGACTTTTATGAATATAGGCCTAGTACAGATCTGTTGGATTTTGCTACAGTTCAAGACATGAGGCCTAGGGGAACTTTGCTCCGGATTGACAGGAGGACAGATCCCAGGTCTCCGTCTCCCCTCCTGTAAAATGAAGTGGCTGGACTGGATTCTTTCCTCTTCTAAGATGAGTTTCCATGAGCCTGTGTCTTTTGTTTATATTCAGGAGTATTAGCAATATCAGATTAAATACTGACTACCCCTCCCTTCCCCCAAAGCAAAGTGCAGTATGTGGTACACAAGCTTTTAGTTACCTGATTCTCGTTTCTCATCCTACAGGCAATTTTTGTGTTGCATGTTTCCCGACAACCTGGAAGGTCTTTTTAGCCATAGGTGGCACTGTTGCACCTTCTTACAGTCTTAATTTTCCTGTTTTTAAAAGAAGGCTTAAACAACGTGATTTTATTTTGATTATTTTGCTTAATGCTTCAGAATACCACAATGTCCATTGTGTCTGTCTGCCTGGAAAAATTATTCTGCTTATATCTTAGTTTTATTCTGTCATCTCGCTGTGAACTTTTCAGACTTGCTGTGCAAACAATGGCAAAATCGGACTTTTCTTCCAGTGTTAGAAACCAGTGAGCGTGAATTTTATAAAACAGCTCTAAGCAGCCTCTGGAACACCTTAAAGGTGAAAAGTGTATTGAGTTCCCTGAGTATTGACCCCGCTGCTGTGTGCTTATTGGTGGGAGATGATTTGGTACATATAAGAAGGGGTGTAGTGTTTTGACTTGCGTTTGTCTGCACGTGCTGCCACTGAGCCACTTGAGCCTGAGTCAGTTCGTTCTCAGTCTTCCCCTCGTCTGTGAGATGGGGACGCTCGTATCTGCTTTGTAGAATTCTGAGAATTAGAAGTTATGTAAAATGTTTACCACAGTGGGTATGTCAAGAGGGCTCTTAAACTTTTGCTGCTGTTTTGTGTGAAGCCATCATTTGACGGTCTTAGGCAACTACTAAGAAGCACGAAAATAAGAAAAGCTGGTTTTATGATGAAAGATATTTGAGGAGGTTCCATAGATCCTATACCCATAATTTAGCATCAGCAGAGTCAGAACTGTTACACAGTGGCCCTGAAACAATGTTAAGCCACAGAATTTTTTGTTACTTCATATATGTTGTGGCTTAAGGGGATCCAATACTTATACACATGTTGTCTCCAGCAGCCACCTGAGAGATGACACAAAAGAGTAGGCAGGCGTTAAATGTCTTCTTTGTTACTGATGAAGCCACGTTCTCCATGAACTTCAGGGCTGTGGGTAAATGAGTGTCGTGATACTGTGTCCCAGAAGTAGAGACTTACCCTGTCCCAGGTATCTCTGTGCCACAGCGAGCCTTCCCTTGAAAGGATCTGCCCCATCATGCACAGGAATGTCCTGCCATGGAGCTGAGCATCCCGGGTGCTTCCCAAGGGTGGCCAACCCTGGAGGGAAAGGAAGGGTTTCACATGCCCTGCTTGTCTCCCTGGAATCACACCTCACTCTGTTAGTGTGAGGAGGGCTAGCTGTGGGCAAGGTGTCAGGGGTGTGAAGGGGGAAGCACTCTCCATGGCCCAGAGGAGTGGGGAGGAGGCATCCCCTCCCTCAGTTTAAAGACGTGGTGGGATCAACAGAAGGGTGCACCCCAAGAGTTTATAAAAGGAGAAATAAGGATTTTCTTTGGAACTTTGACGTGCCAGGAAACACAGAAGATGATTAGAAGGGAGACTTGTAAACCACTGTAATATTAAGTTGACATTTGTTGAGCACCATAAAAGTGCTACATTCTTTTCTGAACGTTTTACAGAAGTGTATCCTTCAATCTTCTCAACAAGCGAGTAAGGAAGGTTTGATTTTTATCCCAGCTTTACAGTGTGGAAATTGAGGCACACAGAGGGTATGTTGGCCAAGGTCACAGTGCTAGTAAGTGGCAGAGCTTGTATTTAAACCCTGGCTGTCTGGTTTTGAGGCTCACAGAGACGGGCTTTGGGTGTTTAGATCTATCTGCATGCCTTGATCACTGTACGTCTGTGCATCCGTTAGCCCAGAAAGGACAGGGAAAGGAGAGTCACACAGTTGCTCACAGTCGTGTCTCGGCCACTGTCCATGAAGGGTGCACCGTGATTAGCGTTATATTCCAGGCAGTAGATCTGTTGGTATAACAGAAATTTAGTCCATTGAGTTAATCTAAAAACCCTTCCTGCTCTACTTCTGTCCATGCTTGCCATGTGACTGCCTGCCCGTAATTGGTACATTGAGGAGAAAATGTACTCATGGTTGAACTCTGATATTTCAGTCTGGTTCATAGTTTCACGTCTTCTGTTACATTAATAAGTTAAGTTTCTGGTTTTCTTGCATCAGTGTCTCATGCGTTTGGTTATTGTGAAATCAGTCCATGGGAGCCCAGGGTTTCTGACTGCATAATTTTTGAGCACGTTGTGGCACTTCTACCCGTGCAGACCTGACTGGATGATGTCCGCCTTCAGCACTTTTTTACCCCAATATCAGGGTCCTATCCCATCTCCGGATGTGAGGCTGGAAGCTTTCTGAGAAGGCCAGTCAGAGGCCAAGTCCACTAATCAGAAAATGATGAACTACCTCAAAGTGGGTTTAATAGAAGAAAAGGGCTTCCAGGTAATCCGATGGGCTGTTCAATTCCGTTTGGTGAGAAGCTGTCCACTGTCTGTGGTTGATCTGATTCTTTGCTGTTGAAAAGTCTGGAGTAGATGAAGGGACTTTAAAAAGCAGAAAGGAGCGATTTCAGGTGGTACATCCACACCGGGGAGAAGTGTTGGATGACCGCCTGTGTGAGGCATAGACAGAGTCCTACAAACTTCATAAAACAGCTTCAAATGATCTTCCATCTGAGTGCACTTCATATGGGGTCCAGTTCATCACTGGTCGCGCTGAGAGGGCAAATATTAATGATGGCAGAAAAGACACAGAGGCATCAAAAATTGTCAGTCATGTTCCCTGTTTAAAGGATGTGGCACAGTGTAATATATTTGAGCTGGTTTTTCACTGAACAATTTTTGTGTTTTCTGGGACTCCCCAGTGTCCCAACGTTCCATACAGCTGGGTGTCCCCTCAGTGCAGCTCCGTCAGCGGTTGCCCTGGGCAGACGCGGTGTCACGGGGAGCAGGACGGTCAGCGTCCCCGGCTCCTCCGAGCCCCGTCTCCTCATCCGCAGTGCCGGGTTTCTCATCCATGTCTACTTAGTAGTGTTGCTGAGAATCACACGTGATGGTTATCAGGTGTGATTTGTGGTTGTCTCTGTGATTGGTATATAGTCAATATTTGATAGAAACACTTGTTTTTTTATTCCAATTGTGGCTCCTAGATTGCAGTGGTTTTTAGTCTGCATTTTTTTATATCTTTACTCATTTTTAAATATGCACTTATTTTTATTTATTTTTTTGGAGGTACTGGGGACTGAAGCCAGGATATTTTGCATGCTAAGCAGGTGGCCTACAACTGAGTAACACCCACCCTCCTTGTCTGCACTTAAAAATAAATATTGTAATACACAAAAGAGCTCTTAAACACCATCATGGGACATAGTCTCTGTATAGGCATTTGAACACGTATACTATATCAAGAAGAATAAATGTTGTTGGGACAAACCTTTCTGAATCTGTTAATGTGCTTAAAAATGATCATAGCTAGTGATAAACACGAGACTTGGATCCAGTACTTCTTAGGGTCTGTTTTGTCATCATGGGAAATTACATTCTACAGAGAAGGCTAATTGGGTCTCTTTGATAATTGGATGGTTTAGCAGATGATCAAGTCTTTCAAAAGCTGACAGTTTTGTATGTTAAACTAACTACAAATTTATCTTCTAGAAGTTGGAAGTCCTAAGCTTGTGAAGTGCCCAGTAATCCAGGGGGAATATGTTTGTGTCTCTGTGAACGATTGTGTGTGTGATTTCAGGAAGGTAGAAAGAAGTTCCATATAGACTTCTGATACCTTTCTCCTCCAGTTCAAGGTGTAGGCATATATTTACACAAATAAATTGATGTTCTTTTGTCATTTGGCATATTGGGAATAAGAGGTTCTCATACTTGTTTCAGAAGGGTTGGGGAGCATGAGCTTAGAAAACGGGAGGAGAAAGAGGCAGGGAGGCACTTCACACTTTGTGCAGGATTTGAGGAACAGTAGCTTTTCTTTTCTCTTTTATTCTAAAGCAAACTGGCACTGAATTGTAACTTACTATTACTCAGAATTGCTTTTCTAATCAGATATAAGTGCCTCAGATTTTTCAAGGCAACATGAATGATGAAATGTGTTTTAGCATTTATCTTTAAAAGTAGTTTTATTTTTCAAGGAAAAGGGTATAGTTTGTTCTTTCTTCCAGCGGTACATGAAGTTCTCATTGATCCAGGTACATGATCTATGTGCTTAGTTTCTTTGGGGTTTTTTGGTTTTTTTAAGTGCTTGTTTCATTGTGGTGTGAATGAATGTTTAAAATTTTTGGATTTTCATCTTTAGAACATGCTGATTTATCAGAACTTTTAAAAACTTGATTGTTCTTTGGTCGTTGTTTGGTGGAGCACCCTATTGATTTCTGCTGTGTGTTAAAGAGGGAAATTCTTCCTCTAGCCTGCATATCATTAAGTGAATGGCTTGCCGTGTGCCTTTAAAATTCATTGAATGCATTGAGCATGTTTGTCCAGTGAATTTTGAATTGACTCATAGTATTACTTTGTTTTTTTTCTGTGGCTTTTGCTCCTCTCCACAAGAATTTGAATTCCCTGTTGCATTTTGTATACGTGTTCTTAACAGGGGAAGATATTTTGAATTTTTTACAGAGGTGGGTTTTCCTATCCCCTCTGAATGCCTTCTGTAATTGATACAACAAAAATCTGTTATTGCAGTGCTAAATAATTTCATAAACTATTTTTTGGCTTAATCAGAAGCAATGAGAAAGAGTGATAATAAAAAAATACGAAAACCTTCCTTCCTTTGAAGAATATAAATCAGGTGGTTAGGCTGACGCATGCTTTGTGCCTGACATACTTACTCTCATGTCATTGTGTATCATGATTCTCAGATGGAGATACTTCAGGTTTATAGATTTTTGTTTTAACATTTGTGTTGAATTCTTTCTTCAGGCTGATGTTTCCTGTTTGGTTTGTGGAATGTGTAGAAGAAGGGAAACAAATGCTTTTTTTTTGTTTGTTTTCAGGAGGCCTGAGTTGCTGATGAGAAAAGAGTTGAGGGTGGGCTGAGGAACAGAGTGACACTCCCTCTCCTCCCGGCTGAAATTGATGAACAATAAAATCAATTAAATGTATAGATATTTGACCAATTGAAGTTAACGAGCTCAAACTGGCTAGTTATGCCCAATGGAAAGTATTGAATTCACTGGCAGATTTAGGTGCTTTACCAAGTACAAGCAGCTTAGAGCAATCAGAAAAATCAATCATATGATGAGCTATAAAAAGTATATAATATCTTTTATTTTTGAAACTTTTCTAAGTTAAGTTGTTTAGAGCTAAAATTAAGTTTCAAGCACCAGGAGTTATGAGTGTGGGTGGTTCTGTGGGATCGTTATTCAGGGATGTGCATAGACCCTTCTAGAGTGGCTGAAGCTGGCAGGAAAAGACCCAAAACCAGGATTTGTCATCCCAGGATATTCTCCATAATGGTTCAATGAGGGAGCCCTTGATTGGTTTAACAAATTGTAGCAGACCCAGGCCGCCTGTCAACTTTAAGAAGAAAAACTATGCTGAGTAACTGCTTTGCAAGCAAGCGCCTGTGCATCCTCACTCCTGTCTCCTTGCCTTAAAAAGCGGAGACAATGCTTTGCTTGCGTAGTTGAGGTTTTAGATAGCACTCTGCTCATTGCAAAGCAAGGACCCAGGACCTCAGCTATAAAAGCTGGGCTTGTGTGCTGTTAGATAGTCTGTTATCCGCAAAACAAGGAACTGGCAGGTTTGGTGGTCTGTTTTGAAATTCACATATCTAAAGAATGTATTTTGTTCCCCTCACCCCATGACTTCCCTAAAGATACACTAAGACTTTGTACTCATGGTGGATTCTGTAATCTCTGTCTCATCCACTTTTCCCAAGTTTCTGCTTAGTATCACACAACTGTTAATGACTATTTCCTTTGATTATACACAATAAATATGGGAGCATTTGATAGGCTCGTGGAGTTGGCTCCCTACTCCCTATCGATTGCTGGACTTTTTCCAGTCTTGAATAATCATTCCGTGTCTGTAAGATTTCTGCCAGCCAGAACCCACAGTTCCAGGTGAGAAAGATGCAGGTTTATCTCTCCTACCCGAGGGAGAGAGAGTAGAGAATTGAGATCTGCTTCCTTGTGGTCCCTTCCTGTCCCAGGGCAACTCCAGTTCACCTGCAGACTTCTGGCCTCTGCTCACAGGGCCTCTGTCCCAGGACTGACTGCAGCCTTTTCTTCCCCGGTCAACATTTCCTGTGCCTTTCAGTACTTGGCCTCTTGTCTGCAATTGAAACCTGGCAGATGTGATGGTGGTCTGCGTGCTGGTGGGCAGTCACTTGGGGCTCCCAGGAACCATGCTGATTCTCCTGAGTCTCTCATTCGGGGTTACAGAACTGTCGAGCACCGTAGGAAGCCCATTCACGTGAGGTCAACACAGCATTGCGTCGCTTTCATTTTATATTTGAATTTTCAGTGGAGAAATTATTTGTAGCTAACTGTTCCAGATTTTCGGCCTCCTGCTTTCCTCACCACCATTTCCTTGTTGGCTCTGGTGCTTGTTTTAAGAACCAGGTTTCTTCTCTGGTCATTTTTAGCAGCTGGGCTTGCCGAATCCTTGATCTTCATTTGAAGCAGAATGCTTCCTCGTGATGTCAAACTGATTTTCCTATTTCTGAATATTTCGTGTAAACTCAGCAAGTGTTTCAAGTGAAATGCTCTTGTCCAATTTCAGTTTACCCATATTTGAAGATCTCCTGCTTTCATGCTGAGGGCAGTTTCTTCTTCCTGTAATAAAATTAGCAATTTGCGTTTACTATGGGAAGGTACTGACCATAGGTGCTTTTGTTCTTAACAGTTTTAATACAATTCACTCATTAAAATGTACAGCGGTTTTTACTCTATGCCCAGAATTGTGCATTCCAGTCAATCTTAGAACATTTTCATCCCCCAACAGGAAGCCCCGTATACATAAGCAGTTATTCACATCTTCCCCATCCTCCCCCAGCCCCAAGGAGCCACTGTTCTCTCTATGAGGATTTGCCTGTGCTGGACATTTTCATGTAAATCGAGTCATTTCAAGTAAATGAAATCGTCTATTATGACTGACTTCTTTCACACTGAGTAATGTTTTCGATGTTTGTCAAACTTGTGGCCTGGGTCAGTACTCTATGCTTTGCAATTGCTGAATAATATTCCACTGTATGACTGGGCCCCACTGTTAACCCATTCATTCAGGTGATAGGCATTTTGTTTGTTTCTGCTTTTTGTCTGTGATGAATAATGGCGCCGTGAACATTCCTGTAGGAGTTTTTATGTGGACACTTGTTTTCAGTTCTCTTACGTGTGTGCCCAGAGAGCAGAAAGGCTGGGTCATTCATAAACCAAATGTTTAACTCTCTGAGGACCTTCCAGGCTGCTTTCCAAAGTGGCCTCGCTGTGTTAAGTCCTCACCAGCAAGGGCTGGGATCTCCGCTTCCTCTGTGGCCTCATTACTGTTTGTTATTCTCTTTTTGAGTATATACTACTGTAGTGAGTGTGAAGCAGTTTCTCCTAGTAGTTTTGACTTGCTTTCAATTATAGCTAATGATATTGAACATCGTTTCTTTGTGCTTATTGGCCATTTGTATATTTTCCTTGAAAAATACCTTTTCAGATCCATTATTCAATTTTTAATTGAGTTGCCTTTGTATTGTTTAGTTGTAGGAGTTTTTTTTTTTTTTTTTTGGAGATACAAATTCCTAATCAGATAAATGATTTGAAAAAATTTTTTCCTGTGTGTTGTTTTATCACTTTCTGGATTGTGTCATTTGAAGCAAAGTTTTCACTTTTGATGAACTCCAATTTATCTCTGTTTTCTTTGTTCCTTGTGCTTTTGGGGTAATATTTAAAATCTGAGGTATTTTATTTAAACTTTTATATATAAAATAACTTAATTTAGGACTGTTCTAGGAGACGGGTGCTGTTGTTGTCCCCAGTCTATGGACAGGAGACTGAGATGCAGAAAATTTCACTGTCATATCAGTGTCACAGCTACCCAGTGCTGTGGGAGTTCAGACCCTCATGTTTGTTCCCAACATCTGTGCTTTTCATCAACATGCTCCACTCCTTCCTGGAATCGTTAATGAAAAAGTGTTTCCGTTTTTGATTTCTTGTTAGTTTGTTTTCTCTTTGGGGACCTCATCTCCTCATTTTCCTTGCAGAGGTCAGTGTAGGTTTATTTTAGGTCTCATGTAGGCAGAAGCATTGCTATCAGTTAACTTCTTTATTACTCACTCTCCAGTGACGATTGTTGCTAGTTGACCTAATCAAGTCATGCTTAAGTCTTTCCTGCTCATGACACTAAAAACACAGTCATGACTTACAGAATGCTCAAAGAAGAAAGTACTTGAGTGATTTTATTTTTCTAACAAATCAAACCAATCAAATAAAAACCCCTGTGTTGAAACATATATAAGCCCTCCAGAATAGGGTCACTGTCTTCCTTGTGTTTCATTGGTTTGGTCACATTGTCTGGATAGTGCCTTGCTGTCCAGCATTTTTTTTAGGATACAGTGCTCGTGAACCATTTTAAGGACAGAATTTTGACAACAGACTGTGTTCATTTCACGAGGGAAAAGATCATATAGAAATACTGCTCTGATCTATTTTAAAATTTAGCTTGGAATTTTGACAAGAGTTCAGGGAACCATAAAAAGATTTTTTCACTAATTTTAGAACTATCTTAGACACATTATGGTTACATAGCAGAGTAACTTATCAACTAGATTTGACAAGAGGATTGTATTATTGATTATTTGTTTTAGTTGAAATATTCTACCTGGGAAAAAGTAATCAGTGCCCATAAATGAACAAATATATTTGTATTTCTATGCAACATGGGAGCAGACTTCATATGTTTCTGTATAATATATATGACTGTGTTTTAATATGCCTGTCAATGTTTTTATAGTTTTTCAGCAATGTTGTAGCCTTAGAGTTCGTCTAAGAAACTCACCCCTGATTCTAGTGCAGTTTGTACTGCGTATCCTGTCTTATGCATGGGATTCCACTGTCCTCTCAGTGAGGAATTTCCTCTCCTACTGAGGTAGTAGCAGAGTTAAAGGAACTGTGATTTCTAGGACTTTGCTCTCCATGTGTTTGCAGTTGGCTGTCAAACATGATTTTACCTTTCTTGAGTTTTCATTGCTAAATTAGAATTTTGGAAATAAATATTAATATGTTGCATCGGTCTCCTTAGAATCTTGATGTGTTTGTGCTTTCAGATTTCAATTTATGAAAAATGAAAATGCACTCTTGTTTTTAAGTAGTCCTTTTTCACTAGATATTTGTTTACCTCTTTATAATTAAAATATTTTTTTCCCAATGAATGAATCGGTGTGCATGTTTTAAAAGATACCTTACTTTTTAATTTTCTTATTGTAAAAGATATATTCATTTTAGAGAATTTGGAAAATAAGGATAAACACAATAATAACTTAAAAATGGCCTCAAATATCACTTGGAGATGCAGTTGTAAGGTTTGAAATTGAGAATTACAAGTCCTCTCATGTTGTTCTTCTTTTACAAGTACGTTTTGGTCACTGAGACCCTCGAATTCCCATATGAATTGTAGTAGCAGCTAGTCAGTTTTTGCAGAGGAGCCTGCTGGGATTGTAATCGAAACCACGTTGTATGTATGGATCGCTCTGGGGAACACTGCCACTCCAAGAGCACTGTCTTCTGATCCAGGAATATGCGTGGTGTGTCTGTCCAGGTAATTAGGAATTCTTTAATTTTTTTCAGCAATGCATTTTGTTTATAGAGTATTATTTTACTTTTTTTCTTTCCCTTATACTGAGTAAAAGTGTGCAAGTTACCGGGATCAGAAGTGTATTTGAGCCCTGCCAATTGCTGCCACCATGTAGGCTGTGCTCTTTCTTTGTCCTGTGAAAAATCTTGCACAAAATAGGACCTCAGTAACCCTCTCTTGAATGAATGAATATATGATTGTTGGATGATGCTTGAGAGTCCTTCTGATGATGTCTTTTCCCAGCCTTTCCCCTCCTCTTAACTATGCCCTTTGTCTTCCTTTCATCTAGTCTGGTTTTCAGCCTGCCTGTGGCATTGATTTTCCCTCTCTGTACACTCTTCCTTTCACTGGTACATGATAATGTTACATGTGGGCTGTGGAAACTTGCTAGATGTCAAGAAAGCGCAAATCCATGGCATGGTAGTATTTTCAAACTGTGGTATTCTTTTATCAATTGACATTAAATCAGGCTGACCCCCTGAGCCCTCCCGTGAGCTCTTTTCTCCTTCCTACAGGTGATACTGCTCTGGTTGCTGCCTGTGCCCTACCCCCAGCCTTGGTTTTGGAGTTGAGTTAGTCACCATCACTGGAGCCCTCTCTTTAAAAGAAGAAAACATTTGCTCCTTCTCCCTGGTTGGGGACTTGGATGAGATGAGGTACCAGATAAAGAATGCAGCCCCTCTTATTCTGACCCCTGCTCTTTCCGTTGTACTCTTTTTGAAATAGTACAGTTCAACTGTATAAAGATTGATTGTGAGCTAATGAGATAGACAAGACAACCGAAAATTTATTAAATATCCTTTCATGCCAGAAACAAATGTGTTATACACACAAAAAGCACATAAAGCACGGTAGTACTGTGGTTACAAACATGGGTCTGAGATCGAGTCCTGCTCTGGAGTGACCAGTCCTGTGAGATGGAGAACTGGTAGGTCGGCTTAGCCTCTCCCATACTTGTTTCCTGTCCTGCAGAGACGGGTCTCGCTAGGCGTCCCTCCCCCTTAGAGGTGCTGTGGGGTGTAAATGATGCACGTGGGCAGCCCGAGCACAGCTGTTCATTCCTCGTAAGTGCAGGATAGAATGGATTTGCGGAGACAGCTTTATGACCACCCCGTGTAGACTCTCAGTGTGCCAAAGGGATGTCTTCTGGTTTGGATGTGGGATTCTCACTTCTCTAAATACCCAAAAATTGTGTTATTGGGCCTTGCTGATTTGAATCTATTCTTTAGAAAGTACATATTGTAGATATATTTTTCAAGCATGCATGCTTTTTTTCTTTTATTATTTATAGTTCTACCCTCTCATCTCTTGTTGTGGCTTTTCATGGAATCCAGGGAAACAGCCCTAAGCCACCTGCCTCTTCACACGTCTCCGTGGCGGTTTTCTTCCCTGACTAGAAGAGGGTTTTGCATAGGAAATTTTCTTTGTTCCCCTTTTCTTGGAGTCTCTCTGTCTGTCTGCCCACCTCTCACCTGTCCATCTGTCCAGTTCTCTACCCACTGATTCTTCTGACTTGTTCCAAAAAGCATTTCAGGCAGTTTACAGAAGAACAGATACCAAAAAACAGGTGAGAAAATGGGGCCAAGTTCAGACAGTGAGGCTAGGAGGCGAGCTTGTGTGAGGGTTGCAGGAGTGAGACATATAAGACTTATAAGATTGCTGTGACTTATAGGATCGACAGCAACAGTGTGCCTGAGGCTCCCAGCAGACACAGGGAAACAGGGTTTGTGGGAGATTCTCACTGGATGTGAAATAAATAAGTGGATGAGGAGAAGCCCAGCCTTTCCAGCTACTAAGGCTTAGGAGAATATTTTGAGTGTCTTCCAAAATCACAGTATTTCATCTTTTCCTTTGTCAGAGTTCTATGTATAGTTGGTTACATTCTATACCTGGAAATTTCTCCAAAATTGCTTCCCACGTGAGTCTCATGGCTCGGAATGTGGTGGTTCTGCTCATTGACGGGTGTTGGCCAGAAACAGAAAATGACATCCTCCAAGAAGCCTGGGATTTGTCAGTTATGTTTTGTCAGTTCTGTTGACTTCAGAAAATGCTTTCACAGTTCCTCTCCATCTGAGGAGGCAGCGTGCTCTCTTTGCAGCATCAGGAGCTCAGGGCCACGGGATGGTGGGGGCTGACTTCACTGCCGTCAAGAAAGCTGAGGTAGTCACTGCAGGCGTGGTGCTTTCACGTAGTGCATTTCATGTTCTTTAATAGGTTTCAACAGGGAGTTAATTGAGTTAATTAACATTTAATAAATATGATGCTTTGTTGTAAAGACAGTTATAGGCAGAATATAAGCTGTGAAGACTTTAAAAACGGTTTCATTACTTAAATTTCAGCAGGGAAGATTTAGTTTATCTTATTTATGCCTCTCTTTTACAGTAACAAAGAAACAAGACAGAAAAAGCAGAGGATGATTTCTGTTCTTCCTCTCGGCTTGCAGGTGCCCTCACCTCCAGTGGCAACCATCCAGACACCAGCAGTGACACTGGCCGTGCTCAGATCTGCCTCAGCCCTGAAGACACAACTGACAAATAGAAGGGGGCCACGCCCTGTTACAGCAGGTGCTCTCACTTTGTGGTTCCTTATGTAACTGCGCATTGTTATTCAGGATCGCCCATTCTACATTGTTTGAAGCTGCTGCGGTGTCTCCTAGTTATTTGTTTCTGTAAGTACTCATGTATTTTCTCCAATGCATGGTACTAGACATCTAAAAATGCATTTTTCAGATGAAAAGTAATGTGTATTTAATATAATAAGTCTGAAAAAAGGGGCAAAAGAGGGTATCCTTGTCCCACTACTCAGAGACAGTAATTAACACTTTAACATCTATTTTCTGTCCTTTTCGTCAGTGTGTATCACCTCTGTCATAAAAACCAGCGATCACTCTGTGCCTGTTTACTGTGTGGAGACCTCCATTTTCCATTCGGCTTATTACATGTTTTTCTGCAATATTCTATCTCCGCTGGCATGATTTTTAATGACCAGTATAGCATTATGTCTTGTGGAGGCATCGTCCATTTTACTTCGGACTTAAATAAACTTTTAAATTCAAGTATACTTAACTGAAATACTGAAAAGAGAACTGTGGTGGTACCGAAAGGCCCCTAAATCCCTTCCCCTTATTTCCTGAGTGTAAAAGCTGTTGCCAATATGGTGTATATATTTCATGACCTTTATGCCTATGACATATATATATACCCATAAATACATACATACCTACATACATACACTTATATGAGAAATCTATGTATATGTGTGTGTATATATGCTTTATTGAAAAATAAGACCGTACTATATGTGTTCTGCAGCTCGCTTTATTCACTCACGGGTATATCATAGACGTCCTCCCACTCCAGACTCACCCGGTCCTTTCAGATAGAGAGGAGGGGTCTCCTGATGTGCAGGTGTGGTCTCTTGTGGAAGGACACCTTTGGTGGGAGAGTGATGTGGACAAGGCCCTGAACAATGCCGAATCGCCGGCCCTTTCAGAGCCCACATCTTGCCGTGATTTACCGCATCATTTTCTTGATGTTGGACCCTTAAGTTTTCTCCATTTTCCACTTTCAGAAAGGATGTTTGACTGGCATCCCTCTTGTACAAACATACCTGTGATCTTGTATGAGTATTCCTTTAGTTAAGGCTTCTGGAAATTTAGTCCCTGGATGTGACATTTACATTCATCACAGGCTCCTTTCAAGTGACTCTAGAAATTGCTTCTCCAGTGGGGAATGAAAAGCTGTAGAATAGCTTATGTAACCAATTCTCTATCACTGGATATGATTTCACTTCAGCTTTTCATCCCACCATTGTAAACAGTGCTGTGTAAATGCTCTGATGAGTACATCTTTTGAACTGATATTTTTTCTAAATGAAATGATTCCTAGAAGTTGAGTTGAGTCTGTGTGTACACACGTTTTTCAGAGTTTACATATCCATTGACATGTCGTCCTCTAAAATATCACTCACAGTTTGTTCTCTCACAGATGGACACTAGCTAGAATATCGTTTATAAATATTTGCCAATATGATGAACAAAAGTGCTTTTTCATTGTTTTAGTTTGTATTTGATGACCAGTGAGGTATTGAGCATTTTTCACTCATTAGCCATCTGACTTTTTAAAAGTGAATGATCCCTTTTGTCCTTTGCACACATTTAAGTGAGGGAGCTTCTTGTTGCTTTGTGACAGCTCTTTGTATGTTATGAACATTAACCCCTTGTCTTCATCAACATGTATCACAGAGTTTTTCTTGTCATTTCTTGCCTTTCATTTTGTTCAGTAGTTTTTTTTATTTTCTTTGTGGCCCAAAATATTTTTAAGATTGTAAATGTCTTCCTTTTGGGTTTTATCTTTGGTATTATTCTTAGAAACACTTTCTTATAATGATATAAATCTCTTCTGTAAGTTTTTTTAATCTCTAAGATGGAGATGATAATAGTACTTGTTATAGTGAGGAGAAGTTGAATTAATATGAGCAAAGAGTTGCATTTGTTGTTATTAGTATTTTAATATTTACATCACTGTCTGTAATTTTTCTTGTGATCATTAGCACAGGAATAGAATTTGTTCTTTCCAGGTGATTCTCTGATTGTCCCAGGAAAATTATTGAATTCATACTTTGCTCTTTGATTTGAAATCCCAACTGTACAATATACTTATGTACACTAGAGTCTCTTTTTGAGCTCATGGTTTATTTCTGTCAATTTTACTTTCTTACTCCAGCGCTATATCTTACATATTGTAAAAATTTATTTAATAACTGAAAGTGTGATTTTTTTTGATTCTTTTCTTCCATCACAAATTTTCTTGGCTAGTATGAATTTATTATTCCTGAAGAATTCTAAAATACTTTGTTCAAGTTAAAAAAGACAGATATGGGTTTTCATGGGATTTTTTAGTAAGTTTTGAATTATCTTTAGGAGAAAGTACATCTTTACAAAACTGCTTTCCTCCATGAAATATGTTGATGTCTCTACATTCACACCTCTTACTTTACTCCTCAGTAGAGTCCAGTTTTCTCCATGTAGAACATGGGCTTTAATTTTGAGTTTATTCCAGATTATTGTTGATGTATTTGTTAATTCTGTAAGTGAGAATTTTTTGCTATTATATTTTGTAACTGTTAAAACTGACACCTAGGAAGGCAGAATCGGTTTGTAAATACTCACTTTGTAAATTGTCATTTAAAATTGTAAGTATTAAGTACTTGTTCCAGAATCCTTTCTTTCCTGTTTTTAAAAATTTGTTTCCAAGATTATCAAAATGGTCATAGCAAAGTAGTATATTTGGGGAGACAGATGGAGAGAGGTAGTGTGGCTTATGTACAAACTCTGAGCAGTTTCATGGCTGCCTTTAGGCTGGAGAAGCCGCAGAAGAGCCCAGGTTAGACCAGGGATGGCTTTGTATGCATTGGAAAGCCAGCTTTCCTGCCTTTGTGGAGAAGCCTGTTGGGCGTGACAGGTAGATGATCAAGGTCCGATGGAGGCCATTGGCTGCACAGAGCGCTGTGACTGTGAGAACTGGCGACCATTAACATGGGAAATGCTTGGGGCCAGGAACACTGCAGGGGAGCTGGGGAGCCTGTGTGTTAAGGATTTTCCAGTCCTGGGAGTGAGAAGAGCAGACTCTGCATTCAGATCTGAGTTTGAATTCATCCTCTCTTGTTTACTGGTCCTCTGACTTTTGTCAAGTTATATATCCGCTTTGAACTCCTGTTTTCTTGTGTCTCAAAATAGGAGAATTACGGCCTGCTGCTAGAGTGTTTGATCAGGGTAAATGATTTGTGTCTATGAGATGCCACGTACAATCACAAGCTCAGTAAGAAATGGGCTGTCACCTTTCTTCTGCAACTCAGTGCTTGACAAGACTTGGGGGAAAGCCATTCCATAATTTGTGTGTGATGTAATTAGGAACAAAATTAATGTCTTGCCTTTCCCTAGCAGTATTCGTACTCTTTTGCTTCATTTACTTCTTTCCTCCTTTCCTTTCCCCTTCCCCCTCTTTCACCATAAGAGCCTGAGACTCTCTCAGAACACTAGATTCAAATTACTTTAAAGGTTGTCTCATCCTCATGAAATGACTGTAAGATAAAAAAATCTGTAAATATCCCAGAATTCATTGTATTTCATTTACACACACACGCACACACACACGCACACACACACACACAATCAGGCTACCTCCCACTTGCTGAGGGAGAAGGAACACTTTTTCTGTGTTTCCATTCACTGAGCGTGAGAACAAAGTCTCTTATGCAGAAATTCTCCCGGCTTCTTGCATGGTGTTTTTAATTGGATTTCTGCTTTGTTGCCATAGAAATATTCTCCTAATAGAAGAGAGGAAGTGGAGATATAGACATTCTGCTGAGATATTGGTTTAATCATATTTGAGTTGGAAAGTACTTAAGATCATAGAGCCGTAAATTTTTATGGTTGAGAATCCAAGATGTTGTAACTTGGACAAGAACCTGGGTCTTCTGCCATCGTGTCCATGCGGGCGAAGAGGCAACTGGGCAGGTGATGGCAGGGGTCCTTCTTGCTTGAGTTCCAGGGTCTTGCTAGTTTTCATTGCTCACCTGCCTTTAGTTTATGTCCATGTGGCCTCTCATGGGAAGGCCACTATGTCCTGTTAGACTGAGTTTCTAATCAGCAAAAAGCTCTGGATCCACTCATATTTCCCAGAGTTTTTCTGCTGACCTGCTGACACTTTATATAAATGAGGCCTAAGAAACTACTGAATACAAAATCCTTATTGATATCACTTGCCCTCGAGTTCCAAAGTAATGGGGTGCTGTCTCAGGCTGTCTAAGGCTAGATCTGAACAAAGATATGGTGATAGGCTGTGCTGCTGGACCCTCCACAGTCAAATGGGATTTCCACCTGGTTTTTAGAATCAGGCAGATGAGTTCAAATCTTGCGTTTACCAGTTATTAGCTTTGTGACCTTGGGGAAGAAACTGTACTTCTTTGTGTCCAATTTTCTTTGTCTGTAAGTAAGTTCAGTAAATAATTTAAGGTTTTTTTTTTTATAGAATTGAATGAGCTAATTCCCTCATTTATACCTAAAGTACTGATCACGTGGTTCTATGTTGGTGCTTTGGTAGTTGATTACTAAGGAACTCGGCAGTGAGAATGTGGGTGGTGGACCCCTGGATCATAGAGCTTATATTCCAGGATATGATTGTAAAAGACTGGATGTGCAGTGGATTTTTAGTAAATATCCATACCTTTCCTAATCCACAATGATTGTTTATATATCTTTACACTAATATATGAACAATTTTTTATTGCAATTTAAATATCTTTTTAGTATTTAAAATATGCAGCTATAACAAAAATACATGAAATAAATAGATTTGACTTTTATTTTCTTTTCAATAAGCAAAACAAAATAAAATAGAAAAGAAAAAAGTTTTGAAGGAGTAGAAATAATTTTATTTCCATGGAATCAATTCCCTATGTTAGGTTTTTTGGTTGTGTTGCTAAACAGCATATAAAATTTATAGGTTGTGACATATTGGAAATGGGGAAACAGTGGAGACATACTACCTCCAATGAAGTCATTTAGTTACCACGTCAAAGCTAGTTCTACCTTCTGAATGACAGGCCAGTAAATCGGGAGATGAGGTGTTAGAGCAAGGAATAGTGACTTTATTTGAAAAGCTGGCAGACCCAGGAGATGGCATACTGATATCCTGGAGAACCCTCTTCCCCAAGTCAGAATTCAGTCACCTTTTTTAATAAAGAGGGGTGGGGATGTGGTTGGTTGTTGCAAACTTCTTGCTGTACGAATTGATTTCCTTGGAATCCTTTGTTCTTGCAGCTGTCCATGTGGGTCAAATCACGGTGACCCTTTAAAACCTCCAAAAAAAAAAAAAACAGATTATTCTCTATTTTGCAAATTGCCATCTCTACATAAGTGTAGAAGAGCTAACATCCTTAAAGATCAGAGCCCGCAGAATAGGCCCTCCTGGATATTTCAGGCTAAAGGCAACTTTCTTTTACAAAAGGTGCAGAGCTAGCATGTCTAAGCCTAGAAAACAGGGCACAGGTTTAAAGCCAAAGGAAAACATCTAACATTAAGTCAAATTTTTTCTTTTGTATTACAATTCCTTTTTCCACCTCATAAATAATTTTAGTAAGGAACATGAAAAATTTTTAATTTTTTTCTCAATAATGGATAAATGAGCCAACTACATTTTTGTGAGCAGCGATGCTGTGCGTGCCTTGGGGTCACAGCAAACTCTTGTTGGGGGTGGTCGACCCTGCAACATGTCTGATGCCCTGAGAGTGTTGGTGAGTGTCTCCCTAACCTGGGGCTCTCTTCAAGAACCAGCATATGGGCATTGACTTCTGGAGACCTCTTTTTCAGCTGCAGAAAATTTTTTCAGATACTGTGATTGAAAAATCACTCCAGCTGGGGATAAGTAGGGACTAAAGGAAGAGGAAAAGTGCTTGGAGTAAAGTAGAAGAGAAGGACAGAAGATTAGGGAGCCTGGGGGCTTGGAAGCGGGGCTTCGGGAGAGGGACGAGCAGAGGTGGGGAGGTGCCCGGCTCCGGAACCAGCTCCTGCACCTGTCCGTGCGCCCAAGCCACACAGCATTTAATTGGCCCAGGACGCTATCCTGTCTGGATGTCACCCTGGGCAGAACCTTGAGAATCGAAGGTAAGGGGTGGGCAGCACTCACCTAGGGGACACTGAAGGCTTTAGTCAAGTCCACAGTGCCTTTTATACTCATGTGTCTTCACTTGCCATTTATCTTAGGATCTGAGAAGCAGGAGCAAGGAATTCAGGGAGAGATCCAGGAAGACATCTGACTCTGTTAAGAGACGACATTCACAGCGACAAGGGGAGCGAAGACACTTGCAGCAAAGCAAAATGAATTCACAACGATTGCATCAGAGCTGCAGGTGTGAGAGAGCCTAAGCCTGTCTCAGAGTGCAGGGGACAAGTGGAAAGGAATGGTAAAATTTCCACTGACAATTGAAATTTTGTTAAATAGCCTGCTACTCTTAATTGTATCACTTCATTGTATGTAGGTGTATTTCTGTGAGCATTTATATGTTCACACAACCCCACCAGCACCTCTTGCCCCCATCTTGGATGGGCTTTCTCAAGCACAGTGCACCTCATGCTTGATTGGGCCACGCTACGTGTCCTGGCCTGGGGCCGGGTTGCTTCAGGGCACTGAGTCCCCGAGGCACGGGCAGTGAGACAAGACAGGAACATCTCAGCTCATGACTGAGGGCCTCCGTTTCCCCCTGCAGTGTAAGAATGCCAGTGACTCAGTTACAAGCATGCTTCGAAGCTCTCCGTGTACTTGCCACCCAGAAGCAGAGCCTGGGGGCTACAGAATTTCTCCAGAATGCAGTTTACATTCACCTTGACAAGTGAGTTATGTCCTTTTACAAGTGGAGGAATTGCTGCCGTTTCCCTGGAACTTACTCACCACTAGTGTATATGATTTTCCTTTGCTAGGATTCAGTATAGCCTGCTAAAAATTCTGGAGTCAGATCTTGAAACCCTGATGAAGAGGATTATTTATTTTATTTCTTTATATGATAGTATTTTACTTTCAAAATTCAGAGTTTTCAGTTCATTGAGGAATTTTTTCGGGGGTTGGAGAATCAACGTTTCTCTTACCATCTTTGTGACCTGTTGCTATATGCCTCTCACCTGTCTTCTGTCACTTATGAGGCAGTTCCATTTGTGACCCTGTGCGGGTTGTTAATATTAAAAAATATAAATTCTGTAAAACTACATTCCCTTTTACTCCGAAGACATTCCACAAGTACTACTTAAATCTGGGTGTGGTTTTTAGAAGACAGAATCATTAGAACATGTACTTGCAGGTTGCTAGTGCAAAATCCCCAAATCAATAGTCTAGCTCAACATCTAAAATCTTTCTAATCTACCTTGGATTTGTATGGATAAGTGAAGCAGTTTGCTAAGAAATCAAGACCAGGTTTAGAATACAGGCTGGTGTAGCTCAGCAGGTCCTCCCATGCTGATGCTCTGCCAGAGGGTGGGGCCAAGGGGAGCGGGCGTGTCCTGCCCTCCCTGAGCTGACAGTTTGATGGCAAAGACCTTCACCAGGTGAAGAACTGGGAGTTTCTTCTAAGAAAAATGGGTTTGAAAAGAGTCCTAAAAGCGCGGGAGTGACACAATCCCATTTGTCTCAAGTAGGGGAGAGTGGCTGTAGGGCCAATTGGGAGACTCGTGAGTCCAGGAGTGCAGTGTTGGTGGCTTCCACTTGAGCGGTGGGACGGTCAGTGTGTTAAAGCGAACAGATTGAAGACATGTTTCGATGGTAAAAAGGAAAGGATGAATGCTGTCTGTGAAGTTAGAATGGAGTAAGGCCCAGGTTTCTGGGTGGATTAATGAGGTAAATGATAGTCCTGCTGTGCTGTGATGAGGGAAACCTGCAGAGGGAGTTCTCGGGAAAATCTGATGAGTTCAGCTGTGGGTAAATGAAAGGCTGTTAGATGTGTGGACATGGAGCTCTGGTGAGAGCCAGTAGTGAGTAGGGGGAGGGGAGAGAGTCTTTCAAATAATTTTGTCTTGTGAACATACAAATAAGGATGAGCAATGACACACTTAACACCTCCATATTCTGGATTTAAAACCCAGTAACATTTTGCATTATTGACTGCAGAGGTTCTTAATTTTTTTAAGAGAAATAAAATAAATAGAAACAAAATAGTGGAGTTAATCAACATCTTAGATTTGATGTGTGTCCTTGTGTATATTTTGATACCTCATCTGTTTATAACTATAATCTACAAAAAGTTAACTTGCTTAGCATAAGAGTTAAACAGAGGGACGTGACACACACTGTTAGGGGTGGAAGCTGATCACCTTGGGCAAATTATGTCACCTCTCTGTGCCTTAGTTGCATCTTCTGTGACTACCCCTGGGCCCCTCATCACAGCTGATTTCCTAGACTTGATGTTGGGAGGGAGGCTGCTGAAGGGATTAAGAAGTGGCAACTGCTAGGGATACTGAAGAGTGAGACAAAAGCAGATTAAAGCCTATAAACTTAGTACAAATACCCTCAAAAGAGAAAGAACCTTGCAGTGTTTTGAGCCACTTAGCGTAAGGAAAACAAAATCACGTGGACCCAATTCTCTTGAACATTTGAGTATTGTGGGTGGGAGGGTGTCATCAAAAAAGTGTCAAGAAAAGGACTTTTGGTTTCCCTTGACGTTTCCAGTAAGGGTGAGTAGCATAAGCAAAACCCCTCCCGGTTCACAGTGGAAGGTCCTTTTTGTGCAAAACTGACCAAAGGTTGGAAACCACTCTTCAGCGGTGCTGGCAAATGAAGAGACTTCTGGATTGGGTGGGGCACTTGCTGTGACTTCCAGGTGACCTGCTGGCTGGGGACTGTTAGGCGGGCAGTAGGTTTGCAGGGAGACACGGGTATAATCCCTGGCTCTGAGGCTGCTAGTCTGATTAGTCCCCTGGGTACATGCAGTCCTAATGGGGCAGCCCGGGATGTGGCCTGGGACACCTGCAATGCTGAGGGCGAAAAGAGGGCTTCCCTGATGGGGTGTCCCAGCAGAGAGTGGAAACGTCCCCCTGCAGGTGAGGAAGAGCCTCTGAGCAGGGGGAAGGATGCACAGGCAAGACCAGCATGAGCACGGAGTGTTTGGGAAGCCAGAAGTCATACAGTGGCCCGAGCAGCCTTGTTCCTGAGAGACTGGAGGTAAAAGATGCTGAAAAGGCAGGCTAGGTTCAGACCCTGTGGTGTTTTATGAGTGACAGGAAAGGACTGCTCAGGCAGGCATGAGAGAACCCTGTGGGCATCCCAGCTGGGGCGTCACGCCGGAGGGAGGAGCAGAGTTATAGACTTTCCCACTTATTAGCTGTGTGACTTTGAGCAAGATCACGCCAGTTCTCTCTCTATATATCTTCAACTGTAAAGTGACACAGTGACAAGCTCGTGTCATCAGAAGGCTTAGTTTAGCTCTGATCCTCTGTGTCCAGTCCTGTCAGTGATGCCCTGTGAGGTTCTGTAGCGGCTGCTCTTACCCTGAGATGGGAGGGCGTAGAGGGACATTGTAGCACCCGAGGGCAGGATGGGTTTGCTTTAAAAGCAGACATGTTGCCGCCTGCAGCTGCAGACCTGCAGGGAGCTTGGTTGATGGTCGTGGAGAGAACTTTGGAGTCCTTAGCGTCGTCTTAAGACTTGTTTTCACTTAGGGACCATATATGCCTTTGCAGATTAATGTTGAATATTTGGGCTTCTGGCAAAGCTGTTTTCAGAGATGGGTATATACGTAACATATCATATAAAATAAAATGATTTTCTTAACGTGTGGGACTTTGCAGCTGTTGGGAACATCTCTGTTGCCCTGGTCTCCACAGAGGACACTAGGTGTCAGCAGAGCGTGCGGGAGGGCAGGCAACCCACAGTGCTTTTGCCGGCTGTTCTCCCCAGTAGGGCAGTCTGCTGAGTTGACTCTTCTCTGAGTTTGGTTACCAGATGAGCAGACAGCAAAGTAATGAGTTCTGGTGGGACTGTATAATGACAGGAAGAAAGAGGAACCAGTAATTTTTCAGGACTAGAACACGCTTTTGTTTCCTGATCCAGTGTATTCCATTACAGAAGTGATGAGTTGTGTCTATTCTGGGACTTGATTGAAATAAACGTTCAGCCTAAAATTAAGAGTTGTGTTTCATTTGGCGGGAGGACTCGAGCCGGGATGACAGCCTCTCAGATCACTCTGAGGAACTGCTCCCAAGAGGTATGGGAAGAGCTAGGATATACAGGAGCTTTACAACAAAGACCAGGTAGTTGGAACAATAAAAGATTACTTGTTATCTAAAGAAAGCCAGGTATCTCAAGTTCAAGAATTTAGTGGTTTTCTATGTATGGGGGGAAGCAAACATTTGGACTCACTGAATTCATACTTTAACAAGCACCTAGCTATCTAGGGCAAGTATCCTGTCCTTTCTTATTCTGAGTCTGCTCAGAGGGCACCAATATGAGTGGCTGAGAGGCTGGGTTTCAGGCATGTACTCGCTGGGGTGTGGCAGCGGCTGCTGATGGCTTGGCTTCAGGATTCTTTGTTTACTGACGTGGTTGCAGTATTTTCTTTCACATTGTAGTACTTTCATTCACAGTGCTCCCCCTTGGTCCTAAATTTGACCAATATTTTGAGAGAGGTTTCATGACCAATTTTGTCCCATGGTGCTAGGATGGCTCATTCCTACTTCTGGTGAAGTATCTTCTGAGCTGCCATTCAAGGTGTTAGTTTTTTATCAGACCCTATTGATACTAAAAGTTCTCTGGATCGCCTGTCTTACTAGTCTATTATGATCCAGGAATTGTTTACCCTTCGTTGCTCATTACCATAACTAGAATCGCACTATTACAATTATTTTATACAGGGTTATAAATTTTATCTATTCCTTCAAGATGTTTAGCCATCATCAATCTTGTAGGCCTAGTTACACATTGGGAAATGTAACAGACAACAATTTTATTATATAGACAGGATATAAGTAATTCAGATAGTAACGTTTATAAAGTCATGAGTAAGAATTTAATAGTCGAGAAGTTATATTTTTGGGTTAAAATTTTCCTTGTGTTCCTGATTGAGTTTGAGTGATCTTATGAGAAATTTCATATTTATGGTCAGGGTCAGAGCAGGTATTAATTGGCCAGGTGAAGTCTCCCACCTTGTAAGATCAACAGTGGCCTAAACAGAACTATTATTTTTTTTAGAGTAACGTTTCTGAGGGCTATCTAGTTAGAGCCTTGGAGTAGGGAAACCCACCAAGGTAACACAGAAGTACTAGACATAGGTAATTTACCATAAACTTAACAGTTGGAGTAGTTCATAATCAAAGGTAGGAGAAATTATCAAAGTAATTGGCATACAGGCCTGGTTCGGTGTCTTGGGTCTGCAGTCTTCTTCAGATGTTGTCTTCTTCTCATCCTGACCTGGTAGATTTTTCTCCATTTGGGCATTGTTTTAAGGTGAGCAGTGCTCTATAGGCCAGTGCACTGCAGGGGCTGTTTCTGATAGGAAATGAATCTGAAAGTCCGTTTCCTTCAGCTTTGGTGTGTATGGTCTTGTTAAGAGTACCTGATAAAGGGTCCTTCCATTCAGGTTGGAGACAGTTCTTTAAGTCATGCCTGTTCCAGTATTTATAATACCCTGGCTGCTGGTCATGGGGCATTGGAACTTTACCAAGGATAGATTACTGAGCCTCAGAAACAAACCTAGAGTATTCTTTTCATAATTCAATTAACCTTTACAGCAATGTGACATAACAGCAAGGAATGATCTGGGAAATGTCTAAGTAAATATAGACCTCAATCAACAAAACTAGAAATTAATATCCACTAAAATATAATCTTTTTTCTCTCTAAAGTTACCCTCAGTTTTCTCAAATATAGTCAAGTCAAGATTAATTTATTTACAAGCTAAGTCTGATTATTTGATTATATAGGCTTTTTTTAAATTGGCTGTGTTGGAACTTTTAATTAGGAGTCTCAGTGTAGAATGTTAATAAGGTTTTCTTAGGCCCGGAATGCCTCGTCAAGGGCTTGTCATGGATTTCTGCCTTACACATTTAGGTAAATTCTTTTCTCTTTAAAATCCTTAAAATACTTTTAGATTGCTATATCTGTTAGGAGATGATCTTCCTCATTTGTCTGATAGACCCACTGGGGACCTTAGAGATTTTAGTCTCTTGAGGGATCAGATAGAGAGAAAAGATAACTGTTCCAAGTCTGCTTACATAGGTATAACTTATCAAATTTCTGTGAATCATAACTAGCTTAAGGAGAAGAGTTTCTTTATGTCTGGGAAACAGGTTAAAAGCCAGTAATATGTCAGACAAAATCAAAAATTATAACCATATTCACCAGTTTACTCAGTCCCATGTAACTAATTCTTTTACTCAGAGTTTTCATTAGACCTTTAAAATTTCTTACCCAGTTTAGTTCAGTGCTATAGTTCGAAATTTATTTGAAATCAATAAATCTCCTTGAAGAGAAAGCAATTTGCAAAATCATCAGAAGGAAACAATTAACTGTATATAAATGACAAGTGATTTAAAAGCATGGTTAAACAACGTCACACTATAATTGATAAAGAAAGCTGGTCACTATAACTAGAATTATGACTGGTAACATTTCAGATATACCAGAATTTTAGGGAATCCATATAATTTATAGAATATCTATATTAATAATATTTTCTCATACAATATAACCTAGGAAGATCTATTATTCATTTGACAATACCATGTTATTTAGCATGCCAAATGAAACTTACTACTTTAAAATCTCTCTTTGGGATGTTTCAGGGGCCCTCTGTAGCATCCCAAACTTAACTGGAGATTAAAAGAACTTTAATTAGAAATTGATATTTGGGGATCTTGTTAAAGGTTTTCAGAACACTAGGTCAGATAAACATATAGATCACTGTAAAGTAGTTCTTTTTCATTAACAAGAAAATACGTTAAAGTAAAAGCAGAACAGGTCAGTTATGTGGTATAAGAAGCTTTACAATTTGTTACTGAAAGTGGATTAACATTTTTAGAAAAATTGTCATCTTAACAGAGAGAAAACCAAATCTATTCTTGTACCAGATTACTTCTAAGATTCATTTACTTTGCCCAAGTTAATTCTAAACTTAGACAATTCTGACAACGTACAAAACTCTTTCCTCAGGGTTCCTCTTCCACAAGCGTTCCACAGCTTTCTATACTCACATTAGTGTGTCCTTTATTTTCTCTTCCATTCAGAAGTAACCAGCTTCAGAAGAAAGTCACTATTTTTTATTAACAAAATATAATTACATTCATATATCTTCCTTTACACATTTATCTTACTTTCCTAGGATACTGAGATTATACCCTTAATAATAGAGATTATTTCAGGGTAGCACCAACCATTTATTAATATTTCTAAACACCTTTATTTTCTTTGTAAGGGTAAGTTAAATGTTAAATAATTCATATTTCAATCTTATTTTATCTGAAAGTGTCATAGCTATTTAATAAAATCCTATCATTTAACTTAATTTAGCACAACTCTAGAATTTAAAGATACCAAACATTTAGAGATTATCTTAACCATACATTTTAAAAATATATTTTAAAAATTTACCCAAAGCTCTCATCTCATTTGCATTTAATTTACTTAAAATTTTACTACACCACATTACTATTTTTTTTTCTTGACAATTCTGCAACAGATATAACAGGATCTTATTTGACTTTCATTAAAACTAGGTACAGTAAAGGTATTGTACTTAATATTGATGACTTTAAAGATGTCTATATTTATTAGAACATACTTAAACTAAACAATATCAAATATTATCTTAATATTGAATATTTTCCAGTTCACGTGATGCTGAAAGTCAACTTGGTCAGTTTTTATTTTAAAAATACTTAATTTGTAAGCTCTTATTTTTTTTACGTGAATTAAGCAGAGATCTTTGACTTTGATTTTTTTTTTCAGCTGTAGAAATATCTCACATCTATAATGTGTACGCAGGCTTATAAACAGACAAAAGCTAGAGATCTCATAGGTTCACTTTAAAACTTACTTATAAGATAGGTATAATAATAGTTGGAGTAAGCTGAATTTGCTTGCTCAAATCACTAAGGCTTACTATTTATGAAACCGACATTTAAGATTTCTTGACAAATGCTGAAGGACGCGTCAGAATTCTGAGTTCTAAAATGCCAAAAATTTCTTGGCCTTAAGTATTATCTCATTGAGCTAATTAGGCTCAGTCCTAGGTCACTGTTTGCTGTATTTATATTTCTGATCTGCAAGACAAAGACAGACGCTTCCAGTTCCCCAGAGAACTGCTCTGTCACGCAGGTCCAATTGTATCTCCTTATTTGGCTTTTTTGTATCAGTGAGAAGAGCTGTAAACAAAGAATTCCATGTTTTAAAACTTTAAGATTTACTTTAGCATGTCTTCCAAAGCTTGCATAAGGTATTTAGTGAGGTCTCTTTTCCTTGAGTTATAAGTTAAACCCAGGGTAAACCTCTTACTTTATTGTTTATTAGCCACTGAATATTAGTTTTTAATTTACGTTATATTGGAAGGCTCACGAAACTCTATTAGTTTCCTTTACTTTGTTCAATTAATATTTTCTAAGGGACAGATATGTGCCCAGCCTTATAATACCAAGAAGGGGAAGCGTTTTTCCATTGAAATATATCTATCCCACAATATAATTAAGCAAAAGTTTTATATAAAGTCCATTTAATATACCAATTTTACAAATTTTATCTCAATTTTATTAAATATTGTACCCTTAATTTTTATATATATTAGGTTTAATCAGTAATTCCTATTTCTAGAAGGAATGTCAGAAGCTTTTTTTTTTTTTTTTTTTTTTGTGCATTGTATCTAATTATATAGAAAAGTCTCTGGGATTCCCAAGTATCAGCCAAAGAGCTTAGGCCCTTCTCAATTTTCAATTTGATTAATAGGTCTGTTGTCCCAATCATTGATCAAGTATTTCAGTCTATAATTATGTATTTTTTTTAGCTCTATAAATACATATATTTTAAACTGTGCTAAAGCGGACTTGTTTGAACTTTAATGTTAGGGGGCAGTAGGTGATCTCTTTGGCCCCTTTTTTGTACTTTATATAGTGTAGTATCAAAACCTTGTATCTAAATCCAAAAATGTCCATTTTATTTATCTCATTCAAAATAACCATATAAAAATATTTATCCATTTGGGATAAGCCCCTTATCTTTTTTTTTTCCGACATTTTTACAATCCTTTTTCCAGTTATTCAGCATAATTAACATTAATTATTCTAAGTATTTATTAGCATCTCTAAAACCATTGATCGGAATGGAAAAACACAAATGTAGCTTTTCAAATCAGTTTTTTTTTTTATAACTAATTTCTTAGGTTAACCATTAGATATATTTTCCTACCTTTAAAGTTGATTTTAATAGGTACCAATAAAACGGCTGTTTATAATGAGAGCTCTTTCAACTTTCACCAATTTAAAAGTTTTCCCAAATTAAAGGAGCCATCACATGGCCATCAATTTATATATATATATATATAATAATATATATATTATTATTATATAATATATATATATATATATAGTGATTTTAAACCAATAAGATGAAGAGGCTTTTCCACATGAGAGTGGGGGTGTTGCTTAAATAAAATTCAAAATTTACTTTCCAAAAGCTAAAAGCCTTTGTGGTCCAGGCTGATGCAACAACGGTTAAGATGGCAAAATATCTGAAAATTGTAACAATCAAAGGATTTTTGAGAATCCCAATTTATTTGCTTGGCCACAATATGTGCACAATACTTGTACCTTTTGTATGACAGAGTCCAAGGTTTCGTTTAAAATAAAAGAAACACATATATACATACATACACACACATAAAACACACAGAGAAAGATAAAACGTTTACATTTCAAGGACACAGGAAGAGAAATCCAAGTTCCCCCTAAATGGGATTTTGTTCCTATAAGTTCAGAATTCCAAAAAATATTTTATCAGGCCTGGTTAGTTACTTTCAGGGTGAGTTTTTTTTTTTCTAATTCCTAATTAATGTTGTAAGTTTTGTACGTATATAAACCAGGCTAGTGTATTAGTTGGAGGCTGGCAATCTGTCATTTCTTTTTCTTTTCTGTTCTGTGTTTTTTTTTTTTTTTTAATTTTTTTTTTTGAAAGTTCTATTCCCCATTGTAAGGTCGGGTTTTCAGAATAAAATTGCTGGTAATATTTCCCGCAGGGACAACACTATGGCATGAAGTCTTTGCATCTACCATTCCTGTAAGTTTCTCCATCACCCAAGAAAGCTGTTAACAGCCAGGAGGAGGGTCCCATTTTTGGAGTTGAAAGGTTCCTCATAGGAGTTTTACTTTTATTCCAAAAAATTCAGTGGAGGTAACCAAATCGAGGACAACATTAGACCAGCCTCTTACATAACCACTCAGTCCTGAACCCAGTGTCTTTCAAGTTGGACCCACTCAGGACGTTTTCACTGGGTGAGTATTTTCCTGGTATGTTTCCACCAGCCCCACATCGGACGTCTCCTCAAGGTGGGTGTTTCCTGTTATCTTTCATCCAGGCCACACCCAGTATGTCTCCACTTGGTGGGTAATTCCGCCCAGTCTCTTTCAACTGGAGGGCAAGGTACCTGGATACACCGCAAAATAAAACTCAGGATCATCAACCAATATGGGAGATCCGAGAACCAGGAGAGACTCGCCCAAATTCATCTGGATTCCCCAAGGAGGCAGATGGGCACAAAGTGCCAATGCTGGTACCAAGGCTCCGGTAATTCGGAGAGTTCAGTTGGAGAGAAGTCTGCTCTGGGTCCCTTCCTGGTGTCCAAAACTTTTGACTGAAATACATGTGCAGCCTAAAAGTTAAGAGTTATGTTTTATTTGGCGGGAGGACTCGAGCCGGGATGACAGCCTCAGATCGCTCGGAGGGACTGTTCCAAAGTGGTTGAGGAGGAGCTAGGATATATAGGAGCTTTACAACAAAGACAAGGTTGTTGGAAGAATAAAAGTTTGCTTGTTATCTAAAGAAAGCCAGGTATCTCAAGTTCAAGAATTTAGTGCTTTTCCATGTATGGGAGGAAGCAAACATTTTGACTCACTGAATTCATTCTTTAGACAAGCACCTAGCTATCTAGGGCAAGTATCCTGTCCTTATTCTGAGTCTGCTCAGAGGGCACCGTTGTGAGTGGCTGTAGAGGCTGGGCTGCAGGCCTTTCCTCGCTGGGGTGTGTTGGCAGCCACTGATGATTTGGTTTCAGCATTCTTTGTTTACTGACATGGTTGCAGTATTTTCATTCACACTGTAGTATTTTCGGTCACAGAATGATTATGGATAATCTGCAATCTTGGAAAGCAACCGAGATGGAATTACTTCAGGTACCTTCTAATTTAATAAGCCGTGTGCAAACATAAACATGGAGGATGTTTACAAAAGAATTTGGTGGTATAGGGAAGGTGTTCTGCACATTACAGGAGAAGGCAGAATTCCTTTTCTTTGTGGGCAGGGACGTAAGCCCACCTTTCTTTTCTGTAGTGGCTTCTGAGAACACTTTATGGTAATTAATGAACATTGAGAAACGGTGGCAAACATTGCATTCAAGAGCTGGCCGGCTGCAAACTTGTGTATTGGACAGGTGGAATTCATAGGCAAGTGGTCAGGTGGATGGGAGAGAGATGAAGCCCAGGCCTGGGCCCAGATTCAGGTTTAAATCGCCATTTCCTCACCATGGGGCCTTGGACTACAATGTAACCACTCCTAACCTGTTGGTGAATCTGTGAAATGGGCATGATAATATTCGTTTGTTCCTGGGATTGTTGTAAGTTGTAAAGACTATTATAGCACACATGAAGCACTTAACACACTGGCACTTAGCAGTGTTCACTGTGTGTGGACGTCCCGCTTCGCGTGTGTCAGAGCCGTAAAGGCAGCATTTGTCTGTTGAGGATGCACTGGTAGCCCCTTGAATACGTTGTGAATTTGGTGATTTCCTTTTATCTTGGTAAATCTGTGTGCCATGGGCAGTTATTTTCATGGACAGATGAGGAATCTCAGGGTAAAGAAGACTGTGTAATTTGCCCAAAGTCAGGCCATAATTTTGGGTGCAGGGGCCTCAGTTCAGCATGGGTCCCTGGGCCTTCTGCCCTCTCCTTTCAGCACCTGAGACAGATGTGTGCTCGGCTGTCTCCCAGCCCAGAATATCAAGCAGGGAGCAAGACATACCTGGCCCTGTGCTGCTTGAGCAAAACTCCAGGGTGGAGGCAGTTACAAAAAGGATAAACATAAAAAAAGATGACTGCAAACTGTGATCAGCTCTGAGAAGGAAAGGAACACGCCTCGCCGTGCAGCGCTTGGACCTTTCCCGTCACGGCTGCTCTGGGGGCGTTCATCTCAGCTAAACAAGCTCTGCTGCTGCACAAAGGCAGGAAGGCAGGGCGCGTGTGACCAGGTAGACTGGGCCTCGTTGGTCATACTCATTCCCCATTAAGCGGCAGCTGTCATTGGCACTTACCTAGTAAACAGATGTTGGCCATAATCATCACGCACTTTGCTTGGTAATTTTATTGGCCCCACCTTTGAGATGAGGTAATTGAAGCTGGGGAGTTTGCTGCATGCCCGTGATCACCATGGAAATACCCCCACTGGTCTTTCAACCTAGACTGGCGTGGCTGTCATGCCCCAGTCCTGTGAATGGCATCGTGTAGCTTCTCCCAAGTGGCCCAAATGACTGATATTGATTTTCTTAATTCGTAGGAAATGGTAAGTGACAATAGGAGAAAAAGGTAGTAAGAAATTGTTTGGAAAACTAGAAAAAAATTCAATTCTTCCCAAGCTGGGGGAGCGTAAGCTCTGTCACACACTCCACTCACTGCCTGTCACCTCCTCCCTGCCGATTCCGTGTTCAGAAGCCACTCTGAGCCTTTGAAGAACATTTTGTCTCATGACACTCTTGACTAGGACCTGCGACCTCTCTGTCCCTGGTTAACAGTCTATTCAAAGCCATTTAAATTTTATGCTGGCTCCTCCGCTCAGATGTAAGAATAGCCTCTTTAAACTTCTTGATGCAGCTCCTTAATGAGGATCTTGTGAAGGAAACCTAGTCAAAACCTGGGATGTATGCACATAGTGACCGTAAAATCAGCACTTTGTGAAGTTCAGAATCAGACGGGTGGGAGACTCAGGAAAGGCTTTTTAAGGTAGAAAGGGGAAAGTGAAAGGACGTAGGCTGTGTAAGACTGAAACATCTCGGTCGCAGCCAGCAAGGCACCTGCGTTCAGGATGGTGGGTGGGGAGTGCAGAGTTGTCACAAAGAAAGAAGTGGTGGGATGGGAGGGAGGACAGTTAGGTACTTTACTGGGGAGGGAAATAGTGGGCTGAACATTTCCTGGTTGAACAAGAGGACTGTGACATGTTGTGCTTGTATTTTGGAGAGAAGGGTTTTGTGGGGACAGGCCTAGGGAGAACGCTCTGTGGCTGGGGATTCAGCACAACAAAGAAACACAGAGAACCGGGCAGACCCCAGGGCCCCTGCTGGGGGAGAGGCTGCCCGCCAATTCAAGACCTTGGGGCTGCTTCTGTCCCTTAGCCGGGGCCTTAGAGCTCACTTCATATCCCAGTCCTGTTGATACAAGAAAAAATAAGTGGGACATGAGAAGGGCTGTGTGCCAGGCTTTGGTTTAGCCCCTTGGATGTGCCCTGCCAGATGTGGGTACTTGGCTTCATGCAGGAAAGTATTCAAGCTCAAGCCACTGTTGAGTAAAGGTAGACTTATTCAGAGAGATTCATTGAAAGGCAAGAGAAATTCCACGATGTGTGGGGGTTTGATGCTCAGATTAAAGTAGGTACACACTCCACAGAGTGTGGGCCTTCTCTGAAGCGGGAGAGAGAGGTGTGACCCCTAGGTGGTGCTGTGTTGCTTGTATTCATGGGCTTGGTGGTTTCATATGCTAATAAGTAGAAGGACCAGCCTAAGGGCAAGGGGCTGGAATTCACAGGGAGTTGGCCATTTCCCACCATTTGAATTTTTTGGCTAGCCTTGGGACTGCCATGGTGCCTGGGGGCGTGTTATTCACCATGATACTATTACAATGGGTGTATAATGAAGCTCAAGATCTGCTAGAACTTAAATCTCTTCATCCTGAGCCTCAAGGCCTATTGGGGGTTGAATCCTTCACCATTTTGATGTTAATTGCTGTGGCCTTCCTTGAATGGCTGTGCTCTGCCCCCTTCCATCCTGTCTCACTGTGATGACACAGAGAGAACAAAGGCCCGGCCCTGGCTGTGCTCCTGCATTTAACAGGGGGAAGGGTGGGGTGGGCTGAGGATGACTCTGGGTGGTGTGAAGGATGTTTCAGATTTTCCCACGTGGGACATGAGGACCTGCCAGCTGCCACCGCAGAATTATCTCATGGGCATTATCGCTTGTGTCACTCATTTGTTTCTATTGTTCTTTTTTTTTTTTTTAAGTATTTAATCTTAATTTAATATCAGGTTTTTGTAGGAAACAAATTTCTCTTTTTCTTTTCTTTGGGGCTCTTTTCTTTTGGGGGGGGTAGGTAATTAGGTGTATTTATCTGTTAGTGGAGGCCCTGAGGCTTGAACCCAGACCCCGCGTATGCTATACACACGCTCTAAAACTGAGCTCTACCACCCGCCCCTTCATCTTTTTCTTTTTGCTTTAGCTGCCAAAAATCTTACAGCTGAATTTCTAGTCGGCCTTTAACACTTACCCTGACTTCATGGCATCCATTTTTATGACTTTACCTCCCCCTGGTTTCATTTAAGTATTGAATCTCCAATTTCTCTTCACCCTCAGTTTTGTCTTTTTGTTGTTATGGTTGTTAAGCTGTGTTTAAAAAATTGTTTAAATTATCTTTTAGCAGGAGGCTGAAAGTAAATAACTATGTAAATAAACATCACACTTAAATGCTTTTATACATTCTAAGCTGTTTAGTAGATACTTAAAAACTGGACTGATATTAAAGTTATAACATTTTTACATTATTTTTTAATTTTTTCTAAATGTATAGCTGATTTACAATATGATATGTTTCAGGTGTACAACAGTTGCTCCATTTATACTTATTGTAAAACATTGACTGTATTACCTATGTTGTAAGATACATCCCTCTACCGTGTTTACGTTACATGTAGCAGTTTGTATAAGAAAGTTGGGTAACACAGAGCCTGTGGCGTGGCTGTGTCTGACTCAGGTTCCAGGTCACCTTGCCTGTCAGACCTCAGGCCCTCACACCTGTCTGCAGGGCAGCGAGTGGAGGCAGCTCTCATCAGCGCTGGTACAAACCTCTGAGTGGCAGTGACAGCAGTGACTGTGGACGTGCAAAGTTTTGTTCCAGGAGATTTACATGCATTTCTTCATTTATTATTTAAAGCCCTCCTGTGAGGAATCGTTTTATGTTTTTAATGAATAATACACTTTATTTTTAATTTGATAGACTTCAAACTTCCGGAAAATTTACAGGAGTAGTACAATGAACACTTAGATACACTTCACATAAAAGGGCAGTATTTGTCCTTTTGTGTCTGGCTTATTACAGCATACATTTTTAAGGTTCATCCATGTTGTAGCCTGAAACAGTAATTTATTCTTTTGGTTTAATAATATCTTTTTTTTTTTTTTTTTTTTTTTTGGTCTATTTAAAAATAGTTTCATTGAAGTCTAGTCAGTTTATAATGTTGCATCAGTTTCTTGTTTACAGCACAACACTTCAGTTATATAGGAATATACATGTATTCATTTTCATATTCTTTTTCAACATAAGCTACTATAAGATATTAAACATATTTCCCTGTACTATACAGTATAAACTTGCTGTTTATTCTATACATAATCAGTATCTGCAAACCCTGAACTCGCAAGTTATCCCTTCCCACACCATCTCCCCTCTGGTAACCATAGTTTGGTTTCTATGTCTCTGTGGTTCTGTTCTGTAGATAAGTTTATCTTTTTGTTTGTTGGTTGTTTTATTTTTTTTTAGATCCCACATATGAGCGATCTCATATGGTATATTTCTTTCTCTTTCTGGCTTACTTCTCTTAGAATGACATTCTCCAGGTCCATTCATGTTACTGCAAATGGCATTATTTTATTATTTTTTATGCCTGAGTAGTAGTTTATGGTATAAATATACTGCAACCTCCTTATCCAGTCATCTGTCAGTGGACATTTAGGTTGTTTCCATATATTGGCTATTGTAAATAGTGCTGCTGTGAACATTTGGGGGAAGGTGTCTTTTTGAATTAGGGTTACTTCTGGATATATGCCCAGGAGTGGGATTGCTGGGTCATAGGGGAAGCCAATTTTTTGTCTTTTGGTGAATCTCCATACTGTTTTCCACAATGGCTCCACCAAACTGCATTCCCAGCACAGTGTAGGAGGGTTCCATTTTCTCCACAGCCTCTCCAGCATTTATGGTTTGTGAACTTCTGAATGATGGCTATTCTGACTGCTGTGAGGTGATACTTGATTGTAGTTTTGATTTGCATTTCTCTGATAATGATATTGAGCATTTTTTCATGTGCCTATTGGTCATTTGTATGTTTTCATTGGAGAAAAATTTCTTTAGCACTTCTGCCCATTTTTGGATTGAGTTGTTTGTTTTTCTTTCTTATGAAGTGTAAAAGCTGTTTATATATTCTGGGAATTAACCCCTTGACAGTCTCATTTATTGTAAATATTTTCTCCCATTCCATAGGTTGTCTTTTTGTTTTGCTTACTGTTTCCTTTGCTGTGCAAAAGCTTCTAAGTTTAATTAAACCCCACTTGTATATTTTTGCTTGTATTTCTATTGCTTGAGTAGACTGCTCTAGGAGAACATTGCTGAGATGCATGTCAGATGTTTTGTCTACGTTTTCTTCTAAGAGGTTTGTAGTGTCTTGTCTACATGTTTAAGTCTTTAAGCCGTTTTGAATTTATTTTTGTGTGTGCTGTGAGGGAGTAGTTTAACTTCATTGATTTACATGTAGCTGTCCAGTTTTCCCTACACCGTTTTCTGAAGAGGCTGTCTTTACTTCATTGTATGTTCTCACTTCCTTTGTCAAAGATTCAATGACCAAAAGTTTTTGGGACTATTCTTGATAATTTTTTTACCGATTCATTGATGGATGGATATTGTTTGTAACTTTTGGCTACTCTGAATGATACTGCTATGAATATTGATGTGCAAATTTTTGTGAGAATATGTTTTCATTCTGTTGGCTGTACAGTTGGCCCGCCATATCTGTAGTTTCCACTTCATGGATCCAGATGGCTGATTGTAAAGGGACTCGAACATCCTTGGATTATGGAATCCAGGGTGGTGGGTTCCTGAAACCTATCCCCCGAGGATACTGAGGGATGACCCTATATGTAGGAGTAGAATTGCTGAGCCATATGATAACACTAAACTTTTGAGGAAACACCAGGCTTTTCCAAAGAAGCTGCACAATTGCCCCTTTCCAATGGCTGCATATTGAGGGTTCCCATTCTTTTGCCTCCTGACCGACACTTGTTATTGTCCGTGTTTTCATTATAACCATCCTATTTGGTGTAAAATGAGATCTCATTTTAATTTTGATTTGACTAGTGATGCTGAGCATCTTTTCATATGCTTATTCGCCATTTGTGTATCTATTTAATTCCTTGGTAAATTTAAAATTTGGGTCGATTTTCTTTGTATTGGTCAGTTGTAAGCATTTGATTTATATCCTGGATATTAGTCTCTTATTAGATATATGCTTTGCAAGTTTTTTCTACTATTCAGCAGATTGTCTTTCCACTTTACTTTTTTTAAACATTAAGACAATTTCTTTATAGGGGAGGTAATTAGATTTATTCATTTATTTTCTTAATTTATTTATTTATTGCCAGGCATGCACTCTATCACTTGAGCTACCTCCTTCCCCTTTCATTTCACGTTCTTGATGATTTCTTTTGTAACAATTGGTTTTAATTTTGATGAAGTCCAGTTTATCTGGTTTTTTTTTTTTTTTTATCACTTCTGCTCTTGGTATTGTATCTAGGAAACCATAACCTATGCTAGGACCACAAAGATTTATACTATGTCTTCTTTTAGAAAGTTTATAGGTTTAGACTTTACGTTTCTGTCTGTGATCCATTTTCAATTAAATTTTATTTGTTATATACAATAGGGGGTTTCAGATTCTAAATTCATTCTTTTGCCTGCAGATACCCAGCTTTCCCTGCACCATTTGTTGAATAGACTATTGTTTCAATGGAGTGTTGTTGGCACCCTTGTTGAAAACTGACTGTAAATGTAAGATTCCCCCCTGGAATTTTTACTGTGTCTCATAGATTTATGTATCCAAACTTATGACAGTACCATAATGACTTGAGTACTATAGATTTGTAGTAACCATTAAAGTGAGCCCTCCAACTTTGCTCTTCTTTTTCAAGATAGTTTTGGCTGACCTGGGTCCCTTGCACTTCCATATGAATTTTGGGATCAGTTTTTCAATTTTTGAAAAGAAGTCAGCTGGAATTTTGATAGCGATTCCACTGAATTTGTAGATCACTTTGGGGAGTCTTAACATTTTTAACAATATTGTCTACTATTCCATGAACATTGGATGTCTTCCGTATATGTTGATCTTCTAAAACTTTTTCAGTGATACTTCAAATTGTTTAATGTACAAATCTTGTAAATTTTTGTTAAATGTATCTCCCATTTTATTTTTAATGCTGTTGTAAATGGAAAGGCTGAGCTTCTTAAGAGTGGGACTATATATCAATTTGTTTATTTCTAGGATTCCTACACATCAAATACACTAGGTTTATATTTGCTACATAAATCTATCCACAACTATTCCCTCCCCTGTGTTATAAGAAACCAAGACCCAGGTTAAGCTACCTGAACACCTATGTGGAAGTGAGAAATGAGACCCTTGGGTGGGGCTCTGTGCAGATGATACTGAGAGCTTATGTAGGATGGCTTCATCTTAATTTCTTTTAAACAATCCTTTCAGTGTATATAGTCAGATACATTAAGAACATGCCCTTTTGATGTACAGAGGAGCTAAGACTATCATTTTCAAGTAATTTCTAGTGAGAATGTTGTACTTGAAACCTAATTTGTATCTATCTTTGAAGATTTATGTTTCAGGAGCTTTGACTAAAGAACACCTGTCTTTATTCAATAACAACAACTAAATGCTCAAACAACATGTAAGAGTTTGAGCTGTAACTGGAGGCAGTGCTTACCTCTCCCAATACACATGTGCTGATCTGCTCAAAGGGGTTCGTCCAACTATTTGTCATTAGTCTGTTGGACAAAGCCTTAAAACATTGATTTAAGGTTGCTGGAATGCAACATATTATTATTAATACTAAGTAAGCCCATATTGAGTGCTTACTGTATGTTGGGAATTGTCCCTCAGACTCACATGAATTTTATTTCTCTGAAAACCGTACATATTTCCTTGTTATTCCCACTTTACAGATAAGGAGACTGAGGATTAACTCTTCTCTCTTTTTGGGGGAGCTCATTATCAATGACTGGAAGTTGTAAGAAAAAAAGATATTGATTCATCCTGAGAAAACATTTTTCTGAAAGTCAGCATTGAAGAAGGTGAACACTGAAGATGGTGATCATTGTTCGAGTGAGACGAGCCCCGTGTGGTACGGACTCAGCATCCCAATCCTGGACACGGCACTGTGCTGCATGGTGGGTGAGGCGGCGTGGCCGCGCAGGGAACGAGGATGCCGGGCCGTTGGGCTGTTCTCAGGCCTGGTGAGGCTTTCTCTGAAGAGCAGTGGACCGTCATTGACAGATTTTAAGTAGGGGAATTGGGTGCTCTCGTAGATCACATTTGTGTTTGTAGAATGCTTGCAAACATTCAGTAGGCTCGGCAGAAAGTGATGTGACGAATCAGAGTAGGGTGGCTGCGAGGTGTAGCAGTGTTCAGTTTTCAAGTGGTTTTCAGTCCCAGGTTTGTGGCTCAGTAGCCGTGTCACTTTGGATGATGCACTCAAGGAAGTGAAACAATTTATCTAATCAATTAAAGCAGTGATGTACCGACTTCCCAAGACTGCTGTGGCAATCCAGTGAGATTACGTGTGCGCAGTGTGCAGCGTGGTCCCCAGCACAGAGACAGTGCTGAGTGAGTGCCAATGAGTACCTGGTAGGACAGGTGTGGGTGGTGGGACTCCATGACTGAGGAAATCTGGGCCCTGAACGAGGGGTCCAGTCACATCTGTGAGTGATGGGCCTGAGCTGGGGTAGGGAGGGAGACCTTGTCCCCCGACCAGGGGCCCTGGGCAGGACTGCTATTGGAGGAGAGCCGTGAAGTCAGCTCTTTGCAGGTGGAGTTTGAGGTGCCCTTGAGACATCTAAGTGCAATGTCACGAGCTCAAAGAGGAGGTCTGGGCCCGGGCTGTGCATTTTCCTATAATCTCAATCCCTGAGGATGCCGAGGTTTTATCACTGAACGTGAAGGCATACTTACAGGACAAGTGAATAGTAGTATCATCTCTGCCATCAAAGCTCACGTCTCTTTATTCATCACTCACTTTGTTAATTGGGTACTTACAGAGCTCACTTTACCACCCTCACTTGGGTTCACGCTCCACAGTAAAGAGCTGGTGAGCCTCCCTCTTTTCCAGAAGAAGACACATTTAGCTGGTAGCCTTCTGTACCTCGCCAGACTTAGAATTTTAGTTTGTTGTATTAATTCAATTTTCTGTTGGCCATCTCCTGACAGGAGAGACGTTTTACCTCATGATCATGTTTCAATTAGCTGTTACTGAGAATTGCTGATCTGATCCATAGTGTATGTATTATATTAATTTTATACAGTATTTATCATTTTTCTGTCTTTGTCCTTTAATTTTGTATGCCCCTTCAATATTCTATCCTATTTGGGGCGTTATTTTTTTTAATTAAAAAATGTCTGTTAGCAGTTAAGAAAACAAAAACAAAGAAAAATGCACATGATACCTAAATTTAGAAATTATCTAGTGTGTTTTCTGTCTCGGCAATGGAGTGTTCTAGAATCTCGTGAAAACCTTCATTACACAAGTTCCTTGAAATGCTGATTAAGAAATAAAACCTTCCTTCCTCATCTTTCAAGCTACACAGCTAATTGTCAAGAAAGTGAGGGGAAATCCTCAGAAGCCAAGACAAACCAGAAAGCAGGGATTCTGGGAGATAAGCGAGCCTTAGAAGCCCTGGGGTGCCTGTTGGCTCCTGAACTGAGTTTTAGTTGCCCTGACAGGAGGGCATGAGGTGAGCCCAAGTCCTCTCACACTGGGAGTTGGATGGCTGATCATATGTAAGGCCAAGCCCATCCCGAGAAGCCTGGTTTACTAAAGGTTGAACTAGGGAAAAAAATCCTCAAGGCAAGAAAGTAAGGAATGTCAATATTTTTGGAAGAGTGGAAAAATAACAAATCCAAAGTAAGGATATAGTTTAAAGCTGTTCTGGCATGAGAGTGACCACAAACTCCTGGCAGAAAAGCACAGCTATTCCTGGAATGAGAAGTTGTGTTTTGAGTGGATCAGTGAACAGCCATTCCGAAAAAGGCCTCCAGAGTATTGTGGATCAAGATACTGGACCACAAACACATCTCTTCCAAAGGTCATTTAAATAACCAGAAATTTTTTAAAGGAAAGAAGCCACAATCATATTTCTATTTATTGACATTACTATATGCTAGGAATTCAGAGGTAACTATGTGAAGGAAACTTAGCATAGAAGCTGTGGATGTGCCTGCACGCAGGACATTTCACAGAAGTGGCCGGACTTGTCTGCAAACAGAAATTCCTGCCAAGGGACTCTGCCCGTTCCCAGGGGAAACATTGCTTGCAGACAAGAATGTTTAGTAGTTCCTCAAAAGGAACAGGCCTGGGAACATGAGAGTCTGAGTGTAATTAAGATAAGGAAGCCTTAGATGTAGTGCACATGTGTCAACCTAAAAAATGTTTACTCTCTGTGCTTGGCAAGAGTTACTCCTTTGTGTAGATGGTATAAAAAATAAAGGAACCCGAATCTCGGGAGACATTTTGCACCACAGCAGCTCTCTGATTCATTTCGTCGGCAACAACTATGGAGTTGTCTCCTATTTTATGGACCTTACTTTCTCTTTGGGGAGACAAACTGACATAGTCGGGGAGCTTGGTAGAGGGAGGTGTTAGTCTGTTGCAATTAGCCAGGAGAGGAGATTAAGAAAGCAGTGAAGGGTGGGTGAACTTTTTAGCTGAGGACAGACAGTCTTGTTCAGTTGGCTTTTAATTGCAGGCTCAATGAGTAGTCACTGGAGGGAATAGATCTTACGGAGGATGGACTTAGCTCAGGCCTCTTTAGAATGGACACGTGAACCTGGAGAAAGACAGTCAAATCTGTGCAGACATTGAAGTTCACTTGAACGTGCTGTATCCCTGAGCCAAATATCGGACAAGTAGAAAGCACTTCTTGAGGACAGAGGAGTGGTTTTTAAGGTTCTCCAAGAATGAATCCCAGGGAACCGAGATGGCCAGTTGTCAAACTGTGACTTTGCAATTTGGACGGTGTATCCACCAAGGTTATTGGCATTTTATGGATTTCCATTTCTCGTTAATACATGTCAGGTGATGAGAACGTGGACAAACGTGTTTGACACCTTGTCGAGGTGACTTTGGGTTCCTGCCTAGAAGCATGGGCACAGCTGCGGCTGCGTCATACATCTGGCCGCCCATCCCGCTCGCCGGCTCCGTGATCACTGCAGAGTCATCCCTTGTTAACCTGTCCATCTCCTCTGTGACATCATAACCCATGAAAAGACTGGAGCGTATTAACTTAAATTTCTTAAAGTCAAAAGAACAGATCTAATATGGAGTAAGATTTGTTTTTCCTATTTCAGTAGTGCCATGGAGAAGGAAGTTTGGGCAGCTTTTTGTAGGGTCCTGGAGGATTTCTCTCTCAGCGTCTGGGTGCCTCTATTGAAAACCCTTCATAGCTGTCTGGCATGCTGTAAAACCACTCCACCTGTATTGCCCTGAAGATGTGTTCAGTTTATAACTCATCTCTACTCCTTGGAAAACAACTCAATAAAAACTCAGTTGGTTTTCCACCAGCAATGGGCAGGGATGAGGGATAGCATGTTACTATTTTATAAAATAATAATAATAATAATAATAATAATAAATAATAATAATAATAAATAACAATAATAATAATAATAATAATAATAAAATTAATAATAATAAAAGAAGTTTTAAAACAGCACTGGGCACATAGGAGAGAGTCAATAAATGCTTCCTGGCTGAAATCAAAAGTGATGGCTCAGTGATTCCATGGCTGCTGTATTTGCTGAACTTGTTACTCCTTTGCTCCATTACACTTTTTTTAAACTGAAAAAGAAACACATGCATATGTTTAAAAACAATTCAAACAGCACAAAAATACACAAGTGAAAGAAGTTTTCCCTCATCCTCTGTTCTTCCAGCCGTCCCTGGAGATGCCACTGTTTACTATCCTTTGGGTGCTTTTCCAGATATGCTATGCACATTCCCACCTATGCATGTAAATTCCTTTAAAGTTTAGTTATTTTTAACTTAAAGGGATTTAAATCCTCAAGTGGCTTCTGCCCGGGTAATGGAACAGAACAAATCTGACTGCATATTAGATTTTTTCATTTGACTTTAACCGTATGCTTTTTCTCCTAGGCTTCATCTTGCTTGTAAAACAGTGTTGCCTAGAGCCTGAAATATACAGAAGAGTCTATTCTGAAGGCTCTGACATTTAAGGATATTTAACACTTTTCCATTCATAAAATGATAACAAGTTACAGAATAGAAAATAACTTTTGTTTTGTTGGAGGTTTACAGAGATTTGACCCAGGCAGATAGCTGCAAGAACAAAGGATTCTAACAACAAGGAATTCCTACACCAAGAAGTTTGCAACAACCAAGCACATAGGAAACGAGCCTGAATTATGACTTGGGGAGATGGTTTTCCAGGACATTAGTTTGCCATCTAGCTCTACAGAAACTTGCTTTTCCATGCCCCAGCAGCGGGTCTCCCAACTTATTGGCCTGTTCTTCACTGAGGAGAATGAATTTGGACTCGGTAACACTCCTATCTACCTAGCAAGCTGGGCACTGGAACTGAGGACAGCTCTCCCACACCCAGGAACCTACTGTGAGCCCTTGATGGTTCCACTGGGGTTAGGTGTGTTTTACCCAGGAGGGATGGGACTATGCACCAAAAATCAGGCAGTCTGCTCTGTCTGGGGCTCTGATCTTGTACCTCCCGCTCCCCGCAAGGCCAACACCTGGGACAGTGGAGCTAAGGCAGAGATCGTGCCTGCCTGTTTCCCAGCCTGTAAAAGGGGAATATGTACACATCCCAAGGTAGTTCTGAGAGACAACACCTGCGGGTGCTTGGTTCCCAGAGCAAAAGGAAACCCAGGTCCGCGTGGGGACAACGGGTGTGATCCCCGTAGGGGTTCTGCAGAGGCATCGGCTGGAGGGCTGGACCAGGGAGGTAAAACTTGAGCTGCGGGCCTTGAAGGGTTACAGAATGGTACAGAGGCAGGACTGCCGCCTCCTTCGGGGTGCCCCAGTAGTAAAGCTTTTTCTCTCCATCTCCGCTACTCCCCTCCCCTCCCCAGATCCCTACCTACTCTCTGCTCCTCCTGTCCATCTGTCTCCCTCCACTTTTCCCCTCCTCTCCTCCTCCCCATCTTCACCTTCCCTCGATGCCCCAGCCTCTATCACAGAAGCTAGAGGATCTCTGGCCCTCCTGCGCATGCGCAGTCGGTGCCAGCTGGACCGCGGGTTGAAAGCTCCAGCTCCGAGCTGGGAATCGGCCACAAAGTCTTCTCAGCTCTGTCGCTCGGTAGGCCTTTGGCTCCTGCCCGAGGCCGGGGCCTCTGGCTGTGGAAATGCAAGGTGGGGGGCTCCCGGGAAAGGGCTCAGGCGGCTGCGGGAGGGCGGTCCTCGTGTCAAAGCCCCCGAGGGAGCGAGTCTGCGTGTGTTCAGCTGAATTGCTCGGGCCAGACCCCTCTGCCCGCGCCACCTACCCCGGCGCCCCGGCCACAGCTGTCCAGGGCCAGGTGTGCACATGCCGCTTCTCGCCTCAGCCAGGCTCCCCTCAGTCCGCGGCTGGCGACACCTTCCCCTCTCCCGCCCACGAGTCCTATCCTCCCGGGCTTCCTCTCCTTGGCCGCCGGCTCGTCCCTGCCCCTGTGAGGTCTGTGTCCCGAGTGGGCGGGTTCTGCGGACCCGATCGGGGGGGCGGGTGGCTAGGGCTCGGGCTGGCCTCCGAGCAGGGCTGCAGCCCGCGCCCCCCCACGCTTTCCCTGCCCTGTGACCACTGGGCTGCCCTCCTCTCACTTTCCAGCTCCATGAGGACAAGCTCAGCGGCAAGCGCGCTGCTCCCCGGGCTTAGAGCCTCCGGCTGTAAAGCCCAGTTTCTCCTGGTGGAGTCTGGAAAAGGGAGCGCCAGTGCTGAGGGAGTTTCCGTCACCCCCCTCAGTGTTTCTGCCCCAGGTAAGTACCTTGAAAAATTTCAGGTGTTATGATGGCGGTGCTTGTTGATGTCACGTGTTTTTATAGTGCCAGGAATTACAGTGTTGAAAGCAGGGCTTGGTTCAGTTAAAAATGAGCTGAAGGCATGAGGCTGTGTCATGCTCCTTCCTTCCCTTTCCCAGGGTGAAACGTGTGGCAGTCGATTTTAAAAACATAGTTACAGTCCCTAACTAGCCCAGCCCAGCTAGTGTGTGTTAACAGGAACAGCACCACCAGAGGCGTTGGAGACCCAGGGACATTGCAGTCCTAAAAAGCTCCTGGCACAGTTTAGTTTGTTTTGGTTTTTTGTTTTTATTAAATTGTGGGGTAGACTAGTTGTATAGAGGGAAAAATAATTGTCAAGGAATATTTTTTCATATAACAGCTTTATTGTGATATTGTTCACACACCATGAATTCCACCCATTTAAATGGTACAATTCAGCAGCTTTTAGCATATTCACAGTGGTGCAACCATTATTATTCCAGAACGTTTTCATCACTTCAGAAAGAACAGTGGAAATGAATGACCTATCCACCCCTCCCCAGTGGTGGTTCTAAAGAAGTTTCTTGGCTGTTCCTGGCCATAAATTAACTTGTTACATTCCATGAAATGTCTGGTAGGAATTCTAATCAGAATTGCATTTAATCTGTCTATCAAAACAGGAAGAATAAATGTCTTTATGGCATAAACTTCTTCTACCTATGAATATATCTGGGACCCTATCTTTTCATCTCTCCAGATCCTGGCCCATGGGAAGTCCTCACTAATTTTTGGGCTTGTGACTGATGAGATTCTATACATCATTAGTTGCCACTGTAGCCTTTCACAGAAGAGAAAAGTAAACTCAGTGAAGCCAAGTGACTGTCTGATGGTCAGAAAGAGTGACAGTCAGTGCTGGAGTGATCCAGTGGACTTGGTGCTTGTAACCAGAATTCTCCACCACCTACAGCTAAGGGGATAATAGTGTTCTTTTATTTGATCTTAATGGCGTTGATTTTATTTATACTTATTTTTTAAAATTATTTTTATTGAAGTGTAGTCAATTTACAATGTTAGTTTCAGGTGTACAGCAGAGATTCAGTTATAAACATATGCATATGTATATACATATGTTTTAGATTGTTTTTAGCACAACTTATTACAAGAAATTGAATATAGTTCCCTGTGCTATATAGTAGGTCCTTGTCATTTATTTTATATTTATTAATGTGTATCTGTTAATCCCCCCTTTCCTGCCTGCTCACCAGTTTGCTTTCTATGTCCATGAGTACATTTCTAGCAGCATCGTTTTTCCTAGTAACATACGCTGGTTGACTGCTTTCAGCTTCAGTAATTCCATCTTATCTGTGGGCACTTTTCTTCTGGTGGGGCTTTATGTGGTTTGCACACATGATAATAGAGATTTGTGCTTGGGAGAACTCCAGGCCTCGTGTAGTTCCTGGAACAGAGTGCCCACTGTGTTGATGCTTGAACTGGGAAAAAAGCAGAGTAAGTGTTGGAATTTGCACAATGGTTGAGACTTCCAGGTTTCTATAACCTGTTTAGCCCACATTAATATTGGCTGCACCCATACTGGGTAATTTGGTGGAACTTCATGTTATGGTGGTGTAGAGACAGGGCCTTTTATGCTTCTTCTCTTTCCTTTTTCTAACACTCATTCTCCTGGGTCTCCCAGATCCTCCCCCAGCACTGCCCAGGCCTGGCTTGATGCTGCGCTGAAGCAATAATTGTTAATAAGGCCCTTTCCTCATCTCTTCTGAACTTCCGTTTCTTTCTCTGCACAATGAGGGCTTAGACTAGATAAGTGCTTTTCAGTTTCTTTTAAAGCCATGTTTCCTTTGAGAAACAGAAAATGCAAATCTCTCCTCCCATCCCAACCCTTTAGATTTTGATATGTCCTCCAGGGAGTGACATAGCTCTTTGTGGAAAATTGAAGTTATTGTGATTCCAGGTGGCACAGAACAGACTCTTCAGAAATTTATTGCAGGGAGAGGGCAGGAAAGGGGCAGCGTGTCACACTTTCTAGTGTGAGCACTGGAACAGGGGCTTGGGTTTAAATACGGTGTCTGACGTGGCCTCTAATCTTGTACAATATGATAAACTTCTCTACCTCAGTTTCTTAATGTGTCAAGTTGGGGTGATAATATTTTAAGGCTTTTGTGAAACATTATACACATAAGCCATCTGTGTTTCGGTAGAAACAAGACCTACTAGGGAGTCAGGGATTTCTTTAAGAAAAAATCTTGTCCATAGCACTCTGCCGGTGTGTATTTTGAATTACCTGGAGGGCGAGGGTTGAGTCTAAAGTCCATCGTGGGGCAGGTGGCCGATAGTTCTCTGTGCCCCAGATTGCCCCCTCCTCCCCAGTCCTCTTCCTCAGTCCAGGATGAAGTTCCCTAGTAGATTTACACAGAGGTCTTGTGGAAATGGCTTTTCATTTTATTGTTTCACGAAGGAGGGCTGCCATCATGATCTCTGTGGTCAGGTTTTGGTGACCTGAAGGCTATGCAATTGGGGGTTTCTATTAAATAAAAAAATATTACAAATAGAAAATTAGAACAAGGGTGGTGACAGGGGCTCTTGGAAGTGGGGACCATTAGCTTTGTTAGCTTCAGGTGCAGTGGCCTTTGGCCACGAGGATCCATTCTCGTGCTCTGAAGTTGGAGGGATTAGTGGGTTCAGTGGGAATTTTAACTGAGTGTATCTCATGGGCTAGGCATTGTCGTACTTGTACTGTGTGTTCCTTATTTGAGACAATGAGCTCATTTAACCTCAATAGCCTCTTTAAAATATTAGACTTTTTATTTTGAGATGTAATGTAGGTTCCCTTGTACCTGTAGGAGATAATATGCGGTGGCCCTATGGACACTTTGCCCAATTTTCCTTAATGGTTCCATCTTGCAAAGTTGGGGTACAATTCATTACTGACTTACTAACCCTTTCAGGTTTGTGTTATTGCCCTCATTTCTATCTATGATTAAACTGGGGCTTAGAGAAGCACACAGGCCTGCCCAGGTCACCCACATGTTTAGTGTGTAGTCGGGTGTAAAGTGGGCTTGGGATTTCCAGGAAGTACCATTATGATGGTCTGTGGCAGGGAGCAGCATTCACTTTGCTTGTTTATTCATTCATTGAACATTTATTGAGTAACCTCTGTGGGTCAGATGCTTTCACAGGCTTATCTGATTCTTCAGCAGTACTGAGAATCAAGTATTGTTTTGTTTTTTTTAATCTGAGAAAATTACCTCTGAGAGTTTATAACACCCCTCAAAGGAAATATAGCTCATAAAGGAGGGATAGTAAATTTGTACAGTCCCCCCTCTTTATGCAGGTGGTACCTTAGGCATTTTATATTTGCAAACTTCCGTAATCCAGATATATTCTTGTAAGGCAGGGATTTTTTTTTAATTGAAGTATAGTCGTTTACAATGTTTTGTCAATTGCAAGGTGTTTTTTGAATTTTGAATTAAAAATATTTTTTGAGAAGGGTAATTAGGTTTATTCATTTGTTTCATTTTTTAAAATGAGGTACAGGGGATTGAACCCAGGACCTCGTACATGCTATGTATGTGCTCTACCACTGAACTGTACCCTCTTCCCCAAGGCAAGTTTTCTTATCCATTATTCTGCAGTTTAGGAGTTCAAATAAGTTGGTGTTGAAATCCAGATCTTTTGATCCTACTGCGGTTCTTTTCTTTATAATCTGCTGAAGGGGGGTGGGGAAAGCAGTTCCTTGGTTCATTTCTTTATTCAGCAGTGTTGAGCACTGACTTTGCATCAGGGTCTTGCTAGGTGCTTGGAAACAGTAAACAAGAGATGACCCTTCTGTGCAGGGGCAGGAAGCCTAGACCAAAAGCTGGGTAATGTGATTCGAGCTACGGTATCCATGTACAGACTCTGAGGACAAACTCTACCCCCGGCTTTGCTTGTGCTTCCCTTTCCTTCTGGCTGGTACACACCAGGTCACCGCAACCCAGAGGCGCCCGCAGCCCACAGCACAGTATTTACCTCGATCTCCTCTCCCGTCTCTGCAGGGCCTGCAACATGAGCATCCCTGACTACGTGCAGTGTGCTGAGTAATACGAGACTCTCCCCGTGGTCTTCCAACCCGTGGGGATCATTTCAGAGGACAATTTCTTTTGCATCTATAAACGAATCTCCTTGGTGAGCCAGATCAGCCCGTGCGGCTCCAAGTGGGCACTCTGTATCCACTACAGGCACCACTATGCGTTCGAGAATGCGTGGAGTGACTTCCAGACCCACCGTACGGTCGTGGGCCTTGTCACCATTACCTACTGCCTCTCGGCCAAGTCCTTCGAGAAGCTCCATGTGCAGAGGAGCTGTATGGCACCACGCTTAATGACTCTCAGCTCTTTGTCTTTGTGCTGCATGGGGAGGTAGCCGAGCAGCCGCGCACCGACGTGGCCTTCAAACTACGAGGACTGCAGGGTGGTGGAGAAGAGGGTCGAGGACTTCACTGAGTCACTCTTCATCTTGCTCAATTCCAAGTGGCTGGATGGGACCCCAACAAGTCTGGGGAAAGATCCCCCTCCTCTGCACCTTGTTTGAGAAGTAGGACTTCATGGGACTGGACACAGACAGCAGGTAAGTCTACCTGGAGGCCCGGCCACCCTGGCTGTGTGCCGGGTTCCTTCCCTACATCCAGGAAGGGATCAGCAAGGAAGAGGGCTGTCTTGTAGCCAAGGGCGGAGGGAGGTGCAGCCCGACGGTTTACAGACATTTAAAAGTGAATCTGCCTTTGTTTCAGAGAGATCCTTTTAGGGTCAGTGTGGAGACTTCCTCCAGCTTTTCAGCCAGGACCCCTGGTGGGACCCCTGGAGTTGCTGTCCAATAAAGTAGCCACAGCCACTGATGCTATGAGCGCTGGGGAAGAGGCTGGTCTGAGCTGAGATGTGCTGTAGGTCAAATGCACATCAGACGCTGAGACTTGTCTAGTAAAAAGTATGTAAACTATCTTGTTACTTTCATATATTGATTACATGTCAAAATGATAGTATTTTACATACAGCAGATTAAGTAAGATCTGTTCTTAAAATCAGTTTCTAGTATCTGTTTTTTGTTTGTTTGATTGGTTCTTTGTTTACCGTTTTAAAAGTAGCAACTGAAGCTTTCTTTACATGGCTCTCATTTCAATTTTGTTAGGCAGCCTGTCCTGGGACATTCTCATCCCTTTGCTTATAGATGAGATGCTGAATCCCGAGAGGCCGAACGAGTCACTGGTTGTGCTGGGTCTGGAGCCGGTGTCTCCTGCCTCCCAGGCCCAGCACCTGCTGGGTTCAGGCCCTCTCTTCCTCCCCGACAGCCAGCATGCCAAGTTAGGACATCAGAAACACCTCCAGGGAATTCCGGATGAACTCCTTTTGCAGGGAAAGGTGTATCACGGAGTATGAGACAAAGCAGGGAAAAATTCATCCTCACTTTGTCCCTGTGATTAAGTCAACGGCCCCACTTTTGCCTTGGAAGTGCAGACGAGCTCTCCTGGGCTTACTACACCCCACCTTCTGCTCTGTTTCCCCGTGTATCTATCATGCTTTCCCTCGGTCAGAAGAGGTGAGATGCCTTTGCCCAGAAGTCGTCCCCCTTTGCTGGGGAGATTGAGGGAAGCTGTGCCCCCACGGCCAACGGCTTCGGGCCTTGAGTCTGGAGGGCACTCATGGCGGTACCACAGGTGACGGTCGGAGGACCTGGCACGTGCTGCCGGGCCCGCTGTGGAGGCAGTGCTCTGTGATTCTTGAACTTTCCTAAGATCAAATCCTACTTTCTGGTTGTTGGTAAGTTGGAGGAGAAAATGCCAGAGAATTGATAAAAAGAAAGTCCAGACCAGCCCTGTGAGTGAGAGGCACATGGGGCCCGTGTCCCACTTGCGTGTGGTGCCTGGCGGGCTCTGGATGAATTTTCTGTTCCTCCCGGACATACCTCTATGACTTTAGTAACGGGTGAGACATGTAGTAGCCATCATCTGTATTTGTCCTCGCAGGGCCCTGTGATCTACACGCCCGCACCCCCTTCTGCTCCTTGGGGATGAGGTGGCAGGTTTAGGTGCTTGGGCACTGCTATGGGCACAGCTGCCAGCATAGGGCTACACCGAGGCTGGCTCCGTTCACCTCAAATGTCACCTCCTGCTGAGCCCCCAGGCGTTAGTCAAGGTAGCTGCATCAGTGCAACGTAAGCAGGGACCATGTTCTCCCCATGGACAGACTGGTGGGTGAGCAGTGGAAGCCTGGAGTCCTGCCCAAGCCCCATGGCCAGTGCCTCCTCTTTGTCATAGGAGGCACTGGTGACATTTTTGCTCAGCAACTGTTTGGTTCTGAGTCTCCAGACCCACCAGAGAATGCCAGCTTGTTTTTGCCTTTTGAAGTCTGCCCTTGGGATTTGGCGGAGTAGCTGGATGTGTGCTTAGCCCATAGTGTTGACACTGTCACCATTGTTTACCCAGAACCTCGTGTACCATGCATGGCTCTCGGCATCAAAATACAGCAGCCAATTAAACTCCCTCCTGGTGGATCTGTCTGTTTTGGTACCATAAGGGCTTAGCCAGCATCTGAACGTCAGTGAGATAACGCGACCAGTGAGCTCGGGTCAAGCACGTTCTCCTCCAGTCACTTTTACTCCATTGTTGCTTTTACTATTCCACAGTCATTAATTTTTAAAACAATGCTTTGGTGCAGGAGCAGAGACTAATTCTCTCCTGCTACTCTCGTTGGGAGTGAGTAAAACTGTCCATCCTGTAATGCGACCACATTTTGTGGCTTAAAAGCTGCCTAGATGCATGTATGTGGAGTTTTGGTTAGGGGCACTGACGACGTTGGGATCCCCAAGCAGCGTCGCTCCCCTCAGGCCCCTGCCTTCCCTGGAGCAGGAGGTGAGGGTGGGTCTCACCATCCCCACGTTCCTGGCCTCACACTCACGTAAATTCTTGTACTTGCTGTCAAAGTCATTTTTGTTCTTGTGTGTTTCTAATTTTCGCTTGTTCCTCTTTTCCTTTTTCTTTATTCCTTTTTCTCTTGTACCGTGCAGTTGCGTCTGAAAAGGTGGCTGTGCATATCCTGCATTGGAAATAGCTAGATTGCCCTCCGTGCTGTCTCCATTGCTTTCAGGAGCAGAAATATTTCAGCTGCCTTGATCCATGCATTATCCTAGTCATCTTGTTATTTTCTAATTTTTTGGAATATTGCTTTGTTAGCACATCACCCACTGGTGTTTGATACCTGTTAAAATCTTTGCTTTGAGGAACCTGTTTGGTCCTCCTTATATTTGGTGACAAATGCACCCTTATTCAATTAGTTTGATTGTTTTGAAGAAGTGAGATGCGAATTGATTTAGGCGGCGGTTGAGGGATTCTTTTCATGGAGTATTTAATCTTGTCAAGTCAAAGTCTGCAGCATCTTGCTCGATTCCTGCTTTTACACAAACGTGCTCAGCACGCGGTTCCTGGCTGTCTCTGTGTGACGTGCGTGACGGCGCTTCCTGACCGGCGGTCACTGGTGAGGAAGCGGCAGGCTCGGGGGTGAGCAGCTGCAGGGGACATTGTTGGAGGAATCAGTCACCGTTTGGTTATTTTTTTTTTTTTTTGCATTCAACTTCCCCGTGCCATTTACTTTATTTTTCCTTCATAAAGGGGCAGAAGTGGGTCTAAAATCCATGCCACTCTTTTGTTCCCTTTACGAGGCTGGTTTTTCTGAGTACCAGGACAACATGGCCTTCTCCTAAGTAGCTGGCTCACATGGATCTGGTGGACACAGGGACTATTAAAGGGACCGTAGCTTCCTCTCTGTCCAGCCAGTGGGCATTCAGAGCCGGATCTGTGGTTTGCCTTAGCAGCCGTGCAGGCCTCCCTGCACCTGCCTTTACTTTTAACCCATGTTGGCATTAAAGAGCTGACTCCATGTTTGTTGCAGCTGACGTCCCCCACTGACGGCCGTGTCGTTAGTTTGCGGTAGTGAGTCTCCAACCCCAAGTCAGCCATGAAGGAAGATGCTTTGGCCAATCTAAGACCTTGGATTCTCACCCCTACCCTTGTTCATCTCACCCAGGGGAAGGGTTTGGCCACCACCATCATGCTGAACATGAGGCCTTGTTTCTCCTTTCATGCTCTAGTCCAAATGTGGACACTTCATCCTTCACTGACTTGGTCTCGCTTGATACAGGCCAGACATTCTGAAAGAGTCCATCTCATTCTCGGGGGGGAACAGAACAGAAGTAAGTCTCGCAAGTAGAAGGAGTCTAGGCTGTCCAGGTTGGCAAATGCAGGCTGGGATCTGTGATTGGTGGGCTGTGCCCTGGACACAGGCCTTTCCCGTGGCTCACGAGCGCCCAGGGGTTGGAGTGAAGACAGCCTTGCTTGGGCTTCTCCATCCTCATCTGCTCAGTGGCAAGTGTGTCTGCTAATAGGAGCTCCAACAGACCTCGGGACCTTCAAAGCTCAGATCATGGGAGAACTTTGAGTCCCTTCTCCAGGGCCTCCTTTGTGAGAATCCAGTGCCTTCTGAGGTGACCGGCGGCAGGAGATGCCTCCCCCTCCAGGGAGCACCCTTCGGAGGACTGTGACTCAGTGCACCTTGCTGTGAGCTTGTGGGGATCCGGCCGTCGTCCCTGCAGAACCAGACTTGAGATGGGCTTAGCGACGGAAATGACAGGACTAATATTCCAGGCCAGGGCTGGAGGGAGGGAACAGGGGAAATTTAATGTGACCTCAAACACCTAGGTGAGTGCTGGGTCTGTTACTAAAATGGGGAGCATGGGAGGTACCTTCCATAAATTGAATTCCAGAGTAAATCTTGGACATGAGGCATTTTTAAGATGCCATTTTTCGTCCAAGTTTGGACTTCATAGAGGCACTCGGGTCAATGAGCCTGGGGCTGAGTTGAAGGAGCCGGACTAGAGATACACGTTGGGAGTCGTCATTCTTAGCTGGTGTTCACATCCGCGCATGTGAATTAGATCATCTTGAGAGCTGCAGACTGAGGCTGAGGGGGGGCAGGGCTGTGCCTGGGTTGGAGGAAAGCCCAGACCATGCAGCTTTGGTGTGTCAGTCAGCGGCGTTTGGGATTTTCAGGGCAATGTCATTTATCCTTAAGGGGCCAGGGGTTGGGCAGGGCCAGCCAGGAAGAAATCTGAAGGGAGGGTCGTGGCCACGTGTGTGTCTTGGGAAGTTGCAGAGTCTGCAGGGTCCGGGAGGTTAGACTCCTCAGAAGCTGGAGTTGGATTGGGGCGTGGGTTGACGGTAGTCACACTAACATATCAGGGAGGGAAGAAGGCCTAGGGAGTCCCCGCTCTTCCTGACTCGCTTTCCAATGAACAGAAGGCAGACAGAGGATCTGAGGTGAGAAGGGATGGGCGCTGGGAGAGGAGCCAACCTGGAGAATGGTGCTTGAAAATTTCTGGAATAGTCTCCCTGCAAAATAGAGGTTAAAAAAATCCAGACTCTTAAGAACATTGATAGTGACTGGGGAGGAGGCAGTTGTTTTTCTGGCCTCCTAAGGGTAAAGCATGTATCCAGGGATACACAGAATATTCGGGCAGTCTATTCCGGGCATTTGGTACCGGGTAAACAGCACAAGTTTAAAGGGGGACAAGGGCAGCGGAGGGAAACTAGCCAGGCCCCGTGTCAGGTACCAGTCGGCCGCCCTACTTGCGTGTTGCATTCACATCCATGCTTCCCAGGTGGGCGGTGGCAGCCCCCTTTTGCGGATTGGCAAGCCTTCTCAGAGGGGTTAAGTTATTGGTCCATTTAGAGGGTAGTAAATGCTGTAACAGGATTCAAGCAGGGTCTTGTCAGACTTAAAGGGCGTGTTTTCTCTACTAATTCCGGTACCTCACTGTTGTACGTGAAATGGTGAAGTGGGTCAGTTTTGGGGCCTTTCAGAAAAAGTACGATTTAAATGCCTCAGGACTGATTCACAAAGCTCTGTGTTCTTTGATTGTTCTGAAGCACCGCAGTGCTTTACGCCCCACAGAGGTAAGGTCTTACTCCTTTGACGATGAAGTGGTTGCAAATGATGTACAGGTGCAAAACCAGACTTAGTAGTTTCTGAAGGGAAACTTTCCAATTCTCCCTTGATAGACTCTCTTCTACGGGATGTAGCTGTGCTGCAGCATAGGCCTGAGCTGTCCGTATGGATTGTGGGTTTGATATCCAAATTTAGCATAAAACAGTCAGATGAAGAAAATCAACGTTCACAATTTATATTTGGGTTTCATTAGACAAGATATACTATCAGGTAATGGCCCATATAGCTAATGAAATTGAGTACAGAACATTGAATTTCTTACTTTTTATTTAGAGTTTTCTTACTGCATAAGTTTGCCTGCTTTGGAACATCAGCTCCTCCACAGTGGCGCTTGTCAGTTTGTTGGTGTGATTGCATTTACACAGTGAATGTAATCTGGGCTTCCTCAGCCCAAACTCTCCAGTGCAGAATCACGGGCTGTAGCCATCTCTTAGTCACGCAAAAACTTCTAAAATTATATGATGCCAGAAAAGAAAGAAGAGAGAGAGAGATTGCCTTTATCAAAATTCCTTTCAATTCTGACTGCAAACTGTTGTTGAGCAGCTCTAGTTTCCTTTGGATATGAATATATACATTTCTTTGCATGTAACCTGAGTTTTGGACTAGAACAACAAGTCCTTGCTTTCCGCAAGCCACAAAAATAGTAGCCAAATTGCACACATGTGAAATATTTTATTCTTTTTCTGAGAAAGAATCCTTGAATTTGGGACTTCAGGAGTTATTTTTGCTTTTTGCTTCTCCCACCCCTCTTGTAATATCTCACTCCTTCCCAAGTGGCTCCCAATAGGTCGTGGTCCCAAAGGAGCAAGCAAACACCCAGTTGGTCCCCATGCAGTGCTGCTATAGAGGGAGCCCTGCCAAGACCTAAAGGATATTATCAGAGAGGGCTTCCTGGTAGAAATGGGCTCTACATTCAGTTGTGAAGACAGAGTAAGAGTCAGCCAGTAGAAAGCATGAAGACTGTGGCTCATGTGGCAGAGCAGCCCGGGTAGAGGCCTGGAGGCTTGTGCGGTGGGGACTCGGGGAGAGTGCCATGTGTGGTCCAGGGTTGTGGGTGCCCCTGCTGGGGAGGACACTGGTGAGGGCCTGGGGTGGAGGGCTTTCGAAGAGCTTGGGTTTTACTAGAACTGACAGAGGAGGCAGTGAATGGTGTCAGCAGGAAGTGACCCTCAGGAAAGGTACTTCTGGATTTGCTTCTGATATTCTACAGTAAGAAAGGTCGGGGAGGACGAGAGCAGGTCTGGCTGTCCCTTTGAGACCCACCCCATCATTAATTTATTCATAACATGCACACTTCTGAGTGTCTAGGGGAGAGAGGTTGGACCCACATTAGTAAGCAAAATATTCCTTGGGAGCTTAGCAGTGTCAGAGGTTGACTTAGCCTAGAATGTTCTAGGAACAGAGGAACAAATTGCGGAGTTTGGAGGGAGGGAAGGCTTCCTTGAGAAACAGTCAAAATGAGCCTGGAGGCAAGTGGGATGTAGGAGCAGATCAGGGGGCCCCTGAGGTCACTGGGGACCTGGGTACTGAGGTGAGGATGGGCGAGCAGGTTCGGGGGTGGGGCTAGAACTCTACCAGGGAGCCGCTGAAGGGTTTGAAGTGGGGTGATGTAATCAAATTTATGCTTTGGAAAGGCTGCCTTGGCTCCGCGTGTGTGTGTGTGTGTGTGTGTGTGTGTCTGTGTGTGTGTGTGTGTGTGTATAGCGGGGAAGGGGGGGGTTGCCACCAACTGGAGAGTGACATTAGAAGACCATTCACAGGCTGGGAGGCCACAAGTGGGAGAGGGTCGTTGGGGCTGCTTGGGGACGGCAGGGGCCGTGTGGATGCCGGATTTCCTTATGGGGAGGGCTTGTTAGCTGGGCCGCCCTTGCGGCGCCTTTTGGCTTGAAGAAAACAGATGGAGGCCGCCAGGTGGACTTTCCTCTTCTCTTCTTCCCTGCCTTGTGTGATGATCTTAGCTCAGCCAACATTTGGAAGAGAAGAGCTAAGTTCCAGGGTAGCCCAGGACTTTGTTGAGCTCGTCCGAGTGAGATCTGATAGGATTTATGTTTGTGTTCAGATCTGCATGTTCACTTAGCTAGAAACGTCCTGTCTTTTGAATTTCCATAGGGGTTTTTACTCTTGATAAAGATTGCTTTCTTGGTGAGAGGAAATTTAATACAGCTGTTGTCTTTCTCAAAAAAATCATATCTTTTAAGAAATTTAATATTCAAACAATAGGAATATTTAAAAATGATAAAGTAAGGCTTTGGTGTAGTTTCTTTGGTTTCCTAGTTAATGTGGACTTAGAGCCTTTGCATTACTTAATAGCACATCCTTGTCAGTATTTAAAGGGCTGTTAGCGCCCCAGGCCCCACCTCTCAAAACATCATTAAAGTTTGCTCTGAAATAGTGAGGTCATAAAAGTTTTGTTTGCAGAAGCCAAACACTTGGTTTATAATATGAAGCATAGCCCCATTTTTAAAATAATAATAGGTTCAAAATTAAGAAAGTGGAAGATAATTGAGTTTTTTAAAAGCTGAAACATAATCTTTCTTGTGCTAATGTTGAACTGGAAATTTCGAAAATAAAAATCCTACTGTAATAACATCTACGTGGAATACATATATGCTTTCCCGTTTGAAAAATAAGTGCGCAGTGGTTTTTGAAGTCAGGAGCATTCCAGCTCAGATACTGGCATTGATGGTTGCTGGTTTTCAATGGCAGAGCCTAAATTTGCCTTCTTAGCTTTTTTTTTTTTTTTTTTTTTTTTTTTTTTGTAGTGAGAAAGTTGAGTAGTGCTTTGCCAGCATGATTTTGGGGCAATTTGGGGGCAGATGTTGTGAACCAGCAGTGAGATATTTCCATGCATTTTATTTTCTGGACATCACCAAGGCACATGTGGGGTTTGTGCCTGTAGGCTGGGATGCTGTAGGACTCCCTGGTCCATCACAGTTTTGTCCTGGAGCTGCTCCGGTCAGTGAATGATTTTCTGTGGCTTCGAGGTAAGGTGGTCTGATGAACATGATCTGATGTGTAGTTAAATTGCTATTACATGAAATAAGAGAAACCTAGAAACATGAGGGTGGAGAATTGGCTGAGCTGATATCGGTGGGGAGTCTTCTTAGGTGACTCCCTCCCCGTGATTCCTGCCAATATCCTCCCCAGCCCTGCACGGTAGTCCTGCCGAAGCAAGCATGCACTTTGCTCAGAAACGGACTGACTTTCCTTGTGCCTCTGTTTGTTGGCTTTTTTTTTTAAAGCACATCTTGCCCTTTGCTTAAATGTCACCCCTGCTAGTCACATCTTACACTCATTCTTCTGGATGTCGTCCATATATAGCTGCTGAATGGATGAACTGAATGTAGTATCTCCATGTAGTGGAACATTATTCATACGTAAGGGTGAATAAAAAGGAAAAAAAAAAATAAAGGGGAAGATGAAAAAGGCCACCTGTTCTGGGCAATCCACCCTGACTGCTCAACCCACCCTTTTCCCTTTGAATCCCCACCCCTTATGCTCCACTCTACTCTTTTTGATAGTACTTACCACCTTCTAATAAACTTTAACGTTTTCAAAAAAAAAAAAAAAGAGAGAGATGCTGATACCTCTTCAACATGGAAAAGCCTTGATAATAGCACGTTAAGTGAAAGGAACCAGACATAAACGGCCACATATTGTTGACTTCAGTGATCTGAAATGCGCAGAATAAGCAAATGCAGAGGCAGAGAGCAGGTGATGGTTGCAAGGGGCTGGGTGGAGGGGGATTAGGGAATGACTGATAGTGACAGGGGGTTTCTTCTGGGATAATGGAGGGTTCTGGAAATAGATGGTGGTGAGGGCTGCACAACCGTGAGTGTGCAGAAGACTGCTGAGCGCTGTCTCTGGGAGTGCCTGTGGTTGGGGCGGCTTTATTTTGTTCTCACCCTGCAATGTGAACTGTCATCTTGTGCTGAGGCAGTTCTACTCCTGTGAGTGGTGAGGCTCAGACACTTTGCAGAGTCATGTTTCTTTTCTCCCCCTTGCTGAGTGTAGGCAAAAAAGGTTTAAGCCTGAGAAAGTGCTCCATCTGCAGAAATATCTTTCAGTTTTGCATGGTGTAAAAATCTTGAGAGCTTTTTAATCGTTGACGACAGTCTGTGAGGGGAAACAGCCCTTGAAGCCTGGGTGTGACCTGGAAGAGCCGCGCTTCCCTCCCTGACCTGGGTGGGGATTTCACCGCCGTTCAGGCAGTGAAGGGCCCAGACCCGAGAGCGGAGTTGACAATCGTGAATATTTACTTGTATTCGCTGCTTCATCTTGGATATTAATTTCAAGCTGAGTCAGTTAGTGGCGGCAGCCTCATCCTACATCAGGAATTTATATTATCTGCTCTTTGAAGTGGAGACCAGACAGACTTTTATTATTTAACAGTCTCCCTTGAATTGATATCTCAGATTCCTTTGTAAAAAGTAAAACAGCAGAAATACACACGTCCTTTAATGCCAGTCTGACCTGGATCGGGTTTAGTCTCTGTGTCTTAGTGGCCTTAACTGCGGGTGGGGAAGATGATAACAGTGCTTCCCTCAGAGGGCCTGGTGAGGGGGGAGTGATAAGCAAAAATTGAGGACTTACACGAGATGCTCATGAATGTCCGAAGTTAGTGCTCTCAGCCTGGTGAGGCCTCAGGAGCAGAGATGTCAAAACAGAGCATTCCTAGCTGGAGCTTGATCCGTGTTGGCAGCTGTTATGATCACTATCACCACTGTGGGTTATCAGGTAGTTTTAAGACTTGGTAATATGAATTCTTGAATAATGTTAAAAGACTAGACATCTCAGATCCAGTTTACATAGTTTTCAAGATTTCCTCTGAGAAATGGATGTTTTATTCCCATCAGAAGTCTGAGTTGAGTCTCTAAAAAAATTCTGTATTCCTCCATCTTTTTGCTTTAATTCTCCATTTCTTAAAAAAAAAGTTTTTAAATGGAGTTACTGGGGACTGAACTTAGGGCCGCATACATGCTAAGCACATACTCTCCCAAATGAGGTATAATCTCCCCCATAATTCTTTCTAAACTTTACTTTCTTAGTATTCAGAAGTTAGAGGCCTCTAATTCTTTTTCTGGAGACTTGTCCATGAACCTGTAAATCTATTATTAATGGACAAATCTTGGTTTATTAAAAAAATCAATAAAATATTCTGCAATCCATCCAAAAGAAAATGCTCATTGATTTAAATGTTTCTCCTTTATGGTGATTTCTACTTTCTGGTCTAGCTTAATTTATTAACAGCCATCCTTATCATCATAATGACCAAACTCGCTCTGAGTGGACACCTGCCTAAGGCTAAAATGCTTTCCTCATGTTTTACTTCATAGCAGGTGTTTGAGGGTAGGTATCAGTGTCTCATTTTTTGCAGCTGAGGGATTGAGAGATGGAGCAGCTTGTCCCAAATTACACACAGCTGGCAGTGGCTAGCTCAGTGCTGGAACCCTGGCTGCACAGGATGCATTTTTAATTGCTCCTGTAATGAGCCTCCCGTTGAGTGTTTTCCCGAACTCCTGTGACTCCATAAATGGCCAATTTTAGTGATCTCAGCCTGATGAGGACTTCAAAGGAGAGACACCAGTGAGAATGTGAGACAGAGTGGCATAAATTAAAATTGTACATTTTTACAAAAGTTTTATTCTCAGGTAATGACTTAAAAGTTAATTTTTTTTTTTATTTTAGTGCTCTGTGAGCACTAAAAACAAAACATTAAAAATAATTATAGTGCAAAAGAGAAGTGGGCTTTGAAAGTCCAATCATTGCTAGTGATGTTACTTGCTTTTCTCTAGTGGCTCTTATTGACAGAAATACTTAGAAAGACTGAATTGGTTTTATGTAGTCTTAGTATGGAAGAAAAGATTGTCAGTGAATATTGTAAGTAAAATCATTACTCTTTTCTTTCCTGATGATGAATAGGTAAGTTGTTTTTATGGCTTAAGTACATTTCCTCATTTGTGAAATTTGAGTAATATCGTTTTCCTTGTCTAACTGTGAGAGTAAGACGCCTTGTACACAAAGCACCCAAGGGGTGCTTAATAAAAATGTGCTGTCACAATGACAGGTATTTTAGAAGGATCAACTCTGAATACTAAAGGGGGTGGCTTATTTCTGATGCATATTCAATATGTATATATATGATATATATGAATATGGCTTAAAGTAACAAGGATTCATTTATTTTTTTTAGTGCACTATGAAGTTTTAATGAAATCTTTATCATTCTATTGAGACAGGGACTAGTTAAATTGCCTTAAGCAGACGACCTTGAAGATTATTTACACAGAATGTGTATTGTTACAACTCAGAATTCATGTTGCCGTGTAACATCCACTCAGATATTTAAATTCGTGGATTCTGACCAGATCCATTAAGTTTAGAAAAATCCACATTTATCATTTTCAGGGAATAATCATCTGTCTTTTGTGATTAAAGAAAATTTTGATTTTTTTTCCTGCACTTTTAACAGGTTTAAAATATCAAAACATTGATTTGACATGTAACTTTTTTAATAGAATAAATCTCATGCTGTTTTAATATGTAAATAAATGTTTTTGTATTTCAACAAACTTTTACGATTTCCTGGCTCTTGGAGAAGTATTTTGCAAGATACTTAGATTACCTACTGTTGGAAAAATACAGACGTTATTTTATGATTATAGGCCTAGTAAAGATCTGTTGGTTTTTGCTACAGTGCAAGACATGAGGCCTAGGAGAGCTTTGCTGCCGATTGCCAGGAGGACAGATCCCAGGTCTCAGTCTCCCCTTCTGTAAACTGAAGAGGCTGGACTGGTTTCTTTCCTCCTCTAAGATGAGTTTCCATAAGCCTATGTCTTTTGTTTATATTCAGGAGTATTAGCAATATCAGATTAAATACTGAATACCCTTCCCTTACCCCAAAACAAAGTGCAGTATGTGCTACAGAAGCTTTTAGTTATCTGATTCTCGTTTCTGATCCTACAGGCAATTTTGTGTTGCATGTTTCCCGGTAACCTGGAAGGTCTTTTTAGCCATAGGTGGCTCTGTTGCACCTTCTTACCTTCTTAATTTTCCTGTTTGTTAAAGAAAGCTTAAACAACGTTATTTTATTTTGATTTCTTTGCTTAATGCTTCAGAGTAGCACAGTCTCCATTATGTCTGTCTACCTGGAAAAATTATTCTCCTTATATCTTAGTTTTATTCTGTCATCTCGCTGTGAACATCTCAGACTTGCTGTGCAAACAATGGCAAATTCGGACTTTTCTTCCAGTGCTAGAAACCAGTGAGCCGGGAATTTATAAAACAGCTAGAAGTGGCCTCTGGAGCACCTTAAAGCTGAAAAGTGTACTGGGTTCCCTGAGTATTGACCCCGCCGCTGTGTGTTAATTGGTGGTAGGAGATTTGGTACATATATGAAGGGGTGTAGTTTTTTGACTTGGCTTTGCGTGCACGCGCTGCCACTGAGCCAAGTGAGCCTAAGTCAGTTCGTTCTGAGATTTCCCTCGTCTGTGAGATGGGGATGCTCATATCTGCTTTGTAGAATTGTGAGAATTAGTAATTATGTAAACTGTTTACCACAGTGGGTATGTCAAGAGGGCTCGTAAACTTTAGCTACTGTTTTGTGAGAAGCCATCATTTGATAGTCTTTGGCAATTACTAAGAAACAGGAAAATAAGGAAAGCTGGTTTTATGATGAAAGATATTTGAGGAGGTTCCATAGTTCCTATACCCATAATTTAGCATCAGCAAAGTCAGAACTGTTACACAGTCGCCCTGAACCAACGTTAAGCCACAGAATTTTTTGTTACTTCAAATATGTTGGGGCTTAAGGGGATCCAATACTTATACACAAGTTGTCTCCAGCAGCCAACTGAGAGATGACAGAAAAGAGTAAGCAGGCGATATATGTCTTCTTTTTTACTGATGAAGCCACGTACTCCATGAACTTCAGGGCTGTGGGAAAATGCGTGTCATTATACTGTGTCCCAGAAGTAGAGACTCACCCTGTCCCATGTAACTCTGGGCCACAGTGAGCCTTCCCTTGATAGGACCTGCCCCATCATGCACAGGGCTGTCCTGCCATGGAGCTGAGCATCCCGTGTGCTTCCCAAGTGTGGCCAGCACTGGAAGGAAAGGAACGGTTTCACATACCCTGCTTGTCTCTCCGGACTCACACCTCACACTGTTAGTGTGACGAGGGCTAGCTGTGAGCCATGGGTCTGTGGTGTGGAGAAGCACTCTCCGTGGCCAAGAGGAGTGGGGAGGAGGCGTCCCCTCCCTCAGTTTAAACAAGTGGTGGTATGGAACAGAAGGGTGCACCCCAAGAGTTTATAAAAGGAGAAATAAGGATTTTCTTTGGGACTTAGTCTAGCCAGGAAACACAGAAGATGATTAGAAAGGAGACTTGTAAATCACTTTAATATTAAGTTGACATTTGTTGAGCACCAATAATGTGCTACATTCTTTTCTGAGAGTTTTACAGAAATGAATCCTTCAATCTTCTCAACAATCGAGTAAGGAATGTTTGATTTTTATCCCAGGTTTACAGTGTGGAAACTGAGGCACACAGAGGGTAAGTTGGCCAAGGTCACAGAGCTAGTAAGTGGCAGAGCTGGTATTTAAACTCTGGCTGTCTGGTTTTGAGGCTCCCAGGGATGGGCTTTTGGTGTTTAGAGGTATCTGCATCCCTGGATCTCTGTACATCTGTGCATCAGTAAGCCCAGAAAGGACAGAGAAAGGAGATTCACACAGTTGCTCACAGTCGTGTCTCGGCCACTGTCCATGAAGAGTGCACCGTGATTAGCGTTGTTTTCCAGGCAGTAGATCTGTTGGTATAACAGAAATTTAGTCCATTGAGTTAATCTAGTAATCCTTACTGCTCTGCTTCTGTCCATGTTTGCCATGTTACTGCCTGCCCGTGGTTAGGCCGTGGAGGAGAAACTGTACTCATGGTTGAACTCTGATATTTCAGTCTGGTTCATAGTTTCACATATTCTGTTACATTAATAAGTTAAGTTTCTGGTTTTCTTGCATCAGTGTCTCGTGTGTTTGGTTAATGTGAAACCAGTCCATGGGAGCCCAGGGGTGCTGACGGTATAATTTCTGAGCATGTTGTGGCACTTCTACATGTGCAGTCCTGACTGGAGTATGTCCGCCTTCCTCACTGATTTCTCCCAAGAGCAGGGTCCTATCCCATCCCTGGATGTGACGCTGGGAGCTCTGTGAGTAGGCCAGTCAGCGGCCAATTCCACCAATCAGAAAATGATGAAGTACCCAGAAGTGGGTTTAATAAAAGAAAAGGGCTTCCAGGTAGTCCAATGGGCTGTTCGAGTCCATTTGGTGAAAAGCTGTTCACTGTCTGTGGTTGAGCTGATTCTTTGCTGTTGAAAAGTCTGGATTAGATGAAGGGATTTTAAAAAGCAGAAAGGAGTGATTTCAGGTGGTACGTCCACACCGGTGAGAAGTGATGGATGATCGCCTGTGTGAGGCATAGACAGAGTCTTACAAACTTAATAAAACAGCTTTAAAAGCTCTGCCATCTGAGTGCACTTCATAAGGGGTCCAGGCCATCACTGGTAACGCTGAGAGGGCAAATAACTGATGATGGCATAAAGGACACGGAGGCATCAAAAAGGTCTCAGTCATGTTCCCTTTTTAAAGAATGTGGCACAGTGTAATATATTTGAGCTGGTTTTTCACTGAACAATTTTTCGTGTTTTCTAGGTCTCCCAGCTCCTGAAGTTTCCACGCAGCTGCATGTCCCCTCGCTGCAGCTCTGTCAGCACTTGTCCTGGGCTGACGTGTTGTCACGGGGAGCAGGACGGTCAGCGTCCCCGGCTCCTCCGAGCTCCGTCTCCTCATCCCCAGTGCTGGGCTTCTCATCCATGTCTACTTAGAAGGGTTGCTGAGAACCACACGTGATGGTTGTCAGGGGTGATTTGTGGTTGTCCCTGTGTTTGACATATAGTCAGTATTTGATAGAATCACATGTTTTTTATTATAGTTCTGGCTTCTAAATTGCAGTGGTTTTTAGTCTGCATTTTTTTATAACTTTTTTCTTATTTTTAAATAAGCACTTTTTTTGGGGGGGGAATTACTGGGGATTGAAGCCAGCACATTGTGCATGCTAAGCAGGTGCTCTACAACTGAGTAATACCCACCCTCCTTGTCTGCACTTAAAAGTAAATATTACAATACACAAAATAGCTCTTAAACACCATCATGGGACCTATTTTCTGTATAGACAATTGAATACATATGCTATTTCAATAAGAATAAATGTTGGGACTTACCTTTCTCAATCTGTTTACTTGTTTAAAAACGATCATAACTAGTGATAAACACGAGTCTTGGATACAGCACTTCTTAGGATCTGCTTTGACATCATGGGAAATTACATTCTACAGAGAAGGCAAATTGGGTCTCATTGATATTTGGATGATTTAGCAGATGATCAAGTCTTTCAAACTTGACAGTTTTGTATTTTAAACTAACTGCAAAGTTATCTTCTAGAAGTTGGAATTCCTAAGTTTGTGAAGTGCTCAGTAATTCAGTGTGTATGTGTTTGTGTCTGTGTGAACGTGTTTGTGTGTGATTTCAGGAAGGTAGAAATAAGTTCCATGTAGCCCTCTGATACCTTCCTCCTCCAGTTCAAGATGTAGGCATATATTTACACAAGTAAATTAATATTCTTTAGTCATTTGATATATTGGTGGGAATATGAGGTTCTCACACTTGTTTCAGAAGGGTTGGGGAGCATCAGGTTTGAAAACAGGAGGGGAAAGAGGCAGGGTGGCCCTTCACACTTTGTGCAGGATTTGAGGAACACTAGCTTTCTTTTTTCTTTTATTCTAAAACAAACTGGGGCCGAATTGTAACATACTATGACTCAGAATTGCTTTTCTGATAAGATACAACTGCCTCAGAGTTTTCAAGGCAACATGAATGATGAAATCCGTTTTAGGAGTTATCTTTAAAGTAGTGTTAATTTTCAAGTAAAAGACTATAGCCTGTTCTTTGTTCGAAGGGTAAAAGACCTTCTCATTGATTCAAGTGCATGATCAATGTGCTTAGTTTCTATGGGGTTTTTTTCTTTTTTTTTAAGTGCTTGTTTCATTGTGGTTTGAATGAATGTTTAAAATTTCTGAATTTTGTTCTTTAGAACATGCTGATTTATCAGAACTCTTAAAAACCTGATTGATCTTTCGTCTTTGTTTGGAGGGGCACCCTTTTAATTACTGTTGTCTGTTAAAGAGGGAAATTCTTCCTCTAGCCTGCAGATCATTAAGTGAATGGTTTGCAGTGTGCCTTTAAAATTCTTTGAATGCTTTGAGCATGCTTGTCTAGTGAATTTTGAATTGACTGATAGTAATGACTTTGCTTTGATTCTGTGGCTTTTGCTCCTCTCCGCAAGAATTTGAATTCTCTGTTGCATTTTGTATACGTGTTCTTAACAGGGGAATAAATTTTACATTTTTTACAAAGGTGGGTTTTCCTATCCCCTCTGAATGCCTTCTATAATTGATAAAACAAAAATCTGTTATTGCAGTGCTTAATTATTTCATAAACTAATTTTTGGCTTAATCAGAAGCAATGAGAAAGAGTGATAATAAAAAATATGAAAACCTTCCTTCCTTTGAAGAATAGAAATCAGGTGGTCAGGCTCACGCATGTTTTGTGCTTGACACACTTACTTTCATGCCATTGTGTATCATGATTCGGAGATGGAGTTGCTTCAGGTTTTATAGATTTTTGTTTTAACATTTTTGTTGAATTTTTTCTCCAGGCTGATGTTTCCTGTTGGGTTTGTTGAAAACGTAGAAGGGAAACAAATTCTTTCTTTTAATTTCAGGAGGCCTGAGTTGCTGATGAGAAAAGAGTTGAGGGTGGGCTGAGGAACAGAGTGACACTCCCTCTCCTCCCAGCTGAAACTGATGAACAATGAAATCAATTAAGTTTATCAGTATTTGACCAATAGAATTCAGCGAGCCCAAACTGGCAAGTTATGCCCAATGTAAAGTACTGAATTCACCTGCAGAATTAGGTACTTTGCCAAATAGAAGCAGCTTAGAGCAATCAGAAATATTAGTTCATAGGATGAGATATAAAAGAATGTAATATCTTCTATTTCTGAAACTTTTCTTTGTTAAGTTGTGTAGCGCTAAAATTAAGTTTCAAGCGCCAGGAGTTAAGAGTCTGGGTGGTTCTGTGGGATCGTTATTCAGGGATGTGTCTAGATCCTGCTAGAGTGTCTGAAGCTGACAAGAAAAGACCCAGAGCTAGGATTTGTTATCCTAGGTTGTCCTCCATAATGGTTCCATAATGGTTACATATGGGAGCCCAAGATTAGGTTAACAAATTGTAACAGATCCCAGCCGCCTGTCAATGTTCAGAAGAAAAATGTGTGCTTAGTAACTGCTTTGCAAGCAGGAGCATGTGCAGCCTCACTCTTGTCTCCTTGCCTTAAAAAGCAGAGACAATGCTTTGCTTGCATAGTTGATGCTTTAGATAGCACTCTGCTCATTTCAAAGCAAGGACCCAGGCCCTCAGCTATAAAAGCTGGGCTTGTGTGCTTTTAAATAGTCTATTATCCCCAAAACAAGGACCTGGCTGGTCTCGTGGTCTGCTTTGTAATTCACATATCTAAAGAATGTATCTTATTCCCCTCACCCCATGACTTCCCTAAAGATACACTAAGCCTTTGTACTCATTGTGGATTCTACAATCTCTGTCTCCTCCTGTTTTTCCTCAAGTTCCTACTTACTATCACACAACTGTTAATGACTTTTTCCACTCGTTATACACAGTAAATATAGGAGCATTTGAGAGGCTCGTGGAGTTGGCTCCCTACATCTTCTCTTCTTCTGGACTTTTCCCACAGAGTCTTGAATAATCATCCCATGTCGGTACGACTACTGCCAGCCATAACCCACAGTTCCAGGTGAGAATGATGCAGGCTTTATCTCTCCTACCCAAGGGAGAGAGAGAAGAGAAATGAGATCTGCTCCCTTTTGGTTCCTTCCTTCCCCAGGGACACTCCATTTCACCTGCAGCCTTCTGGCCTCTGCTGTCAGGGCCTCTGTCCCAGGACTGACTGCAGCCATTTTTTCCCTTGCCAACATTTCCTGTGCCTTTTAGAAGTTGGTCTCTTCTCTGCAATTCAACCCTGGCAGATGTGATGGTGGTCAGCGTGCTGGTGGGCAGTCACCTGGGGACTCCCAGGAGCCATGCTGATTCTCCTGAGTCTCTCATTCGGGGTTACAGAACTGTCGAGCACCGGAGGATGCCCATTCACGTGAGGGCAGTGCAGCATTGCATCACTTTCATTTTATTTTTGAAATTTCAGTGGAGAAATTATTTGTAGCAAACTGTTCCAGTTTTTTGGCTGACTGCTCTCCTCACCACCATTACCTTGTTGGATGTGGTGCTTGTTTTAAGAACCAGGTTTCTTCTCTGGTTATTTCTAGCAGGTGGGCTTGCCGAATCCTTGATCTGCATTTGAAGCAGAATGCTTCATCTTGATGTCAAACTGATTTTCTTCATTCTGAATATTTCGTATACACTCAGCAACTGTTTCAAGTGAACTGCTCTTGTCCAATTTCGGTTAACTCACATTTGCTGATCTCCTGCTTTCATGCTGAGGGCAGTTTCTTCTTCCTGTAATAAAAGTTAGCAATTTGCATCTACTATGGGAAGGTACTGGCCCGAGGTGCTTTTGTTCTTAACAGTTTTAATACAATTCACCCATTAAAATTTACACCGGTTTTTACTCTATGCCAAGAAATGTGCATCCCAGTCAATCTTAGAATATTTTCATCCTCCTAACAGGAAACCCTGTATGTATAAGCACTCATTCCCATCTTCCCCATCCACCCCCACCCCCAGGGAGCCACTCTTCTCTCTCTGTGGATTTGCCTGTGCTGGACATTTCATTTAAATCGAGTCAATTCATGTAAATGGAACCGTCTATTGTGACTGACTTCTTTCACACTGAGTAACGTTTTCAATGTTTGTCCACGTTGTTGCCTGGGTCAGTACTCCATGCTTTGCTATTGCTGAATAATATTCCACTGTATGGCTGGGCCCCTCTGTTTACCCATTCATCAGGTGATAGGCATTTTGGTTGTTTCTTCTTTTTGGCTGTGATGAATAATGGCACCTTGATCATTCCTGTAGGAGTTTTTATGTGGACATTTGTTTTCAGTTCTCTTACGTGTGTGCCCACAGAGCAGAATTGCTGGGTCATTCAGAAACCAACTGTTCAACTCTCTGAGGTCCTGCCAGGCTGTTTTCCAAAGTAGCCACACTGTGTTACATCTCACCAGCAAGGGCTGCTATCTCTGATTCCTGTGTGTCCTCATTAGTTCTTGTTATTCTTTTTTTAAATATAACCTTGTAGTGAGTGTGAAGCGGTTTCTCCTAGTGGTTTTGACATGATTTCCCTTACAGCTAATGATTTTGAACATCGTTTCATTGTGCTTATTGGCCATTTGTATATTTTCCTTGAAAAATACCGTTTCGGATCCTTTATTCATTTTTTAATTTAGTTGTCTTTTTTGTTGAATTGGAGGAGCTCTGTTTTATTTGGAGATACAAATTCCTAATCAGATAAATTATTTGAAAATATTTTCTCCTGAGTGTTGCTTTTTCACTTTCTGGATGGTGTCCTTTGAAGAGAAGTTTTAAATTTGATGAACTCAAATATATCTCTGTTTTCTTTTTTCCTTGTTCTTTTGGGGCAATATTTAAAATCTGAGGTATTTGATTTAAAATTTACATATAAAATATCTTAATTCTTAGGACCGTCCTAGAAGACGGGTGCTGTTGTTGTCCCCAGTCTATGGATAGGAGGCTGAGATGCAGAAAATTTCACTGACTTATGAGTGTCAAAGCTACCCAGTGCTGTGGGAGTTCAGAGCCTCATGATTGTCCCCAGCATCTATGCTCCTCACCACCATGCTCCACTACTGCCTGGAATCGTTAATGAAAAAGTCTTTCCTTTTTTGGTTTCTTGTTTGTTTGTTTTCTCATTGGGAACCTCATCTCCTCATTTTCCTTTCGGATATCAGTGTAGGTTTATTTTAGGTCTCATGTAGGCAGAAGCATTGCTATCAGTTAACTTCTTTATTACTCAATCTCCGGTGATCATTGTTGCTATTTGACCTAATCAAGTCATGCTTAAGTCTTTCCTGCTCATGACACTGAAAAGAGTCATGACTTACAGAATGCTCAGAGAAGAAAATAATTGATTGATTTTATTTTGCTACCCAATCAAACCAATCAAATAAAAACCCCGGTGTTGACACAGTCGGTAAGCCCTCCAGAATAGGGTCACTGTCTTCCTTGTGTTTCATTTGTTTGGTCACAGTGTCTGGATAGTGACTTGCTGTCCAGCAGTTTTGTGAGGATACGGTGCTCGTGAATCATTGTAAGGACAGAATTTTGACAACAGACTCTATTGGTCATTTCACGAGGGAAAAGTTAATATAGAAATACTGCTCAGATCTATTTTAAAATTAAGTTTGGAATGTTGAGAAGAGTTCAAGAAACCATACAAAGATCTTTTTCACTTATTTTAGATCTATCTTAGGTACATTATGATTACATAGCAGAGTAACTTATCAACTAGTTTTGACAAGAGGGGTGTATTATTGATTATTTGTTTTAGTTGAAATATTCTACCTGGGAAAAAGTAATCAGTGCCCATAAATGAACAAATATGTTTGTATTTCTATGTAACATGGGAGCAGACTTCATATGTTTCTATATAATATATATGACTGTGTGTTTTAATCTGTCTGTCAGTGTATTTATAGTTTTTCAGCAATGTTCTAACTTTAGAATTCTTCTAAGAAAATCACCCCAGATTCTAGTGCAGTTTGTACTGTGTATCCTGTCTTATGCATGGGATTCCACTGTCTCCTAAGTGAGGAATTTCCTCCCCTACTGAGGTAGTAGCAGAGTTAAAGGAACTGTGATTTCTAGGCCTTTGCTCTCCATGTGTTTGCATTTGGCTGTCAATCGCGATTTTCCCTTTCTTGAATTTTCATTGTTCAATTAGAATTTTTGAAAATAAGTGTTAATATGTTGTATTTGTCTCCCTAGAAACTTGATGTGTTTGTGCTTTTCAGTTTTCAATTTCTTAAAAATGTAAATGCACTCTTGTTTTTAAGTAGTCCTTTTTCACTAGATATTTGTTTACCACTTTATAGTTAAAATACATTTTTTCCAATGAATGAATCGGTGTGCATGTTTTAAAAGATACCTTACTTTTTATTTTCCTTATTATAACAATTATATTCATTCTAGAGAATTTAGAAAATAAGGATAAACACAGTAATAACTTAAAAATGGCCTCTAATCTCACCTAGAGATACAGTTGTAAAGTTTCAAATTGAGAATTACAAGTCCTCTCATGTTGTTCTTCTTTTTCAAGATCGTTTTGGTTACTGAGACCCTCGAATTCCCATATGAATTATAACAGCAGCTAATCAGTTTTTGCAGAGGAGCCCACTGGGATTGTGATCGAGACCACGTACAATATACGGATCACTCTGGGGAGCACTGCCATTCCAAGAGCACTGTCTTCTGATACAGGAATGTACGTGGCGTGTCTGTCCAGGTATTTAGGCCTTCTTTAATATTTTTTCAGCAATGCTTTGAGTTTACAGAATATTATTTTACTTTTTTTCTTTGCCTTTATACTGAGGACAAGTGTGCAAGTTACTGGGATCAGAAGTGTATTTTAGGCCCGCCCCTTGCTGCCAACATGGTCGCTGCGCTCTTGCTTTGCCTTGTGTACAATCTTGCACAAAATAGGACCTCAGTAACTCTCTCTTGAATGAATGAATATATGATTGAAGGATGATGCTTGAGAGTCCTTGTGATGATTTTTTCCTCCAGCCTTTCCCCAATTCTTAACTATGCCCTTTCTCTTCCTAAACTCCAGCCTGGTTTTCAACCTGCCTGTGACATTGATTTTCCCTGTCTGTAGACTCTTCCTTTCACTGGTTCACGATAATGTTACACGTGGGCTGTGGAAACTTGCTAGATGTCAAGAAAGAGCAAATCCATTGCATGCTAGTATTTTTACAGTGTGGTATTTTTTATCGATTGAAATTAAATCAGGCTGACCCCCTGAGCCCTCCCGTGAGCTCTTTTCACTTTCCTAAATCTGATACTGCTCTGGTTGCTACATGTGCCCTTCCCCCAGCCTTGGTTTTTGGGTTGAGTAAGTCATCATCAGTGGACCCCTTTCTTTAAAAGATGAAGAGAACATTGTCTCTTTCTCACTGGTTGGGGACTTGGATGAGATGAGATACCAGATAAAGAATGGAGCTCCACCTCATTCTGACCCCCGCTCTTTCCGTTCCGTTCTCCAGAGGAAAAGAGTACAATTCAACAGTATAAAGATTGATTGTGAGCTAATGAGATAGACAAGACAACCGAAAATTTATTAAATATCCTTTCATGCCAGAAACAAATGTATTATACACACAAAAAGCACATAAAGCACGGTAGTACTGTGGTTACAAACATGGGTCTGAGATCGAGTCCTGCTCTGGAGTGACCAGTCCTGTGAGATGGAGAACTGGTAGGTCGGCTTAGGCTCTCCAGGACTGGTTTTCTGTCCTGCAGAGATGGGGCTCGCTAGGCTTCCCTCCCCCGTAGAGGTGCTGTGGGGTGTAACTGTCACGCGTGCACAACTGCTCGTTCCTCGTAAGTGCAGGATAGCATAGATTTTGCGGTGATGGCTTTATGACCGCCCCGTGTAGACTCTCAGTGCTCCAAAGGGATGCCTTGTGGTTTGGAGATGGGATTCTCATTTCTGTAAATACCCAAGGATTGTGGTATTGGGCCCTGCTGATTTGAATCTATTCTTTAGAAAGTACATATTGTAGATATATTTTTCAAGCATGTGTGCTTTATTTCTTTTATTATTTATAGTTCTACCCTCTCATCTCTTGGTGTGACTTTTCATGGAATCCAGGAAACAGTCCTAAGCTACCTGCCTCTTCACTCTTCTCCGTGGTGGTTTTCTTCCCTGACTAGAAGAGGGTTTTGCATAGGAAATTTTCTTTGTTCCCCTTTTCTTGCAGTCTCTCTCTCTGTCTGCCCATCTCTCACCTGTTCATCTGTCCATTTATCTACCCACTCATTCTTCTGACTTGTTCCAAAAAGCATTTCAGGCAGCTTACAGAAGAACAGATACCAAATAAACAGGTTAGAAAATTGGGCCAAGTTCAGTCAGTGAGGCTAGGAGGCGAGCCTGTGTGATGGTTGCAGCCATGAGACACACGCTTCTGCCCTGTGACTTATAAGATCGACAGCATGATTGTACCTGATGCTCCCAGCAGACACAGGGTAACAGGGTTTGTGGGAGATGCTCACTGGCTGTGAAATAAATAAGTGGCTCAGGAGAAGCCCAGCCTTTCCAGCTACAAAGGCTTAGGAGAATATTTTGAGTGTCTTCCAAAATCAGGGTATTGCATTGTTTCTTTTGTCAGAGTTCTACGTATAGTTGGTTACATTCTATACCTGGAAATTTCTCCAGAACTTCTTACCAAGTGAGTGCCATTGCTCGGGAATGGGGTGGTTCTGCTCATTGACGGGGGTTGGCCAGAAACCAAAAATGACAGCTTCAAAGGAGCCTGGGATTTGTCAGTTATGTTTTGTCAGTGCTGTAGATTTCAGGAAATGCTTTCACACTTTCTCTCCATCTGAGGCGGCAGCGTGCTCTCTTAGCAGCATCAGGAGCTCAGAGCCACGGGATGTTGGGGGCGGACTGCACTGCCGTCAAGACAGCCAAGCCAGTCACTGCAGGCGTGGTCCTTTCACATAGTGCATTTCATGTTCTATAGTAGAAGGTTTCAACAGGGAGTTAATTAACTGAGTTAATTAACATTTAATAAATATGAAGCTTTGATGAAAAGTCTGTTATAGGCAGAATATAAGTTGTGAACACTTTGAAAACGGTTTCATTACAGAAATTTCAGTAGGGAAGATAAACAGTTTATCTTATTTATGCCTCTGTCTTAAAGTAACACAGAAACAAGGCAGAAAAGGCAGAGGATGATTTCTGTTATTCCTCTCGGCTTGCAGGTGCCCTCACATCCAGTGGCATCCATCCAGACACCAACACTGACACTGGCCATGCTCAGAACTACCTCAGCCCTGAAGACACAAGTGACAAATAGAAGGGGGCCGCGCCCTGTTACAGCAGGTGCTCTCATTTTGTGGGTCCTTATGTAACTGCGCGGTGTTAATCAGGATCGCCCGTTCTACATTGTGTGGCGCTGCTGCGGTGTCTCCTAGTTATTTGTTTCTGTAAGTACTCGTGTATTATTCTCCAATGTGTGTTACTATACATCTAAAAATGCTTTTTACAGATGAAAAATAATGTATATTTAATATAATAAGTCTGAAAAAAGGGACAAAAGAGGCTATCCAGGTCCCACTACTCAGAAATAATAATGAACACTTTAACATCTACTTTCTGTTCTTTTCATCAGTGTGTATCAGCTCTGTCATAAAAACCAGTGAGCACTCTGTGCCTGTTTACTGTGTGGAGACCTCCATTTTCCATTCGGATTATTACATGTTTTTCTGCAATATTCTATCTCCCCTGGCATGATTTTTAATGACCAGTATAGCATTATGTCTTGTGGAGGCATTGTCCATTTTACTTCGGACTTAAATAAACTTTTAAATTCCAAGTGTACTTAACTGAAATACTGAAAAGAGAACTGTGGTGGTACCGAAAGGCCCCTAAATCCCTTCCCCTTATTTCCTGAGTGTAAAAGCTGTTGCCAATATGGTGTATATATTTCATGACCTTTATGCCTATGACATATATATATACCCATACATAGATACATACATACATATGAGAAATCTATGTATATGTGTGTATATATGCTTTTTTGAAAAATAAGGCCATACTATTTTCTGCAGCTCGCTTTATTCACTCAGGGGTATATCATAGACGTCCTTCCACTCCAGACTCACCCGGTCCTTTCAGATAGAGTAGAGGGGTCTCCTGATGTGCAGTAGATTTGGTCTCTTGTGCAAGGACACCTTTGGTGGGAGAGTGCTGTGGACAAGGCCCTGGGCCACGGGGAAACGCCGGCCCCCTCAGTGCCCACAACTCGCCGTGATTTACCGCATCATTGTCTTGATGGTGGACACTTAAGTTTTCTCCATTTTCCACTGTCAGAAAAGATGTTTGACTGGCATCTTTCTTTAACAGACATTCCTGTGATCTTGTATGAGCATGCCTTTAGTTAAGTCTTCTGGAAATTTAGTCCCTGGATGTGACATTTATGTTCATCACAGGCTACTTTCAAGTGACTAGAAATTCCTTCTCCAGTGTGGAATGAAAAATGTAGAATTACTTATGTAACCAATTCTCTATTGCTGGATATGATTTCACTTCAGCTTTTCTTCCAACCAGTGTAACCACTACATCTATTTGAACTGATTTTTTTTCTAAACGAAACGATTCCTAGAAGTGGGGTTGAATCAGTGTGTACACACGTTTTCAGAGTTTACATATCCATTGACATGTCATCCTCCAAAAAGGTCGCTCACAGTTTTTTCTCCCACAGATGGACACTAGCTACAATATCTTTTAAAAATATTTACCAATAAGATGAGCAAAAGTGCTTTTTCATTGTTTTAGTTTGCATTTGATGACCAGTGAGGTATTGAGCATTTTTCACTCATTAGCCATCTGACTTTTGAAAAGTGAATGATCCATTTTGTCCTTTGCACAAATTTAAGTGAGGAAGCTTCTTTTTGATTTGTGACAGCTCTTTGTATGTTATGAACATTAATCCCTTGTCTTCATCAACATCTATCACAGAGTTTTTCCTTGTCATTTCTTTCGTTTCATTTTGTTCAGTAGGTTTATATTTGTTGTGGCTCAAAATATTCTTAAGATAGTAAATGTCTTCCTTTTGGCTTTTATCTTTGTTATTATTCTTAGAAATACTTTCTTATAATGGTATAAATCTCTTATGTAGGTTTATTTAATGTCTAAGATGGAGATGATAATAGTACTTGTTATAGTGAGGAGAAGTTGAATTAATGTGAGCAAAGAGTTGTATTTGCTGTTATTAGTATTTTAATATTTAAACCACTATCTGTAATTTTTTTTGTGGTCATTATGACAGGAATAGAATTTGTTCTTTCCAGGTGATTCTCTGATTGTCCCAGGACAATTATTGAATTCACAATTTGCTCTTTGATTTGAAATCCCACATGCACAAAATACTTATGTACACTAGAGTCTCTTTTTGAGCTCATGCTATATTTCTGTCAATCATACTTCCTTACTCCAGCGCCATATCTTACATATAGTAAAAATTAATTATTATCTGACAGTGCGATATTTTTTTGTTCTTTTCTTCCATCCCAAACTTTCTTGGCTATTATTATGACTTTATTATTCCTGAAGAATTCTAAAATATATTGTTCATGTTAAAAAAAAGTCAGATAAGAGTATTCATGGGATTTTTATTAAGTTTTGAATTATTTTTAGGAGAACTTCCATATTTACAAAACTGTTTTCCTCCATGCAATATGTTGATGTCTCTACATTCACACCTCTTATTTACCCCTCAGTACAGTCCTGTAGTTTTCTCCATGTACAACATGGGCATTAATTTTGAGTTTATTCCAGATTATTGTTGATGTTTTTCTTAATTTTGTAAGTGAGAATTTTTTGCTATTATATTTTTTAACTGTTTAAACTGACACCTAGGAAGGCAGATTCGGTTTGTAAATACTCACTTTGTAACAAATCATTTAAAATTGTAAGTATTAAGTAATTGTTCCAGGATCCTTTCTTTTGTGTTTTTAAATATTTGTTTCCAATATTATCAAAATGGTCATAGCTAAGAAGTATAGGTGTGGAGACTGATGGAGAGAGGTAGTGTGGCTCATGTACAAACTGTGAGCACTTTCATGGCTGCCTTTAGGCTGGAGAAGCCCCAGAAGAGCCCAGGTTAGACCAAGGGTGGCTTTGTATGCACTTGAAAGCCAGCTTTCCTACCTGTATGGTGAAGCCTGGTGGGCGTGGCAGGTAGATGATCAAGGTCTGATCAAGGTCATTGGCTGCACAGAGCGCTGTGTCTGTGAGAACTGGAGTCCATCGCCATAGGAAATGCTTGGTGCCAGGAACACTGCAGGGGAGCTAGGGAGTCTGTTTTTTAAGGATTTTCCAGTCCTGGGAGTTGGAAGATCAGACTCTGCATTCAGATCTGAGTTTGAATTCATCCTCTCTTGTTTACTGGTCCTCTGACTTTTGTCAAGTTATCTACCCTCTTTGAACTCCTATTTTCTTATCTCTCAAAATAGGAGAATTACGGCCTGCTGCTAGAGTGTTTGATCAGGATAAATGATTTGTTTCTATAAGATGCCACGTACAGTCACAAGCTCAGTGAGAAATGGGCTGTCACCTCTTCATCTGCAACTCAGTGCTCGACAGGACATCAGGGCAAAGCCAGTCCGTAATTTGTTTGTGATGCAAGTAGGAACAAAATTAATGTCTTGCCTTTCACTTGCAGTATTCTTACTCCTTTGCTTCATTTACTTCTTTCCTCCTTTCCTTTCCCCTCCTCCACCAAAAGATCCTGAGACTCTCTCAGAACACTAGATTCAAATTACTTTAAAGGGTGTCTCATCCTCATGAAATGACAGTAACTTAAAAAAAATATATACAGACCCCAGACGTCATTGTATTTGATTTACACACACACATGCACACCCACCCACACACACAATCAGCCTACCTCCCACTTGCTGAGGGAGAAGGACCAATTTTTCTGAGTTTTCATTCACTGAGCGTGAGAGCAAAGTCTCTTACGCAGATTTTCACCTTGCTTAGTGCATGGTGTTTTTAATTGGATTTCTGCTTTGTGGCCATAGAACTATTCTCCTTATAGAAGAGAGGATGTGGAGACATAAACATTCTGCTGAGATATTGGTGTCAAAATATTTGAGTTGGAAAGGACTTAGGACAGCATAGAGTCGTAACATTTTATGGGTGAGAATCCATGATGGTGTAACTTGGACAAGAACCCGGGTCTTCTGTCTTCGTGTCCACGTGGATGAAGAGGCAACAGGGAGGGAGATGGCAGGGATCCTTCTTGCTTGAGTTCCAGGGTCTTGCTAATTTTCATTGCTCAGCTGTCTTTAGTTTAGGTCCGTGTGGCCTCTCATGGGAAGGTCAATCTGTCCTGAAAGACTGAGTTTCTAATCAGCAAAAAGCCCTGCACCCACTCATATTTCCCAGAGTTTTTCTGCTGTCCTGCTGACAGTTTATATAAATGATACCTAAGAAACTACTGGATATAAAATCCTTATTGTTATCATTTGCCCTCAAGTTCCATAGGAATGGGGTGCTGTCTCAGGCTGTCTAAGGCTAGATCTGAACAAAGATAGGGTGATAGGCTGTGCTGCTGGACCCTCCCCAGTCGAAAGGGATTTCCACCTTAGTTTTTAGAATCAGACAGATGAGTTCAAATCTTGCCTTTACCAGTTATTAGCTTTGTGAACTTGGGGAAGAAACTGTACTTGTTTGTGTCCAATTTTCTTTATCTGTAAATAAGTTCAGTATTTATTTTAGGGTTTTTGTTTTAGAATTGAATGAGCTAATTTCCTCATTTATACCTAAAATACTGATCGCGTGGTTCTATGCTGGTGCCTTGGTAGAAGATTACTAAGGGACTCAGCAGTGAGAATGCAGGTGGGGGACCCCTGGATCATAGAGCTTATATTCCAGGATATGCTTGTAAAAAACTGGATGTGCTGTGGATTTTTAGTAAATGTCCATTCCTTTCCTTATCCACATTGATTGTGTATATATCTTTGTACAATATATGAACAATTTTTTATTGCAATTTAAATATCTTTGTAGTATTTAAATTATGTAGCTATAACAAAATACGTGAAATAAAATGATTTGTCTTTTATTTTCTTTTCAATATGCAAAACAAAATAAAATAGGATAGAAAAAAAGGTTTTGAAGGAGTAGAAATAATTTTATTTCTGTGGAATCAATTCCCTATGTTAGGTTTTTTAGTTGTGTTGTTAAACAGCATATAAAATTGATAGGTTGTGACTTCAGTGTTGATAGCTAGGTGAGTGTAGTTTCTTTTTGTGGTTGTCTTTGATGAATTATTTGAACTAGATCATAAATGATGTGCATGTTACATATTGGAAACGAGGAAAGAGTGGAGACATACTACCTCCAATGCAGTCATCTTGTTACCAAGTCGAAACTCGTACTGCTTGCTCTATGACAGGCCAATAAATCGGAAGATCGAGGTGTTGGAGCAAGGAATAGTGACTTTATTTGAAAAGTTGGCAGACCCAGAAGATGGCTGAATGACATGCTGGAGAACCGTCTCCCCCAAGTCAGAAATCAGTCCGCTTTTATACTAAAAAGGGGCGGGGATGTGGTTGGTTGTTGCAAACTTCTTGCGGTACGAATTGTTTCTCCTTGGAATTCTTTGTTCTTGCAGCTGTCCACGTGGGTCAAATCATGGTGCCCCTCTTAAACCTCCAAAAAAAACCAAAGTTGATTTTCTATTTTGCAACTTGCCATCTCAACATAAGTGCAGAAGAGTTAACATCGTGAAAGATCAGAGCCCGGAGAATAGGCTCTCCTGGATATTTAAGGCTAAAGGCAACTTTCTTTTACAAAAGGTACAGAGCTACCAAGTCTGAGCCTAGAAAACAGCAAAGGTTTAAAGCCAAATGAACAGATCTAACATGCAGTCAAATTTATTCTTTTCTATTACAATTTCTTTTTCCACCAAATAAATAATTTTAGTAAGAAACATGAGCAATTTTTTTACTTTTGCTTCTTAGTAACGGATAAGTGGGCCAAATACATTCATGAGAGCAGGGATGCTGTGTGGGCATTGGGGTCACAGCAAACTCTTGTTGGGGGTGGTCGACTCTGCAACATGTCTGATGCCCCGTGGGTGTTGGTGAGGGACCCCATAACCAGGGGCTCTCTTCAGGAACCAGCATATGGGCATTGACCTCTGGAGACCTTTTTCAGCTGCCGGAAATTTTTTCAGATAATGTGACTGAAAAACCACTTCAGCTGGTGATAATTAGGGAATAAAGGAAGAGGAAAAGGGCTTGGATTAGATTACAAGAGAAGGACAGAATATCAGGTAACCTGGGGGCTTGGCAGTGGGTCCTTGGGAGAGAGGGGAGCAGAGGTGGGGAGGGGCACGGCTCTGGAACCAGCTCCTGCACCTGTCCCAGGGCCCAAGTCACACAGCTTTAAATTGGCCTAGGACGCTTTCCTGTCTGGATGTCACCCTGGGCAGAATCTTGAGAATCGAAGGTAAGGGGTGGGCAGCACTCACCTAGGGGATCACTGAAGACTTCGTTCAAGTACACGGTGCCTTTTCTGGTCATGTGTCTTCACTTGCCCTTTATCTTAGGATCTGAGGAGCAGGAGCAAGGAACGCAGGGAGAGATTCAGGAAGACATCTGACTGTGTTAAGAGATGACAGTCACAGCTACACGGGGAGCGAGGACACTTGCAGCAAAGTAAAACGACTTCACAACTATTGCATCAGAGCTGCAGGTGTGAGAGAGCCTAAGCCTGTCTCAGAGTGCAGGGGACAAGTGGAAAGGAATGGTAAAATTTCCACTGACAATTGAAATTTTGTTAAATAGCCTGCTACTGTTGCTTGTATCACTTGAATGAATGCAGGCATATTTCTATGGGCATTTATATGTTCACTCAAAACCACCAGCCACTCTTGCCCCCATCGGAGATGGGCTTTCTCAAGCACAGTGTACCTCCTGCTTGGGTGGGCTATGCTGCGGGTCCTCGCCTGGGGCCGGGCTGCTACAGGGAACTGAGTCCCCGAGGTACGGCCTGCGAGACACGACAGGAACACCTCTGCTCTTGACTGAGGGCCTCCGTTTCCCCCTGCAGTGTAAGAATGCTGGTGACTGAGTTAGAAGCATGCTTCGAAGCTGTCCATGTCCTTGCCATCCAGAAGCGGAGCCTGGGAGCTACCGAATTTCTCCAGAATGCGGTTTACATTCATCTTCTACAGGTGAGTTTATGTCCTTTTACAAGTGGAGGAATTACTGCAGTTTTCCTGGAACTTACTCACCACTAGTCCATCTTATTTTTCTGTGCTTGGATTCAATATGGCATGCTAAAAATTCTGGAGTCAGATCTTGAAACCCTGATGAAGAGGATTATTTTATTTCTTTATATGATAGTATTTTACTTACAAAATTCAGAGTTTTCGGTTCTTTCAAAAATTTTTTGGGGGGTTGGAGAAACAACTTTGCTCTTACCATCTTTGTGACCTGTTGCTTTGTGCCTCTCACCTGTCTTCTGTCACTTCTCAGGCGGTTCCAATTGTGACCCTGTCCGGGTTGTTCATGGTATAAATCATAAAGTCTGTAAAACTACAGTCCCATTTACTCCGAAGACATTCCACAAATACTACTTAAATCTGGGTGTGGTTTTAAGAAGACAGAATCATTAGAACATGTACTTGCAGGTTGCTAGTGCAAAATCCCCAAATCAATAGTCTAGCACAACATCTAATATCTTTCTAATCTACCTTGGATTTGTATGGATAAGTGAAGCAGTTTGCTAAGAACTCAAGACCAGGGTTAGAATACAGGCTGGTGTAGCTCAGCAGGTCCTCCCAAGCTGATGCTCTGCCAGAGGGCGGGTCCTAGGGGAGAGGGCGTGTCCTCCCCTCCCTGAGCTGACAATTTGATGGGCAAGACCTTCATCAGGTGAAGAACTTGACTTTCTTCTAAGAACAGTGGGTTTGAAATCAGTCCTAAAAGCGTGGGAGTGACACAATCCCATTTGTCTCAAGTAGGGGAGAGTGGCTTTGGGGCCACTTGGGAGACTCGTGAGTCCAGGTGGGCAGTGTTGGTGGCTTCCACTTGACCGGTGGGATGGTCAGTGGGTAAAAGCGAACAGATTGAAGGCATGTTTAGATGGTAAAAAGGAAAGGATGAATGCTGTCTGTGAAGGTAGGATGGAGGAAGGAACAGGTTTCTGGGTGGATTAATGAGGTAAGTGATGGTCCTGCTGTGCTCTGAGGAGGGAAAGCTGTAGAGGGAGTTCTGGGGGATAACTGATGAGTACAGCTGTGGGTAAAGTGAAAGGCTGTTAGATGTGTGGTTTGGGAGCTCAGGTGAGAGCCAGTAGTGAGTAGGGGGAGGGGAGAGAGACTTTCAAATCAGTTTGTCTTGTGAACATACAAATAAGGATGAGTAATGACACATTAAAACCTCTATATTCTGTATTTAAAGCCCAGTAACATTTTGCTATATTGACTGCAGAGGTTCTTAATTTTTTTTTAAGAGAAATAAAATAAATAGAAACAAAATAGTGGAGATAATGAACATCTTAGAGTTGATGTGTGTCCTTGTATGTATTTTCATACCTCATCTGTTTATAACCATAATCTACAAATAGATCGCTTGCTTAGCATAAGAGTTAAACAGAGGGACGTGACACACAGTGTTGGGGCTTGAAGCTGATCTTCTCGGGCAAATTAAGTCACCTCTCTGTGCCTTAGTTGCATCATCTGTGACTTCCCCCGGGCCCCTCATCACAGCTGATTTCCTAGACTAGATGTTGGGAGGGAGGCTGCTGAAGGGAATAAGAAGTGGCAACTTCTAGGGATATTGAAGAGAGAGACAAAAACAGATTAAAGCCGATAAACTGAGTAAAAATACCCACAAAAGAGAAAGAATCCCGCAGTGTTTTGAGCCCCTTAGCGTAAGGGAAACAAAATCAGGTAGACCCAAAGCTCTTGAGCATGTGAGTATTGTGGGTGGGTGGGTGTCATCAGAAAAGGGTTGAGAAAAGGCCTTTTCATTTCCCTAGACGTTTCCAGTAAGGATGGGGAGCAGAAGAGAAAACCCCCTGCTTCACAGTGGAAGCTGCTGTTTTGTGCAAAACTGACCAAAGTTTGGAGACCAGTCATCAGCGGTGCTGGCAAATGAAGAGACTTCGGGATTGGGTGGGGCACTTGCTGCGACTTCCAGGTGACCTGCTGGCTGGGGGCTGTGAGGCGGGCAGTAGGTTTGCAGGGTGACCCGGGCATAATCCCTGGCTCTGAGGCTGCTGGTCTGACTAGCAAACCTAGGCACCCGCAGTCCTAATGGGGCAGCTCGGGATGTGGCCTGGGACACCTGCTGAGCTGAGGGTGAGAAGAGGGCTTCCCTGAGGGGGTGTCATGCGGAGAGTGGGAACGTGTTCCTGCAGGGGAGGAAGAGCCTCTGAGCAGGGTGCTGGATGCACAGGCAAGACCAGCCTGAGCACGGAGGCTTCTGGGAGCCAGAAGTCATACAATGGCCCGAACCGCCTTGTTCCTGCGAGACTGCAGGGAAAAGATGCTGAAAAAGTAGGCAAGGGTCAGACCCTGTGGTGTTTTATGAGTGCCAGTAAAGGACTGGTCAGGCAGGCACGAGAGAACCCTGTGGGCGTCCCAGCTGGGGCGTCACGCCGGAGGGAGGAGCAGAGTTATAGACTTTGCCACTTATTAGCTGTGTGACTTTGAGCAAGATCACCTCACCTCTCTATATATATATCTTCGTCTGTAAAGTGACAGAGTGACAAGCTCGTGTAATCAGAAGGCTTAGTTTAGCTCTGATCCTCTGTGTCCAGTCCTGTCAGTGCTGCCCTGTGAGGTTCTGCAGCGGCTGCTCTTACCCTGAGAAGGGAGGGCGTAGAGGGACATTGTAGTGCCCGAGGGCAGGAAGGGGTTGCTTTAAAAGCAGACATGTTGCCGCCTGCAGCTGCAGGCCTGCAGGCAGTTTGGTTGAAGGTCCTGCAGGGGACTTTGGAGGCCTTAGGTCGTGGAGAGTACTTTGGACGCCTTAGCTTCGTCTTAAGTCTTGTTTTCCCTTGCGGACCGGATTTGCCTTTGCAGATTGATGCTGAAGATTTGGGCTTCTAGCAAATCTGTTTTCAGAGATGGGTATATACGTAAATTATCGTATAAAATAAAATGATTTATTTAACGTGTGGGACTTCGCAGCTGTTGGGAACAGCTCTGTTTTCCTGGTTGTCACGGAGGACACCAAGGTTCAGCAGAGCGTGCGGGAAGTCAGGTAGCCTGCAGTGCTGCTGCGGGGTGTTCTCCCGAGTAGAGCACTCTGCTGAGTTGACTCCTCTGAGTTTGGTTGCCAGATGAGCAGACAGCAAATTAATGAGTTCTGGTGGGATTGTATAATGACAGGAAGAAAGAGGAAACCGTAGTTTTTCCAGACTAAAACAAGCTTTTGTTTCCTGATCCAGTGTGTTCCATTACAGAATTGATGAGTTGTGTCTATTCTGGGACTTCATTGAAATAAACGTTCAGCCTAAATGATAAGAGTTATGTTTTATTTGGCTGGAGGACTCGAGCCGTTATGGCAACCTCTCAGATCACTCTGATGGACTGCTCCCAAGAGGTAGGGGAGGAGCTAGGATATATAGAAGTTTTACAAGAAAGACCAGGTAGTTGGAACAATAAAATATTGCTTGTTATCTAAAGAAAACCAGATATCTCAAGATCAAGTATTTAGTGCTTTTCTATGTATGGGAGGAAGCAAACATTTGTGTCATTGAATTCATCCCTTTGGCAAGTACCTAGCTATCTAGGGCCAGTATCCTGTCCTTTCTTACTCTGAGTCCTCTCAGAGGGCACCACTGTGAGTGCCTGAGAGGCTGGGCTGCAGGCATGCACTCGTTGGGGGTGGCAGCAGCCGCTGATGACTTGGTTTCAGCATTCTTTGTTTACTGACATGGTTGCAGTATTTTCATTCACAGTGCTCCCCCTTGGTCCTAAATTCTGCCAATGTTTTGAGAGACATTTCATGACCAATTTTGTCCCATTGTGCTAGGATGGCTCAATCCTAGTTCAGGTGAAGAATCTTCTGAGTTGCCATTCAAGGTGTTAGTTTTTTATCAGGCCCTGTTGATACTAAAAATTCTCTGGATCACCTGTCTTACTTGTTTGTTATGATCCAGGAAGTGTTTTCCCTTCATTGTTCATTCCCATACCTAGAATCACACTATTACAATTACTTTATTCAGGGTTATAAATTTTATCTATTTCTTCAAGATGTTTAGTCATCATCAATTTTGTAGGCCTAGTTACACTTTGGGAAATGTAACAGACAATTTTATAAAATAGATAGGATATAAGTAATACAGCTAGTAACGTTAATAAAGTCACGATTAAGAATTTAATAGTCGGGAAGTTGTATTTTGGGGTTAAAATTTTGCTTGTGTTTCTGATTGAGTTTGAGTGATCTTATGAGAAAGTTCATATTTATGGTCAGTCTCAGAGCAGGTATTAATTGGTCAGGTGAGGTCTCCCACCTTGTAAGATCAACAGAGGCCTAAACAGAACTATAATTTCTTTTTAGAATAACGTTTCTGAGGGCTATCTAGTTAGAGCCTTGGAGTAGGGAAACTCACAAAGGTAACACAGAAGAACTAGACATAGGTAATTTACTATAAACTTAACAATTGGAGTAGTTCATAATCAAAGGTAGGAGAAATTATCACAGTAATTTTTATGCAGGCCTGGTACGGTGTCTTGGGTCAGCTGTCTACCTCAGATATCGTCTTCTTCTCATCCTGGCCTGGTAGCTTTTTCTCCATTTGGGCATTGTTTTAAGGTGAGCAGTGCTCTATAGGCCAGTGCATTGCAGGGGCTATTTCTGATAGGAAATGAACCCGAAAGTCCGTTTCCTTCAACTTTGGTTTGTATGGTCTATTTAAGAGTACCTGATAAAGGGTCCTTCCATTCAGGTTGGAGACAGTTCTTTAAGTCATGCCTGTTCCAGTTTGTATAATCCCCTGGCTGCAGGTCATGGGGCATTGGAACTTTACCCAAGGATAGATTAGTGAGCTTCAGAAACAAAGCTAGAGTATCCTATTAATAATTCAGTTAAACTGTACAGCAATGTGACATAACAGCAAGGAATGATTGGGAAGTGTGTTAGTAAATACGGAAGTCAATTAACAAAGCTAGAATTTAATATCCACTAAAATATAATCTTTTTTCTCTCTAGAGTTACCCTCATTTTTCTCAAATAAAGCCATGTCAAGATTAATTGCTTTACAAGTTGTCTGATTATTTGATCATATAGGCTTTTTTAAATTGGCTGTGTTGGAACTTTTAATTAGGATTCTCAGTGTAGAATGTTAATAAGGTTTGCTAAGGCCAGGAAAGCCCCGTCAAGGGCTTGTCATGGATTTCTGCCATACAGATTTAGGTAAATTCTTTTCTCTTTACAATCCTTAAAATACCTTGAGATTCTTATATCTGTTAGGAGATGATCTTCCTCATTTGTCTGATAGAGCCACTGGGGACCTAAGAGTTTTTAGTCTATTGAGGGATCAGATAGAGAGAAAATATAACTGTTCCAAGTCTGATTACATAGGTATAATTTATCAAATTGCTTTGAATCATAGCTAGCTTAAAGAGAAGAGATTCTTTATGTCTGGGAAACAGGTTAAAAGCCAGTAGTATTTTAAACAAAATCAAAAATTATAACCATATTCACCAGTTTACTCAGTCCCATGTAACTAATTCTTTTAATCACAGTTTTCATTGGAAATTTAAAATTTCTTACCCAGTTTAGTTCACTGCTATTGTTTGAAATTTATTAGAAATCAGTAAATCTCCTTGAAGAGCAAGCATTTTGCAAAACCATCAGAAGACAACCATTAACTGTCTATAAATGACAAAAGATTTAAAATCATGGTTAAACACCGTTACACTATAATCGATAAAGAAACCTGGTCACTATACCCAGAATTATCACTGGTAACATTTCAGATATACCAGAATTTTAGGGAGTCCATGTAATTTCTACAATATCTATATTAATAATATTTTCTCATACAATATAACCTTAGAAGATTTATTATTCATTTGACAATACCGTGTTATTTAACATGCCAAATGAAATTTACTAGGTTAAAATCTCTCTTTGGGATGTTTCAGGGGCCCTCTGTAGCATCCCAAACTTAACTGGAGATTAAAAGAACTTTAATTAGAAATTGATATTTGGGAAGCTTGTTAAAGATTTCAGAACACTTGGTCAGATAAACATATAGATCACTGTAACGTAGTACTAATTCATTAACAAGAAAATGCGTCAAAGGTAATGGCAGAACAGATCAGTTAAGTGGTATAAGAAGTTTTACAATCTGTTACTGAAGGTGGATTAACATTTTAAGAAAATTTTTTCCTCTTAACAGCGAGAAAACCAAATCTAGTCTTGTACCTGCTTACTTCTAAGATTCATTTACTTTGCCCAAGTTGATTCTAAACTTAGCCAATTCCGACCACGTATGAAACTCTTTCCTCAGGTTTCCTCTTCCACAAGCCTTCCATAGCTTTCTATACTCATATTAGTGTGTCCCTTATTTTCTCTTCCATTCAGAAGTAACCAGCTTCAGGAGAAATTCACTATTTTTCATTAACAAAATATAATTCCATTCTTATAATTTCCTTTACACATTTTACTTACTTTCCTAGGATACTGAGATCATTCCCTTAATAATAGAGACTATTTCAGTGTGGCATCATCCATTTATTAGTATTTCTAAACACGTTTATTTTCTCTGTAAGAGGAAGTTACATGTTAAGTAATTCATATATCAATCTTATTTTATCTGAAAATGGCATAGCTATTTAATAAAATCCTATCATTTGACTTAATTTAGCACAACTCTAGAATTTAAAGATACCAAACATTTAGAGATTATCTTAAGCATACATTTAAAAAATATATTTTAAAAATTTACCCAAAGCTCTCATCTCATTTGCATTTAATTTACTTAAAATTTTACCACACCACATTACTGTTTTTTTTCTTGACAATTCTGCAACAGATATAACAGGATCTTATTTGACTTTCATTAAACCTAGGTACAGTAAAAGCATTATACTTAATATTGATGACTTTAAAGATGTCTATATTAATTAGAACATTCTTAAATTAAACAATATCAAATATTATCTTAATATTGAATATTTTCCAGTTCACGTGACGCTGAAAGTCAATTTGTTCAGTTTTTATTTTAAAAATACTTAATTTTCAAGCTCTTATGTTTTACGTCAATTAAGCAGATCTCTTTGACTTTGATTTTTTTTTTAGCTGTAGAAATATCTCACAACAATAATGTGTACACAGTCTTATAAACAGACAAAAGCTAGAGATCTCATAGCTTCACTTTAAAACTTACTTATAAGATAGGTATAATAATAGTTGGAGTAAAGTGAATTTGCTTGCTCAAATCACTAAGGCTTGCTATTTATGAAACAGACATTTAAGATTTCTTGACAAAGTCTGAAGGACACGTCAGAGTTCTGAGTTCTAAAATGCCAAAAATTTCTTGGCCTTAAGTTTTATTTCGTTGAGCTAATTAGGCTCAGTCCTAGGTCACTGTTTGCTGTATTTCCATTTCTGATCTGCAAGACAAAGACACAATCTTCCAATTCCCCAGAGAACTGCTCTGTCACCCAGACCCAATTTTCTCTCCTTAATTGGCATTTTTTTTTATCAGTGAGAAGAGCTGTAAACAAAGAATTCCATCTTTTAAAACCTTAAGGTTTAATTTATCATGTTTTCCAAAGCTTGCATAAGGCATTTAGTAAGGTCTCTTTTCCTTGAGTTATAAGTTAAACCCAGGGTAAACCTCTTATTATAATTTTTTATTAGCCACTGAATATTAGTTTTTAGTTTTACGTTATACTGGACGGCTCATGTAACTCTGTTGGTTTCTTTTACTTTGTTCAATTAATATTTTCTGAGGGACAGATTTGTGCCCAGACTTATAAAACCAAGAAGGGGAAGCGTTTTTCCATTGAAACAGATCTATCCCACAACATAATTAAGCAAAACTTTTATATAAAGACCATTTAAATATACCAATTTTACAAACTTTTATCTCAATTTTATTAAATCTTATACCTTTAATTTTTATATTTATGTTTAAATCAATAATTCTTATTTATAGAAGGAGTGCCAGAAGCCATTATTTTTTGTGTGTGCATTGTATCTAATTTTATAGAAAAGTCTCTAGGATGCCCAAGTTTCAGCCAAAGAGCTTAGACCCTTCTCAATTTTTAATTTGATTAATTGGTCTGTTGTCCCAATCATTGATCAAGTATTTCAGTCTATATATACATATATTTTAAACTGCGGCAAATAAAACAGACTTGTTTGAACTTTAATGTTGGGGGGCAGTAGGTGATCTCTTCGGCCCTTTATTTTTACTTTATGTAGTGTAGTATCAAAACCTTGTACCTAAATCCAAAAATGTCCATTTTATTTATCTCATTCAAAATAACCATATAAAAATATTTATCCACTTGGGTTAAGCCCCTTATCTTTTTTTTTCGACATTTTAACAATCCTTTTTCCAGTTATTCAACCTAATTAACATTAATTATTCTAAGTTTTTATTAGCATCCCTAGAACCATTTATCGGAAAGGAAAAACAAAAATGTAGCTTTTCAAACCAGTTTTATTTTTTTCACTAAGTTCTTAGCTTAAACATTAGATATATTTTTCTACCTTTAAAATTGATTTTAATAGATACCAATAAAACAGCTGTTTATAATGAGATCTCTTTCAACTCTCACCAATTTAAAAGTTTTTCCAAATTAAAGGATCCATCATATGGCCATCATTTTATATATATATATATAATAATATATATATTATTATTATATAATATATATATAATATATATATAGTGATTTTAAACCACTAAGATGAAGAGGCTCTTCCACATGAGAGTGGGGGTGTTGCCTAAATAAAATTCAAAGGTTTACTCTTCAAAAGCTAAAGGCCTTTGTGGTCCAGGCTGATGAAACAAAGTTTAAGATGGCAAAATATCTGACAATTGGTACAAAGAATTGCTTAGAATCCCAATTTATTTGCGTGGCCACCATATGTACACAATACTTGAACCTTTTGTATGGCAGAGTCCAAGGTTTCCTTTTAAAAAAAAAGTAAACTTATATATACATACATACACACACTTAAAACACCCAGAGAAAGATAAAACGTTTACATTTCAAGGACACAGGAAGAGAAATCCAAGTTCCCCCTAACGGGAATTTTGTTTGTATAAGTTCAGAATTCCAAAAAATGTTTTTATCAGGCCTGGTTAGTTACTTTCATAGTGAGGTTTTTTTTTTTTCTAATTCCCAATTAAAGCTGTAAGTTTTGTACGTACATAAACCTGGCTGTGGTAATAGTTGGAGGCTGGCAATCTGTCATTTTTTCTTTTCTTTTCTGTTTTTTATTTTTTTTGAAAGTTCTATTCCACATTGTAAGGTCGGGTTCTCACAATAAATTTGCTAGTAAGATTTCCCTCAGGGACAACTCTATGGCATGAAGTCTTTGCCTCTACCACTCCTGCAAGATTCTCTGTCACCAGAGAAAGCTGTTACCAGCCAGGAGGAGGGTCCCATTTTTGGAGTTGAAAGATTACTCATAAGAGTTTTACTTTTATCCTGAAAAATTCAAAGGAGGTAACCAAATTGAGGAAAACATTAGACCAACCTCTTACCTAACCACTCAGCCCTGAACCCAGTGTCCTTCAACTTGGACACACTCGGGACGTCTCCACTGGGTGAGTATTTTCCTGGTATGTTTCCACCAGCCCCACATCGGACGTCTCCGCAAGGTGGGTATTTCCCGTTATCTTTCAACCAGGCCCCACCCAGTATGTCTCCACTGGGTGGGTAATTCACCACAGTATCTTTCAACTGGAGGGCCAGTTACCTGGAAACACCGCCAAATAAAACTCAGGATCATCAAACAATATGTGATTTCCGAGAAACAAGAGAGACTCACCCAAATTCATCTGGACTCCCCGAGGAGGCAGATGGGCACAAAGGGCCACTTATGGAACCAAGGCTCCAGATACTCGGACAGTTCAGGTGGAGAAAGTCTGCTCTGGGTCCCTTCATGGTGTCCAAAACTGTTGACTGAAATACATGTGCAGCCTAAAGGTTAAGAGTTATGTTTTACTTGGCAGGACGACTCGAGCCGTGATGACAGCCTCTCAGACCTCTCTGAGGGACTGCTCCCAAGAGGTTGAGGAGGAGCTAGGATATATAGGAGCTTTACAACAAAGACCAGGTTGTTGGAACAGTAAAAGATTGCTTGTTATCTAAAGAAAGCCAGGTATCTCAAGTTCAAGAATTTAGTGCTTTTCTATGTATGGGAGGAAGCAAATATTTTGGACTCCCTGAATTCATTCTTTAAACAAGCACCTAGCTACCTAGGGCCAGTATCCTGTCCTTTCTTATTCTGAGTCTGCTCAGAGGGCACCATTGTGAGTTGCTGCAGCTGCTGGGCTGCAGGCCTGTCCTCGCTGGGAGTTGGCGGCAGCCGCTAATGACTTGGATTCAGCACTCTTTGTTTACTGACATGGTTGCAGTATTTTCATTCACATTGTAGTATTTTCATTCACGGACTGATTATGGATAATCTGCAAACTTGGAAAGCAACCGAGATGGAATTACTGCAGGTAGATTCTTCTTTAATAAGCCGTGTGCAAACATAAACATGGAGGAAGCATACATTTGGATTTGGTGGTGTAGGGAAGGGTTTCTGCACAATACAGGAGAAGGCAATGCAGAATTCCTTAAGTCCACCTTTCTTTTCTGTAGTGGTTTCTGAGAACAGTTTATGGTAATTAACCAACATTGACAAATGGTGGCACACATTGCATTTAAGAGCTGGCCGGCTGCAAACTTGTGTATTGGACAGGTGGAATTCATAGGCAAATGGTCAGGTGGATGGGAGAGAGACGGAGCCTAGGCCTGGGCCCAGATTCCGGTTTAAATCGGCATTTCCTCACCATACGGCCTTGGACTAGAATGCAACCTCTCTTAACCTGTTGGTGAATCTGTGAAATGGGCATGATAATATTCGTTTCTTCCTGGGATTGTTGTAAGTTCTAAAGAGTATTGTAGCACACATGAAGCACTTAACACACTGGCACTTAGCAGTGTTCACTGTGTGTGGACGTCCCGCTTGGCATGTGTCAGAGCCGTAAAGGCAGCATGTGTCTGTTGAGGATGCACTGGTAGCCCCTTGAATAGGTTGTGAATATGGTGATTCCCTTTAATATTGGTAACTCTGTGTGCCATGGGAAGTTATTTTCATGGACAGATGAGGAATCTCAGGGTAAAGAAGACTGTGTAATTTGCCCAAAGTCAGACCATAATTTTGGGTGCAGGGGCCTCTGTTCAGCATGGGCCCCAGGGCCTTCTGCCCTCTCCATTCAGCACCAGAACCAGATGTGGGGTCGGCTGTTTCCCAGCCCAGAATATCGGGCAGGCCGCAAGACACACCTGGCTCTGCACTGCTTGAGCAAAAACTCCGGAGGAGAGGAAGTTACAAAAGGGATAATCATAAAAACAGATGACAGCAAACTGTGACCAGCGCTGAGAAGGAAAGGAACACGCCTCGCAATGCAGAGCTGCGAGCTTTCCCATCGGGGCTGCTCTGGGGGCGTTCATCTCAGCTAAACAAACTCTGCTGCTGCACCAAGGCAGGAAGGCAGGGAGCGTGTGGCCAGGTAGACAGGGCCTTGTTAATCATACTCATTCCCCATTAAGCTGCAGCTGTCACGGGCACTTACCTTGTAAACAGATGTCTTCCATAATCATCACGCACTTTTCTTGGTAGTTTTATTGCCCCACCTTTGAGATGAGGTCATTGAAGCTGAGCAGTTTGCTGCATGCCCGTGATCACCATGGAAATACCCCCACTGGTCTTTAAACCTAGACTGGTGTGGCTGTCATGTCCCAGCCCTGTGAATGGCATCGTGTTGCTTCTCCCAAGTGTCCCAAATGACTGACATTGATATTCTTAATTCGTAGGAAATGGTATGTGACAATAGGAGAAAAAGGCAGTAAGAATTTGTTTGGAAAACTAGAACAAAATCCAATTCTTCCCCAGCTGGGGGAGCGTACCCTGTGTCACTCACCCCACTCACTGCGTGTCACCTCCTCCCTGCCGTCTCCGCATTCAGAAGCCACTCTGAGCCTTTGAAGAACATTTTGCCTCATGACACTGTTGACTAGGACCTGCGACCTCTCTGTCCCTGGTTAACTCTCTCTTCAAAGCCATTTAAAATTTTTGCAGGCTCCTCCGCTCAGATGTAAGAATATTCTCTTTCAACTTCTTGATGCAGCTCCTTAATGAAGATCTCGTGAAGGAAACTTAGTCAAAACCTGGGAGGTATGCACACAGTGACTGCAACCTCAGCACTTTATGAAGTTCAGAATCAGATTTGTGGGTGACTCAGGAAAGGCTTTTTTATGGTAACAAGGGGAAAGTGAAAGGATGCAGGCTGTGTGAGACTGAAACATCTCGGTCCCAGCCAGCAAGGCACAGGCGTTCAGGATGGTGTGTGGGGAGTGCAGAGTTCTCACAAAGAAAGAAGTGTTGGGATGGGAGGGAGGACAGTTAGGTACTTTACTGTGGAGGGAAAAAGTGGGTTAAGCATTTCCTGGTTGAACAAGAGGACTGTGACATGATGTGCTTGTATTTTGGAGAGAAGGGTTTTGTGGGGACAGGCCTAGGGAGAACGTTTTGTGGCTGTGGAGTCAGCACAACAGAGAAACACAGAACCGTGCAGACCTCAAGGCCCCTGCTGGGGAAGAGGCTTCCCGCCAATTCGAGCCCTGGGGGCAGCTTCTGTCCCTTAGCTGGGGCCTCAGAGCTCCCTTCACAACCCAGTCCTGTTGATATAAGGAATAAAATGTGAGGCATGAGAAGGGCTGTGTCCCAGGATTTGGTTGAGCCCCTGGGATGTGTCCCACCAGATTTTGTTCCTTGGCTTTGTGCAGTAAAGTATTCAAGAGCAAGCCAGTGTTGAGGAAAGGTAGATTTATTCACAGAGACACATTGAAAGGCAAGAGAAAGGCCACGAGGTGTGGGGTTTGGGTGCTCAGATTAAAAGTAGGTACACACTCCACAGAGTGTGGGCTTTCTCCGAAGAGGGAGAGAGAGGGGTGACCGCGAGGTGGCGCTGTGTTGCTCGTTTTCTTGGGCTTGGTGGTTTCATTTGCTAATATATAGAAGGACCAGCCTAAGGGCAAGGGGCTGGGATTCCCAGGGAGTTGGCCATTTCCCACCCTTTGACCTTTTGTGGCTAGCCTTGGGACTGCCATGGTGCCTTGGGGCATGTTTTTCACCATGTTACTATTACAATGGGTGTATAATGAAGCTCAAGCTCTGCTAGAAGTTAAATCTCTTCATCCTGAGCCTCAAGGCCTACTGGGGGTTGAATCCTTCACCATTTTGTTGTTAATTGCTGTGGCCTTCCTTGAATGGCTGTGCTCTGCCCCTTCCATCCTGTCTCACTGTGATGACACAGAGACAGCAAAGGCCGGGCCCTGCCTGTGCTCCTGCATTTAACAGCAGGAAGTGTGGAGTGGGCTTATGATGACTCTGAGTGGTGAGAAAGATGTTTCAGATTTTGCCACGTGAGACATGGGGACCTGCCAGCAGCCATCACAGATTTATCTCAAGGACATTATCGCTTGTGTTGTTACAGAAACAACAGGCCAGCCAAGAAACATGCACTGAGATTTATTACGCCGGCGGGCTCAGAGGGGCTTCTGTTCCGAAGCTCTGAGCACCTCCAAGACCTGCACATGAGGTTCTATAGGGTTAATTACAAGTAAGGGGCTATTAGCCAATAAGGCTCAAACAACAAAAAGCAAGGAATCAGTACACTGAAGCTTATGAATTTGGAACAGATCACTTTACTGACAATTGTTGACCTTGGATTTACGAGTTAGCTTATTAGCCCATTCAATTGACACTAAACTTCAGATTTACGAGTTAGCCCAGCAATACTTAGATCAGTAAACCTACACTTATCACACTTAGATTTGTGACTTAGCTCGTTAGCCCAGCTGGGCTTTTCCTTCACAGTGTCATTCATCTTTTCTATATTTCTTTTTTTTTTTTTTTTTTAAGTATTTAATCCAAATTTAATATCAGGTTTTTTTGGAAAGAAATTTCTCTTTTTCTTTTCTTTGGGACTCTTTTGGGGGGGTAGGTAATTAGGTGTATTTATCTGTTAGTGGAGGCCCTGGGGCTTGAACCCGGGACCCCGTGCACGCTAAGCACACCCTCTACCACCCCCCCATGATCTTTTCTTTTTGCTTTAGCTGCCAAGAATCTTACAGCTGAATTTCTAGTCGGCCTTTAACACTTGCCCTGACTCCAGGGAATCCATTTTTATGACTTTACCTCCCCCAGGTTTCATTTAAGTATTGAATCTCCAATTTCTCTTCACTTTCAGTTTTGCCTTTTTGTTGTTATGGTTGTTAAGGTGTGTTTAAAAAAATTGTTTAATTTCTCTTTTAGCAGGAGGCTGAAAGTAAATAAATATGTAAACAAACAGCACACTTAAATGCTTTTATACATTCTAAGCTGTTTAGTAGTTACTTAAATACCGAATTGAATATTAAAGTGATAACATTTTTAAATTATTTTTTAATTTTTTACAAAGATATAGATGATTTGAAATATGATATGTTTCAGGTGTACAATAGATGCTCCATTTATAGTTACTGTAAACATTGGCTGTATTCCCTGTGTTGTAAGATACATCCCTGTAGCCTTACATTACATGTTGCAGTTTGTATAAGAAAGTTGGGTAACGCAGAGTCTGGGGCATGGCTGTGTCTGACCCAGGGTCACGCTCACCCTGCCTGTCAGAGCCCAGGCCCTCACTCCTGTCTGCAGGGCAGCGAGTGGAGGCAGCCCTCATCAGGGCTGGCACCACCCTCTGAGCGGCAGTGACAGCAGTGTCTGTGTGTGGACGTGCATAGTGTTTTTCCAGGAGCTTTACATGCATTTCTGCATTTAATAATTAAAGCCCTCCTGTGAGGAAGCGTTTTATGATTTTAATGAATAATACATTTTATTTTGATATTGATAGACTTCAAACCTCCGGAAAATTTACAGAAGTAGTACAGTAAACGCTTAGATACAGTTCACCTTAAAGGGCACTATTTGTCCTTTTGTGTCTGGCTTATTTTAGCATAAAGTTTCAAGGTTCATCCATAATGTAGCCTGAGTCAGTACTTTATTCTTTTGGTTTCATAATATCCTTTTTCTTTTTTTTCGTTTTTGGTCTATTTAAAAATACTTTCATTGAAGTCTAGTCAGTTTATAATGTTGTGTCAGTTTCTTGTGTACAGCACAACAATTCAGTTAAATAGGAACATACCTGTATTCATTTTCATATTCTTTTAAACATAAGTTACTATAAGATATTAAATATATTCTCCTGTGCTATACAGTATAAACTTGCGGTTTATTCTATACATACTCAGTATCTGCAAATCTTGAACTATCAATATATTCCTTCCCACACCCTCTCCCCTCTGGTAACCATAGTTTAGTTTCTATGTCTCTGTGTCTGTTTCTGTTTTGTAGATAAGTTTATCTTTTTGTGTCTTTGATTTTTGATTTTTTTTTTTTTAAGATTCCACATGTGAGCGATCTCATATGGTATTTTTCTTTCTCTTTCTGGCTTACTTTCCTTTGAATGACATTCTCCAGGTCCATTCATGTTGCTGCAAATGGCATTACTTTATTATTATTTTATGGCTGAATAGTAGTCTATTGGAGAAATATACTACAGTCTCTTTATCCAGTCATCTTTCAGTGGACATGTCTTGCTATTGTAAATAGTGCTGCTGTGAACATTGGGGTAAAAGTGTCTTTTTGAGTTAGGGTTCCTTCTGGATATATGTCCAGGAGTGGGATTGCTGGGTCATATGGGAGGTCAATTTTTTGTCTTTTGAGGAATCCTCTATACAGTTTTCCACAATGGCTCCACCAAACTGCATTCCCACCACAGTGCAGGAGGGTTCCCAATTCTCCGTAGCCTCTCCAGCATTTACTGTCTGTGAACTTCTGAATGATGGCTATTCGGACTGGTGAGAGTTGAGTCTTGATTGCAGTTTTGATTTGCATTTCTCTGATAATGATATTGAGCATTTTTTTCATGTGCCTATTGGCCATTTGTATGTCTTCATTGGAGAAAAGTTTCTTTAGGACTTCTGCCCATTTTTGAATTGAATTGTTTGTTTTTCTTTCTTATTAAGTGTAAAAGCTGTTTACATATTCTGGGAATTAAGCCCTTGTCAGTTTCATTTATTGCAACTATTTTCTCTCATTCCATAGATTGTCTTTTAGTTTTGCTTTTTGTTTCCTTTTCTGTGCAAAAGCTTGTAAGTTTAATTAGATCCTACTTGTATTATTTTGCTTGAATTTCTATTGCTTGAGTAGACTGCTCTAGGAAAACATTGTTGAGATGTATGTCAGATGTTTTGCCTATGTTTTCTTCTAAGAGGTTTATAGTGTCTTGTCTACATGTTTAAGTCTTTAAGCCATTTTAATTTATTTTTGTGTATGCTGTGAGGGAGTGGCCTAACTTCATTCATTTACATTCAGCTGTCCACTTTTCCCTACACCATTTTCTGAAGAGGCTGTCTACTCCATTGTATGTTCTCACCTCCTTTGTCAAAGATTTAATGACCAAAAGTTTGTGGGATTATTCTTGGTAATTTTGTTTATCCATTCATTGATGGATGGATATTGTTTGTAACCTTTGGCTACTCTGAATGATACTGCCATGAATATTGATGTGCAAGTTTTTGTGAGAATATATTTTCATTCTGTTGGCTGTACAGTTGGCCCGCCATTTCTGTAGTTTCCACTTCATGGATCCAGATGGCTGATTGTAAAGGGACTCGAACATCCTTGGATTATGGTATCCAGGGTAGGGGGTTCCTGAAACAAACCCCCCGAGGATACTGAGGGATGACTCTATATGTAGGAGTGGAATTGCTCTGCCATATAATTCTAACCTTTTGAGGAAACACCAGGCTTTTCCAAAGAAGCTGCACCATTGCCCCTTTCCAATGGCTGCGTATTGAGGGTTCCCATTTCTCTGCCTCCTGACCGACACTTGTTATTGTCCATGTTTTGATTATAGCCATTCTAGTGAGTGTAAAATCAGATATCATTTTGATGTTGATTTCGCTAGTGATGCTGAGCATCTTTTCATATGCTTATTGGCCAATTGTGTATCTATTTAAATACTTGGCATATTTAAAAATTGGGTCGAATTTCTTTGTATTGGTCAGTTGTAAGCATTTGTTTTATATCCTGGATACTAGTCTCTTATTAGATATATGCTTTGCAAAATTTTTCTCCTATTCTGCAGATTGTCGTTTCACTTTAGTTTTTTTAAACATTAAAACAATTTCTTTCTAGGGGAGGTAATTAGATTTATTCATTTTATTTTTCTTGCTAAGCATGCACTCTATCACTTGAGCTACACCCTTCCCCTTCATTTCACTTTCTTGATGATGTCCTTTGTAACAAATGGTTTTAATTTTGATGAAGTCAATTTTATCTTTCTTTTTTTTCACTTGTGTTCTTGGTATTGTATCTAGGAAGCCATAGCATATCCTTGAACCACAAAGATTTAAACTATGTCTTCTTTTAGAATGTTTATACATTTAGTTTTTACGTTTCCGTCTGTGATCCATTTTGAATTAATATTTTATTTGTTATATAAAATACAGGGGTCCAGATTCCAGATTCATTCTTTTGCCTTCAGATACCCAGGTGTCTCTGCACCATTTGTTGAATAGACTATTCTTTCAATGGAGTTTTGTTGGCACATTTCTGGAAAAATGACTGTAAATGTAAGATTCCCCCCTGGATTTTTTATTGTTTCTCATAGATTTATGCATCCAAACTTATGCCAGTACCATAATGACTTGAGTACTATATATTTGTAGTAACCATTGAGTGAGTCCTCCAACTTTGCTCTTCTTTTTCAAGATTGTTTTGGCTGACCTGGGTCCCTTGCACTTCCATATGAATTTTGGCATCAGTTCTTCAATTTTTGCAAAGAAGTCAGCTGGAATTTTGATAGGGATTCCATTAAATTTGTAGATCACTTTCGGGAGTCTTAACATTTTTAACAATATTGTCTACCATTCCATGAACATGGGATGCCTTCCATATATGTAGATGTTTTAATTTTTTTTTGGTGATACTTCAAAATGTTCAATGTGCAAATCTTGTAAAATTTTCTTAAATGTATCTCTCATTTTATTTTTAATGCTGTTGTAGTTGGAAAGGCTGAGCTTCCTAAGGGTGGGACTATATATCAATTTATTTATTTCTAGAATTCCTACACAGCAAATACCCTAGATTTATATTTGCTACATAAATCTATCCACAATTCTTCCCACCCCCGTGTCATAAGAAACCAAGACCCAGGTTAAGCTACCTGAACACTTATGTGGAAGTGAGAAGTGAGATCCTTGGGTGGGGCTTTGTGCAGATTATACTGAAAGTTTATTCATTATGGCTTCATCTTAATTTCTTTTAAACAATCCTTTCAGTGTATATAGTCAGATACATTAAGAAAGTGCCCTTTCAATGTGTGGAGGAGCTAAGACTATAATTTTCAAATAATTTCTAGTGAGAGTGTTGTACTTGAAACTAATTTGCATCAATCTTTGAAGATTTATGTTTCAGGAGCTTTGACTATATAATACCTGTCTTTATTCAATAACTACAACTAAATGCTCAAACAACATGTAAGAGTTTGAGCAAACTGCCCCCACCCCGTAGTGCTGGTTGGCTGCAGCTGTAACTGGAGTCAAGTCTTACCTATCCCAGTACGCTTGGGTGGATCTGCTCAAAGGGGTTCGTCCAATAGTTTGTCGGTAGTCTTTTGGACAAAGCCATAAAGCATTGATTTAAGGTTGCTGGAATGGAATTTATTTTATTAATATTAAGTAAGCACATATTGAGTGCTTACTGTATGTTGGGAATTGTCCCTCAGCCTCACATGAATATTATTCCGCTTAAAACCTCTCATATTTCCTTGTTATTCACACTTTACAGATAAGGAGTCTGAGTATTAGGTTTTCTCTCTTTTGGGGGGAGCTCATTATCAATGATGGGAAGTTGTAAGGAAAAAGATACTGATTCATCCAGAGAAAACATTTTTCTGAGAGTCAGCACTGAAGAGGTTGATCATTGTTTGAGTAAGACGAGCCCCGGGTTGTACGGAGTCAGCATCCCTGTCCTGGACACGGCACGTGTAGCACTGCATGGTGGGTGAGGCGGCGCGGCCGCGCAGGGAACGCGGATGCCGGGCCGTTGGGCTGTGCTCAGGCCCGGTGGGGCTTTCTCCTAAGGGAAGTGGAACGTCATTGTCAGAATTTAAGTAGGGGAGATGGGTGCTCTCGTAGATCACTTTTGTCTTGTAGAATGCTTAGAAACATTTAGAAGGCTTGGCAGGAGGTGATGTGATAAGTCAGAGTAGGGTGGCTATGAGGTGTAGCAGTGTTCAATTTTCAAATGGTTTTCAGTCCCAGGTTTGTGGCTCAGTAGCCGTGTCACTTTGGATGACGCACTCAAGGAAGTGAAACAATTTATCTTATTACTTGAAGCAGTGATATACCGACTTCCCAGGACTTCTGTGGAGATCCAGTGAGATAACGTGTGCACAATGTGCAGCGTGGTCCCCAGCACACAGTCAGTGCTGAGGGAGTGCCAGTAAGAACTTTGTAGGTGAGGTGTGGGTGGTGTGACTCGTTGACTGAGGAAATTGGGCCCTGAAGGAGGGGTCCAGTCACATCTGTGAGTGATGGGACTGAGCTGGGAGAGGCAGAGGGTGGAGTTGGTGGTGCCCTTGAAACATCTAAGTGCAGTGCCACAATCACAGAGGAGGTCTAGGCCCGGGCTGTGCATTTTCCTATAATCTCAATCCCTGAGGACGCCAAGGTATTGATCATTGAACGTGAAGACATACTTACAGGACAAGTGAATAGTAGTATCATCTCTGTCATCAAAGCTCACGTCTCTTTATTCATCACTCACTTTGCTAATTGGGTACTTACAGAGCTCAATTCACCATCCTCACCTGGGCTCAGGCTCCACAGAAAAGATCTTGTGAGTCTCCCTCTTTTCCAGAAGAAAACACATTTAGCTGGTAGACTTCTCTACTTCGCCAGACTTAGAATTTTAGTTTGTTGATTTAATTCTGTTTTCTGTTGGCTGTCTCCTGACAGGAGAGACATTTTACCTCATGGTCAGGTTTCAATTAGCTGTTACTGAGAACTGCTGATCTGATCCATAGTGTATTTTTTCTATTAACTTTGTAGAGTACTTATCATTTTTCTGTCTTTCCCATTTAATTTTGTTTCCTCTTCAATGTTCTATCCTATTTGGGGCCTTATTTTATTTTTTAATTCAAAAATGTCTGTTAGCAGTTAAGAAAACAAAAGCAAATAAAAATGCACATGATAGCTAGATTTAGAATATATCTAGTGTGTTTTCTGTCTCGGCAATGGAGGGTTCTAGAAACTCTTGAAAACCTTCATTACATAAGTTCCTTAAAATGCTGATTAAGAAATAAGACCTTCCTTCCTCATCTTTCAAGCTGCACAGCTAATTGTCAAGAAAGTGAGGGGAAATCCTCAGAAGCCAAGTCAACCAGAAAGCAGGGATTCTGGGAGATACACGAGCCTTAGAAGCCCTGGGGGCCAGTTGGCTCCTGAACTGAGTTTCAGTTGCCTTGACAGGAGGGCAGAAGGTGAGCCCCAGGCCTCTCACACTGGGAGTTGGATGGCTGTTCTTATGTAAGGCCAAGCACATCCTGAGAATCCTGCTTTATAAAAGGGTGAATAAGAAAGAAAAGTAAAAAAGCATTCCTCAAGGCAAGGAAGTAAGGAAAGTCAATTTTTTTGGAAGCGGGGAAAAATAACATATCCAATGTAATTATTTAGTTTAAATCTGTTCTGGCATGAGACTGACAACAAACTCCTGGCAGAAAATCACAGCTCCTCCAGGAAAGAGAAGTTGTGTTTTGAATGAATCAGTGGGCAGCCATTCCGAAAAAGGTCTCCAGAGTCTTCTGGATCAAGATACTGGACCCAAACACCTCCCTTCCATGGTCTCATTTAAATAACCAGAAAGGTTTTAAAGGAAAGAAGCCATAATCATAGTTCTATTTATTGACATTAATATATGCTAGGAATTCAGAGGTGACTATGGAGTTGTCACCTCTTTTATGGACCTTACTTTCTATTTGACATAGTTGGGGAACTTGGTGGAGGGTGGTGTTAGACTGTTGCAATTAGCCAGGACAGGAGATTAAGAAAGCAGTGAAGGGCGGGTGACATTTTTAGCTGAGGACAGTCCTGTTCAGTTGGTTTGTAATTGCAGGCTCGTTGAGTTGTCACTGGAGGGAATTGATCTTATGGAGTTTGGACTTAACTCAGGCCTCTTCAGAATGGACAAGTGAACCTGGAGAAAGACAGTCAAATCTGTGCAGACATTAAAGTCCACGTGAACGTGCTGTATCCCTGAGCCAAATATAGGACAAGTAGGCAGCACTTCTTGAGGACAGAGGAGTGGTTTTTAAGGTTCTCCAAGAATGAAGCCCAGGGAACCGGGATGGCCAGTTGTCAAACTGTGACGTTGCTCTTTGGACGGTGTACCCACCGAGGTTATTGGCCGTTAATAGGTTTCCATTTCTCTTTAATGCATGACAGGTGATGAGGACGTGGGCATACACTTTTGACACCTTGTCAAAGTGACTGGGTACCTGCCTAGAAGGGCGGGCACAGCTACGGCTGCGCCATACATCTTGCCGCCCATCCCGTTCCCCGGCTCCGTGATCACGGCAGAGTGGTTCCTTGTTGAGCTGTCCGTCTCCTCTGTGACATCGTAACCCAACAAATTACCGGAGAGTATTAGCTTGGCTTTGTTCTTTTCCATCCTTCCCTTCAAATGATGATGACTGATAATGGACCCAGTTACGTTTGCAGATGATTTACACGTAGTGCTGTCAATACAAACCTTGTAATCCCCACTGTGTGATCTAGAGAAGAAAGTTACATTCTTTCCAAATTGTTTTGATGCACTTATGTGGGAAAATGATGTACGTTTGAATATGTATTTCCTCTCTGAATCATCATGGCTACAGATGAATATTTGTAGACATGGAATGAGTTTACTGTATTTGAACTGTATGGTCCCCTAAATTCTCCCCAGCTTTTTAAAGTCATCACTGGAGTGCTACCTCCACAGTGTCCCAAAGCATCCACCACTGCCTGTTCTTCGGAAACTGTGAGTTTCCAAGTTGGAGAAGGCTGCTGGCTGTTGAGGCATTCTCTGGCACATCTCTGGCTGGCTGATGTGAGCTTAGCACACAAGACTTGGCAGACAGTATCTAACCATGGTCACGTCCATTTCTAGAACACTCATGGAGGATTTTACACCTATGCTAGTGGCATACGTTATTTCTTTTGGTTTTCAAAACAATCATAATTAGATTTTATCACCTGTATTAATAAGGAAACTGTCAAAGCGAGTGATGTGCAGACTTTGGACTGGAACACGGGTCTTTCTGATCCCTATCTCTGTTCCCTCCCCAGCCTATCCTTCCAAATGTCCAGGAGACTCTTCCTCAGTCTTGAGTTTCCCGCTGATGTTACCACTGTCTTTGTTTCTGGAGAGGAAAACAAGTCTAAACTTACTTTCCAGTTGGAAATGGAATGGAGAGTTAACTTTGGAAGCCGGGAGAGTCTGTCCTGTGATGAAGCGGTCTCTGAGCCACTTCCATGGGGACGTCACGTCACTGTCTGGGCCCCTTGCACAGCCTGTGCACAGGTGATAAGCCAGATGTGCTGAGCAGTCCTACCGGACAGGGAAGTGCGTTGGAAATGAGTTTGGGTATTTGGTTTCATTACATATGTTCCTGAGGGCCTTGGCCTGGCACTTCAAATGGGACCACTCCCTGTCCCACAGACTCGTGATCTGGGCCGGTGCAGACCTAACGTGGCCTCAGCCTGAGGCTCAGGGCCCGTGGTGATGAGGAGCATTTTAGTCCAGGGTCTGCCGGAGGCTCTGACACTTCTGGGCCATGGGAATTTGTCCAGGATGATAATAAATCCTCCCCGAGATTCAGATTTCCTTGCCTGTGAGCTGGGGTAGTAATAGTTTCTGAAATTATTGTAATGATTCAGTAACGGGCACAGCGTGTGCTGGCAGGTAGCTGGTGTTTAAGGAGCAGAAGTCGCAGTCACTCTGTCAGCCTCTCACTGTGTGCTCTGTGCTTTGAGAGGTTGTGTGTTTGGTGAAAGTCCCGCCCAAACCCTAGGGTGTAGATGAACTGTTGTTCCTTTACTTTCCCGTCCTTTTCCTCTTTCCCTTCTCTGTGTCCCATGTTTAGGTAGCAGATTCCTCTGTTTCAGGGAATACGGACCTTTGTAGTAAAAGGAGAGGCGGAACGCGGAAAGGTGGGGCCCAGAGGGGGTCTGGAGCATCCGCACAGCGCTGCTTCCCTGCATTTCTGCATCCGGTCCCATCAGTGCATGAAGTCAGCCTTCCTCTTCCTTCCTGTGTCGTTCAGTCTCTGTTTTAAGGGAAAATTTTTTACGGGTCTTTTTTCCATTACATGTTTCGTTCAGATGCTTGTTGCTTTTCTCCCTGTGCTTCAGCATTCCTAGGAGAGAATTCAGCAGTGCAGCATCCTCTCCGAGCTCTATGAGTTGATCGGCTTCCACCGCAAGTCCGCCTTCTTCAAGCGGGTGGCCCCCGTGCAGCGCGCGGCCCCCGGCATTACGGAGCCTGGCGGGAAGGCCTGCTACCGACTCCTTCTGCAGACGCTTCCTGGCTACAGTCTGTCGCTGGATCTTCAGGACTTCAGCAAAGGTGTTGGAACTAAAACATTGCTTCAGTCCCATTAACCATGCCTGGTTTGGGCCCTGCTGTCCTGTCTCATCAGGGTGAATTCTGATTCGTTTAGAATAGGGCTCAGCAGACTTTTTCTGTCAAGGGCTTGGGAGTAAATATTTCAGGGTCTGCAAACCTCCTGATCTCTGGTGCAGCTGCTCAGCTCTGCTGTTCAGACGCCAGAGCATCCGGACATTCCACACACCCACAGAGCTTTATTAACAGCGGTGTCTGGGGCTGGATTCAGTGTATGAACTGCAGTTTGTCCCCACAGCCTCCTCACTATTGACGCCTGCACCAGAGCATGCATTTGCAACAATGGGTGAACCTGCACTGACACGTCATCATCACCCAGAGCCCAGACTTAACACTAGGATTTACACTTGGTGGTGTGCACTCTGTGGGTTTGGACAGATGTGCAATGACATGTATCCACCGTCACAGCATCATACAGAGTAGTCTGTCTTAGTGACCTTAAAATGCTCCGTGCTGCACCTCATTCATTGCTCCTTCCCCTCTAGCCTCTGACAGCCACTGATCTTTTAGTCTCTGTGGTTTTCCCTTTCCCAGAACACCATACAGTTGGAATCAGACAGTTGCGGAACCTTCCCAGATTGGCTTCTTTCCCTTAGTAATATGCATTTAAGGTTCCTCCATGTCTTTCCATGCCTTGATAACTCATTTCATTTTAGCACCAAATAATAGTCCATTTTCTGGCTGGACCACAGTTAATCCATTCACCTACTGAAGAACAGCTTAGTTGCTTCTGAGTTCTGGTGATTATGAATAAAGCTGCTATTAACATCTGTATGCAGTTTTGTGTGTGGACATAAGTTTCCATTTCGTCGAGTAAACACCAAGGAGCACAGTTGCCGGATCATGTGTTAGGAGTACGTTTAGTTTTGTAAAAAATTGCCAGACCGTCTTCCAAAGTATCTGGGCCATTTTACATTCCCACCAGCAATGCATGAGAATTCCTTATGGTCCACATCCTCACCAGCATTCGGTGCTGTCAGTGTTCTGAGTTTTGGCAGTTCTGACACGTGTGCAGTGGTACCTCGCTGTTTCAGTCGGCATCCCCTTGATGGCAGATGCTGTGGAGCATCTTTCCATAGACTTCTTTGGCATCTAGATTTTTTCTTTGATGAGATCTGTGTCAGGAATTTTGCTCATTTTTTAATCAGGTTGTTCATCCTTCTTGTTGAGTTTAAAGAGATTTTGGTATATTCTGGATATCAGCCCTTTATCAATGTGTCCCTGCCCTTCACCTGCAGCACCGGAGTTGTCCTTTGGGTCTCAGTGGAGTGTCAGCTCTTCAAAGAGGTTCCCTGTCTTCCCTCAGCCTAAATACTGTCCTTGTATTTTTCACTTTCATTGACTCATTTTGTTCTTTTTAAATAGCATTTCCCATAATTTGTAAGTATATTAAAAAAAAGGGCAATGATTGAACACCACCTCCCCCACCAGGCTGTGTGCCCTGTGAGAGCAGAGGCCCTGTCCCCACTCACCATTTCCCATGACAGCACATGGCACATGTCCATGTAAAAGTGTGTAACGTGGGGCCAAACCTGATGAGCAGCTATGATGACATGTGTTGGCTACCATTTATTGAGTAGACTTTGTTTCTGATGTAAATTATTAAATCACATGAATTAAACTTGTTTGTTTTGAAAAATAAAACAACAAAGCCCACCTCCATTTGATTGGTACTTTCTACTTAGCCTTCTGACACAGGAGGGGATGTTCACCATCATTTTGTGGAGGAGGTTGGGGAGGTAAAGTAAGAGAGTGAGATCAAATAAAGTAAAAATGATAACTATCAGTTGGCTTTATTTTCACTAAGACATAAAAGTTACTTTAAACCCTATCTCAGCTGTTGTTCTGTTGTTTTAAACATTTCTCATAGAATTAAATGGAAGCCCACTAAACCCTGAAAGGGAAATTGTGTGCTCAAGTCCTGAAAATTGTTTATGTCTATTTCTTGAAATGCACATTTTCCCTGCTGGTTAAAGAAATTCGAGGCGGGAACACAGCCGTGCGCTGTGTGTCTGCCGGCTTCACGGGCTGCTCACTGTCATTTTCATTTTCTTGTGTTGCAGTTTATGAAGGTTTTCCCACGAGATATATTGCTCAGCCTTTTCCTGAATGAAGGATTGAATTTTCCACAGGAAATCTTATGAAAGAGAGTGACAAGGCACATGGGTTTCCCAAAAAGGAAGAGTTGATGTAATAAACTCTCACTATGGTGAACCTTTTTTAATACAACCCAGTTGAACATTTTATCACTAGGTCATAGGCCACAAATCTGTCTTAAGAATAAAAAGATTCAAATTTTATAGAAGAAGCAGTTTGAATCAAGTAGAAATTATGATTTGTACACTAGTTGGTGTTAGAAATTATACTCAGTCTTATCATAATTGCCTGTGGTAGGAACTGGATTATTATTTATTTATAAAAAAAAAATCCACTAGGTGCTATTTGCCCCATTCTTGATGCGGCAGTGCTGAGGTTAGTTAAGTTGGGCCATTTAGGATTGTTAGCTAGGTTTTCCGGACATTGATTTCAGCCTCTTTATCTTTTTTACAATCTCTTCTTTTGTATCGGCATTTGGTCTTTTGACAACGTGGAAATACTGCACGGATCTGCCTTTCCCTTTTTTCCTGTCTTTGTGGGAAAAGATTTCTGAAAGACAAACTACTAGGATATTAAGGATTTTGTGTGGGGTAAGTTTGTTCAGTTCTAAGGATTTCAATTAATACGCATTAATACTTGCTATTCAGCTAATGACAGTAAAATTATAAACTAACTTAAGTATACATGAGTAAGTATAGTACAATAAGCCAATCACCCAGATTAAGGAATTCACAAACTTTTCCATATTTCCTTTATTCAGACCTTTGTTCTTTTATTTGTCCTTTGTTGAAGTATTTGACAGCAAATCCAAGAAGACATGTCATTTTACCCTATGTGCTCAAGTAGGCATGTCTGAAAAATGAGGGCCTTTTTTTGATCAGGTTTTTCCATTTGACCGATGTGCTCATTAAGTACCAGCTTTATCATGCATCTCACTAGGCATTAGGGATCCTTGGGGCAATGAGGCAGTCCTGGCTCCCAAGGAAGTAAGGGCTGATGGAAGAAACCAACACAGGAGCTTGGGTGCCTCACTTAAGGTCCCTACTGGATGACACCAATTGGACAAAATTTGTGCACAATACAGTAGGATTCACAGAAGGGACTGGTCAGACTTGTAGGGCAGGCCGTGAGAGAGGCGGTCAGCAGGGCTACAAGAGGAGGACTCATTTGATCAGAATCTGAAATCCTTTCTGCCAACCTTTCTACCAAGCCCCCAAGGCCATCACAAACAACCCTGTGCTGTAACTGTTTTTGATTCCAGTTACCACATCTCCTTCAGGAAGGATTTAAGGTGGAAAATATTTAAAATCCGTAATTGTTGCCAGAAGGGACATAGAACAAGGAACATGTAAACAACACAAATGTCCATCAGCACATGACTGGATAAAGATGAGGTGATACATATATACAATGGAATACTACTAAGCCATAAAAGATGCCATTTGCAGCAACATGGATGGACCTGAAGACTGTCATTCTAAGTGAAGTGGGGTGGAAAGAGAAAGAAAAATGCCATATGACTTCATTTATGGGGAATCTAAAATTAATAGCAATAATAATAAGACCACAAATGAACTAAATATTGTTTTGATTTCTTGAATATATGCAAGCACATCTGACCATCCTTTGTGATTGGATTACCATATTCTGTTTATTCTTTTGTAGATGTCCTTATTCCTCTGGTAACTAATTTTAAAAATCTAAAGCTCTAATCTGTTCTTATGAAACAATAATTAGTACATATATGTAAACTAAAAAATGCAGTATGCTCTATACATGTATTTAAATGCAACATGTGTATGTGAAGTTGAACTGTAAAAATTCTACCTGATAAAACTGAAAAAGGAAAAAAATAAAAAATTTATTTTAAAAAAACACCCCTCTTTAGATATTAAAACGTTCATTTCTGAGATTCTGTGAAAGACAGCATGGAAGTAGGTTTTTAAGATTTTCTCCTTGTTCCTCGGTGAGCAGCCTGGGCTGCACAGCTTGGCCGCCACAGGCCCCCAGGACTTGCCGGCTTGCTCCTCACTTGTTGGGAGGAAGATTAGCTGCTTCAGGAATATTTATGTTCTTAGAAGTTGCTGAAAACCCCACAGAGCTTCTGTTTACATGGAGTGTATCTGTCAATATACCCCATTATAGAAATTAGAACAGAAAATTTAAACCCAAGAACTGACAAGCACACGCTGCCCCAGCACGTGTTCAAAGTAGTGCTGCCACGGTGGCGTGTGTTGGTTCTAGAAAAAATGCACCATACAGTCAAGAATGAGGGTGAACCCACAGATCTCATCTCAGCAATGCTATGAAGAGGTGGGACCCAAAGCCCCTAAAACAGTGCTGAAGTCCCCAGAAGTCCCAGAACACACAGAGCCATGGGACCAAGAATCCAGTGTCTCATGGATCATCAGCTGTGGAGACCGAGTCCTGGGTCAGGAGGAGCAGAATTAGGGATAGAAGGCACACAGTCCTATTGACAGCAAAGCTTTAAAGGTTTTGAATTGACTGAAAGTTTGGCAAAGATTTGCATTTAGACTACTACATTTCCTCTCCTGGAGACGTTAGAAGGAAAACACTGATTAATAGGGGATGATTGTAATGGATTAATTATGATACTGATGACATGGGCTGTGAACACTAACCCTGCACTCAGTGTAGACTAAGCCTTTTATGTACACAATTCATTAGGTCTCCACACCCCTGCAACGTGGCATTAAGCACTCATACAACCATGAAACCAGTGACTATAAAACAGTCACAAGCCTTCCTCTCCAGCATGAGGTAGCAAAACCAGTAAGGGTTTTCAATGACAAAAGCCAAAATCATATATTTTTGGGAAAGAAAGCAAATGAAACACTGAAGAACAATAAACCAAAAGAGCAGATGGAATGGAAAATTTTATTGAAGAAAGCAATGATTGATTCAATTAAAACAGCTAATGTCCCTGGTATAATTGAACCATCAATCCAAATTTTTGGAAAAGTGGGTTGTGAAATTACTGTTTCATTTAATATTGGAATTCTTATTTGGACCAATTTGATATGCACCACTGGTGTGAGGTTAGATATTTAGGTAAATAACAATATTCCTATTTTTTAAGTTAACAGGAAACATAACACAGGACTCCAGATTTAGGGAGAGAATGCAAAAAACTACTATCATACTCCATCCAGTAAGGACAAGTGTCCCTGCGTCACCAAAGCAATGAGAATTTGCACAAAGAAAACACAGTTCCAATTGTGACAAATACGAGACCGTGAGCCATGAGTTACGAGAACAAGCAACTGTTTAAATGCCATGGGCAAATTTTTTTTATCATCTTGAAAACATCACTGATGTTCTAGGTAAGAAAAATAATTGTTTTACTAGCAAATCCAACTGACACGGGAGTTTTTCCAAGTGAGAAGATGATTCCAAAAAGTGCAGTAAAATGAGTAAAGATGATCTGCGCAGTGACGGAGATGGTCTTAGACTAACCAGCACCACGATTCCCGGTTTTACACTTGCTCTCTGCTCATCACCTCTGACACAAGAACTCATCAAATGATAGTTTTTTCTTTAGGGAAAAAAAGATAAATAAAATCTAAATACAAGATGTGATATGTAAAGCGGTAATGAAGTTTTCTAACCTTATAATGCAGCCAGTGTAATGTAGCACTTATTCGGGCACTAGAATTTTTTAATTTATTTCTTTTATACCCTATTTCTATCCTAAAGGAGACACTTAAAGTTTTCTACTTTATTCAACGTATCTTGTGAGGGTTGTGATATACACTGGTATGGCAGTTTTAAGAGATTCAAAATCGCCTCTTTGGTTGTGGTCAGGAAAGACAAGGCTCCCTCACAGCTGCGACGGAGAAGGAATCCCCGGAGTCAGCCTCCGGGCAGCTTCCGAACCGCATCTGCTTGCACTTGGCACAGGACACCATAAGCAAGTGTAACTCTGACAAGGAGATTTCCCCAGGGACTTGGGAGGTGCTCTAACATTCTGAAGCCACTTGTTTCCCAGTTAGGTAAGGGTTGGAAAAATAGTTTATTAGAAGTGACTCCCTTTGTATGTGCCTTTTGTCCTGAGTGGTCACTAATTAGCATAGAATATAAAATACCCCATAATATAAGAATTTAGGCAAAACATCTTTCCATCTACCTGTCTATTTGTTTATCATATTTATAGTTAGGTTACATTTTCTATGACGTTCACTTCCGGGCACCAGAAAAGAAAGGTTACAAAATATTTATTGTCAATAGGGGGGACTGGGTCTAAGGATTAAAAACCACTCCTGCTAATAATAAAAACCATATAATAATTTTAATCTCAGTTGCATCAGACCTTCCAGAATTACTCCTTCAATTTCACTGTTAAAACAGTAATGGAATCTCTGTTCTTCCAAGACTTGGGCCTGATCGCCACCCATCCAGACATCTGTCTGTGGGTCCCTACTTGTCCTCGAGGCCCCCGAACACACCATATGGGGTGAACTTTCTTCAGTGTCCCTACTGTAGGGGAAACCAGGAAGTCCCAGGCACTATCCAGGATTCACACCTACCTGCAAAAATCAAAGTCATGTGACTGAAACGGGACAACCCAGGTGGAGTTATAGGACTGAAAGCTCACCAAAAAACAGGTTTGGGGGCCTAACACAAGCCCTCCAGCTCCTAAAATGAAGAAGGACAGGGAGTCCCAATTAGCCACGAGACTGGGGGGCTTCATTACTCCATGAATAAATGATTTGTTCCAGTGCCACCTTTAGACAGGGAACCCCAGAACCCAAACTTGGAAGCACCCCATCCCCTCCCCTCTGAACAAATATTCTCTCAAGACACGTAGTGAGAGATGGGAGCCCCGATGAGCTCTGGAATAAGATGCAATCTGAAAGACTGCTGGTAACAAATGGTGTGGAGCTCGGGCAGCCCCCAGGGCCACCAGCCCTTCTAGTACCCACACTTCCATCCACAACAGTTTCTTCAGGACCCTTATGCACACATAACCATCAAACAAAAATGATTGCTTAGACATATTTTAAGAGAAATAACATGAGAATGCCAAATTCAAGACAAGTCAGAATCAAGACCCCAGAGTATTTACTGAATGAGATCTCACGTGTGCTCCACAGTGAGCTTTAAACCCTTAGGACACAGTCATGGAACAGTAGGCATTTTCTTTCTTTCCTCCAAGTTGGCTTTACTGCAAAACTCAAACACAGGAAGACTCTGGATCCCACCACTACTACTTACACAAAGGGCTCATCTCACCATTTGGAGTGGGATCAGCGATGGTGCGGCCGGCTTCAATGTGCGCACTGCCGTGCCCAGCTCCCCGAGGAGCAGAGCTCCCCCCACGGGCACTGCAGTGCCTGCAAGAATCAGGTGTCTGATGAGTGAGCCTGGGGCGGGCAAGACAGGAAGCAAGCACCGCTTCCTCACACTCTGCAGGTGATCTCTGTGTCATCTTGAATAAATACAGTCAGCATTAAAGATGTTTGGCAAGAGGGTAAAAGTTAAGGCCTCCCCAAATCTCCTCTCATTCCTTTAGTGGGAGTCCTGTTAGAACACATGGTGACAAGAGACGCTGGCTTTACATGCGCACGTTGCCCTCAGGGCTGCAGGTGAGGCCACGGTGCTGCCTCCGCCCCACCTCCTGCCCTCATCCCCCAGACCTCACAGGGGCCGCTGACTCATTTCTCTGACTTTCTCTCCTTGGTATTGCTGCTCTTCCAGCTTTTAAGAGCTCATAAGAACCTCACCAGAAAATCTTTAACAATGAAAGCAAATCAAATGAAATCAACCACAGAAACACACTGCCTTCATCATTACTTTACATTTTAGGAAGAAATTCTTGAAGACGACTCCCTGACCTGAAGGGATGAATGGAGGAGAAAAGAAAAGAAGACAAGCATTTTTGGCCCACAAAAAATGAAAGGTAACCAGATGGTGGCTAGTTTTCATTGCACCTCTCTGCCCGCCCCAATTTCACATGCCCCTCCCAACTCAACTCATCAGAAATCGACTGAAGGAGACGGCTTTGCAAATTTATTGGAAGCCAAAGAAATCGCTCCAGAAACAGTCTCCCAAACCCAGCGAGAACACTGTAAACTGACCAGTGCCAGGATCTGAATACTAAAACACACAGATTCAAACTCCGACACCTTCCCTGGTGGGTGTACTTACCGTGAAGATGTTGCCGTGAAATTTGTCAGCATCCAACATATAAAAATGAATGGGACACCAGTTTTCAACATCACAGTCCCTCTGAAACAACTGGTAGTCAATTAGCGTTTGTCGGCAGCAAAAGTCGATTTTCTCCCCTACACGTGGAGATCAACACACAGAAGAGACTGATGATCCCCGCTGCGAGTGTAGCTAAGTGTGTCTAAGCAAACTGGCTCCATCAGCCTCCTGATGAGCAGGGGAGTGTGTGAGCCGCGGGGCTCTGCAGACTAATGGCCAGGCATTGAGGGCGCTTCCTTACTTTGGGGAGAAAAACGCGGAAGCAGCACTCGCTGTAAATAAATTCTAATTAAAATTTCAGGTGCAGTTACTGCAGCATAACCCAGGCCAATAGATGAGGCTCCCTCCGTGCTGTCCAGTCATGTGAGCCAGGCTCATTATTGTACCTGTGTGTTTGGTTTAGCAAGTGAATCATGTCTGTTTTCTGGAAATTACATTAGGGTGGAAAACCTTCCAAACATGTTCATTTATTTGCTGTGGAATTTGTTTAATACCCTTAAGAACATTTACAATGACAGCCTTCTTAAATAAGCATCTTTGCCCGAGAGACATTTCCAGGCACATGTGCCAAAACCTAGGACAACCCAGAAGCAAAATCAAATCCGTTTCAGCTGCACAGCACCACAGAATGCGTCCAGTTTGCGAGTCAACGATTTTTTTCTCCATACCCTTTTACACTTCTGCCCAAATTAATCAGCCTCTGCTTCTCTTGTATAGTGAGTATCGTATGACTCATCTTCTCTGCCTGTAAAATGGAAATGGGAGATAGTTCTACCCAATAAAATGTCATAGAACTAACCACCAAAATTATATATATTAAAAAAAAAAGCCAGGGCTTTATGCTGTCCAGGGATATGAATCATTTATTTAATGTGTCAATTGTTACAAGAATAAACTTTTCTAAATGTAAAACCTCCTCAGAAATCTTCAAGTACTTTTCAAGAAAAATATCACAGAAAATTTCTGAAAAGTATTTAAAGGAAAACCATTTTTAACTGAATCATATTCTAGGCACACTGAATAAATTCTTTTTAGAGAACTCCTACTTTTTTTTTAAATAAATGACCTATAAAAATACACCCAGCATTATTCAGTAAATCTTCATTCCTTATTTTTAAAATTCTTAAGGCATGCTATTTTTCTTAAATCAAATGAGGAGGTATTCTCAAGCCAATGGACAACGGAATTACCTAAGAGGACATTATAAACCAGCAAGAGCAACTAGCACTTTGCCAAGCATTCTGCCTGAGAGTCACTCGTACCATCTCATTTTGACCTGACCACTTGGAGGTGAGCTCCATCAGCCCATTTAACACATGAAGAAACTGAGGCTGTAGGTGGTCATGTTTCCAGTACTTGATGGAACCAGGATCCAAATCCGGATCTTTGTCTATAGAGCCTGCGCCTTTACCAGATCACACTTAACATTTCTCACTCTTCAAATGCACTCAGTCCCCGAGGTAACACACCTTCCTTGCGTTTCTGAGAATTTTAGGAAGTACTGAATTACAAGGACTAAGAAGTCATTTGTGTGGGCTAATTTTTTATTTTCTGATTTTCCTGAATCAGCTCAGGCTGAATTCATACTACTTACGAGGAGAAGTCCTGAGGCAGATGAGAGAGGGGAAGATAAGACAGACATAAACAATTTCAAGAGATCCAATTCATCAAGGAAGCAAAGTATTAAATAAACCACTTCAGCTACACGCTTGTCAATAAACCTTGGTGTCTCTGTCTCAGCCTGAAGGAGGGTAAGCCCTCCAACCCATCTGCCTTCCAGCCACTTACCCTGGATGATCTTGGTTCCCTCACCTGTGACACGTGTGTTCTCCAGGGAATCTTTGTAGAGATTAAATGATAAAAATATATGCAAAGGGGATACTTATTTGTTAGACAGTAGGCACTAAACAAATAATAAAATTATTTTATTTCATGAAAATGGGAGGTAGGTCTCCCAATTAAACATTCCTGATAGAATCCCAACAAGGACTTTAATTTATCTGCCAGAAATTGTAAAATAACTTTTCTTTTTTAAAGGCTGTATCCATTCTCCCTACTTTTTACCAATCCTGGCTGTTATCCTGAAAATCTATTCCCAGAACTTGGCATCCTTCTCCCATATTTAAATCCTTAAAGTTTGAAATTATGATGAAGCTTGGGCACATAAAGATTCACACCATAATTCACAGAATAAACAAAGACCACAGGAACAGGGCCACTTCCAGACCGCATGTGCTCAGGACAGTCTCCAAACTTCATCAAATCAGATGCATGCTGTTTGAACAGAAAGAAAATTGAATGTGATCAAGGAGGCTGACATAGAGCACTGGCCGGCTCACAAGACGACTCCTTCACCCCTCATCTGACTTAAGTCATCTAACAGTTATCAGTTGACCTCTAACTAAAAGTAAAACAGGGGTAGGGTTGGAAAGTAACATTTTTCCTACAATATATACATATTGTCAACTAAAAATTGGCACTTGTCATCTGCCTCTGATTTGATTAAGTCATGAGCCGCTGCAGCTGCTGACCTTGAACACCCTCTGAAAGTAGTTCAGGGTGGAGATCAGGAATGGGGCGCTCTGTGCTCTGGGAAAATGGGCAGAAAATCTTTCAGATAGTTAGACATTTTCAGGAAATTTTATGAGCCCAAATTCTTGCATCTCCTCCTATCTAGAAAAGCACTAAAATCATTAACAGAGACACCTGTTCCTCGAATAGCAGCAGCCTCTGACTTAACGTATACTGGACTGCACGTCAGCATTCAATGAAATCTCATATAATGCTGAACTCCCCCTCAAATTCAGAGCAGTTCCTCCGAGCTCTCTGAGATGCTGACACCTGGGCTCTGGTCCTCATTTTGCCCCAGATAAAACTTAACCCACAACTCTCACGTTGTGTGTTTTAACGACAGTACCACAAAAATTAAGCTTACATACTTGGACTCATAGTAAACTTTCAGTATCAAACATTTCTTGACTTAAATTACTTTTTAAAAGTAAATAATTATTCCATTTTTTAAATATAGCATCTTTAAATATAAAGTAACAGATATTTGTGAATCTTAGGAAAATATATTCTGGAAAAATTTTTAGCTAATTAATAAAAAAGCTATTGTGTGGAGTTATAGAAATTCAGAAGTGGAAAAGAATAGTATTGTAACTCAACTTCTTGTTTTAATTGCAGAGATCCAGAGGCCTCAATAGACACATAAATTTGCCTGATTTTATACACTGTCCTTTAACAGAAAGCCTAGAACTAAGATCCTGGTCTTTGAGAAACCAAGACTTGCTCTGCTTGTGCAGGGCTGAATCTGATGAAATTGGGTGGTGAGAAATAACCAGAATGCTGGGGGCTGGGCGAGGCAGTGGAGGAAAGGAGGGTCTCACCTGGTCGTGGGTGAGAAATAGGCTCCCACAGTGCTGGTGTGATGGGCATCCCCCAAGTGCCTGAAAACTACTATTTAGCACACCTGCCACCGAAACGCACACAAGCTGTTTAACTAGAAGGCTGACCAGGAGGCTTTCTCAGTGACACAACAAGCTATTTTCACGTTAACTCTACAACTACAGGAAGAGAAAGAATAGAAAGCTGATATTAATTATTAATAATTTACACCAATAGCCAAGGAATTTCCAGGAGAAATATAAAGACTTGTTGGAAGTTTCATTATGTGAACTTACTGCCAATTCAATTGTCTTAAAAGTTGTTCTATAAATTCTATTGTCCTTTGCTGTTAAAAATCACATTTGAAAGAAATAATGTTTCTTAATGGTGTTTCTGGAATTTTCTTCTATTTCCTAACACCAAATCTCAGAGCTTTAAAGAAATGGAGGGTTGGAATTTTGTCCACTCTTCTCTAGGCAATTTGTTGTTCCTTCAAAGAACAAGGGGGGAATCACACAGAAAAGCATTTGAGCATCAGGCTGCTTACATTTCCTCTGGAAGTCTTGGAAAATAACGTGGAAATGAACAACAGGAGAGCAACCTGGCGGGAGGGTCACTGGCTAGAAGGTGAGAACAAATGTGTTCTCCAACGTGCTCTGGTAGCCACTAGTTTAAATGAACCGAGCAATTGTTCAAGCATACACGCACCTCTACGTGAAAATCTCAACAGTTACCAACCGCTCAGTGCAGCCCAAAGCAATGGGCGGACTGAAGAGGCCCCCGGCGGCTCATCGTGGTGTCTTACACCATGTGCAAGATGATCGGTTCCTCCCCGCACACTCCCTCCCCTCCCCTCGAGGGAGAAGGCTGGTCCTGAGTTGAGCTTACCTCATAGCAAGCTGTCTCTCAGCCCTCTGTCTAAAGCAAGATAAAAGCAGGAAAGCTACCTGGGACTTTACAGAACCATCCCAAAAGGGAACTGAAGCACCTTTCTTCCCTCCTCTCTGCTGCCTGGAATGTGGACCTGATGGTTGACCCTCAGGCAGCCACTTTGGGCCATCAGGTTGATGGGCTGAAGATAACAGGCATCTTGTTCTCTGACCCAGGGGCCATCATGCAAACCAGCCCTGGGCTACCGATTGCTTGACTTCTTTATGTAAGAGGGAAATACAATTTTAACATGTTTAAGCCACTGCTGTTATCTGGGGAACTAGGTGTTGTGCATTGCCATGGTAAGACCTAATAATAAAGTTCAATATTCACCAAAAACTCTTTACCAAATAGTTAATAAATGATAAAGAGATCTTGATTTTTGTTTTAATGCTATGAAATGTAAATCAAGTTACAGCATATGCCAGTAAAACAAGACACTGTGGAGATAAACAAAACAGAGTTTGTAGAACAGAGACCCAAAGCATCCTCCTCTCCAAGGCACAGAAGGACAGCAGTGACTCTACGTGCCAAGGATGGAGTCACATGGGCTCCCTGTTTTCCTTGTCTTGGGTTATGTTTTGTTTCCAGCCTTGGGAAAAATGGATAAGACTGCTGGTCAAATCATTTCAGGAGCAGCTTCCATCGTGTAGAACCCCAGTCTCTTCCTTTCCTCTGCCTCCTGGAATGTTCTGACACAATATCAGTCCAGCCTTCTAAATTGAGCAAATGGGGCTCAATCAATCTGCTTTTAGACAGAGTTAAAAATAGACATTAAAAAGCATAACTAGGAAATCTTATCTTCCAGAGGTCATTGCACAGATGAAATAGGAGAATATCTGTGAATCACTCTGTAAACACTAAGTACAATACAAACAATATTAGTACTGATTCTATGTTAGATTCATCAATAAAGGAATACAGAACCCTTTCTTACCAGAAGGAAAAGGTGCTTTGTAATTTTCTGTCACTTTAATTCTTCAAAAGTTTCTATAAAATTGATGTCTTTAAAAAAATCAATGCACATTAGGGACTAATTTTAAATCCTTCACATCCCCCGGTTTAACACATATCAAGAATGTTACCATTTCTAGATATTTTATTTAGGAAAGCCTTTGGTATACATGTGGCACAGAGCACGGCAAATTGTCGGTATCACTCAGGATAGGAAAACCATGTTGGATACCCGAACTTGAGGACATGAAGGAGATGCCTGACATGTCCCACTGACCTTTCAAGCTATTCTTTTGCAAACACTTGTTTCTTCTTGGTCCAGAACAGACACGCATTTGTTGATGTGAGACCCTTTAAGTGAAAAGGTCAACCCATCATTGCCACTTTAGAGACTGAAATCTTACCCTCCTCATCCATGTGGACATAGCATCCTTACTGATTCCGAACATGAAAAATGACAATTGATGACATCTCAGGATGCTCCAATGCAGAGGTCATCTGCTTCAGTGAGGAGGAAAGAGTCGTGTGCTTCAAGATGTACTTACTGTATTTAGCTCACTTGGCAAGACACGGCAACTTGTCTAAGCTAAATCTTAAAAGTGGCGAATAGAGACAACATCCATGGCAAAGGGCATTCGGAGGCTAATTCCTTGGCCTCACTTCAAGGCTTCTCAAGAGCCGTGGGCAATACCTTGAGAAAGGCAGCAACGTGGTACCCAAGTCTTCAAAAAGCTGCACCTCCACTAGTTGACAGTAAAGCAAGTGTCATCTGGCTCAACAGATCTCCCTGTGTCTCTACAGTGTATGGCTACATTTTCTTAATTTTCTCGGTTGGGGGACACTCCATTTTTGAAAATCCCCCTCCCTGCAGTAGAAGTTCTTAGTTTCCCAATCAAAATGCAGGCTTGAAGGGGGGATAACAGAGCTGATAAAACATATATCACTATTTATTCCTTGATATATTATTGGCACATGGACTAAAAATCTTTGGGTCAGTTGGACATCAAGATCATATCTAATTTACACAATTGTCAACTGTCATTTTACTACCAGCTCCTGAAACACTCACGTGGTCACTAGGTTTTTTTTTTTTCCTTCCCTTGACACTGGATTTGATGATTTCTAACAAGACACAATAGATTTTTGAAAAGAAATCTGGTTCACCTTTTGTTTTTAAACTAAATTTGTGTACCTGACCCTGACTTCACTCTAACATTCACAAAAAGCTATCCAAGAACACCCACTTTTGACATCATCTCTAGATGTCTCGAATACACTGCTGAGCTGATTCTTCCAGATCATTAAAATATATATGCACATTATGCTGTGGTCCTCTTCAATTTGTGGTGTTTTCAGTAATCATTACCTCTTTGGATACTTTATTACACATTTAACATTTCTTTATCCAATTCAGTTACATTAGTATATAAGATTTCAAAAGAACTGGTTTCTCAAAATGATGATATTTAACATCTATGGCCTTTTCTTAATCAAGTAATTCTATAAGGCTGTCAAGGACAGCAGTGGAAGTTGTGTGTGGTGATTGCTGCTTCAGAGTCTCCGGTCCTGCCCCATGATCTTGCAGGTGTTTATGCATCCATGTGAATGTCAACACATCAGTCTATTAGGAGCTGAAATTAAACTACCTGGATGTTAATTTTTCTTTTAAAAACAATAAACTCAATTTCCCCTACTAATTCTTTATTGTTTCTCATACTGAGGCTCACCACTTTTCCTAATATATATGTTTGGTGGGGAGGGGGCACAGCCCTGAAAGCCTGCAGACAGCACCCACTCTATAAGATTAACCAGAGGTGGCCGTGGATGTTGTGTGACTTCAGCCACTGAGCACGAGCACCTGCTGTCCCTCCAACTGTTCTGCCTCCATTGCTGACAGTCCTGAAGGTCACTGCCTCTTGTAAAATTCTACAACATTACAGTTCATATATTTTTAAAAGGTATCAAATTGTGAAAGTCGTCTATTGATTGTGTAAAATGGGGGGTACTTGCCTTTGCTCATTTCAGGCTAAAGTAAGTCCAGAAAGACACACACACACACACACACACACACACTCAGTTCTGAGTGCCCCCAAAGAAAAGTTTGAAAGTCTTCGGGACAGTGGTGGCACTCAAACCTTTGGAATTTTGAGCTCTGTGAAAGTATCACTTATTCAGAAATTAAGCATTATAGATCTAGACCAACAGAATCAGGGTCCTCCACAAGTTACTTACCAGAGATTTTTTAAAGAAACTATCTTCCCTAAAATCCAATGATAAATCAAATATCCATGGAAAGAATATAGATCAGTAATATCAAGCAACAATTTCTACACTAATGCTGATTAGCCATCAGCCCAAACCAAAGGACATAGAAATAAGACACCTGGAGATAAAGAGATGGAAGAGAGGTGTTAAAAAGCAAGAATATAAAAGAAGTAATGGCCCTATGGAAACCTGCTCATTTTTTTGAAATACTTGGTTAAAGGAACTCACTCTTGAGGATTGGTAATGCACCAAGAGGAAATCTAGCAGGGAAAAGAAGCAGAAGCAGGTCTCAGTTTTCTCCGAGGCTGATCCTAAATGAAAAAAAATTTCCTTGGCTTCCACAATACACAACCTGCATTGATGTCTAAGCAGAAGAGTGAGGATGAGAGAAAACCGAATATGTGTGGAAGCCACCCTTCACCAACACTGCTGGAAAAACAGAATTGTGGTGTTGGGGCACTGCCCGACCGATATATGTAACAGCAGGAATAAGCTCTAACTAGGTATCTGAGTGAAAAATGCTTTTAGCTTTAAATCTACTCAAGTAAACATGCAGAGAAATCATGGTAAGTGCTTGAGATTTAGCCTTGCTGTTTAGGTGAGACAAAGGAATTCTTCTACACTTGTTCCATTTTGGAAACATATGTGAGTGGAAGCCAACTTTCACCTAGGTTTTTGAGAACCCAGTTTCTGGTCTCGGGGAATTACGGTACTTACTTATATAAGGTGAGGCACAAGCTCCAGTTGGCTTTTCCATTCCAAAGAGCTTTTACTTGAAACCAGCTTTCAGAATCATGCTGAGAAATCAGAGTTAGTGTTTCTATATGTCACTCCACCTTTTATGCTGTATGAAAGAACTCCACACCACATGCTCAATTTTTAGATAATGTATGAGTTTGGAATCTGTCCTTCAACTAGCTAATTGGGAACCCACAGTTTCTGGGGTAGGGAAACTACGCTACATACATATCTATGGGGATGCATTAGTACCAAAACGGTTTTTCACTGCAAACCGTGTTTACTTGCAACCGGCTCTGAAAAACACACTGAGAAATCAGAGTAAGTGTTTCTGTATGTCACTTAACCGTCAAAGCTGGACGAAAGAACGCCTCTCCACATGATAACTTCTGACATTTGAATGTGTGTTGGAGGTGTCCTTCACCTTACTTGTTGGAAACCCAGAGTTTCTGGTCTAGGGGAACTAAGCTACTTACATATGTAACCGGAGGCAGTCGCTCCAATGCGGTTTTCCTAAGCAAACCACTTTTACTTTGAAACCAGCGTTAGTAAACACGCTGAGAAATCAGAGAATGTGTTTCTACATGTCACTCTGCCTTTTATGATGGATGAAAGAACGCCACTCCAAATGCTCTATTTTCAAATCTGTATATGTATGGAAGCCTTCTTTCACCTATTTGTTGGGAACCATAGTTTCAGGACTAGGGGAACTACGCTGCTTTCTTATATTTGGGGACGTCCTAGCACCAACTCTCATTTCCACTGCACACCGCTTTACTTGAAACCGGCTTTGAGAAACATGCTGAGAAATCAGAGATAGTGTTTCAGTATGTCACTTAACCTTCAATGCAGGATGAAAGAACGCCTCTCCACATGCTCACTTATGACAGCTGGATGAGTGTTGGGGACGTCCTTCACTTAAAATGTTGGAAAACAAGATTTTCTGGTCTAAGGGTAATACGCTGCTTACATATCTAAGAGGAGGCACTCGCTCCAATGCAGTTTTCCACACAAACAGCTTTTACTTTTAAATCGGCGTTAGTAAACATGCTGAGAAATCAGAGAATGTGTTTCTACATGTCACTCTGCCTTTTATGCTGGATGAAAGAACATCACTCCACATGCTCTATTTTCAGATCTGTATAAGTGTGGAGGCCGTCCTTCACCAAGCTTGTTGGGAACCCAGAATTTCTGGACTAGGGAAACTACGCTGCTTTCATATATATGGCAATGTACTAACACCAACTCGGTTTTCCTATGCAAACTGCTTTTACTTGAAACCGGATTTGCGAAACATTCTGAGAAATCAGAGTAAATGTTTCTGTATGTCACTTTACCTTCAATGCTGGATGAAAGAACGCATCTCCACATGCTCACGTCTGACAGCTGAATGTATGTTGGAACTGTCCTTCACCTAACTTGCAGTAAACCCATTGTTTCTGGTCTAGGGGAACTACGCTACTTACATGTCTAAGGGGAGGCACTCGCTTCAACGTGGATTTCCACAGCTAACTACTTTTACTTTGAAATCGGCATTAGTAAACATGCTGAGAAATCAGAGAATGTGTTTCTACATGTCACTCTGCCTTTTATGCTGGGTGAAATAAGGCCTCTACACATGCTCTATTTTCAAATCTGTATATGTATGGAAGCCGTCCTTCACCTAGCTCGTTGGGAACCAACAGTTTCTGGACTAGGGAAACAACGCTGCTTTCATATATATGCGAACGAACTAGCACCAACTCTCATTTCCACTGCAAGACGTTTTTACTTGAAACGGATTTCAGAAACATGCTAAGAAATCAGAGTGAGTGTTTCAGTATGTCACTTAACCTTCAATGGTGGAAGAAGGAACGCCTCCCAACATGCTCACTTCTGACATCTAAATGTGAGTTGGAGCCATTCACATAACTTCTTCGAAAACAAGGGTTTCTGGTCTAGGGGAACTACGCTGCTTACATATCTAAGCAGAGGCTCTCGCTCCAAAGTGGTTTTCCACAGTAAACTACTCTTCCTTAGAAACTGGCATTAGGAAACATGCTGACAATTCAGAGTAAGTATTTCTGTATGTCACTTAACCTTCAATGCTGGATGAAAGAACGCCTTTCCACAAGATCACTTCTGACACTTGAATTTGTGTTGGAGACGTCCTTCTCCTAACCTGTTAGAAAACCAGAGCTTCTGGAAAACGGGAACTACCCAATTTACATATCAAAGCGGAGGAACTCGATTCAAAGCAGTTTACCAAAGCAAAGTGATTTTTCTTTCAAACCAGCGTTTCAAAGTAAACATAAAAGGCAGAGTGAAATGTACAAACACGTTCTCTGATTTCTCAGTATGTTTCTTAAACCCGGTTTCAAGTAAAAGCGGTTTGCAGTGAAAAACTGAGTTCGTGCTAGTACGTCCCCATATATATGAAAGCAGCGAAGTTTACCTTGGACTGAAAATCTGGGTTTCCAACAAGCTAGGTGAAAGGTGGCTTCCACACTCCTATATTCCTGAAAATTGAGCATGTGGAGAGGCATTCCTTTATGCAGCATAAAAGGCAGAGGGACTTCTAGACACACATTCTCTGATTTCTGACCGTGTTTCTTATGCCGGTTTCAATGTAAAAGCGGTTTGATCTGGAAAACGAAGTTGGAGCGAAAGCCCCCCCTTACAAATGTAAGTAGCGTAGTTACCCTATACAAGAAACTCTGGGGTTCCAACAAGTTAGGTGAAGGACAGCTCCAAGAGAAATTCAGATGTCAAAAGTGAGCTTGTGGAGAGGCTTCTTTCATCCAGCCTTGAAGGTTAAGTTACATACAGAAACAAGTACTCTGATTTCTCAGCATGTTTCTCAAAGCCGGTTTCAAGTAAAAGCCGATTGCAGTGAAAAATCGAGTTCATGCTAGTACTTCCCCATATATTGGAAAGCAGCGTAGTTTACCTTGGAATGAAACACTGGGTTTCCAAAAACTTAGGTGAAGAACGGCTTTCAAACTCGTACAGGTCTGATAATTGAGCATGTTGAGAGGCGTTCCTTCATGCAGCATAAAAGGCAGAGGTGTTCTAGACACAAATTCTCTGATTTGTAAGCATGTTTCCTAACGCCTTTTTCAATGTAAAAGCGATTTAGTGTGGAAAACCACGTTGGAGCGAGTGTCTCCCCTTAGATATGTAAGTAGCGTAGTTCCCCTGTACCAGAAACTATGGATTTCCAACAAGTTAGCTGAAGGACGGCTCCAACGCAAACTCAGATATCAGAATTGAGCTTGTGGAGAGACGTTCTTTCATCCAGCATTGAAGGTTAAGTGACATACAGAAATAATTACTCTGATTTCTCAGCATGTTTCTCAAAGCCGATTTCAAGTAAAGGCGATTTGCAGTTTAAAATTGAGTTAGTACTATTACATCCCGATATATATGGAAGCAGCTTAGTTTGCCTTGGACTGAAACTCTGGGTTTCCAACAAGCTAGGTGAATTACAGCTTCCAAACTCATAGAGTTATGAAAATTGAGCATGTTGAGAGGAGTTCCTTCATGCAGAATAAAATGCAGAGGTATTACAGACACACATTCTCTAAAATTTCAGCATGTTTCCTAACGCCGTTTTCAATGTAAAAGCGATTTAGTGTGGAAAACCACGTTGGAGTGAGCGCCTGCCCTTAGATACGTAAGTAGCTCAGTTCCCCTACAACAGAACCTCTGGTTTTCAAACAAGTTAAGTGAAGGTCGTCTCCAAAACAAATTCAGATGTCAGAAGTAAGCCTGTGGAGAGGAGTTTTTTCATCCAGCATTGAAGGTTAAGTGATATACAGAAACAGATTCTCTGAGTTGTCAGCATGTTTCTCAAAGCCGGTTTCAAACAAAAGAAGTTTGCAGTATAAAACCGAGTCCGTGCTACAAAGTTCCTATACCTATGAAAGAAAAGTAATTTCCATTGGACTGAAACTCTGGGTTATCACAAGGTAGATGAAGGATGGCTTCAACACTCATTCAGTTCTGAATATTGAGAATGTGGAGAGATATTCATTTGTCTAGCATAAAGGGAATGGTGTGCAAGAGAAACACCTACACTGGATTCTCACTATGCTTCCTAGTGCTGGTTTGAAGTTCATGCAGTTTTCATGGTAAATACGAGTTGTAACTAGTATCTCCACATTTATACAAATGTAGTGAATTAAACCACTCATAAGAAACTGTGTGTTCCCAACAGGAAATTTAATTGAAGACTTTCACACACACTTAACACTCAGAATTGTGCAAGTGGAGAGAAGTTCGTTCATCTATAAAAAGGAAAAGGGTTGAAATAGAATCACATACCCTGGACTCACAGTATGATTCAGAGTGACGCTTTGAATTTCACGCAGTTTTCACTGTAAAACTGAGTTGGAGCTAGTACCTCCCCATATATATGCATGTAGTGTATTTACCCACTGAAAAGAAACGGTTTTTCCAACAATTAAGCTTTCTGATGACATGCACAAATATATATCTGTCAGAATTGAGAATGAGAAGAGAAGTTTATCATGCAGTATAAATGGAATGGACTGTAGTAGAAAAAATTACTCTGGTTTCTCAGTATCTTATCATAGATCCGGGCAAATATCATGAACTAGATCTGTAAAGCTGAGTTGGAGCTAGAAATCACAATAAATATGTATGAAGGGCAGATTCCAAAAGAAAAAATAAGTGTTCTTAACAATATAGAAGATTGAAGACTTCCCAAAAATTAAACACTCAATATTCAACATATAGAGAGACGTTTGTTCAACTAACAAAAGGGAGTGGGTCTAGTAGAAAGACTTATAATGGATTTTTACTCGGTTTCCTAGTGCTGGTTTGAAGTTCTTGCAGTATTCACTGAAAACCGGGTTGGAGCTAGTACATCCCCACATATATGTATAGAGTAGAGTTGCAACTGAAAAGAAACTTTGTGTTCCCAAAAAGTTAGGCGAAGGACGGCTTTCACACACACTTATCTCTCAGAACTGAGCATGTGGAGAGACGTTCGTTCATCTAGCACAAAGGGAACGGGTTGCAGGAGAAACTTTTACTCTGGTTTCTCAGTCTGTTTCCTAGTGCCGGTTTGAAGTTCCTGCAGTTTTCACTGTAAAACCGAGTTGGAGCTAGTACCTCCCCATATATATGTATGGAGTGGAGTTTGCAAATGAAAAGAAACTTTGTGTTCCCAAAAAGTTAGGCGAAGGACGGCTTTCACTCACACTTATCTCTCAGAACTGAGCATGTGGAGAGACGTTCGTTCATCTAGCACAAAGGGAAAGGTTTGCAGGAGAAACTTTTACTCTGTTTTCTCAGTCTGTTTCCTGTTGCCAGTTTGAAGTTCCTGCAGTTTTCACTGTAAAACCGAGTTGGAGCTAATACTTCCCCATATATATGTATGCAGGGGAGATAGCAACTGAAAAGAAACTTTGTGTTCCCAAAAAGTTAGGCGAAGGACGGCTTTCACACACACTTATCTCTCAGAACTGAGCATGTGGAGAGACGTTCGTTCATCTAGCACAAAGGGAACGGGTAGCAGAAGAAACTTTTACTCAGGTTCCTCAGTCTGTTTCCTAGTGCCGGTTTGAAGTTCCTGCAGTTTTTACTGTAAAACCGAATTGGAGCTAGAACCTCCCCATATATATGTATGGAGTGGAGTTTGCAAGTGTAAAGAAACTTTGTGTTCCCAACAAGCTATGTGGAGGACGGCTTTCACACACACTTATCTCTTAGACTGAGCATATGCAGAGACGTTCGTTCATTTAGCACAAAGGGAACGGGTTGCAGTAGAAACGTTTAGTCTGGTTTCTCAGTCTGTTTCCTAGTGCTGGTTTGAAGTTCCTGCAGTTTTCACTGTAAAACTTAGTTGGAGCTAGTACCTCCCCATATATATTTATTTAGTGGAGTTGGCAACAGAAAAGAAACTTTGTGTTCCCAAAAAGCTAGGTGAAGGACGGCTTTCAAACACACTTATCTCTCAGAAATGAGCATGTGGAGAGACCTTCGTTCATCTACCACAAATGGAACGGGTTGCAGGGGAAACTTTTACTCTAGTTTCTCAGACTGTTTCCTAGGGTCGGTTTGAACTTCCTGCAGTTTTCACTGTAAAACCGATTTGGAGCTAGTACCTCCCCATTTATATGTATGGAGTGGAGTTAGCAACTGAAAAGAAACTTTGTGTTCCCAACAAGCTAGGTGAAGGACGGCTTTCACACACACTTACCTCTCAGAACTGAGCATGTGGAGAGACGTTCGTTCATCTAGCACAAAGGGAACGGTTTGCAGGAGAAACTTTTACTCTGGTTTGTCAGTCTGTTTCCTAGTGCCGGTTTGAAGTTCCTGCAGTTTTTACTGTAAAACCGATTTGGAGCTAGTACCTCCCCATATATATGTATGGAGTGGAGTTTGCAACTGAAAAGAAACTTTGTGTTCCCAACAAGCTAGGTGAAGGACGGCATTCACACACAGTTATCTCTCAGAACTGAGCATGTGGAGAGACGTTCGTTCATCTAGCACAAAGGGAACGGGTTGCAGGAGAAACTTTTCTCAGGTTTCTCAGTCTGTTTCCTACTGCCGGTTTGAAGTTCCTGCAGTTTTCACTGTAAAACCTAGTTGGACCTAGTACCTCCCCATATATATGTATGGAGTGGAGTTTGCAACTGAAAAGAAACTTTGTGTTCCCAACAAGCTAGGTGAAGGACGGCTTTCACACACACATATCTCTCAGAAATGAGCATGTGGAGAGACGTTCATTCATCTAGCACAAAGGAAACGGGTTGCAGGAGAAACTTTTACTCTGGTTTCCAGTCTGTTTCCTAGTGCCGGTTTGAAGTTCCTGCAGTTTTTACTGTAAAACCGAATTGGAGCTTGTACCTCCCATATATATGTATGGAGTGGAGTTTGCAACAGAAAAGAAACTTTGTTTTCCCAACAAGCTAGGTGAAGGACGGCTTTCACACACACTTATCTCTCAGAACTGAGCATGTGGAGAGACGTTCGTTCATCTAGCAAAAAGGGAACGGGTTGCAGGAGAAACTTTTCTCAGGTTTCTCAGTCTGTTTCCTACTGCCGGTTTGATGTTCCTGCAGTTTTCACTGTAAACCAGAGCTGGAGCTAGTACCTCCCCATATATGTGAATGAAGTGGAGTTTGCAAGTGAAAAGAAACTTTGTGTTCCCAACAAGCTAGGTGAAGGACGGCTTTCACACACACTTAAATCTCTGAAATCAGCATGTGGAGAGATGTTCGTTCATCTAGCACAATGGGAACGGGTTGCAGGTGTAACATTTACTCTGGTATCTCAGTCTGTTTCCTAGTGCCTGTTTGAAGTTCCTGCAGTTTTCACTGTAAAACAGAGTTGGAGCTAGTACCTCCCCATATATATGTATGAAGTGGAGTTTGCAACTGAAAAGAAACTTTGTGTTCCCAAAAAGCTATGTGGAGGAAGGCTTTCACACACACTTATCTCTCAGAACTGAGCATGTGGAGAGACGTTCGTTCATCTAGCACAAAGGGAACGGGTTGCAGGAGAAAGTATTACTCTGGTTTCTCAGTCTGTTTCCTAGGGCCGGTTTGAAGTTCCTGCAGTTTTCACTGTAAAACCGAGTTGGAGCTAGTACCTCCCATATATATGTATGGAGGGGAGTTTGCAACTGAAAAGAAACTTTGTGTTCCAAAAAAGCTAGGTGAAGGACGGATTTCACACACACTTATCCTTCAGAACTGAGCATGTGGAGAGACGTTCGTTCATCTAGCACAAAGGGAACGGGTTGCAGGAGAAACTTTTCTCAGGTTTCTCAGTCTGTTTCCTACTGCCGGTTTGAAGTTCCTGCAGTTTTCACTGTAAAACCTAGTTGGACCTAGTACCTCCCCATATATATGTATGGAGTGGAGTTTGCAACTGAAAAGAAACTTTGTGTTCCCAACAAGCTAGGTGAAGGACGGCTTTCACACACACATATCTCTCAGAAATGAGCATGTGGAGAGACGTTCATTCATCTAGCACAAAGGAAACGGGTTGCAGGAGAAACTTTTACTCTGGTTTCCAGTCTGTTTCCTAGTGCCGGTTTGAAGTTCCTGCAGTTTTTACTGTAAAACCGAATTGGAGCTAGTACCTCCCATATATATGTATGGAGTGGAGTTTGCAACAGAAAAGAAACTTTGTTTTCCCAACAAGCTAGGTGAAGGACGGCTTTCACACACACTTATCTCTCAGAACTGAGCATGTGGAGAGACGTTCGTTCATCTAGCAAAAAGGGAACGGGTTGCAGGAGAAACTTTTCTCAGGTTTCTCAGTCTGTTTCCTACTGCCGGTTTGATGTTCCTGCAGTTTTCACTGTAAACCAGAGCTGGAGCTAGTACCTCCCCATATATGTGAATGAAGTGGAGTTTGCAAGTGAAAAGAAACTTTGTGTTCCCAACAAGCTAGGTGAAGGACGGCTTTCACACACACTTAAATCTCTGAAATCAGCATGTGGAGAGATGTTCGTTCATCTAGCACAATGGGAACGGGTTGCAGGTGTAACATTTACTCTGGTATCTCAGTCTGTTTCCTAGTGCCTGTTTGAAGTTCCTGCAGTTTTCACTGTAAAACAGAGTTGGAGCTAGTACCTCCCCATATATATGTATGAAGTGGAGTTTGCAAGTGAAAAGAAACTTTGTGTTCCCAAAAAGCTATGTGGAGGAAGGCTTTCACACACACTTATCTCTCAGAACTGAGCATGTGGAGAGACGTTCGTTCATCTAGCACAAAGGGAACGGGTTGCAGGAGAAAGTATTACTCTGGTTTCTCAGTCTGTTTCCTAGGGCCGGTTTGAAGTTCCTGCAGTTTTCACTGTAAAACCGAGTTGGAGCTAGTACCTCCCATATATATGTATGGAGGGGAGTTTGCAACTGAAAAGAAACTTTGTGTTCCAAAAAAGCTAGGTGAAGGACGGATTTCACACACACTTATCCTTCAGAACTGAGCATGTGGAGAGACGTTCGTTCATCTAACACAAAGGCAACGGTTTGCAGGAGAAACTTTTACTCTTGTTTCTCAGTCTGTTTCTTAGTGCCGGTTTGAAGTTCCTGCAGTTTTCACTGTAAAACCGAGTTGGAGCTAATACTTCCCCATATATATGTATGCAGGGGAGATAGCAACTGAAAAGAAACTTTGTGTTCCCAAAAAGTTAGGCGAAGGACGGCTTTCACACACACTTATCTCTCAGAACTGAGCATGTGGAGAGACGTTCGTTCATCTAGCACAAATGGAACGGGTAGCAGGAGAAACTTTTACTCAGGTTCCTCAGTCTGTTTCCTAGTGCCGGTTTGAAGTTCCTGCAGTTTTTACTGTAAAACCGAATTGGAGCTAGAACCTCCCCATATATATGTATGGAGTGGAGTTTGCAAGTGTAAAGAAACTTTGTGTTCCCAACAAGCTATGTGGAGGACGGCTTTCACACACACTTATCTCTTAGACTGAGCATATGCAGAGACGTTCGTTCATTTAGCACAAAGGGAACGGGTTGCAGTAGAAACGTTTAGTCTGGTTTCTCAGTCTGTTTCCTAGTGCTGGTTTGAAGTTCCTGCAGTTTTCACTGTAAAACTTAGTTGGAGCTAGTACCTCACCATATATATTTATGGAGTGGAGTTTGATACTGAAAAGAAACTTTGTGTTCCCAACAAGCTAGGTGAAGTTCGGCTTTCACACACACTTATCTCTCAGAACTCAGCATGTGGAGAGACGTTCGTTCATCTAGCACAAAGGGAACGGGTTGCAGGAGTAACTTTTACTCTGGTTTCTCAGTCTGTTTCCTAGTGCCTGTTTGAAGTTCCTGCAGTTTTCACTGTAAAACAGAGTTGGAGCTAGTACCTCCCCATATATATGTATGGAGTGGAGTTTGCAAGTGAAAAGAATCTTTGTGTTCCCAACAAGCTATGTGAAGGACGGATTTCACACACACATATCTCTCAGAACTGAGCATGTGGGGAGACTTTCGTTCATCTAGCATAAAAGGGAACGGTTTGCAAGAGAAACTTTTACTCTGGTTTCTCAGTCTGTTTCCTAATGCCGGGTTGAAGTTCCTGCAATTTTCATGTAAAACAGAGTTGGAGCTAGTACCTCCCCATATATATTTATTTAGTGGAGTTGGCAACAGAAAAGAAACTTTGTGTTCCCAAAAAGCTAGGTGAAGGACGGCTTTCAAACACACTTATCTCTCAGAAATGAGCATGTGGAGAGACCTTCGTTCATCTACCACAAATGGAACGGGTTGCAGGGAAACTTTTACTCTAGTTTCTCAGACTGTTTCCTAGGGTCGGTTTGAAGTTCCTGCAGTTTTTACTGTAAAACCGAATTGGAGCTTGTACCTCCCATATATATGTATGGAGTGGAGTTTGCAACAGAAAAGAAACTTTGTTTTCCCAACAAGCTAGGTGAAGGACGGCTTTCACACACACTTATCTCTCAGAACTGAGCATGTGGAGAGACGTTCGTTCATCTAGCAAAAAGGGAACGGGTTGCAGGAGAAACTTTTCTCAGGTTTCTCAGTCTGTTTCCTACTGCCGGTTTGATGTTCCTGCAGTTTTCACTGTAAACCAGAGCTGGAGCTAGTACCTCCCCATATATGTGAATGAAGTGGAGTTTGCAAGTGAAAAGAAACTTTGTGTTCCCAACAAGCTAGGTGAAGGACGGCTTTCACACACACTTAAATCTCTGAAATCAGCATGTGGAGAGATGTTCGTTCATCTAGCACAATGGGAACGGGTTGCAGGTGTAACATTTACTCTGGTATCTCAGTCTGTTTCCTAGTGCCTGTTTGAAGTTCCTGCAGTTTTCACTGTAAAACAGAGTTGGAGCTAGTACCTCCCCATATATATGTATGAAGTGGAGTTTGCAACTGAAAAGAAACTTTGTGTTCCCAAAAAGCTATGTGGAGGAAGGCTTTCACACACACTTATCTCTCAGAACTGAGCATGTGGAGAGACGTTCGTTCATCTAGCACAAAGGGAACGGGTTGCAGGAGAAAGTATTACTCTGGTTTCTCAGTCTGTTTCCTAGGGCCGGTTTGAAGTTCCTGCAGTTTTCACTGTAAAACCGAGTTGGAGCTAGTACCTCCCATATATATGTATGGAGGGGAGTTTGCAACTGAAAAGAAACTTTGTGTTCCAAAAAAGCTAGGTGAAGGACGGATTTCACACACACTTATCCTTCAGAACTGAGCATGTGGAGAGACGTTCGTTCATCTAGCACAAAGGGAACGGGTTGCAGGAGAAACTTTTCTCAGGTTTCTCAGTCTGTTTCCTACTGCCGGTTTGAAGTTCCTGCAGTTTTCACTGTAAAACCTAGTTGGACCTAGTACCTCCCCATATATATGTATGGAGTGGAGTTTGCAACTGAAAAGAAACTTTGTGTTCCCAACAAGCTAGGTGAAGGACGGCTTTCACACACACATATCTCTCAGAAATGAGCATGTGGAGAGACGTTCATTCATCTAGCACAAAGGAAACGGGTTGCAGGAGAAACTTTTACTCTGGTTTCCAGTCTGTTTCCTAGTGCCGGTTTGAAGTTCCTGCAGTTTTTACTGTAAAACCGAATTGGAGCTAGTACCTCCCATATATATGTATGGAGTGGAGTTTGCAACAGAAAAGAAACTTTGTTTTCCCAACAAGCTAGGTGAAGGACGGCTTTCACACACACTTATCTCTCAGAACTGAGCATGTGGAGAGACGTTCGTTCATCTAGCAAAAAGGGAACGGGTTGCAGGAGAAACTTTTCTCAGGTTTCTCAGTCTGTTTCCTACTGCCGGTTTGATGTTCCTGCAGTTTTCACTGTAAACCAGAGCTGGAGCTAGTACCTCCCCATATATGTGAATGAAGTGGAGTTTGCAAGTGAAAAGAAACTTTGTGTTCCCAACAAGCTAGGTGAAGGACGGCTTTCACACACACTTAAATCTCTGAAATCAGCATGTGGAGAGATGTTCGTTCATCTAGCACAATGGGAACGGGTTGCAGGTGTAACATTTACTCTGGTATCTCAGTCTGTTTCCTAGTGCCTGTTTGAAGTTCCTGCAGTTTTCACTGTAAAACAGAGTTGGAGCTAGTACCTCCCCATATATATGTATGAAGTGGAGTTTGCAAGTGAAAAGAAACTTTGTGTTCCCAAAAAGCTATGTGGAGGAAGGCTTTCACACACACTTATCTCTCAGAACTGAGCATGTGGAGAGACGTTCGTTCATCTAGCACAAAGGGAACGGGTTGCAGGAGAAAGTATTACTCTGGTTTCTCAGTCTGTTTCCTAGGGCCGGTTTGAAGTTCCTGCAGTTTTCACTGTAAAACCGAGTTGGAGCTAGTACCTCCCATATATATGTATGGAGGGGAGTTTGCAACTGAAAAGAAACTTTGTGTTCCAAAAAAGCTAGGTGAAGGACGGATTTCACACACACTTATCCTTCAGAACTGAGCATGTGGAGAGACGTTCGTTCATCTAACACAAAGGCAACGGTTTGCAGGAGAAACTTTTACTCTTGTTTCTCAGTCTGTTTCTTAGTGCCGGTTTGAAGTTCCTGCAGTTTTCACTGTAAAACCGAGTTGGAGCTAATACTTCCCCATATATATGTATGCAGGGGAGATAGCAACTGAAAAGAAACTTTGTGTTCCCAAAAAGTTAGGCGAAGGACGGCTTTCACACACACTTATCTCTCAGAACTGAGCATGTGGAGAGACGTTCGTTCATCTAGCACAAATGGAACGGGTAGCAGGAGAAACTTTTACTCAGGTTCCTCAGTCTGTTTCCTAGTGCCGGTTTGAAGTTCCTGCAGTTTTTACTGTAAAACCGAATTGGAGCTAGAACCTCCCCATATATATGTATGGAGTGGAGTTTGCAAGTGTAAAGAAACTTTGTGTTCCCAACAAGCTATGTGGAGGACGGCTTTCACACACACTTATCTCTTAGACTGAGCATATGCAGAGACGTTCGTTCATTTAGCACAAAGGGAACGGGTTGCAGTAGAAACGTTTAGTCTGGTTTCTCAGTCTGTTTCCTAGTGCTGGTTTGAAGTTCCTGCAGTTTTCACTGTAAAACTTAGTTGGAGCTAGTACCTCACCATATATATTTATGGAGTGGAGTTTGATACTGAAAAGAAACTTTGTGTTCCCAACAAGCTAGGTGAAGTTCGGCTTTCACACACACTTATCTCTCAGAACTCAGCATGTGGAGAGACGTTCGTTCATCTAGCACAAAGGGAACGGGTTGCAGGAGTAACTTTTACTCTGGTTTCTCAGTCTGTTTCCTAGTGCCTGTTTGAAGTTCCTGCAGTTTTCACTGTAAAACAGAGTTGGAGCTAGTACCTCCCCATATATATGTATGGAGTGGAGTTTGCAAGTGAAAAGAATCTTTGTGTTCCCAACAAGCTATGTGAAGGACGGATTTCACACACACATATCTCTCAGAACTGAGCATGTGGGGAGACTTTCGTTCATCTAGCATAAAAGGGAACGGTTTGCAAGAGAAACTTTTACTCTGGTTTCTCAGTCTGTTTCCTAATGCCGGGTTGAAGTTCCTGCAATTTTCATGTAAAACAGAGTTGGAGCTAGTACCTCCCCATATATATTTATTTAGTGGAGTTGGCAACAGAAAAGAAACTTTGTGTTCCCAAAAAGCTAGGTGAAGGACGGCTTTCAAACACACTTATCTCTCAGAAATGAGCATGTGGAGAGACCTTCGTTCATCTACCACAAATGGAACGGGTTGCAGGGAAACTTTTACTCTAGTTTCTCAGACTGTTTCCTAGGGTCGGTTTGAACTTCCTGCAGTTTTCACTGTAAAACCGATTTGGAGCTAGTACCTCCCCATTTATATGTATGGAGTGGAGTTTGCAACTGAAAAGAAACTTTGTGTTCCCAACAAGCTAGGTGAAGGACGGCTTTCACACACACTTACCTCTCAGAACTGAGCATGTGGAGAGACGTTCGTTCATCTAGCACAAAGGGAAAGGTTTGCAGGAGAAACTTTTACTCTGGTTTGTCAGTCTGTTTCCTAGTGCCGGTTTGAAGTTCCTGCAGTTTTTACTGTAAAACCGATTTGGAGCTAGTACCTCCCCATATATATGTATGGAGTGGAGTTTGCAACTGAAAAGAAACTTTGTGTTCCCAACAAGCTAGGTGAAGGACGGCATTCACACACAGTTATCTCTCAGAACTGAGCATGTGGAGAGACGTTCGTTCATCTAGCACAAAGGGAACGGGTTGCAGGAGAAACTTTTCTCAGGTTTCTCAGTCTGTTTCCTACTGCCGGTTTGAAGTTCCTGCAGTTTTCACTGTAAAACCTAGTTGGAGCTAGTACCTCCCCATATATATGTATGGAGTGGAGTTTGCAACTGAAAAGAAACTTTGTGTTCCCAACAAGCTAGGTGAAGGACGGCTTTCACACACACATATCTCTCAGAAATGAGCATGTGGAGAGACGTTCATTCATCTAGCACAAAGGAAACGGGTTGCAGGAGAAACTTTTACTCTGGTTTCCAGTCTGTTTCCTAGTGCCGGTTTGAAGTTCCTGCAGTTTTTACTGTAAAACAGAATTGGAGCTAGTACCTCCCCATATATATGTATGGAGTGGAGTTTGCAACAGAAAAGAAACTTTGTGTTCCCAACAAGCTAGGTGAAGGACGGCTTTCACACACACTTATCTCTCAGAACTGAGCATGTGGAGAGACGTTCGTTCATCTAGCAAAAAGGGAACGGGTTGCAGGAGAAACTTTTCTCAGGTTTCTCAGTCTGTTTCCTACTGCCGGTTTGATGTTCCTGCAGTTTTCACTGTAAACCCGAGCTGGAGCTAGTACCTCCCCATATATGTGAATGAAGTGGAGTTTGCAAGTGAAAAGAAACTTTGTGTTCCCAACAAGCTAGGTGAAGGACGGCTTTCACACACACTTAACTCTCTGAAATCAGCATGTGGAGAGATGTTCGTTCATCTAGCACAATGGGAACGGGTTGCAGGTGTAACATTTACTCTGGTATCTCAGTCTGTTTCCTAGTGCCTGTTTGAAGTTCCTGCAGTTTTCACTGTAAAACAGAGTTGGAGCTAGTACCTCCCCATATATATGTATGAAGTGGAGTTTGCAAGTGAAAAGAAACTTTGTGTTCCCAAAAAGCTATGTGGAGGAAGGCTTTCACACACACTTATCTCTCAGAACTGAGCATGTGGAGAGACGTTCGTTCATCTAGCACAAAGGGAACGGGTTGCAGGAGAAAGTATTACTCTGGTTTCTCAGTCTGTTTCCTAGGGCCGGTTTGAAGTTCCTGCAGTTTTCACTGTAAAACCGAGTTGGAGCTAGTACCTCCCATATATATGTATGGAGGGGAGTTTGCAACTGAAAAGAAACTTTGTGTTCCAAAAAAGCTAGGTGAAGGACGGATTTCACACACACTTATCCTTCAGAACTGAGCATGTGGAGAGACGTTCGTTCATCTAACACAAAGGCAACGGTTTGCAGGAGAAACTTTTACTCTGGTTTCTCAGTCTGTTTCTTAGTGCCGGTTTGAAGTTCCTGCAGTTTTCACTGTAAAACCGAGTTGGAGCTTTTACCTCCCGATATATATGTATGGATTGCAATTTGCAACTGAAAAGAAACTTTGTGTTCCCAAAAAGCTAGGTGAAGGACGGCTTTCACACACACTTATCTCTCAGAACTGAGCTTGTGGAGAGACTTTCGTTCATCTAGCACAAAGGAACGGGTTGCAGGAGAAACATTTACTCTGGTTTCTCAGTCTGTTTCCTAGTGTCGGTTTGAAGTTCCTGCAGTTTTCACTGTAAAACAGAGTTGGAGCTAGTACCTCCCCATATATATGTATGGAGTGGAGTTTGCAACTGAAAAGAAACTTTGTGTTCCCAACAAGCTAGTTGAAGCACGGCTTTCACACAAAATTATCTCTCAGATATGAGCATGTGGAGAGACGTTCGTTCATCTAGCACAAAGGGAAAGGTTTGCAGGAGAAACTTTTACTCTGTTTTCTCAGTCTGTTTCCTGTTGCCAGTTTGAAGTTCCTGCAGTTTTCACTGTAAAACCGAGTTGGAGCTAATACTTCCCCATATATATGTATGCAGGGGAGATAGCAACTGAAAAGAAACTTTGTGTTCCCAAAAAGTTAGGCGAAGGACGGCTTTCACACACACTTATCTCTCAGAACTGAGCATGTGGAGAGACGTTCGTTCATCTAGCACAAAGGGAAAGGTTTGCAGGAGAAACTTTTACTCTGGTTTGTCAGTCTGTTTCCTAGTGCCGGTTTGAAGTTCCTGCAGTTTTTACTGTAAAACCGATTTGGAGCTAGTACCTCCCCATATATATGTATGGAGTGGAGTTTGCAACTGAAAAGAAACTTTGTGTTCCCAACAAGCTAGGTGAAGGACGGCATTCACACACAGTTATCTCTCAGAACTGAGCATGTGGAGAGACGTTCGTTCATCTAGCACAAAGGGAACGGGTTGCAGGAGAAACTTTTCTCAGGTTTCTCAGTCTGTTTCCTACTGCCGGTTTGAAGTTCCTGCAGTTTTCACTGTAAAACCTAGTTGGAGCTAGTACCTCCCCATATATATGTATGGAGTGGAGTTTGCAACTGAAAAGAAACTTTGTGTTCCCAACAAGCTAGGTGAAGGACGGCTTTCACACACACTTATCTCTCAGAACTGAGCATGTGGAGAGACGTTCGTTCATCTAGCAAAAAGGGAACGGGTTGCAGGAGAAACTTTTCTCAGGTTTCTCAGTCTGTTTCCTACTGCCGGTTTGATGTTCCTGCAGTTTTCACTGTAAACCCGAGCTGGAGCTAGTACCTCCCCATATATGTGAATGAAGTGGAGTTTGCAAGTGAAAAGAAACTTTGTGTTCCCAACAAGCTAGGTGAAGGACGGCTTTCACACACACTTAACTCTCTGAAATCAGCATGTGGAGAGATGTTCGTTCATCTAGCACAATGGGAACGGGTTGCAGGTGTAACATTTACTCTGGTATCTCAGTCTGTTTCCTAGTGCCTGTTTGAAGTTCCTGCAGTTTTCACTGTAAAACAGAGTTGGAGCTAGTACCTCCCCATATATATGTATGAAGTGGAGTTTGCAAGTGAAAAGAAACTTTGTGTTCCCAAAAAGCTATGTGGAGGAAGGCTTTCACACACACTTATCTCTCAGAACTGAGCATGTGGAGAGACGTTCGTTCATCTAGCACAAAGGGAACGGGTTGCAGGAGAAAGTATTACTCTGGTTTCTCAGTCTGTTTCCTAGGGCCGGTTTGAAGTTCCTGCAGTTTTCACTGTAAAACCGAGTTGGAGCTAGTACCTCCCATATATATGTATGGAGGGGAGTTGGCAACTGAAAGGAAACTTTGTGTTCCAAAAAAGCTAGGTGAAGGACGGATTTCACACACACTTATCCTTCAGAACTGAGCATGTGGAGAGACGTTCGTTCATCTAACACAAAGGCAACGGTTTGCAGGGGAAACTTTTACTCTGGTTTCTCAGTCTGTTTCTTAGTGCCGGTTTGAAGTTCCTGCAGTTTTCACTGTAAAACCGAGTTGGAGCTTTTACCTCCCGATATATATGTATGGATTGCAATTTGCAACTGAAAAGAAACTTTGTGTTCCCAAAAAGCTAGGTGAAGGACGGCTTTCACACACACTTATCTCTCAGAACTGAGCTTGTGGAGAGACTTTCGTTCATCTAGCACAAAGGAACGGGTTGCAGGAGAAACATTTACTCTGGTTTCTCAGTCTGTTTCCTAGTGTCGGTTTGAAGTTCCTGCAGTTTTCACTGTAAAACAGAGTTGGAGCTAGTACCTCCCCATATATATGTATGGAGTGGAGTTTGCAACTGAAAAGAAACTTTGTGTTCCCAACAAGCTAGTTGAAGCACGGCTTTCACACAAAATTATCTCTCAGATATGAGCATGTGGAGAGACGTTCGTTCATCTAGCACAAAGGGAAAGGTTTGCAGGAGAAACTTTTACTCTGTTTTCTCAGTCTGTTTCCTGTTGCCAGTTTGAAGTTCCTGCAGTTTTCACTGTAAAACCGAGTTGGAGCTAATACTTCCCCATATATATGTATGCAGGGGAGATAGCAACTGAAAAGAAACTTTGTGTTCCCAAAAAGTTAGGCGAAGGACGGCTTTCACACACACTTATCTCTCAGAACTGAGCATGTGGAGAGACGTTCGTTCATCTAGCACAAATGGAACGGGTAGCAGGAGAAACTTTTACTCAGGTTCCTCAGTCTGTTTCCTAGTGCCGGTTTGAAGTTCCTGCAGTTTTTACTGTAAAACCGAATTGGAGCTAGAACCTCCCCATATATATGTATGGAGTGGAGTTTGCAAGTGTAAAGAAACTTTGTGTTCCCAACAAGCTATGTGGAGGACGGCTTTCACACACACTTATCTCTTAGACTGAGCATATGCAGAGACGTTCGTTCATTTAGCACAAAGAGAACGGGTTGCAGTAGAAACGTTTACTCTGGTTTCTCAGTCTGTTTCCTAGTGCCAGTTTGAAGTTCCTGCAGGTTTCACTGTAAAACCGAGTTGGAGCTAGTACCTCCCCATATATATGTATGGATTGGAGTTTGCAAATGAAAAGAATCTTTGTGTTCCCAACAAGCTATGTGAAGGACGAATTTCACACACACATATCTCTCAGAACTGAGCATGTGGGGAGACTTTCGTTCATCTAGCATAAAAGGGAACGGTTTGCAAAAGAAACTTTTACTCTGGTTTCTCAGTCTGTTTCCTAATGCCGGGTTGAAGTTCCTGCAATTTTCATGTAAAACAGAGTTGGAGCTAGTACCTCCCCATATATATTTATTTAGTGGAGTTGGCAACAGAAAAGAAACTTTGTGTTCCCAAAAAGCTAGGTGAAGGACGGCTTTCAAACACACTTATCTCTCAGAAATGAGCATGTGGAGAGACCTTCGTTCATCTACCACAAATGGAACGGGTTGCAGGGGAAACTTTTACTCTGGTTTCTCAGACTGTTTCCTAGGGTCGGATTGAACTTCCTGCAGTTTTCACTGTAAAACCGATTTGGAACTAGTACCTCCCCATTTATATGTATGGAGTGGAGTTTGCAACTGAAAAGAAACTTTGTGTTCCCAACAAGGAAGGTGAAAGACGGCTTTCACACACACTTACCTCTCAGAACTGAGCATGTGGAGAGACGTTCGTTCATCTAGCACAAAGGGAACGGTTTGCAGGAGAAACTTTTACTCTGGTTTGTCAGTCTGTTTCCTAGTGCCGGTTTGAAGTTCCTGCAGTTTTTACTGTAAAACCGAGTTGGAGCTAGTACATACACATATATATCTATGGAGTGGAGTTTGTAACTGAAAAGAAACTTTGTGTTCCCAACAAGCTAGGTGAAGGACGGCATTCACACACAGTTATCTCTCAGAACTGAGCATGTGGAGAGACGTTCGTTCATCTAGCACAAAGGGAACGGGTTGCAGGAGAAACTTTTCTCAGTTTTCTCAGTCTGTTTCCTACTGCCGGTTTGAAGTTCCTGCAGTTTTCACTGTAAAACCTAGTTGGAGCTAGTACCTCCCCATATATATGTATGGAGTGGAGTTTGCAACTGAAAAGAAACTTTGTGTTCCCAACAAGCTAGGTGAAGGACGGCTTTCACACACACATATCTCTCAGAAATGAGCATGTGGAGAGATATTCATTCATCTAGCACAAAGGGAACGGGTTGCAGGAGAAACGTTTACTCTGGTTTCCAGTCTGTTTCCTAGTGCCGGTTTGAAGTTCCTGCAGTTTTTACTGTAAAACCGAATTGGAGCTAGTACCTCCCCATATATATGTATGGAGTGGAGTTTGCAACTGAAAAGAAACTTTGTGTTCCCAACAAGCTAGGTGAAGGACGGCTTTCACACACACTTATCTCTCAGAACTGAGCATGTGGAGAGACGTTCGTTTATCTAGCAAAAAGGGAACGGGTTGCAGGAGAAACTTTTCTCAGGTTTCTCAGTCTGTTTCCTACTGCCGGTTTGATGTTCCTGCAGTTTTCACTGTAAACCCGAGCTGGAGCTAGTACCTCCCCATATATGTGAATGAAGTGGAGTTTGCAAGTGAAAAGAAACTTTGTGTTCCCAACAAGCTAGGTGAAGGACGGCTTTCACACACACTTAACTCTCTGAAATCAGCATGTGGAGAGACGTTCGTTCATCTAGCAAAATGGGAACGGGTTGCAGGAGTAACATTTACTCTGGTATCTCAGTCTGTTTCCTAGTGCCTGTTTGAAGTTCCTGCAGTTTTCACTGTAAAACAGAGTTGGAGCTAGTACCTCCCCATATATATGTATGAAGTGGAGTTTGCAAGTGAAAAGAAACTTTGTGTTCCCAACAAGCTATGTGAAGGTCGGCTTTCACACACACATATCTCTCAGAACTGAGCATGTGGGGAGACTTTCGTTCATCTAGCATAAAAGGGAACGGTTTGCAAGAGAAACTTTTACTCTGGTTTCTCAGTCTGTTTCCTAGGGCCGGTTTGAAGTTCCTGCAATTTTCATGTAAAACAGAGTTGGTGCTAGTACCTCCCCATATATATTTATGGAGTGGAGTTGGCAACAGAAAAGAAACTATTTGTTCCCAAAAAGCTAGGTGAAGGACGGCTTTCACACACACTTATCTCTCAGAACTGAGCATGTGGAGAGACCTTCGTTCATCTAGTACAAATGGAACGGGTTGCAGGGGAAACTTTTACTCTGGTTTCTCAGTCTGTTTCTTAGTGCCGGTTTGAAGTTCCTGCAGTTTTCACTGTAAAACCGAGTTGGAGCTTGTACCTCCCGATATATATGTATGGATTGCAATTTGCAACTGAAAAGAAACTTTGTGTTCCCAAAAAGCTAGGTGAAGGACGGCTTTCACACACACTTATCTCTCAGAACTGAGCTTGTGGAGAGACGTTCGTTCATCTAGCACAAATGGAACGGGTAGCAGGAGAAACTTTTACTCTGGTTTCCAGTCTGTTTCCTACTGCCGGTTTGATGTTACTGCAGTTTTCACTGTAAACCCGAGCTGGAGCTAGTACCTCCCCATATATGTGAATGAAGTGGAGTTTGCAAGTGAAAAGAAACTTTGTGTTCCCAACAAGCTAGGTGAAGGACGGCTTTCACACACACTTAACTCTCTGAAATCAGCATGTGGAGAGACGTTCGTTCATCTAGCAAAATGGGAACGGGTTGCAGGAGTAACTTTTACTCTGGTATCTCAGTCTGTTTCCTAGTGCCTGTTTGAAGTTCCTGCAGTTTTCACTGTAAAACAGAGTTGGAGCTAGTACCTCCCCATATATATGTATGAAGTGGAGTTTGCAAGTGAAAAGAAACTTTGTGTTCCCAACAAGCTAGGTGAAGGACGGCTTCCGCACAAACTTATATCTCAGAACTGAGCATGTGGAGAGACTTTCGTTCATCTAGCACAAAGGAACGGGTTGCAGGAGAAACGTTTACTCTGGTTTCTCAGTCTGTTTCCTAGTGCCGGTTTGAAGTTCCTGCAGTTTTCACTGTAAAACCTAGTTGGAGCTAGTACCTCCCCATACATATCTATGGAGTGGAGTTTGAAACTGAAAAGAAATTTTGTGTTCCCAACAAGCTAGGTGAAGTTCGGCTTTCACACACACTTATCTCTCAGAACTCAGCATGTAGAGAGACGTTCGTTCATCTAGCACAATGGGAACGGGTTACAGGAGTAACTTTTACTCTGGTTTCTCAGTCTGTTTCCTAGTGCTTGTTTGAAGTTCCTGTAGTTTTCACAGTAAAACAGAGTTGGAGCTAGTACCTCCCCATATATATGTATGGAGTGGAGTTTGCAAATGAAAAGAATCTTTGTGTTCCCAGCAAGCTATGTGAAGGTCGGCTTTCACACACACATATCTCTCAGAACTGAGCATGTGGGGAGACTTTCGTTCATCTAGCATAAAAGGGAACGGTTTGCAAGAGAAACTTTTACTCTGGTTTCTCAGTCTGTTTCCTAGGGCCGGTTTGAAGTTCCTGCAGTTTTCACTGTAAAACTTAGTTGGAGCTAGTACCTCCCCATATATATTTATGGAGTGGATTTGGCAACAGAAAAGAAACTATTTGTTCCCAAAAAGCTAGGTGAAGGACGGCTTTCACACACACTTATCTCTCAGAACTGAGCATGTGGAGAGACCTTCGTTCATCTAGTACAAATGGAACGGGTTGCAGGAGAAACTTTTACTCTGGTTTCTCAGTCTGTTTCCTGTTGCCGGTTTGAATTTCCTGCAGTTTTCACTGTAAAACCGAGTTGGATCTAGTACCTCCCCATATATATGTATGGATTGGAGTTTGCAAATGAAAAGAAACTGTGTTCCAAACAAGCTAGGTGAAGGGCGGCTTTCACACACACTTATCTCTCTGAAATCAGCATGTGGAGAGACGTTCGTTCATCTAGCACAAATGGAACGGGTTGCAGGTGAAATTTTACTCTGGTTTCTCAATCTGTTTCCTGTTGCCGGTTAGAAATTCCTGCAGTTTTCACTGTAAAACCGAGTTGGAGTTAGTACCTCCCCATATATATGTATGGAGTGGAGTTGGCAACTGAAAAGAAACTTTGTGTTCCAAAAAAGCTAGGTGAAGGACGGATTTCACACACACTTATCCTTCAGAACTGAGCATGTGGAGAGACGTTCGTTCATCTAACACAAAGGCAACGGTTTGCAGGAGAAACTTTTACTCTGGTTTCTCAGTCTGTTTCTTAGTGCCGGTTTGAAGTTCCTGCAGTTTTCACTGTAAAACCGAGTTGGAGCTTTTACCTCCCGATATATAAGTATGGATTGCAATTTGCAACTGAAAAGAAACTTTGTGTTCCCAAAAAGCTAGGTGAAGGACGGCTTTCACACACACTTATCTCTCAGAACTGAGCTTGTGGAGAGACTTTCGTTCATCTAGCACAAAGGAACGGGTTGCAGGAGAAACATTTACTCTGGTTTCTCAGTCTGTTTCCTAGTGTCGGTTTGAAGTTCCTGCAGTTTTCACTGTAAAACAGAGTTGGAGCTAGTACCTCCCCATATATATGTATGGAGTGGAGTTTGCAACTGAAAAGAAACTTTGTGTTCCCAACAAGCTAGTTGAAGCACGGCTTTCACACAAAATTATCTCTCAGATATGAGCATGTGGAGAGACGTTCGTTCATCTAGCACAAAGGGAAAGGTTTGCAGGAGAAACTTTTACTCTGTTTTCTCAGTCTGTTTCCTGTTGCCAGTTTGAAGTTCCTGCAGTTTTCACTGTAAAACCGAGTTGGAGCTAATACTTCCCCATATATATGTATGCAGGGGAGATAGCAACTGAAAAGAAACTTTGTGTTCCCAAAAAGTTAGGCGAAGGACGGCTTTCACACACACTTATCTCTCAGAACTGAGCATGTGGAGAGACGTTCGTTCATCTAGCACAAATGGAACGGGTAGCAGGAGAAACTTTTACTCAGGTTCCTCAGTCTGTTTCCTAGTGCCGGTTTGAAGTTCCTGCAGTTTTTACTGTAAAACCGAATTGGAGCTAGAACCTCCCCATATATATGTATGGAGTGGAGTTTGCAAGTGTAAAGAAACTTTGTGTTCCCAACAAGCTATGTGGAGGACGGCTTTCACACACACTTATCTCTTAGACTGAGCATATGCAGAGACGTTCGTTCATTTAGCACAAAGGGAACGGGTTGCAGTAGAAACGTTTACTCTGGTTTCTCAGTCTGTTTCCTAGTGCCGGTTTGAAGTTCCTGCAGGTTTCACTGTAAAACATAGTTGGAGCTAGTACCTCCCCATATATATTTATGGAGTGGAGTTTGATACTGAAAAGAAACTTTGTGTTCCCAACAAGCTAGGTGAAGTTCGGCTTTCACACACACTTATCTCTCAGAACTCAGCATGTGGAGAGACGTTCGTTCATCTAGCACAAAGGGAACGGTTTGCAGGAGTAACTTTTACTCTGGTTTCTCAGTCTGTTTCCTAGTGCCTGTTTGAAGTTCCTGCAGTTTTCACTGTAAAACCGAGTTGGAGCTAGTACCTCCCCATATATATGTATGGAGTGGAGTTTGCAAATGAAAAGAATCTTTGTGTTCCCAACAAGCTATGTGAAGGACGAATTTCACATACACATATCTCTCAGAACTGAGCATGTGGGGAGACTTTCGTTCATCTAGCATAAAAGGGAACGGTTTGCAAAAGAAACTTTTACTCTGGTTTCTCAGTCTGTTTCCTAATGCCGGGTTGAAGTTCCTGCAATTTTCATGTAAAACAGAGTTGGAGCTAGTACCTCCCCATATATATTTATTTAGTGGAGTTGGCAACAGAAAAGAAACTTTGTGTTCCCAAAAAGCTAGGTGAAGGACGGCTTTCAAACACACTTATCTCTCAGAAATGAGCATGTGGAGAGACCTTCGTTCATCTACCACAAATGGAACGGGTTGCAGGGGAAACTTTTACTCTGGTTTCTCAGACTGTTTCCTAGGGTCGGATTGAACTTCCTGCAGTTTTCACTGTAAAACCGATTTGGAACTAGTACCTCCCCATTTATATGTATGGAGTGGAGTTTGCAACTGAAAAGAAACTTTGTGTTCCCAACAAGGTAGGTGAAAGACGGCTTTCACACACACTTACCTCTCAGAACTGAGCATGTGGAGAGACGTTCGTTCATCTAGCACAAAGGGAACGGTTTGCAGGAGAAACTTTTACTCTGGTTTGTCAGTCTGTTTCCTAGTGCCGGTTTGAAGTTCCTGCAGTTTTTACTGTAAAACCGAGTTGGAGCTAGTACATACACATATATATCTATGGAGTGGAGTTTGTAACTGAAAAGAAACTTTGTGTTCCCAACAAGCTAGGTGAAGGACGGCATTCACACACAGTTATCTCTCAGAACTGAGCATGTGGAGAGACGTTCGTTCATCTAGCACAAAGGGAACGGGTTGCAGGAGAAACTTTTCTCAGTTTTCTCAGTCTGTTTCCTACTGCCGATTTGAAGTTCCTGCAGTTTTCACTGTAAAACCTAGTTGGAGCTAGTACCTCCCCATATATATGTATGGAGTGGAGTTTGCAACTGAAAAGAAACTTTGTGTTCCCAACAAGCTAGGTGAAGGACGGCTTTCACACACACATATCTCTCAGAAATGAGCATGTGGAGAGACATTCATTCATCTAGCACAAAGGGAACGGGTTGCAGGAGAAACTTTTACTCTGGTTTCCAGTCTGTTTCCTAGTGCCGGTTTGAAGTTCCTGCAGTTTTTACTGTAAAACCGAATTGGAGCTAGTACCTCCCCATATATATGTATGGAGTGGAGTTTGCAACTGAAAAGAAACTTTGTGTTCCCAACAAGCTAGGTGAAGGACGGCTTTCACACACACTTATCTCTCAGAACTGAGCATGTGGAGAGACGTTCGTTTATCTAGCAAAAAGGGAACGGGTTGCAGGAGAAACTTTTCTCAGGTTTCTCAGTCTGTTTCCTACTGCCGGTTTGATGTTCCTGCAGTTTTCACTGTAAACCCGAGCTGGAGCTAGTACCTCCCCATATATGTGAATGAAGTGGAGTTTGCAAGTGAAAAGAAACTTTGTGTTCCCAACAAGCTAGGTGAAGGACGGCTTTCACACACACTTAACTCTCTGAAATCAGCATGTGGAGAGACGTTCGTTCATCTAGCAAAATGGGAACGGGTTGCAGGAGTAACTTTTACTCTGGTATGTCAGTCTGTTTCCTAGTGCCTGTTTGAAGTTCCTGCAGTTTTCACTGTAAAACAGAGTTGGAGCTAGTACCTCCCCATATATATGTATGAAGTGGAGTTTGCAAGTGAAAAGAAACTTTGTGTTCCCAACAAGCTAGGTGAAGGACGGCTTCCGCACAAACTTATATCTCAGAACTGAGCATGTGGAGAGACTTTCGTTCATCTAGCACAAAGGAACGGGTTGCAGGAGAAACGTTTACTCTGGTTTCTCAGTCTGTTTCCTAGTGCCGGTTTGAAGTTCCTGCAGTTTTCACTGTAAAACCTAGTTGGAGCTAGTACATCCCCATACATATCTATGGAGTGGAGTTTGAAACTGAAAAGAAATTTTGTGTTCCCAACAAGCTAGGTGAAGTTCGGCTTTCACACACACTTATCTCTCAGAACTCAGCTGTAGAGAGACGTTCGTTCATCTAGCACAAAGGGAACGGGTTACAGGAGTAACTTTTACTCTGGTTTCTCAGTCTGTTTCCTAGTGCCTGTTTGAAGTTCCTGTAGTTTTCACTATAAAACAGAGTTGGAGCTAGTACCTCCCCATATATATGTATGGAGTGGAGTTTGCAAATGAAAAGAATCTTTGTGTTCCCAACAAGCTATGTGAAGGTCGGCTTTCACACACACATATCTCTCAGAACTGAGCATGTGGGGAGACTTTCGTTCATCTAGCATAAAAGGGAACGGTTTGCAAGAGAAACTTTTACTCTGGTTTCTCAGTCTGTTTCCTAGGGCCGGTTTGAAGTTCCTGCAATTTTCATGTAAAACAGAGTTGGTGCTAGTACCTCCCCATATATATTTATGGAGTGGAGTTGGCAACAGAAAAGAAACTATTTGTTCCCAAATAGCTAGGTGAAGGACGGCTTTCACACACACTTATCTCTCAGAACTGAGCATGTGGAGAGACCTTCGTTCATCTAGTACAAATGGAACGGGTTGCAGGGGAAACTTTTACTCTGGTTTCTCAGTCTGTTTCTTAGTGCCGGTTTGAAGTTCCTGCAGTTTTCACTGTAAAACCGAGTTGGAGCTTGTACCTCCCGATATATATGTATGGATTGCAATTTGCAACTGAAAAGAAACTTTGTGTTCCCAAAAAGCTAGGTGAAGGACGGCTTTCACACACACTTATCTCTCAGAACTGAGCTTGTGGAGAGACGTTCGTTCATCTAGCACAAATGGAACGTGTAGCAGGAGAAACTTTTACTCTGGTTTCCAGTCTGTTTCCTACTGCCGGTTTGATGTTCCTGCAGTTTTCACTGTAAACCCGAGCTGGAGCTAGTACCTCCCCTTATATGTGAATGAAGTGGAGTTTGCAAGTGAAAAGAAACTTTGTGTTCCCAACAAGCTAGGTGATCGACGGCTTTCACACACACTTAACTCTCTGAAATCAGCATGTGGAGAGACGTTCGTTCATCTAGCAAAATGGGAACGGGTTGCAGGAGTAACTTTTACTCTGGTATCTCAGTCTGTTTCCTAGTGCCTGTTTGAAGTTCCTGCAGTTTTCACTGTAAAACAGAGTTGGAGCTAGTACCTCCCCATATATATGTATGAAGTGGAGTTTGCAAGTGAAAAGAAACTTTGTGTTCCCAACAAGCTAGGTGAAGGACGGCTTCCGCACAAACTTATATCTCAGAACTGAGCATGTGGAGAGACTTTCGTTCATCTAGCACAAAGGAACGGGTTGCAGGAGAAACGTTTACTCTGGTTTCTCAGTCTGTTTCCTAGTGCCGGTTTGAAGTTTCTGCAGTTTTCACTGTAAAACCTAGTTGGAGCTAGTACCTCCCCATACATATCTATGGAGTGGAGTTTGAAACTGAAAAGAAATTTTGTGTTCCCAACAAGCTAGGTGAAGTTCGGCTTTCACACACACTTATCTCTCAGAACTCAGCATGTAGAGAGACGTTCGTTCATCTAGCATAAAAGGGAACGGTTTGCAAGAGAAACTTTTACTCTGGTTTCTCAGTCTGTTTCCTAGGGCCGGTTTGAAGTTCCTGCAATTTTCATGTAAAACAGAGTTGGAGCTAGTACCTCCCCATATATATTTATGGAGTGGAGTTGGCAACAGAAAAGAAACTATTTGTTCCCAAAAAGCTAGGTGAAGGACGGCTTTCACACACACTTATCTCTCAGAACTGAGCATGTGGAGAGACCTTCGTTCATCTAGTACAAATGGAACGGGTTGCAGGAGAAACTTTTACTCTGGTTTCTCAGTCTGTTTCCTGTTGCCGGTTTGAATTTCCTGCAGTTTTCACTGTAAAACCGAGTTGGATCTAGTACCTCCCCATATATATGTATGGATTGGAGTTTGCAACTGAAAAGAAACTTTGTGTTCCAAACAAGCTAGGTGAAGGGCGGCTTTAACACACACTTATCTCTCAGAACTGAGCATGTGGATAGACGTTCGTTCATCTAGCACAAATGGAACGGGTTGCAGGTGAAATTTTACTCTGGTATCTCAATCTGTTTCCTGTTGCCGGTTAGAAATTCCTGCAGTTTTCACTGTAAAACCGAGTTGGAGTTAGTACCTCCCCATATATATGTATGGAGTGGAGTTGGCAACTGAAAAGAAACTTTGTGTTCCCAACAAGCTAGGTGAAGTACGGCTTTCACACACACTAATCTCTCAGAACTGAGCATGTGGAGAGACCTTCGTTCAACTAGCACAAAGGGAACGGTCTGCAGGAGAAATTTTACTCTGGTTTCTCTGTCTGTTTCCTAGTGCCGGTTTGAAGTTCCTGCAGTTTTCACTGTAAAACCGAGTTGGAGCTAGTACCTCCCCATATATATGTATGGAGTGGAGTTCGCAACTAAAAAGAAACTTTGTATTCCCAACAAGCTAGTTGAAGGACGGCTATCACACACACTTGTCTCTCAGAACTGAGCATTTTGAGAGACTTTCTTTCATCTAGCACAAAGGGAACGGGTTTCAGTAGAAACTTTTACTCTTGTTTCTCAGTATGTTTCCTAGTGCCGGTTTGAAGTTCCTGCAGTTTTCACTGTAAAACCGAGTTGGAGCTAGTACCTCCCCATATATAAGAATGGAGTGGAGTTTGCAAGTGAAAAGAAACCTTGTGTTCCCAACAAGCTAGGTGAAGGACGGCTTTCACACACACTTATCTCTCAGATCTGAGAATGTGGAGAGACGTTCGTTCATCTAGCATAAAGGGAACGGGTTGCAGGAGAAACCTTTACTCAGGTTTCTCAGTCTGTTTCCTACTGCCGGTTTGAAGTTCCTGCAGTTTTCACTGTAAAACCGAGTTGGAGCTTATACCTCCCCATATATATGTATGCAGTGCAGTTTGCAAGTGAAAAGAAACTTTGTGTTCCCAACAAGCTAGTTGAAGGACGGCTTTCACACACACTTATCTCTCAGATCTGAGCATGTGGAGAGACGTTCGTTCATCTAGCACAATGGGAACGGGTTGAAGGAGAAACTTTTACTCTGGTTTCTCAGTCTGTTTCCTACTGCCGGTTTGAAGTTCCTGCAGTTTTTACTGTAAAACGGAGTTGGAGCTAGTACCTCCCCATATATATGTATGGAGTGGAGTTTGCATGTGAAAAGAAACTTTGTGTTCCCAACAAGCTAGGTGAAGGACGGCTTTCACACACACTTATCTCTCAGAACTGAGCATGTGGAGAGACATTCGTTCATCTAGCACAAAGGGAACGGTTTGCAGGAGAAATTTTTACTCTGGTTTTTCAGTATGTTTCCTAGTGCCGGTTTGAAGTTCATGCAGTTTTCACTCTAAAACAGAGTTGGAGCTAGTACCTCCCCATATATATGAATGGAGTGGAGTTTGCAAGTGAAAAGAAACCTTGTTTTCCCAACAAGCTAGTTGAAGTACGGCTTTCACACACACTTATCTCTCAGAACTTAGAATGTGGAGAGACGTTCGTTCATATAGCATAATGGGAACGGGTTGCAGGTGAAAATTTTACTCAGGTTTCTCAGTCTGTTTCCTACTGCCGGTTTGAAGTTCCTGCAATTTTCACTGTAAAACCGAGTTGGAGCTAGTACCTCCCCATATATATGTATGGAGTGGAGTTTGCAAGTGAAAAGAAACTTTGTGTTTCCAACAAGCTAGGTGAAGGACGGCATTCACACACACTTATCTCTCAGAACTGAGCATGTAGAGAGATGTTCGTTCATCTAGCATAAAAGGGAACGGTTTGCAAGAGAAACATTTACTCTGGTTTCTCAGTCTGTTTCCTAGGGCCGGTTTGAAGTTCCTGCAATTTTCATGTAAAACAGAGTTGGAGCTAGTACCTCCCCATATATATGTATGGAATGGAGTTGGCAACAGAAAAGAAACTATTTGTTCCCAAAAAGCTAGGTGAAGGACGGCTTTCACACACACTTATCTCTCAGAACTGAGCATGTGGAGAGACCTTCGTTCATCTAGTACAAATGGAACGGGTTGCAGGAGAAACTTTTACTCTGGTTTCTCAGTCTGTTTCCTGTTGCCGGTTTGAATTTCCTGCAGTTTTCACTGTAAAACCGAGTTGGATCTAGTACCTCCCCATATATATGTATGGATTGGAGTTTGCAACTGAAAAGAAACTTTGTGTTCCAAACAAGCTAGGTGAAGGGCGGCTTTAACACACACTTATCTCTCAGAACTGAGCATGTGGATAGACGTTCGTTCATCTAGCACAAATGGAACGGGTTGCAGGTGAAATTTTACTCTGGTTTCTCAATCTGTTTCCTGTTGCCGGTTAGAAATTCCTGCAGTTTTCACTGTAAAACCGAGTTGGAGTTAGTACCTCCCCATATATATGTATGGAGTGGAGTTGGCAACTGAAAAGAAACTTTGTGTTCCCAACAAGCTAGGTGAAGTACGGCTTTCACACACACTAATTTCTCAGAACTGAGCATGTGGAGAGACCTTCGTTCAACTAGCACAAAGGGAACGGTCTGCAGGAGAAATTTTACTCTGGTTTCTCTGTCTGTTTCCTAGTGCCGGTTTGAAGTTCCTGCAGTTTTCACTGTAAAACCGAGTTGGAGCTAGTACCTCCCCATATATATGTATGGAGTGGAGTTCGCAACTAAAAAGAAACTTTGTATTCCCAACAAGCTAGTTGAAGGACGGCTATCACACACACTTGTCTCTCAGAACTGAGCATTTTGAGAGACTTTCTTTCATCTAGCACAAAGGGAACGGGTTTCAGTAGAAACTTTTACTCTTGTTTCTCAGTATGTTTCCTAGTGCCGGTTTGAAGTTCCTGCAGTTTTCACTGTAAAACCGAGTTGGAGCTAGTACCTCCCCATATATAAGAATGGAGTGGAGTTTGCAAGTGAAAAGAAACCTTGTGTTCCCAACAAGCTAGGTGAAGGACGGCTTTCACACACACTTATCTCTCAGATCTGAGAATGTGGAGAGACGTTCGTTCATCTAGCATAAAGGGAACGGGTTGCAGGAGAAACTTTTACTCAGGTCTCTCAGTCTGTTTCCTACTGCCGGTTTGAAGTTCCTGCAGTTTTCACTGTAAAACCGAGTTGGAGCTTATACCTCCCCATATATATGTATGGAGTGGAGTTTGCAAGTGAAAAGAAACTTTGTGTTCCCAACAAGCTAGTTGAAGGACGGCTTTCACACACACTTATCTCTCAGAACTGAGCATGTGGAGAGACGTTCGTTCATCTAGCACAATGGGAACGGGTTGAAGGAGAAACTTTTACTCTGGTTTCTCAGTCTGTTTCCTACTGCCGGTTTGAAGTTCCTGCAGTTTTTACTGTAAAACGGAGTTGGAGCTAGTACCTCCCCATATATATGTATGGAGTGGAGTTTGCATGTGAAAAGAAACTTTGTGTTCCCAACAAGCTAGGTGAAGGACGGCTTTCACACACACTTATCTCTCAGAACTGAGCATGTGGAGAGACATTCGTTCATCTAGCACAAAGGGAACGGGTTGCAGGAGAAATTTTTACTCTGGTTTTTCAGTATGTTTCCTAGTGCCGGTTTGAAGTTCATGTAGTTTTCACTCTAAAACAGAGTTGGAGCTAGTACCTCCCCATATATATGAATGGAGTGGAGTTTGCAAGTGAAAAGAAACCTTGTTTTCCCAACAAGCTAGTTGAAGTACGGCTTTCACACACACTTATCTCTCAGAACTGAGAATGTGGAGAGACGTTCGTTCATCTAGCATAATGGGAACGGGTTGCAGGTGAAAATTTTACTCAGGTTTCTCAGACTGTTTCCTACTGCCGGTTTGAAGTTCCTGCAATTTTCACTGTAAAACCGAGTTGGAGCTAGTACCTCCCCATATATATGTATGGAGTGGAGTTTGCAAGTGAAAAGAAACTTTGTGTTTCCAACAAGCTAGGTGAAGGACGGCATTCACACACACTTATCTCTCAGAACTGAGCATGTGGAGACACGTTCGTTCATCTAGCACAAAGGGAACGGGTTGCAGGAGAAAATTTTACTCTGGTTTCTCAGTCTGAATCCTGTTGCCTGTTTGAATTTCCTGCAGTTTTCACTGTAAAACCGAGTTGGAGCTAGTACCTCCCCATATATATGTATGGAGTGGAGTTTGCAACTGAAAAGAAACTTTATGTTCCCAACAAGCTAGGTGAAGGACGGCTTTCACACACACTTATCTCTCAGAACTGAGCATGTGGAGAGACGTTCGTTCATCTAGCACAATGGGAACAGTTTGCAGGAGAAACTTTTAATCTGGTTTCTCAGTCTGTATCTTGTTGCCGGTTTGAAGTTCCTGCATTTTTCACTGTAAAACCGATTTGGAGCTAGTACCTCCCAATATATATGTATGGAATGAAGTTTGCAAGTGAAAAGAAACTTTGTGTTCCCAACAAGCTAGGTGAAGGACGGCTTTCACACACACTTATCTCTCAGAACTGAGCATTTTGAGAGACGTTCGTTCATCTAGCACAAAGGGAACGGGTTGCAGGAGAAACTTTTACTCTGGTTTCTCAGTCTGTTTCCTAGTGCCGGTTTGAAGTTCCTGCAGTTTTCACTGTAAAACAGAGTTGGAGTTAGTACCTCCCCATATATATGTATGGAATGGAGTTGGAAACTAAAAAGAAACTTTGTGTTCCGAACAAGCTAGGTGAAGGACGGCTTTCACACACACTTATCTCTCAGAACTGAGCATGTGTAGAGACGTTCGTTCATCTAGCACAAAGGGAACGGGTTGCAGGAGAAACTTTTCTCTGGTTTCTCAGTCTGTTTCCTAGTGCCGGTTTGAAGTTCCTGCAGTTTTCACTGTAAAACCGAGTTGGAGCTAGTACCTCACCATATATATAAATGGAGTGGAGTTTGCAAGTGAAAAGAAACCTTTTGTTCCCAACAAGCTATGTGAAGGACGGCTTTCACACACACTTATCTCTCAGAACTCAGAATGTGGAGAGACGTTCGTTCATCTAGCATAAAAGGAACGGGTTTCAGGAGAAAGTTTTATTCTGGTATCTCAGTCTGTTTCCTACTGCCGGTTTGAAGTTCCTGCAGTTTTCACTGTAAAAACGAGTTGGAGCTAGTACCTCCCAATATATATGTATGGAGTGGATTTTGCAACTGAAAAGAAACTTTGTGTTCCCAACAATCTAGTTTAAGGACGGCTTTCACACACACATATCTTTCAGAACTGAGCATGTGGGGAGACGTTCGTTCATCTAGCAAAAAAGGAAAGGGTTGCAGGAGAAACTTTTACTCTGGATTCTCAGTCTTTTTCCTGTTGCCGGTTTGAAATTCCTGCAGTTTTCACTGTAAAACCGAGTTGGATCTAGTACCTCCCCATATATATGTATGGATTGGAGTTTGCAACTGAAAAGAAACTTTGTGTTCCAAACAAGCTAGGTGAAGGGCGGCTTTAACACACACTTATCTCTCAGAACTGAGCATGTGGATAGACGTTCGTTCATCTAGCACAAATGGAACGGGTTGCAGGTGAAATTTTACTCTGGTTTCTCAATCTGTTTCCTGTTGCCGGTTAGAAATTCCTGCAGTTTTCACTGTAAAACCGAGTTGGAGCTAGTACCTCCCCATATATATGTATGGAGTGGAGTTCGCAACTAAAAAGAAACTTTGTGTTCCCAACAAGCTACTTGAAGGACGGCTATCACACACACTTGTCTCTCAGAACTGAGCATTTTGAGAGACTTTCTTTCATCTAGCACAAAGGGAACGGGTTTCAGTAGAAACTTTTACTCTTGTTTCTCAGTATGTTTCCTAGTGCCGGTTTGAAGTTCCTGCAGTTTTCACTGTAAAACCGAGTTGGAGCTAGTACCTCCCCATATATAAGAATGGAGTGGAGTTTGCAAGTGAAAAGAAACCTTGTGTTCCCAACAAGCTAGGTGAAGGACGGCTTTCACACACACTTATCTCTAGAACTGAGCATGTGGAGAGACGTTCGTTCATCTAGCACAATGGGAACGGGTTGAAGGAGAAACTTTTACTCTGGTTTCTCAGTCTGTTTCCTAGTGCCGGTTTGAAGTTCATGCAGTTTTCACTGTAAAACCGAGTTGGAGCTAGTACCTCCCCATATATAAGAATGGAGTGGAGTTTGCAAGTGAAAAGAAACCTTGTGTTCCCAACAAGCTAGGTGAAGGACGGCTTTCACACACACTTATCTCTAGAACTGAGCATGTGGAGAGACGTTCGTTCATCTAGCACAAAGGGAACGGGTTGCAGGAGAAACTTTTACTCTGGTTTCTCAGTATGTTTCCTAGTGCCGGTTTGAAGTTCATGCAGTTTTCACTCTAAAACGGAGTTGGAGCTAGTACCTCCCCATATATATGTATGGAGTGGAGTTTGCAAGTGAAAAGAAACCTTGTGTTCCCAACAAGATAGTTGAAGTACGGCTTTCACACACACTTATCTCTCAGAACTGAGAATGTGGAGAGACGTTCGTTCATCTAGCATAATGGGAACGGGTTGCAGGTGAAAATTTTACTCAGGTTTCTCAGTCTGTTTCCTACTGCCGGTTTGAAGTTCCTGCAATTTTCACTGTAAAACCGAGTTGGAGCTAGTACCTCCCCATATATATGTATGGAGTGGAGTTTGCAAGTGAAAAGAAACTTTGTGTTTCCAACAAGCTAGTTGAAGTACGGCTTTCACACACACTTATCTCTCAGAACTGAGCATGTGGAGAGATGTTCGTTCATCTATCATAAAGGGAACGGGATGCAGGAGAAACTTTTACTCTGGTTTCTCAATCTGCTTCCTGTTGCCGGTTTGAAATTCCTGCAGTTTTCACTGTAAAACCGAGTTGGAGCTAGTACCTCCCCATATATATGTATGGAATGGAGTTGGCAACTGAAAAGAAACTTTGTGTTCCCAACAAGCAAGGTCAAGGACGGCTTTCAAACAGACTTATCTCTCAGAACTGAGCATGTGGAGAGTCCTTCGTTTATATAGCACAAAGGGAACGGGTTGCAGGGAAACTTTTACTCTGGTTTCTCAGTCTGTTTCCTAGTGCCGGTTTTAAGTTCCTGCAGTTTTCACTGTAAACACGTGTTGGAGCTAGTACATCCACATATATATCTTTGGAGTGGAGTTTGCAAGTGAAAAGAAACTTTGTGTTCCCAACAAGCTAGGTGAAGGACGGCTTTCACACACACTTATCTCTCAGAACTGAGCATGTGTAGACACGTTCGTTCATCTAGCACAAAGGGAACGGGTTGCAGGAGAAAATTTTACTCTGGTTTCTCAGTCTGAATCCTGTTGCCTGTTTGAATTTCCTGCAGTTTTCACTGTAAAACCGAGTTGGAGCTAGTACCTCCCCATATATATGTATGGAGTGCAGTTTGCAACTGAAAAGAAACTTTATGTTCCCAAGAAGCTACTTGAAGGACGGCTTTCACACACACTAATCTCTCAGAACTGAGCATGTGGAGAGACGTTCGTTCATCTAGCACAATGGGAACGGGTTGCAGGAGAAACTTTTACTCTGGTTTCTCAGTCTGTTTCCTAGTGCCGGTTTGAAGTTCCTGCAGTTTTCACTGTAAAACCGAGTTGGAGTTAGTACCTCCCCATATATATGTATGGAGTGGAGTTGGAAACTGAAAAGAAACTTTGTGTTCCGAACAAGATAGGTGAAGGACGGCTTTCACACACACTTATCTCTCAGAACTGAGCATGTGGAGAGACGTTCGTTCATCTAGCACAATGGGAACAGTTTGCAGGAGAAACTTTTACTCTGGTTTCTCAGTCTGTATCCTGTTGCCAGTTTGAAGTTCCTGCATTTTTCACTGTAAATCCGATTTGGAGCTGGTACCTCCCCATATATATGTATGGAGTGGAGTTTGCAAGTGAAAAGAAACTTTGTGTTCCCAACAAGCTAGGTGAAGGACGGCTTTCACACACACTTATCTCTCAGAACTGAGCATGTGTAGAGACGTTCGTTCATCTAGCACAAAGGGAACGGGTTGCAGGAGAAACTTTTACTCTGGTTTCTCAGTCTGTTTCCTACTGCCGGTTTGAAGTTCCTGCAGTTTTCACTGTAAAACCGAGTTGGAGCTAGTACCTCACCATATATATGAATGGAGTGGAGTTTGCAAGTGAAAAGAAACCTTGTGTTCTCAACAAGCTAGGTGAAGGACGGCTTTCACACCCACTTAACTCTGAGAAATGAGAATGTGGAGAGACGTTCGTTCATCTAGCATAAAAGGAACGGGTTGCAGGAGAAAGTTTTATTCTGGTATCTCAGTCTGTTTCCTACTGCCGGTTTGAAGTTCCTGAAATTTTCACTTTAAAAACGTGTTGAAGCTAGAACATCCCCATATATATGTATGGATTGGAGTTTGCAACTGAAAAGAAACTTTATGTTCCCAAGAAGCTTGGTGAAGGACGGCTTTAACACACACTTATCTCTTAGAACTGAGCATGTGGAGAGACATTCGTTCATCTAGCACAAACAGAACGAGTTGCAGGAGAAACTTTTCTCTGGTTTCCCAGTCTGTTTCCTAGTGCGGGTTTGAAGTTCCTCCAGTTTTCACAGTTAAACCGTGTTGGAGGTAGTACCTCCCCATATATATGTATGGAGTGGAGTTTGCAAGTGAAAAGAAACTTTGTGTTCCCAACAAGCTAGGTGAAGGACGGCTTTCACACACACTTATCTCTCAGAACTGAGCATGTGGAGAGACGTTCGTTCATCTAGCACAAAGGGAACGGGTAGCAGGTAAAACTTTTCTCAGGTTTCTCAGTCTGTTTCCTACTGCCGGTTTGAATTTCCTGCAGTTTTCACTGTAAAACCGAGTTGGAGCTAGTACCTCCCCATATATATGTATGGAGTGGAGTTTGCAAGTGAAAAGAAACTTTGTGTTCCCAACAAGCTAGGTGAATGTCGGCTTTCACACACGCTTATCTCTCAGAACTGACCATGTGGGGAGACTTTCGTTCATCTAGCACAAAGGGAATGGTATGCAAGAGAAATTTTTACTCTGGTTTCTCAGTCTGTTTCCTGTTGCCGGTTTGAAGTTCCTGCACTTTTCACTGTAAAACCGATTTGGGGCTAGAATCTCACCATATATATGTATGGAGTGGAGTTTGCTACTGAAAGAAACTTTGTCTTCCCAACAAGCTAGGTGAACGACGGCTTTCACACACACTTATCTCTCAGAACTGAGCATGTGTAGAGACTTTCGTTCATCTAGCACAAAGGGAACGGGTTGCAGGAGAAATTATTACTCTGGATTCTCAGTCTGTTTCCTAGTGCCGGTTTGAAGTTCCTGCAGTTTTCACTGTAAAACCTAGTTGGAGCTAGTACCTCCCCATATATATGTATGGAGTGGAGTTGGCAACTGAAAAGAAACTTTGTGTTCCCAACAAGCTAGGTGAAGGACGGCTTTCAAACACACTTATCTCTCAGAACTGAGCATGTGGAGAGACCTTCTTTCATCTAGCACAAAGGGAAAGGTTTGCTGGAGAAACTTTTACTCTGGTTTCTCATTCTGTTTCCTAGTGACGGTTTGAAGTTCCTGCAGTTTTCACTGTAAAAACGAGTTGGAGCTAGTACCTCCCAATATATATGTATGGAGTGGATTTTGCAACTGAAAAGAAACTCTGTGTTCCCAACAATCTAGTTTAAGGACGGCTTTCACACACAGATATCTTTCAGAACTGAGCATGTGGGGAGACGTTCGTTCATCTAGCACAAAAGGAAAGGGTTGCAGGAGAAACTTTTACTCTGGTTTCTCAGTCTGTTTCCTGTTGCCGGTTTGAAATTCCTGCAGTTTTCACTGTAAAACCGAGTTGGATCTAGTACCTCCCCATATATATGTATGGATTGGAGTTTGCAACTTAAAAGAAACTTTGTGTTCCAAACAAGCTAGGTGAAGGGCGGCTTTAACACACACTTATCTCTCAGAACTGAGCATGTGGATAGACGTTCGTTCATCTAGCACAAATGGAAAGGGTTGCAGGTGAAATTTTACTCTGGTTTCTCAATCTGTTTCCTGTTGCCGGTTAGAAATTCCTGCAGTTTTCACTGTAAAACCGAGTTGGAATTAGTACCTCCCCATATATATGTATGGAGTGGAGTTGGCAACTGAAAAGAAACTTTGTGTTCCCAACAAGCTAGGTGAAGTACGGCTTTCACACACACTAATCTCTCAGAACTGAGCATGTGGAGAGACCTTCGTTCAACTAGCACAAAGGGAACGGTCTGCAGGAGAAATTTTACTCTGGTTTCTCTGTCTGTTTCCTAGTGCCGGTTTGAAGTTCCTGCAGTTTTCACTGTAAAACCGAGTTGGAGCTAGTACCTCCCCATATATATGTTTGGAGTGGAGTTCGCAACTAAAAAGAAACTTTGTATTCCCAACAAGCTAGTTGAAGGACGGCTATCACACACACTTGTCTCTCAGAACTGAGCATTTTGAGAGACTTTCTTTCATCTAGCACAAAGGGAACGGGTTTCAGTAGAAACTTTTACTCTTGTTTCTCAGTATGTTTCCTAGTGCCGGTTTGAAGTTCCTGCAGTTTTCACTGTAAAACCGAGTTGGAGCTAGTAACTCCCCATATATAAGAATGGAGTGGAGTTTGCAAGTGAAAAGAAACCTTGTGTTCCCAACAAGCTAGGTGAAGGACGGCTTTCACACACACTTATCTCTCAGATCTGAGAATGTGGAGAGACGTTCGTTCATCTAGCATAAAGGGAACGGGTTGCAGGAGAAACTTTTACTCAGGTTTCTCAGTTTGTTTCCTACTGCCGGTTTGAAGTTCCTGCAGTTTTCACTGTAAAACCGAGTTGGAGCTTATACCTCCCCATATATATTTATGGAGTGGAGTTTGCAAGTGAAAAGAAACTTTGTGTTCCCAACAAGCTAGGTGAAGGACGGCTTTCACACACACTTATCTCTCAGAACTGAGCATGTGGAGAGACGTTCGTTCATCTAGCACAATGGGAACGGGTTGAAGGAGAAACTTTTACTCTGGTTTCTCAGTCTGTTTCCTACTGCCGGTTTGAAGTTCCTGCAGTTTTTACTGTAAAACGGAGTTGGAGATAGTACCTCCCCATATATATGTATGGATTGGAGTTTGCATGTGAAAAGAAACTTTGTGTTCCCAACAAGCTAGGTGAAGGACGGCTTTCACACACACTTATCTCTCAGAACTGAGCATGTGGAGAGACGTTCGTTCATCTAGCACAATGGGAACGGGTTTCAGGAGAAACTTTTACTCTGGTTTCTCAGTCTGTTTCCTACTGCCGGTTTGAAGTTCCTGCAGTTTTTACTGTAAAACGGAGTTGGAGCTAGTACCTCCCCATATATATGTATGGAGTGGAGTTTGCATGTGAAAAGAAACTTTGTGTTCCGAACAAGCTAGTTGAAGGACGGCTTTCACACACACTTATCTCTCAGAACTGAGCATGTGTAGAGACGTTCGTTCATCTAGCACAAAGGGAACGGGTTGCAGGAGAAACTTTTCTCTGGTTTCTCAGTCTGTTTCCTAGTGCCTGTTTGAAGTTCCTGCAGTTTTCACTGTAAAACCGAGTTTTAGCTAGTACCTCACCATATATATAAATGGAGTGGAGTTTGCAAGTGAAAAGAAACCTTTTGTTCCCAACAAGCTATGTGAAGGACGGCTTTCACACACACTTATCTCTCAGAACTCAGAATGTGGAGAGACGTTCGTTCATCTAGCATAAAAGGAACGGGTTTCAGGAGAAAGTTTTATTCTGGTATCTCAGTCTGTTTCCTACTGCCGGTTTGAAGTTCCTGCAATTTTCACTGTAAAAACGTGTTGGAGCTAGAACCTACCCATATATATGTATGGAGTGGGGTTTGCAAGTGAAAAGAAACTTTGTGTTCCCAACAAGCTAGGTGAAGGACGGCTTTCACACACACTTATCTCTCAGAAGTGAGCATGTGGAGAGACGTTCGTTCATCTAGCACAAAGGGAACGGGTTGCAGGAGAAAATTTTACTCTGGTTTCTCAAACTGAATCCTGTTGCCTGTTTGAATTTCCTGCAGTTTTCACTGTAAAACCGAGTTGGAGCTAGTACCTCCCCATATATATGTATGGAGTGGAGTTTGCAACTGAAAAGAAACTTTATGTTCCCAAGAAGCTAGTTGAAGTACGGCTTTCACACAAACTTATCTCTCAGAAATGAGCATGTGGAGAGACGTTCGTTCATCTAGCACAATGGGAACGGGTTGCAGGAGAAAATTTTACTCTGGTTTCTCAGTCTGTTTCCTACTGCCGGTTTGAAGTTCCTGCAGTTTTCACTGTAAAACCGAGTTGGAGCTAGTACCTCCCCATATATATGTATGGATTGGAGTTTGCAACTGAAAAGAAACTTTATGTTCCCAAGAAGCTAGGTGAAGGACGGCTTTCACAGACACTTATCTCTAAGAACTGAGCATGTGGAGAGACATTCGTTCATCTAGGAGAAATAGAACGAATTGCAGGAGAAAATTTTCTCTGGTTTCTCAGCCTGTTTCCTAGTGCGGGTTTGAAGTTCCTGCAGTTTTCACTGTTAAACCGTGTTGGAGGTAGTACCTCCCCATATATATGTATGGATTGGAGTTTGCAAGTGAAAAGAAACTTTGTGTTCCCAACAAGCTAGGTGAAGGACGGCTTTCACACACACTTACCTCTCAGAACTGAGCATGTGGAGAGACGTTCGTTCATCTAGCACAAAGGGAACGGGTTGCAGGAGAAACTTTTACTCTGGTTTCTCAATCTGTTTCCTGTTGCCGGTTTGAAATTCCTGCAGTTTTCACTGTAAAACCGAGTTGGAGCTAGTACCTCCCCATATATATGTATGGAGTGGAGTTTGCAAGTGAAAAGAAGCTTTGTGTTCCCAACAATCTAGGTGAAGGACGGCTTTCAAACACACTTATCTCTCAGAACTGAGCATGTGGAGAGACGTTCGTTCATCTAGCACAATGGGAACAGGTAGCAGGAGAAACTTTTCTCAGGTTTCTCAGTCTGTTTCCTACTGCCGGTTTGAATTTCCTGCAGTTTTCACTGTAAAACCGAGTTGAAGCTAGTACCTCCCCATATATATGTATGGAGTGGAGTTGGCAACTGAAAAGAAATTTTGTGTTCCCAACAAGCTAGGTGAAGGACGGCTTTCAAACACACTTATCTCTCAGAACTGAGCATGTGGAGAGACCTTCTTTCATCTAGCACAAAGGGAAAGTTTTGCTGGAGAAACTTTTACTCTGGTTTCTCATTCTGTTTCCTAGTGACGGTTTGAAGTTCCTGCAGTTTTCACTGTAAAAACGAGTTGGAGGTAGTACCTCCCAATATATATGTATGGAGTGGATTTTGCAACTGAAAAGAAACTTTGTGTTCCCAACAATCTAGTTTAAGAACGGCTTTCACACACACATATCTTTCAGAACTGAGCATGTGGGGAGACGTTCGTTCATCTAGCACAAAAGGAAAGGGTTGCAGGAGAAACTTTTACTCTGGTTTCTCAGTCTGTTTCCTGTTGCCGGTTTGAAATTCCTGCAGTTTTCACTGTAAAACCGAGTTGGTTCTAGTACCTCCCCATATATATGTATGGATTGGAGTTTGCAACTGAAAAGAAACTTTGTGTTCCAAACAAGCTAGGTGAAGGGCGGCTTTAACACACACTTATCTCTCAGAACTGAGCATGTGGATAGACGTTCGTTCATCTAGCACAAATGGAACGGGTTGCAGGTGAAATTTTACTCTGGTTTCTCAATCTGTTTCCTGTTGCCGGTTAGAAATTCCTGCAGTTTTCACTGTAAAACCGAGTTGGAGTTAGTACCTCCCCATATATATGTATGGAGTGGAGTTGGCAACTGAAAAGAAACTTTGTGTTCCCAACAAGCTAGGTGAAGTACGGCTTTCACACACACTAATCTCTCAGAACTGAGCATGTGGAGAGACCTTCGTTCAACTAGCACAAAGGGAACGGTCTGCAGGAGAAATTTTACTCTGGTTTCTCTGTCTGTTTCCTAGTGCCGGTTTGAAGTTCCTGCAGTTTTCACTGTAAAACCGAGTTGGAGCTAGTACCTCCCCATATATATGTATGGAGTGGAGTTCGCAACTAAAAAGAAACTTTGTATTCCCAACAAGCTAGTTGAAGGACGGCTATCACACACACTTGTCTCTCAGAACTGAGCATTTTGAGAGACTTTCTTTCATCTAGCACAAAGGGAACGGGTTTCAGTAGAAACTTTTACTCTTGTTTCTCAGTATGTTTCCTAGTGCCGGTTTGAAGTTCCTGCAGTTTTCACTGTAAAACCGAGTTGGAGCTAGTACCTCCCCATATATAAGAATGGAGTGGAGTTTGCAAGTGAAAAGAAACCTTGAGTTCCCAACAAGCTAGGTGAAGGACGGCTTTCACACACACTTATCTCTCAGATCTGAGAATGTGGAGAGACGTTCGTTCATCTAGCATAAAGGGAACGGGTTGCAGGAGAAACTTTTACTCAGGTTTCTCAGTCTGTTTCCTACTGCCGGTTTGAAGTTCCTGCAGTTTTCACTGTAAAACCGAGTTGGAGCTTATACCTCCCCATATATATGTATGGAGTGGAGTTTGCAAGTGAAAAGAAACTTTGTGTTCCCAACAAGCTAGGTGAAGGACGGCTTTCACACACACTTATCTCTCAGAACTGAGCATGTGGAGAGACGTTCTTTCATCTAGCACAATGGGAACGGGTTGAAGGAGAAACTTTTACTCTGGTTTCTCAGTCTGTTTCCTACTGCCGGTTTGAAGTTCCTGCAGTTTTTACTGTAAAACGGAGTTGGAGCTAGTACCTCCCCATATATATGTATGGAGTGGAGTTTGCATGTGAAAAGAAACTTTGTGTTCCCAACAAGCTAGGTGAAGGACGGCTTTCACACACACTTATCTCTCAGAACTGAGCATGTGGAGAGACATTCGTTCATCTAGCACAAAGGGAACGGGTTGCAGGAGAAACTTTTACTCTGGTTTCTCAGTATGTTTCCTAGTGCCGGTTTGAAGTTCATGCAGTTTTCACTCTAAAACAGAGTTGGAGCTAGTACCTCCCCATATATATGAATGGAGTGGAGTTTGCAAGTGAAAAGAAACCTTGTGTTCCCAACAAGCTAGGTGAAGGACGGCTTTCACACACACTTATCTCTCAGAACTGAGAATGTGGAGAGACGTTCGTTCATCTAGCATAATGGGAACGGGTTGCAGGTGAAAATTTTACTCAGGTTTCTCAGTCTGTTTCCTACTGCCTGTTTGAAGTTCCTGCAATTATCACTGTAAAACCGAGTTGGAGCTAGTACCTCCCCATATATATGTATGGAGTGGAGTTTGCAAGTGAAAAGAAACTTTGTGTTTCCAACAAGCTTGGTGAAGGACGGCTTTCACACACACTTATCTCTCAGAACTGAGCATGTGGAGAGATGTTCGTTCATCTATCATAAAGGGAACGGGATGCAGGAGAAACTTTTACTCTGGTTTCTCAATCTGCTTCCTGTTGCCGGTTTGAAATTCCTGCAGTTTTCACTGTAAAACCGAGTTGGAGCTAGTACCTCCCCATATATATGTATGGAATGGAGTTGGCAACTGAAAAGAAACTTTGTGTTCCCAACAAGCAAGTTCAAGGACGGCTTTCAAACAGACTTATCTCTCAGAACTGAGCATGTGGAGAGACCTTCGTTTATATAGCACAAAGGGAACGGGTTGCAGGGAAACTTTTACTCTGGTTTCTCAGTCTGTTTCCTAGTGCCGGTTTTAAGTTCCTGCAGTTTTCACTGTAAACACGTGTTGGAGCTAGTACATCCACATATATACTTTTGGAGTGGAGTTTGCAAGTGAAAAGAAACTTTGTGTTCCCAACAAGCTAGGTGAAGGATGGCTTTCACACACACTTATCTCTCAGAACTGAGCATGTGGGGACACGTTCGTTCATCTAGCACAAAGGGAACGGGTTGCAGGAGAAAATTTTACTCTGGTTTCTCAGTCTGAATCCTGTTGCCTGTTTGAATTTCCTGCAGTTTTCACTGTAAAACCGAGTTGGAGCTAGTACCTCCCCATATATATGTATGGAGTGGAGTTTGCAACTGAAAAGAAACTTTATGTTCCCAAGAAGCTACTTGAAGAACGGCTTTCACACACACTAATCTCTCAGAACTGAGCATGTGGAGAGACGTTCGTTCATCTAGCACAAAGGGAACGGGTTGCAGGAGAAAATTTTACTCTGGTTTCTCAGTCTGTTTCCTAGTGCCGGTTTGAAGTTCCTGCAGTTTTCACTGTAAAACCGAGTTGGAGTTAGTACCTCCCCATTTATATGTATGGAGTGGAGTTGGAAACTGAAAAGAAACTTTGTGTTCCGAACAAGCTAGGTGAAGGACGGCTTTCACACACACTTATCTCTCAGAACTGAGCATGTGGAGAGACGTTCGTTCATCTAGCACAATGGGAACAGTTTGCAGGAGAAACTGTTACTCTGGTTTCTCAGTCTGTATCCTGTTGCCAGTTTGAAGTTCCTGCATTTTTCACTGTAAATCCGATTTGGAGCTAGTACCTCCCCATATATATGTATGGAGTGGAGTTTGCAAGTGAAAAGAAACTTTGTGTTCCCAACAAGCTAGGTGAAGGTCGGCTTTCACACACACTTATCTCTCAGACCTGAGCATGTGTAGAGACGTTCGTTCATCTAGCACAAAGGGAACGGGTTGCAGGAGAAACTTTTACTCTGGTTTCTCAGTCTGTTTCCTACTGCCGGTTTGAAGTTCCTGCAGTTTTCACTGTAAAACCGAGTTGGAGCTAGTACCTCACCATATATATGAATGGAGTGGAGTTTGCAAGTGAAAAGAAACCTTGTGTTCTCAACAAGCTAGGTGAAGGACGGCTTTCACACCCACTTAACTCTCAGAACTGAGAATGTGGAGAGACGTTCGTTCATCTAGCATAAAAGGAACGGGTTGCAGGAGAAAGTTTTATTCTGGTATCTCAGTCTGTTTCCTACTGCCGGTATGAAGTTCCTGCAGTTTTCACTGTAAAACCGAGTTGGAGCTAGTACCTCCCCATATATAAGAATGGAGTGGAGTTTGCAAGTGAAAAGAAACCTTGTGTTCCCAACAAGCTAGGTGAAGGACGGCTTTCACACACACTTATCTCTCAGAACTGAGAATGTGGAGAGACGTTCGTTCATCTAGCATAAATGGAACGGATTGCAGGAGAAACTTTTACTCAGGTTTCTCAGTCTGTTTCCTACTGCCGGTTTGAAGTTCCTGCAGTTTTCACTGTAAAACCGAGTTGGAGCTTATACCTCCCCATATATATGTATGGAGTGGAGTTTGCAAGTGAAAAGAAACTTTGTGTTCCCAACAAGCTAGGTGAAGGACGGCTTTCACACACACTTAACTCTCAGAACTGAGCATGTGGAGAGACGTTCGTTCATCTAGCACAATGGGAACGGGTTGAAGGAGAAACTTTTACTCTGGTTTCTCAGTCTGTTTCCTACTGCCGGTTTGAAGTTCCTGCAGTTTTTACTGTAAAACGGAGTTGGAGCTAGTACCTCCCCATATATATGTATGGAGTGGAGTTTGCATGTGAAAAGAAACTTTGTGTTCCCAACAAGCTAGGTGAAGGTCGGCTTTCACACACACTTATCTCTCAGAACTGAGCATGTGGAGAGACATTCGTTCATCTAGCACAAAGGGAACGGGTTGCAGGAGAAACTTTTACTCTGGTTTCTCAGTATGTTTCCTAGTGCCGGTATGAAGTTCATGCAGTTTTCACTCTAAAACAGAGTTGGAGCTAGTACCTACCCATATATATGAATGGAGTGGAGTTTGCAAGTGAAAAGAAACCTTGTGTTCCCAACAAGCTAGTTGAAGTACGGCTTTCACACACACTTATCTCTCAGAACTGAGAATGTGGAGAGACGTTCGTTCATCTAGCATAATGGGAACGGGTTGCAGGTGAAAATTTTACTCAGGTTTCTCAGTCTGTTTCCTACTGCCTGTTTGAAGTTCCTGCAATTTTCACTGTAAAACCGAGTTGGAGCTAGTACCTCCCCATATATATGTATGGAGTGGAGTTTGCAAGTGAAAAGAAACTTTGTGTTTCCAACAAGCTAGGTGAAGGACGGCTTTCACACACACTTATCTCTCAGAACTGAGCATGTGGAGAGATGTTCGTTCATCTATCATAAAGGGAACGGGATGCAGGAGAAACTTTTACTCTGGTTTCTCAATCTGCTTCCTGTTGCCGGTTTGAAATTCCTGCAGTTTTCACTGTAAAACCGAGTTGGAGCTAGTACCTCCCCATATATATGTATGGAATGGAGTTGGCAACTGAAAAGAAACTTTGTGTTCCCAACAAGCAAGGTCAAGGACGGCTTTCAAACAGACATATCTCTCAGAACTGAGCATGTGGAGAGACCTTCGTTTATATAGCACAAAGGGAACGGGTTGCAGGGAAACTTTTACTCTGGTTTCTCAGTCTGTTTTTTAGTGCCGGGTTTAAGTTCCTGCAGTTTTCACTGTAAACACGTGTTGGAGCTAGTACATCCACATATATACTTTTGGAGTGGAGTTTGCAAGTGAAAAGAAACTTTGTGTTCCCAACAAGCTAGGTGAAGGACGGCTTTCACACACACTTATCTCTCAGAACTGAGCATGTGGAGACACGTTCGTTCATCTAGCACAAAGGGAACGGGTTGCAGGAGAAAATTTTACTCTGGTTTCTCAGTCTGAATCCTGTTGCCTGTTTGAATTTCCTGCAGTTTTCACTGTAAAACCGAGTTGGAGCTAGTACCTCCCCATATATATGTATGGAGTGGAGTTTGCAACTGAAAAGAAACTTTATGTTCCCAAGAAGCTACTTGAAGGACGGCTTTCACACACACTAATCTCTCAGAACTGAGCATGTGGAGAGACGTTCGTTCATCTAGCACAAAGGGAACGGGTTGCAGGAGAAAATTTTACTCTGGTTTCTCAGTCTGTTTCCTAGTGCCGGTTTGAAGTTCCTGCAGTTTTCACTGTAAAACCGAGTTGGAGTTAATACCTCCCCATATATATGTATGGAGTGGAGTTGGAAACTGAAAAGAAACTTTGTGTTCCGAACAAGGTAGGTGAAGGACGGCTTTCACACACACTTATCTCTCAGAACTGAGCATGTGGAGAGACGTTCGTTCATCTAGCACAATGGGAACAGTTTGCAGGAGAAACTTTTACTCTGGTTTCTCAGTCTGTATCCTGTTGCCAGTTTGAAGTTCCTGCATTTTTCACTGTAAATCCGATTTGGAGCTAGTACCTCCCCATATATATGTATGGAGTGGAGTTTGCAAGTGAAAAGAAACTTTGTGTTCCCAACAAGCTAGGTGAAGGACGGCTTTCACACACACTTATCTCTCAGAACTGAGCATGTGTAGAGACGTTCGTTCATCTAGCACAAAGGGAACGGGTTGCAGGAGAAACTTTTACTCTGGTTTCTCAGTCTGTTTCCTACTGCCGGTTTGAAGTTCCTGCAGTTTTCACTGTAAAACCGAGTTGGAGCTAGTACCTCACCATATATATGAATGGAGTGGAGTTTGCAAGTGAAAAGAAACCTTGTGTTCTCAACAAGCTAGGTGAAGGACGGCTTTCACACCCACTTAACTCTCAGAACTGAGAATGTGGAGAGACGTTCGTTCATCTAGCATAAAAGGAACGGGTTGCAGGAGAAAGTTTTATTCTGGTATCTCAGTCTGTTTCCTACTGCCGGTTTGAAGTTCCTGAAATTTTCACTTTAAAAACGTGTTGAAGCTAGAACATCCCCATATATATGTATGGATTGGAGTTTGCAACTGAAAAGAAACTTTATGTTCCCAAGAAGCTTGGTGAAGGACGGCTTTAACACACACTTATCTCTTAGAACTGAGCATGTGGAGAGACATTCGTTCATCTAGCACAAATAGAACGAGTTGCAGGAGAAACTTTTCTCTGGTTTCCCAGTCTGTTTCCTAGTGCGGGTTTGAAGTTCCTCCAGTTTTCACTGTTAAACAGTGTTGGAGGTAGTACCTCCCCATATATATGTATGGAGTGGAGTTTGCAAGTGAAAAGAAACTTTGTTTTCCCAACAAGCTAGGTGAAGGCGGCTTTCACACACACTTATCTCTCAGAACTGAGCATGTGGAGAGACGTTCGTTCATCTAGCACAAAGGGAACGGGTTGCAGGAGAAACTTTTACTCTCGTTTCTCAATCTGTTTTCCTGTTTCCGGTTTGAAATTCCTGCAGTTTTCACTGTAAAACCGAGTTGAAGCTAGTACCTCCCCATATATATGTATGGAGTGGAGTTTGCAAGTGAAAAGAAACTTTGTGTTCCCAACAAGCTAGGTGAATGTCGGCTTTCACACACGCTTATCTCTCAGAACTGACCATGTGGGGAGACTTTCGTTCATCTAGCACAAAGGGAACGGGTTGCAGGAGAAATTATTATTCTGGATTCTCAGTCTGTTTCCTAGTGCCGGTTTGAAGTTCCAGCAGTTTTCACTGTAAAACCTAGTTGGAGCTAGTACCTCCCCATATATATGTATGGAGTGGATTTGGCAACTGAAAAGAAACTTTGTGTTCCCAACAAGCTAGGTGAAGGACGGCTTTCAAACACACTTATCTCTCAGAACTGAGCATGTGGAGAGACCTTCTTTCATCTAGCACAAAGGGAAAGGTTTGCTGGAGAAACTTTTACTGTGGTTTCTCATTCTGTTTCCTAGTGACGGTTTGAAGTTCCTGCAGTTTTCACTGTAAAAACGAGTTGGAGCTAGTACCTCCCAATATATATGTATGGAGTGGATTTTGCAACTGAAAAGAAACTTTGTGTTCCCAACAATCTAGTTTAAGGACGGCTTTCACACACACATATCTTTCAGAACTGAGCATGTGGGGAGACGTTCGTTCATCTAGCACAAAAGGAAAGGGTTGCAGGAGAAACTTTTACTCTGGTTTCTCAGTCTGTTTCCTGTTGCCGGTTTGAAATTCCTGCAGTTTTCACTGTAAAACCGAGTTGGATCTAGTACCTCCCCATATATATGTATGGATTGGAGTTTGCAACTGAAAAGAAACTTTGTGTTCCAAACAAGCTAGGTGAAGGGCGGCTTTAACACACACTTATCTCTCAGAACTGAGCATGTGGATAGACGTTCGTTCATCTAGCACAAATGGAACGGGTTGCAGGTGAAATTTTACTCTGGTTTCTCAATCTGTTTCCTGTTGCCGGTTAGAAATTCCTGCAGTTTTCACTGTAAAACCGAGTTGGAGTTAGTACCTCCCCATATATATGTATGGAGTGGAGTTGGCAACTGAAAAGAAACTTTGTGTTCCCAACAAGCTAGGTGAAGTACGGCTTTCACACACACTAATCTCTCAGAACTGAGCATGTGGAGAGACCTTCGTTCAACTAGCACAAAGGGAACGGTCTGCAGGAGAAATTTTACTCTGGTTTCTCTGTCTGTTTCCTAGTGCCGGTTTGAAGTTCCTGCAGTTTTCACTGTAAAACCGAGTTGGAGCTAGTACCACCCCATATATATGTTTGGAGTGGAGTTCGCAACTAAAAAGAAACTTTGTATTCCCAACAAGCTAGTTGAAGGACGGCTATCACACACACTTGTCTATCAGAACTGAGCATTTTTAGAGACTTTCTTACATCTAGCACAAAGGGAACGGGTTTCAGTAGAAACTTTTACTCTTGTTTCTCAGTATGTTTCCTAGTGCCGGTTTGAAGTTCCTGCAGTTTTCACTGTAAAACCGAGTTGGAGCTAGTACCTCCCCATATATATGTATGGATTGGAGTTTGCAACTGAAAAGAAACTTTATGTTCCCAAGAAGCTACTTGAAGGACGGCTTTCACACACACTAATCTCTCAGAACTGAGCATGTGGAGAGACGTTCGTTCATCTAGCACAAAGGTAACGGGTTGCAGGAGAAACTTTTACTCTGGTTTCTCAGTCTGTTTCCTAGTGCCGGTTTGAAGTTCCTGCAGTTTTCACTGTAAAACGGAGTTGGAGTTAGTACGTCCCCATATATATGTATGGAGTGGAGTTGGAAACTGAAAAGAAACTTTGTGTTCCGAACAAGCTAGGTGAAGGACGGCTTTCACACACGCTTATCTCTCAGAACTGAGCATGTGGAGAGACGTTCGTTCATCTAGCACAATGGGAACAGTTTGCAGGAGAAACTTTTAGTCTGGTTTCTCAGTCTGTATCCTGTTGCCAGTTTGAAGTTCCTGCACTTTTCACTGTAAAACCGATTTGGGGCTAGAATCTCACCATATATATGTATGGAGTGGAGTTTGCTACTGAAAGAAACTTTGTCTTCCCAACAAGCTAGGTGAACGACGGCTTTCACACACACTTATCTCTCAGAACTGAGCATGTGGAGAGACGTTCGTTCATCTAGCACAAAGGGAACGGATTGCAGGAGAAATTATTACTCTGGATTCTCAGTCTGTTTCCTAGTGCCGGTTTGAAGTTCCTGCAGTTTTCACTGTAAAACCTAGTTGGAGCTAGTACCTCCCCATATATATGTATGGAGTGGAGTTGGCAACTGAAAAGAAACTTTGTGTTCCCAACAAGCTAGGTGAAGGACGGCTTTCAAACACACTTAACTCTCAGAACTGAGCATGTGGAGACACCTTCTTTCATCTAGCACAAAGGGAAAGGTTTGCTGGAGAAACTTTTACTCTGGTTTCTCATTCTGTTTCCTAGTGACGGTTTGAAGTTCCTGCAGTTTTCACTGTAAAAACGAGTTGGAGCTAGTCCCTCCCAATATATATGTATGGAGTGGATTTTGCAACTGAAAAGAAACTTTGTGTTCCCAACAATCTAGTTTAAGGACGGCTTTAACACACACTTATCTCTCAGAACTGAGCATGTGGATAGACGTTCGTTCATCTAGCACAAATGGAACGGGTTGCAGGTGAAATTTTACTCTGGTTTCTCAATCTGTTTCCTGTTGCCGGTTAGAAATTCCTGCAGTTTTCACTGTAAAACCGAGTTGGATTTAGTACCTCCCCATATATATGTATGGAGTGGAGTTGGCAACTGAAAAGAAACTTTGTGTTCCCAACAAGCTAGGTGAAGTACGGCTTTCACACACACTAATCTCTCAGAACTGAGCATGTGGAGAGACCTTCGTTCAACTAGCACAAAGGGAACGGTCTGCAGGAGAAATTTTACTCTGGTTTCTCTGTCTGTTTCCTAGTGCCGGTTTGAAGTTCCTGCAGTTTTCACTGTAAAACCGAGTTGGAGCTAGTACCTCCCCATATATATGTTTGGAGTGGAGTTCGCAACTAAAAAGAAACTTTGTATTCCCAACAAGCTAGTTGAAGGACGGCTATCACACACACTTGTCTCTCAGGGCTGAGCATTTTGAGAGACTTTCTTTCATCTAGCACAAAGGGAACGGGTTTCAGTAGAAACTTTTACTCTTGTTTCTCAGTATGTTTCCTAGTGCCGGTTTGAAGTTCCTGCAGTTTTCACTGTAAAACCGAGTTGGAGCTAGTACCTCCCCATATAAAAGAATGGAGTGGAGTTTGCAAGTGAAAAGAAACCTTGTGTTCCCAACAAGCTAGGTGAAGGACGGCTTTCACACACACTTATCTCTCAGATCTGAGAATGTGGAGAGACGTTTGTTCATCTAGCATAAAGGGAACGGGTTGCAGGAGAAACTTTTACTCAGGTTTCTCAGTCTGTTTCCTACTGCCGGTTTGAAGTTCCTGCAGTTTTCACTGTAAAACCGAGTTGGAGCTTATACCTCCCCATATATATTTATGGAGTGGAGTTTGCAAGTGAAAAGAAACTTTGTGTTCCCAACAAGCTAGGTGAAGGACGGCTTTCACACACACTTATCTCTCAGAACTGAGCATGTGGAGAGACGTTCGTTCATCTAGCACAATGGGAACGGGTTGAAGGAGAAACATTTACTCTGGTTTCTCAGTCTGTTTCCTACTGCCGGTTTGAAGTTCCTGCAGTTTTTACTGTAAAACGGAGTTGGAGCTAGTACCTCCCCATATATATGTATGGAGTGGAGTTTGCATGTGAAAAGAAACTTTGTGTTCCCAACAAGCTAGGTGAAGGACGGCTTTCACACACCCTTATCTCTCAGAACTGAGCATGTGGAGAGACATTCGTTCATCTAGCATAATGGGAACGGGTTGCAGGTGAAAATTTTACTCAGGTTTCTCAGTCTGTTTCCTACTGCCGGTTTGAAGTTCCTGCAATTTTCACTGTAAAACCGAGTTGGAGCTAGTACCTCCCCATATATATGTATGGAGTGGAGTTTGCAAGTGAAAAGAAACTTTGTGTTTCCAACAAGCTAGGTGAAGGACGGCTTTCACACACACTTATCTCTCAGAACTGAGCATGTGGAGAGACGTTCGTTCATCTATCATAAAGGGAACGGGATGCAGGAGAAACTTTTACTCTGGTTTCTCAATCTGCTTCTGTTGCCGGTTTGAAATTCCTGCAGTTTTCACTGTAAAACCGAGTTGGAGCTAGTACCTCCCCATATATATGTATGGAATGGAGTTGGCAACTGAAAAGAAACTTTGTGTTCCCAACAAGCAAGGTCAAGGACGGCTTTCAAACAGACTTATCTCTCAGAACTGAGCATGTGGAGAGACCTTCGTTTATATAGCACAAAGGGAACTGGTTGCAGGGAAACTTTTACTCTGGTTTCTCAGTCTGTTTCCTAGTGCCGGGTTTAAGTTCCTGCAGTTTTCACTGTAAACACGTGTTGGAGCTAGTACATCCACATATATATGTATGGAGTGGAGTTTTCAAGTGAAAAGAACCTTTGTGTTCCCAACAAGCTAGGTGAAGTACGGCTTTCACACACACTTATCTCTCAGAACTGAGCATGTGGAGAGACGTTCGTTCATCTAGCACAAAGGGAACGGGTTGCAGGGAAAATTTTACTCTGGTTTCTCAGTCTGAATCCTGTTGCCTGTTTGAATTTCCTGCAGTTTTCACTGTAAAACCGAGTTGGAGCTAGTACCTCCCCATATATATGTATGGAGTGGAGTTTGCAACTGAAAAGAAACTTTATGTTCCCAAGAAGCTACTTGAAGGACGGCTTTCACACACACTAATCTCTCAGAACTGAGCTTGTGGAGAGACGTTCGTTCATCTAGCACAAAGGGAACGGGTTGCAGGAGAAACTTTTACTCTGGTTTCTCAGTCTGTTTCCTAGTGCCGGTTTGAAGTTCCTGCAGTTTTCACTGTAAAACCGAGTTGGAGTTAGTACCTCCCCATATATATGTATGGAGTGGAGTTGGAAACTGAAAAGAAACTTTGTGTTCCGAACAAGCTAGGTGAAGGACGGCTTTCACACACACTTATCTCTCAGAACTGAGCATGTGGAGAGACGTTCGTTCATCTAGCACAATGGGAACAGTTTGCAGGAGAAACTTTTACTCTGGTTTCTCAGTCTGTATCCTGTTGCCAGTTTGAAGTTCCTGCATTTTTCACTGTAAATCCGATTTGGAGCTAGTACCTCCCCATATATATGTATGGAGTGGAGTTTGCAAGTGAAAAGAAACTTTGTGTTCCCAACAAGCTAGGTGAAGGACGGCTTTCACACACACTTATCTCTCAGAACTGAGCATGTGTAGAGACGTTCGTTCATCTAGCACAAAGGGAACGGGTTGCAGGAGAAACTTTTACTCTGGTTTCTCAGTCTGTTTCCTACTGCCGGTTTGACGTTCCTGCAGTTTTCACTGTAAAACCGAGTTGGAGCTAGTACCTCACCATATATATGAATGGAGTGGAGTTTGCAAGTGAAAAGAAAGCATGTGTTCTCAAAAAGCTAGCTTACGGACGGCTTTCACACCCACTTAACTCTCAGAACTGAGAATGTGGAGAGACGTTCGTTCATCTAGCATAAAAGGAACGGGTTGCAGGAGAAAGTTTTATTCTGGTATCTCAGTCTGTTTCCTACTGCCGGTTTGAAGTTCCTGAAATTTTCACTTTAAAAACGTGTTGAAGCTAGAACATCCCCATATATATGTATGGATTGGAGTTTGCAACTGAAAAGAAACTTTATGTTCCCAAGAAGCTTGGTGAAGGACGGCTTTAACACACACTTATCTCTTAGAACTGAGCATGTGGAGAGACATTCGTTCATCTAGCACAAATAGAACGAGTTGCAGGAGAAACTTTTCTCTGGTTTCCCAGTCTGTTTCCTAGTGCGGGTTTGAAGTTCCTGCCGTTTTCACTGTTAAACCGTGTTGGAGGTAGTACCTCCCCATATATATGTATGGAGTGGAGTTTGCAAGTGAAAAAAAACTTTGTGTTCCCAACAAGCTAGGTGAAGGACGGCTTTCACACACACTTATCTCTCAGAACTGAGCATGTGGAGAGACGTTCGTTCATCTAGCACAAAGGGAACGGGTTGCAGGAGAAACTTTTACTCTCGTTTCTCAATCTGTTTTCCTGTTGCCGGTTTGAAATTCCTGCAGTTTTCACTGTAAAACCGAGTTGGAGCTAGTACCTCCCCATATATATGTATGGAGTGGAGTTTGCAAGTGAAAAGAAACTTTGTGTTCCCAACAAGCTAGGTGAATGTCGGCTTTCACACACACTTATCTCTCAGAACTGAGCATGTGGGGAGATGTTCGTTCATCTAGCACAAAGGGAACGGGTTGCAGGAGAAATTATTACTCTGGATTCTCAGTCTGTTTCCTAGTGCCGGTTTGAAGTTCCTGAAGTTTTCACTGTAAAACCTAGTTGGAGCTAGTACCTCCCCATATAAACGTAAGGAGTGGAGTTTGCAACTGAAAAGATACTTTGTGTTCCCAACAAGCTAGGTGAAGTACGGCTTTCACACACACTTACCTGTCAGAACTGAGCATGTGGAGAGACGTTCGTTCATGTAGCACAAAGGGAACGGGTTGCAGGAGAAACTTTTACTCTGGTTTCTCAGTCTGAATCTTGTTGCCTGTTTGAATTTCCTGCAGTTTTCACTGTAGAACCGAGTTGGAGCTAGTACCTCCCCATATATATGTATGGATAGGAGTTTGCAACTGAAAAGAAACTTTATGTTCCCAAGAAGCTACTTGAAGGACGGCTTTCACACACACTAATCTCTCAGAACTGAGCATGTGGAGAGACGTTCGTTCATCTAGCACAAAGGGAACGGGTTGCAGGAGAAACTTTTACTCTGGTTTCTCAGTCTGTTTCCTAGTGCCGGTTTGAAGTTCCTGCAGTTTTCACTGTAAAACCGAGTTGGAGTTAGTACCTCCCCATATATATGTATGGTGTGGAGTTGGAAACTGAAAAGAAACTTTGTGTTCCGAACAAGCTAGGTGAAGGACGGCTTTCACACACACTTATCTCTCAGAACTGAGCATGTGGAGAGACGTTCGTTCATCTAGCACAATGGGAACAGTTTGCAGGAGAAACTTTTAGTCTGGTTTCTCAGTCTGTATCCTGTTGCCAGTTTGAAATTCCTACATTTTTCACTGTAGAACCGATTTGGAGCTAGTACCTCCCAATATATATGTATGGAGTGGAGTTTGCAAGTGAAAAGAAACTTTGTGTTCCCAACAAGCTAGGTGAAGGACGGCTTTCACACACACTTAACTCTCAGAACTGAGCATGTGGAGAGACGTTCGTTCATCTAGCACAAAGGGAACGGGTTGCAGGAGAAACTTTTACTCTGGTTTCTCAGTATGTTTCCTAGTGCCGGTTTGAAGTTCCTGCAATTTTCACTGTAAAAGAGAGTTGGAGCTAGTATCTCACCATATATATGTATGGAGTGGAGTTTGCAAATGAAAAGAAACTTTGTGTTTCCAACAAGCTAGGTGAAGTACGGCTTTCACACAAACTTATCTCTCAGAACTGAGCATGTGGAGAGACGTTCGTTCATCTAGCACAAAGGGAAAGGTTTGCAGGAGAAACTATTACTCTGGATTCTCAGTATGTTCCCTAGTGCCGGTTTGAAGTTCCTGCAGTTTTCACTGTAAAATCGAGTTGGAGCTAGTACCTCCCCATATATATGTATGGAGTGGAGTTTGCAAGAGAAATGATACTTTGTGTTCCCAACAAGCTAGGTGAAGGACGGCTTTCACACACACTTACCTCTCAGAACTGAGCATGTGGAGAGACTTTCGTTCATCTAGCACAAAGGGAACGGGTTGCAGGAGAAAATTTTACTCTGGTTTCTCAGTCTGTTTCCTAGTGCCGGTTTGAAGTTCCTGCATTTTTCACTGTAAAACCGAGTTGGGGTTAGTACCTCCCCATATATATATATGGAGTGGAATTTGCAACTGAAAAGAAATGTGTGTTCCCAACAAGCTAGGTGAAGGACGGCTTTCACACACATTTATCTCTCAGAACTGAGCATGTGGAGAGACGTTCTTTCATCTAGCACAAAGGGAACGGGTTGCAGGAGAAACTTTTACTCTGGTTTCTCAGTCTGTTTCCTACTGCCGGTTTGAAGTTCCTGCAGTTTTCACTGTAAAACCGAGTTGGAGATAGTACCTCCCCATATATATTTATGGAGTGGAGTTTGCAACTGAAAAGAAACTTTGTGTTCCCAACAAGCTAGATTAAGGACGGCTTTCACACACATTTATCTCTCAGTACTGAGCATGTGGAGAGACGTTCGTTCATCTAGCACAAAGGGAACGGGTTGCAGGAGAAACTTTTACTCTGGTTTCTCAGTCTGTTTCCTAGTGCTGCTTTGAATTTCCTTCAGTTTTCACTGTAAAATCGAGTTGGAGCTAGTACCTCCCCATATATATGTATGGAGTGGAGTTTGCAAGTGAAAATAAACTTTGTGTTCCCAACAAGCTATGTGGAGGACAGCTTTCACACACAGTTAACTCTCAGAACTGAGCATGTGGAGAGACGTTCGTTCATCTAGCACAAAGGGAACGGGCTGCAGGAGAAACTTTTACTCTGGTTTCTCAGTCTGTTTCCTACTGCCGGTTGGATTTTCCTGCAGTTTTCACTGTAAAACCGAGTTGGAGCTAGTACCTCCCCATATATATGTATATAGTGGGGTTTGCAAGTGAAAAGAAACTTTGTGTTCCCAACAAGCTAGGTTAAGGTCGGCTTTCACACACACTTACCTGTCAGAACTGAGCATGTGGAGAGACGTTCGTTCATCTAGCACAAAGGGAACGGGTGGCAGGAGAAACTTTTACTCTGGTTTCTCAGTCTGTTTCCTACTTCCGGTTTGAAGTTCCTGCACTTTTCACTGTAAAACCGAGTTTTAGCTTGTACATCCATATATTTATGTATGGAGTGGAGTTTGCAAGTGAAAGAAACTTTGTGTTCCCAACAAGCTAGGTGAAGGACGGCTTTCACACACACTTTTCTCTCAGAACTGAGCATGTGGAGAGACTTTCGTTCATCTAGCACAATGGGAACGGGTTGCAGGAGAAACTTTTACTCTGGTTTCTCAGTCTGTTTCCTAGTGCTGCTTTGAATTTCCTTCAGATTTCACTGTAAAACAGATTTGGAGCTAGTACCTCCCCATATATATGTATGGAGTGGAGTTTGCAAGTGAAAATAAACTTTGTGTTCCCAACAAGCTATGTGGAGGACAGCTTTCACACACAGTTAACTCTCAGAACTGAGCATGTGGAGAGACGTTCGTTCATCTAGCACAAATGGAACGGGCTGCAGGAGAAACTTTTACTCTGGTTTCTCAGTCTGTTTCCTACTGCCGGTTTGATTTTCCTGCAGTTTTCACTGTAAAACCGAGTTGGAGCTAGTACCTCCCCATATATATGTATGGAGTGGGGTTTGCAAGTGAAAAGAAATTTTGTGTTCCCAACAAGCTAGGTTAAGTTCGGCTTTCACACACACATATCTCTCAGAACTGAGCATGTGGGGAGACGTTCGTTCATGTACCACAGAAGGAACGGGTTGCAGGAGAAACTTTTACTCTGGTTTCTCAGTCTGTTTCCAAGTGCCAGAGAGAAGTTCCTGCAGTTTTCACTGTAAAACCGAGTTGGAGATAGTACCTCCCCATATATATGTATGGAGTGGAGTTGGCAACTGAAAAGAAACTTTGTGTTCCCAACAAGCTAGGTGAATGACGGCTTTCACACAAAAGTATCTCTCAGAACTGAGCATGTGGAGAGACATTCGTTCATCTAGCAAAAAGGGAACGGGTTGCAGGAGAAATTTTTACTCTGGTTTCTTATTCTGTTTCCTGTTGCCGGTTTGAATTTTTGCAGTTTTCACTGTAAAACCGATTTGGTGCTAGTATTTCAGCATATATATGTATGGTGTGGATTTTGCAACTGAAAAGATACTTTGTGTTCCCAACAAGCTAGGTTAAGAACGGCTTTCACACACACTTATCTCTCAGAACTGAGCATGTGGAGATAGGTTCGTTCATCTAGCACAAAGGGAACGGGTTGCAGGTGAAATTTTACTCAGTTTTCTCAATCTGTTTCCTGTTGCCGGTTTGAAGTTCCTGCAGTTTTCACTGTAAAACCGAGTTGGAGTTTGTACCTCCCCATATATATGTATGGAGTGGAGTTTGCAAGAGAAAAAAAACTTTGTGTTCCCAACAAGCTAGGTGAAGGACGGCTTTCACACACACTTATCATTCAGAACTGAGCATGTGGAGAGACGTTCGTTCATCAAGCACAAATGGAACGGGCTGCAGGAGAAACATTTAGTCTGGTTTCACAGTCTGTTTCCTAGTGCCGGTTTGAAGTTCCTGCAGTTTTCACTGTAAAACCGAGTTGGAGCTAGTACCTCCCCATATATATCTAAGGATTGGAGTTTGCAACTAAAGAGAAACTTTGTGTTCCCAACAAGCTAGGTGAAGGACGGCTTTCACACACACATATCTCTCACAACTGAGCATGTGGAGTGACGTTCGTTCATCTAGCACAAACGGAACGGGTTGCAGGAGAAACTTTTACTCTGGTTTCTCAGTCTGTTTCCTAGTGCCGTTTAGAAGTTAATGCAGTTTTCACTGTAAAACCGAGTTGGAGCTAGTACCTCCCCATATATATGTATGGAGTGGAGTTTGCAAGTGAAAAGAAACCTTGTGTTCCCAACAAGCTAGGTGAATGACGGCTTTCACACACACTTACCTCTCAGAACTGGGAATGTGGAGAGACGTTCGTTCATCTAGCATAAAGGGAACGGGTTGCAGGAGAAATTTTTACTCAGGTTTCTCAGTATGTTTCCTACTGCCGGTTTGAAGTTCCTGCAATTTTCACTGTAAAAGAGAGATGGAGCTAGTATCTCACCATATATATGTATAGAGTGGGGTTTGCAAGTGAAAAGAAACTTTGTGTTCCCAACAAGCTAGGTGAAGGACGGCTTTCACACACACTTATCTCTCAGAACTGAGAATTTGGGGAGACGTTCGTTCATCTAGCACAAAGGGAACGGGTTGCAGGAGAAACTTTTACTCTGGTTTCTCAATCTGTTTCCTGTTGCCGGTTTGAAATTCCTGCAGTTTTCACTGTAAAACCGAGTTGGAGCTAGTACCTCCCCATATATTTGTATGGAGTGGAGTTGGCAACTGAAAAGAAACTTTGTGTTTCCAACAAGCTAGGTGAAGGACGGCTTTCAAACACACTTATCTCTCAGAACTGAGCATGTGAAGAGACGTTCGTTCATCTAACACAAAGGGAACGGGTTGCAGGAGAAACTTTTACTCTGGTTTCTCAGTCTGTTTCCTACTGCCGGTTTGATTTTCCTGCAGTTTTCACTGTAAAACCGAGTTGGAGCTAGTACCTCCCCATATATATGTATGGAGTGGGGTTTGCAAGTGAAAAGAAACTTTGTGTTCCCAACAAGCTAGGTTAAGGTCGGCTTTCACACACACATATCTCTCAGAACTGAGCATGTGGGGAGACGTTCGTTCATCTACCACAGAAGGAACGGGTTGCAGGAGAAACTTTTACTCTGGTTTCTCAGTCTGTTTCCAAGTGCCAGAGAGAAGTTCCTGCAGTTTTCACTGTAAAACCGAGTTGGAGCTAGCACCTCCCCATATATATGTATGGAGTGGAGTTGGCAACTGAAAAGAAACTTTGTGTTCCCAACAAGCTAGTTGAAGGACGGCTTTCACACACACTTATCTATCAGAACTGAGAATGTGTAGAGACGTTCGTTCATGTAGTATAAAGGGAACGGGTTGCAGGAGAAACTTTTACTCAGGATTCTCAGTCTGTTTCCTAGTGCCGGTTTGAAGTTCCTGCATTTTTCACTGTAAAACCGAGTTGGAGCTAGTACCTCCCCATATATATGTATGGAGTGGAGTTGGAAACTGAAAAGAAACTTTGTGTTCCCAACAAGCTAGGTGAAGGACGGCTTTCACACACACTAATCTCTCAGAACTGAGCATGTGGAGAGACGTTCGTTCATCTAGCACAATGGGAACAGTTTGCAGGAGAAACTTTTAATCTGGTTTCTCAGTCTGTATCTTGTTGCCGGTTTGAAGTTCCTGCATTTTTCACTGTAAAACCGATTTGGAGCTAGTACCTCCCAATATATATGTATGGAATGGGGTTTGCAAGTGAAAAGAAACTTTGTGTTCCCAACAAGCTAGGTGAAGGACGGCTTTCACACACACTTATCATTCAGAACTGAGCATGTGGAGAGACGTTCGTTCATCAAGCACAAATGGAACGGGCTGCAGGAGAAACATTTAGTCTGGTTTCTCAGTCTGTTTCCTAGTGCCGGTTTGAAGTTCCTGCAGTTTTCACTGTAAAACCGAGTTGGAGCTAGTACCTCCCCATATATATCTGAGGATTGGAGTTTGCAACTAAAGAGAAACTTTGTGTTCCCAACAAGCTAGGTGAAGGACGGCTTTCACACACACATATCTCTCACAACTGAGCATGTGGAGTGACGTTCGTTCATCTAGCACAAAGGGAACGGGTTGCAGGAGAAACTTTTACTCTGGTTTCTCAGTCTGTTTCCTAGTGCCGTTTAGAAGTTAATGCAGTTTTCACTGTAAAACCGAGTTGGAGCTAGTACCTCCCCATATATATGTATGGAGTGGAGTTTGCAAGTGAAAAGAAACCTTGTGTTCCCAACAAGCTAGGTGAATGACGGCTTTCACACACACTTATCTCTCAGAACTGGGAATGTGGAGAGACGTTCGTTCATCTAGCATAAAGGGAACGGGTTGCAGGAGAAATTTTTACTCAGGTTTCTCAGTATGTTTCCTACTGCCGGTTTGAAGTTCCTGCAATTTTCACTGTAAAAGAGAGATGGAGCTAGTATCTCACCATATATATGTATAGAGTGGAGTTTGCAAGTGAAAAGAAACTTTGTGTTCCCAACAAGCTAGGTGAAGGACGGCTTTCACACACACTTATCTCTCAGAACTGAGAATTTGGGGAGACTTTCGTTCATCTAGCACAAAGGGAACAGGTTGCAGGAGAAACTTTTACTCTGGTTTCTCAATCTGTTTCCTGTTGCCGGTTTGAAATTCCTGCAGTTTTCACTGTAAACCAGATTTGGAGCTAGTACCTCCCCATATATAATTATGGAGTGGATTTGGGAAATGAAAAGAAACTTTGTGTTCCAAACAAGCTAGGTGAATGACGGCTTTCACACACACTTATCTCTAAGAACTGAGCATTTGGGGAGACGTTCGTTCATCTAGCACAAAATGAACGGGTTGCAGGAAAAACTTTTACTCTGGTTTCTCAGTCTGTTTCCTGTTGCCGGTTTGAAGTTCCTGCAGTTTTCACTGTAAAACCGAGTTGGTGCTAGTATCTCCCCATATATATGTATGGAGTGGAGTTTGCAACTGAAAAGAAACTTTGTGTTCCCAACAAGCTAGGTGAAGTGCGGCTTTCACACACACTTATCTCTCAGAACTGAGAATGTGGAGAGACGTTCGTTCATCTAGCATAAAGGGAACGGTTTGCAGGAGAAACTTTTACTCAGGTTTCTCAGTCTATTTCCTACTGCCGGTTTGAAGTTCCTGCAATTTTCACTGAAAAACCGAGTTGGAGCTAGAACCTCCCCATATATATGTATGGATTGGAGTTTGCAACTAAAAAGAAACTTTGTGTTCCCAACAAGCTAGGTGAAGGACGGCTTTCACACACACTTGTCTCTCAGTACTGAGCATTTGGAGAGACTTTCTTTCATCTAGCACAAAGGGAAAGGGTTTCAGGAGAAACTTTTACTCTGGTTTCTCAGTATGTTTCCTAGTGCCGGTTTGATGTTCCATCAGTTTTCACTGTAAAACCGAGTTGGAGCTAGTACCTCCCCATATATATGAATGGACTGGAGATTGCAATTGAAAAGAAACCTTGTGTTCCCAAAAAGCTAGGTGAAGAACGGCTTTCACACACACTTATCTCTCAGAACTGAGAATGTGGAGAGACGTTCGTTCATCTAGCATAAAGGGAACGGGTTGCAGGAGAACCTTATACTCAAGTTTCTCAGTCTGTTTCCTACTGCCGGTTTGAAGTTCCTGCAGTTTTCACTGTAAAACCGAGTTGGAGATAGTACCTCCCCATATATATGTATGGAGTGGAGTTTGCAAGTGAAAACAAACTTTGTGTTCCCAACAAGCTAGGTGAAGTACGGCTTTCACACACACTTATTTCTCAGAACTGTGCATGTGGAGAGACTTTCGTTCATCTAGCACAATGGGAACGGGTTGAAGGAGAAACGTTTACTCTGGTTTCTCTGTCTGTTTCCTAGTGCCGGTTTGAAGTTCCTGCAGTTTTTACTGTAAAACGGAGTTGGAGCTAGTACCTCCCCATTTATAAGTATGGAGTGGAGTTTGCAAGTGAAAAGAAACTTTGTGTTCCCAACAAGCTATGTGAAGGACGGCTTTCACACACACTTATCTGTCAGAACTGAGCATGTGGAGAGACGTTCGTTCATCTAGCACAAAGGGAACGGGTTGCAGGAGAAACTTTTACTCTGGTATCTCAGTATGTTTCCTAGTGCCGGTTTGAAGTTCCTGCAGTTTTCACTGTAAAACCGAGTTGGTGCTAGTACCTCCCCATATATATGAATGGAGTGGTGTTGGCAAGTGAAAAGAAACCTTGTGTTCCCAACAACTAGTTGAAGGACGGCTTTCACACACACTTATCTCTCAGAACTGAGAATATGTAGAGACGTTCGTTCATCTAGTATAAAGGGAACGGGTTGCAGGAGAAAATTTTACTCAGGATTCTCAGTCTGTTTCCTAGTGCCGGTTTGAAGTTCCTGCATTTTTCACTGTAAAACGGAGTTGGAGCTAGTACCTCCCCATATATATGTATGGAGTGGAGTTGGAAACTGAAAAGAAACTTTGTGTTCCCAACAAGCTAGGTGAAGGACGGCTTTCACACACACTTATCTCTCAGAACTGAGCATGTGGAGAGACGTTCGTTCATCTAGCACAAAGGGAACGGGTTGCAGGAGAAACTTTTACTCTGGTTTCTCAATCTGTTTCCTGTTGCCGTTTTGAAATTCCTGCAGTTTTCACTGTAAAACCGAGTTGGAGCTAGTACCTCCCCATATATTTGTATGGAGTGGAGTTGGCAACTGAAAAGAAACTTTGTGTTTCCAACAAGCTAGGTGAAGGACGGCTTTCAAACACACTTATCTCTCAGAACTGAGCATGTGGAGAGACGTTCGTTCATCTAACACAAAGGGAATGGGTTGCAGTAGAAACTTTTACTCTGGTTTCTCAGTGTGTTTCCTAGTGCAAGTTTGAAGTTCCTGCAGTTTTCACTGTAAACCAGATTTGGAGCTAGTACCTCCCCATATATATGAATGGAGTGGAGTTTGCAACTGAAAAGAAACTTTGTGTTCCCAACAAGCTAGGTGAAGTGCGGCTTTCACACACACTTATCTCGCAGAACTGAGAATGTGGAGAGACGTTCGTTCATCTAGCATAAAGGGAACGGTTTGCAGGAGAAACTTTTACTCAGGTTTCTCAGTCTATTTCCTAGTGCCGGTTTGAAGTTCCTGCAGTTTTCACTGTAAAACAGATTTGGAGTTAGTACCTCCCCATATATATGTATGGAATGGAGTTGGAAACTGAAAAGAAACTTTGTGTTCCGAACAAGCTAGGTGAATGACGGCTTTCACACACACTTATCTCTCAGAACTGGGAATGTGGAGAGACGTTCGTTCATCTAGCATAAAGGGAACGGGTTGCAGGAGAAATTTTTACTCAGGTTTCTCAGTATGTTTCCTACTGCCGGTTTGAAGTTCCTGCAATTTTCACTGTAAAAGAGAGATGGAGCTAGTATCTCACCATATATATGTATAGAGTGGAGTTTGCAAGTGAAAAGAAACTTTGTGTTCCCAACAAGCTAGGTGAAGGACGGCTTTCACACACACTTATCTCTCAGAACTGAGAATTTGGGGAGACGTTCGTTCATCTAGCACAAAGGGAACGGGTTGCAGGAGAAACTTTTACTCTGGTTTCTCAATCTGTTTCCTGTTGCCGGTTTGAAATTCCTGCAGTTTTCACTGTAAAACCGAGTTGGAGCTAGTACCTCCCCATATATTTGTATGGAGTGGAGTTGGCAACTGAAAAGAAACTTTGTGTTTCCAACAAGCTAGGTGAAGGACGGCTTTCAAACACACTTATCTCTCAGAACTGAGCATGTGGAGAGACGTTCGTTCATCTAACACAAAGGGAACGGGTTGCAGGAGAAACTTTTACTCTGGTTTCTCAGTCTGTTTCCTAGTGCCGGTTTGAAGTTCCTGCAGTTTTCACTGTAAACCAGATTTGGAGCTAGTACCTCCCCATATATAATTATGGAGTGGATTTGGGAAATGAAAAGAAACTTTGTGTTCCAAACAAGCTAGGTGAATGACGGCTTTCACACACACTTATCTCTAAGAACTGAGCATTTGGGGAGACGTTCGTTCATCTAGCACAAAATGAACGGGTTGCAGGAGAAACTTTTACTCTGGTTTCTCAGTCTGTTTCCTGTTGCCGGTTTGAAGTTCCTGCAGTTTTCACTGTAAAACCGAGTTGGTGCTAGTATCTCCCCATATATATGTATGGAGTGGAGTTTGCAACTGAAAAGAAACTTTGTGTTCCCAACAAGCTAGGTGAAGTGCGGCTTTCACACACACTTATCTCTCAGAACTGAGAATGTGGAGAGACGTTCGTTCATCTAGCATAAAGGGAACGGTTTGCAGGAGAAACTTTTACTCAGGTTTCTCAGTCTATTTCCTACTGCCGGTTTGAAGTTCCTGCAATTTTCACTGAAAAACCGAGTTGGAGCTAGAACCTCCCCATATATATGTATGGATTGGAGTTTGCAACTAAAAAGAAACTTTGTGTTCCCAACAAGCTAGGTGAAGGACGGCTTTCACACACACTTGTCTCTCAGTACTGAGCATTTGGAGAGACTTTCTTTCATCTAGCACAAAGGGAAAGGGTTTCAGGAGAAACTTTTACTCTGGTTTCTCAGTATGTTTCCTAGTGCCGGTTTGATGTTACATCAGTTTTCACTGTAAAACCGAGTTGGAGCTAGTACCTCCCCATATATATGAATGGACTGGAGTTTGCATTTGAAAAGAAACCTTGTGTTCCCAAAAAGCTAGGTGAAAAACGGCTTTCACACACACTTATCTCTCAGAACTGAGAATGTGGAGAGACGTTCGTTCATCTAGCATAAAGGGAACGGGTTGCAGGAGAACCTTATACTCAAGTTTCTCAGTCTGTTTCCTACTGCCGGTTTGAAGTTCCTGCAGTTTTCACTGTAAAACCGAGTTGGAGATAGTACCTCCCCATATATATGTATGGAGTGGAGTTTGCAAGTGAAAACAAACTTTGTGTTCCCAACAAGCTAGGTGAAGTACGGCTTTCACACACACTTATTTCTCAGAACTGTGCATGTGGAGAGACTTTCGTTCATCTAGCAAAATGGGAACGGGTTGAAGGAGAAACGTTTACTCTGGTTTCTCTGTCTGTTTCCTAGTGCCGGTTTGAAGTTCCTGCAGTTTTTACTGTAAAACGGAGTTGGAGCTAGTACCTCCCCATTTATAAGTATGGAGTGGAGTTTGCAAGTGAAAAGAAACTTTGTGTTCCCAACAAGCTATGTGAAGGACGGCTTTCACACACACTTATCTGTCAGAACTGAGCATGTGGAGAGACGTTCGTTCATCTAGCACAAAGGGAACGGGTTGCAGGAGAAACTTTTACTCTGGTTTTTCAGTATGTTTCCTAGTGCCGGTTTGAAGTTCCTGCAGTTTTCACTGTAAAACCGAGTTGGTGCTAGTACCTCCCCATATATATGAATGGAGTGGTGTTGGCAAGTGAAAAGAAACCTTGTGTTCCCAACAAGCTAGTTGAAGGACGGCTTTCACACACACTTATCTCTCAGAACTGAGAATGTGTAGAGACGTTCGTTCATCTAGTAAAAAGGGAACGGGTTGCAGGAGAAACTTTTACTCAGGATTCTCAGTCTGTTTCCTAGTGCCGGTTTGAAGTTCCTGAATTTTCACTGTAAAACGGAGTTGGAGCTAGTACCTCCCCATATATATGTATGGAGTGGAGTTGGAAACTGAAAAGAAACTTTGTGTTCCCAACAAGCTATGTGAAGGACGGCTTTCACACACACTTATCTCTCAGAACTGAGCATGTGGAGAGACGTTCGTTCATCTAGCACAATGGGAACAGTTTGCAGGAGAAACTTTTAATCTGGTTTCTCAGTCTGTATCTTGTTGCCGGTTTGAAGTTCCTGCATTTTTCACTGTAAAACCGATTTGGAGCTAGTACCTCCCAATATATATGTATGGAATGGAGTTTGCAAGTGAAAAGAAACTTTGTGTTCCCAACAAGCTAGGTGAAGGACGGCTTTCACACACACTTATCTCTCAGAACTGATCATGTGGAGAGACGTTCGTTCATCTAGCACAAAGGGAACGGGTTGCAGGAGAAACTTTTACTCTGGTTTCTCAATCTGTTTCCTGTTGCCGGTTTGAAATTCCTGCAGTTTTCACTGTAAAACCGAGTTGGAGCTAGTACCTCCCCATATATTTGTATGGAGTGGAGTTGGCAACTGAAAAGAAACTTTGTGTTTCCAACAAGCTAGGTGAAGGACGGCTTTCAAACACACTTATCTCTCAGAACTGAGCATGTGGAGAGACGTTCGTTCATCTAACACAAAGGGAACGGGTTGCAGGAGAAACTTTTACTCTGGTTTCTCAGTCTGTTTCCTAGTGCCGGTTTGAAGTTCCTGCAGTTTTCACTGTAAACCAGATTTGGAGCTAGTACCTCCCCATATATAATTATGGAGTGGATTTGGGAAATGAAAAGAAACTTTGTGTTCCAAACAAGCTAGGTGAATGACGGCTTTCACACACACTTATCTCTAAGAACTGAGCATTTGGGGAGACGTTCGTTCATCTAGCACAAAATGAACGGGTTGCAGGAGAAACTTTTACTCTGGTTTCTCAGTCTGTTTCCTGTTGCCGGTTTGAAGTTCCTGCAGTTTTCACTGTAAAACCGAGTTGGTGCTAGTATCTCCCCATATATATGTATGGAGTGGAGTTTGCAACTGAAAAGAAACTTTGTGTTCCCAACAAGCTAGGTGAAGTGCGGCTTTCACACACACTTATCTCTCAGAACTGAGAATGTGGAGAGACGTTCGTTCATCTAGCATAAAGGGAACGGTTTGCAGGAGAAACTTTTACTCAGGTTTCTCAGTCTATTTCCTACTGCCGGTTTGAAGTTCCTGCAATTTTCACTGAAAAACCGAGTTGGAGCTAGAACCTCCCCATATATATGTATGGATTGGAGTTTGCAACTAAAAAGAAACTTTGTGTTCCCAACAAGCTAGGTGAAGGACGGCTTTCACACACACTTGTCTCTCAGTACTGAGCATTTGGAGAGACTTTCTTTCATCTAGCACAAAGGGAAAGGGTTTCAGGAGAAACTTTTACTCTGGTTTCTCAGTATGTTTCCTAGTGCCGGTTTGATGTTCCATCAGTTTTCACTGTAAAACCGAGTTGGAGCTAGTACCTCCCCATATATATGAATGGACTGGAGATTGCAATTGAAAAGAAACCTTGTGTTCCCAAAAAGCTAGGTGAAGAACGGCTTTCACACACACTTATCTCTCAGAACTGAGAATGTGGAGAGACGTTCGTTCATCTAGCATAAAGGGAACGGGTTGCAGGAGAACCTTATACTCAAGTTTCTCAGTCTGTTTCCTACTGCCGGTTTGAAGTTCCTGCAGTTTTCACTGTAAAACCGAGTTGGAGATAGTACCTCCCCATATATATGTATGGAGTGGAGTTTGCAAGTGAAAACAAACTTTGTGTTCCCAACAAGCTAGGTGAAGTACGGCTTTCACACACACTTATTTCTCAGAACTGTGCATGTGGAGAGACTTTCGTTCATCTAGCACAATGGGAACGGGTTGAAGGAGAAACGTTTACTCTGGTTTCTCTGTCTGTTTCCTAGTGCCGGTTTGAAGTTCCTGCAGTTTTTACTGTAAAACGGAGTTGGAGCTAGTACCTCCCCATTTATAAGTATGGAGTGGAGTTTGCAAGTGAAAAGAAACTTTGTGTTCCCAACAAGCTATGTGAAGGACGGCTTTCACACACACTTATCTGTCAGAACTGAGCATGTGGAGAGACGTTCGTTCATCTAGCACAAAGGGAACGGGTTGCAGGAGAAACTTTTACTCTGGTTTTTCAGTATGTTTCCTAGTGCCGGTTTGAAGTTCCTGCAGTTTTCACTGTAAAACCGAGTTGGTGCTAGTACCTCCCCATATATATGAATGGAGTGGTGTTGGCAAGTGAAAAGAAACCTTGTGTTCCCAACAAGCTAGTTGAAGGACGGCTTTCACACACACTTATCTCTCAGAACTGAGAATGTGTAGAGACGTTCGTTCATCTAGTATAAAGGGAACGGGTTGCAGGAGAAACTTTTACTCAGGATTCTCAGTCTGTTTCCTAGTGCCGGTTTGAAGTTCCTGAATTTTCACTGTAAAACGGAGTTGGAGCTAGTACCTCCCCATATATATGTATGGAGTGGAGTTGGAAACTGAAAAGAAACTTTGTGTTCCCAACAAGCTATGTGAAGGACGGCTTTCACACACACTTATCTCTCAGAACTGAGCATGTGGAGAGACGTTCGTTCATCTAGCACAATGGGAACAGTTTGCAGGAGAAACTTTTAATCTGGTTTCTCAGTCTGTATCTTGTTGCCGGTTTGAAGTTCCTGCATTTTTCACTGTAAAACCGATTTGGAGCTAGTACCTCCCAATATATATGTATGGAATGGAGTTTGCAAGTGAAAAGAAACTTTGTGTTCCCAACAAGCTAGGTGAAGGACGGCTTTCACACACACTTATCTCTCAGAACTGATCATGTGGAGAGACGTTCGTTCATCTAGCACAAAGGGAAAGGGTTGCAGGAGAAACTTTTACTCTGGTTTCTCAGTCTGTTTCCTAGTGCCGGTTTGAAGTTCCTGCAGTTTTCACTGTAAAACCGAGTTGGAGCTAGTACCTCCCCATATATATGAATGGAGTGGAGTTTGGAACTGAAAAGAAACTTTGTGTTCCCAACAAGCTAGGTGAAGTGCGGCTTTCACACACACTTATCTCGCAGAACTGAGAATGTGGAGAGACGTTCGTTCATCTAGCATAAAGGGAACGGTTTGCAGGAGAAACTTTTACTCAGGTTTCTCAGTCTATTTCCTAGTGCCGGTTGGAAGTTCCTGCAGTTTTCACTGTAAAACCGATTTGGAGCTAGTATCTCACCATATATATGTATGGAGTGGAGTTTGCAACTGAAAAGAAACTTTGTCTTCCCAACAAGCTAGGTGAACGACGGCTTTCACACACACTTATCTCTCAGAACTGAGCATGTGGAGAGACGTTCGTTCATCTAGTACAAAGGGAACGGTTTGCAGGAAAAATTATTACTCTGGATTCTCAGTCTGTTTCCTAGTGCCGGTTTGAAGTTCCTGCAGTTTTCACTGTAAAACCTAGTTGGAGCTAGTACCTACCCATATATATGTATGGATTGGAATTTGCAAGTGAAAAGGAACTTTTTGTTACCAACAAGCTAGGTGAAGGACGGCTTTCACACACACTTATCTCTCAGAACTGAGCATGTGGAGAGACGTTCGTTCATCTAGCACAAAGGGAACGGGTTGCAGGAGAAACTTTTACTCTGGTTTCTCAGTCTGAATCCTGTTGCCTGTTTGAATTTCCGCAGTTTTCACTGTAAAACCGAGTTGGAGCTAGTACCTCCCCATATATATGTATGGAGTGGAGTTTGCAACTGAAAAGAAACTTTATGTTCCCAAGAAGCTACTTGAAGGACGGCTTTCAAACACACTAATCTCTCAGAACTGAGCATGTGGAGAGACGTTCGTTCAACTAGCACAAAGGGAACGGGTTGCAGGAGAAACTTTTACTCTGGTTTCTCAGTCTGTTTCCTAGTGCCGGTTTGAAGTTCCTGCAGTTTTCACTGTAAAACAGAGTTGGAGTTAGTACCTCCCCATATATATGTATGGAATGGAGTTGGAAACTGAAAAGAAACTTTGTGTTCCGAACAAGCTAGGTGAATGACGGCTTTCACACACACTTATCTCTCAGAACTGGGAATGTGGAGAGACGTTCGTTCATCTAGCATAAAGGGAACGGGTTGCAGGAGAAATTTTTACTCAGGTTTCTCAGTATGTTTCCTACTGCCGGTTTGAAGTTCCTGCAATTTTCACTGTAAAAGAGAGATGGAGCTAGTATCTCACCATATATATGTATAGAGTGGAGTTTGCAAGTGAAAAGAAACTTTGTGTTCCCAACAAGCTAGGTGAAGGACGGCTTTCACACACACTTATCTCTCAGAACTGAGAATTTGGGGAGACGTTCGTTCATCTAGCACAAAGGGAACGGGTTGCAGGAGAAACTTTTACTCTGGTTTCTCAATCTGTTTCCTGTTGCCGGTTTGAAATTCCTGCAGTTTTCACTGTAAAACCGAGTTGGAGCTAGTACCTCCCCATATATTTGTATGGAGTGGAGTTGGCAACTGAAAAGAAACTTTGTGTTTCCAACAAGCTAGGTGAAGGACGGCTTTTAAACACACTTATCTCTCAGAACTGAGCATGTGGAGAGACGTTCGTTCATCTAACACAAAGGGAACGGGTTGCAGGAGAAACTTTTACTCTGGTTTCTCAGTCTGTTTCCTAGTGCCGGTTTGAAGTTCCTGCAGTTTTCACTGTAAACCAGATTTGGAGCTAGTACCTCCCCATATATAATTATGGAGTGGATTTGGGAAATGAAAAGAAACTTTGTGTTCCAAACAAGCTAGGTGAATGACGGCTTTCACACACACTTATCTCTAAGAACTGAGCATTTGGGGAGACGTTCGTTCATCTAGCACAAAATGAACGGGTTGCAGGAGAAACTTTTACTCTGGTTTCTCAGTCTGTTTCCTGTTGCCGGTTTGAAGTTCCTGCAGTTTTCACTGTAAAACCGAGTTGGTGCTAGTATCTCCCCATATATATGTATGGAGTGGAGTTTGCAACTGAAAAGAAACTTTGTGTTCCCAACAAGCTAGGTGAAGTGCGGCTTTCACACACACTTATCTCTCAGAACTGAGAATGTGGAGAGACGTTCGTTCATCTAGCATAAAGGGAACGGTTTGCAGGAGAAACTTTTACTCAGGTTTCTCAGTCTATTTCCTACTGCCGGTTTGAAGTTCCTGCAATTTTCACTGAAAAACCGAGTTGGAGCTAGAACCTCCCCATATATATGTATGGATTGGAGTTTGCAACTAAAAAGAAACTTTGTGTTCCCAACAAGCTAGGTGAAGGACGGCTTTCACACACACTTGTCTCTCAGTACTGAGCATTTGGAGAGACTTTCTTTCATCTAGCACAAAGGGAAAGGGTTTCAGGAGAAACTTTTACTCTGGTTTCTCAGTATGTTTCCTAGTGCCGGTTTGATGTTCCATCAGTTTTCACTGTAAAACCGAGTTGGAGCTAGTACCTCCCCATATATATGAATGGACTGGAGTTTGCAATTGAAAAGAAACCTTGTGTTCCCAAAAAGCTAGGTGAAAAACGGCTTTCACACACACTTATCTCTCAGAACTGAGAATGTGGAGAGACGTTCGTTCATCTAGCATAAAGGGAACGGGTTGCAGGAGAACCTTATACTCAAGTTTCTCAGTCTGTTTCCTACTGCCGGTTTGAAGTTCCTGCAGTTTTCACTGTAAAACCGAGTTGGAGATAGTACCTCCCCATATATATGTATGGAGTGGAGTTTGCAAGTGAAAACAAACTTTGTGTTCCCAACAAGCTAGGTGAAGTACGGCTTTCACACACACTTATTTCTCAGAACTGTGCATGTGGAGAGACTTTCGTTCATCTAGCACAATGGGAACGGGTTGAAGGAGAAACGTTTACTCTGGTTTCTCTGTCTGTTTCCTAGTGCCGGTTTGAAGTTCCTGCAGTTTTTACTGTAAAACGGAGTTGGAGCTAGTACCTCCCCATTTATAAGTATGGAGTGGAGTTTGCAAGTGAAAAGAAACTTTGTGTTCCCAACAAGCTATGTGAAGGACGGCTTTCACACACACTTATCTGTCAGAACTGAGCATGTGGAGAGACGTTCGTTCATCTAGCACAAAGGGAACGGGTTGCAGGAGAAACTTTTACTCTGGTTTTTCAGTATGTTTCCTAGTGCCGGTTTGAAGTTCCTGCAGTTTTCACTGTAAAACCGAGTTGGTGCTAGTACCTCCCCATATATATGAATGGAGTGGTGTTGGCAAGTGAAAAGAAACCTTGTGTTCCCAACAAGCTAGTTGAAGGACGGCTTTCACACACACTTATCTCTCAGAACTGAGAATGTGTAGAGACGTTCGTTCATCTAGTATAAAGGGAACGGGTTGCAGGAGAAACTTTTACTCAGGATTCTCAGTCTGTTTCCTAGTGCCGGTTTGAAGTTCCTGAATTTTCACTGTAAAACGGAGTTGGAGCTAGTACCTCCCCATATATATGTATGGAGTGGAGTTGGAAACTGAAAAGAAACTTTGTGTTCCCAACAAGCTATGTGAAGGACGGCTTTCACACACACTTATCTCTCAGAACTGAGCATGTGGAGAGACGTTCGTTCATCTAGCACAATGGGAACAGTTTGCAGGAGAAACTTTTAATCTGGTTTCTCAGTCTGTATCTTGTTGCCGGTTTGAAGTTCCTGCATTTTTCACTGTAAAACCGATTTGGAGCTAGTACCTCCCAATATATATGTATGGAATGGAGTTTGCAAGTGAAAAGAAACTTTGTGTTCCCAACAAGCTAGGTGAAGGACGGCTTTCACACACACTTATCTCTCAGAACTGATCATGTGGAGAGACGTTGTTCATCTAGCACAAAGGGAAAGGGTTGCAGGAGAAACTTTTACTCTGGTTTCTCAATCTGTTTCCTGTTGCCGGTTTGAAATTCCTGCAGTTTTCACTGTAAAACCGAGTTGGAACTAGTACCTCCCCATATATTTGTATGGAGTGGAGTTGGCAACTGAAAAGAAACTTTGTGTTTCCAACAAGCTAGGTGAAGGACGGCTTTCAAACACACTTATCTCTCAGAACTGAGCATGTGGAGAGACGTTCGTTCATCTAACACAAAGGGAACGGGTTGCAGGAGAAACTTTTACTCTGGTTTCTCAGTCTGTTTCCTAGTGCCGGTTTGAAGTTCCTGCAGTTTTCACTGTAAACCAGATTTGGAGCTAGTACCTCCCCATATATAATTATGGAGTGGATTTGGGAAATGAAAAGAAACTTTGTGTTCCAAACAAGCTAGGTGAATGACGGCTTTCACACACACTTATCTCTAAGAACTGAGCATTTGGGGAGACGTTCGTTCATCTAGCACAAAATGAACGGGTTGCAGGAGAAACTTTTACTCTGGTTTCTCAGTCTGTTTCCTGTTGCCGGTTTGAAGTTCCTGCAGTTTTCACTGTAAAACCGAGTTGGTGCTAGTATCTCCCCATATATATGTATGGAGTGGAGTTTGCAACTGAAAAGAAACTTTGTGTTCCCAACAAGCTAGGTGAAGTGCGGCTTTCACACACACTTATCTCTCAGAACTGAGAATGTGGAGAGACGTTCGTTCATCTAGCATAAAGGGAACGGTTTGCAGGAGAAACTTTTACTCAGGTTTCTCAGTCTATTTCCTACTGCCGGTTTGAAGTTCCTGCAATTTTCACTGAAAAACCGAGTTGGAGCTAGAACCTCCCCATATATATGTATGGATTGGAGTTTGCAACTAAAAAGAAACTTTGTGTTCCCAACAAGCTAGGTGAAGGACGGCTTTCACACACACTTGTCTCTCAGTACTGAGCATTTGGAGAGACTTTCTTTCATCTAGCACAAAGGGAAAGGGTTTCAGGAGAAACTTTTACTCTGGTTTCTCAGTATGTTTCCTAGTGCCGGTTTGATGTTCCATCAGTTTTCACTGTAAAACCGAGTTGGAGCTAGTACCTCCCCATATATATGAATGGACTGGAGATTGCAATTGAAAAGAAACCTTGTGTTCCCAAAAAGCTAGGTGAAGAACGGCTTTCACACACACTTATCTCTCAGAACTGAGAATGTGGAGAGACGTTCGTTCATCTAGCATAAAGGGAACGGGTTGCAGGAGAACCTTATACTCAAGTTTCTCAGTCTGTTTCCTACTGCCGGTTTGAAGTTCCTGCAGTTTTCACTGTAAAACCGAGTTGGAGATAGTACCTCCCCATATATATGTATGGAGTGGAGTTTGCAAGTGAAAACAAACTTTGTGTTCCCAACAAGCTAGGTGAAGTACGGCTTTCACACACACTTATTTCTCAGAACTGTGCATGTGGAGAGACTTTCGTTCATCTAGCACAATGGGAACGGGTTGAAGGAGAAACGTTTACTCTGGTTTCTCTGTCTGTTTCCTAGTGCCGGTTTGAAGTTCCTGCAGTTTTTACTGTAAAACGGAGTTGGAGCTAGTACCTCCCCATTTATAAGTATGGAGTGGAGTTTGCAAGTGAAAAGAAACTTTGTGTTCCCAACAAGCTATGTGAAGGACGGCTTTCACACACACTTATCTGTCAGAACTGAGCATGTGGAGAGACGTTCGTTCATCTAGCACAAAGGGAACGGGTTGCAGGAGAAACTTTTACTCTGGTTTTTCAGTATGTTTCCTAGTGCCGGTTTGAAGTTCCTGCAGTTTTCACTGTAAAACCGAGTTGGTGCTAGTACCTCCCCATATATATGAATGGAGTGGTGTTGGCAAGTGAAAAGAAACCTTGTGTTCCCAACAAGCTAGTTGAAGGACGGCTTTCACACACACTTATCTCTCAGAACTGAGAATGTGTAGAGACGTTCGTTCATCTAGTATAAAGGGAACGGGTTGCAGGAGAAACTTTTACTCAGGATTCTCAGTCTGTTTCCTAGTGCCGGTTTGAAGTTCCTGAATTTTCACTGTAAAACGGAGTTGGAGCTAGTACCTCCCCATATATATGTATGGAGTGGAGTTGGAAACTGAAAAGAAACTTTGTGTTCCCAACAAGCTAGGTGAAGGACGGCTTTCACACACACTTATCTCTCAGAACTGAGCATGTGGAGAGACGTTCGTTCATCTAGCACAATGGGAACAGTTTGCAGGAGAAACTTTTAATCTGGTTTCTCAGTCTGTATCTTGTTGCCGGTTTGAAGTTCCTGCATTTTTCACTGTAAAACCGATTTGGAGCTAGTACCTCCCAATATATATGTATGGAATGGAGTTTGCAAGTGAAAAGAAACTTTGTGTTCCCAACAAGCTAGGTGAAGGACGGCTTTCACACACACTTATCTCTCAGAACTGATCATGTGGAGAGACGTTCGTTCATCTAGCACAAAGGGAAAGGGTTGCAGGAGAAACTTTTACTCTGGTTTCTCAGTCTGTTTCCTAGTGCCGGTTTGAAGTTCCTGCAGTTTTCACTGTAAAACCGAGTTGGAGCTAGTACCTCCCCATATATATGAATGGAGTGGAATTTGGAACTGAAAAGAAACTTTGTGTTCCCAACAAGCTAGGTGAAGTGCGGCTTTCACACACACTTATCTCGCAGAACTGAGAATGTGGAGAGACGTTCGTTCATCTAGCATAAAGGGAACGGTTTGCAGGAGAAACTTTTACTCAGGTTTCTCAGTCTATTTCCTAGTGCCGGTTGGAAGTTCCTGCAGTTTTCACTGTAAAACCGATTTGGAGCTAGTATCTCACCATATATATGTATGGAGTGGAGTTTGCAACTGAAAAGAAACTTTGTCTTCCCAACAAGCTAGGTGAACGACGGCTTTCACACACACTTATCTCTCAGAACTGAGCATGTGGAGAGACGTTCGTTCATCTAGTACAAAGGGAACGGTTTGCAGGAAAAATTATTACTCTGGATTCTCAGTCTGTTTCCTAGTGCCGGTTTGAAGTTCCTGCAGTTTTCACTGTAAAACCTAGTTGGAGCTAGTACCTACCCATATATATGTATGGATTGGAATTTGCAAGTGAAAAGGAACTTTTTGTTACCAACAAGCTAGGTGAAGGACGGCTTTCACACACACTTATCTCTCAGAACTGAGCATGTGGAGAGACGTTCGTTCATCTAGCACAAAGGGAACGGGCTGCAGGAGAAACATTTAGTCTGGTTTCTCAGTCTGAATCCTGTTGCCTGTTTGAATTTCCGCAGTTTTCACTGTAAAACCGAGTTGGAGCTAGTACCTCCCCATATATATGTATGGAGTGGAGTTTGCAACTGAAAAGAAACTTTATGTTCCCAAGAAGCTACTTGAAGGACGGCTTTCAAACACACTAATCTCTCAGAACTGAGCATGTGGAGAGACATTCGTTCAACTAGCACAAAGGGAACGGGTTGCAGGAGAAACTTTTACTCTGGTTTCTCAGTCTGTTTCCTAGTGCCGGTTTGAAGTTCCTGCAGTTTTCACTGTAAAACAGAGTTGGAGTTAGTACCTCCCCATATATATGTATGGAATGGAGTTGGAAACTGAAAAGAAACTTTGTGTTCCGAACAAGCTAGGTGAATGACGGCTTTCACACACACTTATCTCTCAGAACTGGGAATGTGGAGAGACGTTCGTTCATCTAGCATAAAGGGAACGGGTTGCAGGAGAAATTTTTACTCAGGTTTCTCAGTATGTTTCCTACTGCCGGTTTGAAGTTCCTGCAATTTTCACTGTAAAAGAGAGATGGAGCTAGTATCTCACCATATATATGTATAGAGTGGAGTTTGCAAGTGAAAAGAAACTTTGTGTTCCCAACAAGCTAGGTGAAGGACGGCTTTCACACACACTTATCTCTCAGAACTGAGAATTTGGGGAGACGTTCGTTCATCTAGCACAAAGGGAACGGGTTGCAGGAGAAACTTTTACTCTGGTTTCTCAATCTGTTTCCTGTTGCCGGTTTGAAATTCCTGCAGTTTTCACTGTAAAACCGAGTTGGAGCTAGTACCTCCCCATATATTTGTATGGAGTGGAGTTGGCAACTGAAAAGAAACTTTGTGTTTCCAACAAGCTAGGTGAAGGACGGCTTTCAAACACACTTATCTCTCAGAACTGAGCATGTGGAGAGACGTTCGTTCATCTAACACAAAGGGAACGGGTTGCAGGAGAAACTTTTACTCTGGTTTCTCAGTCTGTTTCCTAGTGCCGGTTTGAAGTTCCTGCAGTTTTCACTGTAAACCAGATTTGGAGCTAGTACCTCCCCATATATAATTATGGAGTGGATTTGGGAAATGAAAAGAAACTTTGTGTTCCAAACAAGCTAGGTGAATGACGGCTTTCACACACACTTATCTCTAAGAACTGAGCATTTGGGGAGACGTTCGTTCATCTAGCACAAAATGAACGGGTTGCAGGAGAAACTTTTACTCTGGTTTCTCAGTCTGTTTCCTGTTGCCGGTTTGAAGTTCCTGCAGTTTTCACTGTAAAACCGAGTTGGTGCTAGTATCTCCCCATATATATGTATGGAGTGGAGTTTGCAACTGAAAAGAAACTTTGTGTTCCCAACAAGCTAGGTGAAGTGCGGCTTTCACACACACTTATCTCTCAGAACTGAGAATGTGGAGAGACGTTCGTTCATCTAGCATAAAGGGAACGGTTTGCAGGAGAAACTTTTACTCAGGTTTCTCAGTCTATTTCCTACTGCCGGTTTGAAGTTCCTGCAATTTTCACTGAAAAACCGAGTTGGAGCTAGAACCTCCCCATATATATGTATGGATTGGAGTTTGCAACTAAAAAGAAACTTTGTGTTCCCAACAAGCTAGGTGAAGGACGGCTTTCACACACACTTGTCTCTCAGTACTGAGCATTTGGAGAGACTTTCTTTCATCTAGCACAAAGGGAAAGGGTTTCAGGAGAAACTTTTACTCTGGTTTCTCAGTATGTTTCCTAGTGCCGGTTTGATGTTCCATCAGTTTTCACTGTAAAACCGAGTTGGAGCTAGTACCTCCCCATATATATGAATGGACTGGAGTTTGCAATTGAAAAGAAACCTTGTGTTCCCAAAAAGCTAGGTGAAAAACGGCTTTCACACACACTTATCTCTCAGAACTGAGAATGTGGAGAGACGTTCGTTCATCTAGCATAAAGGGAACGGGTTGCAGGAGAACCTTATACTCAAGTTTCTCAGTCTGTTTCCTACTGCCGGTTTGAAGTTCCTGCAGTTTTCACTGTAAAACCGAGTTGGAGATAGTACCTCCCCATATATATGTATGGAGTGGAGTTTGCAAGTGAAAACAAACTTTGTGTTCCCAACAAGCTAGGTGAAGTACGGCTTTCACACACACTTATTTCTCAGAACTGTGCATGTGGAGAGACTTTCGTTCATCTAGCACAATGGGAACGGGTTGAAGGAGAAACGTTTACTCTGGTTTCTCTGTCTGTTTCCTAGTGCCGGTTTGAAGTTCCTGCAGTTTTTACTGTAAAACGGAGTTGGAGCTAGTACCTCCCCATTTATAAGTATGGAGTGGAGTTTGCAAGTGAAAAGAAACTTTGTGTTCCCAACAAGCTATGTGAAGGACGGCTTTCACACACACTTATCTGTCAGAACTGAGCATGTGGAGAGACGTTCGTTCATCTAGCACAAAGGGAACGGGTTGCAGGAGAAACTTTTACTCTGGTTTTTCAGTATGTTTCCTAGTGCCGGTTTGAAGTTCCTGCAGTTTTCACTGTAAAACCGAGTTGGTGCTAGTACCTCCCCATATATATGAATGGAGTGGTGTTGGCAAGTGAAAAGAAACCTTGTGTTCCCAACAAGCTAGTTGAAGGACGGCTTTCACACACACTTATCTCTCAGAACTGAGAATGTGTAGAGACGTTCGTTCATCTAGTATAAAGGGAACGGGTTGCAGGAGAAACTTTTACTCAGGATTCTCAGTCTGTTTCCTAGTGCCGGTTTGAAGTTCCTGAATTTTCACTGTAAAACGGAGTTGGAGCTAGTACCTCCCCATATATATGTATGGAGTGGAGTTGGAAACTGAAAAGAAACTTTGTGTTCCCAACAAGCTATGTGAAGGACGGCTTTCACACACACTTATCTCTCAGAACTGAGCATGTGGAGAGACGTTCGTTCATCTAGCACAATGGGAACAGTTTGCAGGAGAAACTTTTAATCTGGTTTCTCAGTCTGTATCTTGTTGCCGGTTTGAAGTTCCTGCATTTTTCACTGTAAAACCGATTTGGAGCTAGTACCTCCCAATATATATGTATGGAATGGAGTTTGCAAGTGAAAAGAAACTTTGTGTTCCCAACAAGCTAGGTGAAGGACGGCTTTCACACACACTTATCTCTCAGAACTGATCATGTGGAGAGACGTTCGTTCATCTAGCACAAAGGGAAAGGGTTGCAGGAGAAACTTTTACTCTGGTTTCTCAATCTGTTTCCTGTTGCCGGTTTGAAATTCCTGCAGTTTTCACTGTAAAACCGAGTTGGAGCTAGTACCTCCCCATATATTTGTATGGAGTGGAGTTGGCAACTGAAAAGAAACTTTGTGTTTCCAACAAGCTAGGTGAAGGACGGCTTTCAAACACACTTATCTCTCAGAACTGAGCATGTGGAGAGACGTTCGTTCATCTAACACAAAGGGAACGGGTTGCAGGAGAAACTTTTGCTCTGGTTTCTCAGTCTGTTTCCTAGTGCCGGTTTGAAGTTCCTGCAGTTTTCACTGTAAACCAGATTTGGAGCTAGTACCTCCCCATATATAATTATGGAGTGGATTTGGGAAATGAAAAGAAACTTTGTGTTCCAAACAAGCTAGGTGAATGACGGCTTTCACACACACTTATCTCTAAGAACTGAGCATTTGGGGAGACGTTCGTTCATCTAGCACAAAATGAACGGGTTGCAGGAGAAACTTTTACTCTGGTTTCTCAGTCTGTTTCCTGTTGCCGGTTTGAAGTTCCTGCAGTTTTCACTGTAAAACCGAGTTGGTGCTAGTATCTCCCCATATATATGTATGGAGTGGAGTTTGCAACTGAAAAGAAACTTTGTGTTCCCAACAAGCTAGGTGAAGTGCGGCTTTCACACACACTTATCTCTCAGAACTGAGAATGTGGAGAGACGTTCGTTCATCTAGCATAAAGGGAACGGTTTGCAGGAGAAACTTTTACTCAGGTTTCTCAGTCTATTTCCTACTGCCGGTTTGAAGTTCCTGCAATTTTCACTGAAAAACCGAGTTGGAGCTAGAACCTCCCCATATATATGTATGGATTGGAGTTTGCAACTAAAAAGAAACTTTGTGTTCCCAACAAGCTAGGTGAAGGACGGCTTTCACACACACTTGTCTCTCAGTACTGAGCATTTGGAGAGACTTTCTTTCATCTAGCACAAAGGGAAAGGGTTTCAGGAGAAACTTTTACTCTGGTTTCTCAGTATGTTTCCTAGTGCCGGTTTGATGTTCCATCAGTTTTCACTGTAAAACCGAGTTGGAGCTAGTACCTCCCCATATATATGAATGGACTGGAGATTGCAATTGAAAAGAAACCTTGTGTTCCCAAAAAGCTAGGTGAAGAACGGCTTTCACACACACTTATCTCTCAGAACTGAGAATGTGGAGAGACGTTCGTTCATCTAGCATAAAGGGAACGGGTTGCAGGAGAACCTTATACTCAAGTTTCTCAGTCTGTTTCCTACTGCCGGTTTGAAGTTCCTGCAGTTTTCACTGTAAAACCGAGTTGGAGATAGTACCTCCCCATATATATGTATGGAGTGGAGTTTGCAAGTGAAAACAAACTTTGTGTTCCCAACAAGCTAGGTGAAGTACGGCTTTCACACACACTTATTTCTCAGAACTGTGCATGTGGAGAGACTTTCGTTCATCTAGCACAATGGGAACGGGTTGAAGGAGAAACGTTTACTCTGGTTTCTCTGTCTGTTTCCTAGTGCCGGTTTGAAGTTCCTGCAGTTTTTACTGTAAAACGGAGTTGGAGCTAGTACCTCCCCATTTATAAGTATGGAGTGGAGTTTGCAAGTGAAAAGAAACTTTGTGTTCCCAACAAGCTATGTGAAGGACGGCTTTCACACACACTTATCTGTCAGAACTGAGCATGTGGAGAGACGTTCGTTCATCTAGCACAAAGGGAACGGGTTGCAGGAGAAACTTTTACTCTGGTTTTTCAGTATGTTTCCTAGTGCCGGTTTGAAGTTCCTGCAGTTTTCACTGTAAAACCGAGTTGGTGCTAGTACCTCCCCATATATATGAATGGAGTGGTGTTGGCAAGTGAAAAGAAACCTTGTGTTCCCAACAAGCTAGTTGAAGGACGGCTTTCACACACACTTATCTCTCAGAACTGAGAATGTGTAGAGACGTTCGTTCATCTAGTATAAAGGGAACGGGTTGCAGGAGAAACTTTTACTCAGGATTCTCAGTCTGTTTCCTAGTGCCGGTTTGAAGTTCCTGAATTTTCACTGTAAAACGGAGTTGGAGCTAGTACCTCCCCATATATATGTATGGAGTGGAGTTGGAAACTGAAAAGAAACTTTGTGTTCCCAACAAGCTAGGTGAAGGACGGCTTTCACACACACTTATCTCTCAGAACTGAGCATGTGGAGAGACGTTCGTTCATCTAGCACAATGGGAACAGTTTGCAGGAGAAACTTTTAATCTGGTTTCTCAGTCTGTATCTTGTTGCCGGTTTGAAGTTCCTGCATTTTTCACTGTAAAACCGATTTGGAGCTAGTACCTCCCAATATATATGTATGGAATGGAGTTTGCAAGTGAAAAGAAACTTTGTGTTCCCAACAAGCTAGGTGAAGGACGGCTTTCACACACACTTATCTCTCAGAACTGATCATGTGGAGAGACGTTCGTTCATCTAGCACAAAGGGAAAGGGTTGCAGGAGAAACTTTTACTCTGGTTTCTCAATCTGTTTCCTGTTGCCGGTTTGAAATTCCTGCAGTTTTCACTGTAAAACCGAGTTGGAGCTAGTACCTCCCCATATATTTGTATGGAGTGGAGTTGGCAACTGAAAAGAAACTTTGTGTTTCCAACAAGCTAGGTGAAGGACGGCTTTCAAACACACTTATCTCTCAGAACTGAGCATGTGGAGAGACGTTCGTTCATCTAACACAAAGGGAACGGGTTGCAGGAGAAACTTTTACTCTGGTTTCTCAGTCTGTTTCCTAGTGCCGGTTTGAAGTTCCTGCAGTTTTCACTGTAAACCAGATTTGGAGCTAGTACCTCCCCATATATAATTATGGAGTGGATTTGGGAAATGAAAAGAAACTTTGTGTTCCAAACAAGCTAGGTGAATGACGGCTTTCACACACACTTATCTCTAAGAACTGAGCATTTGGGGAGACGTTCGTTCATCTAGCACAAAATGAACGGGTTGCAGGAGAAACTTTTACTCTGGTTTCTCAGTCTGTTTCCTGTTGCCGGTTTGAAGTTCCTGCAGTTTTCACTGTAAAACCGAGTTGGTGCTAGTATCTCCCCATATATATGTATGGAGTGGAGTTTGCAACTGAAAAGAAACTTTGTGTTCCCAACAAGCTAGGTGAAGTGCGGCTTTCACACACACTTATCTCTCAGAACTGAGAATGTGGAGAGACGTTCGTTCATCTAGCATAAAGGGAACGGTTTGCAGGAGAAACTTTTACTCAGGTTTCTCAGTCTATTTCCTACTGCCGGTTTGAAGTTCCTGCAATTTTCACTGAAAAACCGAGTTGGAGCTAGAACCTCCCCATATATATGTATGGATTGGATTTTGCAACTAAAAAGAAACTTTGTGTTCCCAACAAGCTAGGTGAAGGACGGCTTTCACACACACTTGTCTCTCAGTACTGAGCATTTGGAGAGACTTTCTTTCATCTAGCACAAAGGGAAAGGGTTTCAGGAGAAACTTTTACTCTGGTTTCTCAGTATGTTTCCTAGTGCCGGTTTGATGTTCCATCAGTTTTCACTGTAAAACCGAGTTGGAGCTAGTACCTCCCCATATATATGAATGGACTGGAGATTGCAATTGAAAAGAAACCTTGTGTTCCCAAAAAGCTAGGTGAAGAACGGCTTTCACACACACTTATCTCTCAGAACTGAGAATGTGGAGAGACGTTCGTTCATCTAGCATAAAGGGAACGGGTTGCAGGAGAACCTTATACTCAAGTTTCTCAGTCTGTTTCCTACTGCCGGTTTGAAGTTCCTGCAGTTTTCACTGTAAAACCGAGTTGGAGATAGTACCTCCCCATATATATGTATGGAGTGGAGTTTGCAAGTGAAAACAAACTTTGTGTTCCCAACAAGCTAGGTGAAGTACGGCTTTCACACACACTTATTTCTCAGAACTGTGCATGTGGAGAGACTTTCGTTCATCTAGCACAATGGGAACGGGTTGAAGGAGAAACGTTTACTCTGGTTTCTCTGTCTGTTTCCTAGTGCCGGTTTGAAGTTCCTGCAGTTTTTACTGTAAAACGGAGTTGGAGCTAGTACCTCCCCATTTATAAGTATGGAGTGGAGTTTGCAAGTGAAAAGAAACTTTGTGTTCCCAACAAGCTATGTGAAGGACGGCTTTCACACACACTTATCTGTCAGAACTGAGCATGTGGAGAGACGTTCGTTCATCTAGCACAAAGGGAACGGGTTGCAGGAGAAACTTTTACTCTGGTTTTTCAGTATGTTTCCTAGTGCCGGTTTGAAGTTCCTGCAGTTTTCACTGTAAAACCGAGTTGGTGCTAGTACCTCCCCATATATATGAATGGAGTGGTGTTGGCAAGTGAAAAGAAACCTTGTGTTCCCAACAAGCTAGTTGAAGGACGGCTTTCACACACACTTATCTCTCAGAACTGAGAATGTGTAGAGACGTTCGTTCATCTAGTATAAAGGGAACGGGTTGCAGGAGAAACTTTTACTCAGGATTCTCAGTCTGTTTCCTAGTGCCGGTTTGAAGTTCCTGAATTTTCACTGTAAAACGGAGTTGGAGCTAGTACCTCCCCATATATATGTATGGAGTGGAGTTGGAAACTGAAAAGAAACTTTGTGTTCCCAACAAGCTAGGTGAAGGACGGCTTTCACACACACTTATCTCTCAGAACTGAGCATGTGGAGAGACGTTCGTTCATCTAGCACAATGGGAACAGTTTGCAGGAGAAACTTTTAATCTGGTTTCTCAGTCTGTATCTTGTTGCCGGTTTGAAGTTCCTGCATTTTTCACTGTAAAACCGATTTGGAGCTAGTACCTCCCAATATATATGTATGGAATGGAGTTTGCAAGTGAAAAGAAACTTTGTGTTCCCAACAAGCTAGGTGAAGGACGGCTTTCACACACACTTATCTCTCAGAACTGATCATGTGGAGAGACGTTCGTTCATCTAGCACAAAGGGAAAGGGTTGCAGGAGAAACTTTTACTCTGGTTTCTCAGTCTGTTTCCTAGTGCCGGTTTGAAGTTCCTGCAGTTTTCACTGTAAAACCGAGTTGGAGCTAGTACCTCCCCATATATATGAATGGAGTGGAGTTTGGAACTGAAAAGAAACTTTGTGTTCCCAACAAGCTAGGTGAAGTGCGGCTTTCACACACACTTATCTCGCAGAACTGAGAATGTGGAGAGACGTTCGTTCATCTAGCATAAAGGGAACGGTTTGCAGGAGAAACTTTTACTCAGGTTTCTCAGTCTATTTCCTAGTGCCGGTTGGAAGTTCCTGCAGTTTTCACTGTAAAACCGATTTGGAGCTAGTATCTCACCATATATATGTATGGAGTGGAGTTTGCAACTGAAAAGAAACTTTGTCTTCCCAACAAGCTAGGTGAACGACGGCTTTCACACACACTTATCTCTCAGAACTGAGCATGTGGAGAGACGTTCGTTCATCTAGTACAAAGGGAACGGTTTGCAGGAAAAATTATTACTCTGGATTCTCAGTCTGTTTCCTAGTGCCGGTTTGAAGTTCCTGCAGTTTTCACTGTAAAACCTAGTTGGAGCTAGTACCTACCCATATATATGTATGGATTGGAATTTGCAAGTGAAAAGGAACTTTTTGTTACCAACAAGCTAGGTGAAGGACGGCTTTCACACACACTTATCTCTCAGAACTGAGCATGTGGAGAGACGTTCGTTCATCTAGCACAAAGGGAACGGGTTGCAGGAGAAACTTTTACTCTGGTTTCTCAGTCTGAATCCTGTTGCCTGTTTGAATTTCCGCAGTTTTCACTGTAAAACCGAGTTGGAGCTAGTACCTCCCCATATATATGTATGGAGTGGAGTTTGCAACTGAAAAGAAACTTTATGTTCCCAAGAAGCTACTTGAAGTACGGCTTTCAAACACACTAATCTCTCAGAACTGAGCATGTGGAGAGACGTTCGTTCAACTAGCACAAAGGGAACGGGTTGCAGGAGAAACTTTTACTCTGGTTTCTCAGTCTGTTTCCTAGTGCCGGTTTGAAGTTCCTGCAGTTTTCACTGTAAAACAGAGTTGGAGTTAGTACCTCCCCATATATATGTATGGAATGGAGTTGGAAACTGAAAAGAAACTTTGTGTTCCGAACAAGCTAGGTGAATGACGGCTTTCACACACACTTATCTCTCAGAACTGGGAATGTGGAGAGACGTTCGTTCATCTAGCATAAAGGGAACGGGTTGCAGGAGAAATTTTTACTCAGGTTTCTCAGTATGTTTCCTACTGCCGGTTTGAAGTTCCTGCAATTTTCACTGTAAAAGAGAGATGGAGCTAGTATCTCACCATATATATGTATAGAGTGGAGTTTGCAAGTGAAAAGAAACTTTGTGTTCCCAACAAGCTAGGTGAAGGACGGCTTTCACACACACTTATCTCTCAGAACTGAGAATTTGGGGAGACGTTCGTTCATCTAGCACAAAGGGAACGGGTTGCAGGAGAAACTTTTACTCTGGTTTCTCAATCTGTTTCCTGTTGCCGGTTTGAAATTCCTGCAGTTTTCACTGTAAAACCGAGTTGGAGCTAGTACCTCCCCATATATTTGTATGGAGTGGAGTTGGCAACTGAAAAGAAACTTTGTGTTTCCAACAAGCTAGGTGAAGGACGGCTTTCAAACACACTTATCTCTCAGAACTGAGCATGTGGAGAGACGTTCGTTAATCTAACACAAAGGGAACGGGTTGCAGGAGAAACTTTTACTCTGGTTTCTCAGTCTGTTTCCTAGTGCCGGTTTGAAGTTCCTGCAGTTTTCACTGTAAACCAGATTTGGAGCTAGTACCTCCCCATATATAATTATGGAGTGGATTTGGGAAATGAAAAGAAACTTTGTGTTCCAAACAAGCTAGGTGAATGACGGCTTTCACACACACTTATCTCTAAGAACTGAGCATTTGGGGAGACGTTCGTTCATCTAGCACAAAATGAACGGGTTGCAGGAGAAACTTTTACTCTGGTTTCTCAGTCTGTTTCCTGTTGCCGGTTTGAAGTTCCTGCAGTTTTCACTGTAAAACCGAGTTGGTGCTAGTATCACCCCATATATATGTATGGAGTGGAGTTTGCAACTGAAAAGAAAATTTGTGTTCCCAACAAGCTAGGTGAAGTGCGGCTTTCACACACACTTATCTCTCAGAACTGAGAATGTGGAGAGACGTTCGTTCATCTAGCATAAAGGGAACGGTTTGCAGGAGAAACTTTTACTCAGGTTTCTCAGTCTATTTCCTACTGCCGGTTTGAAGTTCCTGCAATTTTCACTGAAAAACCGAGTTGGAGCTAGAACCTCCCCATATATATGTATGGATTGGAGTTTGCAACTAAAAAGAAACTTTGTGTTCCCAACAAGCTAGGTGAAAGACGGCTTTCACACACACTTGTCTCTCAGTACTGAGCATTTGGAGAGACTTTCTTTCATCTAGCACAAAGGGAAAGGGTTTCAGGAGAAACTTTTACTCTGGTTTCTCAGTATGTTTCCTAGTGCCGGTTTGATGTTCCATCAGTTTTCACTGTAAAACCGAGTTGGAGCTAGTACCTCCCCATATATATGAATGGACTGGAGTTTGCAATTGAAAAGAAACCTTGTGTTCCCAAAAAGCTAGGTGAAAAACGGCTTTCACACACACTTATCTCTCAGAACTGAGAATGTGGAGAGACGTTCGTTCATCTAGCATAAAGGGAACGGGTTGCAGGAGAACCTTATACTCAAGTTTCTCAGTCTGTTTCCTACTGCCGGTTTGAAGTTCCTGCAGTTTTCACTGTAAAACCGAGTTGGAGATAGTACCTCCCCATATATATGTATGGAGTGGAGTTTGCAAGTGAAAACAAACTTTGTGTTCCCAACAAGCTAGGTGAAGTACGGCTTTCACACACACTTATTTCTCAGAACTGTGCATGTGGAGAGACTTTCGTTCATCTAGCACAATGGGAACGGGTTGAAGGAGAAACGTTTACTCTGGTTTCTCTGTCTGTTTCCTAGTGCCGGTTTGAAGTTCCTGCAGTTTTTACTGTAAAACGGAGTTGGAGCTAGTACCTCCCCATTTATAAGTATGGAGTGGAGTTTGCAAGTGAAAAGAAACTTTGTGTTCCCAACAAGCTATGTGAAGGACGGCTTTCACACACACTTATCTGTCAGAACTGAGCATGTGGAGAGACGTTCGTTCATCTAGCACAAAGGGAACGGGTTGCAGGAGAAACTTTTACTCTGGTTTTTCAGTATGTTTCCTAGTGCCGGTTTGAAGTTCCTGCAGTTTTCACTGTAAAACCGAGTTGGTGCTAGTACCTCCCCATATATATGAATGGAGTGGTGTTGGCAAGTGAAAAGAAACCTTGTGTTCCCAACAAGCTAGTTGAAGGACGGCTTTCACACACACTTATCTCTCAGAACTGAGAATGTGTAGAGACGTTCGTTCATCTAGTATAAAGGGAACGGGTTGCAGGAGAAACTTTTACTCAGGATTCTCAGTCTGTTTCCTAGTGCCGGTTTGAAGTTCCTGAATTTTCACTGTAAAACGGAGTTGGAGCTAGTACCTCCCCATATATATGTATGGAGTGGAGTTGGAAACTGAAAAGAAACTTTGTGTTCCCAACAAGCTATGTGAAGGACGGCTTTCACACACACTTATCTCTCAGAACTGAGCATGTGGAGAGACGTTCGTTCATCTAGCACAATGGGAACAGTTTGCAGGAGAAACTTTTAATCTGGTTTCTCAGTCTGTATCTTGTTGCCGGTTTGAAGTTCCTGCATTTTTCACTGTAAAACCGATTTGGAGCTAGTACCTCCCAATATATATGTATGGAATGGAGTTTGCAAGTGAAAAGAAACTTTGTGTTCCCAACAAGCTAGGTGAAGGACGGCTTTCACACACACTTATCTCTCAGAACTGATCATGTGGAGAGACGTTCGTTCATCTAGCACAAAGGGAAAGGTTTGCAGGAGAAACTATTACTCTGGTTTCTCAATCTGTTTCCTGTTGCCGGTTTGAAATTCCTGCAGTTTTCACTGTAAAACCGAGTTGGAGCTAGTACCTCCCCATATATTTGTATGGAGTGGAGTTGGCAACTGAAAAGAAACTTTGTGTTTCCAACAAGCTAGGTGAAGGACGGCTTTCAAACACACTTATCTCTCAGAACTGAGCATGTGGAGAGACGTTCGTTCATCTAACACAAAGGGAACGGGTTGCAGGAGAAACTTTTACTCTGGTTTCTCAGTCTGTTTCCTAGTGCCGGTTTGAAGTTCCTGCAGTTTTCACTGTAAACCAGATTTGGAGCTAGTACCTCCCCATATATAATTATGGAGTGGATTTGGGAAATGAAAAGAAACTTTGTGTTCCAAACAAGCTAGGTGAATGACGGCTTTCACACACACTTATCTCTAAGAACTGAGCATTTGGGGAGACGTTCGTTCATCTAGCACAAAATGAACGGGTTGCAGGAGAAACTTTTACTCTGGTTTCTCAGTCTGTTTCCTGTTGCCGGTTTGAAGTTCCTGCAGTTTTCACTGTAAAACCGAGTTGGTGCTAGTATCTCCCCATATATATGTATGGAGTGGAGTTTGCAACTGAAAAGAAACTTTGTGTTCCCAACAAGCTAGGTGAAGTGCGGCTTTCACACACACTTATCTCTCAGAACTGAGAATGTGGAGAGACGTTCGTTCATCTAGCATAAAGGGAACGGTTTGCAGGAGAAACTTTTACTCAGGTTTCTCAGTCTATTTCCTACTGCCGGTTTGAAGTTCCTGCAATTTTCACTGAAAAACCGAGTTGGAGCTAGAACCTCCCCATATATATGTATGGATTGGAGTTTGCAACTAAAAAGAAACTTTGTGTTCCCAACAAGCTAGGTGAAGGACGGCTTTCACACACACTTGTCTCTCAGTACTGAGCATTTGGAGAGACTTTCTTTCATCTAGCACAAAGGGAAAGGGTTTCAGGAGAAACTTTTACTCTGGTTTCTCAGTATGTTTCCTAGTGCCGGTTTGATGTTCCATCAGTTTTCACTGTAAAACCGAGTTGGAGCTAGTACCTCCCCATATATATGAATGGACTGGAGATTGCAATTGAAAAGAAACCTTGTGTTCCCAAAAAGCTAGGTGAAGAACGGCTTTCACACACACTTATCTCTCAGAACTGAGAATGTGGAGAGACGTTCGTTCATCTAGCATAAAGGGAACGGGTTGCAGGAGAACCTTATACTCAAGTTTCTCAGTCTGTTTCCTACTGCCGGTTTGAAGTTCCTGCAGTTTTCACTGTAAAACCGAGTTGGAGATAGTACCTCCCCATATATATGTATGGAGTGGAGTTTGCAAGTGAAAACAAACTTTGTGTTCCCAACAAGCTAGGTGAAGTACGGCTTTCACACACACTTATTTCTCAGAACTGTGCATGTGGAGAGACTTTCGTTCATCTAGCACAATGGGAACGGGTTGAAGGAGAAACGTTTACTCTGGTTTCTCTGTCTGTTTCCTAGTGCCGGTTTGAAGTTCCTGCAGTTTTTACTGTAAAACGGAGTTGGAGCTAGTACCTCCCCATTTATAAGTATGGAGTGGAGTTTGCAAGTGAAAAGAAACTTTGTGTTCCCAACAAGCTATGTGAAGGACGGCTTTCACACACACTTATCTGTCAGAACTGAGCATGTGGAGAGACGTTCGTTCATCTAGCACAAAGGGAACGGGTTGCAGGAGAAACTTTTACTCTGGTTTTTCAGTATGTTTCCTAGTGCCGGTTTGAAGTTCCTGCAGTTTTCACTGTAAAACCGAGTTGGTGCTAGTACCTCCCCATATATATGAATGGAGTGGTGTTGGCAAGTGAAAAGAAACCTTGTGTTCCCAACAAGCTAGTTGAAGGACGGCTTTCACACACACTTATCTCTCAGAACTGAGAATGTGTAGAGACGTTCGTTCATCTAGTATAAAGGGAACGGGTTGCAGGAGAAACTTTTACTCAGGATTCTCAGTCTGTTTCCTAGTGCCGGTTTGAAGTTCCTGAATTTTCACTGTAAAACGGAGTTGGAGCTAGTACCTCCCCATATATATGTATGGAGTGGAGTTGAAAACTGAAAAGAAACTTTGTGTTCCCAACAAGCTAGGTGAAGGACGGCTTTCACACACACTTATCTCTCAGAACTGAGCATGTGGAGAGACGTTCGTTCATCTAGCACATTGGGAACAGTTTGCAGGAGAAAATTTTAATCTGGTTTCTCAGTCTGTATCTTGTTGCCGGTTTGAAGTTCCTGCATTTTTCACTGTAAAACCGATTTGGAGCTAGTACCTCCCAATATATATGTATGGAATGGAGTTTGCAAGTGAAAAGAAACTTTGTGTTCCCAACAAGCTAGGTGAAGGACGGCTTTCACACACACTTATCTCTCAGAACTGATCATGTGGAGAGACGTTCGTTCATCTAGCACAAAGGGAAAGGGTTGCAGGAGAAACTTTTACTCTGGTTTCTCAATCTGTTTCCTGTTGCCGGTTTGAAATTCCTGCAGTTTTCACTGTAAAACCGAGTTGGAGCTAGTACCTCCCCATATATTTGTATGGAGTGGAGTTGGCAACTGAAAAGAAACTTTGTGTTTCCAACAAGCTAGGTGAAGGACGGCTTTCAAACACACTTATCTCTCAGAACTGAGCATGTGGAGAGACGTTCGTTCATCTAACACAAAGGGAACGGGTTGCAGGAGAAACTTTTACTCTGGTTTCTCAGTCTGTTTCCTAGTGCCGGTTTGAAGTTCCTGCAGTTTTCACTGTAAACCAGATTTGGAGCTAGTACCTCCCCATATATAATTATGGAGTGGATTTGGGAAATGAAAAGAAACTTTGTGTTCCAAACAAGCTAGGTGAATGACGGCTTTCACACACACTTATCTCTAAGAACTGAGCATTTGGGGAGACGTTCGTTCATCTAGCACAAAATGAACGGGTTGCAGGAGAAACTTTTACTCTGGTTTCTCAGTCTGTTTCCTGTTGCCGGTTTGAAGTTCCTGCAGTTTTCACTGTAAAACCGAGTTGGTGCTAGTATCTCCCCATATATATGTATGGAGTGGAGTTTGCAACTGAAAAGAAACTTTGTGTTCCCAACAAGCTAGGTGAAGTGCGGCTTTCACACACACTTATCTCTCAGAACTGAGAATGTGGAGAGACGTTCGTTCATCTAGCATAAAGGGAACGGTTTGCAGGAGAAACTTTTACTCAGGTTTCTCAGTCTATTTCCTACTGCCGGTTTGAAGTTCCTGCAATTTTCACTGAAAAACCGAGTTGGAGCTAGAACCTCCCCATATATATGTATGGATTGGATTTTGCAACTAAAAAGAAACTTTGTGTTCCCAACAAGCTAGGTGAAGGACGGCTTTCACACACACTTGTCTCTCAGTACTGAGCATTTGGAGAGACTTTCTTTCATCTAGCACAAAGGGAAAGGGTTTCAGGAGAAACTTTTACTCTGGTTTCTCAGTATGTTTCCTAGTGCCGGTTTGATGTTCCATCAGTTTTCACTGTAAAACCGAGTTGGAGCTAGTACCTCCCCATATATATGAATGGACTGGAGATTGCAATTGAAAAGAAACCTTGTGTTCCCAAAAAGCTAGGTGAAGAACGGCTTTCACACACACTTATCTCTCAGAACTGAGAATGTGGAGAGACGTTCGTTCATCTAGCATAAAGGGAACGGGTTGCAGGAGAACCTTATACTCAAGTTTCTCAGTCTGTTTCCTACTGCCGGTTTGAAGTTCCTGCAGTTTTCACTGTAAAACCGAGTTGGAGATAGTACCTCCCCATATATATGTATGGAGTGGAGTTTGCAAGTGAAAACAAACTTTGTGTTCCCAACAAGCTAGGTGAAGTACGGCTTTCACACACACTTATTTCTCAGAACTGTGCATGTGGAGAGACTTTCGTTCATCTAGCACAATGGGAACGGGTTGAAGGAGAAACGTTTACTCTGGTTTCTCTGTCTGTTTCCTAGTGCCGGTTTGAAGTTCCTGCAGTTTTTACTGTAAAACGGAGTTGGAGCTAGTACCTCCCCATTTATAAGTATGGAGTGGAGTTTGCAAGTGAAAAGAAACTTTGTGTTCCCAACAAGCTATGTGAAGGACGGCTTTCACACACACTTATCTGTCAGAACTGAGCATGTGGAGAGACGTTCGTTCATCTAGCACAAAGGGAACGGGTTGCAGGAGAAACTTTTACTCTGGTTTTTCAGTATGTTTCCTAGTGCCAGTTTGAAGTTCCTGCAGTTTTCACTGTAAAACCGAGTTGGTGCTAGTACCTCCCCATATATATGAATGGAGTGGTGTTGGCAAGTGAAAAGAAACCTTGTGTTCCCAACAAGCTAGTTGAAGGACGGCTTTCACACACACTTATCTCTCAGAACTGAGAATGTGTAGAGACGTTCGTTCATCTAGTATAAAGGGAACGGGTTGCAGGAGAAACTTTTACTCAGGATTCTCAGTCTGTTTCCTAGTGCCGGTTTGAAGTTCCTGCATTTTTCACTGTAAAACCGATTTGGAGCTAGTACCTCCCAATATATATGTATGGAATGGAGTTTGCAAGTGAAAAGAAACTTTGTGTTCCCAACAAGCTAGGTGAAGGACGGCTTTCACACACACTTATCTCTCAGAACTGATCATGTGGAGAGACGTTCGTTCATCTAGCACAAAGGGAAAGGGTTGCAGGAGAAACTTTTACTCTGGTTTCTCAGTCTGTTTCCTAGTGCCGGTTTGAAGTTCCTGCAGTTTTCACTGTAAAACCGAGTTGGAGCTAGTACCTCCCCATATATATGAATGGAGTGGAGTTTGGAACTGAAAAGAAACTTTGTGTTCCCAACAAGCTAGGTGAAGTGCGGCTTTCACACACACTTATCTCGCAGAACTGAGAATGTGGAGAGACGTTCGTTCATCTAGCATAAAGGGAACGGTTTGCAGGAGAAACTTTTACTCAGGTTTCTCAGTCTATTTCCTAGTGCCGGTTGGAAGTTCCTGCAGTTTTCACTGTAAAACCGATTTGGAGCTAGTATCTCACCATATATATGTATGGAGTGGAGTTTGCAACTGAAAAGAAACTTTGTCTTCCCAACAAGCTAGGTGAACGACGGCTTTCACACACACTTATCTCTCAGAACTGAGCATGTGGAGAGACGTTCGTTCATCTAGTACAAAGGGAACGGTTTGCAGGAAAAATTATTACTCTGGATTCTCAGTCTGTTTCCTAGTGCCGGTTTGAAGTTCCTGCAGTTTTCACTGTAAAACCTAGTTGGAGCTAGTACCTACCCATATATATGTATGGATTGGAATTTGCAAGTGAAAAGGAACTTTTTGTTACCAACAAGCTAGGTGAAGGACGGCTTTCACACACACTTATCTCTCAGAACTGAGCATGTGGAGAGACGTTCGTTCATCTAGCACAAAGGGAACGGGTTGCAGGAGAAACTTTTACTCTGGTTTCTCAGTCTGAATCCTGTTGCCTGTTTGAATTTCCGCAGTTTTCACTGTAAAACCGAGTTGGAGCTAGTACCTCCCCATATATATGTATGGAGTGGAGTTTGCAACTGAAAAGAAACTTTATGTTCCCAAGAAGCTACTTGAAGGACGGCTTTCAAACACACTAATCTCTCAGAACTGAGCATGTGGAGAGACGTTCGTTCAACTAGCACAAAGGGAACGGGTTGCAGGAGAAACTTTTACTCTGGTTTCTCAGTCTGTTTCCTAGTGCCGGTTTGAAGTTCCTGCAGTTTTCACTGTAAAACAGAGTTGGAGTTAGTACCTCCCCATATATATGTATGGAATGGAGTTGGAAACTGAAAAGAAACTTTGTGTTCCGAACAAGCTAGGTGAATGACGGCTTTCACACACACTTATCTCTCAGAACTGGGAATGTGGAGAGACGTTCGTTCATCTAGCATAAAGGGAACGGGTTGCAGGAGAAATTTTTACTCAGGTTTCTCAGTATGTTTCCTACTGCCGGTTTGAAGTTCCTGCAATTTTCACTGTAAAAGAGAGATGGAGCTAGTATCTCACCATATATATGTATAGAGTGGAGTTTGCAAGTGAAAAGAAACTTTGTGTTCCCAACAAGCTAGGTGAAGGACGGCTTTCACACACACTTATCTCTCAGAACTGAGAATTTGGGGAGACGTTCGTTCATCTAGCACAAAGGGAACGGGTTGCAGGAGAAACTTTTACTCTGGTTTCTCAATCTGTTTCCTGTTGCCGGTTTGAAATTCCTGCAGTTTTCACTGTAAAACCGAGTTGGAGCTAGTACCTCCCCATATATTTGTATGGAGTGGAGTTGGCAACTGAAAAGAAACTTTGTGTTTCCAACAAGCTAGGTGAAGGACGGCTTTCAAACACACTTATCTCTCAGAACTGAGCATGTGGAGAGACGTTCGTTCATCTAACACAAAGGGAACGGGTTGCAGGAGAAACTTTTACTCTGGTTTCTCAGTCTGTTTCCTGTTGCCGGTTTGAAGTTCCTGCAGTTTTCACTGTAAAACCGAGTTGGTGCTAGTATCTCCCCATATATATGTATGGAGTGGAGTTTGCAACTGAAAAGAAACTTTGTGTTCCCAACAAGCTAGGTGAAGTGCGGCTTTCACACACACTTATCTCTCAGAACTGAGAATGTGGAGAGACGTTCGTTCATCTAGCATAAAGGGAACGGTTTGCAGGAGAAACTTTTACTCAGGTTTCTCAGTCTATTTCCTACTGCCGGTTTGAAGTTCCTGCAATTTTCACTGAAAAACCGAGTTGGAGCTAGAACCTCCCCATATATATGTATGGATTGGAGTTTGCAACTAAAAAGAAACTTTGTGTTCCCAACAAGCTAGGTGAAGGACGGCTTTCACACACACTTGTCTCTCAGTACTGAGCATTTGGAGAGACTTTCTTTCATCTAGCACAAAGGGAAAGGGTTTCAGGAGAAACTTTTACTCTGGTTTCTCAGTATGTTTCCTAGTGCCGGTTTGATGTTCCATCAGTTTTCACTGTAAAACCGAGTTGGAGCTAGTACCTCCCCATATATATGAATGGACTGGAGTTTGCAATTGAAAAGAAACCTTGTGTTCCCAAAAAGCTAGGTGAAAAACGGCTTTCACACACACTTATCTCTCAGAACTGAGAATGTGGAGAGACGTTCGTTCATCTAGCATAAAGGGAACGGGTTGCAGGAGAACCTTATACTCAAGTTTCTCAGTCTGTTTCCTACTGCCGGTTTGAAGTTCCTGCAGTTTTCACTGTAAAACCGAGTTGGAGATAGTACCTCCCCATATATATGTATGGAGTGGAGTTTGCAAGTGAAAACAAACTTTGTGTTCCCAACAAGCTAGGTGAAGTACGGCTTTCACACACACTTATTTCTCAGAACTGTGCATGTGGAGAGACTTTCGTTCATCTAGCACAATGGGAACGGGTTGAAGGAGAAACGTTTACTCTGGTTTCTCTGTCTGTTTCCTAGTGCCGGTTTGAAGTTCCTGCAGTTTTTACTGTAAAACGGAGTTGGAGCTAGTACCTCCCCATTTATAAGTATGGAGTGGAGTTTGCAAGTGAAAAGAAACTTTGTGTTCCCAACAAGCTATGTGAAGGACGGCTTTCACACACACTTATCTGTCAGAACTGAGCATGTGGAGAGACGTTCGTTCATCTAGCACAAAGGGAACGGGTTGCAGGAGAAACTTTTACTCTGGTTTTTCAGTATGTTTCCTAGTGCCGGTTTGAAGTTCCTGCAGTTTTCACTGTAAAACCGAGTTGGTGCTAGTACCTCCCCATATATATGAATGGAGTGGTGTTGGCAAGTGAAAAGAAACCTTGTGTTCCCAACAAGCTAGTTGAAGGACGGCTTTCACACACACTTATCTCTCAGAACTGAGAATGTGTAGAGACGTTCGTTCATCTAGTATAAAGGGAACGGGTTGCAGGAGAAACTTTTACTCAGGATTCTCAGTCTGTTTCCTAGTGCCGGTTTGAAGTTCCTGAATTTTCACTGTAAAACGGAGTTGGAGCTAGTACCTCCCCATATATATGTATGGAGTGGAGTTGGAAACTGAAAAGAAACTTTGTGTTCCCAACAAGCTATGTGAAGGACGGCTTTCACACACACTTATCTCTCAGAACTGAGCATGTGGAGAGACGTTCGTTCATCTAGCACAATGGGAACAGTTTGCAGGAGAAACTTTTAATCTGGTTTCTCAGTCTGTATCTTGTTGCCGGTTTGAAGTTCCTGCATTTTTCACTGTAAAACCGATTTGGAGCTAGTACCTCCCAATATATATGTATGGAATGGAGTTTGCAAGTGAAAAGAAACTTTGTGTTCCCAACAAGCTATGTGAAGGACGGCTTTCACACACACTTATCTCTCAGAACTGATCATGTGGAGAGACGTTCGTTCATCTAGCACAAAGGGAAAGGGTTGCAGGAGAAACTTTTACTCTGGTTTCTCAGTCTGTTTCCTAGTGCCGGTTTGAAGTTCCTGCAGTTTTCACTGTAAAACCGAGTTGGAGCTAGTACCTCCCCATATATATGAATGGAGTGGAGTTTGGAACTGAAAAGAAACTTTGTGTTCCCAACAAGCTAGGTGAAGTGCGGCTTTCACACACACTTATCTCGCAGAACTGAGAATGTGGAGAGACGTTCGTTCATCTAGCATAAAGGGAACGGTTTGCAGGAGAAACTTTTACTCAGGTTTCTCAGTCTATTTCCTAGTGCCGGTTGGAAGTTCCTGCAGTTTTCACTGTAAAACCGATTTGGAGCTAGTATCTCACCATATATATGTATGGAGTGGAGTTTGCAACTGAAAAGAAACTTTGTCTTCCCAACAAGCTAGGTGAACGACGGCTTTCACACACACTTATCTCTCAGAACTGAGCATGTGGAGAGACGTTCGTTCATCTAGTTCAAAGGGAACGGTTTGCAGGAAAAATTATTACTCTGGATTCTCAGTCTGTTTCCTAGTGCCGGTTTGAAGTTCCTGCAGTTTTCACTGTAAAACCTAGTTGGAGCTAGTACCTACCCATATATATGTATGGATTGGAGTTTGCAAGTGAAAAGGAACTTTTTGTTACCAACAAGCTAGGTGAAGGACGGCTTTCACACACACTTATCTCTCAGAACTGAGCATGTGGAGAGACGTTCGTTCATCTAGCACAAAGGGAACGGGTTGCAGGAGAAACTTTTACTCTGGTTTCTCAGTCTGAATCCTGTTGCCTGTTTGAATTTCCGCAGTTTTCACTGTAAAACCGAGTTGGAGCTAGTACCTCCCCATATATATGTATGGAGTGGAGTTTGCAACTGAAAAGAAACTTTATGTTCCCAAGAAGCTACTTGAAGGACGGCTTTCAAACACACTAATCTCTCAGAACTGAGCATGTGGAGAGACGTTCGTTCAACTAGCACAAAGGGAACGGGTTGCAGGAGAAACTTTTACTCTGGTTTCTCAGTCTGTTTCCTAGTGCCGGTTTGAAGTTCCTGCAGTTTTCACTGTAAAACAGAGTTGGAGTTAGTACCTCCCCATATATATGTATGGAATGGAGTTGGAAACTGAAAAGAAACTTTGTGTTCCGAACAAGCTAGGTGAAGGACGGCTTTCACACCCACTTATCTCTCAGAACTGAGCATGTGTAGAGACGTTCGTTCATCTGGCACAAAGGGAACGGGTTGCAGGAGAAACTTTTCTCTGGTTTCTCAGTCTGTTTCCTAGTGCCGGTTTGAAGTTCCTGCAGTTTTCACTGTAAAACCGAGTTGGAGTTAGTACCTCCCCATATATATGTATGGAGTGGAGTTTGCAAGTGAAAATAAACTTTGTGTTCCCAACAAGCTATGTGGAGGACAGCTTTCACACACAGTTAACTCTCAGAACTGAGCATGTGGAGAGACGTTCGTTCATCTAGCACAAAGGGAACGGGCTGCAGGAGAAACTTTTACTCTGGTTTCTCAGTCTGTTTCCTACTGCCGGTTTGATTTTCCTGCAGTTTTCACTGTAAAACCGAGTTGGAGCTAGTACCTCCCCATATATATGTATGGAGTGGGGTTTGCAAGTGAAAAGAAACTTTGTGTTCCCAACAAGCTAGGTTAAGGTCGGCTTTCACACACACATATCTCTCAGAACTGAGCATGTGGGGAGACGTTCGTTCATCTACCACAGAAAGAACGGGTTGCAGGAGAAACTTTTACTCTGGTTTCTCAGTCTGTTTCCAAGTGCCAGAGAGAAGTTCCTGCAGTTTTCACTGTAAAACCGAGTTGGAGCTAGCACCACCCCATATATATGTATGGAGTGGAGTTGGCAACTGAAAAGAAACTTTGTGATCCCAACAAGCTAGGTGAATGACGGCTTTCACACAAAAGTATCTCTCAGAACTGAGCATGTGGAGAGACATTCGTTCATCTAGCAAAAAGGGAACGGGTTGCAGGAGAAATTTTTACTCTGGTTTCTTATTCTGTTTCCTGTTGCCGGTTTGAATTTTTGCAGTTTTCACTGTAAAACCGATTTGGTGCTAGTATTTCAGCATATATATGTATGGTGTGGATTTTGCAACTGAAAAGATACTTTGTGTTCCCAACAAGCTAGGTTAAGGACGGCTTTCACACACACCTATCTCTCAGAACTGAGCATGTGGAGACAGGTTCGTTCATCTAGCACAAAGTGAACGGGTTGCAGGTGAAATTTTACTCAGTTTTCTCAATCTGTTTCCTGTTGCCGGTTTGAAGTTCCTGCAGTTTTCACTGTAAAACCGAGTTGGAGTTTGTACCTCCCCATATATATGTATGGAGTGGAGTTTGCAAGAGAAAAAACTTTGTGTTCCCAACAAGCTAGGTGAAGGACGGCTTTCACACACACTTATCATTCAGAACTGAGCATGTGGAGAGACGTTCGTTCATTAAGCACAAATGGAACGGGCTGCAGGAGAAACATTTAGTCTGGTTTCTCAGTCTGTTTCCTAGTGCCGGTTTGAAGTTCCTGCAGTTTTCACTGTAAAACCGAGTTGGAGCTAGTACTTCCCCATATATATCTAAGGATTGGAGTTTGCAACTAAAGAGAAACTTTGTGTTCCCAACAAGCTAGGTGAAGGACGGCTTTCACACACACATATCTCTCACAACTGAGCATGTGGAGTGACGTTCGTTCATCTAGCACAAAGGGAACGGGTTGCAGGAGAAACTTTTACTCTGGTTTCTCAGTCTGTTTCCTAGTGCCGTTTAGAAGTTAATGCAGTTTTCACTGTAAAACCGAGTTGGAGCTAGTACCTCCCCATATATATGTATGGAGTGGAGTTTGCAAGTGAAAAGAAACCTTGTGTTCCCAACAAGCTAGGTGAATGACGGCTTTCACACACACTTATCTCTCAGAACTGGGAATGTGGAGAGACGTTCGTTCATCTAGCATAAAGGGAACGGGTTGCAGGAGAAATTTTTACTCAGGTTTCTCAGTATGTTTCCTACTGCCGGTTTGAAGTTCCTGCAATTTTCACTGTAAAAGAGAGATGGAGCTAATATCTCACCATATATATGTATAGAGTGGAGTTTGCAAGTGAAAAGAAACTTTGTGTTCCCAACAAGCTAGGTGAAGGACGGCTTTCACACACACTTATCTCTCAGAACTGAGAATTTGGGGAGACGTTCGTTCATCTAGCACAAAGGGAACGGGTTGCAGGAGAAACTTTTACTCTGGTTTCTCAATCTGTTTCCTGTTGCCGGTTTGAAATTCCTGCAGTTTTCACTGTAAATCCGAGTTGGAGCTAGTACCTCCCCATATATTTGTATGGAGTGGAGTTGGCAACTGAAAAGAAACTTTGTGTTTCCAACAAGCTAGGTGAAGGACGGCTTTCAAACACACTTATCTCTCAGAACTGAGCATGTGGAGAGACGTTCGTTCATCTAACACAAAGGGAATGGGTTGCAGTAGAAACTTTTACTCTGGTTTCTCAGTCTGTTTCCTAGTGCAGGTTTGAAGTTCCTGCAGTTTTCACTGTAAACCAGATTTGGAGCTAGTACCTCCCCATATATAATTATGGAGTGGATTTGGGAAATGAAAAGAAACTTTGTGTTCCAAACAAGCTAGGTGAATGACGGCATTCACACACACTTATCTTTAAGAACTGAGCATTTGGGGAGACGTTCGTTCATCTAGCACAAAATGAACGGGTTGCAGGAGAAACTTTTACTCTGGTTTCTCAGTCTGTTTCCTGTTGCCGGTTTGAAGTTCCTGCAGTTTTCACTGTAAAACCGAGTTGGTGCTAGTATCTCCCCATATATATGTATGGAGTGGAGTTTGCAACTGAAAAGAAACTTTGTGTTCCCAACAAGCTAGGTGAAGTGCGGCTTTCACACACACTTATCTCTCAGAACTGAGAATGTGGAGAGACGTTCGTTCATCTAGCACAAAGGGAACGGTTTGCAGGAGAAACTTTTACTCAGGTTTCTCAGTCTATTTCCTACTGCCGGTTTGAAGTTCCTGCAATTTTCACTGAAAAACCGAGTTGGAGCTAGAACCTCCCCATATATATGTATGGATTGGAGTTTGCAACTAAAAAGAAACTTTGTGTTCCCAACAAGCTAGGTGAAGGACGGCTTTCACACACACTTGTCTCTCAGTACTGAGCACTTGGAGAGACTTTCTTTCATCTAGCACAAAGGGAAAGGGTTTCAGGAGAAACTTTTACTCTCGTTTCTCAGTATGTTTCCTAGTGCCGGTTTGATGTTCCATCAGTTTTCACTGTAAAACCGAGTTGGAGCTAGTACCTCCCCATATATATGAATGGACTGGAGTTTGCAATTGAAAAGAAACCTTGTGTTCCCAAAAAGCTAGGTGAAGAACGGCTTTCACACACACTTATCTCTCAGAACTGAGAATGTGGAGAGACGTTCGTTCATCTAGCATAAAGGGAACGGGTTGCAGGAGAACCTTATACTCAAGTTTCTCAGTCTGTTTCCTACTGCCGGTTTGAAGTTCCTGCAGTTTTCACTGTAAAACAGAGTTGGAGATAGTACCTCCCCATATATATGTATGGAGTGGAGTTTGCAAGTGAAAAGAAACTTTGTGTTCCCAACAAGCTAGGTGAAGTACGGCTTTCACACACACTTATTTCTCAGAACTGTGCATGTGGAGAGACTTTCGTTCATCTAGCACAATGGGAACGGGTTGAAGGAGAAACGTTTACTCTGGTTTCTCTGTCTGTTTCCTAGTGCCGGTTTGAAGTTCCTGCAGTTTTTACTGTAAAACGGAGTTGGAGCTAGTACCTCCCCATTTATAAGTATGGAGTGGAGTTTGCAAGTGAAAAGAAACTTTGTGTTCCCAACAAGCTATGTGAAGGACGGCTTTCACACACACTTATCTGTCAGAACTGAGCATGTGGAGAGACGTTCGTTCATCTAGCACAAAGGGAACGGGTTGCAGGAGAAACTTTTACTCTGGTTTCTCAGTATGTTTCCTAGTGCCGTTTTGAAGTTCCTGCAGTTTTCACTGTAAAACCGATTTGGTGCTAGTACCTCCCCATATATATGAATGGAGTGGTGTTGGCAAGTGAAAAGAAACCTTGTGTTCCCAACAAGCTAGTTGAAGGACGGCTTTCACACACACTTATCTCTCAGAACTGAGAATGTGTAGAGACGTTCGTTCATCTAGTATAAAGGGAACGGGTTGCAGGAGAAACTTTTACTCAGGATTCTCAGTCTGTTTCCTAGTGCCGGTGTGAAGTTCCTGCATTTTTCACTGTAAAACGGAGTTGGAGCTAGTACCTCCCCATATATATGTATGGAGTGGAGTTGGAAACTGAAAAGAAACTTTGTGTTCCCAACAAGCTAGGTGAAGGACGGCTTTCACACACACTTATCTCTCAGAACTGAGCATGTGGAGAGACGTTCGTTCATCTAGCACAATGGGAAAAGTTTGCAGGAGAAACTTTTAATCTGGTTTCTCAGTCTGTATCTTGTTGCCGGTTTGAAGTTCCTGCATTTTTCACTGTAAAACCGATTTGGAGCTGTACCTCCCAATATATATGTATGGAATGGAGTTTGCAAGTGAAAAGAAACTTTGTGTTCCCAACAAGCTAGGTGAAGGACGGCTTTCACACACACTTATCTCTCAGAACTGAGCATGTGGAGAGACGTTCGTTCATCTAGCACAAAGGGAAAGGGTTGCAGGAGAAACTTTTACTCTGGTTTCTCAGTCTGTTTCCTAGTGCCGGTTTGAAGTTCCTGCAATTTTCACTGTAAAACCGAGTTGGAGCTAGTACCTCCCCATATATATGAATGGAGTGGAGTTTGCAACTGAAAAGAAACTTTGTGTTCCCAACAAGCTAGGTGAAGTGCGGCTTTCACACACACTTATCTCGCAGAACTGAGAATGTGGAGAGACGTTCGTTCATCTAGCATAAAGGGAACGGGTTGCAGGAGAAACTTTTACTCAGATTTCTCAGTCTATTTCCTAGTGCCGGTTTGAAGTTCCTGCAGTTTTCACTGTAAAACCGATTTGGAGCTAGTATCTCACCATATATATGTATGGAGTGGAGTTTGCAACTGAAAAGAAACTTTGTCTTCCCAACAAGCTAGGTGAACGACGGCTTTCACACACACATATCTCTCAGAACTGAGCATGTGTAGAGACGTTCGTTCATCTAGCACAAAGGGAACGGGTTGCAGGAGAAACTTTTCTCTGGTTTCTCAGTCTGTTTCCTAGTGCCGGTTTGAAGTTCCTGCAGTTTTCACTGTAAAACCGAGTTGGAGCTAGTACCTCACCATATATATAAATGGAGTGGAGTTTGCAAGTGAAAAGAAACCTTTTGTTCCCAACAAGCTATGTGAAGGACGGCTTTCACACACACTTATCTCTCAGAACTCAGAATGTGGAGAGACGTTCGTTCATCTAGCATAAAAGGAACGGGTTTCAGGAGAAAGTTTTATTCTGGTATCTCAGTCTGTTTCCTACTGCCGGTTTGAAGTTCCTGCAATTTTCACTGTAAAAACGTGTTGGAGCTAGAACCTACCCATATATATGTATGGAGTGGGGTTTGCAAGTGAAAAGAAACCTTGTGTTCCCAACAAGCTAGGTGAAGGACGGCTTTCACACACACTTATCTCTCAGAAGTGAGCATGTGTAGACACGTTCGTTCATCTAGCACAAAGGGAACGGGTTGCAGGAGAAAATTTTACTCTGGTTTCTCAGTCTGAATCCTGTTGCCTGTTTGAATTTACTGCAGTTTTCACTGTAAAACCGAGTTGGGGCTAGAACCTCCCCATATATATGTATGGAGTGGATTTTGCAACTGAAAAGAAACTTTATGTTCCCAAGAAGCTAGTTGAAGTACGGCTTTCACACAAACTTATCTCTCAGAAATGACCATGTGGAGAGACGTTCGTTCATCTAGTATAAAGGGAACGGGTTGCAGGAGAAACTTTTACTCAGGATTCTCAGTCTGTTTCCTAGTGCCGGTTTGAAGTTCCTGAATTTTCACTGTAAAACGGAGTTGGAGCTAGTACCTCCCCATATATATGTATGGAGTGGAGTTGGAAACTGAAAAGAAACTTTGTGTTCCCAACAAGCTATGTGAAGGACGGCTTTCACACACACTTATCTCTCAGAACTGAGCATGTGGAGAGACGTTCGTTCATCTAGCACAATGGGAACAGTTTGCAGGAGAAACTTTTAATCTGGTTTCTCAGTCTGTATCTTGTTGCCGGTTTGAAGTTCCTGCATTTTTCACTGTAAAACCGATTTGGAGCTAGTACCTCCCAATATATATGTATGGAATGGAGTTTGCAAGTGAAAAGAAACTTTGTGTTCCCAACAAGCTATGTGAAGGACGGCTTTCACACACACTTATCTCTCAGAACTGATCATGTGGAGAGACGTTCGTTCATCTAGCACAAAGGGAAAGGGTTGCAGGAGAAACTTTTACTCTGGTTTCTCAGTCTGTTTCCTAGTGCCGGTTTGAAGTTCCTGCAGTTTTCACTGTAAAACCGAGTTGGAGCTAGTACCTCCCCATATATATGAATGGAGTGGAGTTTGGAACTGAAAAGAAACTTTGTGTTCCCAACAAGCTAGGTGAAGTGCGGCTTTCACACACACTTATCTCGCAGAACTGAGAATGTGGAGAGACGTTCGTTCATCTAGCATAAAGGGAACGGTTTGCAGGAGAAACTTTTACTCAGGTTTCTCAGTCTATTTCCTAGTGCCGGTTGGAAGTTCCTGCAGTTTTCACTGTAAAACCGATTTGGAGCTAGTATCTCACCATATATATGTATGGAGTGGAGTTTGCAACTGAAAAGAAACTTTGTCTTCCCAACAAGCTAGGTGAACGACGGCTTTCACACACACTTATCTCTCAGAACTGAGCATGTGGAGAGACGTTCGTTCATCTAGTTCAAAGGGAACGGTTTGCAGGAAAAATTATTACTCTGGATTCTCAGTCTGTTTCCTAGTGCCGGTTTGAAGTTCCTGCAGTTTTCACTGTAAAACCTAGTTGGAGCTAGTACCTACCCATATATATGTATGGATTGGAGTTTGCAAGTGAAAAGGAACTTTTTGTTACCAACAAGCTAGGTGAAGGACGGCTTTCACACACACTTATCTCTCAGAACTGAGCATGTGGAGAGACGTTCGTTCATCTAGCACAAAGGGAACGGGTTGCAGGAGAAACTTTTACTCTGGTTTCTCAGTCTGAATCCTGTTGCCTGTTTGAATTTCCGCAGTTTTCACTGTAAAACCGAGTTGGAGCTAGTACCTCCCCATATATATGTATGGAGTGGAGTTTGCAACTGAAAAGAAACTTTATGTTCCCAAGAAGCTACTTGAAGGACGGCTTTCAAACACACTAATCTCTCAGAACTGAGCATGTGGAGAGACGTTCGTTCAACTAGCACAAAGGGAACGGGTTGCAGGAGAAACTTTTACTCTGGTTTCTCAGTCTGTTTCCTAGTGCCGGTTTGAAGTTCCTGCAGTTTTCACTGTAAAACAGAGTTGGAGTTAGTACCTCCCCATATATATGTATGGAATGGAGTTGGAAACTGAAAAGAAACTTTGTGTTCCGAACAAGCTAGGTGAAGGACGGCTTTCACACCCACTTATCTCTCAGAACTGAGCATGTGTAGAGACGTTCGTTCATCTGGCACAAAGGGAACGGGTTGCAGGAGAAACTTTTCTCTGGTTTCTCAGTCTGTTTCCTAGTGCCGGTTTGAAGTTCCTGCAGTTTTCACTGTAAAACCGAGTTGGAGTTAGTACCTCCCCATATATATGTATGGAGTGGAGTTTGCAAGTGAAAATAAACTTTGTGTTCCCAACAAGCTATGTGGAGGACAGCTTTCACACACAGTTAACTCTCAGAACTGAGCATGTGGAGAGACGTTCGTTCATCTAGCACAAAGGGAACGGGCTGCAGGAGAAACTTTTACTCTGGTTTCTCAGTCTGTTTCCTACTGCCGGTTTGATTTTCCTGCAGTTTTCACTGTAAAACCGAGTTGGAGCTAGTACCTCCCCATATATATGTATGGAGTGGGGTTTGCAAGTGAAAAGAAACTTTGTGTTCCCAACAAGCTAGGTTAAGGTCGGCTTTCACACACACATATCTCTCAGAACTGAGCATGTGGGGAGACGTTCGTTCATCTACCACAGAAAGAACGGGTTGCAGGAGAAACTTTTACTCTGGTTTCTCAGTCTGTTTCCAAGTGCCAGAGAGAAGTTCCTGCAGTTTTCACTGTAAAACCGAGTTGGAGCTAGCACCACCCCATATATATGTATGGAGTGGAGTTGGCAACTGAAAAGAAACTTTGTGATCCCAACAAGCTAGGTGAATGACGGCTTTCACACAAAAGTATCTCTCAGAACTGAGCATGTGGAGAGACATTCGTTCATCTAGCAAAAAGGGAACGGGTTGCAGGAGAAATTTTTACTCTGGTTTCTTATTCTGTTTCCTGTTGCCGGTTTGAATTTTTGCAGTTTTCACTGTAAAACCGATTTGGTGCTAGTATTTCAGCATATATATGTATGGTGTGGATTTTGCAACTGAAAAGATACTTTGTGTTCCCAACAAGCTAGGTTAAGGACGGCTTTCACACACACCTATCTCTCAGAACTGAGCATGTGGAGACAGGTTCGTTCATCTAGCACAAAGTGAACGGGTTGCAGGTGAAATTTTACTCAGTTTTCTCAATCTGTTTCCTGTTGCCGGTTTGAAGTTCCTGCAGTTTTCACTGTAAAACCGAGTTGGAGTTTGTACCTCCCCATATATATGTATGGAGTGGAGTTTGCAAGAGAAAAAAACTTTGTGTTCCCAACAAGCTAGGTGAAGGACGGCTTTCACACACACTTATCATTCAGAACTGAGCATGTGGAGAGACGTTCGTTCATTAAGCACAAATGGAACGGGCTGCAGGAGAAACATTTAGTCTGGTTTCTCAGTCTGTTTCCTAGTGCCGGTTTGAAGTTCCTGCAGTTTTCACTGTAAAACCGAGTTGGAGCTAGTACTTCCCCATATATATCTAAGGATTGGAGTTTGCAACTAAAGAGAAACTTTGTGTTCCCAACAAGCTAGGTGAAGGACGGCTTTCACACACACATATCTCTCACAACTGAGCATGTGGAGTGACGTTCGTTCATCTAGCACAAAGGGAACGGGTTGCAGGAGAAACTTTTACTCTGGTTTCTCAGTCTGTTTCCTAGTGCCGTTTAGAAGTTAATGCAGTTTTCACTGTAAAACCGAGTTGGAGCTAGTACCTCCCCATATATATGTATGGAGTGGAGTTTGCAAGTGAAAAGAAACCTTGTGTTCCCAACAAGCTAGGTGAATGACGGCTTTCACACACACTTATCTCTCAGAACTGGGAATGTGGAGAGACGTTCGTTCATCTAGCATAAAGGGAACGGGTTGCAGGAGAAATTTTTACTCAGGTTTCTCAGTATGTTTCCTACTGCCGGTTTGAAGTTCCTGCAATTTTCACTGTAAAAGAGAGATGGAGCTAGTATCTCACCATATATATGTATAGAGTGGAGTTTGCAAGTGAAAAGAAACTTTGTGTTCCCAACAAGCTAGGTGAAGGACGGCTTTCACACACACTTATCTCTCAGAACTGAGAATTTGGGGAGACGTTCGTTCATCTAGCACAAAGGGAACGGGTTGCAGGAGAAACTTTTACTCTGGTTTCTCAATCTGTTTCCTGTTGCCGGTTTGAAATTCCTGCAGTTTTCACTGTAAAACCGAGTTGGAGCTAGTACCTCCCCATATATATGTATGGAGTGGAGTTGGAAACTGAAAAGAAACTTTGTGTTCCCAACAAGCTAGGTGAAGGACGGCTTTCACACACACTTATCTCTCAGAACTGAGCATGTGGAGAGACGTTCGTTCATCTAGCACAATGGGAAAAGTTTGCAGGAGAAACTTTTAATCTGGTTTCTCAGTCTGTATCTTGTTGCCGGTTTGAAGTTCCTGCATTTTTCACTGTAAAACCGATTTGGAGCTGTACCTCCCAATATATATGTATGGAATGGAGTTTGCAAGTGAAAAGAAACTTTGTGTTCCCAACAAGCTAGGTGAAGGACGGCTTTCACACACACTTATCTCTCAGAACTGAGCATGTGGAGAGACGTTCGTTCATCTAGCACAAAGGGAAAGGGTTGCAGGAGAAACTTTTACTCTGGTTTCTCAGTCTGTTTCCTAGTGCCGGTTTGAAGTTCCTGCAATTTTCACTGTAAAACCGAGTTGGAGCTAGTACCTCCCCATATATATGAATGGAGTGGAGTTTGCAACTGAAAAGAAACTTTGTGTTCCCAACAAGCTAGGTGAAGTGCGGCTTTCACACACACTTATCTCGCAGAACTGAGAATGTGGAGAGACGTTCGTTCATCTAGCATAAAGGGAACGGGTTGCAGGAGAAACTTTTACTCAGATTTCTCAGTCTATTTCCTAGTGCCGGTTTGAAGTTCCTGCAGTTTTCACTGTAAAACCGATTTGGAGCTAGTATCTCACCATATATATGTATGGAGTGGAGTTTGCAACTGAAAAGAAACTTTGTCTTCCCAACAAGCTAGGTGAACGACGGCTTTCACACACACATATCTCTCAGAACTGAGCATGTGTAGAGACGTTCGTTCATCTAGCACAAAGGGAACGGGTTGCAGGAGAAACTTTTCTCTGGTTTCTCAGTCTGTTTCCTAGTGCCGGTTTGAAGTTCCTGCAGTTTTCACTGTAAAACCGAGTTGGAGCTAGTACCTCACCATATATATAAATGGAGTGGAGTTTGCAAGTGAAAAGAAACCTTTTGTTCCCAACAAGCTATGTGAAGGACGGCTTTCACACACACTTATCTCTCAGAACTCAGAATGTGGAGAGACGTTCGTTCATCTAGCATAAAAGGAACGGGTTTCAGGAGAAAGTTTTATTCTGGTATCTCAGTCTGTTTCCTACTGCCGGTTTGAAGTTCCTGCAATTTTCACTGTAAAAACGTGTTGGAGCTAGAACCTACCCATATATATGTATGGAGTGGGGTTTGCAAGTGAAAAGAAACCTTGTGTTCCCAACAAGCTAGGTGAAGGACGGCTTTCACACACACTTATCTCTCAGAAGTGAGCATGTGTAGACACGTTCGTTCATCTAGCACAAAGGGAACGGGTTGCAGGAGAAAATTTTACTCTGGTTTCTCAGTCTGAATCCTGTTGCCTGTTTGAATTTACTGCAGTTTTCACTGTAAAACCGAGTTGGGGCTAGAACCTCCCCATATATATGTATGGAGTGGATTTTGCAACTGAAAAGAAACTTTATGTTCCCAAGAAGCTAGTTGAAGTACGGCTTTCACACAAACTTATCTCTCAGAAATGACCATGTGGAGAGACGTTCGTTCATCTAGTATAAAGGGAACGGGTTGCAGGAGAAACTTTTACTCAGGATTCTCAGTCTGTTTCCTAGTGCCGGTTTGAAGTTCCTGAATTTTCACTGTAAAACGGAGTTGGAGCTAGTACCTCCCCATATATATGTATGGAGTGGAGTTGGAAACTGAAAAGAAACTTTGTGTTCCCAACAAGCTATGTGAAGGACGGCTTTCACACACACTTATCTCTCAGAACTGAGCATGTGGAGAGACGTTCGTTCATCTAGCACAATGGGAACAGTTTGCAGGAGAAACTTTTAATCTGGTTTCTCAGTCTGTATCTTGTTGCCGGTTTGAAGTTCCTGCATTTTTCACTGTAAAACCGATTTGGAGCTAGTACCTCCCAATATATATGTATGGAATGGAGTTTGCAAGTGAAAAGAAACTTTGTGTTCCCAACAAGCTATGTGAAGGACGGCTTTCACACACACTTATCTCTCAGAACTGATCATGTGGAGAGACGTTCGTTCATCTAGCACAAAGGGAAAGGGTTGCAGGAGAAACTTTTACTCTGGTTTCTCAGTCTGTTTCCTAGTGCCGGTTTGAAGTTCCTGCAGTTTTCACTGTAAAACCGAGTTGGAGCTAGTACCTCCCCATATATATGAATGGAGTGGAGTTTGGAACTGAAAAGAAACTTTGTGTTCCCAACAAGCTAGGTGAAGTGCGGCTTTCACACACACTTATCTCGCAGAACTGAGAATGTGGAGAGACGTTCGTTCATCTAGCATAAAGGGAACGGTTTGCAGGAGAAACTTTTACTCAGGTTTCTCAGTCTATTTCCTAGTGCCGGTTGGAAGTTCCTGCAGTTTTCACTGTAAAACCGATTTGGAGCTAGTATCTCACCATATATATGTATGGAGTGGAGTTTGCAACTGAAAAGAAACTTTGTCTTCCCAACAAGCTAGGTGAACGACGGCTTTCACACACACTTATCTCTCAGAACTGAGCATGTGGAGAGACGTTCGTTCATCTAGTTCAAAGGGAACGGTTTGCAGGAAAAATTATTACTCTGGATTCTCAGTCTGTTTCCTAGTGCCGGTTTGAAGTTCCTGCAGTTTTCACTGTAAAACCTAGTTGGAGCTAGTACCTACCCATATATATGTATGGATTGGAGTTTGCAAGTGAAAAGGAACTTTTTGTTACCAACAAGCTAGGTGAAGGACGGCTTTCACACACACTTATCTCTCAGAACTGAGCATGTGGAGAGACGTTCGTTCATCTAGCACAAAGGGAACGGGTTGCAGGAGAAACTTTTACTCTGGTTTCTCAGTCTGAATCCTGTTGCCTGTTTGAATTTCCGCAGTTTTCACTGTAAAACCGAGTTGGAGCTAGTACCTCCCCATATATATGTATGGAGTGGAGTTTGCAACTGAAAAGAAACTTTATGTTCCCAAGAAGCTACTTGAAGGACGGCTTTCAAACACACTAATCTCTCAGAACTGAGCATGTGGAGAGACGTTCGTTCAACTAGCACAAAGGGAACGGGTTGCAGGAGAAACTTTTACTCTGGTTTCTCAGTCTGTTTCCTAGTGCCGGTTTGAAGTTCCTGCAGTTTTCACTGTAAAACAGAGTTGGAGTTAGTACCTCCCCATATATATGTATGGAATGGAGTTGGAAACTGAAAAGAAACTTTGTGTTCCGAACAAGCTAGGTGAAGGACGGCTTTCACACCCACTTATCTCTCAGAACTGAGCATGTGTAGAGACGTTCGTTCATCTGGCACAAAGGGAACGGGTTGCAGGAGAAACTTTTCTCTGGTTTCTCAGTCTGTTTCCTAGTGCCGGTTTGAAGTTCCTGCAGTTTTCACTGTAAAACCGAGTTGGAGTTAGTACCTCCCCATATATATGTATGGAGTGGAGTTTGCAAGTGAAAATAAACTTTGTGTTCCCAACAAGCTATGTGGAGGACAGCTTTCACACACAGTTAACTCTCAGAACTGAGCATGTGGAGAGACGTTCGTTCATCTAGCACAAAGGGAACGGGCTGCAGGAGAAACTTTTACTCTGGTTTCTCAGTCTGTTTCCTACTGCCGGTTTGATTTTCCTGCAGTTTTCACTGTAAAACCGAGTTGGAGCTAGTACCTCCCCATATATATGTATGGAGTGGGGTTTGCAAGTGAAAAGAAACTTTGTGTTCCCAACAAGCTAGGTTAAGGTCGGCTTTCACACACACATATCTCTCAGAACTGAGCATGTGGGGAGACGTTCGTTCATCTACCACAGAAAGAACGGGTTGCAGGAGAAACTTTTACTCTGGTTTCTCAGTCTGTTTCCAAGTGCCAGAGAGAAGTTCCTGCAGTTTTCACTGTAAAACCGAGTTGGAGCTAGCACCACCCCATATATATGTATGGAGTGGAGTTGGCAACTGAAAAGAAACTTTGTGATCCCAACAAGCTAGGTGAATGACGGCTTTCACACAAAAGTATCTCTCAGAACTGAGCATGTGGAGAGACATTCGTTCATCTAGCAAAAAGGGAACGGGTTGCAGGAGAAATTTTTACTCTGGTTTCTTATTCTGTTTCCTGTTGCCGGTTTGAATTTTTGCAGTTTTCACTGTAAAACCGATTTGGTGCTAGTATTTCAGCATATATATGTATGGTGTGGATTTTGCAACTGAAAAGATACTTTGTGTTCCCAACAAGCTAGGTTAAGGACGGCTTTCACACACACCTATCTCTCAGAACTGAGCATGTGGAGACAGGTTCGTTCATCTAGCACAAAGTGAACGGGTTGCAGGTGAAATTTTACTCAGTTTTCTCAATCTGTTTCCTGTTGCCGGTTTGAAGTTCCTGCAGTTTTCACTGTAAAACCGAGTTGGAGTTTGTACCTCCCCATATATATGTATGGAGTGGAGTTTGCAAGAGAAAAAAACTTTGTGTTCCCAACAAGCTAGGTGAAGGACGGCTTTCACACACACTTATCATTCAGAACTGAGCATGTGGAGAGACGTTCGTTCATTAAGCACAAATGGAACGGGCTGCAGGAGAAACATTTAGTCTGGTTTCTCAGTCTGTTTCCTAGTGCCGGTTTGAAGTTCCTGCAGTTTTCACTGTAAAACCGAGTTGGAGCTAGTACTTCCCCATATATATCTAAGGATTGGAGTTTGCAACTAAAGAGAAACTTTGTGTTCCCAACAAGCTAGGTGAAGGACGGCTTTCACACACACATATCTCTCACAACTGAGCATGTGGAGTGACGTTCGTTCATCTAGCACAAAGGGAACGGGTTGCAGGAGAAACTTTTACTCTGGTTTCTCAGTCTGTTTCCTAGTGCCGTTTAGAAGTTAATGCAGTTTTCACTGTAAAACCGAGTTGGAGCTAGTACCTCCCCATATATATGTATTGAGTGGAGTTTGCAAGTGAAAAGAAACCTTGTGTTCCCAACAAGCTAGGTGAATGACGGCTTTCACACACACTTATCTCTCAGAACTGGGAATGTGGAGAGACGTTCGTTCATCTAGCATAAAGGGAACGGGTTGCAGGAGAAATTTTTACTCAGGTTTCTCAGTATGTTTCCTACTGCCGGTTTGAAGTTCCTGCAATTTTCACTGTAAAAGAGAGATGGAGCTAGTATCTCACCATATATATGTATAGAGTGGAGTTTGCAAGTGAAAAGAAACTTTGTGTTCCCAACAAGCTAGGTGAAGGACGGCTTTCACACACACTTATCTCTCAGAACTGAGAATTTGGGGAGACGTTCGTTCATCTAGCACAAAGGGAACGGGTTGCAGGAGAAACTTTTACTCTGGTTTCTCAATCTGTTTCCTGTTGCCGGTTTGAAATTCCTGCAGTTTTCACTGTAAAACCGAGTTGGAGCTAGTACCTCCCCATATATTTGTATGGAGTGGAGTTGGCAACTGAAAAGAAACTTTGTGTTTCCAACAAGCTAGGTGAAGGACGGCTTTCAAACACACTTATCTCTCAGAACTGAGCATGTGGAGAGACGTTCGTTCATCTAACACAAAGGGAATGGGTTGCAGTAGAAACTTTTACTCTGGTTTCTCAGTCTGTTTCCTAGTGCAGGTTTGAAGTTCCTGCAGTTTTCACTGTAAACCAGATTTGGAGCTAGTACCTCCCCATATATAATTATGGAGTGGATTTGGGAAATGAAAAGAAACTTTGTGTTCCAAACAAGCTAGGTGAATGACGGCATTCACACACACTTATCTCTAAGAACTGAGCATTTGGGGAGACGTTCGTTCATCTAGCACAAAATGAACGGGTTGCAGGAGAAACTTTTACTCTGGTTTCTCAGTCTGTTTCCTGTTGCCGGTTTGAAGTTCCTGCAGTTTTCACTGTAAAACCGAGTTGGTGCTAGTATCTCCCCATATATATGTATGGAGTGGAGTTTGCAACTGAAAAGAAACTTTGTGTTCCCAACAAGCTAGGTGAAGTGCGGCTTTCACACACACTTATCTCTCAGAACTGAGAATGTGGAGAGACGTTCGTTCATCTAGCACAAAGGGAACGGTTTGCAGGAGAAACTTTTACTCAGGTTTCTCAGTCTATTTCCTACTGCCGGTTTGAAGTTCCTGCAATTTTCACTGAAAAACCGAGTTGGAGCTAGAACCTCCCCATATATATGTATGGATTGGAGTTTGCAACTAAAAAGAAACTTTGTGTTCCCAACAAGCTAGGTGAAGGACGGCTTTCACACACACTTGTCTCTCAGTACTGAGCACTTGGAGAGACTTTCTTTCATCTAGCACAAAGGGAAAGGGTTTCAGGAGAAACTTTTACTCTCGTTTCTCAGTATGTTTCCTAGTGCCGGTTTGATGTTCCATCAGTTTTCACTGTAAAACCGAGTTGGAGCTAGTACCTCCCCATATATATGAATGGACTGGAGTTTGCAATTGAAAAGAAACCTTGTGTTCCCAAAAAGCTAGGTGAAGAACGGCTTTCACACACACTTATCTCTCAGAACTGAGAATGTGGAGAGACGTTCGTTCATCTAGCATAAAGGGAACGGGTTGCAGGAGAACCTTATACTCAAGTTTCTCAGTCTGTTTCCTACTGCCGGTTTGAAGTTCCTGCAGTTTTCACTGTAAAACAGAGTTGGAGATAGTACCTCCCCATATATATGTATGGAGTGGAGTTTGCAAGTGAAAAGAAACTTTGTGTTCCCAACAAGCTAGGTGAAGTACGGCTTTCACACACACTTATTTCTCAGAACTGTGCATGTGGAGAGACTTTCGTTCATCTAGCACAATGGGAACGGGTTGAAGGAGAAACGTTTACTCTGGTTTCTCTGTCTGTTTCCTAGTGCCGGTTTGAAGTTCCTGCAGTTTTTACTGTAAAACGGAGTTGGAGCTAGTACCTCCCCATTTATAAGTATGGAGTGGAGTTTGCAAGTGAAAAGAAACTTTGTGTTCCCAACAAGCTATGTGAAGGACGGCTTTCACACACACTTATCTGTCAGAACTGAGCATGTGGAGAGACGTTCGTTCATCTAGCACAAAGGGAACGGGTTGCAGGAGAAACTTTTACTCTGGTTTCTCAGTATGTTTCCTAGTGCCGTTTTGAAGTTCCTGCAGTTTTCACTGTAAAACCGATTTGGTGCTAGTACCTCCCCATATATATGAATGGAGTGGTGTTGGCAAGTGAAAAGAAACCTTGTGTTCCCAACAAGCTAGTTGAAGGACGGCTTTCACACACACTTATCTCTCAGAACTGAGAATGTGTAGAGACGTTCGTTCATCTAGTATAAAGGGAACGGGTTGCAGGAGAAACTTTTACTCAGGATTCTCAGTCTGTTTCCTAGTGCCGGTGTGAAGTTCCTGCATTTTTCACTGTAAAACGGAGTTGGAGCTAGTACCTCCCCATATATATGTATGGAGTGGAGTTGGAAACTGAAAAGAAACTTTGTGTTCCCAACAAGCTAGGTGAAGGACGGCTTTCACACACACTTATCTCTCAGAACTGAGCATGTGGAGAGACGTTCGTTCATCTAGCACAATGGGAAAAGTTTGCAGGAGAAACTTTTAATCTGGTTTCTCAGTCTGTATCTTGTTGCCGGTTTGAAGTTCCTGCATTTTTCACTGTAAAACCGATTTGGAGCTGTACCTCCCAATATATATGTATGGAATGGAGTTTGCAAGTGAAAAGAAACTTTGTGTTCCCAACAAGCTAGGTGAAGGACGGCTTTCACACACACTTATCTCTCAGAACTGAGCATGTGGAGAGACGTTCGTTCATCTAGCACAAAGGGAAAGGGTTGCAGGAGAAACTTTTACTCTGGTTTCTCAGTCTGTTTCCTAGTGCCGGTTTGAAGTTCCTGCAATTTTCACTGTAAAACCGAGTTGGAGCTAGTACCTCCCCATATATATGAATGGAGTGGAGTTTGCAACTGAAAAGAAACTTTGTGTTCCCAACAAGCTAGGTGAAGTGCGGCTTTCACACACACTTATCTCGCAGAACTGAGAATGTGGAGAGACGTTCGTTCATCTAGCATAAAGGGAACGGGTTGCAGGAGAAACTTTTACTCAGATTTCTCAGTCTATTTCCTAGTGCCGGTTTGAAGTTCCTGCAGTTTTCACTGTAAAACCGATTTGGAGCTAGTATCTCACCATATATATGTATGGAGAGGAGTTTGCAACTGAAAAGAAACTTTGTCTTCCCAACAAGCTAGGTGAACGACGGCTTTCACACACACTATTCTCTCAGAACTGAGCTTGTGGAGAGACGTTCGTTCATCTAGCACAAAGGGAACGGGTTGCAGGAGAAACTTTTCTCTGGTTTCTCAGTCTGTTTCCTAGTGCCGGTTTGAAGTTCCTGCAGTTTTCACTGTAAAACCGAGTTGGAGCTAGTACCTCACCATATATATAAATGGAGTGGAGTTTGCAAGTGAAAAGAAACCTTTTGTTCCCAACAAGCTATGTGAAGGACGGCTTTCACACACACTTATCTCTCAGAACTCAGAATGTGGAGAGACGTTCGTTCATCTAGCATAAAAGGAACGGGTTTCAGGAGAAAGTTTTATTCTGGTATCTCAGTCTGTTTCCTACTGCCGGTTTGAAGTTCCTGCAATTTTCACTGTAAAAACGTGTTGGAGCTAGAACCTACCCATATATATGTATGGAGTGGGGTTTGCAAGTGAAAAGAAACCTTGTGTTCCCAACAAGCTAGGTGAAGGACGGCTTTCACACACACTTATCTCTCAGAAGTGAGCATGTGTAGACACGTTCGTTCATCTAGCACAAAGGGAACGGGTTGCAGGAGAAAATTTTACTCTGGTTTCTCAGTCTGAATCCTGTTGCCTGTTTGAATTTACTGCAGTTTTCACTGTAAAACCGAGTTGGGGCTAGAACCTCCCCATATATATGTATGGAGTGGATTTTGCAACTGAAAAGAAACTTTATGTTCCCAAGAAGCTAGTTGAAGTACGGCTTTCACACAAACTTATCTCTCAGAAATGACCATGTGGAGAGACGTTCGTTCATCTAGCACAAAGGGAACGGGTTGCAGGAGAAAATTTTACTCTGGTTTCTCAGTTTGTTTCCTACTGCCAGTATGAAGTTCCTGCAGTTTTCACTGTAAAACCGAGTTGGAGCTAGTACCTCCCCATATATATGTATGGATTGGAGTTTGCAACTGAAAAGAAACTTTATGTTCCCAAGAAGCTAGGTGAAGGACGGCTTTCAGAGACACTTATCTCTAAGAACTGAGCATGTTTAGAGACATTCGTTCATGTAGCAGAAATAGAACGAGTTGCAGGAGAAACTTTTCTCTGGTTTCTCAGCCTGTTTCCTAGTATGGGTTTGAATTTCCTGCAGTTTTCACTGTTAAACCGTGTTGGAGGTAGTACCTCCCCATATATATGTATGGATTGGAGTTTGCAAGTGAAAAGAAACTTTGTGTTCCCAACAAGCTAGGTGAATGTCGCCTTTCACACACGCTTATCTCTCAGAACTGACCATGTGGGGAGACTTTCGTTCATCTAGCACAAAGGGAATGGTATGCAAGAGAAATTTTTACTCTGGTTTCTCAGTCTGTTTCCTGTTGCCGGTTTGAAGTTCCTGCACTTTTCACTGTAAAACCGATTTGGGGCTAGAATCTCACCATATATATGTATGGAGTGGAGTTTGCTACTGAAAGAAACTTTGTCTTCCCAACAAGCTAGGTGAACGACGGCTTTCACACACACTTATCTCTCAGAACTGAGCATGTGGAGAGACGTTCGTTCATCTAGCACAAAGGGAACGGGTTGCAGGAGAAATTATTACTCTGGATTCTCAGTCTGTGTCCTAGTGCCGGTTTGAAGTTCCTGCAGTTTTCACTGTAAAACCTAGTTGGAGCTAGTACCTCCCCATATATATGTATGGAGTGGAGTTGGCAACTGAAAAGAAACTTTGTGTTCCCAACAAGCTAGGTGAAGGACGGCTTTCAAACACACTTATCTCTCAGAACTGAGCATGTGGAGAGAACTTCTTTCATCTAGCACAAAGGGAAAGGTTTGCTGGAGAAACTTTTACTCTGGTTTCTCATTCTGTTTCCTAGTGACGGTTTGAAGTTCCTGCAGTTTTCACTGTAAAAACGAGTTGGAGCTAGTACCTCCCAATATATATGTATGGAGTGGATTTTGCAACTGAAAAGAAACTTTGTGTTCCCAACAATCTAGTTTAAGGACGGCTTTCACACACACATATCTTTCAGAACTGAGCATGTGGGGAGACGTTCGTTCATCTAGCACAAAAGGAAAGGGTTGCAGGAGAAACTTTTACTCTGGTTTCTCAGTCTGTTTCCTGTTGCCGGTTTGAAATTCCTGCAGTTTTCACTGTAAAACCGAGTTGGATCTAGTACCTCCCCATATATATGTATGGATTGGAGTTTGCAACTGAAAAGAAACTTTGTGTTCCAAACAAGCTAGGTGAAGGGCGGCTTTAACACACACTTATCTCTCAGAACTGAGCATGAGGATAGACGTTCGTTCATCTAGCACAAATGGAACGGGTTGCAGGTGAAATTTTACTCTGGTTTCTCAATCTGTTTCCTGTTGCCGGTTAGAAATTCCTGCAGTTTTCACTGTAAAACCGAGTTGGAGTTAGTACCTCCCCATATATATGTATGGAGTGAAGTTGGCAACTGAAAAGAAACTTTGTGTTCCCAACAAGCTAGGTGAAGTACGGCTTTCACACACACTAATCTCTCAGAACTGAGCATGTGGAGAGACCTTCGTTCAACTAGCACAAAGGGAACGGTCTGCAGGAGAAATTTTACTCTGGTTTCTCTGTCTGTTTCCTAGTGCCGGTTTGAAGTTCCTGCAGTTTTCACTGTAAAACCGAGTTGGAGCTAGTACCTCCCCATATATATGTTTGGAGTGGAGTTCGCAACTAAAAAGAAACTTTGTATTCCCAACAAGCTAGTTGAAGGACGGCTATCACACACACTTGTCTCTCAGAACTGAGCATTTTGAGAGACTTTCTTTCATCTAGCACAAAGGGAACGGGTTTCAGTAGAAAGTTTTACTCTTGTTTCTCAGTATGTTTCCTAGTGCCGGTTTGAAGTTCCTGCAGTTTTCACTGTAAAACCGAGTTGGAGCTAGTACCTCCCCATATATAAGAATGGAATGGAGTTTGCAAGTGAAAAGAAACCTTGTGTTCCCAACAAGCTAGGTGAAGGACGGCTTTCACACACACTTATCTCTCAGATCTGAGAATGTGGAGAGACGTTCGTTCATCTAGCATAAAGGGAACGGGTTGCAGGAGAAACTTTTACTCAGGTTTCTCAGTCTGTTTCCTACTGCCGGTTTGAAGTTCCTGCAGTTTTCACTGTAAAACCGAGTTGGAGCTTATACATCCCCATATATATTTATGGAGTGGAGTTTGCAAGTGAAAAGAAACTTTGTGTTCCCAACAAGCTAGGTGAAGGACGGCTTTCACACACACTTATCTCTCAGAAATGAGCATGTGGAGAGACGTTCGTTCATCTAGCACAATGGGAACGGGTTGAAGGAGAAACTTTTACTCTGCTTTCTCAGTCTGTTTCCTACTGCCGGTTTGAAGTTCCTGCAGTTTTTACTGTAAAACGGAGTTGGAGCTAGTACCTCCCCATATATATGTATGGAGTGGAGTTTGCATGTGAAAAGAAACTTTGTGTTCCCAACAAGCTAGGTGAAGGACGGCTTTCACACACACTTATCTCTCAGAACTGAGCATGTGGAGAGACGTTCGTTCATCTAGCACAATGGGAACGGGTTGAAGGAGAAACTTTTACTCTGGTTTCTCAGTCTGTTTCCTACTGCCGGTTTGAAGTTCCTGCAGTTTTTACTGTAAAACGGAGTTGGAGCTAGTACCTCCCCATATATATGTATGGAGTGGAGTTTGCATGTGAAAAGAAACTTTGTGTTCCGAACAAGCTAGGTGAAGGACGGCTTTCACACACACTTATCTCTCAGAACTGAGCATGTGTAGAGACGTTCGTTCATCTAGCACAAAGGGAACGGGTTGCAGGAGAAACTTTTCTCTGGTTTCTCAGTCTGTTTCCTAGTGCCGGTTTGAAGTTCCTGCAGTTTTCACTGTAAAACCGAGTTGGAGCTAGTACCTCACCATATATATAAATGGAGTGGAGTTTGCAAGTGAAAAGAAACCTTTTGTTCCCAACAAGCTAGGTGAAGGACGGCTTTCACACACACTTATCTCTCAGAACTCAGAATGTGGAGAGACGTTCGTTCATCTAGCATAAAAGGAACGGGTTTCAGGAGAAAGTTTTATTCTGGTATCTCAGTCTGTTTCCTACTGCCGGTTTGAAGTTCCTGCAATTTTCACTGTAAAAACGTGTTGGAGCTAGAACCTACCCATATATATGTATGGAGTGGGGTTTGCAAGTGAAAAGAAACTTTGTGTTCCCAACAAGCTAGGTGAAGGACGGCTTTCACACACACTTATCTCTCAGAAGTGAGCATGTGGAGACAAGTTCGTTCATCTAGCACAAAGGGAACGGGTTGCAGGAGAAAATTTTACTCTGGTTTCTCAGTCTGAATCCTGTTGCCTGTTTGAATTTCCTGCAGTTTTCACTGTAAAACCGATTTGGAGCTAGAACCTCCCCATATATATGTATGGAGTGGAGTTTGCAAGTGAAAAGAAACTTTGTGTTTCCAACAAGCTAGTTGAAGTACGGCTTTCACACAAACTTATCTCTCAGAAATGAGCATGTGGAGAGACGTTCGTTCATCTAGCACAATGGGAACGGGTTGCAGGAGAAAATTTTACTCTGGTTTCTCAGTCTGTTTCCTACTGCCGGTTTGAAGTTCCTGCAGTTTTCACTGTAAAACCGAGTTGGAGCTAGTACCTCCCCATATATATGTATGGATTGGAGTTTGCAACTGAAAAGAAACTTTATGTTCCCAAGAAGCTAGGTGAAGGACGGCTTTCACAGACACTTATCTCTAAGAACTGAGCATGTGGAGAGACATTCGTTCATCTAGGAGAAATAGAACGAGTTGCAGGAGAAACTTTTCTCTGGTTTCTCAGCCTGTTTCCTAGTGCGGGTTTGAAGTTCCTGCAGTTTTCACTGTTAAACCGAATTGAAGCTAGTACCTCCCCATATATATGTATGGATTGGAGTTTGCAAGTGAAAAGAAACTTTGTGTTCCCAACAAGCTAGTTGAAGGACGGCTTTCACACACACTTACCTCTCAGAACTGAGCATGTGGAGAGACGTTCGTTCATCTAGCACAAAGGGAACGGGTTGCAGGAGAAACTTTTACTCTGGTTTCTCAATCTGTTTCCTGTTGCCGGTTTGAAATTCCTGCAGTTTTCACTGTAAAACCGAGTTGGAGCTAGAACCTCCCCATATATATGTATGGAGTGGAGTTTGCAAGTGAAAAGAAGCTTTCTGTTCCCAACAATCTAGGTGAAGGACGGCTTTCAAACACACTTATCTCTCAGAACTGAGCATGTGGAGAGACGTTCGTTCATCTAGCACAAAGGGAACAGGTAGCAGGAGAAACTTTTCTCAGGTTTCTCAGACTGTTTCCTACTGCCGGTTTGAATTTCCTGCAGTTTTCACTGTAAAACCGAGTTGAAGCTAGTACCTCCCCATATATATGTATGGAGTGGAGTTGGCAACTGAAAAGAAACTTTGTGTTCCCAACAAGCTAGGTGAAGGACGGCTTTCAAACACACTTATCTCTCAGAACTGAGCATGTGGAGAGACCTTCTTTCATCTAGCACAAAGGGAAAGGTTTGCTGGAGAAACTTTTACTCTGGTTTCTCATTCTTTTTCCTAGTGACGGTTTGAAGTTCCTGCAGTTTTCACTGTAAAAACGAGTTGGAGCTAGTACCTCCCAATATATATGTATGGAGTGGATTTTGCAACTGAAAAGAAACTTTGTGTTCCCAACAATCTAGTTTAAGGACGGCTTTCACACACACATATCTTTCAGAACTGAGCATGTGGGGAGACGTTCGTTCATCTAGCACAAAAGGAAAGGGTTGCAGGAGAAACTTTTACTCTGGTTTCTCAGTCTTTTTCCTGTTGCCGGTTTGAAATTCCTGCAGTTTTCACTGTAAAACCGAGTTGGATCTAGTACCTCCCCATATATATGTATGGATTGGAGTTTGCAACTGAAAAGAAACTTTGTGTTCCAAACAAGCTAGGTGAAGGGCGGCTTTAACACACACTTATCTCTCAGAACTGAGCATGTGGATAGACGTTCGTTCATCTAGCACAAATGGAACGGGTTGCAGGTGAAATTTTACTCTGGTTTCTCAATCTGTTTCCTGTTGCCGGTTAGAAATTCCTGCAGTTTTCACTGTAAAACCGAGTTGGAGTTAGTACCTCCCCATATATATGTATGGAGTGGAGTTGGCAACTGAAAAGAAACTTTGTGTTCCCAACAAGCTAGGTGAAGTACGGCTTTCACACACACTAATCTCTCAGAACTGAGCATGTGGAGAGACCTTCGTTCAACTAGCACAAAGGGAACGGTCTGCAGGGGAAATTTTACTCTGGTTTCTCTGTCTGTTTCCTAGTGCCGGTTTGAAGTTCCTGCAGTTTTCACTGTAAAACCGAGTTGGAGCTAGTACCTCCCCATATATATGTATGGAGTGGAGTTCGCAACTAAAAAGAAACTTTGTATTCCCAACAAGCTAGTTGAAGGACGGCTATCACACACACTTGTCTCTCAGAACTGAGCATTTTGAGAGACTTTCTTTCATCTAGCACAAAGGGAACGGGTTTCAGTAGAAACTTTTTCTCTTGTTTCTCAGTATGTTTCCTAGTGCCGGTTTGAAGTTCCTGCAGTTTTCACTGTAAAACCGAGTTGGAGCTAGTACCTCCCCATATATAAGAATGGAGTGGAGTTTGCAAGTGAAAAGAAACCTTGTGTTCCCAACAAGCTAGGTGAAGGACGGCTTTCACACACACTTATCTCTCAGATCTGAGAATGTGGAGAGACGTTCGTTCATCTAGCATAAAGGGAACGGGTTGCAGGAGAAACTTTTACTCAGGTTTCTCAGTCTGTTTCCTACTGCCGGTTTGAAGTTCCTGCAGTTTTCACTGTAAAACCGAGTTGGAGCTTATACCTCCCCATATATATGTATGGAGTGGAGTTTGCAAGTGAAAAGAAACTTTGTGTTCCCAACAAGCTAGGTGAATGACGGCTTTCACACACACTTATCTCTCAGAACTGAGCATGTGGAGAGACGTTCGTTCATCTAGCACAATGGGAACGGGTTGAAGGAGAAACTTTTACTCTGGTTTCTCAGTCTGTTTCCTACTGCCGGTTTGAAGTTCCTGCAGTTTTTACTGTAAAACGGAGTTGGAGATAGTACCTCCCCATATATATGTATGGAGTGGAGTTTGCATGTGAAAAGAAACTTTGTGTTCCCAACAAGCTAGGTGAAGGACGGCTTTCACACACACTTATCTCTCAGAACTGAGCATGTGGAGAGACATTCGTTCATCTAGCACAAAGGGAACGGGTTGCAGGAGAAACTTTTCTCTGGTTTCTCAGTCTGTTTCCTAGTGCCGGTTTGAAGTTCCTGCAGTTTTCACTGTAAAACCGAGTTGGAGCTAGTACCTCACCATATATATAAATGGAGTGGAGTTTGCAAGTGAAAAGAAACCTTTTGTTCCCAACAAGCTATGTGAAGGACGGCTTTCACACACATTTATCTCTCAGAACTCAGAATGTGGAGAGACGTTCGTTCATCTAGCATAAAAGGAACGGGTTTCAGGAGAAAGTTTTATTCTGGTATCTCAGTCTGTTTCCTACTGCCGGTTTGAAGTTCCTGCAATTTTCACTGTAAAAACGTGTTGGAGCTAGAACCTACCCATATATATGTATGGAGTGGTGTTTGCAAGTGAAAAGAAACTTTGTGTTCCCAACAAGCTAGGTGAAGGACGGCTTTCACACACACTTATCTCTCAGAAGTGAGCATGTGGAGACAAGTTCGTTCATCTAGCACAAAGGGAACGGGTTGCAGGAGAAAATTTTACTCTGGTTTCTCAGTCTGAATCCTGTTGCCTGTTTGAATTTCCTGCAGTTTTCACTGTAAAACCGAGTTGGAGCTAGAACCTCCCCATATATATGTACGGAGTGGAGTTTGCAACTGAAAAGAAACTTTATGTTCCCAAGAAGCTAGTTGAAGTACGGCTTTCACACAAACTTATCTCTCAGAAATGAGCATGTGGAGAGACGTTCGTTCATCTAGCACAATGGGAACGGGTTGCAGGAGAAAATTTTACTCTGGTTTCTCAGTCTGTTTCCTACTGCCGGTTTGAAGTTCCTGCAGTTTTCACTGTAAAACCGAGTTGGAGCTAGTACCTCCCCATATATATGTATGGATTGGAGTTTGCAACTGAAAAGAAACTTTATGTTCCCAAGAAGCTAGGTGAAGGACGGCTTTCACAGACACTTATCTCTAAGAACTGAGCATGTGGAGAGACATTCGTTCATCTAGGAGAAATAGAACGAGTTGCAGGAGAAACTTTTCTCTGGTTTCTCAGCCTGTTTCCTAGTGCGGGTTTGAAGTTCCTGCAGTTTTCACTGTTAAACCGTGTTGGAGGTAGTACCTCCCCATATATATGTATGGATTGGAGTTTGCAAGTGAAAAGAAACTTTGTGTTCCCAACAAGCTTGGTGAAGGACGGCTTTCACACACACTTACCTCTCAGAACTGAGCATGTGGAGAGACGTTCGTTCATCTAGCACAAAGGGAACGGGTTGCAGGAGAAACTTTTACTCTGGTTTCTCAATCTGTTTCCTGTTGCCGGTTTGAAATTCCTGCAGTTTTCACTGTAAAACCGAGTTGGAGCTAGTACCTCCCAATATATATGTATGGAGTGGGGTTTGCAAGTGAAAAGAAGCTTTGTGTTCCCAACAACCTAGGTGAAGTGCGGCTTTCAAACACACTTATCTCTCAGAACTGAGCATGTGGAGAGACGTTCGTTCATCTAGCACAAAGGGAACAGGTAGCAGGAGAAACTTTTCTCAGGTTTCTCAGTCTGTTTCCTACTGCCGGTTTGAATTTCCTGCAGTTTTCACTGTAAAACCGAGTTGAAGCTAGTACCTCCCCATATATATGTATGGAGTGGAGTTGGCAACTGAAAAGAAACTTTGTGTTCCCAACAAGCTAGGTGAAGGACGGCTTTCAAACACACTTATCTCTCAGAACTGAGCATGTGGAGAGACCTTCTTTCATCTAGCACAAAGGGAAAGGTTTGCTGGAGAAACTTTTACTCTGGTTTCTCATTCTGTTTCCTAGTGACGGTTTGAAGTTCCTGCAGTTTTCACTGTAAAAACGAGTTGGAGCTAGTACCTCCCAATATATATGTATGGAGTGGATTTTGCAACTGAAAAGAAACTTTGTGTTCCCAACAATCTAGTTTAAGGACGGCTTTCACACACACATATCTTTCAGAACTGAGCATGTGGGGAGACGTTCGTTCATCTAGCACAAAAGGAAAGGGTTGCAGGAGAAACTTTTACTCTGGTTTCTCAGTCTGTTTCCTGTTGCCGGTTTGAAATTCCTGCAGTTTTCACTCTAAAACCGAGTTGGATCTTGTACCTCCCCATATATATGTATGGATTGGAGTTTGCAACTGAAAAGAAACTTTGTGTTCCAAACAAGCTAGGTGAAGGGCGGCTTTAACACACACTTATCTCTCAGAACTGAGCATGTGGATAGACGTTCGTTCATCTAGCACAAATGGAACGGGTTGCAGGTGAAATTTTACTCTGGTTTCTCAATCTGTTTCCTGTTGCCGGATAGAAATTCCTGCAGTTTTCACTGTAAAACCGAGTTGGAGTTAGTACCTCCCCATATATATGTATGGAGTGGAGTTGGCAACTGAAAAGAAACTTTGTGTTCCCAACAAGCTAGGTGAAGTACGGCTTTCACACACACTAATCTCTCAGAACTGAGCATGTGGAGAGACCTTCGTTCAACTAGCACAAAGGGAACCGTCTGCAGGAGAAATTTTACTCTGGTTTCTCTGTCTGTTTCCTAGTGCCGGTTTGAAGTTCCTGCAGTTTTCACTGTAAAACCGAGTTGGAGCTAGTACCTCCCCATATATATGTATGGAGTGGAGTTCGCAACTAAAAAGAAACTTTGTATTCCCAACAAGCTAGTTGAAAGACGGCTATCACACACACTTGTCTCTCAGAACTGAGCATTTTGAGAGACTTTCTTTCATCTAGCACAAAGGGAACGGGTTTCAGTAGAAACTTTTACTCTTGTTTCTCAGTATGTTTCCTAGTGCCGGTTTGAAGTTCCTGCAGTTTTCACTGTAAAACCGAGTTGGAGCTAGTACCTCCCCATATAAATGTATGGAGTGGAGTTTGCAAGTGAAAAGAAACTTTGTGTTCCCAACAAGCTAGGTGAAGGACGGCTTTCACACACACTTATCTCTCAGAACTGAGCATGTGGAGAGACGTTCGTTCATCTAGCACAATGGGAACGGGTTGAAGGAGAAACTTTTACTCTGGTTTCTCAGTCTGTTTCCTACTGCCGGTTTGAAGTTCCTGCAGTTTTTACTGTAAAACGGAGTTGGAGCTAGTACCTCCCCATATATATGTATGGAGTGGAGTTTGCATGTGAAAAGAAACTTTGTGTTCCCAACAAGCTAGGTGAAGGACGGCTTTCACACACACTTATCTCTCAGAACTGAGCATGTGGAGAGACATTCGTTCATCTAGCACAAAGGGAACGGGTTGCAGGAGAAACTTTTACTCTGGTTTCTCAGTATGTTTCCTAGTGCCGGTTTGAAGTTCATGCAGTTTTCACTCTAAAACAGAGTTGGAGCTAGTACCTCCCCATATATATGAATGGAGTGGAGTTTGCAAGTGAAAAGAAACCTTGTGTTCCCAACAAGCTAGTTGAAGTACGGCTTTCACACACACTTATCTCTCAGAACTGAGAATGTGGAGAGACGTTCGTTCATCTAGCATAATGGGAACGGGTTGCAGGTGAAAATTTTACTCAGGTTTCTCAGTCTGTTTCCTACTGCCGGTTTGAAGTTCCTGCAATTTTCACTGTAAAACCGAGTTGGAGCTTATACCTCCCCATATATATGTATGGAGTGGAGTTTGCAAGTGAAAAGAAACTTTGTGTTCCCAACAAGCTAGGTGAAGGACGGCTTTCACACACACTTATCTCTCAGAACTGAGCATGTGGAGAGACGTTCGTTCATCTAGCACAATGGGAACGGGTTGCAGGAGAAACTTTTACTCAGGTTTCTCAGTCTGTTTCCTACTGCCGGTTTGAAGTTCCTGCAGTTTTCACTGTAAAACCGAGTTGGAGCTTATACCTCCCCATATATATGTATGGAGTGGAGTTTGCAAGTGAAAAGAAACTTTGTGTTCCCAACAAGCTAGGTGAAGGACGGCTTTCACACACACTTATCTCTCAGAACTGAGCATGTGGAGAGACGTTCGTTCATCTAGCACAATGGGAACGGGTTGAAGGAGAAACTTTTACTCTGGTTTCTCAGTCTGTTTCCTAGTGCCGGTTTGAAGTTCCTGCAGTTTTCACTGTAAAACCGAGTTGGAGCTTACACCTCCCCATATACATGTATGGAGTGGAGTTTGCAAGTGAAAAGAAACTTTGTGTTCCCAACAAGCTAGGTGAAGGACGGCTTTCACACACACTTATCTCTCAGAACTGAGCATGTGGAGAGACGTTCGTTCATCTAGCACAATGGGAACGGGTTGAAGGAGAAACTTTTACTCTGGTTTCTCAGTCTCTTTCCTACTGCCGGTTTGAAGTTCCTGCAGTTTTTACTGTAAAACGGAGTTGGAGCTAGTACCTCCCCATATATATGTATGGAGTGGAGTTTGCATGTGAAAAGAAACTTTGTGTTCCCAACAAGCTAGGTGAAGGACGGCTTTCACACACACTTATCTCTCAGAACTGAGCATGTGGAGAGACATTCGTTCATCTAGCACAAAGGGAACGGGTTGCAGGAGAAACTTTTACTCTGGTTTCTCAGTATGTTTCCTAGTGCCGGTTTGAAGTTCATGCAGTTTTCACTCTAAAACAGAGTTGGAGCTAGTACCTCCCCATATATATGAATGGAGTGGAGTTTGCAAGTGAAAAGAAACCTTGTGTTCCCAACAAGCTAGTTGAAGTACGGCTTTCACACACACTTATCTCTCAGAACTGAGAATGTGGAGAGACGTTCGTTCATCTAGCATAATGGGAACGGGTTGCAGGTGAAAATTTTACTCAGGTTTCTCAGTCTGTTTCCTACTGCCGGTTTGAAGTTCCTGCAATTTTCACTGTAAAACCGAGTTGGAGCTAGTACCTCCCCATATATATGTATGGAGTGGAATTTGCAAGTGAAAAGAAACTTTGTGTTTCCAACAAGCAAGGTCAAGGACGGCTTTCAAACAGACTTATCTCTCAGAACTGAGCATGTGGAGAGACCTTCGTTTATATAGCACAAAGGGAACGGGTTGCAGGGAAACTTTTACTCTGGTTTCTCAGTCTGTTTCCTAGTGCCGGTTTTAAGTTCCTGCAGTTTTCACTGTAAACACGTGTTGGAGCTAGTACATCCACATATATATTTTTGGAGTGGAGTTTGCAAGTGAAAAGTAACTTTGTGTTCCCAACAAGCTAGGTGAAGGACGGCTTTCACACACACTTATCTCTCAGAAATGAGCATGTGGAGACACGTTCGTTCATCTAGCACAAAGGGAACGGGTTGCAGGAGAAAATTTTACTCTGGTTTCTCAGTCTGAATCCTGTTGCCTGTTTGAATTTCCTGCAGTTTTCACTGTAAAACCGAGTTGGAGCTAGTACCTCCCCATATATATGTATGGAGTGGAGTTTGCAACTGAAAAGAAACTTTATGTTCCCAAGAAGCTACTTGAAGGACGGCTTTCACACACACTAATCTCTCAGAACTGAGCATGTGGAGAGACGTTCGTTCATCTAGCACAAAGGGAACGGGTTGCAGGAGAAACTTTTACTCTGGTTTCTCAGTCTGTTTCCTAGTGCCGGTTTGAAGTTCCTGCAGTTTTCACTGTAAAACCGAGTTGGAGTTAGTACCTCCCCATATATATGTATGGAGTGGAGTTGGAAACTGAAAAGAAACTTTGTGTTCCGAACAAGCTAGGTGAAGGACGGCTTTCACACACACTTATCTCTCAGAACTGAGCATGTGGAGAGACGTTCGTTCATCTAGCACAATGGGAACAGTTTGCAGGAGAAACTTTTACTCTGGTTTCTCAGTCTGTATCCTGTTGCCAGTTTGAAGTTCCTGCATTTTTCTCTGTAAATCCGATTGGGAGCTAGTACCTCCCCATATATATGTATGGAGTGGAGTTTGCAAGTGAAAAGAAACTTTGTGTTCCCAACAAGCTAGGTGAAGGACGGCTTTCACACACACTTATCTCTCAGAACTGAGCAAGTGTAGAGACGTTCGTTCATCTAGCACAAAGGGAACGGGTTGCAGGAGAAACTTTTACTCTGGTTTCTCAGTCTGTTTCCTACTGCCGGTTTGAAGTTCCTGCAGTTTTCACTGTAAAACCGAGTTGGAGCTAGTACCTCACCATATATATGAATGGAGTGGAGTTTGCAAGTGAAAAGAAACCTTGTGTTCTCAACAAGCTAGGTGAAGGAAGGCTTTCACACCCACTTAACTCTCAGAACTGAGAATGTGGAGAGACGTTCGTTCATCTAGCATAAAAGGAACGGGTTGCAGGAGAAAGTTTTATTCTGGTATCTCAGTCTGTTTCCTACTGCCGGTTTGAAGTTCCTGAAATTTTCACTTTAAAAACGTGTTGAAGCTAGAACATCCCCATGTATATGAATGGATTGGAGTTTGCAACTGAAAAGAAACTTTATGTTCCCAAGAAGCTTGGTGAAGGACGGCTTTAACACACACTTATCTCTTAGAACTGAGCATGTGGAGAGACATTCGTTCATCTAGCACAAAAAGAACGAGTTGCAGGAGAAACTTTTCTCTGGTTTCCCAGTCTGTTTCCTAGTGCGGGTTTGAAGTTCCTGCCGTTTTCACTGTTAAACCGTGTTGGAGGTAGTACCTCCCCATATATATGTATGGAGTGGAGTTTGCAAGTGAAAAGAAACTTTGTGTTCCCAACAAGCTAGGTGAAGGACGGCTTTCACACACACTTATCTCTCAGAACTGAGCATGTGGAGAGACGTTCGTTCATCTAGCACAAAGGGAACGGGTTGCAGGAGAAACTTTTACTCTCGTTTCTCAATCTGTTTTCCTGTTTCGGGTTTGAAATTCCTGCAGTTTTCACTGTAAAACCGAGTTGGAGCTAGTACCTCCCCATATATATGTATGGAGTGGAGTTTGCAAGTGAAAAGAAACTTTGTGTTCCCAACAATCTAGGTGAAGGACGGCTTTCACACACACTTATCTCTCAGAACTGAGCATGTGGAGAGACGTTCGTTCATCTAGCACAAAGGGAACGGGTAGCAGGAGAAACTTTTCTCAGGTTTCTCAGTCTGTTTCCTACTGCCGGTTTGAAGTTCCTGCACTTTTCACTGTAAAACCGATTTGGGGCTAGAATCTCACCATATATATGTATGGAGTGGAGTTTGCTACTGAAAGAAACTTTGTCTTCCCAACAAGCTAGGTGAACGACGGCTTTCACACACACTTATCTCTCAGAACTGAGCATGTGGAGAGACGTTCGTTCATCTAGCACAAAGGGAACGGGTTGCAGGAGAAATTATTACTCTGGATTCTCAGTCTGTTTCCTAGTGCCGGTTTGAAGTTCCTGCAGTTTTCACTGTAAAACCTAGTTGGAGCTAGTACCTCCCCATATATATGTATGGAGTGGAGTTGGCAACTGAAAAGAAACTTTGTGTTCCCAACAAGCTAGGTGAAGGACGGCTTTCAAACACACTTATCTCTCAGAACTGAGCATGTGGAGAGACCTTCTTTCATCTAACACAAAGGGAAAGGTTTGCTGGAGAAACTTTTACTCTGGTTTCTCATTCTGTTTCCTAGTGACGGTTTGAAGTTCCTGCAGTTTTCACTGTAAAAACGAGTTGGAGCTAGTACCTCCCAATATATATGTATGGAGTGGATTTTGCAACTGAAAAGAAACTTGGTGTTCCCAACAATCTAGTTTAAGGACGGCTTTCACACACACATATCTTTCAGAACTGAGCATGTGGGGAGACGTTCGTTCATCTAGCACAAAAGGAAAGGGTTGCAGGAGAAACTTTTACTCTGGTTTCTCAGTCTGTTTCCTGTTGCCGGTTTGAAATTCCTGCAGTTTTCACTGTAAAACCGAGTTGGATCTAGTACCTCCCCATATATATGTATGGATTGGAGTTTGCAACTGAAAAGAAACTTTGTGTTCCAAACAAGCTAGGTGAAGGGCGGCTTTAACACACACTTATCTCTCAGAACTGAGCATGTGGATAGACGTTCGTTCATCTAGCACAAATGGAACGGGTTGCAGGTGAAATTTTACTCTGGTTTCTCAATCTGTTTCCTGTTGCCGTTTAGAAATTCCTGCAGTTTTCACTGTAAAACCGAGTTGGAGTTAGTACCTCCCCATATATATGTATGGAGTGGAGTTGGCAACTGAAAAGAAACTTTGTGTTCCCAACAAGCTAGGTGAAGTACGGCTTTCACACACACTAATCTCTCAGAACTGAGCATGTGGAGAGACCTTCGTTCAACTAGCACAAAGGGAACGGTCTGCAGGAGAAATTTTACTCTGGTTTCTCTGTCTGTTTCCTAGTGCCGGTTTGAAGTTCCTGCAGTTTTCACTGTAAAACCGAGTTGGAGCTAGTACCTCCCCATATATATGTTTGGAGTGGAGTTCGCAACTAAAAAGAAACTTTGTATTCCCAACAAGCTAGTTGAAGGACGGCTATCACACACACTTGTCTCTCAGAACTGAGCATTTTGAGAGACTTTCTTTCATCTAGCACAAAGGGAACGGGTTTCAGTAGAAACTTTTACTCTTGTTTCTCAGTATGTTTCCTAGTGCCGGTTTGAAGTTCCTGCAGTTTTCACTGTAAAACCGAGTTGGAGCTAGTACCTTCCCATATATAAGAATGGAGTGGAGTTTGCAAGTGAAAAGAAACCTTGTGTTCCCAAAAAGCTAGGTGAAGGACGGCTTTCACACACACTTATCTCTCAGATCTGAGAATGTGGAGAGACGTTCGTTCATCTAGCATAAAGGGAAAGGGTTGCAGGAGAAACTTTTACTCAGGTTTCTCAGTCTGTTTCCTACTGCCGGTTTGAAGTTCCTGCAGTTTTCACTGTAAAACCGAGTTGGAGCTTATACCTCCCAATATATATTTATGGAGTGGAGTTTGCAAGTGAAAAGAAACTTTGTGTTCCCAACAAGCTAGGTGAAGGACGGCTTTCACACACACTTATCTCTCAGAACTGAGCATGTGGAGAGACGTTCGTTCATCTAGCACAATGGGAACGGGTTGAAGGAGAAACTTTTACTCTGGTTTCTCAGTCTGTTTCCTACTGCCGGTTTGAAGTTCCTGCAGTTTTTACTGTAAAACGGAGTTGGAGCTAGTACCTCCCCATATATATGTATGGAGTGGAGTTTGCATGTGAAAAGAAACTTTGTGTTCCCAACAAGCTAGGTGAAGGACGGCTTTCACACACACTTATCTCTCAGAACTGAGCATGTGTAGAGACATTCGTTCATCTAGCACAAAGGGAACGGGTTGCAGGAGAAACTTTTACTCTGGTTTCTCAGTATGTTTCCTAGTGCCGGTTTGAAGTTCATGCAGTTTTCACTCTAAAACAGAGTTGGAGCTAGTACCTCCCCATATATATGAATGGAGTGGAGTTTGCAAGTGAAAAGAAACCTTGTGTTCCCAACAAGCTAGTTGAAGTACGGCTTTCACACACACTTATCTCTCAGAACTGAGAATGTGGAGAGACGTTCGTTCATCTAGCATAATGGGAACGGGTTGCAGGTGAAAATTTTTCTCAGGTTTCTCAGTCTGTTTCCTACTGCCGGTTTGAAGTTCCTGCAATTTTCACTGTAAAACCGAGTTGGAGCTAGTACCTCCCCATATATATGTATGGAGTGGAGTTTGCAAGTGAAAAGAAACTTTGTGTTTCCAACAAGCTAGGTGAAGGAAGGCTTTCACACACACTTATCTCTCAGAACTGAGCATGTGGAGAGACGTTCGTTCATCTATCATAAAGGGAACGGGAAGCAGGAGAAACTTTTACTCTGGTTTCTCAATCTGCTTCCCGTTGCCGGTTTGAAATTCCTGCAGTTTTCACTGTAAAACCGAGTTGGAGCTAGTACCTCCCCATATATATGTATGGAATGGAGTAGGCAACTGAAAAGAAACTTTGTGTTCCCAACAAGCAAAGTCAAGGACGGCTTTCAAACAGACTTATCTCTCAGAACTGAGCATGTGGAGAGACCTTCGTTTATATAGCACAAAGGGAACGGGTTGCAGGGAAACTTTTACTCTGGTTTCTCAGTCTGTTTCCTAGTGCCGGTTTTAAGTTCCTGCAGTTTTCACTGTAAAAATGTGTTGGAGCTAGTACATCCACATATATATTTTTGGAGTGGAGTTTGCAAGTGAAAAGAAACTTTGTGTTCCCAACAAGCTAGGTGAAGGACGGCTTTCACACACACTTATCTCTCAGAACTGAGCATGTGGAGAGACGTTCGTTCATCTAGCACAAAGGGAACGGGTTGCAGGAGAAAATTTTACTCTGGTTTCTCAGTCTGAATCCTGTTGCCTGTTTGAATTTCCTGCAGTTTTCACTGTAAAACCGAGTTGGAGCTAGTACCTCCCCATATATATGTATGGAGTGGAGTTTGCAACTGAAAAGAAACTTTATGTTCCCAAGAAGCTACTTGAAGGACGGCTTTCACACACACTATTCTCTCAGAACTGAGCTTGTGGAGAGACGTTCGTTCATCTAGCACAAAGGGAACGGGTTGCAGGAGAAACTTTTACTCTGGTTTCTCAGTCTGTTTCCTAGTGCCGGTTTGAAGTTCCTGCAGTTTTCACTGTAAAACCGAGTTGGAGTTAGTACCTCCCCATATATATGTATGGAGTGGAGTTGGAAACTGAAAAGAAACTTTGTGTTCCGAACAAGCTAGGTGAAGGACGGCTTTCACACACACTTATCTCTCAGAACTGAGCATGTGGAGAGACGTTAGTTCATCCAGCACAATGGGAACAGTTTGCAGGAGAAACTTTTACTCTGGTTTCTCAGTCTGTATCCTGTTGCCAGTTTGAAGTTCCTGCATTTTTCACTGTAAATCGGATTTGGAGCTAGTACCTCCCCATATATATGTATGGAGTGGAGTTTGCAAGTGAAAAGAAACTTTGTATTTCCAACAAGCTAGGTGAAGGACGGCTTTCACACACACTTATCTCTCAGAACTCAGCATGTGTAGAGACGTTCGTTCATCTAGCACAAAGGGAACGGGTTGCAGGAGAAACTTTTACTCTGGTTTCTCAGTCTGTTTCCTACTGCCGGTTTGAAGTTCCTGCAGTTTTCACTGTAAAACCGAGTTGGAGCTAGTACCTCACCATATATATGAATGGAGTGGAGTTTGCAAGTGAAAAGAAACCATGTGTTCTCAAAAAGCTAGGTGAAGGACGGCTTTCACACCCACTTAACTCTCAGAACTGAGAATGTGGAGAGACGTTCGTTCATCTAGCATAAAAGGAACGGGTTGCAGGAGAAAGTTTTATTCTGGTATCTCAGTCTGTTTCCTACTGCCGGTTTGAAGTTCCTGAAATTTTCACTTTAAAAACGTGTTGAAGCTAGAACATCCCCATATATATGTATGGATTGGAGTTTGCAACTGAAAAGAAACTTTATGTTCCCAAGAAGCTTGGTGAAGGACGGCTTTAACACACACTTATCTCTTAGAACTGAGCATGTGGAGAGACATTCGTTCATCTAGCACAAATAGAACGAGTTGCAGGAGAAACTTTTCTCTGGTTTCCCTGTCTGTTTCCTAGTGCGTGTTTGAAGTTCCTGCCGTTTTCACTGTTAAACCGTGTTGGAGGTAGTACCTCCCCATATATATGTATGGAGTGGAGTTTGCAAGTGAAAAGAAACTTTGTGTTCCCAACAAGCTAGGTGAAGGACGGCTTTCACACACACTTATCTCTCAGAACTGAGCATGTGGAGAGACGTTCGTTAATCTAGCACAAAGGGAACGGGTTGCAGGAGAAACTTTTACTCTCGTTTCTCAATCTGTTTTCCTGTTGCCGGTTTGAAATTCCTGCAGTTTTCACTGTAAAACCGAGTTGGAGCTAGTACCTCCCCATATATATGTATGGAGTGGAGTTTGCAAGTGAAAAGAAACTTTGTGTTCCCAACAAGCTAGGTGAATGTCGGCTTTCACACACGCTTATCTCTCAGAACTGACCATGTGGGAAGGCTTTCGTTCATCTAGCAAAAAGGGAATGGTATGCAAGAGAAATTTTTACTCTGGTTTCTCAGTCTGTTTCCTGTTGCCGGTTTGAAGTTCCTGCACTTTTCACTGTAAAACCGATTTGGGGATAGAATCTCACCATATATATGTATGGAGTGGAGTTTGCTACTGAAAGAAACTTTGTGTTCCCAACAAGCTAGGTGAACGACGGCTTTCACACACACTTATCTCTCAGAACTGAGCATGTGGAGAGACGTTCGTTCATCTAGCACAAAGGGAACGGGTTGCAGGGGAAATTATTACTCTGGATTCTCAGTCTGTTTCCTAGTGCCGGTTTGAAGTTCCTGCAGTTTTCACTGTAAAACCTAGTTGGAGCTAGTACCTCCCCATATATATTTATGGAGTGGAGTTTGCAAGTGAAAAGAAACTTTTTGTTACCAACAAGCTAGGTGAAGGACGGCTTTCACACACACTTATCTCTCAGAACTGAGCATGTGGAGAGACGTTCGTTCATCTAGCACAAAGGGAACGGGTTGCAGGAGAAATTTTACTCTGGTTTCTCAGTCTGAATTTTGTTGCCTGTTTGAATTTCCTGCAGTTTTCACTGTAGAACCGAGTTGGAGCTAGTACCTCCCCATATATATGTATGGATTGGAGTTTGCAACTGAAAAGAATCTTTATGTTCCCAAGAAGCTACTTGAAGGACGGCTTTCACACACACTAATCTCTCAGAACTGAGCATGTGGAGAGACGGTCGTTCATCTAGCACAAAGGGAACGGGTTGCAGGAGAAACTTTTACTCTGGTTTCTCAGTCTGTTTCCTAGTGCCGGTTTGAAGTTCCTGCAGTTTTCACTGTAAAACCGAGTTGGAGTTAGTACCTCCCCATATAAATATATGGAGTGGAGTTGGAAACTGAAAAGAAACTTTGTGTTCCGAACAAGCTAGGTGAAGGACGGCTTTCACACACACTTATCTCTCAGAACTGAGCATGTGGAGAGACGTTCGTTCATCCAGCACAATGGGAACAGTTTGCAGGAGAAACTTTTACTCTGGTTTCTCAGTCTGTATCCTGTTGCCAGTTTGAAGTTCCTGCATTTTTCACTGTAAATCCGATTTGGAGCTAGTACCTCCCCATATATATGTATGGAGTGGAGTTTGCAAGTGAAAAGAAACTTTGTATTTCCAACAAGCTAGGTGAAGGACGGCTTTCACACACACTTATCTCTCAGAACTGAGCATGTGGAGAGACGTTCGTTCATCTAGCACAAAGGGAACGGGTTGCAGGAGAAACTTTTACTCTGGTTTCTCAGTCTGTTTCCTACTGCCGGTTTGAAGTTCCTGCAGTTTTCACTGTAAAACCGAGTTGGAGCTAGTACCTCACCATATATATGAATGGAGTGGAGTTTGCAAGTGAAAAGAAACCATGTGTTCTCAAAAAGCTAGGTGAAGGACGGCTTTCACACCCACTTAACTCTCAGAACTGAGAATGTGGAGAGACGTTCGTTCATCTAGCATAAAAGGAACGGGTTGCAGGAGAAAGTTTTATTCTGGTATCTCAGTCTGTTTCCTACTGCCGGTTTGAAGTTCCTGAAATTTTCACTTTAAAAACGTGTTGAAGCTAGAACATCCCCATATATATGTATGGATTGGAGTTTGCAACTGAAAAGAAACTTTATGTTCCCAAGAAGCTTGGTGAAGGACGGCTTTAACAGACACTTATCTCTTAGAACTGAGCATGTGGAGAGACATTCGTTCATCTAGCACAAATAGAACGAGTTGCAGGAGAAACTTTTCTCTGGTTTCCCAGTCTGTTTCCTAGTGCGTGTTTGAAGTTCCTGCCGTTTTCACTGTTAAACCGTGTTGGAGGTAGTACCTCCCCATATATATGTATGGAGTGGAGTTTGCAAGTGAAAAGAAACTTTGTGTTCCCAACAAGCTAGGTGAAGGACGGCTTTCACACACGCTTATCTCTCAGAACTGAGCATGTGGAGAGACGTTCGTTAATCTAGCACAAAGGGAACGGGTTGCAGGAGAAACTTTTACTCTCGTTTCTCAATCTGTTTTCCTGTTGCCGGTTTGAAATTCCTGCAGTTTTCACTGTAAAACCGAGTTGGAGCTAGTACCTCCCCATATATATGTATGGAGTGGAGTTTGCAAGTGAAAAGAAACTTTGTGTTCCCAACAAGCTAGGTGAATGTCGGCTTTCACACACGCTTATCTCTCAGAACTGACCATGTGGGAAGACTTTCGTTCATCTAGCACAAAGGGAATGGTATGCAAGAGAAATTTTTACTCTGGTTTCTCAGTCTGTTTCCTGTTGCCGGTTTGAAGTTCCTGCACTTTTCACTGTAAAACCGATTTGGGGATAGAATCTCACCATATATATGTATGGAGTGGAGTTTGCTACTGAAAGAAACTTTGTGTTCCCAACAAGCTAGGTGAACGACGGCTTTCACACACACTTATCTCTCAGAACTGAGCATGTGGAGAGACTTTCGTTCATCTAGCACAAAGGGAACGGGTTGCAGGAGAAATTATTACTCTGGATTCTCAGTCTGTTTCCTAGTGCCGGTTTGAAGTTCCTGCAGTTTTCACTGTAAAACCTAGTTGGAGCTAGTACCTCCCCATATATATTTATGGAGTGGAGTTTGCAAGTGAAAAGAAACTTTTTGTTACCAACAAGCTAGGTGAAGGACGGCTTTCACACACACTTATCTCTCAGAACTGAGCATGTGGAGAGACGTTCGTTCATCTAGCACAAAGGGAACGGTTTGCAGGAGAAACTTTACTCTGGTTTCTCAGTCTGAATCTTGTTGCCTGTTTGAATTTCCTGCAGTTTTCACTGTAGAACCGAGTTGGAGCTAGTACCTCCCCATATATATGTATGGATTGGAGTTTGCAACTGAAAAGAAACTTTATGTTCCCAAGAAGCTACTTGAAGGACGGCTTTCACACACACTAATCTCTCAGAACTGAGCATGTGGAGAGACGTTCGTTCATCTAGCACAAAGGGAACGGGTTGCAGGAGAAACTTTTACTCTGGTTTCTCAGTCTGTATCCTGTTGCCAGTTTGAAGTTCCTGCATTTTTCACTGTAGAACCGATTTGGAGCTAGTACCTCCCAATATATATGTATGGAGTGGAGTTTGCAAGTGAAAAGAAACTTTGTATTTCCAACAAGCTAGGTGAAGGACGGCTTTCACACACACTTATCTCTCAGAACTGAGAATGTGGAGAGACGTTCGTTCATCTAGCACAAAGGGAACGGGTTGCAGGAGAAACTTTTACTCTGGTTTCTCAGGCTGTTTCCTAGTGCCGTTTAGAAGTTTCTGCAGTTTTCACTGTAAAACCGAGTTGGAGCTAGTACCTCCCCATATATATGAATGGAGTGGAGTTTGCAAGTGAAAAGAAACCTTGTGTTCCCAACAAGCTAGGTGAAGGACGGCTTTCACACACACTTATCTCTCAGAACTGAGAATGTGGAGAGACGTTCGTTCATCTAGCATAAAGGGAACGTGTTGCAGGAGAAATTTTTACTCAGGTTTCTCAGTATGTTTCCTACTGCCGGTTTGAATTTCCTGCAATTTTCACTGTAAAAGAGAGTTGGAGCTAGAATCTCACCATATATATGTATGGAGTGGAGTTTGAAAGTGAAAAGAAACTTTGTGTTTCCAACAAGCTAGGTGAAGTACGGCTTTCACACACACTTATCACTCAGAACTGAGCATGTGGAGAGACGTTCGTTCATCTAGAACAAAGGGAACGGGTTGCAGGAGAAAATTTTACTCTGGTTTCTCAGTCTGTTTCCTAGTGCCGGTTTGAAGTTCCTGCATTTTACACTGTAAAATCGAGTTGGGTTTAGTACCTCCCCATATATATATATGGAGTGGAATTTGCAACTGAAAAGAAATTTGTGTTCCCAACAAGCTAGGTGAAGGACGGCTTTCACACACATTTATCTTTCAGAACTGAGCATGTGGAGAGACGTTCGTTCATCTAGCACAAAGGGAACGGGTTGCAGGAGAAACTTTTACTCTGGTTTCTCAGTCTGTTTCCTACTGCCGGTTTGAAGTTCCTGCAGTTTTCACTGTAAAACCGAGTTGGAGCTAGTACCTACCCATATATATGTATGGAGTGGAGTTTGCAACTGAAAAGAAACTTTGTGTTCCCAACAAGCTAGATTAAGGACGGCTTTCACACACATTTAACTCTCAGAACTGAGCATGTGGAGAGACGTTCGTTCATCTAGCACAAAGGGAACGGGTTGCAGGAGAAAATTTTACTCTGGTTTCTCAGTCTGTTTCCTAGTGCTGCTTTGAATTTCCTGCAGTTTTCACTGTAAAATCGAGTTGGAGCTAGTACCTCCCCATATAAATGTAAGGAGTGGAGTTTGCAACTGAAAAGATACTTTGTGTTCCCAACAAGCTAGGTGAAGTACGGCTTTCACACACACTTACCTGTCAGAACTGAGCATGTGGAGAGACGTTCGTTCATCTAGCACAAAGGGAACGGGTTGCAGGAGAAACTTTTACTCTGGTTTCTCAGTCTGTTTCCTACTTCCGGTTTGAAGTTCCTGCAGTTTTCACTGTAAAACCGAGTTGGAGCTAGTACCTCTCCATATATATCTATGGATTGGAGTTTGCAACTAAAAAGAAACTTTGTGTTCCCAACAAGCTAGGTGAAGGGCGGCATTCACACACAATTATCTCTCAGAACTGAGCATGTGGAGAGACGTTCGTTCATCTAGCACAATGGGAACAGTTTGCAGGAGAAACTTTTACTCTGGTTTCTCAGTCTGTATCCTGTTGCCAGTTTGAAGTTCCTGCATTTTTCACTGTAAATCCGATTTGGAGCTAGTACCTCCCCATATATATGTATGGAGTGGAGTTTGCAAGTGAAAAGAAACTTTGTGTTCCCAACAAGCTAGGTGAAGGACGGCTTTCACACACACTTATCTCTCAGAACTGAGCATGTGTAGAGACGTTCGTTCATCTAGCACAAAGGGAACGGGTTGCAGGAGAAACTTTTACTCTGGTTTCTCAGTCTGTTTCCTACTGCCGGTTTGAAGTTCCTGCAGTTTTCACTGTAAAACCGAGTTGGAGCTAGTACCTCACCATATATATGAATGGAGTGGAGTTTGCAAGTGAAAAGAAACCTTGTGTTCTCAACAAGCTAGGTGAAGGACGGCTTTCACACCCACTTAACTCTGAGAACTGAGAATGTGGAGAGACGTTCGTTCATCTAGCATAAAAGAACGGGTTGCAGGAGAAAGTTTTATTCTGGTATCTCAGTCTGTTTCCTACTGCCGGTTTGAAGTTCCTGAAATTTTCACTTTAAAAACGTGTTGAAGCTAGAACATCCCCATATATATGTATGGATTGGAGTTTGCAACTGAAAAGAAACTTTATGTTCCCAAGAAGCTTGGTGAAGGACGGCTTTAACACACACTTATCTCTTAGAACTGAGCATGTGGAGAGACATTCGTTCATCTAGCACAAATAGAACGAGTTGCAGGAGAAACTTTTCTCTGGTTTCCCAGTCTGTTTCCTAGTGCGGGTTTGAAGTTCCTCCAGTTTTCACTGTTAAACCGTGTTGGAGGTAGTACCTCCCCATATATATGTATGGAGTGGAGTTTGCAAGTGAAAAGAAACTTTGTGTTCCCAACAAGCTAGGTGAAGGACGGCTTTCACACACACTTATCTCTCAGAACTGAGCATGTGGAGAGACGTTCGTTCATCTAGCACAAAGGGAACGGGTTGCAGGAGAAACTTTTACTCTCGTTTCTCAATCTGTTTTCCTGTTGCCGGTTTGAAATTCCTGCAGTTTTCACTGTAAAACCGATTTGGAGCTAGTACCTCCCCATATATATGTATGGAGTGGAGTTTGCAAGTGAAAAGAAACTTTGTGTTCCCAACAAGCTAGGTGAATGTCGGCTTTCACACACACTTATCTCTCAGAACTGAGCGTGTGGAGAGACGTTCGTTCATCTAGCACAAAGGGAACGGGTAGCAGGAGAAACTTTTCTCAGGTTTCTCAGTCTGTTTCCTACTGCCGGTTTGAAGTTCCTGCACTTTTCACTGTAAAACCGATTTGGGGCTAGAATCTCACCATATATATGTATGGAGTGGAGTTTGCTACTGAAAGAATCTTTGTCTTCCCAACAAGCTAGGTGAAAGACGGCTTTCACACACACTTATCTCTCAGAACTGAGCATGTGGAGAGACGTTCGTTCATCTAGCACAAAGGGAACGGGTTGCAGGAGAAATTATTACTCTGGATTCTCAGTCTGTTTCCTAGTGCCGGTTTGAAGTTCCTGCAGTTTTCACTGTAAAACCTAGTTGGAGCTAGTACCTCCCCATATATATCTATGGAGTGGAGTTGGCAACTGAAAAGAAACTTTGTGTTCCCAACAAGCTAGGTGAAGGACGGCTTTCAAACACACTTATCTCTCAGAACTGAGCATGTGGAGAGACCTTCTTTCATCTAGCACAAAGGGAAAGGTTTGCTGGAGAAACTTTTACACTGGCTTCTCATTCTGTTTCCTAGTGACGGTTTGAAGTTCCTGCAGTTTTCACTGTAAAAACGATTTGGAGCTAGTACCTCCCAATATATATGTATGGAGTGGATTTTGCAACTGAAAAGAAACTTTGTGTTCCCAACAATCTAGTTTAAGGACGGCTTTAACACACACTTATCTCTCAGAACTGAGGATGTGGATAGACGTTCGTTCATCTAGCACAAATGGAACGGGTTGCAGGTGAAATTTTACTCTGGTTTCTCAATCTGTTTCCTGTTGCCGGTTAGAAATTCCTGCAGTTTTCACTGTAAAACCGAGTTGGATTTAGTACATCCCCATAAATATGTATGGAGTGGAGTTGGCAACTGAAAAGAAACTTTGTGTTCCCAACAAGCTAGGTGAAGTACGGCTTTCACACACACTAATCTCTCAGAACTGAGCATGTGGAGAGACCTTCGTTCAACTAGCACAAAGGGAACTTTCTGCAGGAGAAATTTTACTCTGGTTTCTCTGTCTGTTTCCTAGTGCCGGTTTGAAGTTCCTGCAGTTTTCACTGTAAAACCGAGTTGGAGCTAGTACCTCCCCATATATATGTTTGGAGTGGGGTTCGCAACTAAAAAGAAACTTTGTATTCCCAACAAGCTAGTTGAAGGACGGCTATCACACACACTTGTCTCTCAGAACTGAGCATTTTGAGAGACTTTCTTTCATCTAGCACAAAGGGAACGGGATTCAGTAGAAACTTTTACTCTTGTTTCTCAGTATGTTTCCTAGTGCCGGTTTGAAGTTCCTGCAGTTTTCACTGTAAAACCGAGTTGGAGCTAGTACCTCCCCATATATAAGAATGGAGTGGAGTTGGCAAGTGAAAAGAAACCTTGTGTTCCCAACAAGCTAGGTGAAGGACGGCTTTCACACACACTTATCTCTCAGATCTGAGAATGTGGAGAGACGTTCGTTCATCTAGCATAAAGGGAACGGGTTGCAGGAGAAACTTTTACTCAGGTTTCTCAGTCTGTTTCCTACTGCCGGTTTGAAGTTCCTGCAGTTTTCACTGTAAAACCGAGTTGGAGCTTATACCTCCCCATATATATTTATGGAGTGGAGTTTGCAAGTGAAAAGAAACTTTGTGTTCCCAACAAGCTAGGTGAAGGACGGCTTTCACACACACTTCTCTCTCAGAACTGAGCATGTGGAGAGACGTTCGTTCATCTAGCACAATGGGAAAGGGTTGAAGGAGAAACTTTTACTCTGGTTTCTCAGTCTGTTTCCTACTGCCTGTTTGAAGTTCCTGCAGTTTTTACTGTAAAACGGAGTTGGAGCTAGTACCTCCCCATATATATGTATGGAGTGCAGTTTGCATGTGAAAAGAAACTTTGTGTTCCCAACAAGCTAGGTGAAGGACGGCTTTCACACACACTTATCTCTCAGAACTGAGCATGTGGAGAGACATTCGTTCATCTAGCACAAAGGGAACTGGTTGCAGGAGAAACTTTTACTCTGGTTTCTCAGTATGTTTCCTAGTGCCGGTTTGAAGTTCATGCAGTTTTCACTCTAAAACAGAGTTGGAGCTAGTACCTCCCCATATATATGAATGGAGTGGAGTTTGCAAGTGAAAAGAAACCTTGTGTTCCCAACAAGCTAGTTGAAGTACGGCTTTCACACACACTTATCTCTCAGAACTGAGAATGTGGAGAGACGTTCGTTCATCTAGCATAATGGGAACGGGTTGCAGGTGAAAATTTTACTCAGGTTTCTCAGTCTGTTTCCTACTGCCGGTTTAAAGTTCCTGCAATTTTCACTGTAAAACCGAGTTGGAGCTAGTACCTCCCCATATATATGTATGGAGTGGAGTTTGCAAGTGAAAAGAAACTTTGTGTTTCCAACAAGCTAGGTGAAGGACGGCTTTCACACACACTTATCTCTCAGAACTGAGCATGTGGAGAGACGTTCGTTCATCTATCATAAAGGGAACGGAATGCAGGAGAAACTTTTACTCTGGTTTCTCAATCTGCTTCCTGTTGCCGGTTTGAAATTCCTGCAGTTTTCACTGTAAAACCGAGTTGGAGCTAGTACCTCCCCATATATATGTATGGAATGGAGTTGGCATCTGAAAAGAAACTTTGTGTTCCCAACAAGCAAAGTCAAGGACGGCTTTCAAACAGACTTATCTCTCAGAACTGTGCATGTGGAGAGACCTTCGTTTATATAGCACAAAGGGAACGGGTTGCAGGGAAACTTTTACTCTGGTTTCTCAGTCTGTTTTCTAGTGCCGGGTTTAAGTTCCTGCAGTTTTCACTGTAAACACGTGTTGGAGCTAGTACATCCACATATATATGTATGGAGTGGAGTTTGCAAGTGAAAAGAAACTTTGTGTTCCCAACAAGCTAGGTGAAGGACGGCTTTCACACACACTTATCTCTCAGAACTGAGCATGTGGAGAGACGTTCGTTCATCTAGCACAAAGGGAACGGGTTGCAGGAGAAAATTTTACTCTGGTTTCTCAGTCTGAATCCTGTTGCCTGTTTGAATTTCCTGCAGTTTTCACTGTAAAACCGAGTTGGAGCTAGTACCTCCCCATATATATGTATGGAGTGGAGTTTGCAACTGAAAAGAAACTTTATGTTCCCAAGAAGCTACTTGAAGGACGGCTTTCACACACACTAATCTCTCAGAACTGAGCTTGTGGAGAGACGTTCGTTCATCTAGCACAAAGGGAACGGGTTGCAGGAGAAACTTTTACTCTGGTTTCTCAGTCTGTTTCCTAGTGCCGGTTTGAAGTTCCTGCAGTTTTCACTGTAAAACCGAGTTGGAGTTAGTACCTCCCCATATATATGTATGGAGTGGAGTTGGAAACTGAAAAGAAACTTTGTGTTCCGAACAAGCTAGGTGAAGGACGGCTTTCACACACACTTATCTCTCAGAACTGAGCATGTGGAGAGACGTTCGTTCATCTAGCACAATGGGAACAGTTTGCAGGAGAAACTTTTACTCTGGTTTCTCAGTCTGTATCCTGTTGCCAGTTTGAAGTTCCTGCATTTTTCACTGTAAATCCGATTTGGAGCTAGTACCTCCCCATATATATGTATGGAGTGGAGTTTGCAAGTGAAAAGAAACTTTGTGTTCCCAACAAGCTAGGTGAAGGACGGCTTTCACACACACTTATCTCTCAGAACTGAGCATGTGTAGAGACGTTCGTTCATCTAGCACAAAGGGAACGGGTTGCAGGAGAAACATTTACTCTGGTTTCTCAGTCTGTTTCCTACTGCCGGTTTGAAGTTCCTGCAGTTTTCACTGTAAAACCGAGTTGGAGCTAGTACCTCACCATATATATGAATGGAGTGGAGTTTGCAAGTGAAAAGAAAGCATGTGTTCTCAAAAAGCTAGGTTAAGGACGGCTTTCACACCCACTTAACTCTCAGAACTGAGAATGTGGAGAGACGTTCGTTCTTCTAGCATAAAAGGAACGGGTTGCAGGAGAAAGTTTTATTCTGGTATCTCAGTCTGTTTCCTACTGCCGGTTTGAAGTTCCTGAAATTTTCACTTTAAAAACGTGTTGAAGCTAGAACTTCCCCATATATATGTATGGATTGGAGTTTGCAACTGAAAAAAAACTTTATGTTCCCAAGAAGCTTGGTGAAGGACGGCTTTAACACACACTTATCTCTTAGAACTGAGCATGTGGAGAGACATTCGTTCATCTAGCACAAATAGAACGAGTTGCAGGAGAAACTTTTCTCTGGTTTCCCAGTCTGTTTCCTAGTGCGGGTTTGAAGTTCCTGCCGTTTTCACTGTTAAACCGTGTTGGAGGTAGTACCTCCCCATATATATGTATGGAGTGGAGTTTGCAAGTGAAAAGAAACTTTGTGTTCCCAACAAGCTAGGTGAAGGACGGCTTTCACACACACTTATCTCTCAGAACTGAGCATGTGGAGAGACGTTCGTTCATCTAGCACAAAGGGAACGGGTTGCAGGAGAAATTATTACTCTGGATTCTCAGTCTGTTTCCTAGTGCCGGTTTGAATTTCCTGCAGTTTTCACTGTAAAACCTAGTTGGAGCTAGTACCTCCCCATATAAATGTTAGGAGTGGAGTTTGCAACTGAAAAGATACATTGTGTTCCCAACAAGCTAGGTGAAGTACGGCTTTCACACACACTTACCTGTCAGAACTGAGCATGTGGAGAGACGTTCGTTCATCTAGCACAAAGGGAACGGGTTGCAGGAGAAACTTTTACTCTGGTTTCTCAGTCTGAATCTTGTTGCCTGTTTGAATTTCCTGCAGTTTTCACTGTAGAACCGAGTTGGAGCTAGTACCTCCCCATATATATGTATGGATTGGAGTTTGCAACTGAAAAGAAACTTTATGTTCCCAAGAAGCTACTTGAAGGACGGCTTTCACACACACTAATCTCTCAGAACTGAGCATGTGGAGAGACGTTCGTTCATCTACCACAAAGGGAACTGGTTGCAGGAGAAACTTTTACTCTGGTTTCTCAGTCTGTTTCCTAGTGCCGGTTTGAAGTTCCTGCAGTTTTCACTGTAAAACCGAGTTGGAGTTAGTACCTCCCCATATATATGTATGGAGTGGAGTTGGAAACTGAAAAGAAACTTTGTGTTCCGAACAAGCTAGGTGAAGGACGGCTTTCACACACACTTATCTCTCAGAAATGAGCATGTGGAGAGACGTTCGTTCATCTAGCACAATGGGAACAGTTTGCAGGAGAAACTTTTAGTCTGGTTTCTCAGTCTGTATCCTGTTGCCAGTTTGAAGTTCCTGCATTTTTCACTGTAGAACCGATTTGGAGCTAGTACCTCCCAATATATATGTATGGAGTGGAGTTTGCAAGTGAAAAGAAACTTTGTGTTCCCAACAAGCTAGGTGAAGGACGGCTTTCACACACACTTATCTCTCAGAACTGAGCATGTGGAGAGACGTTCGTTCATCTAGCACAAAGGGAACGGGTTGCAGGAGAAACTTTTACTCTGGTTTCTCAGTATGTTTCCTAGTGCCGGTTTGAAGTTCCTGCAGTTTTCACTGTAAAACCGAGTTGGAGCTAGTAGCTCCCAATATATATGAATGGAGTGGAGTTTGCAAGTGAAAAGAAACCTTGTGTTCCCAACAAGCTAGGTGAAGGACGGCTTTCACACACACTTATCTCTCAGAACTGAGAATGTGGAGAGCCTTTCGTTCATCTAGCACAAATAGAACGGTATGCAGGAGAAAGTTTTACTCTGGTATCTCAGTCTGTTTCCTACTGCCGGTTTGAAGTTCCTGCAATCTTCACTGTAAAACCGAGTTGGAGCTAGTACCTCCCCATATATATGAATGGAGTGGAGTTTGCAAGTGAAAAGAAACCTTGTGTTCCCAACAAGCTAGGTGAACGACGGCTTTCACACACACTTATCTCTCAGAACTGAGAATGTGGAGAGACGTTCGTTCATCTAGCATAAAGGGAACGGGTTGCAGGGGAAATTTTTACTCAGGTTTCTCAGTATGTTTCCTACTGCCGGTTTGAAGTTCCTGCAATTTTCACTGTAAAAGAGAGTTGGAGCTAGTATCTCACCATATATATGTATGGAGTGGAGTTTGCAAGTGAAAAGAAACTTTGTGTTTCCAACAAGCTAGGTGATGTACGGCTTTCACACACACTTATCTCTCAGAACTGAGCATGTGGAGAGACGTTCGTTCATCTAGCACAAAGGGAAAGGTTTGCAGGAGAAACTATTACTCTGGATTCTCAGTATGTTTCCTAGTGCCGGTTTGAAGTTCCTGCAGTTTTCACTGTAAAATCGAGTTCGAGCTAGTACCTCCCCATATATATGTATGGAGTGGAGTTTGCAAGAGAAAAGATACTTTGTGTTCCCAACAAGCTAGGTGAAGGACGGCTTTCACACACACTTACCTCTCAGAACTGAGCATGTGGAGAGACTTTCGTTCATCTAGCACATAGGGAACGGGTTGCAGGAGAAAATTTTACTCTGGTTTCTCAGTCTGTTTCCTAGTGCCGGTTTGAAGTTCCTGCATTTTTCACTGTAAAACCGAGTTGGGGTTAGTACCTCCCCATATATATATATGGAGTGGAATTTGCAACTGAAAAGAAATTTGTGTTCCCAACAAGCTAGGTGAAGGACGGCTTTCACACACATTTATCTCTCAGAACTGAGCATGTGGAGAGACGTTCGTTCATCTAGCACAAAGGGAACGGGTTGCAGGAGAAACTTTTACTCTGGTTTCTCAGTCTGTTTCATACTGCCGGTTTGAAGTTCCTGCAGTTTTCACTGTAAAACCGAGTTGGAGATAGTACCTCCCCATATATATGTATGGAGTGGAGTTTGCAACTGAAAAGAAACTTTGTGTTCCCAACAAGCTAGATTAAGGACGGCTTTCACACACATTTATCTCTCAGTACTGAGCATGTGGAGAGACGTTCGTTCATCTAGCACAAAGGGAACGGGTTGCATGAGAAACTTTTACTCTGGTTTCTCAGTCTGTTTCCTAGTGCTGCTTTGAATTTCCTTCAGTTTTCACTGTAAAATCGAGTTGGAGCTAGTACCTCCCCATATAAATGTAAGGAGTGGAGTTTGCAACTGAAAAGATACTTTGTGTTCCCAACAAGCTAGGTGAAGTACGGCTTTCACACACACTTACCTGTCAGAACTGAGCATGTGGAGAGACGTTCGTTCATCTAGCACAATGGGAACGGGTGGCAGGAGAAACTTTTACTCTGGTTTCTCAGTCTGTTTCCTACTTCCGGTTTGAAGTTCCTGCACTTTTCACTGTAAAACCGAGTTTTAGCTAGTACATCCATATATTTATGTATGGAGTGGAGTTTGCAAGTGAAAGAAACTTTGTGTTCCCAACAAGGTAGGTGAAGGACGGCTTTCACACACACTTTTCTCTCAGAACTGAGCATGTGGAGAGACTTTCGTTCATCTAGCACAATGGGAACGGGTTGCAGGAGAAACTTTTACTCTGGTTTCTCAGTCTGTTTCCCAGTGCCGGTTTGAATTTCCTGCAGTTTTTGCTGTAAAACAGAGTTGGAGCTAGTACCTCCCCATATATATGTATGGAGTGGAGTTTGCAAGTGAAAATAAACTTTGTGTTCCCAACAAGCTATGTGGAGGACAGCTTTCACACACAGTTAACTCTCAGAACTGAGCATGTGGAGAGACGTTCGTTCATCTAGCACAAAGGGAACGGGCTGCAGGAGAAACTTTTACTCTGGTTTCTCAGTCTGTTTCCTACTGCCGGTTTGATTTTCCTGCAGTTTTCACTGTAAAACCGAGTTGGAGCTAGTACCTCCCCATATATATGTATGGAGTCGGGTTTGCATGTGAAAAGAAACTTTGTGTTCCCAACAAGCTAGGTTAAGGTCGGCTTTCACACACAAATATCTCTCAGAAATGAGCATGTGGGGAGACGTTCGTTCATCTACCACAGAAGGAACGGGTTGCAGGAGAAACTTTTACTCTGGTTTCTCAGTCTGTTTCCAAGTGCCAGAGAGAAGTTCCTGCATTTTTCACTGTAAAACCGAGTTGGAGCTAGCACCTCCCCATATATATGTATGGAGTGGAGTTGGCAACTGAAAAGAAACTTTGTGTTCCCAACAAGCTAGGTGAATGACGGCTTTCACACAAAAGTATCTCTCAGAACTGAGCATGCGGAGAGACATTCGTTCATCTAGCAAAAAGGGAACGGGTTGCAGGAGAAATTTTTACTCAGGTTTCTCAGTATGTTTCCTACTGCCGGTTTGAAGTTCCTGCAATTTTCACTGTAAAAGAGAGATGGAGCTAGTATCTCACCATATATATGTATAGAGTGGAGTTTGCAAGTGAAAAGAAACTTTGTGTTCCCAACAAGCTAGGTGAAGGACGGCTTTCACACACACTTATCTCTCAGAACTGAGCATGTGGAGAGACGTTCGTTCATCTAGCACAATGGGAACAGTTTGCAGGAGAAACTTTTAATCTGGTTTCTCAGTCTGTATCTTGTTGCCGGTTTGAATTTCCTGCATTTTTCACTGTAAAACCGATTTGGAGCTAGTACCTCCCAATATATATGTATGGAATGGAGTTTGCAAGTGAAAAGAAACTTTGTGTTCCCAACAAGCTAGGTGAAGGACGGCTTTCACACACACTTATCTCTCAGAACTGAGCATGTGGAGAGACTTTCTTTCATCTAGCACAAAGGGAACGGGTTTCAGGAGAAACTTTTACTCTTGTTTCTCAGTCTGTTTCCTAGTGCCGGTTTGAAGTTCCTGCAGTTTTCACTGTAAAACCGAGTTGGAGCTAGTACCTCCCCATATATAAGAATGGAGTGGAGTTTGAAGGGAAAAGAAACCTTGTGTTCCCAACAAGCTAGGTGAAGGACGGCTTTCACACACACTTATCTCTCAGATCTGAGAATGTGGAGAGACGTTCGTTCATCTAGCATAAAGGGAACGGGTTGCAGGAGAAACTTTTACTCAGGTTTCTCAGTCTGTTTCCTACTGCCGGTTTGAAGTTCCTGCAGTTTTCACTGTAAAACCGAGTTGGAGCTTATAACTCCCCATATATATTTATGGAGTGGAGTTTGCAAGTGAAAAGAAACTTTGTGTTCCCAACAAGCTAGGTGAAGGACGGCTTTCACACACACTTATCTCTCAGAACTGAGCATGTGGAGAGACGTTCGTTCATCTAGCACAATGGGAACGGGTTGAAGGAGAAACTTTTACTCTGGTTTCTCAGTCTGCTTCCTACTGCCGGTTTGAAGTTCCTGCAGTTTTTACTGTAAAACGGAGTTGGAGCTAGTACCTCCCCATATATATGTATGGAGTGGAGTTTGCATGTGAAAAGAAACTTTGTGTTCCCAACAAGCTAGGTGAAGGACGGCTTTAACACACACTTATCTCTCAGAACTGAGCATGTGGAGAGACATTCGTTCATCTAGCACAAAGGGAACGGGTTGCAGGAGAAACTTTTACTCTGGTTTCTCAGTATGTTTCCTAGTGCCGGTTTGAAGTTCATGCAGTTTTCACTCTAAAACAGAGTTGGAGCTAGTACCTCCCCATATATATGAATGGAGTGGAGTTTTCAAGTGAAAAGAAACCTTGTGTTCCCAACAAGTTAGTTGAAGTACGGCTTTCACACACAATTATCTCTCAGAACTGAGAATGTGGAGAGACGTTCGTTCATCTAGCATAATGGGAACGGGTTGCAGGTGAAAATTTTACTCAGGTTTCTCAGTCTGTTTCCTACTGCCGGTTTGAAGTTCCTGCAATTTTCACTGTAAAACCGAGTTGGAGCTAGTACCTCCCCATATATATGTATGGAGTGGAGTTAGCAAGTGAAAAGAAACTTTGTGTTTCCAACAAGCTAGGTGAAGGACGGCTTTCACACACACTTATCTCTCAGAACTGAGCATGTGGAGAGACGTTCGTTCATCTATCATAAAGGGAACGGGATGCAGGAGAAACTTTTACTCTGGTTTCTCAATCTGCTTCCTGTTGCCGGTTTGAAATTCCTGCAGTTTTCACTGTAAAACCGAGTTGGAGCTAGTACCTCCCCATATATATGTATGGAATGGAGTTGGCAACTGAAAAGAATCTTTGTGTTCCCAACAAGCAAGGTCAAGGACGGCTTTCAAACAGACTTATCTCTCAGAACTGAGCATGTGGAGAGACCTTCGTTTATATAGCACAAAGGGAACGGGTTGCAGGGAAACTTTTACTCTGGTTTCTCAGTCTGTTTCCTAGTGCCGGGTTTAAGTTCCTGCAGTTTTCACTGTAAACACGTGTTGGAGCTAGTACATCCACATATATATGTATGGAGTGGAGTTTGCAAGTGAAAAGAAACTTTGTGTTCCCAACAAGCTAGGTGAAGGACGGCTTTCACACACACTTATCTCTCAGAACTGAGCATGTGGAGAGACGTTCGTTCATCTAGCACAAAGGGAACGGGTTGCAGGAGAAAATTTTACTCTGGTTTCTCAGTCTGAATCCTGTTGCCTGTTTGAATTTCCTGCAGTTTTCACTGTAAAACCGAGTTGGAGCTAGTACCTCCCCATATATATGTATGTAGTGGAGTTTGCAACTGAAAAGAAACTTTATGTTCCCAAGAAGCTACTTGAAGGACGGCTTTCACACACACTAATCTCTCAGAACTGAGCTTGTGGAGAGACGTTCGTTCATCTAGCACAAAGGGAACGGGTTGCAGGAGAAACTTTTACTCTGGTTTCTCAGTCTGTTTCCTAGTGCCGGTTTGAAGTTCCTGCAGTTTTCACTGTAAAACCGAGTTGGAGTTAGTACCTCCCCATATATATGTATGGAGTTGAGTTGGAAACTGAAAAGAAACTTTGTGTTCCGAACAAGCTAGGTGAAGGACGGCTTTCACACACACTTATCTCTCAGAACTGAGCATGTGGAGAGACGTTCGTTCATCTAGCACAATGGGAACAGTTTGCAGGAGAAACTTTTACTCTGGTTTCTCAGTCTGTATCCTGTTGCCAGTTTGAAGTTCCTGCATTTTTCACTGTAAATCCGATTTGGAGCTAGTACCTCCCCATATATATTTATGGAGTGGAGTTTGCAAGTGAAAAGAAACTTTGTGTCCCCAACAAGCTAGGTGAAGGACGGCTTTCACACACACTTATCTCTCAGAACTGAGCATGTGTAGAGACGTTCGTTCATCTAGCACAAAGGGAACGGGTTGCAGGAGAAACTTTTACTCTGGTTTCTCAGTCTGTTTCCTACTGCCGGTTTGAAGTTCCTGCAGTTTTCACTGTAAAACCGAGTTGGAGCTAGTACCTCACCATATATATGAATGGAGTGGAGTTTGCAAGTGAAAAGAAAGCATGTGTTCTCAAAAAGCTAGGTTAAGGACGGCTTTCACACCCACTTAACTCTCAGAACCGAGAATGTGGAGAGACGTTCGTTCATCTAGCATAAAAGGAACGGGTTGCAGGAGAAAGTTTTATTCTGGTATCTCAGTCTGTTTCCTACTGCCGGTTTGAAGTTCCTGAAATTTTCACTTTAAAAACGTGTTGAAGCTAGAACATCCCCATATATATGTATGGATTGGAGTTTGCAACTGAAAAAAAACTTTATGTTCCCAAGAAGCTTGGTGAAGGACGGCTTTAACACACACTTATCTCTTAGAACTGAGCATGTGGAGAGACATTCGTTCATCTAGCACAAATAGAACGAGTTGCAGGAGAAACTTTTCTCTTTTTTCCCACTCTGTTTCCTAGTGCGGGTTTGAAGTTCCTGCCTTTTTCACTGTTAAACCGTGTTGGAGGTAGTACCTCCCCATATATATGTATGGAGTGGAGTTTGCAAGTGAAAAGAAACTTTGTGTTCCCAACAAGCTAGGTGAAGGACGGCTTTCACACACACTTATCTCTCAGAACTGAGCATGTGGAGAGACGTTCGTTCATCTAGCACAAAGGGAACGGGTTGCAGGAGAAACTTTTACTCTCGTTTCTCAATCTGTTTTCCTGTTGCCGGTTTGAAATTCCTGCAGTTTTCACTGTAAAACCGAGTTGGATCTAGTACCTCCCCATATATATGTATGGAGTGGAGTTGGCAACTAAAAAGAAACTTTGTGTTCCCAACAAGCTAGGTGAATGTCGGCTTTCACACACGCTTATCTCTCAGAACTGACCATGTGGGGAGACTTTCGTTCATCTAGCACAAAGGGAATGGTATGCAAGAGAAATTTTTACTCTGGTTTCTCAGTCTGTTTCCTGCTGCCGGTTTGAAGTTCCTGCACTTTTCACTGTAAAACCGATTTGGGGCTAGAATCTCACCATATATATGTATGGAGTGGAGTTTGCTACTGAAAGAAACTTTGTCTTCCCAACAAGCTAGGTGAACGAAGGCTTTCACACACACTTATCTCTCAGAACTGAGCATGTGGAGAGACGTTCGTTCATCTAGCACAAAGGGAACGGGTTGCAGGAGAAATTATTACTCTGGATTCTCAGTCTGTTTCCTAGTGCCGGTTTGAAGTTCCTGCAGTTTTCACTGTAAAACCTAGTTGGAGCTAGTACCTCCCCATATAAATGTAAGGAGTGGAGTTTGCAACTGAAAAGATACTTTGTGTTCCCAACAAGCTAGGTGAAGTACGGCTTTCACACACACTTACCTGTCAGAACTGAGCATGTGGAGAGACGATCGTTCATCTAGCACAATGGGAACGGGTGGCAGGAGAAACTTTTACTCTGGTTTCTCAGTCTGTTTCCTAGTGCCGGTTTGAAGTTCCTGCAGTTTTCACTGTAAAACCGAGTTGGAGTTAGTACCTCCCCATATATATGTATGGAGTGGAGTTGGAAACTGAAAAGAAACTTTGTGTTCCGAACAAGCTAGGTGAAGGACGGCTTTCACACACACTTATCTCTCAGAACTGAGCATGTGGAGAGACGTTCGTTCATCTAGCACAATGGGAACAGTTTGCAGGAGAAACTTTTAGTCTGGTTTCTCAGTCTGTATCCTGTTGCCAGTTTGAAGTTCCTGCATTTTTCACTGTAGAACCGATTTGGAGCTAGTACCTCCCAATATATATGTATGGAGTGGAGTTTGCAAGTGAAAAGAAACTTTGTGTTCCCAACAAGCTAGGTGAAGGTCGGCTTTCACACACACTTATCTCTCAGAACTGAGAATGTGGAGAGCCTTTCGTTCATCTTGCACAAATGGAACGGTATGCAGGAGAAAGTTTTACTCTGGTATCTCAGTCTGTTTCCTACTGCCGGTTTGAAGTTCCTGCAATTTTCACTGTAAAACCGAGTTGGAGCTAGTACCTCCCCATATATATGAATGGAGTGGAGTTTGCAAGTGAAAAGAAACCTTGTGTTCCCAACAAGCTAGGTGAACGACGGCTTTCACACACACTTATCTCTCAGAACTGAGAATGTGGAGAGACGTTCGTTCATCTAGCATAAAGGGAACGGGTTGCAGGGGAAATTTTTACTCAGGTTTCTCAGTATGTTTCCTACTGCCGGTTTGAATTTCCTGCATTTTTCACTGTAAAAGAGAGTTGGAGCTAGTATCTCACCATATATATGTATGGAGTGGAGTTTGCAAGTGAAAAGAAACTTTGTGTTTCCAACAAGCTAGGTGAAGTACGGCTTTCACACACAATTATCTCTCAGAACTGAGCATGTGGAGAGACGTTCGTTCATCTAGCACAAAGGGAAAGGGTTGCAGGAGAAACTTTTACTCTGGATTCTCAGTATGTTTCCTAGTGCCGGTTTGAAGTTCCTGCAGTTTTCACTGTAAAATCGAGTTGGAGCTAGTACCTCCCCATATATATGTATGGAGTGGAATTTGCAACTGAAAAGAAATTTGTGTTCCCAACAAGCTAGGTGAAGGACGGCTTTCACACACATTTATCTCTCAGAACTGAGCATGTGGAGAGACGTTCGTTCATCTAGCACAAAGGGAACGGGTTGCAGGAGAAACTTTTACTCTGGTTTCTCAGTCTGTTTCCTACTGCCGGTTTGAAGTTCCTGCAGTTTTCACTGTAAAACCGAGTTGGAGATAGTACCTCCCCATATATATGTATGGAGTGGGGTTTGCAAGTGAAAAGAAACTTTGTGTTCCCAACAAGCTAGGTTAAGATCGGCTTTCACACACACATATCTCTCAGAACTGAGCATGTGGGGAGACGTTCGTTCATCTACCACAGAAGGAACGGGTTGCAGGAGAAACTTTTACTCTGGTTTCTCAGTCTGTTTCCAAGTGCCAGAGAGAAGTTCCTGCAGTTTTCACTGTAAAACCGAGTTGGAGCTAGCACCTCCCCATATATATGTATGGAGTGGAGTTGGCAACTGAAAAGAAACTTTGTGTTCCCAACAAGCTAGGTGAACGACGGCTTTCACACAAAAGTATCTCTCAGAACTGAGCATGTGGAGAGACATTCGTTCATCTAGCAAAAAGGGAACGGGTTGCAGGAGAAATTTTTACTCTGGTTTTTTATTCTGTTTCCTGTTGCCGGTTTGAATTTTTGCAGTTTTCACTGTAAAACCGATTTGGTGCTAGTATTTCAGCATGTATATGTATGGTGTGGATTTTGCAACTGAAAAGATACTTTGTGTTCCCAACAAGCTAGGTTAAGGACGGCTTTCACACACACTTATCTCTCAGAACTGAGCATGTGGAGACAGGTTCGTTCATCTAGCACAAAGGGAACGGGTTGCAGGTGAAATTTTACTCAGTTTTCTCAATCTGTTTCCTGTTGCCGGTTTGAAGTTCCTGCAGTTTTCACTGTAAAACCGAGTTGGAGTTTGTACCTCCCCATATATATGTATGGAGTGGAGTTTGCAAGAGAAAAAAAACTTTGTGTTCCCAACAAGCTAGGTGAAGGACGGCTTTCACACACACTTATCATTCAGAACTGAGCATGTGGAGAGACGTTCGTTCATCAAGCACAAATGGAACGGGCTGCAGGAGAAACATTTAGTCTGGTTTCTCAGTCTGTTTCCTAGTGCCGGTTTGAAGTTCCTGCAGTTTTCACTGTAAAACCGATTTGGAGCTAGTACCTCCCCATATATATCTAAGGATTGGAGTTTGCAACTAAAGAGAAACTTTGTGTTCCCAACAAGCTAGGTGAAGGACGGCTTTCACACACACATATCTCTCACAACTGAGCATGTGGAGAGACGTTCGTTCATCTAGCACAAAGGGAACGGGTTGCAGGAGAAACTTTTACTCTGGTTTCTCAGTCTGTTTCCTAGTGCCGTTTAGAAGTTAATGCAGTTTTCACTGTAAAACCGAGTTGGAGCTAGTACCTCCCCATATATATGTATGGAAAGGAGTTTGCAAGTGAAAAGAAACCTTGTGTTCCCCACAAGCTAGGTGAATGACGGCTTTCACACACGCTTATCTCTCAGAACTGGGAATGTGGAGAGACGTTCGTTCATCTAGCATAAAGGGAACGGGTTGCAGGAGAAATTTTTACTCAGGTTTCTCAGTATGTTTCCTACTGCCGGTTTGAAGTTCCTGCAATTTTCACTGTAAAAGAGAGATGGAGCTAGTATCTCACCATATATATGTATAGAGTGGAGTTTGCAAGTGAAAAGAATCTTTGTGTTCCAAACAAGCTAGGTGAAGGACGGCTTTCACACACACTTATCTCTCAGAACTGAGAATTTGGGGAGACGTTCGTTCATCTAGCACAAAGGGAACGGGTTGCAGGAGAAACTTTTACTCTGGTTTCTCAATCTGTTTCCTGTTGCCGGTTTGAAATTCCTGCAGTTTTCACTGTAAAACCGAGTTGGAGCTAGTACCTCCCCATATATTTGTATGGAGTGGAGTTGGCAACTGAAAAGAAACTTTGTGTTTCCAACAAGCTAGGTGAAGGACGGCTTTCAAACACACTTATCTCTCAGAACTGAGCATGTGGAGAGACGTTCGTTCATCTAACACAAAGGGAACGGGTTGCAGGAGAAACTTTTACTCTGGTTTCTCAGTCTGTTTCCTAGTGCCGGTTTGAAGTTCCTGCAGTTTTCACTGTAAACCAGATTTGGAGCTAGTACCTCCGCATATATATTTATGGAGTGGATTTGGGAAATGAAAAGAAACTTTGTGTTCCAAACAAGCTAGGTGAATGACGGCTTTCACACACAATTATCTCTAAGAACTGAGCATTTGGGGAGACGTTCGTTCATCTAGCACAAAATGAACGGGTTGCAGGAGAAACTTTTACTCTGGTTTCTCAGTCTGTTTCCTGTTGCCGGTTTGAAGTTCCTGCAGTTTTCACTGTAAAACCGAGTTGTTGCTAGTATCTCCCCATATATATGTATGGAGTGGAGTTTGCAACTGAAAAGAAACTTTGTGTTCCCAACAAGCTAGGTGAAGTGCGGCTTTCACACACACTTATCTCTCAGAACTGAGAATGTGGAGAGACGTTCGTTCATCTAGCATAAAAGGAACGGTTTGCAGGAGAAACTTTTACTCAGGTTTCTCAGTCTATTTCCTACTGCCGGTTTGAAGTTCCTGCAATTTTCACTGAAAAACCGAGTTGGAGCTAGAACCTCCCCATATATATGTATGGATTGGAGTTTGCAACTAAAAAGAAACTATGTGTTCCCAACAAGCTAGGTGAAGGACGGCTTTCACACACACTTGTCTCTCAGTACTGAGCATTTGGAGAGACTTTCTTTCATCTAGCACAAAGGGAAAGGGTTTCAGGAGAAACTTTTACTCTGGTTTCTCAGTATGTTTCCTAGTGCCGGTTTGATGTTCCATCAGTTTTCACTGTAAAACCGAGTTGGAGCTAGTACCTCCCCATATATATGAATGGACTGGAGTTTGCAATTGAAAAGAAACCTTGTGTTCCCAAAAAGCTAGGTGAAGAACGGCTTTCACACACACATATCTCTCAGAACTGAGAATGTGGAGAGACGTTCGTTCATCTAGCATAAAGGGAACGGGTTGCAGGAGAACCTTATACTCAAGTTTCTCAGTCTGTTTCCTAGTGCCGGTTTGAAGTTCCTGCAGTTTTCACTGTAAAACCGAGTTGGAGATAGTACCTCCCCATATATATGTATGGAGTGGAGTTTGCAAGTGAAAAGAAACTTTGTGTTCCCAACAAGCTAGGTGAAGTACGGCTTTCACACACACTTATTTCTCAGAACTGTGCATGTGGAGAGACTTTCGTTCATCTAGCACAATGGGAACGGGTTGAAGGAGAAACGTTTACTCTGGTTTCTCTGTCTGTTTCCTAGTGCCGGTTTGAAGTTCCTGCAGTTTTTACTGTAAAACGGAGTTGGAGCTAGTACCTCCCCATTTATAAGTATGGAGTGGAGTTTGCAAGTGAAAAGAAACTTTGTGTTCCCAACAAGCTATGTGAAGGACGGCTTTCACACACACTTATCTGTCAGAACTGAGCATGTGGAGAGACGTTCGTTCATCTAGCACAAAGGGAACGGATTGCAGGAGAAACTTTTACTCTGGTTTCTCAGTATGTTTCCTAGTGCCGGTTTGAAGTTCCTGCAGTTTTCACTGTAAAACCGAGTTGGTGCTAGTACCTCCCCATATATATGAATGGAGTGGTGTTGGCAAGTGAAAAGAAACCTTGTGTTCCCAACAAGCTAGTTGAAGGACGGCTTTCACACACACTTATCTCTCAGAACTGAGAATGTGTAGAGACGTTCGTTCATCTAGTATAAAGGGAACGGGTTGCAGGAGAAACTTTTACTCAGGATTCTCAGTCTGTTTCCTAGTGCCGGTTTGAAGTTCCTGCAGTTTTCACTGTAAAACGGAGTTGGAGCTAGTACCTCCCCATATATATGTATGGAGTGGAGTTGGAAACTGAAAAGAAACTTTGTGTTTCCAACAAGCTAGGTGAAGGACGGCTTTCACACACACTTATCTCTCAGAACTGAGCATGTGGAGAGACGTTCGTTCATCTAGCACAATGGGAACAGTTTGCAGGAGAAACTTTTAATCTGGTTTCTCAGTCTGTATCTTGTTGCCGGTTTGAAGTTCCTGCATTTTTCACTGTAAAACCGATTTGGAGCTAGTACCTCCCAATATATATGTATGGAATGGAGTTTGCAAGTGAAAAGAAACTTTGTGTTCCCAACAAGCTAGGTGAAGGACGGCTTTCACACACACATATCTCTCAGAACTGAGCATGTGGAGAGACGTTCGTTCATCTAGCACAAAGGGAAAGGGTTGCAGGAGAAACTTTTACTCTGGTTTCTCAGTCTGTTTCCTAGTGCCGGTTTGAAGTTCCTGCAGTTTTCACTGTAAAACCGAGTTGGAGCTAGTACCTCCCCATATATATGAATGGAGTGGAGTTTGCAACTGAAAAGAAACTTTGTGTTCCCAACAAGCTAGGTGAAGTGCGGCTTTCACACACACTTATCTCGCAGAACTGAGAATGTGGAGAGACGTTCGTTCATCTAGCATAAAGGGAACGGTTTGCAGGAGAAACTTTTACTCAGGTTTCTCAGTCTATTTCCTAGTGCCGGTTTGAAGTTCCTGCAGTTTTCACTGTAAAACCGATTTGGAGCTAGTATCTCCCCATATATATGTATGGAGTGGAGTTTGCAACTGAAAAGAAACTTTGTCTTCCCAACAAGCAAGGTGAACGACGGCTTTCACACACACTTATCTCTCAGAACTGAGCATGTGGAGAGACGTTCGTTCATCTAGTACAAAGGGAACGGTTTGCAGGAAAAATTATTACTCTGGATTCTCAGTCTCTTTCCTAGTGCCGGTTTGAAGTTCCTGCAGTTTTCACTGTAAAACCTAGTTGGAGCTAGTACCTACCCATATATATGTATGGATTGGAGTTTGCAAGTGAAAAGGAACTTTTTGTTACCAACAAGCTAGGTGAAGGACGGCTTTCACACACACTTATCTCTCAGAACTGAGCATGTGGAGAGACGTTCGTTCATCTAGCACAAAGGGAACGGGTTGCAGGAGAAACTTTTCTCTGGTTTCTCAGTCTGTTTCCTAGTGCCGGTTTGAAGTTCCTGCAGTTTTCACTGTAAAACCGAGTTGGAGCTAGTACCTCACCATATATATAAATGGAGTGGAGTTTGCAAGTGGAAAGAAACCTTTTGTTCCCAACAAGCTATGTGAAGGACGGCTTTCACACACACTTATCTCTCAGAACTCAGAATGTGGAGAGACGTTCGTTCATCTAGCATAAAAGGAACGGGTTTCAGGAGAAAGTTTTATTCTGGTATCTCAGTCTGTTTCCTACTGCCGGTTTGAAGTTCCTGCAATTTTCACTGTAAAAACGTGTTGGAGCTAGAACCTACCCATATATATGTATGGAGTGGGGTTTGCAACTGAAAAGAAACTTTATGTTCCCAAGAAGCTAGTTGAAGTACGGCTTTCACACAAACTTATCTCTCAGAAATGAGCATGTGGAGAGACGTTCGTTCATCTAGCACAAAGGGAACGGGTTGCAGGAGAAAATTTTACTCTGGTTTCTCAGTCTGTTTCCTGTTGCCGGTTTGAATTTCCTGCAGTTTTCACTGTAAAACCGAGTTGGTTCTAGTACCTCCCCATATATATGTATGGATTTGAGTTTGCAACTGAAAAGAACCTTTGTGTTCCAAACAAGCTAGGTGAAGGGCGGCTTTAACACACACTTATCTCTCAGAACTGAGCATGTGGATAGACGTTCGTTCATCTAGCACAAATGGAACGGGTTGCAGGTGAAATTTTACTCTGGTTTCTCAATTTGTTTCCTGTTGCCGGTTAGAAATTCCTGCAGTTTTCACTGTAAAACCGAGTTGGAGTTAGTACCTCCCCATATATATGTATGGAGTGGAGTTGGCAACTGAAAAGAAACTTTGTGTTCCCAACAAGCTAGGTGAAGTACGGCTTTCACACACACTAATCTCTCAGAACTGAGCATGTGGAGAGACCTTCGTTCAACTAGCACAAAGGGAACGGTCTGCAGGAGAAATTTTACTCTGGTTACTCTGTCTGTTTCCCAGTGCCGGTTTGAAGTTCCTGCAGTTTTCACTGTAAAACCGAGTTGGAGCTAGTACCTCCCCATATATATGTATGGAGTGGAGTTTGCAACTAAAAAGAAACTTTGTATTCCCAACAAGCTAGTTGAAGGACGGCTATCACACACACTTGTCTCTCAGAACTGAGCATTTTGAGAGACTTTCTTTCATCTAGCACAAAGGGAACGGGTTTCAGTAGAAACTTTTACTCTTGTTTCTCAGTATGTTTCCTAGTGCCGGTTTGAAGTTCCTGCAGTTTTCACTGTAAAACCGAGTTGGAGCTAGTACCTCCCCATATATATGAATGGAGTGGAGTTTGCAAGTGAAAAGAAACCTTGTGTTCCCAACAAGCTAGGTGAAGGACGGCTTTCACACACACTTATCTCTCAGATTTGAGAATGTGGAGAGATGTTCGTTCATCTAGCATAAAGGGAACGGGTTGCAGGAGAAACTTTTACTCTGGTTTCTCAGTCTGTTTCCTACTGCCGGTTTGAAGTTCCTGCAGTTTTTACTGTAAAACGGAGTTGGAGCTAGTACCTCCCCATATATATGTATGGAGTGGAGTTTGCATGTGAAAAGAAACTTTGTGTTCCCAACAAGCTAGGTGAAGGACGGCTTTCACACACACTTATCTCTCAGAACTGAGCATGTGGAGAGACGTTCGTTCATCTAGCACAAAGGGAACGGGTTGCAGGAGAAACTTTTACTCTGGTTTCTCAGTATGTTTCCTAGTGCCGGTTTGAAGTTCATGCAGTTTTCACTCTAAAACAGAGTTGGAGCTAGTACCTCCCCATATATATGAATGGAGTGGAGTTTGCAAGTGAAAAGAAACCTTGTGTTCCCAACAAGCTAGTTGAAGTACGGCTTTCACACACACTTATCTCTCAGAACTGAGAATGTGGAGAGACGTTCGTTCATCTAGCATAATGGGAACGGGTTGCAGGTGAAAATTTTACTCAGGTTTCTCAGTCTGTTTCCTACTGCCGGTTTGAAGTTCCTGCAATTTTCACTGTAAAACCGAGTTGGAGATTGTACCTCCCCATATATATGTATGGAGTGGAGTTTGCAAGTGAAAAGAAACTTTGTGTTTCCAACAAGCTAGGTGAAGGACGGCTTTCACACACACTTATCTCTCAGAACTGAGCATGTGGAGAGACGTTCGTTCATCTATCATAAAGGGAACGGGATGCAGGAGAAACTTTTACTCTGGTTTCTCAATCTGCTTCCTGTTGCCGGTTTGAAATTCCTGCAGTTTTCACTGTAAAACCGAGTTGGAGCTTGTACCTCCCCATATATATGTATGGAATGGAGTTGGCAACTGAAAAGAAACTTTGTGTTCCCAACAAGCAAGGTCAAGGACGGCTTTCAAACAGACTTATCTCTCAGAACTGAGCATGTGGAGAGACCTTCGTTCATATAGCACAAAGGGAACGGGTTGCAGGGAAACTTTTACTCTGGTTTCTCAGTCTGTTTCCTAGTGCCGGTTTTAAGTTCCTGCAGTTTTCACTGTAAACACGTGTTGGAGCTAGTACATCCACATATATATTTTTGGAGTGGAGTTTGCAAGTGAAAAGAAACTTTGTGTTCCCAACAAGCTAGGTGAAGGACGGCTTTCACACACACTTATCTCTCAGAACTGAGCATGTGGAGAGACGTTCGTTCATCTAGGACAAAGGGAACGGGTTGCAGGAGAAAATTTTACTCTGGTTTCTCAGTCTGAATCCTGTTGCCTGTTTGAATTTCCTGCAATTTTCACTGTAAAACCGAGTTGGAGCTAGTACCTCCCCATTTATATGTATGGAGTGGAGTTTGCAACTGAAAAGAAACTTTATGTTCCCAAGAAGCTACTTGAAGGACGGCTTTCACACACACTAATCTCTCAGAACTGAGCATGTGGAGAGACGTTCGTTCATCTAGCACAAAGGGAACGGGTTGCAGGAGAAACTTTTACTCTGGTTTCTCAGTCTGTTTCCTAGTGCCGGTTTGAAGTTCCTGCAGTTTTCACTGTAAAACCGAGTTGGAGTTAGTACCTCCCCATATATATGTATGGAGTGGAGTTGGAAACTGAAAAGAAACTTTGTGTTCCGAACAAGCTAGGTGAAGGACGGCTTTCACACACACTTATCTCTCAGAACTGAGCATGTGGAGAGACGTTCGTTCATCTAGCACAATGGGAACAGTTTGCAGGAGAAACTTTTACTCTGGTTTCTCAGTCTGTTTCCTAGTGCCGGTTTGAAGTTCCTGCAGTTTTCACTGTAAATCCGATTTGGAGCTAGTATCTACCCATATATATGTATGGAGTGGAGTTTGCAATTGAAAAGAAACTTTGTGTTCCCAACAAGCTAGGTGAAGGACGGCTTTCACACACACTTATCTCTCAGAACTGAGAATGTGGAGAGACGTTCGTTCATCTAGCATAAAAGGAACGGGTTGCAGGAGAAAGTTTTATTCTGGTATCTCAGTCTGTTTCCTACTGCCGGTTTGAAGTTCCTGAAATTTTCACTTTAAAAACGTGTTGAAGCTAGAACATCCCCATATATATGTATTGATTGGAGTTTGCAACTGAAAAGAAACTTTATGTTCCCAAGAAGCTAGGTGAAGGACGGCTTTCACACACACTTATCTCTTAGAACTGAGCATGTGGAGAGACATTCGTTCATCTAGCACAAATAGAACGAGTTGCAGGAAAAACTTTTCTCTGGTTTCTCAGTCTGTTTCCTAGTGCGGGTTTGAAGTTCCTGCAGTTTTCACTGTTAAACCGTGTTGGAGGTAGTACCTCCCCATATATATGTATGGAGTGGAGTTTGCAAGTGAAAAGAAACTTTGTGTTCCCAACAAGCTAGGTGAAGGACGGCTTTCACACACGCTTATCTCTCAGAACTGACCATGTGGGGAGACTTTCGTTCATCTAGCACAAAGGGAACGGGTTGCAGGAGAAACTTTTACTCTCGTTTCTCAATCTGTTTTCCTGTTGCCGGTTTGAAATTCCTGCAGTTTTCACTGTAAAACCGAGTTGGAGCTAGTACCTCCCCATATATATGTATGGAGTGGAGTTTGCAAGTGAAAAGAAACTTTGTGTTCCCAACAATCTAGGTGAAGGACGGCTTTCACACACACTTATCTCTCAGAACTGAGCATGTGGAGAGACGTTCGTTCATCTAGCACAAAGGGAACGGGTAGCAAGAGAAACTTTTCTCAGGTTTCTCAGTCTGTTTCCTACTGCCGGTTTGAATTTCCTGCAGTTTTCACTGTAAAACCGAGTTGGAGCTAGTAGCTCCCAATATATATGTATAGAGTGGATTTGGCAAATGAAAAGAAACTTTGTGTTCCCAACAAGCTAGGTGAATGTCGGCTTTCACACACGCTTATCTCTCAGAACTGACCATGTGGGGAGACTTTCGTTCATCTAGCACAAAGGGAATGGTATGCAAGAGAAATTTTTACTCTGGTTTCTCAGTCTGTTTCCTGTTGCCGGTTTGAAGTTCCTGCACTTTTCACTGTAAAACCGATTTGGGGCTAGAATCTCACCATATATATGTATGGAGTGGAGTTTGCAACTGAAAGAAACTTTGTCTTCCCAAGAAGCTAGGTGAACGACGGCTTTCACACACACTTATCTCTCAGAACTGAGCATGTGGAGAGACGTTCGTTCATCTAGCACAAAGGGAACGGGTTGCAGGGAAATTATTACTCTGGATTCTCAGTCTGTTTCCTAGTGCCGGTTTGAAGTTCCTGCAGTTTTCACTGTAAAACCTAGTTGGAGCTAGTACCTCCCCATATATATGTATGGAGTGGAGTTTGCAAGTGAAAAGAAACTTTTTGTTACCAACAAGCTAGGTGAAGGACGGCTTTCACACACACTTATCTCTCAGAACTGAGCATGTGGAGAGACGTTCGTTCATCTAGCACAAAGGGAACGGGTTGCAGGAGAAACTTTTACTCTGGTTTCTCAGTCTGAATCTTGTTGCCTGTTTGAATTTCCTGCAGTTTTCACTGTAGAACCGAGTTGAAGCTAGTACCTCCCCATATATATGTATGGATTGGAGTTTGCAACTGAAAAGAAACTTTATGTTCCCAAGAAGCTACTTGAAGGACGGCTTTCACACACACTAATCTCTCAGTACTGAGCATGTGGAGAGACGTACGTTCATCTAGCACAAAGGGAACGGGTTGCAGGAGAAACTTTTACTCTGGTTTCTCAGTCTGTTTCCTAGTGCCGGTTTGAAGTTCCTGCAGTTTTCACTGTAAAACCGAGTTGGAGTTAGTACCTCCCCATATATATGTATGGAGTGGAGTTGGAAACTGAAAAGAAACTTTGTGTTCCGAACAAGCTAGGTGAAGGACGGCTTTCACACACACTTATCTCTCAGAATTGAGCATGTGGAGCGACGTTCGTTCATCTAGCACAATGGGAACAGTTTGCAGGAGAAACTTTTAGTCTGGTTTCTCAGTCTGTATCCTGTTGCCAGTTTGAAGTTCCTGCATTTTTCACTGTAAAACCGATTTGGAGCTAGTACCTCCCAATATATATGTATGGAGTGGAGTTTGCAAGTGAAAAGAAACTTTGTGTTCCCAACAAGCTAGGTGAAGGACGGCTTTCAAACACACTTATCTCTCAGAACTGAGCATGTGTAGAGACGTTCGTTCATCTAGCACAAAGGGAACGGGTTGCAGGAGAAAATTTTACTCTGGTTTCTCAGTCTGTTTCCTAGTGCCTGTTTGAAGTTCCTGCAGTTTTCACTGTAAAATCGAGTTGGAGCTAGTACCTCGCCATATATATGAAAGGAGTGTATTTTGCAAGTGAAAAGAAACCTTGTGTTCCCAACAAGCTAGGTGAAGGACGGCTTTCACACACACTTATCTATCAGAACTGAGAATGTGGAGAGACGTTCGTTCATCTAGCATAAAAGGAACGCGTTGCAGGAGAAAGTTTTATTCTAGTATCTCAGTCTGTTTCCTACTGCCGGTTTGAAGTTCCTGCAATTTTCAGTGTAAAAACGTGTTGGAGCTAGAACCTCCGCATATATATGTATGGAGTGGAGTTTGCAAGTGAAAAGAAACTTTGTGTTCCCAACAAGCTAGGTGAAGGACGGCTTTCACACACACTTATCTCTCAGAACTGAGCATGTGGAGAGACTTTCGTTCATCTAGCACAAAGGGAACGGGTTGCAGGAGAAAATTTTACTCTGGTTTCTCAGTCAGAATCCTGTTGCCTGTTTGAATTTCCTGCAGATTTCAATGTAAAACCGAGTTGGAGCTAGAACCACCCGTTATATATGTATGGAGTGGAGTTTGCAACTGAAAAGAAACTTTATGTTCCCAAGAAGCTAGTTGAGGGACGGCTTTCCCACACACTTATCTCTGAGAAATGAGCATGTGGAGAGACGTTCGTTCATATAGCACAAAGGGAACGGGTTGCAGGAGAAAATTTTACGCTGGTTTCTCAGTCTGTATCCTGTTGCCGGTTTGAAGTTCCTGCAGTTTTCACTGTAAAACCGAGTTGGAGCTAGTAACTCCCCATATATATGTATGGATTGGAGTTTGCAACTGAAAAGAAACTTTATGTTCCCAAGAAGCTAGGTGAAGGACGGCTTTCACACACACTTATCTCTTAGAACTGAGCATGTGGAAAGACATTCGTTCATCTAGCACAAATAGAACGAGTTGCAGGAGAAACTTTTCTCTGGTTTCTCAGTCTGTTTCCTAGTGCGGGTTTGAAGTTCCTGCAGTTTTCACTGTTAAACCGTGTTGGAGGTAGTACCTCCCCATATATATGTATGGAGTTGAGTTTGCAAGTGAAAAGAAACTTTGTGTTCCCAACAAGCTAGGTGAAGGACGGCTTTCACACACGCTTATCTCTCAGAACTGACCATGTGGGGAGACTTTCGTTCATCTAGCACAAAGGGAACGGGTTGCAGGAGAAACTTTTACTCTCGTTTCTCAATCTGTTTTCCTGTTGCCGGTTTGAAATTCCTGCAGTTTTCACTGTAAAACCGAGTTGGAGCTAGTACCTCCCCATATATATGTATGGAGTGGAGTTTGCAAGTGAAAAGAAACTTTGTGTTCCCAACAATCTAGGTGAAGGACGGCTTTCACACACACTTATCTCTCAGAACTGAGCATGTGGAGAGACGTTCGTTCATCTAGCACAAAGGAAACGGGTAGCAGGAGAAACTTTTCTCAGGTTTCTCAGTCTGTTTCCTACTGCCGGTTTGAATTTCCTGCAGTTTTCACTGTAAAACCGAGTTGGAGCTAGTAGCTCCCCATATATATGTATGGAGTGGATTTGGCAAATGAAAAGAAACTTTGTGTTCCCAACAAGCTAGGTGAACGACGGCTTTCACACACACTTATCTCTCAGAACTGAGCATGTGGAGAGACGTTCGTTCATGTAGCACAAAGGGAACGGGTTGCAGGAGAAACTTTTACTCTGGTTTCTCAGTCTGAATCTTGTTGCCTGTTTGAATTTCCTGCAGTTTTCACTGTAGAACCGAGTTGGAGCTAGTACCTCCCCATATATATGTATGGATTGGAGTTTGCAACTGAAAAGAAACTTTATGTTCCCAAGAAGCTACTTGAAGGACGGCTTTCACACACACTAATCTCTCAGTACTGAGCATGTGGATAGACGTTCGTTCATCTAGCACAAAGGGAACGGGTTGCAGGAGAAACTTTTACTCTGGTTTCTCAGTCTGTTTCCTAGTGCCGGTTTGAAGTTCCTGCAGTTTTCACTGTAAAACCGAGTTGGAGTTAGTACCTCCCCATATATATGTATGGAGTGGAGTTGGAAACTGAAAAGAAACTTTGTGTTCCGAACAAGTTAGGTGAAGGACGGCTTTCACACACACTTATCTCTCAGAATTGAGCATGTGGAGAGACGTTCGTTCATCTAGCACAATGGGAACAGTTTGCAGGAGAAACTTTTAGTCTGGTTTCTCAGTCTGTTTCCTAGTGCCGGTTTGAAGTTCCTGCAGTTTTCACTGTAAAATCGAGTTGGAGCTAGTACCTCGCCATATATATGAATGGAGTGGAGTTTGCAAGTGAAAAGAAACCTTGTGTTCCCAACAAGCTAGGTGAAGGACGGCTTTCACACACACTTATCTATCAGAACTGAGAATGTGGAGAGACGTTCGTTCATCTAGCATAAAAGGAACGCGTTGCAGTAGAAAGTTTTATTCTAGTATCTCAGTCTGTTTCCTACTGCCGGTTTGAAGTTCCTGCAATTTTCAGTGTAAAAACGTGTTGGAGCTAGAACCTCCCCATATATATGTATGGAGTGGAGTTTGCAAGTGAAAAGAAACTTTGTGTTCCCAACAAGCTAGGTGAAGGACGGCTTTCACACACACTTATCTCTCAGAACTGAGCGTGTGGAGAGACGTTCGTTCATCTAGCACAAAGGGAACGGGTTGCAGGAGAAAATTTTACTCTGGTTTCTCAGTCAGAATCCTGTTGCCTGTTTGAATTTCCTGCAGTTTTCAATGTAAAACCGAGTTGGAGCTAGAACCACCCGTTATATATGTATGGAGTGGAGTTTGCAACTGAAAAGAAACTTTATGTTCCCAAGAAGCTAGTTGAGGGACGGCTTTCCCACACACTTATCTCTGAGAAATGAGCATGTGGAGAGACGTTCGTTCATATAGCACAAAGGGAACGGGTTGCAGGGGAAAATTTTACGCTGGTTCCTCAGTCTGTATGCTGTTGCCGGTTTGAAGTTCCTGCAGTTTTCACTGTAAAACCGAGTTGGAGCTAGTACCTCCCCATATATATGTATGGATTGGAGTTTGCAACTGAAAAGAAACTTTATGTTCCCAAGAAGCTAGGTGAAGGACGGCTTTCACACACACTTATCTCTTAGAACTGAGTATGTGGAAAGACATTCGTTCATCTAGCACAAATAGAACGAGTTGCAGGAGAAACTTTTCTCTGGTTTCTCAGTCTGTTTCCTAGTGCGGGTTTGAAGTTCCTGCAGTTTTCACTGTTAAACCGTGTTGGAGGTAGTACCTCCCCATATATATGTATGGAGTGGAGTTTGCAAGTGAAAAGAAACTTTGTGTTCCCAACAAGCTAGGTGAAGGACGGCTTTCACACACACTTACCTCTCAGAACTGAGCATGTGGAGAGACGTTCGTTCATCTAGCACAAAGGGAACGGGTTGCAGGAAAACTTTTACTCTGGTTTCTCAATCTGTTTCCTGTTGCCGGTTTGAAATTCCTGCAGTTTTCACTGTAAAACCGAGTTGGAGCTAGTACCTCCCCATATATATGTATGGAGTGGATTTTGCAAGTGAAAAGAAACTTTGTGTTCCCAACAATCTAGGTGAAGGACGGCTTTCAAACACACTTATCTCTCAGAACTGAGCATGTGGAGAGACGTTCGTTCATCTAGCACAAAGGGAACGGTTAGCAGTGGCAACTTTTCTCAGGTTACTCAGTCTGTTTCCTACTGCCGGTTTGAATTTCCTGCAGTTTTCACTGTAAAACCGAGTTGGAGCTAGGACCTCCCCATATATATGTATGGAGTGGAGTTGGCAACTGGAAAGAAACTTTGTGTTCCCAACAAGCTAGGTGAAGGACGGCTTTCAAACACACTTATCTCTCAGAACTGAGCATGTGGAGAGAACTTCTTTCATCTAGCACAAAGGGAACGGGTTGCAGGAGAAACTTTTACTCTGGTTTCTCAGTCTGTTTCCTAGTGACGGTTTGAAGTTCCTGCAGTTTTCACTGTAAAAACGAGTTGGAGCTAGTACCTCCCAATATATATGTATGGAGTGGATTTTGCAACTGAAAAGAAACTTTGTGTTCCCAACAAGCTAGTTGAAGGACGGCTTTCACACACACATATCTCTCAGAACTGAGCATGTGGGGAGACTTTCTTTCATCTAGCACAAAAGGAAAGGGTTGCAGGAGAAACTTTTACTCTGGTTTCTCAGTCTGTTTCCTGTTGCCGGTTTGAAATTCCTGCAGTTTTCACTGTAAAACCGAGTTGGATCTAGTACATTCCATATATATGTATGGATTGGAGATGGCAACTGAAAAGAAACTTTGTGTTCCCAACAAGCTAGGTGAAGGGCGGTTTTCACACACACTTATCTCTCAGAACTGAGCATGTGGATAGACGTTCGTTCATCTAGCACAAATGGAACGGGTTGCAGGTGAAATTTTACTCTGGTTTCTCAATCTGTTTCCTGTTGCCGGTTAGAAATTCCTGCAGTTTTCACTGTAAAACCGATTTGGAGCTAGTACCTCCCCATATATATGTATGGATTGGAGTTGGCAACTGAAAAGAAACTTTGTGTTCCCAACAAGCTTGGTGAAGTACGGCTTTCACACACACTAATCTCTCAGAACTGAGCATGTGGAGAGACCTTCTTTCAACTAGCACAAAGGGAACGGGTTGCAGGAGAAACTTTTACTCTGGTATCTCAGTCTGAATACTGTTGCATGTTTGAAGTTCCTGCAGTTTTCACTGTAAAACCGAGTTGGAGCTAGTACCTCCCCATATATATGTATGGAGTGGATTTTGCAACTGAAAAGAAACTTTGTGTTCCCAACAAGCTAGGTGAAGGACGGTTCACACACACATATCTCTCAGAACTGAGCATGTGGAGAGACGTTCGTTCATCTAGCACAAAGGGAACGGTCTGCAGGTGAAACTCTACTCTGGTTTCTCTGTCTGTTTCCTAGTGCCGGTTTGACGTTCCTGCAGTTTTCACTGTAAAACCGAGTTGGAGCTAGTACCTCCCCAAATATATCTATGGATTGGATTTTGCAACTAAAAAGAAACTTTGTATTCCCAACAACCTAGTTGAAGGACGGCTATCACACACACTTGTCTCTCAGAAGTGAGCATTTGGAGAGAATTTCTTTCATCTAGCACAAAGGGAACGGGTTTCAGTAGAAACTTTTACTCTTGTTTCTCAGTATGTTTCCTAGTGCCGGTTTGAATTTCCTGCAGTTTTCACTGTAAAACCGAGTTGGAGCTAGTACCTCCCCATATATATGAATGGAGTGGAGTTTGCAAGTGAAAAGAAACCTTGTGTTCCCAACAAGCTAGGTGAAGGACGGCTTTCACACACACTTATCTCTCAGATCTGAGAATGTGGAGAGACGTTCGTTCATCTAGCATAAAGGGAACGGGTTGCAGGAGAAACTTTTACTCAGGTTTCTTAGTCTGTTTCCTACTGCCGGTTTGAAGTTCCTGCAGTTTTCACTGTAAAACCGAGTTGGAGATTGTACCTCCCCATATATATGTATGGAGTGGAGTTTGCAAGTGAAAAGAAACTTTGTGTTCCCAACAAGCTAGTTGAAGGACGGCTTTCACACTCACTTAACTCTCAGAACTGAGCATGTGGAGAGACGTTCGTTCATCTAGCACAAAGGGAACGGGTTGCAAGAGAAATTTTTACTCTGATTTCTCAATCTGTTTCCTGTTGCCGGTTTGAAATTCCTGCAGTTTTCACTGTAAAACCGAGTTGGAGCTAGTACCTCCCCATATATATGTATGGAGTGGAGTTTGCAAGTGAAAAGGAACTTTGTGTTCCCAACAATCTAGGTGAAGGACGGCTTTCAAACACAATTATCTTTCAGAACTGAGCATGTGGAGAGAAGTTCGTTCATCTAGTACAAATGGAACGGGTAGCAGGAGAAACTTTTCTCAGGTTTCTCAGTCTGTTTCCTAGTGCCGGTTTGAAGTTCCTGCAGTTTTCACTGTAAACACGTGTTGGAGCTAGTACCTCGCCATATATATGAATGGAGTGGAGTTTGCAAGTGAAAAGAAACCTTGTGTTCCCAACAAGCTAGTTGTAGGACGGCTTTCACACACACTTATCTTTCAGAAATTAGAATGTGGAGAGACGTTCGTTCATCTAGCATAATGGGAACTGGTTGCAGGAGAAATTTTTACTCAGGTTTCTCAGTCTGTTTCCTACTGCCGGTTTGAAGTTCCTGAAATTTTCACTGTAAAACCGAGTTGGAGCTAGTACCTCCCCATATATTTGTATGAAGTGGAGTTTGCAAGCGAAAAGAAACTTTGTGTTTCCAACAAGCTAGATGAAGGACGGCTTTCACACACACTTATCTCTCAGAACTGAGCATGTGGAGAGACGTTCGTTCATCTATCATAAAGGGAACGGGATGCAGGAGAAACTTTTACTCTGGTTTCTCAATCTGCTTCCTGTTGCCGGTTTGAAATTCCTGCAGTTTTCAATGTAAAACCGAGTTGGAGCTTGTACCTCCCAATATATATGTATGGAATGGAGTTGGCAACTGAAAAGAAACTTTGTGTTCCCACAAGCTAGGTCAAGGACGGCTTTCAAACACACTTATCTCTCAGAACTGAGCATGTGGAGAGAAGTTCGTTCATCTAGCCAAAGGGAACGGGTAGCAGGAGAAACTTTTCTCAGGTTTCTCAGTCTGTTTCCTACTGCCGGTTTGAATTTCCTGCAGTTTTCACTGTAAAACCGAGTTGGAGCTAGTACCTCCCCATATATATGTATGGAGTGTAGTTGGCAACTGAAAAGAATCTTTGTGTTCCCAACAAGCTAGATGAAGGACGGCTTTCACACACACTTATCTCTCAGAACTGAGCATGTGGAGAGACGTTCGTTCATCTAGCACAAAGGGAACGGGTTGCAGGAAAACTTTTACTCTGGTTTCTCAGTATGATTCCTAGTGCCGGTTTGAAGTTCCTGCAGTTTTCACTGTAAACACGTGTTGGAGCTAGTACCTCCCCATATATATGAATGGAGTGGAGTTTGCAAGTGAAAAGAAACCTTGTGTTCCCAACAATCTAGTTGAAGGATGGCTTTCACACACTCTTATCTCTCAGAATTGAGAATGTGGAGAGACGTTCGTTCATCTAGCACAAAGGGAACGGGTTGCAGGAGAAAATTTTACGCTGGTTTCTCAGTCTGTATCCTGTTGCCGGTTTGAAGTTCCTGCAGTTTTCACTGTAAAACCGAGTTGGAGCTAGTACCTCCCCATATATATGTATGGATTGGAGTTTGCAACTGAAAAGAAACTATATGTTCCCAAGAAGCTAGGTGAAGGACGGCTTTCACACACACTTATCTCTTAGAACTGAGCATGTGGAGAGGCATTCGTTCATCTAGCACAAATAGAACGAGTTGCAGGAGAAATTTTCTCTGGTTTCTCAGTCTGTTTCCTAGTGCGGGTTTGAAGTTCCTGCAGTTTTCACTGTTAAACCGTGTTGGAGGTAGTACCTCCCCATATATATGTATGGAGTGGAGTTTGCAAGTGAAAAGAAACATTGTGTTCCCAACAAGCTAGGTGAAGGACGGCTTTCACACACACTTATCTCTCAGAACTGAGCATGTGGAGAGACGTTCGTTCATCTAGCACAAAGGGAACGGGTTGCAGGAAAACTTTTACTCTGGTTTCTCAATCTGTTTCCTGTTGCCGTTTTGAAATTCCTGCAGTTTTCACTGTAAAACCGAGTTGGAGCTAGTACCTCCCCATATATATGTATGGAGTGGAGTTTGCAAGTGAAAAGAAACTTTGTGTTCCCAACAATCTAGGTGAAGGACGGCTTTCAAACACACTTATCTCTCAGAACTGAGCATGTGGAGAGACGTTCGTTCATCTAGCACAAAGGGAACGGGTAGCAGGAGAACCTTTTCTTAGGTTACTCAGTCTGTTTCCTACTGCCGGTTTGAATTTCCTGCAGTTTTCACTGTAAAACCGAGTTGGAGCTAGGACCACCCCATATATATGTATGGAGTGGGGTTGGCAACTGGAAAGAAACTTTGTGTTCCCAACAAGCTAGGTGAAGGACGGCTTTCAAACACACTTATCTCTCAGAACTGAGCATGTGGAGAGACCTTATTTCATCTAGCACAAAGGGAACGGGTTGCAGGAGAAACTTTTACTCTGTTTTCTCAGTCTGTTTCCTAGTGACGGTTTGAAGTTCCTGCAGTTTTCACTGTAAAAACGAGTTGGAGCTAGTACCTCCCAATATATATGTATGGAGTGGATTTTGCAACTGAAAAGAAACTTTGTGTTCCCAACAAGCTAGTTGAAGGACGGCTTTCACACACACATATCTCTCAGAACTGAGCATGTGGGGAGACGTTCGTTCATCTAGCACAAAAGGAAAGGGTTGCAGGAGAAACTTTTACTCTGGTTTCTCAGTCTGTTTCCTGTTGCCGGTTTGAAATTCCTGCAGTTTTCACTGTAAAACCGAGTTGGATCTAGTACATTCCCATATATATGTATGGATTGGAGATGGCAACTGAAAAGAAACTTTGTGTTCCCAACAAGCTAGGTGAAGGACGGCTTTCACACATACTTATCTCTCAGAACTGAGCATGTGGATAGACGTTCGTTCATCTAGCACAAATGGAACGGGTTGCAGGTGAAATTTTACTCTGGTTTCTCAATCTGTTTCCTGTTGCCGGTTAGAAATTCCTGCAGTTTTCACTGTAAAACCGAGTTGGAGCTAGTATCTCCCCATATATATTTATGGATTGGAGTTGGCAACTGAAAAGAAACTTTGTGTTCCCAACAAGCTTGGTGAAGGACGGCTTTCAAACACAATTATCTTTCAGAACTGAGCATGTGGAGAGACCTTATTTCATCTAGCATAATGGGAACTGGTTGCAGGAGAAATTTTTACTCAGGTTTCTCAGTCTGTTTCCTACTGCCGGTTTGAAGTTCCTGAAATTTTCACTGTAAAACCGAGTTGGAGCTAGTACCTCCCCATATATTTGTATGAAGTGGAGTTTGCAAGCGAAAAGAAACTTTGTGTTTCCAACAAGCTAGATGAAGGACGGCTTTCACACACACTTATCTCTCAGAACTGAGCATGTGGAGAGACGTTCGTTCATCTATCATAAAGGGAACGGGATGCAGGAGAAACTTTTACTCTGGTTTCTCAATCTGCTTCCTGTTGCCGGTTTGAAATTCCTGCAGTTTTCAATGTAAAACCGAGTTGGAGCTTGTACCTCCCAATATATATGTATGGAATGGAGTTGGCAACTGAAAAGAAACTTTGTGTTCCCACAAGCTAGGTCAAGGACGGCTTTCAAACACACTTATCTCTCAGAACTGAGCATGTGGAGAGAAGTTCGTTCATCTAGCCAAAGGGAACGGGTAGCAGGAGAAACTTTTCTCAGGTTTCTCAGTCTGTTTCCTACTGCCGGTTTGAATTTCCTGCAGTTTTCACTGTAAAACCGAGTTGGAGCTAGTACCTCCCCATATATATGTATGGAGTGTAGTTGGCAACTGAAAAGAATCTTTGTGTTCCCAACAAGCTAGATGAAGGACGGCTTTCACACACACTTATCTCTCAGAACTGAGCATGTGGAGAGACGTTCGTTCATCTAGCACAAAGGGAACGGGTTGCAGGAAAACTTTTACTCTGGTTTCTCAGTATGATTCCTAGTGCCGGTTTGAAGTTCCTGCAGTTTTCACTGTAAACACGTGTTGGAGCTAGTACCTCCCCATATATATGAATGGAGTGGAGTTTGCAAGTGAAAAGAAACCTTGTGTTCCCAACAATCTAGTTGAAGGATGGCTTTCACACACTCTTATCTCTCAGAATTGAGAATGTGGAGAGACGTTCGTTCATCTAGCACAAAGGGAACGGGTTGCAGGAGAAAATTTTACGCTGGTTTCTCAGTCTGTATCCTGTTGCCGGTTTGAAGTTCCTGCAGTTTTCACTGTAAAACCGAGTTGGAGCTAGTACCTCCCCATATATATGTATGGATTGGAGTTTGCAACTGAAAAGAAACTATATGTTCCCAAGAAGCTAGGTGAAGGACGGCTTTCACACACACTTATCTCTTAGAACTGAGCATGTGGAGAGGCATTCGTTCATCTAGCACAAATAGAACGAGTTGCAGGAGAAATTTTCTCTGGTTTCTCAGTCTGTTTCCTAGTGCGGGTTTGAAGTTCCTGCAGTTTTCACTGTTAAACCGTGTTGGAGGTAGTACCTCCCCATATATATGTATGGAGTGGAGTTTGCAAGTGAAAAGAAACATTGTGTTCCCAAGAAGCTAGTTGAAGGACGGCTTTCACACACACTTATCTCTCAGAACTGAGCATGTGGAGAGACGTTCGTTCATCTAGCACAAAGGGAACGGGTTGCAGGAAAACTTTTACTCTGGTTTCTCAATCTGTTTCCTGTTGCCGGTTTGAAATTCCTGCAGTTTTCACTGTAAAACCGAGTTGGAGCTAGTACCTCCCCATATATATGTATGGAGTGGAGTTTGCAAGTGAAAAGAAACTTTGTGTTCCCAACAATCTAGGTGAAGGACGGCTTTCAAACACACTTATCTCTCAGAACTGAGCATGTGGAGAGACGTTCGTTCATCTAGCACAAAGGGAACGGGTAGCAGGAGAACCTTTTCTTAGGTTACTCAGTCTGTTTCCTACTGCCGGTTTGAATTTCCTGCAGTTTTCACTGTAAAACCGAGTTGGAGCTAGGACCACCCCATATATATGTATGGAGTGGGGTTGGCAACTGGAAAGAAACTTTGTGTTCCCAACAAGCTAGGTGAAGGACGGCTTTCAAACACACTTATCTCTCAGAACTGAGCATGTGGAGAGACCTTATTTCATCTAGCACAAAGGGAACGGGTTGCAGGAGAAACTTTTACTCTGTTTTCTCAGTCTGTTTCCTAGTGACGGTTTGAAGTTCCTGCAGTTTTCACTGTAAAAACGAGTTGGAGCTAGTACCTCCCAATATATATGTATGGAGTGGATTTTGCAACTGAAAAGAAACTTTGTGTTCCCAACAAGCTAGTTGAAGGACGGCTTTCACACACACATATCTCTCAGAACTGAGCATGTGGGGAGACGTTCGTTCATCTAGCACAAAAGGAAAGGGTTGCAGGAGAAACTTTTACTCTGGTTTCTCAGTCTGTTTCCTGTTGCCGGTTTGAAATTCCTGCAGTTTTCACTGTAAAACCGAGTTGGATCTAGTACATTCCCATATATATGTATGGATTGGAGATGGCAACTGAAAAGAAACTTTGTGTTCCCAACAAGCTAGGTGAAGGACGGCTTTCACACATACTTATCTCTCAGAACTGAGCATGTGGATAGACGTTCGTTCATCTAGCACAAATGGAACGGGTTGCAGGTGAAATTTTACTCTGGTTTCTCAATCTGTTTCCTGTTGCCGGTTAGAAATTCCTGCAGTTTTCACTGTAAAACCGAGTTGGAGCTAGTATCTCCCCATATATATTTATGGATTGGAGTTGGCAACTGAAAAGAAACTTTGTGTTCCCAACAAGCTTGGTGAAGTACGGCTTTCACACACACTAATCTCTCAGAACTGAGCATGTGGAGAGACCTTCTTTCAACTAGCACAATGGGAAAGGGTTGCAGGAGAAACTTTTACTCTGGTATCTCAGTCTGAATCCTGTTGCATGTTTGAAGTTCCTGCAGTTTTCACTGTAAAACCGAGTTGGAGCTAGTACCTCCCCATATATATGTATGGAGTGGAGTTTGCAACTGAAAAGAACTTTGTGTTCCCAAAAAGCTAGGTGAAGGACGGTTCACACACACATATCTCTCAGAACTGAGCATGTGGAGAGACGTTCGTTCATCTAGCACAAAGGGAACGGTCTGCAGGAGAAACTCTACTCTGGTTTCTCTGTCTGTTTCCTAGTGCCGGTTTGAAGTTCCTGCAGTTTTCACTGTAAAACCGAGTTGGAGCTAGTACCTCCCCATATATATCTATGGATTGGATTTTGCAACTAAAAAGAAACTTTGTATTCCCAACAACCTAGTTGAAGGACGGCTATCACACACACTTGTCTCTAAGAACTGAGCATTTGGAGAGACTTTCTTTCATCTAGCACAAAGGGAACGAGTTTCAGTAGAAACTTTTACTCTTGTTTCTCAGTATGTTTCCTAGTGCCGGTTTGAATTTCCTGCAGTTTTCACTGTAAACCCGAGTTGGAGCTAGTACCTCCCCATATATATGAATGGAGTGGAGTTTGCAAGTGAAAAGAAACCTTGTGTTCCCAACAAGCTAGGTGAAGGACGGCTTTCACACACACTTATCTCTCAGAACTGAGCATGTGGAGAGACGTTCGTTCATCTATCATAAAGGGAACGGGATGCAGGAGAAACTTTTACTCTGGTTTCTCAATCTGCTTCCTGTTGCCGGTTTGAAATTCCTGCAGTTTTCACTGTAAAACCGAGTTGGAGGTAGTACATCCCCATATATATGTATGGAATGGAGTTGGCAACTGAAAAGAAACTTTGTGTTCTCAAAAAGCTAGGTCAAGGACGGCTTTCAAACACACTTATCTCTCAGAACTGAGCATGTGGAGAGACCTTCGTTCATATAGCACAAAGGGAACGGGTTGCAGGAAACTTTTACTCTGGTTTCTCACTCTGTTTCCTAGTGCCGGTTTTAAGTTCCTGCAGTTTTCACTGTAAAACCGAGTTGGAGCTAGTACCTCCACATATATATTTTTGGGGTGGAGTTTGCAAGTGAAAAGAAACTTTGTGTTCCCAACAAGCTAGGTGAAGGACTTCTTTCACACACACATATCTCTCAGAACTGAGCATGTGGAGAGACGTTCGTTCATCTAGCACAAAGGGAACGGGTTGCAGGAGAAACTTTTACTCTGGTTTCTCAGTCTGTTTCCTCCTGCCGGTTTGAAGTTCCTGCAGTTTTCACTGTAAAACCGAGTTGGATCTAGTATCTCTCCATATATATGTATGGAGTGGTGTTTGCAACTGAAAAGAAACTTTGTGTTCCAAACAAGCTAGTTGAAGGGCGGTTTTCACACACACTTATCTCTCAGAACTGAGCATGTGGAGAGACTTTCGTTCATCTAGCACAAAGGTAACGGTTTGCAGGTGAAATTTTACTCTGGTTTCTCAATCTGTTTCCTGTTGCCAGTTTAAAATTCCTGCAGTTATCACTGTAAAACAGAGTTGGAGTAAGTACCTCCCCATATATACGTATGGAGTGGAGTTGGCAACTGAAAAGAAACTTTGTGTTCCCAACAAGCTAGGTGAAGGACGGCTTTCACACACACTAATTTCTCAGAACTGAGCATGTGGAGAGACGTTCGTTCATCTAGCACAAAGGGAACGGGCTGCAGGAGAAATTTTACTCTGGTTTCTCAGTCTGTTTCCTACTGCCGGTTTGAAGTTCCTGCAGTTTTCACTGTAAAACCGATTTGGAGCTAGTACCTCCCCATATATATGTATGGAGTGGAGATTGCAAGTGAAAAGAAACTTTGTGTTCCCAACAAGCTAGGTGAAGTGCGACTTTCACACACACTTATGTCTCAGAACTGAGCATGTGGAGAGACTTTCGTTCATCTAGCACAAAGGGAACGGGTTGCAGGAAGAACTTTTACTCTGGTTTCTCTATCTGTTTCTTGTTGCCGGTTTGAAATTCCTGCAGTTTTCACTGTAAAACCGAGATGGAGCTAGTACCTCCCCATATATATGTATGGAGTGGAGTTGGCAACTGAAAAGAAACTTTGTGTTCCCAACAAGCTATGTGAAGGACGGCTTTCACACACACTTATCTCTCAGAACTGAGCATGTGGAGAGTCGTTCGTTCATCTAGCATAAAGGGAACTCGTTGCAGGAGAAAGTTTTACTCTGGTATCTCAGTATGTTTCCTGTTCCCGGTTTGAAGTGCCTGCAATTTTCACTGTAAAACCGAGTTGGAGCTAGTACCTCCCCATATATATGTATGGAGTGGAGTTTGCAAGTGAAAAGAAACTTTATGTTCCCAACAAGCTAGGTGAAGGACGGCTTTCACACACAATTATCTCTCAGAACTGAGCAAGTGGAGAGACGTTCGTTCATCTAGCAAAAAGGGAACGGGTTGCAGGAGAAACTTTTACTCTGGTTTCTCAGTCTGTTTCCTAGTGCCGGATTGAAGTTCCTGCAGTTTTCACTGTAAAACCGATTTGGAGCTAGTATCTCCCCATATATATTTACGGAGTTGATTTGGCAACTGATAAGAAACTTTGTGTTCCCAGCAAGCTACGTGAATGACGGCTTTCACACACACTTATCTCTCAGAACTGAGCATGTGGAGAGACGTTCGTTCATCTAGCACAAAGGGAATGGGTTGCAGGAGAAACTTTTACTCTGGTTTCTCAGTCTTTATCCTCTTGCCGGTTTGTAGTTCCTGCAGTTTTCACTGTAAAACAGAGTTGGAGCTATTACCTCCCCAAAAATATTAATGGAGTGGAGTTTGCAAGTGAAAAGAAACCTTGTGTTCCCAACAAGCTAGGTGAAGGACGGCTTTCACACACACTTATCTCTCAGAACTGAGAATGTGGACAGACGTTCGTTCATCTAGCATAAAGGGAACGGGATGCAGCAGAAACTTTTACTCAGGTTTCTCAGTCTGTTTCCTAATGCCGGTTTGAAGTTACTGCAATTTTCACTGTAAAACCGAGTTTGAGCTAGTACCTCCCCATATATATGTATGGATTGGAGTTTGCAAGTGAAAATAAACTTTGTGTTCCCAACAAGCTAGGTGAAGGACGGCTTTCACACACACTTATCTCTCAGAACTGAGCATGTGGAGAGACTTTCGTTCATCTAGCACAAGGGAACGTGTTGCAGGAGAAACTTTTACTCTGGTTTCTCAATCTGTTTTTGTTGCCGGTTTGAAATTCCTGCAGTTTTCACTGTAAACCGAGTTGGAGCTAGTACCTCCCCATATATATGTATGGAGTGGATTTGGCAACTTAAAGGAAACATTGTGTTCCCAACAAGCTAGGTCAAGACGGCTTTCAAACACACATATCTCTCAGAACTGAGCATGCGGAGAGATCTTCGTTCATCTAGCACAAAGGGAACGGGTTGCAATATAAACTTTTACTCTGGTTTCTCAGTCTGTTTCCTAGTGCCGGTTTGAAGTTCCTGCGTTTTTCACTGTAAAACCGAGTTGGAGCTAGTACCTCCTCATATATATGTATGGAGTGGAGTTTGCAAGTGAAAAGAAACTTTGGGTTCCCAACAAGCTAGGTGAAGGACGGCTTTCACACACACTTATCTCTCAGAACTGAGCAAGTGGAGAGACGTTCTTTCATCTAGCACAAAGGGAACGGGTTGCAGGTGAAACTTTTACTCTGGTTTCTAAGTCTGTTTCCTAGTGCCGGATTGTAGTTCCTGCAGTTTTCAGTGTAAAACCGAGTTGGAGCTAGTACCTCCCCATATATATGTATGGAGTTGTTTTGGCAACTTAAAAGAAACTTTGTGTTCCCAGGAAGCTAGGTGAATGACGGCATTCACACACACTTATCTCTCAGATCTGAGCATGTGGGGAGACGTTCGTTCATCTAGCACAAAGGGAACGGTTTGCAGGAGAAATTTTACTCTGGTTTCTCTGTCTGTTTCCTACTGCCAGTTTGAAGTTCCTGCAGTTTTCACTGTAAAACCGAGTTGGAACTTGTATCTCACCATATATATGTATGGAGTGGAGTTTGCAACTGAAAAGAAACTTTGTGTTCCCAACAAGCTAGTTGAAGGACGGCTTTCACACACAATTATCTCTCAAAACTGAGCATGTGGAGAGACGTTCATTCATCTAGCACAAAGGGAACGGTTTGCAGGAGAATATTTTACTCTGGTTTCTCAGTCTGTATCCTGTTGCCGTTTTGTAGTTCCTGCAGTTTTCACTGTAAAACCGAGTTGGAGCTAGTACCTCCCCATATATATGTATGGAATTGTTTTGGCAACTGAAAAGAAACTTTATGTTCCGAAGAAGCTAGGTGAAGGACGGCTTTCACACACACTTATCTCTCAGAACTGAGCATGTGGAGAGACATTCGTTCTTCTAGAACAAAGGGAACGGGTAGCAGTAGAAACTTTTCTCTGGTTTCTCAGTCTGTTTCCTAGTGCGGGTTTGAAGTTCCTGCAGTTTTCACTGCTAAACCGTGTAGGAGGTAGTACCTCCCATATGTATGTATGCAGTGGAGTTTGCAAGTGAAAAGAAACTTTGTGTTCCCAAGAAGCTAGTTGAAGGACGGCTTTCACACACACTTATCTCTCAGAACTGAGCATGTGGAGAGACGTTCGTTCATCTAGCACAAAGGGAACTGTTTACAGGAGAAACTTTTAATCTGGTTTCTCAATCTGTTTCCTGTTGCCGGTTTGAAATTTCTGCAGTTTTCACTGTAAAACCGAGTTGGAGCTACTACCTCCCCATATATATGTATGGATTGGAGTTGGCAACTGAAAAGAAACTTTGTGTTCCCAACAAGCTAGGTGAAGGACGGCTTTCACACACACTTATCTCTCAGAACTGAGCATTTGGAGAGACTTTCGTTCATCTAGCACAAGGGAACGGGTTGCAGGAGAAACTTTTACTCTGGTTTCTCAATCTGTTTCTTGTTGCCGGTTTGAAATTCCTGCAGTTTTCACTGTAAACCGAGTTGGAGCTAGTACCTCCCCATATATATGTATGGAGTGGATTTGGCAACTTAAAAGAAACATTGTGTTCCCAACAAGCTAGGTCAAAACGGCTTTCAAACACACATATCTCTCAGAACTGAGCATGCGGAGAGATCTTCGTTCATCTAGCACAAAGGGAACGGTTTGCAATATAAACTTTTACTCTGGTTTCTCAGTCTGTTTCCTAGTGCCGGTTTGAAGTTCCTGCGTTTTTCACTGTAAAACCGAGTTGGAGCTAGTACCTCCTCATATATATGTATGGAGTGGAGTTTGCAAGTGAAAAGAAACTTTGGGTTCCCAACAAGCTAGGTGAAGGACGGCTTTCACACACACTTATCTCTCAGAACTGAGCAAGTGGAGAGACGTTCTTTCATCTAGCACAAAGGGAACGGGTTGCAGGTGAAACTTTTACTCTGGTTTCTAAGTCTGTTTCCTAGTGCCGGATTGTAGTTCCTGCAGTTTTCACTGTAAAACCGAGTTGGAGCTAGTACCTCCCCATATATATGTATGGAGTTGTTTTGGCAACTGAAAAGAAACTTTGTGTTCCCAGGAAGCTAGGTGAATGACGGCTTTCACACACAGTTATCTCTCAGAACTGAGCATGTGGGGAGACGTTCGTTCATCTAGCACAAAGGGAACGGTTTGCAGGAGAAATTTTACTCTGGTTTCTCTGTCTGTTTCTTGTTGCCGGTTTGAAATTCCTGCAGTTTTCACTGTAAAACCGAGATGGAGCTAGTACCTCCCCATATATATGTATGGAGTGGAGTTGGCAACTGAAAAGAAACTTTGTGTTCCCAACAAGCTATGTGAAGGACGGCTTTCACACACACTTATCTCTCAGAACTGAGCATGTGGAGAGTCGTTCGTTCATCTAGCATAAAGGGAACTCGTTGCAGGAGAAAGTTTTACTCTGGTATCTCAGTATGTTTCCTGTTGCCGGTTTGAAGTGCCTGCAATTTTCACTGTAAAACCGAGTTGGAGCTGGTACCTCCCCATATATATGTATGGAGTGGAGTTTGCAAGTGAAAAGAAACTTTATGTTCCCAACAAGCTAGGTGAAGGACGGCTTTCACACACAATTATCTCTCAGAACTGAGCAAGTGGAGAGACGTTCGTTCATCTAGCAAAAAGGGAACGGGTTGCAGGAGAAACTTTTACTCTGGTTTCTCAGTCTGTTTCCTAGTGCCGGATTGAAGTTCCTGCAGTTTTCACTGTAAAACCGATTTGGAGCTAGTATCTCCCCATATATATTTACGGAGTTGATTTGGCAACTGATAAGAAACTTTGTGTTCCCAGCAAGCTACGTGAATGACGGCTTTCACACACACTTATCTCTCAGAACTGAGCATGTGGAGAGACGTTCGTTCATCTAGCACAAAGGGAATGGGTTGCAGGAGAAACTTTTACTCTGGTTTCTCAGTCTTTATCCTCTTGCCGGTTTGTAGTTCCTGCAGTTTTCACTGTAAAACAGAGTTGGAGCTATTACCTCCCCAAAAATATTAATGGAGTGGAGTTTGCAAGTGAAAAGAAACCTTGTGTTCCCAACAAGCTAGGTGAAGGGCGGCTTTCACACACACTTATCTCTCAGAACTGAGAATGTGGACAGACGTTCGTTCATCTAGCATAAAGGGAACGGGATGCAGGAGAAACTTTTACTCAGGTTTCTCAGTCTGTTTCCTAATGCCGGTTTGAAGTTACTGCAATTTTCACTGTAAAACCGAGTTTGAGCTAGTACCTCCCCATATATATGTATGGATTGGAGTTTGCAAGTGAAAATAAACTTTGTGTTCCCAACAAGCTAGGTGAAGGACGGCTTTCACACACACTTATCTCTCAGAACTGAGCATGTGGAGAGACTTTCGTTCATCTAGCACAAGGGAACGTGTTGCAGGAGAAACTTTTACTCTGGTTTCTCAATCTGTTTTTGTTGCCGGTTTGAAATTCCTGCAGTTTTCACTGTAAACCGAGTTGGAGCTAGTACCTCCCCATATATATGTATGGAGTGGAGTTGGCAACTTAAAGGAAACATTGTGTTCCCAACAAGCTAGGTCAAGACGGCTTTCAAACACACATATCTCTCAGAACTGAGCATGCGGAGAGATCTTCGTTCATCTAGCACAAAGGGAACGGGTTGCAATATAAACTTTTACTCTGGTTTCTCAGTCTGTTTCCTAGTGCCGGTTTGAAGTTCCTGCGTTTTTCACTGTAAAACCGAGTTGGAGCTAGTACCTCCTCATATATATGTATGGAGTGGAGTTTGCAAGTGAAAAGAAACTTTGGGTTCCCAACAAGCTAGGTGAAGGACGGCTTTCACACACACTTATCTCTCAGAACTGAGCAAGTGGAGAGACGTTCTTTCATCTAGCACAAAGGGAACGGGTTGCAGGTGAAACTTTTACTCTGGTTTCTAAGTCTGTTTCCTAGTGCCGGATTGTAGTTCCTGCAGTTTTCAGTGTAAAACCGAGTTGGAGCTAGTACCTCCCCATATATATGTATGGAGTTGTTTTGGCAACTTAAAAGAAACTTTGTGTTCCCAGGAAGCTAGGTGAATGACGGCTTTCACACACACTTATATCTCAGATCTGAGCATGTGGGGAGACGTTCGTTCATCTAGCACAAAGGGAACGGTTTGCAGGAGAAATTTTACTCTGGTTTCTCTGTCTGTTTCCTACTGCCAGTTTGAAGTTCCTGCAGTTTTCACTGTAAAACCGAGTTGGAACTTGTATCTCACCATATATATGTATGGAGTGGAGTTTGCAACTGAAAAGAAACTTTGTGTTCCCAAAAAGCTAGTTGAAGGACGGCTTTCACACACAATTATCTCTCAAAACTGAGCATGTGGAGAGACGTTCATTCATCTAGCACAAAGGGAACGGTTTGCAGGAGAATATTTTACTCTGGTTTCTCAGTCTGTATCCTGTTGCCGTTTTGTAGTTCCTGCAGTTTTCACTGTAAAACCGAGTTGGAGCTAGTACCTCCCCATATATATGTATGGAGTTGTTTTGGCAACTGAAAAGAAACTTTATGTTCCGAAGAAGCTAGGTGAAGGACGGCTTTCACACACACTTATCTCTCAGAACTGAGCATGTGGAGAGACATTCGTTCATCTAGAACAAAGGGAACGGGTAGCAGTAGAAACTTTTCTCTGGTTTCTCAGTCTGTTTCCTAGTGCGGGTTTGAAGTTCCTGCAGTTTTCACTGCTAAACCGTGTAGGAGGTAGTACCTCCCATATGTATGTATGCAGTGGAGTTTGCAAGTGAAAAGAAACTTTGTGTTCCCAAGAAGCTAGTTGAAGGACGGCTTTCACACACACTTATCTCTCAGAACTGAGCATGTGGAGAGACTTTCGTTCATCTAGCACAAAGGGAACTGTTTACAGGAGAAACTTTTAATCTGGTTTCTCAATCTGTTTCCTGTTGCCGGTTTGAAATTTCTGCAGTTTTCACTGTAAAACCGAGTTGGAGCTACTACCTCCCCATATATATGTATGGATTGGAGTTGGCAACTGAAAAGAAACTTTGTGTTCCCAACAAGCTAGGTGAAGGACGGCTTTCACACACACTTATCTCTCAGAACTGAGCATTTGGAGAGACTTTCGTTCATCTAGCACAAGGGAACGGGTTGCAGGAGAAACTTTTACTCTGGTTTCTCAATCTGTTTCTTGTTGCCGGTTTGAAATTCCTGCAGTTTTCACTGTAAACCGAGTTGGAGCTAGTACCTCCCCATATATATGTATGGAGTGGATTTGGCAACTTAAAAGAAACATTGTGTTCCCAACAAGCTAGGTCAAGACGGCTTTCAAACACACATATCTCTCAGAACTGAGCATGCGGAGAGATCTTCGTTCATCTAGCACAAAGGGAACGGTTTGCAATATAAACTTTTACTCTGGTTTCTCAGTCTGTTTCCTAGTGCCGGTTTGAAGTTCCTGCGTTTTTCACTGTAAAACCGAGTTGGAGCTAGTACCTCCTCATATATATGTATGGAGTGGAGTTTGCAAGAGAAAAGAAACTTTGGGTTCCCAACAAGCTAGGTGAAGGACGGCTTTCACACACACTTATCTCTCAGAACTGAGCAAGTGGAGAGACGTTCTTTCATCTAGCACAAAGGGAACGGGTTGCAGGTGAAACTTTTACTCTGGTTTCTAAGTCTGTTTCCTAGTGCCGGATTGTAGTTCCTGCAGTTTTCACTGTAAAACCGAGTTGGAGCTAGTACCTCCCCATATATATGTATGGAGTTGTTTTGGCAACTGAAAAGAAACTTTGTGTTCCCAGGAAGCTAGGTGAATGACGGCTTTCACACACAGTTATCTCTCAGAACTGAGCATGTGGGGAGACGTTCGTTCATCTAGCACAAAGGGAACGGTTTGCAGGAGAAATTTTACTCTGGTTTCTCTGTCTGTTTCCTACTGCCGGTTTGAAGTTCCTGCAGTTTCCACTGTAAAACCGAGTTGGAGCTAGTACCTCCTCATATATATGTATGGAGTGGAGTTTGCAAGTGAAAAGAAACTTTGGGTTCCCAACAAGCTAGGTGAAGGACGGCTTTCACACACACTTATCTCTCAGATCTGAGCAAGTGGAGAGACGTTCTTTCATCTAGCACAAAGGGAACGGGTTGCAGGTGAAACTTTTACTCTGGTTTCTAAGTCTGTTTCCTAGTGCCGGATTGTAGTTCCTGCAGTTTTCACTGTAAAACCGAGTTGGAGCTAGTACCTCCCCATATATATGTATGGAGTTGTTTTGGCAACTGAAAAGAAACTTTGTGTTCCCAGGAAGCTAGGTGAATGACGGCTTTCACACACAGTTATCTCTCAGAACTGAGCATGTGGGGAGACGTTCGTTCATCTAGCACAAAGGGAACGGTTTGCAGGAGAAATTTTACTCTGGTTTCTCTGTCTGTTTCCTACTGCCGGTTTGAAGTTCCTGCAGTTTTCACTGTAAAACCGAGTTGGAACTTGTATCTCACCATATATATGTATGGAGTGGAGTTTGCAACTGAAAAGAAACTTTGTGTTCCCAACAAGCTAGTTGAAGTACGGCTTTCACACACACTTATCTCTCAAAACTGAGCGTGTGGAGAGACGTTCATTCATCTAGCACAAAGGGAACGGTTTGCAGGAGAATATTTTACTCTGGTTTCTCAGTCTGTATCCTGTTGCCGTTTTGTAGTTCCTGCAGTTTTCACTGTAAAACCGAGTTGGAGCTAGTACCTCCCCATATATATGTATGGAGTGGAGTTTGCAACTGAAAAGAAACTTTATGTTCCGAAGAAGCTAGGTGAAGGACGGCTTTCACACACACTTATCTCTCAGAACTGAGCATGTGGAGAGACATTCGTTCATCTAGAACAAAGGGAACGGGTAGCAGGAGAAACTTTTCTCTGGTTCCTCAGTCTGTTTCCTAGTGCGGGTTTGAAGTTCCTGCAGTTTTCACTGCTAAACCGTGTAGGAGGTAGTACCTCCCCATATGTATGTATGCAGTGGAGTTTGCAAGTGAAAAGAAACTTTGTGTTCCCAAGAAGCTAGGTGAAGGACGGCTTTCACACACACTTATCTCTCAGAACTGAGCATGTGGAGAGACGTTCGTTCATCTAGCACAAAGGGAACGGTTTACAGGAGAAACTTTTACTCTGGTTTCTCAATCTGTTTCCTGTTGCCGGTTTGAAATTTCTGCAGTTTTCACTGTAAAACCGAGTTGGAGCTACTACCTCCCCATATATATGTATGGATTGGAGTTGGCAACTGAAAAGAAACTTTGTGTTCCCAACAAGCTAGGTGAAGGACGGCTTTCACACACACTTATCTCTCAGAACTGAGCATTTGGAGAGACTTTCGTTCATCTAGCACAAGGGAACGGGTTGCAGGAGAAACTTTTACTCTGGTTTCTCAATCTGTTTCTTGTTGCCGGTTTGAAATTCCTGCAGTTTTCACTGTAAACCGAGTTGGAGCTAGTACCTCCCCATATATATGTATGGAGTGGAGTTGGCAACTTAAAAGAAACATTGTGTTCCCAACAAGCTAGGTCAAGACGGCTTTCAAACACACATATCTCTCAGAACTGAGCATGCGGAGAGATCTTCGTTCATCTAGCACAAAGGGAACGGTTTGCAATATAAACTTTTACTCTGGTTTCTCAGTCTGTTTCCTAGTGCCGGTTTGAAGTTCCTGCGTTTTTCACTGTAAAACCGAGTTGGAGCTAGTACCTCCTCATATATATGTATGGAGTGGAGTTTGCAAGTGAAAAGAAACTTTGGGTTCCCAACAAGCTAGGTGAAGGACGGCTTTCACACACACTTATCTCTCAGAACTGAGCAAGTGGAGAGACGTTCTTTCATCTAGCACAAAGGGAACGGGTTGCAGGTGAAACTTTTACTCTGGTTTCTAAGTCTGTTTCCTAGTGCCGGATTGTAGTTCCTGCAGTTTTCACTGTAAAACCGAGTTGGAGCTAGTACCTCCCCATATATATGTATGGAGTTGTTTTGGCAACTGAAAAGAAACTTTGTGTTCCCAGGAAGCTAGGTGAATGACGGCTTTCACACACAGTTATCTCTCAGAACTGAGTATGTGGGGAGACGTTCGTTCATCTAGCACAAAGGGAACGGTTTGCAGGAGAAATTTTACTCTGGTTTCTCTGTCTGTTTCCTACTGCCGGTTTGAAGTTCCTGCAGTTTTCACTGTAAAACCGAGTTGGAACTTGTATCTCACCATATATATGTATGGAGTGGAGTTTGCAACTGAAAAGAAACTTTGTGTTCCCAACAAGCTAGTTGAAGGACGGCTTTCACACACACTTATCTCTCAAAACTGAGCATGTGGAGAGACGTTCATTCATCTAGCACAAAGGGAACGGTTTGCAGGAGAAAATTTTACTCTGGTTTCTCAGTCTGTATCCTGTTGCCGTTTTGTAGTTCCTGCAGTTTTCACTGTAAAACCGAGTTGGAGCTAGTACCTCCCCATATATATGTATGGAGTGGAGTTTGCAACTGAAAAGAAACTTTATGTTCCGAAGAAGCTAGGTGAAGGACGGCTTTCACACACACATATCTCTCAGAACTGAGCATGTGGAGAGACATTCTTTCATCTAGAACAAAGGGAACGAGTAGCAGGAGAAACTTTTCTCTGGTTTCTCAGTCTGTTTCCTAGTGCGGGTTTGAATTTCCTGCAGTTTTCACTGCTAAACCGTGTTGGAGGTAGTACCTCCCCATATGTATGTATGCAGTGGAGTTTGCAAGTGAAAAGGAACTTTGTGTTCCCAACAAGCTAGGTGAAGGACGGCTTTCACACACACTTATCTCTCAGAACTGAGCAAGTGGAGAGACGTTCTTTCATCTAGCACAAAGGGAACGGGTTGCAGGTGAAACTTTTACTCTGGTTTCTAAGTCTGTTTCCTAGTGCCGGATTGTAGTTCCTGCAGTTTTCACTGTAAAACCGAGTTGGAGCTAGTACCTCCCCATATATATGTATGGAGTTGTTTTGGCAACTGAAAAGAAACTTTGTGTTCCCAGGAAGCTAGGTGAATGACGGCTTTCACACACAGTTATCTCTCAGAACTGAGTATGTGGGGAGACGTTCGTTCATCTAGCACAAAGGGAACGGTTTGCAGGAGAAATTTTACTCTGGTTTCTCTGTCTGTTTCCTACTGCCGGTTTGAAGTTCCTGCAGTTTTCACTGTAAAACCGAGTTGGAACTTGTATCTCACCATATATATGTATGGAGTGGAGTTTGCAACTGAAAAGAAACTTTGTGTTCCCAACAAGCTAGTTGAAGGACGGCTTTCACACACACTTATCTCTCAAAACTGAGCATGTGGAGAGACGTTCATTCATCTAGCACAAAGGGAACGGTTTGCAGGAGAAAATTTTACTCTGGTTTCTCAGTCTGTATCCTGTTGCCGTTTTGTAGTTCCTGCAGTTTTCACTGTAAAACCGAGTTGGAGCTAGTACCTCCCCATATATATGTATGGAGTGGAGTTTGCAACTGAAAAGAAACTTTATGTTCCGAAGAAGCTAGGTGAAGGACGGCTTTCACACACACATATCTCTCAGAACTGAGCATGTGGAGAGACATTCTTTCATCTAGAACAAAGGGAACGAGTAGCAGGAGAAACTTTTCTCTGGTTTCTCAGTCTGTTTCCTAGTGCGGGTTTGAATTTCCTGCAGTTTTCACTGCTAAACCGTGTTGGAGGTAGTACCTCCCCATATGTATGTATGCAGTGGAGTTTGCAAGTGAAAAGGAACTTTGTGTTCCCAACAAGCTAGGTGAAGGACGGCTTTCACACACACTTATCTCTCAGAACTGAGCATGTGGAGAGACGTTCGTTCATCTAGCACAAAGGGAACGGTTTACAGGAGAAAATTTTACTCTGGTTTCTCAATCTGTTTCCTGTTGCCGGTTTGAAATTCCTGCAGTTTTCACTGTAAAACCGAGTTGGAGCTACTACCTCCCCATATATATGTATGGAGTGGAGTTGGCAACTGAAAAGAAACTTTGTGTTCCCAACAAGCTAGGTGAAGGACGGCTTTCACACACACATATCTCTCAGAACTGAGAATGTGGAGAGAAGTTCGTTCATCTAGCAAAAATGGAACGGATTGCAGGTGAAACTTTTACTCTAGTTTCTCAATCTGTTTCCTGTTGCCGGTTTGAAATTCCTGCGGTTTTCACTGTAAAACCGAGTTGGAGCTAGTACCTCCCCATATATATGTATGGAGTGGAGTTTGCAACTGAAAAGAAACTTTGTGTTCCCAACAAGCTAGGTGAAGGACGGCTTTCACACACACATATATCTCAGAAATTAGCATGTGGAGAGACGTTCGTTCATCTAGCACAAAGGGAACGGGTTGCAGGAGAAACTTTTACTCTGGATTCTCAGTCTGTTTCCTAGTTCCGGTTTGATGTTCCTGCAGTTTTCACTGTAAAACCGAGTTGGAGCTAGTACCTCCCCATATATATGTATGGAATGGAGTTTGCAACTAAAAAGAAACTTTGTTTTCCCAACAAGCTAGGTGAAGGACGGCTTTCACACACACTTATCTCTCAGAACTGAGCATGTGGAGAGACATTCTTTCATCTAGCACAAAGGGAACGGTTTGCAGGAGAAACTTTACTCTGGTTTCTCAGTCTGTTTCCTAGAGCCGGTTTGAAGTTCCTGCAGTTTTTACTGTAAAACCGAGTTGGAGATAGAACCTCCCCATATATATGTATGGAGTAGAGTTTGCAACAGAAGAAACTTTGTGTTCCCAACAAGCTAGGTGAAGGACGGCTTTCACACACACTTATCTCTGAGAACTGAGCAAGTGGAGAGACGTTCTTTCATCTAGCACACATGGAACGGTTTGCAGGAGAAACTTTTACTCTGGTTTCTCAGTCTGTTTCCTAGTGCCGGATTGAAGTTCCTGCAGTTTTCATTGTAAAACCGAGTTGGAGCTATTACCTCCCCATACATATGTAAGGAGTTGATTTGGCAACTGAAAAGAAACTTTGTGTTCTCAGCAAGCTATTTGAATGACGGCTTTCACACACACTTATCTCTCAGAACTGAGCATGTGGAGAGACGTTCGTTCATATAGCACTAAGGGAACGGTTTGCAGGAGAAATTTTACTCTGGTTTCTCAGTATGTTTCCTGTTGCCGGTTTGAAGTTCCTGCAATTTTCACTATAAAACCGAGTTGGAACTTGTATCTCACCATATATATGTATGGAGTGGAGTTTGCAACTGAAAAGAAACTTTGTGTTCCCAACAAGCTAGGTGAAGGACGGCTTTCACACACACTTATCTCTCAAAACTGAGCATGTGGAGAGACGTTCGTTCATCTAGCACAAACGGAACGGTTTGCAGGAGAAAATTTTACTCTGGTTTCTCAGTCTTTATCCTGTTGCCGGTTTGTAGTTCCTGCAGTTTTCACTGTAAAACAGAGTTGGAGCTAGTACCTCCCCATATATATGTATGGAGTGGAATTTGCAACTGAAAAGAAACTTTGTGTTCCCAACAAGCTAGGTGAAGGACGGCTTTCACACACACTTATCTCTCAGAACTGAGCATGTGGAGAGACATTCTTTCATCTAGCACAAAGGGAACGGTTTGGAGGAGAAAACTTTACTCTGGTTTCTCAGTCTGTTTCCTAGTGTCGGTTTGAATTTCCTGCAGTTTTCACTGTAAAACAGATTTGGGGCTAGTACCTCCCCATATATATGTATGGAGTGGAGTTTGCAACTGAAAAGAAACTTTGTGTTCCCAAAAAGCTAGGTGAAGGACGGCTTTCACACACACTAATCTCTCAGAACTGAGCATGTGGAGAGACGTTCGTTCATCTAACACAAACGGAACGGGTTGCAGGGGAAACTTATACTCTGGTTTCTCAGTCTGTTTCCTGTTGCCGGTTTGAAGTTCCTGCAGTTTTCACTGTAAAACCGAGTTGGAGCTTGTATCACACCATATATATGTAGGGGTGGGGTTTGCAACTGAAAAGAAACTTTGTGTTCCCAACAAGCTAGGTGAAGGACGGCTTTCACACACACTTATCTCTCAGAACTGAGCATGTGGAGAGACGTTCGTTCATCTAGCACAATGGGAACGGGTTGCAGGAGAAACTTTTACTCTGGTATCTCAGTCTGTATCCTGTTGCCGGTTTGTAGTTCCTGCAGTTTTCACTGTAAAACCGAGTTGGAGCTAGTACCTCCCCATATATATATATGGAGTGGAGTTTGCAAATGAAAAGAAACTTTGTGTTCCCAACAAGCTAGGTGAAGGACGGCTTTCACACACACTTATCTCTCAGAACTGAGCATGTTGAGAGACTTTTGTTCATCTAGCACAAAGGGAACGGGTTGCAGGGGAAACTTTTACTCTGGTTTCTCAATCTGTTTCCTGTTGCCGGTTTGAAATTCCTGCAGATTTCAGTGTAAAACCGAGTTGGAGCTTGTACTTCCCCATATATATGTATGGAGTGGTGTTTGCAAGTGAAAAGAAACTTTGTGTTCCCAACAAGCTAGGTGAAAAACGGCTTTCAAACACACTTATCTCTCGAACTGAGCATGTGGAGAGACGTTCGTTCATCTAGCACAAAGGGAATGGGTTGCAGGAGAAACTTTTACTCTGGTTTCTCAGTCTTTATCCTCTTGCCGGTTTGTAGTTCCTGCAGTTTTCACTGTAAAACAGATTTGGAGCTATTACCTCCCCATATATATGAATGGAGTGGAGTTTGCAAGTGAAAAGAAACCTTGTGTTCCCAACAAGCTAGGTGAAGGACGGCTTTCACACACACATATCTCTCAGAACTGAGAATGTGGAGAGACGTTCGAACATCTAGCATAAAGGGAACGGGATGCAGGAGAAATTTTACTCAGGTTTCTCAGTCTGTTTCCTACTGCCGGTTTGAAGTTCCTGCAATTTTCACTGTAAAACCGAGTTGGAGCTAGTACCTCCCCATATATATGTATGGATTGGAGTTTGCAAGTGAAAAGAAACTTTGTGTTCCCAACAAGCTAGGTGAAGGACGGCTTTCACACACACTTATCTCTCAGAACTGAGCATGTGGAGAGACGTTCGTTCATCTAGCACAAGGGAACGGGTTGCAGGAGAAACTTTTACTCTGGTTTCTCAATCTGTTTCTTGTTGCCGGTTTGAAATTCCTGCAGTTTTCACTGTAAAACCGAGTTGGAGCTAGTACCTCCCCATATATATGTATGGAGTGGAGTTGGCAACTGAAAAGAAACTTTGGGTTCCCAACAAGCTAGGTCAAGACGGCTTTCAAACACACATATCTCTCAGAACTGAGCATGCGGAGAGATCTTCGTTCATCTAGCACAAAGGGAACGGTTAGCAATAGAAACTTTTACTCTGGTTTCTCAGTCTGTTTCCTAGTGCCGGTTTGAAGTTCCTGCAGTTTTCACTGTAAAACCGAGTTGGAGCTAGTACCTCCTCATATATATGTATGGAGTGGAGTTTGCAACTGAACAGAAACTTTGGGTTCCCAAGAAGCTAGGTGAAGGACGGCTTTCACACACACTTATCTCTCAGAACTGAGCATGTGGAGAGACGTTCGTTCATCTAGCACAAAGGGAACGGTTTACAGGAGAAACTTTTACTCTGGTTTCTCAATCTGTTTCCTGTTGCCGGTTTGAAATTTCTGCAGTTTTCACTGTAAAACCGAGTTGGAGCTACTACCTCCCCATATATATGTATGTATTGGAGTTGGCAACTGAAAAGAAACTTTGTGTTCCCAACAAGCTAGGTGAAGGACGGCTTTCACACACACTTATCTCTCAGAACTGAGCATTTGGAGAGACTTTCGTTCATCTAGCACAAGGGAACGGGTTGCAGGAGAAACTTTTACTCTGGTTTCTCAATCTGTTTCTTGTTGCCGGTTTGAAATTCCTGCAGATTTCACTGTAAACCGAGTTGGAGCTAGTACCTCCCCATATATATGTATGGAGTGGAGTTGGCAACTTAAAAGAAACATTGTGTTCCCAACAAGCTAGGTCAAGACGGCTTTCAAACACACATATCTCTCAGAACTGAGCATGCGGAGAGATCTTCGTTCATCTAGCACAAAGGGAACGGTTTGCAATATAAACTTTTACTCTGGTTTCTCAGTCTGTATCCTGTTGCCGTTTTGTAGTTCCTGCAGTTTTCACTGTAAAACCGAGTTGGAGCTAGTACCTCCCCATATATATGTATGGAATGGAGTTTGCAACTAAAAAGAAACTTTGTTTTCCCAACAAGCTAGGTGAAGGACGGCTTTCACACACACTTATCTCTCAGAACTGAGCATGTGGAGAGACATTCTTTCATCTAGCACAAAGGGAACGGTTTGCAGGAGAAACTTTACTCTGGTTTCTCAGTCTGTTTCCTAGAGCCGGTTTGAAGTTCCTGCAGTTTTTACTGTAAAACCGAGTTGGAGATAGAACCTCCCCATATATATGTATGGAGTAGAGTTTGCAACAGAAGAAACTTTGTGTTCCCAACAAGCTAGGTGAAGGACGGCTTTCACACACACTTATCTCTGAGAACTGAGCAAGTGGAGAGACGTTCTTTCATCTAGCACAAATGGAACGGGTTGCAGGAGAAATTTTACTCTGGATTCTCAGTCTGTTTCCTAGTGCCGGATTGAAGTTCCTGCAGTTTTCACTGTAAAACCGAGTTGGAGCTATTACCTCCCCATATATATGTAAGGAGTTGATTTGGCAAATGAAAAGAAACTTTGTGTTCCCAGCAAGCTATTTGAATGACGGCTTTCACACACACTTATCTCTCAGAACTGAGCATGTGGAGAGACGTTCGTTCATATAGCACTAAGGGAACGGTTTGCAGGAGAAATTTTACTCTGGTTTCTCAGTATGTTTCCTGTTGCCGGTTTGAAGTTCCTGCAATTTTCACTATAAAACCGAGTTGGAACTTGTATCTCACCATATATATGTATGGAGTGGAGTTTGCAACTGAAAAGAAACTTTGTGTTCCCAACAAGCTAGGTGAAGGACGGCTTTCACACACACTTATCTCTCAAAACTGAGCATGTGGAGAGACGTTCGTTCATCTAGCACAAACGGAACGGTTTGCAGGAGAAAATTTTACTCTGGTTTCTCAGTCTTTATCCTGTTGCCGGTTTGTAGTTCCTGCAGTTTTCACTGTAAAACAGAGTTGGAGCTAGTACCTCCCCATATATATGTATGGAGTGGAATTTGCAACTGAAAAGAAACTTTGTGTTCCCAACAAGCTAGGTGAAGGACGGCTTTCACACACACTTATCTCTCAGAACTGAGCATGTGGAGAGACATTCTTTCATCTAGCTCAAAGGGAACGGTTTGGAGGAGAAAACTTTACTCTGGTTTCTCAGTCTGTTTCCTAGTGTCGGTTTGAATTTCCTGCAGTTTTCACTGTAAAACAGATTTGGGGCTAGTACCTCCCCATATATATGTATGGAGTGGAGTTTGCAACTGAAAAGAAACTTTGTGTTCCCAAAAAGCTAGGTGAAGGACGGCTTTCACACACACTAATCTCTCAGAACTGAGCATGTGGAGAGACGTTCGTTCATCTAACACAAACGGAACGGGTTGCAGGGGAAATTTATACTCTGGTTTCTCAGTCTGTTTCCTGTTGCCGGTTTAAAGTTCCTGCAGTTTTCACTGTAAAACCGAGTTGGAGCTTGTATCACACCATATATATGTAGGGGTGGGGTTTGCAACTGAAAAGAAACTTTGTGTTCCCAACAAGCTAGGTGAAGGACGGCTTTCACACACACTTATCTCTCAGAACTGAGCATGTGGAGAGACGTTCGTTCATCTAGCACAATGGGAACGGGTTGCAGGAGAAACTTTTACTCTGGTATCTCAGTCTGTATCCTGTTGCCGGTTTGTAGTTCCTGCAGTTTTCACTGTAAAACCGAGTTGGAGCTAGTACCTCCCCATATATATATATGGAGTGGTGTTTGCAACAGAAAAGAAACTTTGGGTTCCCAAGAAGCTAGGTGAAGGACGGCTTTCACACACACTTATCTCTCAGAACTGAGCATGTGGAGAGACGTTCGTTCATCTAGCACAAAGGGAACGGTTTACAGGAGAAACTTTTACTCTGGTTTCTCAATCTGTTTCCTGTTGCCGGTTTGAAATTTCTGCAGTTTTCACTGTAAAACCGAGTTGGAGCTACTACCTCCCCATATATATGTATGGATTGGAGTTGGCAACTGAAAAGAAACTTTGTGTTCCCAACAAGCTAGGTGAAGGACGGCTTTCACACACACTTATCTCTCAGAACTGAGCATGTGGAGAGACGTTCGTTCATCTAGCACAAGGGAACGGGTTGCAGGAGAAACTTTTACTCTGGTTTCTCAATCTGTTTCTTGTTGCCGGTTTGAAATTCCTGCAGATTTCACTGTAAACCGAGTTGGAGCTAGTACCTCCCCATATATATGTATGGAGTGGAGTTGGCAACTTAAAGAAACATTGTGTTCCCAACAAGCTAGGTCAAGACGGCTTTCAAACACACATATCTCTCAGAACTGAGCATGCGGAGAGATCTTCGTTCATCTAGCACAAAGGGAACGGTTTGCAATATAAACTTTTACTCTGGTTTCTCAGTCTGTTTCCTAGTGCCGGTTTGAAGTTCCTGCAGTTTTCACTGTAAAACCGAGTTGGAACTTGTATCTCACCATATATATGTATGGAGTGGAGTTTGCAACTGAAAAGAAACTTTGTGTTCCCAACAAGCTAGTTGAAGGACGGCTTTCACACACACTTATCTCTCAAAACTGAGCATGTGGAGAGACGTTCATTCATCTAGCACAAAGGGAACGGTTTGCAGGAGAAAATTTTACTCTGGTTTCTCAGTCTGTATCCTGTTGCCGTTTTGTAGTTCCTGCAGTTTTCACTGTAAAACCGAGTTGGAGCTAGTACCTCCCCATATATATGTATTCAGTGGAGTTTGCAACTGAAAAGAAACTTTATGTTCCGAAGAAGCTAGGTGAAGGACGGCTTTCACACACACATATCTCTCAGAACTGAGCATGTGGAGAGACATTCTTTCATCTAGAACAAAGGGAACGAGTAGCAGGAGAAACTTTTCTCTGGTTTCTCAGTCTGTTTCCTAGTGCGGGTTTGAATTTCCTGCAGTTTTCACTGCTAAACCGTGTTGGAGTTAGTACCTCCCCATATGTATGTATGCAGTGGAGTTTGCAAGTGAAAAGGAACTTTGTGTTCCCAACAAGCTAGGTGAAGGACGGCTTTCACACACACTTATCTCTCAGAACTGAGCATGTGGAGAGACGTTCGTTCATCTAGCACAAAGGGAACGGTTTACAGGAGAAACTTTTACTCTGGTTTCTCAATCTGTTTCCTGTTGCCGGTTTGAAATTCCTGCAGTTTTCACTGTAAAACCGAGTTGGAGCTAGTACCTCCCCATATATATGTATGGAGTGGAGTTGGCAACTGAAAAGAAACTTTGTGTTCCCAACAAGCTAGGTGAAGGACGGCTTTCACACACACATATCTGTCAGAACTGAGAATGTGGAGAGAAGTTCGTTCATCTAGCAAAAATGGAACGGATTGCAGGTGAAACTTTTACTCTGGTTTCTCAATTTGTTTCCTGTTGCCGGTTTGAAATTCCTGCAGTTTTCACTGTAAAACCGAGTTGGAGCTAGTACCTCCCCATATATATGTATGGAGTGGAGTTTGCAACTGAAAAGAAACTTTGTGTTCCCAACAAGCTAGGTGAAGGACGGCTTTCACACACACATATATCTCAGAAATTAGCATGTGGAGAGACGTTCGTTCATCTAGCACAAAGGGAACGGGTTGCAGGAGAAACTTTTACTCTGGATTCTCAGTCTGTTTCCTAGTGCCGGTTTGATGTTCCTGCAGTTTTCACTGTAAAACCGAGTTGGAGCTAGTACCTCCCCATATATATGTATGGAATGGAGTTTGCAACTAAAAAGAAACTTTGTTTTCCCAACAAGCTAGGTGAAGGACGGCTTTCACACACACTTATCTCTCAGAACTGAGCATGTGGAGAGACATTCTTTCATCTAGCACAAAGGGAACGGTTTGCAGGAGAAACTTTACTCTGGTTTCTCAGTCTGTTTCCTAGAGCCGGTTTGAAGTTCCTGCAGTTTTTACTGTAAAACCGAGTTGGAGATAGAACCTCCCCATATATATGTATGGAGTAGAGTTTGCAACAGAAGAAACTTTGTGTTCCCAACAAACTAGGTGAAGGACGGCTTTCACACACACTTATCTCTGAGAACTGAGCAAGTGGAGAGACGTTCTTTCATCTAGCACAAATGGAACGGGTTGCAGGAGAAACTTTTACTCTGGTTTCTCAGTCTGTTTCCTAGTGCCGGATTGAAGTTCCTGCAGTTTTCACTGTAAAACCGAGTTGGAGCTATTACCTCCCCATATATATGTAAGGAGTTGATTTGGCAAATGAAAAGAAACTTTGTGTTCCCAGCAAGCTATTTGAATGACGGCTTTCACACACACTTATCTCTCAGAACTGAGCATGTGAAGAGACGTTCGTTCATATAGCACTAAGGGAACGGTTTGCAGGAGAAATTTTACTCTGGTTTCTCAGTATGTTTCCTGTTGCCGGTTTGAAGTTCCTGCAATTTTCACTATAAAACCGAGTTGGAACTTGTATCTCACCATATATATGTATGGAGTGGAGTTTGCAACTGAAAAGAAACTTTGTGTTCCCAACAAGCTAGTTGAAGGACGGCTTTCACACACACTTATCTCTCAAAACTGAGCATGTGGAGAGACGTTCATTCATCTAGCACAAAGGGAACGGTTTGCAGGAGAAAATTTTACTCTGGTTTCTCAGTCTGTATCCTGTTGCCGTTTTGTAGTTCCTGCAGTTTTCACTGTAAAACCGAGTTGGAGCTAGTACCTCCCCATATATATGTATGGAGTGGAGTTTGCAACTGAAAAGAAACTTTATGTTCCGAAGAAGCTAGGTGAAGGACGGCTTTCACACACACATATCTCTCAGAACTGAGCATGTGGAGAGACATTCTTTCATCTAGAACAAAGGGAACGAGTAGCAGGAGAAACTTTTCTCTGGTTTCTCAGTCTGTTTCCTAGTGCGGGTTTGAATTTCCTGCAGTTTTCACTGCTAAACCGTGTTGGAGTTAGTACCTCCCCATATGTATGTATGCAGTGGAGTTTGCAAGTGAAAAGGAACTTTGTGTTCCCAACAAGCTAGGTGAAGGACGGCTTTCACACACACTTATCTCTCAGAACTGAGCATGTGGAGAGACGTTCGTTCATCTAGCACAAAGGGAACGGTTTACAGGAGAAACTTTTACTCTGGTTTCTCAATCTGTTTCCTGTTGCCGGTTTGAAATTCCTGCAGTTTTCACTGTAAAACCGAGTTGGAGCTACTACCTCCCCATATATATGTATGGAGTGGAGTTGGCAACTGAAAAGAAACTTTGTGTTCCCAACAAGCTAGGTGAAGGACGGCTTTCACACACACATATCTGTCAGAACTGAGAATGTGGAGAGAAGTTCGTTCATCTAGCAAAAATGGAACGGATTGCAGGTGAAACTTTTACTCTGGTTTCTCAATTTGTTTCCTGTTGCCGGTTTGAAATTCCTGCAGTTTTCACTGTAAAACCGAGTTGGAGCTAGTACCTCCCCATATATATGTATGGAATGGAGTTTGCAACTAAAAAGAAACTTTGTTTTCCCAACAAGCTAGGTGAAGGACGGCTTTCACACACACTTATCTCTCAGAACTGAGCATGTGGAGAGACATTCTTTCATCTAGCACAAAGCGAACGGTTTGCAGGAGAAATTTTACTCTGGTTTCTCAGTATGTTTCCTGTTGCCGGTTTGAAGTTCCTGCAATTTTCACTATAAAACCGAGTTGGAACTTGTATCTCACCATATATATGTATGGAGTGGAGTTTGCAACTGAAAAGAAACTTTGTGTTCCCAACAAGCTAGGTGAAGGACGGCTTTCACACACACTTATCTCTCAAAACTGAGCATGTGGAGAGACGTTCGTTCATCTAGCACAAACGGAACGGTTTGCAGGAGAAAATTTTACTCTGGTTTCTCAGTCTTTATCCTGTTGCCGGTTTGTAGTTCCTGCAGTTTTCACTGTAAAACAGAGTTGGAGCTAGTACCTCCCCATATATATGTATGGAGTGGAATTTGCAACTGAAAAGAAACTTTGTGTTCCCAACAAGCTAGGTGAAGGACGGCTTTCACACACACTTATCTCTCAGAACTGAGCATGTGGAGAGACATTCTTTCATCTAGCACAAAGGGAACGGTTTGGAGGAGAAAACTTTACTCTGGTTTCTCAGTCTGTTTCCTAGTGTCGGTTTGAATTTCCTGCAGTTTTCACTGTAAAACAGATTTGGGGCTAGTACCTCCCCATATATATGTATGGAGTGGAGTTTGCAACTGAAAAGAAACTTTGTGTTCCCAAAAAGCTAGGTGAAGGACGGCTTTCACACACACTAATCTCTCAGAACTGAGCATGTGGAGAGACGTTCGTTCGTCTAACACAAACGGAACGGGTTGAAGGGGAAACTTATACTCTGGTTTCTCAGTCTGTTTCCTGTTGCCGGTTTGAAGTTCCTGCAGTTTTCACTGTAAAACCGAGTTGGAGCTTGTATCACACCATATATATGTAGGGGTGGGGTTTGCAACTGAAAAGAAACTTTGTGTTCCCAACAAGCTAGGTGAAGGACGGCTTTCACACACACTTATCTCTCAGAACTGAGCATGTGGAGAGACGTTCGTTCATCTAGCACAATGGGAACGGGTTGCAGGAGAAACTTTTACTCTGGTATCTCAGTCTGTATCCTGTTGCCGGTTTGTAGTTCCTGCAGTTTTCACTGTAAAAACGAGTTGGAGCTAGTACCTCCCCATATATATATATGGAGTGGAGTTTGCAACAGAAAAGAAACTTTGTGTTCCCAACAAGCTAGGTGAAGGACGGCTTTCACACACACTTATCTCTCAGAACTGAGCATGTTGAGAGACTTTTGTTCATCTAGCACAAAGGGAACGGGTTGCAGGGGAAACTTTTACTCTGGTTTCTCAATCTGTTTCCTGTTGCCGGTTTGAAATTCCTGCAGATTTCAGTGTAAAACCGAGTTGGAGCTTGTACTTCCCCATATATATGTATGGAGTGGTGTTTGCAAGTGAAAAGAAACTTTGTGTTCCCAACAAGCTAGGTGAAAAACGGCTTTCAAACACACTTATCTCTCAGAACTGAGCATGTGGAGAGACGTTCGTTCATCTAGCACAAAGGGAATGGGTTGCAGGAGAAACTTTTACTCTGGTTTCTCAGTCTTTATCCTCTTGCCGGTTTGTAGTTCCTGCAGTTTTCACTGTAAAACAGATTTGGAGCTATTACCTCCCCATATATATGAATGGAGTGGAGTTTGCAAGTGAAAAGAAACCTTGTGTTCCCAACAAGCTAGGTGAAGGACGGCTTTCACACACACATATCTCTCAGAACTGAGAATGTGGAGAGACGTTCGAACATCTAGCATAAAGGGAACGGGATGCAGGAGAAACTTTTACTCAGGTTTCTCAGTCTGTTTCCTACTGCCGGTTTGAAGTTCCTGCAATTTTCACTGTAAAACCGAGTTGGAGCTAGTACCTCCCCATATATATGTATGGATTGGAGTTTGCAAGTGAAAAGAAACTTTGTGTTCCCAACAAGCTAGGTGAAGGACGGCTTTCACACACACTTATCTCTCAGAACTGAGCATGTGGAGAGACGTTCGTTCATCTAGCACAAGGGAACGGGTTGCAGGAGAAACTTTTACTCTGGTTTATCAATCTGTTTCTTGTTGCCTGTTTGAAATTCCTGCAGTTTTCACTGTAAAACCGAGTTGGAGCTAGTACCTCCCCATATATATGTATGGAGTGGAGTTGGCAACTGAAAAGAAACTTTGGGTTCCCAACAAGCTAGGTCAAGACGGCTTTCAAACACACATATCTCTCAGAACTGAGCATGCGGAGAGATCTTCGTTCATCTAGCACAAAGGGAACGGTTTGCAATAGAAACTTTTACTCTGGTTTCTCAGTCTGTTTCCTAGTGCCGGTTTGAAGTTCCTGCAGTTTTCACTGTAAAACCGAGTTGGAGCTAGTACCTCCTCATATATATGTATGGAGTGGAGTTTGCAACTGAACAGAAACTTTGGGTTCCCAAGAAGCTAGGTGAAGGACGGCTTTCACACACACTTATCTCTCAGAACTGAGCATGTGGAGAGACGTTCGTTCATCTAGCACAAAGGGAACGGTTTACAGGAGAAACTTTTACTCTGGTTTCTCAATCTGTTTCCTGTTGCCGGTTTGAAATTTCTGCAGTTTTCACTGTAAAACCGAGTTGGAGCCACTACCTCCCCATATATATGTATGGATTGGAGTTGGCAACTGAAAAGAAACTTTGTGTTCCCAACAAGCTAGGTGAAGGACGGCTTTCACACACACTTATCTCTCAGAACTGAGCATTTGGAGAGACTTTCGTTCATCTAGCACAAGGGAACGGGTTGCAGGAGAAACTTTTACTCTGGTTTCTCAATCTGTTTCTTGTTGCCGGTTTGAAATTCCTGCAGATTTCACTGTAAACCGAGTTGGAGCTAGTACCTCCCCATATATATGTATGGAGTGGAGTTGGCAACTTAAAAGAAACATTGTGTTCCCAACAAGCTAGGTCAAGACGGCTTTCAAACACACATATCACTCAGAACTGAGCATGCGGAGAGATCTTCGTTCATCTAGCACAAAGGGAACGGTTTGCAATATAAACTTTTACTCTGGTTTCTCAGTCTGTTTCCTAGTGCCGGTTTGAAGTTCCTGCGTTTTTCACTGTAAAACCGAGTTGGAGCTAGTACCTCCTCATATATATGTATGGAGTGGAGTTTGCAAGTGAAAAGAAACTTTGGGTTCCCAACAAGCTAGGTGAAGGACGGCTTTCACACACACTTATCTCTCAGAACTGAGCAAGTGGAGAGACGTTCTTTCATCTAGCACAAAGGGAACGGGTTGCAGGTGAAACTTTTACTCTGGTTTCTAAGTCTGTTTCCTAGTGCCGGATTGTAGTTCCTGCAGTTTTCACTGTAAAACCGAGTTGGAGCTAGTACCTCCCCATATATATGTATGGAGTTGTTTTGGCAACTGAAAAGAAACTTTGTGTTCCCAGGAAGCTAGGTGAATGACGGCTTTCACACACAGTTATCTCTCAGAACTGAGTATGTGGGGAGACGTTCGTTCATCTAGCACAAAGGGAACGGTTTGCAGGAGAAATTTTACTCTGGTTTCTCTGTCTGTTTCCTACTGCCGGTTTGAAGTTCCTGCAGTTTTCACTGTAAAACCGAGTTGGAACTTGTATCTCACCATATATATGTATGGAGTGGAGTTTGCAACTGAAAAGAAACTTGTGTTCCCAACAAGCTAGTTGAAGGACGGCTTTCACACACACTTATCTCTCAAAACTGAGCATGTGGAGAGACGTTCATTCATCTAGCACAAAGGGAACGGTTTGCAGGAAAAAATTTTACTCTGGTTTCTCAGTCTGTATCCTGTTGCCGTTTTGTAGTTCCTGCAGTTTTCACTGTAAAACCGAGTTGGAGCTAGTACCTCCCCATATATATGTATGGAGTGGAGTTTGCAACTGAAAAGAAACTTTATGTTCCGAAGAAGCTATGTGAAGGACGGCTTTCACACACACATATCTCTCAGAACTGAGCATGTGGAGAGACATTCTTTCATCTAGAACAAAGGGAACGAGTAGCAGGAGAAACTTTTCTCTGGTTTCTCAGTCTGTTTCCTAGTGCGGGTTTGAATTTCCTGCAGTTTTCACTGCTAAACCGTGTTGGAGGTAGTACCTCCCCATATGTATGTATGCAGTGGAGTTTGCAAGTGAAAAGGAACTTTGTGTTCCCAACAAGCTAGGTGAAGGACGGCTTTCACACACACTTATCTCTCAGAACTGAGCATGTGGAGAGACGTTCGTTCATCTAGCACAAAGGGAACGGTTTACAGGAGAAACTTTTACTCTGGTTTCTCAGTCTGTTTCCTACTGCCGGTTTGACGTTCCTGCAGTTTTCACTGTAAAACCGAGTTGGAGCTACTACCTCCCCATATATATGTATGGAGTGGAGTTGGCAACTGAAAAGAAACTTTGTGTTCCCAACAAGCTAGGTGAAGGAAGGCTTTCACACACACATATCTCTCAGAACTGAGAATGTGGAGAGAAGTTCGTTCATCTAGCAAAAATGGAACGGATTGCAGGTGAAACTTTTACTCTGGTTTCTCAATCTGTTTCCTGTTGCCGGTTTGAAATTCCTGCAGTTTTCACTGTAAAACCGAGTTGGAGCTAGTACCTCCCCATATATATGTATGGAGTGGAGTTTGCAACTGAAAAGAAACTTTGTGTTCCCAACAAGCTAGGTGAAGGACGGCTTTCACACACAAATATATCTCAGAAATTAGAATGTGGAGAGACGTTCGTTCATCTAGCACAAAGGGAACGGGTTGCAGGAGAAACTTTTACTCTGGATTCTCAGTCTGTTTCCTAGTGCCGGTTTGATGTTCCTGCAGTTTTCACTGTAAAACCGAGTTGGAGCTAGTACCTCCCCATATATATGTATGGAATGGAGTTTGCAACTAAAAAGAAACTTTGTTTTCCCAACAAGCTAGGTGAAGGACGGCTTTCACACACACTTATCTCTCAGAACTGAGCATGTGGAGAGACATTCTTTCATCTAGCACAAAGGGAACGGTTTGCAGGAGAAACTTTACTCTGGTTTCTCAGTCTGTTTCCTAGAGCCGGTTTGAAGTTCCTGCAGTTTTTACTGTAAAACCGAGTTGGAGATAGAACCTCCCCATATATATGTATGGAGTAGGGTTTGCAACAGAAGAAACTTTGTGTTCCCAACAAGCTAGGTGAAGGACGGCTTTCACACACACTTATCTCTGAGAACTGAGCAAGTGGAGAGACGTTCTTTCATCTAGCACAAATGGAACGGGTTGCAGGAGAAACTTTTACTCTGGTTTCTCAGTCTGTTTCCTAGTGCCGGATTGAAGTTCCTGCAGTTTTCACTGTAAAACCGAGTTGGAGCTATTACCTCCCCATATATATGTAAGGAGTTGATTTGGCAACTGAAAAGAAACTTTGTGTTCCCAGCAAGCTATTTGAATGACGGCTTTCACACACACTTATCTCTCAGAACTGAGCATGTGGAGAGACGTTCGTTCATATAGCACTAAGGGAACGGTTTGCAGGAGAAATTTTACTCTGGTTTCTCAGTATGTTTCCTGTTGCCGGTTTGAAGTTCCTGCAATTTTCACTATAAAACCGAGTTGGAACTTGTATCTCACCATATATATGTATGGAGTGGAGTTTGCAACTGAAAAGAAACTTTGTGTTCCCAACAAGCTAGGTGAAGGACGGCTTACACACACACTTATCTCTCAAAACTGAGCATGTGGAGAGACGTTCGTTCATCTAGCACAAACGGAACGGTTTGCAGGAGAAAATTTTACTCTGGTTTCTCAGTCTTTATCCTGTTGCCGGTTTGTAGTTCCTGCAGTTTTCACTGTAAAACAGAGTTGGAGCTAGTACCTCCCCATATATATGTATGGAGTGGAATTTGCAACTGAAAAGAAACTTTGTGTTCCCAACAAGCTAGGTGAAGGACGGCTTTCACACACACTTATCTCTCAGAACTGAGCATGTGGAGAGACATTCTTTCATCTAGCACAAAGGGAACGGTTTGGAGGAGAAAACTTTACTCTGGTTTCTCAGTCTGTTTCCTAGTGTCGGTTTGAATTTCCTGCAGTTTTCACTGTAAAACAGATTTGGGGCTAGTACCTCCCCATATATATGTATGGAGTGGAGTTTGCAACTGAAAAGAAACTTTGTGTTCCCAAAAAGCTAGGTGAAGGACGGCTTTCACACACACTAATCTCTCAGAACTGAGCATGTGGAGAGACGTTCGTTCATCTAACACAAACGGAACGGGTTGCAGGGGAAACTTATACTCTGGTTTCTCAGTCTGTTTCCTGTTGCCGGTTTGAAGTTCCTGCAGTTTTCACTGTAAAACCGAGTTGGAGCTTGTATCACACCATATATATGTAGGGGTGGGGTTTGCAACTGAAAAGAAACTTTGTGTTCCCAACAAGCTAGGTGAAGGACGGCTTTCACACACACTTATCTCTCAGAACTGAGCATGTGGAGAGACGTTCGTTCATCTAGCACAATGGGAACGGGTTGCAGGAGAAACTTTTACTCTGGTATCTCAGTCTGTATCCTGTTGCCGGTTTGTAGTTCCTGCAGTTTTCACTGTAAAACCGAGTTGGAGCTAGTACCTCCCCATATATATATATGGAGTGGAGTTTGCAACAGAAAAGAAACTTTGTGTTCCCAACAAGCTAGGTGAAGGACGGCTTTCACACACACTTATCTCTCAGAACTGAGCATGTTGAGAGACTTTTGTTCATCTAGCACAAAGGGAACGGGTTGCAGGGGAAACTTTTACTCTGGTTTCTCAATCTGTTTCCTGTTGCCGGTTTGAAATTCCTGCAGATTTCAGTGTAAAACCGAGTTGGAGCTTGTACTTCCCCATATATATGTATGGAGTGGTGTTTGCAAGTGAAAAGAAACTTTGTGTTCCCAACAAGCTAGGTGAAAAACGGCTTTCAAACACACTTATCTCTCAGAACTGAGCATGTGGAAAGACGTTCGTTCATCTAGCACGAAGGGAATGGGTTGCAGGAGAAACTTTTACTCTGGTTTCTCAGTCTTTATCCTCTTGCCGGTTTGTAGTTCCTGCAGTTTTCACTGTAAAACCGATTTGGAGCTATTACCTCCCCATATATATGAATGGAGTGGAGTTTGCAAGTGAAAAGAAACCTTGTGTTCCCAACAAGCTAGGTGAAGGACGGCTTTCACACACACTTATCTCTCAGAACTGAGAATGTGGAGAGACGTTCGAACATCTAGCATAAAGGGAACGGGATGCAGGAGAAACTTTTACTCAGGTTTCTCAGTCTGTTTCCTACTGCCGGTTTGAAGTTCCTGCAATTTTCACTGTAAAACCGAGTTGGAGCTAGTACCTCCCCATATATATGTATGGATTGGAGTTTGCAAGTGAAAAGAAACTTTGTGTTCCCAACAAGCTAGGTGAAGGACGGCTTTCACACACACTTATCTCTCAGAACTGAGCATGTGGAGAGACGTTCGTTCATCTAGCACAAGGGAACGGGTTGCAGGAGAAACTTTTACTCTGGTTTCTCAATCTGTTTCTTGTTGCCGGTTTGAAATTCCTGCAGTTTTCACTGTAAAACCGAGTTGGAGCTTGTACCTCCCCATATATATGTATGGAGTGGAGTTGGCAACTGAAAAGAAACTTTGGGTTCCCAACAAGTTAGGTCAAGACGGCTTTCAAACACACATATCTCTCAGAACTGAGCATGCGGAGAGATCTTCGTTCATCTAGCACAAAGGGAACGGTTTGCAATAGAAACTTTTACTCTGGTTTCTCAGTCTGTTTCCTAGTGCCGGTTTGAAGTTCCTGCAGTTTTCACTGTAAAACCGAGTTGGAGCTAGTACCTCCTCATATATATGTATGGAGTGGAGTTTGCAACTGAACAGAAACTTTGGGTTCCCAACAAGCTAGGTGAAGGACGGCTTTCACACACACTAATCTCTCAGAACTGAGCAAGTGGAGAGACGTTCTTTCATCTACCACAAAGTTAACGGGTTGCAGGAGAAACTTTTACTCTGGTTTCTCAGTCTGTTTCCTAGAGCCGGATTGTAGTTCCTGCAGTTTTCACTGTAAAACCGAGTTGGAGCTAGTACCTCCCCATATATATGTATGGAGTTGATTTGGCAAATGAAAAGAAACTTTGTGTTCCCAGCAAGCTAGTTGAATGACGGCTTTCACACACACTTATCTCTCAGAACTGAGCATGTGGGGAGATATTCGTACATCTAGCACAAAGGGAACGGTTTGCAGGAGAAATTTTACTCTGGTTTCTCTGTCTGTTTCCGGTTGCCGGTTTGAAGTTCCTGCAGTTTTCACTGTAAAACCGAGTTGGAGCTTGTATCTCACCATATATATGTATGGAGTGGAGTTTGCAACTGAAAAGAAACTTTGTGTTCCCAACAAGCTAGGTGAAGGACGGCTTTCACACACACTTATCTCTCAAAACTGAGCATGTGGAGAGACATTCGTTCATCTAGCACAAAGGGAACGGTTTGCAGGAGAAAATTTTACTCTGGTTTCTCAGTCTGTATCCTGTTGCCGGTTTGTAGTTCCTGCAGTTTTCACTGTAAAACCGAGTTGGAGCTAGTACCTCCCCATATATATGTATGGATTGGAGTTTGCAACTGAAAAGAAACTTTATGTTCCGAAGAAGCTAGGTGAAGGACGGCTTTCACACACACTTATCTCTCAGAACTGAGCATGTGGAGAGACATTCGTTCATCTAGAACAAAGGGAACGAGTAGCAGGAGAAACTTTTCTCTGGTTTCTTAGTCTGTTTCGTAGTGCGGGTTTGAAGTTCCTGCAGTTTTCACTGCTAAACCGTGTTGGAGGTAGTACCTCCCCATATATATGTATGGAGTGGGGTTTGCAAGTGAAAAGAAACTTTGTGTTCCCAACAAGCTAGGTGAAGGACGGCGTTCACACACACTTATCTCTCAGAACTGAGCATGTGGAGAGACGTCCGTTCATCTAGCACAAAGGGAACGGTTTACAGGAGAAACTTTTACTCTGGTTTCTCAATCTGTTTCCTGTTGCCGGTTTGAAATTCCTGCAGTTTTCACTGTAAAACCGAGTTGGAGCTAGTACCTCCCCATATATATGTATGGAGTGGAGTTGGCAACTGAAAAGAAACTTTGTGTTCCCAACAAGCTAGGTGAAGTACGGCTTTCACACACACATATCTGTCAGAACTGAGAATGTGGAGAGAAGTTCGTTCATCTAGCATAAAGGGAACGGATTGCAGGTGAAACTTTTTCACTGGTTTCTCAATCTGTTTCCTGTTGCCGGTTTGAAATTCCTGCAGTTTTCACTGTAAAACCGAGTTGGAGCTGGTACCTCCCCATATATATGTATGGAGTCGAGTTGGCAACTGAAAAGAAACTTTGTGTTCCCAACAAGCTAGGTGAAGGACGGCTTTCACACACACTTATCTCTCAGAAATTAGCATGTGGAGAGACGTTCGTTCATCTAGCACAAAGGGAACTTGTTGCAGGGGAAACTTTTTCTCTGGTTTCTCAGTCTGTTTCCTAGTGCCGGTTTGAAGTTCCTGCAGTTTTCACTCTAAAACCGAGTTGGAGCTAGTACCTCCCCATATATATGTATGGAATGGAGTTTGCAACTGAAAAGAAACTTTGTGTTCCAAACAAGCTAGGTGAAGGACTGCTTTCACAAACACTTATTTCTCAGATTTGAGCATGTGGAGAGACTTTCGTTCATCTAGCACAAAGGGAACGTGTTGTAGGTGAAAATTTTACTCTGGGTTCCCAGTCTCTTTCCTAGTGCCGGTTTGAAGTTCCTGCAGTTTTCACTATAAAACAGAGTTGGAGCTAGTACCTACCCATATATATGTATGGAGTGGAGTGTGCAACTGAAAAGAAACTTTGTGTTCCCAACAAGCTAGGTGAAGGACGGCTTTCACACACACTTATCTCTCAGAACTGAGCATGTGGAGAGACATTCTTTCATCTAGCACAAAGGGAACGGTTTGCAGGAGAAACCTTTACTCTGGTTTCTCAGTCTGTTTCCTAGTGTCGGTTTGAATTTCCTGCAGTTTTCACTGTAAAACAGATTTGGAGCTAGTACCTCCATATATATATGTATGGAGTGGAGTTTGCAACTGAAAAGAAACTTTGGGTTCCCAACAAGCTAGGTGAAGGACGGCTTTCACACACACTTATCTCTCAGATCTGAGCATGTGGAGAGACGTTCGTTCATCTAGCACAAATGGAACCGTTTCAGGAGAAACTTTTACTCTGGTTTCTCAGTCTGTTTCCTAGTGCCGGTTTGAAGTTCCTGCAGTTTTTACTGTAAAACCGACTTGGAGTTAGAACCTCCCCGTATATGTGTAGGGAGTGGAGTTTGCAACTGAAAAGAAACTTGGTGTTCCCAACAAGCTAGGTGAAGGACGGCTTTCACACACACATATCTCTCAGAACTGAGAATGTGGAGAGAAGTTCGTTCATCTAGCAAAAAGTGAACGGGTTGCAGGTGAAACTTTTACTCTGGTTTCTCAATCTGTTTCCTGTTGCCGGTTTGAAATTCCTGCAGTTTTCACTGTAAAACCGAGTTGGAGCTAGTACCTCCCCATATATATGAATGGAGTGGAGTTGGCAACTGAAAAGAAACTTTGTGTTCCCAACAAGCTAGGTGAAGGACGGCTTTCACACACACATATCTCTCAGAAATTAGCATGTGGAGAGACGTTCGTTCATCTAGCACAAAGGGAACGGGTTGCAGGAGAAACTTTACTCTGGTTTCTCAGTCTGTTTCCTAGTGCCGGTTTGAAGTTCCTGCAGTATTCACTGTAAAACCGAGTTGGAGCTAGTACCTCCCCATATATATGTATGGAATGGAGTTTGCAACTGAAAAGAAACTTTGTGTTCCAAACAAGCTAGGTGAAGGACGGCTTTCACACACACTTATCTCTCAGAACTGAACATGTGGAGAGACGTACGTTCATCTAGCACAAAGGGAACGTGTTGTAGGAGGAACTTTTACTCTGGGTTCCCAGTTTGTTTCCTAGTGCCGGTTTGAAGTTCCTGCAGTTTTCACTATAAAACAGTGTTGGAGCTAGTACCTACCCATATATATGTATGGAGTGGAGTTTGCAACTGAAAAGAAACTTTGTGTTCCCAACAAGCTAGGTGAAGGACGGCTTTCACACACACTAATCTCTCAGAACTGAGCATGTGGAGAGACATTCTTTCATCTAGCACAAAGGGAACGGTTTGCAGTAGAAACCTTTACTCTGGTTTCTCAGTCTGTTTCCTAGTGTCGGTTTGAATTTCCTGCAGTTTTCACTGTAAAACAGATTTGGAGCTAGTACCTCCCCATATATATGTATGGAGTGGAGTTTGCAACTGAAAAGAAACTTTGTGTTCCCAACAATCTAGGTGAAGGACGGCTTTCACACACACTTATCTCTCAGATCTGAGCATTTGGAGACACGTTCGTTCATCTAGCACAAATGGAACGGGTTGCAGGAGAAATTTTACTCTGGTTTCTCAGTCTGTTTCCTAGTGCCGGTTTGAAGTTTCTGCATTTTTTACTGTAAAACCGAGCGGGAGATAGAACCTACCCATATATATGTAGGGAGTGGAGTTTGCAACTGAAAAGAAACTTTGTGTTCCCAACAAGCTAGGTGAAGGACGGCTTTCACACACACTTATCTCTCAGAACTGAGCATGTGGAGAGACGTTCGATCATCTAGCACAAACGGAACGTTTTGCAGGAGAAACTTATACTCTGGTTTCTCAGACTGTTTCCTGTTGCCGGTTTGAAATTCCTGCAGTTTTCACTGTAAAACCGAGTTGGAGCTTGTATCACACCATATATATGTATGGAGTGGGGTTTGCAACTGAAAAGAAACTTTGTGTTCCCAACAAGCTAGGTGAAGGACGGCTTTCACACACACTTATCTCTCAGAACTGAGCATGTGGAGAGACGTTCGTTCATCTTGCACAATGGAAACGGGTTGCACGAGAAACTTTTACTCTGGTTTCTCAGTCTGTTTCGTAGTTCCGGTTTGAAGTTCCTGCAATTTTCACTGTAAAACCGAGTTGGAGCTAGTACCTCCCCATATATATGTATGGAGTGGAGTTTGCAAGTGAAAAGAAACTTTGTGTTCCCAACAAGCTAGTTGAAGGACGGCTTAAACACACACTTATCTCTCAGAACTGAGCATGTGGAGAGACGTTCGTTCATGTAGCACAAAGGGAACGGTTTACATGAGAAACTTTTACTCTGGTTTCTCAATCTGTTTCCTGTTGCCGGTTTGAAATTCCTGCAGTTTTCACTGTAAAACCGAGTTGGAGCTAGTAACTCCCCATATATATGTATGGAGTGGAGTTGGCAACTGAAAAGAAACTTTGTGTTCCCAACAAGCTAGGTGAAGGACGGCTTTCACACACACATATCTCTCAGAAATGAAAATGTGGAGAGAAGTTCGTTCATCTAGCAAAAAGGGAACGGGTTGCAGGTGAAACTTTTACTCTGGTTTCTCAATCTGTTTCCTGTTGCCGGTTTGAAATTCCTGCAGTTTTCACTGTAAAACCGAGTTGGAGCTGGTACCTCCCCATATATATGTATGGAGTGGAGTTCGCAACTGAAAACAAACTTTGTGTTCCCAACAAGCTATGTGAAGGACGGCTTTCACACACACATATCTCTCAGAAATTAGCATGTGGAGAGACGTTCGTTCATCTAGCACAAAGGGAACGGGTTGCAGGAGAAACTTTTACTCTGGTTTCTCAGTCTGTTTCCTAGTGCCGGTTTGAAGTTCCTGCAGTTTTCACTCTAAAACCGAGTTGGAGCTAGTACCTCCCCATATATATGTATGGAATGGAGTTTGCAACTGAAAAGAAACTTTGTGTTCCCAACAAGCTAGGTGAAGGACGGCTTTCACACACACTTATCTCTCAGAACTGAGCATGTGGAGAGACGTTCGTTCATCTAGCACAAAGGGAACGTGTTGTAGGAGAAACTTTTACTCTGGGTTCCCAGTTTGTTACCTAGTGCCGGTTTGAAGTTCCTGCAGTTTTCACTATAAAACAGAGTTGGAGCTAGTACCTACCCATATATAGGTATGGAGTGGAGTTTGCTACTGAAAAGAAACTTTGTGTTCCAACAAGCTAGGTGAAGGACTGCTTTCACACACACTTATCTCTCAGAACTGAGCATGTGGAGAGACATTCTTTCATCTAGCACAAATGGAACGGATTGCAGGAAAAATTTTAATCTGGTTTCTTAGTCTGTTTCCTAGTGCCGGTTTGAAGTTCCTGCATTTTTTACTGTAAAACCGAGCGGGAGATAGAACCTCCCCATATATATGTGGGGAGTGGAGTTTGCAACTGAAAAGAAACTTTGTGTTCCCAACAAGCTAGGTGAAGGACGGCTTTCACACACACTTATCTCTCAGAACTGAGCATGTGGAGAGACGTTCGTTCATCTAGCACAATGGGAACGGGTTGCAGGAGAAACTTTTACTCTGGTTTCTCAGTCTGTTTCCTAGTGCCGGTTTGAAGTTCGTGCAGTTTTTACTGTAAAACCGAGTTGGAGATAGAGACTCCCCATATATATGTAGGGAGTGGAGTTTGCAACTGAAAAGAAACTTTGTGTTCCCAACAAGCTATTTGAAGGACGGCTTTCACACACACTTATCTCTCAGAACTGAGCATGTGGAGAGACGTTCGTTCATCTAGCAAAAAAGGAACGTTTTGCAGGAGAAACTTTTACTCTGGTTTCAGTCTGTTTCCTATTGGCGGTTTGAAGTTCCTGCAGTTTTCACTGTCAAAACGATTTGGAGCTTGTATCTCACCATATATATGTATGGAGTGGAGTTTGCAACTGAAAAGAAACTTTGTGTTCCCAACAAGCTAGGTGAAGGACGGCTTTCACACACACTTATCTCTCAGAACTGAGCAAGTTGAGAGACGTTCTTTTATCTAGCACAAAGGGAACGGGTTGCAGGAGAAACTTTTACTCTGGTTTCTCAGTCTGTTTCCTAGTGCCGGATTGAAGTTTCTGCAGTTTTCACTGTAAAACCGAGTTGGAGCTAGTAACTCACCATATATATGTATGGAGTTGATTTGGCAACTGAAAAGAAACCTTGTGTTCCCAGCAAGCTAGTTGAATGACGGCTTTCACACACACTTATCTCTCAGAACTGAGCATGTGGGGAGACGTTCGTTCATCTAGCACAAAGGGAACGGTTTGCAGGAGAAATTTTACTCTGGTTTCTCTGTCTGTTTCCGGTTGCCGGTTTGAAGTTCCTGCAGTTTTCACTGTAAAACCGAGTTGGAGCTTGTATCTCACCATATATATGTATGGATTAAAGTTTGCAACTGAAAAGAAACTTTGTGTTCCCAACAAGCTAGGTGAAGGACGGCTTTCACACACAGTTATCTCTCAAAACTGAGCATGTGGAGAGACGTTTGTTCATCTAGCACAAAGGGAACGGTTTGCAGGAGAAAATTTTACTCTGGTTTCTCAGTCTGTATCCTGTTGCCGGTTTATAGTTCCTGCAGTTTTCACTGTAAAACAGAGGTGGAGCTAGTACCTCCCCATATATATTTATGGAGTGGAGTTTGCAACTGAAAAGAAACTTTATGTTCCGAAGAAGCTAGGTGAAGGACGGCTTTCACACACACTTATCTCTCAGAACTGAGCATGTGGAGAGACATTCGTTCATCTAGAACAAAGGGAACGAGTAGCAGGAGAAACTTTTCTCTGATTTCTCAGTCTGTTTCCTAGTGCGGGTTTGAAGTTCCTGCAGTTTTCACTGCTAAACCGTGTTGAAGGTAGTACCTCCACATATATATGTATGGAGTGGAGTTTGCAAGTGAAAAGAAACTTTGTGTTCCCAACAATCTAGGTGAAGGACGGCTTTCACACACACTTATCTCTCAGAACTGAGCATGTGGAGAGACGTTCGTTCATGTAGCACAAAGGGAACGGTTTACATGAGAAACTTTTACTCTGGTTTCTCAATCTGTTTCCTGTTGCCGGTTTGAAATTCCTGCAGTTTTCACTGTAAAACCGAGTTGGAGCTAGTAACTCCTCATATATATGTATGGAGTGGAGTTGGCAACTGAAAAGAAACTTTGTGTTCCCAACAAGCTAGGTGAAGGACGGCTTTCACACACACATATCTCTCAGAACTGAGAATGTGGAGAGAAGTTCGTTCATCTAGCAAAAAGGGAACGGGTTGCAGGTGAAACTTTTACTGTGGTTTCTCAATCTTTTTCCTGTTGCCGGTTTGAAATTCCTGCAGTTTTCACTGTAAAACCGAGTTGGAGCTGGTACTTCCCCATATATATGTATGGAGTGGAGTTGGCAACTGAAAAGAAACTTTGTGTTCCCAACAAGCTAGGTGAAGGACGGCTTTCACACACACATATCTCTCAGAAATTAGCATGTGGAGAGACGTTCGTTCATCTAGCACAAAGGGAACGGGTTGCAGGAGAAACTTTTACTCTGGTTTCTCAGTCTGTTTCCTAGTGCCGGTTTGAAGTTCCTGCAGTTTTCACTGTAAAACCGAGTTGGAGCTAGTACCTCCCCATATATATGTATGGAATGGAGTTTGCAACTGAAAAGAAACTTTGTGTTCCCAACAAGCTAGGTGAAGGACGGCTTTCACACACACTTATCTCTCAGAACTGAGCATGTGGAGAGACGTTCGTTCATCTAGCACAAAGGGAACGTGTTGTAGGAGAAACTTTTACTCTGGGTTCCCAGTTTGTTTCCTAGTGCCGGTTTGAAGTTCCTGCAGTTTTCACTATAAAACAGAGTTGGAGCTAGTACCTACCCATATATAGGTATGGAGTGGAGTTTGCTACTGAAAAGAAACTTTGTGTTCCAACAAGCTAGGTGAAGGACGGCTTTCACACACACTTATCTCTCAGAACTGAGCATGTGGAGAGACATTCTTTCATCTAGCACAAATGGAACGGATTGCAGGAGTAACTTTTACTCTTGTTTCTCAGTCTGTTTCCTAGTGCCGGTTTGAAGTTCCTGCAGTTTTTACTGTAAAACCGAGTTGGAGATAGAGACTCCCCATATATATGTAGGGAGTGGAGTTTGCAACTGAAAAGAAACTTTGTGTTCCCAACAAGCTATTTGAAGGACGGCTTTCACACACACTTATCTCTCAGAACTGAGAATGTGGAGAGACGTTCGTTCATCTAGCACAAAGGGAAAGTTTTGCAGGTGAAACTTTTACTCTGGTTTCTCAATCTGTTTCCTGTTGCCGGTTTGAAATTCCTGCAGTTTTCACTGTAAAACCGAGTTGGAGCTAGTACCTCCCCGTATATATGTATGGAGTGGAGTTGGGAAATGAAAAGAAACTTTGTGTTCCCAACAAGCTAGGTTAAGGACGGCTTTCACACACACTTATCTCTCAGAACTGAGCATGTGGAGAGACGTTCGTTCATCTAGCACAAAGGGAACGGGTTGCAGGAGAAACTTTTACTCTGGGTTCCCAGTCTGTTTCCTAGTGCCGGTTTGAAGTTCCTGCAGTTTTCACTGTAAAAGAGTGTTGGAGCTAGTATCTCCCCATATATATGTATGGAATGGAGTTTGCAACTGAAAAGAAAGTTTGTGTTCCCAACAAGCTAGGTGAAGGACGACTTTCACACACACTTATCTCTCAGAACTGAGCATGTGGAGAGACGTTCGTTCATCTAGCACAAAGGGAACGTGTTGTAGGAGAAACTTTTACTCTGGGTTCTCACTCTGTTTCCTAGTGCCGGTTTGAAGTTCCTGCAGTTTTCACTATAAAACAGAGTTATAGCTAGTACCTACCCATATATATGTATGGAGTGGAGTTGGCAACTGAAAAGAAACTTTGTGTTCCCAGCAAGCTAGGTGAAGGACGGCTTTCACACACACTTATCTCTCAGAACTGAGCATGTGTAGAGACATTCGTTCATCTAGCACAATGGGAACGGTTTGCAGGAGAAACCTTTACCCTTGTTTCTCAGTCTGTTTCCTAGTGTCGGTTTGAAGTTCCTGCAGTTTTCACTGTAAAACAGATTTGGAGCTAGTACCTTCCTATATATATGTATGGAGTGGGGTTTTCTACTGAAAAGATACTTTGTGTTCCCAACAAGCTAGGTGAAGGACGGCTTTCACACACACTTATCTCTCAGATCTGAGCATGTGGAGAGACATTCGTTCATCTATCACAAAGGGAACGGTTTGCAGGAGAAACATTTACTCTGGTTTCTCAGTCTGTTTCCTAGTGTCGGTTTGATGTTCCTGCAGTTTTCACTGTAAAACCAAGTTGGAGCTAGTACCTCCCCATATATATGTATGGAATGGAGTTTGAAAGTGAAAAGAAACTTTGTGTTCCTAACAATCTAGGTGAAGGACGGCTTTCACACACACTTATTTCTCAGAACTGAGCATGTGGAGAGACGTTCGTTCATCTAGCAAAAAGGGAACGAGTTGCAGGGAAACTTTTACTCTGGTTTCTCAGTCTGTATCCTGTTGCCGGTTTGAAGTTCCTGCAGTTTTCACTGTAAAACCGAGTTGGAGCTAGTAACTCCCCATAAATATGTATGGAGTGGAGTTTGCAACTGAAAAGAAACTTTGTGTTCCCAACAAGCTAGGTGAAGGACGGCTTTCACACACACATATCTCTCAGAACTGAGCATGTGGAGAGACGTTCGTTCATCTAGCAAAAAGGGAACGGGTTGCAGGAGAAAATTTTACTCATTTTTCTCAGTCTGTAACCTGTTCCGGTTTGTAGTTCCTGCAATTTTCACGGTTAAACCGAGTTGGAGCTAGTACCTCCCCATATATATGTATGGAGTGTAGTTTGCAACTGAAAAGAAACTTTATGTTCCGAAGAAGCTAGGTGAAGGACGACTTTCACACACACTTATCTCTCAGAACTGAGCATGTGGAGAGACGTTCGTTCATCTAGGACAAAGGGAACGGGTTGCAGGAGAAACTATTACTCTGGATCCTCAGTCTGTTTCCTAGTGCCGGTTTGAAGTTCCTGTAGTTTTCACTGTAAAACCGTGTTGGAGCTGTTACCTCCCCATATATATGTATGGTATGGTGTTTGCAAGGAAAAGAAACTTTGTGTTCCCAACAAGCTAGGTGAAGGACGGGTTTCACACACACTTATCTCTCAGAACTGAGCATGTGGAGAGACGTTCTTTCATCTAGCACAAAGGGAAAGGGTTGCAGGAGCAACTTTTACTCTGGTTTCTCAGTATGTTTCCAAGTGCCGGTTTCAAGTTCCTTCAGTTTTCACTGTAAAACCGAGTTGGAGCTGTTACCTCCCCATATATATGAATGGAGTGGAGTTTGCAAGTGAAAAGGAAATTTGTATTCCCAACAAGCTAGGTGAAGGACGGCTTTCACACACAATTATGTCTCAGAACTGAGCATGTGGAGAGACGTTCGTTCATCTAGCATAAAGGGAACGGGTTGCAGGAGAAACTTTTACTCTGGTTTCTCAGTCTGTTTCCTAGTGCCGGTTTGAAGTTCCTGCAGTTTTCACTGTAAAACAGAGTTGGAGCTAGTATCTCCCCATATATATGTATGGAGTCGAAATAGCAACTGAAAAGAAACTTTGTGTTCCCAACAATCCAGGTGAAGGACGGCTTTAACACACAGTTATCTCTTAGAACTGAGCATGTGGAGAGACGTTCGTTCATCTAGCACAAAGGGAACGGGTTGCAGGAGAAACTTTTACTCGGGTTTATCAGTCTGTATCCTGTTGCCTGTTTGAATTTCCTGAAGTTTTCACTGTAAAAGCAAGTTGGAGCTAGTACCTTCCTATATATATGTATGGAGTGGGGTTTTCTACTGAAAAGAAACTTAATGTTCCCAAGAAGCTAGGTGAAGGACGGCTTTCACACACACTTAACTCTCAGAACTGAGCATGTGGAGAGACGTTCGTTCATCTAGCACAAAGGGAACGGGTTGCAGGAGAATCTATTACTCTGGATTATCAGTCTGTTTCCTAGTGCCGGTTTGAATTTCCTGCATTTTTCACTGTAAAACCGAGTTGGAGCTTGTACCGCCCCATATATATGTATGGATTGGAGTTTGCAAGTGAAAAGAAACTTTGTGTTCCCAACAAGCTATGTGAAGGACGGCTTTCACACACACATATCTCTCAGAAATTAGCATGTGGAGAGACGTTCGTTCATCTAGCACAAAGGGAACGGGTTGCAGGAGAAACTTTTACTCTGGTTTCTCAGTCTGTTTCCTAGTGCCGGTTTGAAGTTCCTGCAGTTTTCACTCTAAAACCGAGTTGGAGCTAGTACCTCCCCATATATATGTATGGAATGGAGTTTGCAACTGAAAAGAAACTTTGTGTTCCCAACAAGCTAGGTGAAGGACGGCTTTCACACACACTTATCTCTCAGAACTGAGCATGTGGAGAGACGTTCGTTCATCTAGCACAAAGGGAACGTGTTGTAGGAGAAACTTTTACTCTGGGTTCCCAGTTTGTTTCCTAGTGCCGGTTTGAAGTTCCTGCAGTTTTCACTATAAAACAGAGTTGGAGCTAGTACCTACCCATATATAGGTATGGAGTGGAGTTTGCTACTGAAAAGAAACTTTGTGTTCCAACAAGCTAGGTGAAGGACTGCTTTCACACACACTTATCTCTCAGAACTGAGCATGTGGAGAGACATTCTTTCATCTAGCACAAATGGAACGGATTGCAGGAAAAATTTTAATCTGGTTTCTTAGTCTGTTTCCTAGTGCCGGTTTGAAGTTCCTGCATTTTTTACTGTAAAACCGAGCGGGAGATAGAACCTCCCCATATATATGTGGGGAGTGGAGTTTGCAACTGAAAAGAAACTTTGTGTTCCCAACAAGCTAGGTGAAGGACGGCTTTCACACACACTTATCTCTCAGAACTGAGCATGTGGAGAGACGTTCGTTCATCTAGCACAATGGGAACGGGTTGCAGGAGAAACTTTTACTCTGGTTTCTCAGTCTGTTTCCTAGTGCCGGTTTGAAGTTCGTGCAGTTTTTACTGTAAAACCGAGTTGGAGATAGAGACTCCCCATATATATGTAGGGAGTGGTGTTTGCAACTGAAAAGAAACTTTGTGTTCCCAACAAGCTATTTGAAGGACGGCTTTCACACACACTTATCTCTCAGAACTGAGCATGTGGAGAGACGTTCGTTCATCTAGCAAAAAAGGAACGTTTTGCAGGAGAAACTTTTACTCTGGTTTCAGTCTGTTTCCTATTGGCGGTTTGAAGTTCCTGCAGTTTTCACTGTAAAAGAGTGTTGGAGCTTGTATCTCACCATATATATGTATGGAGTGGAGTTTGCAACTGAAAAGAAACTTTGTGTTCCCAACAAGCTAGGTGAAGGACGGCTTTCACACACACTTATCTCTCAGAACTGAGCAAGTTGAGAGACGTTCTTTTATCTAGCACAAAGGGAACGGGTTGCAGGAGAAACTTTTACTCTGGTTTCTCAGTCTGTTTCCTAGTGCCGGATTGAAGTTTCTGCAGTTTTCACTGTAAAACCGAGTTGGAGCTAGTAACTCACCATATATATGTATGGAGTTGATTTGGCAACTGAAAAGAAACCTTGTGTTCCCAGCAAGCTAGTTGAATGACGGCTTTCACACACACTTATCTCTCAGAACTGAGCATGTGGGGAGACGTTCGTTCATCTAGCACAAAGGGAACGGTTTGCAGGAGAAATTTTACTCTGGTTTCTCTGTCTGTTTCCGGTTGCCGGTTTGAAGTTCCTGCAGTTTTCACTGTAAAACCGAGTTGGAGCTTGTATCTCACCATATATATGTATGGATTAAAGTTTGCAACTGAAAAGAAACTTTGTGTTCCCAACAAGCTAGGTGAAGGACGGCTTTCACACACAGTTATCTCTCTAAACTGAGCATGTGGAGAGACGTTTGTTCATCTAGCACAAAGGGAACGGTTTGCAGGAGAAAATTTTACTCTGGTTTCTCAGTCTGTATCCTGTTGCCGGTTTATAGTTCCTGCAGTTTTCACTGTAAAACAGAGGTGGAGCTAGTACCTCCCCATATATATTTATGGAGTGGAGTTTGCAACTGAAAAGAAACTTTATGTTCCGAAGAAGCTAGGTGAAGGACGGCTTTCACACACACTTATCTCTCAGAACTGAGCATGTGGAGAGACATTCGTTCATCTAGAACAAAGGGAACGAGTAGCAGGAGAAACTTTTCTCTGATTTCTCAGTCTGTTTCCTAGTGCGGGTTTGAAGTTCCTGCAGTTTTCACTGCTAAACCGTGTTGAAGGTAGTACCTCCACATATATATGTATGGAGTGGAGTTTGCAAGTGAAAAGAAACTTTGTGTTCCCAACAATCTAGGTGAAGGACGGCTTTCACACACACTTATCTCTCAGAACTGAGCATGTGGAGAGACGTTCGTTCATGTAGCACAAAGGGAACGGTTTACATGAGAAACTTTTACTCTGGTTTCTCAATCTGTTTCCTGTTGCCGGTTTGAAATTCCTGCAGTTTTCACTGTAAAACCGAGTTGGAGCTAGTAACTCCTCATATATATGTATGGAGTGGAGTTGGCAACTGAAAAGAAACTTTGTGTTCCCAACAAGCTAGGTGAAGGACGGCTTTCACACACACATATCTCTCAGAACTGAGAATGTGGAGAGAAGTTCGTTCATCTAGCAAAAAGGGAACGGGTTGCAGGTGAAACTTTTACTGTGGTTTCTCAATCTTTTTCCTGTTGCCGGTTTGAAATTCCTGCAGTTTTCACTGTAAAACCGAGTTGGAGCTGGTACTTCCCCATATATATGTATGGAGTGGAGTTGGCAACTGAAAAGAAACTTTGTGTTCCCAACAAGCTAGGTGAAGGACGGCTTTCACACACACATATCTCTCAGAAATTAGCATGTGGAGAGACGTTCGTTCATCTAGCACAAAGGGAACGGGTTGCAGGAGAAACTTTTACTCTGGTTTTTCAGTCTGTTTCCTAGTGCCGGTTTGAAGTTCCTGCAGTTTTCACTGTAAAACCGAGTTGGAGCTAGTACCTCCCCATATATATGTATGGAATGGAGTTTGCAACTGAAAAGAAACTTTGTGTTCCCAACAAGCTAGGTGAAGGACGGCTTTCACACACACTTATCTCTCAGAACTGAGCATGTGGAGAGACGTTCGTTCATCTAGCACAAAGGGAACGTGTTGTAGGAGAAACTTTTACTCTGGGTTCCCAGTTTGTTTCCTAGTGCCGGTTTGAAGTTCCTGCAGTTTTCACTATAAAACAGAGTTGGAGCTAGTACCTACCCATATATAGGTATGGAGTGGAGTTTGCTACTGAAAAGAAACTTTGTGTTCCAACAAGCTAGGTGAAGGACGGCTTTCACACACACATATCTCTCAGAACTGAGCATGTGGAGAGACATTCTTTCATCTAGCACAAATGGAACGGATTGCAGGAGTAACTTTTACTCTGGTTTCTCAGTCTGTTTCCTAGTGCCGGTTTGAAGTTCCTGCAGTTTTTACTGTAAAACCGAGTTGGAGATAGAGACTCCCCATATATATGTAGGGAGTGGAGTTTGCAACTGAAAAGAAACTTTGTGTTCCCAACAAGCTATTTGAAGGACGGCTTTCACACACACTTATCTCTCAGAACTGAGAATGTGGAGAGACGTTCGTTCATCTAGCACAAAGGGAAAGTTTTGCAGGTGAAACTTTTACTCTGGTTTCTCAATCTGTTTCCTGTTGCCGGTTTGAAATTCCTGCAGTTTTCACTGTAAAACCGAGTTGGAGCTAGTACCTCCCCGTATATATGTATGGAGTGGAGTTGGGAAATGAAAAGAAACTTTGTGTTCCCAACAAGCTAGGTTAAGGACGGCTTTCACACACACTTATCTCTCAGAACTGAGCATGTGGAGAGACGTTCGTTCATCTAGCACAAAGGGAACGGGTTGCAGGAGAAACTTTTACTCTGGGTTCCCAGTCTGTTTCCTAGTGCCGGTTTGAAGTTCCTGCAGTTTTCACTGTAAAAGAGTGTTGGAGCTAGTACCTCCCCATATATATGTATGGAATGGAGTTTGCAACTGAAAAGAAAGTTTGTGTTCCCAACAAGCTAGGTGAAGGACGACTTTCACACACACTTATCTCTCAGAACTGAGCATGTGGAGAGACGTTCGTTCATCTAGCACAAAGGGAACGTGTTGTAGGAGAAACTTTTACTCTGGGTTCTCACTCTGTTTCCTAGTGCCGGTTTGAAGTTCCTGCAGTTTTCACTATAAAACAGAGTTATAGCTAGTACCTACCCATATATATGTATGGAGTGGAGTTGGCAACTGAAAAGAAACTTTGTGTTCCCAGCAAGCTAGGTGAAGGACGGCTTTCACACACACTTATCTCTCAGAACTGAGCATGTGTAGAGACATTCGTTCATCTAGCAGAATGGGAACGGTTTGCAGGAGAAACCTTTACCCTTGTTTCTCAGTCTGTTTCCTAGTGTCGGTTTGAAGTTCCTGCAGTTTTCACTGTAAAACAGATTTGGAGCTAGTACCTTCCTATATATATGTATGGAGTGGGGTTTTCTACTGAAAAGATACTTTGTGTTCCCAACAAGCTAGGTGAAGGACGGCTTTCACACACACTTATCTCTCAGATCTGAGCATGTGGAGAGACATTCGTTCATCTATCACAAAGGGAACGGTTTGCAGGAGAAACATTTACTCTGGTTTCTCAGTCTGTTTCCTAGTGTCGGTTTGATGTTCCTGCAGTTTTCACTGTAAAACCAAGTTGGAGCTAGTACCTACCCATATATATGTATGGAATGGAGTTTGAAAGTGAAAAGAAACTTTGTGTTCCTAACAATCTAGGTGAAGGACGGCTTTCACACACACTTATTTCTCAGAACTGAGCATGTGGAGAGACGTTCGTTCATCTAGCAAAAAGGGAACGAGTTGCAGGGAAACTTTTACTCTGGTTTCTCAGTCTGTATCCTGTTGCCGGTTTGAAGTTCCTGCAGTTTTCACTGTAAAACCGAGTTGGAGCTAGTACCTCCCCATAAATATGTATGGAGTGGAGTTTGCAACTGAAAAGAAACTTTGTGTTCCCAACAAGCTAGGTGAAGGACGGCTTTCACACACACATATCTCTCAGAACTGAGCATGTGGAGAGACGTTCGTTCATCTAGCAAAAAGGGAACGGTTTGCAGGAGAAAATTTTACTCATTTTTCTCAGTCTGTAACCTGTTCCGGTTTGTAGTTCCTGCAATTTTCACGGTTAAACCGAGTTGGAGCTAGTACCTCCCCATATATATGTATGGAGTGTAGTTTGCAACTGAAAAGAAACTTTATGTTCCGAAGAAGCTAGGTGAAGGACGACTTTCACACACACTTATCTCTCAGAACTGAGCATGTGGAGAGACGTTCGTTCATCTAGGAGAAAGGGAACGGGTTGCAGGAGAAACTATTACTCTGGATCCTCAGTCTGTTTCCTAGTGCCGGTTTGAAGTTCCTGTAGTTTTCACTGTAAAACCGTGTTGGAGCTGTTACCTCCCCATATATATGTATGGTATGGTGTTTGCAAGGAAAAGAAACTTTGTGTTCCCAACAAGCTAGGTGAAGGACGGCTTTCACACACACTTATCTCTCAGAACTGAGCATGTGGAGAGACGTTCTTTCATCTAGCACAAAGGGAAATGGTTGCAGGAGCAACTTTTACTCTGGTTTCTCAGTATGTTTCCAAGTGCCGGTTTCAAGTTCCTTCAGTTTTCACTGTAAAACCGAGTTGGAGCTGTTACCTCCCCATATATATGAATGGAGTGGAGTTTGCAAGTGAAAAGGAAATTTGTATTCCCAACAAGCTAGGTGAAGGACGGCTTTCACACACAATTATGTCTCAGAACTGAGCATGTGGAGAGACGTTCGTTCATCTAGCATAAAGGGAACGGGTTGCAGGAGAAACTTTTACTCTGGTTTCTCAGTCTGTTTCCTAGTGCCGGTTTGAAGTTCCTGCAGTTTTCACTGTAAAACAGAGTTGGAGCTAGTATCTCCCCATATATATGTATGGAGTCGAAATAGCAACTGAAAAGAAACTTTGTGTTCCCAACAATCCAGGTGAAGGACGGCTTTAACACACAGTTATCTCTTAGAACTGAGCATGTGGAGAGACGTTCGTTCATCTAGCACAAAGGGAACGGGTTGCAGGAGAAACTTTTACTCGGGTTTATCAGTCTGTATCCTGTTGCCTGTTTGAATTTCCTGAAGTTTTCACTGTAAAACCAAGTTGGAGCTAGTACCTTCCTATATATATGTATGGAGTGGGGTTTTCTACTGAAAAGAAACTTAATGTTCCCAAGAAGCTAGGTGAAGGACGGCTTTCACACACACTTAACTCTCAGAACTGAGCATGTGGAGAGACGTTCGTTCATCTAGCACAAAGGGAACGGGTTGCAGGAGAATCTATTACTCTGGATCCTCAGTCTGTTTCCTAGTGCCGGTTTGAATTTCCTGCATTTTTCACTGTAAAACCGAGTTGGAGCTAGTACCTCCCCATATATATGAATGGAATGGAGTTTGCAAGTGAAAAGAAACTTTGTATTCCCAACAAGCTAGGTGAAGGACGGCTTCCACACAGAATTATCTCTCAGAACTTAGCATGTGGAGAGATGTTCGTTCATCTAGCATAAATGGAACGGGTTGCAGGAGAAACTTTTACTCTGGTTTCTCAGTATGATTCCTACTGCCGGTTTGAAGTTCCTGCAATTTTCACTGTAAAACCGAGTTGGAGCTAGTACCTCCCCATATATATGTATGGAGTGGAGTTTGCAAGTGAAAAGAAACTTTGTGTTTCCAACAAGCTAGATGAAGGACGGCTTTCACACACACTTATCTCTCAGAACTGAGCATGTGGAGAGACGTTCGTTCATCTATCATAAAGGGAACGGGATGCAGGAGAAACTTTTACTCTGGTTTCTCAATCTGCTTCCTGTTGCCGGTTTGAATTTCCTGCAGTTTTCACTGTAAAACCGAGTTGGAGCTAGTACCTCCCCATATATATGTATGGAATGGAGTTGGCAACTGAAAAGAAACTTTGTGTTCCCAACAAGCTAGGTCAAGGACGGCTTTCAAACACACTTATCTCTCAGAACTGAGCATGTGGAGAGACCTTCGTTCATATAGCACAAAGGGAACGGGTTGCAGGGAAACTTTTACTCTGGTTTCTCACTCTGTTTCCTAGTGCCGGTTTTAAGTTCCTGCAGTTTTCACTGTAAACACGTGTTGGAGCTAGTACCTCCACATATATATTTTTGGAGTGGAGTTTGAAAGTGAAAAGAAACTTTGTGTTCCCAACAAGCTAGGTGAAGGACTTCTTCCACACACACATATCTCTCAGAACTGAGCAAGTGGAGAGACGTTCGTTCATCTAGCACAAAGGGAACGGGTTGCAAGGGAAAATTTTACTCTGGTTTCTCAGTTTGTTTCCTACTGCCGGTTTGAAGTTCCTGCAGTTTTCACTGTAAAACCGAGTTGGAGCTAGTATCTCACCATATATATGTATGGAGTGGTGTTTGCAACTGAAAAGAAACTTTGTGTTCCCAACAAGCTAGGTGAAGGACGGCTTTCACACACACTAATATCTCACAAATGAGCTTGTGGAGAGACGTTCGTTCATCTAGCACAAAGGGAACGGGCTGCAGGAGAAACTTTTACTCTGGTTTCTCAGTCTGTTTCCTAGTGCCGGTTTGAAGTTCCTGCAGTTTTCACTGTAAAACCGATTTGGAGCTAGTACCTCCCCATATATATGTATGGAGTGGAGATAGCAAGTGAAAAGAAACTTTGTGTTCCCAACAAGCTAGGTGAAGGACGGCTTTCACACACACTTATGTCTCAGAACTGAGCATATGGAGAGACTTTCGTTCATCTAGCACAAAGGGAACGGGTTGCAGGAGAAACTTTTACTCTGGTTTCTCTATCTGTTTCTTGTTGCCGGTTTGAAATTCCTGCAGTTTTCAATGTAAAACCGAGATGGAGCTAGTACCTCCCTATATATATTTATGGAGTGGAGTTGGCAACTGAAAAGAAACTTTGTGTTCCCAACAAGCTATGTGAAGGACGGCTTTCACACACACTTATCTCTCAGAACTGAGCATGTGGAGAGTCGTTCGTTCATCTAGCATAAAGGGAACTCGTTGCAGGAGAAAGTTTTACTCTGGTATCTAAGTATGTTTCCTGTTGCCGGTTTGAAGTGCCTGCAATTTTCACTGTAAAACCGAGTTGGAGCTAGTACCTCCCCATATATATGTATGGAGTGGAGTTTGCAAGAGAAAAGAAACTTTGTGTTCCCAACAAGCTAGGTGAAGGACGGCTTTCACACACACTTATCTCTCAGAACTGAGCAAGTGGAGAGACGTTCGTTCATCTAGCAAAAAGGGAACGGGTTGCAGGAGAAACTTTTACTCTGGTTTCTCAGTCTGTTTCCTAGTGCCGGATTGAAGTTCCTGCAGTTTTCACTGTAAAACCGATTTGGAGCTAGAACCTCCCCATATATATTTATGGAGTTGATTTGGCAACTGAAAAGAAACTTTGTGTTCCCAGCAAGCTACGTGAATGACGGCTTTCACACACACTTATCTCTCAGAACTGAGAATGTGGGGAGACGTTCGTTCATCTAGCACAAAGGGAACGGTTTGCAGGGGAAATTTTACTCTGGTTTCTCAGTCTTTATCCTCTTGCCGGTTTGAAGTTACTGCAATTTTCACAGTAAAACCGAGTTGGAGCTAGTACCTCCTCATATATATGTATGGAGTGGAGTTTGCAAGTGAAAAGAAACTTTGGGTTCCCAACAAGCTAGGTGAAGGACGGCTTTCACACACACTTATCTCTCAGAACTGAGCAAGTGGAGAGACGTTCTTTCATCTAGCACAAAGGGAACGGGTTGCAGGTGAAACTTTTACTCTGGTTTCTAAGTCTGTTTCCTAGTGCCGGATTGTAGTTCCTGCAGTTTTCACTGTAAAACCGAGTTGGAGCTAGTACCTCCCCATATATATGTATGGAGTTGATTTGGCAACTGAAAAGAAACTTTGTGTTCCCAGGAAGCTAGGTGAATGACGGCTTTCACACACACTTATCTCTCAGAACTGAGCATGTGGGGAGACGTTCGTTCATCTAGCACAAAGGGAACGGTTTGCAGGAGAAATTTTACTCTGGTTTCTCTGTCTGTTTCCTACTGCCGGTTTGAAGTTCCTGCAGTTTTCACTGTAAAACCGAGTTGGAGCTTGTATCTCACCATATATATGTATGGAGTGGAGTTTGCAACTGAAAAGAAACTTTATGTTCCGAAGAAGCTAGGTGAAGGACGGCTTTCACACACACTTATCTCTCAGAACTGAGCATGTGGAGAGACATTCGTTCATCTAGAACAAAGGGAACGAGTAGCAGGAGAAACATTTCTCTGGTTTCTCAGTCTGTTTCCTAGTGCGGGTTTGAAGTTCCTGCGGTTTTCACTGCTAAACCGTGTTGGAGGTAGTACCTCCCCATATGTATGTATGGAGTGGAGTTTGCAAGTGAAAAGAAACTTTGTGTTCCCAACAAGCTAGGTGAAGGACGGCTTTCACACACACTTATCTCTCAGAACTGAGCATGTGGAGAGACGTTCGTTCATCTAGCACAAAGGGAACGGTTTACAGGAGAAAATTTTACTCTGGTTTCTCAATCTGTTTCCTGTTGCCGGTTTGAAATTCCTGCAGTTTTCACTGTAAAACCGAGTTGGAGCTACTACCTCCCCATATATATGTATGGAGTGGAGTTGGCAACTGAAAAGAAACTTTGTGTTCCCAACAAGCTAGGTGAAGGACGGCTTTCACACACACATATCTCTCAGAACTGAGAACGTGGAGAGAAGTTCGTTCATCTAGCAAAAAGGGAACGGATTGCAGGTGAAAATTTTACTCTGGTTTCTCAATCTGTTTCCTGTTGCCGGCTTGAAATTCCTGCAGTTTTCACTGTAAAACCGAGTTGGAGCTAGTACCTCCCCATATATATGTATGGAGTGGAGTTGGCAACTGAAAAGAAACTTTGTGTTCCCAACAAGCTAGGTGAAGGAAGGCTTTCACACACACATATATCTCAGAAATTAGCATGTGGGGAGACGTTCGTTCATCTAGCACAAAGGGAACGGTTTGCAGGAGAAATTTTACTCTGGTTTCTCTGTCTGTTTCTTACTGCCGGTTTGAAGTTCCTGCAGTTTTCACTGTAAAACCGAGTTGGAGCTTGTATCTCACCATATATATGTATGGAGTGGAGTTTGCAACTGAAAAGAAACTTTGTGTTCCCAAGAAGCTAGTTGAAGGACGGCTTTCACACACACTTATCTCTCAAAACTGAGCATGTGGAGAGACGTTCGTTCATCTAGCACAAAGGGAACGGTTTGCAGGAGAAAATTTTACTCTGGTTTCTCACTCTGTATCCTGTTGCCGTTTTGTAGTTCCTGCAGTTTTCACTGTAAAACCGAGTTGGAGCTAGTACCTCCCCATATATATGTATGGAGTGGAGTTTGCAACTGAAAAGAAACTTTATGTTCCGAAGAAGCTAGGTGAAGGACGGCTTTCACACACACTTATCTCTCAGAACTGAGCATGTGGAGAGACATTCGTTCATCTAGAACAAAGGGAACGAGTAGCAGGAGAAACTTTTCTCTGGTTTCTCAGTCTGTTTCCTAGTGCGGGTTTGAAGTTCCTGCAGTTTTCACTGCTAAACCGTGTTGGAGGTAGTACCTCCCCATATGTATGTATGGAGTGGAGTTTGCAAGTGAAAAGAAACTTTGTGTTCCCAACAAGCTAGGTGAAGGACGGCTTTCACACACACTTATCTCTCAGAACTGAGCATGTGGAGAGACGTTCGTTAATCTAGCACAAAGGGAACGGTTTACAGGAGAAAATTTTACTCTGGTTTCTCAATCTGTTTCCTGTTGCCGGTTTGAAATTCCTGCAGTTTTCACTGTAAAACCGAGTTGGAGCTAGTACCTCCCCATATATATGTATGGAGTGGAGTTGGCAACTGAAAAGAAACTTTGTGTTCCCAACAAGCTAGGTGAAGGACGGCTTTCACACACACATATATCTCAGAAATTAGCATGTGGAGAGACGTTCGTTCATCTAGCACAAAGGGAACGGGTTGCAGGAGAAACTTTTACTCTGGTTTCTCAGTCTGTTTCCTAGTGCCGGTTTGAAGTTCCTGCAGTTTTCACTGTAAAACCGAGTTGGAGCTAGTACCTCCCCATATATATGTATGGAATGGAGTTTGCAACTAAAAAGAAACTTTGTTTTCCCAACAAGCTATGTGAAGGACGGCTTTCACACACACTTATCTCTCAGAACTGAGCATGTGGAGAGACATTCTTTCATCTAGCACAAAGGGAACGGTTTGCAGGAGAAACTTTACTCTGGTTTCTCAGTCTGTTTCCTAGTGCCGGTTTGAAGTTCCTGCAGTTTTTAATGTAAAACCGAGTTGGAGATAGAACCTCCCCATATATATGTATGGAGTGGATTTTGCAACAGAAGAAACTTTGTGTTCCCAACAAGCTAGGTGAAGGACGGCTTTCACACACACTTATCTCTCAGAACTGAGCAAGTGGAGAGACGTTCTTTCATCTAGCACAAATGGAACGGGTTGCAGGAGAAACTTTTACTCTGGTTTCTCAGTCTGTTTCCTAGTGCCGGATTGAAGTTCCTGCAGTTTTCACTGTAAAACCGAGTTGGAGCTAGTACCTCCCCATATATATGTATGGAGTTGATTTGGCAACTGAAAAGAAACTTTGTGTTCCCAGCAAGGTATTTGAATGACGGCTTTCACACACACTTATCTCTCAGAACTGAGCATGTGGAGAGACGTTCGTTCATATAGCACTAAGGGAACGGTTTGCAGGAGAAATTTTACTCTGGTTTCTCAGTATGTTTCCTGTTGCCGGTTTGAAGTTCCTGCAGTTTTCATTGTAAAACCGAGTTGGAGCTTGTATCTCACCATATATATGTATGGAGTGGTGTTTGCTAGTGAAAAGAAACTTTGTGTTCCCAACAAGCTAGGTGAAAAACGGCTTTCAAACACACTTATCTCTCAGAACTGAGCATGTGGAGAGACGTTCGTTCATCTAGCACAAAGGGAATGGGTTGCAGGAGAAACTTTTACTCTGGTTTCTCAGTCTTTATCCACTTGCCGGTTTGTAGTTCCTGCAGTTTTCACTGTAAAACAGATTTGGAGCTATTACCTCCCCATATATATGAATGGAGTGGAGTTTGCAAGTGAAAAGAAACCTTGTGTTCCCAACAAGCTAGGTGAAGGACGGCTTTCACACACACTTATCTCTCAGAACTGAGAATGTGGAGAGACGTTCGTTCATCTAGCATAAAGGGAACGGGATGCAGGAGAAACTTTTACTCAGGTTTCTCAGTCTGTTTCCTACTGACGGTTTGAAGTTCCTGCAATTTTCACTGTAAAACCGAGTTGGAGCTAGTACCTCCTCATATATATGTATGGATTGGAGTTTGCAAGTGAAAAGAAACTTTGTGTTCCCAACAAGCTAGGTGAAGGACGGCTTTCACACACACTTATCTCTCAGAACTGAGCATGTGGAGAGACGTTCGTTCATCTAGCACAAGGGAACGGGTTGCAGGAGAAACTTTTACTCTGGTTTCTCAATCTGTTTCTTGTTGCCGGTTTGAAATTCCTGCAGTTTTCACTGTAAAACCGAGTTGGAGCTAGTACCTCCCCATATATATGTATGGAGTGGAGTTGGCAACTGAAAAGAAACTTTGTGTTCCCAACAAGCTAGGTCAAGACGGCTTTCAAACACACATATATCTCAGAACTGAGCATGCGGAGAGATCTTCGTTCATCTAGCACAAAAGGAACGGTTTGCAATAGAAACATTTACTCTGGTTTCTCAGTCTGTTTCCTAGTGCCGGTTTGAAGTTCCTGCAGTTTTCACTGTAAAACCGAGTTGGAGCTAGTACCTCCTCATATATATGTATGGAGTGGAGTTTGCAACTGAAAAGAAACTTTGTGTTCCCAACAAGCTAGGTGAAGGACGGCTTTCACACACACTTATCTCTCAGAACTGAGCAAGTGGAGAGACGTTCTTTCATCTAGCACAAATGGAACGGGTTGGAGGAGAAACTTTTACTCTGGTTTCTCAGTCTGTTTCCTAGTGCCGGATTGAAGTTCCTGCAGTTTTCACTGTAAAACCGAGTTGGAGCTAGTACCTCCCCATATATATGTATGGAGTTGATTTGGCAACTGAAAAGAAACTTTGTTTTCCCAGCAAGCTATTTGAATGACGGCTTTCACACACACTTATCTCTCAGAACTGAGCATGTGGAGAGACGTTCGTTCATATAGCACTAAGGGAACGGTTTGCAGGAGAAATTTTACTCTGGTTTCTCAGTATGTTTCCTGTTGCCGGTTTGAAGTTCCTGCAGTTTTCATTGTAAAACCGAGTTGGAGCTTGTATCTCACCATATATATGTATGGAGTGGTGTTTGCAAGTGAAAAGAAACTTTGTGTTCCCAACAAGCTAGGTGAAAAACGGCTTTCAAACACACTTTTCTCTCAGAACTGAGCATGTGGAGAGACGTTCGTTCATATATCACAAAGGGAATGGGTTGCAGGAGAAACTTTTACTCTGGTTTCTCAGTCTTTATCCACTTGCCGGTTTGTAGTTCCTGCAATTTTCACTGTAAAACAGATTTGGAGCTATTACCTCCCCATATATATGAATGGAGTGGAGTTTGCAAGTGAAAAGAAACCTTGTGTTCCCAACAAGCTAGGTGAAGGACGGCTTTCACACACACTTATCTCTCAGAACTGAGAATGTGGAGACACGTTCGTTCATCTAGCATAAAGGGAACGGGATGCAGGAGAAACTTTTACTCAGGTTTCTCAGTCTGTTTCCTACTGCTGGTTTGAAGTTCCTGCAATTTTCACTGTAAAACCGAGTTGGAGCTATTACCTCCTCATATATATGTATGGATTGGAGTTTGCAAGTGAAAAGAAACTTTGTGTTCCCAACAAGCTAGGTGAAGTACGGCTTTCACACACACTTATCTCTCAGAACTGAGCATGTGGAGAGACGTTCGTTCATCTAGCACAAGGGAACGGGTTGCAGGAGAAACTTTTACTCTGGTTTCTCAATCTGTTTCTTGTTGCCGGTTTGAAATTCCTGCAGTTTTCACTGTAAAACCGAGTTGGAGCTAGTACCTCCCCATATATATGTATGGAGTGGAGTTGGCAACTGAAAAGAAACTTTGTGTTCCCAACAAGCTAGGTCAAGACGGCTTTCAAACACACATATATCTCAGAACTGAGCATTCGGAGAGATCTTCGTTCATCTAGCACAAAAGGAAGTGTTTGCAATAGAAACATTTACTCTGGTTTCTCAGTCTGTTTCCTAGTGCCGGTTTGAAGTTCCTGCAGTTTTCACTGTAAAACCGAGTTGGAGCTAGTACCTCCCCTTATATATATATGGAGTTGATCTGGCAACTGAAAAGAAACTTTGTGTTCCCAGCAAGCTAGGTGAATGACGGCATTCACACACACTTATCTCTCAGAACTGAGCATGTGGGGAGAAATTCGTTCATCTAGCACAAAGGGAACGATTTGCAGGAGAAATTTTACTCTGGTTTCTCTGTCTGTTTCCTGTTGCCGGTTTGTAGTTCCTGCAGTTTTCCCTGTAAAACCGAGTTGGAGCTAGTACCTCCCCATATATATGTATGGAGTGGAGTTTGCAACTGAAAAGAAACTTTATGTTCCGAAGAAGCTAGGTGAAGGACGGCTTTCACACACACTTATCTCTCAGAACTGAGCATGTGGAGAGACATTCGTTCATCTAGAACAAAGGGAACGAGTAGCAGGAGAAACTTTTCTCTGGTTTCTCAGTCTGTTTCGTAGTGCGGGTTTGAAGTTCCTGCAGTTTTCACTGCTAAACAGTGTTGGAGGTAGTACCTCCCCATATATATGTTTGGAGTGGAGTTTGCAAGTGAAAAGAAACTTTGTGTTCCCAACAAGCTAGGTGAAGGACGGCGTTCACACACACTTATCTCTCAGAACTGAGCATGTGGAGAGACGTTCGTTCATCTAGCACAAAGGGAACGGTTTACATGAGAAACTTTTACTCTGGTTTCTCAATCTGTTTCCTGTTGCCGGTTTGAAATTCCTGCAGTTTTCACTGTAAAACCCAGTTGGAGCTAGTACCTCCCCATATATATGTATGGAGTGGAGTTGGCAACTGAAAAGAAACTTTGTGTTCCCAACAAGCTTGGTGAAGGACGGCTTTCACACACACATATCTGTCAGAACTGAGAATGTGGAGAGAAGTTCGTTCATCTAGCATAAAGGGAACGGATTGCAGGTGAAACTTTTTCACTGGTTTCTCAATCTGTTTCCTGTTGCCGGTTTGAAATTCCTGCAGTTATCACTGTAAAACCGAGTTGGAGCTAGTACCTCCCCATATATATGTATGGAGTGGAGTTGGCAACTGAAAAGAAACTTTGTGTTCCCAACAAGCTAGGTGAAGGACGGCTTTCACACACACTTATCTCTCAGAACTGAGCATGTGGAGAGACGTTCGTTCATCTAGCACAAAGGGAACGGGTTGCAGGAGAAACTTTTACTCTGGTTTCTCAGTCTGTTTCCTAGTGCCGGTTTGAAGTTCCTGCAGTTTTCACTGTAAAACAGAGTTGGAGCAAGTACCTACCCATATATATGTATGGAGTGGAGTTTGCAACTGAAAAGAAACTTTGTGTTCCCAACAAGCTAGGTGAAGGACGGCTTTCACACACACTTATCTCTAAGAACTGAGCATTTGGAGAGACATACTTTCATCTAGCACAAAGGGAACGGTTTGCAGGAGAAACCTTTACTCTGGTTTCTCAGTCTGTTTCCTAGTGTCGGTTTGAATTTCCTGCAGTTTTCACTGTAAAAGAGATTTGGAGCTAGTACCTCCCCATATATATGTATGGAGTGGAGTTTGCAACTGAAAAGAAACTTTGTGTTCCCAACAAGCTAGGTGAAGGACGGCTTTCACACACACTTATCTCTCAGATCTGAGCATGTGGAGAGACGTTCGTTCATCTAGCACAAATGGAACCGTTTCAGGAGAAACTTTTACTCTGGTTTCTCAGTCTGTTTCCTAGTGCCGGTTTGAAGTTCCTGCAGTTTTTACTGTAAAACCGAGTTGGAGATAGAACCTCCCCGTATATATGTAGGGAGTGGAGTTTGCAACTGAAAAGAAACTTGGTGTTCCCAACAAGCTAGGTGAAGGACGGCTTTCACACACACATATCTATCAGAACTGAGAATGTGTAGAGAAGTTCGTTCATCTAGCAAAAAGTGAACGGGTTGCAGGTGAAACTTTTACTCTGGTTTCTCAATCTGTTTCCTGTTGCCGGTTTGAAATTCCTGCAGTTTTCACTGTAAAACCGAGTTGGAGCTAGTACCTCCCCATATATATGTATGGAGTGGAGTTGGCAACTGAAAAGAAACTTTGTGTTCCCAACAAGCTAGGTGAAGGACGGCTTTCACACACACATATCTCTCAGAAATTAGCATGTGGAGAGACGTTCGTTCATCTAGCACAAATGGAACGGGTTGCAGGAGAAATTTTACTCTGGTTTCTCAGTCTGTTTCCTAGTGCCGGTTTGAAGTTCCTGCATTTTTTACTGTAAAACCGAGCGGGAGATAGAACCTCCCCATATATATGTAGGGAGTGGAGTTTGCAACTGAAAAGAAACTTTGTGTTCCCAACAAGCTAGGTGAAGGACGGCTTTCACACACACTTATCTCTCAGAACTGAGCATGTGGAGAGACGTTCGATCATCTAGCACAAACGGAAAGTTTTGCAGGAGAAACTTATACTCTGGTTTCTCAGACTGTTTCCTGTTGCCGGTTTGAAATTCCTGCAGTTTTCACTGTAAAACCGAGTTGGAGCTTGTATCACACCATATATATGTATGGAGTGGGGTTTGCAACTGAAAAGAAACTTTGTGTTCCCAACAAGCTAGTTGAAGGACGGCTTAAACACACACTTAACTCTCAGAATTGAGCATGTGGAGAGACGTTCGTTCATCTAGCACAAATGGAACGGGTTGCAGGAGAAACTTTTACTCTGGTTTCTCAGTCTGTATCCTGTTGCCGGTTTGACGTTCCTGCATTTTTCACTGTAAAACCGAGTTGGAGGTAGTACCTCCCCATATATATGTATGGAGTGGAGTTTGCAAGTGAAAAGAAACTTTGTGTTCCCAACGTCTAGGTGAAGGACGGCTTTCACACACACTTATCTCTCAGAACTGAGCATGTGGAGAGACTTTCGTTCATCTAGCACAAAGGGAACGTGTTGTAGGTGAAAATTTTACTCTGGGTTCCCAGTCTGTTTCCTAGTGCCGGTTTGAAGTTCCTGCATTTTTCAGTATAAAACAGAGTTGGAGCTAGTACCTACCCATATATATGTATGGAGTGGAGTTTGCAACTGAAAAGAAACTTTGTGTTCCCAACAAGCTAGGTGAAGGACGGCTTTCACACACACTTATCTCTCAGAACTGAGCATGTGGAGAGACTTTCTTTCATCTAGCACAAAGGGAACGGTTTGCAGGAGAAACCTTTACTCTGGTTTCTCAGTCTGTTTCCTAGTGTCGGTTTGAATTTCCTGCAGTTTTCACTGTAAAACAGATTTGGAGCTAGTACCTCCCCATATATATGTATGGAGTGGAGTTTGCAACTGAAAAGAAACTTTGTGTTCCCAACAAGCTAGGTGAAGGACGGCTTTCACACACACTTATCTCTCAGAACTGAGCATGTGGGGAGAAGTTCGTTCATCTAGCACAAATGGAACGGGTTCAGGAGAAATTTTACTCTGGTTTCTCAGTCTGTTTCCTAGTGCCGGTTTGAAGTTCCTGCAGTTTTTACTGTAAAACCGAGTTGGAGATAGAACCTCCCCGTATATATGTAGGGAGTGGAGTTTGCAACTGAAAAGAAACTTTGTGTTCCCAACAAGTTAGGTGAAGGTCGGCTTTCACACACACATATCTCTCAGAACTGAGCAAGTGGAGAGACGTTCTTTTATCTAGCACAAAGGGAACGGTTTGCAGGAGAAACTTTTACTCTGGTTTCTCAGTCTGTTTCCTAGTGCCGGATTGAAGTTCCTGCAGTTTTCACTGTAAAACCGAGTTGGAGCTAGTACCTCCCCATATATATGTATGGAGTTGATTTGGCAACTGAAAAGAAACTTTGTGTTCCCAGCAAGCTAGTTGAATGACGGCTTTCACACACACTTATCTCTCAGAACTGAGCATGTGGGGAGACGTTCGTTCATCTAGCACAAAGGGAACGGTTTGCAGGAGAAATTTTACTCTGGTTTCTCTGTCTGTTTCCGGTTGCCGGTTTGAAGTTCCTGCAGTTTTCACTGTAAAACCGAGTTGGAGCTTGTATCTCACCATATATATGTATGGAGTGGAGTTTGCAAGTGAAAAGAAACTTTGTGTTCCCAACAAGCTAGGTGAAGGACGGCTTTCACACACACTTATCTCTTAAAACTGAGCATGTGGAGAGACGTTCGTTCATCTAGCACAAAGGGAACGGTTTGCAGGAGAAAATTTTACTCTGGTTTCTCAGTCTGTATCCTGTTGCCGGTTTGTAGTTCCTGCAGTTTTCACTGTAAAACAGAGGTGGAGCTAGTACCTCCCCATATATATTTATGGAGTGGAGTTTGCAACTGAAAAGAAACTTTATGTTCCGAAGAAGCTAGGTGAAGGACGGCTTTCACACACACTTATCTCTCAGAACTGAGCATGTGGAGAGACACTCGTTCATCTAGAACAAAGGGAACGAGTAGCAGGAGAAACTTTTCTCTGGTTTCTCAGTCTGTTTCCTAGTGCGGGTTTGAAGTTCCTGAAGTTTTCACTGCTAAACCGTGTTGAAGGTAGTACCTCCACATATATATGTATGGAGTGGAGTTTGCAAGTGAAAAGAAACTTTGTGTTCCCAACAAGCTAGGTGAAGGACGGCTTTCACACACACTTATCTCTCAGAACTGAGCATGTGGAGAGACGTTCGTTCATCTAGCACAAAGGGAACGTGTTGTAGGAGAAACTTTTACTCTGGGTTCCCAGTTTGTTTCCTAGTGCCGGTTTGAAGTTCCTGCAGTTTTCACTATAAAACAGAGTGGGAGCTAGTACCTACCCATATATATTCATGGAGTGGAGTTTGCAACTGAAAAGAAACTTTGTGTTCCCAACAAGCTTGGTGAAGGACGGCTTTCACACACACTTATCTCTCAGAACTGAGCATGTGGAGAGACATTCTTTCATCTAGCACAAAGGGAACGGTTTGCAGGAGAAACCTTTACTCTGGATTCTCAGTCTTTTTCCTAGTGTCGGTTTGAATTTCCTGCAGTTTTCACTGTAAAACAGATTTGGAGCTAGTACCTCCCCATATATATGTATGGAGTGGATTTTGCAACTGAAAAGAAACTTTGTGTTCCCAACAATCTAGGTGAAGGACGGCTTTCACACACACTTATCTCTCAGATCTGAGCATTTGGAGAGACGTTCGTTCATCTAGCACAAATGGAACGGGTTGCAGGAGAAATTTTACTCTGGTTTCTCAGTCTGTTTCCTAGTGCCGGTTTGAAGTTCCTGCATTTTTTACTGTAAAACCGAGCGGGAGATAGAACCTCCCCATATATATGTACGGAGTGGAGTTTGCAACTGAAAAGAAACTTTGTGTTCCCAACAAGCTAGGTGAAGGACGGCTTTCACACACACTTATCTCTCAGAACTGAGCATGTGGAGAGACGTTCGATCATCTAGCACAAACGGAACGTTTTGCAGGAGAAACTTATACTCTGGTTTCTCAGACTGTTTCCTGTTGCCGGTTTGAAATTCCTGCAGTTTTCACTGTAAAACCGAGTTGGAGCTTGTATCACACCATATATATGTATGGAGTGGGGTTTGCAACTGAAAAGAAACTTTGTGTTCCCAACAAGCTAGGTGAAGGACGGCTTTCACACACACTTATCTCTCAGAACTGAGCATGTGGAGAGACGTTCGTTCATCTAGCACAATGGGAACGGGTTGCACGAGAAACTTTTACTCTGGTTTCTCAGTCTGTTTCGTAGTGCCGGTTTGAAGTTCCTGCAATTTTCACTGTAAAACCGAGTTGGAGCTAGTACCTCCCCATATATATGTATGGAGTGGAGTTTGCAAGTGAAAAGAAACTTTGTGTTCCCAACAAGCTAGTTGAAGGACGGCTTAAACACACACTTAATTCTCAGAATTGAGCATGTGGAGAGACGTTCGTTCATCTAGCACAAATGGAACGGGTTGCAGGAGAAACTTTTACTCTGGTTTCTCAGTCTGTATCCTGTTGCCGGTTTGACGTTCCTGCAGTTTTCACTGTAAAACCGAGTTGGAGCTAGTACCTCCCCATATATATGTATGGAGTGGAGTTTGCAAGTGAAAAGAAACTTTGTGTTCCCAACAAGCTAGGTGAAGGACGGCTTTCACACACACTTATCTCTCAGAACTGAGCATGTGGAGAGACTTTCGTTCATCTAGCACAAAGGGAAAGTGTTTTAGGTGAAAATTTTACTCTGGGTTCCCAGTCTGTTTCCTAGTGCCGGTTTGAAGTTCCTGCAGTTTTCACTATAAAACAGAGTTGGAGCTAATACCTACCCATATATATGTATGGAGCGGAGTTTGCAACTGAAAAGAAACTTTGTGTTCCCAACAAGCTAGGTGAAGGACGGCTTTCACACACACTTATCTCTCAGAACTGAGCATCTGGGGAGACTTTCTTTCATCTAGCACAAAGGGAACGGTTTGCAGAAGAAACCTTTACTCTGGTTTCTCAGTCTGTTTCCTAGTGTCGGTTTGAATTTCCTGCAGTTTTCACTGTAAAACAGATTTGGAGCTAGTACCTCCCCATATATATGTAGGGAGTGGAGTTTGCAACTGAAAAGAAACTTTGTGTTCCCAACAAGCTAGGTGAAGGACGGCTTTCACACACATTTATCTCTCAGAACTGAGTAAGTGGAGAGACGTTCTTTTATCTAGCACAAAGGGAACGGGTTGCAGGGGAAACTTTTACTCTGGTTTCTCAGTCTGTTTCCTAGTGCCGGTTTGAAGTTAATGCAGTTTTCACTGTAAAACCGAGTTGGAGCTAGTACCTCACCATATATATGTATGGAGTTGATTTGGCAACTGAAAAGAAACTTTGTGTTCCCAGCAAGCTAGTTGAATGACGGCTTTCACACACACTTATCTCTCAAAACTGAGCATGTGGAGAGACGTTCGTTCATCTAGCACAAAGGGAACGGTTTGCAGGAGAAATTTTACTCTGGTTTCTCTGTCTGTTTCCGGTTGCCGGTTTGAAGTTCCTGCAGTTTTCACTGTAAAACCGAGTTGGAGCTTGTATCTCACCATATATATGTATGGAGTGGAATTTGCAACTGAAAAGAAACTTTGTGTTCCCAACAAGCTAGGTGAAGGACGCCTTTCACACACACTTATCTCTCAAAACTGAGCATGTGGAGAGACGTTCGTTCATCTAGCACAAAGGGAACGGTTTGCAGGAGAAAATTTTACTCTGTTTTCTCAGTCTGTATCCTGTTGCCGGTTTGTAGTTCCTGCAGTTTTCACTGTAAAACAGAGGTGGAGCTAGTACCTCCCCATATATATTTATGGAGTGGAGTTTGCACCTGAAAAGAAACTTTATGTTCCGAAGAAGCTAGGTGAACGACGGCTTTCACACACACTTATCTCTCAGAACTGAGCATGTGGAGAGACATTCGTTCATCTAGAACAAAGGGAACGAGTAGCAGGAGAAACTTTTCTCTGGTTTCTCAGTCTGTTTCCTAGTGTGGGTTTGAAGTTCCTGCAGTTTTCACTGCTAAACCGTGTTGAAGGTAGTACCTCCACATATATATGTATGGAGTGGAGTTTGCAAGTGAAAAGAAACTTTGTGTTCCCAACAAGCTAGGTGAAGGACGGCTTTCACACACACTTATCTCTCAGAACTGAGCATGTGGAGAGACGTTCGTTCATGTAGCACAAATGGAACGGTTTACATGAGAAATTTTTACTCTGGTTTCTCAATCTGTTTCGTGTTGCCGGTTTGAAATTCCTGCAGTTTTCACTGTAAAACCGAGTTGGAGCTAGTAACTCCCCATATATATGTATGGAGTGGAGTTGGCAACAGAAAAGAAACTTTGTATTCCCAAAAAGTTAGGTGAAGGACGGCTTTCACACACACATATCTCTCAGAACTGAGAATGTGGAGAGAAGTTCGTTCTTCTAGCAAAAAGGGAACGGGTTGCAGGTGAAACTTTTACTCTGGTTTCTCAATCTGTTTCCTGTTGCCTGTATGAAATTCCTGCAGTTTTCACTGTAAAACCGAGTTGGAGCTGGTACCTCCCCATATAAATGTATGGAGAGAAGTTGGCAACTGAAAAGAAACTTTGTGTTCCCAACAAGCTAGGTGAAGGACGGCTTTCACACACACATATCTCTCAGAAATTAGCATGTGGAGAGACGTTCGTTCATCTAGCACAAAGGGAACGGGTTGCAGGAGAAACTTTTACTCTGGTTTCTCAGTCTGTTTCCTAGTGCCGGTTTGAAGTTCCTGCAGTTTTCACTGTAAAACCGAGTTGGAGCTAGTACCTCCCCATATATATGTATGGAATGGAGTTTGCAACTGAAAAGAAACTTTGTGTTCCCAACAAGCTAGGTGAAGGACGGCTTTCACACACACTTATCTCTCAGATCTGAGCATGTGGAGAGACGTTCGTTCATCTAGCACAAAGGGAACGTGTTGTAGGAGAAACTTTTATTCTGGGTTCCCATTTTGTTTCCTAGTGCCGGTTTGAAGTTCCTGCAGTTTTCACTATAAAACAGAGTTGGAGCTAGTACCTACCCATATATAGGTATGGAGTGGGGTTTGCAACTGAAAAGAAACTTTGTGTTCCCAACAAGCTAGGTGAAGGACGGCTTTCACACACACTTTTCTCTCAGAACTGAGCATGTGGAGAGACATTCTTTCATCTAGCACAAATGGAACGGATTGCAGGAGAAATTTTACTCTGGTTTCTCAGTCTGTTTCCTAGTGCCGGTTTGAAGTTCCTGCATTTTTTACTGTAAAACCGAGCGGGAGTTAGAACCTCCCCATATATATGTGGGGAGTGGAGTTTGCAACTGAAAAGAAACTTTGTGTCCCCAACAAGCTAAGTGAAGGACGACTTTCACACACACTTATCTCTCAGAACTGAGCATGTGGAGAGACGTTCGATCATCTACCACAAACGGAACGTGTTGCAGGGGAAACTTATACTCCCTTTTCTCAGAATGTTTCCTGTTGCCGGTTTGAAGTTCCTGCAGTTTTCACTGTAAAATCGAGTTGGAGCTTGTATCACACCATATATATATATGGAGTGGGGTTTGCAACTGAAAAGAAACTTTGTGTTCCCAACAAGCTAGGTGAAGGACGGCTTTCACACACACTTATCTCTCAGAACTGAGCATGTGGAGAGACGTTCGTTCATCTAGCACAATGGGAACGGGTTGCAGGAGAAACTTTTACTCTGGTTTCTCAGTCTGTTTCCTAGTGCCGGTTTGAAGTTCCTGCAGTTTTTACTGTAAAACCGAGTTGGAGATAGAGACTCCCCATATATATGTTGGGAGTGGAGTTTGCAACTGAAAAGAAACTTTGTGTTCCCAACAAGCTATTTGAAGGACGGCTTTCACACACACTTATCTCTCAGAACTGAGCATGTGGAGAGACTTTCGTTCATCTAGCATAAAAGGAACGTTTTGCAGGAGAAACTTTTACTCTGGTTTCAGTCTGTTTCCTATTGGCGGTTTGAAGTTCCTGCAGTTTTCACTGTCAAAACGATTTGGAGCTTGTATCTCACCATATATATGTATGGAGTGGAGTTTGCAACTGAAAAGAAACTTTGTGTTCCCAACAAGCTAGGTGAAGGGCGGCTTTAACACACACACTTATCTCTCAGAACTGAGCATGTGGAGAGACGTTCGTTCATCTAGCACAAAGGGAACGGGTTGCAGGAGAAAATTTTACTCTGGTTTCTCAGTCTGTATCCTGTTGCCGGTTTGTAGTTCCTGCAGTTTTCACTGTAAAACCGAGTTGGAGCTAATACCTCCCCATATATTTGTATGAAGTGGAGTTTGCAACTGAAAAGAAACTTTATGTTCCGAAGAAGCTAGGTGAAGGACGGCTTTCACACACACTTATCTCTCAGAACTGAGCATGTGGAGAGACGTTCGTTCATCTAAAACAAATGGAACGGGTTGCAGGAGAAACTTTTACTCTGGTTTCTCAGTCTGTTTCCTAGTGCCGGATTGAAGTTCCTGCAGTTTTCACTGTAAAACCGAGTTGGAGCTAGTACCTCCCCATATATATCTATGGATTGGAGTTTGCAACTAAAAAGAAACTTTGTGTTCCCAACAAGATAGGTGAAGTTCGGATTTCACACACACTTATCTCTCAGAACTGAGCATGTGGAGAGACGTTCGTTCATCTAGCACAAAGGGAAAGTTTTGCAGGTGAAACTTTTACTCTGGTTTCTCAATCTGTTTCCTGTTGCCGGTTTGAAATTCCTGCAGTTTTCACTGTAAAACCGAGTTGGAGCTAGTACCTCCCCGTATATATGTATGGAGTGGAGTTGGGAAATGAAAAGAAACTTTGTGTTCCCAACAAGCTAGGTTAAGGACGGCTTTCACACACACTTATCTCTCAGAACTGAGCATGTGGAGAGACGTTCGTTCATCTAGCACAAAGGGAACGGGTTGCAGGAGAAACTTTTACTCTGGATTCTCAGTCTGTTTCCTAGTGCCGGTATGAAGTTCCTGCAGTTTTCCCTGTAAAACAGAGTTGGAGCTAGTACCTCCCCATATATATGTATGGAATGCAGTTTGCAACTGAAAAGAAACTTTGTGTTCCCAACAAGCTAGGTGAAGGACGGCTTTCACACACACTTATCTCTCAGATCTGAGCATGTGGAGAGACGTTCGTTCATCTAGCACAAAGGGAACGTGTTGTAGGAGAAACTTTTACTCTGGGTTCTCAATCTGTTTCCTAGTGCCGGTTTGAAGTTCCTGCAGTTTTCACTATATAACAGAGTTATAGCTTGTACCTACCCATATATATGTATGGAGTGGAGTTGGCAACTGAAAAGAAACTTTGTGTTCCCAGCAAGCTAGGTGAAGGACGGCTTTCACACACTCTTATCTCTCAGAACTGAGCATGTGGAGAGACATTCGTTCATCTAGCACAAAGGGAACGGTTTGCAGGAGAAACCTTTACCCTTGTTTCTCAGTCTGTTTCCTAGTGTCGGTTTGAAGTTCCTGCAGTTTTCACTGTAAAACAGATTTGGAGCTAGTACCTCCCCGTATATATGTATGGAGTGGAGTTTGCAACTGAAAAGATTCTTTGTGTTCCCAACAAGCTAGGTGAAGGACGGCTTTCACACACACTTATCTCTCAGATCTGATCATGTGGAGAGACGTTCGTTCATCTAGCACAAATGGAACGGGTTGCAGGAGAATATTTTACTCTGGTTTCTCAGTCTGTTTCCTAGTGCCGGTTTGAAGTTCTTGCAGTTTTTACTGTAATACCGAGTTGGAGATTGAACCTCCCCATATATATGAAGGGAGTGGAGTTTGCAACTGAAAAGAAACTTTGTGTTCCCAACAAGCTAGGTGAAGGACGGCTTTCACACACACTTATCTATCAGAACTGAGCATGTGGAGAGACGTTCGTTCATCTAGCAAAAAAGGGAACGTGTTGCAGGAGAAACTTTTACTCTGGGTTCTCAGTCTGTTTCCTAGTGCCGGTTTGAAGTTCCTGCAGTTTTCACTATAAAACAGAGTTGGAGCTAGTACCTACCCATATATATGTATGGAGTGGATTTTGCAACTGAAAAGAAACTATGTGTTCCCAACAAGCTAAGTGAAGGACGGCTTTCACAAACACTTATCTCTCAGAACTGAGCATGTGGAGAGACATTCTTTCATCTAGCACAAAGAGAAAGGTTTGCAGGAGAAACTTTTACTCTGGATTCTCAGTCTGTTTCCTAGTGTCGGTTTGAAGTTCCTGAAGTTTTCACTGTAAAACAGATTTGGAGCTAGTACCTCCCCGTATATATGTATGGAGTGGAGTTTGCAACTTAAAGGAAACTTTGTGTTCCCAACAAGCTAGGTGAAGGACGGATTTCACACACACTTATCTCTCAGATCTGAGCATGTCGAGAGACGTTCGTTCATCTAGCACAAAGGGAACGGTTTGCAAGAGAAACTTTTACTCTGGTTTCTCAGTCTGTTTCCTAGTGCCGGTTTGAATTTCCTGCAGTTTTTACTGTAAAACCGAGTTGGAGATAGTACCTCCCCATTTATAGGTATGGAGTGGAGTTTTCAACTGAAAAGAAACTTTGTGTTCCCAACAAGCTAGGTGAAGGACGGCTTTCACAAACACTTATCTCTCAGAACTGAGCATGTGGAGAGACATTCGTTCATCTATCACAAAGGGAACGGTTTGCAGGAGAAACATTTACTCTGGTTTCTCAGTCTGTTTCCTAGTGTCGGTTTGAAGTTCCTGCAGTTTTCACTGTAAAACCGAGTTAGAGCTAGTACTTCCCCATATATATGTATGGAGTGGAGTTTGAAAGTGAAAAGAAACTTTGTGTTCCTAACAATCTAGGTGAAGGACGGCTTTCACACACACATATCTCTCAGAACTGAGCATGTGGAGAGACGTTCGTTTATCTAGCAAAAAGGGAACGGGTTGCAGGAGAAAATTTTACTCATTTTTCTCAGTCTGTAACCTGTTGCCGGTTTGTAGTTCCTGCAATTTTCACGGTTAAACCGAGTTGGAGCTAGTACCTCCCCATATATATGTATGGAGTGTAGTTTGCAACTGAAAAGAAACTTTATGTTCCGAAGAAGCTAGGTGAAGGACGGCTTTCACACACACTTATCTCTCAGAACTGAGCATGTGGAGAGACGTTCGTTCATCTAGCACAAAGGGAACGGGTTGCAGGAGAAACTATTACTCTGGATCCTCAGTCTGTTTCCTAGTGCCGGTTTGAAGTTCCTGTATTTTTCACTGTAAAACCGTGTTGGAGCTAGTACCTACCCATATATATGTATGGAGTGGAGTTTGGTAGTGATAAGAAAGTTTGTGTTCCCAACAAGCTAGGTGAAGGATGGCTTTCACACACACTTATCTCTCAGAACTGAGCATGTGGAGAGACGTTCGTTCATCTAGCACAAAGGGAACGGGTTGCAGGATAAAATTTTACTCTGGTTTCTCAGTCTGTATCCTGTTGCCGGTTTGTAGTTCCTGCAGTTTTCACTGTAAAACCGAGTTGGAGCTAATACCTCCCCATATATTTGTATGAAGTGGAGTTTGCAACTGAAAAGAAACTTTATGTTCCGAAGAAGCTAGGTGAAGGACGGCTTTCACACACACTTATCTCTCAGAACTGAGCATGTGGAGAGACGTTCGTTCATCTAGCACAAATGGAACGGATTGCAGGAGAAACTTTTACTCTGGTTTCTCAGTCTGTTTCCTAGTGCCGGATTGAAGTTCCTGCAGTTTTCACTGTAAAACCGAGTTGGAGCTAGTACCTCCCCATATATATCTATGGATTGGAGTTTGCAACTAAAAAGAAACTTTGTGTTCCCAACAAGATAGGTGAAGGTCGGATTTCACACACACTTATCTCTCAGAACTGAGCATGTGGAGAGACGTTCGTTCATCTAGCACAAAGGGAAAGTTTTGCAGGTGAAACTTTTACTCTGGTTTCTCAATCTGTTTCCTGTTGCCGGTTTGAAATTCCTGCAGTTTTCACTGTAAAACCGAGTTGGAGCTAGTACCTCCCCGTATATATGTATGGAGTGGAGTTGGGAAATGAAAAGAAACTTTGTGTTCCCAACAAGCTAGGTTAAGGACGGCTTTCACACACACTTATCTCTCAGAACTGAGCATGTGGAGAGACGTTCGTTCATCTAGCACAAAGGGAACGGGTTGCAGGAGAAACTTTTACTCTGGATTCTCAGTCTGTTTCCTAGTGCCGGTATGAAGTTCCTGCAGTTTTCCCTGTAAAACAGAGTTGGAGCTAGTACCTCCCCATATATATGTATGGAATGGAGTTTGCAACTGAAAAGAAACTTTGTGTTCCCAACAAGCTAGTTGAAGGACGGCTTTCACACACACTTATCTCTCAGATCTGAGCATGTGGAGAGACGTTCGTTCATCTAGCACAAAGGGAACGTGTTGTAGGAGAAACTTTTACTCTGGGTTCTCACTCTGTTTCCTAGTGCCGGTTTGAAGTTCCTGCAGTTTTCACTATAAAACAGAGTTATAGCTAGTACCTACCCATATATATGTATGGAGTGGAGTTGGCAACTGAAAAGAAACTTTGTGTTCCCAGCAAGCTAGGTGAAGGACGGCTTTCACACACCCTTATCTCTCAGAACTGAGCATGTGGAGAGACATTCGTTCATCTAACACAAAGGGAACGGTTTGCAGGAGAAACCTTTACCCTTGTTTCTCAGTCTGTTTCCTAGTGTCGGATTGAAGTTCCTGCAGTTTTCACTGTAAAACAGATTTGGAGCTAGTACCTCCCCGTATATATGTATGGAGTGGAGTTTGCAACTGAAAAGATTCTTTGTGTTCCCAACAAGCTAGGTGAAGGACGGCTTTCACACACACTTATCTCTCAGATCTGAGCATGTGGAGAGACGTTCGTTCATCTAGCACAAATGGAACGGGTTGCAGGAGAATATTTTACTCTGGTTTCTCAGTCTGTTTCCTAGTGCCGGTTTGAAATTCTTGCAGTTTTTACTGTAAAACCGAGTTGGAGATAGTACCTCCCCATTTATAGGTATGGAGTGGAGTTTTCAACTGAAAAGAAACTTTGTGTTCCCAACAAGCTAGGTGAAGGACGGCTTTCACAAACACTTATCTCTCAGAACTGAGCATGTGGAGAGACATTCGTTCATCTATCACAAAGGGAACGGTTTGCAGGAGAAACATTTACTCTGGTTTCTCAGTCTGTTTCCTAGTGTCGGTTTGAAGTTCCTGCAGTTTTCACTGTAAAACCGAGTTAGAGCTAGTACCTCCCCATATATATGTATGGAGTGGAGTTTGAAAGTGAAAAGAAACTTTGTGTTCCTAACAATCTAGGTGAAGGACGGCTTTCACACACACATATCTCTCAGAACTGAGCATGTGGAGAGACGTTCGTTCATCTAGCACAAAAGGAACGGGTTGCAGAAGAAACTTTTACTCTGGTTTCTCAGTCTGTTTCCTAATACCGGATTGAAGTTCCTGCACATTTCACTGTAAAACCGAATTGGAGCTAGTACCTCCCCATATATATGTATGGAGTGGTGTTTGCAAGGAAAAGAAACTTTGTGTTCCCAACAAGCTAGGTGAAGGACGGCTTTCACACACACATATCTCTCAGAACTGAGCATGTGGAGAGACGTTCTTTCATCTAGCACAAAGGGAAAGGGTTGCAGGAGCAACTTTTACTCTGGTTTCTCAGTATGTTTCCAAGTGCCGGTTTCAAGTTCCTTCAGTTTTCACTGTAAAACCGAGTTGGAGCTGTTACCTCCCCATATATATGAATGGAGTGGAGTTTGCATGTGAAAAGGAAATTTGTATTCCCAACAAGCTAGGTGAAGGACGGCTTTCACACACAATTATGTCTCAGAACTGAGCATGTGGAGAGACGTTCGTTCATCTAGCATAAAGGGAACGGGTTGCAGGAGAAACTTTTACTCTGGTTTCTCAGTCTGTTTCCTAGTGCCGGTTTGAAGTTCCTGCAGTTTTCACTGTAAAACCGAGTTGGAGCTGGTATCTCCCCATATATATGTATGGAGTCGAAATAGCAACTGAAAAGAAACTTTGTGTTCCCAACAATCCAGGTGAAGGACGGCTTTAACACACAGTTATCTCTTAGAACTGAGCATGTGGAGAGACGTTCGTTCATCTAGCACAAAGGGAACGGGTTGCAGGAGAAACTTTTACTCTGGTTTATCAGTCTGTATCCTGTTGCCTGTTTGAATTTCCTGCAGTTTTCACTGTAAAACCAAGTTGGAGCTAGTACCTTCCTATATATATGTATGTAGTGGGGTTTTCTACTGAAAAGAAACTTAATGTTCCCAAGAAGCTAGGTGAAGGACGGCTTTCACACACACTTATCTCTCAGAACTGAGCACGTGGAGAGACATTCGTTCATCTAGCACAAAGGGAACGGGTTGCAGGAGAAACTATTACTCTGGATCCTCAGTCTGTTTCCTAGTGCCGGTTTGAATTTCCTGCATTTTTCACTGTAAAACCGAGTTGGAGCTTGTACCGCCCCATATATATGTATGGAGTGGAGTTTGCAAGTGAAAAGAAACTTTGTGTTCCCAACAAGCTTGGTGAAGAACGGCTTTCACACACACTTATCTCTCAGAACTGAGCATGTGGAGAGACGTTCGTTCATCCTGCACAAAGGAACGGGTTGCAGGAGAAACGTTTACTCTGGTTTCTCATGTCTGTTTCCTGTTGCTGGTTTGAAGTTCCTGCAGTTTTCACTGTAAAACCGAGTTGGAGCTATTACCTCCCCATATATATGAATGGAATGGAGTTTGCATGTGAAAAGAAACTTTGTATTCCCATCAAGCTAGGTGAAGGACGGCTTTCACACACAATTATCTCTCAGAAATTAGCATGTGGAGAGACGTTCGTTCATCTAGCATAAAGGGAACGGGTGGCAGGAGAAACTTTTACTCAGGTTTCTCAGTCTGTTTCCTACTGCCGGTTTGAAATTCCTGCAATTTTCAATGTAAAACAGTTTTAGAGCTAGTACCTCCCCATATATATGTATGGAGTGGAGTTGGCAACTGAAAAGAAACTTTGTGTTCCCAACAAGCTAGGTGAAGGATGGCTTTCACGCACACTTATCTCTCAGAACTGAGCATGTGGAGAGACGTTCTTTCATCTAGCACAAAAGGAACGGGTTGCAGAAGAAACTTTTACTCTGGTTTCTCAGTCTGTTTCCTAGTGCCGGTTTGAAGTTCCTGCACATTTCAGTGTAAAACCGAATTGGAGCTAGTACCTCCCCATATATATTTATGGAGTGGTGTTTGCAAGTGAAAAGAAAGTTTGTGTTCCCAACAAGCTAGGTGAAGGACGGCTTTCACACACACTTATCTCTCCGAACTGAGCATGTGGAGAGACGTTCTTTCATCCAGCACAAAGGGAACGGGTTGCAGGAGCAACGTTTACTCTGGTTTCTCAGTATGTTTCCTAGTGCCGGTTTGAAGTTCCTGCACTTTTCACTGTAAAACCGAGTTGGAGCTATTACAACCCCATATATATGAATGGAGTGGAGTTTGCAAGTGAAAAGAAACTTTGTATTCCCAACAAGCTAGGTGAAGGACGGCTTTCACACACAATTATGTCTCAGAACTGAGCATGTGGGGAGACTTTCGTTCATCTAGCATAAAGGGAACGGGTTGCAGGAGAAACTTTTACTCAGGTTTCTCTGTCTGTTTCCTACTGCCGGTTTGAAGTTCCTGCAATTTTCTCTGTAAAACAGAGTTGGAGCTAGTACCTCCCCATATATATGTATGGAGTGGAGTTTGCAACTGAAAAGAAACTTTGTGTTCCCAACAAGCTAGGTGAAGGACGGCTTTCACACAAACTTATCTCTCAGAACTGAGCATGTGGAGAGACTTTCGTTCATCTAGCACAAAGGGAACGTTTTGCAGGGGAAACTTTTACTCTGGATTCTCAGTCTGTTTCCTAGTGCCGGTTTGAAGTTCCTGCAGTTTTCACTGTAAAACCGTGTTGGAGCTAGTATCTCCCCATATATATGTATGGAGTCGAGTTTGCAACTGAAAAGAAACTTTGTGTTCCCAACAAGCTTGTTGAAGGACGGCTTCACACACAGTTATCGCTCAGAACTGAGCATGTGGAGAGACGTTCGTTCATGTAGCACAAATGGAACGGTTTGCAGGAGAAAATTTTACTCTGGTTTATCAGTCTGTATCCTTTTGCCGGTTTGAAGTTCCTGCAGTTTTCGCTGTAAAACCGATTTGGAGCTAGTACCTCCCCATATATATGTATGGATTGGAGTTTGCAACTGAAAAGAAACTTTATGTTCCCAAGAAGCTTGGTGAAGGACGGCTTTAACACACACTTATCTCTCAGAACTGAGCATGTGGAGAGACGTTCATTCATCTAGCACAAATGGAACGGGTTGCAGGAGAAACTATTACTCTGGATCCTCAGTCTGTTTCCTAGTGCCGGTTTGATGTTCCTGTAGTTTTCACTGTAAATCCGTGTTGGAGCTAGTACCTCCCCATATATATGTATGAAGTGGAATTTGCAAGTGAAAAGAAAGTTTGTGTTCCCAACAAGCTAGGTGAAGGACGGCTTTCACACACACTAATCTCTCAGAACTGAGCATGTGGAGAGACGTTCTTTCATCTAGCACAAACGGAACGGGTTGCAGGAGTAACTTTTACTCTGGTTTCTCAGTCTGTTTCCTAGTGTCGGTTTGAAGTTCCCGCAGTTTTCACTGTAAAACCGAGTTGGAGCTAGTACCTCCCATATATATTTATGGAGTGGTGTTTGCTACTGAAAAGAAACTTTGTGTTCCCTACAAGCAAGTTGAAGGACGGCTTTCACACACACTTATCTCTCAGAACTGAGTATGTGGAGAGACGTTCGTTCATCTAGCACAGAGGGAACGGGTGGCCGGAGAAACTTTTACTCTGATTTCTCAGTCTATTTCCTAGTGCCGGTTAGACGTTCCTGCAGTTTTCACTGTAAAATCGAGTTGGAGCTAGTACCTCCCTATATATATGTATGGAGTGGATTTTGCAACTGAAATGAAACTTTGTGTTCCCTACAAGCTAGGTGAAAGACGGCTTTCACACACACTTATCTCTGAGATCTGAGCATGTGGAGAGACGTTCGTTCATCTAGAAAAAATGGAACGGGTTGCAGGAGTAACTTTTACTCTGGTACCTCCGTCTGTTTCCTAGTGCCGGTTTGATAGTCCTGCAATTTTTACTGCAAAAACGATTTGGACCTTGTACCAACCCATATATATGTATGGACTGGAGTTTGCAACTGAAAAGATACTTTGTGTTCCCAACAAGCTGGCTGAAGTTCGGCTTTAACACACATAACTCTCAGAACTGAGCATGTGGAAAGACGTCCGTTCATTTAGCACAAAGGGAACGTGTTGCTGGGGAAACTTTTACTCTGGTTTCTCAGTCTATTTCCTAGAGCCAGTTTGATGGTCCTTCAGTTTTAACTGTTATTTCGACTTGGAGCTAGTACCTCCCCATATATATGTACGGAGTGTAGTTTGCAACTGAAAAGAAACTTTGTGTTCCCAACAAGCTAGGAGAAGGACGGATTTCACACTCACTTATCTCTCAGAACTGAGCATGTGGAGAGACATTTGTTCATCTATCACAAAGGGAACTTCTTGCAGGAGAAACTTATACTCTGGTTTCTCAGACTTTTTCCTAGTGCTGGTTTGAAGTTCCTGCATTTTTCACTGTTAAACCGAGTTGGACCTTCTACCGCCCCATATATATGTAAAGAGTGGAGTTTGCTACTGAAAAGAAACTTTTTGTTCAAAACAAGCTAGGTGAAGTACGGCTTTCACACACCCTTATCTCTCCGAAATGAGCATGTGGAGAGACGTTCGTTCATCTAGCACAAAGGGAAAGGGATGCAGGGGAAACTTTTACTCTGGTTTCTCAGTCTGTTTCGTAGTGCCGGTTTGAAGTTCTTGCAGTTTTCACTGTAAAATCGATTTGGATCTAGTACTACCACATATATATGTATGGAGTGGAATTTGCAAGTGAAAAGAAACTTTGTGTTCCCAACAAGCTAGTTGAAGTACGGCTTTCACAGTCACTTATATCTCAGAACTGAGCATGTGGAGACACATTTGTTAATCTAGCACAAAGGAAAATTGTTGCAGGAGAAACTTTTACCCTGGTTTCTCAGTCTGTTTCCTAGGGACGGTTTGAAGTTCCTGCAGTTTTCACTGTAAAACCGAGTTGGAGCTAGTACCTCCCATATATATGTATGGAGTGGAGTTTGCAACTGAAAAGAAACTTTGTGTTCCCTACTAGAAAGTTGAAAGACGGCTTTCACACACACTTATATCTCAGAACTTAGCATGTGGAGAGCGTTTGTTCATCTAGCACAAAGGGAACGGGTGGCCAGAAGAACTTTACTCTGGTTTCTCAGTCTGTTCCCTTTTGCCGGATTGAAGTTCTTGCAGTTTTCAGTGTAAAACGGATTTGCAGCTAGTACCTCCCCATATATATTTATGGAGTGGAGTTTGCAACTGAAAAGAAACTTTGTGTTCCCAACAAGCTAGGTGAAGGACGGCTTTCACACACACATAACTCTCAGAACTGTGCATGTGGAGAGACGTCCGTTAATCTAACACCAAGGGAACGGTTTGCAGGAGCAACTATTACCTTGGATTCTCAGTCGGTTTCCTAGTGCCGGTTTGAAGTTCCTGCAGTTTTCACTGTAAAACCAATTTGGAGCTTGTACTTCCCATATATATGTATGGAGTGTAGTTTGAAAATGAAAAGAAACTTTGCGTTCCCAACAAGCTAGGTGAAGGACGGCTTTCACACACACTTATCTCTCAGAACTGAGCATGTGGTGAGGCTTTCGTTCATCTAGCACAAAGGGAAAGGTTTTCAGGAGAAACTTTTACACTGGTTTCTCAGTCTGTTTTCTAGTGCCGGTTTGAAGTTCCTGCAGTTTTCACTGTTAAAACGATTTGGACCTTGTACCGCCCCATATATATGTAAGGGGTGGAGTTGGCAAATGAAAACGAACTTTGTGTTCCAAACAAGCTATTTGAAGGATGGCTTTCACACACACTTATCTCTCAGAACTGAGCATGTAGAGAGACGTTCGTTCATCTAGCACAAAGGGAACGTGTTTCAGGAGAAACTATTACTCTGGTTTCTCAGTCTGTTTCCTAGTGCTGGTTTGAAGGTCCTGCAGTTTTTACTGTAAAACCAAGTTGGAGCAAGTAACTCCCCATATATATGTATGGAATTGGAGTTTGCACCTGAAAGGAAACGTTCTGTTCCCTACAAGCTAGGTGAAGGACGTCTTTCAAACACACTTATCTCTCTGAATTGAGCATATAGACAGACGTTCGTTCATCTAGCACAAAAGGAACGGGTTGCAGGATAAACTTTTACTCTGGTTTCTCAGTCTTTTTCCTACAGCCGGTTTGATGGTCCTTCAGTTTTCACATTTAAATCGAGTAGGAGCTAGTACCTCCCCATATATATGTACGGGGTGGAGTTTGCAACTGAAAAGAAACTTTGTGTTCCCAACAAGCTATGTGAAGGACGGATTTCACACTCACGTATCTCTCAGAACTGAGCATGTGGAGAGACATTTGTTCATCTAGCACAAATGGAACTTGTTGCAGGAGAAATTTTTACTCTGGTTTCTCAGTCTTTTTCCTAGTGCCGGTTTGAATTTCCTGCAGTTTTCACTGTTAAACAGAGTTGGACCTTCTACCGCCCCATATTTATGTAAAGAATGGAGTTTGCTACTGAAAAGAAACTTTGTGTTCAAAACAAGCTAGGTGAAGGACGGCTTTCACACACACTTATCTCTCCGAAATGAGTATGTGGAGAGACGTTCGTTCATCTAGCACAAAGGGAAAGGGTTGCAGGAGAAACTTTTACTCTGTTTTCTCAGTCTGTTTCATAGTGCCGGTTTGACGTTCCTGCAGTTTTCACTGTTAAACCGAGTTGGAGCTTGTACCTCCCCATATATATGTATGGAGTGGAATTTTCATATGAAAGGAAACGTTCTCTTCACAACAACCAAGTGAAGGACGGCTTTCACACACATTTTTCTCTCTGAACTCAGCATATGGAGAGACGTTCGTTTATCTAGCACAAAAGGAACGGGTTGCAGGAGTAACATTTACTCTGGTTTCTCAGTGTGTTTCCTAGTGTCTGTTTGACGTTCCTGCAGTTTTCACTGTAAAACCGAGTTGGAGCTAGTACCTCCCATATATATGTATGGAATGGAGTTTGCAACTTAAAAGAAATTTTGTGTTCCAAACACCCCAGGTGAAGATCTACTTTCACACACATTTATCTCTCAGAACTGATCATATGGGGATAAGTTCGTTCATCTAGCACAAAGGGAATGGGTTGCAGGAGAAACTTTTACTCTGGTTTCTCAGTCTGTTTCATAGTGCCGGTTTGAAGTTCCTGCAGTTTTCACTGTTAAAAAGAGTTGGACCTTCTACCGCCCCATATATATGTAAAGAGTGGAGTTTGCTACTGAAAAGAAACTTTGTGTTCAAAACAAGCTAGGTGAAGGACGGCTTTCACACACAATTATGTCTCAGAAATGAGCATGTGGAGAGACGTTCGTTCATCTAGCACAAAGGGAACGGGTTGCAGGGGAAACTTTTACCCTGGTTTCTCACTCTGTTTCATAGTGCCGCTTTGAAGTTCTTGCAGTTTTCACTGTAAAATAGATTTGGATCTAGTACTTCCCCATATATATGTATGGAGTAGAGTTTGCAACTGAAAGTAAACGTTGTGTTCTCAACAAGCTAGTTGAAGGACGGCTTTCACACTCACTTATCTCTCAGAACTGAGTATGTGGAGAGACATTTGTTCATCTAGCACAAAGGGAACTTGTTGCAGGAGAAACTTTTACAATTGTTTCTCAGACTGTTTCCTAGTGCCGGTTTGAAGTTCCTGCAGTTTTCACTTTTAAACAGAGTTGAAGCTAGTACCTCCCCATATATATGTGTGGAGTGGAATTTTCATCTGAAAGGAAACGTTCTGTTCCCAAAAAACTAGGTGAAGAACGGCTTTCAGTCTCACTTATCTCTGAGAACTGAGGATGTGGAGAGACATTTGTTCATCTAGCACAAAGGGAACGGGTTGCCAGAGAAAGTTTTACTGTGTTTTCTCAGTCTGTTCCCTAGTGCCTGTTTGAATTTCCTGCAGTTTTCACTGTAAAACCGAGTTGGAGCTATTACCTCCTCATATATATATATGGAGTGGAGTTGCAACTGAAATGAAACTATGTGTTCCCTACAAACTAGGTGAAGGACGGCTTTCACACACACTTATCTCTCAGAACTCAGCATGTGGAGAGACGTTCGTTCATCTAGCACAAATAGAACCGGTTGCAGGAGAAACTTTTACTGTGGATTCTCAGTCTGTTTCCTAGTGCCTGTTTGAAGTTCCTGCCGTTTTCACTGTAAAATGAATTTGGAACAAGCACCTCCCCATATATATGTATGAAGTGGAGTTTGCAACTGAAAATAAATTTTGTGTTCCCAACAAGCTAGCTGAAGGACGGCTTTCACACTTCACTCTCGGAACTGTGCATGTGGAGAGACGTCCTTTCATCTAGCACCAAGAGAACGGTTTGCAGGAGCAACTATTACCTTGGTTTCTCAGTCGGTTTCCTAGTGCCGTTTTGAAGTTGCTGCAGTTTTCACTGTAAAATCAATTTGGAGCTTATACCTCCCCATATATATTTATGGAGTGGAGTTGCAACTGAAATGAAACTATGTGTTCCCTACAAACTAGGTGAAGGACGGCTTTCACACACACTTATCTCTCAGAACTGAGCCTGTGGAGAGACGTCCGTTCATCTAGCACAAAAGGAACTGGTTGCAGGAGAAACTTTTACTGTGGTTTCTCAGTCTTTTTTCTAGTGCCGGTTTGAAGTTCCTGCAGTGTTCACTGTTAAAACGAGTTGGTTCTAGTACCTCCCCATATATATGAATGGAGTGGAGTTTGCAACTGAAAAGAAACTTTGTATTCCCAACAAGCTGGCTGAAGGACGGTTTTCACACACTTAACTCTCAGAACTGAGCATGTGGAGAGACGTTCGTTCATCTAGCACCAAGGGAACGGGTTGCAGGGGAAACTTTTACTCTGGTTTCTCAGTCTGTTTTATAGTGCCGTTTTGAAGTTCCTGCAGTTTTCACTGTAAAACCGATTTGGAGCTAGTACCACCCCATATATATGTATGAAGTGGAGTTTGCAATTGTAAATAAACTTTGGGTTCCCAACAAGCTAGGTGAAGGACGGCTTTCACACAAACTTATCTCTCAGAACTGAGCATGTGGAGAGGCTTTCGTTAATCTAGCACAAAGGGAACGGGTTTCAGGAGAAAGATTTACTCTGGTTTCTCAGTCTGTTTTCTAGTGCCGGTTTGAAGTTCCTGCAGTTTTCACTGTTAAAACGAGTTGGACCTTGTACCGCCCCATATATATGTAAGGAGTGGAGTTTGAAAATGAAAAGGAACTTTGTGTTCCCAACAAGCTAGGTGAAGGACGGCTTTAACACACACTTATCTCTCAGAACTGAGCATGTGGAGAGACGTTCGTTCATCTAGCACCAAGGGAACGGGTTGCAGGGGAAACTTTTACTCTGGTTTCACAGTCTGTTTCTAGTGCCGGTTTGAAGTTCCTGCAGTTTTCACTGTTAAACCGAGTTGGACCTTGTACCGCCTCATAAATATGTAAGGAGTGGAGTTTGCAAATGAAAAGGGACTTGGTGTTCCCAACAAGCAAGTTGAAGGACGGATTTCACTCAAACTTATCTCTCAGAATTGAGCATGTGTAGATACGATCTTTCATCTAGCACAAAAGGAACGTGTTACAGCAGAAACAGTTACTGTGTTTTCACAGTATGTTTCCTAGTGCCGCTTTGAAGTTCCTGCAGTGTTCACTGTAAATCCACGTTGGAGCTAGTACCTCCCCATATATATGTATGGAGTGTAGTTTGCAACTGAAATGAAAATTTGTGTTCCCAAAAAGCTAGGACAAGGACGGCTTTCACACACTTAACTCTCAGAACTGAGCATGTGGAGAGACGTTCGTTCATCTAGCACAAATTGAACGGGTTGCCGGATAAACATTTACATTGGTTTCTCAGTCTGATTCATAGTGCCGGTTTGAAGTTCCTGCAGATTTCACTGTAAAACAGATTTGGAGCTAGTACAACCCCATATATATGTACGGAGTGGAGTTTGCAACTGAAAAGATACTTTGCGTTCCCAACAAGATAGGTGAAGTACGGCTTTCACACACACTTATCTCTCTGAAATGAGCATGTGGAGAGACGTTCGTTCATCTAGCACAATGGGAACGGGGTGCAGGAGAAACTTTTCCTGTGGTTTCTCAGTCTTTTTCCTAGTGCCGGTTTGAAGATCCTGCAGTTTTCAGTGTAAAACCGATTTGGAGCTAGAACCTACCCATATATATGTATGGAGTGGAATTTGCAACTGAAATGAAACTTTGTGTTCCCAACAAGCTAGGTGAAGGACGGCTTTCACACACACTTATCTCTCAGATCTGAGCATGTGGAGAGACGTTCGTTCATCTAGCAAAAACGGAACGGGTTGCAGGAGTAACTTTTACTCTGGTTCCTCCATCTGTTTCCTAGTGCCGGTTTGAAGTTGTTGCATTTTTCACTGTAAAACCGATTTGGTGTTAGTACCTCCCCATATATATGTATGGAGTGGAGTTTGCACCTGAAAAGATACTTTCTGTTCCCTACAAGCTATGTGAAAAACTTCATTCACACACACTTATCTCTCAGAACTGAGCATGAGGAGAGACTTTCGTTCATCTAGCACAAAGTGAACGGGTTGCAGGAGAAATTTTAACTCTTGTTCCTCAGTCTGTTTCCTAGTGCCGGTTTGATAGTCCTGCAGATTTTACAGCAAAACCGATTTGGACCTTGTACCACCCCATATATATGTATGGACTGGAGTTTGCAACTGAAAAGAGACATTGTGTTCCCAACAAGCTGGCTGAAGGTCGGCTTTAACACACATAACTCTCAGAACTGAGCATGTGGAAAGACGTCCGTTCATCTAGCACAAAGGGATCGGGTTGCTGGGGAAACTTTTACTCTGGTTTCTCAGTCTATTTCCTAGAGCCGGTTTGATGGTCCTGCAGTTTTCACTGTTAATTAGAGTTGGAGCTAGTACCTCCCCATATATATGTACGGAGTGGAGTTTGCAACTGAAAAGAAACTTTGTGTTCCCAACAAGCTAGGAGAAGAACGGATTTCACACTCACTTATCTCTCAGAACTGAGCATGTGGAGAGACTTTTGTTCATCTAGCACAAAGGGAACTTCTTGCAGGAGAAACTTTTACTCTGGTTTCTCAGACTTTTTCCTAGTGCTGGTTTGAAGTTCCTGCAGTTTTCACTGTTAAACAGAGTTGGACCTTCTACCGCCCCATATATATGTAAAGAGTGGGGTTTGCTACTGAAAAGAAACTTTGTGTTCAAAACAAGCTAGGTGAAAGACGGCTTTCACACACCCTTATCTCTCCGAAATGAGCATGTGAAGAGACGTTCGTTCATCTAGCACAAAGGAAAATTGTTGCAGGAGAAACTTTTACCGTGGTTTCTCAGTCTGTTTCCTAGTGCCGGTATGAAGTTCCTGCAGTTTTCACTGTTAAACAGATTTGGAGCTAGTACCACCCCATATATATATATGGAATGGAATTTTCATCTGAAAGGAAACTTTTTGTTCCCAACAAACTAGGTGAAGGACGGCTTTCACACACACTTATCTCTCTGAACTGAGCATATGGAGAGACGTTCGTTCATCTAGCACAAACGGAACGGGTTACAGGAGTAACTTTTACTCTGGTTTCTCAGTCGGTTTCGTAGTGCCGGTTTGAAGTTCTTGCCGTTTTCACTGTAAAATCGATTTGGATCTAGTACTTCCCCATATATATGTATGGAGTGGAGTTTGCAACTTAAAAGAAACTTTGTGTTCCCAACAAGCTAGGTGAAGGGCGGCTTTCACACTCACTTATCACTCAGAACTGAGCATGTGGAGAGACCTTTGTTCATCTAGCACAAAGGAAAATTGTTGCAGGAGAAACTTTTACCCTGGTTTCTCAGTCTGTTTCCTAGTGCCGGTTTGAAGTTCCTGAAGTTTTCACTGTAAAACCGAGTTGGAGCTAGTACCTCCCATATATATGTATGGAGTGGAGTTTGCAACTGAAAAGAAACTTTGTGTTCCCTACAAGCTAGTTGAAGGACGGCTTTCACACACACTTATCTCTCAGAAATGAGCATGTGGAGAGCGTTCGTTCATCTAGCACAAACGGAACGGGTTGCAGGAGTAACTTTTACTCTGGTTTCTCAGTCTGTTTCCTAGTGTCGGTTTGAAGTTCCTGCAGTTTTCACTGTAAATCCGATTTGGTGCTAGTACCTCCCCATATATATGTATGGAGTGGAGTTTGCACCTGAAAAGGTACTTTCTGTTCCCTACGAGCTAGGTGAAAGACTTCTTTCACACACACTTTTCTCTCAGATCTGAGCATGAGGAGAGACGTTCGTTCATCTAGCACAAATGGAACGGGTTTCAGGAGAAATTTAACTCTTGTTCCTCAGTGTGTTTCCTAGTGCCGGTTTGATAGACCTGCAATTTTTACTGCAAAACCGATTTGGACCTTGTACCAACCCATATATATGTATGGACTGGAGTTTGCAACTGAAAAGAGATTTGTGTTCCCAACAAGCTGGCTGAAGTTCGGCTTTAACACACATAACTCTCAGAAATGAGCATGTGGAAAGACGTCCGTTCATTTAGCACAAAGAGAACGGGTTGCTGGGGAAACTTTTACTCTGGTTTCTCAGTCTATTTCCTAGAGAAGGTTTGATGGTCCTTCAGTTTTCACTGTTAATTCGACTTGGAGCTAGTACCTCCCCATATATATGTACGGAGTGGAGTTTGCAACTGAAAAGAAACTTTGTGTTCCCAACAAGCTAGGAGAAGGACGGATTTCACACTCACTTATCTCTCAGAACTGAGCATGTGGAGAGACATTTGTTCATCTATCACAAAGGGAACTTCTTGCAGGAGAAACTTTTACTCTGGTTTCTCAGACTTTTTCCTAGTGCTGGTTTGAAGTTCCTGCAGTTTTCACTGTTAAACCGAGTTGGACCTTCTACCGCCCCATATATTTGTAAAGAGTGGGGTTTGCTACTGAAAAGAAACTTTTTGTTCAAAACAAGCTAGGTGAAGGACGGCTTTCACACACCCTTATCTCTCCGAAATGAGCATGTGGAGAGACGTTCGTTCATCTAGCACAAAGGGAAAGGGATGCAGGAAAAACTTTTACTCTTGTTTCTCAGTCTGTTTCGTAGTGCCGGTTTGAAGTTCTTGCAGTTTTCACTGTAAAATCGATTTGGATCTAGTACTACCACATATATATGTATGGAGTGGAGTTTGCAACTGAAAAGAAACTTTGTGTTCCCAACAAGCTAGTTGAAGGACGGCTTTCACAGTCACTTATATCTCAGAACTGAGCATGTGGAGACACATTTGATCATCTAGCACAAAGGAAAATTGTTGCAGGAGAAATTTTTACCCTGGTTTTTCAGTCTGTTTCCTAGGGACGGTTTGAAGTTCCTGCAGATTTCACTGTAAAACCGAGTTGGAGCTAGTACCTCCCATATATATGTATGGAGTGAAATTTGCAACGGAAAAGAAACTTTGTGATCCCTACTAGAAAGTTGAAAGACGGCTTTCACACACACTTATATCTCAGAAATGAGCATGTGGAGAGCGTTCTTTCATCTAGCACAAAGGGAACGGGTGGCCAGAAGAACTTTACTCTGGTTTCTCAGGATGTTCCCTTTTGCCGGATTGAAGTTCTTGCAGTTTTCAGTGTAAAACAGATTTGCAGCTAGTACCTCCCCATATATATGTATGGAGTGGAGTTTGCAACTGAAAAGAAACTTTGTGTTCCAAACAAGCTAGGTGAAGTTACTCTTTCACACACACTTATCTCTCAGAACTGAGCATGTGGAGAGACGTTCGTTCATCTAGCACCAAGGGAACGTGTTGCAGGGGAAAATTTTACTCTGGTTTCTCTGTCTATATCCTAGAGCCGGTTTGATGGTCCTTCAGTTTTCACTGTTAATTCGAGTTGGGGCTAGTACCTCCCCATATATATGTACGGAGTGGAGTTTGCAACTGAAAAGAAACTTTGTGTTCCCAACAAGATAGGTGAAGGACGGATTTCACACTCACGTATCCCTCAGAACTGAGCATGTGGAGAGACATTTGTTCATCTAGCACAAAGGGAACTTGCTGCAGAAGAAACTTTTACTCTGTTTTCTCAGACTGTTTCCTAGTGCTGGTATGACGTTCCTGCAGTTTTCACTTTTAAACCGAGTTGGATCTAGTACCTCCCCATATATATTTAAGGGGAGGAATTTTCATGTGAAAGGAAACGTTCTGTTCCCAACAAACTAGGTGAAGGACGGCTTTCACACTCACTAATCTCTCAGAACTGAGGATGTGGGAGACATTTGTTCATCTAGCACAAAGGGAACTTACTGCAGGAGAAACATTTACTCATCTTTCTCGGTCTGTTTCCTAGTGTCGGTTTGAAGTTCCTGCAGTTTTCAATGTAAAACCGAGTTGGAGCTTGTACCTCCCATATATATGTATGGAGTGGAGTTTGCAACTGAAAAGAAACTTTGTGATCCCTACAAGCAAGGTAAAGGACGGCTTTCACACACACTTATCTCTCAGAACAGAGCATGTGGAGAGACTTTCGTTCATCTAGCACAAAGGGAACGGGTTGCCGGAGAAAGTTTACTCTTGTTACTCATTCTGTTTCCTAGTGCCGGTTTGAAGTTCCTTCAGTTTTCACTGTAAAATCGATTTGCAGCTACTACCTCCCCATATATATGTATGGAGTGGAGTTTGCAACTGAAAAGAAACTTTGTGTTCCAAACAAGCTAGGTGAAAGACGGCTTTCACACACACTTATCTCTCAGAACTGAGCATATGGAGATATGTTCGTTCATCTAGCACAAAGGGAATGGGTTGCATGAGAAAGTTTTACTCTGGTTTCTCAGTCTGTTTCCTAGTGCCGGATTGAAGTTCCTGCAGTTTTAACTGTAAAATCGAGTTGGAGCTATTACCTCCCCATATATATGTATGGAGTGTAGTTTGCAACTGAAATGAAACTTTGTGTTCCCTACAAGCTAGGTGAAGGACGGCTTTCACACACACTATTCTCTCAGAACTGAGCATGTGGTGAGACATTCGTTCATCTAGCACAAAGGGAACGGGTTGCCGGAGAAACTTTTACTCTGGTTTCTCATTCTGTTCCCTAGTGCCGGTTTGAAGTTCTTGCAGTTTTCACTGTAAAATCGATTTGGATCTAGTACTTCCCCATATATATGTATTTAGAGGAGTTTGCAAATTAAAATAAACTTTGTGTTCTCAACAAGCTAGGTGAAGGACGGCTTTCACACTCACTTACCTCTCAGAACTGAGCATGTGGAGAGACATTTGTTCATCTAGCACAAAGGGAACTTGTTGCAGGAGAAACTTTTACTCAGTTTTCTCAGTCTGTTTCTTGTGCCGGTTTGACTTTCCTGCAGTTTTCACTATTAAACCGAGTTGGAGCTAGTACCTCCCCATATATATGTGTGGAGTGGAATTTTCAGCTGAAAGGAAACGTTCTGTTCCCAACAAACTAGGTGAAGATCGGCTTTCACACTCCCTTATCTCTCAGAACTGAGGATGTGGAGAGACATTTGTTCATCTAGCACAAAGGGAACGTGTTGCCGGAGAAAGTTTTACTCTGCTTTCTCAGTCTGTTCCCTAGTGCCTGTTTGAAGTTCCTGCAGTTTTCACTGTAAAACCGATTTGGAGCTATTAAATCCCCATATATATGTATGGAGTGGAGTTTGCAACTGAAATGAAACTATGTGATCCCTACAAGCTACGTGAAGGATGGCTTTCACACACACTTATCTCTCAGAACTGAGCATGTGGAGAGACGTTCGTTCATCTAGCACAAAAGGAACCGGTTGCAGGAGAAACATTTACTGTGGATTCTCAGTCTGTTTCCTAGTGCCTGTTTGAAGTTCCTGCAGTTTTCATTGTAAAACCAATTTGGAGCTATAACCTCCACATATATATGTATGAAGTGGAGTTTGCAACTGAAAATAAATTTTGTGTTCCCAACATGCTAGCTGAAGGACGGCTTTCACACATTTAACTCTCAGAACTGTGCATGTGTAGAGACGTCCTTTAATTTAACACCAAGGGAACCGTTTGCAGGAGTAGTATTACCTTGGATTCTCAGTCGGTTTCCTAGTGCCGGTTTGAAGTTCCTGCAGTTTTCACTGTAAAACCAATTTGGAGCTTGTACTTCATATATATATTTATGGAGTGTAGTTTGCAAATGAAAAGAAACTTTGTGTTCCCAACAAGCTAGGTGAAGAAAGGCTTTCACACACACTTATCTCTTAGAACTGAGCATGTGGAGAGGCTTTCGTTCATATAGCACAAAGGGAAAGGTTTTCAGGAGAAACTTTTACTCTGGTTTCTCAGTCTGTTTTCTAGTGCCGGTTTGAAGTTCCTGCAGTTTTCACTGTAAAACCAAGTTGGAGCAAGTAACTCCACATATATATGTATGGAATTGGAGTTTGCACCTGAAAGGAAACGTTCTGTTCCCTACAAGCTAGGTGAAGGACGTCTTTCAAACACACTTATCTCTCTGAAATGAGCATATAGACAGACGTTCGTTCATCTAGCACTAAAGGAATGGGTTGCAGGATAAACTTTTACTCTGGTTTCTCAGTGTGTTTCCTACAGCCGGTTTGATGGTCCTTCAGTTTTCACTGTAATTCGAGTTGGAGCTAGTACCTCCCCATATATATGCACGGGGTGGAGTTTGCAAGTGAAAAGAAACTTTGAGTTCCCAACAAGCTATGTGAAGGACGGATTTCACACTCACGTATCTCTCAGAACTGAGCATGTGGAGAGAAATTTGTTCATCTAGCACAAAGGGAACTTGTTGCAGGAGAAATTTTTACTCTGGTTTCTCAGTCTTTTTCCTAGTGACGGTTTGAATTTCCTGTAGTTTTCACTGTTAAACCGAGTTGGACCTTCTACCGCCCCATATTTATGTAAAGAATGGAGTTTGCTACTGAAAAGAAACTTTGTGTTCAAAACAAGCTAGGTGAAGGACGGCTTTCACACACACTTATCTCTCCGAAATGAGCATGTGGAGAGACGTTCGTTCATCTAGCACAAAGGGAAAGGGTTGCAGGAGAACTTTTACTCTGTTTTCTCAGTCTGTTTCATAGTGCCGGTTTGACGTTCCTGCAGTTTTCACTGTTAAACCGAGTTGGAGCTTGTACCTCCCCATATATATGTATGGAGTGGAATTTTCATATGAAAGGAAACGTTCTCTTCACAACAAACTAGGTGAAGGACGGCTTTCACACACACTTGTCTCTCTGAACTGAGCATATGGAGAGACGTTCGTTCATCTAGCACAAAAGGAACGGGTTGCAGGAGTAACATTTAATCTGGTTTCTCAGTCAGTTTCCAAGTGTCGGTTTGACGTTCCTGCAGTTTTCAATGTAAAACCGAGTTGGAGCTAGTACCTCCCATATATATGTACGGAGTGGAATTTGCAACTGAAAAGAAACTTTGTGTTCCCAACAAGCTAGGTGAAGGACGGATTTCACACTCACGTATCTCTCAGAAATGAGCATGTGGAGAGACGTTCGTTCATCTAGCACAAAGGGAAAGGGTTGCAGGAGAAACTTTTACTCTGTTTTCTCAGTCTGTTTCGTAGTGCCGGTTTGAAGTTCTTGCAGTTTTCACTGTAAAATCGATTTGGATCTAGTACTTCCCCATATATATGTATGGAGTGGTGTATGCAACTGAAAAGAACTTTGTGTTCCCAACAAGCTAGGTGACGGCGGCTTTCATAGTCACTTATCTCTCAGAACTGAGCATGTGGAGAGACATTTGTTCATCTAGCAAAAAGGAAAATTGTTGCAGGAGAAACTTTTACCCTGGTTTCTCAGTCTGTTTCCTAGTGCCGGTTTGACGTTCCTGCAGTTTTCACTGTTAAACCGAGTTGAGCTAGTACCTCCCCATATATATGTATGGAGTGGAATTTTCATCTGAAAGGAAACGTTCTGTTCCCAACAAACTAGGTGAAGGACGGCTTTCACACACACTTATCTCTCAGAAATGAGCATGTGGAGAGACTTTCGTTCATCTAGCACAAAGTGAACGTGTTGCCGGAGAAACTTTTACTCTGGTTTCTCAGTCTGTTCCCTAGTGCCGGTTTGATGTTCCTGCAGTTTTCACTGTTAAACCGAGTTATACCTTCTACCGCCCCATATAAATGTAAAGAGTGGAGTTTGCTACTAAAAAGAAACATTGTGTTCAAAACAAACAAGGTGAAGGACGGCTTTCACACACTCTTATCTCTCTGAAATTTGCATGTGGAGAGACGTTCGTTCATCTAGCAAAAAGGGAACGGGTTGCAGGGGAAACTTTTACTCTGCTTTCTCAGTCTGTTTCGTAGTGCCGGTTTGAATTTCTTGCAGTTTTCACTGTAAAATCGATTTGGATTTAGTACTTCCCCATATATATGTATGGAGAGGAGTTTGCAAATTAAAATAAACTTTGTGTTCTCAACAAGCTAGGTGAAGGACGGCTTTCACACTCACTGATCCCTCAGAACTGAGCATGTGGAGAGACATTTGTTCATGTAGCACAAATGGAACGTGTTGCCGGAGAAAGTTTTACTCTGTTTCTCAGTGTGTTTCCTAGTGCCGGTTTGACTTTCCTGCAGTTTTCATTTTTAATCCGAGTTGGAGCTAGTACCTCCCCATATATATGTGTGGAGTGGAATTTTCAGCTGAAAGGAAACGTTCTGTTCCCAACAAACTAGGTGAAGGTCGACTTTCACACTCATTTATCTCTCAGATCTGAGGATGTGGAGAGACATTTGTTCATCTAGCACAAATGGAACGTGTTGCCGGAGAAAGTTTTACTCTGTTTCTCAGTCTGTTCCCTAGTGCCTGTTTGAAGTTCCTGCAGTTTTCACTGTAAAACAGATTTGGAGCTATTACCTCCCCATATATATGTATGGAGTGGAGTTTGCAACTGAAATGAAACTATGTGTTCCCTACAAGCTACGTGAAGGATGGCTTTCACACACACTTATCTCTCAGAACTGAGCATGTGGAGAGACGTTCGTTCATCTAACACAAAAAGAACCTGTTGCAGGAGAAACATTTACTGTGGATTCTCAGTCTGTTTCCTAGTGCCTGTTTGAAGTTCCTGCAGTTTTCACTGTAAAACCAATTTGGAGCTATAACCTCCCCATATATATGTATGACGTGGAGTTTGCAACTGAAAATAAATTTTGTGTTCCCAACAAGCTAGCTGAAGGACGGCTTTCACGCACTTAACTCTCAGAACTGTGCTTGTGGAGAGACGTCCGTTAATCTAACACCAAGGGAACAGTTTTCAGGAGCAACTATTACCTTGGATTCTCAGTCGGTTTCCTAGTGCCGGTTTGAAGTTCCTGCAGTTTTCACTGTAAAACCGAGTTGGAGCTAGTACCTCCCCATATATATGTATGGAGTCGAGTTGGCAAGTGAAAAGAAACTATGTGTTCCCAACAAGCTTGGTGAAGGACGGCTTTCACACACACTTATCTCTCAGAAATAAGCATGTGGAGAGACGTTCGTTCATATAGCACAATGGAAACGGTTTGCAGGAGAAACTTTTACTCTGGATTCTCAGTCTGTTTCGTAGTGCCGGTTTGAAGTTCCTGCAGTTTTCACTGTAAAACCGAGTTGGAGCTAGTACCTCCCCATATATATGTATGGAGTGGAGTTTGCAAGTTAAAAGAAACTTTGTGTTCCCAACAAGATAGGTGAATGACGGCTTTCACACACACTTATCTCTCAGAACTGAGCATGTGGAGAGACTTTCGTTCATCTAGCACAAAGGGAACGGGTTGCAGGAGAAACTATTACTCTGGTTTCTCAGTCTGTTTCCTAGTGACGGTTTGAAGTTCCTGCAGTTTTCACTGTAAAACCGAGTTGGAGCTAGGAGCTCCCCATATATATGTATGGAGTGGAGTTTGCAACTGAAAAGAAACTTTGTGTTCCCAAAAAGCTAGGTGAAGGACGGCTTTCACACACACTTATGTCTCAGAACTGAGTATGTGGAGAGACGTTCGTTCATCTAGCACAAAAGGAACGGGTTGCAGGAGAAACTTTTACTCTGGTTTCTCAGTCTGTTTCCTAGTGACGGTTTGAAGTTCCTGCAGTTTTCACTGTAAAACCGAGTTGGAGCTAGTACCTCCCCATATATATGTATGGAGTGGAGTTTGCAACTGAAAAGAAACTTTGTGTTCCCAACAAGCTAGGTGAAGGACGGCTTTCACACACACTTATGTCTCAGAACTGAGCATGTGGAGAGACGTTCGTTCATCTAGCACAAAAGGAACGGGTTGCAGGGGAAACTTTTACTCGGGTTTCTCAGTCTGTTTCCTAGTGCCGGTTTGAAGTTCCTGCAGTTTTCACTGTAAAACCGAGTTGGAGCTAGGAGCTCCCCATATATGTGTATGGATTGGAGTTTGCAAGTGAAAAGAAACTTTGTGTTCCAAACAAGCTAGGTGAAGGACGGCTTTCACACACACTTATCTCTCAGAACTGAGCCTGTGGGGAGACGTTCGTTCATCTAGCACCAAGGGAACGGGTTGCAGGAGAAAGTTTTACTCTGGTTTCTCAGTCTGTTTCCTAGTGCCGGTTTGAAGTTCCTGCAGTTTTCACTGTAAAACCGAGTTGGAACTAGTACCTCCCCATATATATGTATGGATTGGAGTTTGCAAGTGAAAAGAAACTTTGTGTTCCCAACAAGCTAGGTGAAGGAAGGCTTTCTCACACACATATCTCTCAGAACTGAGCATGTGGAGAGGCTTTCGTTCATCTAGCAGAAAGGGAAAGGTTTTCAGGAGAAACTTTTACTCTGGTTTCTCAGTCTGTTTTCTAGTGCCGGTTTTAAGTTCCTGCAGTTTTCACTGTTAAAACGAGTTGGACCTTGTACCGCCCCATATATATGTAAGGAGTGGAGTTGGCAAATGAAAACGAACTTTGTGTTCCCAACAAGCTGGGTGAAGGAAGGCTTTCACACACACTTATCTCTCAGAACTGAGCATGTAGAGAGACTTTCGTTCATCTAGCACAAAGGGAACGTGTTTCAGGAGAAACTTTTACTCTGGTTTCTCAGTCTGTTTCCTAGTGCTGGTTTGAAGTTCCTGCAGTTTTTACTGTAAAACCAAGTTGGAGCAAGTAACTCCCCATATATATGTACGGAATTGGAGTTTGCACCTGAAAGGAAACGTTCTGTTCCTTACAAGCTAGTTGAAGGACGTCTTTCAAACACACTTATCTCTCTGAAATGAGCATATAGACAGACGTTCGTTCATCTAGCTCAAAGGGAACGGGTTGCAGGAGAACCTTTTACTCTGCTTTTTCAGTCTGTTTCCTACTGCCGGGTTGAAGTTCCTGCAGTTTTCACTGTAAAACCGAGTTGGAGCTAGTACCTCCCCATATATATGTATGAATTGGAGTTTGTAAGTGAAAAGAAACTTTGTGTTCCCAACAAGCTATGTGAAGGACGGCTTTCACACTCACTTATCTCACAGAACTGAGCATGTGGAGAGACGTTCGTTCATCTAGCACAAAGGGATCGGGTTGCAGGAGAAACTGTTTCTCTGGTTTCTCATTCTGTTTCCTACAGCCAGTTTGAAGTTCCCGCAGTTTTCACTGTAAAATCGAGTTGGAGCTAGTACCTCCCCATATATATGTATGGAGTCGAGTTGGCAAGTGAAAAGAAACTATGTGTTCCCAACAAGCTTGGTGAAGGACGGCTTTCACACACACTTATCTCTCAGAACTAAGCATGTGGAGAGACGTTCGCTCATATAGCACAATGGAAACGGTTTGCAGGAGAAACTTTTACTCTGGTTTCTCAGACTGTTTCCTAGTGCCGGTTTGAAGTTCCTGCAGTTTTCACTGTAAAACCGAGTTGGAGCTAGTGCCTCCCCATATATATATATATGGAGTGGGGTTTGCAACTGAAAAGAAACTTTGTGTTCCCAACAAGCTAGGTGAAGGACGGCTTTCACACACACTTATCTCTCAGAACTGAGCATGTGGAGAGATGTTCGTTCATCTAGCACAAAGGGAACTGGTTGCAGGAGAAAGTTTTACTCTGGTTTCTCAGTCTGTTTCCTAGTGCCGGTTTGAAGTTCCTGCTGTTTTCACTGTTAAACCGAGTTGGAGCTAGTACCAACCCATATATATGTATGGAGTGGAGTTTGCAAATGAAAAGAAAGTATTTGTTCCCAACAAGCTAGGTGAAGGACGGCATTCACACACACTTATGTCTCAGAACTGAGCATGTTTAGAGACGTTCGTTCATCTAGCACAAAGGGAACGGGTTGCAGGAGAAACTTTTACTCGGGTTTCTCAGTCTGTTTCCTACTGCCGGTTTGAAGTTCCTGCAGTTTTCACAGTAACATTGAGTTGGAGCTAGTACCTCCCCATATATATGTATGGAGTCGAGTTGGCAAGTTAAAAGAAACTATGTGTTACCAACAAGCTAGATGAAGGACGGCTTTCACACACACTTATCTCTCAGAACTGAGCATGTTTAGAGACGTTCGTTCATCTAGCACAAAGGGAACGGGTTGCAGGAGTATCTTTACTCTGGATTCTCAGTCGGTTTCCTACTGCCTGTTTGAAGTTCGTGCACATTTCACTGTAAAACCGAGTTGGAGCAATACCACCCCATATATATGTATGGAGTGGAGTTTGCAAGTGAAAAGAAACTATGTGTTCCCAACAAGCCATGTGAAGGACGGCTTTCTCACACACTTATCTCTCAGAACTGAGGATGTGGAGATACGTTCGTTCATCTAGCACAAATGGAACGGGTTGCAGGAGAACCTTTTACTCTGCTTTCTCAGGCTGTTTCCTACAGCCGGTATGAAGTTCCTGCAGTTTTCACTGTAAAACCGAGTTGGAGCTAGTACCTCCCCATATATATGTATGAATTGGAGTTTGCAAGTAAAAAGAAACTTTGTGTTCCCAACAAGCTATGTGAAGGACGGCTTTCACACACACTTATCCCTCAGAACTGAGCATGTGGAGAGACGTTCGTTCATCTAGCACAAAGGGATCGGGATGCAGGAGAAACTATTTCTCTGGTTTCTCAGTCTGTTTCCTACAGCCGGTTTGAAGTTCCTGCAGTTTTCACTGTAAAACCGAGTTGGAGCTAGTACCTCCCCATATATATGTATGGAGTCGAGTTGGCAAGTTATAAGAAACTATGTGTTCCCAACAAGCTAGTTGAAGGACGGCTTTCACACACACTTATCTCTCAGAACTAAGCATGTGGAGAGACGTTCGTTCATATAGCACAATGGAAACGGTTTGCAGGAGAAATTTTTACTCTGGATTCTCAGTCTGTTTCGTAGTGCCGGTTTGAAGTTCCTGCAGTTTTCACTATAAAACCGAGTTGGAGCTAGTACCTCCCCATATATATGTATGGAGTGGAGTTTGCAAGTTAAAAGAAACTTTGTGTTCCCAACAAGATAGGTGAAGGACGGCTTTCACACACACTTATCTCTCAGAACTGAGCATGTGGAGAGACGTTCGTTCATCTAGCACAAAGGGAACGGGTTGCAGGAGAATCTATTACTCTGATTTCTCAGTCTGTTTCCTAGTGACGGTTTGAAGTTCCTGCAGTTTTCACTGTAAAACCGAGTTGGAGCTAGTACTTCCCCATATATATGTATGGAGTGGATTTTGCAAGTGAAAAGAAACTTTGTGTTCCCAACAAGCTAGGTGAAGGACGGCATTCTCACACACTTATCTCTCAGAACAGAGCATGTGTAGATACTTTCGTTCATCTAGCACAAATGGAAAGTGTTGCAGGAGAAATTTTACTCTGATTTCTAAGACTATTTCCTACTGCCGGTTTGAAGTTCCTGAAGTTTCACTGTAAAACCGAGTTGGAGCTAGTACCTCCCCATATATATGTATGGAGTGGAGTTTTCAAGTGAAAAAAACTATGTGTTCCCAACAAGCTTGGTGAAGGACGGCTTTCACACACACTTATCTCTCAGAACTAAGCATGTGGAGAGACGTTCGTTCATATAGCACAATGGAAACGGTTTGCAGAAGAAACTTTTACTCTGGATTCTCAGTCTGTTTCGTAGTGCCGGTTTGAAGTTCCTGCAGTTTTCACTGTAAAACCGAGTTGGAGCTAGTACCTCCCCATATATATGTATGGACTGGAGTTTGCAACTGAAAAGAAACTTTGTGTTCCCAACAAGCTAGGTGAAGGACGGCTTTCACACACACTAATCTCTCTGAACTGAGCCTGTGGTGGGACGTTTATTCATCTAGCACAAATGGAACGGGTTGCAGGAGAAACTTTTACTCTGGTTTCTCAGTCTGTTTCCTAGTGCCGGTTTGAAGTTCCTGCAGTTTTCACTGTAAAACCGAGTTGGAGCTAGTACCTCCCCATATATATATATGGAGTGGAGTTTGCAACTGAAAAGAAACTTTGTGTTCCCAACAAGCTAGGTGAAGAACGGCTTTCACACACACTTATCTCTCAGAACTGAGCATTTGGAGAGACGTTCGTTCATCTAGCACAAAGGGAACGGGTTGCAGGGGAAACTTTTACTCTGGTTTCTCAGTCTGTTTCCTACTGCCGGTTTGTAGTTCCTGCAGTTTTCACTGTAAAACCGAGTTGGGGCTAGAACCTCCCCATATATATGTATGGAGTGGAGTTTTCAATTGAAAAGAAACTTTGTGTTCCCAACAAGCTAGGTGAAGGACGGCTTTCACACACAGTTATTTCTCAGAACTGAGCATGTGGAGGGACGTTCGTTCATCTAGCACTAATGGAACGGGTTGCAGGAGAAACTTTGCTCTGGTTTCTCAGTCTGTTTCCTAGTGCCTGTTTGAAATTCCTGCATTTTTCTCTGTAAAACCGAGTTGGAGCTAGTACCTCCCCATATATATGTATGGAGTGGATTTTGCAAGTGAAAAGAAACTTTGTGTTCCCAACAAGCTAGGTGAAGGACGGCATTCTCACACACTTATCTCTCAGAACAGAGCATGTGTAGATACTTTCGTTCATCTAGCACAAATGGAAAGTGTTGCAGGAGAAATTTTACTCTGATTTCTAAGACTGTTTCCTACTGCCGGTTTGAAGTTCCTGAAGTTTCACTGTAAAACCGAGTTGGAGCTAGTACCTCCCCATATATATGTATTGAGTGGAGTTTTCAAGTGAAAAAAACTATTTGTTCCCAACAAGCTCGGTGAAGAACGGCTTTCACACACACTTAACTCTCAGAACTGAGCATGTGGAGAGACGTTCGTTCATCTAGCACAAAAGGAACGGGTTGCAGGAGAAACTTTTACTCGGGAATCTCAGTCAGTTTCCTACTGTCGGTTTGAAGTTCCTGCAGTTTTCACTGTAAAACCGAGTTGGAGCTATTACCTCCCCATATATATGTATGGAGTGGGCTTTGCAAGTGAAAAGAAACTTTGTCTTCCCAACAAGCTAGGTGAAGGACGGCTTTCATACACACTTATCTCTCAGAACTGAGCATGTGGAGAGACGTTCGTTCATCTAGCACAAAGGGAACGGGTTGCAGGAGAAACTTTTACTCTGGTTTCTCAGTCTGTTTCCTGTTGCCAGTTTGAAGTTCCTGCAGTTTTCTCTGTAAAACAGATTTGGAGCTAGTACCTACCCATATATATGTATGGAGTGGAGTTTGCAAGTTAAAAGAAATTTTGTGTTCCCAACAAGCTAGGTGAAGGACGGCTTTCACACACAATAATCTCTCAGAACTGAGCCTGTTGAGAGACGTTCGTTCATCTAGCACAAAGGGAACGGGTGGCACGAGAAATTTTTACTCTGGTTTCTCAGTCTGTTTCCTAGTGCCGGTTTGATGTTCCTGCAGTTTTCACTGTAAAACCGAGTTGGAACTTTTACCTCCCCATATATATGTATGGAGTGGAGTTTTCAAGTGAATAGAATCTTTGTGTTCACAACAAGCTAGGTGAAGTACGGCTTTCACACACACTTATCTCTCAGAACTGAGCATGTGGAGATACTTTCGTTCATCTAGGACAAAGGGAACGGGGTGCAGAAGAAACTTTTATTCTGGTTTCTCAGTATGTTTCCTGTTGCCGGTTTGAAGTTCCTGCAGTTTTCACTGTAAAACAGAGTTGGAGCTTGTACCTCCCCATATATATGTAAGGAGTGGAGTTTTCAAGTGAAAAGAAACTTTGTGTTCCCAACAAGCTAGGTGAAGGACGGCATTCTCACACACTTATCTCTCAGAACAGAGCATGTGGAGAGACGTTCGTTCATCTAGCACAAATGGAAAGGGTTGAAGGAGAAATTTTACTCTGGTTTCTCACACTGTTTCCTACTGCCGGTTAGAAGTTCGTGCAGTTTTCACTTTAAAACCGAGTTGGAGCTAGTACCTCCCCATATATATATGTATGGAGTGGAGTTTGCAAATGAAAAGAAACTTTGAGTTCCCAACAAGCTAAGTGAAGGACGGCTTTCTCACACACTTATCTCTCAGAACTGAGCATGTGGAGATATGTTCGTTCATCTAGCACAAAGGGAACGGGTTGCAGTAGAAACTTTTACTCTGCATTCTCAGTCTGTTTCCTAGTGCCGGTTTGAAGTTCCTGAAGTTTCACTGTAAAACCGAGTTGGAGCTAGTACCTCCCCATATATATGTACGGAGTGAAGTTTTCAAGTGAAAAAAACTATTTGTTCCCAACAAGCTAGGTGAAGGACGGCTTTCACACACACTTAACTCTCAGAACTGAGCATGTGGAGAGACGTTCGTTCATCTAGCACAAAGGGAAATCTTTGCAGGAGAAACTTTTACTCTGGTTTCTCAGTCAGTTTCCTAGTTCCGGTTTGAAGTTCCTGCAGTTTTCACTGTAAAATCGAGTTGGAGCATGTACCTCCCCATATATATGTATGGAGTGGAGTTGGCATGTTAAAAAAACTATGTGTTCCCAACAAGCTAGTTGAAGGACGGCTTTCACACAAACTTGTCTCTCAGAACTGAGCATGTGGAGAGACGTTCGTTCATCTAGCACAAAGGGAAATCTTTGCAGGAGAAACTTTTACTCGGGATTCTCAGTCAGTTTCCTACTTCCGGTTTGAAGTTCCTGCCCTTTTCACTGTAAAACCGAGTTGGAGCTATTACCTCCCCATATATATGTATGGAGTGTGTTTTGCAAGTGAAAAGAAACTTTGTCTTCCCAACAAGCTAGGTGAAGGACGGCTTTCACACACACTTATCTCTCAGAATTGAGCATGTGGAGAGACGTTCGTTCATCTAGCACAAAGGGAACGGGTTGCAGAAGAAACTTTTATTCTGGTTTCTCAGTATGTTTCCTGTTGCCGGTTTGAAGTTTCTGCAGTTTTCACTGTAAAACAGAGTTGGAGCTTGTACCTCCCCATATATATGTAAGGAGTGGAGTTTTCAAGTGAAAAGAAACTTTGTGTTCCCAACAAGCTAGGTGAAGGACGGCTTTCACACACACTTATCTCTCAGAACTGAGCATGTGGAGAGACGTTCGTTCATCTAGCACAAAGGGAACGTGTTGCAGGAGAAACTTTTAATCTGGTTTCTCAGTCTGTTTCCTAGTGCCGATTTGATGGTCCTGCAGTTTTCACTGTAAAACCGAGTTGGAGCTAGTACCTCCCCATATATATGTATGGAGTGGTTTTTGCAAGTGAAAAGAAACTTTGTGTTCCCAACAAGCTAGGTGAAGGACGGCTTTCACACACACTAATTTCTCAGAACTGAGCATGTGGAGATACGATCGTTCATCTAGCACAAATGGAACGGTTTGCAGGAGAAACTTTTACTCTGGTTTCTCCGTCTGTTTCCTACTGCCGGTTTGAAGTTCCTGCAGTTATCACTGTAAAACCGAGTTGGAGATAGTAACTGCCCATATATATGTATGGAGTGGAGTTTGCAATTGAAAAGAATCTTTGTGTTCCCAACAAGCTAGGTGAAGGACGGCTTTCACACACACTTTTCTCTCAGAATTGAGCATGTGGAGGGATGTTCGTTCATCTAGAACAAATGGAACGGATTGCAGGAGAAACTTTTACTCTGGTTTCTCAGTCTGTTTCCTAGTGCCTGTTTGAAGTTCCTGCAGTTTTCACTGTAAAACCGTGTTGGAGCTGGAAACTGCCCATATATATGTATGGAGTGGAGTTTGCAATTGAAAAGAATCTTTGTGTTCCCAACAAGCTAGGTGAAGGACGGCTTTAACACACACTTATCTCTCAGAATTGAGCATGTGGAGGGATGTTCGTTCATCTAGCACAAATGGAACGGATTGCAGGAGAAACTTTTACTCTGGTTTCTCAGTCTGTTTCCTAGTGCCTGTTTGAAGTTCCTGCAGTTTTCACTGTAAAACCGAGTTGGAGCTAGTACCTCCCCATATATATGTATGGAGTGGATTTTGCAAGTGAAAAGAAACTTTGTGTTCCCAACAAGCTAGGTGAAGGACGGCATTCTCACACACATCTCTGAGAACTGAGCATGTGGAGATACGTTCGTTCATCTAGCACAAATGGAACGGTTTGCAGGAGAAATTTTACTCTGTTTTCTCAGACTGTTTCCTACTGCCGGTTTGAAATTCCTGCAGTTTTCACAGTAAAACCAAGTTGGAGCTAGTACCTCCTCATATATATGTATGGAGTGGAATTTGCAAGTGAAAAGAAACTTTGTGTTCCCAACAAGCTTGGTGAAAGACGGCTTACTCACACACTAATCCCTCAGAACTGAGCATGTGGAGATACGTTCGTTCATCAAGCACAAATGGAACGGGTTGCAGGAGAAACTTTTACTCTCGTTTCTCAGTCTGTTTCCTACTGCCGGTTTGAAGTTCCTGCAGTTTTCACTGTAAAACCGAGTTGGAGCTAAAACCTCCCCATATATATGTATGGAGTGGAGTTTGGAAGTGAAAAGAATCTTTGTTTTCCCAAGAAGCTAGGTGAAGGACGGCTTTCACACACATTTATCTCTCAGAATTGAGCATGTGGAGGGACGTTCGTTCATCTAGCACAAAGGGAACGGTTTGCAGGAGAAACTTTTACTCTGGTTTCTCAGTCTGTTTCCTGTGCCAGTTTGAAGTTCCTGCAGTTTTCACTGTAAAACCGAGTTGCAGCTAGTACATCCCCATATATATTTATGGAGTGGAGTTTGCAAATGAAAAGAAACTATTTGTTCCCAACAAGCTAGGTGAAGGACGGCTTACACACACACTAATCTCTCAGAACTGAGCATGTGGAGATACGTTCGTTCATCTAGCACAAATGGAACGGGTTGCAGGAGAAAATTTTACTCTCGTTTCTCAGTCTGTTTCCTACTGCCGGTTTGAAGTTCCTGCAGTTTTCACTGTAAAACCGAGTTGGAGATAATACCTCCCCATATATATGTATGGAGTGGATTTTGCAAGTGAAAAGAATCTTTGTGTTCCCAACAAGCTAGGTGAAGGACGGCATTCTCACACTCTTGTCTCTCAGAACTGAGCATGTGGAGATACGTTCGTTCATCTAGCACAAATGGAACGGGTTGCAGGAGAAATTTTACTCTGGTTTCTCAGACTGTTTCCTACTGCCGGTTTGATGTTCCTGCAGTTTTCACTGTAAAACCGTGTTTAAGCTAGTACCTCCCCATATATATGTATGGAGGATAGTTTGCAACTGAAAAGAAACTATTTGTTCCCAACAAGCTAGGTGAAGGACGGCTTTCACACACACTTATCTCTCAGAATTGAGCATGTGGAGATACGTTCGTTCGTCTAGCACAAAGGGAACGGGTTGCAGGAGAAATTTTTACTCTGGTTTCTCAGTCTGTTTCCTAGTGAGTGTTTGATGTTCCTGCAGTATTCACTGTAAAACCGAGTTAGAGCTAGTACCTCCCCATATATATGTATGGAGTGGAGTTTGCAAGTGAAAAGAAACTTTGTGTTCCCAACAAGATAGGTGAAGGGAGGCTTTCACACACACTTATTTCTCAGAAATGAGCATGTGGAGAGACGTTCTTTCATCCAGCACAAAGGGAACTGGTTGCAGGAGAAACTTTTACTCTGGTTTCTCAGTCTGTTTCCTACTGCCGGTTTGAAGTTCCTGCAGTTTTCACTGTAAAACAGAGTTGGAGCTTGTACTTCCCCATATATATGTGTGGAGTGGAGTTTGCAATTGAAAAGAAACTACGTGTTCCCAACAAGCAAGGTGAAGTACGGCTTTCACACACACTTATCTCTCAGAACTGAGCATGTGGAGATATGTTCGTTCATCTAGCACAAAGGGAACGGGTTGCAGGAGAAACTTTTACTCTGGTTTCTCAGTCTGTTTCCTAGTGCCGGTGTGAAGTTCCTGCAGTTTTCACTGTAAAACCGAGTTGGAGATAGTACCTCCCCTTATAAATGTATGGAGTGGATTTTGCAAGTGAAAAGAAACTTTGTGTTCCCAACAAGCTAGGTGAAGGGCGGCTTTCACACACACTTATCTCTCAGAACTGAGCATGTGGAGAGACGTTCGTTCATTTAGCACAAATGGAACGGGTTGCAGGAGAATCTTTTACTTTGGTTTCTCAGTCTGTTTCCTACTGCCGGTTAGAAGTTCGTGCAGTTTTCAGTGTAAAACCGAGTTGGAGCTAGTACCTCCCCATATATATGTATGGAGTGGAGTTGGCAAGTTAAAGAAACTATGTGTTCCCAAAAAGCAAGTTGAAGGACGTCTTTCACACACACTTATCTCTCAGAACTGAGCATGTGGAGAGACGTTCGTTCATCTAGCACAAAGGGAACGGGTTGCAGGAGAAACTAATACTTTGCTTTCTCAGTCTGTTTCCTACTGCCGGTTTGAGGTTCCTGTAGTTTTCACTGTAAAACAGAGTTGGAGCTAGTACCTCCCCATATATATGTGTGGAGTGGAGTTTGCAATTGAAAAGAAACTATGTGTTCCCAACAAGCAAGGTGAAGTACGGCTTTCACAAACACTTATCTTTCAGAACTGAGCATGTGGAGATACGTTCGTTCATCTTGCACAAAGGGAACGGGTTGCAGGAGAAACTTTTACTCTGGTTTCTCAGTCTGTTTCCTAGTGCCGGTTTGAAGTTCCTGCAGTTTTCACTGTAAAACAGAGTTGGAGCTAGTACCTCCCCATATATATGTATGGATTGGAGTTTTCAAGTGAAAAGATACATTGTGTTCCCAACAAGCATGGTGAAGGACGGCTTTCACACACACTTATCTCTCAGAACTGAGCATTTGGAGAGACGTTCGTTCATCTAGCACAAAGGGAACGGGTTGGAGGAGAAACATTTACTCTGGTTTCTCAGTCTGTTTCCTAGTGCCGGTTTGAAGTTTCTGCAATTTTCACTGTAAAACAGAGTTGGAGCTAGTTCCTCCCCATATATATGTATGGACTTGTGTTTGCAAGTGAAAAGAATCTTTGTTTTCCCAACATGCTAGGTGAAGGACGACTTTCACACACACTTATCTCTCAGAATTGAGCATGTGGAGAGATGTTCGTTCATCTAGCACAAAGTGAACGGGTTGCAGGGGAAATTTTTACTCTGGTATCTCAGTCTGTTTCCTAGTGCCGGTTTGAATTTCCTGCAGTTTTCACTGTAAAACAGAGTTGGAGCTAGTACCTCCCCATATATATGTATGGAGTGGAGTTTACAACTAAAAAGGAACTTTGTGTTCCCAACAAGATAGGTGAAGGACGGCTTTCACACACACTTATCTCTCAGAACTGATCATGTGGAGAGACGTTCGTTCATCTAGCACAAAGGAAACGGTTTGCAGGAGAAAATTTTACTCTGGTTTCAAAGTCTGTTTCCTACTGCCGGTTTGAAGTTCCTGCAGTTTTCACTGTAAAACCGAGTTGGAGTTAGTACCTCCCCATATATATGTATGGAGTGGAGTTTGCAAGTGAAAAGTAACTTTGTGTTCCCAACAAGCTAGGTGAAGGAAGGCTTTCACACACACTTATCTCTCAGAACTTAGCATGTGGAGAGACGTTCGTTCATTTAGCACAAAGGGAACCGTTGGCAGGAGAAAATTTTACTCTGGTTTCTCAGTCTGTTTCCAAGTGCCGGTTTGAAGTTCCTGCAGTTTTCACTGTAAAACCGAGTTGGAGCTAGTACATCCCCATATATATGTATGGAGTGGATTTTGCAAGTGAAAAGAAACTTTGTGTTCCCAACAAGCTAGGTGAAGGACGGCTTTCACACACACTTATCTCTCAGAACTGAGCATGTGGAGAGACGTTCGTTCATCTAGCACAAATGGAACGGGTTGAAGGAGAAACTTTTACTCTGGTTTCTCAGTCTGTTTCCTAGTGCTGGTATGAAGTTCCTGCAGTTTTCACTGTAAAACCGAGTTGGAGATAGTACCTCCCCATATATTTGTATGGAGTGGAGTTTCCAACTGAAAAGAAACTTTGTGTTCCGAACAAGCTAGGTGAAGGACGGCTTTCACACACACTTATCTCTCAGAATTGAGCATGTGGAGAGACTTTCATTCATCTAGCACAAAGGGAAAGGTTTGCAGGAGAAACTTTTACTCTGGTTTCTCAGTCTGTTTCCTAGTGCCGGTTTGAAGTTCCTGCACTTTTCACTGTAAAACCGAGTTGGAGCTAGTACCTCCCCATATATATGTATGGAGTGGAGTTTCCAACTGAAAAGAAACTTTGTGTTCCGAACAAGCTAGGTGAAGGACGGCTTTCACACACACTTATCTCTCAGAACTGAGCATGTGGAGAGACGTTGTTCATCTAGCACAAAGGGAACGGGTTGCAGGGGAAACTTTTACTCTGGATTCTCAGTCTGTTTCCCACTGCCGGTTTGAAGTTCCTGCACTTTTCACTGTAAAACCGAGTTGGAGCTAGTAACTTCCCATATATATGTATGGAGTGGAGTTTGCAACTAAAAAAAAACTTTGTGTTCCCAACAAGCTAGGTGAAGGACGGCTTTCACACACACTTATCTCTCAGAACTGAGCATGTGGAGAGACGTTCGTTCATCTAGCACAAAGGGAACGGGTTGCAGGAGAAACTTTCACTCTGGTTTCTCAGTCTGTTTCCTACTGCCGGTTTGAAGTTCCTGCAGTTTTCACTGTAAAACCGATTTGGAGCTAGTACCTCCCCATATATATTTATGGAGTGGAATTTTCAAGTGAAAAGAAACTTTGTGTTCCCAACAAGCTAGGTGAAGGACGGCTTTCACACTCACTTATCTCTCAGAATTGAACATGTGGAGAGACGTTCGTTCATCTAGCACAAATGGAACGGTTTGCAGGAGAAACTTTTACTCTGGTTTCTCAGTCTGTTTCCTAGTGCCGGTTTGAAGTCCCTGCAGTTTTCACTGTAAAACCGAGTTGGAGCTAGTACCTCCCCATATATATGTATGGAGTGGAGTTGGCAAGTGAAAAGAAACTATGTGTTCCCAACAAGCGAGGTGAAGGTCGGCTTTCACACGCACATATTTCTCAGAACTGAGCATGTGGAGAGACGTTCATTCATCTAGCACAAAGGGAACGGGTTGCAGGAGAAACTTTTACTCTGGTTTCTCAGCCTGTTTCCTACTGCCGGTTTGAAGTTCGTGCAGTTTTCAGTGTAAAACCGAGTTGGAGCTAGTACCTCCCCATATATATGTAAGGATTGGAGTTGGCAAGTTAAAAGAAACTATGTGTTCCCAACAAGCAAGTTGAAGGACGGCTTTCACACACACTTATCTCTCAGAACTGAGCATGTGGAGAGACGTTCATTCATCTAGCACAAAGGGAACGGGTTGCAGGAGAAACTTATACTTTGGATTCTCAGTCTGTTTCCTACTGCCGGTTTGAGGTTCCTGCAGTTTTCACTGTAAAACAGAGTTGGAGCTAGTACCTCCCCATATATATGTGTGGAGTGGAGTTTGCAATTGAAAAGAAACTATGTGTTCCCAACAAGCAAGGTGAAGTACGGCTTTCACACACACTTATCTCTCAGAACTGAGCATGTGGAGATACGTTCGTTCATCTTGCACAAAGGGAACGGGTTGCAGGAGAAACTTTTACTCTGGTTTCTCAGTCTGTTTCCTAGTGCCGGTTTGAAGTTCCTGCAGTTTTCACTGTAAAACAGAGTTGGAGCTATTACCTCCCCATATATATGTATGGATTGGAGTTTTCAAGTGAAAAGATACATTGTGTTCCCAACAAGCATGGTGAAGGACGGCTTTCACACACACTTATCTCTCTGAACTGAGCATTTGGAGAGACGTTCGTTCATCTAGCACAAAGGGAACGGGTTGCATGAGAAACATTTACTCTGGTTTCTCAGTCTGTTTCCTAGTGCCGGTTTGAAGTTTCTGCAATTTTCACTGTAAAACAGAGTTGGAGCTAGTTCCTCCCTATATATATGTATGGAGTGGAGTTAGCAAGTGAAAAGAAACTTTGTTTTCCCAACAAGCTAGTTGAAGTACGGCTTTCACACACACTTATCTCTCAGAATTGAGCATGTGGAGAGATGTTCGTTCATCTAGCATAAATAGAACGGGTTGCAGGGGAAACTTTTTCTCTGGTTTCTCAGTCTGTTTCCCAGTGCCGGTTTGAATTTCCTGCAGTTTTCACTCTAAAACCGAGTTGGTGCTAGTACCTCCCCATATATATGTATGGAGTGGAGTTTGCAACTAAAAAGAAACTTTGTGTTCCCAACAAGATATTTGAAGGACGGCTTTCACACACACTTATCTCTCAGAACTGAGCATGTGGAGAGACGTTCGTTCATCTAGCACAAAGGGAACGGGTTGCAGGAGAAACTTTTACTCTGGTTTCAAAGTCTGTTTCCTACTGCCGGGTTGAAGTTCCTGCAGTTTTCACTGTAAAACCGAGTTGGAGCTAGTACGACCCCATATATATGTATGGAGTGGAGTTTGCAAGTGAAAAGAAACTTTGTGTTCCCAACAAGCTAGGTGAAGGAAGGCTTTCACACACACTTATCACTCAGAACTTAGCATGTGGAGAGACTTTCGTTCATTTAGCACAAAAGGAACGGGTGGCAGGGGAATATTTTTCTCTGGATTCTCATTCTGTTTCCAAATGCCGGTTTGAAGTTCCTGCAGTTTTCACTGTAAAATCGAGCTGGATCTAGTACCTCCCCATATATATGTATGGAGTGGAGTTTCCAACTGAAAAGAAACTTTGTGTTCCCAACAAGCTATGTGAAGGACGGCTTTCACACACACTTATCTCTCAGAATTGAGCATGTGGAGAGATGTTCGTTCATCTAGCACAAAGTGAAAGGGTTGCAGGGGAAATTTTTACTCTGGTTTCTCAGTCTGTTTCCTAGTGCCGGTTTGAAATTCCTGCAGGTTTCACTGTAAAACCGAGTTGGAGCTAGTACCACCCCATATATATGTATGGAGTGGAGTTTGCAACTGAAAAGAAACTTTGTGTTACCAACAAGCTAGGTAAAGGACGGCTTTCAAACACACTTATCTCTCAGAACTGAGCATGTGGAGAGACGTTGTTCATCTAGCACAAAGGGAACGGGTTGCAGGGGAAACTTTTACTCTGGATTCTCTGTCTGATTCCCACTGCCGGTTTGAAGTTCCTGCAGTTTTCACTGTAAAACCGAGTTGGAGCTAGTAACTTCCCATATATATGTATGGAGTGGAGTTTACAACTAAAAAGAAACTTTGTGTTCCCAACAAGATAGATGAAGGACGGCTTTCACACACACTTATCTCTCAGAACTGATCATGTGGAGAGACGTTCGTTCATCTAGCACAAAGGAAACGGGTTGCAGGAGAAAATTTTACTCTGGTTTCAAAGTGTGTTTCCTACTGCCGGTTTGAAGTTCCTGCAGTTTTCACTGTAAAACCGAGTTGGAGCTAGTACCTCCCCATATATATGTATGGAGTGGAGTTTGCAAGTGAAAAGAAACTTTGTGTTCCCAACAAACTAGGTGAAGGAAGGCTTTCACACACACTTATCTCTCACAACTTAGCATGTGGAGAGACGTTCGTTCATTTAGCACAAAGGGAACTGGTGGCAGGAGTAACTTTTACTCTGGTTTCTCAGTCTGTTTCCAAGTGCCGGTTTGAAGTTCCTGCAGTTTTCACTGTAAAACCGAGTTGGAGCTACTACATCCCCATATATATGTATGGAGTGGATTTTGCAAGTGAAAAGAAACTTTGTGTTCCCAACAAGCTAGGTGAAGGACGGCTTTCACACACACTTATCTCTCAGAACTGAGCATGTGGAGAGACGTTCGTTCATTTTACACAAAGGGAACGGGTTGCAGGAGAAACTTTTACTCTGGTTTCTCAGTCTGTTTCCTAGTGCTGGTATGAATTTCCTGCAGTTTTCACTGTAAAACCGAGTTGGTGCTAGTACCTCCCCATATATATGTATGGAGTGGAGTTTCCAACTGAAAAGAAACTTTGTGTTCCGAACAAGCTAGGTGAAGGACGGCTTTCACACACACTTATCTCTCAGAACTGAGCATGTGGAGAGACGTTCGTTCATCTAGCACAAAGGGAACGGGTTGCAGGAGAAACTTTTACTCTGTTTTCTCAGTCTGTTTCCCAGTGCCGTTTTGAAGTTCCTGCAGTTTTCACTGTAAAACCGATTTGGAGCTAGTACCTCCCCATATATATGTATGGAGTGGAGTTTGCTAGTGAAAAGAAACTTTGTGTTCCCAACAAGCTATGTGAAGGACGGCTTTCACACACACTTATCTCTCAGAATTGAGCATGTGGAGAGACGTTCGTTCATCTAGCACAAAGGGAACGGGTTGCAGGAGAAACTTATACTCTGGTTTCTCAGTCTGTTTCCTAGTGCCGGTTTGAAGTTCCTGCAGTTTTCACTGTAAAACCGAGTTGGAGCTAGTACCTACCCATATATATTTATGGAGTGGATTTTTCTAGTGAAAAGAAACATTGTGTTCCCAACAAGCTAGGTGAAGGACGGCTTTCACACTCACTTATCTCTCAGAATTGAGCATGTGGAGAGACGTTCGTTCATCTAGCACAAAGGGAACGGGCTGCAGGGGAAACTTTTATTCTGGTTTCTCAGTTTGTTTCCTAGTGCCGGTTTGAATTTCCTGCAGTTTTCACTGTAAAACAGATTTGGAGCTAGTACCTCCCCATATATATGTATGGAATGGAGTTGGCAAGTGAAAAGAAACTATGTGTTCCCAACAAGCGAGGTGAAGGTCGGCTTTCACACGCACTTATTTCTCAGAACTGAGCATGTGGAGAGACGTTCTTTCATCTAGCACAAAGGGAACGGGTTGCAGGAGAAAGTTATACTTTGGTTTCTCAGTCTGTTTCCTACTGCCGGTTTGAGGTTCCTGCAGTTTTCACTGTAAAACAGAGTTGGAGCTAGTACCACCCCATATATATATATGGAGTGGAGTTTGCAACTGAAAAGAAACTTTGTGTTCCCAACAAGCTAGGTGAAGGACGGCTTTCACACACACTTATCTCTCAGAACTGAGCATGTGGAGAGACGTTGTTCATCTAGCACAAAGGGAACGGGTTGCAGGGGAAACTTTTACTCTGGATTCTCAGTCTGTTTCCCACTGCCGGTTTGAAGTTCCTGCAGTTTTCACTGTAAAACCGAGTTGGAGCTAGTAACTTCCCATATTTATGTATGGAGTGGAGTTTGCAACTAAAAAGAAACTTTGTGTTCCCAACAAGATAGGTGAAGGACGGCTTTCACACACACTTATCTCTCAGAATTGAGCATGTGGAGAGACGTTCGTTCATCTAGCACAAAGGGAACGGGTTGCAGGAGAAACTTTTACTCTGGTTTCAAAGTCTTTTTCCTACTGCCGGGTTGAAGTTCCTGCAGTTTTCACTGTAAAACCGAGTTGGAGCTAGTACATCCCCATATATATGTATGGAGTAGATTTTGCAAGTGAAAAGAAACTTTGTGTTCCCAACAAGCTAGGTGAAGGACGGCTTTCACACACACTTATCTCTCAGAACTGAGCATGTGGAGAGACGTTCGTTCATCTAGCACAAAGGGAACGGGTTGCAGGAGAAACTTTCACTCTGGTTTCTCAGTCTGTTTCCTAGTGCTGGTATGAAGTTCCTGCAGTTTTCACTGTAAAATCGAGTTGGAGCTAGTACCTCCCCATATATATGTGTGGAGTGGAGTTTCCAACTGAAAAGAAACTTTGTGTTCCCAACAAGCTAGGTGAAGGACGGCTTTCACACACACTTATCTCTCAGAACTGAGCATGTGGAGAGACGTTCGTTCATCTAGCACAAAGGGAACGGGTTGCAGGAGAAACTTTCACTCTGGTTTCTCAGTCTGTTTCCTAGTGCTGGTATGAAGTTCCTGCAGTTTTCACTGTAAAATCGAGTTGGAGCTAGTACCTCCCCATATATATGTGTGGAGTGGAGTTTCCAACTGAAAAGAAAATTTGTGTTCCCAACAAGCTAGGTGAAGGACGGCTTTCACACACACTTATCTCTCAGAACTGAGCATGTGGAGAGACGTCGTTCATATAGCACAAATGGAACGGGTTGCAGGAGAAACTTTTACTCTGTTTTCTCAGTCTGTTTCCCAGTGCCGTTTTGAAGTTCCTGCAGTTTTCACTGTAAAACCGAGTTGGAGCTAGTACCTCCCCATATATATTTATGGAGTGGATTTTTCAAGTGAAAAGAAACTTTGTGTTCCCAACAAGCTAGGTGAAGGACGGCTTTCACACTCACTTATTTCTCAGAATTGAGCATGTGGAGAGACGTTCGTTCATCTAGCACAAAGGGAACGTGTTGCAGGAGAAACTTTTACTCTGGTTTCTCAGTCTGTTTCCTAGTGCCGTTTTGAAGTTCCTGCAGTTTTCACTGTGAAACCGAGTTGGAGCTAGTACCTCCCCATATATATGTATGGAGTGGAGTTGGCAAGTGAAAAGAAACTATGTGTTCCCAACAAGCGAGGTGAAGGTCGGCTTTCACACGCACATATTTCTCAGAACTGAGCATGTGGAGAGACGTTCGTTCATCTAGCACAAAGGGAACGGGTTGCAGGGGAAACTTTTACTCTGGTTTCTCAGTCTGTTTCCTACTGCCGGTTTGACGTTCCTGCAGATTTCACTGTAAAACAGAGTTGGAGCTAATACCTCCCCATATATATGTATGGATTGGAGTTTTCAAGTGAAAAGTTACATTGTGTTCCCAACAAGCATGGTGAAGGACGGCTTTCACACACACTTATCTCTCAGAACTGAGCATTTGGAGAGACGTTCGTTCATCTAGCACAAAGGGAACAGGTTGCCGGAGAAATATTTTCTCTGGTTTCTCAGTCTGTTTCCTAGTGCCGGTTTGAAGTTTCTGCAATTTTCACTGTAAAACAGAGTTGGAGCTAGTTCCTCCCCATATATATGTATGGAGAGGATTTTGCAAGTGAAAAGAAACTTTGTTTTCCCAACAAGCCAAGTGAAGTACGGCTTTCACACACACTTATCTCTCAGAATTGAGCATGTAGAGAGATGTTCGTTCATCTAGCATAAATTGAACGGGTTGCAGGGGAAACTTTTTCTCTGGTTTCTCAGTCTGTTTCCTAGTGCCGGTTTGAATTTCCTGCAGTTTTCACTGTAAAACCGAGTTGGAGCTAGTACCTCCCCATATATATGTATGGATTGGAGTTTGCAAGTGAAAAGAAACTTTGTGTTCCCAACAAGCTAGGTAAAGGACGGCTTTCACACACACTTATCTCTCAGAACTGAGCATGTGGAGAGACGTTGTTCATCTAGCACAAAGGGAACGGGTTGCAGCGGAAACTATTACTCTGGATTCTCAGTCTGATTCCCACTGCCGGTTTGAAGTTCCTTCAGTTTTCACTGTAAAACCGAGTTGGAGCTAGTACCTCCCCATATATATGTATGGAGTGGAGTTTCCAACTGAAAAGAAACTTTGTGTTCCCAACAAGCTAGGTGAAGGACGGCTTTCACACACACTTTTCTCTCAGAACTGAGCATGTGGAGAGACGTTCGTTCATCTAGCAGAAAGGGAACGGGTTGCAGGAGAAACTTTTACTCTGTTTGCTCAGTCTGTTTCCCAGTGCCGTTTTGAAGTTCCTGCAGTTTTCACTGTAAAACCGATTTGGAGCTTGTACCTCCCCATATATATGTATGGACTGGAGTTTGCTAGTGTAAAGAATCTTTGTGTTCCCAACAAGCTAGGTGAAGGACGGCTTTCACACACACTTATCTCTCAGAATTGAGCATGTGGAGAGACGTTCGTTCAACTAGCACAAAGGGAACGGGTTGCAGGAGAAACTTTTACTCTGGTTTCTCAGTCTGTTTCCCACTGCCGGTTTGAAGTTCCTACAGTTTTCACTGTAAAACCGAGTTGGAGTTAGTAACTTCCCATATATATGTATGGAGTGGAGTTTGCAACTAAAAAGAAACTTTGTGTTCCCAACAAGATAGGTGAAGGACGGCTTTCACACACACTTATCTCTCAGAACTGAGCATGTGGAGAGACGTTCGTTCATCTAGCACAAAGGGAACGGGTTGCAGGAAAACATTTTACTCTGGTTTCAAAGTCTGTTTCCTACTGCCGGGTTGAAGTTCTTGCAGTTTTCACTGTAAAACCGAGTTGGAGCTAGTACCTCCCCATATATATGTATGGAGTGGAGTTTGCAATTGAAAAGAAACTATGTGTTCCCAACAAGCAAGGTGAAGTACGGCTTTCACACACACTTATCTTTCAGAACTGAGCATGTGGAGATACGTTCGTTCATCTTGCACAAAGGGAACGGGTTGCAGGAGAAATTTTACTCTGGTTTCTCAGTCTGTTTCCTAGTGCCGGTTTGAAGTTCCTGCAGTTTTCACTGTAAAACAGAGTTGGAGCTAGTACCTCCCCATATATATGTATGGATTGGAGTTTACAAGTGAAAAGATACATTGTGTTCCCAACAAGCATGGTGAAGGACGGCTTTCACACACACTTATCTCTCAGAACTGAGCATTTGGAGAGACGTTCGTTCATCTAGCACAAAGGGAACGGGTTGCAGGAGAAACATTTACTCTGGTTTCTCAGTCTGTTTCCTAGTGCCGGTTTGAAGTTTTTGCAATTTTCACTGTAAAACAGAGTTGGAGCTAGTTCCTCCACATATATATGTATGGAGTGGAGTTTGCAAGTGAAAAGAAACTTTGTTTTCCCAGCATGCTAGGTGAAGGACGGCTTTCACATTCACTTATCTCTCAGAATTGAGCATGTGGAGAGATGTTCGTTCATCTAGCACAAAGTGAACGGGTTGCAGGGGAAATTTTTACTCTGGTTTCTCAGTCTGTTTCCTAGTGCCGGTTTGAATTTCCTGCAGTTTTCACTGTAAAACCGAGTTGGAGCTAGTACCTCCACATATATATGTATGGAGTGGAGTTTTCAACTGAAAAGAAACTTTGTGTTCAAAACAAGCTAGGTAAAGGACGGCTTTCACACACACTTTTCTCTCAGAAATGAGCATGTGGAGAGACGTTGTTCATCTACCACAAAGGGAACGGGTTGCAGGGGAAACTTTTACTCTGGATTCTCAGTCTGATTCCCACTGCCGGTTTGAAGTTCCTGCAGTTTTCACTGTAAAACCGAGTTGGAGCTAGTACCTCCCCATATATATGTATGAATTGGAGTTTGCAAGTAATAAGAAACTTTGTGTTCCCAACAAGCTATGTGAAGGACGGCTTTCACACACACTTATCCCTCAGAACTGAGCATGTGGAGAGACGTTCGTTCATCTAGCACAAAGGGATCGGGATGCAGGAGAAACTATTTCTCTGGTTTCTCAGTCTGTTTCCTACAGCCGGTTTGAAGTTCCTGCAGTTTTCACTGTAAAACCGAGTTGGAGCTAGTACCTCCCCATATATATGTATGGAGTCGAGTTGGCAAGTTATAAGAAACTATGTGTTCCCAACAAGCTAGTTGAAGGACGGCTTTCACACACACTTATCTCTCAGAACTAAGCATGTGGAGAGACGTTCGTTCATATAGCACAATGGAAACGGTTTGCAGGAGAAATTTTTACTCTGGATTCTCAGTCTGTTTCGTAGTGCCGGTTTGAAGTTCCTGCAGTTTTCACTATAAAACCGAGTTGGAGCTAGTACCTCCCCATATATATGTATGGAGTGGAGTTTGCAAGTTAAAAGAAACTTTGTGTTCCCAACAAGATAGGTGAAGGACGGCTTTCACACACACTTATCTCTCAGAACTGAGCATGTGGAGAGACGTTCGTTCATCTAGCACAAAGGGAACGGGTTGCAGGAGAATCTATTACTCTGATTTCTCAGTCTGTTTCCTAGTGACGGTTTGAAGTTCCTGCAGTTTTCACTGTAAAACCGAGTTGGAGCTAGTACTTCCCCATATATATGTATGGAGTGGATTTTGCAAGTGAAAAGAAACTTTGTGTTCCCAACAAGCTAGGTGAAGGACGGCATTCTCACACACTTATCTCTCAGAACAGAGCATGTGTAGATACTTTCGTTCATCTAGCACAAATGGAAAGTGTTGCAGGAGAAATTTTACTCTGATTTCTAAGACTATTTCCTACTGCCGGTTTGAAGTTCCTGAAGTTTCACTGTAAAACCGAGTTGGAGCTAGTACCTCCCCATATATATGTATGGAGTGGAGTTTTCAAGTGAAAAAAACTATGTGTTCCCAACAAGCTTGGTGAAGGACGGCTTTCACACACACTTATCTCTCAGAACTAAGCATGTGGAGAGACGTTCGTTCATATAGCACAATGGAAACGGTTTGCAGAAGAAACTTTTACTCTGGATTCTCAGTCTGTTTCGTAGTGCCGGTTTGAAGTTCCTGCAGTTTTCACTGTAAAACCGAGTTGGAGCTAGTACCTCCCCATATATATGTATGGACTGGAGTTTGCAACTGAAAAGAAACTTTGTGTTCCCAACAAGCTAGGTGAAGGACGGCTTTCACACACACTAATCTCTCTGAACTGAGCCTGTGGTGGGACGTTTATTCATCTAGCACAAATGGAACGGGTTGCAGGAGAAACTTTTACTCTGGTTTCTCAGTCTGTTTCCTAGTGCCGGTTTGAAGTTCCTGCAGTTTTCACTGTAAAACCGAGTTGGAGCTAGTACCTCCCCATATATATATATGGAGTGGAGTTTGCAACTGAAAAGAAACTTTGTGTTCCCAACAAGCTAGGTGAAGAACGGCTTTCACACACACTTATCTCTCAGAACTGAGCATTTGGAGAGACGTTCGTTCATCTAGCACAAAGGGAACGGGTTGCAGGGGAAACTTTTACTCTGGTTTCTCAGTCTGTTTCCTACTGCCGGTTTGTAGTTCCTGCAGTTTTCACTGTAAAACCGAGTTGGGGCTAGAACCTCCCCATATATATGTATGGAGTGGAGTTTTCAATTGAAAAGAAACTTTGTGTTCCCAACAAGCTAGGTGAAGGACGGCTTTCACACACAGTTATTTCTCAGAACTGAGCATGTGGAGGGACGTTCGTTCATCTAGCACTAATGGAACGGGTTGCAGGAGAAACTTTGCTCTGGTTTCTCAGTCTGTTTCCTAGTGCCTGTTTGAAATTCCTGCATTTTTCTCTGTAAAACCGAGTTGGAGCTAGTACCTCCCCATATATATGTATGGAGTGGGCTTTGCAAGTGAAAAGAAACTTTGTCTTCCCAACAAGCTAGGTGAAGGACGGCTTTCATACACACTTATCTCTCAGAACTGAGCATGTGGAGAGACGTTCGTTCATCTAGCACAAAGGGAACGGGTTGCAGGAGAAACTTTTACTCTGGTTTCTCAGTCTGTTTCCTGTTGCCAGTTTGAAGTTCCTGCAGTTTTCTCTGTAAAACAGATTTGGAGCTAGTACCTACCCATATATATGTATGGAGTGGAGTTTGCAAGTTAAAAGAAATTTTGTGTTCCCAACAAGCTAGGTGAAGGACGGCTTTCACACACAATAATCTCTCAGAACTGAGCCTGTTGAGAGACGTTCGTTCATCTAGCACAAAGGGAACGGGTGGCACGAGAAATTTTTACTCTGGTTTCTCAGTCTGTTTCCTAGTGCCGGTTTGATGTTCCTGCAGTTTTCACTGTAAAACCGAGTTGGAACTTTTACCTCCCCATATATATGTATGGAGTGGAGTTTTCAAGTGAATAGAATCTTTGTGTTCACAACAAGCTAGGTGAAGTACGGCTTTCACACACACTTATCTCTCAGAACTGAGCATGTGGAGATACTTTCGTTCATCTAGGACAAAGGGAACGGGGTGCAGAAGAAACTTTTATTCTGGTTTCTCAGTATGTTTCCTGTTGCCGGTTTGAAGTTCCTGCAGTTTTCACTGTAAAACAGAGTTGGAGCTTGTACCTCCCCATATATATGTAAGGAGTGGAGTTTTCAAGTGAAAAGAAACTTTGTGTTCCCAACAAGCTAGGTGAAGGACGGCATTCTCACACACTTATCTCTCAGAACAGAGCATGTGGAGAGACGTTCGTTCATCTAGCACAAATGGAAAGGGTTGAAGGAGAAATTTTACTCTGGTTTCTCACACTGTTTCCTACTGCCGGTTAGAAGTTCGTGCAGTTTTCACTTTAAAACCGAGTTGGAGCTAGTACCTCCCCATATATATATGTATGGAGTGGAGTTTGCAAATGAAAAGAAACTTTGAGTTCCCAACAAGCTAAGTGAAGGACGGCTTTCTCACACACTTATCTCTCAGAACTGAGCATGTGGAGATATGTTCGTTCATCTAGCACAAAGGGAACGGGTTGCAGTAGAAACTTTTACTCTGCATTCTCAGTCTGTTTCCTAGTGCCGGTTTGAAGTTCCTGAAGTTTCACTGTAAAACCGAGTTGGAGCTAGTACCTCCCCATATATATGTACGGAGTGAAGTTTTCAAGTGAAAAAAACTATTTGTTCCCAACAAGCTAGGTGAAGGACGGCTTTCACACACACTTAACTCTCAGAACTGAGCATGTGGAGAGACGTTCGTTCATCTAGCACAAAGGGAAATCTTTGCAGGAGAAACTTTTACTCTGGTTTCTCAGTCAGTTTCCTAGTTCCGGTTTGAAGTTCCTGCAGTTTTCACTGTAAAATCGAGTTGGAGCATGTACCTCCCCATATATATGTATGGAGTGGAGTTGGCATGTTAAAAAAACTATGTGTTCCCAACAAGCTAGTTGAAGGACGGCTTTCACACAAACTTGTCTCTCAGAACTGAGCATGTGGAGAGACGTTCGTTCATCTAGCACAAAGGGAAATCTTTGCAGGAGAAACTTTTACTCGGGATTCTCAGTCAGTTTCCTACTTCCGGTTTGAAGTTCCTGCCCTTTTCACTGTAAAACCGAGTTGGAGCTATTACCTCCCCATATATATGTATGGAGTGTGTTTTGCAAGTGAAAAGAAACTTTGTCTTCCCAACAAGCTAGGTGAAGGACGGCTTTCACACACACTTATCTCTCAGAATTGAGCATGTGGAGAGACGTTCGTTCATCTAGCACAAAGGGAACGGGTTGCAGAAGAAACTTTTATTCTGGTTTCTCAGTATGTTTCCTGTTGCCGGTTTGAAGTTTCTGCAGTTTTCACTGTAAAACAGAGTTGGAGCTTGTACCTCCCCATATATATGTAAGGAGTGGAGTTTTCAAGTGAAAAGAAACTTTGTGTTCCCAACAAGCTAGGTGAAGGACGGCTTTCACACACACTTATCTCTCAGAACTGAGCATGTGGAGAGACGTTCGTTCATCTAGCACAAAGGGAACGTGTTGCAGGAGAAACTTTTAATCTGGTTTCTCAGTCTGTTTCCTAGTGCCGATTTGATGGTCCTGCAGTTTTCACTGTAAAACCGAGTTGGAGCTAGTACCTCCCCATATATATGTATGGAGTGGTTTTTGCAAGTGAAAAGAAACTTTGTGTTCCCAACAAGCTAGGTGAAGGACGGCTTTCACACACACTAATTTCTCAGAACAGAGCATGTGGAGATACGATCGTTCATCTAGCACAAATGGAACGGTTTGCAGGAGAAACTTTTACTCTGGTTTCTCAGTCTGTTTCCTACTGCCGGTTTGAAGTTCCTGCAGTTATCACTGTAAAACCGAGTTGGAGATAGTAACTGCCCATATATATGTATGGAGTGGAGTTTGCAATTGAAAAGAATCTTTGTGTTCCCAACAAGCTAGGTGAAGGACGGCTTTCACACACACTTATCTCTCAGAATTGAGCATGTGGAGGGATGTTCGTTCATCTAGAACAAATGGAACGGATTGCAGGAGAAACTTTTACTCTGGTTTCTCAGTCTGTTTCCTAGTGCCTGTTTGAAGTTCCTGCAGTTTTCACTGTAAAACCGAGTTGGAGCTGGAAACTGCCCATATATATGTATGGAGTGGAGTTTGCAATTGAAAAGAATCTTTGTGTTCCCAACAAGCTAGGTGAAGGACGGCTTTAACACACACTTATCTCTCAGAATTGAGCATGTGGAGGGATGTTCGTTCATCTAGCACAAATGGAACGGATTGCAGGAGAAACTTTTACTCTGGTTTCTCAGTCTGTTTCCTAGTGCCTGTTTGAAGTTCCTGCAGTTTTCACTGTAAAACCGAGTTGGAGCTAGTACCTCCACATATATATGTATGGAGTGGATTTTGCAAGTGAAAAGAAACTTTGTGTTCCCAACAAGCTAGGTGAAGGACGGCATTCTCACACACATCTCTGAGAACTGAGCATGTGGAGATACGTTCGTTCATCTAGCACAAATGGAACGGTTTGCAGGAGAAATTTTACTCTGTTTTCTCAGACTGTTTCCTACTGCCGGTTTGAAATTCCTGCAGTTTTCACAGTAAAACCAAGTTGGAGCTAGTACCTCCTCATATATATGTATGGAGTGGAATTTGCAAGTGAAAAGAAACTTTGTGTTCCCAACAAGCTTGGTGAAAGACGGCTTACTCACACACTAATCCCTCAGAACTGAGCATGTGGAGATACGTTCGTTCATCAAGCACAAATGGAACGGGTTGCAGGAGAAACTTTTACTCTCGTTTCTCAGTCTGTTTCCTACTGCCGGTTTGAAGTTCCTGCAGTTTTCACTGTAAAACCGAGTTGGAGCTAAAACCTCCCCATATATATGTATGGAGTGGAGTTTGGAAGTGAAAAGAATCTTTGTTTTCCCAAGAAGCTAGGTGAAGGACGGCTTTCACACACATTTATCTCTCAGAATTGAGCATGTGGAGGGACGTTCGTTCATCTAGCACAAAGGGAACGGTTTGCAGGAGAAACTTTTACTCTGGTTTCTCAGTCTGTTTCCTGTGCCAGTTTGAAGTTCCTGCAGTTTTCACTGTAAAACCGAGTTGCAGCTAGTACATCCCCATATATATTTATGGAGTGGAGTTTGCAAATGAAAAGAAACTATTTGTTCCCAACAAGCTAGGTGAAGGACGGCTTACACACACACTAATCTCTCAGAACTGAGCATGTGGAGATACGTTCGTTCATCTAGCACAAATGGAACGGGTTGCAGGAGAAAATTTTACTCTCGTTTCTCAGTCTGTTTCCTACTGCCGGTTTGAAGTTCCTGCAGTTTTCACTGTAAAACCGAGTTGGAGATAATACCTCCCCATATATATGTATGGAGTGGATTTTGCAAGTGAAAAGAATCTTTGTGTTCCCAACAAGCTAGGTGAAGGACGGCATTCTCACACTCTTGTCTCTCAGAACTGAGCATGTGGAGATACGTTCGTTCATATAGCACAAATGGAACGGGTTGCAGGAGAAATTTTACTCTGGTTTCTCAGACTGTTTCCTACTGCCGGTTTGATGTTCCTGCAGTTTTCACTGTAAAACCGTGTTTAAGCTAGTACCTCCCCATATATATGTATGGAGGATAGTTTGCAACTGAAAAGAAACTATTTGTTCCCAACAAGCTAGGTGAAGGACGGCTTTCACACACACTTATCTCTCAGAATTGAGCATGTGGAGATACGTTCGTTCGTCTAGCACAAAGGGAACGGGTTGCAGGAGAAATTTTTACTCTGGTTTCTCAGTCTGTTTCCTAGTGAGTGTTTGATGTTCCTGCAGTATTCACTGTAAAACCGAGTTAGAGCTAGTACCTCCCCATATATATGTATGGAGTGGAGTTTGCAAGTGAAAAGAAACTTTGTGTTCCCAACAAGATAGGTGAAGGGAGGCTTTCACACACACTTATTTCTCAGAAATGAGCATGTGGAGAGACGTTCTTTCATCCAGCACAAAGGGAACTGGTTGCAGGAGAAACTTTTACTCTGGTTTCTCAGTCTGTTTCCTACTGCCGGTTTGAAGTTCCTGCAGTTTTCACTGTAAAACAGAGTTGGAGCTTGTACTTCCCCATATATATGTGTGGAGTGGAGTTTGCAATTGAAAAGAAACTACGTGTTCCCAACAAGCAAGGTGAAGTACGGCTTTCACACACACTTATCTCTCAGAACTGAGCATGTGGAGATATGTTCGTTCATCTAGCACAAAGGGAACGGGTTGCAGGAGAAACTTTTACTCTGGTTTCTCAGTCTGTTTCCTAGTGCCGGTGTGAAGTTCCTGCAGTTTTCACTGTAAAACCGAGTTGGAGATAGTACCTCCCCTTATAAATGTATGGAGTGGATTTTGCAAGTGAAAAGAAACTTTGTGTTCCCAACAAGCTAGGTGAAGGGCGGCTTTCACACACACTTATCTCTCAGAACTGAGCATGTGGAGAGACGTTCGTTCATTTAGCACAAATGGAACGGGTTGCAGGAGAATCTTTTACTTTGGTTTCTCAGTCTGTTTCCTACTGCCGGTTAGAAGTTCGTGCAGTTTTCAGTGTAAAACCGAGTTGGAGCTAGTACCTCCCCATATATATGTATGGAGTGGAGTTGGCAAGTTAAAGAAACTATGTGTTCCCAAAAAGCAAGTTGAAGGACGTCTTTCACACACACTTATCTCTCAGAACTGAGCATGTGGAGAGACGTTCGTTCATCTAGCACAAAGGGAACGGGTTGCAGGAGAAACTAATACTTTGCTTTCTCAGTCTGTTTCCTACTGCCGGTTTGAGGTTCCTGTAGTTTTCACTGTAAAACAGAGTTGGAGCTAGTACCTCCCCATATATATGTGTGGAGTGGAGTTTGCAATTGAAAAGAAACTATGTGTTCCCAACAAGCAAGGTGAAGTACGGCTTTCACAAACACTTATCTTTCAGAACTGAGCATGTGGAGATACGTTCGTTCATCTTGCACAAAGGGAACGGGTTGCAGGAGAAACTTTTACTCTGGTTTCTCAGTCTGTTTCCTAGTGCCGGTTTGAAGTTCCTGCAGTTTTCACTGTAAAACAGAGTTGGAGCTAGTACCTCCCCATATATATGTATGGATTGGAGTTTTCAAGTGAAAAGATACATTGTGTTCCCAACAAGCATGGTGAAGGACGGCTTTCACACACACTTATCTCTCAGAACTGAGCATTTGGAGAGACGTTCGTTCATCTAGCACAAAGGGAACGGGTTGCAGGAGAAACATTTACTCTGGTTTCTCAGTCTGTTTCCTAGTGCCGGTTTGAAGTTTCTGCAATTTTCACTGTAAAACAGAGTTGGAGCTAGTTCCTCCCCATATATATGTATGGACTTGTGTTTGCAAGTGAAAAGAATCTTTGTTTTCCCAACATGCTAGGTGAAGGACGACTTTCACACACACTTATCTCTCAGAATTGAGCATGTGGAGAGATGTTCGTTCATCTAGCACAAAGTGAACGGGTTGCAGGGGAAATTTTTACTCTGGTATCTCAGTCTGTTTCCTAGTGCCGGTTTGAATTTCCTGCAGTTTTCACTGTAAAACAGAGTTGGAGCTAGTACCTCCCCATATATATGTATGGAGTGGAGTTTACAACTAAAAAGGAACTTTGTGTTCCCAACAAGATAGGTGAAGGACGGCTTTCACACACACTTATCTCTCAGAACTGATCATGTGGAGAGACGTTCGTTCATCTAGCACAAAGGAAACGGTTTGCAGGAGAAAATTTTACTCTGGTTTCAAAGTCTGTTTCCTACTGCCGGTTTGAAGTTCCTGCAGTTTTCACTGTAAAACCGAGTTGGAGTTAGTACCTCCCCATATATATGTATGGAGTGGAGTTTGCAAGTGAAAAGTAACTTTGTGTTCCCAACAAGCTAGGTGAAGGAAGGCTTTCACACACACTTATCTCTCAGAACTTAGCATGTGGAGAGACGTTCGTTCATTTAGCACAAAGGGAACCGTTGGCAGGAGAAAATTTTACTCTGGTTTCTCAGTCTGTTTCCAAGTGCCGGTTTGAAGTTCCTGCAGTTTTCACTGTAAAACCGAGTTGGAGCTAGTACATCCCCATATATATGTATGGAGTGGATTTTGCAAGTGAAAAGAAACTTTGTGTTCCCAACAAGCTAGGTGAAGGACGGCTTTCACACACACTTATCTCTCAGAACTGAGCATGTGGAGAGACGTTCGTTCATCTAGCACAAATGGAACGGGTTGCAGGAGAAACTTTTACTCTGGTTTCTCAGTCTGTTTCCTAGTGCTGGTATGAAGTTCCTGCAGTTTTCACTGTAAAACCGAGTTGGAGATAGTACCTCCCCATATATTTGTATGGAGTGGAGTTTCCAACTGAAAAGAAACTTTGTGTTCCGAACAAGCTAGGTGAAGGACGGCTTTCACACACACTTATCTCTCAGAATTGAGCATGTGGAGAGACTTTCATTCATCTAGCACAAAGGGAAAGGTTTGCAGGAGAAACTTTTACTCTGGTTTCTCAGTCTGTTTCCTAGTGCCGGTTTGAAGTTCCTGCACTTTTCACTGTAAAACCGAGTTGGAGCTAGTACCTCCCCATATATATGTATGGAGTGGAGTTTCCAACTGAAAAGAAACTTTGTGTTCCGAACAAGCTAGGTGAAGGACGGCTTTCACACACACTTATCTCTCAGAACTGAGCATGTGGAGAGACGTTGTTCATCTAGCACAAAGTGAACGGGTTGCAGGGGAAATTTTTACTCTGGTATCTCAGTCTGTTTCCTAGTGCCGGTTTGAATTTCCTGCAGTTTTCACTGTAAAACAGAGTTGGAGCTAGTACCTCCCCATATATATGTATGGAGTGGAGTTTACAACTAAAAAGGAACTTTGTGTTCCCAACAAGATAGGTGAAGGACGGCTTTCACACACACTTATCTCTCAGAACTGATCATGTGGAGAGACGTTCGTTCATCTAGCACAAAGGAAACGGTTTGCAGGAGAAAATTTTACTCTGGTTTCAAAGTCTGTTTCCTACTGCCGGTTTGAAGTTCCTGCAGTTTTCACTGTAAAACCGAGTTGGAGTTAGTACCTCCCCATATATATGTATGGAGTGGAGTTTGCAAGTGAAAAGTAACTTTGTGTTCCCAACAAGCTAGGTGAAGGAAGGCTTTCACACACACTTATCTCTCAGAACTTAGCATGTGGAGAGACGTTCGTTCATTTAGCACAAAGGGAACCGTTGGCAGGAGAAAATTTTACTCTGGTTTCTCAGTCTGTTTCCAAGTGCCGGTTTGAAGTTCCTGCAGTTTTCACTGTAAAACCGAGTTGGAGCTAGTACATCCCCATATATATGTATGGAGTGGATTTTGCAAGTGAAAAGAAACTTTGTGTTCCCAACAAGCTAGGTGAAGGACGGCTTTCACACACACTTATCTCTCAGAACTGAGCATGTGGAGAGACGTTCGTTCATCTAGCACAAATGGAACGGGTTGCAGGAGAAACTTTTACTCTGGTTTCTCAGTCTGTTTCCTAGTGCTGGTATGAAGTTCCTGCAGTTTTCACTGTAAAACCGAGTTGGAGATAGTACCTCCCCATATATTTGTATGGAGTGGAGTTTCCAACTGAAAAGAAACTTTGTGTTCCGAACAAGCTAGGTGAAGGACGGCTTTCACACACACTTATCTCTCAGAATTGAGCATGTGGAGAGACTTTCATTCATCTAGCACAAAGGGAAAGGTTTGCAGGAGAAACTTTTACTCTGGTTTCTCAGTCTGTTTCCTAGTGCCGGTTTGAAGTTCCTGCACTTTTCACTGTAAAACCGAGTTGGAGCTAGTACCTCCCCATATATATGTATGGAGTGGAGTTTCCAACTGAAAAGAAACTTTGTGTTCCGAACAAGCTAGGTGAAGGACGGCTTTCACACACACTTATCTCTCAGAACTGAGCATGTGGAGAGACGTTGTTCATCTAGCACAAAGGGAACGGGTTGCAGGGGAAACTTTTACTCTGGATTCTCAGTCTGTTTCCCACTGCCGGTTTGAAGTTCCTGCACTTTTCACTGTAAAACCGAGTTGGAGCTAGTAACTTCCCATATATATGTATGGAGTGGAGTTTGCAACTAAAAAAAAACTTTGTGTTCCCAACAAGCTAGGTGAAGGACGGCTTTCACACACACTTATCTCTCAGAACTGAGCATGTGGAGAGACGTTCGTTCATCTAGCACAAAGGGAACGGGTTGCAGGAGAAACTTTCACTCTGGTTTCTCAGTCTGTTTCCTACTGCCGGTTTGAAGTTCCTGCAGTTTTCACTGTAAAACCGATTTGGAGCTAGTACCTCCCCATATATATTTATGGAGTGGAATTTTCAAGTGAAAAGAAACTTTGTGTTCCCAACAAGCTAGGTGAAGGACGGCTTTCACACTCACTTATCTCTCAGAATTGAACATGTGGAGAGACGTTCGTTCATCTAGCACAAATGGAACGGTTTGCAGGAGAAACTTTTACTCTGGTTTCTCAGTCTGTTTCCTAGTGCCGGTTTGAAGTCCCTGCAGTTTTCACTGTAAAACCGAGTTGGAGCTAGTACCTCCCCATATATATGTATGGAGTGGAGTTGGCAAGTGAAAAGAAACTATGTGTTCCCAACAAGCGAGGTGAAGGTCGGCTTTCACACGCACATATTTCTCAGAACTGAGCATGTGGAGAGACGTTCATTCATCTAGCACAAAGGGAACGGGTTGCAGGAGAAACTTTTACTCTGGTTTCTCAGCCTGTTTCCTACTGCCGGTTTGAAGTTCGTGCAGTTTTCAGTGTAAAACCGAGTTGGAGCTAGTACCTCCCCATATATATGTAAGGATTGGAGTTGGCAAGTTAAAAGAAACTATGTGTTCCCAACAAGCAAGTTGAAGGACGGCTTTCACACACACTTATCTCTCAGAACTGAGCATGTGGAGAGACGTTCATTCATCTAGCACAAAGGGAACGGGTTGCAGGAGAAACTTATACTTTGGATTCTCAGTCTGTTTCCTACTGCCGGTTTGAGGTTCCTGCAGTTTTCACTGTAAAACAGAGTTGGAGCTAGTACCTCCCCATATATATGTGTGGAGTGGAGTTTGCAATTGAAAAGAAACTATGTGTTCCCAACAAGCAAGGTGAAGTACGGCTTTCACACACACTTATCTCTCAGAACTGAGCATGTGGAGATACGTTCGTTCATCTTGCACAAAGGGAACGGGTTGCAGGAGAAACTTTTACTCTGGTTTCTCAGTCTGTTTCCTAGTGCCGGTTTGAAGTTCCTGCAGTTTTCACTGTAAAACAGAGTTGGAGCTATTACCTCCCCATATATATGTATGGATTGGAGTTTTCAAGTGAAAAGATACATTGTGTTCCCAACAAGCATGGTGAAGGACGGCTTTCACACACACTTATCTCTCTGAACTGAGCATTTGGAGAGACGTTCGTTCATCTAGCACAAAGGGAACGGGTTGCATGAGAAACATTTACTCTGGTTTCTCAGTCTGTTTCCTAGTGCCGGTTTGAAGTTTCTGCAATTTTCACTGTAAAACAGAGTTGGAGCTAGTTCCTCCCTATATATATGTATGGAGTGGAGTTAGCAAGTGAAAAGAAACTTTGTTTTCCCAACAAGCTAGTTGAAGTACGGCTTTCACACACACTTATCTCTCAGAATTGAGCATGTGGAGAGATGTTCGTTCATCTAGCATAAATAGAACGGGTTGCAGGGGAAACTTTTTCTCTGGTTTCTCAGTCTGTTTCCCAGTGCCGGTTTGAATTTCCTGCAGTTTTCACTCTAAAACCGAGTTGGTGCTAGTACCTCCCCATATATATGTATGGAGTGGAGTTTGCAACTAAAAAGAAACTTTGTGTTCCCAACAAGATATTTGAAGGACGGCTTTCACACACACTTATCTCTCAGAACTGAGCATGTGGAGAGACGTTCGTTCATCTAGCACAAAGGGAACGGGTTGCAGGAGAAACTTTTACTCTGGTTTCAAAGTCTGTTTCCTACTGCCGGGTTGAAGTTCCTGCAGTTTTCACTGTAAAACCGAGTTGGAGCTAGTACGACCCCATATATATGTATGGAGTGGAGTTTGCAAGTGAAAAGAAACTTTGTGTTCCCAACAAGCTAGGTGAAGGAAGGCTTTCACACACACTTATCACTCAGAACTTAGCATGTGGAGAGACTTTCGTTCATTTAGCACAAAAGGAACGGGTGGCAGGGGAATATTTTTCTCTGGATTCTCATTCTGTTTCCAAATGCCGGTTTGAAGTTCCTGCAGTTTTCACTGTAAAATCGAGCTGGAGCTAGTACCTCCCCATATATATGTATGGAGTGGAGTTTCCAACTGAAAAGAAACTTTGTGTTCCCAACAAGCTATGTGAAGGACGGCTTTCACACACACTTATCTCTCAGAATTGAGCATGTGGAGAGATGTTCGTTCATCTAGCACAAAGTGAAAGGGTTGCAGGGGAAATTTTTACTCTGGTTTCTCAGTCTGTTTCCTAGTGCCGGTTTGAAATTCCTGCAGTTTTCACTGTAAAACCGAGTTGGAGCTAGTACCACCCCATATATATGTATGGAGTGGAGTTTGCAACTGAAAAGAAACTTTGTGTTACCAACAAGCTAGGTAAAGGACGGCTTTCAAACACACTTATCTCTCAGAACTGAGCATGTGGAGAGACGTTGTTCATCTAGCACAAAGGGAACGGGTTGCAGGGGAAACTTTTACTCTGGATTCTCTGTCTGATTCCCACTGCCGGTTTGAAGTTCCTGCAGTTTTCACTGTAAAACCGAGTTGGAGCTAGTAACTTCCCATATATATGTATGGAGTGGAGTTTACAACTAAAAAGAAACTTTGTGTTCCCAACAAGATAGATGAAGGACGGCTTTCACACACACTTATCTCTCAGAACTGATCATGTGGAGAGACGTTCGTTCATCTAGCACAAAGGAAACGGGTTGCAGGTGAAAATTTTACTCTGGTTTCAAAGTGTGTTTCCTACTGCCGGTTTGAAGTTCCTGCAGTTTTCACTGTAAAACCGAGTTGGAGCTAGTACCTCCCCATATATATGTATGGAGTGGAGTTTGCAAGTGAAAAGAAACTTTGTGTTCCCAACAAACTAGGTGAAGGAAGGCTTTCACACACACTTATCTCTCACAACTTAGCATGTGGAGAGACGTTCGTTCATTTAGCACAAAGGGAACTGGTGGCAGGAGTAACTTTTACTCTGGTTTCTCAGTCTGTTTCCAAGTGCCGGTTTGAAGTTCCTGCAGTTTTCACTGTAAAACCGAGTTGGAGCTACTACATCCCCATATATATGTATGGAGTGGATTTTGCAAGTGAAAAGAAACTTTGTGTTCCCAACAAGCTAGGTGAAGGACGGCTTTCACACACACTTATCTCTCAGAACTGAGCATGTGGAGAGACGTTCGTTCATTTTACACAAAGGGAACGGGTTGCAGGAGAAACTTTTACTCTGGTTTCTCAGTCTGTTTCCTAGTGCTGGTATGAATTTCCTGCAGTTTTCACTGTAAAACCGAGTTGGTGCTAGTACCTCCCCATATATATGTATGGAGTGGAGTTTCCAACTGAAAAGAAACTTTGTGTTCCGAACAAGCTAGGTGAAGGACGGCTTTCACACACACTTATCTCTCAGAACTGAGCATGTGGAGAGACGTTCGTTCATCTAGCACAAAGGGAACGGGTTGCAGGAGAAACTTTTACTCTGTTTTCTCAGTCTGTTTCCCAGTGCCGTTTTGAAGTTCCTGCAGTTTTCACTGTAAAACCGATTTGGAGCTAGTACCTCCCCATATATATGTATGGAGTGGAGTTTGCTAGTGAAAAGAAACTTTGTGTTCCCAACAAGCTATGTGAAGGACGGCTTTCACACACACTTATCTCTCAGAATTGAGCATGTGGAGAGACGTTCGTTCATCTAGCACAAAGGGAACGGGTTGCAGGAGAAACTTATACTCTGGTTTCTCAGTCTGTTTCCTAGTGCCGGTTTGAAGTTCCTGCAGTTTTCACTGTAAAACCGAGTTGGAGCTAGTACCTACCCATATATATTTATGGAGTGGATTTTTCTAGTGAAAAGAAACATTGTGTTCCCAACAAGCTAGGTGAAGGACGGCTTTCACACTCACTTATCTCTCAGAATTGAGCATGTGGAGAGACGTTCGTTCATCTAGCACAAAGGGAACGGGCTGCAGGGGAAACTTTTATTCTGGTTTCTCAGTTTGTTTCCTAGTGCCGGTTTGAATTTCCTGCAGTTTTCACTGTAAAACAGATTTGGAGCTAGTACCTCCCCATATATATGTATGGAATGGAGTTGGCAAGTGAAAAGAAACTATGTGTTCCCAACAAGCGAGGTGAAGGTCGGCTTTCACACGCACTTATTTCTCAGAACTGAGCATGTGGAGAGACGTTCTTTCATCTAGCACAAAGGGAACGGGTTGCAGGAGAAAGTTATACTTTGGTTTCTCAGTCTGTTTCCTACTGCCGGTTTGAGGTTCCTGCAGTTTTCACTGTAAAACAGAGTTGGAGCTAGTACCACCCCATATATATATATGGAGTGGAGTTTGCAACTGAAAAGAAACTTTGTGTTCCCAACAAGCTAGGTGAAGGACGGCTTTCACACACACTTATCTCTCAGAACTGAGCATGTGGAGAGACGTTGTTCATCTAGCACAAAGGGAACGGGTTGCAGGGGAAACTTTTACTCTGGATTCTCAGTCTGTTTCCCACTGCCGGTTTGAAGTTCCTGCAGTTTTCACTGTAAAACCGAGTTGGAGCTAGTAACTTCCCATATTTATGTATGGAGTGGAGTTTGCAACTAAAAAGAAACTTTGTGTTCCCAACAAGATAGGTGAAGGACGGCTTTCACACACACTTATCTCTCAGAATTGAGCATGTGGAGAGACGTTCGTTCATCTAGCACAAAGGGAACGGGTTGCAGGAGAAACTTTTACTCTGGTTTCAAAGTCTTTTTCCTACTGCCGGGTTGAAGTTCCTGCAGTTTTCACTGTAAAACCGAGTTGGAGCTAGTACATCCCCATATATATGTATGGAGTAGATTTTGCAAGTGAAAAGAAACTTTGTGTTCCCAACAAGCTAGGTGAAGGACGGCTTTCACACACACTTATCTCTCAGAACTGAGCATGTGGAGAGACGTTCGTTCATCTAGCACAAAGGGAACGGGTTGCAGGAGAAACTTTCACTCTGGTTTCTCAGTCTGTTTCCTAGTGCTGGTATGAAGTTCCTGCAGTTTTCACTGTAAAATCGAGTTGGAGCTAGTACCTCCCCATATATATGTGTGGAGTGGAGTTTCCAACTGAAAAGAAACTTTGTGTTCCCAACAAGCTAGGTGAAGGACGGCTTTCACACACACTTATCTCTCAGAACTGAGCATGTGGAGAGACGTTCGTTCATCTAGCACAAAGGGAACGGGTTGCAGGAGAAACTTTCACTCTGGTTTCTCAGTCTGTTTCCTAGTGCTGGTATGAAGTTCCTGCAGTTTTCACTGTAAAATCGAGTTGTAGCTAGTACCTCCCCATATATATGTGTGGAGTGGAGTTTCCAACTGAAAAGAAAATTTGTGTTCCCAACAAGCTAGGTGAAGGACGGCTTTCACACACACTTATCTCTCAGAACTGAGCATGTGGAGAGACGTTCGTTCATATAGCACAAATGGAACGGGTTGCAGGAGAAACTTTTACTGTGTTTTCTCAGTCTGTTTCCCAGTGCCGTTTTGAAGTTCCTGCAGTTTTCACTGTAAAACCGAGTTGGAGCTAGTACCTCCCCATATATATTTATGGAGTGGATTTTTCAAGTGAAAAGAAACTTTGTGTTCCCAACAAGCTAGGTGAAGGACGGCTTTCACACTCACTTATTTCTCAGAATTGAGCATGTGGAGAGACGTTCGTTCATCTAGCACAAAGGGAACGTGTTGCAGGAGAAACTTTTACTCTGGTTTCTCAGTCTGTTTCCTAGTGCCGTTTTGAAGTTCCTGCAGTTTTCACTGTGAAACCGAGTTGGAGCTAGTACCTCCCCATATATATGTATGGAGTGGAGTTGGCAAGTGAAAAGAAACTATGTGTTCCCAACAAGCGAGGTGAAGGTCGGCTTTCACACGCACATATTTCTCAGAACTGAGCATGTGGAGAGACGTTCGTTCATCTAGCACAAAGGGAACGGGTTGCAGGGGAAACTTTTACTCTGGTTTCTCAGTCTGTTTCCTACTGCCGGTTTGACGTTCCTGCAGTTTTCACTGTAAAACAGAGTTGGAGCTAATACCTCCCCATATATATGTATGGATTGGAGTTTTCAAGTGAAAAGTTACATTGTGTTCCCAACAAGCATGGTGAAGGACGGCTTTCACACACACTTATCTCTCAGAACTGAGCATTTGGAGAGACGTTCGTTCATCTAGCACAAAGGGAACAGGTTGCCGGAGAAATATTTTCTCTGGTTTCTCAGTCTGTTTCCTAGTGCCGGTTTGAAGTTTCTGCAATTTTCACTGTAAAACAGAGTTGGAGCTAGTTCCTCCCCATATATATGTATGGAGAGGATTTTGCAAGTGAAAAGAAACTTTGTTTTCCCAACAAGCCAAGTGAAGTACGGCTTTCACACACACTTATCTCTCAGAATTGAGCATGTAGAGAGATGTTCGTTCATCTAGCATAAATTGAACGGGTTGCAGGGGAAACTTTTTCTCTGGTTTCTCAGTCTGTTTCCTAGTGCCGGTTTGAATTTCCTGCAGTTTTCACTGTAAAACCGAGTTGGAGCTAGTACCTCCCCATATATATGTATGGATTGGAGTTTGCAAGTGAAAAGAAACTTTGTGTTCCCAACAAGCTAGGTAAAGGACGGCTTTCACACACACTTATCTCTCAGAACTGAGCATGTGGAGAGACGTTGTTCATCTAGCACAAAGGGAACGGGTTGCAGCGGAAACTATTACTCTGGATTCTCAGTCTGATTCCCACTGCCGGTTTGAAGTTCCTTCAGTTTTCACTGTAAAACCGAGTTGGAGCTAGTACCTCCCCATATATATGTATGGAGTGGAGTTTCCAACTGAAAAGAAACTTTGTGTTCCCAACAAGCTAGGTGAAGGACGGCTTTCACACACACTTTTCTCTCAGAACTGAGCATGTGGAGAGACGTTCGTTCATCTAGCAGAAAGGGAACGGGTTGCAGGAGAAACTTTTACTCTGTTTGCTCAGTCTGTTTCCCAGTGCCGTTTTGAAGTTCCTGCAGTTTTCACTGTAAAACCGATTTGGAGCTTGTACCTCCCCATATATATGTATGGACTGGAGTTTGCTAGTGTAAAGAATCTTTGTGTTCCCAACAAGCTAGGTGAAGGACGGCTTTCACACACACTTATCTCTCAGAATTGAGCATGTGGAGAGACGTTCGTTCATCTAGCACAAAGGGAACGGGTTGCAGGAGAAACTTTTACTCTGGTTTCTCAGTCTGTTTCCCACTGCCGGTTTGAAGTTCCTGCAGTTTTCACTGTAAAACCGAGTTGGAGTTAGTAACTTCCCATATATATGTATGGAGTGGAGTTTGCAACTAAAAAGAAACTTTGTGTTCCCAACAAGATAGGTGAAGGACGGCTTTCACACACACTTATCTCTCAGAACTGAGCATGTGGAGAGACGTTCGTTCATCTAGCACAAAGGGAACGGGTTGCAGGAAAACATTTTACTCTGGTTTCAAAGTCTGTTTCCTACTGCCGGGTTGAAGTTCTTGCAGTTTTCACTGTAAAACCGAGTTGGAGCTAGTACCTCCCCATATATATGTATGGAGTGGAGTTTGCAATTGAAAAGAAACTATGTGTTCCCAACAAGCAAGGTGAAGTACGGCTTTCACACACACTTATCTTTCAGAACTGAGCATGTGGAGATACGTTCGTTCATCTTGCACAAAGGGAACGGGTTGCAGGAGAAATTTTACTCTGGTTTCTCAGTCTGTTTCCTAGTGCCGGTTTGAAGTTCCTGCAGTTTTCACTGTAAAACAGAGTTGGAGCTAGTACCTCCCCATATATATGTATGGATTGGAGTTTACAAGTGAAAAGATACATTGTGTTCCCAACAAGCATGGTGAAGGACGGCTTTCACACACACTTATCTCTCAGAACTGAGCATTTGGAGAGACGTTCGTTCATCTAGCACAAAGGGAACGGGTTGCAGGAGAAACATTTACTCTGGTTTCTCAGTCTGTTTCCTAGTGCCGGTTTGAAGTTTTTGCAATTTTCACTGTAAAACAGAGTTGGAGCTAGTTCCTCCACATATATATGTATGGAGTGGAGTTTGCAAGTGAAAAGAAACTTTGTTTTCCCAGCATGCTAGGTGAAGGACGGCTTTCACATTCACTTATCTCTCAGAATTGAGCATGTGGAGAGATGTTCGTTCATCTAGCACAAAGTGAACGGGTTGCAGGGGAAATTTTTACTCTGGTTTCTCAGTCTGTTTCCTAGTGCCGGTTTGAATTTCCTGCAGTTTTCACTGTAAAACCGAGTTGGAGCTAGTACCTCCACATATATATGTATGGAGTGGAGTTTTCAACTGAAAAGAAACTTTGTGTTCAAAACAAGCTAGGTAAAGGACGGCTTTCACACACACTTTTCTCTCAGAAATGAGCATGTGGAGAGACGTTGTTCATCTACCACAAAGGGAACGGGTTGCAGGGGAAACTTTTACTCTGGATTCTCAGTCTGATTCCCACTGCCGGTTTGAAGTTCCTGCAGTTTTCACTGTAAAACCGAGTTGGAGCTAGTAACTTCCCATATATATGTATGGAGTGGAGTTTGCAACTAAAAAGAAACTTTGTGTTCCCAACAAGATAGTTGAAGGACGGCTTTCACACACACTTATCTCTCAGAACTGAGCATGTGGAGAGACGTTCGTTCATCTAGCACAAATGGAACGGGTTGCAGGAGAAAATTTTACTCTTTTTTCAAAGTCTGTTTCCTACTGCCGGTTTGAAGTTCCTGCAGTTTTCACTGTAAAATCGAGTTGGGGCTAGTACCTCCCCATATATGTGTATGGAGTGGAGTTTGCAAGTGAAAAGAAACTTTGTGTTCCCAACAAGCTAGGTGAAGGACGGCTTTCACACACACTTATCTCTCAGAACTGAGCATGTGGAGAGACGTTCGTTCATCTAGCACAAAGGGAACGGGTTGCAGGAGAAACTTTTACTCTGTTTTCTCAGTCTGTTTCCCAGTGCCGGTTTGAAGTTCCTGCAGTTTTCACTGTAAAACAGAGTTGGAGCTAATACCTCCCCATATATATGTATGGATTGGAGTTTTCAAGTGAAAAGATACATTGTGTTCCCAACAAGCATGGTGAAGGACGGCTTTCACACACACTTATCTCTCAGAACTGAGCATTTGGAGAGACGTTCGTTCATCTAGCACAAAGGGAACGGGTTGCAGGAGAAACATTTACTCTGGTTTCTCAGTCTGTTTCCTAGTGCCGGTTTGAAGTTTCTGCAATTTTCACTGTAAAACAGAGTTGGAGCTAGTTCCTCCCCATATATATGTATGGAGTGGATTTTGCAAGTGAAAAGAAACTTTGTTTTCCCAACAAGCTAGGTGAAGTACGGCTTTCACACACACTTATCTCTCAGAATTGAGCATGTAGAGAGATGTTCGTTCATCTAGCATAAATTGAAAGGGTTGCAGGGGAAACTTTTTCTCTGGTTTCTCAGTCTGTTTCCTAGTGCCGGTTTGAATTTCCTGCAGTTTTCACTGTAAAACCGAGTTGGAGCTAGTACCTCCACATATATAAGTATGGAGTGGAGTTTGCATCTGAAAAGAAACTTTGTGTTCCCAACAAGCTAGGTAAAGGACGGCTTTCACACACACTTATCTCTCAGAACTGAGCATGTGGAGAGACGTTGTTCATCTAGCACAAAGGGAACGGGTTGCCGCGGAAACTTTTACTCTGGATTCTCAGTCTGTTTCCCACTGTCGGTTTGAAGTTCCTGCAGTTTTCACTGTAAAACCGAGTTGGAACTAGTAACTTCCCATATATATGTATGGAGTGGAGTTTGCAACTAAAAAGAATCTTTGTGTTCCCAACAAGATAGTTGAAGGACGGCTTTCACACACACTTATCTCTCAGAACTGAGCATGTGGAGAGACGTTCGTTCATCTAGCACAAAGGGAACGGGTTGCAGGAGAAACTTTTACTCTGGTTTCAAAGTCTGTTTCCTACTGCCGGGTTGAAGTTCCTGCAGTTTTCACTGTAAAACCGAGTTGGAGCTAGTACCACCCCATATATATGTATGGAGTGGAGTTTGCAAGTGAAAAGAAACTTTGTGTTCCCAACTAGCTAGGTGAAGGAAGGCTTTCACACACACTTATCACTCAGAACTTAGCATGTGCAGAGGCGTTCGTTCATTTAGCACAAAGGGAACGGGTGGCAGGGGAATGTTTTACTCTGGTTTCTCATTCTTTTTCCAAGTGCCGGTTTGAAGTTCCTGCAGTTTTCACTGTAAAACCGAGTTGGAGCTAGTACCTCCCCATATATATGTATGGAGTGGAGTTTCCAACTGAAAAGAAACTTTGTGTTCCCAACAAGCTAGGTGAAGGACGGCTTTCACACACACTTTTCTCTCAGAACTGAGCATGTGGAGAGACGTTCGTTCATCTAGCAGAAAGGGAACGGGTTGCAGGAGAAACTTTTACTCTGTTTGCTCAGTCTGTTTCCCAGTGCCGTTTTGAAGTTCCTGCAGTTTTCACTGTAAAACCGATTTAGAGCTTGTATCTCCCCATATATATGTATGGACTGGAGTTTGCTAGTGAAAAGAATCTTTGTGTTCCCAACAAGCTAAGTGAAGGACGGCTTTCACACACACTTATCTATCAGAACTGAGCATGTGGAGACACGTTCGTTCATCTAGCACAAAGGGAACGGGTTGCAGTAAAACATTTTACTCTGGTTTCAAAGTCTGTTTCCTACTGCCGGGTTGAAGTTCTTGCAGTTTTCACTGTAAAACCGAGTTGGAGCTAGTACCTCCCCATATATATGTATGGAGTGGAGTTTGCAATTGAAAAGAAACTATGTGTTCCCAACAAGCAAGGTGAAGTACGGCTTTCACACACACTTATCTTTCAGAACTGAGCATGTGGAGATACGTTCGTTCATCTTGCACAAAGGGAACGGGTTGCAGGAGAAACTTTTACTCTGGTTTCTCAGTCTGTTTCCTAGTGCCGGTTTGAAGTTCCTGCAGTTTTCACTGTAAAACAGAGTTGGAGCTAGTACCTCCCCATATATATGTATGGATTGGAGTTTTCAAGTGAAAAGATACATTGTGTTCCCAACAAGCATGGTGAAGGACGGCTTTCACACACACTTATCTCTCAGAACTGAGCATTTGGAGAGACGTTCGTTCATCTAGCACAAAGGGAACGGGTTGCAGGAGAAACATTTACTCTGGTTTCTCAGTCTGTTTCCTAGTGCCGGTTTGAAGTTTTTGCAATTTTCACTGTAAAACAGAGTTGGAGCTAGTTCCTCCACATATATATGTATGGAGTGGAGTTTGCAAGTGAAAAGAAACTTTGTTTTCCCAGCATGCTAGGTGAAGGACGGCTTTCACACACACTTATCTCTCAGAATTGAGCATGTGGAGAGATGTTCGTTCATCTAGCACAAAGTGAACGGGTTGCAGGGGAAATTTTTACTCTGGTTTCTCAGTCTGTTTCCTAGTGCCGGTTTGAATTTCCTGCATTTTTCACTGTAAAACCGAGTTGGAGCTAGTACCTCCACATATATATGTATGGAGTGGAGTTTTCAACTGAAAAGAAACTTTGTGTTCAAAACAAGCTAGGTAAAGGACGGCTTTCACACACACTTATCTCTCAGAACTGAGCATGTGGAGAGACGTTCGTTCATCTAGCACAAATGGAACGGGTTGCAGGAGAAAATTTTACTCTTGTTTCAAAGTCTGTTTCCTACTGCCGGTTTGAAGTTCCTGCAGTTTTCACTGTAAAATCGAGTTGGGGCTAGTACCTCCGCATATATATGTATGGAGTGGAGTTTGCAAGTGAAAAGAAACTTTGTGTTCCCAACAAGCTAGGTGAAGTACGGCTTTCACACACACTTATCTCTCAGAACTGAGCATGTGTAGAGACGTTCGTTCATCTAGCACAAAGGGAACGGGTTGCAGGAGAAACTTTTACTCTGTTTTCTCAGTCTGTTTCCCAGTGCCGGTTTGAAGTTCCTGCAGTTTTCACTGTAAAACAGAGTTGGAGCTAATACCTCCCCATATATATGTATGGATTGGAGTTTTCAAGTGAAAAGATACATTGTGTTCCCAACAAGCATGGTGAAGGACGGCTTTCACACACACTTATCTCTCAGAACTGAGCATTTGGAGAGACGTTCGTTCATCTAGCACAAAGGGAACGGGTTGCAGGAGAAACATTTACTCTGGTTTCTCAGTCTGTTTCCTAGTGCCGGTTTGAAGTTTCTGCAATTTTCACTGTAAAACAGAGTTGGAGCTAGTTCCTCCCCATATATATGTATGGAGTGGATTTTGCAAGTGAAAAGAAACTTTGTTTTCCCAACAAGCTAGGTGAAGAACGGCTTTCACACACAATTATCTCTCAGAATTGAACATGTAGAGAGATATTCGTTCATCTAGCATAAATTGAACGGGTTGCAGGGGAAACTTTTTCTCTGGTTTCTCAGTCTGTTTCCTAGTGCCGGTTTGAATTTCCTGCAGTTTTCACTGTAAAACCGAGTTGGAGCTAGTACCTCCACATATATAAGTATGGAGTGGAGTTTGCATCTGAAAAGAAACTTTGTGTTCCCAACAAGCTAGGTAAAGGACGGCTTTCACACACAATTATCTCTCAGAACTGAGCATGTGGAGAGACGTTGTTCATCTAGCACAAAGGGAACGGGTTGCAGCGGAAACTTTTACTCTGGATTCTCAGTCTGTTTCCCACTGTCGGTTTGAAGTTCCTGCAGTTTTCACTGTAAAACCGAGTTGGAACTAGTAACTTCCCATATATATGTATGGAGTGGAGTTTGCAACTAAAAAGAAACTTTGTGTTCCCAACAAGATATTTGAAGGACGGCTTTCACACACACTTATCTCTCAGAACTGAGCATGTGGAGAGACGTTCGTTCATCTAGCACAAAGGGAACGGGTTGCAGGAGAAACTTTTACTCTGGTTTCAAAGTCTGTTTCCTACTGCCGGGTTGAAGTTCCTGCAGTTTTCACTGTAAAACCGAGTTGGAGCTAGTACCACCCCATATATATGTATGGAGTGGAGTTTGCAAGTGAAAAGAAACTTTGTGTTCCCAACAAGCTAGGTGAAGGAAGGCTTTCACACACACTTATCACTCAGAAATTAGCATGTGGAGAGACGTTCGTTTATTTAGCACAAAGTGAACGGGTGGCAGGGGAATATTTTACTCTGGTTTCTCATTCTGTTTCCAAGTGACGGTTTGAAGTTCCTGCAGTTTTCACTGTAAAACAGAGTTGGAGCTAGTACCTCCCCATATATATGTATGGAGTGGAGTTTCCAACTGAAAAGAAACTTTGTGTTCCCAACAAGCTAGGTGAAGGACGGCTTTCACACACACTTTTCTCTCAGAACTGAGCATGTGGAGAGACGTTCGTTCATCTAGCACAAAGGGAACGGGTTGCAGGAGAAACTTTTACTCTGTTTTCTCAGTCTGTTTCCCAGTGCTGTTTTGAAGTTCCTGCAGTTTTCACTGTAAAACCGATTTGGAGCTAGTACCTCCCCATATATATGTATGGAGTGGAGTTTGCTAGTGAAAAGAATCTTTGTGTTCCCAACAAGCTAGGTGAAGGACGGCTTTCACACACACTTATCTCTCAGAACTGAGCATGTGGAGAGACGTTCGTTCATCTAGCACAAAGGGAACGGGTTGCAGGAGAAACTTTTACTCTGGTTTCTCAGTCTGTTTCCCACTGCCGGTTTGAAGTTCCTGTAGTTTACACTGTAAAACCGAGTTGGAGCTAGTAACTTCCCATATATATGTATGGAGTGGAGTTTGCAACTAAAAAGAAACTTTGTGTTCCCAACAAGATAGGTGAAGGACGGCTTTCACACACACTTATCACTCAGAACTTAGCATGTGGAGAGACGTTCGTTCATTTAGCACAAAGGGAACGGGTGGCAGGGGAATATTTTACTCTGGGTTCTCATTCTGTTTCCAAGTGCCGGTTTGAAGTTCCTGCAGTTTTCACTGTAAAACCGAGTTGGAGATTGTACCTCCCCATATATATGTATGGAGTGGAGTTTGCAATTGAAAAGAAACTATGTGTTCCCAACAAGTAAGGTGAGGTACGGCTTTCACACACACTTATCTTTCAGAACTGAGCATGTGGAGATACGTTCGTTCATCTTGCACAAAGGGAACGTGTTGCAGGAGAAACTTTTACTCTGGTTTCTCAGTCTGTTTCCTAGTGCCGGTTTGAAGTTCCTGCAGTTTTCACTGTAAAACAGAGTTGGAGCTAGTACCTCCCCATATATATGTATGGATTGGAGTTTTCAAGTGAAAAGATACATTGTGTTCCCAACAAGCATGTTGAAGGACGGCTTTCACACACACATATCTCTCAGAACTGAGCATTTGGAAAGACGTTCGTTCATCTAGCACAAAGGGAACGGGTTGCAGGAGAAACATTTACTCTGGTTTCTCAGTCTGTTTCCTAGTGCCAGTTTGAAGTTCCTGCAGTTTTCACTGTAAAACCGAGTTGGAGCTAGTACCTCCCCATATATATTTATGGAGTGGATTTTTCTAGTGAAAAGAAACATTGTGTTCCCAACAAGCTAGGTGAAGGACGGCTTTCACACTCACTTATCTCTCAGAATTCAGCATGTTTAGAGACGTTAGTTCATCTAGCACAAAGGGAACGGGTTACAGGAGAAACTTTTACTCTGGTTTCTCAGTCTGTTTCCTAGTGCCGGTTTGAAGTTCCTGCAGTTTTCACTGTAAAACCGAGTTGGAGCTAGTACCTCCCCATATATATGTATGGAATGGAGTTGGCAAGTGAAAAGAAACTTTGTGTTCCCAACAAGCGGGGTGAAGTTCGGCTTTCACACGCACTTATTTCTCAGAACTGAGCATGTGGAGAGACGGTCGTTCATCTAGCACAAAGGGAACGGATTGCAGGAGAAACTTATACTTTGGTTTCTCAGTCTGTTTCCTACTGCCGGTTTGAAGTTCCTGCAGTTTTCACTGTAAAACCGAGTTGGAGCTAGTACCTCCACATATATATGTATGGAGTGGAATTTGCAACTGAAAAGAAACTTTGTGTTCAAAACAAGCTAGGTTAAGGACGGCTTTCACACACACTTATCTCTCAGAAATGAGCATGTGGAGAGACGTTGTTCATCTACCACAAAGGGAACGGGTTGCAGGGGAAACTTTTACTCTGGATTCTCAGTCTGATTCCCAATGCCGGTTTGAAGTTCCTGCAGTTTTCACTCTAAAACCGAGTTGGAGCTAGTAACTTCCCATATAGATGTATGGAGTGGAGTTTGCAAATAAAAAGAAACTTTGTGTTCCCAACAAGATAGTTGAAGGACGGCTTTCACACACACTTATCTCTCAGAACTGAGCATGTGGAGAGACGTTCGTTCATCTAGCACAAAGGGAACGGGTTGCAGGAGAAACTTTTACTCTGGTTTCTCAGTCTGTTTCCTAGTGCCAGTTTGAAGTTCCTACAGTTTTCACTGTAAAACCGAGTTGGAGCTAGTACCTCCCCATATATATTTATGGAGTGGATTTTTCTAGTGAAAAGAAACATTGTGTTCCCAACAAGCTAGGTGAAGGACGGCTTTCACACTCACTTATCTCTCAGAATTGAGCATGTTTAGAGACGTTCGTTCATCTAGCACAAAGGGAACGGGTTGCAGGAGAAACTTTTACTCTGGTTTCTCAGTCTGTTTCCTAGTGCCGGTTTGAAGTTCCTTCAGTTTTCACTGTAAAACCGAGTTGGAGCTAGTACCTCCCCATATATATGTATGGAATGGAGTTGGCAAGTGAAAAGAAACTTTGTGTTCCCAACAAGCGAGGTGAAGGTCGTCTTTCACACGCACTTATTTCTCAGAACTGAGCATGTGGAGAGACGTTCGTTCATCTAGCACAAAGGGAACGGGTTGCAGGAGAAACTTATACTTTGGTTTCTCAGTCTGTTTCCTACTGCCGGTTTGAAGTTCCTGCAGTTTTCACTGTAAAACCGAGTTGGAGCTAGTACCTCCACAAATATATGTATGGAGTGGAGTTTGCAACTGAAAAGAAACTTTGTGTTCAAAACAAGCTAGGTAAAGGACGGCTTTCACACACACTTATCTCTCAGAAATGAGCATGTGGTGAGACGTTGTTCATCTACCACAAAGGGAACGGTTTGCAGGGGAAAATTTTACTCTGGATTCTGAGTCTGATTCCCACTGCCGGTTTGAAGTTCCTGCAGTTTTCACTGTAAAACCGAGTTGGAGCTAGTAACTTCCCATATATATGTATGGAGTGGAGTTTGCAACTAAAAAGAAACTTTGTGTTCCCAACAAGATATTTGAAGGACGGCTTTCACACACACTTATCTCTCAGAACTGAGCATGTGGAGAGACGTTCGTTCATCTAGCACAAAGGGAACGGGTTGCAGGAGAAAATTTTACTCTTGTTTCAAAGTCTGTTTCCTACTGCCGGTTTGAAGTTCCTGCAGTTTTCACTGTAAAATCGAGTTGGAGCTAGTACCTCCCCATATATATGTATGGAGTGGAGTTTGCAAGTGAAAAGAAACTTTGTGTTCCCAACAAGCTAGGTGAAGGACGGCTTTCACACACACTTATCTCTCAGAACTGAGCATGTGGAGAGACGTTCGTTCATCTAGCACAACGGGAACGGGTTGCAGGAGAATCTTTTACTCTGTTTTCTCAGTCTGTTTCCCAGTGCCGGTTTGAAGTTCCTGCAGTTTTCACTGTAAAACAGAGTTGGAGCTAATACCTCCCCATATATATGTATGGATTGGAGTTTTCAAGTGAAAAGATACATTGTGTTCCCAACAAGCATGGTGAAGGACGGCTTTCACACACACTTATCTCTCAGAACTGAGCATTTGGAGAGACGTTCGTTCATCTAGCACAAAGGGAACGGGTTGCAGGAGAAACATTTACTCTGGTTTCTCAGTCTGTTTCCTAGTGCCGGTTTGAATTTTCTGCAATTTTCACTGTATAACAGAGTTGGAGCTAGTTCCTCCACATATATATGTATGGAGTGGATTTTGCAAGTGAAAAGAAACTTTGTTTTCCCAACAAGCTAGGTGAAGTACGGCTTTCACACACACTTATCTCTCAGAATTGAGCATGTAGAGAGATGTTCGTTCATCTAGCATAAATTGAACGGGTTGCAGGGGAAACTTTTTCTCTGGTTTCTCAGTCTGTTTCCTAGTGCCGGTTTGAATTTCCTGCAGTTTTCACTGTAAAACCGAGTTGGAGCTAGTACCTCCCCATATATAAGTATGGAGTGGAGTTTGCATCTGAAAAGAAACTTTGTGTTCCCAACAAGCTAGGTAAAGGACGGCTTTCACACACACTTATCTCTCAGAACTGAGCATGTGGAGAGACGTTGTTCATCTAGCACAAATGGAACGGGTTGCAGCGGAAACTTTTACTCTGGATTCTCAGTCTGTTTCCCACTGTCGGTTTGAAGTTCCTGCAGTTTTCACTGTAAAACCGAGTTGGAACTAGTAACTTCCCATATATATGTATGGAGTGGAGTTTGCAACTAAAAAGAAACTTTGTGTTCCCAACAAGATAGTTGAAGGACGGCTTTCACACACACTTATCTCTCAGAACTGAGCATGTGGAGAGACGTTCGTTCATCTAGCACAAAGGGAACGGGTTGCAGGAGAAACTTTTACTCTGGTTTCAAAGTCTGTTTCCCAGTGCCGTTTTGAAGTTCCTGCAGTTTTCACTGTAAAACCGATTTGGAGCTAGTACCTCCCCATATATATGTATGGAGTGGAGTTTGCTAGTGAAAAGAATCTTTGTGTTCCCAACAAGCTAGGTGAAGGACGGCTTTCACACACACTTATCTCTCAGAATTGAGCATGTGGAGAGACGTTCGTTCATCTAGCACAAATGGAACGGGTTGCAGGAGAAACTTTTACTCTGGTTTCTCAGTCTGTTTCCCACTGCCGGTTTGAAGTTCCTGCAGTTTACACTGTAAAACCGAGTTGGAGCTAGTAACTTCCCATATATATGTATGGAGTGGAGTTTGCAACTAAAAAGAAACTTTGTGTTCCCAACAAGATATGTGAAGGACGGCTTTCACACACACTTATCTCTCAGAACTGAGCATGTGGAGAGACGTTCGTTCATCTAGCACAAAGGGAACGGGTTGCAGGAGAACCTTTTACTCTGGTTTCAAAGTCTGTTTCCTACTGCCGGGTTGAAGTTCTTGCAGTTTTCACTGTACAACCGAGTTGGAGCTAGTACCTCCCCATATATATGTATGGAGTGGAGTTTGCAATTGAAAAGAAACTATGTGTTCCCAACAAGTAAGCTGAAGTACGGCTTTCACACACACTTATCTTTCAGAACTGAGCATGTGGAGATACGTTCGTTCATCTTGCACAAAGGGAACGGGTTGCAGGAGAAACTTTTACTCTGGTTTCTCAGTCTGTTTCCTAGTGCCGGTTTGAAGTTCCTGCAGTTTTCACTGTAAAACAGAGTTGGAGCTAGTACCTCCCCATATATATGTATGGATTGGAGTTTTCAAGTGAAAAGATACATTGTGTTCCCAACAAGCATGTTGAAGGACGGCTTTCACACACACATATCTCTCAGAACTGAGCATTTGGAGAGACGATCGTTCATCTAGCACAAAGGGAACGGGTTGCAGGAGAAACATTTACTCTGGTTTCTCAGTCTGTTTCCTAGTGCCGGTTTGAAGTTTCTGCAATTTTCACTGTAAAACAGAGTTGGAGCTAGTACCTCTACATATATATGTATGGAGTGGAGTTTGCAAGTGAAAAGAAACTTTGTTTTCTCAACATGCTAGGTGAAGGACGGCTTTCACACACACTTATCTCTCAGAATTGAGCATGTGGAGAGATGTTCGTTCATCTAGCACAAAGTGAACGGGTTGCAGGAGAAACTTTTACTCTGGTTTCTCAGTCTGTTTCCTAGTGCCGGTTTGAATTTCCTGCAGTTTTCACTGTAAAACCGAGTTGGAGATAGTACCTCCACATATATATGTATGGAGTGGAGTTTGCACCTGAAAAGAAACTTTGTGTTACCAACAAACTAGGTAAAGGACGGCTTTCACACACAATTATCTCTCAGAAATGAGCATGTGGAGAGACGTTGTTCATCTAGCACAAACGGAACGGGTTGCAGGGGAAACTTTTACTCTGGATTCTCAGTCTGATTCCCACTGCCGGTTTGAAGTTCCTGCAGTTTTCACTGTAAAACCGAGTTGGAGCTAGTAACTTCCCATATATATGTATGGAGTGGAGTTTACAACTAAAAAGAAACTTTGTGTTCCCAACAAGCTAGGGGAAGGACGGCTTTCACACACACTTATCTCTCAGAACTGAGCATGTGGAGAGACGTCCGTTCATCTAGCACAAAGGGAACGGGTTGCAGGAGAAACTATTACTCTGGTTTCTCAGTCTGTTTCCTAGTGCTGGTATGAATTTCCTGCAGTTTTCACTGTAAAACCGAGTTGGAGCTAGTACCTTCCCATATATAGGTATGGAGTGGAGTTTGCAACTAAAAAGAAACTTTGTGTTCCGAACAAGCTAGGTGAAGGACAGCTTTCACAAACACTTATCTCTCAGAACTGAGCATGTGGAGAGACGTTCGTTCATCTAGCACAAAAGGAACGGGTTGCAGGAGAAACATTTACTCTGTTTTCTTAGTCTGTTTCCCAGTGCCGTTTTGAAGTTCCTTGCAGTTTTCACTGTAAAACCGATTTGGAGCTAGTACCTCCCCATATATATATATGGAGTGGAGTTTGGTAGTGAAAAGAAACTTTGTGTTCCCAACAAGCTATGTGAAGGACGGCTTTCACACACACTTATCTCTCAGAATTGAGCATTGGAGAGACGTTCGTTCATCTAGCACAAAGGGAACGGGTTGCAGGAGAAACTTTTACTCTGGTTTCTCAGTCTGTTTCCTAGTGCCAGTTTGAAGTTCCTGCAGTTTTCACTGTAAAACCGAGTTGGAGCTAGTACCTCCCCATATATATTTATGGATTGGATTTTTCTAGTGAAAAGAAACATTGTGTTCCCAACAAGCTAGGTGAAGGACGGCTTTCACACTCACTTATCTCTCAGAATTGAGCATGTTTAGAGACGTTCGTTCATCTAGCACAAAGGGAACGGGTTGCAGGAGAAACTTTTACTCTGGTTTCTCAGTGTGTTTCCTAGTGCCGGTTTGAAGTTCCTGCAGTTTTCACTGTAAAACCGAGTTGGAGCTAGTACCTCCCCATATATATGTATGGAATGGAGTTGGCAAGTGAAAAGAAACTTTGTGTTCCCAACAAGCGAGGTGAATGTCGGCTTTCACACGCACTTATTTCTCAGAACTGAGCATGTGGAGAGACGTTCGTTCATCTAGCACAAAGGGAACGGGTTGCAGGAGAAACTTATACTTTGGTTTCTCAGTCTGTTTCCTACTGCCGGTTTGAGGTTCCTGCAGTTTTCACTGTAAAACCGAGTTGGAGCTAGTACCTCTCCATATATATGTATGGAGTGGAGTTTGCAACTGAAAAGAAACTTTGTGTTACCAACAAGCTAGGTAAAGGACGGCTTTCACACACACTTATCTCTCAGAACTGAGCATGTGGAGAGACGTTGTTCATCAAGCACAAAGGGAACGGGTTGCAGGGGAAACTTTTACTCTGGATTCTCAGTCTGTTTCCCACTGCCGGTTTGAAGTTCCTGCAGTTTTCACTGTAAAACCGAGTTGGAGCTAGTAAATTCCCATATATATGTATGGAGTGTAGTTTACAACTAAAAAGAAACTTTGTGTTCCCAACAAGATATGTGAAGGACGGCTTTCACACACACTTATCTGTCAGAACCTATCATGTGGAGAGACGTTCGTTCATCTAGCACAAAGGAAACGGGTTGCAGGAGAAAATTTTACTCTGGTTTCAAAGTCTGTTTCCTAGTGCCGGTTTGAAGTTCCTGCAGTTTTCACTGTAAAACCGAGTTGGAGCTAGTACCTCCCAATATATATGTATGGAGTGGATTTTGCAAGTGAAAAGAAACTTTGTGTTCCCAACAAGCTAGGTGAAGGGCGGCTTTCACACACACTTATCTCTCAGAACTGAGCATGAGGAGAGACGTTCGTTCATCTAGCAGAAAGGGAACGGGTTGCAGGAGAAACTTTTACTCTGGTTTCTCAGTCTGTTTCCTAGTGCTGTTATGAAGTTCCTGCAGTTTTCACTGTAAAACCGATTTGGAGCTAGTACCTCCCCATATATATGTATGGAGTGGAGTTTGCTAGTGAAAAGAAACTTTGTGTTCCCAACAAGCTATGTGAAGGACGGCTTTCACACACACTTATCTCTCAGAATTGAGCATGTGGAGAGACGTTCGTTCATCTAGCACATAGGGAACGTGTTGCAGGAGAAACTTTTACTCTGGTTTCTCAGTCTGTTTCCAAGTGCCGGTTTGAAGTTCCTGCAGTTTTCACTGTAAAACCGAGTTGGAGCTAGTACCTCCCCATATATAATTATGGAGTGGATTTTTCTAGTGAAAAGAAACATTGTGTTCCCAACAAGCTATGTGAAGGACGGCTTTCACACTCAATTATCTCTCAGAATTGAGCATGTGGAGAGACGTTCGTTCATCTAGCACAAAGGGAACGGGTTGCAGGAGAAACTTTTACTCTGGTTTCTCAGTCTGTTTCCTAGTGCCGGTTTGAAGTTCCTGCAGTTTTCACTGTAAAACCGAGTTGGAGCTAGAACCTCCCCATATATATGTATGGAATGGAGTTGGCAAGTGAAAAGAAACTATGTGTTCCCAACAAGCGAGGTGAAGGTCGGCTTTCACACGCACTTATTTCTCAGAACTGAGCATGTGGAGAGACGTTCGTTCATCTAGCACAAAGGGAACGGGTTGAAGGAGAAACTTATACTTTGGTTTCTCAGTCTGTTACCTACTGCCGGTTTGAGGTTCCTGCAGTTTTCACTGTAAAACCGAGTTGGAGCTAGTACCTCCCCATATATATGTATGGAGTGGAGTTTGCAACTGAAAAGAAACTTTGTGTTACCAACAAGCTAGGTAAAGGACGGCTTTCACACACAGTTATCTCTCAGAATTGAGCATGTGGAGAGACGTTCGTTCATCTAGCACAAAGGGAACGGGTTGCAGGAGAAACTTTTACTCTGGTTTCTCAGTCTGTTTCCTAGTGCCGGTTTGAAGTTTCTGCAATTTTCACTGTATAACAGAGTTGGAGCTAGTTCCTCCACATATATATGTATGGAGTGGATTTTGCAAGTGAAAAGAAACTTTGTTTTCCCAACAAGCTAGGTGAAGTACGGCTTTCAAACACACTTATCTCTCAGAATTGAGCATGTAGAGAGATGTTCGTTCTTCTAGCATAAATTGAACGGGTTGCAGGGGAAACTTTTTCTCTGGTTTCTCAGTCTGTTTCCTAGTGCCGGTTTGAATTTCCTGCAGTTTTCACTGTAAAACCGAGTTGGAGCTAGTACCTCCCCATATATAAGTATGGAGTGGAGTTTGCATCTGAAAAGAAACTTTGTGTTCCCAACAAGCTAGGTAAAGGACGGCTTTCACACACACTTATCTCTCAGAACTGAGCATGTGGAGAGACGTTGTTCATCTAGCACAAATGGAACGGGTTGCAGTGGAAACTTTTACTCTGGATTCTCAGTCTGTTTCCCACTGTCGGTTTGAAGTTCCTGCAGTTTTCACTGTAAAACCGAGTTGGAACTAGTAACTTCCCATATATATGTATGGAGTGGAGTTTGCAACTAAAAAGAAATTTTGTGTTCCCAACAAGATAGTTGAAGGACGGCTTTCACACACACTTATCTCTCAGAACTGAGCATGTGGAGAGACGTTCGTTCATCTAGCACAAAGGGAACGGGTTGCAGGAGAAACTTTTACTCTGGTTTCAAAGTCTGTTTCCTACTGCCGGGTTGAAGTTCCTGCAGTTTTCACTGTAAAACCGAGTTGTAGCTAGTACCACCCCATATATATGTATGGAGTGGAGTTTGCAAGTGAAAAGAAACTTTGTGTTCCCAACAAGCTAGGTGAAGGAAGGCTTTCACACACACTTATCACTCAGAACTTAGCATGTGGAGAGACGTTCGTTCATTTAGCACAAAGTGAACGGGTGGCAGGGGAATATTTTACTCTGGTTTCTCATTCTGTTTCCAAGTGACGGTTTGAAGTTCCTGCAGTTTTCACTGTAAAACCGAGTTGGAGCTAGTACCTCTCCATATATATGTATGGAGTGGAGTTTGCAACTGAAAAGAAACTTTGTGTTACCAACAAGCTAGGTAAAGGACGGCTTTCACACACACTTATCTCTCAGAACTGAGCATGTGGAGAGACGTTGTTCATCAAGCACAAAGGGAACGGGTTGCAGGGGAAACTTTTACTCTGGATTCTCAGTCTGTTTCCCACTGCCGGTTTGAAGTTCCTGCAGTTTTCACTGTAAAACCGAGTTGGAGCTAGTAAATTCCCATATATATGTATGGAGTGTAGTTTACAACTAAAAAGAAACTTTGTGTTCCCAACAAGATATGTGAAGGACGGCTTTCACACACACTTATCTCTCAGAACCTATCATGTGGAGAGACGTTCGTTCATCTAGCACAAAGGAAACGGGTTGCAGGAGAAAATTTTACTCTGGTTTCAAAGTCTGTTTCCTAGTGCCGGTTTGAAGTTCCTGCAGTTTTCACTGTAAAACCGAGTTGGAGCTAGTACCTCCCAATATATATGTTTGGAGTGGATTTTGCAAGTGAAAAGAAACTTTGTGTTCCCAACAAGCTAGGTGAAGGGCGGCTTTCACACACACTTATCTCTCAGAACTGAGCATGAGGAGAGACGTTCGTTCATCTAGCAGAAAGGGAACGGGTTGCAGGAGAAACTTTTACTCTGGTTTCTCAGTCTGTTTCCTAGTGCTGTTATGAAGTTCCTGCAGTTTTCACTGTAAAACCGATTTGGAGCTAGTACCTCCCCATATATATGTATGGAGTGGAGTTTGCTAGTGAAAAGAAACTTTGTGTTAACAACAAGCTATGTGAAGGACGGCTTTCACACACACTTATCTCTCAGAATTGAGCATGTGGAGAGACGTTCGTTCATCTAGCACATAGGGAACGGGTTGCAGGAGAAACTTTTACTCTGGTTTCTCAGTCTGTTTCCTAGTGCCGGTTTGATGTTCCTGCAGTTTTCACTGTAAAACCGAGTTGGAGCTAGTACCTCCCCATATATATTTATGGAGTGGATTTTTCTAGTGAAAAGAAACATTGTGTTCCCAACAAGCTATGTGAAGGACGGCTTTCACACTCAATTATATCTCAGAATTGAGCATGTGGAGAGACGTTCGTTCATCTAGCACAAAGGGAACGGGTTGCAGGAGAAACTTTTACTCTGGTTTCTCAGTCTGTTTCCTAGTGCCGGTTTGAAGTTCCTGCAGTTTTCACTGTAAAACCGAGTTGGAGCTAGTACCTCCCCATATATATGTATGGAATGGAGTTGGCAAGTGAAAAGAAACTATGTGTTCCCAACAAGCGAGGTGAAGGTCGGCTTTCACACGCACTTATTTCTCAGAACTGAGCATGTGGAGAGACGTTCGTTCATCTAGCACAAAGGGAACGGGTTGCAGGAGAAACTTATACTTTGGTTTCTCAGTCTGTTACCTACTGCCGGTTTGAGGTTCCTGCAGTTTTCACTGTAAAACCGAGTTGGAGCTAGTACCTCCCCATATATATGTATGGAGTGGAGTTTGCAACTGAAAAGAAACTTTGTGTTACCAACAAGCTAGGTAAAGGACGGCTTTCACACACACTTATCTCTCAGAACTGAGCATGTGGAGAGACGTTGTTCATCTAGCACAAAGGGAACGGGTTGCAGGGGAAACTTTTACTCTGGATTCTCAGTCTGTTTCCCACTGCCGGTTTGAAGTTCCTGCAGTTTTCACTGTAAAACCGAGTTGGAGCTAGTACCTTCCCATATATATGTAAGGAGTGGAGTTTGCAACTAAAAAGAAACTTTGTGTTCCCAACAAGATAGGTGAAGGACGGCTTTCACAAACACTTATCTCTCAGAACTGAGCATGTGGAGAGACGTTCGTTCATCTAGAACAAAGGGAACGGGTTGCAGGAGAAACTTTTACTCTGGTTTCAAAGTCTTTTTCCTACTGCCGGGTTGAAGTTCCTGCAGTTTTCACTGTAAAACCGAGTTGGAGCTAGTACCTCCCCATATATAAGTATGGAGTGGAGTTTGCATCTGAAAAGAAACTTTGTGTTCCCAACAAGCTAGGTAAAGGACGGCTTTCACACACACTTATCTCTCAGAACTGAGCATGTGGAGAGACGTTGTTCATCTAGCACAAATGGAACGGGTTGCAGTGGAAACTTTTACTCTGGATTCTCAGTCTGTTTCCCACTGTCGGTTTGAAGTTCCTGCAGTTTTCACTGTAAAACCGAGTTGGAACTAGTAACTTCCCATATATATGTATGGAGTGGAGTTTGCAACTAAAAAGAAACTTTGTGTTCCCAACAAGATAGTTGAAGGACGGCTTTCACACACACTTATCTCTCAGAACTGAGCATGTGGAGAGACGTTCGTTCATCTAGCACAAAGGGAACGGGTTGCAGGAGAAACTTTTACTCTGGTTTCAAAGTCTGTTTCCTACTGCCGGGTTGAAGTTCCTGCAGTTTTCACTGTAAAACCGAGTTGTAGCTAGTACCACCCCATATATATGTATGGAGTGGAGTTTGCAAGTGAAAAGAAACTTTGTGTTCCCAACAAGCTAGGTGAAGGAAGGCTTTCACACACACTTATCACTCAGAACTTAGCATGTGGAGAGACGTTCGTTCATTTAGCACAAAGTGAACGGGTGGCAGGGGAATATTTTACTCTGGTTTCTCATTCTGTTTCCAAGTGACGGTTTGAAGTTCCTGCAGTTTTCACTGTAAAACCGAGTTGGAGCTAGTACCTCTCCATATATATGTATGGAGTGGAGTTTGCAACTGAAAAGAAACTTTGTGTTACCAACAAGCTAGGTAAAGGACGGCTTTCACACACACTTATCTCTCAGAACTGAGCATGTGGAGAGACGTTGTTCATCAAGCACAAAGGGAACGGGTTGCAGGGGAAACTTTTACTCTGGATTCTCAGTCTGTTTCCCACTGCCGGTTTGAAGTTCCTGCAGTTTTCACTGTAAAACCGAGTTGGAGCTAGTAAATTCCCATATATATGTATGGAGTGTAGTTTACAACTAAAAAGAAACTTTGTGTTCCCAACAAGATAGGTGAAGGACGGCTTTCACACACACTTATCTCTCAGAACCTATCATGTGGAGAGACGTTCGTTCATCTAGCACAAAGGAAACGGGTTGCAGGAGAAAATTTTACTCTGGTTTCAAAGTCTGTTTCCTAGTGCCGGTTTGAAGTTCCTGCAGTTTTCACTGTAAAACCGAGTTGGAGCTAGTACCTCCCAATATATATGTATGGAGTGGATTTTGCAAGTGAAAAGAAACTTTGTGTTCCCAACAAGCTAGGTGAAGGGCGGCTTTCACACACACTTATCTCTCAGAACTGAGCATGAGGAGAGACGTTCGTTCATCTAGCAGAAAGGGAACGGGTTGCAGGAGAAACTTTTACTCTGGTTTCTCAGTCTGTTTCCTAGTGCTGTTATGAAGTTCCTGCAGTTTTCACTGTAAAACCGATTTGGAGCTAGTACCTCCCCATATATATGTATGGAGTGGAGTTTGCTAGTGAAAAGAAACTTTGTGTTAACAACAAGCTATGTGAAGGACGGCTTTCACACACACTTATCTCTCAGAATTGAGCATGTGGAGAGACGTTCGTTCATCTAGCACATAGGGAACGGGTTGCAGGAGAAACTTTTACTCTGGTTTCTCAGTCTGTTTCCTAGTGCCGGTTTGATGTTCCTGCAGTTTTCACTGTAAAACCGAGTTGGAGCTAGTACCTCCCCATATATATTTATGGAGTGGATTTTTCTAGTGAAAAGAAACATTGTGTTCCCAACAAGCTATGTGAAGGACGGCTTTCACACTCAATTATCTCTCAGAATTGAGCATGTGGAGAGACGTTCGTTCATCTAGCACAAAGGGAACGGGTTGCAGGAGAAACTTTTACTCTGGTTTCTCAGTCTGTTTCCTAGTGCCGGTTTGAAGTTCCTGCAGTTTTCACTGTAAAACCGAGTTGGAGCTAGTACCTCCCCATATATATGTATGGAATGGAGTTGGCAAGTGAAAAGAAACTATGTGTTCCCAACAAGCGAGGTGAAGGTCGGCTTTCACACGCACTTATTTCTCAGGACTGAGCATGTGGAGAGACGTTCGTTCATCTAGCACAAAGGGAACGGGTTGCAGGAGAAACTTATACTTTGGTTTCTCAGTCTGTTACCTACTGCCGGTTTGAGGTTCCTGCAGTTTTCACTGTAAAACCGAGTTGGAGCTAGTACCTCCCCATATATATGTATGGAGTGGAGTTTGCAACTGAAAAGAAACTTTGTGTTACCAACAAGCTAGTTAGAGGACGGCTTTCACACACACTTATCTCTCAGAACTGAGCATGTGGAGAGACGTTCGTTCATCTAGCACAAAGGGAACGGGTTGCAGGGGAAACTTTTACTCTGGATTCTCAGTCTGTTTCCCACTGCCGGTTTGAAGTTCCTGCAGTTTTCACTGTAAAACCGAGTTGGAGCTAGTACCTTCCCATATATATGTAAGGAGTGGAGTTTGCAACTAAAAAGAAACTTTGTGTTCCCAACAAGATAGGTGAAGGACGGCTTTCACAAACACTTATCTCTCAGAACTGAGCATGTGGAGAGACGTTCGTTCATCTAGAACAAAGGGAACGGGTTGCAGGAGAAACTTTTACTCTGGTTTCAAAGTCTTTTTCCTACTGCCGGGTTGAAGTTCCTGCAGTTTTCACTGTAAAACCGAGTTGGAGCTAGTACATCCCCATATATATGTATGGAGTGGATTTTGCAAGTGAAAAGAAACTTTGTGTTCCCAACAAGCTAGGTGAAGGACGGCTTTCACACACACTTATCTCTCAGAACTGAGCATGTGGAGAGACGTTCGTTCATCTAACACAAAGGGAACGGGTTGCAGGAGAAACATTTACTCTGGTTTCTCAGTCTGTTTCCTAGTGCCGGTTTGAAGTTTCTGCAATTTTCACTGTAAAACAGAGTTGGAGCTAGTTCCTCCCCATATATATGTATGGAGTGGAGTTTGCAAGTGAAAAGAAACTTTGTTTTCTCAACATGCTAGGTGAAGGACTGCTTTCACACACACTTATCTCTCAGAACTGAACATGTGGAGAGACGTTCGTTCATCTAGCACAAAGGAAACGGTTTGCAGGAGAAAATTTTACTCTGGTTTCAAAGTCTGTTTCCTACTGCCGGTTTGAATTTCCTGCAGTTTTCACTGTAAAACCGAGTTGGAGCTAGTACCTCCCCATATATATGTATGGATTGGAGTTTGCAAGTGAAAAGAAACTTTGTGTTCCCAACAAGCTAGGTGAAGGACGGCTTTCACACACACTTATCTCTCAGAACTGAGCATGTGGAGAGACGTTCGTTCATCTAGCACAAAGGGAACGGGTTGCAGGAGAAACTATTACTCTGGTTTCTCAGTCTGTTTCCTAGTGCTGGTATGAAGTTCCTGCAGTTTTCACTGTAAAACCGAGTTGGAGCTAGTACCTTCCCATATATATGTATGGAGTGGAGTTTGCAACTAAAAAGAAACATTGTGTTCCCAACAAGCTATGTGAAGGACGGCTTTCACACACACTTATCTCTCAGAATTGAGCATTGGAGAGACGTTCGTTCATCTAGCACAACGGGAACGAGTTGCAGGAGAAACTTTTACTCTGGTTTCTCAGTCTGTTTCCTAGTGCCAGTTTGAAGTTCCTGCAGTTTTCACTGTAAAACCGAGTTGGGGCTAGTACCTCCCCATATATATTTATGGAGTGGATTTTTCTAGTGAAAAGAAACATTGTGTTCCCAACAAGCTAGGTGAAGGACGGCTTTCACACTCACTTATCTCTCAGAATTGAGCATGTTTAGAGACGTTCGTTCATCTAGCACAAAGGGAACGGGTTGCAGGAGAAATTTTACTCTGGTTTCTCAGTCTGTTTCCTAGTGCCGGTTTGAAGTTCCTGCAGTTTTCACTGTAAAACCGAGTTGGAGCTAGTACCTCCCCATATATATGTATGGAATGGAGTTGGCAAGTGAAAAGAAACTTTGTGTTCCCAACAAGCGAGGTGAAGTTCGGCTTTCACACGCACTTATTTCTCAGAACTGAGCATGTGGAGAGACGTTCGTTCATCTAGCACAAAGGGAACGGGTTGCAGGAGAAACTTATACTTTGGTTTCTCAGTCTGTTTCCTACTGCCGGTTTGAGGTTCCTGCAGTTTTTACTGTAAAACCGAGTTGGAGCTAGTACCTCTACATATATATGTATGGAGTGGAGTTTGCAACTGAAAAGAAACTTTGTGTTACCAACAAGCTAGGTAAAGGACGGCTTTCACACACACTTATCTCTCAGAACTGAGCATGTGGAGAGACGTTGTTCATCAAGCACAAAGTGAACGGGTTGCAGGGGAAACTTTTACTCTGGATTCTCAGTCTGTTTCCCACTGCCGGTTTGAAGTACCTGCAGTTTTCACTGTAAAACCGAGTTGGAGCTAATAAATTCCCATATATATGTATGGAGTGTAGTTTACAACTAAAAAGAAACTTTGTGTTCCCAACAAGATAGGTGAAGGATGGCTTTCACACACACTTATCTCTCAGAACCTATCATGTGGAGAGACGTTCGTTCATCTAGAACAAAGGGAACGGGTTGCAGGAGAAAATTTTACTCTGGTTTCAAAGTCTGTTTCCTACTGCCGGTTTGATGTTCCTGCAGTTTTCACTGTAAAACAGAGTTGGAGCTAGTACCTCCCCATATATATGTATGGAGTGGATTTTGCAAGTGAAAAGAAACTTTGTGTTCCCAACAAGCTAGGTGAAGGGCGGCTTTCACACACACTTATCTCTCAGAACTGAGCATGTGGAGAGACGTTCGTTCATCTAGCACAAAGGGAACGGGTTGCAGGAGAAACTTTTACTCTGCTTTCTCAGTCTGTTTCCCAGTGCTGTTTTGAACTTCCTGCAGTTTTCACTGTAAAACCGATTTGGAGCTAGTACCTCCCCATATATATGTATGGAGTGGAGTTTGCTAGTGAAAAGAAACTTTGTGTTCCCAACAAGCTATGTGAAGGACGGCTTTCACACACACTTATCTCTCAGAATTGAGCATGTGGAGAGACGTTCGTTCATCTAGCACATAGGGAACGGGTTGCAGGAGAAACTTTTACTCTGGTTTCTCAGTCTGTTTCCTAGTGCCGGTTTGAAGTTCCTGCAGTTTTCCCTGTAAAACCGAGTTGGAGCTAGTACTTCCCCATATATATTTATGGAGTGGATTTTTCTAGTGAAAAGAAACATTGTGTTCCCAACAAGCTATGTGAAGGACGGCTTTCACACTCAATTATCTCTCAGAATTGAGCATGTGGAGAGACGTTCGTTCATCTAGCACAAAGGGAACGGGTTGCAGGAGAAACTTTTACTCTGGTTTCTCAGTCTGTTTCCTAGTGCCTGTTTGAAGTTCCTGCAGTTTTCACTGTAAAACCGAGTTGGAGCTAGTACCTCCCCATATATATGTATGGAATGGAGTTGGCAAGTGAAAAGAAACTATGTGTTCCCAACAAGCGAGGTGAAGGTCGGCTTTCACACGCACTTATTTCTCAGAACTGAGCATGTGGAGAGACGTTCGTTCATCTAGCACAAAGGGTACGGGTTGCAGGAGAAACTTATACTTTGGTTTCTCAGTCTGTTTCCTACTGCCGGTTTGAGGTTCCTGCAGTTTTCACTGTAAAACCGAGTTGGAGCTAGTACCTCCCCATATATATGTATGGAGTGGAGTTTGCAACTGAAAAGAAACTTTGTGTTACCAACAAGCTAGGTAAAGGACGGCTTTCACACACACTTATCTCTCAGAACTGAGCATGTGGAGAGACGTTGTTCATCTATCACAAAGGGAACGGGTTGCAGGGGAAACTTTTACTCTGGATTCTCAGTCTGTTTCCCACTGCCGGTTTGAAGTTCCTGCAGTTTTCACTGTAAAACCGAGTTGGAGCTAGTACCTTCCCATATATATGTATGGAGTGGAGTTTGCAAATAAAAAGAAACTTTGTGTTCCCAACAAGATAGGTGAAGGACGGCTTTCACAAACACTTATCTCTCAGAACTAAGCATGTGGAGAGACGTTCGTTCATCTAGCACAAAGGGAACGGGTTGCAGGAGAAACTTTTACTCTGGTTTCAAAGTCTGTTTCCTAGTGCCGGTTTGAAGTTCCTGCAGTTTTCACTGTAAAACCGAGTTGGAGCTAGTACATCCCCATATATATGTATGGAGTGGATTTTGCAAGTGAAAAGAAACTTTGTGTTCCCAACAAGCTAGGTGAAGGACGGCTTTCACACACACTTATCTCTCAGAACTGAGCATGTGGAGAGACGTTCGTTCATCTAGCACAAAGGGAACGGGTTGCAGGAGAAACTTTTACTCTGGTTTCTCAGTCTGTTTCCTAGTGCCAGTTTGAAGTTCCTGCAGTTTTCACTGTAAAACCGAGTTGGAGCTAGTACCTCCCCATATATATTTATGGAGTGGATTTTTCTAGTGAAAAGAAACATTGTGTTCCCAAAAAGCTAGGTGAAGGACGGCTTTCACACTCACTTATCTCTCAGAATTGAGCATGTTTAGAGACGTTCGTTCATCTAGCACAAAGGGAACGGGTTGCAGGAGAAACTTTTACTCTGGTTTCTCAGTCTGTTTCCTAGTGCCGGTTTGAAGTTCCTGCAGTTTTCACTGTAAAACCGATTTGGAGCTAGTACCTCCCCATATATATGTATGGAATGGAGTTGGCAAGTGAAAAGAAACTTTGTATTCCCAACAAGCGAGGTGAAGGTCGGCTTTCACACGCACTTATTTCTCAGAACTGAGCATGTGGAGAGACGTTCGTTCATCTAGCACAAAGGGAACGGGTTGCAGGAGAAACTTATACTTTGGTTTCTCACTCTGTTTCCTACTGCCGGTTTGAGGTTCCTGCAGTTTTCACTGTAAAACCGAGTTGGAGCTAGTAAATTCCCATATATATGTATGGAGTGTAGTTTACAACTAAAAAGAAACTTTGTGTTCCCAACAAGATAGGTGAAGGACGGCTTTCACACACACTTATCTCTCAGAACTGATCATGTGGAGAGACGTTCGTTCATGTAGCACAAAGGAAACGGTTTGCAGGAGAAAATTTTACTCTGGTTTCAAAGTCTGTTTCCTAGTGCCGGTTTGAAGTTCCTGCAGTTTTCACTGTAAAACCGAGTTGGAGCTAGTACCTCCCCATATATATGTATGGAGTGGATTTTGCAAGTGAAAAGAAACTTTGTGTTCCCAACAAGCTAGGTGAAGGGCGGCTTTCACACACACTTATCTCTCAGAACTGAGCATGTGGAGAGACGTTCGTTCATCTAGCACAAAGGGAACGGGTTGCAGGAGAAACTTTTACTCTGGTTTCTCAGTCTGTTTCCTAGTGCTGGTATGAAGTTCCTGCAGTTTACACTGTAAAACCGAGTTGGAGCTAGTACCTCCCCATATATATGTATGGAGTGGAGTTTCCAACTGAAAAGAAACTTTGTGTTCCGAACAAGCTAGGTGAAGGACGGCTTTCACACACACTTATCTCTCAGAACTGAGCATGTGGAGAGACGTTCGTTCATCTAGCACAAAGGGAACGGGTTGCAGGAGAAACTTTTACTCTGCTTTCTCAGTCTGTTTCCCTGTGCTGTTTTGAAGTTCCTGCAGTTTTCACTGTAAAACCGATTTGGAGCTAGTACCTCCCCATATATATGTATGGAGTGGAGTTTGCTAGTGAAAAGAAACTTTGTGTTCCCAACAAGCTATGTGAAGGACGGCTTTCACACACACTTATCTCTCAGAATTGAGCATGTGGAGAGACGTTCGTTCATCTAGCACATAGGGAACGGGTTGCAGGAGAAACTTTTACTCTGGTTTCTCAGTCTGTTTCCTAGTGCCGGTTTGAAGTTCCTGCAGTTTTCACTGTAAAACCGAGTTGGAGCTAGTACCTCCCCATATATATTTATGGCGTGGATTTTTCTAGTGAAAAGAAACATTGTGTTCCCAACAAGCTATGTGAAGGACGGCTTTCACACTCAATTATCTCTCAGAATTGAGCATGTGGAGAGACGTTCGTTCATCTAGCACAAAGGGAACGGGTTGCAGGAGAAACTTTTACTCTGGATTATCAGTCTGCTTCCTAGTGCCGGTTTGAAGTTCCTGCAGTTTTCACTGTAAAACCGAGTTGGAGCTAGTACCTCCCCATATATATGTATGGAATGGAGTTGGCAAGTGAAAAGAAACTATGTGTTCCCAACAAGCGAGGTGAAGGTCGGCTTTCACACGCACTTATTTCTCAGAACTGAGCATGTGGAGAGACGTTCGTTCATCTAGCACAAAGGGAACGGGTTGCAGGAGAAACTTATACTTTGGTTTCTCAGTCTGTTTCCTACTGCCGATTTGAGGTTCCTGCAGTTTTCACTGTAAATCCGAGTTGGAGCTAGTACCTCCCCATATATATGTATGGAGTGGAGTTTGCAACTGAAAAGAAACTTTGTGTTACCAACAAGCTAGGTAAAGGACGGCTTTCACACACACTTATCTCTCAGAACTGAGCATGTGGAGAGACGTTGTTCATCTAGCACAAAGGGAACGGGTTGCAGGGGAAACTTTTACTCTGGATTTTCAGTCTGTTTCCCACTGCCGGTTTGAAGTTCTTGCAGTTTTCACTGTAAAACCGAGTTGGAGCTAGTACCTTCCCATATATATGTATGGAGTGGAGTTTGCAACTAAAAAGAAACTATGTGTTCCCAACAAGATATGTGAAGGACGGCTTTCACACACACTTATCTCTCAGAACTGAGCATGTGGAGAGACGTTCGTTCATCTAGCACAAAGGGAACGGGTTGCAGGAGAAACTTTTACTCTGGTTTCTCAGTCTGTTTCCTAGTGCCGGTTTGAATTTCCTGCATTTTTCACTGTATAACCGAGTTGGAGCTAGTACCTCCCCATATATATGTATGGAATGGAGTTGGCAAGTGAAAAGAAACTTTGTGTTCCCAACAAGCGAGGTGAAGGTCGGCTTTCACACGCACTTATTTCTCAGAACTGAGCATGTGGAGAGACGTTCGTTCATCTAGCACAAAGGGAACGGGTTGCAGGAGAAACTTATACTTTGGTTTCTCAGTCTGTTTCCTACTGCCGGTTTGAGGTTCCTGCAGTTTTCACTGTAAAACCGAGTTGGAGCTAGTAAATTCCCATATATATGTATGGAGTGTAGTTTACAACTAAAAAGAAACTTTGTGTTCCCAACAAGATATGTGAAGGACGGCTTTCACACACACTTATCTCTCAGAACTGATCATGTGGAGAGACGTTCGTTCATCTAGCACAAAGGAAACGGGTTGCAGGAGAAAATTTTACTCTGGTTTCAAAGTCTGTTTCCTAGTGCCGGTTTGAAGTTCCTGCAGTTTTCACTGTAAAACCGAGTTGGAGCTAGTACCTCCCCATATATATGTATGGAGTGGATTTTGCAAGTGAAAAGAAACTTTGTGTTCCCAACAAGCTAGGTGAAGGGCGGCTTTCACACACACTTATCTCTCAGAACTGAGCATGTGGAGAGACGTTCGTTCATCTAGCACAAAGGGAACGGGTTGCAGGAGAAACTTTTACTCTGGTTTCTCAGTCTGTTTCCTAGTGCTGGTATGAAGTTCCTGCAGTTTTCACTGTAAAACCGAGTTGGAGCTAGTACCTCCCCATATATATGTATGGAGTGGAGTTTCCAACTGAAAAGAAACTTTGTGTTCCGAACAAGCTAGGTGAAGGACGGCTTTCACACACACTTATCTCTCAGAACTGAGCATGTGGAGAGACGTTCGTTCATCTAGCACAAAGGGAACGGGTTGCAGGGAAACTTTTACTCTGCTTTCTCAGTCTGTTTCCCAGTGCTGTTTTGAAGTTCCTGCAGTTTTCACTGTAAAACCGATTTGGAGCTAGTACCTCCCCATATATATATGGAGTGGAGTTTGCTAGTGAAAAGAAACTTTGTGTTCCCAACAAGCTATGTGAAGGACGGCTTTCACACACACTTATCTCTCAGAATTGAGCATGTGGAGAGACGATCGTTCATCTAGCACATAGGGAACGGGTTGCAGGAGAAACTTTTACTCTGGTTTCTCAGTCTGTTTCCTAGTGCCGGTTTGAAGTTCCTGCAGTTTTCACTGTAAAATCGAGTTGGAGCTAGTACCTCCCCATATATATTTATGGAGTGGATTTTTCTAGTGAAAAGAAACATTGTGTTCCCAACAAGCTATGTGAAGGACGGCTTTCACACTCAATTATCTCTCAGAATTGAGCATGTGGAGAGACGTTCGTTCATCTAGCACAAAGGGAACGGGTTGCAGGAGAAACTTTTACTCTGGTTTCTCAGTCTGTTTCCTAGTGCCGGTTTGAAGTTCCTGCATTTTTCACTGTAAAACCGAGTTGGAGCTAGTACCTCCCCATATATATGTATGGAATGGAGTTGGCAAGTGAAAAGAAACTTTGTGTTCCCAACAAGCGAGGTGAAGGTCGGCTTTCACACGCACTTATTTCTCAGAACTGAGCATGAGGAGAGACGTTCGTTCATCTAGCACAAAGGGAACGGGTTGCAGGAGAAACTTATACTTTGGTTTCTCAGTCTGTTTCCTACTGCCGGTTTGAGGTTCCTGCAGTTTTCACTGTAAAACCGAGTTGGAGCTAGTACCTCCCCATATATATGTATGGAATGGAGTTGGCAAGTGAAAAGAAACTATGTGTTCCCAACAAGCGAGGTGAAGGTCGGCTTTCACACGCACTTATTTCTCAGAACTGAGCATGTGGAGAGACGTTCGTTCATCTAGCACAAAAGGAACGGGTTGCAGGAGAAACTTATACTTTGGTTTCTCAGTCTGTTTCCTACTGCCGGTTTGAGGTTCCTGCAGTTTTCACTGTAAAACCGAGTTGGAGCTAGTACCTCCCCATATATATGTATGGAGTGGAGTTTGCAACTGAAAAGAAACTTTGTGTTACCAACAAGCTAGGTAAAGGACGGCTTTCACACACACTTATCTCTCAGAACTGAGCATGTGGAGAGACGTTGTTCATCTAGCACAAAGGGAACGGGTTGCAGGGGAAACTTTTACTCTGGATTTTCAGTCTGTTTCCCACTGCCGGTTTGAAGTTCCTGCATTTTTCACTGTAAAACCGAGTTGGAGCTAGTACCTTCCCATATATATGTATGGAGTGGAGTTTGCAACTAAAAAGAAACTTTGTGTTCCCAACAAGATAGGTGAAGGACGGCTTTCACACACACTTATCTCTCAGAACTGAGCATGTGGAGAGACGTTCGTTCATCTAGCACAAAGGGAACGGGTTGCAGGAGAAACTTTTACTCTGGTTTCAAAGTCTTTTTCCTAATGCCGGGTTGAAGTTCCTGCAGTTTTCACTGTAAAACCGAGTTGGAGCTAGTACATCCCCATATATATGTATGGAGTGGATTTAGCAAGTGAAAAGAAACTTTGTGTTCCCAACAAGCTAGGTGAAGGACGGCTTTCACACACACTTATCTCTCAGAACTGAGCATGTGGAGAGACGTTCGTTCATCTAGCACAAAGGGAACGGGTTGCAGGAGAAACTTTCACTCTGGTTTCTCAGTCTGTTTCCTAGTGCTGGTATGAAGTTCCTGCAGTTTTCACTGTAAAATCGAGTTGGAGCTAGTACCTCCCCATATATATCTATGGAGTGGAGTTTCCAACTGAAAAGAAACTTTGTGTTCCCAACAAGCTAGGTGAAGGACGGCTTTCACACTCACACATCTCTCAGAATTGAGCATGTGGAGAGACGTTCGTTCATCTATCACAAAGGGAACGGGTTGCAGGAGAAACTTTTACTCTGGTTTCTCATTCTGTTTCCTAGTGCCGGTTTGAAGTTCCTGCAGTTTTCACTGTAAAACCGATTTGGAGCTAGTACCTCCCCATATATATGTATGCAGTGGAGTTGGCAAGTGAAAAGAAACTATGTGTTCCCAACAAGCGAGGTGAAGGTCGGCTTTCACACGCACATATTTCTCAGAACTGAGCATGTGGAGAGACGTTCGTTCATCTAGCACAAAGGGAACGGGTTGCAGGAGAACTTTTACTCTGTTTTCTCAGTCTGTTTACCAGTGCCGTTTTGAAGTTCCTGCAGTTTTCACTGTAAAACCGATTTGGAGCTAGTACCTCCCCATATATATGTATGGAGTGGAGTTTGCAAGTGAAAAGGAACTTTGTGTTCCCAACAAGCAAGGTGAAGGACGGCTTTCACACACACTTATCTCTCAGAGTTGAGCATGTGGACAGACGTTCGTTCATCTAGCACAAAGGGAACGGGTTGCAGGAGAAACTTTTACTCTGGTTTCTCAGACTGTTTCCCACTGCCGGTTTGAAGTTCCTGCAGTTTTCACTGTAAAACCGAGTTGGAGCTAGTAACTTCCCATATATATGTATGGAGTGGAGTTTGCATCTAAAAAGAAACTTTGTGTTCCAAACAAGGTAGGTGAAGGACGGCTTTCACACACACTTATCTCTCAGAACTGAGCATGTGGAGAGACTTTCGTTCATCTAGCACAAAGGGAACGGGTTGCAGGAGAACCTTTTACTCTGGTTTCAAAGTCTGTTTCCTACTGCCGGGTGGAAGTTCTTGCAGTTTTCACTGTAAAACCGAGTTGGAGCTAGTACCTCCCCATATATATGTATGGAGTGGAGTTTGCAAGTGAAAAGAAACTTTGTGTTCCCAACAAGCTAGGTGAAGGAAGGCTTTCACACACACTTATCTCTCAGAACTGAGCATGTGGAGAGACTTTCGTTCATTTAGCACAACGGGAACGGGTGGCAGAAGAAAATTTTACTCTGGTTTCTCAGTCTGTTTCCAAGTGCCGGTTTGAAGTTCCTGCAGTTTTCACTGTAAAACCGAGTTGGAGCTAGTACATTCCCATATATATGTATGGAGTGGATTTTGCAAGTGAAAAGATACATTGTGTTCCCAACTAGCTAGGTGAAGGACGGCTTTAACACACACTTATCTCTCAGAACTGAGCATGTGGAGAGACGTTCGTTCATCTAGCACAAAGGGAACGGTTTGCAGGAGAAACTTTTACTCTGGTTTCTCAGTCTGTTTCCTAGTGCTGGTATGAAGTTCCTGCAGTTTTCACTGTAAAACCGAGTTGGAGCTAGTACCTCCCCATATATATGTATGGAGTGGAGTTTCCAACTGAAAAAAATCTTTGTGTTCCCAACAAGCTAGGTGAAGTACGGCTTTCACACACACTTATCTCTCAGAACTGAGCATGTGGAGAGACGTTCGTTCATCTAGCACAAAAGGAACGGGTTGCAGGAGAAACTTATACTTTGGTTTCTCAGTCTGTTTCCTACTGCCGGTTTGAGGTTCCTGCAGTTTTCACTGTAAAACCGAGTTGGAGCTAGTACCTCCCCATATATATGTATGGAGTGGAGTTTGCAACTGAAAAGAAACTTTGTGTTACCAACAAGCTAGGTAAAGGACGGCTTTCACACACACTTATCTCTCAGAACTGAGCATGTGGAGAGACGTTGTTCATCTAGCACAAAGGGAACGGGTTGCAGGGGAAACTTTTACTCTGGATTTTCAGTCTGTTTCCCACTGCCGGTTTGAAGTTCCTGCATTTTTCACTGTAAAACCGAGTTGGAGCTAGTACCTTCCCATATATATGTATGGAGTGGAGTTTGCAACTAAAAAGAAACTTTGTGTTCCCAACAAGATAGGTGAAGGACGGCTTTCACACACACTTATCTCTCAGAACTGAGCATGTGGAGAGACGTTCGTTCATCTAGCACAAAGGGAACGGTTTGCAGGAGAAACTTTTACTCTGGTTTCTCAGTCTGTTTCCTAGTGCTGGTATGAATTTCCTGCAGTTTTCACTGTAAAACCGATTTGGAGCTAGTACCTCCCCATATATATGTATGCAGTGGAGTTGGCAAGTGAAAAGAAACTATGTGTTCCCAACAAGCGAGGTGAAGGTCGGCTTTCACACGCACATATTTCTCAGAACTGAGCATGTGGAGAGACGTTCGTTCATCTAGCACAAAGGGAACGGTTTGCAGGAGAAACTTTTACTCTGGTTTCTCAGTCTGTTTCCTAGTGCTGGTATGAAGTTCCTGCAGTTTTCACTGTAAAACCGATTTGGAGCTAGTACCTCCCCATATATATGTATGCAGTGGAGTTGGCAAGTGAAAAGAAACTATGTGTTCCCAACAAGCGAGGTGAAGGTCGGCTTTCACACGCACATATTTCTCAGAACTGAGCATGTGGAGAGACGTTCGTTCATCTAGCACAAAGGGAACGGGTTGCAGGAGAAACTTTTACTCTGTTTTCTCAGTCTGTTTACAAGTGCCGTTTTGAAGTTCCTGCAGTTTTCACTGTAAAACCGATTTGGAGCTAGTACCTCCCCATATATATGTATGGAGTGGAGTTTGCAAGTGAAAAGGAACTTTGTGTTCCCAACAAGCAAGGTGAAGGACGGCTTTCACACACACTTATCTCTCAGAGTTGAGCATGTGGACAGACGTTCGTTCATCTAGCACAAAGGGAACGGGTTGCAGGAGAAACTTTTACTCTGGTTTCTCAGACTGTTTCCCACTGCCGGTTTGAAGTTCCTGCAGTTTTCACTGTAAAACCGAGTTGGAGCTAGTAACTTCCCATATATATGTATGGAGTGGAGTTTGCATCTAAAAAGAAACTTTGTGTTCCAAACAAGGTAGGTGAAGGACGGCTTTCACACACACTTATCTCTCAGAACTGAGCATGTGGAGAGACTTTCGTTCATCTAGCACAAAGGGAACGGGTTGCAGGAGAACCTTTTACTCTGGTTTCAAAGTCTGTTTCCTACTGCCGGGTGGAAGTTCTTGCAGTTTTCACTGTAAAACCGAGTTGGAGCTAGTACCTCCCCATATATATGTATGGAGTGGAGTTTGCAAGTGAAAAGAAACTTTGTGTTCCCAACAAGCTAGGTGAAGGAAGGCTTTCACACACACTTATCTCTCAGAACTGAGCATGTGGAGAGACGTTCGTTCATTTAGCACAACGGGAACGGGTGGCAGAAGAAAATTTTACTCTGGTTTCTCAGTCTGTTTCCAAGTGCCGGTTTGAAGTTCCTGCAGTTTTCACTGTAAAACCGAGTTGGAGCTAGTACATTCCCATATATATGTATGGAGTGGATTTTGCAAGTGAAAAGATACATTGTGTTCCCAACTAGCTAGGTGAAGGACGGCTTTAACACACACTTATCTCTCAGAACTGAGCATGTGGAGAGACGTTCGTTCATCTAGCACAAAGGGAACGGTTTGCAGGAGAAACTTTTACTCTGGTTTCTCAGTCTGTTTCCTAGTGCTGGTATGAAGTTCCTGCAGTTTTCACTGTAAAACCGAGTTGGAGCTAGTACCTCCCCATATATATGTATGGAGTGGAGTTTCCAACTGAAAAAAATCTTTGTGTTCCCAACAAGCTAGGTGAAGTACGGCTTTCACACACACTTATCTCTCAGAACTGAGCATGTGGAGAGACGTTCGTTCATCTAGCACAAAAGGAACGGGTTGCAGGAGAAACTTATACTTTGGTTTCTCAGTCTGTTTCCTACTGCCGGTTTGAGGTTCCTGCAGTTTTCACTGTAAAACCGAGTTGGAGCTAGTACCTCCCCATATATATGTATGGAGTGGAGTTTGCAACTGAAAAGAAACTTTGTGTTACCAACAAGCTAGGTAAAGGACGGCTTTCACACACACTTATCTCTCAGAACTGAGCATGTGGAGAGACGTTGTTCATCTAGCACAAAGGGAACGGGTTGCAGGGGAAACTTTTACTCTGGATTTTCAGTCTGTTTCCCACTGCCGGTTTGAAGTTCCTGCATTTTTCACTGTAAAACCGAGTTGGAGCTAGTACCTTCCCATATATATGTATGGAGTGGAGTTTGCAACTAAAAAGAAACTTTGTGTTCCCAACAAGATAGGTGAAGGACGGCTTTCACACACACTTATCTCTCAGAACTGAGCATGTGGAGAGACGTTCGTTCATCTAGCACAAAGGGAACGGGTTGCAGGAGAAACTTTTACTCTGGTTTCAAAGTCTTTTTCCTAATGCCGGGTTGAAGTTCCTGCAGTTTTCACTGTAAAACCGAGTTGGAGCTAGTACATCCCCATATATATGTATGGAGTGGATTTAGCAAGTGAAAAGAAACTTTGTGTTCCCAACAAGCTAGGTGAAGGACGGCTTTCACACACACTTATCTCTCAGAACTGAGCATGTGGAGAGACGTTCGTTCATCTAGCAGAAAGGGAACGGGTTGCAGGAGAAACTTTCACTCTGGTTTCTCAGTCTGTTTCCTAGTGCTGGTATGAAGTTCCTGCAGTTTTCACTGTAAAATCGAGTTGGAGCTAGTACCTCCCCATATATATCTATGGAGTGGAGTTTCCAACTGAAAAGAAACTTTGTGTTCCCAACAAGCTAGGTGAAGGACGGCTTTCACACTCACACATCTCTCAGAATTGAGCATGTGGAGAGACGTTCGTTCATCTATCACAAAGGGAACGGGTTGCAGGAGAAACTTTTACTCTGGTTTCTCATTCTGTTTCCTAGTGCCGGTTTGAAGTTCCTGCAGTTTTCACTGTAAAACCGATTTGGAGCTAGTACCTCCCCATATATATGTATGCAGTGGAGTTGGCAAGTGAAAAGAAACTATGTGTTCCCAACAAGCGAGGTGAAGGTCGGCTTTCACACGCACATATTTCTCAGAACTGAGCATGTGGAGAGACGTTCGTTCATCTAGCACAAAGGGAACGGGTTGCAGGAGAAACTTTTACTCTGTTTTCTCAGTCTGTTTACCAGTGCCGTTTTGAAGTTCCTGCAGTTTTCACTGTAAAACCGATTTGGAGCTAGTACCTCCCCATATATATGTATGGAGTGGAGTTTGCAAGTGAAAAGGAACTTTGTGTTCCCAACAAGCAAGGTGAAGGACGGCTTTCACACACACTTATCTCTCAGAGTTGAGCATGTGGACAGACGTTCGTTCATCTAGCACAAAGGGAACGGGTTGCAGGAGAAACTTTTACTCTGGTTTCTCAGACTGTTTCCCACTGCCGGTTTGAAGTTCCTGCAGTTTTCACTGTAAAACCGAGTTGGAGCTAGTAACTTCCCATATATATGTATGGAGTGGAGTTTGCATCTAAAAAGAAACTTTGTGTTCCAAACAAGGTAGGTGAAGGACGGCTTTCACACACACTTATCTCTCAGAACTGAGCATGTGGAGAGACTTTCGTTCATCTAGCACAAAGGGAACGGGTTGCAGGAGAACCTTTTACTCTGGTTTCAAAGTCTGTTTCCTACTGCCGGGTGGAAGTTCTTGCAGTTTTCACTGTAAAACCGAGTTGGAGCTAGTACATTCCCATATATATGTATGGAGTGGATTTTGCAAGTGAAAAGATACATTGTGTTCCCAACTAGCTAGGTGAAGGACGGCTTTAACACACACTTATCTCTCAGAACTGAGCATGTGGAGAGACGTTCGTTCATCTAGCACAAAGGGAACGGTTTGCAGGAGAAACTTTTACTCTGGTTTCTCAGTCTGTTTCCTAGTGCTGGTATGAAGTTCCTGCAGTTTTCACTGTAAAACCGAGTTGGAGCTAGTACCTCCCCATATATATGTATGGAGTGGAGTTTCCAACTGAAAAAAATCTTTGTGTTCCCAACAAGCTAGGTGAAGTACGGCTTTCACACACACTTATCTCTCAGAACTGAGCATGTGGAGAGACGTTCGTTCATCTAGCACAAAGGGAACGGGTTGCAGGAGAAACTTCTACTCTGTTTTCTCAGGCTGTTTCATAGTGCCGGGTTGAAGTTCCTGCAGTTTTCACTGTAAAACCGAGTTGGAGCTAGTACCACCCCATATATAACTATGGAGTGGAGTTTGCAAGTGAAAAGAAACTTTGTGTTCCCAACAAGCTAGGTGAAGTAAGGCTTTCACACACACTTATCTCTCAGAACTTAGCATGTGGAGAGACGTTCGTTCATTTAGCACAAAGGGAACGGGTGGCAGGGGAATATTTTACTCTGGTTTCTAATTCTGTTTTCAAGTGCCGGTTTGAAGTTCCTGCAGTTTTCACTGTAAAACAGAGTTGGAGCTAGTACATCCCCATATATATGTATGGAGTGGATTTTGCAAGTGAAAAAAAACTTTGTGTTCCCAACAAGCTAGGTGAAGTACGGCGTTCACACACACTTATCTCTCAGAACTTAGCATGTGGAGAGACGTTCGTTCATCTAGCACAAAGGGAACGGGTTGCAGGAGAAACTTTACTCTGTTTTCTCAGTATGTTTCCCAGTGCCGTTTTGAAGTTCCTGCAGTTTTCACTGTAAAACAGATTTGGAGCTAGTACCTCCCCATATATATGTATGGAGTGGATTTTGCTAGTGAAAAGAAACTTTGTGTTCCCAACAAGCTAGGTGAAGGACGGCTTTCACACACACTTATCTCTCAGAATTGAGCATGTGGAGAGACGTTCGTTCATCTAGTACATAGGGAACGGTTTGTAGGATAAACTTTTACTCTGGTTTCTCAGTCTGTTTCCCACTGCCGGTTTGAAGTTCCTGCAGTTTTCACTGTAAAACCGAGTTGGAGCTAGTAACTTCCCATATATATGTATGGAGTGGAGTTTGCAACTAAAAAGAAACTTTGTGTTCCCAACAAGATAAGTGAAGGACGGCTTTCACACACACTTATCTCTCAGAACTGAGCATGTGGAGAGACGTTCGTTCATCTAGCACAAAGGGAACGGGTTGCAGGAGAAACTTTTACTCTGGTTTCTCAGTCTGTTTCCTAGTGCTGGTATGAAGTTCCTGCAGTTTACACTGTAAAACCGAGTTGGAGCTAGTACCTCCCCATATATATGTATGGAGTGGAGTTTCCAACTGAAAAGAAACTTTGTGTTCCGAACAAGCTAGGTGAAGGACGGCTTTCACACACACTTATCTCTCAGAACTGAGCATGTGGAGAGACGTTCGTTCATCTAGCACAAAGGGAACGGGTTGCAGGAGAAACTTTTACTCTGCTTTCTCAGTCTGTTTCCCTGTGCTGTTTTGAAGTTCCTGCAGTTTTCACTGTAAAACCGATTTGGAGCTAGTACCTCCCCATATATATGTATGGAGTGGAGTTTGCTAGTGAAAAGAAACTTTGTGTTCCCAACAAGCTATGTGAAGGACGGCTTTCACACACACTTATCTCTCAGAATTGAGCATGTGGAGAGACGTTCGTTCATCTAGCACATAGGGAACGGGTTGCAGGAGAAACTTTTACTCTGGTTTCTCAGTCTGTTTCCTAGTGCCGGTTTGAAGTTCCTGCAGTTTTCACTGTAAAACCGCGTTGGAGCTAGTACCTCCCCATATATATTTATGGCGTGGATTTTTCTAGTGAAAAGAAACATTGTGTTCCCAACAAGCTATGTGAAGGACGGCTTTCACACTCAATTATCTCTCAGAATTGAGCATGTGGAGAGACGTTCGTTCATCTAGCACAAAGGGAACGGGTTGCAGGAGAAACTTTTACTCTGGATTATCAGTCTGCTTCCTAGTGCCGGTTTGAAGTTCCTGCAGTTTTCACTGTAAAACAGAGTTGGAGCTAGTACCTCCCCATATATATGTATGGAATGGAGTTGGCAAGTGAAAAGAAACTATGTGTTCCCAACAAGCGAGGTGAAGGTCGGCTTTCACACGCACTTATTTCTCAGAACTGAGCATGTGGAGAGACGTTCGTTCATCTAGCACAAAGGGAACGGGTTGCAGGAGAAACTTATACTTTGGTTTCTCAGTCTGTTTCCTACTGCCGGTTTGAGGTTCCTGCAGTTTTCACTGTAAATCCGAGTTGGAGCTAGTACCTCCCCATATATATGTATGGAGTGGAGTTTGCAACTGAAAAGAAACTTTGTGTTACCAACAAGCTAGGTAAAGGACGGCTTTCACACACACTTATCTCTCAGAACTGAGCATGTGGAGAGACGTTGTTCATCTAGCACAAAGGGAACGGGTTGCAGGGGAAACTTTTACTCTGGATTTTCAGTCTGTTTCCCACTGCCGGTTTGAAGTTCTTGCAGTTTTCACTGTAAAACCGAGTTGGAGCTAGTACCTTCCCATATATATGTATGGAGTGGAGTTTGCAACTAAAAAGAAACTTTGTGTTCCCAACAAGATATGTGAAGGACGGCTTTCACACACACTTATCTCTCAGAACTGAGCATGTGGAGAGACGTTCGTTCATCTAGCACAAAGGGAACGGGTTGCAGGAGAAACTTTTACTCTGGTTTCTCAGTCTGTTTCCTAGTGCCGGTTTGAAGTTCCTGCATTTTTCACTGTAAAACCGAGTTGGAGCTAGTACCTCCCCATATATATGTATGGAATGGAGTTGGCAAGTGAAAAGAAACTTTGTGTTCCCAACAAGCGAGGTGAAGGTCGGCTTTCACACGCACTTATTTCTCAGAACTGAGCATGTGGAGAGACGTTCGTTCATCTAGCACAAAGGGAACGGGTGCAGGAGAAACTTATACTTTGGTTTCTCAGTCTGTTTCCTACTGCCGGTTTGAGGTTCCTGCAGTTTTCACTGTAAAACCGAGTTGGAGCTAGTAAATTCCCATATATATGTATGGAGTGTAGTTTACAACTAAAAAGAAACTTTGTGTTCCCAACAAGATATGTGAAGGACGGCTTTCACACACACTTATCTCTCAGAACTGATCATGTGGAGAGACGTTCGTTCATCTAGCACAAAGGAAACGGGTTACAGGAGAAAATTTTACTCTGGTTTCAAAGTCTGTTTCCTAGTGCCGGTTTGAAGTTCCTGCAGTTTTCACTGTAAAACCGAGTTGGAGCTAGTACCTCCCCATATATATGTATGGAGTGGATTTTGCAAGTGAAAAGAAACTTTGTGTTCCCAACAAGCTAGGTGAAGGGCGGCTTTCACACACACTTATCTCTCAGAACTGAGCATGTGGAGAGACGTTCGTTCATCTAGCACAAAGGGAACGGGTTGCAGGAGAAACTTTTACTCTGGTTTCTCAGTCTGTTTCCTAGTGCTGGTATGAAGTTCCTGCAGTTTTCACTGTAAAACCGAGTTGGAGCTAGTACCTCCCATATATATGTATGGAGTGGAGTTTCCAACTGAAAAGAAACTTTGTGTTCCGAACAAGCTAGGTGAAGGACGGCTTTCACACACACTTATCTCTCAGAACTGAGCATGTGGAGAGACGTTCGTTCATCTAGCACAAAGGGAACGGGTTGCAGGGAAACTTTTACTCTGCTTTCTCAGTCTGTTTCCCAGTGCTGTTTTGAAGTTCCTGCAGTTTTCACTGTAAAACCGATTTGGAGCTAGTACCTCCCCATATATATATGGAGTGGAGTTTGCTAGTGAAAAGAAACTTTGTGTTCCCAACAAGCTATGTGAAGGACGGCTTTCACACACACTTATCTCTCAGAATTGAGCATGTGGAGAGACGTTCGTTCATCTAGCACAAAGGGAACGGGTTGCAGGAGAAACTTTTACTCTGCTTTCTCAGTCTGTTTCCCTGTGCTGTTTTGAAGTTCCTGCAGTTTTCACTGTAAAACCGATTTGGAGCTAGTACCTCCCCATATATATGTATGGAGTGGAGTTTGCTAGTGAAAAGAAACTTTGTGTTCCCAACAAGCTATGTGAAGGACGGCTTTCACACACACTTATCTCTCAGAATTGAGCATGTGGAGAGACGTTCGTTCATCTAGCACATAGGGAACGGGTTGCAGGAGAAACTTTTACTCTGGTTTCTCAGTCTGTTTCCTAGTGCCGGTTTGAAGTTCCTGCAGTTTTCACTGTAAAACCGAGTTGGAGCTAGTACCTCCCCATATATATTTATGGCGTGGATTTTTCTAGTGAAAAGAAACATTGTGTTCCCAACAAGCTATGTGAAGGACGGCTTTCACACTCAATTATCTCTCAGAATTGAGCATGTGGAGAGACGTTCGTTCATCTAGCACAAAGGGAACGGGTTGCAGGAGAAACTTTTACTCTGGATTATCAGTCTGCTTCCTAGTGCCGGTTTGAAGTTCCTGCAGTTTTCACTGTAAAACCGAGTTGGAGCTAGTACCTCCCCATATATATGTATGGAATGGAGTTGGCAAGTGAAAAGAAACTATGTGTTCCCAACAAGCGAGGTGAAGGTCGGCTTTCACACGCACTTATTTCTCAGAACTGAGCATGTGGAGAGACGTTCGTTCATCTAGCACAAAGGGAACGGGTTGCAGGAGAAACTTATACTTTGGTTTCTCAGTCTGTTTCCTACTGCCGGTTTGAGGTTCCTGCAGTTTTCACTGTAAATCCGAGTTGGAGCTAGTACCTCCCCATATATATGTATGGAGTGGAGTTTGCAACTGAAAAGAAACTTTGTGTTCCCAACAAGATATGTGAAGGACGGCTTTCACACACACTTATCTCTCAGAACTGATCATGTGGAGAGACGTTCGTTCATCTAGCACAAAGGAAACGGGTTGCAGGAGAAAATTTTACTCTGGTTTCAAAGTCTGTTTCCTAGTGCCGGTTTGAAGTTCCTGCAGTTTTCACTGTAAAACCGAGTTGGAGCTAGTACCTCCCCTTATATATGTATGGAGTGGATTTTGCAAGTGAAAAGAAACTTTGTGTTCCCAACAAGCTAGGTGAAGGGCGGCTTTCACACACACTTATCTCTCAGAACTGAGCATGTGGAGAGACGTTCGTTCATCTAGCACAAAGGGAACGGGTTGCAGGGAAACTTTTACTCTGCTTTCTCAGTCTGTTTCCCAGTGCTGTTTTGAAGTTCCTGCAGTTTTCACTGTAAAACCGATTTGGAGCTAGTACCTCCCCATATATATATGGAGTGGAGTTTGCTAGTGAAAAGAAACTTTGTGTTCCCAACAAGCTATGTGAAGGACGGCTTTCACACACACTTATCTCTCAGAATTGAGCATGTGGAGAGACGTTCGTTCATCTAGCACATAGGGAACGGGTTGCAGGAGAAACTTTTACTCTGGTTTCTCAGTCTGTTTCCTAGTGCCGGTTTGAAGTTCCTGCAGTTTTCACTGTAAAATCGAGTTGGAGCTAGTACCTCCCCATATATATTTATGGAGTGGATTTTTCTAGTGAAAAGAAACATTGTGTTCCCAACAAGCTATGTGAAGGACGGCTTTCACACTCAATTATCTCTCAGAATTGAGCATGTGGAGAGACGTTCGTTCATCTAGCACAAAGGGAACGGGTTGCAGGAGAAACTTTTACTCTGGTTTCTCAGTCTGTTTCCTAGTGCCGGTTTGAAGTTCCTGCATTTTTCACTGTAAAACCGAGTTGGAGCTAGTACCTCCCCATATATATGTATGGAATGGAGTTGGCAAGTGAAAAGAAACTTTGTGTTCCCAACAAGCGAGGTGAAGGTCGGCTTTCACACGCACTTATTTCTCAGAACTGAGCATGAGGAGAGACGTTCGTTCATCTAGCACAAAGGGAACGGGTTGCAGGAGAAACTTATACTTTGGTTTCTCAGTCTGTTTCCTACTGCCGGTTTGAGGTTCCTGCAGTTTTCACTGTAAAACCGAGTTGGAGCTAGTACCTCCCCATATATATGTATGGAATGGAGTTGGCAAGTGAAAAGAAACTATGTGTTCCCAACAAGCGAGGTGAAGGTCGGCTTTCACACGCACTTATTTCTCAGAACTGAGCATGTGGAGAGACGTTCGTTCATCTAGCACAAAAGGAACGGGTTGCAGGAGAAACTTATACTTTGGTTTCTCAGTCTGTTTCCTACTGCCGGTTTGAGGTTCCTGCAGTTTTCACTGTAAAACCGAGTTGGAGCTAGTACCTCCCCATATATATGTATGGAGTGGAGTTTGCAACTGAAAAGAAACTTTGTGTTCCCAACAAGCTAGGTGAAGGACGGCTTTCACACACACTTATCTCTCAGAACTGAGCATGTGGAGAGACGTTCGTTCATCTAGCACAAAGGGAACGGGTTGCAGGAGAAACTTTCACTCTGGTTTCTCAGTCTGTTTCCTAGTGCTGGTATGAAGTTCCTGCAGTTTTCACTGTAAAATCGAGTTGGAGCTAGTACCTCCCCATATATATCTATGGAGTGGAGTTTCCAACTGAAAAGAAACTTTGTGTTCCCAACAAGCTAGGTGAAGGACGGCTTTCACACTCACACATCTCTCAGAATTGAGCATGTGGAGAGACGTTCGTTCATCTATCACAAAGGGAACGGGTTGCAGGAGAAACTTTTACTCTGGTTTCTCATTCTGTTTCCTAGTGCCGGTTTGAAGTTCCTGCAGTTTTCACTGTAAAACCGATTTGGAGCTAGTACCTCCCCATATATATGTATGCAGTGGAGTTGGCAAGTGAAAAGAATCTATGTGTTCCCAACAAGCGAGGTGAAGGTCGGCTTTCACACGCACATATTTCTCAGAACTGAGCATGTGGAGAGACGTTCGTTCATCTAGCACAAAGGGAACGGGTTGCAGGAGAACTTTTACTCTGTTTTCTCAGTCTGTTTACCAGTGCCGTTTTGAAGTTCCTGCAGTTTTCACTGTAAAACCGATTTGGAGCTAGTACCTCCCCATATATATGTATGGAGTGGAGTTTGCAAGTGAAAAGGAACTTTGTGTTCCCAACAAGCAAGGTGAAGGACGGCTTTCACACACACTTATCTCTCAGAGTTGAGCATGTGGACAGACGTTCGTTCATCTAGCACAAAGGGAACGGGTTGCAGGAGAAACTTTTACTCTGGTTTCTCAGACTGTTTCCCACTGCCGGTTTGAAGTTCCTGCAGTTTTCACTGTAAAACCGAGTTGGAGCTAGTAACTTCCCATATATATGTATGGAGTGGAGTTTGCATCTAAAAAGAAACTTTGTGTTCCAAACAAGGTAGGTGAAGGACGGCTTTCACACACACTTATCTCTCAGAACTGAGCATGTGGAGAGACTTTCGTTCATCTAGCACAAAGGGAACGGGTTGCAGGAGAACCTTTTACTCTGGTTTCAAAGTCTGTTTCCTACTGCCGGGTGGAAGTTCTTGCAGTTTTCACTGTAAAACCGAGTTGGAGCTAGTACCTCCCCATATATATGTATGGAGTGGAGTTTGCAAGTGAAAAGAAACTTTGTGTTCCCAACAAGCTAGGTGAAGGAAGGCTTTCACACACACTTATCTCTCAGAACTGAGCATGTGGTGAGACTTTCGTTCATTTAGCACAACGGGAACGGGTGGCAGAAGAAAATTTTACTCTGGTTTCTCAGTCTGTTTCCAAGTGCCGGTTTGAAGTTCCTGCAGTTTTCACTGTAAAACCGAGTTGGAGCTAGTACATTCCCATATATATGTATGGAGTGGATTTTGCAAGTGAAAAGATACATTGTGTTCCCAACTAGCTAGGTGAAGGACGGCTTTAACACACACTTATCTCTCAGAACTGAGCATGTGGAGAGACGTTCGTTCATCTAGCACAAAGGGAACGGTTTGCAGGAGAAACTTTTACTCTGGTTTCTCAGTCTGTTTCCTAGTGCTGGTATGAAGTTCCTGCAGTTTTCACTGTAAAACCGAGTTGGAGCTAGTACCTCCCCATATATATGTATGGAGTGGAGTTTCCAACTGAAAAAAATCTTTGTGTTACAACAAGCTAGGTGAAGTACGGCTTTCACACACACTTATCTCTCAGAACTGAGCATGTGGAGAGACGTTCGTTCATCTAGCACAAAAGGAACGGGTTGCAGGAGAAACTTATACTTTGGTTTCTCAGTCTGTTTCCTACTGCCGGTTTGAGGTTCCTGCAGTTTTCACTGTAAAACCGAGTTGGAGCTAGTACCTCCCCATATATATGTATGGAGTGGAGTTTGCAACTGAAAAGAAACTTTGTGTTACCAACAAGCTAGGTAAAGGACGGCTTTCACACACACTTATCTCTCAGAACTGAGCATGTGGAGAGACGTTGTTCATCTAGCACAAAGGGAACGGGTAGCAGGGGAAACTTTTACTCTGGATTTTCAGTCTGTTTCCCACTGCCGGTTTGAAGTTCCTGCATTTTTCACTGTAAAACCGAGTTGGAGCTAGTACCTTCCCATATATATGTATGGAGTGGAGTTTGCAACTAAAAAGAAACTTTGTGTTCCCAACAAGATAGGTGAAGGACGGCTTTCACACACACTTATCTCTCAGAACTGAGCATGTGGAGAGACGTTCGTTCATCTAGCACAAAGGGAACGGTTTGCAGGAGAAACTTTTACTCTGGTTTCTCAGTCTGTTTCCTAGTGCTGGTATGAATTTCCTGCAGTTTTCACTGTAAAACCGAGTTGGAGCTAGTACCTCCCCATATATATGTATGCAGTGGAGTTGGCAAGTGAAAAGAAACTATGTGTTCCCAACAAGCGAGGTGAAGGTCGGCTTTCACACGCACATATTTCTCAGAACTGAGCATGTGGAGAGACGTTCGTTCATCTAGCACAAAGGGAACGGTTTGCAGGAGAAACTTTTACTCTGGTTTCTCAGTCTGTTTCCTAGTGCTGGTATGAAGTTCCTGCAGTTTTCACTGTAAAACCGATTTGGAGCTAGTACCTCCCCATATATATGTATGCAGTGGAGTTGGCAAGTGAAAAGAAACTATGTGTTCCCAACAAGCGAGGTGAAGGTCGGCTTTCACACGCACATATTTCTCAGAACTGAGCATGTGGAGAGACGTTCGTTCATCTAGCACAAAGGGAACGGGTTGCAGGAGAAACTTTTACTCTGTTTTCTCAGTCTGTTTACCAGTGCCGTTTTGAAGTTCCTGCAGTTTTCACTGTAAAACCGATTTGGAGCTAGTACCTCCCCATATATATGTATGGAGTGGAGTTTGCAAGTGAAAAGGAACTTTGTGTTCCCAACAAGCAAGGTGAAGGACGGCTTTCACACACACTTATCTCTCAGAGTTGAGCATGTGGACAGACGTTCGTTCATCTAGCACAAAGGGAACGGGTTGCAGGAGAAACTTTTACTCTGGTTTCTCAGACTGTTTCCCACTGCCGGTTTGAAGTTCCTGCAGTTTTCACTGTAAAACCGAGTTGGAGCTAGTAACTTCCCATATATATGTATGGAGTGGAGTTTGCATCTAAAAAGAAACTTTGTGTTCCAAACAAGGTAGGTGAAGGACGGCTTTCACACACACTTATCTCTCAGAACTGAGCATGTGGAGAGACTTTCGTTCATCTAGCACAAAGGGAACGGGTTGCAGGAGAACCTTTTACTCTGGTTTCAAAGTCTGTTTCCTACTGCCGGGTGGAAGTTCTTGCAGTTTTCACTGTAAAACCGAGTTGGAGCTAGTACCTCCCCATATATATGTATGGAGTGGAGTTTGCAAGTGAAAAGAAACTTTGTGTTCCCAACAAGCTAGGTGAAGGAAGGCTTTCACACACACTTATCTCTCAGAACTGAGCATGTGGAGAGACGTTCGTTCATTTAGCACAACGGGAACGGGTGGCAGAAGAAAATTTTACTCTGGTTTCTCAGTCTGTTTCCAAGTGCCGGTTTGAAGTTCCTGCAGTTTTCACTGTAAAACCGAGTTGGAGCTAGTACATTCCCATATATATGTATGGAGTGGATTTTGCAAGTGAAAAGATACATTGTGTTCCCAACTAGCTAGGTGAAGGACGGCTTTAACACACACTTATCTCTCAGAACTGAGCATGTGGAGAGACGTTCGTTCATCTAGCACAAAGGGAACGGTTTGCAGGAGAAACTTTTACTCTGGTTTCTCAGTCTGTTTCCTAGTGCTGGTATGAAGTTCCTGCAGTTTTCACTGTAAAACCGAGTTGGAGCTAGTACCTCCCCATATATATGTATGGAGTGGAGTTTCCAACTGAAAAAAATCTTTGTGTTCCCAACAAGCTAGGTGAAGTACGGCTTTCACACACACTTATCTCTCAGAACTGAGCATGTGGAGAGACGTTCGTTCATCTAGCACAAAAGGAACGGGTTGCAGGAGAAACTTATACTTTGGTTTCTCAGTCTGTTTCCTACTGCCGGTTTGAGGTTCCTGCAGTTTTCACTGTAAAACCGAGTTGGAGCTAGTACCTCCCCATATATATGTATGGAGTGGAGTTTGCAACTGAAAAGAAACTTTGTGTTACCAACAAGCTAGGTAAAGGACGGCTTTCACACACACTTATCTCTCAGAACTGAGCATGTGGAGAGACGTTGTTCATCTAGCACAAAGGGAACGGGTTGCAGGGGAAACTTTTACTCTGGATTTTCAGTCTGTTTCCCACTGCCGGTTTGAAGTTCCTGCATTTTTCACTGTAAAACCGAGTTGGAGCTAGTACCTTCCCATATATATGTATGGAGTGGAGTTTGCAACTAAAAAGAAACTTTGTGTTCCCAACAAGATAGGTGAAGGACGGCTTTCACACACACTTATCTCTCAGAACTGAGCATGTGGAGAGACGTTCGTTCATCTAGCACAAAGGGAACGGGTTGCAGGAGAAACTTTTACTCTGGTTTCAAAGTCTTTTTCCTAATGCCGGGTTGAAGTTCCTGCAGTTTTCACTGTAAAACCGAGTTGGAGCTAGTACATCCCCATATATATGTATGGAGTGGATTTAGCAAGTGAAAAGAAACTTTGTGTTCCCAACAAGCTAGGTGAAGGACGGCTTTCACACACACTTATCTCTCAGAACTGAGCATGTGGAGAGACGTTCGTTCATCTAGCACAAAGGGAACGGGTTGCTGGAGAAACTTTCACTCTGGTTTCTCAGTCTGTTTCCTAGTGCTGGTATGAAGTTCCTGCAGTTTTCACTGTAAAATCGAGTTGGAGCTAGTACCTCCCCATATATATCTATGGAGTGGAGTTTCCAACTGAAAAGAAACTTTGTGTTCCCAACAAGCTAGGTGAAGGACGGCTTTCACACTCACACATCTCTCAGAATTGAGCATGTGGAGAGACGTTCGTTCATCTATCACAAAGGGAACGGGTTGCAGGAGAAACATTTACTCTGGTTTCTCATTCTGTTTCCTAGTGCCGGTTTGAAGTTCCTGCAGTTTTCACTGTAAAACCGATTTGGAGCTAGTACCTCCCCATATATATGTATGCAGTGGAGTTGGCAAGTGAAAAGAAACTATGTGTTCCCAACAAGCGAGGTGAAGGTCGGCTTTCACACGCACATATTTCTCAGAACTGAGCATGTGGAGAGACGTTCGTTCATCTAGCACAAAGGGAACGGGTTGCAGGAGAAACTTTTACTCTGTTTTCTCAGTCTGTTTACCAGTGCCGTTTTGAAGTTCCTGCAGTTTTCACTGTAAAACCGATTTGGAGCTAGTACCTCCCCATATATATGTATGGAGTGGAGTTTGCAAGTGAAAAGGAACTTTGTGTTCCCAACAAGCAAGGTGAAGGACGGCTTTCACACACACTTATCTCTCAGAGTTGAGCATGTGGACAGACGTTCGTTCATCTAGCACAAAGGGAACGGGTTGCAGGAGAAACTTTTACTCTGGTTTCTCAGACTGTTTCCCACTGCCGGTTTGAAGTTCCTGCAGTTTTCACTGTAAAACCGAGTTGGAGCTAGTAACTTCCCATATATATGTATGGAGTGGAGTTTGCATCTAAAAAGAAACTTTGTGTTCCAAACAAGGTAGGTGAAGGACGGCTTTCACACACACTTATCTCTCAGAACTGAGCATGTGGAGAGACTTTCGTTCATCTAGCACAAAGGGAACGGGTTGCAGGAGAACCTTTTACTCTGGTTTCAAAGTCTGTTTCCTACTGCCGGGTGGAAGTTCTTGCAGTTTTCACTGTAAAACCGAGTTGGAGCTAGTACATTCCCATATATATGTATGGAGTGGATTTTGCAAGTGAAAAGATACATTGTGTTCCCAACTAGCTAGGTGAAGGACGGCTTTAACACACACTTATCTCTCAGAACTGAGCATGTGGAGAGACGTTCGTTCATCTAGCACAAAGGGAACGGTTTGCAGGAGAAACTTTTACTCTGGTTTCTCAGTCTGTTTCCTAGTGCTGGTATGAAGTTCCTGCAGTTTTCACTGTAAAACCGAGTTGGAGCTAGTACCTCCCCATATATATGTATGGAGTGGAGTTTCCAACTGAAAAAAATCTTTGTGTTCCCAACAAGCTAGGTGAAGTACGGCTTTCACACACACTTATCTCTCAGAACTGAGCATGTGGAGAGACGTTCGTTCATCTAGCACAAAGGGAACGGGTTGCAGGAGAAACTTCTACTCTGTTTTCTCAGGCTGTTTCATAGTGCCGGGTTGAAGTTCCTGCAGTTTTCACTGTAAAACCGAGTTGGAGCTAGTACCACCCCATATATAACTATGGAGTGGAGTTTGCAAGTGAAAAGAAACTTTGTGTTCCCAACAAGCTAGGTGAAGTAAGGCTTTCACACACACTTATCTCTCAGAACTTAGCATGTGGAGAGACGTTCGTTCATTTAGCACAAAGGGAACGGGTGGCAGGGGAATATTTTACTCTGGTTTCTAATTCTGTTTTCAAGTGCCGGTTTGAAGTTCCTGCAGTTTTCACTGTAAAACAGAGTTGGAGCTAGTACATCCCCATATATATGTATGGAGTGGATTTTGCAAGTGAAAAAAAACTTTGTGTTCCCAACAAGCTAGGTGAAGTACGGCGTTCACACACACTTATCTCTCAGAACTTAGCATGTGGAGAGACGTTCGTTCATCTAGCACAAAGGGAACGGGTTGCAGGAGAAACTTTTACTCTGGTTTCTCAGTCTGTTTCCTAGTGCTGGTATGAAGTTCCTGCAGTTTTCACTGTAAAACCGAGTTGGAGTTAGTACCTCCCCATATATATGTATGGAGTGGAGTTTCCAATCTGAAAAGAAACTTTGTGTTCCCAACAAGCTAGGTGAAGGACGGCTTTCACACACACTTTTCTCTCAGAACTGAGCATGTGGAGAGACGTTCGTTCATCTAGCACAAAGGGAACGGGTTGCAGGAGAAACTTTACTCTGTTTTCTCAGTATGTTTCCCAGTGCCGTTTTGAAGTTCCTGCAGTTTTCACTGTAAAACAGATTTGGAGCTAGTACCTCCCCATATATATGTATGGAGTGGATTTTGCTAGTGAAAAGAAACTTTGTGTTCCCAACAAGCTAGGTGAAGGACGGCTTTCACACACACTTATCTCTCAGAATTGAGCATGTGGAGAGACGTTCGTTCATCTAGTACATAGGGAACGGTTTGTAGGATAAACTTTTACTCTGGTTTCTCAGTCTGTTTCCCACTGCCGGTTTGAAGTTCCTGCAGTTTTCACTGTAAAACCGAGTTGGAGCTAGTAACTTCCCATATATATGTATGGAGTGGAGTTTGCAACTAAAAAGAAACTTTGTTTTCCCAACAAGATAAGTGAAGGACGGCTTTCACACACACTTATCTCTCAGAACTGAGCATGTGGAGAGACGTTCGTTCATCTAGCACAAAGGGAACGGGTTGCAGGAGAAACTTTTACTCTGGTTTCTCAGTCTGTTTCCTAGTGCTGGTATGAAGTTCCTGCAGTTTACACTGTAAAACCGAGTTGGAGCTAGTACCTCCCCATATATATGTATGGAGTGGAGTTTCCAACTGAAAAGAAACTTTGTGTTCCGAACAAGCTAGGTGAAGGACGGCTTTCACACACACTTATCTCTCAGAACTGAGCATGTGGAGAGACGTTCGTTCATCTAGCACAAAGGGAACGGGTTGCAGGAGAAACTTTTACTCTGCTTTCTCAGTCTGTTTCCCTGTGCTGTTTTGAAGTTCCTGCAGTTTTCACTGTAAAACCGATTTGGAGCTAGTACCTCCCCATATATATGTATGGAGTGGAGTTTGCTAGTGAAAAGAAACTTTGTGTTCCCAACAAGCTATGTGAAGGACGGCTTTCACACACACTTATCTCTCAGAATTGAGCATGTGGAGAGACGTTCGTTCATCTAGCACATAGGGAACGGGTTGCAGGAGAAACTTTTACTCTGGTTTCTCAGTCTGTTTCCTAGTGCCGGTTTGAAGTTCCTGCAGTTTTCACTGTAAAACCGCGTTGGAGCTAGTACCTCCCCATATATATTTATGGCGTGGATTTTTCTAGTGAAAAGAAACATTGTGTTCCCAACAAGCTATGTGAAGGACGGCTTTCACACTCAATTATCTCTCAGAATTGAGCATGTGGAGAGACGTTCGTTCATCTAGCACAAAGGGAACGGGTTGCAGGAGAAACTTTTACTCTGGATTATCAGTCTGCTTCCTAGTGCCGGTTTGAAGTTCCTGCAGTTTTCACTGTAAAACAGAGTTGGAGCTAGTACCTCCCCATATATATGTATGGAATGGAGTTGGCAAGTGAAAAGAAACTATGTGTTCCCAACAAGCGAGGTGAAGGTCGGCTTTCACACGCACTTATTTCTCAGAACTGAGCATGTGGAGAGACGTTCGTTCATCTAGCACAAAGGGAACGGGTTGCAGGAGAAACTTATACTTTGGTTTCTCAGTCTGTTTCCTACTGCCGGTTTGAGGTTCCTGCAGTTTTCACTGTAAATCCGAGTTGGAGCTAGTACCTCCCCATATATATGTATGGAGTGGAGTTTGCAACTGAAAAGAAACTTTGTGTTACCAACAAGCTAGGTAAAGGACGGCTTTCACACACACTTATCTCTCAGAACTGAGCATGTGGAGAGACGTTGTTCATCTAGCACAAAGGGAACGGGTTGCAGGGGAAACTTTTACTCTGGATTTTCAGTCTGTTTCCCACTGCCGGTTTGAAGTTCTTGCAGTTTTCACTGTAAAACCGAGTTGGAGCTAGTACCTTCCCATATATATGTATGGAGTGGAGTTTGCAACTAAAAAGAAACTTTGTGTTCCCAACAAGATATGTGAAGGACGGCTTTCACACACACTTATCTCTCAGAACTGAGCATGTGGAGAGACGTTCGTTCATCTAGCACAAAGGGAACGGTTTGCAGGAGAAACTTTTACTCTGGTTTCTCAGTCTGTTTCCTAGTGCCGGTTTGAAGTTCCTGCATTTTTAACTGTAAAACCGAGTTGGAGCTAGTACCTCCCCATATATATGTATGGAATGGAGTTGGCAAGTGAAAAGAAACTTTGTGTTCCCAACAAGCGAGGTGAAGGTCGGCTTTCACACGCACTTATTTCTCAGAACTGAGCATGTGGAGAGACGTTCGTTCATCTAGCACAAAGGGAACGGGTTGCAGGAGAAACTTATACTTTGGTTTCTCAGTCTGTTTCCTACTGCCGGTTTGAGGTTCCTGCAGTTTTCACTGTAAAACCGAGTTGGAGCTAGTAAATTCCCATATATATGTATGGAGTGTAGTTTACAACTAAAAAGAAACTTTGTGTTCCCAACAAGATATGTGAAGGACGGCTTTCACACACACTTATCTCTCAGAACTGATCATGTGGAGAGACGTTCGTTCATCTAGCACAAAGGAAACGGGTTGCAGGAGAAAATTTTACTCTGGTTTCAAAGTCTGTTTCCTAGTGCCGGTTTGAAGTTCCTGCAGTTTTCACTGTAAAACCGAGTTGGAGCTAGTACCTCCCCATATATATGTATGGAGTGGATTTTGCAAGTGAAAAGAAACTTTGTGTTCCCAACAAGCTAGGTGAAGGGCGGCTTTCACACACACTTATCTCTCAGAACTGAGCATGTGGAGAGACGTTCGTTCATCTAGCACAAAGGGAACGGGTTGCAGGAGAAACTTTTACTCTGGTTTCTCAGTCTGTTTCCTAGTGCTGGTATGAAGTTCCTGCAGTTTTCACTGTAAAACCGAGTTGGAGCTAGTACCTCCCCATATATATGTATGGAGTGGAGTTTCCAACTGAAAAGAAACTTTGTGTTCCGAACAAGCTAGGTGAAGGACGGCTTTCACACACACTTATCTCTCAGAACTGAGCATGTGGAGAGACGTTCGTTCATCTAGCACAAAGGGAACGGGTTGCAGGGAAACTTTTACTCTGCTTTCTCAGTCTGTTTCCCAGTGCTGTTTTGAAGTTCCTGCAGTTTTCACTGTAAAACCGATTTGGAGCTAGTACCTCCCCATATATATATGGAGTGGAGTTTGCTAGTGAAAAGAAACTTTGTGTTCCCAACAAGCTATGTGAAGGACGGCTTTCACACACACTTATCTCTCAGAATTGAGCATGTGGAGAGACGTTCGTTCATCTAGCACAAAGGGAACGGGTTGCAGGAGAAACTTTTACTCTGCTTTCTCAGTCTGTTTCCCTGTGCTGTTTTGAAGTTCCTGCAGTTTTCACTGTAAAACCGATTTGGAGCTAGTACCTCCCCATATATATGTATGGAGTGGAGTTTGCTAGTGAAAAGAAACTTTGTGTTCCCAACAAGCTATGTGAAGGACGGCTTTCACACACACTTATCTCTCAGAATTGAGCATGTGGAGAGACGTTCGTTCATCTAGCACATAGGGAACGGGTTGCAGGAGAAACTTTTACTCTGGTTTCTCAGTCTGTTTCCTAGTGCCGGTTTGAAGTTCCTGCAGTTTTCACTGTAAAACCGAGTTGGAGCTAGTACCTCCCCATATATATTTATGGCGTGGATTTTTCTAGTGAAAAGAAACATTGTGTTCCCAACAAGCTATGTGAAGGACGGCTTTCACACTCAATTATCTCTCAGAATTGAGCATGTGGAGAGACGTTCATTCATCTAGCACAAAGGGAACGGGTTGCAGGAGAAACTTTTACTCTGGATTATCAGTCTGCTTCCTAGTGCCGGTTTGAAGTTCCTGCAGTTTTCACTGTAAAACCGAGTTGGAGCTAGTACCTCCCCATATATATGTATGGAATGGAGTTGGCAAGTGAAAAGAAACTATGTGTTCCCAACAAGCGAGGTGAAGGTCGGCTTTCACACGCACTTATTTCTCAGAACTGAGCATGTGGAGAGACGTTCGTTCATCTAGCACAAAGGGAACGGGTTGCAGGAGAAACTTATACTTTGGTTTCTCAGTCTGTTTCCTACTGCCGGTTTGAGGTTCCTGCAGTTTTCACTGTAAATCCGAGTTGGAGCTAGTACCTCCCCATATATATGTATGGAGTGGAGTTTGCAACTGAAAAGAAACTTTGTGTTACCAACAAGCTAGGTAAAGGACGGCTTTCACACACACTTATCTCTCAGAACTGAGCATGTGGAGAGACGTTGTTCATTTAGCACAAAGGGAACGGGTTGCAGGGGAAACTTTTACTCTGGATTTTCAGTCTGTTTCCCACTGCCGGTTTGAAGTTCTTGCAGTTTTCACTGTAAAACCGAGTTGGAGCTAGTACCTTCCCATATATATGTATGGAGTGGAGTTTGCAACTAAAAAGAAACTTTGTGTTCCCAACAAGATATGTGAAGGACGGCTTTCACACAAACTTATCTCTCAGAACTGAGCATGTGGAGAGACGTTCGTTCATCTAGCACAAAGGGAACGGGTTGCAGGAGAAACTTTTACTCTGGTTTCTCAGTCTGTTTCCTAGTGCCGGTTTGAAGTTCCTGCATTTTTCACTGTAAAACCGAGTTGGAGCTAGTACCTCCCCATATATATGTATGGAATGGAGTTGGCAAGTGAAAAGAAACTTTGTGTTCCCAACAAGCGAGGTGAAGGTCGGCTTTCACACGCACTTATTTCTCAGAACTGAGCATGTGGAGAGACTTTCGTTCATCTAGCACAAAGGGAACGGGTTGCAGGAGAAACTTATACTTTGGTTTCTCAGTCTGTTTCCTACTGCCGGTTTGAGGTTCCTGCAGTTTTCACTGTAAAACCGAGTTGGAGCTAGTAAATTCCCATATATATGTATGGAGTGTAGTTTACAACTAAAAAGAAACTTTGTGTTCCCAACAAGATATGTGAAGGACGGCTTTCACACACACTTATCTCTCAGAACTGATCATGTGGAGAGACGTTCGTTCATCTAGCACAAAGGAAACGGGTTGCAGGAGAAAATTTTACTCTGGTTTCAAAGTCTGTTTCCTAGTGCCGGTTTGAAGTTCCTGCAGTTTTCACTGTAAAACCGAGTTGGAGCTAGTACCTCCCCATATATATGTATGGAGTGGATTTTGCAAGTGAAAAGAAACTTTGTGTTCCCAACAAGCTAGGTGAAGGGCGGCTTTCACACACACTTATCTCTCAGAACTGAGCATGTGGAGAGACGTTCGTTCATCTAGCACAAAGGGAACGGGTTGCAGGAGAAACTTTTACTCTGGTTTCTCAGTCTGTTTCCTAGTGCTGGTATGAAGTTCCTGCAGTTTTCACTGTAAAACCGAGTTGGAGCTAGTACCTCCCCATATATATGTATGGAGTGGAGTTTCCAACTGAAAAGAAACTTTGTGTTCCGAACAAGCTAGGTGAAGGACGGCTTTCACACACACTTATCTCTCAGAACTGAGCATGTGGAGAGACGTTCGTTCATCTAGCACAAAGGGAACGGGTTGCAGGGAAACTTTTACTCTGCTTTCTCAGTCTGTTTCCCAGTGCTGTTTTGAAGTCCCTGCAGTTTTCACTGTAAAACCGATTTGGAGCTAGTACCTCCCCATATATATATGGAGTGGAGTTTGCTAGTGAAAAGAAACTTTGTGTTCCCAACAAGCTATGTGAAGGACGGCTTTCACACACACTTATCTCTCAGAATTGAGCATGTGGAGAGACGTTCGTTCATCTAGCACATAGGGAACGGGTTGCAGGAGAAACTTTTACTCTGGTTTCTCAGTCTGTTTCCTAGTGCCGGTTTGAAGTTCCTGCATTTTTCACTGTAAAACCGAGTTGGAGCTGGTACCTCCCCATATATATGTATGGAATGGAGTTGGCAAGTGAAAAGAAACTTTGTGTTCCCAACAAGCGAGGTGAAGGTCGGCTTTCACACGCACTTATTTCTCAGAACTGAGCATGAGGAGAGACGTTCGTTCATCTAGCACAAAGGGAACGGGTTGCAGGAGAAACTTATACTTTGGTTTCTCAGTCTGTTTCCTACTGCCGGTTTGAGGTTCCTGCAGTTTTCACTGTAAAACCGAGTTGGAGCTAGTACCTCCCCATATATATGTATGGAAAGGAGTTGGCAAGTGAAAAGAAACTATGTGTTCCCAACAAGCGAGGTGAAGGTCGGCTTTCACACGCACTTATTTCTCAGAACTGAGCATGTGGAGAGACGTTCGTTCATCTAGCACAAAAGGAACGGGTTGCAGGAGAAACTTATACTTTGGTTTCTCAGTCTGTTTCCTACTGCCGGTTTGAGGTTCCTGCAGTTTTCACTGTAAAACCGAGTTGGAGCTAGTACCTCCCCATATATATGTATGGAGTGGAGTTTGCAACTGAAAAGAAACTTTGTGTTACCAACAAGCTAGGTAAAGGACGGCTTTCACACACACTTATCTCTCAGAACTGAGCATGTGGAGAGACGTTGTTCATCTAGCACAAAGGGAACGGGTTGCAGGAGAAACTTTTACTCTGGTTTCAAAGTCTTTTTCCTAATGCCGGGTTGAAGTTCCTGCAGTTTTCACTGTAAAACCGAGTTGGAGCTAGTACATCCCCATATATATGTATGGAGTGGATTTAGCAAGTGAAAAGAAACTTTGCGTTCCCAACAAGCTAGGTGAAGGACGGCTTTCACACACACTTATCTCTCAGAACTGAGCATGTGGAGAGACGTTCGTTCATCTAGCACAAAGGGAACGGGTTGCAGGAGAAATTTTCACTCTGGTTTCTCAGTCTGTTTCCTAGTGCTGGTATGAAGTTCCTGCAGTTTTCACTGTAAAATCGAGTTGGAGCTAGTACCTCCCCATATATATCTATGGAGTGGAGTTTCCAACTGAAAAGAAACTTTGTGTTCCCAACAAGCTAGGTGAAGGACGGCTTTCACACTCACACATCTCTCAGAATTGAGCATGTGGAGAGACGTTCGTTCATCTATCACAAAGGGAACGGGTTGCAGGAGAAACTTTTACTCTGGTTTCTCATTCTGTTTCCTAGTGCCGGTTTGAAGTTCCTGCAGTTTTCACTGTAAAACCGAGTTGGAGCTAGTACCTCCCCATATATATGTATGCAGTGGAGTTGGCAAGTGAAAAGAAACTATGTGTTCCCAACAAGCGAGGTGAAGGTCGGCTTTCACACGCACATATTTCTCAGAACTGAGCATGTGGAGAGACGTTCGTTAATCTAGCACAAAGGGAACGGGTTGCAGGAGAAACTTTTACTCTGTTTTCTCAGTCTGTTTACCAGTGCCGTTTTGAAGTTCCTGCAGTTTTCACTGTAAAACCGATTTGGAGCTAGTACCTACCCATATATATGTATGGAGTGGAGTTTGCAAGTGAAAAGGAACTTTGTGTTCCCAACAAGCTAGGTGAAGGACGGCTTTCACACACACTTATCTCTCAGAGTTGAGCATGTGGACAGACGTTCGTTCATCTAGCACAAAGGGAACGGGTTGCAGGAGAAACTTTTACTCTGGTTTCTCAGACTGTTTCCCACTGCCGGTTTGAAGTTCCTGCAGTTTTCACTGTAAAACCGAGTTGGAGCTAGTAACTTCCCATATATATGTATGGAGTGGAGTTTGCATCTAAAAAGAAACTTTGTGTTCCAAACAAGGTAGGTGAAGGACGGCTTTCACACACACTTATCTCTCAGAACTGAGCATGTGGAGAGACTTTCGTTCATCTAGCACAAAGGGAACGGGTTGCAGGAGAACCTTTTACTCTGGTTTCAAAGTCTGTTTCCTACTGCCGGGTGGAAGTTCTTGCAGTTTTCACTGTAAAACCGAGTTGGAGCTAGTACCTCCCCATATATATGTATGGAGTGGAGTTTGCAAGTGAAAAGAAACTTTGTGTTCCCAACAAGCTAGGTGAAGGAAGGCTTTCACACACACTTATCTCTCAGAACTGAGCATGTGGAGAGACGTTCGTTCATTTAGCACAACGGGAACGGGTGGCAGAAGAAAATTTTACTCTGGTTTCTCAGTCTGTTTCCAAGTGCCGGTTTGAAGTTCCTGCAGTTTTCACTGTAAAACCGAGTTGGAGCTAGTACATTCCCATATATATGTATGGAGTGGATTTTGCAAGTGAAAAGATACATTGTGTTCCCAACTAGCTAGGTGAAGGACGGCTTTAACACACACTTATCTCTCAGAACTGAGCATGTGGAGAGACGTTCGTTCATCTAGCACAAAGGGAACGGTTTGCAGGAGAAACTTTTACTCTGGTTTCTCAGTCTGTTTCCTAGTGCTGGTATGAAGTTCCTGCAGTTTTCACTGTAAAACCGAGTTGGAGCTAGTACCTCCCCATATATATGTATGGAGTGGAGTTTCCAACTGAAAAAAATCTTTGTGTTCCCAACAAGCTAGGTGAAGTACGGCTTTCACACACACTTATCTCTCAGAACTGAGCATGTGGAGAGACGTTCGTTCATCTAGCACAAAGGGAACGGGTTGCAGGAGAAACTTCTACTCTGTTTTCTCAGGCTGTTTCATAGTGCCGGGTTGAAGTTCCTGCAGTTTTCACTGTAAAACCGAGTTGGAGCTAGTACCACCCCATATATAACTATGGAGTGGAGTTTGCAAGTGAAAAGAAACTTTGTGTTCCCAACAAGCTAGGTGAAGTAAGGCTTTCACACACACTTATCTCTCAGAACTTAGCATGTGGAGAGACGTTCGTTCATTTAGCACAAAGGGAACGGGTGGCAGGGGAATATTTTACTCTGGTTTCTAATTCTGTTTTCAAGTGCCGGTTTGAAGTTCCTGCAGTTTTCACTGTAAAACAGAGTTGGAGCTAGTACATCCCCATATATATGTATGGAGTGGATTTTGCAAGTGAAAAAAAACTTTGTGTTCCCAACAAGCTAGGTGAAGTACGGCGTTCACACACACTTATCTCTCAGAACTTAGCATGTGGAGAGACGTTCGTTCATCTAGCACAAAGGGAACGGGTTGCAGGAGAAACTTTTACTCTGGTTTCTCAGTCTGTTTCCTAGTGCTGGTATGAAGTTCCTGCAGTTTTCACTGTAAAACCGAGTTGGAGTTAGTACCTCCCCATATATATGTATGGAGTGGAGTTTCCAAACTGAAAAGAAACTTTGTGTTCCCAACAAGCTAGGTGAAGGACGGCTTTCACACACACTTTTCTCTCAGAACTGAGCATGTGGAGAGACGTTCGTTCATCTAGCACAAAGGGAACGGGTTGCAGGAGAAACTTTACTCTGTTTTCTCAGTATGTTTCCCAGTGCCGTTTTGAAGTTCCTGCAGTTTTCACTGTAAAACAGATTTGGAGCTAGTACCTCCCCATATATATGTATGGAGTGGATTTTGCTAGTGAAAAGAAACTTTGTGTTCCCAACAAGCTAGGTGAAGGACGGCTTTCACACACACTTATCTCTCAGAATTGAGCATGTGGAGAGACGTTCGTTCATCTAGTACATAGGGAACGGTTTGTAGGATAAACTTTTACTCTGGTTTCTCAGTCTGTTTCCCACTGCCGGTTTGAAGTTCCTGCAGTTTTCACTGTAAAACCGAGTTGGAGCTAGTAACTTCCCATATATATGTATGGAGTGGAGGTTGCAACTAAAAAGAAACTTTGTGTTCCCAACAAGATAAGTGAAGGACGGCTTTCACACACACTTATCTCTCAGAACTGAGCATGTGGAGAGACGTTCGTTCATCTAGCACAAAGGGAACGGGTTGCAGGAGAACCTTTTACTCTGGTTTCAAAGTCTGTTTCCTACTGCCGGGTTGAAGTTCTTGCAGTTTTCACTGTAAAACCGAGTTGGAGCTAGTACCTCCCATATATATGTATGGAGTGGAGTTTGCAAGTGAAAAGAAACTTTGTGTTCCCAACAAGCTAGGTGAAGGAGGGCTTTCACACACACTTATCTCTCAGAACTGAGCATGTGGAGAGACGTTCGTTCATCTAGCACAAAGGGAACGGGTGACAGGAGAAAATTTTACTCTGGTTTCTCAGTCTGTTTCCAAGTGCCGGTTTGAAGTTCCTGCAGTTTTCACTGTAAAACCGAGTTGGAGCTAGTACATTCCCATATATATGTATGGAGTGGATTTTGCAAGTGAAAAGAAACTTTGTGTTCCCAACAAGCAAGGTGAAGAACGGCTTTAACACACACTTATCTCTCAGAACTGAGCATGTGGAGAGACTTTCGTTCATCTAGCACAAAGGGAACGGGTTGCAGGAGAAACTTTTACTCTGGTTTCTCAGTCTGTTTCCTAGTGCTGGTATGAAGTTCCTGCAGTTTTCACTGTAAAACCGAGTTGGAGCTAGTACCTCCCCATATATATGTATGGAGTGGAGTTTCCAACTGAAAAAAAACTTTGTGTTCCCAACAAGCTAGGTGAAGGACGGCTTTCACACACACTTATCTCTCAGAACTGAGCATGTGGAGAGACGTTCGTTCATCTAGCACAAAGGGAACGGGTTGCAGGAGAAACTTTTACTCTTTTTTCTCAGTCTGTTTCCCAGTGCCGTTTTGAAGTTCCTGCAGTTTTCACTGTAAAACCGATTTGGAGCTAGTACCTCCCCATATATATGTATGGAGTGGAGTTTGCTAGTGAAAAGAAACTTTGTGTTCCCAACAAGCTAGGTGAAGGACGGCTTTCACACACACTTATCTCTCAGAATTGAGCATGTGGAGAGACGTTCGTTCATCTAGCACAAAGGGAACGGGTTGCAGGAGAAACATTTACTCTGGTTTCTCAGTCTGTTTCCTAGTGCCGGTTTGAATTTCCTGCAGTTTTCACTGTAAAACCGAGTTGGAGCTTGTGCCTCCCCATATATATGTATGCAGTGGCGTTGGCAACTGAAAAGAAACTATGTGTTCCCAACAAGCTAGATGAAGTTCGGCTTTCACACACACTTATTTCTCAGAACTGAGCATGTGGAGAGACGTTCGTTCATCTAGAACAAAGGGAACTTGTTGCAGGAGAAACTTTTAGTCTGGTTTCTCTGTCTGTTTCCTACTGCCGGTTTGAAGTTCCTGCAGTTTTCACTGTAAAACCGAGTTGGAGCTAGTACCTCTCCATATATATGTATGGAGTGGAGTTGGCAATTTAAAAGAAACTTTGTGTTCCCAACAAGCAAGGTGAAGGACGGCTTTCACACACACTTATCTCTCAGAACTGAGCATGTGGAGAGACGTTCGTTCATCTAGCACAAAGGGAACGGGTTGCAGGGGAAACTTTTTCTCTGGTTTCTCAGTCTGTTTCCTAGTGCCGGTTTGAAGTTCCTGCAGTTTTGACTGTAAAACCGAGTTGGAGCTAGTACCTCCCCATATATAAGTATGGAGTTTAGTTTGCAAGTGAAAAGAAACTATGTGTTCCCAACAAGATTAGTGAAGGACGGCTTTCACAAACATTTATCTCTCAGAACTGAGCATGTGGAGATACTTTCGTTCATCTAGCACAAAGGGAACGGTTTGCAGGAGAAACTTTTACTCTAGTTTCTCAGTCTTTTTTCTAGTGCCGTTTTGATGTTCCTGCAGTTTTCACTGTAAAACCGAGTTGGAGCTAGTACCTCCCCATATATATGTATTTAGTGGAGTTTGCAAGTGTAAAGAACATTGTGTTCACAACAAGCTAGGTGAAGGACTTCTTTCACACACACTTATCTCTCAGAACTGAGCATGTGGATAGACGTTCGTTCATCTAGCACAAAGGGAACGGTTTGCAGGAGAAACTTTTACTCTGGTTTCTCAGTCTGTTTCCTAGTGCCGGTTTGAATTACCTGCAGTTTTCACTGTAAAACCGAGTTGGAGCTAGTACCTCCCCATATATATGTATGGAGTGGAGTTTGCAACTGCAAAGAAACTTTGTGTTCCCAACAAGCTAGGTAAAGGACGGCTTTCACACACACTTAACTCTCAGAACTGAGCATGTGGAGAGACGTTCGTTCATCTAGCACAAAGGGAACGCTTTGCAGGGGAAACTTTTACTCTGGATTCTCAGTCTGTTTCCTACTGCCGGTTTGAAGTTCCTGCAGTTTTCAGTGTAAAACCGAGTTGGAGCTAGTAACTTCCCATATATATGTATGAAGTGGAGATTGCAACTAAAAAGAAACTTTGTGTTCCCAACAAGATAGGTGATGGACGGCTTTCACACACACTTTTTCTCTCAGAACTGAGCATGTGGAGAGACGTTCGTTCATCTAGCACAAAGGGAACGGGTTGCAGGAGAAACTTTTACTCTGGTTTCTCAGTCTGTTTCCTAGTGCCGGTGTGAATTTCCTGCAGTTTTCACTGTAAAACCGAGTTGGAGCTAGTACCTCCCCTTATAAATGTATGGAGTGGATTTTGCAAGTGAAAAGAAACTTTGTGTTCCCAACAAACTAGGTGAAGGACGGCTTTCACACACACTTATCTCTCAGAACTGAGCATGTGGAGAGACGTTCGTTTATCTAGCACAAAGGGAACGGGTTGCAGGAGAAACTTTTACTCTGGTTTCTCAGTCTGTTTCCTAGTGCCGGTTTGAAGTTACTGCAGTTTTCATTGTAAAACCGAGTTGGAGCTAGTACCTCATCATATATATGTATGGAGTGAAGTTTGCAAGTGAAAAGAAACTTTGTTTTCCCAACAAGCTAGGTGAAGGACGGCTTTCACACACACTTATCTCTCAGAATTGAGCATGTGGAGAGACGTTCGTTCATCTAGCACAAAGGGAACGGGTTGCAGGAGAAATTTTACTCTAGTTTCTCAGTCTGTTTCCTACTGCCGGTTTGAAGTTCGTGCATTTTTCAGTGTAAAACCGAGTTGGAGCTAGTACCTCCCCATATATATGTATGGAGTGGAGTTTGCAAGTGAAAAAAAACTATGTGTTCCCAACAAGCTACGTTAAAGACGGCTTTCACACACACTTATCTCTCAGAACTGAGCATGTGGAGATACGTTCGTTCATCTAGCACAAAGTGAACGTGTTGCAGGAGAAACTTTTAGTCTGGTTTCTCAGTCTTTTCCTACTGCCGGTTTGAGGTTCCTGCAGTTTTCACTGTAAAACAGAGTTGCAGGTAGTACCTCCCCATATATATGTATGGATTGGAGTTTACAAGTGAAAAGAAACTATGTGTTCCCAACGAGCAAGTTGAAGTACGGCTTTCACACACAATTATCTCTCAGAACTGAGCATGTGGAGAGACGTTCGTTCATCTAGCACAAAGGGAACGGGTTGCAGGAGAAACTTCTACTCTGTTTTCTCAGGCTGTTTCATAGTGCCGGGTTGAAGTTCCTGCAGTTTTCACTGTAAAACCGAGTTGGAGCTAGTACCACCCCATATATAACTATGGAGTGGAGTTTGCAAGTGAAAAGAAACTTTGTGTTCCCAACAAGCTAGGTGAAGTAAGGCTTTCACACACACTTATCTCTCAGAACTTAGCATGTGGAGAGACGTTCGTTCATTTAGCACAAAGGGAACGGGTGGCAGGGGAATATTTTACTCTGGTTTCTAATTCTGTTTTCAAGTGCCGGTTTGAAGTTCCTGCAGTTTTCACTGTAAAACAGAGTTGGAGCTAGTACATCCCCATATATATGTATGGAGTGGATTTTGCAAGTGAAAAAAAACTTTGTGTTCCCAACAAGCTAGGTGAAGTACGGCGTTCACACACACTTATCTCTCAGAACTTAGCATGTGGAGAGACGTTCGTTCATCTAGCACAAAGGGAACGGGTTGCAGGAGAAACTTTTACTCTGGTTTCTCAGTCTGTTTCCTAGTGCTGGTATGAAGTTCCTGCAGTTTTCACTGTAAAACCGAGTTGGAGTTAGTACCTCCCCATATATATGTATGGAGTGGAGTTTCCAAACTGAAAAGAAACTTTGTGTTCCCAACAAGCTAGGTGAAGGACGGCTTTCACACACACTTTTCTCTCAGAACTGAGCATGTGGAGAGACGTTCGTTCATCTAGCACAAAGGGAACGGGTTGCAGGAGAAACTTTACTCTGTTTTCTCAGTATGTTTCCCAGTGCCGTTTTGAAGTTCCTGCAGTTTTCACTGTAAAACAGATTTGGAGCTAGTACCTCCCCATATATATGTATGGAGTGGATTTTGCTAGTGAAAAGAAACTTTGTGTTCCCAACAAGCTAGGTGAAGGACGGCTTTCACACACACTTATCTCTCAGAATTGAGCATGTGGAGAGACGTTCGTTCATCTAGTACATAGGGAACGGTTTGTAGGATAAACTTTTACTCTGGTTTCTCAGTCTGTTTCCCACTGCCGGTTTGAAGTTCCTGCAGTTTTCACTGTAAAACCGAGTTGGAGCTAGTAACTTCCCATATATATGTATGGAGTGGAGGTTGCAACTAAAAAGAAACTTTGTGTTCCCAACAAGATAAGTGAAGGACGGCTTTCACACACACTTATCTCTCAGAACTGAGCATGTGGAGAGACGTTCGTTCATCTAGCACAAAGGGAACGGGTTGCAGGAGAACCTTTTACTCTGGTTTCAAAGTCTGTTTCCTACTGCCGGGTTGAAGTTCTTGCAGTTTTCACTGTAAAACCGAGTTGGAGCTAGTACCTCCCATATATATGTATGGAGTGGAGTTTGCAAGTGAAAAGAAACTTTGTGTTCCTAACAAGCTAGGTGAAGGAGGGCTTTCACACACACTTATCTCTCAGAACTGAGCATGTGGAGAGACGTTCGTTCATCTAGCACAAAGGGAACGGGTGACAGGAGAAAATTTTACTCTGGTTTCTCAGTCTGTTTCCAAGTGCCGGTTTGAAGTTCCTGCAGTTTTCACTGTAAAACCGAGTTGGAGCTAGTACATTCCCATATATATGTATGGAGTGGATTTTGCAAGTGAAAAGAAACTTTGTGTTCCCAACAAGCAAGGTGAAGAACGGCTTTAACACACACTTATCTCTCAGAACTGAGCATGTGGAGAGACTTTCGTTCATCTAGCACAAAGGGAACGGGTTGCAGGAGAAACTTTTACTCTGGTTTCTCAGTCTGTTTCCTAGTGCTGGTATGAAGTTCCTGCAGTTTTCACTGTAAAACCGAGTTGGAGCTAGTACCTCCCCATATATATGTATGGAGTGGAGTTTCCAACTGAAAAAAAACTTTGTGTTCCCAACAAGCTAGGTGAAGGACGGCTTTCACACACACTTATCTCTCAGAACTGAGCATGTGGAGAGACGTTCGTTCATCTAGCACAAAGGGAACGGGTTGCAGGAGAAACTTTTACTCTTTTTTCTCAGTCTGTTTCCCAGTGCCGTTTTGAAGTTCCTGCAGTTTTCACTGTAAAACCGATTTGGAGCTAGTACCTCCCCATATATATGTATGGAGTGGAGTTTGCTAGTGAAAAGAAACTTTGTGTTCCCAACAAGCTAGGTGAAGGACGGCTTTCACACACACTTATCTCTCAGAATTGAGCATGTGGAGAGACGTTCGTTCATCTAGCACAAAGGGAACGGGTTGCAGGAGAAACATTTACTCTGGTTTCTCAGTCTGTTTCCTAGTGCCGGTTTGAATTTCCTGCAGTTTTCACTGTAAAACCGAGTTGGAGCTTGTGCCTCCCCATATATATGTATGCAGTGGCGTTGGCAACTGAAAAGAAACTATGTGTTCCCAACAAGCTAGATGAAGTTCGGCTTTCACACACACTTATTTCTCAGAACTGAGCATGTGGAGAGACGTTCGTTCATCTAGAACAAAGGGAACTTGTTGCAGGAGAAACTTTTAGTCTGGTTTCTCTGTCTGTTTCCTACTGCCGGTTTGAAGTTCCTGCAGTTTTCACTGTAAAACCGAGTTGGAGCTAGTACCTCTCCATATATATGTATGGAGTGGAGTTGGCAATTTAAAAGAAACTTTGTGTTCCCAACAAGCAAGGTGAAGGACGGCTTTCACACACACTTATCTCTCAGAACTGAGCATGTGGAGAGACGTTCGTTCATCTAGCACAAAGGGAACGGGTTGCAGGGGAAACTTTTTCTCTGGTTTCTCAGTCTGTTTCCTAGTGCCGGTTTGAAGTTCCTGCAGTTTTGACTGTAAAACCGAGTTGGAGCTAGTACCTCCCCATATATAAGTATGGAGTTTAGTTTGCAAGTGAAAAGAAACTATGTGTTCCCAACAAGATTAGTGAAGGACGGCTTTCACAAACATTTATCTCTCAGAACTGAGCATGTGGAGATACTTTCGTTCATCTAGCACAAAGGGAACGGTTTGCAGGAGAAACTTTTACTCTAGTTTCTCAGTCTTTTTTCTAGTGCCGTTTTGATGTTCCTGCAGTTTTCACTGTAAAACCGAGTTGGAGCTAGTACCTCCCCATATATATGTATTTAGTGGAGTTTGCAAGTGTAAAGAACATTGTGTTCACAACAAGCTAGGTGAAGGACTTCTTTCACACACACTTATCTCTCAGAACTGAGCATGTGGATAGACGTTCGTTCATCTAGCACAAAGGGAACGGTTTGCAGGAGAAACTTTTACTCTGGTTTCTCAGTCTGTTTCCTAGTGCCGGTTTGAATTACCTGCAGTTTTCACTGTAAAACCGAGTTGGAGCTAGTACCTCCCCATATATATGTATGGAGTGGAGTTTGCAACTGCAAAGAAACTTTGTGTTCCCAACAAGCTAGGTAAAGGACGGCTTTCACACACACTTAACTCTCAGAACTGAGCATGTGGAGAGACGTTCGTTCATCTAGCACAAAGGGAACGCTTTGCAGGGGAAACTTTTACTCTGGATTCTCAGTCTGTTTCCTACTGCCGGTTTGAAGTTCCTGCAGTTTTCAGTGTAAAACCGAGTTGGAGCTAGTAACTTCCCATATATATGTATGAAGTGGAGATTGCAACTAAAAAGAAACTTTGTGTTCCCAACAAGATAGGTGATGGACGGCTTTCACACACACTTTTTCTCTCAGAACTGAGCATGTGGAGAGACGTTCGTTCATCTAGCACAAAGGGAACGGGTTGCAGGAGAAACTTTTACTCTGGTTTCTCAGTCTGTTTCCTAGTGCCGGTGTGAATTTCCTGCAGTTTTCACTGTAAAACCGAGTTGGAGCTAGTACCTCCCCTTATAAATGTATGGAGTGGATTTTGCAAGTGAAAAGAAACTTTGTGTTCCCAACAAACTAGGTGAAGGACGGCTTTCACACACACTTATCTCTCAGAACTGAGCATGTGGAGAGACGTTCGTTTATCTAGCACAAAGGGAACGGGTTGCAGGAGAAACTTTTACTCTGGTTTCTCAGTCTGTTTCCTAGTGCCGGTTTGAAGTTACTGCAGTTTTCATTGTAAAACCGAGTTGGAGCTAGTACCTCATCATATATATGTATGGAGTGAAGTTTGCAAGTGAAAAGAAACTTTGTTTTCCCAACAAGCTAGGTGAAGGACGGCTTTCACACACACTTATCTCTCAGAATTGAGCATGTGGAGAGACGTTCGTTCATCTAGCACAAAGGGAACGGGTTGCAGGAGAAATTTTACTCTAGTTTCTCAGTCTGTTTCCTACTGCCGGTTTGAAGTTCGTGCATTTTTCAGTGTAAAACCGAGTTGGAGCTAGTACCTCCCCATATATATGTATGGAGTGGAGTTTGCAAGTGAAAAAAAACTATGTGTTCCCAACAAGCTACGTTAAAGACGGCTTTCACACACACTTATCTCTCAGAACTGAGCATGTGGAGATACGTTCGTTCATCTAGCACAAAGTGAACGTGTTGCAGGAGAAACTTTTAGTCTGGTTTCTCAGTCTTTTCCTACTGCCGGTTTGAGGTTCCTGCAGTTTTCACTGTAAAACAGAGTTGGAGGTAGTACCTCCCCATATATATGTATGGATTGGAGTTTACAAGTGAAAAGAAACTATGTGTTCCCAACGAGCAAGTTGAAGTACGGCTTTCACACACAATTATCTCTCAGAATTGAGCATGTGGAGAGACGTTCGTTCATCTAGCACAAAGGGAACGGGTTGCAGGAGAAACTTTTACTCTGGTTTCTCAGTCTGTTTCCTAGTGCCGGTTTGAAGTTCCTGCAGTTTTCACTGTAAAACCGATTTGGAGCTAGTACCTCCCCATATATATGTATGGAGTGGAGTTGGCAAGTGAAAAGAAACTATGTGTTCCCAACAAGCTACGTTAAAGCCGGCTTTCACACACAATTATCTCTCAGAACTGAGCATGAGGAGATACGTTCGTTCATCTAGCACAAAGGGAACTGGTTGCAGGAGAAACTTTTAGTCTGGTTTCTCAGTCTGTTTCCTACTGCCGGTTTGAGGTTCCTGCAGTTTTCACTGTAAAACAGATTTGGAGCTAGTACCTCCCCATATATATGTATGGAGTGGAGTTTACAAGTGATAAGAAACTATGTGTTCCCAACGAGCAAGTTGAAGTACGGCTTTCACACACACTTATCTCTCAGAACTGAGCATGAGGAGATACGTTCGTTCATCTAGCACAAAGGGAACGTGTTGCAGGAGAAACTTTTACTCTGGTTTCTCAGTCTGTTTCCTAGTGCCAGTTTGAAGTTCCTGCATTTTTCACTTTAAAACCGAGTTGGAGCTAGTACCTCCCCATATATATGTATGGAGTGGAGTTTTCAATTGAAAAGATACATTGTGTTCCCAACAAGCTAGGTGAAGGACTGCTTTCACACACACTTATCCCTCAGAACTGAGCATTTGGAGAGACGTTCGTTCATCTAGCACAAAGGGAACGGGTTGCAGGAAAAACTTTTACTCTGTTTTCTCAGTCTGTTTCCTAGTGCCGGTTTGAAGTTTCTGCTATTTTCACTGTAAATCAGAGTTGGAGCTAGTACCACCCCATATATATATATGGTGTGGAGTTTGCAAGTGAAAAGGAACTTTGTGTTCCCAACAAGCTAGGTGAAGGACGGCTTTCACACACACTTATCTCTCAGAATTGAGCATGTGGAGAGACGTTCTTTCACCTAGCACAAAGTGAACGGGTTGCAGGAGAAACTTTAACTCTGGTTTCTCAGTCTGTTTCCTACTGCCGGTTTGAAGTTCCTGCAGTTTTCAGTGTAAAACCGAGTTGGAGCTAGTACCTCCCCATATATATGTAAGGAGTGGAGTTTGCAAGTGAAAAGAAACTATGTGTTCCCAACAAGCTACGTTAAAGACGGCTTTCACACACACTTATCTCTCAGAACTGAGCATGTGGAGATACGTTCGTTCATCTAGCACAAAGGGAACGTGTTGCAGGAGAAACTTTTAGTCTGGTTTCTCAGTCTGTTTCCTACTGCCGGTTTGAGGTTCCTGCAGTTTTCACTGTAAAACAGAGTTGGGGATAGTACCTCCCCATATATATGTATGGAGTTTAGTTTGCAAGTGAAAAGAAACTATGTGTTCCCAACAAGATTAGTGAAGGACGGCTTTCACAAACACTTATCTCTCAGAACTGAGCATGTGGAGATACTTTCGTTCATCTAGCAAAAAGGAAACGGTTTGCAGGAGAAACTTTTACTCTGGTTTCTCAGTCTTTTTCCTAGGGCCGTTTTGATGTTCCTGCAGTTTTCACTGTAAAACCGAGTTGGAGCTAGTACCTCCCCATATATATGTATTTAGTGGAGATTGCAAGTGTAAAGAACATTGTGTTCACAACAAGCTAGGTGAAGGACGTCTTTCACACACACTTATCTCTCAGAACTGAGCATGTGGATAGACGTTCGTTCATCTAGCACAAAGGGAACGGTTTGCAGGAGAAACTTTTACTCTGGTTTCTCAGTCTGTTTCCTAGTGCCGGTTTGAATTACCTGCAGTTTTCACTGTAAAACCGAGTTGGAGCTAGTACCTCCCCATATATATGTATGGAGTGGAGTTTGCAACTGAAAAGAAACTTTGTGTTCCCAACAAGCTAGGTAAAGGACGGCTTTCACACACACTTAACTCTCAGAACTGAGCATGTGGAGAGACGTTCGTTCATCTAGCACAAAGGGAACGGGTTGCAGGGGAAACTTTTACTCTGGATTCTCAGTCTGTTTCCTACTGCCGGTTTGAAGTTCCTGCAGTTTTCAGTGTAAAACCGAGTTGGAGCTAGTAACTTCCCATATATATGTATGAAGTGGAGTTTGCAACTAAAAAGAAACTTTGTGTTCCCAACAAGATAGGTGAAGGAAGGCTTTCACACACACTTTTTCTCTCAGAACTGAGCATGTGGAGAGACGTTCGTTCATCTAGCACAAAGGGAACGGGTTGCAGGAGAAACTTTTACTCTGGTTTCAAAGTTTGTTTCCTACTGCCGGGTTGAAGTTCCTGCAGTTTTCACTGTAAAACCGAGTTGGAGCTAGTACCTCCCCATATATATGTATGGAGTGGAGTTTGCAAGTGAAAAGAAACTTTGTGTTCCCAACAAGCTAGGTGAAGGACTGCTTTCACACACACTTATCTCTCAGAATTGAGCATGTGGAGAGACGTTCGTTCATCTAGCACAAAGGGAACGGGTTGCAGGAGAAACTTTTACTCTGGTTTCTCAGTCTGTTTCCTACTGCCGGTTTGAGGTTCCTGCAGTTTTCACTGTAAAACAGAGTTGGAGCTAGTACCTCCCCATATATATGTATGGAGTGGAGTTTACAAGTGATAAGAAACTATGTGTTCCCAACGAACAAGTTGAAGTACGGCTTTCACACACACTTATCTCTCAGAACTGAGCATGTGGAGATACGTTCGTTCATCTAGTACAAAGGGAACGGGTTGCAGGAGAAACTTTTACTCTGGTTTCTCAGTCTGTTTACTAGTGCCGGTTTGAAGTTCCTGCATTTTTCACTTTAAAACCGAGTTGGAGCTAGTACCTCCCCATATATATGTATGGAGTGGATTTTTCAATTGAAAAGATACATTGTGTTCCCAACAAGCTAGGTGAAGGACTGCTTTCACACACACTTATCTCTCAGAACTGAGCATTTGGAGAGACGTTCGTTCATCTAGCACAAAGGGAACGGGTTGCAGGAAAAACTTTTACTCTGTTTTCTCAGTCTGTTTCCTAGTGCCGGTTTGAAGTTTCTGCAATTTTCACTGTAAATCAGAGTTGGAGCTAGTACCACCCCATATATATATATGGTGTGGAGTTTGCAAGTGAAAAGAAACTTTGTGTTCCCAACAAGCTAGGTGAAGGACGGCTTTCACACACACTTATCTCTCAGAATTGAGCATGTGGAGAGACGTTCTTTCACCTAGCAAAAAGTGAACGGGTTGCAGGAGAAACTTTAACTCTGGTTTCTCAGTCTGTTTCCTACTGCCGGTTTGAAGTTCCTGCAGTTTTCAGTGTAAAACCGAGTTGGAGCTAGTACCTCCCCATATATATGTATGGAGTGGAGTTTGCAAGTGAAAAGAAACTATGTGTTCCCAACAAGCTACGTTAAAGACGGCTTTCACACACACTTATCTCTCAGAACTGAGCATGTGGAGATACGTTCGTTCATCTAGCACAAAGGGAACGTGTTGCAGGAGAAACTTTTAGTCTGGTTTCTCAGTCTGTTTCCTACTGCCGGTTTGAGGTTCCTGCAGTTTTCACTGTAAAACAGATTTGGAGCTAGTACCTCCCCATATATATGTATGGATTGGAGTTTACAAGTGTAAAGAAACTATGTGTTCCCAACGAGCAAGTTGAAGTACGCCTTTTACACACACTTATCTCTCAGAATTGAGCATGTGGAGAGACGTTCGTTCATCTAGCACAAAGGGAACGGGTTGCAGGAGAAACTTTTACTCTGGTTTCTCAGTCTGTTTCCTAGTGCCGGTTTGAAGTTCCTGCAGTTTTCACTGTAAAACCGAGTTGGAGCTAGTACCTCCCCATATATATGTATGGAGTGGAGTTGGCAAGTGAAAAGAAACTATGTGTTCCCAACAAGCTACGTTAAAGACGGCTTTCACACAGACTTATCTCTCAGAACTGAGCATGTGGAGATACGTTCGTTCATCTAGCACAAAGGGAACGTGTTGCAGGAGAAACTTTTAGTCTGGTTTCTCAGTCTGTTTCCTACTGCCGGTTTGAGTTTCCTGCAGTTTTCACTGTAAAACAGAGTTGGAGCTAGTACCTCCCCATATATATGTATGGATTGGAGTTTACAAGTGAAAAGAAACTAAGTGTTCCCAACGAGCAAGTTGAAGTACGGCTTTCACACACACTTATCTCTCAGAACTGAGCATGTGGAGATACGTTCGTTCATCTAGCACAAAGGGAACGGGTTGCAGGAGAAACTTTTACTCTGGTTTCTCAGTCTGTTTACTTGTGCCGGTTTGAAGTTCCTGCATTTTTCACTGTAAAACCGAGTTGGAGCTAGTACCTCCCCATATATATGTATGGAGTGGACTTTGCAAATGAAAAGAATCTATTTGTTCCCAACAAGCTAGGTGAAGGAAGGCTTTCACACACACTTATGTCTCAGAACTGAGCATGTGGAGAGACGTTCGTTCATCTAGCACAAAGGGAACGGGTTGCAGGAGAAACTTTAACTCTGGTTTCTCAGTCTGTTTCCTACTGCCGGTTTGAAGTTCCTGCAGTTTTCACTGTACATTCGAGTTGGAGCTAGTAACTCCCCATATATATTTATGGAGTGGAGTTGGCAAGTTAAAAGGAACTTTGTGTTCCCAACAAGCTATGTGAAGGACGGCTTTCACACACACTTATCTCTCAGAACTGAGCATGTGGAGAGACGTTCGTTCATCTAGCACAAATGGAACGGGTTGCTGGAGAAACTTTTCTCTGGTTTGTCAGTCTGTTTCCTATTGCCGGTTTGAATTTCCTGCAGTTTTCACTGTAAAACCGAGTTGGAGCTAGTACCTACCCATATATATGTGTGGAGTGGAGTTTGCAAGTGAAAAGAAACTTTGTGTTCCCAACAAGCTAGGTGAAGGACGGCTTTCACACACACTTATCTCTCAGAACTGAGCAGGTGGAGAGACGTTCGTTCATCTAGCACAAAGGGAACGCGTTGCAGGAGAAACTTTTACTCTGGTTTCTCAGTCTGTTTCCAAGTGCCGGTTCGAAGTTCCTGCAGTTTTCACTGTAAAACTGAGTTGGAGCTAGTACCTCCCCATATATATTTTTGGAGTGGATTTTTCAAGTGAAAAGGAACTTTTTGTTCCCAAAAAGCTAGGTGAAGTACGGCTTTCACACACATTAAATCTCAGAAGTGAGCATGTGGAGAGACGTTCGTTCATCTAGCACAAAGGGAACGGGTTGCAGGAGAAACTTTTACTCTGGTTTTTAAGTCTGTTTCCTAGTGCCGGTTTGAAGTTCCTGCAGTTTTCACTGTAAAACCGAGTTGGAGCTAGTACCTACCCATATATATCTATGGAGTGGATTTTGCAAGTGAAAAGAATCTTTGTGTTCCCAACAAGCGAGGTGAAGGACGGCTTTCACACACACTTATCTTTCAGAACTGAGCATGTGGAGAGACGTTCGTTCATCTAGCACAAAGGGAACTGGTTGAAGGAGAAACTTTTACTCTGGTTTCTCAGTCTGTTTCCCAGTGCCGGTTTGAAGTTAATGCAGTTTTCACTGTAAAACCGAGTTGGAGCTATTACCTACCCGTATATATTTATGGAGTGGAGTTTGCAACTGAAAAGAAACTTTGTGTTCCCAACAAGCTAGGTGAAGAACGGCTTTCACACACACTTATCTCTCAGAAATGAGCATGTGGAGGGACGTTCGTTCATCTAGCACAAAGGGAAAGGTTTGCAGGAGAAACTTTTACTCTGGTTTCTCAGTCTGTTTCCAAGTGCCGGTTTGAAGTTCCTGCAGTTTTCACTGTAAAACCGAGTTGGAGCTAGTACCTCCCCATATATATTTAGGAGAGGATTTTTCAAGTGAAAAGAAACTTTGTGTTCACAACAATCTAGGTGAAGGACGGCTTTCACACACATTAACTATCAGAAGTGAGCATGTGGAGAGACGTTCGTTCATCTAGCACAAAGGGAACGGGTTGCAGGAGAAACAATTACTCTGGTTTCTCATTCTGTTTCCTAGTGCCGGTGTGAAGTTCCTGCAGTTTTTACTGTAAAACCGAGTTGGAGCTAGTACCTCCCCATATATATGTATGGAGTGGATTTTGCAAGTGAAAAGAAAATTTGTGTTCCCAACAAGCTAGGAGAAGGACGGCTTTCACACACACTTATCTCTCAGAAGTGAGCATGTGGAGAGACGTTCGTTCATCTAGCAAAATGGGAACGGGTTGCAGGAGAAACTTTTACTATGGTTTCTCAGTCTGTTTCCTAGTGAAGGTTTGAAGTTCCTGCAGTTTTCACTGTAAAACAAAGTTGGAGCTAGTACCTCCCCATATATATGTATGGAGTGGAGTTTTCAAGTGAAATGATACATTGTGTTCCCAACAAGCAAGGTGAAGGATGGCTTTCACACACACTTATCTCTCAGAACTGAGCATTTGGAGAGACGTTCGTTCATCTAGCACAAAGGGAACGGGTTGCAGGAGAAACTTTTACTCTGATTTCTCAGTCTGTTTCCTAGTGCCGGTTTGAAGTTTCTGCACTTTTCACTGTAAAACAGATTTGGAGCTAGTACCTCCCCATATATATGTATGGATGTGAGTTTGCAAGTAAAAAGAAACTGTGTGTTCCCAAGAAGCTAGGTGAAGGACGGCTTTCACACACACTTATCTCTCAGAATTGAGCATGTGGAGAGACGTTCGTTCATCTAGCACAAAGTGAACTTGTTGAAGGTGAACTTTTACTCTGGATTCTCTGTCTGTTTCCTAGTGCCGGTTTGTAGTTCCTGCAGTTTTCACTGTACATTCGAGTTGGAGCTAGTACCTCCCCATATATATGTATGGAGTGGAGTTGGCAAGTTAAAAGAAACTTTGTGTTCCCAACAAGCTAGGTGAAGGACGGCTTTCACACACACTTATCTCTCAGAACTGAGCATGTGGAGATACGTTCGTTCATCTAGCACAAAGGGAACGGGTTGCAGGAGAAACTTTTACTCTGGTTTCTCAGTCTGTTTACTTGTGCCGGTTTGAAGTTCCTGCATTTTTCACTGTAAAACCGAGTTGGAGCTAGTACCTCCCCATATATATGTATGGAGTGGACTTTGCAAATGAAAAGAATCTATTTGTTCCCAACAAGCTAGGTGAAGGAAGGCTTTCACACACACTTATGTCTCAGAACTGAGCATGTGGAGAGACGTTCGTTCATCTAGCACAAAGGGAACGGGTTGCAGGAGAAACTTTAACTCTGGTTTCTCAGTCTGTTTCCTACTGCCGGTTTGAAGTTCCTGCAGTTTTCACTGTACATTCGAGTTGGAGCTAGTAACTCCCCATATATATTTATGGAGTGGAGTTGGCAAGTTAAAAGGAACTTTGTGTTCCCAACAAGCTAGGTGAAGGACGGCTTTCACACACACTTATCTCTCAGAACTGAGCATGTGGAGAGACGTTCGTTCATCTAGCACAAATGGAACGGGTTGCTGGAGAAACTTTTCTCTGGTTTGTCAGTCTGTTTCCTATTGCCGGTTTGAATTTCCTGCAGTTTTCACTGTAAAACCGAGTTGGAGCTAGTACCTACCCATATATATGTGTGGAGTGGAGTTTGCAAGTGAAAAGAAACTTTGTGTTCCCAACAAGCTAGGTGAAGGACGGCTTTCACACACACTTATCTCTCAGAACTGAGCAGGTGGAGAGACGTTCGTTCATCTAGCACAAAGGGAACGCGTTGCAGGAGAAACTTTTACTCTGGTTTCTCAGTCTGTTTCCAAGTGCCGGTTCGAAGTTCCTGCAGTTTTCACTGTAAAACTGAGTTGGAGCTAGTACCTCCCCATATATATTTTTGGAGTGGATTTTTCAAGTGAAAAGGAACTTTTTGTTCCCAAAAAGCTAGGTGAAGTACGGCTTTCACACACATTAAATCTCAGAAGTGAGCATGTGGAGAGACGTTCGTTCATCTAGCACAAAGGGAACGGGTTGCAGGAGAAACTTTTACTCTGGTTTTTAAGTCTGTTTCCTAGTGCCGGTTTGAAGTTCCTGCAGTTTTCACTGTAAAACCGAGTTGGAGCTAGTACCTACCCATATATATCTATGGAGTGGATTTTGCAAGTGAAAAGAATCTTTGTGTTCCCAACAAGCGAGGTGAAGGACGGCTTTCACACACACTTATCTTTCAGAACTGAGCATGTGGAGAGACGTTCGTTCATCTAGCACAAAGGGAACTGGTTGAAGGAGAAACTTTTACTCTGGTTTCTCAGTCTGTTTCCCAGTGCCGGTTTGAAGTTAATGCAGTTTTCACTGTAAAACCGAGTTGGAGCTATTACCTACCCGTATATATTTATGGAGTGGAGTTTGCAACTGAAAAGAAACTTTGTGTTCCCAACAAGCTAGGTGAAGAACGGCTTTCACACACACTTATCTCTCAGAAATGAGCATGTGGAGGGACGTTCGTTCATCTAGCACAAAGGGAAAGGTTTGCAGGAGAAACTTTTACTCTGGTTTCTCAGTCTGTTTCCAAGTGCCGGTTTGAAGTTCCTGCAGTTTTCACTGTAAAACCGAGTTGGAGCTAGTACCTCCCCATATATATTTAGGAGAGGATTTTTCAAGTGAAAAGAAACTTTGTGTTCACAACAATCTAGGTGAAGGACGGCTTTCACACACATTAACTATCAGAAGTGAGCATGTGGAGAGACGTTCGTTCATCTAGCACAAAGGGAACGGGTTGCAGGAGAAACAATTACTCTGGTTTCTCATTCTGTTTCCTAGTGCCGGTGTGAAGTTCCTGCAGTTTTTACTGTAAAACCGAGTTGGAGCTAGTACCTCCCCATATATATGTATGGAGTGGATTTTGCAAGTGAAAAGAAAATTTGTGTTCCCAACAAGCTAGGAGAAGGACGGCTTTCACACACACTTATCTCTCAGAAGTGAGCATGTGGAGAGACGTTCGTTCATCTAGCAAAATGGGAACGGGTTGCAGGAGAAACTTTTACTATGGTTTCTCAGTCTGTTTCCTAGTGAAGGTTTGAAGTTCCTGCAGTTTTCACTGTAAAACAAAGTTGGAGCTAGTACCTCCCCATATATATGTATGGAGTGGAGTTTTCAAGTGAAATGATACATTGTGTTCCCAACAAGCAAGGTGAAGGATGGCTTTCACACACACTTATCTCTCAGAACTGAGCATTTGGAGAGACGTTCGTTCATCTAGCACAAAGGGAACGGGTTGCAGGAGAAACTTTTACTCTGATTTCTCAGTCTGTTTCCTAGTGCCGGTTTGAAGTTTCTGCACTTTTCACTGTAAAACAGATTTGGAGCTAGTACCTCCCCATATATATGTATGGATGTGAGTTTGCAAGTAAAAAGAAACTGTGTGTTCCCAACAAGCTAGGTGAAGGACGGCTTTCACACACACTTATCTCTCAGAATTGAGCATGTGGAGAGACGTTCGTTCATCTAGCACAAAGTGAACTTGTTGAAGGTGAACTTTTACTCTGGATTCTCTGTCTGTTTCCTAGTGCCGGTTTGTAGTTCCTGCAGTTTTCACTGTACATTCGAGTTGGAGCTAGTACCTCCCCATATATATGTATGGAGTGGAGTTGGCAAGTTAAAAGAAACTTTGTGTTCCCAACAAGCTAGGTGAAGGACGGCTTTCACACACACTTATCTCGCAGAACTGAGCATGTGGAGAGACGTTCGTTCATCTAGCACAAAGGGAACGGGTTGCAGGGGAAATTTTACTCTGGTTTCTCAGTCTGTTTCCTAGTGCCGGTTTGAAGTTCCTGCAGTTTTCACTGTAAAACCGAGTTGGAGCTAGTACCTCCCCATATATATGTATGGAGTGGAGTTTGCAAGTGAAAAGAAACTTTGTGTTCCCAACAAGGTAGTTGAAGGACGGCTTTCACACACAATTATCTCTCAGAACTGAGCATGTGGAGAGACGTTCGTTCATCTAGCACAAAGGGAACGGGTTGCAGGGAAACTTTTACTCTGGTTTCTCAGTCTGTTTCCAAGTGCCGGTTTGAAGTTCCTGCAGTTTTCACTGTAAAACCGAGTTGGAGCTAGTACCTCCCCATATATATTTATGGAGTGGATTTTTCAAGAGAAAAGAAACTTTGTGTTCCCAGCAAGCTAGGTGAAGAACGGCTTTCACACACACTTATCTCTCAGAACTGAGCATGTGGATAGACGTTCGTTCATCTAGCACAAAGGGAACGGTTTGCAGGAGAAACTTTTACTCTGGTTTCTCAGTCTGTTTCCTAGTGCCGGTTTGAAGTTCCTGCAGTTTTCACTGTAAAACCGTTTTGGAGCTAGTACCTCCCCATATATATTTATGGAGTGGAGTTTGCAAGTGAAAATAAACTTTGTGTTCCCAACAAGCTAGATGAAGGACGGCTTTCACACACAATTATCTCTCAGAATTGAGCATGTGGAGAGACGTTCGTTCATCTAGCACAAAGGGATCGGGTTGCAGGAGAAACTTTTACTCTAGTTTCTCAGTCTGTTTCCTAGTGCAGTTTGAAATTCCTGCAGTTTTCACTGTAAAACCGAGTTGGAGCTAGTACCTACCCATTTATAAGTATAGAGTGGAGTTGGGATGTTAAAAGAAACTATGTGTTCCCAATAAGCTAGGTGAAGGACGGCTTTCACACACACATATCTCTCAGAAGTGAGCATGTGGAGAGACTTTCGTTCATCTAGCACAAAAGGAACGGGTTACAGGAGAAACTTTTACTCTGGTTTCTCAGTCTGTTTCCTAGTGCCGGTTTGAAGTTTCTGCACTTTTCACTGTAAAACAGATTTGGAGCTAGTACCTCCCCATATATATGTATGGATGTGAGTTTGCAAGTAAAAAGAAACTTTGTGTTCCCAACAAGCTAGGTGAAGGACGGCTTTCACACACACTTATCTCTCAGAATTGAGCATGTGGAGAGACGTTCGTTCATCTAGCACAAAGTGAACTTGTTGCAGGGTGAACTTTTACTCTGGATTCTCTGTCTGTTTCCTAGTGCCGGTTTGTAGTTCCTGCAGTTTTCACTGTACATTCGAGTTGGAGCTAGTACCTCCCCATATATATGTATGGAGTGGAGTTGGCAAGTTAAAAGAAACTTTGTGTTCCCAACAAGCTAGGTGAAGGACGGCTTTCACACACACTTATCTCTCAGAACTGAGCATGTGGAGAAACGTTCGTTCATCTAGCACAAAGGGAACGGGTTGCAGGGGAAATTTTACTCTGGTTTCTCAGTCTGTTTCCTAGTGCCGGTTTGAAGTTCCTGCAGTTTTCACTGTAAAACCGAGTTGGAGCTAGTACCTCCCTATATATATGTATGGAGTGGAGTTTGCAAGTGAAAATAAACTTTGTGTTCCCAACAAGCTAGATGAAGGTCGGCTTTCACACACAATTATCTCTCAGAATTGAGCATGTGGAGAGACGTTCGTTCATCTAGCACAAAGGGAACGGGTTGCAGGAGAAACTTTTACTCTAGTTTCTCAGTCTGTTTCCTAGTGCGGTTTGAAGTTCCTGCAGTTTTCACTGTAAATCCGATTTGGTGCTAGTACCTCCCCATATATATGTATGGAGTGGAGTTTGCAACTGAAAGAAACTTTGTGTTCCCAACAAGCTAGGTGAAGAACGGCTTTCACACACAATTATCTCTCAGAACTGAGCATGTGGAGAGACGTTCGTTCATCTAGCACAAAGGGAACGGGTTGCAGGAGAAACTTTTACTCTGGTTTGTCAGTCTGTTTCCTAGTGCCGGTTTGAAGTCCCTGCAGTTTTCACTGTAAAACCGAGTTGGAGCTAGTACCTACCCATTTATATGTATAGAGTGGAGTTGGGATGTTAAAAGAAACTATGTGTTCCCAACAAGCTAGGTGAAGGACGGCTTTCACACACACATATCTCTCAGAAGTGAGCATGTGGAGAGACGTTCGTTCATCTAGCACAAAGGGAACGGGTTGCAGGAGAAACTTTTACTCTGGTTTCTCAGTCTGTTTCGTGGTGCCGGTTTGAAGTTCCTGCAGTTTTCACTGTAAAACCGAGTTGGAGCTAGTACCTCCCCATATATATGTGTGGAGTGGATTTTGCAAGTGAAAAGAAACTTAGTGTTCCCAACAAGCTAGGTGAAGGACGGCTTTCACACACACTTATCTCTCAGAACTGAGCATGTGGAGAGACGTTCTTTCATCTAGCACAAAAGAACGGGTTGCAGGAGAAACATTTACTCTGGTTTCTCAGTCTGTTTCCTAGTGCCGGTTTGAAGTTCCTGCAGTTTTCACTGTAAAACACAGTTGGAGCTAGTACCTCCCCATATATATGTATGGAGTGGATTTTGCAAGTGAAAAGAAACTTTGTGTTCCCAGCAAGCTAGATGAAGGACGGCTTTCACACACACTTATGTCTCAGAACTGAGCATGTGGAGAGAATTTCGTTCATCTAGCACAAAGGGAACGGGTTGCAGGAGAAACTTTTACTCTGGTTTCTCAGTGTGTTTCCTAGTGCCGGTTTGAATTTCCTGCAGTTTTCACTGTAAAACCGTTTTGGAGCTAGTACCTCCCCATATATATTTATGGAGTGGAGTTTGCAAGTGAAAAGAAACTTTGTGTTCCCAACAAGCTAGATGAAGGACGGCTTTCACACACAATTATCTCTCAAAATTGAGCATGTGGAGATACGTTCGTTCATCTATCACAAAGGGAACGGGTTGCAGGAGAAACTTTTACTCTAGTTTCTCAGTCTGTTTCCTGGTGCGGTTTGAAGTTCCTGCAGTTTTCACTGTAAAACCGAGTTGGAGCCAGTACCTCCCCATATATATGTATGGAGTGGAGTTTGCAACTGAAAGAATCTTTGTGTTCCCAACAAGCTAGGTAAAGAACGGCTTTCACACACACTTATCTCTCAGAACTGAGCATGTGGGGAGACTTTCGTTCATCTAGCACAAAAGGAACGGTTTGCAGGAGAAACTTTTACTCTGGTTTCTCAGTCTGTTTCCTAGTGCCGGGTTGAAGTTCCTGCAGTTTTCACTGTAAAACCGAGTTGGAGCTTGTGCCTCCCCATATACATGTATGGAGTGGAGTTGGGAAGTTAAAAGAACCTAAGTGTTCCCAACAAGCCTGGTGAAGGACGGCTTTCACACACACTTATCTCTCAGAATTGAGCATGTGGAGAGACGGTCGTTCATCTAGCACAAAAGAACGGGTTGCAGGAGAAACTTTTACTCTGGTTTCTCAGTCTGTTTCCTAGTGCCGGTTTGAAGTTAATGCAGTTTTCACTGTAAAACCGAGTTGGAGCTATTACCTACCCGTATATATTAATGGAGTGGAGTTTGCAACTGAAAAGAAACTTTTTGTTCCCTACAAGCTAGGTGAAGAACGGCTTTCACACACACTTATCTCACAGAAATGAGCATGTGGAGGGACGTTCGTTCATCTAGCACAAAGGGAACGGGTTGCAGGGAAACATTTACTCTGGTTTATCAGTCTGTTTCCTAGTGCCGGTTTGATGTTCATGCAGTTTTCACTGTAAAACAGAGTTGGAGCTAGTACCTCCCCATATATATGTATGGAGTGGAGTTTCCAACTGAAAGAAACTTTGTGTTCCCAACAAGCTAGGTGAAGAACGGCTTTCACACACACTTATCTCTCAGAACTGAGCATGTGGAGAGACGTTCGTTCATCTAGCACAAAGGGAACTGTTTGCAGGGGAAACTTTTACTCTGGTTTCTCAGTCTGTTTCCTAGTGCCGGTTTGATGTTCCTGAAGTTTTCACTGTAAAACCGAGTTGGAGCTTGTACCTACCCATTTATATGTATAGAGTGGAGTTGGGAATTTAAAAGAATCTATGTGTTCCCAACAAGCTAGGTGAAGGACGGCTTTCACACACACTTATCTCTCAGAACTGAGCATGTGGAGAGACGTTCGTTCATCTAGCACAAAGGGAACGGTTTGCAGGGGAAACTTTTACTCTGGTTTCTCAGTCTGTTTCCTAGTGCCGGTTTGATGTTCCTGAAGTTTTCACTGTAAAACCGAGTTGGAGCTAGTACCTACCCATTTATATGTATAGAGTGGAGTTGGGAATTTAAAAGAATCTATGTGTTCCCAACAAGCTAGGTGAAGGACGGCTTTCACACACACTTATCTCTCAGAAGTGAGCATGTGGAGAGACGTTCGTTCATCTAGCAAAAATGGAACGGGTTGCAGGAGAAACTTTTACTCTGGTTTCTCAGTGTGTTTCCTAGTGCCGGTTTGAATTTCCTGCAGTTTTCACTGTAAAACCGTTTTGGAGCCAGTACCTCCCCATATATATTTATGGAGTGGATTTTGCAAGTGAAAATAAACTTTGTGTTCCCAACAAGCTAGATGAAGGACGGCTTTCACACACAATTATCTCTCAAAATTGAGCACGTGGAGAGACGTTCGTTCATCTATCACAAAGGGAACGGGTTGCAGGAGAAACTTTTACTCTAGTTTCTCAGTCTGTTTCCTGGTGCGGTTTGAAGTTCCTGCAGTTTTCACTGTAAAACCGAGTTGGAGCTAGTACCTCCCCATATATATGTATGGAGTGGAGTTTGCAACTGAAAGAATCTTTGTGTTCCCAACAAGCTAGGTAAAGAACGGCTTTCACACACACTTATCTCTCAGAACTGAGCATGTGGGGAGACGTTCGTTCATCTAGCAAAAAAGGAACGGTTTGCAGGAGAAACTTTTACTCTGGTTTCTCAGTCTGTTTCCTAGTGCCGGTTGGAAGTTCCTGCAGTTTTCACTGTAAAACCGAGTTGGAGCTTGTGCCTCCCCATATACATGTATGGAGTTGAGTTGGGAAGTTAAAAGAACCTAAGTGTTCCCGACAAGCCTGGTGAAGGACGGCTTTCACACACACTTATCTCTCAGAATTGAGCATGTGGAGAGACGTTCGTTCATCTAGCAAAAAGGGAACGGGTTGCAGGAGAAACTTTTACTCTGGTTTCTCAGTGTGTTTCCTAGTGCCGGTTTGAAGTTCCTGCAGTTTTCACTGTAAAACCTAGTTGGAGCTAGTACATCCCCATATATATGTATGGAGTGGATTTTGCAAGTGAAAAGAAACTTTGTGTTCCCAACAAGCTAGGTGAAGGACGGCTTTCAAACACACTTATCTCTCAGAACTGAGCATGTGGAGAGACGGTCGTTCATCTAGAACAAAAGAACGGGTTGCAGGAGAAACTTTTACTCTGGATTCTCAGTCTGTTTCCTAGTGCCGGTTTGAAGTTAATGCAGTTTTCACTGTAAAACCGAGTTGGAGCTATTACCTACCCGTATATATTAATGGAGTGGAGTTTGCAACTGAAAAGAAACTTTGTGTTCCCAACAAGCTAGGTGAAGAACGGCTTTCACACACACTTATCTCACAGAAATGAGCATGTGGAGGGACGTTCGTTCATCTAGCACAAAGGGAACGGGTTGCAGGGAAACATTTACTCTGGTTTATCAGTCTGTTTCCTAGTGCCGGTTTGATGTTCCTGCAGTTTTCACTGTAAAACAGAGTTGGAGCTAGTACCTCCCCATATATATGTATGGAGTGGAGTTTGCAACTGAAAAGAAACTTTGTGTTCCCAACAAGCTAGGTGAAGAACGGCTTTCACACACACTTATCTCTCAGAACTGAGCATGTGGATAGACGTTCGTTCATCTAGCACAAAGGGAACGGGTAGCAGGAGAAACTTTTACTCTGGTTTCTCAGTCTGTTTCCTAGTGCCGGTATGACGTTCCTGCAGTTTTCACTGTAAAACCGAATTGGAGCTAGTACTTCCCCATTTATATGTATGAAGTGGAAATTGCAACTGAAAAGAAACTTTGTGTTCCCAAAAAGCTAGGTGAAGAACGGCTTTCACACACAATTATCTCTCAGATCTGAGCATGTGGAGAGACGTTCGTTCATCTAGCACAAAGGGAACGGGTTGCAGGAGAAACTTTTACTCTGGTTTCTCAGTCTGTTTCCTAGTGCCGGTTTGAATTTCCTGCAGTTTTCACTGTAAAACAGTTTTGGAGATAGTACCTCCCCATAAATATTTATGGAGTGGAGTTTGCAAGTGAAAATAAACTTTGTGTTCCCAACAAGCTAGATGAAGGACGGCTTTCACACACAATTATCTCTCAGAATTGAGCATGTGGAGAGACGTTCGTTCATCTAGCACAAAGGGAACGGGTTGCAGGAGAAACTTTTACTCTAGTTTCTCAGTCTGTTTCCTAGTGCGGTTTGAAGTTACTGCAGTTTTCACTGTAAAACCGAGTTGGAGCTAGTACCTCCCCATATATATGTATGGAGTGGTGTTTGCAACTGAAAGAAACTTTGTGTTCCCAACAAGCTAGGTGAAGAACGGCTTTCACACACACTTATCTCTCAGAACTGAGCATATGGAGAGACGTTCGTTCATCTAGCACAAAGGGAATGGGTTGCAGGAGAAACTTTTACTCTGGTTTCTCAGTCTGTTTCCTAGTGCCGGTTTGATATTCCTGAAGTTTTCACTGTAAAACCGAGTTGGAGCTAGTACCTACCCATTTATATGTATAGAGTGGAGTTGGGAATTTAAAAGAATCTATGTGTTCCCAACAAGCTAGGTGAAGGACGGCTTTCACACACACTTATCTCTCAGAAGTGAGCATGTGGAGAGACGTTCGTTCATCTAGCAAAAATGGAACGGGTTGCAGGAGAAACTTTTACTCTGGTTTCTCAGTGTGTTTCCTAGTGCCGGTTTGAATTTCCTGCAGTTTTCACTGTAAAACCGTTTTGGAGCTAGTACCTCCCCATATATATTTATGGAGTGGAGTTTGCAAGTGAAAATAAACTTTGTGTTCCCAACAAGCTAGATGAAGGACGGCTTTCACACACAATTATCTCTCAAAATTGAGCATGTGGAGAGACGTTCGTTCATCTAGCAAAAAGGGAACGGGTTGCAGGAGAAACTTTTACTCTAGTTTCTCAGTCTGTTTCCTAGTGCGGTTTGAAGTTACTGCAGTTTTCACTGTAAAACCGAGTTGGAGCTAGTACCTCCCCATATATATGTATGGAGTGGAGTTTGCAACTGAAAGAATCTTTGTGTTCCCAACAAGCTAGGTAAAGAACGGCTTTCACACACACTTATCTCTCAGAACTGAGCATGTGGGGAGACGTTCGTTCATCTAGCACAAAAGGAACGGTTTGCAGGAGAAACTTTTACTCTGGTTTCTCAGTCTGTTTCCTAGTGCCGGTTTGGAGTTCCTGCAGTTTTCACTGTAAAACAGAGTTGGAGCTTGTGCCTCCCCATATATATGTATGGAGTGGAGTTGGGAAGTTAAAAGAACCTAAGTGTTCCCAACAAGCCTGGTGAAGGACGGCTTTCACACACACTTATCTCTCAGAATTGAGCATGTGGAGAGACGTTCGTTCATCTAGGAAAAAGGGAATGGGTTGCAGGAGAAACTTTTACTCTGGTTTCTCAGTGTGTTTCCTAGTGCCGGTTTGAAGTTCCTGCAGTTTTCACTGTAAAACCTAGTTGGAGCTAGTACCTCCCCATATATATGTATGGAGTGGATTTTGCAAGTGAAAAGAAACTTTGTGTTCCCAACAAGCTAGGTGAAGGACGGCTTTCACACACACTTATCTCTCAGAACTGAGCATGTGGAGAGACGGTCGTTCATCTAGCACAAAAGAACGGGTAGCAAGAGAAACTTTTACTCTGGTTTCTCAGTCTGTTTCCTAGTGCCGGTTTGAAGTTCCTGCACTTTTCACTGTAAAACCGAGTTGGAGCTAGTACCTCCCCATATATATGTATGGAATGGATTTTGCAAGTGAAAAGAAACTTTGTGTTCCCAACAAGCTAGATGAAGGACGGCTTTCACACACACTTATCTCTCAGAACTTAGCATTTAAATAGACGTTCGTTCATCTAGCAAAAATTGAACGAGTGGCAGGAGAAACTTTTACTCTGGTTTCTCAGTCTGTTTCCTAATGCCGGCTTAAGTTCCTGCAGTTTTCACAGTAAAACCGATTTGGAGCTAGAACCTCCCCATATATATTTATGGAGTGGAGTTTGCAACTGAAAAGAAACTTTGTGTTCCCAACAATCTAGGTGAAGGACGGCTTTCACACACACTTATATCTCAGAACTGAGCATGTGGAAAGACGTTCGTTCATCTAGCACAAAGGGAACGGGTTGCAGTAGAAACTTTTACTCTGCTATGTCTGTCTTTTTCCTAGTGCCGGTTTAAAGTTCCTGCAGTTCTCACTGTAAAACCGAGTTGGAGCTAGTACCTCCCCATATATATGTATGGAGTGGAGTTTCAAGTGAAAAGAAACTTTGTGTTCCCAACAAGCTAGGTGAAGGACGGCTTTCACACACACTTATCTCTCAGAAATGAGCATGTGGAGGGACGTTCGTTCATCTAGCACAAAGGGAACGGGTTGCAGGAGAAACTTTTACCCTGGTTTCTCAGTCTGTTTCCTAGTGCCGGTTTGAAGTTCCTGCAGTTTTCTCTATAAAACAGATTTGGAGCTTGTACCTCCCCATATATATGTATGGAGTGGGGTTGGCAAGTGAAATGAAACTATGTGTACCCAACAAGCTAGGTGAAGGACGGCTTTCACACACACTTATCTCTCAGAACTGAGCATGTGGAGAGACATTCGTTCATCTAGCACAATGGGAAAGGGTTACAGGAGAAACTTTTACTCTGGGATCTCATTCTGTTTCCTGTTGCCGGTTTGAAGTTCCTGCAGTTTTCACTGTAAAACCGAGTTGGAGCCAGTACCTCCCCATATATTTGTATGGAGTGGAGTTTGCAACTGAAAAGAAATTTGTGTTCCCAACAAGCTAGGTGAAGGACGGCTTTCACACAAACGTATCTCTCAGAACTGAGCATGTGGAGAGACTTTCGTTCATCTAGCACAAAGGGAATGGGTTGCAGGAGAAACTTTTACTCTGGTTTCTCAGTCTGTTTCCTAGTGCCGGTTTGAAGTTCCTGCAGTTTTCACTGTAAAACCGAGTTGGAGCTAGTACCTCCCCATATATATGTATGGAGTGGAGTTTGCAACTGAAAAGAAACTTTGTGTTCCCAACAAGCTAGGTGAATTACGGCTTTCACACACACTTATCTCTCAGAATTGAGCATGTGGAGAGACTTTCGTTCATCTAGCAAAAAGGGAACGGGTTGCAGGAGAAACTTCTACTCTGGTTTCTCAGTCTGTTTCCTAGTGCCGGTTTGAAGTTAATGCAGTTTTCACTGTAAAACCGAGTTTGAGCTATTACCTACCCGTATATATTTATGGAGTGGAGTTTGCAACTGAAAAGAAACTTTGTGTTCCCAAAAAGCTAGGTGAAGAACGGCTTTCACACACACTTATCTCTCAGAAATGAGCATGTGGAGGGACGTTCGTTCATCTCGCACAAAGAGAACGGGTTGAAGGGAAACTTTTACTCTGGTTTCTCAGTCTGTTTCCTACTGCCGGTTTGATGTTCCTGCAGTTTTCACTGTAAAACAGAGTTGGAGCTAGTACCTCCCCATATATATGTATGGAGTGGATTTTGCAAGTGAAAAGAAAATTTGTGTTCCAAACAAGCTAGGAGAAGGACGGCTTTCACACACACTTATCTCTCAGAACTGAGCATGTGGATAGAAGTTCGCTCATCTCGCACAAAGAGAACGGGTTGAAGGGAAACTTTTACTCTGGTTTCTCAGTCTGTTTCCTACTGCCGGTTTGATGTTCCTGCAGTTTTCACTGTAAAACAGAGTTGGAGCTAGTACCTCCCCATATATATGTATGGATTTGAGTTTGCAAGTAAAAAGAAACTTTGTGTTCCCAACAAGCTAGGTGAAGGACGGCTTTCACACACACTTATGTCTCAGAATTGGGCATGTGGAGAGACGTTCGTTCATCTAGCACAAAGTGAACTTGTTACAGGAGGAACTTTTACTCTGGATTCTCTGTCTGTTTCCTAGTGCCGGTTTGAAGTTCCTGCAGTTTTCACTGTACATTCGAGTTGAAGCTAGTACCTCCCCATATATATGTATGGAGTGGAGTTGGCAAGTTAAAAGAAACTTTGTGTTCCCAACAAGCTAGGTGAAGGACGGCTTTCACACACACTTATCTCTCAGAACTGAGCATGTGGAGAGACGTTCGTTCATCTAGCACAAAGGGAACGGGTTGCAGGGGAAATTTTACTCTGGTTTCTCAGTCTGTTTCCTAGTGCCGGTTTGAAGTTCCTGCAGTTTTCACTGTAAAACCGAGTTGGAGATAGTACCTCCCCATATATATGTATGGAGTGGAGTTTGCAAGTGAAAAGAAACTTTGTGTTCCCAACAAGCTAGTTGAAGGACGGCTTTCACACACAATTATCTCTCAGAACTGAGCATGTGGAGAGACGTTCGTTCATCTAGCACAAAGGGAACGGGTTGCAGGGAAACTTTTACTCTGGTTTCTCAGTCTGTTTCCAAGTGCCGGTTTGAAGTTCCTGCAGTTTTCACTGTAAAACAGAGTTGGAGCTAGTACCTCCCCATATATATTTATGGAGTGGATTTTTCAAGTGAAAAGAAACTTTGTGTTCCCAACAAGCTAGGTGAAGGACGGCTTTTACACACATTAACTATCAGAAGTGAGCATGTGGAGAGACGTTCGTTCATCTAGCACAAAGGGAACGGGTTGCAGGAGAAACTTTTACTCTGGTTTTTCAGTGTGTTTCCTAGTGCCGGTGTGAAGTTCCTGCAGTTTTTACTGTAAAACCGATTTGGAGCTAGTACCTCCCCATATATATGTATGGAGTGGAGTTTGCAACTGAAAAGAAACTTTGTGTTCCCAACAAGCTAGATGGAGGACGGTTTTCACACACACTTATCTCTCAGAACTGAGCATGTGGAGAGACGTTCTTTCATCTAGCACAAAGGGAACGGGTTGCAGGAGAAACTTTTACTCTGGTTTCTCAGTCTGTTTCCTGATGCCGGTTTGAATTTCCTGCAGTTTTCACTGTAAAACCGAGTTGGAGCTTGTACCTCCCCATATGTATGTAAGGAGTGGAGTTAGCAACTGAAAAGAAACTTTGTGTTCCCAACAAGCTAGGTGAAGGACGGCTTTCACACACACTTATCTCTCAGAACTGAGCATGTGGAGAGACGTTCGTTCATCTAGCACAAAGGGAACGGGTTGCAGGAGAAACTTTTACTCTGGTTTCTCAGTCTGTTTCCTAGTGCGGTTTGAAGTTACTGCAGTTTTCACTGTAAAACCGAGTTGGAGCTAGTACCTCCCCATATATATGTATGGAGTGGAGTTTGCAACTGAAAGAATCTTTGTGTTCCCAACAAGCTAGGTAAAGAACGGCTTTCACACACACTTATCTCTCAGAACTGAGCATGTGGGGAGACGTTCGTTCATCTAGCACAAAAGGAACGGTTTGCAGGAGAAACTTTTACTCTGGTTTCTCAGTCTGTTTCCTAGTGCCGGTTTGAAGTTCCTGCAGTTTTCACTGTAAAACAGAGTTGGAGCTTGTGCCTCCCCATATATATGTATGGAGTGGAGTTGGGAAGTTAAAAGAACCTAAGTGTTCCCAACAAGCCTGGTGAAGGACGGCTTTCACACACACTTATCTCTCAGAATTGAGCATGTGGAGAGACGTTCGTTCATCTAGGAAAAAGGGAATGGGTTGCAGGAGAAACTTTTACTCTGGTTTCTCAGTGTGTTTCCTAGTGCCGGTTTGAAGTTCCTGCAGTTTTCACTGTAAAACCGAGTTGGAGCTAGTACCTCCCCATATATATGTATGGAGTGGATTTTGCAAGTGAAAAGAAACTTTGTGTTCCCAACAAGCTAGGTGAAGGACGGCTTTCACACACACTTATCTCTCAGAACTGAGCATGTGGAGAGACGGTCGTTCATCTAGCACAAAAGAACGGGTAGCAGGAGAAACTTTTACTCTGGTTTCTCAGTCTGTTTCCTAGTGCCGGTTTGAAGTTCCTGCACTTTTCACTGTAAAACCGAGTTGGAGCTAGTACCTCCCCATATATATGTATGGAATGGATTTTGCAAGTGAAAAGAAACTTTGTGTTCCCAACAAGCTAGATGAAGGACGGCTTTCACACACACTTATCTCTCAGAACTTAGCATTTAAATAGACGTTCGTTCATCTAGCAAAAATTGAACGAGTGGCAGGAGAAACTTTTACTCTGGTTTCTCAGTCTGTTTCCTAATGCAGGCTTAAGTTCCTGCAGTTTTCACAGTAAAACCGATTTGGAGCTAGAACCTCCCCATATATATTTATGGAGTGGAGTTTGCAACTGAAAAGAAACTTTGTGTTCCCAACAAGCTAGGTGAAGGACGGCTTTCACACACACTTATATCTCAGAACTGAGCATGTGAATAGACGTTCGTTCATCTAGCACAAAGGGAACGGTTTGCAGGGGAAACTTTTACTCTAGATTCTCAGTCTGTTTCCTAGGGCCGGTTAGAATTTCCTGCAGTTTTCACTGTAAAACTGAGTTGGAGCTAGTACCTCCAAATATATATGTATGGAGTGGAGTTTGCAACTGAAAAGAAACTTTGTGTTCCCAACAAGCTAGGTGAAGGACGGCTTTCACACACACTTATCTCTCAGTACTGTGCAAGTGGAGAGACGTTCGTTCATCTAGCATAAAGGGACCGGGTTGCAGGAGAAATTTTTACTCTGGTTTCTCAGTCTGTTTCCTGTTGCCGGTTTCAAGTTCCTGCAGTTTTCACTGTAAAACCGAGTTGGAGCTAGTACCTCCCCATATATATGTAAGGAGTGGAGTTAGCAACTGAAAAGAAACTTTGTGTTCCCTACAAGCTAGGTGAAGGACGGCTTTCACACACACTTATCTCTCAGAACTGAGCATGTGGAGAGACGTTCGTTCATCTAGCACAAAGTGAACAGGTTGCAGGAGAAACTTTTACTCTGGTTTCTCAGTCTGTTTCCTACTACCGGTTTGAAGTTCCTGCAGTTTTCACTGTAAAACTTAGTTGGAGCAATTACCTCCCCATATATATGTATGGAGTGGTGTTTGCAAGTGAAAAGAAACTTTGTGATCCCAACAAGCTAGGTGAAGTAGGGCTTTCACACACACTTATCTCTCAGAACTGAGCATGGGGAGTGACGTTCGTTCATCTAGCACAAAGGGAACGGGTTGCAGGAGAAACTTTTACTCTGGTTTCTCAGTATGTTTCCTGTTGCCGGTTTGAATTTCCTGCAGTTTTCACTGTAAAAACGAGTTGGAGCTAGTACCTCCCCATATATATGTATGGAGTGGAGTTTGCAACAGAAAAGAAACTTTGTTTTCCCAACAAGCTAGGTGAAGTACGGCCTTCACACACACTTTTCTCTCAGAACTGAGCATGTGGAGAGTCGTTAGTTCATCTAGCACAAAGGGAACGGGTTGAAGGGAAACTTTTACTCTGGTTTCTCAGTCTGTTTCCTACTGCCGGTTTGATGTTCCTGCAGTTTTCACTGTAAAACAGAGTTGGAGCTAGTACCTCCCCATATATATGTATGGAGTGGATTTTGCAAGTGAAAAGAAAATTTGTGTTCCAAACAAGCTAGGAGAAGGACGGCTTTCACACACACTTATCTCTCAGAACTGAGCATGTGGATAGAAGTTCGCTCATCTCGCACAAAGAGAACGGGTTGAAGGGAAACTTTTACTCTGGTTTCTCAGTCTGTTTCCTACTGCCGGTTTGATGTTCCTGCAGTTTTCACTGTAAAACAGAGTTGGAGCTAGTACCTCCCCATATATATGTATGGATTTGAGTTTGCAAGTAAAAAGAAACTTTGTGTTCCCAACAAGCTAGGTGAAGGACGGCTTTCACACACACTTATGTCTCAGAATTGGGCATGTGGAGAGACGTTCGTTCATCTAGCACAAAGTGAACTTGTTACAGGAGGAACTTTTACTCTGGATTCTCTGTCTGTTTCCTAGTGCCGGTTTGAAGTTCCTGCAGTTTTCACTGTACATTCGAGTTGAAGCTAGTACCTCCCCATATATATGTATGGAGTGGAGTTGGCAAGTTAAAAGAAACTTTGTGTTCCCAACAAGCTAGGTGAAGGACGGCTTTCACACACACTTATCTCTCAGAACTGAGCATGTGGAGAGACGTTCGTTCATCTAGCACAAAGGGAACGGGTTGCAGGGGAAATTTTACTCTGGTTTCTCAGTCTGTTTCCTAGTGCCGGTTTGAAGTTCCTGCAGTTTTCACTGTAAAACCGAGTTGGAGATAGTACCTCCCCATATATATGAATGGAGTGGAGTTTGCAAGTGAAAAGAAACTTTGTGTTCCCAACAAGCTAGTTGAAGGACGGCTTTCACACACAATTATCTCTCAGAACTGAGCATGTGGAGAGACGTTCGTTCATCTAGCACAAAGGGAACGGGTTGCAGGGAAACTTTTACTCTGGTTTCTCAGTCTGTTTCCAAGTGCCGGTTTGAAGTTCCTGCAGTTTTCACTGTAAAACAGAGTTGGAGCTAGTACCTCCCCATATATATTTATGGAGTGGATTTTTCAAGTGAAAAGAAACTTTGTGTTCCCAACAAGCTAGGTGAAGGACGGCTTTTACACACATTAACTATCAGAAGTGAGCATGTGGAGAGACGTTCGTTCATCTAGCACAAAGGGAACGGGTTGCAGGAGAAACTTTTACTCTGGTTTTTCAGTGTGTTTCCTAGTGCCGGTGTGAAGTTCCTGCAGTTTTTACTGTAAAACCGATTTGGAGCTAGTACCTCCCCATATATATGTATGGAGTGGAGTTTGCAACTGAAAAGAAACTTTGTGTTCCCAACAAGCTAGATGGAGGACGGTTTTCACACACACTTATCTCTCAGAACTGAGCATGTGGAGAGACGTTCTTTCATCTAGCACAAAGGGAACGGGTTGCAGGAGAAACTTTTACTCTGGTTTCTCAGTCTGTTTCCTGATGCCGGTTTGAATTTCCTGCAGTTTTCACTGTAAAACCGAGTTGGAGCTTGTACCTCCCCATATGTATGTAAGGAGTGGAGTTAGCAACTGAAAAGAAACTTTGTGTTCCCAACAAGCTAGGTGAAGGACGGCTTTCACACACACTTATCTCTCAGAACTGAGCATGTGGAGAGACGTTCGTTCATCTAGCACAAAGGGAACGGGTTGCAGGAGAAACTTTTACTCTGGTTTCTCAGTCTGTTTCCTAGTGCGGTTTGAAGTTACTGCAGTTTTCACTGTAAAACCGAGTTGGAGCTAGTACCTCCCCATATATATGTATGGAGTGGAGTTTGCAACTGAAAGAATCTTTGTGTTCCCAACAAGCTAGGTAAAGAACGGCTTTCACACACACTTATCTCTCAGAACTGAGCATGTGGGGAGACGTTCGTTCATCTAGCACAAAAGGAACGGTTTGCAGGAGAAACTTTTACTCTGGTTTCTCAGTCTGTTTCCTAGTGCCGGTTTGAAGTTCCTGCAGTTTTCACTGTAAAACAGAGTTGGAGCTTGTGCCTCCCCATATATATGTATGGAGTGGAGTTGGGAAGTTAAAAGAACCTAAGTGTTCCCAACAAGCCTGGTGAAGGACGGCTTTCACACACACTTATCTCTCAGAATTGAGCATGTGGAGAGACGTTCGTTCATCTAGGAAAAAGGGAATGGGTTGCAGGAGAAACTTTTACTCTGGTTTCTCAGTGTGTTTCCTAGTGCCGGTTTGAAGTTCCTGCAGTTTTCACTGTAAAACCGAGTTGGAGCTAGTACCTCCCCATATATATGTATGGAGTGGATTTTGCAAGTGAAAAGAAACTTTGTGTTCCCAACAAGCTAGGTGAAGGACGGCTTTCACACACACTTATCTCTCAGAACTGAGCATGTGGAGAGACGGTCGTTCATCTAGCACAAAAGAACGGGTAGCAGGAGAAACTTTTACTCTGGTTTCTCAGTCTGTTTCCTAGTGCCGGTTTGAAGTTCCTGCACTTTTCACTGTAAAACCGAGTTGGAGCTAGTACCTCCCCATATATATGTATGGAATGGATTTTGCAAGTGAAAAGAAACTTTGTGTTCCCAACAAGCTAGATGAAGGACGGCTTTCACACACACTTATCTCTCAGAACTTAGCATTTAAATAGACGTTCGTTCATCTAGCAAAAATTGAACGAGTGGCAGGAGAAACTTTTACTCTGGTTTCTCAGTCTGTTTCCTAATGCAGGCTTAAGTTCCTGCAGTTTTCACAGTAAAACCGATTTGGAGCTAGAACCTCCCCATATATATTTATGGAGTGGAGTTTGCAACTGAAAAGAAACTTTGTGTTCCCAACAAGCTAGGTGAAGGACGGCTTTCACACACACTTATATCTCAGAACTGAGCATGTGAATAGACGTTCGTTCATCTAGCACAAAGGGAACGGTTTGCAGGGGAAACTTTTACTCTAGATTCTCAGTCTGTTTCCTAGGGCCGGTTAGAATTTCCTGCAGTTTTCACTGTAAAACTGAGTTGGAGCTAGTACCTCCAAATATATATGTATGGAGTGGAGTTTGCAACTGAAAAGAAACTTTGTGTTCCCAACAAGCTAGGTGAAGGACGGCTTTCACACACACTTATCTCTCAGTACTGTGCAAGTGGAGAGACGTTCGTTCATCTAGCATAAAGGGACCGGGTTGCAGGAGAAATTTTTACTCTGGTTTCTCAGTCTGTTTCCTGTTGCCGGTTTCAAGTTCCTGCAGTTTTCACTGTAAAACCGAGTTGGAGCTAGTACCTCCCCATATATATGTAAGGAGTGGAGTTAGCAACTGAAAAGAAACTTTGTGTTCCCTACAAGCTAGGTGAAGGACGGCTTTCACACACACTTATCTCTCAGAACTGAGCATGTGGAGAGACGTTCGTTCATCTAGCACAAAGTGAACAGGTTGCAGGAGAAACTTTTACTCTGGTTTCTCAGTCTGTTTCCTACTACCGGTTTGAAGTTCCTGCAGTTTTCACTGTAAAACTTAGTTGGAGCAATTACCTCCCCATATATATGTATGGAGTGGTGTTTGCAAGTGAAAAGAAACTTTGTGATCCCAACAAGCTAGGTGAAGTAGGGCTTTCACACACACTTATCTCTCAGAACTGAGCATGGGGAGTGACGTTCGTTCATCTAGCACAAAGGGAACGGGTTGCAGGAGAAACTTTTACTCTGGTTTCTCAGTATGTTTCCTGTTGCCGGTTTGAATTTCCTGCAGTTTTCACTGTAAAAACGAGTTGGAGCTAGTACCTCCCCATATATATGTATGGAGTGGAGTTTGCAACAGAAAAGAAACTTTGTTTTCCCAACAAGCTAGGTGAAGGACGGCCTTCACACACACTTTTCTCTCAGAACTGAGCATGTGGAGAGTCGTTAGTTCATCTAGCACAAAGGGAACGGGTTGCAGGAGAAATTATTACTCTGGTTTCTCAGTCTGTTTCCAACTGCCGTTTTGAAGTTCCTGCAGTTTTCACACTAAAACCGATTTGGAGCTAGTACCTCCCCATATATATGTATGGAGTGGATTTTGCAAGTGAAAAGAAAATTTGTGTTCCAAACAAGCTAGGAGAAGGACGGCATTCACACACACTTATCTCTCAGAACTGAGCATGTGGATAGAAGTTCGTTCATCTCGCACAAAGAGAACGGGTTGAAGGGAAACTTTTACTCTGGTTTCTCAGTCTGTTTCCTACTGCCGGTTTGATGTTCCTGCAGTTTTCACTGTAAAACAGAGTTGGAGCTAGTACCTCCCCATATATATGTATGGATTTGAGTTTGCAAGTAAAAAGAAACTTTGTGTTCCCAACAAGCTAGGTGAAGGACGGCTTTCACACACACTTATCTCTCAGAATTGGGCATGTGGAGAGACGTTCGTTCATCTAGCACAAAGTGAACTTGTTACAGGAAGAACTTTTACTCTGGATTCTCTGTCTGTTTCCTAGTGCCGGTTTGAAGTTCCTGCAGTTTTCACTGTACATTCGAGTTGGAGCTAGTACCTCCCCATATATATGTATGGAGTGGAGTTGGCAAGTTAAAAGAAACTTTGTGTTCCCAACAAGCTAGGTGAAGGACGGCTTTCACACACACTTATCTCTCAGATCTGAGCATGTGGAGAGACGTTCGTTCATCTAGCACAAAGGGAACGGGTTGCAGGGGAAATTTTACTCTGGTTTCTCAGTCTGTTTCCTAGTGCCGGTTTGAAGTTCCTGCAGTTTTCACTGTAAAACCGAGTTGGAGCTAGTACCTCCCCATATATATGTATGGAGTGGAGTTTGCAAGTGAAAAGAAACTTTGTGTTCCCAACAAGCTAGTTGAAGGACGGCTTTCACACACAATTATCTCTCAGAACTGAGCATGTGGATAGACGTTCGTTCATCTAGCACAAAGGGAACGGGTTGCAGGGAAATTTTTACTCTGGTTTCTCAGTCTGTTTCCAAGTGCCGGTTTGAAGTTCCTGCAGTTTTCACTGTAAAACAGAGTTGGAGCTAGTACCTCCCCATATATATTTACGGAGTGGATTTTTCAAGTGAAAAGAAACTTTGTGTTCCCAACAAGCTAGGTGAAGGACGGCTTTCACACACATTAACTATCAGAAGTGAGCATGTGGAGAGACGTTCGTTCATCTAGCACAAAGGGAACGGGTTGCAGGAGAAACTTTTACTCTGGTTTTTCAGTGTGTTTCCTAGTGCCGGTGTGAAGTTCCTGCAGTTTTTACTGTAAAACCGAGTTGGAGATAGTACCTCCCCATATATATGTATGGAGTGGATTTTGCAAGTGAAAAGAAACTTTGTGTTCCCAACAAGCTAGGAGAAGGACGGCTTTCACACACACTTATCTCTCAGAACTGAGCATGTGGATAGAAGTTCGTTCATCTAGCACAAAGAGAACGGGTTGCAGGGAAACATTTACTCTGGTTTATCAGTCTGTTTCCTAGTGCCGGTTTGATGTTCCTGCAGTTTTCACTGTAAAACAGAGTTGGAACTAGTACCTCCCCATATATATGTATGGAGTGGAGTTTGCAACTGAAAAGAAACTTTGTGTTCCCAACAAGCTAGGTGAAGAACGGCTTTCACACACACTTATCTCTCAGAACTGAGCATGTGGATAGACGTTCGTTCATCTAGCACAAAGGGAACGGGTTGCAGGAGAAACTTTTACTCTGGTTTCTCAGTCTGTTTCCTAGTGCCGGTTTGAAGTTCCTGCAGCCATCACTGTAAAACCGATTTGGAGCTAGTACCTCCCCATATATATGTATGGAGTGGAGTTTGCAACTGAAAAGAAACTTTGTGTTCCCAACAAGCTAGATGGAGGACGGTTTTCACACACACTTATCTCTCAGAACTGAGCATGTGGAGAGACGTTCTTTCATCTAGCAGAAAGGGAACGGGTTGCAGGGGAATCTTTTACTCTGGTTTCTCAGTCTGTTTCCTGATGCCGGTTTGAATTTCCTGCAGTTTTCACTGTAAAACCGAGTTGGAGCTAGTACCTCCCCATATGTATGTAAGGAGTGGAGTTAGCAACTGAAAAGAAACTTTGTGTTCCCAACAAGCTAGGTGAAGGACGGCTTTCACACACACTTATCTCTCAGAACTGAGCATGTGGAGAGACGTTCGTTCATCTAGCACAAAGTGAACAGGTTGCAGGAGAAACTTTTACTCTGGTTTCTCAGTCTGTTTCCTACTACCGGTTTGAAGTTCCTGCACTTTTCACTGTAAAACGGAGTTGGAGCAATTACCTCCCCATATATATGTATGGAGTGGACTTTGCAAGTGAAAAGAAACTTTGTGATCCCAACAAGCTAGGTGAAGTAGGGCTTTCACACACACTTATCTCTCAGAACTGAGCATGGGGAGTGACGTTCGCTCATCTAGCACAAAGGGAACGGGTTGCAGGAGAAACTTTTACTCTGGTTTCTCAGTATGTTTCCTGTTGCCGGTTTGAATTTCCTGCAGTTTTCACTGTAAAAACGAGTTGGAGCTAGTACCTCCCCATATATATGTATGGAGTGGAGTTTGCAACAGAAAAGAAACTTTGTTTTCCCAACAAGCTAGGTGAAGGACGGCCTTCACACCCACTTATCTCTCAGAACTGAGCATGTGGAGAGACTTTCGTTCATCTAGCACAAAGGGAATGGGTTGCAGGAGAAACTTTTACTCTGGTTTCTCAGTCTGTTTCCTAGTGCCGGTTTGAAGTTCCTGCAGTTTTCACTGTAAAACCGAGTTGGAGCTAGTACCTCCCCATATATATGTATGGAGTGGAGTTTGCAACTGAAAAGAAACTTTGTGTTCCCAACAAGCTAGGTGAATTACGGCTTTCACACACACTTATCTCTCAGAACTGAGCATGTGGAGAGACTTTCGTTCACGTAGCAAAAAGGGAACGGGTTGCAGGAGAAACTTCTACTCTGGTTTCTCAGTCTGTTTCCTAGTGCCGGTTTGAAGTTAATGCAGTTTTCACTGTAAAACCGAGTTGGCGCTATTACCTACCCGTATATATTTATGGAGTGGAGTTTGCAACTGAAAAGAAACTTTGTGTTCCCAAAAAGCTAGGTGAAGAACGGCTTTCACACACTTATCTCTCAGAACTGAGCATGTGGATAGACGTTCGTTCATCTAGCACAAAGGGAACGGGTTGCAGGAGAAACTTTTACTCTGGTTTCTCAGTCTGTTTCCTAGTGCCGGTTTGAAGTTCCTGCAGCCATCACTGTAAAACCGATTTGGGGCTAGCACCTCCCCATATATATGTATGGAGTGGAGTTTGCAACTGAAAAGAAACTTTGTGTTCCCAACAAGCTAGATGGAGGACGGTTTTCACACACACTTATCTCTCAGAACTGAGCATGTGGAGAGACGTTCTTTCATCTAGCACAAAGGGAACGGGTTGCAGGGGAATCTTTTACTCTGGTTTCTCAGTCTGTTTCCTGATGCCGGTTTGAATTTCCTGCAGTTTTCACTGTAAAACCGAGTTGGAGCTAGTACCTCCCCATATGTATGTAAGGAGTGGAGTTAGCAACTGAAAAGAAACTTTGTGTTCCCAACAAGCTAGGTGAAGGACGGCTTTCACACACACTTATCTCTCAGAACTGAGCATGTGGATAGACGTTCGTTCATCTAGCACAAAGGGAACGGGTTGCAGGAGAAACTTTTACTCTGGTTTCTCAGTCTGTTTCCTAGTGCCGGTTTGAAGTTCCTGCAGCCATCACTGTAAAACCGATTTGGAGCTAGTACCTCCCCATATATATGTATGGAGTGGAGTTTGCAACTGAAAAGAAACTTTGTGTTCCCAACAAGCTAGATGGAGGACGGTTTTCACACACACTTATCTCTCAGAACTGAGCATGTGGAGAGACGTTCTTTCATCTAGCAGAAAGGGAACGGGTTGCAGGGGAATCTTTTACTCTGGTTTCTCAGTCTGTTTCCTGATGCCGGTTTGAATTTCCTGCAGTTTTCACTGTAAAACCGAGTTGGAGCTAGTACCTCCCCATATGTATGTAAGGAGTGGAGTTAGCAACTGAAAAGAAACTTTGTGTTCCCAACAAGCTAGGTGAAGGACGGCTTTCACACACACTTATCTCTCAGAAATGAGCATGTGGAGAGACGTTCGTTCATCTAGCACAAAGTGAACAGGTTGCAGGAGAAACTTTTACTCTGGTTTCTCAGTCTGTTTCCTACTACCGGTTTGAAGTTCCTGCACTTTTCACTGTAAAACGGAGTTGGAGCAATTACCTCCCCATATATATGTATGGAGTGGACTTTGCAAGTGAAAAGAAACTTTGTGATCCCAACAAGCTAGGTGAAGTAGGGCTTTCACACACACTTATCTCTCAGAACTGAGCATGGGGAGTGACGTTCGCTCATCTAGCACAAAGGGAACGGGTTGCAGGAGAAACTTTTACTCTGGATTCTCAGTATGTTTCCTGTTGCCGGTTTGAATTTCCTGCAGTTTTCACTGTAAAAACGAGTTGGAGCTAGTACCTCCCCATATATATGTATGGAGTGGAGTTTGCAACAGAAAAGAAACTTTGTTTTCCCAACAAGCTAGGTGAAGGACGGCCTTCACACCCACTTATCTCTCAGAACTGAGCATGTGGAGAGACTTTCGTTCATCTAGCACAAAGGGAATGGGTTGCAGGAGAAACTTTTACTCTGGTTTCTCAGTCTGTTTCCTAGTGCCGGTTTGAAGTTCCTGCAGTTTTCACTGTAAAACCGAGTTGGAGCTAGTACCTCCCCATATATATGTATGGAGTGGAGTTTGCAACTGAAAAGAAACTTTGTGTTCCCAAAAAGCTAGGTGAATTACGGCTTTCACACACACTTATCTCTCAGAACTGAGCATGTGGAGAGACTTTCGTTCACGTAGCAAAAAGGGAACGGGTTGCAGGAGAAACTTCTACTCTGGTTTCTCAGTCTGTTTCCTAGTGCCGGTTTGAAGTTAATGCAGTTTTCACTGTAAAACCGAGTTGGCGCTATTACCTACCCGTATATATTTATGGAGTGGAGTTTGCAACTGAAAAGAAACTTTGTGTTCCCAAAAAGCTAGGTGAAGAACGGCTTTCACACACTTATCTCTCAGAACTGAGCATGTGGATAGACGTTCGTTCATCTAGCACAAAGGGAACGGGTTGCAGGAGAAACTTTTACTCTGGTTTCTCAGTCTGTTTCCTAGTGCCGGTTTGAAGTTCCTGCAGCCATCACTGTAAAACCGATTTGGGGCTAGCACCTCCCCATATATATGTATGGAGTGGAGTTTGCAACTGAAAAGAAACTTTGTGTTCCCAACAAGCTAGATGGAGGACGGTTTTCACACACACTTATCTCTCAGAACTGAGCATGTGGAGAGACGTTCTTTCATCTAGCACAAAGGGAACGGGTTGCAGGGGAATCTTTTACTCTGGTTTCTCAGTCTGTTTCCTGATGCCGGTTTGAATTTCCTGCAGTTTTCACTGTAAAACCGAGTTGGAGCTAGTACCTCCCCATATGTATGTAAGGAGTGGAGTTAGCAACTGAAAAGAAACTTTGTGTTCCCAACAAGCTAGGTGAAGGACGGCTTTCACACACACTTATCTCTCAGAACTGAGCATGTGGAGAGACGTTCGTTCATCTAGCACAAAGTGAAAAGGTTGCAGGAGAAACTTTTACTCTGGTTTCTCAGTCTGTTTCCTACTACCGGTTTGAAGTTCCTGCACTTTTCACTGTAAAACGGAGTTGGAGCAATTACCTCCCCATATATATGTATGGAGTGGACTTTGCAAGTGAAAAGAAACTTTGTGATCCCAACAAGCTAGGTGAAGTAGGGCTTTCACACACACTTATCTCTCAGAACTGAGCATGGGGAGTGACGTTCGCTCATCTAGCACAAAGGGAACGGGTTGCAGGAGAAACTTTTACTCTGGTTTCTCAGTATGTTTCCTGTTGCCGGTTTGAATTTCCTGCAGTTTTCACTGTAAAAACGAGTTGGAGCTAGTACCTCCCCATATATATGTATGGAGTGGAGTTTGCAACAGAAAAGAAACTTTGTTTTCCCAACAAGCTAGGTGAAGGACGGCCTTCACACCCACTTATCTCTCAGAACTGAGCATGTGGAAAGACGTTCGTTCATCTAGCACAAAGGGAACGGGTTGCAGGAGAAACTTTTACTCTGCTATGTCTGTCTTTTTCCTAGTGCCGGTTTAAAGTTCCTGCAGTTCTCACTGTAAAACCGAGTTGGAGCTAGTACCTCCCCATATATATGTATGGAGTGGAGTTTCAAGTGAAAAGAAACTTTGTGTTCCCAACAAGCTAGGTGAAGGACGGCTTTCACACACACTTATCTCTCAGAAATGAGCATGTGGAGGGACGTTCGTTCATCTAGCACAAAGGGAACGGGTTGCAGGAGAAACTTTTACCCTGGTTTCTCAGTCTGTTTCCTAGTGCCGGTTTGAATTTCTTGCAGTTTTCTCTATAAAACAGATTTGGAGCTTGTACCTCCCCATATATATGTATGGAGTGGGGTTGGCAAGTGAAATGAAACTATGTGTTCCCAACAAGCTAGGTGAAGGACGGCTTTCACACACACTTATCTCTCAGAACTGAGCATGTGGAGAGACATTCGTTCATCTAGCACAATGGGAAAGGGTTACAGGAGAAACTTTTACTCTGGGATCTCATTCTGTTTCCTGTTGCCGGTTTGAAGTTCCTGCAGTTTTCACTGTAAAACCGAGTTGGAGCCAGTACCTCCCCATATATTTGTATGGAGTGGAGTTTGCAACTGAAAAGAAATTTGTGTTCCCAACAAGCTAGGTGAAGGACGGCTTTCACACAAACGTATCTCTCAGAACTGAGCATGTGGAGAGACTTTCGTTCATGTAGCAAAAAGGGAACGGGTTGCAGGAGAAACTTCTACTCTGGTTTCTCAGTCTGTTTCCTAGTGCCGGTTTGAAGTTAATGCAGTTTTCACTGTAAAACCGAGTTGGCGCTATTACCTACCCGTATATATTTATGGAGTGGAGTTTGCAACTGAAAAGAAACTTTGTGTTCCCAAAAAGCTAGGTGAAGAACGGCTTTCACACACACTTATCTCTCAGAAATGAGCATGTGGAGGGACGTTCGTTCATCTAGCACAAAGGGAACGGGTTGCAGGAGAAACTTTTACCCTGGTTTCTCATTCTGTTTCCTAGTGCCGGTGTGAAGTTCCTGCAGTTTTTACTGTAAAACCGAGTTGGAGCTAGTACCTCCCCATATATATGTATGGAGTGGATTTTGCAAGTGAAAAGAAAATTTGTGTTCCAAACAAGCTAGGAGAAGGACGGCTTTCACACACACTTATCTCTCAGAACTGAGCATGTGGATAGAAGTTCGTTCATCTCGCACAAAGAGAACGGGTTGCAGGGAAACTTTTACTCTGGTTTCTCAGTCTGTTTCCTAGTGCCGGTTTGAAGTTCCTGCAGTTTTCACTGTAAAACCGAGTTGGAGCTAGTACTTCCCCATTTATATGTATGAAGTGGAGTTTGCAACTGAAAAGAAACTTTGTGTTCCTAAAAAGCTGGGTGAAGGACGGCTTTCACACACACTTATCTCTCAGATCTGAGCATGTGGAGAGACGTTCGTTCATCTAGCACAAATGGAACGGGTTGCAGGAGAAAGTATTACTTTGGTTTCTCAGTCTGTTTCCTAGTGCCGGATTGATGTTCCTGCAGTTTTCACTGTAAAACCGTTTTGGAGCTAGTACCTCCCCATATATATTTATGGAGTGGAGTTTGCAAGTGAAAATAAACTTTGTGTTCCCAACAAGCTAAATGAAGGACGGCTTTCACACACAATTATCTGTCAGAATTGAGCATGTGGAGTGACGTTCATTCATCTAGCACAAAGGGAACGGGTTGCAGGAGAAACTTTTACTCTGGTTTCTCAGTCTGTTTCCTGTTGCCGGTTTGATGTTCCTGCAGTTTTCAATGTAAAACCGAGTTGGAGCTAGTACCTACCCATTTATATGTATAGAGTGGAGTTGGGAATTTAAAACAATCTATGTGTTCACAACAAGCAAGGTGAAGGACGGCTTTCACACACACTTATCTCTCAGAAGTGAGCATGTGGAGAGACGTTCGTTCATCTAGGAAAAAGGGAACGGGTTGCAGGAGAAACTTTTACTCTGGTTTCTCAGTCTGTTTCCTAGTGCCGGTTTGAAGTTTCTGCACTTTTCACTGTAAAACAGAGTTGGAGCTAGTACCTCCCCATATATATGTATGGATTTGAATTTGCAAGTAAAAAGAAACTTTGTGTTCCCAACAAGCTAGGTGAAGGACGGCTTTCACACACACTTATCTCTCAGAATTGTGCATGTGGAGAGACGTTCGTTCATCTAGCACAAAGTGAACTTGTTACAGGAGGAACTTTTACTCTGGATTCTCTGTCTGTTTCCTAGTGCCGGTTTGAAGTTCCTGCAGTTTTCAGTGTACATTCGATTTGGAGCTAGTACCTCCCCATATATATGTATGGAGTGGAGTTGGCAAGTTAAAAGAAACTTTGTGTTCCCAACAAGCTAGGTGAAGGCCGGCTTTCACACTCACTTATCTCTCAGAACTGAGCATGTGGAGAGACGTTCGTTCATCTAGCACAAAGGGAACGGGTTGCAGGGGAAATTTTACTCTGGTTTCTCAGTCTGTTTCCTAGTGCCGGTTTGAAGTTCCTGCAGTTTTCACTGTAAAACCGAGTTGGAGCTAGTACCTCCCCATATATATGTATGGAGTGGAGTTTGCAAGTGAAAAGAAACTTTGTGTTCCCAACAAGCTAGTTGAAGGACGGCTTTCACACACAATTATCTCTCAGAACTGAGCATGTGGAGAGACGTTCGTTCATCTAGCACAAAGGGAACGGGTTGCAGGGAAATTTTACTCTGGTTTCTCAGTCTGTTTCCTAGTGCCGGTTTGAAGTTCCTGCAGTTTTCACTGTAAAACAGAGTTGGAGCTAGTACCTCCCCATATATATTTATGGAGTGGATTTTTCAAGTGAAAAGAAACTTTGTGTTCCCAACAAGCTAGGTGAAGGACGGCTTTCACACACATTAACTATCAGAAGTGAGCATGTGGAGAGACGTTCGTTCATCTAGCACAAAGGGAACGGGTTGCAGGAGAAACTTTTACTCTGGTTTTTCAGTGTGTTTCCTAGTGCCGGTGTGAAGTTCCTGCAGTTTTTACTGTAAAACCGAGTTGGAGATAGTACCTCCCCATATATATGTATGGAGTGGATTTTGCAAGTGAAAAGAAACTTTGTGTTCCCAACAAGCTAGGAGAAGGACGGCTTTCACACACACTTATCTCTCAGAACTGAGCATGTGGATAGAAGTTCGTTCATCTAGCACAAAGAGAACGGGTTGCAGGGAAACATTTACTCTGGTTTATCAGTCTGTTTCCTAGTGCCGGTTTGATGTTCCTGCAGTTTTCACTGTAAAACAGAGTTGGAACTAGTACCTCCCCACATATATGTATGGAGTGGAGTTTGCAACTGAAAAGAAACTTTGTGTTCCCAACAAGCTAGGTGAAGAACGGCTTTCACACACACTTATCTCTCAGAACTGAGCATGTGGATAGACGTTCGTTCATCTAGCACAAAGGGAACGGGTTGCAGGAGAAACTTTTACTCTGGTTTCTCAGTCTGTTTCCTAGTGCCGGTTTGAAGTTCCTGCAGTTTTCACTGTAAAACCGTTTTGGAGCTAGTACCTCCCAAATATATATTTATGGAGTGGAGTATGCAAGTGAAAATAAACTTTGTGTTCCCAACAAGCTAGATGAAGGACGGCTTTCACACACAATTATCTCTCAAAATTGAGCATTTGGAGAGACGTTCGTTCATCTAGCACAAAGGGAACGGGTTGCAGGAGAAATTTTTTCTCTAGTTTCTCAGTCTGTTTCCTAGTGCGGTTTGAAGTTCCTGCAGATTTCACTGTAAAACCTAGTTGGAGCTAGTACCTCCCCATATATATGTATGGAGTGGAGTTTGCAACTGAAAGAAACTTTGTGTTCCCAACAAGCTAGGTGAAGAACGGCTTTCACACACACTTATCTCTCAGAACTGAGCATGTGGAGAGACGTTCGTTCATCTAGCACAAAGGGAACGGGTTGCAGGAGAAACTTTTACTCTGGTTTCTCAGTCTGTTTCCTAGTGCCGTTTTGAAGTTCCTGCAGTTTTCACTGTAAAACCGAGTTGGAGCTAGTACCTACCCATTTATATGTATAGAGTGGAGTTGGGATGTTAAAAGAAACTATGTGTTCCCAACAAGCTAGGTGAAGGACGGCTTTCACACACATTTATCACTAAGAAGTGAGCATGTGGAGAGACGTTCGTTCATCTAGCAAAAAGGGAACGGGTTGCAGGAGAAACTTTTACTCTGGTTTCTCAGTCTGTTTCCTAGTGCCGGTTTGAAGTTCCTGCAGTTTTCACTGTAAAACCGAGTTGGAGCTAGAACCTCCCCATATATATGTATGGAGTGGATTTTGCAAGTGAAAAGAAACTTTGTGTTCCCAACAAGCTAGGTGAAGGACGGCTTTCACACACACTTATCTCTCAGAACTGAGCATGTGGAGAGACGTTCTTTAATCTTGCACAAAGAACGGGTTGCAGGAGAAACTTTTACTCTGGTTTCTCAGTCTGTTTCCTAGTGCCGGTTTGAAGTTCCTGCACTTTTCACTGTAAAACCGAGTTGGAGCTAGTACCTCCCCATATATATGTATGGAGTGGATTTTGCAAGTGAAAAGAAACTTTGTATTCCCAACAAGCTAGATGAAGGACGGATTTCACACACACTTCTGTCTCAGAACTGAGCATGTGGAGAGACATTCGTTCATCTAGCACAAAGGGAACGGGTTGCAGGAGCAACTTTTACTCTGGTTTCTCAGTCTGTTTCCTAGTGCCGGTTTGAAGTTAATGCAGTTTTCACTGTAAAACCGAGTTGGAGCTATTACCTACCCGTATATATTAATGGAGTAGAGTTTGCAACTGAAAAGAAACTTTGTGTTCCCAACAAGCTAGGTGAAGAACGGCTTTCACACACACTTATCTCACAGAAATGAGCATGTGGAGGGACGTTCGTTCATCTATCACAAAGGGAAAGGGTTGCAGGGAAACATTTACCCTGGTTTATCAGTCTGTTTCCTAGTGCCGGTTTGATGTTCCTGCAGTTTTCACTGTAAAACAGAGTTGGAGCTAGTACCTCCCCATATATATGTATGGAGTGGAGTTTGCAACTGAAAAGAAACTTTGTGTTCCCAACAAGCTAGGTGAAGAACGGCTTTCACACACACTTATCTCTTAGAACTGAGCATGTGGATAGACTTTCATTCATCTAGCACATAGGGAACGGGTTGCAGGAGAAACTTTTACTCTGGTTTCTCAGTCTGTTTCCTAGTGCCGGTTTGAATTTCCTGCAGTTTTCACTGTAAAACCGATTTGGAGCTAGTACTTCCCCATTTATATGTATGAAATGGAGTTTGCAACTGAAAAGAAACTTTGTGTTCCCAAAAAGCTAGGTGAAGGACGGCTTTCACACACACTTATCTCTCAGATCTGAGCATGTTGAGAGACGTTCGTTCATCTAGCACAAAGGGAACGGGTTGCAGGAGAAAATTGTACTCTGGTTTGTCTGTCTGTTTCCTAGTGCCGTTTTGAATTTCCTGCAGTTTTCACTGTAAAACCGTTTTGGAGCTAGTACCTCCCCATATATATTTATGGAGTGGGGTTTGCAAGTGAAAATAAACTTTGTGTTCCCAACAAGCTAGATGAAGGACGGCTTTCACACACAATTATCTCTCAGAATTGAGCATGTGGAGAGACGTTCGTTCATCTAGCACAAAGGGAACGGGTTGCAGGAGAAACTTTTACTCTGGTTTCTCAGTCTGTTTCCTAGTGCCGGTTTGAAGTTCCTGCAGTTTTCACTGTAAAACCGAGTTGGAGCTAGTACCTACCCATTTATATGTATAGAGTGGAGTTGGGATGTTAAAAGAAACTATGTGTTCCCAACAAGCTAGGTGAAGGACGGCTTTCACACACACTTATCTCTCAGAAGTGAGCATGTGGAGAGACGTTCGTTCATCTAGCAAAAAGGGAACGGGTTGCAGGAGAAACTTTTACTCTGGATTCTCAGTCTGTTTCCCAGTGCCGGTTTGAAGTTCCTGCAGTTTTCACTGTAAAACCGAGTTGGAGCTAGTACCTCCCCATATATATATAAGGAGTGGATTTTGCAAGTGAAAAGAAACTTTGTGTTCCCAACAAGCTAGGTGAAGGACGGCTTTCACACACACTTATCTCTCAGAACTGAGCATGTGGAGAGACGTTCTTTCATCTAGCACAAAAGAACGTGTTGCAGGAGAAACTTTTACTCTGGTTTCTCAGTCTGTTTCCTAGTGCCGGTTTGAAGTTCCTGCAGTTTTCACTGTAAAACACAGTTGGAGCTAGTACCTCCCCATATATATGTATGGAATGGATTTTGCAAGTGAAAAGAAACTTTGTGTTCCCAACAAGCTAGATGAAGGACGGCTTTCACACACACTTACGTCTCAGAACTGAGCATGTGGAGAGACTTTCGTTCATCTAGCACAAAGGGAACGGGTTGCAGGAGAAACTTTTACTCTGGTTTCTCAGTCTGTTTCCTAGTGCCGGTTTGAAGTTAATGCAGTTTTCACTGTAAAACCGAGTTGGAGCTATTACCTACCCATTTATATGTATAGAGTGGAGTTGGGAAGTTAAAACAATCTATGTGTTCACAACAAGCAAGGTGAAGGACGGCTTTCACACACACTTATCACTCAGAAGTGAGCATGTGGAGAGACGTTCGTTCATCTAGGAAAAAGGGAACGGGTTGCAGGAGAAACATTTACTCTGGTTTCTCAGTCTGTTTCCTAGTGCCGGTTTGAAGTTTCTGCACTTTTCACTGTAAAACAGAGTTGGAGCTAGTACCTCCCCATATATATGTATGGATTTGAGTTTGCAAGTAAAAAGAAACTTTGTGTTCCCAACAAGCTAGGTGAAGGACGGCTTTCACACACACTTATCTCTCAGAATTGGGCATGTGGAGAGACGTTCGTTCATCTAGCACAAAGTGAACTTGTTACAGGAGGAACTTTTACTCTGGATTCTCTGTCTGTTTCCTAGTGCCGGTTTGAAGTTCCTGCAGTTTTCACTGTACATTCGAGTTGGAGCTAGTACCTCCCCATATATATGTATCGAGTGGAGTTGGCAAGTTAAAAGAAACTTTGTGTTCCCAACAAGCTAGGTGAAGGACGGCTTTCACACACACTTATCTCTCAGAACTGAGCATGTGGAGAGACGTTCGTTCATCTAGCACAAAGGGAACGGGTTGCAGGGGAAATTTTACTCTGGTTTCTCAGTCTGTTTCCTAGTGCCGGTTTGAAGTTCCTGCAGTTTTCACTGTAAAACCGTGTTGGAGCTAGTACCTCCCCATATATATGTATGGAGTGGAGTTTGCAAGTGAAAAGAAACATTGTGTTCCCAACAAGCTAGTTGAAGGACGGCTTTCACACACAATTATCTCTCAGAACTGAGCATGTGGAGAGACGTTCGTTCATCTAGCACAAAGGGAACGGGTTGCAGGGAAACTTTTACTCTGGATTCTCAGTCTGTTTCCAAGTGCCGGTTTGAAGTTCCTGCAGTTTTCACTGTAAAACAGAGTTGGAGCTAGTACCTCCCCATATATATTTATGGAGTGGATTTTTCAAGTGAAAAGAAACTTTGTGTTCCCAACAAGCTAGGTGAAGGACGGCTTTCACACACATTAACTATCAGAAGTGAGCATGTGGAGAGACGTTCGTTCATCTAGCACAATGGGAACGGGTTGCAGGAGAAACTTTTACTCTGGTTTCTCAGTCTGTTTCCTAGTGCCGGTTTGAAGTTCCTGCAGTTTTCACTGTAAAACCGTTTTGGAGCTAGTACCTCCCAAATATATATTTATGGAGTGGAGTTTGCAAGTGAAAATAAACTTTGTGTTCCCAACAAGCTAGATGAAGGACGGCTTTCACACACAATTATCTCTCAAAATTGAGCATTTGGAGAGACGTTCGTTCATCTAGCACAAAGGGAACGGGTTGCAGGAGAAATTTTTTCTCTAGTTTCTCAGTCTGTTTCCTAGTGCGGTTTGAAGTTCCTGCAGATTTCACTGTAAAACCGAGTTGGAGCTAGTAACTACCCATATATATGTATGGAGTGGAGTTTGCAACTGAAAGAAACTTTGTGCTCCCAACAAGCTAGGTGAAGAATAGCTTTCACACACACTTATCTCTCAGAACTGAGCATGTGGAGAGACGTTCGTTCATCTAGCACAAAGGGAACGGGTTGCAGGAGAAACTTTTACTCTGGTTTCTCAGTCTGTTTCCTAGTGCCGGTTTGAAGTTCCTGCAGTTTTCACTGTAAAACCGAGTTGGAGCTAGTACCTACCCATTTATATGTATAGAGTGGAGTTGGGATGTTAAAAGAAACTATGTGTTCCCAACAAGCTAGGTGAAAGACGGCTTTCACACACATTTATCACTAAGAAGTGAGCATGTGGAGAGACGTTCGTTCATCTAGCAAAAAGGGAACGGGTTGCAGGAGAAACTTTTACTCTGGTTTCTCAGTCTGTTTCCTAGTGCCGGTTTGAAGTTCCTGCAGTTTTCACTGTAAAACAGAGTTGGAGCTAGTACCTCCCCATATATATGTATGGAGTGGATTTTGCAAGTGAAAAGAAACTTTGTGTTCCCAACAAGCTAGGTGAAGGACGGCTTTCACACACACTTATCTCTCAGAACTGAGCATGTGGAGAGACGTTCTTTCATCTAGCACAAAGAACGGGTTGCAGGAGAAACTTTTACTCTGGTTTCTCAGTCTGTTTCCTAGTGCCGGTTTGAAGTTCCTGCAATTTTCACTGTAAAACACAGTTGGAGCTAGTACCTCCCCATATATATGTATGGAGGGGTTTTTGCTAGTGAAAAGAATCTTTGTGTTCCCAACAAGCTAGATGAAGGACGGATTTCACACACACTTCTGTCTCAGAACTGAGCATGTGGAGAGACATTCGTTCATCTAGCACAAAGGGAACGGGTTGCAGGAGCAACTTTTACTCTGGTTTCTCAGTCTGTTTCCTAGTGCCGGTTTGAAGTTAATGCAGTTTTCACTGTAAAACCGAGTTGGAGCTAGTACCTACCCGTATATATTAATGGAGTAGAGTATGCACCTGAAAAGAAACTTTGTGTTCCCAACAAGCTAGGTGAAGAACGGCTTTCACACACACTTATCTCACAGAAATGAGCATGTGGAGGGACGTTCGTTCATCTATCACAAAGGGAACGGGTTGCAGGGAAACATTTACTCTGGTTTATCAGTCTGTTTCCTAGTGCCGGTTTGATGTTCCTGCAGTTTTCACTGTAAAACAGAGTTGGAGCTAGTACCTCCCCATATATATGTATGGAGTGGAGTTTGCAACTGAAAAGAAACTTTGTGTTCCCAACAAGCTAGGTGAAGAACGGCTTTCACACACACTTATCTCTTAGAACTGAGCATGTGGAGAGACGTTCGTTCATCTAGCACAAAGGGAACGGGTTGCAGGAGAAACTTTTACTCTGGTTTCTCAGTCTGTTTCCTAGTGCCGGTTTGAATTTCCTGCAGTTTTCACTGTAAAACCGAGTTGGAGCTAGTACTTCCCCATTTATATGTATGAAGTGGAGTTTGCAACTGAAAAGAAACTTTGTGTTCCCAAAAAGCTAGGTGAAGGACGGCTTTCACACACACTTATCTCTCAGATCTGAGCATGTGGAGAGACGTTCGTTCATCTAGCACAAAGGGAACGGGTTGCAGGAGAAAATTGTACTCTGGTTTCTCTGTCTGTTTCCTAGTGCCGGTTTGAATTTCCTGCAGTTTTCACTGTAAAACCGTTTTGGAGCTAGTACCTCTCCATATATATTTATGGAGTGGGGTTTGCAAGTGAAAATAAACTTTGTGTTCCCAACAAGCTAGATGAAGGACGGCTTTCACACACAATTATCTCTCAGAATTGAGCATGTGGAGAGACGTTCGTTCATCTAGCACAAAGGGAACGGGTTGCAGGAGAAACTTTTACTCTGGTTTCTCAGTCTGTTTCCTAGTGCCGGTTTGAAGTTCCTGCAGTTTTCACTGTAAAACCGAGTTGGAGCTAGTACCTACCCATTTATATGTATAGAGTGGAGTTGGGATGTTAAAAGAAACTATGTGTTCCCAACAAGCTAGGTGAAGGACGGCTTTCACACACACTTATCTCTCAGAAGTGAGCATGTGGAGAGACGTTCGTTCATCTAGCAAAAAGGGAACGGGTTGCAGGAGAAACTTTTACTCTGGATTCTCAGTCTGTTTCCCAGTGCCGGTTTGAAGTTCCTGCAGTTTTCACTGTAAAACCGATTTGGAGCTAGTACCTCCCCATATATATATATGGAGTGGAATTTGCAAGTGAAAAGAAACTTTGTGTTCCCAACAAGCTAGGTGAAGGACGGCTTTCACACACACTTATCTCTCAGAACTGAGCATGTGGAGAGACGTTCTTTCATCTAGCACAAAAGAACGGGTTGCAGGAGAAACTTTTACTCTGGTTTCTCAGTCTGTTTCCTAGTGCCGGTTTGAAGTTCCTGCAGTTTTCACTGTAAAACACAGTTGGAGCTAGTACCTCCCCATATATATGTATGGAGTGGATTTTGCAAGTGAAAAGAAACTTTGTGTTCCCAACAAGCTAGATGAAGGACGGCTTTCACACACACTTATGTCTCAGAACTGAGCATGTGGAGAGACTTTCGTTCATCTAGCACAAAGGGAACGGGTTGCAGGAGAAACTTTTACTCTGGTTTCTCAGTCTGTTTCCTAGTGCCGGTTTGAAGTTAATGCAGTTTTCACTGTAAAACCGAGTTGGAGCTATTACCTACCCGTATATATTAATGGAGTGGAGTTTGCAACTGAAAAGAAACTTTGTGTTCCCAAAAAGCTAGGTGAAGAACGGCTTTCACACACACTTATCTCTCAGATATGAGCATGTGGAGAGACGTTCGTTCATCTAGCACAAAGGGAACGGGTTGCAGGAGAAACTTTTACTCTGGTTTCTCAGTCTGTTTCCTAGTGCGGTTTGAAGTTACTGCAGTTTTCACTGTAAAACCGAGTTGGAGCTAGTACCTCCCCATATATATGTATGGAGTGGAGTTTGCAACTGAAAGAAACTTTGTGTTCCCAACAAGCTAGGTGAAGAACGGCTTTCACACACACTTATCTCTCAGAACTGAGCATGTGGAGAGACGTTCGTTCATCTAGCACAAAGGGAACGGTTTGCAGGAGAAACTTTTACTCTAGTTTCTCAGTCTGTTTCCTAGTGCGGTTTGAAGTTACTGCAGTTTTCACTGTAAAACCGAGTTGGAGATAGTACCTACCCATTTATATGTATAGAGTGGAGTTGGGACGTTAAAAGAAACTATGTGTTCCCAACAAGCTAGGTGAAAGACGGCTTTCACACACACTTATCTCTCAGAACTGAGCATGTGGAGAGACGTTCGTTCATCTAGCACAAAGGGAACGGGTTGCAGGAGAAAATTTTACTCTGGTTTCTCAGTCTGTTTCCTAGTGCCGGTTTGAAGTTCCTGCAGTTTTCACTGTAAAACCGAGTTGGAGCTAGTACCTACCCATTTATATGTATAGAGTGGAGTTGGGATGTTAAAAGAAACTATGTGTTCCCAACAAGCTAGGTGAAGGACGGCTTTCACACACACTTATCTCTCAGAAGTGAGCATGTGGAGAGACGTTCGTTCATCTAGCAAAAAGGGAACGGGTTGCAGGAGAAACTTTTACTCTGGTTTTTCAGTCTGTTTCCTAGTGCCGGTTTGAAGTTCCTGCAGTTTTCACTGTAAAACCGAGTTGGAGCTAGTACCTCCCCATATATATGTATGGAGTGGATTTTGCAAGTGAAAAGAAACTTTGTGTTCCCAACAAGCTAGGTGAAGGACGGCTTTCACACACACTTATCTCTCAGAACTGAGCATGTGGAGAGACGTTCTTTCATCTAGCACAAAAGAACGGGTTGCAAGAGAAACTTTTACTCTGGTTTCTCAGTCTGTTTCCTAGTGCCGGTTTGAATTTCCTGCAGTTTTCACTGTAAAACACAGTTGGAGCTAGTACCTCCCCATATATATGTATGGAGTGGATTTTGCAAGTGAAAAGAAACTTTGTGTTCCCAACAAGCTAGGTGAAGGACGGCTTTCACACACACTTATGTCTCAGAACTGAGCATGTGGAGAGACTTTCGTTCATCTAGCACAAAGGGAACGGGTTGCAGGAGAAACTTTTACTCTGGTTTCTCAGTCTGTTTCCTAGTGCCGGTATGAAGTTAATGCAGTTTTCACTGTAAAACCGAGTTGGAGCTTTTACCTTCCCGTATATATTAATGGAGTGGAGTTTGCAACTGAAAAGAAACTTTGTGTTCCCAACAAGCTAGGTGAAGTACGGCTTTCACACACACGTATCTCACACAAATGAGCATGTGGAGGGACGTTCGTTCATCTAGCACAAAGGGAACGGGTTGCAGGGAAACATTTACTCTGGTTTATCAGTGTGTTTCCTAGTGCCGGTTTGATGTTCCTGCAGTTTTCACTGTAAAACCGAGTTGGAGCTAGTACCTCCCCATATATATGTATGGAGTGGAGTTTGCAACTGAAAGAATCTTTGTGTTCCCAACAAGCTAGGTGAAGAACGGCTTTCACACACACTTATCTCTCAGAACTGAGCATGTGGGGAGACGTTCGTTCATCTAGCACAAAAGGAACGGTTTGCAGGAGAAACTTTTATCTGGTTTCTCAGTCTGTTTCCTAGTGCCGGTTTGAAGTTCCTGCAGTTTTCACTGTAAAACCGAGTTGGAGCTAGTACCTACCCATTTATATGTAAAGAGTGGAGTTGGGTAGTTAAAAGAACCTAAGTGTTCCCAACAAGCTTGGTGAAGGACGGCTTTCACACACACTTATCTCTCAGAAGTGAGCATGTAGAGAGACGTTCGTTCATCTAGCAAAAAGGGAACGGGTTGCAGGAGAAACTTTTACTCTAGTTTCTCAGTGTGTTTCCTAGTGCCGGTTTGAAGTTCCTGCAGTTTTCACTGTAAAACCGAGTTGGAGCTAGTACCTACCCATATATATGTATGGAGTGGATTTTGCAAGTGAAAAGAAACTTTGTGTTCCCAACAAGCTAGGGGAAGGACGGCTTTAACACACACTTATCTCTCAGAACTGAGCATGTGGAGAGACGGTCGTTCATCTAGCACAAAAGAACGGGTTGCAGGAGGAACTTTTACTCTGGTTTCTCAGTCTGTTTCCTAGTGCCGGTTTGAAGTTCCTGCAGTTTTCACTGTAAAACACAGTTGGAGCTAGTACCTCCCATATATATGTATGGAATGGATTTTGCAAGTGAAAAGAAACTTTGTGTTCCCAACAAGCTAGATGAAGTACGGCTTTCACACACACTTATCTCTCAGAACTTAGCATGTGGATAGACGTTCGTTCATCTAGCAAAATGTGAACGTGTGGCAGGAGAAACTTTTACTCTGGTTTCTCAGTCTGTTTCCTAATGCCGGCTTAAGTTCCTGCAGTTTTCACAGTAAAACCGAGTTGGAACTAGTACCTCCCCATATATATTTATGGAGTGGAGTTTGCAACTGAAAAGAAACTTTGTGTTTCCAACAAGCTAGGTGAAGGACGGCTTTCCCACACACTTATTTCTCAGAACTGAGCATGTGAATAGACGTTCGTTCATCTAGCACAAAGGGAACGGTTTGCAGTGGAAACTTTTACTCTAGTTTCTCAGTCTGTTTCCTAGGGCCGGTTAGATGTTCCTGCAGTTTTCACTGTAAAAATGAGTTGGAGCTAGTACCTCCAAATATATATGTATGGGGTGGAGTTTGCAACTGAAAAGAAACTTTGTGTTCCCAACAAGCTAGGTGAAGGACGGCTTTCACACACACTTATATCTCAGAACTGAGCATGTGGAGAGACGTTCGTTCATCTAGCATAAAGGGAACGGTTTGCAGGAGAAACTTTTACTCTGGTTTCTCAGTCTGTTTCCTGTTGCCGGTTTCAAGTTCCTGCAGTATTCACTGTAAAACCGAGTTGGAGCTAGTACCTCCCCATATATATGTATGGAGTGGAGTTTGCAACTGAAAAGGAACTTTGTGTTCCCAACAAGCTAGGTGAAGGACGGCTTTCACACACACTTTTCTCTCAGAACTGAGCATGTGGAGAGATGTTCGTTCATCTAGCATAAATGGAACGGGTTGCAGGAAAAACTTTTACTCTGGTTTCTCAGTCTGTTTCCTGTTGCCGGTTTGAAGTTCCTGCAGTTTTCACTGTAAAACCAAGTTGGATCTAGTACCTCCCCATATATATGTATGGAGTGGAGTTTGCAACTGAAAAGAAACTTTGTGTTCCCAACAAGCTAGGTGAAGGACGTCTTTCACACACACATATCTCAGAACTGAGCATGTGGAGAGACGTTCGTTCATCTAGCACAATGTGAACGGGATTCAGGAGAAACTTTTACTCTGGTTTCTCAGTCTGTTTCCTGTTGCCGGTTTGAAGTTCCTGCAGTTTTCACTGTAAAACCGATTTGGAGCTAGTACCTCCCCATATATATGTATGGAGTGGAGTTTGCAACTGAAAAGAAACTTTGTGTTCCCAACAAGCTAGATGAAGGACGGTTTTCAAACACACTTATCTCTCAGAACTGAGCATGTGGAGAGACGTTCGTTCATCTAGCACAAAGGGAACGGGTTGCAGGGGAAACTTTTACTCTGGTTTCTCAGTCTGTTTCCTGATGCCGGTTTGAAGTTCCTGCAGTTTTCACTGTAAAACCGAGTTGGAGCTAGTACCTCCCCATATATATGTAAGGAGTGGAGTTAGCAACTGAAAAGAAACTTTGTGTTCCCAACAAGCTAGATGAAGGACGGCTTTCACACACACTTATCTCTCAGAACTGAGCATGTGGAGAGACGTTCGTTCATCTAGCACAAAGGGAACGGGTTGCAGGAGAAACTTTTACTCTAGTTTCTCAGTCTGTTTCCTAGTGCGGTTTGAAGTTACTGCAGTTTTCACTGTAAAACCGAGTTGGAGATAGTACCTACCCATTTATATGTATAGAGTGGAGTTGGGACGTTAAAAGAAACTATGTGTTCCCAACAAGCTAGGTGAAAGACGGCTTTCACACACACTTATCTCTCAGAACTGAGCATGTGGAGAGACGTTCGTTCATCTAGCACAAAGGGAACGGGTTGCAGGAGAAACTTTTACTCTGGTTTCTCAGTCTGTTTCCTAGTGCCGGTTTGAAGTTCCTGCAGTTTTCACTGTAAAACCGAGTTGGAGCTAGTACCTACCCATTTATATGTATAGAGTGGAGTTGGGATGTTAAAAGAAACTATGTGTTCCCAACAAGCTAGGTGAAGGACGGCTTTCACACACACTTATCTCTCAGAAGTGAGCATGTGGAGAGATGTTCGTTCATCTAGCAAAAAGGGAACGGGTTGCAGGAGAAACTTTTACTCTGGTTTTTCAGTCTGTTTCCTAGTGCCGGTTTGAAGTTCCTGCAGTTTTCACTGTAAAACCGAGTTGGAGCTAGTACCTCCCCATATATATGTATGGAGTGGATTTTGCAAGTGAAAAGAAACTTTGTGTTCCCAACAAGCTAGGTGAAGGACGGCTTTCACACACACTTATCTCTCAGAACTGAGCATGTGGAGAGACGTTCTTTCATCTAGCACAAAAGAACGGGTTGCAAGAGAAACTTTTACTCTGGTTTCTCAGTCTGTTTCCTAGTGCCGGTTTGAAGTTCCTGCAGTTTTCACTGTAAAACACAGTTGGAGCTAGTACCTTCCCATATATATGTATGGAGTGGATTTTGCAAGTGAAAAGAAACTTTGTGTTCCCAACAAGCTAGGTGAAGGACGGCTTTCACACACAATTATGTCTCAGAACTGAGCATGTGGAGAGACTTTCGTTCATCTAGCACAAAGGGAACGGGTTGCAGGAGAAACTTTTACTCTGGTTTCACAGTCTGTTTCCTAGTGCCGGTATGAAGTTAATGCAGTTTTCACTGTAAAACCGAGTTGGAGCTTTTACCTTCCCGTATATATTAATGGAGTGGAGTTTGCAACTGAAAAGAAACTTTGTGTTCCCAACAAGCTAGGTGAAGTACGGCTTTCACACACACGTATCTCACACAAATGAGCATGTGGAGGGACGTTCGTTCATCTAGCACAAAGGGAACGGGTTGCAGGGAAACATTTACTCTGGTTTATCAGTGTGTTTCCTAGTGCCGGTTTGATGTTCCTGCAGTTTTCACTGTAAAACCGAGTTGGAGCTAGTACCTCCCCATATATATGTATGGAGTGGAGTTTGCAACTGAAAGAATCTTTGTGTTCCCAACAAGCTAGGTGAAGAACGGCTTTCACACACACTTATCTCTCAGAACTGAGCATGTGGGGAGACGTTCGTTCATCTAGCACAAAAGGAACGGTTTGCAGGAGAAACTTTTACTCTGGTTTCTCAGTCTGTTTCCTAGTGCCGGTTTGAAGTTCCTGCAGTTTTCACTGTAAAACCGAGTTGGAGCTAGTACCTACCCATTTATATGTAAAGAGTGGAGTTGGGTAGTTAAAAGAACCTAAGTGTTCCCAACAAGCTTGGTGAAGGACGGCTTTCACACACACTTATCTCTCAGAAGTGAACATGTAGAGAGACGTTCGTTCATCTATCAAAAAGGGAACGGGTTGCAGGAGAAACTTTTACTCTGGTTTCTCAGTGTGTTTCCTAGTGCCGGTTTGAAGTTCCTGCAGTTTTCACTGTAAAACCGAGTTGGAGCTAGTACCTCCCCATATATATGTATGGATTGGATTTTGCAAGTGAAAAGAAACTTTGTGTTCCCAACAAGCTAGGTGAAGGACGGCTTTAACACACACTTATCTCTCAGAACTGAGCATGTGGAGAGACGGTCGTTCATCTAGCACAAAAGAACGGGTTGCAGGAGGAACTTTTACTCTGGTTTCTCAGTCTGTTTCCTAGTGCCGGTTTGAAGTTCCTGCAGTTTTCACTGTAAAACACAGTTGGAGCTAGTACCTCCCCATATATATGTATGGAATGGATTTTGCAAGTGAAAAGAAACTTTGTGTTCCCAACAAGCTAGATGAAGGACGGCTTTCACACACACTTATCTCTCAGAACTTAGCATGTGGATAGACGTTCGTTCATCTAGCAAAAAGTGAACGTGTGGCAGGAGAAACTTTTACTCTGGTTTCTCAGTCTGTTTCCTAATGCCGGCTTAAGTTCCTGCAGTTTTCACAGTAAAACCGAGTTGGAGCTAGTACCTCCAAATATATATGTATGGAGTGGAGTTTGCAACTGAAAAGAAACTTTGTGTTCCCAACAAGCTAGGTGAAGGACGGCTTTCACACACACTTATCTCTCAGAACTGAGCATGTGGAGAGACGTTCGTTCATCTAGCATAAAGGGAACGGTTTGCAGGAGAAACTTTTACTCTGGTTTCTCAGTCTGTTTCCTGTTGCCGGTTTCAAGTTCCTGCAGTTTTCACTGTAAAACCGAGTTGGAGCTAGTACCTCCCCATATATATGTATGGAGTGGAGTTTGCAACTGAAAAGGAACTTTGTGTTCCCAACAAGCTAGGTGAAGGACTGCTTTCACACACACTTTTCTCTCAGAACTGAGCATGTGGAGAGATGTTCGTTCATCTAGCATAAAGGGAACGGGTTGCAGGAGAAACTTTTACTCTGGTTTCTCAGTCTGTTTCCTGTTGCCGGTTTGAAGTTCCTGCAGTTTTCACTGTAAAACCAAGTTGGATCTAGTACCTCCCCATATATATGTATGGAGTGGAGTTTGCAACTGAAAAGAAACTTTGTGTTCCCAACAAGCTAGGTGAAGGACGGCTTTCACACACACATATCTCAGAACTGAGCATGTGGAGAGACGTTCGTTCATCTAGCACAATGTGAACGGGATTCAGGAGAAACTTTTACTCTGGTTTCTCAGTCTGTTTCCTGTTGCCGGTTTGAAGTTCCTGCAGTTTTCACTGTAAAACCGATTTGGAGCTAGTACCTCCCCATATATATGTATGGAGTGGAGTTTGCAACTGAAAAGAAACTTTGTGTTCCCAACAAGCTAGATGAAGGACGGTTTTCAAACACACTTATCTCTCAGAAATGAGCATGTGGAGAGACGTTCGTTCATCTAGCACAAATGGAACGGGTTGCATGGGAAACTTTTACTCTGGTTTCTCAGTCTGTTTCCTGATGCCGGTTTGAAGTTCCTGCAGTTTTCACTGTAAAACCGAGTTGGAGCTAGTACCTCCCCATATATATGTAAGGAGTGGAGTTAGCAACTGAAAAGAAACTTTGTGTCCCCAACAAGCTAGGTGAAGGACGGCTTTCACACACACTTATCTCTCAGAACTGAGCATGTGGAGAGACGTTCGTTCATCTAGCACAAAGTGAACGGGTTGCAGGAGAAACTTTTACTCTGGTTTCTCAGTCTGTTTCCTACTGCCGGTTTGAAGTTCCTGCAGTTTTCACTGTAAAACGGAGTTGGAGCAATTACCTCCCCATATATATGTATGGAGTGGAGTTTGCAACTGAAAAGAAACTTTGTGATCCCAACAAGCTAGGTGAAGTAGGGTTTTCACACACACTTATCTCTCAGAACTGAGCATGTGGAGAGACGTTCGTTCATCTATCACAAAGGGAACGGGTTGCAGGAGAAACTATTACTCTGGTTTCTCAGTCTGTTTCCTGTTGCCGGTTTGAAGTTCCTGCAGTTTTCACTGAAAAAACGAGTTGGAGCTAGTACCTCCCCATATATATGTATGGAGTGGAGTTTGCAACAGAAAAGAAACTTTGTTTTCCCAACAAGCAAGGTGAAGGACGGCTTTCACTCACACTTTTCTCTCAGAACTGAGCATGTGGAGAGTCATTAGTTAATCTAGCACAAAGGGAACGGGTTGCAGGAGAAATTATTACTCTGGTTTCTCAGTCTGTTTCCGGTTGCCGGTTTGAAGTTCCCACATTTTTCACTGTAAAACCGAGGTGGAGCTACTACCTCCCCATATATATGTATGGAGTGGAGTTTGCAACTTAAAGAAACTTTGTGTTCCCAACAAGCTAGTTGAAGGACGGCTTTCACACACACACATTTCTCAGAACTGAGCATGTGGAGAGACGTTCGTTCATCTAGCACAAAAGGAACGGGTTGCAGGAGAAACTATTTTCTGGTTTCTCAGTCTGTTTCCTGTTGCCGGTTTGAAGTTCCTGCAGTTTTTACTGTAAAACAGATTTGGAGCTAGCACCTCCCCATATATATGTATGGAGTGGAGATTGCAACTGAAAAGAAACTTTGTGTTCCCAACAAGCTATGTAAAGACGGATTTCAAACACACTTATCTCTCAGAAATGAGCATGTGGAGAGACGTTCGTTCATCTAGCACAAAGGGTACGGGTTGAAGGAGAAACTTTTACTCTGGTTTCTCAGTCTGTTTCCTGTTGCCGGTTTGAAGTTCCTGCAGTTTTCACTATAAAACCGATTTGGAGCTAGTACCTCCCCATATATATGTATGGAGTGGAGTTGGCAAGTGAAATGAAACTATGTGTTCCCAACAAGCTAGGTGAAGAACGGCTTTCACACACACTTATCTATCAGAACTGAGCATGTGGAGAGACGTTCGTTCATCTAGCACAAAGGGAAAGGGTTACAGGAGTAACTTTTACTCTGTAATCTCAGTGTGTTTCCTAGTGCCGGTTTGAAGTTCCTGCAGTTTTCACTGTAAAACCGAGTTGGAGCCAGTACCTCCCCATATATTTGTATGGAGTGTAGTTTGCAACTGAAAAGAAATTTGTGTTCCCAACAAGCTAGGTGAAGGACGGCTTTCACACACACGTATCTCTCAGAACTGAGCATGTGGAGAGACGTTCGTTCATCTAGCACAAAGGGAACGGGTTGCAGGAGAAACTTTTACTCTGGTTTCTCAGTCTGTTTCCTAGTACCGGTTTGAAGTTCCTGCAGTTTTCACTATAAAACCGAGTTGGAGCTAGTACCTCCCCATATATATGTATGGAGTGGAGTTTGCAACTGAAAAGAAATTTTGTGTTCCCAACAAGCTTGGTGAATTACGGCTTTCACACACACTTATCTCTCAGAACTGAGCATGTGGAGAGACTTTCGTTCATCTAGCAAAAAGGGAACGGGTTGCAGGAGAAAATTTTACTCTGGTTTCTCAGTCTGTTCCCTAGTGCCGGTTTGAAGTTCCTGCAGTTTTCACTGTAAAACAGAGTTGGAACTAGTACCTCCAAATATATATGTATGTAGTGGAGTTTGCAACTGAAAAGAAACTTTGTGTTCCCAACAAGATAGGTGAAGGACGGCTTTCACACACACTTATCTCTCAGAACTGAGCATGTGGAGAAAAGTTCGTTCATCTAGCATAAAGGGAAAGGGTTGCAGGAGAAATTTTACTCTGGTTTCTCAGTCTGTTTCCTACTGCCTGTTTGAAGTTCCTGCAGTTTTCACTGTAAAACGGAGTTGGATCTAGTACCTCCCCATATATATGTATGGAATGGAGTTTGCAAATGAAAAGAAACTTTGTGTTCCCAACAAGCTAATTAATGGACGACTTTCACACACACTTATCTCTCAGAACTGAGCATGTGGAGAGACGTTCGTTCATCTAGCACAAAGGGAACGGGTTGCAGGAGAAACTATTTTCTGGTTTCTCAGTCTGTTTCCTGTTGCCGGTTTGAAGTTCCTGCAGTTTTCACTGCAAAACCGAGTTGGAGCTAGTACCTCCCCATATATTTTTATGGAGTGGAGTTTGCACCTGAAAAGTAACTTTGTGTTCCCAACAAGCTCGGTGAAGTACGGCTTTCACACACACTTATATCTCAGAACTTAGCATGTGGAGAGACGTTCGTTCATCCAGCAAAAAGGGAACGGGTTGCAGGAGAAACATTTACTCTGGTTTCTCAGTCTGTTTCCTACTGCCGGTTTGAAGTTCCTGCAGTTTTTACTGTAAAACTGATTTGGAGCTAGCACCTCCCTATATATGTATGGAGTGGAGATTGCAACTGAAAAGAAACTTTGTGTTCCCAAAAAGCTAGTTGAAGGACGGCTTTCACACACACTTATCTCTCAGAACTGAGCATGTGGAGAGACGTTCGTTCATCTAGCACAAAGGGAACGGGTTGAAGGAGAAAATTTCACTCTGGTTTCTCAGTCTGTTTCCTAGTGCCGGTTTGAAATTCCTGCAGTTTTCACTATGAAACCGAGTTGGAGCTAGTACCTCCCCATATATATGTATGGAGTGGAGTTGGCAAGTGAAATGAAACTATGTGTTCCCAACAAGCTAGGTGAAGGACGGCTTTCACACACACTTATCTCTCAGAACTGAGCATGTGGAGAGACGTTCGTTCATCTAGCACAAAGGGAACGGGTTAAAGGAGAAACTTTTACTCTGGGTTCTCAGTCTGTTTCCTGTTGCCGGTTTGAAGTTCCTGCAGTTTTCACTGTAAAACCGAGTTGGAGCCAGTACCTCCCCATATATTTGTATGGAGTGGAGTTTGCAACTGAAAAGAAATTTGTGTTTCCAACAAGGTAGGTGAAGGACGGCTTTCACACACACTTATCTCTCAGAACTGAGCATGTGGAGAGACTTTCGTTCATCTAGCAAAAAGGGAACGGGTTGCAGGAGAAACTTTTACTCTGGTTTCTCAGTCTGTTTCCTAGTGCCGGTTTAAAGTTCCTGCAGTTTTCACTGTAAATCAGAGTAGGAACTAGTACCTCCAAATATATATGTATGGAGTGGAGTTTGCAACTGAAAAGAAACTTTGTGTTCCCAACAAGGTAGGTGAAGGACGGCCTTCCCACAAACTTATCTCTCAGAACTGAGCATGTGGAGAGACTTTCGTTCATCTAGCACAAAGGGAACGGGTTGCAGGTGTAACTTTTACTCTGGTTTCTCAGTCTGTTTCCTAGTGCCGGTTTGAAGTTCCTGCAGTTTTCACTGTAAAACAGAGTTGGAGCTAGTACCTACCCATATATATGTATGGAGTGGGGTTTGCAAGTGAAAAGAAACTATGTGTTCCCAACAAGCTAGGTGAAGAACGGCTTTCACACACACTTATTTCTCAGAACTGAGCATGTGGAGAGAAAATCGTTCATCTAGCACAAAGGGAACGGGTTGCAGGAGAAACTTTTACTCTGGTTTCTCTGTCTGTTTCCTAGTGCCGGTTTGAAGTTCTTGCAGTTTTCACAGTAAAACCGAGTAGGAGATAGTACCTCCCCATATAAATGTATGGATTGGAGTTTGCAACTGAAAAGGAACTTTGTTTTCAAATCAAGCTAGGTGAAGGACGGCTTTCACACACACTTATCTCTCAGAAATGAGCATGTGAAGAGTCGTTCGTTCATCTAGCACAAAGGGAACGGGTTGCAGAAGAAACTTTTACTCTAGTTTCTCAGTCTGTTTCCTGTTCCCGGTTTGAAGTTCCTGCAGTTTTCACTGTAAAACCGATTTGGAGCTAGTACCTCCCCATATATATGTATGGAGTGGAGTTGGCAAGTGAAAAGAAACTTTGTGTTCCCAAAAGCTAGGTGAAGAACGGCTTTCACACACACGTATCCCTCAGAACTGAGCATGCGGAGAGACGTTCGTTCATCTAGCACAAAGGGAAAGGGTTGCAGGAGAAACATTTACTCTAGTATCTCAGTCTGTTTCCTGTTGCCGGTTTGAAGTTCGTGCAGTTTTCACTGTAAAACCGAGTTGGAGCTAGTACCTACCCATATAAATGTATGGAGTGGATTTTGCAAGTGAAAAGAATCTTAGTGTTCCTAACAAGCTAGGTGAAGGACGGCTTTCACACACACTTATCTCTCAGAACTGAGCATGTGGAGAGACGTTCTTTCATCTAGCACAAATGGAACGGGATGCAGGGGAAACTTTTACTCTGGTTTCTCAGTCTGTTTCCTAGTGACGGTTTGAAGTTCCTGCAGTTTTCACTGTAAACACGAGTTGGAGCTAGTACCTCCCCATATATATGTATGGAGTGGAGTTTGCAAGTGAAAAGAATCTTTGTGTTCCCAACAAGCTAGGTGAAGGACGGCTTTCACACACACTTATCTCTCAGAACTGAGCATGTGGAGAGACGTTCGTTCATCTAGCACAAAGTGAAAGCGTTGCAGGAGAAACTTTTACTCTGGTTTCTCAGTCTGTTTCCTGTTGCCGGTTTGAAGTTCCTGCAGTTTTCACTGTAAAACCGAGTTGTAGCTAGTACCTCCCCATATATATGTATGGAGTGGAGTTTGCAACTGAAAAGAAACTTTGTGTTCCCAACACCTAGGTGAAGGATGGCTTTCACACCCACTTACCTCTCAGAACTGAGCATGTGGAAAGACGTTCGTTCATCTAGCACAAAGGGAACGTGTTGCAGGAGAAACTTTTACTCTGGTTTCTCAGTCTGTTTCCGGTTGCCGGTTTGAAGTTCCCACATTTTTCACTGTAAAACCGAGGTGGAGCTACTACCTCCCCATATATATGTATGGAGTGGAGTTTGCAACTGAAAAGAAACTTTGTGTTCCCAACAAGCTAGTTGAAGGACGGCTTTCACACACACACATTTCTCAGAACTGAGCATGTGGAGAGACGTTCGTTCATCTAGCACAAAGGGAACGGGTTGCAGGAGAAACTATTTTCTGGTTTCTCAGTCTGTTTCCTGTTGCCGGTTTGAAGTTCCTGCAGTTTTTACTGTAAAACAGATTTGGAGCTAGCACCTCCCCATATATATGTATGGAGTGCAGATTGCAACTGAAAAGAAACTTTGTGTTCCCAACAAGCTATGTAAAGACGGATTTCAAACACACTTATCTCTCAGAAATGAGCATGTGGAGAGACGTTCGTTCATCTAGCACAAAGGGTACGGGTTGAAGGAGAAACTTTTACTCTGGTTTCTCAGTCTGTTTCCTGTTGCCGGTTTGAAGTTCCTGCAGTTTTCACTATAAAACCGATTTGGAGCTAGTACCTCCCCATATATATGTATGGAGTGGAGTTGGCAAGTGAAATGAAACTATGTGTTCCCAACAAGCTAGGTGAAGAACGGCTTTCACACACACTTATCTATCAGAGCTGAGCATGTGGAGAGACGTTCGTTCATCTAGCACAAAGGGAAAGGGTTACAGGAGAAACTTTTACTCTGGGATCTCAGTCTGTTTCCTAGTGCCGGTTTGAAGTTCCTGCAGTTTTCACTGTAAAACCGAGTTGGAGCCAGTACCTCCCCATATATTTGTATGGAGTGGAGTTTGCAAATGAAAAGTAACTTTGTGTTCCCAACAAGCTAATTAATGGACGACTTTCACACACACTTATCTCTCAGAACTGAGCATGTGGAGAGACGTTCGTTCATCTAGCACAAAGGGAACGGTTTGCAGGAGAAACTATTTTCTGGTTTCTCAGCCTGTTTCCTGTTGCCGGTTTGAAGTTCCTGCAGTTTTCACTGTAAAACCGAGTTGTAGCTAGTACCTCCCCATATATATGTATGGAGTGGAGTTTGCAACTGAAAAGAAACTTTGTGTTCCCAACACCTAGGTGAAGGATGGCTTTCACACCCACTTACCACTCAGAACTGAGCATGTGGAAAGACGTTCGTTCATCTAGCACAAAGGGAACGTGTTGCAGGAGAAACTTTTACTCTGGTTTCTCAGTCTGTTTCCGGTTGCCGGTTTGAAGTTCCCACATTTTTCACTGTAAAACCGAGGTGGAGCTACTACCTCCCCATATATATGTATGGAGTGGAGTTTGCAACTGAAAAGAAACTTTGTGTTCCCAACAAGCTAGTTGAAGGACGGCTTTCACACACACACATTTCTCAGAACTGAGCATGTGGAGAGACGTTCGTTCATCTAGCACAAAGGGAACGGGTTGCAGGAGAAACTATTTTCTGGTTTCTCAGTCTGTTTCCTGTTGCCGGTTTGAAGTTCCTGCAGTTTTTACTGTAAAACAGATTTGGAGCTAGCACCTCCCCATATATATGTATGGAGTGCAGATTGCAACTGAAAAGAAACTTTGTGTTCCCAACAAGCTATGTAAAGACGGATTTCAAACACACTTATCTCTCAGAAATGAGCATGTGGAGAGACGTTCGTTCATCTAGCACAAAGGGTACGGGTTGAAGGAGAAACTTTTACTCTGGTTTCTCAGTCTGTTTCCTGTTGCCGGTTTGAAGTTCCTGCAGTTTTCACTATAAAACCGATTTGGAGCTAGTACCTCCCCATATATATGTATGGAGTGGAGTTGGCAAGTGAAATGAAACTATGTGTTCCCAACAAGCTAGGTGAAGAACGGCTTTCACACACACTTATCTATCAGAGCTGAGCATGTGGAGAGACGTTCGTTCATCTAGCACAAAGGGAAAGGGTTACAGGAGAAACTTTTACTCTGGGATCTCAGTCTGTTTCCTAGTGCCGGTTTGAAGTTCCTGCAGTTTTCACTGTAAAACCGAGTTGGAGCCAGTACCTCCCCATATATTTGTATGGAGTGTAGTTTGCAACTGAAAAGAAATTTGTGTTCCCAACAAGCTAGGTGAAGGACGGCTTTCACACACACGTATCTCTCAGATCTGAGCATGTGGAGAGACGTTCGTTCATCTAGCACAAAGGGAACGGGTTGCAGGAGAAACTTTTACTCTGGTTTCTCAGTCTGTTTCCTAGTACCGGTTTGAAGTTCCTGCAGTTTTCACTATAAAACCGAGTTGGAGCTAGTACCTCCCCATATATATGTATGGAGTGGAGTTTGCAACTGAAAAGAAATTTTGTGTTCCCAACAAGCTTGGTGAATTACGGCTTTCACACACACTTATCTCTCAGAACTGAGCATGTGGAGAGACTTTCGTTCATCTAGCAAAAAGGGAACGGATTGCAGGAGAAAATTTTACTCTGGTTTCTCAGTCTGTTCCCTAGTGCCGGTTTGAAGTTCCTGCAGTTTTCACTGTAAAACAGAGTTGGAACTAGTACCTCCAAATATATATGTATGGAGTGGAGTTTGCAACTGAAAAGAAACTTTGTGTTCCCAACAAGATAGGTGAAGGACGGCTTTCACACACACTTATCTCTCAGAACTGAGCATGTGGAGAAAAGTTCGTTCATCTAGCATAAAGGGAAAGGGTTGCAGGAGAAATTTTACTCTGGTTTCTCAGTCTGTTTCCTACTGCCTGTTTGAAGTTCCTGCAGTTTTCACTGTAAAACGGAGTTGGATCTAGTACTTCCCCATATATATGTATGGAGTGGAGTTTGCAAATGAAAAGTAACTTTGTGTTCCCAACAAGCTAATTAATGGACGACTTTCACACACACTTATCTCTCAGAACTGAGCATGTGGAGAGACGTTCGTTCATCTAGCACAAAGGGAACGGTTTGCAGGAGAAACTATTTTCTGGTTTCTCAGCCTGTTTCCTGTTGCCGGTTTGAAGTTCCTGCAGTTTTCACTGTAAAACCGAGTTGTAGCTAGTACCTCCCCATATATATGTATGGAGTGGAGTTTGCAACTGAAAAGAAACTTTGTGTTCCCAACACCTAGGTGAAGGATGGCTTTCACACCCACTTACCACTCAGAACTGAGCATGTGGAAAGACGTTCGTTCATCTAGCACAAAGGGAACGTGTTGCAGGAGAAACTTTTACTCTGGTTTCTCAGTCTGTTTCCGGTTGCCGGTTTGAAGTTCCCACATTTTTCACTGTAAAACCGAGGTGGAGCTACTACCTCCCCATATATATGTATGGAGTGGAGTTTGCAACTGAAAAGAAACTTTGTGTTCCCAACAAGCTAGTTGAAGGACGGCTTTCACACACACACATTTCTCAGAACTGAGCATGTGGAGAGACGTTCGTTCATCTAGCACAAAGGGAACGGGTTGCAGGAGAAACTATTTTCTGGTTTCTCAGTCTGTTTCCTGTTGCCGGTTTGAAGTTCCTGCAGTTTTTACTGTAAAACAGATTTGGAGCTAGCACCTCATCATATATATGTATGGAGTGGAGATTGCAACTGAAAAGAAACTTTGTGTTCCCAACAAGCTATGTAAAGACGGATTTCAAACACACTTATCTCTCAGAAATGAGCATGTGGAGAGACGTTCGTTCATCTAGCACAAAGGGTACGGGTTGAAGGAGAAACTTTTACTCTGGTTTCTCAGTCTGTTTCCTGTTGCCGGTTTGAAGTTCCTGCAGTTTTCACTATAAAACCGATTTGGAGCTAGTACCTCCCCATATATATGTATGGAGTGGAGTTGGCAAGTGAAATGAAAATATGTGTTCCCAACAAGATAGGTGAAGAACGGCTTTCACACACACTTATCTATCAGAACTGAGCATGTGGAGAGACGTTCGTTCATCTAGCACAAAGAGAAAGGGTTACAGGAGTAACTTTTACTCTGGGATCTCAGTCTGTTTCCTAGTGCCGGTTTGAAGTTCCTGTAGTTTTCACTGTAAAACCGAGTTGGAGCCAGTACTTCCCCATATATTTGTATGGAGTGTAGTTTGCAACTGAAAAGAAATTTGTGTTCCCAACAAGCTAGGTGAAGGACGGCTTTCACACACACGTATCTCTCAGAACTGAGCATGTGGAGAGACGTTCGTTCATCTAGCACAAAGGGAACGGGTTACAGGAGAAACTTTTACTCTGGTTTCTCTGTCTGTTTCCTAGTGCCGGTTTGAAGTTCTTGCATTTTTCACAGTAAAACCGAGTAGGAGATAGTACCTCCCCATATAAATGTATGGATTGGAGTTTGCAACTGAAAAGGAACTTTGTTTTCAAATCAAGCTAGGTGAAGGACGGCTTTCACACACACTTATCTCTCAGAAATGAGCATGTGAAGAGTCGTTCGTTCATCTAGCACAAAGGGAACGGGTTGCAGAAGAAACTTTTACTCTAGTTTCTCAGTCTGTTTCCTGTTCCCGGTTTGAAGTTCCTGCAGTTTTCACTGTAAAACCGATTTGGAGCTAGTACCTCCCCATATATATGTATGGAGTGGAGTTGGCAAGTGAAAAGAAACTTTGTGTTCCCAAAAGCTAGGTGAAGAACGGCTTTCACACACACGTATCCCTCAGAACTGAGCATGCGGAGAGACGTTCGTTCATCTAGCACAAAGGGAAAGGGTTGCAGGAGAAACATTTACTCTAGTATCTCAGTCTGTTTCCTGTTGCCGGTTTGAAGTTCGTGCAGTTTTCACTGTAAAACCGAGTTGGAGCTAGTACCTACCCATATAAATGTATGGAGTGGATTTTGCAAGTGAAAAGAATCTTAGTGTTCCTAACAAGCTAGGTGAAGGACGGCTTTCACACACACTTATCTCTCAGAACTGAGCATGTGGAGAGACGTTCTTTCATCTAGCACAAATGGAACGGGATGCAGGGGAAACTTTTACTCTGGTTTCTCAGTCTGTTTCCTAGTGCCGGTTTGAAGTTCCTGCAGTTTTCACTGTAAACACGAGTTGGAGCTAGTACCTCCCCATATATATGTATGGAGTGGAGTTTGCAAGTGAAAAGAATCTTTGTGTTCCCAACAAGCTAGGTGAAGGACGGCTTTCACACACACTTATCTCTCAGAACTGAGCATGTGGAGAGACCTTCGTTCATCTAGCACAAAGGGAACGGGTTGCAGGGGAAACTTTTACTCTGGTTTCTCAGTCTGTTTCCTGATGCCGGTTTGAAGTTCCTGCAGTTTTCACTGTAAAACCGAGTTGGAGCTAGTACCTCCCCATATATATGTAAGGAGTGGAGTTAGCAACTGAAAAGAAACTTTGTGTTCCCAACAAGCTAGGTGAAGGACGGCTTTCACACACACTTATCTCTCAGAACTGAGCATGTGGAGAAACGTTCGTTCATCTAGCACAAAGTGAACGGGTTGCAGGAGAAACTTTTACTCTGGTTTCTCAGTGTGTTTCCTACTGCCGGTTTGAAGTTCCTGCAGTTTTCACTGTAAAACGGAGTTGGAGCAATTACCTCCCCATATATATGTATGGAGTGGAGTTTGCAACTGAAAAGAAACTTTGTGATCCCAACAAGCTAGGTGAAGTAGGGTTTTCACACACACTTATCTCTCAGAACTGAGCATGGGGAGAGACGTTCGTTCATCTATCACAAAGTAACGAGTTGCAGGAGAAACTTTTACTCTGGTTTCTCAGTCTGTTTCCTGTTGCCGGTTTGAAGTTCCTGCAGTTTTCACTGAAAAAACGAGTTGGAGCTAGAACCTCCCCATATATATGTATGGAGTGGAGTTTGCAACAGAAAAGAAACTTTGTTTTCCCAACAAGCTTGGTGAAGGACGGCTTTCACTCACACTTTTCTCTCAGAACTGAGCATGTGTAGAGTCATTAGTTCATCTAGCACAAAGGGAACGGGTTGCAGGAGAAACTATTACTCTGGTTTCTCAGTCTGTTTCCAACTGCCGTTTTGAAGTTCCTGCAGATTTCACACTAAAATCGATTTGGAGCTAGTACCTCCCCATATATATGTATGGACTGGAGTTTGCAACTGAAAAGAAACTTTGTGTTCCCAACAAGCTAGGTGAAGGACGGCTTTCACACACACACATCTCTCAGAACTGAGCATGTGGAGAGACGTTCGTTCATCTAGCACAAAGGGAACGGGTTGCAGGAGAAACTTTTACTCTCGTTTCTCAGTCTGTTTCCTGTTGCCGGTTTGAAGTTCCTGCAGTTTTCACTGTAAAACCGAGTTGTAGCTAGTACCTCCCCATATATATGTATGGAGTGGAGTTTGCAACTGAAAAGAAACTTTGTGTTCCCAACACCTAGGTGAAGGATGGCTTTCTCACCCACTTATCTCTCAGAACTGAGCATGTGGAAAGACGTTCGTTCATCTAGCACAAAGGGAACGTGTTGCAGGAGAAACTTTTACTCTGGTTTCTCAGTCTGTTTCCGGTTGCCGGTTTGAAGTTCCCACATTTTTCACTGTAAAACCGAGTTGGAGCTAGTACCTCCCCATATATATGTATGGAGTGGAGTTTGCAACTGAAAAGAAATTTTGTGTTCCCATCAAGCTTGGTGAATTACGGCTTTCACACACACTTATCTCTCAGAACTGAGCATGTGGAGAGACTTTCGTTCATCTAGCAAAAAGGGAACGGGTTGCAGGAGAAAATTTTACTCTGGTTTCTCAGTCTGTTCCCTAGTGCCGGTTTGAAGTTCCTGCAGTTTTCACTGTAAAACAGAGTTGGAACTAGTACCTCCAAATATATATGTATGGAGTGGAGTTTGCAACTGAAAAGAAACTTTGTGTTCCCAACAAGATAGTTGAAGGACGGCTTTCACACACACTTATCTCTCAGAAATGAGCATGTGAAGAGTCGTTCGTTCATCTAGCACAAAGGGAACGGGTTGCAGAAGAAACTTTTACTCTAGTTTCTCAGTCTGTTTCCTGTTCCCGGTTTGAAGTTCCTGCAGTTTTCACTGTAAAACCGATTTGGAGCTAGTACCTCCCCATATATATGTATGGAGTGGAGTTGGCAAGTGAAAACAAACTTTGTGTTCCCAAAAGCTAGGTGAAGAACGGCTTTCACACACACGTATCCCTCAGAACTGAGCATGCGGAGAGACGTTCGTTCATCTAGCACAAAGGGAAAGGGTTGCAGGAGAAACATTTACTCTAGTATCTCAGTCTGTTTCCTGTTGCTGGTTTGAAGTTCGTGCAGTTTTCACTGTAAAACCGAGTTGGAGCTAGTACCTACCCATATAAATGTATGGAGTGGATTTTGCAAGTGAAAAGAATCTTAGTGTTCCTAACAAGCTAGGTGAAGGACGGCTTTCACACACACTTATCTCTCAGAACTGAGCATGTGGAGAGACGTTCTTTCATCTAGCACAAATGGAACGGGATGCAGGGGAAACTTTTACTCTGGTTTCTCAGTCTGTTTCCTAGTGCCGGTTTGAAGTTCCTGCAGTTTTCACTGTAAACACGAGTTGGAGCTAGTACCTCCCCATATATATGTATGGAGTGGAGTTTGCAAGTGAAAAGAATCTTTGTGTTCCCAACAAGCTAGGTGAAGGACGGCTTTCACACACACTTATCTCTCAGAACTGAGCATGTGGAGAGACGTTCGTTCATCTAGCACAAAGTGAAAGCGTTGCAGGAGAAACTTTTACTCTGGTTTCTCAGTCTGTTTCCTAGTGCCGGTTTGAAGTTCCTGCAGTTTTCACTGTAAAACCGAGTTGGAGCTAGTACCTCCCCATATATATGTATGGATTGGAGTTTGCAAATGAAAAGAAACTATGTGTTCCCAACAAGCTAAGTGAAGGACTGCTTTCACACACACTTCTCTCTCAGAAATTAGCATGTTGAGAGATGTTCGTTCATCTAGCACAAAGGGAACGGGTTGAAGGTGAAACTTTTACTCTCGTTTTTCAGTCTGTTTCCTGTTGCCGGTTTGAAGTTCCTGCAGTTTTCACTGTAAAACAGAGTTGGAGCTAGTACTTCCCCATATATATATATGGAGTGGAGTTTGCAAATGAAAATAAACTTTGTGTTCCCAACAAGCTAATTGATGGACGACTTTCACACACACTTATCTCTCAGAACTGAGCATGTGGAGAGACGTTCGTTCATCTAGCACAAAGGGAACGGGTTGCAGGAGAAACTATTTTCTGGTTTCTCAGTCTGTTTCCTGTTGCCGGTTTGAAGTTCCTGCAGTTTTCACTGTAAAACCGAGTTGGAGCTAGTACCTCCCCATATATTTTCATGGAGTGGAGTTTGCACCTGAAAAGTAACTTTGTGTTCCCAACAAGCTCGGTGAAGTACGGCTTTCACACACACTTATATCTCAGAACTTATCATGTGGAGAGACGTTCGTTCATCCAGCAAAAAGGGAACGGGTTGCAGGAGAAACTTTTACTCTGGTTTCTCAGTCTGTTTCCTACGGCCGGTTTGAAGTTCCTGCAGTTTTTACTGTAAAACTGATTTGGAGCTAGCACCTCCCCATATATATGTATGGAGTGGAGATTGCAACTGAAAAGAAACTTTGTGTTCCCAACAAGCTAGGTGAAGGACGGCTTTCAAACACACTTATCTCTCAGAACTGAGCATGTGGAGAGACGTTCGTTCATCTAGCACAAAGGGAACGGGTTGAAGGAGAAAATTTTACTCTGGTTTCTCAGTCTGTTTCCTAGTGCCGGTTTGAAATTCCTGCAGTTTTCACTATAAAACCGAGTTGGAGCTAGTACCTCCCCATATATATGTATGGAGTGGAGTTGGCAAGTGAAATGAAACTATGTGTTCCCAACAAGCTAGGTGAAGGACGGCTTTCACACACACATATCTCAGAACTGAGCATGTGGAGAGACGTTCGTTCATCTAGCACAATGTGAACGGGATGCAGGAGAAACTTTTACTCTGGTTTCTCAGTCTGTTTCCTGTTGCCGGTTTGAAGTTCCTGCAGTTTTCACTGTAAAACGGATTTGGAGCTAGTACCTCCCCATATATATGTATGGAGTGGAGTTTGCAACTCAAAAGAAACTTTGTGTTCCCAACAAGCTAGGTGAAGGACGGCTTTCACACACACTTATCTCTCAGAACTGAGCATGTGGAGAATAGTTCGTTCATCTAGCATAAAGGGAAAGGTTTTCAGGAGAAATTTTACTCTGGTTTCTTAGTCTGTTTCCTGTTGCCGGTTTGAAGTTCCTGCAGTTTTCACTGTAAAACCGATTTGGAGCTAGTACCTCCCCATATATATGTATGGAGTGGAGTTTGCAACTGAAAAGAAACTTTGTGTTCCCAACAAGCTAGATGAAGGACGGTTTTCAAACACACTTATCTCTCAGAACTGAGCATGTGGAGAGACCTTCGTTCATCTAGCACAAAGGGAACGGGTTGCAGGGGAAACTTTTACTCTGGTTTCTCAGTCTGTTTCCTGATGCCGGTTTGAAGTTCCTGCAGTTTTCACTGTAAAACCGAGTTGGAGCTAGTACCTCCCCATATATATGTATGGAGTGGAGTTTGCAACTGAAAAGAAATTTTGTGTTCCCAACAAGCTTGGTGAATTACGGCTTTCACACACACTTATCTCTCAGAATTGAGCATGTGGAGAGACTTTCGTTCATCTAGCAAAAAGGGAACGGGTTGCAGGAGAAAATTTTACTCTGGTTTCTCAGTCTGTTCCCTAGTGCCGGTTTGAAGTTCCTGCAGTTTTCACTGTAAAACAGAGTTGGAACTAGTACCTCCAAATATATATGTATGGAGTGGAGTTTGCAACTGAAAAGAAACTTTGTGTTCCCAACAAGATAGGTGAAGGACTGCTTTCACACACACTTATCTCTCAGAACTGAGCATGTGGAGAAAAGTTCGTTCATCTAGCATAAAGGGAAAGGGTTGCAGGAGAAATTTTACTCTGGTTTTTCAGTCTGTTTCCTACTGCCGGTTTGAAGTTCCTGCAGTTTTCACTGTAAAACGGAGTTGGAACTAGTACCTCCCCATATATATGTATGGAGTGGAGTTTGCAAATGAAAAGAAACTTTGTGTTCCCAACAAGCTAATTAATGGACGACTTTCACACACACTTATCTCTCAGAACTGAGCATGTGGAGAGACGTTCGTTCATCTAGCACAAAGGGAACGGGTTGCAGGAGAAACTATTTTCTGGTTTCTCAGTCTGTTTCCTGTTGCCGGTTTGAAGTTCCTGCAGTTTTCACTGTAAAACCGAGTTGGAGCCAGTACCTCCCCATATATTTGTATGGAGTGGTGTTTGCACCTGAAAAGTAACTTTGTGTTCCCAACAACCTCGGTGAAGTACGGCTTTCACACACACTTATATCTCAGAACTTAGCATGTGGAGAGACGTTCGTTCATCTAGCACAAAGGGAACGGGTTGCAGGAGAAACATTTACTCTGGTTTCTCAGTCTGTTTCCTACTGCCGGTTTGAAGTTCCTGCAGTTTTTACTGTAAAACTGATTTGGAGCTAGCACCTCCCCATATATATGTATGGAGTGGAGATTGCAACTGAAAAGAAACTTTGTGTTCCCAAAAAGCTAGGTGAAGGACGGCTTTCACACACACTTATCTCTCAGAACTGAGCATGTGGAGAGACGTTCGTTCATCTAGCACAAAGGGAACGGGTTGAAGGAGAAAATTTTACTCTGGTTTCTCAGTCTGTTTCCTAGTGCCGGTTTGAAATTCCTGCAGTTTTCACTATAAAACCGAGTTGGAGCTAGTACCTCCCCATATATATGTATGGAGTGGAGTTGGCAAGTGAAATGAAACTATGTGTTCCCAACAAGCTAGGTGAAGGACGGATTTCACACACACTTATCTCTCAGAACTGAGCATGTGGAGAGACGTTCGTTCATCTAGCACAAAGGGAACGGGTTGCAGGAGAAACTTTTACTCTCGTTTCTCAGTCTGTTTCCTGTTGCCGGTTTGAATTTTCTGCAGTTTTCACTGTAAAACCGAGTTGGAGCTAGTACCTTCCCATATATATGTATGGATTGGAGTTTGCAAGTGAAAAGAAACTTTGTGTTCCCAACAAGCTAGGTGAAGGACGGCTTTCACACACACTTATGTCTCAGAACTGAGCATGTGGAGAGACTTTCGTTCATCTAGCACAAAGGGAACGGGTTGCAGGTTAAGCTTTTACTCTGGTTTCTCAGTCTGTTTCCTGTTGCCGGTTTGAAGTTCCTGCAGTTTTCACTGTAAAACCGAGTTGTAGCTAGTACCTCCCCATATATATGTATGGAGTGGAGTTTGCAACTGAAAAGAAACTTTGTGTTCCCAACACCTAGGTGAAGGATGGATTTCTCACCCACTTATCTCTCAGAACTGAGCATGTGGAAAGACGTTCGTTCATCTAGCAAAAAGGGAACGTGTTGCAGGAGAAACTTTTACTCTGGTTTCTCAGTCTGTTTCCGGTTGCCGGTTTGAAGTTCCCACATTTTTCACTGTAAAACCGAGTTGGAGCTAGTACCTCCCCATATATATGTATGGAGTGGAGTTTGCAACTGAAAAGAAATTTTGTGTTCCCAACAAGCTTGGTGAATTACGGCTTTCACACACACTTATCTCTCAGAACTGAGCATGTGGAGAGACTTTCGTTCATCTAGCAAAAAGGGAACGGGTTGCAGGAGAAAATTTTACTCTGGTTTCTCAGTCTGTTCCCTAGTGCCGGTTTGAAGTTCCTGCAGTTTTCACTGTAAAACAGAGTTGGAACTAGTACCTCCAAATATATATGTATGGAGTGGGGTTTGCAACTGAAAAGAAACTTTGTGTTCCCAACAAGATAGGTGAAGGACGGCTTTCACACACACTTATCTCTCAGAACTGAGCATGTGGAGAAAAGTTCGTTCATCTAGCATAAAGGGAAAGGGTTGCAGGAGAAATTTTACTCTGGTTTTTCAGTCTGTTTCCTACTGCCGGTTTGAAGTTCCTGCAGTTTTCACTGTAAAACGGAGTTGGAGCTAGTACCTCCCCATATATATGTATGGAGTGGAGTTTGCAAATGAAAAGAAACTTTGTGTTCCCAACAAGCTAATTAATGGACGACTTTCACACACACTTATCTCTCAGAACTGAGCATGTGGAGAGACGTTCGTTCATCTAGCACAAAGGGAACGGGTTGCAGGAGAAACTATTTTCTGGTTTCTCAGTCTGTTTCCTGTTGCCGGTTTGAAGTTCCTGCAGTTTTCACTGTAAAACCGAGTTGGAGCCAGTACCTCCCCATATATTTGTATGGAGTGGTGTTTGCACCTGAAAAGTAACTTTGTGTTCCCAACAACCTCGGTGAAGTACGGCTTTCACACACACTTATATCTCAGAACTTAGCATGTGGAGAGACGTTCGTTCATCTAGCACAAAGGGAACGGGTTGCAGGAGAAACATTTACTCTGGTTTCTCAGTCTGTTTCCTACTGCCGGTTTGAAGTTCCTGCAGTTTTTACTGTAAAACTGATTTGGAGCTAGCACCTCCCCATATATATGTATGGAGTGGAGATTGCAACTGAAAAGAAACTTTGTGTTCCCAAAAAGCTAGGTGAAGGACGGCTTTCACACACACTTATCTCTCAGAACTGAGCATGTGGAGAGACGTTCGTTCATCTAGCACAAAGGGAACGGGTTGAAGGAGAAAATTTTACTCTGGTTTCTCAGTCTGTTTCCTAGTGCCGGTTTGAAATTCCTGCAGTTTTCACTATAAAACCGACTTGGAGCTAGTACCTCCCCATATATATGTATGGAGTGGAGTTGGCAAGTGAAATGAAACTATGTGTTCCCAACAAGCTAGGTGAAGGACGGATTTCACACACACTTATCTCTCAGAACTGAGCATTTGGAGAGACGTTCGTTCATCTAGCACAAAGGGAACGGGTTACAGGAGAAACTTTTACTCTGGGTTCTCAGTCTGTTTCCTTTTGCCGGTTTGAAGTTCCTGCAGTTTTCACTGTAAAACCGAGTTGGAGCCAGTACCTCCCCATATATTTGTATGGAGTGGAGTTTGCAACTGAAAAGAAATTTGTGTTTCCAACAAGGTAGGTGAAGGACGGCTTTCACACACACTTATCTCTCAGAACTGAGCATGTGGAGAGACTTTCGTTCATCTAGCAAAAAGGGAACGGGTTGCAGGAGAAACTTTTACTCTGGTTTCTCAGTCTGTTTCCTAGTGCCGGTTTGAAGTTCCTGCAGTTTTCACTGTAAATCAGAGTAGGAACTAGTACCTAAAATATATATGTATTGAGTGGAGTTTGCAACTGAAAAGAAACTTTGTGTTCCCAACAAGGTAGGTGAAGGACGGCTTTCACACAAACTTATCTCTCAGAACTGAGCATGTGGAGAGACGTTCGTTCATCTAGCACAAAGGGAACGGGTTGCAGGTGTAACTTTTACTCTGGTTTCTCAGTCTGTTTCCTAGTGCCGGTTTGAAGTTCCTGCAGTTTTCACTGTAAAACAGAGTTGGAGCTAGTACCTACCCATATATATGTATGGAGTGGGGTTTGCAAGTGAAAAGAAACTATGTGTTCCCAACAAGCTAGGTGAAGGACGGCTTTCACACACACTTATTTCTCAGAACTGAGCATGTGGAGAGAAGATCGTTCATCTAGCACAAAGGGAACGGGTTGCAGGAGAAACTTTTACTCTGGTGTCTCTGTCTGTTTCCTAGTGCCGGTTTGAAGTTCTTGCAGTTTTCACAGTAAAACCGAGTAGGAGATAGTACCTCCCCATATAAATTTATGGATTGGAGTTTGCAACTGAAAAGGAACTTTGTTTTCAAATCAAGCTAGGTGAAGGACGGGTTTCACACACACTTATCTCTCAGAACTGAGCATGTGGAGAGACGTTCGTTCATTTAGCACAATTGGAACGTTTTGCAGGAGAAATTTTTGCTCTGATTTCTCAGTCTGTTTCCTAGTGCCGGTTTAATGTTCCTTCAGTTTTCACTGTAAAACCTAGTTGGAGCTAGTACCCCCCATATATATGTATGGAGTGGAGTTTGCAAGTGATAAGAAACTTTGTGTTCCCAACAAGCTAGGTGAAGGACGGCTTTCACACACATTAACTATCAGAAGTGAGCATGTGGAGAGACGTTCGTTCATCTAGCACAAAGGGAACGGGTTGCAGGAGAAACTTTTACTCTGGTTTCTCAGTCTGTTTCCGAGTGCCGGTTTGAAGTTCCTGCAGTTTTAACAGTAAACCCGAGTTTGAGCTTGTACCTCCCCATATATATGTATGCAGTGGGGTTTGCAACTGAAAAGGAACTTTGTGTTCCCAACAAGCTAGGTGAAGGACGGCTTTCACACACACTTATCTCTCAGAACTGAGCATGTGGAGAGACGTTCGTTCATCTAGCGCAACGGGAACGGGTTACAGGAGAAACTTTTACTCTGGGTTCTCAGTCTGTTTCCTGTTGCCGGTTTGAAGTTCCTGCAGTTTTCACTGTAAAACCGAGTTAGAGCCAGTACCTCCCCATATATTTGTATGGAGTGGAGTTTGCAACTGAAATGAAATTTGTGTTCCCAACAAGGTAGGTGAAGGACGGCTTTCACACACACTTATCTCTCAGAACTGAGCATGTGGAGAGACTTTCTTTCATCTAGCACAAAGGGAACGGGTTACAGGAGAAACTTTTACTCTGGGTTGTCAGTCTGTTTCCTGTTGCCGGTTTGAAGTTCCTGCAGTTTTCACTGTAAAACCGAGTTGGAGCCAGTACCTCCCCATATATTTGTATGGAGTGGAGTTTGCAACTGAAAAGAAATTTGTGTTCCCAACAAGGTAGGTGAAGGACGGCTTTCACACACACTTATCTCTCAGAAGTGAGCATGTGGAGAGACTTTCGTTCATCTAGCAAAAAGGGAACGGGTTGCAGGAGAAACTTTTACTCTGGATTCTCAGTCTGTTTCCTAGTGCCGGTTTGAAGTTCCTGCAGTTTTCACTGTAAAACCGAGTTGGAGCTAGTACCTCCCCATATATATGTATGGAGTGGAGTTTGCAACTGAAAAGAAACTTTGTGTTCCCAACAAGCTAGGTGAAGGACGGCTTTCACACATACATATCTCTCAGAACTGAGCATGTGGAGAGACGTTCGTTCATTTAGAACAATTGGAACGTTTTGCAGGAGAAATTTTTGCTCTGATTTCTCAGTCTGTTTCCTAGTGCCGGTTTAATGTTCCTTCAGTTTTCACTGTAAAACCTAGTTGGAGCTAGTACCCCCCATATATATGTATGGAGTGGAGTTTGCAAGTGAAAAGAAAATTTGTGTTCCCAACAAGCTAGGTGAAGGACGGCTTTCACACACATTAACTATCAGAAGTGAGCATGTGGAGAGACGTTCGTTCATCTACCACAAAGGGATCGGGTTGCAGGAGAAACTTTTACTCTGGTTTCTCAGTCTGTTTCCTAGTGCCGGTTTGAAGTTCCTGCAGTTTTAACAGTAAACCCGAGTTTGAGCTTGTACCTCCCCATATATATGTATGCAGTGGGGTTTGCAACTGAAAAGGAACTTTGTGTTCCCAACAAGCTAGGTGAAGGACGGCTTTCACACACACTTATCTCTCAGAACTGAGCATGTGAATAGACGTTCGTTCATCTAGCACAAAGGGAACGGGTTGCAGGGGAAACATTTACTCTAGTTTCTCAGTCTGTTTCCTAGTGCCGGTTTGAATTTCCTGCAGTTTTCACTGTAAAACCGAGTTGGAGCTAGTACCTCCCCATATATATGTATGGAGTGGATTTTGCAACTGAAAAGAAACTTTGTGTTCCCAACAAACTAGGTGAAGCACTGCTTTCACACACACTTATCTCTCAGAACTGAGCATGTGAAGAGTCGTTCGTTCATCTAGCACAAAGGGAACGGGTTGCAGAAGAAACTTTTACTCTAGTTTCTCAGTCTGTTTCCTGTTGCCGGTTTGAAGTTCCTGCAGTTTTCACTGTAAAACCGATTTGGAGCTAGTACCTCCCCATATATATGTATGGAGTGGAGTTGGCAAGTGAAAAGATACTTTGTGTTCCCAACAAGCAAGGTGAAGAACGGCTTTCACACACACGTATCCCTCAGAACTGAGCATGCGGAGAGACTTTCGTTCATCTAGCACAAAGGGAAAGGATTGCAGGAGAAACTTTTACTCTCGTTTCTCAGTCTGTTTCCTGTTGCCGGTTTGAAGTTCCTGCAGTTTTCACTGTAAACACGAGTTGGAGCTAGTACCTCCCCATATATATGTATGGAGTGGAGTTTGCAAGTGAAAAGAATCTTAGTGTTCCCAACAAGCTAGGTGAAGGACGGCTTTCTCACACACTTATCTCTCAGAACTGAGCATGCGGAGAGACGTTCGTTCATCTAGCACAAAGTGAAAGGGTTGCAGGAGAAACTTTTACTCTGGTTTCTCAGTCTGTTTCCTAGTGCCGGTTTGAAGTTCCTGCAGTTTTCACTGTAAAACCGAGTTGGAGCTAGTACCTCCACATATATATGTATGGATTGGAGTTTGCAAATGAAAAGAAACTATGTGTTCCCAACAAGCTAAGTGAAGGACTGCTTTCACAGACACTTATCTCTCAGAAATTAGCATGTCGAGAGATGTTCGTTCATCTAGCACAAAGGGAACGGGTTGAAGGTGAAACTTTTACTCTCGTTTTTCAGTCTGTTTCCTGTTGCCTGTTTGAAGTTCCTGCAGTTTTCACTGTAAAACAGAGTTGGAGCTAGTACCTCCCCATATATATGTATGGAGTGGAGTTAGCAAATGAAAAGAAACTTTGTGTTCCCAACAAGCTAATTGATGGACGACTTTCACACACACTTATCTCTCAGAACTGAGCATGTGGAGAGACGTTCGTTCATCTAGCACAAAGTGAACGGGTTGCAGGAGAAACTTTTACTCTGGTTTCTCAGTCTGTTTCCTAGTGCCGGTTTGAAGTTCCTGCAGTTTTCACTGTAAAACCGAGTTGGAGCTAGTACCTCCCCATATATATGTATGGAGTGGAGTTTGCAACTGACAAGAAACTTTGTGTTCCCAACAAGCTAGGTGAAGTACGGCTTTCACACATACAAATCTCTCAGAACTGAGCATGTGGAGAGACGTTCGTTCATTTAGCACAATTGGAACTGTTTGCAGGAGAAATTTTTGCTCTGATTTCTCAGTCTGTTTCCTAGTGCCGGTTTAATGTTCCTTCAGTTTTCACTGTAAAACCTAGTTGGAGCTAGTACCCCCCATATATATGTATGGAGTGGAGTTTGCAAGTGAAAAGAAACTTTGTGTTCCCAACAAGCTAGGTGAAGGAGGGCTTTGACACACATTATCTATCAGAAGTGAGCATGTGGAGAGACGTTCGTTCATCTAGCACAAAGGGATCGGGTTGCAGGAGAAACTTTTACTCTGGTTTCTCAGTCTGTTTCATAGTGCCGGTTTGAATTTCCTGCAGTTTTAACAGTAAACCCGAGTTTGAGCTTGTACCTCCCCATATATATGTATGCAGTGGGGTTTGCAACTGAAAAGGAACTCTGTGTTCCCAACAAGCTAGGTGAAGGACGGCTTTCACACACACTTATCTCTCAGAACTGAGCATGTGAATAGACGTTCGTTCATCTAGCACAAAGGGAACGGGTTGCAGGGGAAACATTTACTCTAGTTTCTCAGTCTGTTTCCTAGTGCCGGTTTGAATTTCCTGCAGTTTTCACTGTAAAACCGAGTTGGAGCTAGTACCTCCCCATATATATGTATGGAGTGGAGTTTGCAACTGAAAAGAAACTTTGTGTTCCCAACAAGCTAGGTGAAGGACGGCTTTCACACACACTTATCTCTCAGAACTGAGCATGTGAAGAGTCGTTCGTTCATCTAGCACAAAGGGAACGGGTTGCAGAAGAAACTTTTACTCTAGTTTCTCAGTCTGTTTCCTGTTGCCGGTTTGAAGTTCCTGCAGTTTTCACTGTAAAACCGATTTGGAGCTAGTACCTCCCCATATATATGTATGGAGTGGAGTTGGCAAGTGAAAAGAAACTTAGTGTTCCCAACAAGCTAGGTGAAGGACGGCTTTCACACACACTTATCCCTCAGAACTGAGCATGCGGAGAGACGTTCGTTCATCTAGCACAAAGGGAAAGGATTGCAAGAGAAACTTTTACTCTCGTTTCTCAGTCTGTTTCCTGTTGCCGGTTTGAAGTTCCTGCAGTTTTCACTGTAAAACCGAGTTGGAGCTAGTACCTACCCATATATATGTATGGAGTGGATTTTGCAAGTGAAAAGAATCTTAGTGTTCCTAACAAGCTAGGTGAAGGACGGCTTTCACACACACTTATCTCTCAGAACTGAGCATGTGGAGAGACGTTCTTTCATCTAGCACAAATGGAACGGGATGCAGGGGAAACTTTTACTCTGGTTTCTCAGTCTGTTTCCTAGTGCCGGTTTGAAGTTCCTGCAGTTTTCACTGTAAACACGAGTTGGAGCTAGTACCTCCCCATATATATGTATGGAGTGGAGTTTGCAAGTGAAAAGAATCTTTGTGTTCCCAACAAGCTAGGTGAAGGACGGCTTTCACACACACGTATCTCTCAGAACTGAGCAGGCGGAGAGACGTTCGTTCATCTAGCACTAAGTGAAAGGGTTGCAGGAGAAACTTTTACTCTGGTTTCTCAGTCTGTTTCCTAGTGCCGGTTTGAAGTTCCTGCAGTTTTCACTGTAAAACCGAGTTGGAGCTAGTACTTCCCCATATATATGTATGGATTGGAGTTTGCAAATGAAAAGAAACTATGTGTTCCCAACAAGCTAATTGAAGGACTGCTTTCACACACACTTATCTCTCAGAAATTAGCATGTCGAGAGATGTTCGTTCATCTAGCACAAAGGGAAAGGGTTGAAGGTGAAACTTTTACTCTCGTTTTTCAGTCTGTTTCCTGTTGCCGGTTTGAAGTTCCTGCAGTTTTCACTGTAAAACAGAGTTGGAGCTAGTACCTCCCCATATATATGTATGGAGTGGAGTTAGCAAATGAAAAGAAACTTTGTGTTCCCAACAAGCTAATTGTTGGACGACTTTCACACACACTTATCTCTCAGAACTGAGCATGTGGAGAGACGTTCGTTCATCTAGCACAAAGGGAACGGGTTGCAGGAGAAACTATTTTCTGGTTTCTCAGTCTGTTTCCTGTTGCCGGTTTGAAGTTCCTGCAGTTTTCACTGTAAAACCGAGTTGGAGCTAGTACCTCCCCATATATTTTTATGGAGTGGAGTTTGCACCTGAAAAGTAACTTTGTGTTCCCAACAAGCTCGGTGAAGTACGGCTTTCACACACACTTATATCTCAGAACTTAGCATGTGGAGAGACGTTCGTTCATCCAGCAAAAAGGGAACGGGTTGCAGGTGAAACTTTTACTCTGCTTTCTCAGTCTGTTTCCTGTTGCCGGTTTGAAATTCCGGCAGATTTCACTGTAAAACCGAGTTAGAGCTAGTACCTCCCAATGTATATGTATGGAATGGAATTTGCAACTGAAAAGAAACTTTGTGTTCCCAACAAGCTAGGTGAAGTACGGCTTTCACACACACTTATCTCTCAGAAATGAGCATGTGGAGAGACGTTCGTTCATCTAGCACAAAAGGAACGGGTTGCAGGAAAAACTTTTACTCTGGTTTCAAAGTCTGTTTCCTAGTGCCGGTTTGAAGTTCCAGCAGTTTTCACAGTAAAACCGAGTTGGAGCTAGTACCTCCCCATATATATGTATGTAGTGGAGTATGCAACTGAAAAGGAACTTTGGGTTCCCAACAATCTAGGTGAAGGACGGCTTTCACACACATATATCTCTCAGAATTTAGCATGTGGAGAGACGTTCTTTCATCTAGCACAAAGGGATCGGGTTGAAGGTGAAATTTTTACTCTCGTTTCTCAGTCTGTTTCCTGTTGCCGGTTTGAAGTTCCTGCAGTTTTCACTGTAAAACCGAGTTGGAGTTAGTACCTCCCCATATATATGTATGGAGTAGAGTTTGCAACTGAAAAGAAACTTTGTGTTCCCAACAAGCTAATTGATGGACGACTTTCACACACACTTATCTCTCAGAACTGAGCATGTGGAGAGACGTTCGTTCATCCAGCAAAAAGGAAACGGGTTGCAGGAGAAACTTTTACTCTGGTTTCTCAGTCTGTTTCCTACTGCCGGTTTGAAGTTCCTGCAGTTTTTACTGTAAAACTGATTTGGAGCTAGCACCTCCCCATATATATGTATGGAGTGGAGATTGCAACTGAAAAGAAACTTTGTGTTCCCAACAAGCTAGGTGAAGGACGGCTTTCACACACACTTATCTCTCAGAACTGAGCATGTGGAGAGACGTTCGTTCATCTAGCCCAAAGGGAACGGGTTGAAGGAGAAAATTTTACTCTGGTTTCTCAGTCTGTTTCCTAGTGCCGGTTTAAAATTCCTGCAGTTTTCACTATAAAAGCGAGTTGGAGCTAGTACCTCCCCATATATATGTATGGAGTGAAGTTGGCAAGTGAAATGAAACTATGTGTTCCCAACAAGCTAGGTGAAGGAAGGCTTTCACACACACTTATCTCTCAGAACTGAGCATGTGGAGAGACGTTCGTTCATCTAGCACAAAGGGAACGGGTTACAGGAGAAACTTTACTCTGGGTTCTCAGTCTGTTTCCTGTTGCCGGTTTGAAGTTCCTGCAGTTTTCACTGTAAAACCGAGTTGGAGCCAGTACCTCCCCATATATTTATATGGATTGGAGTTTGCAACTGAAAAGAAATTTGTGTTCCCAGCATGATAGGTGAAGGACGGCTTTCACACACAAATATTTCTCAGAACTGAGCATGTGGAGAGACTTTCGTTCATCTAGCAAAAAGGGAACGGTTTGCAGGAGAAACTTTTAATCTGGTTTCTCAGTCTGTTTCCTAGTGCCGGTTTGAAGTTTCTGCAGTTTTCACTATAAATCAGATTTGGAACTAGTACCTCCAAATATATATGTATGGAGTGGATTTTGCAACTGAAAAGAAAATTTGTGTTCCCAACAAGATAGGTGAAGGACGGCTTTCACACAAACTTATCTCTCAGAACTGAGCATGTGGAGAGACGTTCGATCATCTAGCACAAAGGGAACGGTTTGCAGGAGTAACTTTTACTCTGGTTTCTCAGTCTGTTTCCTGTTGCCGGTTTGAAGTTCCTGCAGTTTTCACTGTAAAACCGAGTTGGAGCTAGTACCTCCCCATATATATATATGGAGTGGAGTTGGCAAGTGAAAAGAAGCTATGTGTTCCCAACAATCTATGTGAAGGACGGCTTGCACACACACTTATCTCTCAGAACTGAGCATGTGGAGAGACGTTCGTTCATCTAGCACAAAGGGAACGGGTTGAATGGGAAACTTTTACTCTGGTTTCTCAGTCTGTTTCCTGTTGCCGGTTTGAAGTTCCTGCAGTTTTCACTGTAAAACAGAGTTGGAGATAGTACCTCCCCATATATATGTATGGAGTGGAGTTTGCAAGTGAAAAGAAACTTGTGTTCCAAACAAGCTAGGTGAAGAACGGCTTTCACACACACTTATCTCTCAGAACTGAGCATGTGGAGAGACGTTCGTTCATCTAGCGCAAAGGGAACGGGTTACAGGAGAAACTTTTACTCTGGGTTCTCAGTCTGTTTCCTGTTGCCGGTTTGAAGTTCCTGCAGTTTTCACTGTAAAACCGAGTTGGAGCCAGTACCTCCCCATATATTTGTATGGAGTGGAGTTTGCAACTGAAAAGAAATTTGTGTTCCCAACAAGGTAGGTGAAGGACGGCTTTCACACACATTAACTATCAGAAGTGAGCATGTGGAGAGACGTTCGTTCATCTAGCAAAAAGGGAACGGGTTGCTGGTGAAACTTTTACTCTGGTTTCTCAGTCTGTTTCCTGTTGCCGGTTTGAAGTTCCTGCAGTTTTCACTGTAAAACCGAGTTGGAGCTAGTACCTCCCCATATATATGTATGGAGTGGAGTTTGCAAGTGAAAAGAAACTTTTTGTTCCCAACAAGCTAGGTGAATTACGGCTTTCACACACACTTATCTATCAGAACTGAGCATGTGGAGAGACGTTCGTTCATCTAGCACAAATGGAACGGGTTGCAGGAGAAACTTTTACTCTGTTTTCTCAGTCTGTTTCCTAGTGCCGGTTTGTAGTTCCTGCAGTTTTCACTGTAAAACAGAGTTGGGGATAGTACCTCCAAATATATATGTATGGACTGGAGTTTGCAACTGAAAAGAAACTTTGTGTTCCCAACAAGCTAGGTGAAGGACGGCTTTCACACATACAAATCTCTCAGAACTGAGCATGTGGAGAGACGTTCGTTCATTTAGCACAAATGGAACGGGTTGCAGGAGAAACTTTTGCTCTGATTTCTCAGTCTGTTTCCTAGTGCCGGTTTAATTTTCCTTCAGTTTTCACTGTAAAACCGAGTTGGAGCTAGTACCCCCCATATATATGTATGGAGTGGGGTTTGCAAGTGAAAAGAAACTTTGTGTTCCCAACAAGCTAGTTGAAAGACGGCTTAAACACACACTTATCTCTCCGAACTTAGCATGTGGAGAGACGTTCGTTCATCTAGCACAAAGGGATCGGGTTGCAGGAGAAACTATTACTCTGGTTTCTCAGTCTGTTTCCTAGTGCCGGTTTGAAGTTCCTGCAGTTTTCACTGCAAAACCGCGTTGTAGCTAGTACCTCCCCATATATATGTATGGAGTGGTGTTTGCAACTGAAAAGGAACTTTGTGTTCCCAACAAGCTAGGTGAAGGACGGCTTTCACACACACTTATCTCTCAGAAATGAGCATGTGAATAGACGTTCGTTCATCTAGCACAAAGGGAACGGGTTGCAGGGGAAACATTTACTCTAGTTTCTCAGTCTGTTTCCTAGTGCCGGTTTGAATTTCCTGCAGTTTTCACTGTAAAACCGAGTTGGAGCTAGTACCTCCCCATATATATGTATGGAGTGGAGTTTGCAAGTGAAAAGAAACTTTGTGTTCCCAACAAGCTAGGTGAAGGACGGCTTTCACACACACTTATCTCTCAGAACTGAGCATGTGGAGAGAGTTCGTTCATCTAGCACAAAGGGAACGGGTTGCAGGTGAAACTTTTACTCTGGTTTCTCAGTCTGTTTCCTAGTGCCGGGTTGTAGTTCCTGCAGTTTTCACTGTAAAACAGATTTGGAGCTAGTACCTCCCCATATATATGTATGGAGTGGAGTTTGCAACTGAAAAGAAACTTTGTGTTCCCAACAAGCTAGGTGAAGTACGGCTTTCACACACACTTTTCTCTCAGAAATTAGCATGTCGAGAGACGTTCGTTCATCTAGCACAAAGGGAACGGGTTGAAGGTGAAACTTTTACTCTCGTTTCTCAGTCTGTTTCCTGTTGCCGGTTTGAAGTTCCTGCAGTTTTCACTGCAAAACTGAGTTGGAGCTAGTACCACCCCATATATATGTATGGAGTGGAGTTTGCAACTGAAAAGAATCTTTGTGTTCCCAAAAAGCTAATTGATGGACGACTTTCACTCCCACTTATCTCTCAGAACTGAGCATGTGGAGAGACGTTCGTTCATCCAGCAAAAAGGGAACGGGTTGCAGGAGAAACTTTTACTCTGGTTTCTCAGTCTGTTTCCTACTGCCGGTTTGAAGTTCCTGCAGTTTTTACTGTAAAACTGATTTGGAGCTAGCACCTCCCCATATATATGTATGGATTGGAGATTGCAACTGAAAAGAAACTTTGTGTTCCCAACAAGCTAGGTGAAGGACGGCTTTCACACACATTTATCTCTCAGAACTGAGCATGTGGAGAGACGTTCGTTCATCTAGCACAAAGGGAACGGGTTGAAGGAGAAAATTTTATTCTGGTTTCTCAGTCTGTTTCCTAGTGCCGGTTTGAAGTTCCTGCAGTTTTCACTATAAAACCGAGTTGGAGCTAGTACCTCCCCATATATATGTATGGAGAGGAGTTGGCAAGTGAAATGAAACTATGTGTTCCCAACAAGCTAGGTGAATGAAGGCTTTCACACACACTTATCTCTCAGAACTGAGCATGTGGAGAGACGTTCGTTCATCTAGCACAAAGGGAACGGGTTGCAGGTGAAACTTTTACTCTGCTTTCTCAGTCTGTTTCCTGTTGCCGGTTTGAAATTCCGGCAGATTTCACTGTAAAACCGAGTTAGAGCTAGTACCTCCCCATGTATATGTATGGAATGGAATTTGCAACTGAAAAGAAACTTTGTGTTCCCAACAAGCTAGGTGAAGTACGGCTTTCACACACACTTATCTCTCAGAAATGAGCATGTGGAGAGACGTTCGTTCATCTAGCACAAAGGGAACGGGTTGAAGGAGAAACTTTTACTCTGGTTTCAAAGTCTGTTTCCTAGTGCCGGTTTGAAGTTCCAGCAGTTTTCACAGTAAAACCGAGTTGGAGCTAGTACCTCCCCATATATATGTATGTAGTGGAGTATGCAACTGAAAAGGAACTTTGGGTTCCCAACAATCTAGGTGAAGGACGGCTTTCACACACATATATCTCTCAGAATTTAGCATGTGGAGAGACGTTCTTTCATCTAGCACAAAGGGATCGGGTTGAAGGTGAAATTTTTACTCTCGTTTCTCAGTCTGTTTCCTGTTGCCGGTTTGAAGTTCCTGCAGTTTTCACTGTAAAACCGAGTTGGAGTTAGTACCTCCCCATATATATGTATGGAGTGGAGTTTGCAACTGAAAAGAAACTTTGTGTTCCCAACAAGCTAATTGATGGACGACTTTCACACACACTTATCTCTCAGAACTGAGCATGTGGAGAGACGTTCGTTCATCTAGCACAAAGGGAACGGGTTGCCGGAGAAAATTTTCTCTGGTTTCTCAGTCTGTTTCCTGTTGCTGGGTTAAAGTTCCTGCAGTTTTCACTGTAAAACCGAGTTGGAGTTAGTTCCTCCAAATATATTTTTATGGAGTGGAGTTTGCACCTGAAAAGAAACTTTGTGTTCCCAACAAGCTAGGTGAAGGACGGCTTTCACACACACTTATCTCTCAGAACTGAGCATGTGGAGAGACGTTCGTTCATCTAGCACAAGGGGAACGGGTTGCAGGAGAAACTTTTCTCTGCTTTCTCAGTCTGTTTCCTGTTGCCGGTTTGAAGTTCCTGCAGTTTTCAATGTAAAACCGATTTGGAGCTAGCACATTCCCATATATATGTATGGAGTGGAGATTGCAACTGAAAAGAAACTTTGTGTTTCCAACAAGCTAGGTGAAGGACGGCTTTCACACACAATTATCTCTCAGAACTGAGCATGTGGAGAGACGTACGTTCATCTAGCACAAATGGAACGGGTTGCAGGAGAAACTTTTTCTCTGGTTTCTCAGTCTGTTTCCTGTTGCCGTTTTGAAGTTCGTGCAGTTTTCACTGTAAAACCGAGTTGGAGCCTGTACCTCCCCATATATATGTATGGAGTGGAGTTTGCAACTGAAAAGAATTTTGTGTTCCCAACAAGCTAGGTGAAGGACCGCTTTCACACACACTTATCTCTCAGAACTGAGCATGTGGAGAGACGTTCGTTCATCTAGCACAAAGGGAACGGGTGGCAGGTGTAACTTTTACTCTGGTTTCTCAGTCTGTTTCCTAGTGCCGGTTTGAAGTTCCTGCAGTTTTCACGGTAAAACAGATTTGGAGCTAGTACCTCCCCATATATATGTATGGAGTGGAGTTTGCAACTGAAAAGAAACTTTGTGTTCCCAACAAGCTAGGTGAAGTACGGCTTCACACACACTTTTCTCTCAGAAATTAGCATGTCGAGAGACGTTCGTTCATCTAGCACAAAGGGAACGGGTTGAAGGTGAAACTTTTACTCTCGTTTCTCAGTCTGTTTCCTGTTGCCGGTTTGAAGTTCCTGCAGTTTTCACTGTAAAACCGAGTTGGAGCTAGTACCACCCCTTATATATGTATGGAGTGGAGTTTGCAACTGAAAAGAAACTTTGTGTTCCCAAAAAGCTAATTGATGGACGACTTTCACTCCCACTTATCTCTCAGAACTGAGCATGTGGAGAGACGTTCGTTCATCTAGCACAAAGGGTATGGGTTGCAGGAGAAACTTTTCTCTGGTTTCTCAGTCTGTTTCCTGTTGCCGGTTTGAAGTTCCTGCAGTTTTCACTGTAAAATCGATTTGGAGCTAGTACCTCCCCATATATTTTTATGGAGTGGAGTTTGCACCTGAAAAGGATCTTTGTGTTCCCAACAAGGTAGGTGAAGGACGGCTTTCACACACACTTATCTCTCAGAACTGAGCATGTGGAGAGACGTTCGTTCATCTAGCGCAAAGGGAACGGGTTACAGGAGAAACTTTTACTCTGGGTTCTCAGTCTGTTTCCTGTTGCCGGTTTGAAGTTCCTGCAGTTTTCACTGTAAAACCGAGTTGGAGCCAGTACCTCCCCATATATTTGTATGGAGTGGAGTTTGCAACTGAAAAGAAATTTGTGTTCCCAACAAGGTAGGTGAAGGACGGCTTTCACACACACTTATCTCTCAGAACTGAGCATGTGGAGAGACTTTCGTTCATCTAGCAAAAATGGAACGGGTTGCAGGAGAAACTTTTACTCTGGTTTCTCAGTCTGTTTCCTAGTGCCGATTTGAAGTTCCTGCAGTTTTCACTGTAAAACCGAGTTGGAGCTAGTACCTCCCCATATATATGTATGGAGTGGAGTTTGCAAGTGAAAAGAAACTTTGTGTTCCCAACAAGCTAGGTGAAGGACGGCTTTCACACACATTAACTATCAGAAGTGAGCATGTGGAGAGACGTTCGTTCATCTAGCACAAAGGGATCGGGTGGAAGGAGAAACTTTTACTCTGTTTTCTCAGTCTGTTTCCTAGTGCCGGTTTGAAGTTCCTGCAGTTTTAACAGTAAACCCGAGTTTGAGCTTGTACCTACCCATATATATGTATGCAGTGGAGTTTGCAACTGAAAAGAAACTTTGTGTTCCCAACAAGCTAGGTGAAGGACGGCTTTCACACACACTTATCTCTCAGAACTGAGCATGTGGAGAGACGTTCGTTCATCTAGCAAAAAGGGAACGGTTTGCTGGTGAAACTTTTACTCTGGTTTCTCAGTCTGTTTCCTGTTGCCGGTTTGAAGTTCCTGCAGTTTTCACTGTAAAACCGAGTTGGAACTAGTACCTCCCCATATATATGTATGGAGTGGAGTTTGCAAGTGAAAAGAAACTTTTTGTTCCCAACAAGCTAGGTGAATTACGGCTTTCACACACACTTATCTATCAGAACTGAGCATGTGGAGAGACGTTCGTTCATCTAGCACAAATGGAACGGGTTGCAGGAGAAACTTTTACTCTGGTTTCTCAGTCTGTTTCCTAGTGCCGGTTTGTAGTTCCTGCAGTTTTCACTGTAAAACAGAGTTGGGGATAGTACCTCCAAATATATATGTATGGACTGGAGTTTGCAACTGAAAAGAAACTTTGTGTTCCCAACAAACTAGGTGAAGGACGGCTTTCACACATACAAATCTCTCAGAACTGAGCATGTGGAGAGACGTTCGTTCATTTAGCACAAATGGAACGGGTTGCAGGAGAAACTTTTGCTCTGATTTCTCAGTCTGTTTCCTAGTGCCGGTTTAATTTTCCTTCAGTTTTCATTGTAAAACCGGGTTGGAGCTAGTACCCCCCATATATATGTATGGAGTGGGGTTTTGAAGTGAAAAGAAACTTTGTGTTCCCAACAAGCTAGGTGAAGGACGGCTTTCACACACATTAACTATCAGAAGTGAGCATGTGGAGAGACGTTCGTTCATCTAGCACAAAGGGATCGGGTTGAAGGAGAAACTTTTACTCTGTTTTCTCAGTCTGTTTCCTAGTGCCGGTTTGAAGTTCCTGCAGTTTTAACAGTAAACCCGTGTTTGAGCTTGTACCTACCCATATATATGTATGCAGTGGAGTTTGCAACTGAAAAGAAACTTTGTGTTCCCAACAAGCTAGGTGAAGGACGGCTTTCACACACACTTATCTCTCAGAACTGAGCATGTGAATAGACGTTCGTTCATCTAGCACAAAGGGAACGGGTTGCAGGGGAAACATTTACTCTAGTTTCTCAGTCTGTTTCCTAGTGCCGGTTTGAATTTCCTGCAGTTTTCACTGTAAAACTGAGTTGGAGCTAGTACCTCCCCATATATATGTATGGAGTGGAGTTTGCAACTGAAAAGAAACTTTGTGTTCCCAACAAGCTAGGTGAAGGACGGCTTTCACACACACTTATCTCTCAGAACTGAGCATGTGGAGAGACGTTCGTTCATCTAGCAAAAAGGGAACGGGTTGCTGGTGAAACTTTTACTCTGGTTTCTCAGTCTGTTTCCTGTTGCCGGTTTGAAGTTCCTGCAGTTTTCACTGTAAAACCGAGTTGGAACTAGTACCTCCCCATATATATGTATGGAGTGGAGTTTGCAAGTGAAAAGAAACTTTTTGTTCCCAACAAGCTAGGTGAATTACGGCTTTCACACACACTTATCTATCAGAACTGAGCATGTGGAGAGACGTTCGTTCATCTAGCACAAAGGGAATGGGTTGCAGGAGAAACTATTTTCTGGTTTCTCAGTCTGTTTCCTGTTGCCGGTTTGAAGTTCCTGCAGTTTTCACTGTAAAACCGAGTTGGAGCTAGTACCTCCCCATATATTTTTATGGAGTGGAGTTTGCACCTGAAAAGTAACTTTGTGTTCCCAACAAGCTCGGTGAAGTACGGCTTTCACACACACTTATATCTCAGAACTTAGCATGTGGAGAGACGTTCGTTCATCCAGCAAAAAGGGAACGGGTTGCAGGAGAAACTTTTACTCTGGTTTCTCAGTCTGTTTCCTACTGCCGGTTTGAAGTTCCTGCAGTTTTTACTGTAAAACTGATTTGGAGCTAGCACCTCCCCATATATATGTATGGATTGGAGATTGCAACTGAAAAGAAACTTTGTGTTCCCAACAAGCTAGGTGAAGGACGGCTTTCACACACATTTATCTCTCAGAACTGAGCATGTGGAGAGACGTTCGTTCATCTAGCACAAAGGGAACGGGTTGCAGGAGAAACTTTTACTCTGGTTTCAAAGTCTGTTTCCTAGTGCCGGTTTGAAGTTCCAGCAGTTTTCACAGTAAAACCGAGTTGGAGCTAGTACCTCCCCATATATATGTATGTAGTGGAGTATGCAACTGAAAAGGAACTTTGGGTTCCCAACAATCTAGGTGAAGGACGGCTTTCACACACATATATCTCTCAGAATTTAGCATGTGGAGAGACGTTCTTTCATCTAGCACAAAGGGATCGGGTTGAAGGTGAAATTTTTACTCTCGTTTCTCAGTCTGTTTCCTGTTGCTGGGTTAAAGTTCCTGCAGTTTTCACTGTAAAACCGAGTTGGAGTTAGTACCTCCAAATATATTTTTATGGAGTGGAGTTTGCACCTGAAAAGAAACTTTGTGTTCCCAACAAGCTAGGTGAAGGACGGCTTTCACACACACTTATCTCTCAGAAATGAGCATGTGGAGAGACGTTCGTTCATCTAGCACAAGGGGAACGGGTTGCAGGAGAAACTTTTCTCTGCTTTCTCAGTCTGTTTCCTGTTGCCGGTTTGAAGTTCCTGCAGTTTTCAATGTAAAACCGATTTGGAGCTAGCACATTCCCATATATATGTATGGAGTGGAGATTGCAACTGAAAAGAAACTTTGTGTTTCCAACAAGCTAGGTGAAGGACGGCTTTCACACACAATTATCTCTCAGAACTGAGCATGTGGAGAGACGTACGTTCATCTAGCACAAATGGAACGGGTTGCAGGAGAAACTTTTTCTCTGGTTTCTCAGTCTGTTTCCTGTTGCCGTTTTGAAGTTCGTGCAGTTTTCACTGTAAAACCGAGTTGGAGCCTGTACCTCCCCATATATATGTATGGAGTGGAGTTTGCAACTGAAAAGAATTTTGTGTTCCCAACAAGCTAGGTGAAGGACCGCTTTCACACACACTTATCTCTCAGAACTGAGCATGTGGAGAGACGTTCGTTCATCTAGCACAAAGGGAACGGGTGGCAGGAGTAACTTTTACTCTGGTTTCTCAGTCTGTTTCCTAGTGCCGGTTTGAAGTTCCTGCAGTTTTCACGGTAAAACAGATTTGGAGCTAGTACCTCCCCATATATATGTATGGAGTGGAGTTTGCAACTGAAAAGAAACTTTGTGTTCCCAACAAGCTAGGTGAAGGACGGGTATCACACACACTTATCTCTCAGAACTGAGCATGTGGAGAGACGTTCGTTCATCTAGCACAAAGGGAACGGGTGGCAGGAGTATCTTTTACTCTGGTTTCTCAGTCTGTTTCCTAGTGCCGGTTTGAAGTTCCTGCAGTTTTCACTGTAAAACAGATTTGGAGCTAGTACCTCCCCATATATATGTATGGAGTGGAGTTTGCAACTGAAAAGAAACTTTGTGTTCCCAACAAGCTAGGTGAAGTACGGCTTTCACACACACTTTTCTCTCAGAAATTAGCATGTCGAGAGACGTTCGTTCATCTAGCACAAAGGGAACGGGTTGCAGGAGAAACTTTTACTCTGGTTTCTCAGTCTTTTTCCTGTTGCCGGTTGGAAATTCGTGCATTTTTCACTGTAAAACCGAGTTGGAGCCAGTACCTCCCCATATACATGTATGGAGTGGAGTTTGCAAGTGAAAAGAAACTTTGTGTTCCCAACAAACTAGGTGAAGTACGGCTTTCACACACACTTATCTCTCAGAAATGAGCATGTGAATAGACGTTCGTTCATCTAGCACAAAGGGAACGGGTTGCAGGTGAAACTTTTACACTAGCTTCTCAGTCTGTTTCCTAGGGCCGGTTTGAAGTTCCTGCAGTTTTCACTGTAAAACCGAGTTGGAGCTAGTACCTCCCCATATATATGTATGGAGTGGAGTTTGAAACTGAAAAGAAACTTTGTGTTCCCAACAAGCTAATTGATGGACGACTTTCACACCCACTTATCTCTCAGATCTGAGCATGTGGAGAGACGTTCGTTCATCTAGCACAAAGGGTATGGGTTGCAGGAGAAACTATTCTCTGGTTTCTCAGTCTGTTTCCTGTTGCCGATTTGAAGTTCCTGCAGTTTTCACTGTAAAATCGAGTTGGAGCTAGTACCTCCCCATATATTTTTATGGAGTGGAGTTTGCACCTGAAAAGAAACTTTGTGTTCTCAACAAGCTAGGTGAAGGACGGCTTTCACACACACTTATCTCTCAGAACTGAGCATGTGGAGAAACGTTCGTTCATCTAGCAAAAAGGGAACGTGTTGCAGGAGAAACTCTTCTCTGGTTTCTCAGTCTGTTTCCTGTTGCCGGATTGAAGTTCCTGCAGTTTTCACTGTAAAACCGAGTTGGAGCTAGTACCTCCCCATATATATGTATGGAGTGGAGTTTGCAACTGAAAAGAAACTATGTGTTCCCAAGAAGCAATTGAAGGACGGCTTTCACACACAATTATCTCTCAGAACTGAGCATGTGGACAGACGTTCGTTCATCTAGCACAAAGGGAACGGGTTGCAGGGGAAACTTTTACTCTGGTTTCTCAGTCTGTTTCCTGTTGCCGGTTGGAAGTTCGTGCATTTTTCACTGTAAAACCGAGTTGGAGCCAGTACCTCCCCATATACATGTATGGAGTGGAGTTTGCAAGTGAAAAGAAACTTTGTGTTCCCAACAAACTAGGTGAAGTACGGCTTTCACACACACTTATCTCTCAGAAATGAGCCTGTGAATAGACGTTCGTTCATCTAGCACAAAGGGAACGGGTTGCAGGTGAAACTTTTACACTAGCTTCTCAGTCTGTTTCCTAGGGCCGGTTTGAAGTTCCTGCAGTTTTCACTGTAAAACAGAGTTGGAGCTAGTACCTCCCCATATATATGTATGGAGTGGAGTTTGCAACTGAAAAGAAACTTTGCGTTCCCAACAAGCTAGGTGAAGGAAGGCTTTCACACACACTTATCGCTCAGAACTGAGCATGTGGAGAGACGTTCGTTCCTCTAGCACAATGGGAACGGTTTGCAGGAGAAACTTTTACTCTGGTTTCTCAGTCTGTTTCCTAGTGCCTGTTTGAACTTCCTTCAGTTTTCACTGTTAAACCGAGTTGCAGCTAGTACCTCCCCATATATATGTACGGAGTGGAGTTTGCAAGTGAAAAGAAACTTTGTGTTCCCAACAAGCTAGGTGAAGGACGGCTTTCACACACATTTATCTCTCAGAACTGAGCATGTGGAGAGACGTTCGTTCATCTAGCACAAAGGGAACGGGTTGCAGGAGAAACTTTTACACTAGCTTCTCAGTCTGTTTCCTAGGGCCGGTTTGAAGTTCCTGCAGTTTTCACTGTAAAACCGAGTTGGAGCTAGTACCTCCCCATATATATGTATGGATTGGAGTTTGCAACTGAAAAGAAACTTTGTGTTCCCAACAAGGTAGGTGAAGGACGGCTTTCACACACACTTATCTCTTAGAACTGAGCATGTGGGGAGACGTTCGTTCATCTAGCACAAAGGGAAATGGTTGCAGGAGTAACTTTTACTCTGGTTTCTCAGTCTGTTTCCTAGTTCAGGTTTGAAGTTCCTGCAGTTTTCACTGTAAAACCGAGTTGGAGCTAGTACCTCCCCATATATATTTATGGAGAGGGGTTTGCAACTGAAAAGAAACTTTGTATTCCCAACAAGCTAGGAGAATTACGGCTTGCACACACACTTATCTCTCAGAACTGAGCATGTGGAGAGACGTTCATTCATCTAGCACAAAGGGAACGGGTTGCAGGAGAAAATTTTACTCTGGTTTCTCAGTCTGTTTCCTAGTGCCGGTTTGAAGTTCCTGCAGTTTTCACTGTAAAACCGAGTTGGAGCTACTACCTCCCCATATATATGTATGGAGTGGAGTTGGCAAGAGAAAAGAAACTATGTGTTCCCAAGAAGCTAGGTGAAGGACGGCTTTCACACACACTTATCTCTCAGAACTGAGCATGTGGAGAGACGTTCGTTCATCTAGCACAAAGGGAAAGGGTTGCAGGAGAAACTTTTACTCTGGTTTCTCAGTCTGTTTCCTGTTGCCGGTTTGAAGTTCGTGCAGTTTTCCCTGTAAAACCGAGTTGGAGCCAGTACCTCCCCATATATATGTATGGAGTGGAGTTTGCAAGTGAAAAGAATCTTTGTGTTCCCAACAAGCTAGGTGAAGGACGGCTTTCACACACACTTATCTCTCAGAAATGAGCATGTGAATAGACGTTCGTTCATCTAGCACAAAGGGAACGGGTTGCAGGTGAAACTTTTACACTAGCTTCTCAGTCTGTTTCCTAGGGCCGGTTTGAAGTTCCTGCAGTTTTCACTGTAAAACCGAGTTGGAGCTAGTACCTCCCCATATATATGTATGGAGTGGAGTTTGCAACTGAAAAGAAACTTTGTGTTCCCAACAAGCTAGGTGAAGAACGGCTTTCACAAACACTTATCTCTCAGAACTGAGCATGTGGAGAGACGTTCGTTCATCTAGCAGAAAGGGAACGGGTTGCAGGAGAAACTTTTACTCTGGTTTCTCAGTCTGTTTTCTAGTTCCGGTTTGAAATTCCTGCAGTTTTCACTGTAAAACCTAGTTGGAGCTAGTACTTCCCCATATATATTTATGGAGTGGAGTTTGCAACTAAAAAGGAACTTTGTGTTCCCAACAAGCTAGGTGAAGGACGGCTTTCACACACACTTATCTCTCAGAAATTAGCATGTCGAGAGACGTTCGTTCATCTAGCACAAAGGGAACGGGTTGAAGGTGAAACTTTTACTCTCGTTTCTCAGTCTGTTTCCTGTTGCCGGTTTGAAGTTCCTGCAGTTTTCACTGTAAAACCGATTTGGGGCTAGTACCTCCCCATATATATGTATGGAGTGGAGTTTGCAACTGAAAAGAAACTTTGTGTTCCCAACAAGCTAATTGATGGACGACTTTCACACCCACTTATCTCTCAGAACTGAGCATTTGGAGAGACGTTCGTTCATCTAGCACAAAGCGTATGGGTTGCAGGAGAAACTTTTCTCTGGTTTCTCAGTCTGTTTCCTGTTGCCGGTTTGAAGTTCCTGCAGTTTTCACTGTAAAATCGAGTTGGAGCTAGTACCACCCCATATATTTTTATGGAGTGGAGTTTGCACCTGAAAAGAAACTTTGTGTTCCCAACAAGCTAGGTGAAGGACGGCTTTCACACACACTTATCTCTCAGAACTTAGCATGTGGAGAAAGGTTCGTTCATCTAGCAAAAATGTGAACGTGTTGCAGGAGAAACTCTTCTCTGGTTTCTCAATCTGTTTCCTGTTGCCGGTTTGAAGTTCCTTCAGTTTTCACTGTAAAACCGATTTGGAGCTAGCACCTCCCCATATATATGTATGGATTGGAGATTGCAACTGAAAATAAACTGTGTGTTCCCAACAAGCTAGGTGAAGGACGGCTTTCACACACACTTATCTCTAAGAACTGAGCATGTGGAGAAACGTTCGTTCATCTAGCAGAAAGGGAACGGGTTGCAGGAGAAACTTTTACTCTGGTTTCTCAGTCTGTTTCCTAGTTCCGGTTTGAAGTTCCTGCAGATTTCACTGTAAAATCGAGTTGGAGCTAGTACCTCCCCATATATTATTATGGAGTGGAGTTTGCACCTGAAAAGAAACTTTGTGTTCCCAACAAGCTAGGTGAAGGACGGCTTTCACACACACTTATCTCTCAGAACTGAGCATGTGGAGAAAGGTTCGTTCATCTAGCAAAAAGGTAACGGGTTGCAGGAGAAACCCTTCTCTGGTTTCTCAGTCTGTTTCCTGTTGCCGGTTTGAAGTTCCTGCAGTTTTCACTGTAAAACCGATTTGGAGCTAGCACCTCCCCATATATATGTATGGATTGGAGATAGCAACTGAAAAGAAACTTTGTGTTCCCAACAAGCTAGGTGAAGGACGGCTTTCACACACACTTATCTCTCAGAACTGAGCATGTGGAGAGACGTTCGTTCATCTAGCACAAAGGGAACGGGTTGCATGAGAAAATTTTACTCTGGTTTCTCAGTCTGTTTCCTAGTGCCGGTTTGAAGTTCCTGCAGTTTTCACTGTAAAAGCGAGTTGGAGCTTGTTCCTCCCCATATATATGTATGGAGTGGAGTTGGCAAGTGAAAAGAGACTATGTTTTCCCAAGAAGCTAGGTGAAGGACGGCTTTCACACACACTTATCTCTCAGAAATTAGCATGTCGAGAGACGTTCGTTCATCTTGCACAAAGGGAACGGGTTGAAGGTGAAACTTTTACTCTCGTTTCTCAGTCTGTTTCCTGTTGCCAGTTTGAAGTTCCTGCAGTTTTCACTGTAAAACCGAGTTGGAGCTATTACCTCCCCATATATATGTATGGAGTGGAGTTTGCAACTTAAAAGAAACTTTGTGTTCCCAACAAGCTAATTGATGGACGACTTTCACACCCACTTATCTCTCAGAACTGAGCATGTGGAGAGAGGTTCGTTCATCTAGCACAAAACGTATGGGTTGCAGGGGAAACTTTTCTCTGGTTTCTCAGTCTGTTTCCTGTTGCCGGTTTGAAGTTCCTGCAGTTTTCACTGTAAAATCGAGTTGGAGCTAGTACCTCCCCATATATTTTTATGGAGTGGAGTTTGCACCTGAAAAGAAACTTTGTGTTCCCAACAAGCTAGGTGAAGGACGGCTTTCATACCCACTTATCTCTCAGAACTGAGCATGTGGAGAAAGGTTCGTTCATCTAGCAAAAAGGGAACGGGTTGCAGGAGAAACTCTTCTCTGGTTTCTCAGTCTGTTTCCTGTTGCCGGTTTGAAGTTCCTGCAGTTTTCACTGTAAAACCGATTTGGAGCTAGCACCTCCCCATATATATGTATGGATTGGAGATAGCAACTGAAAAGAAACTTTGTGTTCCCAACAAGCTATGTGAAGGACGGCTTTCACACACACTTATCTCTCAGAACTGAGCATGTGGAGAGACGTTCGTTCATCTAGCACAAAGGGAACGGGTTGCAGGAGAAAATTTTACTCTGGTTTCTCAGTCTGTTTCCTAGTGCCGGTTTGAAGTTCCTGCAGTTTTCACTGTAAAAGCGAGTTGGAGCTAGTTCCTCCCCATATATATGTATGGAGTGGAGTTGGCAAGTGAAAAGAGACTATGTGTTCCCAAGAAGCTAGGTGAAGGACGGCTTTCACACACACTTATCTCTCAGAACTGAGCATGTGGAGAGACGTTCGTTCATCTAGCACAAAGGGAACGGGTTGCAGGAGAAACTTTTACTCTGGTTTCTCAGTCTGTTTCCTGTTGCCGGTTTGAAGTTCGTGCAGTTTTCACTGTAAAACCGAGTTGGAGCCAGTACCTCCCCATATATATGTATGGAGTGGAGTTTGCAAGTGAAAAGAACTTTGTGTTCCCAACAAGCTAGGTGAAGTACGGCTTTCACACACACTTATCTCTCAGAAATGAGCATGTGAATAGACGTTCGTTCATGTAGCACAAAGGGAACGGGTTGCAGGTGAAACTTTTACACTAGCTTCTCAGTCTGTTTACTAGGGCCGGTTTGAATTTCCTTCAGTTTTCACTGTAAAACAGAGTTGCAGCTAGTACCTCCCCATATATATGTACGGAGTGGAGTTTGCAAGTGAAAAGAAACTTTGTGTTCCCAACAAGCTAGGTGAAGGACGGCTTTCACACACATTTATCTCTCAGAACTGAGCATGTGGAGAGACGTTCGTTCATCTATCACAAACGGAACGGGTTGCAGGAGAAACTTTTACTCTGGTTTCTCAGTCTGTTTCCTAGTGCCGGTTTGAACTTCCTGCAGTTTTCACGGTAAAACAGCGTTGAAGCTAGTACCTCCCCATATATATGTATGGAATGGAGTTTGCAACTGAAAAGAAACTTTGTGTTCCCAACAAGCTAGGTGAAGGACGGCTTTCACACACACTTATCTCTCAGAACTGAGCATGTGGAGAGACGTTCCTTCATCTAGCATAAAAGGGAACGGTTTGCAGGAGAAAATTTTACTCTGGTTTCTCAGTCTGTTTCCTAGTGCCTGTTTGTATTTCCTTCAGTTTTCACTGTAAAGCGAGTTGCAGCTAGTACCTCCCCATATATATGTACGGAGTGGAGTTTGCAAGTGAAAATAAACTTTGTGTTCCCAACAAGCTAGGTGAAGGACGGCTTTCACACACATTTATCTCTCAGAACTGAGCATGTGGAGAGACGTTCGTTCATCTAGCACAAAGGGATCTGGTTGCAGGAGAAACTTTTACTCTGGTTTCTCAGTCTGTTTCCTGTTGCCGGTTTGAAGTTCGTGCAGTTTTCACTGTAAAACCGAGTTGGAGCCAGTACCTCCCCATATATATGTATGGAGTGGAGTTTGCTAGTGAAAAGAATTTTTGTGTTCCCAACAAGCTAGGTGAAGGACGGCTTTCACACACACTTATCTCTCAGAAATGAGCATGTGAATAGACGTTCGTTCATCTAGCACAAATGGAACGTGTTGCAGGTGAAACTTTTACACTAGCTTCTCAGTCTGTTTCCTAGGGCCGGTTTGAAGTTCCTGCAGTTTTCACTGTAAAACCGAGTTGGAGCTAGTACCTCCCCATATATATGTATGGAGTGGAGTTTGCAACTGAAAAGAAACTTTGTGTTCCCAACAAGCTAGGTGAAGGAAGGCTTTCACACACAATTATCTCTCAGAACTGAGCATGTGGAGAGACGTTCGCTCACCTAGCACAAAGGGAACGGGTTGCAGGAGAAACTTTTCTCTGGTTTCTCAGTCTGTTTCCTAGTTCCTGTTTGAAGTTCCTGCAGTTTTCACTGTAAAACCTAGTTGGATCTAGTACTTCCCCATATATATATATGGATTGGAGTTTGCAACTGAAAAGGAACTTTGTGTTCCCAACAAGCTAGGTGAAGTACGGCTTTCACACACACTTATCTCTCAGAAATCAGCATGTCGAGAGACGTTCGTTCATCTAGCACAAATGGAACGGGTTGAAGGTGAAACTTTTACTCTCGTTTCTCAGTCTGTTTCCTTTTGCCGGTTTGAAGTTCCTGCAGTTTTCACTGTAAAACCGAGTTGGAGCTAGTACATCCCCATATGTTTTTATGGAGTGGTGTTTGCACCTGAAAAGAAACTTTGTGTTCCCAACAAGCTAGGTGAAGGACGGCTTTCACACACACTTATCTCTCAGAACTGAGCATGTGGAGAAATGTTCGTTCATCTAGCAAAAATGGAACGGGTTGCAGGAGAAACTCTTCTCTGGTTTCTCAGACTGTTTCCTGTTGCCGGTTTGAAGTTCCTGCAGTTTTCACTGTAAAACGGATTTGGAGCTAGCACCTCCCCATATATATGTATGGAGTGGGGATTGCAACTGAAAAGAAACTTTGTGTTCCCAACAAGTTAGGTGAAGGACGGCTTTCACACACACTTATCTCTCAGAACTGAGCATGTGGAGAGACGTTCGTTCATCTAGCACAAAGGGAACGGGTTGCAGGAGAAAATTTTACTCTGGTTTCTCAGTCTGTTTCCTAGTGCCGGTTTGAAGTTCCTGCAGTTTTCACTGTAAAAGCGAGTTGGAGCTAGTACCTCCCCATATATATGTATGGAGTGGAGTTGGCAAGTGAAAAGAAACTATGTGTTCCCAAGAAGCTATGTGAAGGACGGCTTTCACACACACTTATCTCTCAGACCTGATCATGTGGAGAGACGTTCGTTCATCTAGCACAAAGGGAACGGGTTGCAGGAGAAACATTTACTATGGTTTCTCAGTCTGTTTCCTGTTGCCGGTTTGAAGTTCGTGCAGTTTTCCCTGTAAAACAGAGTTGGAGCCAGTACCTCCCCATATATATGTATGGAGTGGAGTTTGCAAGTGAAAAGAAACTTTGTGTTCCCAACAAGCTAGCTGAAGGACGGCTTTCACACACACTTATCTCTCAGAAATGAGCATGTGAATAGACGTTCGTTCATCTAGCACAAAGGGAACGGGTTGCAGGTGAAACTTTTACACTAGCTTCTCAGTCTGTTTCCTAGGGCCGGTTTGAATTTCCTGCATTTTTCACTGTAAAACCGAGTTGGAGCCAGTACCTCCCCATATATATGTATGGAGTGGAGTTTGCAACTGAAAAGAAACTTTGTGTTCCCAACAAGCTATGTGAAGGAAGGCTTTCACACACACTTATCTCTCAGAACTCAGCATGTGGAGAGACGTTCGTTCATCTAGCACAAAGGGAACGGGTTGCAGGAGAAACTTTTACTCTGGTTTCTCAGTCTGTTTCCTAGTGCCGGTTTGAAGTTCCTGCAGTTTTCACGGTAAAACGGAGTTGAAGCTAGTACCTCCCCATATATATGTATGGAATGGAGTTTGCAACTGAAAAGAAACTTTGTGTTCCCAACAAGCTAGGTGAAGGACGGCTTTCACACACACTTATCTCTCAGAAATGAGCATGTGGAGAGACGTTCGTTCATCTAGCATAAAAGGGAACGGTTTGCAGGAGAAACTTTTACTCTGGATTCTCAGTCTGTTTCCTAGTGCCTGTTTGAATTTCCTTCAGTTTTCACTGTAAAACCGAGTTGCAGCTAGTACCTCCCAATATATATATACGGAGTGGAGTTTGCAAGTGTAAAGAAACTTTGTGTTCCCAACAAGCTAGGTGAAGGACGGCTTCACACACATTTATCTCTCAGAACTGAGCATGTGGAGAGACGTTCGTTCATCTAGCACAAAGGGAACGTGTTGCAGGAGAAACTTTTACACTAGCTTCTCAGTCTGTTTCCTAGGGCCGGTTTGAAGTTCCTGCAGTTTTCACTGTAAAACCGAGTTGGAGCTAGTACCTCCCCATATATATGTATGGATTGGAGTTTGCAACTGAAAAGAAACTTTGTTTTCCCAACAAGGTAGGTGAAGGACGGCTTTCACACACACTTATCTCTTAGAACTGAGCATGTGGGGAGACGTTCGTTCATCTAGCACAAAGGGAAAGGGTTGCAGGAGAAACTTTTACTCTGGGTTCTCAGTCTGTTTCCCAGTTCCGGTTTGAAGTTCCTGCAGTTTTCACTGTAAAACCGAGTTGGAGCTAGTACCTCCCCATATATATTTATGGAGAGGAGTTTGCAACTGAAAAGAAACTTTGTGTTCCCAACAATCTAGGTGAATTACGGCTTGCACACACACTTATCTCTCAGAACTGAGCATGTGGAGAGACGTTCGTTCATCTAGCACAAAGGGAACGGGTTGCAGGAGAAAATATTACTCTGGTTTCTCAGTATGTTTCCTAGTGCCGGTTTGAAGTTCCTGCAGTTTTCACTGTAAAAGCGAGTTGGAGCTAGTACCTCCCCATATATATGTATGGAGTGGAGTTGGCAAGTGAAAAGAAACTATGTGTTCCCAAGAAGCTAGGTGAAGGACGGCTTTCACACACACTTATCTCTCAGAACTGAGCATGTGGAGAGACGTTCGTTCATCTAGCACAAAGGGAACGGGTTGCAGGAGAAACTTTTACTCTGGTTTCTCAGTCTGTTTCCTGTTGCCGGTTTGAAGTTCGTGCAGTTTTCACTGTAAAACCGAGTTGGAGCCAGTACCTCCCCATATATATGTATGGAGTGGAGTTTGCAAGTGAAAAGAAACTTTGTGTTCCCAACAAGCTAGGTGAAGGACGGCTTTCACACACACTTAACTCTCAGAAATGAGCATGTGAATAGACGTTCATTCATCTAGCACAAAGGGAACGGGTTGCAGGTGAAACTTTTACACTAGCTTCTCCGTCTGTTTCCTAGGGCCGGTTTGAAGTTCCTGCAGTTTTCACTGTAAAACCGAGTTGGAGCTAGTACCTCCCCATATATATTTATGGACTGGAATTTACAAGTGAAACGAAACTTACTGTTCCCAACAAGTTAGGTGAAGAACGGCTTTCACACACACTTATCTCTCAGAACTGAGCATGTGGAGAGAAGTTCGTTCATCTAGCACAAAGGAACGGGTTGCAGGAGTAACATTTACTCTGGTTTCTCAGTCTGTTTCCTAGTGCCGGTTTGAAGTTCCTGCAGTTTTCACAGTAAATCCGAGTTGGAGATAGTACCTCCCCATATATATGTATGGAGTGGAGTTTGCAACTGAAAAGGAACTTTGTGTTCCCAACAAGCTAGGTGAAGTACGGCTTTCACACACGCTTATCTCTCAGAAATTAGCATGTCGAGAGACGTTCGTTCATCTAGCACAAAGGGAACGGGTTGAAGGTGAAACATTTACTCTCATTTCTCAGTCTGTTTCCTGTTGCCGATTTGAAGTTCCTGCAATTTTCACTGTAAAACCGAGTTGGAGCTATTACCTCCCCATATATATGTATGGAGTGGAGTTTGCAACTGAAAAGAAACTTTGTGTTACCAACATGCTAATTGATTGACGACTTTCACACCCACTTATCTATCAGAACGGAGCATGTGGAGAGACGTTCGTTCATCTAGCACAAAGGGAATGGGTTGCAGGAGAAACTTTTCTCTGGTTTCTCAGTCTGTTTCCTGTTGCCGGTTTGAAGTTCCTGCAGTTTTCACTGTAAAACCGAGTTGGAGCTAACACCACCCCATATATATGTATGGAGTGGATTTTGCAACTGAAAAGAAACTTTGTGTTCCCAAGAAGCTAGGTGAAGGACGGCATTCACACACACTTATCTCTCAGAACTGAGCATGTGAAGAGAAGTTCGTTCATCTAGCACAAAGGGAATGGGTTGCAGGAGAAACTTTTACTCTGGTTTCTCAGTCTGTTTCCTACGGCCGGTTTGAAGTTCCTGCAGTTTTCACTGTAAAACCGAGTTGGAGCTAGTACCTCCCCATATATATGTATGGAGTGGAGTTTGCAAGTGAAAAGAATCTTTGTGTTCCCAACAAGCTAGGTGAAGGACGGCTTTCACACACACGTATCTCTCAGAACTGAGCATGCGGAGAGACGTTCGTTCATCTAGCACTAAGTGAAAGGGTTGCAGGATTAACATTTACTCTGGTTTCTCAGTTTGTTTCCTAGTGCCGGTTTGAAGTTCCTGCAGTTTTCACTGTAAAACCGAGTTGGAGCTAGTACCTCCCCATATATATGTATGGATTGGAGTTTGCAATTGAAAAGAAACTTTGTGTTCCCAACAAGCTAGCTGAAGGACGGCTTTCAAACACACTTATCTCTCAGAACTGAGCATGTGGTGAGACGTTCTTTCATCTGGCACAAATGGAACGGGATGCATTATAAACTTTTACTCTGGTTTCTCAGTCTGTTTCCTAGTGCCGGTTTGAAGTTCCTGCAGTTTTCACTGTAAAACCGAGGTGGAGCTAGGACCTCCCATATATATGTATGGAGTGGAGTTTGCAACTGAAAAGAAACTTTGTGTTCCCAACAAGCTAGGTGAAGAACGGCTTTCACACACACTTATCTCTCAGAACTGAGCATGTGGAGAGACTTTCGTTCATCTAGCAAAAAGGGAACGGGAAGCAGGAAAAACTTTTACTCTGGTTTCTCAGTCTGTTTCCTAGTGCCGGTTTGAAGTTCCTGCAGTTTTTACTGTAAAACCGAGATGGAGCTAGTACCTCCCCATATATATGTATGGAGTGGAAATTCCAAGTGAAAAGAAACTTTGTGTTCCCAACAAGTTAGGTGAAGGACGGGTTTCACACACAATTATCTCTCAGAACTGAGCATGTGGAGAGACTTTCGTTCATCTAGCACAAAGGGAACGGTTAGCAGGAAAAACTTTTATTCTAGTTTCTCAGTCTGTTTCCTAGTGCCGGTTTGAATTTCCTGCAGTTTTCACTGTAAAACCGTGTTGGAGCTAGTACCTCCCCATATATATGTATGGAGTGGATTGTACAACTGAAAAGAAACTTTGTGTTCCCAACAAGCTAGGTGAAGGACGGCTTTCACACACACTTATCTCTCATAACTGAGCATGTGGAGAGACGTTCGTTCATCTAGCACAAAGGGAACGGTTTGCAGGTGAAAATTTTACTCTAGTTTCTCAGTCTTTTTCCTAGTGCCGGTTTGAGGTTCCTGCAGTTTTCACTGTAAAACCGAGTTGGAGGTAGTACTTCCCCATATATATGTATGGAGTGGAGATTGCAATTGAAAAGAAAATTTGTGTTCCCAAAAAGCTAGGTGAAGGACGGCTTTCACACACAATTATCTCTCAGAACTGAGCATGTGGAGAGACGTTCGTTCATCTATCACAAAGGGAATGGGTTGCAGGAGAAACTTTTACTCTGGTTTCTCAGTTTGTTTCCTAGGGCCGGTTGAAGTTCCTGCAGTTGTCACTGTAAAATCGAGTTGGAGCTTGTACCTCCCCATATATATGTATGGAGTGGAGTTTGCAAGTGAAAAGAACCTTTGTGTTCCCAACAAGCTAGGTGAAGGACGGCTTTCACACACACTTATCTCTCAGAACTGAGCATGTGGAGAGACTTTCGTTCATCTAGCACAAATGGAACGGAATGTGTAGAAACTTTTAATCTGGTTTCTCAGTCTGTTTCCTGTTGCCGGTTTGAAGTTCCTGCATTTTTCACTGTAAAACCGAGTTGGAGCTATTACCTCCCCATATATATGTATGGAGTGCTGTTTGCAACTGAAAAGAAACTTTGTTTTCCTAACAAGCCAAGTGAAGGAAGGCTTTCACACACACTTATCTCTCAGAACTTAGCATGTGGAGAAACGTTCGTTCATCTAGAAAAAAGGGAACGGGTTGCAGGAGAAACTATTACTCTGGTTTCTCAGTGTGTTTCCTAGTGCCGGTTTGAAGTTCCTGCAGTTTTCACTGTAAAACCGAGTTGGAGCTAGTACCTCCCCATATATATGTATGGAGTGGAGTTTGCAAGTGAAAAGAAACTTTGTGTTCCCAACAAGCTATGTGAAGGACTGCTTTCACACACACTGGACTCTCAGAACTGAGCATGGGGAGAGACGTTCGTTCATCTAGCACAAAGGGAACGGGTTGCAGGAGAAACTTTTATTCTGGTTTCTCAATCTATTCCTTACAGCCGGTTTGAAGTTCCGGCAGTTTTCACTGTAAACCGAGTTGGAGCTAGTACCTCCCCATATATATGTATGGAGTGGTGTTTGCAACTGAAAAGAAAATTTGTGTTCCCAACAAGCTAGGTGAAGGACGGCTTTCACACACACTTATCTCTCACAACTGAGCATGTGAAGACACTTTCGTTCATCTAGCACAAAGGGAACGGGTTGCAGGAGAAACTTTTACTCTGGTTTCTCACTCTGTTTCCTAGTGCCGGTTTGAAGTTCCTGCAGTTTTCACTCTAAAATCGAGTTGGAGCTTGAACCTCCCTTTATATATGTATGGAGTGGAGTTTGCAACTGAAAAGTAAATTTGTGTTCCCAAAAATCTAGGTGAAGGACGGCTTTCACACACACACATTTCTCAGAACTGAGCATGTGGAGAGACGTTTGTTCATCTAGCACAAATGGAACGGGTTGCAGGAGAAACTTTTACTCTGGTTTCTCAGTCTGTTTCCTAGTGCCGGTTTGAAGTTCCTGCAGTTTTCACTGTAAAACCGAGTTGGAGCTAGTACTTCCCCATATATATGTATGGAGTGGAATTTGCATGTGAAAGAAACTTTGTGTTCCCAACAAGCTAGGTGAAGGACGGCTTTCACACACACTTATCTCTCAGAACTGAGCATGTGGAGAGACGTTCGTTCATCTAGCAAAAAGTGAAAGGTTTGCAGGGGAAACTTTTACTCTGGTTTCTCAGTCTGTTTCCTAGGGCCGGTTGAAGTTCCTGCAGTTTTCACTGTAAAACCGAGTTGGAGCTAGTACCTCCCCATATATTTGTATGGAGTGGAGATTGCAAGTGAAAAGAAACTTTGTGTTCCCAACAAGCTAGGTGAAGGACGGGATTCACACACACTTATCTTTCAGAACTGAGCATGTGGAGAGACGTTCGTTCATCTAGCACAAAGGGAACGGGTTGCAGGGAAATTTTACTCTGGTTTCTCAGTCTGTTTCCTACTGCCGGTTTGAAGTTCCTGCAGTTTTCACTGAAAAACCGAGTAGGGGCTAGTACCTCCCCATATATATGTATGGAGTGGAGTTTGCAACTGAAAAGAAACTTTGTGTTCCCAACAAGTTAGGTGAAGGACGGCTTTCACACACACTTATCTCTCAGAACTGATCATGTGGAGAGACGTTCGTTCATCTAGCACAAAGGGAACGGGTTGCAGGAGAAACTTTTACTCTGGTTTCTCAGTCTGTTTCCTGTTGCCGGTTTGAAGTTCTTGCTGTTATCACTGTAAAACCGAGTTGGAGCTAGTACCACCCCATATATATGTATGGAGTGGAGTTTGCAAGTGAAAAGAAACTTTGTGTTCCCAACAAGCTAGGTGAAGGACGGCTTTCACACACACTGATCTCTCAGAACTGAGCATGTGGAGAGACGTTCGTTCATCTAGCACAAAGGGAACGGGTTGCAGGAGAAACTTATACTCTGGTTTCTCAGTCTGTTTCCTACAGCCGGTTTGAAGTTCCGGCAGTTTTCACTGTAAACCGAGTTGGAGCTAGTACCTCACCATATATATGTATGGAGTGGAGTTAGCAACTGAAAAGAAACTTTGTGTTCCCAACAAGCTAGTTGTAGGTCGGCTTTAACACACACTTATCTCTCAGAACTTAGCATGTGGAGAGACATTCGTTCATCTAGCACAAAGGGAACGGTTTGCAGGAGAAACATTTACTCTGGTTTCTCAGTCTGTTTCCTATTGCCGGTTTGATGTTCCTGCAGTTTTCACAGTAAAATCGATTTGGAGCTAGTACCTCCCCATATATATGTATGGACTTGTGTTTGCAAGTGAAAAGAATCTTTGTGTTCCCAACAAGCTAGGTGAAGAACGGCTTTAACACACACTTATCTCTCCGAACTGAGCATGTGGAGAGACGTTCTTTCAACTAGCACAAAGGGAACGGGTTGTAGGAGAAACTTTTACTATGGTTTGTTAGTCTGTTTCCTAGGGCCGGTTTGAAGTTCCTGCAGTTTTCACTGTAAAACCGTGTTGGAGTTAGCACCTCCCCATATATATGTATGGAGTGGAGTTTGCAACTGAAAAGAAACTTTGTTTTCCTAACAAGCCAAGTGAAGGAAGGCTTTCACACACACTTATCTCTCAGAACTTAGCATGTGGAGAAACGTTCGTTCATCTAGAAAAAAGGGAACGGGTTGCAGGGGAAACTATTACTCTGGTTTCTCAGTCTTTTTCCTAGTGCCGGTTTGAAGTTCCTGCAGTTTTCACTGTAAAACCGAGTTGGAGCTAGTACCTCCCCATATATATGTATGGAGTGGAGTTTGAAAGTGAAAAGAAACTTTGTGTTCCCAACAAGCTAGGTGAAGGACGGCTTTCACACACACTGAACTCTCAGAACTGAGCATGTGGAGAGACGTTCGTTCATCTAGCACAAAGGGAACGGGTTGCAGGAGAAACTTTTATTCTGGTTTCTCAGTCTGTTTCTTACAGCCGGTTTGAAGTTCCGGCAGTTTTCACTGTAAACCGAGTTGGAGCTAGTACCTCACCATATATATGTATGGAGTGGAGTTAGCAACTGAAAAGAAACTTTGTGTTCCCAACAAGCTAGTTGTAGGTCGGCTTTAACACCCACTTATCTCTCAGAACTTAGCATGTGGAGAGACATTCGTTCATCTAGCACAAAGTGAACGGGTTGCAGGAGAAACATTTACTATGGTTTCTCAGTCTGTTTCCTATTGCCGGTTTGATGTTCCTGCAGTTTTCACAGTAAAATCGAGTTGGAGCTAGTACCTCCCCATATATATGTATGGAGTTGTGTTTGCAAGTGAAAAGAATCTTTGTGTTCCCAACAAGCTAGGTGAAGAACGGCTTTAACACACACTTATCTATCCGAACTGAGCATGTGAAGTGACGTTCTTTCATGTAGCACAAAGGGAACGGGTTGCAGGAGAAACTTTTACTATGGTTTGTCAGTCTGTTTCCTAGGGCCGGTTTGAAGTTCCTGCAGTTTTCACTATAAAACCGTGTTGGAGTTAGCACCTCCCCATATATATGTATGGAGTGGAGTTTGCAACTGAAAAGAAACTTTGTGTTCCCAACAAGCTAGGTGAAGGACGGCATTCACACACAATTATATCTCAGAACAGAGCATGTGGAGAGACGTTCGTTCATCTAGCACAAGGGGAACGGGTTGAAGGAGAAACTTTTACTCTGGTTTCTCAGTTTGTTTCCTGTTGCCGGTTTGTAGTTCCTGCTGTTTTCACTGTAAAACCGAGTTGGAGCTAGTACCTCCCCATATATATGTATGGAGTGGAGTTTGCAAATGAAAAGAAACTTTTTGTTCCCAACAAGCTAGGTGAAGGACGGCTTTCACACACACTTATCTCTCAGAACTGAGCATGAGGAGAGACGTTCGTTCATCTAGCACAAAGGGAACGGGTTGCAGGATAATCTTTTATTCTGGTTTTTCAGTCTGTTTCTAGGACCGGTTGAAGTCCCTGCAGTTACACTGTAAAACCGAGTTGGAGCTATCACCTCCTCATATATATGTATGGAGAGGAGTTTGCAACTGAAAAGAAACTGTGTACCCAACAAGCTAGGTGAAAGACGGCTTTCACACACACTTATCTCTCAGAACTGAGCATGTGGAGATACATTCGTTCATCTAGAACAAAGGGAACGGTTCACAAGAGAAACTTTTACTCTGGTTTCTCAGTCTGTTTCCTACTTCCGGTTTGAATTTCCTGCAGTTTTCACTGTAAAACCGAGTTGGAGCTAGTACCGACCCATATATATATATGTAATGGGGTTTGCAAGTGAAAAGAAGCTTTGTGTTCCCAACAAGCTAGGTGAAGGGTGGCTTTCACACACACTTATCTCTCAGAACTGAGCATGTGGAGAGACCTTCGTTCATCTAGCACAAAGGGAACGGGTTGCAGGAGAAACTTTTACTCTGGTTTCTCAGTCTGTTTCCTACAGCCGGTTTGATGTTCCGGCAGTTTTCACTGTAAAACCGTGTTGGAGCTTGTACCTCGCCATATATATGTATGGAGTGGAGTTTGCAACTGAAAAGAAACTTTGTGTTCCCAACAAGCTAGTTGAAGTACGGCTTTCACACACACTTATCTCTCAGAACTGAGCATGTGGAGAGACGTTCGTTCATCGAGCACAAAGGAAACGGGTTGCAGGAGAAACATTTACTATGGTTTCTCAGTCTGTTTCCTATTGCCGGTTTGATGTTCCTGCAGTTTTCACAGTAAAATCGAGTTGGAGCTAGTACCTCCCCATATATATGTATGGAGTTGTGTTTGCAAGTGAAAAGAATCTTTGTGTTCCCAACAAGCTAGGTGAAGAACGGCTTTAACACACACTTATCTATCCGAACTGAGCATGTGAAGTGACGTTCTTTCATGTAGCACAAAGGGAACGGGTTGCAGGAGAAACTTTTACTATGGTTTGTCAGTCTGTTTCCTAGGGCCGGTTTGAAGTTCCTGCAGTTTTCACTGTAAAACCGTGTTGGAGTTAGCACCTCCCCATATATATGTATGGAGTGGAGTTTGCAACTGAAAAGAAACTTTGTGTTCCCAACAAGCTAGGTGAAGGACGGCATTCACACACAATTATATCTCAGAACAGAGCATGTGGAGAGACGTTCGTTCATCTAGCACAAGGGGAACGGGTTGAAGGAGAAACTTTTACTCTGGTTTCTCAGTTTGTTTCCTGTTGCCGGTTTGTAGTTCCTGCTGTTTTCACTGTAAAACCGAGTTGGAGCTAGAACCTCCCCATATATATGTATGGAGTGGAGTTTGCAAATGAAAAGAAACTTTTTGTTCCCAACAAGCTAGGTGAAGGACGGCTTTCACACACACTTATCTCTCAGAACTGAGCATGAGGAGAGACGTTCGTTCATCTAGCACAAAGGGAACGGGTTGCAGGATAATCTTTTATTCTGGTTTTTCAGTCTGTTTCTAGGACCGGTTGAAGTCCCTGCAGTTACACTGTAAAACCGAGTTGGAGCTATCACCTCCTCATATATATGTATGGAGAGGAGTTTGCAACTGAAAAGAAACTGTGTACCCAACAAGCTAGGTGAAAGACGGCTTTCACACACACTTATCTCTCAGAACTGAGCATGTGGAGATACATTCGTTCATCTAGAACAAAGGGAACGGTTCACAAGAGAAACTTTTACTCTGGTTTCTCAGTCTGTTTCCTACTTCCGGTTTGAATTTCCTGCAGTTTTCACTGTAAAACCGAGTTGGAGCTAGTACCGACCCATATATATATATGTAATGGGGTTTGCAAGTGAAAAGAAGCTTTGTGTTCCCAACAAGCTAGGTGAAGGGTGGCTTTCACACACACTTATCTCTCAGAACTGAGCATGTGGAGAGACCTTCGTTCATCTAGCACAAAGGGAACGGGTTGCAGGAGAAACTTTTACTCTGGTTTCTCAGTCTGTTTCCTACAGCCGGTTTGATGTTCCGGCAGTTTTCACTGTAAAACCGTGTTGGAGCTTGTACCTCGCCATATATATGTATGGAGTGGAGTTTGCAACTGAAAAGAAACTTTGTGTTCCCAACAAGCTAGTTGAAGTACGGCTTTCACACACACTTATCTCTCAGAACTGAGCATGTGGAGAGACGTTCGTTCATCGAGCACAAAGGAAAGGGGTTGCAGGAAAAACATTTACTCTGGATTCTCAGTCTGTTTCCTACTGCCTGTTTGAAGTTCCTGCAGTTTTCACTGTAAAACCGAGTTGGTGCTTGTACCTCCCCATATATATGTATGGAATGGAGTTTGCAAGTGAAAAGAAATTTGTGTTCCCAACAAGCTAGGTGAAGGACGGCTTTCACACACACTTATCTCTCAGAACTGAGCATGTGGAGAGACGTTCATTCATCTAACAAAAAGGGAACCGGTTGCAGGAGAAACTTTTACTCTGGTTTCTCAGTCTGTTTCCTAATGCCGGTTTGATGTTCCTGCAGTTTTCACAGTAAAACCGAGTTGGAGCTAGTACCTCCCCAAATATATGTAGGGAGTGGAGTTTGCAAGTGAAAAGAAAATTTGTGTTCCCAACAAGCTAGGTGAAGAACGGCTTTCACACGCACTTATCTCTCAGAACTGAGCATGTGGAGACACTTTCGTTCATCTAGCACAAAGGGAACGGTTTGCAGGAGAAACTTTTACTCTCGTTTCTCAGTCTGTTTCCTACAGCCGGTTTGATGTTCCGGCAGTTTTCACTGTAAAACCGATTTGGAGCTTGTACCTCGCCATATATATGTATGGAGTGGAGTTTGCAAGTGAAAAGAAACTTTGTGTTCCCAACAAGTTAGGTGAAGGACGGCTTTCACACACACTTATCTCTCAGAACTGAGCATGTGGAGAGACTTTCGTTCATCTATCACAAAGGGAATGGGTTGCAGGAGCAACTTTTATTCTGGTTTCTCAGTCTGTTTCCTAGGGCCGGTTGAAGTTCCTGCAGTTTTCACTGTGAAATCGAGTTGGAGCTTGTACCTCCCCATATATATGTATGGAGTCTAGTTTGCAAGTGAAAAGAAACTTTGTGTTCCCAACATGCTAGGTGAAGGACGGGTTTCACACACACTTATCTCTCAGAACTGAGCATGTGGAGAGACTTTCGTTCATCTAGCACAAATGGAACGGAATGCTGTAGAAACTTTTAATCTGGTTTCTCAGTCTGTTTCCTGTTGCCGGTTTGAAGTTCCTGCATTTTTCACTGTAAAACCGAGTTGGAGCTATTACCTCCCCATATATATGTATGGAGTGCTGTTTGCAACTGAAAAGAAACTTTGTTTTCCTAACAAGCCAAGTGAAGGAAGGCTTTCACACACACTTATCCCTCAGAACTTAGCATGTGGAGAAACGTTCGTTCATCTAGAAAAAAGGGAACGGGTTGCAGGAGAAACTTTTACTCTGGTTTCTCAGTCTGTTTCCTAGTGCCGGTTTGAAGTTCCTGGAGTTTTCACTGTAAAACCGAGTTGGAGCTAGTACCTACCCATATATATGTATGGAGTGGAGTTTGCAAGTGAAAAGAAACTTTGTATTCCCAATAAACTAGGTGAAGGACGGCTTTCACACACACTTATCTCTCAGAACTGAGCATGCTGAGAGACGTTCGTTCATCTAGCACAAAGTGAACGGGTTGCAGGTGAAATTTTGCTCTGATTTCTCAGTCTGTATCCTGTTGCCGGTTTGAAGTTCATGCAGTTTTCACTGTAAAACCGAGTTGGAACTAGAACCTCCCCATATATATTTATGGAGTGGTGTTTGCAAGTGAAAAGAAACTTTGTGTTCCCAACAATCTAGGTGAAGAACGGCTTGCACACACACTTATCTCTCAGAACTAATCATGTGGAGGGACGTTCGTTCATCTAGCACAAAGGGAACGGGTTGCAGGAGAAACTTTTACTCTGTTTTCTCAGTCTGTTTCCTGTTGCCGGTTTGAAGTTCTTGCAGTTATAACTGTAAAACCGAGTTGGAGCTAGTACCTCCCCATATATATGTATGGAGTGGAGTTTGCAAGTGAAAAGAAACTTTGTGTTCCCAACAAGCTTGTTGAAGGACGGCTTTCACACACACTGATCTCTCAGAACTGATCATGTGGAAGACGTTCGTTCATCTAGAACAAAGGGAACGGTTTGCAGGAGAAACTATTACTCTGGTTTCTCAGTCTGTTTCCTACAGCCGGTTTGAAGTTCCGGCAGTTTTCACTGTAAAACCGAGTTGGAGCTAGTACCTCCCCATATATATGTATGGAGTGGAGTTTGCAACTGAAAAGAAACTTTGTGTTCCCAACAAGATAGTTGAAGGTCGGCTTTCACACACACTTATTTCTCAGAACTGAGCATGTGGAGAGACGTTCGTTCATCGAGCACAAAGGAAACGGGTTGCAGGAGAAACATTTACTCTGGATTCTCAGTCTGTTTCCTACTGCCGTTTTGAAGTTCCTGCAGTTTTCACTGTAAAACCGAGTTGGAGCTAGTACCTCCGCATATATATGTATGGAATGGAGTTTGCAAGTGAAAAGAATCTTTGTGTTCCCAACAAGCTAGGTGAAGAACGGCATTCACACACACTTATCTCTCCGAACTGAGCATGTGGAGAGACGTTCTTTCATCTAGCACAAAGGGAACGGGTTGCAGGAGAAACTTTTACTATGGTTTGTCAGTCTGTTTCCTAGGACCGGTTTGAAGTTCCTGCAGTTTTCACTGTAAAACCGTGTTGGAGTTAGCAACTCCCCATATATATGTATGGAGTGGAGTTTGCAACTGAAAAGAAACTTTGTGTTCCCAACAAGCTAGGTGAAGGACGGCATTCACACACAATTATCTCTCAGAACTGAGCATGTGGAGAGACTTTCGTTCATCTATCACAAAGGGAATGAGTTGCAGGAGCAACTTTTACTCTGGTTTCTCAGTCTGTTTCCTAGGGCCGGTTGAAGTTCCTGCAGTTTTCACTGTAAAACCGAGTTGGAGCTATTACCTCCCCATATATATGTATGGAGTGCTGTTTGCAACTGAAAAGAAACTTTGTTTTCCTAACAAGCCAAGTGAAGGAAGGCTTTCACACACACTTATCTCTCAGAACTTAGCATGTGGAGAAACGTTCGTTCATCTAGAAAAAAGGGAACGGGTTGCAGGAGAAACTTTTACTCTGGTTTCTCAGTCTGTTTCCTAGTGCCGGTTTGAAGTTCCTGCAGTTTTCACTCTAAAATCGAGTTGGAGCTTGAACCTCCCTTTATATATGTATGGAGTGGAGTTTGCAACTGAAAAGAAACTTTGTGTTCCCAGCAAGCTAGGTGAAGGACGGCTTTCACACACACTTATCTCTCAGAACTGATCATGTGGAGAGACGTTCGTTCATCTAGCAAAAAGTGAAAGGTTTGCAGGGGAAACTTTTACTCTGGTTTCTCAGTCTGTTTCCTAGGGCCGGTTGAAGTTCCTGCAGTTTTCACTGTAAAACCGAGTTGGAGCTAGTACCTCCCCATATATATGTATGGAGTGGAGATTGCAAGTGAAAAGAAACTTTGTGTTCCCAACAAGCTAGGTGAAGGACGGGTTTCACACACACTTATCTTTCAGAACTGAGCATGTGGAGAGACGTTCGTTCATCTAGCACAAAGGGAACGGGTTGCAGGGAAATTTTACTCTGGTTTCTCAGTCTGTTTCCCACTGCCGGTTTGAAGTTCCTGCAGTTTTCACTGAAAAACGGAGTAGGGGCTAGTACCTCCCCATATATATGTATGGAGTTGAGTTTGCAACTGAAAAGAAACTTTGTGTTCCCAACAAGTTAGGTGAAGGACGGCTTACACACACACTTATCTCTCAGAACTGATCATGTGGAGAGACGTTCGTTCATCTAGCACAAAGGGAACGGGTTGCAGGAGAAACTTTTACTCTGGTTTCTCAGTCTGTTTCCTGTTGCCGGTTTGAAGTTCTTGCTGTTATCACTGTAAAACCGAGTTGGAGCTAGTACCACCCCATATATATGTATGGACTGGAGTTTGCAAGTGAAAAGAAACTTTGTGTTCCCAACAAGCTAGGTGAAGGACGGCTTTCACACACAATGATCTCTCAGAACTGAGCATGTGGAGAGACGTTCGTTCATCTAGCACAAAGGGAACGGGTTGCAGGAGAAACTTATACTCTGGTTTCTCAGTCTGTTTCCTACAGCCGGTTTGAAGTTCCGGCAGTTTTCACTGTAAACAGAGTTGGAGCTAGTACCTCACCATATATATGTATGGAGTGGAGTTAGCAACTGAAAAGAAACTTTGTGTTCCCAACAAGCTAGTTGTAGGTCGGCTTTAACACACACTTATCTCTCAGAACTTAGCATGTGGAGAGACATTCGTTCATCTAGCACAAAGGGAACGGTTTGCAGGAGAAACATTTACTCTGGTTTCTCAGTCTGTTTCCTATTGCCGGTTTGATGTTCCTGCAGTTTTCACTGTAAAACCGTGTTGGAGTTAGCACCTCCCCATATATATGTATGGAGTGGAGTTTGCAACTGAAAAGAAACTTTGTGTTCCCAACAAGCTAGGTGAAGGGCGGCATTCACACACACTTATCTCTCAGAAAAGAGCATGTGGAGAGACGTTCGTTCATCTAGCACAAGGGGAACGGGTTGCAGGAGAAACTTTTACTCTGGTTTCTTAGTTTGTTTCCTGTTGCCGGTTTGTAGTTCCTGCTGTTTTCACTGTAAAACCGAGTTGGAGCTAGTACCTCCCCATATATATGTATGGAGTGGAGTTTGCAAATGAAAAGAAACTTTTTGTTCCCAACAAGCTAGGTGAAGGACGGCTTTCACACACACTTATCTCTCAGAACTGAGCATGAGGAGAGACGTTCGTTCATCTAGCACAAAGGGAACGGTTTGCAGGATAATCTTTTATTCTGGTTTTTCAGTCTGTTTCAAGGACCGGTTGAAGTCCCTGCAGTTTCACTGTAAAACCGAGTTGGAGCAGGTACCTCCCCATATATATGTATGGAGTGGAGTTTGCAACTGAAAAGAACCTTTGTGTTCCCAACAAGCTAGGTGAAGGGCGGCTTTCACACACACTTATCTCTCAGAACTGAGCATGTGGAGAGACTTTCGTTCATCAAGCACAAAGGGAACGGGTTGCAGTAGAAACTTTTACTCTGTTTTCTCAGTCTTTTTCCTACTGCCGGTTTGAAGTTCCTGCAGTTTTCACTGTAAAACCGAGTTGGAGCTCGTACCTCACCATATATATGTATGGAGTGGAGTTTGCAACTGAAAAGAAACTTTGTGTTCCCAGCAAGCTAGTTGAAGGACGGCTTTCACGCCCACTTATCTCTAAGAACTGAGCATGTGGAGGGACGATCGTTCATCTAGCACAAAGGGAACGGGTTGCAGGAGAAACTTTAACTCTGGTTTCTCAGTTTGTTTCCTACAGCCGGTTTTAAGTTCCGGCAGTTTTCACTGTAAAACCGATTTGGAGCATGTACTTCGCCATATATATGTATGGAGTGGAGTTTGCAAGTGAAAAGAAACTTCGTGTTCCCAACAAGCTAGGTGAAGAACGGCTTTCACACACACTTATCTCTCAGAACTGAGAATGTGGAGAGACCTTCTTTCATCTAGAACAAAGGGAACGGGATGCTGGAGAACGTATTACTCTGGTTTCTCAGTCTGTTTCCTAGTGCCGGTTTGAAGTTCCTGCAGATTTCACTGTAAAACGGAGTTGGAGCTAGTACCTCCCCATATATATGTATGGAGTGGAGTTTGCAACTGAAAAGAAACTTTGTGTTCCCAACAAGCTAGGTGAAGGACGGCTTTCACACACACTTATCTCTCAGAAATGAGCATGTGGAGCGACGTTCGTTCATCTAGCACAAAGGGAACGGGTTGCAGGAGAAACTTTTACTCTGGTTTCTCAGTTTGTTTCCTACTGCCGGTTTGAATTTCCTGCAGTTTTCAATGTAAAACCGAGTTGGAGCTTGCACCTCCCCATATATATGTATGGAGTGGAGTTTGCAACTGAAAAGAATCTTTGTGTTCCCAAGAAGCTAGGTGAAGGACGGCTTTCACACACACTTATCTCTCAGAACTGAGCATGTGGAGAGACGTTCGTTCATCTAGCACAAAGGGAACGGGTTGCAGGGAAACTTTTACTCTGGTTTCTCAGTGTGTTTCCTACTGCCGGTTTGAAGTTCCTGCAGTTTTCACTGTAAAACAGAGTTGGGGCTAGTACCTCCCCATATATATGTACGGTGTGGAGTTTGCAACTGAAAAGAAACTTTGTGTTCCCAGCAAGCTAGGTGAAGGACGGCTTTCACACACACTTATCTCTCAGAACTGAGCATGTGGAGAGACGTTAGTTCATCTAGCACAAAGGGATCGGGTGACAGGAGAAACTTTACTATGGTTTCTCAGTCTGTTTCCTAGTGCCGGTTTGAAGTTCCTGCAGTTTTCACTTTAAAACCGAGTTGGAGCTAGTACTTCCCCATATATATGTATGGAGTGGAGTTTGCAAGTGAAAAGAAACTTCGTGTTCCCAACAAGCTAGGTGAAGAACGGCTTTCACACACACTTATCTCTCAGAACTGAGAATGTGGATAGACCTTCGTTCATCTAGCACAAAGGGAACGGGTTGCAGGGAAACTTTTACTCTGGTTTCTCAGTGTGTTTCCTACTGCCGGTTTGAAGTTCCTGCAGTTTTCACAGTAAAACAGAGTTGGGGCTAGTACCTCCCCATATATATGTATGGTGTGGAGTTTGCAACTGAAAAGAAACTTTGTGTTTCCAACAAGCTAGGTGAAGGACGGCTTTCACACACACTTATCTCTCAGAACTGAGCATGTGGAGAGACGTTAGTTCATCTAGCACAAAGGGAAAGTTTTGCAGGAGAAACTTTTACTCTGGTTTCTCAGTCTGTTTCCTACTGCCGGTTTGATGTTCCTGCAGTTTTCACTGTAAAACCGAGTTGGAGCTAGTACCTCCCCATATATATGTATGGAGTGGAGTTTGCAACTGAAAAGAATTTTGTATTCCAAACAAAGTAGGTTGAGGACGGCTTTCACACACACTTATCTCTCAGAACTGAGCATGTGGAGAGACGTTCGTTCATCTGTCGCAAATGGAACGGGTTGCAGAGGAAACTTTTACTCTGGTTTGTAAGTCTGTTTCCTAGGGCCGGTTTGAAGTTCCTACCGTTTTATTGTAAAACAGAGGTGGAGCTAGTACCTACCCATATATATGTATGGAGTGGTGTTTGCAAGTGAAAAGAAACTTTGTATTCCCAATAAACTAGGTGAAGGACGGCTTTCACACACACTTATCTCTCAGAACTGAGCATGCTGAGAGACGTTCGTTCATCTAGCACAAAGTGAACGGGTTGCAGGAGAAATTTTACTCTGATTTCTCAGTCTGTATCCTGTTGCCGGTTTGAAGTTCCTGCAGTTTTCACTGTAAAACCGAGTTGGAACTAGAACCTCCCCATATATATTTATGGAGTGGTGTTTGCAAGTGAAAAGAAACTTTGTGTTCCCAACAAGCTAGGTGAAGAACGGCTTGCACACACACTTATCTCTCAGAACTGATCATGTGGAGAGACGTTCGTTCATCTAGCCCAAAGGGAACGGGTTGCAGGAGAAACTTTTACTCTGTTTTCTCAGTCTGTTTCCTGTTTCCGGTTTGTAGTTCTTGCAGTTATCACTGTAAAACCGTGTTGGAGCTAGTACCTCCCCATATATATGTATGGAGTGGAGTTTGCAAGTGAAAAGACACTTTGAGTTCCCAACAAGCTAGTTGAAGGACGGCTTTCACACACACTGATCTCTCAGAACTGATCATGTGGAAGACGTTCGTTCATCTAGAACAAAGGGAACGGTTTGCAAGAGAAACTATTACTCTGGTTTCTCAGTCTGTTTCCTACAGCCGGTTTGAAGTTCCGGCAGTTTTCACTGTAAAACCGAGTTGGAGCTAGTACCTCCCCATATATATGTATGGAGTGGAGTTTGCAACTGAAAAGAAACTTTGTGTTCCCAACAAGCTAGTTGAAGGTCGGCTTTCACACACACTTATCTCTCAGAACTGAGCATGTGGAGAGACGTTCGTTCATCGAGCACAAAGGAAACGGGTTGCAGGAGAAACATTTACTCTGGATTCTCAGTCTGTTTCCTACTGCCGTTTTGAAGTTCCTGCAGTTTTCACTGTAAAACCGAGTTGGAGCTAGTACCTCCGCATATATAAGTATGGAATGGAGTTTGCAAGTGAAAAGAATCTTTGTGTTCCCAACAAGCTAGGTGAAGAACGGCATTCACACACACTTATCTCTCCGAACTGAGCATGTGGAGAGACGTTCGTCATCTTGCACAAAGGGAACGGGTTGCAGGAGAAACTTTTACTCTGGTTTTTCAGTCTGTTTCCTAGTGCTGGTTTGTAGTTCCTGCAGTTTTCACAGTAAAACCGAGTTGGAGCTAGTACCTCCCCATATATATGTATGGATTGGAGTTTGCAAATGAAAAGATACTTTTTGTTCCCAACAAGCTAGGTGAAGGACGGCTTTCACACACACTTATCTCTCAGAACTGAGCATGTGGAGAGACGTTCGTTCATCTAGCACAAAGGGAACGGGTTGCAGGATAATCTTTTATTCTGGTTTTCCAGTCTGTTTACTAGGACCGGTTGAAGTCCCTGCAGTTTCACTGTAAAACCGATTTGGAGCTAGCACCTCCCCATATATATATATGGAGTGGAGTTTGCAACTGAAAAGAAACTTTGTGTTCCCTACAAGCTACGTGAAGGACGGCTTTCACACACACTTATCTCTCAGAACTCAGCATGTGGAGACTTTCGTTCATCTAGCACAAAGGGAACGGGTTGCAGGAGAAACTTTTAATCTGGTTTCTCAGTCTGTTTCCTACTGCCGGGTTGAAGTTCCTGCAGTTTTCACTGTAAAACCGAGTTGGAGCTAGTACCTCCCTATATATAAATATGGAGTGGAGTTTCCACTGAAAAGAAACTTTGTGTTCCCAAGAAGCTAGATGAAGGACGGCTTTCACACACACTTATCTCTCAGAACTGAGCATGTGGAGAGACGTTCGTTCATCTAGCACAAAAGGAACGGGTTGCAGGTGAAACTTTTACTCTGCTTTCTCAGTCTGTTTCCTGTTGCCGGTTTGAAGTTCCTGCAGTTTTCACTGTAAATAGAGTTGGAGCTTGTACATCCCCATATATATTTATGGAGTGGTGTTTGCAACCGAAAAGAAACTTTGTGTTCCCAACAAGCTAGGTGAAGGTCGGCTTTCACACACACATCTCTCAGAACTGAGCATGTGGAGAGACGTTCGTTCATCGAGCACAAAGGAAACGGGTTGCAGGAGAAACATTTACTCTGGATTCTCAGTCTGTTTCCTACTGCCGTTTTGAAGTTCCTGCAGTTTTCACTGTAAAACCGAGTTGGAGCTAGTACCTCCGCATATATATGTATGGAATGGAGTTTGCAAGTGAAAAGAATCTTTGTGTTCCCAACAAGCTAGGTGAAGAACGGCATTCACACACACTTATCTCTCCGAACTGAGCATGTGGAGAGACGTTCGTCATCTTGCACAAAGGGAACGGGTTGCAGGAGAAACTTTTACTCTGGTTTTTCAGTCTGTTTCCTAGTGCTGGTTTGTAGTTCCTGCAGTTTTCACAGTAAAACCGAGTTGGAGCTAGTACCTCCCCATATATATGTAAGGATTGGAGTTTGCAAATGAAAAGATACTTTTTGTTCCCAACAAGCTAGGTGAAGGACGGCTTTCACACACACTTATCTCTCAGAACTGAGCATGTGGAGAGACGTTCGTTCATCTAGCACAAAGGGAACGGGTTGCAGGATAATCTTTTATTCTGGTTTTCCAGTCTGTTTACTAGGACCGGTTGAAGTCCCTGCAGTTTCACTGTAAAACCGATTTGGAGCTAGCACCTCCCCATATATATATATGGAGTGGAGTTTGCAACTGAAAAGAAACTTTGTGTTCCCTACAAGCTACGTGAAGGACGGCTTTCACACACACTTATCTCTCAGAACTCAGCATGTGGAGAGACTTTCGTTCATCTAGCACAAAGGGAACGGGTTGCAGGAGAAACTTTTAATCTGGTTTCTCAGTCTGTTTCCTACTGCCGGGTTGAAGTTCCTGCAGTTTTCACTGTAAAACCGAGTTGGAGCTAGTACCTCCCTATATATAAATATGGAGTGGAGTTTCAACTGAAAAGAAACTTTGTGTTCCCAAGAAGCTAGATGAAGGACGGCTTTCACACACACTTATCTCTCAGAACTGAGCATGTGGAGAGACGTTCGTTCATCTAGCACAAAAGGAACGGGTTGCAGGTGAAACTTTTACTCTGCTTTCTCAGTCTGTTTCCTGTTGCCGGTTTGAAGTTCCTGCAGTTTTCACTGTAAATAGAGTTGGAGCTTGTACATCCCCATATATATTTATGGAGTGGTGTTTGCAACCGAAAAGAAACTTTGTGTTCCCAACAAGCTAGGTGAAGGACGGCTTTCACACACACATCTCTCAGAACTGAGCATGTGGAGAGACGTTCGTTCATCTAGCACAAAAGGAACGGGTTGCAGGAGAAACTATATCTCTGGTTTCTCAGTCTGTTTCCTGTTGCCGGTTTGAAGTTCCAGCAGTTTTCACAGAAAAACCGAGTTGGAGCTAGTACATCCCCATATACATGTATGGAGTGGGGTTTGCAAGTGAAAAGAAACTTTGTGTTCCCAACAAGCTAGGTGAAGGACGGCTTTCACACACAATTATCTCTCAGAACTGAGCATGAGGAGAGACGTTCGTTCATCTAGCACAAAAGGAACGGGTTGCAGGATAATCTTTTATTCTGGTTTTTCAGTCTGTTTCAAGGACCGATTGAAGTCCCTGCAGTTTCACTGTAAAACCGAGTTGGAGCTAGTACCTCCCCATATATATGTATGGAGTGGAGTTTGCAACTGAAAAGAACCTTTGTGTTCCCAACAAGCTAGGTGAAGGACGGCATTCACACACACTTATCTCTCAGAACTGAGCATGTGGAGAGACTTTCGTTCATCAAGCACAAAGGGAACGGGTTGCAGGAGAAACTTTTACTCTGTTTTCTCAGTCTTTTTCCTACTGCCGGTTTGAAGTTCCTGCAGTTTTCACTGTAAAACCGAGTTGGAGCTCGTACCTCCCCATATATATGTATGGAGTGGAGTTTGCAACTGAAAAGAAACTTTGTGTTCCCAGCAAGCTAGTTGAAGGACGGCTTTCACGCACACTTATCTCTCAGAACTGTGCATGTGGAGAGACGTTCCTTCAACTAGCACAAAGGGATCGGGTTGCAGGAGAAACTTTACTATGGTTTCTCAGTCTGTTTCCTAGTGCCGGTTTGAAGTTCCTGCAGTTTTCACTGTAAAACCGAGTTGGAGCTAGTACTTCCCCATATATATGTATGGAGTGGAGTTTGCAAGTGAAAAGAAACTTCGTGTTCCCAACAAGCTAGGTGAAGAACGGCTTTCACACACACTTATCTCTCAGAACTGAGAATGTGGAGAGACCTTCGTTCATCTAGAACAAAGGGAACGGGTTGCTGGAGAACGTATTACTCTGGTTTCTCAGTCTGTTTCCTAGTGCCGGTTTGAAGTTCCTGCAGATTTCACTGTAAAACGGAGTTGGAGCTAGTACCTCCCCATATATATGTATGGAGTGGAGTTTGCAACTGAAAAGAAACTTTGTGTTTCCAACAAGCTATGTGAAGGACGGCTTTCACACACACTTATCTCTCAGAACTGAGCATGTGGAGCGACGTTCGTTCATCTACCACAAAGGGAACGGGTTGCAGGAGAAACTTTTACTCTGGTTTCTCAGTTTGTTTCCTACTGCCGGTTTGAATTTCCTGCAGTTTTCAATGTAAAACCGAGTTGGAGCTTGCACCTCCCCATATATATGTATGGAGTGGAGTTTGCAACTGAAAAGAATCTTTGTGTTCCCAAGAAGCTAGGTGAAGGACGGCTTTCACACACACTTATCTCTCAGAACTGAACATGTGGAGAGACGTTCGTTCATCTAGCACAAAGGGAACGGGTTGCAGGGAAACTTTTACTCTGGTTTCTCAGTGTGTTTCCTACTGCCGGTTTGATGTTCCTGCAGTTTTCACTGTAAAACAGAGTTGGGGCTAGTACCTCCCCATATATATGTACGGTGTGGAGTTTGCAACTGAAAAGAAACTTTGTGTTTCCAACAAGCTAGGTGAAGGACGGCTTTCACACACACTTATCTCTCAGAACTGAGCATGTGAAGAGACGTTCGTTCATCTAGCACAAAGGGATCGGGTTGCAGGACAAACTTTACTAAGGTTTCTCAGTCTGTTTCCTAGTGCCGGTTTGAAGTTCCTGCAGTTTTCACTGTAAAACCGAGTTGGAGCTAGTACTTCCCCATATATATGTATGGAGTGGAGTTTGCAAGTGAAAAGAAACTTCGTGTTCCCAACAAGCTAGGTGAAGACCGGCTTTCACACACACATATCTCTCAGAACTGAGAATGTGGAGAGACCTTCGTTCATCTAGAACAAAGGGAACGGGTTGCTGGAGAAAGTATTACTCTGGTTTCTCAGTCTGTTTCCTAGTGCCGGTTTGAAGTTCCTGCAGATTTCACTGTAAAACGGAGTTGGAGCTAGTACCTCCCCATATATATGTATGGAGTGGAGTTTGCAACTGAAAAGAAACTTTGTGTTTCCAACAAGCTAGGTGAAGGACGGCTTTCACACACACTTATCTCTCAGAACTGAGCATGTGGAGCGACGTTCGTTCATCTAGCACAAAGGGAACGGGTTGCAGGAGAAATTTTTACTCTGGTTTCTCAGTTTGTTTCCTACTGCCGGTTTGAATTTCCTGCAGTTTTCAATGTAAAACCGAGTTGGAGCTTGCACCTCCCCATATATATGTATGGAGTGGAGATTGAAACTGAAAAGAAACTTTGTGTTTCCAACAAGCTAGGTGAAGGACGGCTTTCACACACACTTATCTCTCAGAACTGAGCATGTTGAGAGACGTTCGTTCATCTAGCACAAAGTGAACTGGTTGCAGGAGAAATTTTACTCTGGTTTCTCAGTCTGTTTCCTACTGCCGGTTTGATGTTCCTGCAGTTTTCACTGTAAAACCGAGTTGGAGCTAGTACCTCCCCATATATATGTATGGAGTGGAGTTTGCAACTGAAAAGAAATTTTGTATTCCCAACAAGATAGGTGAAGGACGGCTTTCACACACACTTATCTCTCAGAACTGAGCATGTGGAGAGACGTTCGTTCATCTATCGCTAATGGAACGGGTTGCAGAAGAAATTTTACTCTGGTTTGTAAGTCTGTTTCCCAGGGCCGGTTTGAAGTTCCTACCGTTTTATTGTAAAACAGAGTTGGAGCTAGTACCTACCCATATATATGTATGGAGTGGAGTTTGCAAGTGAAAGGAAACTTTGTATTCCCAATAAACTAGGTGAAGGACGGCTTTCACACACACTTATCTCTCAGAACTGAGCATGTTGAGAGACGTTCGTTCATCTAGCACAAAGTGAACTGGTTGCAGGAGAAATTTTACTCTGATTTCTCAGTCTGTATCCTGTTGCCGGTTTGAATTTCCTGCAGTTTTCACTGTAAAACCGAGTTGGAACTAGAACCTCCCCATATATATTTATAGAGTGGTGTTTGCAAGTGAAAAGAAACTTTGTGTTCCCAACAAGCTAGGTGAAGAACGGCTTTCACACAAACTTATCTCTCAGAACTGATCATGTGGAGAGACGTTCGTTCATCTAGCACAAAGGGAACGGGTTGCAGGAGAAAGTTTTACTCTGGTTTCTCAGTCTGTTTCCTGGTGCCGGTTTGATGTTCCTGCAGTTTCCACATTAAAACCGAGTTGGAGCTAGTATCTCCCCATATATATGTATGGAGTTGAGTTTGCAAGTGAAAAGAATCTTTGTGTTCCCAACAAGCTAGGTGAAGAACGGCATTCACACACACTTATCTCTCCGAACTGAGCATGTGGAGAGACGTTCTTTCATCTAGCACAAAGGGAACGGTTTGCAGGAGAAACTTTTACTATGGTTTGTCAGTCTGTTTCCTAGGACCGGTTTGAAGTTCCTGCAGTTTTCACTGTAAAACCGTGTTGGAGTTAGCAACTCCCCATATATAAGTATGGAGTGGAGTTTGCAACTGAAAAGAAACTTTGTGTTCCCTACAAGCTACGTGAAGGACGGCTTTCACACACACTTATCTCTCAGAACTCAGCATGTGGAGAGACTTTCGTTCATCTAGCACAAAGGGAACGGGTTGCAGGAGAAACTTTTAATCTGGTTTGTCAGTCTGTTTCCTGTTGCTGGTTTGAAGTTCCTGCAGTTTTCACTGTAAAACCGTGTTGGAGCTTGTACTTCCCCATATATATTTATGGAGTGGAGTTTGCAAGTGAAAAAAAACTTTGTGTTCCCAACAAGCTAGGTGAAGTACGGCTTTCACACACACTTATCTCTCAGAACTGAGCATGTGGAGAGACGTTCGTTCATCTAGCACAAATGGAACGGGTTGCAGGAGAAACTTTTACTGTGGTTGCTCAGTCTGTTTCCTAGTGCCGGTTTGATGTTCCTGCAGTTTTCACAGTAAAACCGAGCTGCAGCTCGTACCTCCACATATATATGTATGGAGTGGTGTTGGCAACTGAAAAGAAACTTTGTGTTCACAACAAGCTACGTGAAGGACGGCTTTCACACACACTTATCTCTCAGAACTGAGCATGTGGAGAGACGTTCGTTCATCTAGCACAAACGGAACGGTTTCCAGGAGAAACTATTCCTCTGGTTTCTCAGTATGTTTCCTAGTGCCGGTTTGAATTTCCTCCAGTTTTCACTGTAAAAACGATTTGGATGTGGTACCTCCCCATATATATGTATGGAGTGGAGTTTGCAAGTGAAAAGAAACTTTGTGTTCCCAACAAGCTAGGTGAAGGACGGCTTTCACACACACTTATCTCTCAGAACTGAGCATGTGGAGAGACGTTCGTTCATCTAGCACAAAGGGAACGGGTTGCAGGAGAAACTATATCTCTGGTTTCTCAGTCTGTTTCCTGTTGCCGGTTTGAAGTTCCAGCAGTTTTCACAGTAAAACCGAGTTGGAGCTAGTACCTCCCCATATACATGTATGGATTGGGGTTTGCAAGTGAAAAGAAACTTTGTGTTCCCAACAAGCTAGGTGAAGGACGGCTTTCACACACAATTATCTCTCAGAACTGAGCATGTGGAGAGACCTTCGTTCATCTAGCACAAAGGGAACGGGTTGCAGGAGAAACTTTTACTCTGGGTTCTCAGTCTGTTTCCTAGTGCCAGTTTGAAGTTCCTGCAGTTTTCACTGTAAAACCGAGATGGAGCTAGTACCTCCCCATATATATATATGGAGTGGAGTTTGCAACTGAAAATAAACTTTGTGTTCCCAAAAACCTAGGTGAAGAACGGCATTCACACACACTTATTTCTCAGAACTGAGCATGTGTAGAGACGTTCGTTCATCTAGCACAAAGGGAACGGGTTGCAGGAGAAACTTTTTCTCTGGTTTCTCAGTCTGTTTCCTAGTGCCGGTTTGAAGTTCCTGCAGTTTTCACTGTAAAACCGTGTTGGAGCTTGTACCTCCCCATATAAATGTATGGAGTGGGGTTTGCAAGTGAAAAGAAAATTTGTGTTCCCAACAAGCTAGGTGAAGGACGGCTTTCACACACACTTATCACAGATCTGAGCATGTGGAGAGACGTTCGTTCATCTTGCAAAAAGTGAACGGGTTGCAGGAGAAACTTTTACTCTGGTTTCTCATTCTGTTTCCTAGTGACGATTTGAAGTTCCTGCAGTTTTCACTGTAAAACCGAGTTGGAGCTAGTACCTCCCCATATATATATATGGAGTGGAGATTGCAACTGAAAACAAACTTTGTGTTCCCAACAAGCTAGGTGAAGAACGGCTTTCACACACATTTATCTCTCAGAACTGAGCATGTGGAGAGACGTTCGTTCATCGATCACAAAGGGAACGGGTTGCAGGTGAAACATTTACTCTGGTTTCTCAGAATGTTTCCTACAGCCGGTTTGAAGTTCCTGCAGTTTTCACTGTAAAACCGAGTTGGAGCTAGTACCTCCCCATATATATTTATGGAGTGGAGTTTGCAAGTGAAAAGAAACTTTGTGTTCTCAACAAACTAGGTGAAGGACGGCTTTCACACACACTTATCTCTCAGAACTGAGCATGTGGAGAGACGTTCGTTCATCTAGCACAAATGGAACGGGTTGCAGGTGAAACTTTTACTCTGGTTTCTCAGTCTGTTTCCTACTGCCGGTTTGAAGTTCCTGCAGTTTTCACTGTAAAACCGAGTTGGAGCTAGTACCTCCCCATATATATGTATGGAGTGGAGTTGGCAGGTGAAAAGAAACTTTGTGTTCCCAAAAAGCTAGATGAAGGACGGCTTTCACACACACTTATCCCAGAACTGAGCATGTGGAGAGACGTTCGTTCATCTAGCACAAAGGGAACGGGTTGCTGGAGAAAGTTTTACTCTGGTTTCTCAGTCTGTTTCCTAGTGCCGGTTTGAAGTTCCTGCAGTTTTCACTGTAAAACGAAGTTGGAGCTAGTACCTCCCCATATATATGTATGGAGTGGAGTTTGCAACTGAAAAGAAACTTTGTGTTTCCAACAAGCTAGTTGAAGGACGGCTTTCACACACACTTATCTCTCAGAACTGAGCATGTGGAGAGACGTTCGTTCATCTAGCAGAAAGGGAAAGGGTTTCAGGAGAAATTTTACTCTGGTTTTTCAGTTTGTTTCCTACTGCCGGTTTGAATTTCCTGCAGTTTTCAATGTAAAACCGAGTTGGAGCTAGTACCTCCTCATATATATGTATGGAGTGGAGTTTCCAACTTAAAAGAAACTTTGTGTTCCCAACAATCTAGGTGAAGGACGGCTTTCACACTCACTTATCTCTCAGAACTGAGCATGTGGAGAGACTTTCGTTCATCTAGCACAAAGGGAACTTGTTGCAGAAGAAACTTTTACTATGGTTTCTCAGTTTGTTTCCTAGTGCCGGTTTGAGTTTCCTGCAGTTTTCACTGTTAAACCGAGTTGGAACTAGTAACTCCCAATATATATGTATGGAGTGGAGTTTGCAAATGAAAGGAAACGTTCTGTTCCCTACAAACTAGGTGAAGGAAAGCTTTCACACACACTTATATCTCAGAACTGAGCATGTGGAGAGACGTTCGTTCATCTAGCACAAAAGAAACGGGTTGCAGGGGAAATTTTACTGTGGTTTCTCAGTCTGTTTCCAGTGCCAGTTTGACGTTCCAGCAGTTTTCACTGTAAAATCGATTTGGAGCTAGTACCTACCCATATATATTTATGGAGTGGAGTTGGCAACGGAAAAGGAACTTTGTATTCCCAACAAGCTAGGTGAAGGACGGCTTTCACACACACTTATCTCTCACAACTGAGCATGTGGAGAGACGTTCGTTCATCTAGCACAAAAGGAACGGTTTGAAGGAGAAACTTTTACTCTGGTTTCTCAGTCTGTTTCCTAGTGCCGGTTTGACGTTCCTGAATTTTTCACTGTTAAACCGATTTGGAGCTATTACCTCCCTATATATATGTATGGAGTGGAATTTTCATCTGAAAGTAAACGTTCTGTTTCCAACAAGCTAGGTGAAGGACGGCTTTCACACACACTTGTCTCTCTGAACTGAGCATATGGAGAGACGTTCGTTCATCTAGCACAAAAGGAACGGGTATCAGGAGTAACATTTACTCTGGTTTCTCAGTCTGTTTCCAAGTGTCGGTTTGAAGTTCCTGCAGTTTTCACTTTAAAACCTAGTTGGAGCTAGTACCTCCCATTTATATGTATGGAGTGGAGTTTGCAACTGAAAAGAAACTTTGTGTTCCCAACAAGCAAGGTGAAGGACGGTTTTCACACCCACTTATCTCTCAGAACTGAGCATGTGGAGAGACGTTTTTTTATCGAGCACAAAAGGAACGGATGGCAGGATAAACTTTTACTCTGGTTTCTCAGTCTTTTTCCTAGTGCCGGTTTGAAGTTCCTGCATTTTTCACTGTTAAAAACTGTTGTAGCTAGTACCTCCCCATATATATGTATGGAGTGGAGTTTGCAACTGAAAAGAAACTTTGCGCTCCCAACAAGCTAGGTGAAGGAAGGCTTTCACACACACATATCTCTCAGAACTGTGCATGTGGAGAGACGTTCGTTCATCTAGCACAATAGCAACGTGTTGCAGGAGATAATTTTCCTCGGGTTTCTCAGTCTGTTTCCTAGTGCCGTTTTGAAGTTCCTGCAGTTTTCACTATAAAACCGAGTTGGAGCTAGTACCTCCCCATAAATATGTATGGATTGTAGTTTGCAACTGAAAAGAAAGTTTGTGTTCCCAACAAGCTAGCTGAAGGACGGTTTTCACACACTTAATACTCAGAGCTGAGCATTTGGAGAGACGTTCGTTCATCTGGCACAAAGGGAACGTGTTACAGGAGAAACTTTTACTCTGGTTCCTCAGTCTGTTTCCTACAGCCGGTTTGAAGTTCCGGCAGTTTTCACTGTAAAACCGATTTGGAGCTTGTACTTCGCCATATATATGTATGGAGTGGAGTTTGCAACTGAAAAGAAACTTTGTGTTCCCAACAAGTTAGGTGAAGGACGGCTTTCACACACACTTATCTCTCAGAACTGATCATGTGGAGAGACGTTCGTTCATCTAGCACAAAGGGAACGGGTTGCAGGAGAAACTTTTACTCTGGTTTCTCACTCTGTTTCCTGTTGCCGGTTTGAAGTTCTTGCTGTTATCACTGTAAAACCGAGTTGGAGCTAGTACCACCCCATATATATGTATGGAGTGGAGTTTGCAAGTGAAAAGAAACTTTGTGTTCCCAACAAGCTAGGTGAAGGACGGCTTTCACACACACTGATCTCTCAGAAATGAGCATGTGGAGAGACGTTCGTTCATCTAGCACAAAGGGAACGGGTTGCAGGAGAAACTAATACTCTGGTTTCTCAGTCTGTTTCCTACAGCCGGTTTGAAGTTCCGGCAGTTTTCACTGTAAACCGAGTTGGAGCTAGTACCTCACCATATATATGTATGGAGTGGGGTTAGCAATTGAAAAGAAATTTTGTATTCCCAACAAGCTAGGTGAAGAACGGCTTTCACACACACTTATCTCTCAGAACTGAGAATGTGGAGAGACCTTCGTTCATCTAGAACAAAGGGAACGGGTTGCTGGAGAACGTATTACTCTGGTTTGTCAGTCTGTTTCCTAGTGCCGGTTTGAAGTTCCTGCAGATTTCACTGTAAAACGGAGTTGGAGCTAGTACCTCCCCATATATATGTATGGAGTGGAGTTTGCAACTGAAAAGAAACTTTGTGTTTCCAACAACCTAGGTGAAGGACGGCTTTCACACACACTTATCTCTCAGAACTGAGCATGTGGAGCGACGTTCGTTCATCTAGCACAAAGGGAACGGGTTGCAGGAGAAACTTTTACTCTGGTTTCTCAGTTTGTTTCCTACTGCCGGTTTGAATTTCCTGCAGTTTTCAATGTAAAACCGAGTTGGAGCTTGCACCTCCCCATATATATGTATGGAGTGGAGTTTGCAACTGAAAAGAATCTTTGTGTTCCCAAGAAGCTAGGTGAAGGACGGCTTTCACACACACTTATCTCTCAGAACTGAGCATGTGGAGAGACGTTCGTTCATCTAGCACAAAGGGAACGGGTTGCAGGGAAACTTTTACTCTGGTTTCTCAGTGTGTTTCCTACTGCCGGTTTGAAGTTCCTGCAGTTTTCACTGTAAAACAGAGTTGGGGCTAGTACCTCCCCATATATATGTACGGTGTGGAGTTTGCAACTGAAAAGAAACTTTGTGTTTCCAACAAGCTAGGTGAAGGACTGCTTTCACACACACTTATCTCTCAGAACTTAGCATGTGGAGAAAGGTTCGTTCATCTAGCAAAAATGTGAACGGTTTGCAGGAGAAACACTTCTCTGGTTTCTCAATCTGTTTCCTGTTGCCGGTTTGAATTTCCTGCAGTTTTCACTGTAAAACAGATTTGGAGCTAGCACCTCCCCATATATATGTATGGATTGGAGATTGCAACTGAAAATAAACTGTGTGTTCCCAACAAGCTAGGTGAAGGACGGCTTTCACACACACTTATCTCTAAGAACTGAGCATGTGGAGAAACGTTCGTTCATCTAGCAGAAAGGGAACGGGTTGCAGGAGAAACTTTTACTCTGGTTTCTCAGTCTGTTTCCTAGTTCCGGTTTGAAGTTCCTGCAGTTTTCACTGTAAAATAGAGTTGGAGCTAGTACCTCCCCATATATTATTATGGAGTGGAGTTTGCACCTGAAAAGAAACTTTGTGTTCCCAACAAGCTAGGTGAAGGACGGCTTTCACACACACTTATCTCTCAGAACTGAGCATGTGGAGAAAGGTTCGTTCATCTAGCAAAAAGGGAACGGGTTGCAGGAGAAACCCTTCTCTGGTTTCTCAGTCTGTTTCCTGTTGCCGGTTTGAAGTTCCTGCAGTTTTCACTGTAAAACCGATTTGGAGCTAGCACCTCCCCATATATATGTATGGATTGGAGATAGCAACTGAAAAGAAACTATGTGTTCCCAACAAGCTAGGTGAAGGACGGCTTTCACACACACTTATCTCTCAGAACTGAGCATGTGGAGAGACGTTCGTTCATCTAGCACAAAGGGAACGGTTTGCAGGTGAAAATTTTACTCTGGTTTCTCAGTCTGTTTCCTAGTGCCGGTTTGAAGTTCCTGCAGTTTTCACTGTAAAAGCGAGTTGGAGCTTGTTCCTCCCCATATATATGTATGGAGTGGAGTTGGCAAGTGAAAAGAGACTATGTGTTCCCAAGAAGCTAGGTGAAGGACGGCTTTCACACACACTTATCTATCAGAAATTAGCATGTCGAGAGACGTTCGTTCATCTTGCACAAAGGGAACGGGTTGAAGGTGAAACTTTTACTCTCGTTTCTCAGTCTGTTTCCTGTTGCCAGTTTGAAGTTCCTGCAGTTTTCACTGTAAAACCGAGTTGGAGCTATTACCTCCCCATATATATGTATGGAGTGGAGTTTGCAACTTAAAAGAAACTTTGTGTTCCCAACAAGCTAATTGATGGACGACTTTCACACCCACTTATCTCTCAGAACTGAGCATGTGGAGAGACGTTCGTTCATCTAGCACAAAACGTATGGGTTGCAGGAGAAACTTTTCTCTGGTTTCTCAGTCTGTTTCCTGTTGCCGGTTTGAAGTTCCTGCAGTTTTCACTGTAAAATCGAGTTGGAGCTAGTACCTCCCCATATATTTTTATGGAGTGGAGTTTGCACCTGAAAAGAAACTTTGTGTTCCCAACAAGCTAGGTGAAGGACGGCTTTCACACCCACTTATCTCTCAGAACTGAGCATGTGGAGAAAGGTTCGTTCATCTAGCAAAAAGGGAACGGGTTGCAGGAGAAACTCTTCTCTGGGTTCTCAGTCAGTTTCCTGTTGCCGGTTTGAAGTTCCTGCAGTTTTCACTGTAAAACCGATTTGGAGCTAGCACCTCCCCATATATATGTATGGATTGGAGATAGCTACTGAAAAGAAACTTTGTGTTCCCAACAAGCTATGTGAAGGACGGCTTTCACACACACTTATCTCTCAGAACTGAGCATGTGGAGAGACGTTCGTTCATCTAGCACAAAGGGAACGGGTTGCAGGAGAAAATTTTACTCTGGTTTCTCAGGCTGTTTCCTAGTGCCGGTTTGAAGTTCCTGCAGTTTTCACTGTAAAAGCGAGTTGGAGCTAGTTCCTCCCCATATATATGTATGGAGTGGAGTTGGCAAGTGAAAAGAGACTATGTGTTCCCAAGAAGCTAGGTGAAGGACGGCTTTCACACACACTTATCTCTCAGAACTGAGCATGTGGAGAGACGTTCGTTCATCTAGCACAAAGGGAACGGGTTGCAGGAGAAACTTTTACTCTGGTTTCTCAGTCTGTTTCCTGTTGCCGGTTTGAAGTTCGTGCAGTTTTCACTGTAAAACCGAGTTGGAGCCAGTACCTCCCCATATATATGTATGGAGTGGAGTTTGCAAGTGAAAAGAAACTTTGTGTTCCCAACAAGCTAGGTGAAGGACGGCTTTCACACACATTTATCTCTCAGAACTGAGCAAGTGGAGAGACGTTCGTTCATCTATCACAAAGGGAACGGGTTGCAGGAGAAACTTTTACTCTGGTTTCTCAGTCTGTTTCCTAGTGCCGGTTTGAAGTTCCTGCAGTTTTCACGGTAAAACAGCGTTGAAGCTAGTACCTCCCCATATATATGTATGGAATGGAGTTTGCAACTGAAAAGAAACTTTGTGTTCCCAACAAGCTAGGTGAAGGACGGCTTTCACACACCCTTATCTCTCAGAAATGAGCATGTGGAGAGACGTTCGCTCACCTAGCACAAAGGGAACGGGTTGCAGGAGAAACTTTTCTCTGGTTTCTCAGTCTGTTTCCTAGTTCCTGTTTGAAGTTCCTGCAGTTTTCACTGTAAAACCTAGTTGGAGCTAGTACTTCCCATATATATATATAGAGTGGAGTTTGCAACTGAAAAGGAACTTTGTGTTCCCAACAAGCTAGGTGAAGTACGGCTTTCACACACACTTATCTCTCAGAAATCAGCATGTCGAGAGACGTTCGTTCATCTAGCACAAAGGGAACGGGTTGAAGGTGAAACTTTTACTCTCGTTTCTCAGTCTGTTTCCTGTTGCCGGTTTGAAGTTCCTGCAGTTTTCACTGTAAAACCGAGTTGGAGCTAGTACATCCCCATATGTTTTTATGGAGTGGTGTTTGCACCTGAAAAGAAACTTTGTGTTCCCAACAAGCTAGGTGAAGGACGGCTTTCACACACACTTATCTCTCAGAACTGAGCATGTGGAGAAAGGTTCGTTCATCTAGCAAAAATGGAACGGGTTGCAGGAGAAACTCTTCTCTGGTTTCTCAGACTGTTTCCTGTTGCTGGTTTGAAGTTCCTGCAGTTTTCACTGTAAAACGGATTTGGAGCAAGCACCTCCCCATATATATGTATGGAGTGGGGATTGCAACTGAAAAGAAACTTTGTGTTCCCAACAAGTTAGGTGAAGGACGGCTTTCACACACACTTATCTCTCAGAACTGAGCATGTGGAGAGACGTTCGTTCATCTAGCACAAAGGGAACGGGTTGCAGGAGAAAATTTTACTCTGGTTTCTCAGTCTGTTTCCTAGTGCCGGTTTGAAGTTCCTGCAGTTTTCACTGTAAAAGCGAGTTGGAGCTAGTACCTCCCCATATATATGTATGGAGTGGAGTTGGCAAGTGAAAAGAAACTATGTGTTCCCAAGAAGCTATGTGAAGGACGGCTTTCACACACACTTATCTCTCAGACCTGAGCATGTGGAGAGACGTTCGTTCATCTAGCACAAAGGGAACGGGTTGCATTAGAAATATTTACTATGGTTTCTCAGTCTGTTTCCTGTTGCCGGTTTGAAGTTCGTGCAGTTTTCCCTGTAAAACCGAGTTGGAGCCAGTACCTCCCCATATATATGTATGGAGTGGAGTTTGCAAGTGAAAAGAAACTTTGTGTTCCCAACAAGCTAGCTGAAGGACGGCTTTCACACACACTTATCTCTCAGAAATGAGCATGTGAATAGACGTTCGTTCATCTAGCACAAAGGGAACGGGTTGCAGGTGAAACTTTTACACTAGCTTCTCAGTCTGTTTCCTAGGGCCGGTTTGAATTTCCTGCATTTTTCACTGTAAAACCGAGTTGGAGCCAGTACCTCCCCATATATATGTATGGAGAGGAGTTTGCAACTGAAAAGAAACTTTGTGTTCCCAACAAGCTAGGTGAAGGAAGGCTTTCACACACACTTATCTCTCAGAACTCAGCATGTGGAGAGACGTTCGTTCATCTAGCACAAAGGGAACGGGTTGCAGGAGAAACTTTTACTCTGGTTTCTCAGTCTGTTTCCTAGTGCCGGTTTGAAGTTCCTGCAGTTTTCACGGTAAAACGGAGTTGAAGCTAGTACCTCCCCATATATATGTATGGAATGGAGTTTGCAACTGAAAAGAAACTTTGTGTTCCCAACAAGCTAGGTGAAGGACGGCTTTCACACACACTTATCTCTCAGAAATGAGCATGTGGAGAGACGTTCGTTCATCTAGCATAAAAGGGAACGTTTTGCAGGAGAAACTTTTACTCCGGATTCTCAGTCTGTTTCCTAGTGCCTGTTTGAATTTCCTTCAGTTTTCACTGTAAAACCGAGTTGCAGCTAGTACCTCCCAATATATATATACGGAGTGGAGTTTGCAAGTGTAAAGAAACTTTGTGTTCCCAACAAGCTAGGTGAAGGACGGCTTCACACACATTTATCTCTCAGAACTGAGCATGTGGAGAGACGTTCGTTCATCTAGCACAAAGGGAACGTGTTGCAGGAGAAACTTTTACACTAGCTTCTCAGTCTGTTTCCTAGGGCCGGTTTGAAGTTCCTGCAGTTTTCACTGTAAAACCGAGTTGGAGCTAGTACCTCCCCATATATATGTATGGATTGGAGTTTGCAACTGAAAAGAAACTTTGTTTTCCCAACAAGGTAGGTGAAGGATGGCTTTCACACACACTTATCTCTTAGAACTGAGCATGTGGGGAGACGTTCGTTCATCTAGCACAAAGGGAAAGGGTTGCAGGAGAAACTTTTACTCTGGGTTCTCAGTCTGTTTCCCAGTTCCGGTTTGAAGTTCCTGCAGTTTTCCCTGTAAAACCGAGTTGGAGCTAGTACCTCCTCATATATATTTATGGAGAGGAGTTTGCAACTGAAAAGAAACTTTGTGTTCCCAACAATCTAGGTGAATTACGGCTTGCACACACACTTATCTCTCAGAACTGAGCATGTGGAGAGACGTTCGTTCATCTAGCACAAAGGGAACGGGTTGCAGGAGAAAATATTACTCTGGTTTCTCAGTATGTTTCCTAGTGCAGGTTTGAAGTTCCTGCAGTTTTCACTGTAAAAGCGAGTTGGAGCTAGTACCTCCCCATATATATGTATGGAGTGGAGTTGGCAAGTGAAAAGAAACTATGTGTTCCCAAGAAGCTAGGTGAAGGACGGCTTTCACACACACTTATCTCTCAGAACTGAGCATGTGGAGAGACGTTCGTTCATCTAGCACAAAGGGAACGGGTTGCAGGAGAAACTTTTACTTTGGTTTCTCAGTCTGTTTCCTGTTGCCGGTTTGAGTTCGTGCAGTTTTCACTGTAAAACCGAGTTGGAGAAAGTACCTCCCCATATATATGTATGGAGTGGAGTTTGCAAGTGAAAAGAAACTTTGTGTTCCCAACAAGCTAGGTGAAGGACGGCTTTCACACACACTTAACTCTCAGAAATGAGCATGTGAATAGACGTTCATTCATCTAGCACAAAGGGAACGGGTTGCAGGTGAAACTTTTACACTAGCTTCTCCGTCTGTTTCCTAGGGCCGGTTTGAAGTTCCTGCAGTTTTCACTGTAAAACCGAGTTGGAGCTAGTACCTCCCCATATATATTTATGGACTGGAATTTACAAGTGAAACGAAACTTACTGTTCCCAACATGTTAGGTGAAGAACGGCTTTCACACACACTTATCTCTCAGAACTGAGCATGTGGAGAGAAGTTCGTTCATCTAGCACAAAGGAACGTGTTGCAGGAGTAACATTTACTCTGGTTTCTCAGTCTGTTTCCTAGTGCCGGTTTGAAGTTCCTGCAGTTTTCACAGTAAATCCGAGTTGGAGATAGTACCTCCCCATATATATGTATGGAGTGGAGTTTGCAACTGAAAAGGAACTTTGTGTTCCCAACAAGCTAGGTGAAGTACGGCTTTCACACACGCTTATCTCTCAGAAATTAGCATGTCGAGAGACGTTCGTTCATCTAGCACAAAGGGAACGGGTTGAAGGTGAAACATTTACTCTCATTTCTCAGTCTGTTTCCTGTTGCCGATTTGAAGTTCCTGCAATTTTCACTGTAAAACCGAGTTGGAGCTAGTACCTCCCCATATATATGTATGGAGTGGAGTTTGCAACTGAAAAGAAACTTTGTGTTACCAACAAGCTAATTGATTGACGACTTTCACACCCACTTATCTATCAGAACGGAGCATGTGGAGAGACGTTCGTTCATCTAGCACAAAGGGAATGGGTTGCAGGAGAAACTTTTCTCTGGTTTCTCAGTCTGTTTCCTGTTGCCGGTTTGAAGTTCCTGCAGTTTTCACTGTAAAACCGAGTTGGAGCTAACACCACCCCATATATATGTATGGAGTGGAGTTTGCAACTGAAAAGAAACTTTGTGTTCCCAAGAAGCTAGGTGAAGGACGGCATTCACACACACTTATCTCTCAGAACTGAGCATGTGAAGAGAAGTTCGTTCATCTAGCACAAAGGGAATGGGTTGCAGGAGAAACTTTTACTCTGGGTTCTCAGTCTGTTTCCTAGTGCCGGTTTGAAGTTCCTGCAGTTTTCACTGTAAAACCGAGTTGGAGCTAGTACCTCCCCATATATATGTATGGACTGGAATTTGCAAGTGAAAAGAAACTTTCTGTTCCCAACAAGTTAGGTGAAGAACGGCTTTCACACACAATTATCTCTCAGATCTGAGCATGAGGAGAGACGTTCGTTCATCTAGCACAAAGGAACGGGTTGCAGGATTAACATTTACTCTGGTTTCTCAGTCTGTTTCCTAGTGCCGGTTTGAAGTTCCTGCAGTTTTCACTGTAAAACCGAGTTGGAGCTAGTACCTCCCCATATATATGTATGGATTGGAGTTTGCAATTGAAAAGAAACTTTGTGTTCCCAACAAGCTAGCTGAAGGACGGCTTTCAAACACACTTATCTCTCAGAACTGAGCATGTGGTGAGACGTTCTTTCATCTGGCACAAATGGAACGGGATGAATTATAAACTTTTACTCTGGTTTCTCAGTCTGTTTCCTAGTGCCGGTTTGAAGTTCCTGCAGTTTTCACTGTAAAACAGAGTAGGAGCTAGTACCGACCCATATATATGTATGGAGTGGAGATTGCAAGTGAAAAGAAACTTTGTGTTCCCAACAAGCTAGGTGAAGGACGGCTTTCACACACACTTATCTCTCAGAACTGAGCATGCGGAGAGACGTTCGTTCATCTAGCACAAAGGGAACGGTTTGCAGGAGAAAATCTTACTCTCGTTTCTCAGTCTGTTTCCTGTTGCCGGTTTGAAGTTCCTGCTCTTTTCACTGTAAAACCGAGTTGGAGCTAGTACCTCCCCATATATATGTATGGAGTGGAGATTGCAAGTGAAAAAAAACTTTGTGTTCCCAACAAGCTAGCTGAAGGAAGGCTTTCAAACACACTTAACTTGCAGAACTGAGCATGTGGAGAGACGTTCTTTCATCTAGCACAAAGGGAACGGTTTGCAGGAGAAACTTTTACTCATTTTTCTCAGTCTGTTTCCTAGTGCCGGTTTGAAGTTCCTGCAGTTTTCACTGTAAAACCGAGGTGGAGCTAGGACCTCCCATATATATGTATGGAGTGGAGTTTGCAACTGAAAAGAAACTTTGTGTTCCCAACAAGCTAGGTGAAGAACGGCTTTCACACACACTTATCTCTCAGAACTGAGCATGTGGAGAGACTTTCGTTCATCTAGCAAAAAGGGAACGGAAAGCAGGAAAAACTTTTACTCTGGTTTCTCAGTCTGTTTCCTAGTGCCGGTTTGAAGTTCCTGCAGTTTTTACTGTAAAACCGAGATGGAGCTAGTACCTCCCCATATATATGTATGGAGTGGAAATTCCAAGTGAAAAGAAACTTTGTGTTCCCAACAAGTTAGGTGAAGGACGGGTTTCACACACAATTATCTCTCAGAACTGAGCATGTGGAGAGACTTTCGTTCATCTAGCACAAAGGGAACGCTTAGCAGGAAAAACTTTTATTCTAGTTTCTCAGTCTGTTTCCTAGTGCCGGTTTGAATTTCCTGCAGTTTTCACTGTAAAACCGTGTTGGAGCTAGTACCTCCCCATATATATGTATGGAGTGGATTGTACAACTGAAAAGAAACTTTGTGTTCCCAACAAGCTAGGTGAAGGACGGCTTTCACACACACTTATCTCTCATAACTGAGCATGTGGAGAGACGTTCGTTCATCTAGCACAAAGGGAACGGTTTGCAGGTGAAAATTTTACTCTAGTTTCTCAGTCTTTTTCCTAGTGCCGGTTTGGAGTTCCTGCAGTTTTCACTGTAAAACCGAGTTGGAGCTAGTACTTCCCCATATATATGTATGGAGTGGAAATTGCAATTGAAAAGAAAATTTGTGTTCCCAAAAAGCTAGGTGAAGGACGGCTTTCACACACAATTATCTCTCAGAACTGAGCATGTGGAGAGACGTTCGTTCATCTATCACAAAGGGAATGGGTTGCAGGAGAAACTTTTACTCTCGTTTCTCAGTCTGTTTCCTACAGCCGGTTTGAAGTTCCGGCATTTTTCACTGTAAAACCGATTTGGAGCTTGTACCTCGCCATATATATGTATGGAGTGGAGTTTGCAAGTGAAAAGAAACTTTGTGTTCCCAACAAGTTAGGTGAAGGACGGCTTTCACACACACTTATCTCTCAGAACTGATCATGTGGAGAGACGTTTGTTCATCTAGCACAAATGGAACGGGTTGCAGGAGAAACTTTTACTCTGGTTTCTCAGTCTGTTTCCTGTTGCCGGTTTGAAGTTCTTGCTGTTATCACTGTAAAACCGCGTTGGAGCTAGTACCTCCCCATATATATGTATGGACTGGAATTTGCAGGTGAAAAGAAACTTTCTGTTCCCAACAAGTTAGGTGAAGAAAGGCTTTCACACACACTTATCTCTCAGAACTGAGCATGTGGAGAGACGTTCGTTCATCTAGCACAAAGGAACGGGTTGCAGGAGTAACATTTACTCTGGTTTCTCAGTCTGTTTCCTAGTGCCGGGTTGAAGTTCCTGCAGTTTTCACTGTAAAACCGAGGTGGAGCTAAGACCTCCCATATATATGTATGGAGTGGAAATTCCAAGTGAAAAGAAACTTTGTGTTCCCAACAAGTTAGGAGAAGGACGGGTTTCACACACACTTATCTCTCAGAACTGAGCATGTGGAGAGACTTTCGTTCATCTAGCACAAAGGGAACGGTTAGCAGGAAAAACTTTTATTCTAGTTTCTCAGTCTGTTTCCTAGTGCCGGTTTGAATTTCCTGCAGTTTTCACTGTAAAACAGTGTTGGAGCTAGTACCTCCCCATATATATGTATGGAGTGGAGTGTACAACTGAAAAGAAACTTTGTGTTCCCAACAAGCTAGGTGAAGGACGGCTTTCACACACAATAATCTCTCAGAACTGAGCATGTGGAGAGACGTTCGTTCATCTATCACAAAGGGAATGGGTTGCAGGAGCAACTTTTACTCTGGTTTCTCAGTCTGTTTCCTAGGGCCGGTTGAAGTTCCTGCAGTTTTCACTGTGAAATCGAGTTGGAGCTTGTACCTCCCCATATATATGTATGGAGTCGAGTTTGCAAGTGAAAAGAACCTTTGTGTTCCCAACATGCTAGGTGAAGGACGGGTTTCACACACACTTATCTCTCAGAACTGAGCATGTGGAGAGACTTTCGTTCATCTAGCACAAATGGAACGGAATGCTGTAGAAACTTTTAATCTGGTTTCTCAGTCTGTTTCCTGTTGCCGGTTTGAAGTTCCTGCATTTTTCACTGTAAAACCGAGTTGGAGCTATTACCTCCCCATATATATGTATGGAGTGCTGTTTGCAACTGAAAAGAAACTTTGTTTTCCTAACAAGCCAAGTGAAGGAAGGCTTTCACACACACTTATACCTCAGAACTTAGCATGAGGAGAAACGTTCGTTCATCTAGAAAAAAGGGAACGGGTTGCAGGAGAAACTTTTACTCTGGTTTCTCAGTCTGTTTCCTAGTGCCGGTTTGAAGTTCCTGGAGTTTTCACTGTAAAACCGAGTTGGAGCTAGTACCTCCCCATATATATGTATGGAGTGGTGTTTGCAACTGAAAAGAAAATTTGTGTTCCCAACAAGCTAGGTGAAGGACGGCTTTCACACACACTTATCTCTCAGAACTGAGCATGTGGAGAGACGTTCGTTCATCTATCACAAAGGGAATGGGTTGCAGGAGAAACTTTTACTCTCGTTTCTCAGTCTGTTTCCTACAGCCGGTTTGAAGTTCCGGCATTTTTCACTGTAAAACCGATTTGGAGCTTGTACCTCGCCATATATATGTATGGAGTGGAGTTTGCAAGTGAAAAGAAACTTTGTGTTCCCAACAAGTTAGGTGAAGGACGGCTTTCACACACACTTATCTCTCAGAACTGATCATGTGGAGAGACGTTCGTTCATCTAGCACAAAGGGAACGGGTTGCAGGAGAAACTTTTACTCTGGTTTCTCAGTCTGTTTCCTGTTGCCGGTTTGAAGTTCTTGCTGTTATCACTGTAAAACCGCGTTGGAGCTAGTACCTCCCCATATATATGTATGGACTGGAATTTGCAGGTGAAAAGAAACTTTCTGTTCCCAACAAGTTAGGTGAAGAAAGGCTTTCACACACACTTATCTCTCAGAACTGAGCATGTGGAGAGACGTTCGTTCATCTAGCACAAAGGAACGGGTTGCAGGAGTAACATTTACTCTGGTTTCTCAGTCTGTTTCCTAGTGCCGGGTTGAAGTTCCTGCAGTTTTCACTGTAAAACCGAGGTGGAGCTAAGACCTCCCATATATATGTATGGAGTGGAAATTCCAAGTGAAAAGAAACTTTGTGTTCCCAACAAGTTAGGAGAAGGACGGGTTTCACACACACTTATCTCTCAGAACTGAGCATGTGGAGAGACTTTCGTTCATCTAGCACAAAGGGAACGGTTAGCAGGAAAAACTTTTATTCTAGTTTCTCAGTCTGTTTCCTAGTGCCGGTTTGAATTTCCTGCAGTTTTCACTGTAAAACAGTGTTGGAGCTAGTACCTCCCCATATATATGTATGGAGTGGAGTGTACAACTGAAAAGAAACTTTGTGTTCCCAACAAGCTAGGTGAAGGACGGCTTTCACACACAATAATCTCTCAGAACTGAGCATGTGGAGAGACGTTCGTTCATCTATCACAAAGGGAATGGGTTGCAGGAGCAACTTTTACTCTGGTTTCTCAGTCTGTTTCCTAGGGCCGGTTGAAGTTCCTGCAGTTTTCACTGTGAAATCGAGTTGGAGCTTGTACCTCCCCATATATATGTATGGAGTCGAGTTTGCAAGTGAAAAGAACCTTTGTGTTCCCAACATGCTAGGTGAAGGACGGGTTTCACACACACTTATCTCTCAGAACTGAGCATGTGGAGAGACTTTCGTTCATCTAGCACAAATGGAACGGAATGCTGTAGAAACTTTTAATCTGGTTTCTCAGTCTGTTTCCTGTTGCCGGTTTGAAGTTCCTGCATTTTTCACTGTAAAACCGAGTTGGAGCTATTACCTCCCCATATATATGTATGGAGTGCTGTTTGCAACTGAAAAGAAACTTTGTTTTCCTAACAAGCCAAGTGAAGGAAGGCTTTCACACACACTTATACCTCAGAACTTAGCATGAGGAGAAACGTTCGTTCATCTAGAAAAAAGGGAACGGGTTGCAGGAGAAACTTTTACTCTGGTTTCTCAGTCTGTTTCCTAGTGCCGGTTTGAAGTTCCTGGAGTTTTCACTGTAAAACCGAGTTGGAGCTAGTACCTCCCCATATATATGTATGGAGTGGTGTTTGCAACTGAAAAGAAAATTTGTGTTCCCAACAAGCTAGGTGAAGGACGGCTTTCACACACACTTATCTCTCACAACTGAGCATTTGAAGACACTTTCGTTCATCTAGCACAAAGGGAACGGGTTGCAGGAGAAACTTTTACTCTGGTTCCTCACTCTGTTTCCTAGTGCCGGTTTGAAGTTCCTGCAGTTTTCACTCTAAAATCGAGTTGGAGCTTGAACCTCCCTTTATATATGTATGGAGTGGAGTTTGCAACTGAAAAGTAACTTTGTGTTCCCAACAAGCTAGGTGAAGGACGGCTTTCACACACACTTATCTCTCAGAACTGAGCATGTGGAGAGACGTTTGTTCATCTAGCACAAATGGAACGGGATGCAGGAGAAACTTTTACTCTGGTTTCTCAGTCTGTTTCCTAGTGCCGGTTTGAAGTTCCTGCAGTTTTCACTGTAAAACCGAGTTGGAGCTAGTACTTCCCCATATATATGTATGGAGTGGAATTTGCATGTGAAAAGAAACTTTGTGTTCCCAACAAGCTAGGTGAAGGACGGCTTTCACACACACTTATCTCTCAGAACTGAGCATGTGGAGAGACGTTCGTTCATCTAGCAAAAAGTGAAAGGTTTGCAAGGGAAACTTTTACTCTGGTTTCTCAGTCTGTTTCCTAGGGCCGGTTGAAGTTCCTGCAGTTTTCACTGTAAAACCGAGTTGGAGCTAGTACCTCCCCATATATATGTATGGAGTGGAGATTGCAAGTGAAAAGAAACTTTGTGTTCCCAGCAAGCTAGGTGAAGGACGGGTTTCACACACACTTATCTTTCAGAACTGAGCATGTGGAGAGACGTTCGTTCATCTAGCACAAAGGGAACGGGTTGCAGGGAAATTTTACTCTGGTTTCTCAGTCTGTTTCCCACTGCCGGTTTGAAGTTCCTGCAGTTTTCACTGAAAAACCGAGTAGGGGCTAGTACCTCCCCATATATATGTATGGAGTGGAGTTTGCAACTGAAAAGAAACTTTGTGTTCCCAACAAGTTAGGTGAAGGACGGCTTTCACACACACTTATCTCTCAGAACTGATCATGTGGAGAGACGTTCGTTCATCTAGCACAAAGGGAACGGTTTGCAGGAGAAACTTTTACTCTGGTTTCTCAGTATGTTTCCTGTTGCCGGTTTGAAGTTCTTGCTGTTATCACTGTAAAACCGAGTTGGAGCTAGTACCACCCCATATATATGTTTGGAGTGGCGTTTGCAAGTGAAAAGAAACTTTGTGTTCCCAACAAGCTAGGTGAAGGACGGCTTTCACACACAATGATCTCTCAGAACTGAGCATGTGGAGAGACGTTCGTTCATCTAGCACAAAGGGAACGGGTTGCAGGAGAAACTTATACTCTGGTTTCTCAGTCTGTTTCCTACAGCCGGTTTGAAGTTCCGGCAGTTTTCACTGTAAACCGAGTTGGAGCTAGTACCTCACCATATATATGTATGGAGTGGAGTTAGCAACTGAAAGGAAACTTTGTGTTCCCAATAGCTAGTTGTAGGTCGGCTTTAACACACACTTATCTCTCAGAACTTAGTATGTGGAGAGACATTCGTTCATCTAGCACAAAGGGAACGGTTTGCAGGAGAAACATTTACTCTGGTTTCTCAGTCTGTTTCCTATTGCCGGTTTGATGTTCCTGCAGTTTTCACTGTAAAACCGTGTTGGAGTTAGCACCTCCCCATATATATGTATGGAGTGGAGTTTGCAACTGAAAAGAAACTGTGTGTTCCCAACAAGCTAGGTGAAGGACGGCATTCACACACACTTATCTCTCAGAACAGAGCATGTGGAGAGACGTTCGTTCATCTAGCACAAGGGGAACGGGTTGCAGGAGAAACTTTTACTCTGGTTTCTCAGTTTGTTTCCTGTTGCCGGTTTGTAGTTCCTGCTGTTTTCACTGTAAAACCGAGTTGGAGCTAGTACCTCCCCATATATATGTATGGAGTGGAGTTTGCAAATGAAAAGAAACTTTTTGTTCCCAACAAGCTAGGTGAAGGACGGCTTTCACACACACTTATCTCTCAGAACTGAGCATGAGGAGAGACGTTCGTTCATCTAGCACAAAGGGAACGGGTTGTAGGATAATCTTTTATTCTGGTTTTTCAGTCTGTTTCAAGGACCGGTTGAAGTCCCTGCAGTTTCACTGTAAAACCGAGTTGGAGCTAGTACCTCCCCATATATATGTATGGAGTGGAATTTGCAACTGAAAAGAACCTTTGTGTTCCCAACAAGCTAGGTGAAGGACGGCTTTCACACACACTTATCTCTCAGAACTGAGCATGTGGAGAGACTTTCGTTCATCTAGCACAAAGGGATCGGGTTGCAGGAGAAACTTTACTATGGTTTCTCAGTCTTTTTCCTAGTGCCGGTTTGAAGTTCCTGCAGTTTTCACTGTAAAACCGAGTTGGAGCTAGTACTTCCCCATATATATGTATGGAGTGGAGTTTGCAAGTGAAAAGAAACTTCGTGTTCCCAACAAGCTAGGTGAAGAACGGCTTTCACACACACTTATCTCTCAGAAATGAGAATGTGGAGAGACCTTCGTTCATCTAGAACAAAGGGAACGGGTGGCTGGAGAACGTATTACTCTGGTTTCTCAGTCTGTTTCCTAGTGCCGGTTTGAATTTCCTGCAGTTTTCAATGTAAAACCGAGTTGGAGCTTGCACCTCCCCATATATATGTATGGAGCGGAGTTTGCAATTGAAAAGAATCTTTGTGTTCCCAAGAAGCTAGGTGAAGGACGGCTTTCACACACACTTATCTCTCAGAACTGAGCATGTGGAGAGACGTTCGTTCATCTAGCACAAAGGGAACGGGTTGCAGGGAAACTTTTACTCTGGTTTCTCAGTGTGTTTCCTACTGCCGGTTTGAAGTTCCTGCAGTTTTCACTGTAAAACAGAGTTGGGGCTAGTACCTCCCCATATATATGTACGGTGTGGAGTTTGCATCTGAAAAGAAACTTTGTGTTTCCAACAAGCTAGGTGAAGAACGGCTTTCACACACACATATCTCTCAGAACTGAGCATGTGGAGAGACGTTCGTTCATCTAGCACAAAGGGAACGGGTTGTAGGATAATCTTTTATTCTGGTTTTTCAGTCTGTTTCAAGGACCGGTTGAAGTCCCTGCAGTTTCACTGTAAAACCGAGTTGGAGCTAGTACCTCCCCATATATATGTATGGAGTGGAATTTGCAACTGAAAAGAACCTTTGTGTTCCCAACAAGCTAGGTGAAGGACGGCTTTCACACACACTTATCTCTCAGAACTGAGCATGTGGAGAGACTTTCGTTCATCTAGCACAAAGGGATCGGGTTGCAGGAGAAACTTTACTATGGTTTCTCAGTCTTTTTCCTAGTGCCGGTTTGAAGTTCCTGCAGTTTTCACTGTAAAACCGAGTTGGAGCTAGTACTTCCCCATATATATGTATGGAGTGGAGTTTGCAAGTGAAAAGAAACTTCGTGTTCCCAACAAGCTAGGTGAAGAACGGCTTTCACACACACTTATCTCTCAGAAATGAGAATGTGGAGAGACCTTCGTTCATCTAGAACAAAGGGAACGGGTGGCTGGAGAACGTATTACTCTGGTTTCTCAGTCTGTTTCCTAGTGCCGGTTTGAATTTCCTGCAGTTTTCAATGTAAAACCGAGTTGGAGCTTGCACCTCCCCATATATATGTATGGAGCGGAGTTTGCAATTGAAAAGAATCTTTGTGTTCCCAAGAAGCTAGGTGAAGGACGGCTTTCACACACACTTATCTCTCAGAACTGAGCATGTGGAGAGACGTTCGTTCATCTAGCACAAAGGGAACGGGTTGCAGGGAAACTTTTACTCTGGTTTCTCAGTGTGTTTCCTACTGCCGGTTTGAAGTTCCTGCAGTTTTCACTGTAAAACAGAGTTGGGGCTAGTACCTCCCCATATATATGTACGGTGTGGAGTTTGCAACTGAAAAGAAACTTTGTGTTTCCAACAAGCTAGGTGAAGAACGGCTTTCACACACACATATCTCTCAGAACTGAGCATGTGGAGAGACGTTAGTTCATCTAGCACAAAGGGATCGGGTGGCAGGAGAAACTTTACTATGGTTTCTCAGTCTGTTTCCTTGTGCCGGTTTGAAGTTCCTGCAGTTTTCACTGTAAAACCGAGTTGGAGCTAGTACTTCCCCATATATATGTATGGAGTGGAGTTTGCAAGTGAAAAGAAACTTTGTATTCCCAATAAACTAGGTGAAGGACGGCTTTCACACACACTTATCTCTCAGAACTGAGCATGCTGAGAGACGTTCGTTCATCTAGCACAAAGGGAACGGGTTGCAGGTGAAATTTTGCTCTGATTTCTCAGTCTGTATCCTGTTGCCGGTTTGAAGTTCCTGCAGTTTTCACTGTAAAACCGAGTTGGAACTAGAACCTCCCCATATATATTTATGGAGTGGTGTTTGTAAGTGAAAAGAAACTTTGTGTTCCCAACAATCTAGGTGAAGAACGGCTTGCACACACACTTATCTCTCAGAACTGATCATGTGGAGGGACGTTCGTTCATCTAGCACAAAGGGAACGGGTTGCAGGAGAAACTTTTACTCTGTTTTCTCAGTCTGTTTCCTGTTGCCGTTTTGAAGTTCTTGCAGTTATCACTGTAAAACCGAGTTGGAGCTAGTACCTCCCCATATATATGTATGGAGTGGAGTTTGCAAGTGAAAAAAACTTTGTGTTCCCAACAAGCTAGTTGAAGGACGGCTTTCACACACACTGATCTCTCAGAACTGATCATGTGGAAGACGTTCGTTCATCTAGAACAAAGGGAACTGTTTGCAGGAGAAACTATTACTCTGGTTTCTCAGTCTGTTTCCTACAGCCGGTTTGAAGTTCCGGCAGTTTTCACTGTAAAACCGAGTTGGAGCTAGTACCTCCCCATATATATGTATGGAGTGGAGTTTGCAACTGAAAAGAAACTTTGTGTTCCCAACAAGCTAGTTGAAGGTCGGCTTTCACACACACTTATCTCTCAGAACTGAGCATGTGGAGAGACGTTCGTTCATCGAGCACAAAGGAAACGGGTTGCAGGAGAAACATTTACTCTGGATTCTCAGTCTGTTTCCTACTGCCGTTTTGAAGTTCCTGCAGTTTTCACTGTAAAACCGAGTTGGAGCTAGTACCTCCGCATATATATGTATGGAATGGAGTTTGCAAGTGAAAAGAATCTTTGTGTTCCCAACAAGCTAGGTGAAGAACGGCATTCACACACACTTATCTCTCCGAACTGAGCATGTGGAGAGACGTTCTTTCATCTAGCACAAAGGGAACGGGTTGCAGGAGAAACTTTTACTATGGTTTGTCAGTCTGTTTCCTAGGACCGGTTTGAAGTTCCTGCAGTTTTCACTGTAAAACCGAGTTGGAGCTATTACCTCCCCATATATATGTATGGAGTGCTGTTTGCAACTGAAAAGAATCTTTGTTTTCCTAACAAGCCAAGTGAAGGAAGGCTTTCACACACACTTATCTCTCAGAACTTAGCATGTGGAGAAACGTTCGTTCATCTAGAAAAAAGGGAACGGGTTGCAGGAGAAACTTTTACTCTGGTTTCTCAGTCTGTTTCCTAGTGCCGGTTTGAAGTTCCTGGAGTTTTCACTGTAAAACCGAGTTGGAGCTAGTACCTCCCCATATATATGTATGGAGTGGTGTTTGCAACTGAAAAGAAAATTTGTGTTCCCAACAAGCTAGGTGAAGGACGGCTTTCACACACACTTATCTCTCACAACTGAGCATGTGAAGACACTTTCGTTCATCTAGCACAAAGGGAACGGGTTGCAGGAGAAACTTTTACTCTGGTTTCTCACTCTGTTTCCTAGTGCCGGTTTGAAGTTCCTGCAGTTTTCACTCTAAAATCGAGTTGGAGCTTGAACCTCCCTTTATATATGTATGGAGTGGAGTTTGCAACTGAAAAGTAACTTTGTGTTCCCAGCAAGCTAGGTGAAGGACGGCTTTCACACACACTTATCTCTCAGAACTCATCATGTGGAGAGACGTTTGTTCATCTAGCACAAATGAAACGGGTTGCAGGAGAAACTTTTACTCTGGTTTCTCAGTCTGTTTCCTAGTGCCGGTTTGAAGTTCCTGCAGTTTTCACTGTAAAACCGAGTTGGAGCTAGTACTTCCCCATATATATGTATGGAGTGGAATTTGCATGTGAAAAGAAACTTTGTGTTCCCAACAAGCTAGGTGAAGGACGGCTTTCACACACACTTATCTCTCAGAACTGAGCATGTGGAGAGACGTTCGTTCATCTAGCAAAAAGTGAAAGGTTTGCAGGGGAAACTTTTACTCTGGTTTCTCAGTCTGTTTCCTAGTGCCGGTTTGAAGTTCCTGCAGTTTTCACTGTAAAACCGAGTTGGAGCTAGTACCTCCCCATATATATGTATGGAGTGGAGATTGCAAGTGAAAAGAAACTTTGTGTTCCCAACAAGCTAGGTGAAGGACGGGTTTCACACACACTTATCTTTCAGAACTGAGCATGTGGAGAGACGTTCGTTCATCTAGCACAAAGGGAACGGGTTGCAGGGAAATTTTACTCTGGTTTCTCAGTCTGTTTCCCACTGCCGGTTTGAAGTTCCTGCAGTTTTCACTGAAAAACGGAGTAGGGGCTAGTACCTCCCCATATATATGTATGGAGTGGAGTTTGCAACTGAAAAGAAACTTTGTGTTCCCAACAAGTTAGGTGAAGGACGGCTTTCACACACACTTATCTCTCAGAACTGAGAATGTGGAGAGACGTTCGTTCATCTAGCACAAAGGGAACGGGTTGCAGGGGAAACTTTTACTCTGGTTTCTCACTCTGTTTCCTGTTGCCGGTTTGAAGTTCTTGCTGTTATCACTGTAAAACCGAGTTGGAGCTAGTACCACCCCATATATATGTATGGAGTGGAGTTTGCAAGTGAAAAGAAACTTTGTGTTCCCAACAAGCTAGGTGAAGGACGGCTTTCACACACACTGATCTCTCAGAACTGAGCATGTGGAGAGACGTTCGTTCATCTAGCACAAAGGGAACGGGTTGCAGGAGAAACTTATACTCTGGTTTCTCAGTCTGTTTCCTACAGCCGGTTTGAAGTTCCGGCAGTTTTCACTGTAAACCGAGTTGGAGCTAGTACCTCACCATATATATATATGGAGTGGGGTTAGCAATTGAAAAGAAACTTTGTGTTCCCAGCAAGCTAGTTGAAGGACGGCTTTCACGCACACTTATCTCTCAGAACTGTGCATGTGGAGAGACGTTCGTTCATCTAGCACAAAGGGATCGGGTTGCAGGAGAAACTTTACTATGGTTTCTCAGTCTGTTTCCTAGTGCCGGTTTGAAGTTCCTGCAGTTTTCACTGTAAAACCGAGTTGGAGCTAGTACTTCCCCATATATATGTATGGAGTGGAGTTTGCAAGTGAAAAGAAACTTCGTGTTCCCAACAAGCTAGGTGAAGAACGGCTTTCACACACACTTATCTCTCAGAAATGAGAATGTGGAGAGACCTTCCTTCATCTAGAACAAAGGGAACGGGTTGCTGGAGAACGTATTACTCTGGTTTCTCAGTCTGTTTCCTAGTGCCGGTTTGAATTTCCTGCAGTTTTCAATGTAAAACCGAGTTTTAGCTTGCACCTCCCCATATATATGTATGGAGTGGAGTTTGAAACTGAAAAGAAACTTTGTGTTCCCAAGAAGCTAGGTGAAGGACGGCTTTCACACACACTTATCTCTCAGAATTGAGCATGTGGAGAGACGTTCGTTCATCTAGCACAAAGGGAACGGGTTGCAGGGAAACTTTTACTCTGGTTTCTCAGTGTGTTTCCTACTGCCGGTTTGAAGTTCCTGCAGTTTTCACTGTAAAACAGAGTTGGGGCTTGTACCTCCCCATATATATGTATGGTGTGGAGTTTGCAACTGAAAAGAAACTTTGTGTTTCCAACAAGCTAGGTGAAGGACGGCTTTCACACACACTTATCTCTCAGAACTGAGCATGTGGAGAGACGTTCGTTCATCTATCGCAAATGGAACGGGTTGCAGAAGAAACTTTTACTCTGGTTTGTAAGTCTGTTTCCTAGGGCCGGTTTGAAGTTCCTACCGTTTTATTGTAAAACAGAGTTGGAGCTAGTACCTACCCATATATATGTATGGAGTGGAGTTTGCAAGTGAAAAGAAACTTTGTATTCCCAATAAACTAGGTGAAGGACGGTTTTCACACACACTTATCTCTCAGAACTGAGCATGCTGAGAGACGTTCGTTCATCTAGCACAAAGGGAACGGGTTGCAGGTGAAATTTTGCTCTGATTTCTCAGTCTGTATCCTGTTGCCGGTTTGAAGTTCCTGCAGTTTTCACTGTAAAACCGAGTTGGAACTAGAACCTCCCCATATATATTTATGGAGTGGTGTTTGCAAGTGAAAAGAAACTTTGTGTTCCCAACAATCTAGGTGAAGAACGGCTTGCACACACACTTATCTCTCAGAACTGATCATGTGGAGGGACGTTCGTTCATCTAGCACAAAGGGAACGGTTTGCAGGAGAAACTTTTACTCTGTTTTCTCAGTCTGTTTCCTGTTGCCGGTTTGAAGTTCTTGCAGTTATCACTGTAAAACCGAGTTGGAGCTAGTACCTCCCCATATATATGTATGGAGTGGAGTTTGCAAGTGAAAAGAAACTTTGTGTTCCCAACAAGCTAGTTGAAGGACGGCTTTCACACACACTGATCTCTCAGAACTGATCATGTGGAAGACGTTCGTTCATCTAGAACAAAGGGAACGGTTTGCAGGAGAAACTATTACTCTGGTTTCTCAGTCTGTTTCCTACAGCCGGTTTGAAGTTCCGGCAGTTTTCACTGTAAAACAGAGTTGGAGCTAGTACCTCCCCATATATATGTATGGAGTGGAGTTTGCAACTGAAAAGAAACTTTGTGTTCCCAACAAGCTAGTTGAAGGTCGGCTTTCACACACACTTATCTCTCAGAACTGAGCATGTGGAGAGACGTTCGTTCATCGAGCACAAAGGAAACGGGTTGCAGGAGAAACATTTACTCTGGATTCTCAGTCTGTTTCCTACTGCCGTTTTGAAGTTCCTGCAGTTTTCACTGTAAAACCGAGTTGGAGCTAGTACCTCCGCATATATATGTATGGAATGGTGTTTGCAAGTGAAAAGAATCTTTGTGTTCCCAACAAGCTCGGTGAAGAACGGCATTCACACACACTTATCTCTCCGAACTGAGCATGTGGAGAGACGTTCTTTCATCTAGCACAAAGGGAACGGGTTGCAGGAGAAACTTTTACTATGGTTTGTCAGTCTGTTTCCTAGGACCGGTTTGAAGTTCCTGCAGTTTTCACTGTAAAACCGAGTTGGAGCTATTACCTCCCCATATATATGTATGGAGTGCTGTTTGCAACTGAAAAGAAACTTTGTTTTCCTAACAAGCCAAGTGAAGGAAGGCTTTCACACACACTTATCTCTCAGAACTTAGCATGTGGAGAAACGTTCGTTCATCTAGAAAAAAGGGAACGGGTTGCAGGAGAAACTTTTACTCTGGTTTCTCAGTCTGTTTCCTAGTGCCGGTTTGAAGTTCCTGGAGTTTTCACTGTAAAACCGAGTTGGAGCTAGTACCTCCCCATATATATGTATGGAGTGGTGTTTGCAACTGAAAAGAAAATTTGTGTTCCCAACAAGCTAGGTGAAGGACGGCTTTCACACACACTTATCTCTCACAACTGAGCATGTGAAGACACTTTCGTTCATCTAGCACAAAGGGAACGGGTTGCAGGAGAAACTTTTACTCTGGTTTCTCACTCTGTTTCCTAGTGCCGGTTTGAAGTTCCTGCAGTTTTCACTCTAAAATCGAGTTGGAGCTTGAACCTCCCTTTATATATGTATGGAGTGGAGTTTGCAACTGAAAAGTAACTTTGTGTTCCCAGCAAGCTAGGTGAAGGACGGCTTTCACACACACTTATCTCTCAGAACTGATCATGTGGAGAGACGTTTGTTCATCTAGCACAAATGAAACGGGTTGCAGGAGAAACTTTTACTCTGGTTTCTCAGTCTGTTTCCTAGTGCCGGTTTGAAGTTCCTGCAGTTTTCACTGTAAAACCGAGTTGGAGCTAGTACTTCCCCATATATATGTATGGAGTGGAATTTGCATGTGAAAAGAAACTTTGTGTTCCCAACAAGCTAGGTGAAGGACGGCTTTCACACACACTTATCTCTCAGAACTGAGCATGTGGAGAGACGTTCGTTCATCTAGCAAAAAGTGAAAGGTTTGCAGGGGAAACTTTTACTCTGGTTTCTCAGTCTGTTTCCTAGGGCCGGTTGAAGTTCCTGCAGTTTTCACTGTAAAACCGAGTTGGAGCTAGTACCTCCCCATATATATGTATGGAGTGGAGATTGCAAGTGAAAAGAAACTTTGTGTTCCCAACAAGCTAGGTGAAGGACGGGTTTCACACACACTTATCTTTCAGAACTGAGCATGTGGAGAGACGTTCGTTCATCTAGCACAAAGGGAACGGGTTGCAGGGAAATTTTACTCTGGTTTCTCAGTCTGTTTCCCACTGCCGGTTTGAAGTTCCTGCAGTTTTCACTGAAAAACGGAGTAGGGGCTAGTACCTCCCCATATATATGTATGGAGTGGAGTTTGCAACTGAAAAGAAACTTTGTGTTCCCAACAAGTTAGGTGAAGGACGGCTTTCACACACACTTATCTCTCAGAACTGATCATGTGGAGAGACGTTCGTTCATCTAGCACAAAGGGAACGGGTTGCAGGAGAAACTTTTACTCTGGTTTCTCAGTCTGTTTCCTGTTGCCGGTTTGAAGTTCTTGCTGTTATCACTGTAAAACCGAGTTGGAGCTAGTACCACCCCATATATATGTATGGACTGGAGTTTGCAAGTGAAAAGAAACTTTGTGTTCCCAACAAGCTAGGTGAAGGACGGCTTTCACACACAATGATCTCTCAGAACTGAGCATGTGGAGAGACGTTCGTTCATCTAGCAGAAAGGGAACGGGTTGCAGGAGAAACTTATACTCTGGTTTCTCAGTCTGTTTCCTACAGCCGGTTTGAAGTTCCGGCAGTTTTCACTGTAAACCGAGTTGGAGCTAGTACTTCACCATATATATGTATGGAGTGGAGTTAGCAACTGAAAAGAAACTTTGTGTTCCCAACAAGCTAGTTGTAGGTCGGCTTTAACACACACTTATCTCTCAGAACTTAGCATGTGGAGAGACATTCGTTCATCTAGCACAAAGGGAACGGTTTGCAGGAGAAACATTTACTCTGGTTTCTCAGTCTGTTTCCTATTGCCGGTTTGATGTTCCTGCAGTTTTCACTGTAAAACCGTGTTGGAGTTAGCACCTCCCCATATATATGTATGGAGTGGAGTTTGCAACTGAAAAGAAACTTTGTGTTCCCAACAAGCTAGGTGAAGGGCGGCATTCACACACACTTATCTCTCAGAACAGAGCATGTGGAGAGACGTTCGTTCATCTAGCACAAGGGGAACGGGTTGCAGGAGAAACTTTTACTCTGGTTTCTTAGTTTGTTTCCTGTTGCCGGTTTGTAGTTCCTGCTGTTTTCACTGTAAAACCGAGATGGAGCTAGTACCTCCCCATATATATGTATGGAGTGGAGTTTGCAAATGAAAAGAAACTTTTTGTTCCCAACAAGCTAGGTGAAGGACGGCTTTCACACACACTTATCTCTCAGAACTGAGCATGAGGAGAGACGTTCGTTCATCTAGCACAAAGGGAACGGTTTGCAGGATAATCTTTTATTCTGGTTTTTCAGTCTGTTCCAAGGACCGGTTGAAGTCCCTGCAGTTTCACTGTAAAACCGAGTTGGAGCTAGTACCTCCCCATATATATGTATGGAGTGGAGTTTGCAACTGAAAAGAACCTTTGTGTTCCCAACAAGCTAGGTGAAGGACGGCTTTCACACACACTTATCTCTCAGAACTGAGCATGTGGAGAGACTTTCGTTCATCAAGCACAAAGGGAACGGGTTGCAGTAGAAACTTTTACTCTGTTTTCTCAGTCTTTTTCCTACTGCCGGTTTGAATTTCCTGCAGTTTTCACTGTAAAACCGAGTTGGAGCTCGTACCTCCCCATATATATGTATGGAGTGGAGTTTGCAACTGAAAAGAAACTTTGTGTTCCCAGCAAGCTAGTTGAAGGACGGCTTTCACGCACACTTATCTCTCAGAACTGAGCATGTGGAGGGACGATCGTTCATCTAGCACAAAGGGAACGGGTTGCAGGTGAAACTTTAACTCTGGTTTCTCAGTCTGTTTCCTACAGCCGGTTTTAAGTTCCGGCAGTTTTCACTGTAAAACCGATTTGGAGCTTGTACTTCGCCATATATATGTATGGAGTGGAGTTTGCAACTGAAAAGAAACTTTGTGTTCCCAACAAGTTAGGTGAAGGACGGCTTTCACACACACTTATCTCTCAGAACTGATCATGTGGAGAGACGTTCGTTCATCTAGCACAAAGGGAACGGGTTGCAGGAGAAACTTTTACTCTGGTTTCTCACTCTGTTTCCTGTTGCCGGTTTGAAGTTCTTGCTGTTATCACTGTAAAACCGAGTTGGAGCTAGTACCACCCCATATATATGTATGGAGTGGAGTTTGCAAATGAAAAGAAACTTTGTGTTCCCAACAAGCTAGGTGAAGGACGGCTTTCACACACACTGATCTCTCAGAACTGAGCATGTGGAGAGACGTTCGTTCATCTAGCACAAAGGGAACGGGTTGCAGGAGAAACTTATACTCTGGTTTCTCAGTCTGTTTCCTACAGCCGGTTTGAAGTTCCGGCAGTTTTCACTGTAAACCGAGTTGGAGCTAGTACCTCACCATATATATGTATGGAGTGGGGTTAGCAATTGAAAAGAAACTTTGTGTTCCCAGCAAGCTAGTTGAAGGACGGCTTTCACGCACACTTATCTCTCAGAACTGAGCATGTGGAGAGACGTTCGTTCATCTAGCACAAAGGGATCGGGTTGCAGGAGAAACTTTACTATGGTTTCTCAGTCTGTTTCCTAGTGCCGGTTTGAAGTTCCTGCAGTTTTCACTGTAAAACCGAGTTGGAGCTAGTACTTCCCCATATATATGTATGGAGTGGAGTTTGCAAGTGAAAAGAAACTTCGTGTTCCCAACAAGCTAGGTGAAGGACGGCTTTCACACACACTTATCTCTCAGAACTGAGAATGTGGAGAGACCTTCGTTCATCTAGAACAAAGGGAACGGGTTGCTGGAGAACGTATTACTCTGGTTTCTCAGTCTGTTTCCTAGTGCCGGTTTGAAGTTCCTGCAGATTTCACTGTAAAACGGAGTTGGAGCTAGTACCTCCCCATATATATGTATGGAGTGGAGTTTGCAACTGAAAAGAAACTTTGTGTTTCCAACAAGCTAGGTGAAGGACGGCTTTCACACACACTTATCTCTCAGAAATGAGCATGTGGAGCGACGTTCGTTCATCTAGCACAAAGGGAACGGGTTGCAGGAGAAACTTTTACTCTGGTTTCTCAGTTTGTTTCCTACTGCCGGTTTGAATTTCCTGCAGTTTTCAATGTAAAACCGAGTTGGAGCTTGCACCTCCCCATATATATGTATGGAGTGGAGTTTGCAACTGAAAAGAATCTTTGTGTTCCCAAGAAGCTAGGTGAAGGACGGCTTTCACACACACTTATCTCTCAGAACTGAGCATGTGGAGAGACGTTCGTTCATCTAGCACAAAGGGAACGGGTTGCAGGGAAACTTTTACTCTGGTTTCTCAGTGTGTTTCCTACTGCCGGTTTGAAGTTCCTGCAGTTTTCACTGTAAAACAGAGTTGGGGCTAGTACCTCCCCATATATATGTACGGTTTGGAGTTTGCAACTGAAAAGAAACTTTGTGTTTCCAACAAGCTAGGTGAAGGACGGCTTTCACACACACTTATCTCTCAGAACTGAGCATGTGGAGAGACGTTAGTTCATCTAGCACAAAGGGATCGGGTGGCAGGAGAAACTTTACTATGGTTTCTCAGTCTGTTTCCTAGTGCCGGTTTGAAGTTCCTGCAGTTTTCACTTTAAAACCGAGTTGGAGCTAGTACTTCCCCATATATATGTATGGAGTGGAGTTTGCAAGTGAAAAGAAACTTCGTGTTCCCAACAAGCAAGGTGAACAACGGCTTTCACACACACTTATCTCTCAGAACTGAGAATGTGGAGAGACCTTCGTTCATCTAGAACAAAGGGAACGGGTAGCTGGAGAAAGTATTACTCTGGTTTCTCAGTCTGTTTCCTAGTGCCGGTTTGAAGTTCCTGCAGATTTCACTGTAAAACGGAGTTGGAGCTAGTACCTCCCCATATATATGTATGGAGTGGAGTTTGCAACTGAAAAGAAACTTTGTGTTTCCAACAAGCTAGGTGAAGGACGGCTTTCACACACACTTATCTCTCAGAACTGAGCATGTGGAGCGACGTTCGTTCATCTAGCACAAAGGGAACGGGTTGCAGGAGAAATTTTTACTCTGGTTTCTCAGTTTGTTTCCTACTGCCGGTTTGAATTTCCTGCAGTTTTCAATGTAAAACCGAGTTGGAGCTTGCACCTCCCCATATATATTTATGGAGTGGAGTTTGAAACTGAAAAGAAACTTTGTGTTCCCAAGAAGCTAGGTGAAGGACGGTTTCACACACACTTATCTCTCAGAATTGAGCATGTGGAGAGACGTTCGTTCATCTAGCACAAAGGGAACGGGTTGCAGGGAAACTTTTACTCTGGTTTCTCAGTGTGTTTCCTACTGCCGGTTTGAAGTTCCTGCAGTTTTCACAGTAAAACAGAGTTGGGGCTAGTACCTCCCCATATATATGTATGGTGTGGAGTTTGCAACTGAAAAGAAACTTTGTGTTTCCAACAAGCTAGGTGAAGGACGGCTTTCACACACACTTATCTCTCAGAACTGAGCATGTGGAGAGACGTTAGTTCATCTAGCACAAAGGGAAAGGTTTGCAGGAGAAACTTTTACTCTGGTTTCTCAGTCTGTTTCCTACTGCCGGTTTGATGTTCCTGCAGTTTTCACTGTAAAACCGAGTTGGAGCTAGTACCTCCCCATATATATGTATGGAGTGGAGTTTGCAACTGAAAAGAAATTTTGTATTCCAAACAAGCTAGGTTGAGGACGGCTTTCACACACACTTATCTCTCAGAACTGAGCATGTGGGGAGACGTTCGTTCATCTGTCGCAAATGGAATGGGTTGCAGAAGAAACTTTTACTCTGGTTTGTAAGTCTGTTTCCTAGGGCCGGTTTGAAGTTCCTACCGTTTTATTGTAAAACAGAGTTGGAGCTAGTACCTACCCATATATATGTATGGAGTGGAGTTTGCAAGTGAAAAGAAACTTTGTATTCCCAATAAACTAGGTGAAGGACGGCTTTCACACACACTTATCTCTCAGAACTGAGCATGCTGAGAGACGTTCGTTCATCTAGCACAAAGTGAACGGGTTGCAGGAGAAATTTTACTCTGATTTCTCAGTCTGTATCCTGTTGCCGGTTTGAAGTTCCTGCAGTTTTCACTGTAAAACCGAGTTGGAACTAGAACCTCCCCATATATATTTATGGAGTGGTGTTTGCAAGTGAAAAGAAACTTTGTGTTCCCAACAAGCTAGGTGAAGAACGGCTTGCACACACACTTATCTCTCAGAACTGAGCATGTGGAGAGACGTTCGTTCATCGAGCACAAAGGGAACGGGTTGCAGGAGAAACATTTACTCTGGATTCTCAGTCTGTTTCCTACTGCCGTTTTGAAGTTCCTGCAGTTTTCACTGTAAAACCGAGTTGGAGCTAGTACCTCCGCATACATATGTATGGAATGGAGTTTGCAAGTGAAAAGAATCTTTGTGTTCCCAACAAGCTAGTTGAAGAACGGCATTCACACACACTTATCTCTCCGAACTGAGCATGTGGAGAGACGTTCTTTCATCTAGCACAATGGGAACGGGTTGCAGGAGAAACTTTTACTATGGTTTGTCAGTCTGTTTCCTAGGACCGGTTTGAAGTTCCTGCAGTTTTCACTGTAAAACCGTGTTGGAGTTAGCAACTCCCCATATATATGTATGGAGTGGAGTTTGCAACTGAAAAGAAACTTTGTGTTCCCAACAAGCTAGGTGAAGGACGGCATTCACACACAATTATCTCTCAGAACTGAGCATGTGGAGAGACGTTCGTTCATCTTGCACAAAGGGAACGGGTTGCAGGAGAAACTTTTACTCTGGTTTTTCAGTCTGTTTCCTGTTGCCGGTTTGTAGTTCCTGCAGTTTTCACTGTAAAACCGAGTTGGAGCTAGTACCTCCCCATATATATGTATGGATTGGGGTTTGCAAATGAAAAGATACTTTTTGTTCCCAACAAGCTAGGTGAAGGACGGCTTTCACACACACTTATCTCTCAGAACTGAGCATGTGGAGAGACGTTCGTTCATCTAGCACAAAGGGAACGGGTTGCAGGATAATCTTTTATTCTGGTTTTCCAGTCTGTTTACTAGGACCGGTTGAAGTCCCTGCAGTTTCACTGTAAAACCGATTTGGAGCTAGCACCTCCCCATATATATATATGGAGTGGAGTTTGCAACTGAAAAGAAACTTTGTGTTCCCTACAAGCTACGTGAAGGACGGCTTTCACACACATTTATCTCTCAGAACTCAGCATGTGGAGAGACTTTCGTTCATCTAGCACAAAGGGAACGGGTTGCAGGAGAAACTTTTAATCTGGTTTCTCAGTCTGTTTCCTACTGCCGGGTTGAAGTTCCTGCAGTTTTCACTGTAAAACCGAGTTGGAGCTAGTACCTCCCTATATATAAGTATGGAGTGGAGTTTCAACTGAAAAGAAACTTTGTGTTCCCAAGAAGCTAGATGAAGGACGGCTTTTACACACACTTATCTCTCAGAACTGAGCATGTGGAGAGACGTTCGTTCATCTAGCACAAAAGGAACGGGTTGCAGGTGAAACTTTTACTCTGCTTTCTCAGTCTGTTTCCTGTTGCCGGTTTGAAGTTCCTGCAGTTTTCACTGTAAATAGAGTTGGAGCTTCTACCTCCCCATATATATTTATGGAGTGGTGTTTGCAACCGAAAAGAAACTTTGTGTTCCCAACAAGCTAGGTGAAGGACGGCTTTCACACACACATCTCTCAGAACTGAGCATGTGGAGATACGTTCGTTCATCTGCACAAAGGGAACGGGTTGCAGGAGAAACTATATCTCTGGTTTCTCAGTCTGTTTCCTGTTGCCGGTTTGAAGTTCCAGCAGTTTTCACAGTAAAACCGAGTTGGAGCTAGTACCTCCCCATATACATGTATGGAGTGGGGTTTGCAAGTGAAAAGAAACTTTGTGATCCCAACAAGCTAGGTGAAGGACGGCTTTCACACACAATTATCTCTCAGAACTGAGCATGAGGAGAGACGTTCGTTCATCTAGCACAAAGGGAACGGGATGCAGGAGAAACTATATCTCTGGCTTCTCAGTCTGTTTCCTGTTGCCGGTTTGAAGTTCCAGCAGTTTTCACAGAAAAACCGTGTTGGAGCTAGTACATCCCCATATACATGTATGGAGTGGGGTTTGCAAGTGAAAAGAAACTTTGTGTTCCCAACAAGCTAGGTGAAGGACGGCTTTCACACACAATTATCTCTCAGAACTGAGCATGAGGAGAGACGTTCGTTCATCTAGCACAAAGGGAACGGGTTGCAGGATAATCTTTTATTCTGGTTTTTCAGTCTGTTTCAAGGACCGATTGAAGTCCCTGCAGTTTCACTGTAAAACCGAGATGGAGCTAGTACCTCCCCATATATATGTATGGAGTGGAGTTTGCAACTGAAAAGAACCTTTGTGTTCCCAACAAGCTAGGTGAAGGACGGCATTCACACACACTTATCTCTCAGAACTGAGCATGTGGAGAGACTTTCGTTCATCAAGCACAAAGGAAACGGGTTGCAGGAGAAACTTTTACTCTGTTTTCTCAGTCTTTTTCCTACTGCCGGTTTGAAGTTCCTGCAGTTTTCACTGTAAAACCGAGTTGGAGCTCGTACCTCCCCATATATATGTATGGAGTGGAGTTTCCAACTGAAAAGAAACTTTGTGTTCCCAGCAAGCTAGTTGAAGGACGGCTTTCACGCACACTTATCTCTCAGAACTGTGCATGTGGAGAGACGTTCCTTCATCTAGCACAAAGGGATCGGGTTGCAGGAGAAACTTTACTATGGTTTCTCAGTCTGTTTCCTAGTGCCGGTTTGAAGTTCCTGCAGTTTTCACTGTAAAACCGAGTTGGAGCTAGTACTTCCCCATATATATGTATGGAGTGGAGTTTGCAAGTGAAAAGAAACTTCGTGTTCCCAACAAGCTAGGTGAAGAACGGCTTTCACACACACTTATCTCTCAGAACTGAGAATGTGGAGAGACCTTCGTTCATCTAGAATAAAGGGAACGGGTTGCTGGAGAACGTATTACTCTGGTTTCTCAGTCTGTTTCCTAGTGCCGGTTTGAAGTTCCTGCAGATTTCACTGTAAAACGGAGTTGGAGCTAGTACCTCCCCATATATATGTATGGAGTGGAGTTTGCAACTGAAAAGAAACTTTGTGTTTCCAACAAGCTAGGTGAAGGACGGCTTTCACACACCCTTATCTCTCAGAACTGAGCATGTGGAGAGACGTTAGTTCATCTAGCACAAAGGGAACGGTTTGCAGGAGAAATTTTTACTCTGGTTTCTCAGTCTGTTTCCTACTGCCGGTTTGATGTTCCTGCAGTTTTCACTGTAAAACCGAGTTGGAGCTAGTACCTCCCCATATATATGTATGGAGTGGAGTTTGCAACTGAAAAGAAATTTTGTATTCCCAACAAGATAGGTGAAGGACGGCTTTCACACACACTTATCTCTCAGAACTGAGCATGTGGAGAGACGTTCGTTCATCTATCGCAAATGGAACGGGTTGCAGAAGAAACTTTTACTCTGGTTTGTAAGTCTGTTTCCTAGGGCCGGTTTGAAGTTCCTACCGTTTTATTGTAAAACAGAGTTGGAGCTAGTACCTACCCATATATATGTATGGAGTGGAGTTTGCTAGTGAAAAGAAACTTTGTATTCCCAATAAACTAGGTGAAGGACGGCTTTCACACACACTTATCTCTCAGAACTGAGCATGTTGAGAGACGTTCGTTCATCTAGCACAAAGTGAACGGTTTGCAGGAGAAATTTTACTCTGATTTCTCAGTCTGTATCCTGTTGCCGGTTTGAAGTTCCTGCAGTTTTCACTGTAAAACCGAGTTGGAACTAGAACCTCCCCATATATATTTATGGAGTGGTGTTTGCAAGTGAAAAGAAACTTTGTGTTCCCAACAAGCTAGGTGAAGAACGGCTTTCACACAAACTTATCTCTCAGAACTGATCATGTGGAGAGACGTTCGTTCATCTAGCACAAAGGGAACGGGTTGCAGGAGAAAGTTTTACTCTGGTTTCTCAGTCTGTTTCCTAGTGCCGGTTTGATGTTGCTGCAGTTTCCACATTAAAACCGAGTTGGAGCTAGTACCTCCCCATATATATGTATGGAGTTGAGTTTGCAAGTGAAAAGAATCTTTGTGTTCCCAACAAGCTAGGTGAAGAACGGCATTCACACACACTTATCTCTCCGAACTGAGCATGTGGAGAGACGTTCTTTCATCTAGCACAAAGGGAACGGGTTGCAGGATAATCTTTTATTCTGGTTTTCCATCTGTTTACTAGGACCGGTTGAAGTCCCTGCAGTTTCACTGTAAAACCGATTTGGAGCTAGCACCTCCCCATATATATGTATGGAGTGGAGTTTGCAACTGAAAAGAAACTTTGTGTTCCCTACAAGCTACGTGAAGGACGGCTTTCACACACACTTATCTCTCAGAACTCAGCATGTGGAGAGACTTTCGTTCATCTAGCACAAAGGGAACGGGTTGCAGGAGAAACTTTTAATCTGGTTTGTCAGTCTGTTTCCTGTTGCTGGTTTGAAGTTCCTGCAGTTTTCACTGTAAAACCGTGTTGGAGCTTGTACTTCCCCATATATATTTATGGAGTGGAGTTTGCAAGTGAAAAAAAACTTTGTGTTCCCAACAAGCTAGGTGAAGTACGGCTTTCACACACACTTATCTCTCAGAACTGAGCATGTGGAGAGACGTTCGTTCATCTAGCACAACTGGAACGGGTTGCAGGAGAAACTTTTACTGTGGTTGCTCAGTCTGTTTCCTAGTGCCGGTTTGATGTTCCTGCAGTTTTCACAGTAAAACCGAGCTGCAGCTCGTACCTCCACATATATATGTATGGAGTGGTGTTTGCAACTGAAAAGAAACTTTGTGTTCACAACAAGCTACGTGAAGGACGGCTTTCACACACACTTATCTCTCAGAACTGAGCATGTGGAGAGACGTTCGTTCATCTAGCACAAACGGAACGGTTTCCTGGAGAAACTATTCCTCTGGTTTCTCAGTATGTTTCCTAGTGCCGGTTTGAATTTCCTCCAGTTTTCACTGTAAAAACGATTTGGATCTGGTACCTCCCCATATATATGTATGGAGTGGAGTTTGCAAGTGAAAAGAAACTTTGTGTTCCCAACAAGCTAGGTGAAGGACGGCTTTCACACACACTTATCTCTCAGAACTGAGCATGTGGAGAGACGTTCGTTCATCTAGCACAAAGGGAACGGGTTACAGGAGAAACTATATCTCTGGTTTCTCAGTCTGTTTCCTGTTGCCGGTTTGAAGTTCCAGCAGTTTTCACAGTAAAACCGAGTTGGAGCTAGTACCTCCCCATATACATGTATGGATTGGGGTTTGCAAGTGAAAAGAAACTTTGTGTTCCCAACAAGCTAGGTGAAGAACGGCATTCACACACACTTATTTCTCAGAACTGAGCATGTGTAGAGACGTTCGTTCATCTAGCACAAAGGGAACGGGTTGCAGGAGAAACTTTTTCTCTGGTTTCTCAGTCTGTTTCCTAGTGCCGGTTTGAAGTTCCTGCAGTTTTCACTGTAAAACCGAGTTGGAGCTTGTACCTCCCCATATAAATGTATGGAGTGGGGTTTGCAAGTGAAAAGAAAATTTGTGTTCCCAACAAGCTAGGTGAAGGACGGCTTTCACACACACTTATCACAGATCTGAGCATGTGGAGAGACGTTCGTTCATCTTGCAAAAAGTGAACGGGTTGCAGGAGAAACTTTTACTCTGGTTTCTCATTCTGTTTCCTAGTGACGATTTGAAGTTCCTGCAGTTTTCACTGTAAAACCGAGTTGGAGCTAGTACCTCCCCATATATATATATGGAGTGGAGATTGCAACTGAAAAGAAACTTTGTGTTCCCAACAAGCTAGGTGAAGAACGGCTTTCACACACATTTATCTCTCAGAACTGAGCATGTGGAGAGACGTTCGTTCATCGAGCACAAAGGGAACGGGTTGCAGGTGAAACATTTACTCTGGTTTCTCAGAATGTTTCCTACAGCCGGTTTGAAGTTCCTGCAGTTTTCACTGTAAAACCGAGTTGGAGCTAGTACCTCCCCATATATATTTATGGAGTGGAGTTTGCAAGTGAAAAGAAACTTTGTGTTCTCAACAAAACTAGGTGAAGGACGGCTTTCACACACACTTATCTCTCAGAACTGAGCATGTGGAGAGACATTCGTTCATTTAGCACAAATGGAACGGGTTGCAGGTGAAACTTTTACTCTGGTTTCTCAGTCTGTTTCCTACTGCCGGTTTGATGTTCCTGCAGTTTTCACTGTAAAACCGAGTTGGAGCTAGTACCTCCCCATATATATGTATGGAGTGGAGTTGGCAGGTGAAAAGAAACTTTGTGTTCATAACAAGCTATGTGAAGACGGCTTTCACACACACTTATCTCTCAGAACTCAGCATGTGCAAAGACGTTCGTTCATCTAGCACAAAGGGAACGGTTTGCAGGAGAAACTTTTACTCTGGTTTCTCAGTCTGTTTCCTAATGCCGGGTTGAAGTTCCTGCAGTTTTCACTGTAAAACCGAGTTGGAGCTAGTACCTCCCTATATATAAGTATGGAGTGGAGTTTGCAAATGAAAAGAATCTTTGTGTTCCCAAAAAGCTAGATGAAGGACGGCTTTCACACACACTTATCCCAGAACTGAGCATGTGGAGAGACGTTCGTTCATCTAGCACAAAGGGAACGGGTTGCTGGAGAAAGTTTTACTCTGGTTTCTCAGTCTGTTTCCTAGTGCCGGTTTGAAGTTCCTGCAGTTTTCACTGTAAAACGGAGTTGGAGCTAGTACCTCCCCATATATATGTATGGAGCGGAGTTTGCAACTGAAAAGAAACTTTGTGTTTCCAACAAGCTAGTTGAAGGACGGCTTTCACACACACTTATCTCTCAGAACTGAGCATGTGGAGAGACGTTCGTTCATCTAGTACAAAGGGAAAGGGTTTCAGGAGAAATTTTACTCTGGTTTTTCAGTTTGTTTCCTACTGCCGGTTTGAATTTCCTGCAGTTTTCAATGTAAACCCGAGTTGGAGCTAGTACCTCCTCATATATATGTATGGAGTGGAGTTTCCAACTTAAAAGAAACTTTGTTTTCCCAACAATCTAGGTGAAGGACGGCTTTCACACTCACTTATCTCTCAGAACTGAGCATGTGGAGAGACTTTCGTTCATCTAGCACAAAGGGAACTTGTTGCAGAAGAAACTTTTACTATGGTTTCTCAGTCTGTTTCCTAGTGCCGGTTTGAGTTTCCTACAGTTTTCACTGTTAAACCGAGTTGGAACTAGTAACTCCCAATATATATGTATGGAGTGGAGTTTGCAAATGAAAGGAAACGTTCTGTTCCCTACAAACTAGGTGAAGGAAAGCTTTCACACACACTTATATCTCAGAACTGAGCATGTGGAGAGACGTTCGTTCATCTACCACAAAAGAAACGGGTTGCAGGGGAAATTTTACTGTGGTTTCTCAGTCTGTTTCCAGTGCCAGTTTGACGTTCCAGCAGTTTTCACTGTAAAATCGATTTGGAGCTAGTACCTACCCATATATATGTATGGAGTGGAGTTGGCAACGGAAAAGGAACTTTGTATTCCCAACAAGCTAGGTGAAGGACGGCTTTCACACACACTTATCTCTCACAACTGAGCATGTGGAGAGACGTTCGTTCATCTAGCATAAAAGGAACGGTTTGAAGGAGAAACTTTTACTCTGGTTTCTCAGTCTGTTTCCTAGTGCCAGTTTGACGTTCCTGAATTTTTCACTGTTAAACCGATTTGGAGCTATTACCTCCCTATATATATGTATGGAGTGGAATTTTCATCTGAATGTAAACGTTCTGTTTCCAACAAGCTAGGTGAAGGACGGCTTTCACACACACTTGTCTCTCTGAACTGAGCATATGGAGAGACGTTCGTTCATCTAGCACAAAATGAACGGGTATCAGGAGTAACATTTACTCTGGTTTCTCAGTCTGTTTCCTAGTGTCGGTTTGAAGTTCCTGCAGTTTTCACTTTAAAACCTAGTTGGAGCTAGTACCTCCCATTTATATGTATGGAGTGGAGTTTGCAACTGAAAAGAAACTTTGTGTTCCCAACAAGCAAGGTGAAGGACGGCTTTCACACCCACTTATCTCTCAGAACTGAGCATGTGGAGAGACGTTTTTTTATCGAGCACAAAAGGAACGGATGGCAGGATAAACTTTTACTCTGGTTTCTCAGTATTTTTCCTAGTGCCGGTTTGAAGTTCCTGCATTTTTCACTGTTAAAAACTGTTGGAGCTAGTACCTCCCCATATATATGTATGGAGTGGAGTTTGCAACTGAAAAGAAACTTTGCGCTCCCAACAAGCTAGGTGAAGGAAGGCTTTCACACACACATATCTCTCAGAACTGTGCATGTGGAGAGACGTTCGTTCATCTAGCACAATAGCAACGTGTTGCAGGAGATAATTTTCCTCGGGTTTCTCAGTCTGTTTCCTAGTGCCGTTTTGAAGTTCCTGCAGTTTTCACTATAAAACCGAGTTGGAGCTAGTACCTCCCCATAAATATGTATGGATTGTAGTTTGCAACTGAAAAGAAAGTTTGTGTTCCCAACAAGCTAGCTGAAGGACGGTTTTCACACACTTAATACTCAGAGCTGAGCATTTGGAGAGACGTTCGTTCATCTGGCACAAAGGGAACGTGTTACAGGAGAAACTTTTACTCTGGTTCCTCAGTCTGTTTCCTACAGCCGGTTTGAAGTTCCGGCAGTTTTCACTGTAAAACCGATTTGGAGCTTGTACTTCGCCATATATATGTATGGAGTGGAGTTTGCAACTGAAAAGAAACTTTGTGTTCCCAACAAGTTAGGTGAAGGACGGCTTTCACACACACTTATCTCTCAGAACTGATCATGTGGAGAGACGTTCGTTCATCTAGCACAAAGGGAACGGGTTGCAGGAGAAACTTTTACTCTGGTTTCTCACACTGTTTCCTGTTGCCGGTTTGAAGTTCTTGCTGTTATCACTGTAAAACCGATTTGGAGCTAGTACCACCCCATATATATGTATGGAGTGGAGTTTGCAAGTGAAAAGAAACTTTGTGTTCCCAACAAGCTAGGTGAAGGACGGCTTTCACACACACTGATCTCTCAGAACTGAGCATGTGGAGAGACGTTCGTTCATCTAGCACAAAGGGAACGGGTTGCAGGAGAAACATTTACTCTGGATTCTCAGTCTGTTTCCTACTGCCGTTTTGAAGTTCCTGCAGTTTTCACTGTAAAACCGAGTTGGAGCTAGTACCTCCGCATATATATGTATGGAATGGAGTTTGCAAGTGAAAAGAATCTTTGTGTTCCCAACAAGGTAGGTGAAGAACGGCATTCACACACACTTATCTCTCCGAACTGAGCATGTGGAGAGACATTCTTTCATCTAGCACAAAGGGAACGGGTTGCAGGAGAAACTTTTACTATGGTTTGTCAGTCTGTTTCCTAGGACCGGTTTGAAGTTCCTGCAGTTTTCACTGTAAAACCGTGTTGGAGTTAGCAACTCCCCATATATATGTATGGAGTGGAGTTTGCAACTGAAAAGAAACTTTGTGTTCCCAACAAGCTTGGTGAAGGACGGCATTCACACACAATTATCTCTCAGAACTGAGCATGTGGAGAGACTTTCGTTCATCTATCACAAAGGGAATGGGTTGCAGGAGCAACTTTTACTCTGGTTTCTCAGTCTGTTTCCTAGGGCCGGTTGAAGTTCCTGCAGTTTTCACTGTAAAATCGAGTTGGAGCTTGTACCTCCCCATATATATGTATGGAGTCGAGTTTGCAAGTGAAAAGAACCTTTGTGTTCCCAACATGCTAGGTGAAGGACGGGTTTCACACACACTTATCTCTCAGAACTGAGCATGTGGAGAGACTTTCGTTCATCTAGCACAAATGGAACGGAATGCTGTAGTAACTTTTAATCTGGTTTCTCAGTCTTTTTCCTGTTGCCGGTTTGAAGTTCCTGCATTTTTCACTGTAAAACCGAGTTGGAGCTATTACCTCCCCATATATATGTATGGAGTGCTGTTTGCAACTGAAAAGAAACTTTGTTTTCCTAACAAGCCAAGTGAAGGAAGGCTTTCACACACACTTATCTCTCAGAACTGAGCATGTGGAGCGACGTTCGTTCATCTAGCACAAAGGGAACGGGTTGCAGGAGAAATTTTTACTCTGGTTTCTCAGTTTGTTTCCTACTGCCGGTTTGAATTTCCTGCAGTTTTCAATGTAAAACCGAGTTTTAGCTTGCACCTCCCCATATATATGTATGGAGTGGAGTTTGAAACTGAAAAGAAACTTTGTGTTCCCAAGAAGCTAGGTGAAGGACGGCTTTCACACACACTTATCTCTCAGAACTGAGCATGTGGAGAGACGTTCGTTCATCTAGCACAAAGGGAACGGGTTGCAGGGAAACTTTTACTCTGGTTTCTCAGTGTGTTTCCTACTGCCGGTTTGAAGTTCCTGCAGTTTTCACTGTAAAACAGAGTTGGGGCTAGTACCTCCCCATATATATGTATGGTGTGGAGTTTGCAACTGAAAAGAAACTTTTTGTTTCCAACAAGCTAGGTGAAGGACGGCTTTCACACACACTTATCTCTCAGAACTGAGCATGTGGAGAGACGTTAGTTCATCTAGCCCAAAGGGAACGGTTTGCAGGAGAAACTTTTACTGTGGTATCTCAGTCTGTTTCCTACTGCCGGTTTGATGTTCCTGCAGTTTTCACTGTAAAACCGAGTTGGAGCTAGTACCTCCCCATATATATGTATGGAGTGGAGTTTGCAACTGAAAAGAAATTTTGTATTCCCAACAAGCTAGGTGGAGGACGGCTTTCACACACACTTATCTCTCAGAACTGAGCATGTGGAGAGACGTTCGTTCATCTATCGCAAATGGAACGGGTTGCAGAAGAAACTTTTACTCTGGTTTGTAAGTCTGTTTCCTAGGGCCGGTTTGAAGTTCCTACCGTTTTATTGTAAAACAGAGTTGGAGCTAGTACCTACCCATATATATGTATGGAGTGGAGTTTGCAAGTGAAAAGAAACTTTGTATTCCCAATAAACTAGGTGAAGGACGGCTTTCACACACACTTATCTCTCTGAACTGAGCATGATGAGAGACGGTCGTTCATCTAGCACAAAGTGAACGGGTTGCAGGAGAAATTTTACTCTGATTTCTCAGTCTGTATCCTGTTGCCGGTTTGAAGTTCCTGCAGTTTTCACTGTAAAACCGAGTTGGAACTAGAACCTCCCATATATATTTATGGAGTGGTGTTTGCAAGTGAAAAGAAACTTTGTGTTCCCAACAAGCTAGGTGAAGAACGGCTTGCACACACACTGATCTCTCAGAACTGATCATGTGGAAGACGTTCGTTCATCTAGAACAAAGGGAACGGTTTGCAGGAGAAACTATTACTCTGGTTTCTCAGTCTGTTTCCTACAGCCGGTTTGAAGTTCCGGCAGTTTTCACTGTAAAACCGAGTTGGAGCTAGTACCTCCCCATATATATGTATGGAGTGGAGTTTGCAACTGAAAAGAAACTTTGTGTTCCCAACAACCTAGTTGAAGGTCGGCTTTCACACACACTTATCTCTCAGAACTGAGCATTTGGAGAGACGTTCGTTCATCGAGCACAAAGGAAACGGGTTGCAGGAGAAACATTTACTCTGGATTCTCAGTCTGTTTCCTACTGCCGTTTTGAAGTTCCTGCAGTTTTCACTGTAAAACCGAGTTGGAGCTAGTACCTCCCCATATATATGTATGGAGTGGTGTTTGCAACTGAAAAGAAAATTTGTGTTCCCTACAAGCTAGGTGAAGGACGGCTTTCACACACACTTATCTCTCACAACTGAGCATGTGAAGACACTTTCGTTCATCTAGCACAAAGGGAACGGTTTGCAGGAGAAACTTTTACTCTGGTTTCTCACTCTGTTTCCTAGTGCCGGTTTGAAGTTCCTGCAGTTTTCACTCTAAAATCGAGTTGGAGCTTGAACCTCCCTTTATATATGTATGGAGTGGAGTTTGCAACTGAAAAGTAACTTTGTGTTCCCAAAAAGCTAGGTGAAGGACGGCTTTCACACACACTTATCTCTCAGAACTGAGCATGTGGAGAGACGTTTGTTCATCTAGCACAAATGGAACGGGTTGCAGGAGAAACTTTTACTCTGGTTTCTCAGTCTGTTTCCTAGTGCCGGTTTGAAGTTCCTGCAGTTTTCACTGTAAAACCGAGTTGGAGCTAGTACTTCCCCATATATATGTATGGAGTGGAATTTGCATGTGAAAAGAAACTTTGTGTTCCCAACAAGCTAGGTGAAGGACGGCTTTCACACACACTTATCTCTCAGAACTGAGCATGTGGAGAGACGTTCGTTCATCAAGCAAAAAGTGAAAGGTTTGCAGGGGAAACTTTTACTTTGGTTTCTCAGTCTTTTTCCTAGGGCCGGTTGAAGTTCCTGCAGTTTTCACTGTAAAACCGAGTTGGAGCTAGTACCTCCCCATATATATGTATGGAGTGGAGATTGCAAGTGAAAAGAAACTTTGTCTTCCCAACAAGCTAGGTGAAGGACGGGTTTCACACACACTTATCTTTCAGAACTGAGCATGTGGAGAGACGTTCGTTCATCTAGCACAAAGGGAACGGGTTGCAGGGAAATTTTACTCTTGTTTCTCAGTCTGTTTCCCACTGCCGGTTTGAAGTTCCTGCAGTTTTCACTGAAAAACCGAGTAGGGGCTAGTACCTCCCCATATATATGTATGGAGTGGAGTTTGCAACTTAAAAGAAACTTTGTGTTCCCAACAAGTTAGGTGAAGGACGGCTTTCACACACACTTATCTCTCAGAACTGATCATGTGGAGAGACGTTCGTTCATCTAGCACAAAGGGAACGGGTTGCAGGAGAAACTTTTACTCTGGTTTCTCAGTCTGTTTCCTGTTGCCGGTTTGACGTTCTTGCTGTTATCACTGTAAAACCGAGTTGGAGCTAGTACCACCCCATATATATGTATGGAGTGGAGTTTGCAAGTGAAAAGAAACTTTGTGTTCCCAACAAGCTAGGTGAAGGACGGCTTTCACACACAATGATCTCTCAGAACTGAGCATGTGGAGAGACGTTCGTTCATCTAGCACAAAGGGAACGGGTTGCAGGAGAAACTTATACTCTGGTTTCTCAGTCTGTTTCCTACAGCCGGTTTGAAGTTCCGGCTGTTTTCACTGTAAACCGAGTTGGAGCTAGTACCTCACCATATATATGTATGGAGTGGAGTTAGCAATTGAAAAGAAACTTTGTGTTCCCAACAAGCTAGTTGTAGGTCGGCTTTAACACACAATTATCTCTCAGAACTTAGCATGTGGAGAGACATTCTTTCATCTAGCACAAAGGGAACGGTTTGCAGGAGAAACATTTACTCTGGTTTCTCAGTCTGTTTCCTATTGCCGGTTTGATGTTCCTGCAGTTTTCACTGTAAAACCGTGTTGGAGTTAGCACCTCCCCATATATATGTATGGAGTGGAATTTGCATGTGAAAAGAAACTTTGTGTTCCCAACAAGCTAGGTGAAGGACGGCTTTCACACACACTTATCTCTCAGAACTGAGCATGTGGAGAGACGTTCGTTCATCAAGCAAAAAGTGAAAGGTTTGCAGGGGAAACTTTTACTCTGGTTTCTCAGTCTGTTTCCTAGGGCCGGTTGAAGTTCCTGCAGTTTTCACTGTAAAACCGAGTTGGAGCTAGTACCTCCCCATATATATGTATGGAGTGGAGATTGCAAGTGAAAAGAAACTTTGTGTTCCCAACAAGCTAGGTGAAGGACGGGTTTCACACACACTTATCTTTCAGAACTGAGCATGTGGAGAGACGTTCGTTCATCTAGCACAAAGGGAACGGGTTGCAGGGAAATTTTACTCTTGTTTCTCAGTCTGTTTCCCACTGCCGGTTTGAAGTTCCTGCAGTTTTCACTGAAAAACCGAGTAGGGGCTAGTACCTCCCCATATATATGTATGGAGTGGAGTTTGCAACTTAAAAGAAACTTTGTGTTCCCAACAAGTTAGGTGAAGGACGGCTTTCACACACACTTATCTCTCAGAACTGATCATGTGGAGAGACGTTCGTTCATCTAGCACAAAGGGAACGGGTTGCAGGAGAAACTTTTACTCTGGTTTCTCAGTCTGTTTCCTGTTGCCGGTTTGACGTTCTTGCTGTTATCACTGTAAAACCGAGTTGGAGCTAGTACCACCCCATATATATGTATGGAGTGGAGTTTGCAAGTGAAAAGAAACTTTGTGTTCCCAACAAGCTAGGTGAAGGACGGCTTTCACACACAATGATCTCTCAGAACTGAGCATGTGGAGAGACGTTCGTTCATCTAGCACAAAGGGAACGGGTTGCAGGAGAAACTTATACTCTGGTTTCTCAGTCTGTTTCCTACAGCCGGTTTGAAGTTCCGGCAGTTTTCACTGTAAACCGAGTTGGAGCTAGTACCTCACCATATATATGCATGGAGTGGAGTTAGCAATTGAAAAGAAACTTTGTGTTCCCAACAAGCTAGTTGTAGGTCGGCTTTAACACACAATTATCTCTCAGAACTTAGCATGTGGAGAGACATTCTTTCATCTAGCACAAAGGGAACGGTTTGCAGGAGAAACATTTACTCTGGTTTCTCAGTCTGTTTCCTATTGCCGGTTTGATGTTCCTGCAGTTTTCACTGTAAAACCGTGTTGGAGTTAGCACCTCCCCATATATATGTATGGAGTGGAGTTTGCAACTGAAAAGAAACTTTGTGTTCCCAACAAGTTAGGTGAAGGACGGCTTTCACACACACTTATCTCTCAGAACTGATCATGTGGAGAGACGTTCGTTCATCTAGCACAAATGGAACGGGTTGCAGGAGAAACTTTTACTCTGGTTTCTCAGTCTGTTTCCTAGTGCCGGTTTGAAGTTCCTGCAGTTTTCACTGTAAAACCGAGTTGGAGCTAGTACTTCCCCATATATATGTATGGAGTGGAATTTGCATGTGAAAAGAAACTTTGTGTTCCCAACAAGCTAGGTGAAGGACGGCTTTCACACACACTTATCTCTCAGAACTGAGCATGTGGAGAGACGTTCGTTCATCAAGCAAAAAGTGAAAGGTTTGCAGGGGAAACTTTTACTCTGGTTTCTCACTCTGTTTCCTAGGGCCGGTTGAAGTTCCTGCAGTTTTCACTGTAAAACCGAGTTGGAGCTAGTACCTCCCCATATATATGTATGGAGTGGAGATTGCAAGTGAAAAGAAACTTTGTGTTCCCAACAAGCTAGGTGAAGGACGGGTTTCACACACACTTATCTTTCAGAACTGAGCATGTGGAGAGACGTTCGTTCATCTAGCACAAAGGGAACGGGTTGCAGGAAAATTTTACTCTTGTTTCTCAGTCTGTTTCCCACTGCCGGTTTGAAGTTCCTGCAGTTTTCACTGAAAAACCGAGTAGGGGCTAGTACCTCCCCATATATATGTATGGAGTGGAGTTTGCAACTTAAAAGAAACTTTGTGTTCCCAACAAGTTAGGTGAAGGACGGCTTTCACACACACTTATCTCTCAGAACTGATCATGTGGAGAGACGTTCGTTCATCTAGCACAAAGGGAACGGGTTGCAGGAGAAACTTTTACTCTGGTTTCTCAGTCTGTTTCCTGTTGCCGGTTTGACGTTCTTGCTGTTATCACTGTAAAACCGAGTTGGAGCTAGTACCACCCCATATATATGTATGGAGTGGAGTTTGCAAGTGAAAAGAAACTTTGTGTTCCCAACAAGCTAGGTGAAGGACGGCTTTCACACACACTGATCTCTCAGAACTGAGCATGTGGAGAGACGTTCGTTCATCTAGCACAAAGGGAACGGGTTGCAGGAGAAACTTATACTCTGGTTTCTCAGTCTGTTTCCTACAGCCGGTTTGAAGTTCCGGCAGTTTTCACTGTAAACCGAGTTGGAGCTAGTACCTCACCATATATATGTATGGAGTGGAGTTAGCAATTGAAAAGAAACTTTGTGTTTTCAACAAGCTAGTTGTAGGTCGGCTTTAACACACAATTATCTCTCAGAACTTAGCATGTGGAGAGACATTCTTTCATCTAGCACAAAGGGAACGGTTTGCAGGAGAAACATTTACTCTGGTTTCTCAGTCTGTTTCCTATTGCCGGTTTGATGTTCCTGCAGTTTTCACTGTAAAACCGTGTTGGAGTTAGCACCTCCCCATATATATGTATGGAGTGGAGTTTGCAACTGAAAAGAAACTTTGTGTTCCCAACAAGTTAGGTGAAGGACGGCTTTCACACACACTTATCTCTCAGAACTGATCATGTGGAGAGACGTTCGTTCATCTAGCACAAAGGGAACGGGTTGCAGGAGAAACTTTTACTCTGGTTTCTCACTCTGTTTCCTGTTGCCGGTTTGAAGTTCTTGCTGTTATCACTGTAAAACCGAGTTGGAGCTAGTACCACCCCATATATATGTATGGAGTGGAGTTTGCAAGTGAAAAGAAACTTTGTGTTCCCAACAAGCTAGGTGAAGGACGGCTTTCACACTCACTGATCTCTCAGAACTGAGCATGAGGAGAGACGTTCGTTCATCTAGCACAAAGGGAACGGGTTGCAGGAGAAACTTATACTCTGGTTTCTCAGTGTGTTTCCTACTGCCGGTTTGAAGTTCCTGCAGTTTTCACTGTAAAACAGAGTTGGAGCTATTACCTCCCCATATATATGTATGGAGTGCTGTTTGCAACTGAAAAGAAACTTTGTTTTCCTAACAAGCCAAGTGAAGGAAGGCTTTCACACACACTTATACCTCAGAACTTAGCATGAGGAGAAACGTTCGTTCATCTAGAAAAAAGGGAACGGGTTGCAGGAGAAACTTTTACTCTGGTTTCTCAGTCTGTTTCCTAGTGCCGGTTTGAAGTTCCTGGAGTTTTCACTGTAAAACCGAGTTGGAGCTAGTACCTCCCCATATATATGTATGGAGTGGTGTTTGCAACTGAAAAGAAAATTTGTGTTCCCAACAAGCTAGGTGAAGGACGGCTTTCACACACACTTATCTCTCACAACTGAGCATTTGAAGACACTTTCGTTCATCTAGCACAAAGGGAACGGGTTGCAGGAGAAACTTTTACTCTGGTTCCTCACTCTGTTTCCTAGTGCCGGTTTGAAGTTCCTGCAGTTTTCACTCTAAAATCGAGTTGGAGCTTGAACCTCCCTTTATATATGTATGGAGTGGAGTTTGCAACTGAAAAGTAACTTTGTGTTCCCAACAAGCTAGGTGAAGGACGGCTTTCACACACACTTATCTCTCAGAACTGAGCATGTGGAGAGACGTTTGTTCATCTAGCACAAATGGAACGGGATGCAGGAGAAACTTTTACTCTGGTTTCTCAGTCTGTTTCCTAGTGCCGGTTTGAAGTTCCTGCAGTTTTCACTGTAAAACCGAGTTGGAGCTAGTACTTCCCCATATATATGTATGGAGTGGAATTTGCATGTGAAAAGAAACTTTGTGTTCCCAACAAGCTAGGTGAAGGACGGCTTTCACACACACTTATCTCTCAGAACTGAGCATGTGGAGAGACGTTCGTTCATCTAGCAAAAAGTGAAAGGTTTGCAGGGGAAACTTTTACTCTGGTTTCTCAGTCTGTTTCCTAGGGCCGGTTGAAGTTCCTGCAGTTTTCACTGTAAAACCGAGTTGGAGCTAGTACCTCCCCATATATATGTATGGAGTGGAGATTGCAAGTGAAAAGAAACTTTGTGTTCCCAGCAAGCTAGGTGAAGGACGGGTTTCACACACACTTATCTTTCAGAACTGAGCATGTGGAGAGACGTTCGTTCATCTAGCACAAAGGGAACGGGTTGCAGGGAAATTTTACTCTGGTTTCTCAGTCTGTTTCCCACTGCCGGTTTGAAGTTCCTGCAGTTTTCACTGAAAAACCGAGTAGGGGCTAGTACCTCCCCATATATATGTATGGAGTGGAGTTTGCAACTGAAAAGAAACTTTGTGTTCCCAACAAGTTAGGTGAAGGACGGCTTTCACACACACTTATCTCTCAGAACTGATCATGTGGAGAGACGTTCGTTCATCTAGCACAAAGGGAACGGTTTGCAGGAGAAACTTTTACTCTGGTTTCTCAGTATGTTTCCTGTTGCCGGTTTGAAGTTCTTGCTGTTATCACTGTAAAACCGAGTTGGAGCTAGTACCACCCCATATATATGTTTGGAGTGGCGTTTGCAAGTGAAAAGAAACTTTGTGTTCCCAACAAGCTAGGTGAAGGACGGCTTTCACACACAATGATCTCTCAGAACTGAGCATGTGGAGAGACGTTCGTTCATCTAGCACAAAGGGAACGGGTTGCAGGAGAAACTTATACTCTGGTTTCTCAGTCTGTTTCCTACAGCCGGTTTGAAGTTCCGGCAGTTTTCACTGTAAACCGAGTTGGAGCTAGTACCTCACCATATATATGTATGGAGTGGAGTTAGCAACTGAAAGGAAACTTTGTGTTCCCAATAGCTAGTTGTAGGTCGGCTTTAACACACACTTATCTCTCAGAACTTAGTATGTGGAGAGACATTCGTTCATCTAGCACAAAGGGAACGGTTTGCAGGAGAAACATTTACTCTGGTTTCTCAGTCTGTTTCCTATTGCCGGTTTGATGTTCCTGCAGTTTTCACTGTAAAACCGTGTTGGAGTTAGCACCTCCCCATATATATGTATGGAGTGGAGTTTGCAACTGAAAAGAAACTGTGTGTTCCCAACAAGCTAGGTGAAGGACGGCATTCACACACACTTATCTCTCAGAACAGAGCATGTGGAGAGACGTTCGTTCATCTAGCACAAGGGGAACGGGTTGCAGGAGAAACTTTTACTCTGGTTTCTCAGTTTGTTTCCTGTTGCCGGTTTGTAGTTCCTGCTGTTTTCACTGTAAAACCGAGTTGGAGCTAGTACCTCCCCATATATATGTATGGAGTGGAGTTTGCAAATGAAAAGAAACTTTTTGTTCCCAACAAGCTAGGTGAAGGACGGCTTTCACACACACTTATCTCTCAGAACTGAGCATGAGGAGAGACGTTCGTTCATCTAGCACAAAGGGAACGGGTTGTAGGATAATCTTTTATTCTGGTTTTTCAGTCTGTTTCAAGGACCGGTTGAAGTCCCTGCAGTTTCACTGTAAAACCGAGTTGGAGCTAGTACCTCCCCATATATATGTATGGAGTGGAATTTGCAACTGAAAAGAACCTTTGTGTTCCCAACAAGCTAGGTGAAGGACGGCTTTCACACACACTTATCTCTCAGAACTGAGCATGTGGAGAGACTTTCGTTCATCTAGCACAAAGGGATCGGGTTGCAGGAGAAACTTTACTATGGTTTCTCAGTCTTTTTCCTAGTGCCGGTTTGAAGTTCCTGCAGTTTTCACTGTAAAACCGAGTTGGAGCTAGTACTTCCCCATATATATGTATGGAGTGGAGTTTGCAAGTGAAAAGAAACTTCGTGTTCCCAACAAGCTAGGTGAAGAACGGCTTTCACACACACTTATCTCTCAGAAATGAGAATGTGGAGAGACCTTCGTTCATCTAGAACAAAGGGAACGGGTGGCTGGAGAACGTATTACTCTGGTTTCTCAGTCTGTTTCCTAGTGCCGGTTTGAATTTCCTGCAGTTTTCAATGTAAAACCGAGTTGGAGCTTGCACCTCCCCATATATATGTATGGAGCGGAGTTTGCAATTGAAAAGAATCTTTGTGTTCCCAAGAAGCTAGGTGAAGGACGGCTTTCACACACACTTATCTCTCAGAACTGAGCATGTGGAGAGACGTTCGTTCATCTAGCACAAAGGGAACGGGTTGCAGGGAAACTTTTACTCTGGTTTCTCAGTGTGTTTCCTACTGCCGGTTTGAAGTTCCTGCAGTTTTCACTGTAAAACAGAGTTGGGGCTAGTACCTCCCCATATATATGTACGGTGTGGAGTTTGCATCTGAAAAGAAACTTTGTGTTTCCAACAAGCTAGGTGAAGAACGGCTTTCACACACACATATCTCTCAGAACTGAGCATGTGGAGAGACGTTCGTTCATCTAGCACAAAGGGAACGGGTTGTAGGATAATCTTTTATTCTGGTTTTTCAGTCTGTTTCAAGGACCGGTTGAAGTCCCTGCAGTTTCACTGTAAAACCGAGTTGGAGCTAGTACCTCCCCATATATATGTATGGAGTGGAATTTGCAACTGAAAAGAACCTTTGTGTTCCCAACAAGCTAGGTGAAGGACGGCTTTCACACACACTTATCTCTCAGAACTGAGCATGTGGAGAGACTTTCGTTCATCTAGCACAAAGGGATCGGGTTGCAGGAGAAACTTTACTATGGTTTCTCAGTCTTTTTCCTAGTGCCGGTTTGAAGTTCCTGCAGTTTTCACTGTAAAACCGAGTTGGAGCTAGTACTTCCCCATATATATGTATGGAGTGGAGTTTGCAAGTGAAAAGAAACTTCGTGTTCCCAACAAGCTAGGTGAAGAACGGCTTTCACACACACTTATCTCTCAGAAATGAGAATGTGGAGAGACCTTCGTTCATCTAGAACAAAGGGAACGGGTGGCTGGAGAACGTATTACTCTGGTTTCTCAGTCTGTTTCCTAGTGCCGGTTTGAATTTCCTGCAGTTTTCAATGTAAAACCGAGTTGGAGCTTGCACCTCCCCATATATATGTATGGAGCGGAGTTTGCAATTGAAAAGAATCTTTGTGTTCCCAAGAAGCTAGGTGAAGGACGGCTTTCACACACACTTATCTCTCAGAACTGAGCATGTGGAGAGACGTTCGTTCATCTAGCACAAAGGGAACGGGTTGCAGGGAAACTTTTACTCTGGTTTCTCAGTGTGTTTCCTACTGCCGGTTTGAAGTTCCTGCAGTTTTCACTGTAAAACAGAGTTGGGGCTAGTACCTCCCCATATATATGTACGGTGTGGAGTTTGCAACTGAAAAGAAACTTTGTGTTTCCAACAAGCTAGGTGAAGAACGGCTTTCACACACACATATCTCTCAGAACTGAGCATGTGGAGAGACGTTAGTTCATCTAGCACAAAGGGATCGGGTGGCAGGAGAAACTTTACTATGGTTTCTCAGTCTGTTTCCTTGTGCCGGTTTGAAGTTCCTGCAGTTTTCACTGTAAAACCGAGTTGGAGCTAGTACTTCCCCATATATATGTATGGAGTGGAGTTTGCAAGTGAAAAGAAACTTTGTATTCCCAATAAACTAGGTGAAGGACGGCTTTCACACACACTTATCTCTCAGAACTGAGCATGCTGAGAGACGTTCGTTCATCTAGCACAAAGGGAACGGGTTGCAGGTGAAATTTTGCTCTGATTTCTCAGTCTGTATCCTGTTGCCGGTTTGAAGTTCCTGCAGTTTTCACTGTAAAACCGAGTTGGAACTAGAACCTCCCCATATATATTTATGGAGTGGTGTTTGTAAGTGAAAAGAAACTTTGTGTTCCCAACAATCTAGGTGAAGAACGGCTTGCACACACACTTATCTCTCAGAACTGATCATGTGGAGGGACGTTCGTTCATCTAGCACAAAGGGAACGGGTTGCAGGAGAAACTTTTACTCTGTTTTCTCAGTCTGTTTCCTGTTGCCGTTTTGAAGTTCTTGCAGTTATCACTGTAAAACCGAGTTGGAGCTAGTACCTCCCCATATATATGTATGGAGTGGAGTTTGCAAGTGAAAAAAACTTTGTGTTCCCAACAAGCTAGTTGAAGGACGGCTTTCACACACACTGATCTCTCAGAACTGATCATGTGGAAGACGTTCGTTCATCTAGAACAAAGGGAACTGTTTGCAGGAGAAACTATTACTCTGGTTTCTCAGTCTGTTTCCTACAGCCGGTTTGAAGTTCCGGCAGTTTTCACTGTAAAACCGAGTTGGAGCTAGTACCTCCCCATATATATGTATGGAGTGGAGTTTGCAACTGAAAAGAAACTTTGTGTTCCCAACAAGCTAGTTGAAGGTCGGCTTTCACACACACTTATCTCTCAGAACTGAGCATGTGGAGAGACGTTCGTTCATCGAGCACAAAGGAAACGGGTTGCAGGAGAAACATTTACTCTGGATTCTCAGTCTGTTTCCTACTGCCGTTTTGAAGTTCCTGCAGTTTTCACTGTAAAACCGAGTTGGAGCTAGTACCTCCGCATATATATGTATGGAATGGAGTTTGCAAGTGAAAAGAATCTTTGTGTTCCCAACAAGCTAGGTGAAGAACGGCATTCACACACACTTATCTCTCCGAACTGAGCATGTGGAGAGACGTTCTTTCATCTAGCACAAAGGGAACGGGTTGCAGGAGAAACTTTTACTATGGTTTGTCAGTCTGTTTCCTAGGACCGGTTTGAAGTTCCTGCAGTTTTCACTGTAAAACCGAGTTGGAGCTATTACCTCCCCATATATATGTATGGAGTGCTGTTTGCAACTGAAAAGAATCTTTGTTTTCCTAACAAGCCAAGTGAAGGAAGGCTTTCACACACACTTATCTCTCAGAACTTAGCATGTGGAGAAACGTTCGTTCATCTAGAAAAAAGGGAACGGGTTGCAGGAGAAACTTTTACTCTGGTTTCTCAGTCTGTTTCCTAGTGCCGGTTTGAAGTTCCTGGAGTTTTCACTGTAAAACCGAGTTGGAGCTAGTACCTCCCCATATATATGTATGGAGTGGTGTTTGCAACTGAAAAGAAAATTTGTGTTCCCAACAAGCTAGGTGAAGGACGGCTTTCACACACACTTATCTCTCACAACTGAGCATGTGAAGACACTTTCGTTCATCTAGCACAAAGGGAACGGGTTGCAGGAGAAACTTTTACTCTGGTTTCTCACTCTGTTTCCTAGTGCCGGTTTGAAGTTCCTGCAGTTTTCACTCTAAAATCGAGTTGGAGCTTGAACCTCCCTTTATATATGTATGGAGTGGAGTTTGCAACTGAAAAGTAACTTTGTGTTCCCAGCAAGCTAGGTGAAGGACGGCTTTCACACACACTTATCTCTCAGAACTCATCATGTGGAGAGACGTTTGTTCATCTAGCACAAATGAAACGGGTTGCAGGAGAAACTTTTACTCTGGTTTCTCAGTCTGTTTCCTAGTGCCGGTTTGAAGTTCCTGCAGTTTTCACTGTAAAACCGAGTTGGAGCTAGTACTTCCCCATATATATGTATGGAGTGGAATTTGCATGTGAAAAGAAACTTTGTGTTCCCAACAAGCTAGGTGAAGGACGGCTTTCACACACACTTATCTCTCAGAACTGAGCATGTGGAGAGACGTTCGTTCATCTAGCAAAAAGTGAAAGGTTTGCAGGGGAAACTTTTACTCTGGTTTCTCAGTCTGTTTCCTAGTGCCGGTTTGAAGTTCCTGCAGTTTTCACTGTAAAACCGAGTTGGAGCTAGTACCTCCCCATATATATGTATGGAGTGGAGATTGCAAGTGAAAAGAAACTTTGTGTTCCCAACAAGCTAGGTGAAGGACGGGTTTCACACACACTTATCTTTCAGAACTGAGCATGTGGAGAGACGTTCGTTCATCTAGCACAAAGGGAACGGGTTGCAGGGAAATTTTACTCTGGTTTCTCAGTCTGTTTCCCACTGCCGGTTTGAAGTTCCTGCAGTTTTCACTGAAAAACGGAGTAGGGGCTAGTACCTCCCCATATATATGTATGGAGTGGAGTTTGCAACTGAAAAGAAACTTTGTGTTCCCAACAAGTTAGGTGAAGGACGGCTTTCACACACACTTATCTCTCAGAACTGAGAATGTGGAGAGACGTTCGTTCATCTAGCACAAAGGGAACGGGTTGCAGGGGAAACTTTTACTCTGGTTTCTCACTCTGTTTCCTGTTGCCGGTTTGAAGTTCTTGCTGTTATCACTGTAAAACCGAGTTGGAGCTAGTACCACCCCATATATATGTATGGAGTGGAGTTTGCAAGTGAAAAGAAACTTTGTGTTCCCAACAAGCTAGGTGAAGGACGGCTTTCACACACACTGATCTCTCAGAACTGAGCATGTGGAGAGACGTTCGTTCATCTAGCACAAAGGGAACGGGTTGCAGGAGAAACTTATACTCTGGTTTCTCAGTCTGTTTCCTACAGCCGGTTTGAAGTTCCGGCAGTTTTCACTGTAAACCGAGTTGGAGCTAGTACCTCACCATATATATATATGGAGTGGGGTTAGCAATTGAAAAGAAACTTTGTGTTCCCAGCAAGCTAGTTGAAGGACGGCTTTCACGCACACTTATCTCTCAGAACTGTGCATGTGGAGAGACGTTCGTTCATCTAGCACAAAGGGATCGGGTTGCAGGAGAAACTTTACTATGGTTTCTCAGTCTGTTTCCTAGTGCCGGTTTGAAGTTCCTGCAGTTTTCACTGTAAAACCGAGTTGGAGCTAGTACTTCCCCATATATATGTATGGAGTGGAGTTTGCAAGTGAAAAGAAACTTCGTGTTCCCAACAAGCTAGGTGAAGAACGGCTTTCACACACACTTATCTCTCAGAAATGAGAATGTGGAGAGACCTTCCTTCATCTAGAACAAAGGGAACGGGTTGCTGGAGAACGTATTACTCTGGTTTCTCAGTCTGTTTCCTAGTGCCGGTTTGAATTTCCTGCAGTTTTCAATGTAAAACCGAGTTTTAGCTTGCACCTCCCCATATATATGTATGGAGTGGAGTTTGAAACTGAAAAGAAACTTTGTGTTCCCAAGAAGCTAGGTGAAGGACGGCTTTCACACACACTTATCTCTCAGAATTGAGCATGTGGAGAGACGTTCGTTCATCTAGCACAAAGGGAACGGGTTGCAGGGAAACTTTTACTCTGGTTTCTCAGTGTGTTTCCTACTGCCGGTTTGAAGTTCCTGCAGTTTTCACTGTAAAACAGAGTTGGGGCTTGTACCTCCCCATATATATGTATGGTGTGGAGTTTGCAACTGAAAAGAAACTTTGTGTTTCCAACAAGCTAGGTGAAGGACGGCTTTCACACACACTTATCTCTCAGAACTGAGCATGTGGAGAGACGTTCGTTCATCTATCGCAAATGGAACGGGTTGCAGAAGAAACTTTTACTCTGGTTTGTAAGTCTGTTTCCTAGGGCCGGTTTGAAGTTCCTACCGTTTTATTGTAAAACAGAGTTGGAGCTAGTACCTACCCATATATATGTATGGAGTGGAGTTTGCAAGTGAAAAGAAACTTTGTATTCCCAATAAACTAGGTGAAGGACGGTTTTCACACACACTTATCTCTCAGAACTGAGCATGCTGAGAGACGTTCGTTCATCTAGCACAAAGGGAACGGGTTGCAGGTGAAATTTTGCTCTGATTTCTCAGTCTGTATCCTGTTGCCGGTTTGAAGTTCCTGCAGTTTTCACTGTAAAACCGAGTTGGAACTAGAACCTCCCCATATATATTTATGGAGTGGTGTTTGCAAGTGAAAAGAAACTTTGTGTTCCCAACAATCTAGGTGAAGAACGGCTTGCACACACACTTATCTCTCAGAACTGATCATGTGGAGGGACGTTCGTTCATCTAGCACAAAGGGAACGGTTTGCAGGAGAAACTTTTACTCTGTTTTCTCAGTCTGTTTCCTGTTGCCGGTTTGAAGTTCTTGCAGTTATCACTGTAAAACCGAGTTGGAGCTAGTACCTCCCCATATATATGTATGGAGTGGAGTTTGCAAGTGAAAAGAAACTTTGTGTTCCCAACAAGCTAGTTGAAGGACGGCTTTCACACACACTGATCTCTCAGAACTGATCATGTGGAAGACGTTCGTTCATCTAGAACAAAGGGAACGGTTTGCAGGAGAAACTATTACTCTGGTTTCTCAGTCTGTTTCCTACAGCCGGTTTGAAGTTCCGGCAGTTTTCACTGTAAAACAGAGTTGGAGCTAGTACCTCCCCATATATATGTATGGAGTGGAGTTTGCAACTGAAAAGAAACTTTGTGTTCCCAACAAGCTAGTTGAAGGTCGGCTTTCACACACACTTATCTCTCAGAACTGAGCATGTGGAGAGACGTTCGTTCATCGAGCACAAAGGAAACGGGTTGCAGGAGAAACATTTACTCTGGATTCTCAGTCTGTTTCCTACTGCCGTTTTGAAGTTCCTGCAGTTTTCACTGTAAAACCGAGTTGGAGCTAGTACCTCCGCATATATATGTATGGAATGGTGTTTGCAAGTGAAAAGAATCTTTGTGTTCCCAACAAGCTCGGTGAAGAACGGCATTCACACACACTTATCTCTCCGAACTGAGCATGTGGAGAGACGTTCTTTCATCTAGCACAAAGGGAACGGGTTGCAGGAGAAACTTTTACTATGGTTTGTCAGTCTGTTTCCTAGGACCGGTTTGAAGTTCCTGCAGTTTTCACTGTAAAACCGAGTTGGAGCTATTACCTCCCCATATATATGTATGGAGTGCTGTTTGCAACTGAAAAGAAACTTTGTTTTCCTAACAAGCCAAGTGAAGGAAGGCTTTCACACACACTTATCTCTCAGAACTTAGCATGTGGAGAAACGTTCGTTCATCTAGAAAAAAGGGAACGGGTTGCAGGAGAAACTTTTACTCTGGTTTCTCAGTCTGTTTCCTAGTGCCGGTTTGAAGTTCCTGGAGTTTTCACTGTAAAACCGAGTTGGAGCTAGTACCTCCCCATATATATGTATGGAGTGGTGTTTGCAACTGAAAAGAAAATTTGTGTTCCCAACAAGCTAGGTGAAGGACGGCTTTCACACACACTTATCTCTCACAACTGAGCATGTGAAGACACTTTCGTTCATCTAGCACAAAGGGAACGGGTTGCAGGAGAAACTTTTACTCTGGTTTCTCACTCTGTTTCCTAGTGCCGGTTTGAAGTTCCTGCAGTTTTCACTCTAAAATCGAGTTGGAGCTTGAACCTCCCTTTATATATGTATGGAGTGGAGTTTGCAACTGAAAAGTAACTTTGTGTTCCCAGCAAGCTAGGTGAAGGACGGCTTTCACACACACTTATCTCTCAGAACTGATCATGTGGAGAGACGTTTGTTCATCTAGCACAAATGAAACGGGTTGCAGGAGAAACTTTTACTCTGGTTTCTCAGTCTGTTTCCTAGTGCCGGTTTGAAGTTCCTGCAGTTTTCACTGTAAAACCGAGTTGGAGCTAGTACTTCCCCATATATATGTATGGAGTGGAATTTGCATGTGAAAAGAAACTTTGTGTTCCCAACAAGCTAGGTGAAGGACGGCTTTCACACACACTTATCTCTCAGAACTGAGCATGTGGAGAGACGTTCGTTCATCTAGCAAAAAGTGAAAGGTTTGCAGGGGAAACTTTTACTCTGGTTTCTCAGTCTGTTTCCTAGTGCCGGTTTGAAGTTCCTGCAGTTTTCACTGTAAAACCGAGTTGGAGCTAGTACCTCCCCATATATATGTATGGAGTGGAGATTGCAAGTGAAAAGAAACTTTGTGTTCCCAACAAGCTAGGTGAAGGACGGGTTTCACACACACTTATCTTTCAGAACTGAGCATGTGGAGAGACGTTCGTTCATCTAGCACAAAGGGAACGGGTTGCAGGGAAATTTTACTCTGGTTTCTCAGTCTGTTTCCCACTGCCGGTTTGAAGTTCCTGCAGTTTTCACTGAAAAACGGAGTAGGGGCTAGTACCTCCCCATATATATGTATGGAGTGGAGTTTGCAACTGAAAAGAAACTTTGTGTTCCCAACAAGTTAGGTGAAGGACGGCTTTCACACACACTTATCTCTCAGAACTGAGAATGTGGAGAGACGTTCGTTCATCTAGCACAAAGGGAACGGGTTGCAGGGGAAACTTTTACTCTGGTTTCTCACTCTGTTTCCTGTTGCCGGTTTGAAGTTCTTGCTGTTATCACTGTAAAACCGAGTTGGAGCTAGTACCACCCCATATATATGTATGGAGTGGAGTTTGCAAGTGAAAAGAAACTTTGTGTTCCCAACAAGCTAGGTGAAGGACGGCTTTCACACACACTGATCTCTCAGAACTGAGCATGTGGAGAGACGTTCGTTCATCTAGCACAAAGGGAACGGGTTGCAGGAGAAACTTATACTCTGGTTTCTCAGTCTGTTTCCTACAGCCGGTTTGAAGTTCCGGCAGTTTTCACTGTAAACCGAGTTGGAGCTAGTACCTCACCATATATATATATGGAGTGGGGTTAGCAATTGAAAAGAAACTTTGTGTTCCCAGCAAGCTAGTTGAAGGACGGCTTTCACGCACACTTATCTCTCAGAACTGTGCATGTGGAGAGACGTTCGTTCATCTAGCACAAAGGGATCGGGTTGCAGGAGAAACTTTACTATGGTTTCTCAGTCTGTTTCCTAGTGCCGGTTTGAAGTTCCTGCAGTTTTCACTGTAAAACCGAGTTGGAGCTAGTACTTCCCCATATATATGTATGGAGTGGAGTTTGCAAGTGAAAAGAAACTTCGTGTTCCCAACAAGCTAGGTGAAGAACGGCTTTCACACACACTTATCTCTCAGAAATGAGAATGTGGAGAGACCTTCCTTCATCTAGAACAAAGGGAACGGGTTGCTGGAGAACGTATTACTCTGGTTTCTCAGTCTGTTTCCTAGTGCCGGTTTGAATTTCCTGCAGTTTTCAATGTAAAACCGAGTTTTAGCTTGCACCTCCCCATATATATGTATGGAGTGGAGTTTGAAACTGAAAAGAAACTTTGTGTTCCCAAGAAGCTAGGTGAAGGACGGCTTTCACACACACTTATCTCTCAGAATTGAGCATGTGGAGAGACGTTCGTTCATCTAGCACAAAGGGAACGGGTTGCAGGGAAACTTTTACTCTGGTTTCTCAGTGTGTTTCCTACTGCCGGTTTGAAGTTCCTGCAGTTTTCACTGTAAAACAGAGTTGGGGCTTGTACCTCCCCATATATATGTATGGTGTGGAGTTTGCAACTGAAAAGAAACTTTGTGTTTCCAACAAGCTAGGTGAAGGACGGCTTTCACACACACTTATCTCTCAGAACTGAGCATGTGGAGAGACGTTCGTTCATCTATCGCAAATGGAACGGGTTGCAGAAGAAACTTTTACTCTGGTTTGTAAGTCTGTTTCCTAGGGCCGGTTTGAAGTTCCTACCGTTTTATTGTAAAACAGAGTTGGAGCTAGTACCTACCCATATATATGTATGGAGTGGAGTTTGCAAGTGAAAAGAAACTTTGTATTCCCAATAAACTAGGTGAAGGACGGTTTTCACACACACTTATCTCTCAGAACTGAGCATGCTGAGAGACGTTCGTTCATCTAGCACAAAGGGAACGGGTTGCAGGTGAAATTTTGCTCTGATTTCTCAGTCTGTATCCTGTTGCCGGTTTGAAGTTCCTGCAGTTTTCACTGTAAAACCGAGTTGGAACTAGAACCTCCCCATATATATTTATGGAGTGGTGTTTGCAAGTGAAAAGAAACTTTGTGTTCCCAACAATCTAGGTGAAGAACGGCTTGCACACACACTTATCTCTCAGAACTGATCATGTGGAGGGACGTTCGTTCATCTAGCACAAAGGGAACGGTTTGCAGGAGAAACTTTTACTCTGTTTTCTCAGTCTGTTTCCTGTTGCCGGTTTGAAGTTCTTGCAGTTATCACTGTAAAACCGAGTTGGAGCTAGTACCTCCCCATATATATGTATGGAGTGGAGTTTGCAAGTGAAAAGAAACTTTGTGTTCCCAACAAGCTAGTTGAAGGACGGCTTTCACACACACTGATCTCTCAGAACTGATCATGTGGAAGACGTTCGTTCATCTAGAACAAAGGGAACGGTTTGCAGGAGAAACTATTACTCTGGTTTCTCAGTCTGTTTCCTACAGCCGGTTTGAAGTTCCGGCAGTTTTCACTGTAAAACAGAGTTGGAGCTAGTACCTCCCCATATATATGTATGGAGTGGAGTTTGCAACTGAAAAGAAACTTTGTGTTCCCAACAAGCTAGTTGAAGGTCGGCTTTCACACACACTTATCTCTCAGAACTGAGCATGTGGAGAGACGTTCGTTCATCGAGCACAAAGGAAACGGGTTGCAGGAGAAACATTTACTCTGGATTCTCAGTCTGTTTCCTACTGCCGTTTTGAAGTTCCTGCAGTTTTCACTGTAAAACCGAGTTGGAGCTAGTACCTCCGCATATATATGTATGGAATGGTGTTTGCAAGTGAAAAGAATCTTTGTGTTCCCAACAAGCTCGGTGAAGAACGGCATTCACACACACTTATCTCTCCGAACTGAGCATGTGGAGAGACGTTCTTTCATCTAGCACAAAGGGAACGGGTTGCAGGAGAAACTTTTACTATGGTTTGTCAGTCTGTTTCCTAGGACCGGTTTGAAGTTCCTGCAGTTTTCACTGTAAAACCGAGTTGGAGCTATTACCTCCCCATATATATGTATGGAGTGCTGTTTGCAACTGAAAAGAAACTTTGTTTTCCTAACAAGCCAAGTGAAGGAAGGCTTTCACACACACTTATCTCTCAGAACTTAGCATGTGGAGAAACGTTCGTTCATCTAGAAAAAAGGGAACGGGTTGCAGGAGAAACTTTTACTCTGGTTTCTCAGTCTGTTTCCTAGTGCCGGTTTGAAGTTCCTGGAGTTTTCACTGTAAAACCGAGTTGGAGCTAGTACCTCCCCATATATATGTATGGAGTGGTGTTTGCAACTGAAAAGAAAATTTGTGTTCCCAACAAGCTAGGTGAAGGACGGCTTTCACACACACTTATCTCTCACAACTGAGCATGTGAAGACACTTTCGTTCATCTAGCACAAAGGGAACGGGTTGCAGGAGAAACTTTTACTCTGGTTTCTCACTCTGTTTCCTAGTGCCGGTTTGAAGTTCCTGCAGTTTTCACTCTAAAATCGAGTTGGAGCTTGAACCTCCCTTTATATATGTATGGAGTGGAGTTTGCAACTGAAAAGTAACTTTGTGTTCCCAGCAAGCTAGGTGAAGGACGGCTTTCACACACACTTATCTCTCAGAACTGATCATGTGGAGAGACGTTTGTTCATCTAGCACAAATGAAACGGGTTGCAGGAGAAACTTTTACTCTGGTTTCTCAGTCTGTTTCCTAGTGCCGGTTTGAAGTTCCTGCAGTTTTCACTGTAAAACCGAGTTGGAGCTAGTACTTCCCCATATATATGTATGGAGTGGAATTTGCATGTGAAAAGAAACTTTGTGTTCCCAACAAGCTAGGTGAAGGACGGCTTTCACACACACTTATCTCTCAGAACTGAGCATGTGGAGAGACGTTCGTTCATCTAGCAAAAAGTGAAAGGTTTGCAGGGGAAACTTTTACTCTGGTTTCTCAGTCTGTTTCCTAGGGCCGGTTGAAGTTCCTGCAGTTTTCACTGTAAAACCGAGTTGGAGCTAGTACCTCCCCATATATATGTATGGAGTGGAGATTGCAAGTGAAAAGAAACTTTGTGTTCCCAACAAGCTAGGTGAAGGACGGGTTTCACACACACTTATCTTTCAGAACTGAGCATGTGGAGAGACGTTCGTTCATCTAGCACAAAGGGAACGGGTTGCAGGGAAATTTTACTCTGGTTTCTCAGTCTGTTTCCCACTGCCGGTTTGAAGTTCCTGCAGTTTTCACTGAAAAACGGAGTAGGGGCTAGTACCTCCCCATATATATGTATGGAGTGGAGTTTGCAACTGAAAAGAAACTTTGTGTTCCCAACAAGTTAGGTGAAGGACGGCTTTCACACACACTTATCTCTCAGAACTGATCATGTGGAGAGACGTTCGTTCATCTAGCACAAAGGGAACGGGTTGCAGGAGAAACTTTTACTCTGGTTTCTCAGTCTGTTTCCTGTTGCCGGTTTGAAGTTCTTGCTGTTATCACTGTAAAACCGAGTTGGAGCTAGTACCACCCCATATATATGTATGGACTGGAGTTTGCAAGTGAAAAGAAACTTTGTGTTCCCAACAAGCTAGGTGAAGGACGGCTTTCACACACAATGATCTCTCAGAACTGAGCATGTGGAGAGACGTTCGTTCATCTAGCAGAAAGGGAACGGGTTGCAGGAGAAACTTATACTCTGGTTTCTCAGTCTGTTTCCTACAGCCGGTTTGAAGTTCCGGCAGTTTTCACTGTAAACCGAGTTGGAGCTAGTACTTCACCATATATATGTATGGAGTGGAGTTAGCAACTGAAAAGAAACTTTGTGTTCCCAACAAGCTAGTTGTAGGTCGGCTTTAACACACACTTATCTCTCAGAACTTAGCATGTGGAGAGACATTCGTTCATCTAGCACAAAGGGAACGGTTTGCAGGAGAAACATTTACTCTGGTTTCTCAGTCTGTTTCCTATTGCCGGTTTGATGTTCCTGCAGTTTTCACTGTAAAACCGTGTTGGAGTTAGCACCTCCCCATATATATGTATGGAGTGGAGTTTGCAACTGAAAAGAAACTTTGTGTTCCCAACAAGCTAGGTGAAGGGCGGCATTCACACACACTTATCTCTCAGAACAGAGCATGTGGAGAGACGTTCGTTCATCTAGCACAAGGGGAACGGGTTGCAGGAGAAACTTTTACTCTGGTTTCTTAGTTTGTTTCCTGTTGCCGGTTTGTAGTTCCTGCTGTTTTCACTGTAAAACCGAGATGGAGCTAGTACCTCCCCATATATATGTATGGAGTGGAGTTTGCAAATGAAAAGAAACTTTTTGTTCCCAACAAGCTAGGTGAAGGACGGCTTTCACACACACTTATCTCTCAGAACTGAGCATGAGGAGAGACGTTCGTTCATCTAGCACAAAGGGAACGGTTTGCAGGATAATCTTTTATTCTGGTTTTTCAGTCTGTTCCAAGGACCGGTTGAAGTCCCTGCAGTTTCACTGTAAAACCGAGTTGGAGCTAGTACCTCCCCATATATATGTATGGAGTGGAGTTTGCAACTGAAAAGAACCTTTGTGTTCCCAACAAGCTAGGTGAAGGACGGCTTTCACACACACTTATCTCTCAGAACTGAGCATGTGGAGAGACTTTCGTTCATCAAGCACAAAGGGAACGGGTTGCAGTAGAAACTTTTACTCTGTTTTCTCAGTCTTTTTCCTACTGCCGGTTTGAATTTCCTGCAGTTTTCACTGTAAAACCGAGTTGGAGCTCGTACCTCCCCATATATATGTATGGAGTGGAGTTTGCAACTGAAAAGAAACTTTGTGTTCCCAGCAAGCTAGTTGAAGGACGGCTTTCACGCACACTTATCTCTCAGAACTGAGCATGTGGAGGGACGATCGTTCATCTAGCACAAAGGGAACGGGTTGCAGGTGAAACTTTAACTCTGGTTTCTCAGTCTGTTTCCTACAGCCGGTTTTAAGTTCCGGCAGTTTTCACTGTAAAACCGATTTGGAGCTTGTACTTCGCCATATATATGTATGGAGTGGAGTTTGCAACTGAAAAGAAACTTTGTGTTCCCAACAAGTTAGGTGAAGGACGGCTTTCACACACACTTATCTCTCAGAACTGATAATGTGGAGAGACGTTCGTTCATCTAGCACAAAGGGAACGGGTTGCAGGAGAAACTTTTACTCTGGTTTCTCACTCTGTTTCCTGTTGCCGGTTTGAAGTTCTTGCTGTTATCACTGTAAAACCGAGTTGGAGCTAGTACCACCCCATATATATGTATGGAGTGGAGTTTGCAAATGAAAAGAAACTTTGTGTTCCCAACAAGCTAGGTGAAGGACGGCTTTCACACACACTGATCTCTCAGAACTGAGCATGTGGAGAGACGTTCGTTCATCTAGCACAAAGGGAACGGGTTGCAGGAGAAACTTATACTCTGGTTTCTCAGTCTGTTTCCTACAGCCGGTTTGAAGTTCCGGCAGTTTTCACTGTAAACCGAGTTGGAGCTAGTACCTCACCATATATATGTATGGAGTGGGGTTAGCAATTGAAAAGAAACTTTGTGTTCCCAGCAAGCTAGTTGAAGGACGGCTTTCACGCACACTTATCTCTCAGAACTGTGCATGTGGAGAGACGTTCGTTCATCTAGCACAAAGGGATCGGGTTGCAGGAGAAACTTTACTATGGTTTCTCAGTCTGTTTCCTAGTGCCGGTTTGAAGTTCCTGCAGTTTTCACTGTAAAACCGAGTTGGAGCTAGTACTTCCCCATATATATGTATGGAGTGGAGTTTGCAAGTGAAAAGAAACTTCGTGTTCCCAACAAGCTAGGTGAAGGACGGCTTTCACACACACTTATCTCTCAGAACTGAGAATGTGGAGAGACCTTCGTTCATCTAGAACAAAGGGAACGGGTTGCTGGAGAACGTATTACTCTGGTTTCTCAGTCTGTTTCCTAGTGCCGGTTTGAAGTTCCTGCAGATTTCACTGTAAAACGGAGTTGGAGCTAGTACCTCCCCATATATATGTATGGAGTGGAGTTTGCAACTGAAAAGAAACTTTGTGTTTCCAACAAGCTAGGTGAAGGACGGCTTTCACACACACTTATCTCTCAGAAATGAGCATGTGGAGCGACGTTCGTTCATCTAGCACAAAGGGAACGGGTTGCAGGAGAAACTTTTACTCTGGTTTCTCAGTTTGTTTCCTACTGCCGGTTTGAATTTCCTGCAGTTTTCAATGTAAAACCGAGTTGGAGCTTGCACCTCCCCATATATATGTATGGAGTGGAGTTTGCAACTGAAAAGAATCTTTGTGTTCCCAAGAAGCTAGGTGAAGGACGGCTTTCACACACACTTATCTCTCAGAACTGAGCATGTGGAGAGACGTTCGTTCATCTAGCACAAAGGGAACGGGTTGCAGGGAAACTTTTACTCTGGTTTCTCAGTGTGTTTCCTACTGCCGGTTTGAAGTTCCTGCAGTTTTCACTGTAAAACAGAGTTGGGGCTAGTACCTCCCCATATATATGTACGGTTTGGAGTTTGCAACTGAAAAGAAACTTTGTGTTTCCAACAAGCTAGGTGAAGGACGGCTTTCACACACACTTATCTCTCAGAACTGAGCATGTGGAGAGACGTTAGTTCATCTAGCACAAAGGGATCGGGTGGCAGGAGAAACTTTACTATGGTTTCTCAGTCTGTTTCCTAGTGCCGGTTTGAAGTTCCTGCAGTTTTCACTTTAAAACCGAGTTGGAGCTAGTACTTCCCCATATATATGTATGGAGTGGAGTTTGCAAGTGAAAAGAAACTTCGTGTTCCCAACAAGCAAGGTGAACAACGGCTTTCACACACACTTATCTCTCAGAACTGAGAATGTGGAGAGACCTTCGTTCATCTAGAACAAAGGGAACGGGTAGCTGGAGAAAGTATTACTCTGGTTTCTCAGTCTGTTTCCTAGTGCCGGTTTGAAGTTCCTGCAGATTTCACTGTAAAACGGAGTTGGAGCTAGTACCTCCCCATATATATGTATGGAGTGGAGTTTGCAACTGAAAAGAAACTTTGTGTTTCCAACAAGCTAGGTGAAGGACGGCTTTCACACACACTTATCTCTCAGAACTGAGCATGTGGAGCGACGTTCGTTCATCTAGCACAAAGGGAACGGGTTGCAGGAGAAATTTTTACTCTGGTTTCTCAGTTTGTTTCCTACTGCCGGTTTGAATTTCCTGCAGTTTTCAATGTAAAACCGAGTTGGAGCTTGCACCTCCCCATATATATTTATGGAGTGGAGTTTGAAACTGAAAAGAAACTTTGTGTTCCCAAGAAGCTAGGTGAAGGACGGTTTCACACACACTTATCTCTCAGAATTGAGCATGTGGAGAGACGTTCGTTCATCTAGCACAAAGGGAACGGGTTGCAGGGAAACTTTTACTCTGGTTTCTCAGTGTGTTTCCTACTGCCGGTTTGAAGTTCCTGCAGTTTTCACAGTAAAACAGAGTTGGGGCTAGTACCTCCCCATATATATGTATGGTGTGGAGTTTGCAACTGAAAAGAAACTTTGTGTTTCCAACAAGCTAGGTGAAGGACGGCTTTCACACACACTTATCTCTCAGAACTGAGCATGTGGAGAGACGTTAGTTCATCTAGCACAAAGGGAAAGGTTTGCAGGAGAAACTTTTACTCTGGTTTCTCAGTCTGTTTCCTACTGCCGGTTTGATGTTCCTGCAGTTTTCACTGTAAAACCGAGTTGGAGCTAGTACCTCCCCATATATATGTATGGAGTGGAGTTTGCAACTGAAAAGAAATTTTGTATTCCAAACAAGCTAGGTTGAGGACGGCTTTCACACACACTTATCTCTCAGAACTGAGCATGTGGGGAGACGTTCGTTCATCTGTCGCAAATGGAATGGGTTGCAGAAGAAACTTTTACTCTGGTTTGTAAGTCTGTTTCCTAGGGCCGGTTTGAAGTTCCTACCGTTTTATTGTAAAACAGAGTTGGAGCTAGTACCTACCCATATATATGTATGGAGTGGAGTTTGCAAGTGAAAAGAAACTTTGTATTCCCAATAAACTAGGTGAAGGACGGCTTTCACACACACTTATCTCTCAGAACTGAGCATGCTGAGAGACGTTCGTTCATCTAGCACAAAGTGAACGGGTTGCAGGAGAAATTTTACTCTGATTTCTCAGTCTGTATCCTGTTGCCGGTTTGAAGTTCCTGCAGTTTTCACTGTAAAACCGAGTTGGAACTAGAACCTCCCCATATATATTTATGGAGTGGTGTTTGCAAGTGAAAAGAAACTTTGTGTTCCCAACAAGCTAGGTGAAGAACGGCTTGCACACACACTTATCTCTCAGAACTGAGCATGTGGAGAGACGTTCGTTCATCGAGCACAAAGGGAACGGGTTGCAGGAGAAACATTTACTCTGGATTCTCAGTCTGTTTCCTACTGCCGTTTTGAAGTTCCTGCAGTTTTCACTGTAAAACCGAGTTGGAGCTAGTACCTCCGCATACATATGTATGGAATGGAGTTTGCAAGTGAAAAGAATCTTTGTGTTCCCAACAAGCTAGTTGAAGAACGGCATTCACACACACTTATCTCTCCGAACTGAGCATGTGGAGAGACGTTCTTTCATCTAGCACAATGGGAACGGGTTGCAGGAGAAACTTTTACTATGGTTTGTCAGTCTGTTTCCTAGGACCGGTTTGAAGTTCCTGCAGTTTTCACTGTAAAACCGTGTTGGAGTTAGCAACTCCCCATATATATGTATGGAGTGGAGTTTGCAACTGAAAAGAAACTTTGTGTTCCCAACAAGCTAGGTGAAGGACGGCATTCACACACAATTATCTCTCAGAACTGAGCATGTGGAGAGACGTTCGTTCATCTTGCACAAAGGGAACGGGTTGCAGGAGAAACTTTTACTCTGGTTTTTCAGTCTGTTTCCTGTTGCCGGTTTGTAGTTCCTGCAGTTTTCACTGTAAAACCGAGTTGGAGCTAGTACCTCCCCATATATATGTATGGATTGGGGTTTGCAAATGAAAAGATACTTTTTGTTCCCAACAAGCTAGGTGAAGGACGGCTTTCACACACACTTATCTCTCAGAACTGAGCATGTGGAGAGACGTTCGTTCATCTAGCACAAAGGGAACGGGTTGCAGGATAATCTTTTATTCTGGTTTTCCAGTCTGTTTACTAGGACCGGTTGAAGTCCCTGCAGTTTCACTGTAAAACCGATTTGGAGCTAGCACCTCCCCATATATATATATGGAGTGGAGTTTGCAACTGAAAAGAAACTTTGTGTTCCCTACAAGCTACGTGAAGGACGGCTTTCACACACATTTATCTCTCAGAACTCAGCATGTGGAGAGACTTTCGTTCATCTAGCACAAAGGGAACGGGTTGCAGGAGAAACTTTTAATCTGGTTTCTCAGTCTGTTTCCTACTGCCGGGTTGAAGTTCCTGCAGTTTTCACTGTAAAACCGAGTTGGAGCTAGTACCTCCCTATATATAAGTATGGAGTGGAGTTTCAACTGAAAAGAAACTTTGTGTTCCCAAGAAGCTAGATGAAGGACGGCTTTTACACACACTTATCTCTCAGAACTGAGCATGTGGAGAGACGTTCGTTCATCTAGCACAAAAGGAACGGGTTGCAGGTGAAACTTTTACTCTGCTTTCTCAGTCTGTTTCCTGTTGCCGGTTTGAAGTTCCTGCAGTTTTCACTGTAAATAGAGTTGGAGCTTCTACCTCCCCATATATATTTATGGAGTGGTGTTTGCAACCGAAAAGAAACTTTGTGTTCCCAACAAGCTAGGTGAAGGACGGCTTTCACACACACATCTCTCAGAACTGAGCATGTGGAGATACGTTCGTTCATCTGCACAAAGGGAACGGGTTGCAGGAGAAACTATATCTCTGGTTTCTCAGTCTGTTTCCTGTTGCCGGTTTGAAGTTCCAGCAGTTTTCACAGTAAAACCGAGTTGGAGCTAGTACCTCCCCATATACATGTATGGAGTGGGGTTTGCAAGTGAAAAGAAACTTTGTGATCCCAACAAGCTAGGTGAAGGACGGCTTTCACACACAATTATCTCTCAGAACTGAGCATGAGGAGAGACGTTCGTTCATCTAGCACAAAGGGAACGGGATGCAGGAGAAACTATATCTCTGGCTTCTCAGTCTGTTTCCTGTTGCCGGTTTGAAGTTCCAGCAGTTTTCACAGAAAAACCGTGTTGGAGCTAGTACATCCCCATATACATGTATGGAGTGGGGTTTGCAAGTGAAAAGAAACTTTGTGTTCCCAACAAGCTAGGTGAAGGACGGCTTTCACACACAATTATCTCTCAGAACTGAGCATGAGGAGAGACGTTCGTTCATCTAGCACAAAGGGAACGGGTTGCAGGATAATCTTTTATTCTGGTTTTTCAGTCTGTTTCAAGGACCGATTGAAGTCCCTGCAGTTTCACTGTAAAACCGAGATGGAGCTAGTACCTCCCCATATATATGTATGGAGTGGAGTTTGCAACTGAAAAGAACCTTTGTGTTCCCAACAAGCTAGGTGAAGGACGGCATTCACACACACTTATCTCTCAGAACTGAGCATGTGGAGAGACTTTCGTTCATCAAGCACAAAGGGAACGGGTTGCAGGAGAAACTTTTACTCTGTTTTCTCAGTCTTTTTCCTACTGCCGGTTTGAAGTTCCTGCAGTTTTCACTGTAAAACCGAGTTGGAGCTCGTACCTCCCCATATATATGTATGGAGTGGAGTTTCCAACTGAAAAGAAACTTTGTGTTCCCAGCAAGCTAGTTGAAGGACGGCTTTCACGCACACTTATCTCTCAGAACTGTGCATGTGGAGAGACGTTCCTTCATCTAGCACAAAGGGATCGGGTTGCAGGAGAAACTTTACTATGGTTTCTCAGTCTGTTTCCTAGTGCCGGTTTGAAGTTCCTGCAGTTTTCACTGTAAAACCGAGTTGGAGCTAGTACTTCCCCATATATATGTATGGAGTGGAGTTTGCAAGTGAAAAGAAACTTCGTGTTCCCAACAAGCTAGGTGAAGAACGGCTTTCACACACACTTATCTCTCAGAACTGAGAATGTGGAGAGACCTTCGTTCATCTAGAATAAAGGGAACGGGTTGCTGGAGAACGTATTACTCTGGTTTCTCAGTCTGTTTCCTAGTGCCGGTTTGAAGTTCCTGCAGATTTCACTGTAAAACGGAGTTGGAGCTAGTACCTCCCCATATATATGTATGGAGTGGAGTTTGCAACTGAAAAGAAACTTTGTGTTTCCAACAAGCTAGGTGAAGGACGGCTTTCACACACACTTATCTCTCAGAACTGAGCATGTGGAGAGACGTTAGTTCATCTAGCACAAAGGGAACGGTTTGCAGGAGAAATTTTTACTCTGGTTTCTCAGTCTGTTTCCTACTGCCGGTTTGATGTTCCTGCAGTTTTCACTGTAAAACCGAGTTGGAGCTAGTACCTCCCCATATATATGTATGGAGTGGAGTTTGCAACTGAAAAGAAATTTTGTATTCCCAACAAGATAGGTGAAGGACGGCTTTCACACACACTTATCTCTCAGAACTGAGCATGTGGAGAGACGTTCGTTCATCTATCGCAAATGGAACGGGTTGCAGAAGAAACTTTTACTCTGGTTTGTAAGTCTGTTTCCTAGGGCCGGTTTGAAGTTCCTACCGTTTTATTGTAAAACAGAGTTGGAGCTAGTACCTACCCATATATATGTATGGAGTGGAGTTTGCTAGTGAAAAGAAACTTTGTATTCCCAATAAACTAGGTGAAGGACGGCTTTCACACACACTTATCTCTCAGAACTGAGCATGTTGAGAGACGTTCGTTCATCTAGCACAAAGTGAACGGTTTGCAGGAGAAATTTTACTCTGATTTCTCAGTCTGTATCCTGTTGCCGGTTTGAAGTTCCTGCAGTTTTCACTGTAAAACCGAGTTGGAACTAGAACCTCCCCATATATATTTATGGAGTGGTGTTTGCAAGTGAAAAGAAACTTTGTGTTCCCAACAAGCTAGGTGAAGAACGGCTTTCACACAAACTTATCTCTCAGAACTGATCATGTGGAGAGACGTTCGTTCATCTAGCACAAAGGGAACGGGTTGCAGGAGAAAGTTTTACTCTGGTTTCTCAGTCTGTTTCCTAGTGCCGGTTTGATGTTGCTGCAGTTTCCACATTAAAACCGAGTTGGAGCTAGTACCTCCCCATATATATGTATGGAGTTGAGTTTGCAAGTGAAAAGAATCTTTGTGTTCCCAACAAGCTAGGTGAAGAACGGCATTCACACACACTTATCTCTCCGAACTGAGCATGTGGAGAGACGTTCTTTCATCTAGCACAAAGGGAACGGGTTGCAGGATAATCTTTTATTCTGGTTTTCCATCTGTTTACTAGGACCGGTTGAAGTCCCTGCAGTTTCACTGTAAAACCGATTTGGAGCTAGCACCTCCCCATATATATGTATGGAGTGGAGTTTGCAACTGAAAAGAAACTTTGTGTTCCCTACAAGCTACGTGAAGGACGGCTTTCACACACACTTATCTCTCAGAACTCAGCATGTGGAGAGACTTTCGTTCATCTAGCACAAAGGGAACGGGTTGCAGGAGAAACTTTTAATCTGGTTTGTCAGTCTGTTTCCTGTTGCTGGTTTGAAGTTCCTGCAGTTTTCACTGTAAAACCGTGTTGGAGCTTGTACTTCCCCATATATATTTATGGAGTGGAGTTTGCAAGTGAAAAAAAACTTTGTGTTCCCAACAAGCTAGGTGAAGTACGGCTTTCACACACACTTATCTCTCAGAACTGAGCATGTGGAGAGACGTTCGTTCATCTAGCACAACTGGAACGGGTTTCAGGAGAAACTTTTACTGTGGTTGCTCAGTCTGTTTCCTAGTGCCGGTTTGATGTTCCTGCAGTTTTCACAGTAAAACCGAGCTGCAGCTCGTACCTCCACATATATATGTATGGAGTGGTGTTTGCAACTGAAAAGAAACTTTGTGTTCACAACAAGCTACGTGAAGGACGGCTTTCACACACACTTATCTCTCAGAACTGAGCATGTGGAGAGACGTTCGTTCATCTAGCACAAACGGAACGGTTTCCTGGAGAAACTATTCCTCTGGTTTCTCAGTATGTTTCCTAGTGCCGGTTTGAATTTCCTCCAGTTTTCACTGTAAAAACGATTTGGATCTGGTACCTCCCCATATATATGTATGGAGTGGAGTTTGCAAGTGAAAAGAAACTTTGTGTTCCCAACAAGCTAGGTGAAGGACGGCTTTCACACACACTTATCTCTCAGAACTGAGCATGTGGAGAGACGTTCGTTCATCTAGCACAAAGGGAACGGGTTACAGGAGAAACTATATCTCTGGTTTCTCAGTCTGTTTCCTGTTGCCGGTTTGAAGTTCCAGCAGTTTTCACAGTAAAACCGAGTTGGAGCTAGTACCTCCCCATATACATGTATGGATTGGGGTTTGCAAGTGAAAAGAAACTTTGTGTTCCCAACAAGCTAGGTGAAGGACGGCTTTCACACACAATTATCTCTCAGAACTGAGCATGTGGAGAGACCTTCGTTCATCTAGCACAAAGGGAACGGGTTGCAGGAGAAACTTTTACTCTGGGTTCTCAGTCTGTTTCCTAGTGCCGGTTTGAAGTTCCTGCAGTTTTCACTGTAAAACCGAGATGGAGCTAGTACCTCCCCATATATATATATGGAGTGGAGTTTGCAACTGAAAATAAACTTTGTGTTCCCAAAAACCTAGGTGAAGAACGGCATTCACACACACTTATTTCTCAGAACTGAGCATGTGTAGAGACGTTCGTTCATCTAGCACAAAGGGAACGGGTTGCAGGAGAAACTTTTTCTCTGGTTTCTCAGTCTGTTTCCTAGTGCCGGTTTGAAGTTCCTGCAGTTTTCACTGTAAAACCGAGTTGGAGCTTGTACCTCCCCATATAAATGTATGGAGTGGGGTTTGCAAGTGAAAAGAAAATTTGTGTTCCCAACAAGCTAGGTGAAGGACGGCTTTCACACACACTTATCACAGATCTGAGCATGTGGAGAGACGTTCGTTCATCTTGCAAAAAGTGAACGGGTTGCAGGAGAAACTTTTACTCTGGTTTCTCATTCTGTTTCCTAGTGACGATTTGAAGTTCCTGCAGTTTTCACTGTAAAACCGAGTTGGAGCTAGTACCTCCCCATATATATATATGGAGTGGAGATTGCAACTGAAAAGAAACTTTGTGTTCCCAACAAGCTAGGTGAAGAACGGCTTTCACACACATTTATCTCTCAGAACTGAGCATGTGGAGAGACGTTCGTTCATCGAGCACAAAGGGAACGGGTTGCAGGTGAAACATTTACTCTGGTTTCTCAGAATGTTTCCTACAGCCGGTTTGAAGTTCCTGCAGTTTTCACTGTAAAACCGAGTTGGAGCTAGTACCTCCCCATATATATTTATGGAGTGGAGTTTGCAAGTGAAAAGAAACTTTGTGTTCTCAACAAAACTAGGTGAAGGACGGCTTTCACACACACTTATCTCTCAGAACTGAGCATGTGGAGAGACGTTCGTTCATTTAGCACAAATGGAACGGGTTGCAGGTGAAACTTTTACTCTGGTTTCTCAGTCTGTTTCCTACTGCCGGTTTGATGTTCCTGCAGTTTTCACTGTAAAACCGAGTTGGAGCTAGTACCTCCCCATATATATGTATGGAGTGGAGTTGGCAGGTGAAAAGAAACTTTGTGTTCATAACAAGCTATGTGAAGACGGCTTTCACACACACTTATCTCTCAGAACTCAGCATGTGCAAAGACGTTCGTTCATCTAGCACAAAGGGAACGGTTTGCAGGAGAAACTTTTACTCTGGTTTCTCAGTCTGTTTCCTAATGCCGGGTTGAAGTTCCTGCAGTTTTCAATGTAAAACCGAGTTGGAGCTAGTACCTCCCTATATATAAGTATGGAGTGGAGTTTGCAAATGAAAAGAATCTTTGTGTTCCCAAAAAGCTAGATGAAGGACGGCTTTCACACACACTTATCCCAGAACTGAGCATGTGGAGAGACGTTCGTTCATCTAGCACAAAGGGAACGGGTTGCTGGAGAAAGTTTTACTCTGGTTTCTCAGTCTGTTTCCTAGTGCCGGTTTGAAGTTCCTGCAGTTTTCACTGTAAAACGGAGTTGGAGCTAGTACCTCCCCATATATATGTATGGAGCGGAGTTTGCAACTGAAAAGAAACTTTGTGTTTCCAACAAGCTAGTTGAAGGACGGCTTTCACACACACTTATCTCTCAGAACTGAGCATGTGGAGAGACGTTCGTTCATCTAGCACAAAGGGAAAGGGTTTCAGGAGAAATTTTACTCTGGTTTTTCAGTTTGTTTCCTACTGCCGGTTTGAATTTCCTGCAGTTTTCAATGTAAACCCGAGTTGGAGCTAGTACCTCCTCATATATATGTATGGAGTGGAGTTTCCAACTTAAAAGAAACTTTGTTTTCCCAACAATCTAGGTGAAGGACGGCTTTCACACTCACTTATCTCTCAGAACTGAGCATGTGGAGAGACTTTCGTTCATCTAGCACAAAGGGAACTTGTTGCAGAAGAAACTTTTACTATGGTTTCTCAGTCTGTTTCCTAGTGCCGGTTTGAGTTTCCTACAGTTTTCACTGTTAAACCGAGTTGGAACTAGTAACTCCCAATATATATGTATGGAGTGGAGTTTGCAAATGAAAGGAAACGTTCTGTTCCCTACAAACTAGGTGAAGGAAAGCTTTCACACACACTTATATCTCAGAACTGAGCATGTGGAGAGACGTTCGTTCATCTAGCACAAAAGAAACGGGTTGCAGGGGAAATTTTACTGTGGTTTCTCAGTCTGTTTCCAGTGCCAGTTTGACGTTCCAGCAGTTTTCACAGTAAAATCGATTTGGAGCTAGTACCTACCCATATATATGTATGGAGTGGAGTTGGCAACGGAAAAGGAACTTTGTATTCCCAACAAGCTAGGTGAAGGACGGCTTTCACACACACTTATCTCTCACAACTGAGCATGTGGAGAGACGTTCGTTCATCTAGCATAAAAGGAACGGTTTGAAGGAGAAACTTTTACTCTGGTTTCTCAGTCTGTTTCCTAGTGCCAGTTTGACGTTCCTGAATTTTTCACTGTTAAACCGATTTGGAGCTATTACCTCCCTATATATATGTATGGAGTGGAATTTTCATCTGAATGTAAACGTTCTGTTTCCAACAAGCTAGGTGAAGGACGGCTTTCACACACACTTGTCTCTCTGAACTGAGCATATGGAGAGACGTTCGTTCATCTAGCACAAAATGAACGGGTATCAGGAGTAACATTTACTCTGGTTTCTCAGTCTGTTTCCTAGTGTCGGTTTGAAGTTCCTGCAGTTTTCACTTTAAAACCTAGTTGGAGCTAGTACCTCCCATTTATATGTATGGAGTGGAGTTTGCAACTGAAAAGAAACTTTGTGTTCCCAACAAGCAAGGTGAAGGACGGCTTTCACACCCACTTATCTCTCAGAACTGAGCATGTGGAGAGACGTTTTTTTATCGAGCACAAAAGGAACGGATGGCAGGATAAACTTTTACTCTGGTTTCTCAGTATTTTTCCTAGTGCCGGTTTGAAGTTCCTGCATTTTTCACTGTTAAAAACTGTTGGAGCTAGTACCTCCCCATATATATGTATGGAGTGGAGTTTGCAACTGAAAAGAAACTTTGCGCTCCCAACAAGCTAGGTGAAGGAAGGCTTTCACACACACATATCTCTCAGAACTGTGCATGTGGAGAGACGTTCGTTCATCTAGCACAATAGCAACGTGTTGCAGGAGATAATTTTCCTCGGGTTTCTCAGTCTGTTTCCTAGTGCCGTTTTGAAGTTCCTGCAGTTTTCACTATAAAACCGAGTTGGAGCTAGTACCTCCCCATAAATATGTATGGATTGTAGTTTGCAACTGAAAAGAAAGTTTGTGTTCCCAACAAGCTAGCTGAAGGACGGTTTTCACACACTTAATACTCAGAGCTGAGCATTTGGAGAGACGTTCGTTCATCTGGCACAAAGGGAACGTGTTACAGGAGAAACTTTTACTCTGGTTCCTCAGTCTGTTTCCTACAGCCGGTTTGAAGTTCTGGCAGTTTTCACTGTAAAACCGATTTGGAGCTTGTACTTCGCCATATATATGTATGGAGTGGAGTTTGCAACTGAAAAGAAACTTTGTGTTCCCAACAAGTTAGGTGAAGGACGGCTTTCACACACACTTATCTCTCAGAACTGATCATGTGGAGAGACGTTCGTTCATCTAGCACAAAGGGAACGGGTTGCAGGAGAAACTTTTACTCTGGTTTCTCACACTGTTTCCTGTTGCCGGTTTGAAGTTCTTGCTGTTATCACTGTAAAACCGATTTGGAGCTAGTACCACCCCATATATATGTATGGAGTGGAGTTTGCAAGTGAAAAGAAACTTTGTGTTCCCAACAAGCTAGGTGAAAGACGGCTTTCACACACACTGATCTCTCAGAACTGAGCATGTGGAGAGACGTTCGTTCATCTAGCACAAAGGGAACGGGTTGCAGGAGAAACATTTACTCTGGATTCTCAGTCTGTTTCCTACTGCCGTTTTGAAGTTCCTGCAGTTTTCACTGTAAAACCGAGTTGGAGCTAGTACCTCCGCATATATATGTATGGAATGGAGTTTGCAAGTGAAAAGAATCTTTGTGTTCCCAACAAGGTAGGTGAAGAACGGCATTCACACACACTTATCTCTCCGAACTGAGCATGTGGAGAGACATTCTTTCATCTAGCACAAAGGGAACGGGTTGCAGGAGAAACTTTTACTATGGTTTGTCAGTCTGTTTCCTAGGACCGGTTTGAAGTTCCTGCAGTTTTCACTGTAAAACCGTGTTGGAGTTAGCAACTCCCCATATATATGTATGGAGTGGAGTTTGCAACTGAAAAGAAACTTTGTGTTCCCAACAAGCTTGGTGAAGGACGGCATTCACACACAATTATCTCTCAGAACTGAGCATGTGGAGAGACTTTCGTTCATCTATCACAAAGGGAATGGGTTGCAGGAGCAACTTTTACTCTGGTTTCTCAGTCTGTTTCCTAGGGCCGGTTGAAGTTCCTGCAGTTTTCACTGTAAAATCGAGTTGGAGCTTGTACCTCCCCATATATATGTATGGAGTCGAGTTTGCAAGTGAAAAGAACCTTTGTGTTCCCAACATGCTAGGTGAAGGACGGGTTTCACACACAATTATCTCTCAGAACTGAGCATGTGGAGAGACGTTCGTTCATCTAGCACAAATGGAACGGAATGCTGTAGTAACTTTTAATCTGGTTTCTCAGTCTTTTTCCTGTTGCCGGTTTGAAGTTCCTGCATTTTTCACTGTAAAACCGAGTTGGAGCTATTACCTCCCCATATATATGTATGGAGTGCTGTTTGCAACTGAAAAGAAACTTTGTTTTCCTAACAAGCCAAGTGAAGGAAGGCTTTCACACACACTTATCTCTCAGAACTTAGCATGTGGAGAAACGTTCGTTCATCTAGAAAAAAGGGAACGGGTTGCAGGAGAAACTTATACTCTGGTTTGTCAGTCTGTTTCCTAGTGCCGGTTTGAAGTTCCTGCAGATTTCACTGTAAAACGGAGTTGGAGCTAGTACCTCCACATATATTTGTATGGAGTGGAGTTTGAAACTGAAAAGAAACTTTGTGTTTCCAACAAGCTAGGTGAAGGACGGCTTTCACACACACTTATCTCTCAGAACTGAGCATGTGGAGCGACGTTCGTTCATCTAGCACAAAGGGAACGGGTTGCAGGAGAAACTTTTACTCTGGTTTCTCAGTTTGTTTCCTACTGCCGGTTTGAATTTCCTGCAGTTTTCAATGTAAAACCGAGTTGGAGCTTGCACCTCCCCATATATATGTATGGAGTGGAGTTTGCAACTGAAAAGAATCTTTGTGTTCCCAAGAAGCTAGGTGAAGGACGGCTTTCACACACACTTATCTCTCAGAACTGAGCATGTGGAGAGACGTTCGTTCATCTAGCACAAAGGGAACGGGTTGCAGGGAAAATTTTACTCTGGTTTCTCAGTGTGTTTCCTACTGCCGGTTTGAAGTTCCTGCAGTTTTCACTGTAAAACAGAGTTGGGGCTAGTACCTCCCCATATATATGTACGGTGTGGAGTTTGCAACTGAAAAGAAACTTTGTGTTTCCAACAAGCTAGGTGAAGGACGGCTTTCACACACACTTATCTCTCAGAACTGAGCATGTGGAGAGACGTTAGTTCATCTAGCACAAAGGGATCGGGTGGCAGGGGAATCTTTACTATGGTTTCTCAGTCTGTTTCCTTGTGCCGGTTTGAAGTTCCTGCAGTTTTCACTGTAAAACCGAGTTGGAGCTACTACTTCCCCATATATATGTATGGAGTGAAGTTTGCAAGTGAAAAGAAACTTCATGTTCCCAACAAGCTAGGTGAAGAACGGCTTTCACACACACTTATCTCTCAGAACTGAGAATGTGGAGAGACCTTCGTTCATCTAGAACAAAGGGAACGGGTAGCTGGAGAAATTATTACTCTGGTTTCTCAGTCTGTTTCCTAGTGCCGGTTTGAAGTTCCTGCAGATTTCACTGTAAAACGGAGTTGGAGCTAGTACCTCCCCATATATATGTATGGAGTGGAGTTTGCAACTGAAAAGAAACTTTGTGTTTCCAACAAGCTAGGTGAAGGACGGCTTTCACACACACTTATCTCTCAGAACTGAGCATGTGGAGCGACGTTCGTTCATCTAGCACAAAGGGAACGGGTTGCAGGAGAAATTTTTACTCTGGTTTCTCAGTTTGTTTCCTACTGCCGGTTTGAATTTCCTGCAGTTTTCAATGTAAAACCGAGTTTTAGCTTGCACCTCCCCATATATATGTATGGAGTGGAGTTTGAAACTGAAAAGAAACTTTGTGTTCCCAAGAAGCTAGGTGAAGGACGGCTTTCACACACACTTATCTCTCAGAACTGAGCATGTGGAGAGACGTTCGTTCATCTAGCACAAAGGGAACGGGTTGCAGGGAAACTTTTACTCTGGTTTCTCAGTGTGTTTCCTACTGCCGGTTTGAAGTTCCTGCAGTTTTCACTGTAAAACAGAGTTGGGGCTAGTACCTCCCCATATATATGTATGGTGTGGAGTTTGCAACTGAAAAGAAACTTTTTGTTTCCAACAAGCTAGGTGAAGGACGGCTTTCACACACACTTATCTCTCAGAACTGAGCATGTGGAGAGACGTTAGTTCATCTAGCCCAAAGGGAACGGTTTGCAGGAGAAACTTTTACTGTGGTATCTCAGTCTGTTTCCTACTGCCGGTTTGATGTTCCTGCAGTTTTCACTGTAAAACCGAGTTGGAGCTAGTACCTCCCCATATATATGTATGGAGTGGAGTTTGCAACTGAAAAGAAATTTTGTATTCCCAACAAGCTAGGTGGAGGACGGCTTTCACACACACTTATCTCTCAGAACTGAGCATGTGGAGAGACGTTCGTTCATCTATCGCAAATGGAACGGGTTGCAGAAGAAACTTTTACTCTGGTTTGTAAGTCTGTTTCCTAGGGCCGGTTTGAAGTTCCTACCGTTTTATTGTAAAACAGAGTTGGAGCTAGTACCTACCCATATATATGTATGGAGTGGAGTTTGCAAGTGAAAAGAAACTTTGTATTCCCAATAAACTAGGTGAAGGACGGCTTTCACACACACTTATCTCTCAGAACTGAGCATGATGAGAGACGGTCGTTCATCTAGCACAAAGTGAACGGGTTGCAGGAGAAATTTTACTCTGATTTCTCAGTCTGTATCCTGTTGCCGGTTTGAAGTTCCTGCAGTTTTCACTGTAAAACCGAGTTGGAACTAGAACCTCCCCATATATATTTATGGAGTGGTGTTTGCAAGTGAAAAGAAACTTTGTGTTCCCAACAAGCTAGGTGAAGAACGGCTTGCACACACACTGATCTCTCAGAACTGATCATGTGGAAGACGTTCGTTCATCTAGAACAAAGGGAACGGTTTGCAGGAGAAACTATTACTCTGGTTTCTCAGTCTGTTTCCGGTTGCCGGTTTGAAGTTCCGGCAGTTTTCACTGTAAAACCGAGTTGGAGCTAGTACCTCCCCATATATATGTATGGAGTGGAGTTTGCAACTGAAAAGAAACTTTGTGTTCCCAACAACCTAGTTGAAGGTCGGCTTTCACACACACTTATCTCTCAGAACTGAGCATTTGGAGAGACGTTCGTTCATCGAGCACAAAGGAAACGGGTTGCAGGAGAAACATTTACTCTGGATTCTCAGTCTGTTTCCTACTGCCGTTTTGAAGTTCCTGCAGTTTTCACTGTAAAACCGAGTTGGAGCTAGTACCTCCCCATATATATGTATGGAGTGGTGTTTGCAACTGAAAAGAAAATTTGTGTTCCCTACAAGCTAGGTGAAGGACGGCTTTCACACACACTTATCTCTCACAACTGAGCATGTGAAGACACTTTCGTTCATCTAGCACAAAGGGAACGGTTTGCAGGAGAAACTTTTACTCTGGTTTCTCACTCTGTTTCCTAGTGCCGGTTTGAAGTTCCTGCAGTTTTCACTCTAAAATCGAGTTGGAGCTTGAACCTCCCTTTATATATGTATGGAGTGGAGTTTGCAACTGAAAAGTAACTTTGTGTTCCCAAAAAGCTAGGTGAAGGACGGCTTTCACACACACTTATCTCTCAGAACTGAGCATGTGGAGAGACGTTTGTTCATCTAGCACAAATGGAACGGGTTGCAGGAGAAACTTTTACTCTGGTTTCTCAGTCTGTTTCCTAGTGCCGGTTTGAAGTTCCTGCAGTTTTCACTGTAAAACCGAGTTGGAGCTAGTACTTCCCCATATATATGTATGGAGTGGAATTTGCATGTGAAAAGAAACTTTGTGTTCCCAACAAGCTAGGTGAAGGACGGCTTTCACACACACTTATCTCTCAGAACTGAGCATGTGGAGAGACGTTCGTTCATCAAGCAAAAAGTGAAAGGTTTGCAGGGGAAACTTTTACTTTGGTTTCTCAGTCTTTTTCCTAGGGCCGGTTGAAGTTCCTGCAGTTTTCACTGTAAAACCGAGTTGGAGCTAGTACCTCCCCATATATATGTATGGAGTGGAGATTGCAAGTGAAAAGAAACTTTGTCTTCCCAACAAGCTAGGTGAAGGACGGGTTTCACACACACTTATCTTTCAGTACTGAGCATGTGGAGAGACGTTCGTTCATCTAGCACAAAGGGAACGGGTTGCAGGGAAATTTTACTCTTGTTTCTCAGTCTGTTTCCCACTGCCGGTTTGAAGTTCCTGCAGTTTTCACTGAAAAACCGAGTAGGGGCTAGTACCTCCCCATATATATGTATGGAGTGGAGTTTGCAACTTAAAAGAAACTTTGTGTTCCCAACAAGTTAGGTGAAGGACGGCTTTCACACACACTTATCTCTCAGAACTGATCATGTGGAGAGACGTTCGTTCATCTAGCACAAAGGGAACGGGTTGCAGGAGAAACTTTTACTCTGGTTTCTCAGTCTGTTTCCTGTTGCCGGTTTGACGTTCTTGCTGTTATCACTGTAAAACCGAGTTGGAGCTAGTACCACCCCATATATATGTATGGAGTGGAGTTTGCAAGTGAAAAGAAACTTTGTGTTCCCAACAAGCTAGGTGAAGGACGGCTTTCACACACAATGATCTCTCAGAACTGAGCATGTGGAGAGACGTTCGTTCATCTAGCACAAAGGGAACGGGTTGCAGGAGAAACTTATACTCTGGTTTCTCAGTCTGTTTCCTACAGCCGGTTTGAAGTTCCGGCTGTTTTCACTGTAAACCGAGTTGGAGCTAGTACCTCACCATATATATGTATGGAGTGGAGTTAGCAATTGAAAAGAAACTTTGTGTTCCCAACAAGCTAGTTGTAGGTCGGCTTTAACACACAATTATCTCTCAGAACTTAGCATGTGGAGAGACATTCTTTCATGTAGCACAAAGGGAACGGTTTGCAGGAGAAACATTTACTCTGGTTTCTCAGTCTGTTTCCTATTGCCGGTTTGATGTTCCTGCAGTTTTCACTGTAAAACCGTGTTGGAGTTAGCACCTCCCCATATATATGTATGGAGTGGAATTTGCATGTGAAAAGAAACTTTGTGTTCCCAACAAGCTAGGTGAAGGACGGCTTTCACACACACTTATCTCTCAGAACTGAGCATGTGGAGAGACGTTCGTTCATCAAGCAAAAAGTGAAAGGTTTGCAGGGGAAACTTTTACTCTGGTTTCTCAGTCTGTTTCCTAGGGCCGGTTGAAGTTCCTGCAGTTTTCACTGTAAAACCGAGTTGGAGCTAGTACCTCCCCATATATATGTATGGAGTGGAGATTGCAAGTGAAAAGAAACTTTGTGTTCCCAACAAGCTAGGTGAAGGACGGGTTTCACACACACTTATCTTTCAGAACTGAGCATGTGGAGAGACGTTCGTTCATCTAGCACAAAGGGAACGGGTTGCAGGGAAATTTTACTCTTGTTTCTCAGTCTGTTTCCCACTGCCGGTTTGAAGTTCCTGCAGTTTTCACTGAAAAACCGAGTAGGGGCTAGTACCTCCCCATATATATGTATGGAGTGGAGTTTGCAACTTAAAAGAAACTTTGTGTTCCCAACAAGTTAGGTGAAGGACGGCTTTCACACACACTTATCTCTCAGAACTGATCATGTGGAGAGACGTTCGTTCATCTAGCACAAAGGGAACGGGTTGCAGGAGAAACTTTTACTCTGGTTTCTCAGTCTGTTTCCTGTTGCCGGTTTGACGTTCTTGCTGTTATCACTGTAAAACCGAGTTGGAGCTAGTACCACCCCATATATATGTATGGAGTGGAGTTTGCAAGTGAAAAGAAACTTTGTGTTCCCAACAAGCTAGGTGAAGGACGGCTTTCACACACAATGATCTCTCAGAACTGAGCATGTGGAGAGACGTTCGTTCATCTAGCACAAAGGGAACGGGTTGCAGGAGAAACTTATACTCTGGTTTCTCAGTCTGTTTCCTACAGCCGGTTTGAAGTTCCGGCAGTTTTCACTGTAAACCGAGTTGGAGCTAGTACCTCACCATATATATGCATGGAGTGGAGTTAGCAATTGAAAAGAAACTTTGTGTTCCCAACAAGCTAGTTGTAGGTCGGCTTTAACACACAATTATCTCTCAGAACTTAGCATGTGGAGAGACATTCTTTCATCTAGCACAAAGGGAACGGTTTGCAGGAGAAACATTTACTCTGGTTTCTCAGTCTGTTTCCTATTGCCGGTTTGATGTTCCTGCAGTTTTCACTGTAAAACCGTGTTGGAGTTAGCACCTCCCCATATATATGTATGGAGTGGAGTTTGCAACTGAAAAGAAACTTTGTGTTCCCAACAAGTTAGGTGAAGGAAGGCTTTCACACACACTTATCTCTCAGAACTGATCATGTGGAGAGACGTTCGTTCATCTAGCACAAATGGAACGGGTTGCAGGAGAAACTTTTACTCTGGTTTCTCAGTCTGTTTCCTAGTGCCGGTTTGAAGTTCCTGCAGTTTTCACTGTAAAACCGAGTTGGAGCTAGTACTTCCCCATATATATGTATGGAGTGGAATTTGCATGTGAAAAGAAACTTTGTGTTCCCAACAAGCTAGGTGAAGGACGGCTTTCACACACACTTATCTCTCAGAACTGAGCATGTGGAGAGACGTTCGTTCATCAAGCAAAAAGTGAAAGGTTTGCAGGGGAAACTTTTACTCTGGTTTCTCACTCTGTTTCCTAGGGCCGGTTGAAGTTCCTGCAGTTTTCACTGTAAAACCGAGTTGGAGCTAGTACCTCCCCATATATATGTATGGAGTGGAGATTGCAAGTGAAAAGAAACTTTGTGTTCCCAACAAGCTAGGTGAAGGACGGGTTTCACACACACTTATCTTTCAGAACTGAGCATGTGGAGAGACGTTCGTTCATCTAGCACAAAGGGAACGGGTTGCAGGAAAATTTTACTCTTGTTTCTCAGTCTGTTTCCCACTGCCGGTTTGAAGTTCCTGCAGTTTTCACTGAAAAACCGAGTAGGGGCTAGTACCTCCCCATATATATGTATGGAGTGGAGTTTGCAACTTAAAAGAAACTTTGTGTTCCCAACAAGTTAGGTGAAGGACGGCTTTCACACACACTTATCTCTCAGAACTGATCATGTGGAGAGACTTTCGTTCATCTAGCACAAAGGGAACGGGTTGCAGGAGAAACTTTTACTCTGGTTTCTCAGTCTGTTTCCTGTTGCCGGTTTGACGTTCTTGCTGTTATCACTGTAAAACCGAGTTGGAGCTAGTACCACCCCATATATATGTATGGAGTGGAGTTTGCAAGTGAAAAGAAACTTTGTGTTCCCAACAAGCTAGGTGAAGGACGGCTTTCACACACACTGATCTCTCAGAACTGAGCATGTGGAGAGACGTTCGTTCATCTAGCACAAAGGGAACGGGTTGCAGGAGAAACTTATACTCTGGTTTCTCAGTCTGTTTCCTACAGCCGGTTTGAAGTTCCGGCAGTTTTCACTGTAAACCGAGTTGGAGCTAGTACCTCACCATATATATGTATGGAGTGGAGTTAGCAATTGAAAAGAAACTTTGTGTTTTCAACAAGCTAGTTGTAGGTCGGCTTTAACACACAATTATCTCTCAGAACTTAGCATGTGGAGAGACATTCTTTCATCTAGCACAAAGGGAACGGTTTGCAGGAGAAACATTTACTCTGGTTTCTCAGTCTGTTTCCTATTGCCGGTTTGATGTTCCTGCAGTTTTCACTGTAAAACCGTGTTGGAGTTAGCACCTCCCCATATATATGTATGGAGTGGAGTTTGCAACTGAAAAGAAACTTTGTGTTCCCAACAAGTTAGGTGAAGGACGGCTTTCACACACACTTATCTCTCAGAACTGATCATGTGGAGAGACGTTCGTTCATCTAGCACAAAGGGAACGGGTTGCAGGAGAAACTTTTACTCTGGTTTCTCACTCTGTTTCCTGTTGCCGGTTTGAAGTTCTTGCTGTTATCACTGTAAAACCGAGTTGGAGCTAGTACCACCCCATATATATGTATGGAGTGGAGTTTGCAAGTGAAAAGAAACTTTGTGTTCCCAACAAGCTAGGTGAAGGACGGCTTTCACACTCACTGATCTCTCAGAACTGAGCATGAGGAGAGACGTTCGTTCATCTAGCACAAAGGGAACGGGTTGCAGGAGAAACTTATACTCTGGTTTCTCAGTCTGTTTCCTACAGCCGGTTTGAAGTTCCTGCAGATTTCACTGTAAAACGGTGTTGGAGCTAGTACCTCCCCATATATAAGTATGGAGTGGAGTTTGCAACTGAAAAGAAACTTTGTGTTTCCAACAAGCTAGGTGAAGGACGGCTTTCACACACACTTATCTCTCAGAACTGAGCATGTGGAGCGACGATCGTTCATCTAGCACAAAGGGAACGGGTTGCAGGAGAAACTTTTACTCTGGTTTCTCAGTTTGTTTCCTACTGCCGGTTTGAATTTCCTGCAGTTTTCAATGTAAAACCGAGTTGGAGCTTGCACCTCCCCATATATATGTATGGAGAGGAGTTTGCAACTGAAAAGAATCTTTGTGTTCCCCAGAAGCTAGGTGAAGGACGGCTTTCACACACACTTATCTCTCAGAACTGAGCATGTGGAGAGACGTTCGTTCATCTAGCACAAAGGGAACGGGTTGCAGGGAAACTTTTACTCTGGTTTCTCAGTGTGTTTCCTACTGCCGGTTTGAAGTTCCTGCAGTTTTCACTGTAAAACAGAGTTGGGGCTAGTACCTCCCCATATATATGTACGTTGTGGAGTTTGCAACTGAAAAGAAACTTTGTGTTTCCAACAAGCTAGGTGAAGGACGGCTTTCACACACACTTATCTCTCAGAACTGAGCATGTGGAGAGACGTTAGTTCATCTAGCACAAAGGGATCGGGTGGCAGGAAAAACTTTACTATGGTTTCTCAGTCTGTTTCCTAATGCCGGTTTGAAGTTCCTGCAGTTTTCACTGTAAAACCGAGTTGGAGCTAGTACTTCCCCATATATATGTATGGAGTGGAGTTTGCAAGTGAAAAGAAACTTCGTGTTCCCAAAAAGCTAGGTGAAGAACGGCTTTCACAAACACTTATCTATCAGAACTGAGAATGTGGAGAGACCTTCGTTCATCTAGAACAAAGGGAACGGGTAGCTGGAGAAACTTATACTCTGGTTTCTCAGTCTGTTTCCTACAGCCGGTTTGAAGTTCCGGCAGTTTTCACTGTAAACCGAGTTGGAGCTAGTACCTCACCATATATATGTATGGAGTGGGGTTAGCAATTGAAAAGAAACTTTGTGTTCCCAGCAAGCTAGTTGAAGGACGGCTTTCACGCACACTTATCTCTCAGAACTGTGCATGTGGAGAGACTTTCGTTCATCTAGCACAAAGGGATCGGGTTGCAGGAGAAACTTTACTATGGTTTCTCAGTCTGTTTCCTAGTGCCGGTTTGAAGTTCCTGCAGTTTTCACTGTAAAACCGAGTTGGAGCTAGTACTTCCCCATATATATGTATGGAGTGGAGTTTGCAAGTGAAAAGAAACTTCGTGTTCCCAACAAGCTAGGTGAAGAACGGCTTTCACACACACTTATCTCTCAGAACTGAGAATGTGGAGAGACCTTCGTTCATCTAGAACAAAGGGAACGGGTTGCTGGAGAACGTATTACTCTGGTTTCTCAGTCTGTTTCCTAGTGCCGGTTTGAAGTTCCTGCAGATTTCACTGTAAAACGGAGTTGGAGCTAGTACCTCCCCATATATATGTATGGAGTGGAGTTTGCAACTGAAAAGAAACTTTGTGTTTCCAGCAAGCTAGGTGAAGGACGGCTTTCACACACACTTATCTCTCAGAACTGAGCATGTGGAGCGACGATCGTTCATCTAGCACAAAGGGAACGGGTTGCAGGAGAAACTTTTACTCTGGTTTCTCAGTTTGTTTCCTACTGCCGGTTTGAATTTCCTGCAGTTTTCAATGTAAAACCGAGTTGGAGCTTGCACCTCCCCATATATATGTATGGAGTGGAGTTTGCAACTGAAAAGAATCTTTGTGTTCCCAAGAAACTAGGTGAAGGACGGCTTTCACACACACTTATCTCTCAGAACTGAGCATGTGGAGAGACGTTCGTTCATCTAGCACAAAGGGAACGGTTTGCAGGGAAACTTTTACTCTGGTTTCTCAGTCTGTTTCCTACTGCCGGTTTGAAGTTCCTGCAGTTTTCACTGTAAAACAGAGTTGGGGCTAGTACCTCCCCATATATATGTACGTTGTGGAGTTTGCAACTGAAAAGAAACTTTGTGTTTCCAACAAGCTAGGTGAAGGACGGCTTTCACACACACTTATCTCTCAGAACTGAGCATGTGGAGAGACGTTAGTTCATCTAGCACAAAGGGATCGGGTGGCAGGAGAAACTTTACTATGGTTTCTCAGTCTGTTTCCTAGTGCCGGTTTGAAGTTCCTGCAGTTTTCACTGTAAAACCGAGTTGGAGCTAGTACTTCCCCATATATATGTATGGAGTGGAGTTTGCAAGTGAAAAGAAACTTCGTGTTCCCAACAAGCTAGGTGAAGAACGGCTTTCACACACACTTATCTCTCAGAACTGAGAATGTGGAGAGACCTTCGTTCATCTAGAACAAAGGGAACGGGTAGCTGGAGAAAGTATTACTCTGGTTTCTCAGTCTGTTTCCTAGTGCCGGTTTGATGTTCCTGCAGATTTCACTGTAAAACGGAGTTGGAGCTAGTACCTCCCCATATATATGTATGGAGTGGAGTTTGCAACTGAAAAGAAACTTTGTGTTTCCAACAAGCTAGGTGAAGGACGGCTTTCACACACACTTATCTCTCAGAACTGAGCATGTGGAGCGACGTTCGTACATCTAGCAAAAAGGGAACGGGTTGCAGGAGAAATTTTTACTCTGGTTTCTCAGTTTGTTTCCTACTGCCGGTTTGAATTTCCTGCAGTTTTCAATGTAAAACCGAGTTGGAGCTTGCACCTCCCCATATATATGTATGGAGTGGAGTTTGAAACTGAAAAGAAACTTTGTGTTCCCAAGAAGCTAGATGAAGGACTGCTTTCATACACATTTATCTCTCAGAATTGAGCATGTGGAGAGACGTTCGTTCATCTAGCACAAAGGGAACGGTTTGCAGGAGAAACTTTTACTCTGGTTTCTCAGTCTGTTTCCTACTGCCGGTTTGATGTTCCTGCAGTTTTCACTGTAAAACCGAGTTGGAGCTAGTACCTCCCCATATATATGTATGGAGTGGAGTTTGCAACTGAAAAGAAATTTTGTATTCCCAACAAGCTAGGTTGAGGACGGCTTTCACACACACTTATCTCTCAGAACTGAGCATGTGGAGAGACGTTCGTTCATCTATCGCAAATGGAACGGGTTGCAGAAGAAACTTTTACTCTGGTTTGTAAGTCTGTTTCCTAGGGCCGGTTTGAAGTTCCTACCGTTTTATTGTAAAACAGAGTTGGAGCTAGTACCTACCCATATATATGTATGGAGTGGAGTTTGCAAGTGAAAAGAAACTTTGTATTCCCAATAAACTAGGTGAAGGACGGCTTTCACACACACTTATCTCTCAGAACTGATCATGTGGAGAGACGTTCGTTCATCTAGCACAAAGGGAACGGGTTGCAGGAGAAACATTTACTCTGGATTCTCAGTCTGTTTCCTACTGCCGGTTTGAAGTTCCTGCAGTTTTCACTGTAAAACCGAGTTGGAGCTAGTACCTCCGCATATATATGTATGGAATGGAGTTTGCAAGTGAAAAGAATCTTTGTGTTCCCAACAAGCTAGGTGAAGAACGGCATTCACACACACTTATCTCTCCGAACTGAGCATGTGGAGAGACGTTCGTTCATCTAGCACAATGGGAACGGGTTGCAGGAGAAACTTTTACTATGGTTTGTCAGTCTGTTTCCTAGGACCGGTTTGAAGTTCCTGCAGTTTTCACTGTAAAACCGTGTTGGAGTTAGCAACTCCCCATATATATGTATGGAGTGGAGTTTGCAACTGAAAAGAAACTTTGTGTTCCCAACAAGCTAGGTGAAGGACGGCATTCACACACAATTATCTCTCAGAACTGAGCATGTGGAGAGACGTTCGTTCATCTTGCACAAAGGGAACGGGTTGCAGGAGAAACTTTTACTGTGGTTTTTCAGTCTGTTTCCTGTTGCCGGTTTGTAGTTCCTGCAGTTTTCACTGTAAAACCGAGTTGGAGCTAGTACCTCCCCATATATATGTATGGAGTGGAGTTTGCAAATGAAAAGATACTTTGTGTTCCCAACAAGCTAGGTGAAGGACGGCTTTCACACACACTTATCTCTCAGAACTGAGCATGTGGAGAGACGTTCGTTCATCTAGCACAAAGGGAACGGGTTGCAGGAGAAACTTTTACGCTGTTTTCTCAGTCTTTTTCCTACTGCCGGTTTGATGTTCCTGCAGTTTTCACTGTAAAACCGAGTTGGAGCTCGTACCTCCCCATATATATGTATGGAGTGGAGTTTGCACCTGAAAAGAAACTTTGTGTTCCCAGCAAGCTAGTTGAAGGACGGCTTTCACGCACACTTATCTCTCAGAACTGTGCATGTGGAGAGACGTTCCTTCATCTAGCACAAAGGGATCGGGTTGCAGGAGAAACTTTACTATGGTTTCTCAGTCTGTTTCCTAGTGCCCGTTTGAAGTTCCTGCAGTTTTCACTGTAAAACAGGGTTGGAGCTAGTACTTCCCCATATATATGTATGGAGTGGAGTTTGCAAGTGAAAAGAAACTTCGTGTTCCCAACAAGCTAGGTGAAGAACGGCTTTCACACACACTTATCTCTCAGAACTGAGAACGTGGAGAGACCTTCGTTCATCTAGAACAAATGGAACGGGTTGCTGGAGAACGTATTACTCTGGTTTCTCAGTCTGTTTCCTAGTGCCGGTTTGAAGTTCCTGCAGATTTCACTGTAAAACGGAGTTGGAGCTAGTACCTCCCCATATATATGTATGGAGTGGAGTTTGCAACTGAAAAGAAACTTTGTGTTTCCAACAAGCTAGGTGAAGGACGGCTTTCACACACACTTATCTCTCAGAACTGAGCATGTGGAGCGACGTTCGTTCATCTAGCACAAAGGGAACGGATTGCAGGAGAAATTTTTACTCTGGTTTCTCAGTTTGTTTCCTACTGCCGGTTTGAATTTCCTGCAGTTTTCAATGTAAAACCGAGTTGGAGCTTGCACCTCCCCATATATATGTATGGAGTGGAGATTGAAACTGAAAAGAAACTTTGTGTTCCCAAGAAGCTAGGTGAAGGACGGCTTTCACACACACTTATCTCTCAGAACTGAGCATGTGGAGAGACGTTCGTTCATCTAGCACAAAGGGAACGGGTTGCAGGGAAACTTTTACTCTGGTTTCTCAGTGTGTTTCCTACTGCCGGTTTGAAGTTCCTGCAGTTTTCACTGTAAAACAGAGTTGGGGCTCTTACCTCCCCATATATATGTATGGTGTGGAGTTTGCAACTGAAAAGAAACTTTGTGTTTCCAACAAGCTAGGTGAAGGACGGCTTTCACACACAATTATCTCTCAGAACTGAGCATGTGGAGAGACGTTAGTTCATCTAGCACAAAGGGAACGGTTTGCAGGAGAAATTTTTACTCTGGTTTCTCAGTCTGTTTCCTACTGCCGGTTTGAAGTTCCTGCAGTTTTCACTGTAAAACAGAGTTGGGGCTCTTACCTCCCCATATATATGTATGGAGTGGAGTTTGCAACTGAAAAGAAATTTTGTATTCCCAACAAGATAGGTGAAGGACGGCTTTCACACACACTTATCTCTCAGAACTGAGCATGTGGAGAGACGTTCGTTCATCTATCGCAAATGGAACGGGTTGCAGAAGAAACTTTTACTCTGGTTTGTAAGTCTATTTCCTAGGGCCGGTTTGAAGTTCCTACCGTTTTATTGTAAAACAGAGTTGGAGCTAGTACCTACCCATATATATGTATGGAGTGGAGTTTGCAAGTGAAAAGAAACTTTGTATTCCCAATAAACTAGGTGAAGGACGGCTTTCACACACACTTATCTCTCAGAACTGAGCATGTTGAGAGACGTTCGTTCATCTAGCACAAAGTGAACGGGTTGCAGGAGAAATTTTACTCTGATTTCTCAGTCTGTATCCTGTTGCCGGTTTGAAGTTCCTGCAGTTTTCACTGTAAAACCGAGTTGGAACTAGAACCTCCCCATATATATTTATGGAGTGGTGTTTGCAAGTGAAAAGAAACTTTGTGTTCCCAACAAGCTAGGTGAAGAACGGCTTTCACACAAACTTATCTCTCAGAACTGATCATGTGGAGAGACGTTCGTTCATCTAGCACAAAGGGAACGGGTTGCATGAGAAAGTTTTACTCTGGTTTCTCAGTCTGTTTCCTAGTGCCGGTTTGAAGTTCCTGCAGTTTTCACTGTAAAACCGAGTTGGAACTAGAACCTCCCCATATATATTTATGGAGTGGTGTTTGCAAGTGAAAAGAATCTTTGTGTTCCCAAGAAGCTAGGTGAAGAACGGCATTCACACACACTTATCTCTCCGAACTGAGCATGTGGAGAGACGTTCTTTCATCTAGCACAAAGGGAACGGGTTGCAGGAGAAACTTTTACTATGGTTTGTCAGTCTGTTTCCTAGGACCGGTTTGAAGTTCCTGCAGTTTTCACTCTAAAACCGTTTTGGAGTTAGCAACTCCCCATATATATGTATGGAGTGGAGTTTGCAACTGAAAAGAAACTTTGTGTTCCCAACAAGCTAGGTGAAGGACGGCATTCACACACACTTATTTCTCAGAACTGAGCATGTGGAGAGACGTTCGTTCATCTAGCACAAAGGGAACGGGTAGCAGGAGAAACTTTTAATATGGTTTCTCAGTCTGTTTCCTACTGCCGGGTTGAAGTTCCTGCAGTTTTCTCTGTAAAACCGAGTTGGAGCTAGTACCTCCCTATATATAAGTATGGAGTGGAGTTTCAACTGAAAAGAAACTTTGTGTTCCCAAGAAGCTAGATGAAGGACGGCTTTCACACACACTTATCTCTCAGAACTGAGCATATGGAGAGACGTTCGTTCATCTAGCACAAAGGGTACGGGTTGCAGGAGAAACTTTTACTCTGGTTTCTCAGTCTGTTTCCTGTTGCTGGTTTGAAGTTCCTGCAGTTTTCACTGTAAAACCGTGTTGGAGCTTGTACTTCCCCTAATATATTTATGGAGTGGAGTTTGCAAGTGAAAAAAAACTTTGTGTTCCCAACAAGCTAGGTGAAGTACGGCTTTCACACACACTTATCTCTCAGAACTGAGCATGTGGAGAGACGTTCGTTCATCTAGCACAAATGGAACGGGTTGCAGGAGAAACTTTTACTGTGGTTGCTCAGTCTGTTTCCTAGTGCCGGTTTGATGTTCCTGCAGTTTTCACAGTAAAACCGAGCTGCAGCTCGTACCTCCCCATATATATGTATGGAGTGGTGTTTGCAACTGAAAAGAAACTTTGTGTTCACAACAAGCTACGTGAAGGACGGCTTTCACACACACTTATCTCTCAGAACTGAGCATGTGGAGAGACGTTCGTTCATCTAGCACAAACGGAACGGATTCCAGGAGAAACTATTCCTCTGGTTTCTCAGTATGTTTCCTAGTGCCGGTTTGAATTTCCTCCAGTTTTCACTGTAAAAACGATTTGGATCTGGTACCTCCCCATATATATGTATGGAGTGGAGTTTGCAAGTGAAAAGAAACTTTGTGTTCCCAACAAGCTAGGTGAAGGACGGCTTTCACACACACTTATCTCTCAGAACTGAGCATGTGGAGAGACGTTCGTTCATCTAGCACAAATGGAACGGGTTGCAGGTGAAACTTTTACTCTGGTTTCTCAGTCTGTTTCCTACTGCCGGTTTGAAGTTCCTGCAGTTTTCACTGTAAAACCGAGTTGGAGCTAGTACCTCCCCATATATATATATGGAGTGGAGATTGCAACTGAAAAGAAACTTTGTGATCCCAACAAGCTAGGTGAAGAACGGCTTTCACACACACTTATCTCTCAGAACTGAGCATGTGGAGAGACGTTCGTTCATCTAGCACAAAGGGAAAGGGTTTCAGGAGAAATTTTACTCTGGTTTTTCAGTTTGTTTCCTACTGCCGGTTTGAATTTCCTGCAGTTTTCAATATAAAACCGAGTTGGAGCTTGTACCTCCCCATATATATGTATGGAGTGGAGTTTGCAACTGAAAAGAAACTTTGTGTTTCCAACAAGCTAGGTGAAGGACGGCTTTCACACACACTTATCTCTCAGAACTGAGCATGTGCAGAGACGTTCGTTCATCTAGCACAAAGGGAACGGGTTGCAGGGTAATATTTTATTCTGGTTTTTCAGTCTGTTTCCTAGGACCGGTTGAAGTCCCTGCAGTTTCACTGTAAAACCGAGTTGGAGCTAGCACCTCCCCATATATATGTATGGATTGGAGTTTGCAACTGAAAAGAAATTTTGTGTTCCCAACAAGCTAGGTGAAGGACGGATTTCACACTCACTTATCTCTCAGAACTGAGCATGTGGAGAAACGTTCGTTCATCTAGCACAAAGGGAACGGGTTGCAGGAGAAACTTTTACTCTGGTTTCTCAGTCTGTTTCCTACAGCCGGTTTGAAGTTCCAGCAGTTTTCACTGTAAAACCGAGTTGGAGCTTGTATCTCGCCATATATATGTATGGAGTGGAGTTTGCAACTGAAAAGAAACTTTGTGTTCCCAACAAGCTAGGTGAAGCAAGGCTTTCACACACACTTATCTCTCAGAACTGAGCATGTGGTGAGAAGTTCGTTCATCCAGCACAAAGGGAACGGTTTGCAGGAGAAACTTTTACTCTGGTTTCTCAGTCTGTTTCCTACTGCCGGTTTGATGTTCCTGCAGTTTTCACTGTAAAACCGAGTTGGAGCTAGTACCTCCCCATATATATGTATGGAGTGGAGTTTGCAACTGAAACGAAATTTTGTATTCCCAACAAGCTAGGTGAAGGACGGCTTTCACACACACTTATCTCTCAGAACTGAGCATGTGGAGAGACTTTCGTTCATCTAGCACAAAGGGAACGGGTTGCAGGAGAAACTATTACTCTGGTTTTTCAGTCTGTTTCCTAGGGCCGGTTTGAAGTTCCTACAGTTTTCACTGTAAAACATAGTTGGAGCTAGTACCTCCCCATATATATGTATGGAGTGGAGTTTGCAAGTGAAAAGAAACTTTTTGTTCCCAACAAGCTAGGTGAAGGACGGCATTCACACACACTTATCTCTCAGAACTGAGCATGTGGAGAGACGTTCGTTCATCTAGCACAAAAGGAACGGGTTGCAGGATAATCTTTTATTCTGGTTTTTCCGTCTGTTTCCTAGGACCGGTTGAAGTCCCTGCAGTTTCACTGTAAAACCGAGTTGGAGCTAGCACCTGCCCATATATATGTATGGAGTGGAGTTTGCAACTGAAAAGAAATTTTGTGTTCCCAACAAGCTAGGTGAAGGACGGCTTTCACACACACTTATCTCTCAGAACTGAGCATGTGGAGACACCTTCGTTCATCTAGCACAAAGGGAACGGGTTGAAGGAGAAACTTTTACTCTGGTTTCTCAGTCTGTTTCTTACTGTCGATTTGAAGATCCTATAGTTTTGACTGTAAAACCGAGTTGGAGCTAGTACCTCTCCATATATATGTATGGAGTGGAGATTGCAACTGAAAAGGACCTTTTGTTCCAAACAAGCTATGTGAAGGTCGGCTTTCACACACACTTATTTCTCAGAACTGAGCATATGGAGATAATTTCGTACATCTAGCACAAAGGGAATGGGTTGCTGGAGAAACTGTTACTCTGGTTTCTATGTCTGTTCCCTAGTGCCGGTTTGAAGTTCCATCAGTTTTCACTGTAAAACCGATTTGCAGCTAGTACCTCCCCATATATATGTATGGAGTGAAATTAGAAACTGAAAAGAAACTTTGTGTTCCCTACAAGCTAGGTGAAGGACGGCTTTCACACACACTTTTCTCTCAGAACTGAGCATGTGGAGAGACGTTCTTCATCTAACACAAAAGGAACGGGTTTGAGGAGAAAATTTTACTCTGATTTCTCAGTCTTTTTCCTAGTGGCGGTTTGAAGTTCCTGCAGTTTTCACTGTAAAATAAATTTGGAGCTTGTACCTCCTCATATATATGTATAGAGTGGAGTTTGCAACTGAAAAGAATCTTTTTGTTCCCAACAAGCTAGTTGAAGGACGGCTTTCACACACTTATCTCTCAGAACAGAGCATTTGGAGAGACGTTCATTCATCTAGCACAAAGGGAACTGGTTGCTGCTGGAACTTTTACCTGGTTTCTAAGTCTGTTTCCTAGTGCCGGTTTGAAGTTCCTACAGTTTTCACTGTAAAACAGAATTGGAGCTACTACCTCCCCATATATATGTATGGAGTGAAATTTGAAACTGAAAAGAAACTTTGTGTTCCCAACAAGCTAGTTGAAGGATGGCTTTCACACACACTTATATCTCAGAACTGAGCATGTGGAGAGACGTTCCTTCATCTAGCACAAAGGGAATCGGTTGCAGGAGAAACTTATACTCTGGTTTCTCAGTCTATTTCCTAGTGCCGGTTTGAATTTCCTGCAGTTTTCACTGTAAAACAGAGTTGGAGTTAGTACCTCCACATATATATGTATGGATTGTAGTTAGCAACTTAAAAGAAACATTGTGTTCCCAACAAGCTAGGTGAAGGACGGCTTTCACACTCAGTTATCTCTGAGAACTGAGCATGTGGAGAGACTTTCGTTCATCTAGAATAAAGAGAACGGGTTGCCGGAGAAACATTTACTCTGGATTCTCAGTCTGTTCCCAAGTGCCGGTTTGATGTTCCTTCAGTTTTCACTGTAAAACCGATTTGCAGCTAGTATCTCCCCATATATATGTAAGGAGTGGAGTTTGCTACTGAAAAGAACTTTGTGTTCAAAACAAGCTAGGTGAAGGACGGCTTTCACACTCACTTATCTCTCAGAACTGAGCATGTGGAGAGACATTTTTTCATCTAGCACAAAGGCAACTTGTTGCAGGAAAAACTTTTACTCTTGTTTCTCAGTCTGTTTCCTAGTGCCGGTTTGAAGTTCCTGCAGCTTTCACAGTTAAACCGAGTTGGAGCTAATAACACCCCATATATATGTATGGAGTGGTGTTTCCACCTGAAAAGAAATTTTGGGTTCCCAACAAGCTAGGTGAAGGACGGCTTTCACACACACTTATCTCTCATAACTGAGCATGTGGAGAGACGTTCGTTTATCTAGCACAAAAGGAACGGTTTGCAGGAGAAATTTTTACTCTGGTTTCTCAGACCTTTTCCTAGTTCCGGTATGAAGTTCCCGCTTTTTTTACTGTTAAAACGAGTTGGAGCTAGTACCTCCCCATATATATGTATGGAGTGGAGTTTGCACCTGAAAAGATACTTTCTGTTCCCTACAAGCTAGGTGAAATACGGCTTTCACACACACTTTTCTCTCAGAACTAAGCATGTGGAGAGACGTTCGTTCATCTAGCACCAAGGGAACGGGTTGCAGGAGAAACTTTTACTCTGGTTTCTCTGTCTGTTTTCTAGTGCCGGTTTGAAGTTCCTGCAGTTTTCACTGTAAAACAGAGTTGGAGCTAGTACCTCCCCATATATATGTATAGAGTGGAGTTTCCAACTGAAAAGAAACTTTGTGTTCAAAACAAGCTAGGTGAAGGACGGCTTTCACACACACTTATCTCTGAACTGAGCATGTGGAGAGACGTTCGTTCATCTAGCACAAAGGGAACGTGTTGCAGGAGAAACTTTTACTCTGGTTTCTCAGTCTTTTTCCTAGTGCCGTTTTGAAGTTCCTGCAGTTTTCACTTTAAACCCGAATTGGAGTTAGTACCTCCCCATATATATGTATGGAGTGGAGTTTGCACTTGAAAAGTTACTTTCTGTTCCCTACAAGCTAGGTGAAAGACGACTTTCACACACACTTATCTCTCAGAACTGAGCATGTGCAGAGACGTTCGTTCATCTAGCACAAAGGAAACGGGTTGCAGGAGAAACTTTTACTTGATTTGTCAGTCAGTTTTCTTGTTCCGGTTTGAAGTTCCTGCAGTTTTCACTGTAAAATCGAGTTGGACCTTGTACCTCCCCATATATATGTATGGAGTGGAGTTTGCAACTGAAAAGAAACTTTGTGTTCCCTACAAGCTTGTTGAATAACGGCTTTCAAACACACTTATCTCTCAGAACTTAGCATGTGGAGAGACTTTCGTTCATCAAGCACTATGGGAAGAGGATGCAGGAGAAACAATTACTCTGGTTTCTCAGTCTGTTTCCTAGTGCCGGTTTGAAGTTCCTGCAGTTTTCACTGTTAAACCGATTTGGAACTAGAACCGCCACATATATATGTATGGAGTGGATTTTGCTACTGAAAATAAACTTTGTGTTCCCAACAAGCTAGTTGAAGCACAGCTTTCAGAAACACTTATTTCTCAGAACTGAGCATGTGGAGATACATTCGTTCATCTAGCACAAACTTACCAGTTTGTAGGAGAATCTTTTACTCTGTTTCCTCAGTCTGTTTCCTAGTGCCGGTTTGAATTCCTGCAGATTTCTCTGTAAAACCGAGTTGGAGCTAGTACCACCTCATATATATGTTTGGAGGGGAGTTTGCAACTGAAAATAAACTTTGTGTTCCCTTCAAGATAATTGAAGGACGGCTTTCACACACACTTATATCTCAGAACTGAGCATGTGGAGAGACGTTCTTTCATCTAGCACAAAGGGACCCGGTTGCAGGAGTAACTTTTACTGTGGTTTCTCAGTCTGTTTCCTAGTGCCGGGTAGAAGTACTTGCAGTTTTCACTGTAAAACCGCGTTGGAGCTTGTATCTCCCCATATATATGTATGGAGTGGAGTTTGCAACTGAAAAGAAACTTTGTGTTCCGAACAAGTTATTTGAAGGACGGCTTTCACACACTTATCTCTCAGAACAGAGCATTTGGGGAGACGTTCATTGATCTAGCACAAAGGGAACGGGTTGCTGGTGGAACTTTTCTCTGGTTTCTAAGTCTATTTCCTAGTGCCGGTTTGAAAATCCTGCAGGTTTCACTGTAAAACCGAATTGGAGATAGTACCTCCCCATATATATGTATGGATTGTAGTTAGCAACTTAAAAGAAACATTGTGTTCCCAACAAGCTAGGTGAAGTGCGGCTTTCACACTCAGTTATCTCTGGGAATTGAGCATGTGGAGAGACTTTCGTTCATCTAGAATAAAGGAAACGGTTTGCCGGAGAAACTTTTACTCTGGATTCTCAGTCTGTTCCCTAGTGCCGGTTTGATGTTCCTTCAGTTTTCACTGTAAAACCGATTTGCAGCTAGTACCTCCCCATATATATGTATGGAGTGGAGTTTGCAACTGAAAAGTAACTTTGTGTTCAAAACAAGCTAGGTGAAGGACGGCTTTCACACTCACTTATCTCTCAGAACTGAGCATGTGGAGAGACATTTGTTCATCTAGCACAAATGGAACTTGTTGCAGGAAAAACTTTTACTCTAGTTTCTCAGTCTGTTTCCTAGTGCCGATTTGTTGGTCCTGCAGTTTTCACAGTTAAACCGAGTTGGTGCTAATAACACCCCTTATATATGTATGGAGAGGAGTTTCCACCTGAAAAGAAATTTTGGGTTCCCAACATGCTAGGTGAAGGACGGCTTTCACACACACTTATCTCTCAGAACTGAGCATGTGGAGAGACGTTCGTTTATCTAGCACAAAAGGAATGGTTTGCAGGAGAAATTTTTACTGTGGTTTCTCAGACTTTTTCCTAGTTCCGGTTTGAATTTCCTGCATTTTTCACAGCTAAAACGAGTTGGAGCTAGTACCTCCCAATGTATATTTATGGAGTGGTGTTGGCAACTTAAAAGAGACTTTGTGTTCCCAACATGCTAGGAGAAGGAAGGCTTTAAAACACACTTATCTCTCAGAACTGAGCATGTGGAGAGACGTTCGTTCATCTATCACCAAGGGAAGGGGTTGCTGGAGAAACTTTTACTCTGGTTTCTCAGTCTGTTTCGTAGTGCCGGTTTGAAGTTCTTGCAGTTTTCACTGTAAAATCGATTTGGAGCTAGTAGTTCCCCATATATATGTATGGAGTGGAGTTTGAAACTGAAAAGAAACTTTGTGTTCCCAACAAGCTAGGTGAAGGACGGCTTTCACACTCAGTTATCTCTGAGAATTGAGCATGTGGAGAGACTTTCGTTCATTTAGCACAAAGGGAAATTTTTGCAGGGGAAACTATTACTCTGGTTTCTCAGACTGTTTCCTAGTGCCTGTTTGACGTTCCTGCAGTTTTCCCTGTTAAAAAGAGTTGGAGCTAGTACCTCCCCATATATATGTATGGAGTGGAATTTTCATCTGAAAGTAAACGTTCTGTTCCCAACAAGTTAGGTGAAGGACGGCTTTCACACACATTATCTATCTGAACTGAGCATATGGAGAGACGTTCGTTTATATAGCACAAAAGGAACGGGTATCAATACTAACTTTTACTCTGGTTTCTCAGTCTGTTTCCTAGTGTCGGTTTGAAGTTCCTGCAGTTTTCACTGTAAAACCGAGTTGGAGCTAGTACCTCCCCATATATATGTATGGAGTGGAGATTGCAACTGAAAAGAAACTTTGTGTTCCAAACAAGCTAGGTGAAGAACGGCTTTCACACACACTTATCTCTCAGAACTGAGCATATGGAGATAAGTTCGTTCATCTAGCACAATGGGAATGGGTTGCAGGAAAAACCTTTACCCTGGTTTCTCAGTCTATTTCCTAGAGGCGATTAGATGGTCCTGCAGTTTTCACAGTTAATACGAGTTGGAGCTAGTACCTCCCCATATATATGTACGGTGTGGAGTTTGCAACTGAAAAGAAACTTTGTGTTCCCAACAAGCTAGGTTAAGGACGGATTTCACACTCACTTATCTCTCCGAAATGAGCATGTGCAGAGACGTTCGTTCATCTAGCACAAAGGGAACGGGTTGCAGGATAAACTTTTACCCTGGTTTCTCAGTCTGTTTCCTAGTGCCGGTTTGATGTTCCTGCAGTTTTCACTGTTAAACCGAGTTGGAGGTAGTACCTCGCCATATATATTTATGGACTGGAATTTTCATCTGAAAGGAAACCTTCTGTTCCCAACAAACTAGGTGAAGGACGGCTTTCACACACTCTTATCTCTCAGAACTGAGCATGTTGAGAGACATTCGTTCATCAAGCACAAAGGGAACTTGTTGCAGTGGAAACATTTACTCAGGTTTCTCCGTCTGTTTCCTTGTGCCGGTTTGAAGTTCCTGCATTTTTCTCTGTAAACCGAGTTGGAGCTTGTACGTACCCATATATATGTATGGATTGGAGTTTCCAACGGAAAAGAAGCTTTGTATTCCCAACAAGCTAGGTGACGGTCGGCTTTCACACACACTTATCTCTCAGAACTGAGCATGTTGAGAGACGTTCTTTTATCGAGCACAAAAGGAACGGATTGCAGGATAAACTTTTTCTCTTGTTTCTCAGTCTTTTTCGTAGTGCCGGTTTGAAGTTCCTGCAGTTTTCACTGTTAAACCGAGTTGGAGCTAGTACCTCCCCATATATATGTATGGAGTGGAATTTTCATCTGAAAGAAAACGTTCTGTTCCCAACAAGCTAGGTGAAGGACGGCTTTCACACACACTTATCTCTCTAAACTGAGCATATGGAGAGACGTTCGTTTATCTAGCACAAATGGAACGGGTATCAGGACTAACTTTTACTCTGGTTTCTCAGTCTGTTTCCTAGTTTCGGTTTGCAGTTCCTGCAGTTTTCACAGTAAAACCGAGTTGGAGCTAGTAACTCCCATATATATGTATGGAGTGGAGTTTGCAACTGAAAAGAAACTTTGTGTTCCCTACAAACTATGTGAAGGACGGCTTTCACACACACTTATATCTCAGAACTTAGCATGTAGAGAGACGTTCGTTCATCTAGCACAAAAGAAAAGGGTTGCAGGAAAAATTTTACTGTGGTTTCTCAGTCTGTTTCCTAGTGCCGGTTTGACGTTCCTGCAGTTTTCACTGTAAAACCGAGTTGGAGCTAGTACCTCCCTATATATATGTATGGAGTGGAATTTTCATCTGAAAGGAAACGTTCTATTTCCAACAAACTAGGGGAAGGACGGCTTTCACACACACTTATCTCTCAGAACTGAGCATGTGGAGAGACGTTCGTTCATCTAGCAAAAAGGGAACGGTTTCCAGGAGAAACTCTTACTCTGGTTCCTAAGTCTGTTTCCTAGTGCCGGTTTGAAAGTCCTGCAGTTTTCACTGTAAAAGAGATTTGGAGCTAGTACCACCCCATATATATTTATGGAGTGGAGTTTGTAACTGAAAAGAAACTTTGTTTTCCCAACAAGCTGGCTGAAGGACGGCTTTCACACACTTAATCTCAGAACTGAGCATGTGGAGAGACGTTCGTTCATCTAGCACAAAAGGAACGGGTTGCAGTGGAAACTTTTACTCTGGTTTCTCTGTCTGTTTCCAAGTGCCGGTTTGAAGTTCCTGCATTTTTCACTGTAAAACCAAGTTGGATATAGTACGTCCCCATATATATGTATGGAATTGGAGTTTGCACCTGACAGGAAACGTTCTGTTCCCTACAACCTAGGTGAAGGACGGCTTTCAAACACAATTATGTCTCTGAACTGAGCATATAGAGAGACGTTCGTTCATCTAGCAAAAAAGGAAAGGGTTGCAGGAGAAACAATTACTCTAATTTCTCAGTTTGTTTCCTAGTGCTGGTTTGCAGTTCCTGCAGTTTTCACTGTAAATCCAAGTTGGAACTATTACCTCCCCATATATATGTATGGAGTGTACTTTGCAACTGAAATGAAAAATTGTGTTCCCAACAAGCTAGGTGAAGGACGCTTTCACACACTTAACTCTCAGAACTGAGCATGTGGAGAGACGTTCGTTCATCTAGCACAAAGGAAACGGGTTGCCAGATAAACATTTACTCTAGTTTCTCAGTCTATTTCCTAGTGCCATTATGAAGTTCCTGCAGATTTCACTGTAAAACCGAGTTGGAGCTAGTACCTCCCCATATATATGTATGAAGTGGAGTTTGCAACTGAAAAGAAACTTTGTGTTCCCAACAAGCTAGCTGAAGGACGGCTTTCACACACTTAATTCTCAGAAATATGCATATGGAGAGACGTCCGTTCATCTAGCACCAAGGGAACGGGTTGCAGGAGAAACTTTTACTCTGGTTCCTCAGTCGGTTTCCTAGTGCCGGTTTGAAAGTCCAACAGTTTTGAATGTAAAATAGAGTTGGAGCTAGTACCACCCCATATATATGTATGGAGTGGAGTTTATAACTGAAAAGAAAATTTGTGTTCCCAACAAGCTGGCTGAAGGACGGCTTTCACACACTTAACTCTCAGAACTGAGCATGTGGAGAGACGTTCGTTCATCTAGCACAAAAGGAACGGGTTGCAGGAGAAACTTTTACTCTGGTTTCTCAGTCTGTTTCCTAGTGCCGGATTGACGTTCCTGCAGTTTTCACCGTTAAACAGAATTGGACCTAGTACCTCCCCATATATATATATGGAGTGGAGTTTGCACCTGAAAGGATACGTTCTGTTCCCTACAAAATATGAGAAGTACGGCTTTCACACACACTTAATATTCTGAACTGAATATAGAGAGAAGTTCGTTCATCTAGCACAAAAGGAACGGGTTGCAGGAGAAGATTTTATTCTGGACTTTCAGTCTGTTTCCTAGTGCAGGTTTGAAGTTCCTGCAGTTTTCATTGTAAACCAGAGTTGGAGCTAGTACCTCCCATATATATGTATGGAGTGGAGTTTGAAACTGAAAGAAACTTTGTGTTCCCAACAAGCTAGTTGAAGACGGCATTCACACACACTTATCTCTCAGAACTGAGCATGTGGGGAGACGTTCGTTCATGTAGCACAAAAGGAACGTGTTGCAGGAGAAACTTTTACTCTGGTTTCTCAGTCTGTTTCCTAGTGCCGGTTTGACGTTCCTGCAGTTTTCACTATTAAACCGATTTGGAGCTAGTACCTCCCCATATATATGTATGGAGTGGAATTTTCATCTGAAAGTAAACGTACTTTTCCCAACAGGCTAGGTGAAGGACTGCTTTCACACACACTTATCTCTCAGAACTGAGCATGTGGAGAGACGTTCGTTCATTCAGCACCAAGGGAACGGGTTGCAGGGAAAACTTTTACTCTGGTTTCTCCGTCTGTTTTCTAGTGCCGGTTTGAAGTTCCTGCACTTTTCACTGTAAAACAGAGTTGGAGTTAGTACCTCCCCATATATATGTACGGAGCGGAGTTTACAACTGAAAAGATACTTTCTGTTCCCTACAAGCTAGGTGAAGGAAGGCTTTAACACACACTTATCTCTCAGAAATGAGCATGTGGAGAGACGTTCGTTCATCTAGCACCAAGGGATCGGGTTGCAGGGGAAACTTCTTCTATGGTTTCTCCGTCTGTTTCCTAGTGCCGTTTTGAAGTTAATGCAGTTTTCACTGTAAATCCGAGTTGGAGTTTGTACCTACCCATATATATGTATGGAGTGGTGTTTGCACATGGAAAAATACTTTCTGTTCCCTACAAGCTAGGTGAAATACGGCTTTCAAACACACTTTTCTCTCAGAACTGAGCATGTGGAGAGACGTTCGTTCATTTAGCACAAATGGAATGGGTTGCAGGAGAAACTTTTACTCTGGTTTCTCAGTCTCTTCGTAGTGCCGTTTTGAAGTTCTTGCAGTTTTCACTGTAAAACCGAGTTGGAGCTAGTACTTCCCCATATATATGTATGGAGTGGAATTTGCAACTGAAAAGAAACTTTGTGTTCCCAACAATCTAGGTGAAGGACGGCTTTCACCCTCACTTATCTCTCAGAACTGAGCATGTGGAGAGACGTTCGTTCATCTAGCACAAATGGAATGGGTTGCAGGAGAAACTTTTACTCTGGTTTCTCAGTCTGTTTCCTAGTGCCGGTTTGACGTTCCTGCAGTTTTCACTGTTAAACCGAGTTGGAGCTAGTACCTCCCCATATATATGTACGGAGTGGAATTTTCATCTGAAAGTAAACGTTCTGTTCCCAACAGGCTAGGTGAAGGACTGCATTCACACACACTTATCTCTCTGAACTGAGTATATGGAGAGACGTTCGTTCATCTAGCACAAAGGAAACGGGTTGCCGGAGAAACTTTTACTCTGGTTTCTCAGTCTGTTTCCTAGTGTCGGTTAGAAGTACTTGCAGTTTTCACTGTAAAACCGCGTTGGAGCTAGTACCTCCCCATATATATGTATGGAGTGGATTTTGCCACGGAAAAGAATCTTTTTGTTCCCAACAATCTAGTTGAAGGACAGCTTTTACACTATTATCTCTCAGAACAGTGCATTTGGAGAGACGTTCATTCATCTAGCACAAAGGGAACGGGTTGCTGGTGGAACTTTTCTCTGGTTTCTTAGTCTGTTTCCTAGTGCCGGTTTGAAGTTCCTGCAGTTTTCACTGTAAAACAGATTTGGAGCTACTACCTCCCCATATATATGTATGGAGTGAAGTTTGCAACTGAAAAGAAACTTTGTGTTCCCAACAAGCTAGTTGAAGGATGGCTTTCACACACACTTCTATCTGAGAACTGAGCATGTGGAGAGACTTTCCTTCATCTAGCACAAAGGGAATCGGTATCAGGAGAAACTTTTACTCTGATTTCTCAGTCTCTTCCCTAGTGCTGGTTTGAAGTTCCTGCAGTTTTCACTTTAAAACCGATTTGCAGCTACTACCTCCCCATATATATGTATGGAGTGGAGTTTCCACCTGAAAAGAAATTTTGGGTTCCCAACAAGCTAGGTGAAGGACGGCTTTCACACACACTTATCTCTCAGAACTGAGCATGTGGAGAGACGTTCGTTTATCTAGCAAAAAATTAACGGTTTGCAGGAGAAATTTTAAATCTGGTTTCTCAGACGTTTTCCTAGTTCCGGTTTGAAGTTCCTGCATTTTTCACTGTTAAAACGAGTTGGAGCTAGTACTTCCCCATGTATATGTATGGAGTGGAGTTTGCAACTGAAAAGAAACTTTGTGTTCCCAACAGGCTAGGAGAAGGAAGGCTTTAAAACACAATTATCTCTCAGAACTGAGCATGTGGAGAGATCTTCGTTCATCTATCAGCAAGGGAACGGGTTGCAGGAGAAACTTTTACTCTGGTTTCTCAGTCTGTTTCGTAGTGCCGTTTTGAAGTTCTTGCAGTTTTCACTGTAAAACCGAGTTGGAGCTAGTACTTCCCCATATATATGTATGGAGTGGATTTTGCAACTGAAAAGAAACTTTGTGTTCCCTTCAAGACAGATGAAGGACGTCTTTCACACACATTTATCTCTCAGAACTGAGCATGTGGAGAGACATTCGTTTATCTAGCACAAACTTATCAGGCTGCAGGATAATATTTTACTCTGTTTCCTCAGTCTGTTTCCTAGTGCCGGTTTCAAGTTCCTGCAGATTTCTCTGTAAAACCGAGTTGGAGCTAGTACCTCCCCATATAAATGTATGGAGTGGAGTTTGCCATGGAAAAGAATCTTTTTGTTCCCAACAATCTAGTTGAAGGACAGCTTTCACACACTTATCTCTCAGAACAGTGCATTTGGAGAGACGTTCATTCATCTAGCACAAAGGGAACGGGTTGCTGGTGGAACTTTTCTCTGGTTTCTAAGTCTGTTTCCTAGTGCCGGTTTGAAGTTCCTGCAATTTTCACTGTAAAACAGATTTGGAGCTACTACCGCCCCATATATATGTATGCAGTGAAGTTTGCAACTGAAAAGAAACTTTGTGTTCCCAACAAGCTAGTTGAAGGATGGCTTTCACACACAGTTCTATCTCAGAACTGAGCATGTGGAGAGATATTCCTTCATCTAGCACAAAGGGAATCGGTTGCAGGGGAAACTTTTACTCTGATTTCTCAGTCTGTTCCCTAGTGCCGGTTTGAAGTTCCTGCAGTTTTCACTGTAAAACCGATTTGCAGCTAGTACTTCCCCATATATATGTATGGAATGGAGTTTGCTACTGAAAAGAAACTTTGTGTTCAAAACAAGCTAGGTGAAGGGCTGCTTTCACACTCACTTATCTCTCAGAACTGAGCATGTGGAGAGACATTTGTTCATCTAGCACAAAGGGAACTGGTTGCAGGAAAAACTTTTACTCTGGTTTCTCAGTCTGTTTCCTAGTGCCGGTTTGATGGTCCTGCATCTTTCACAGTTAAACCGAGTTGGAGCTAATAACACCCCATATATATGTATGGAGTGGAGTTTCCACCTGAAAAGAAATTTTGGGTTCCCAACAAGCTAGGTGAAGGACAGCTTTCACACACACTTATCCCTCAGAACTGAACATGAGGAGAGACGTTCGTTTATCTAGCACAAAAGGAACGGTTTGCAGGAGAAATTTTTACTCTGGTTTCTCAGACGTTTTCCTAGTTCCGGTTTGAAGTTCCTGCATTTTTCACTGTTAAAGCGAGTTGGAGCTAGTACCTCCCCATGTATATGTATGGAGAGGAGTTTGCAACTGAAAAGAAACTTTGTGTTCCCAACAATCTAGGAGAAGGAAGGCTTTAAAACACACTTATCTCTCAGAACTGAGCATGTGGAGAGATCTTCGTTCATATATCAGCAAGGGAACGGTTTGCTGGAGAAACTTTTACTGTGGTTTCTCAGTCTGTTTCGTAGTGCCGTATTGAAGTTCTTGCAGTTTTCACTGTAAAACCGAGTTGGAGCTAGTACTTCCCCATATATATGTATGGAGTTGAGTTTGCAATTGAAAAGAAACTTTGTTTTCCCAACAAGATAGTTGAAGGACGTCTTTCACACACATTTATCTCTCAGAACTCAGCATGTGGAGAGACATTCGTTTATCTAGCACAAACTTATCAGGTTGCAGGATAATGTTTTACTCTGTTTCCTCAATCTGTTTCCTAGTGCCGGTATGAAGTTCCTGCAGATTTCCCTGTAAAACCGAGTTGGAGCTAGTACCACCTCATATATAGGTATGGAGTGGAGTTTGCAACTGAAAAGAAACTTTGTGTTCCCTTCAAGATAGGTGAAGGACGGCTTTCACACACACTTATCTCTCAGAACTTAGCATGTGGAGAGACGTTCTTTCATCTAGCACAAAGGGACCGGGTTGCAGGAGTAACTTTTACAGTGGATTCTCAGTCTGTTTCCTAGTGCTGGTTTGAAGTACTTGCAGTTTTCACTGTAAAACAGCGTTGGAGCTAGTACCTCCCCATATATATGTATGGAGTGGAGTTTGCAACTGAAAAGAATCTTTTTGTTCCGCACAAGCAAGTTGAAGGACGGCTTTCACACAATGATCTCTCAGAACAGAGCATTTGGAGAGACGTTCATTCACTTAGCACAAAGGGAACGGGTTGCTGGTGGTACTTTTAATCTGGTTTCTCAGTCTGTTTCCTAGTGCCGGTTTGAAGTTCCTGCAGTTTTCATTGTAAAACCGAGTTGGAGCTAGTACCACCCCTTATATATGTATGGATTGGAGTTTGCAAATGAAAAGAAACTTTGTGTTCCCAACAATCTAGGTGAAGGACGGCTTTCACCCTCACTTATCTCTCAGAACTGAGCATGTGGAGAGACTTTCGTTCATCTAGCACAAAGGGAACTTGTTGCAGGAGAAACTTTTACTCTGGTTTCTCAGTCTGATTCCTAGTGCCGGTTTGAAGTTCCTGCAGTTTTCTCTGTAAAACCGAGTTGGAGCAAGTAACTCCCAATATATATGTACGGAGTGGAGTTTGCAACTGAAAAGATACTTTCTATTCCCTACAAGCTAGGTGAAGGAAGGCTTTAACACACACTTTTCTCTCAGAAATGAGCATGTGGAGAGACGTTCGTTCATCTAGCACAAAGGGAACTTGTTGCAGGAGAAACTTTTACTCTGGTTTCTCAGTCTGTTTCCTAGTGCCGGTTGGAAGTTCCTGCAGTTTTCTATGTAAAACCGAGTTGGAGCTAGTAACTCCCAATTTATATGTATGGAGTGGAGTTTGCAAATGAAAGGAAACGTTCTGTTCCCAACAGGCTAGGTGAAGGACTGCTTTCACACACACTTATCTCTCTGAACTGAGTATATGGAGAGACGTTCGTTCATCTAGCACAAAAGAAACGGTTATCAGGAGTAACTTTTACTCTGGTTTCTCAGTCTGTTTCCTAGTGTCGGTTTGAAGTTCCTGCAGTTTTCACTGTAAAACAGAGTTGGAGCTTGTACCTCCCATTTATATGTATGGAGTGGAGTTTGCAACTGAAACGAAACATTGTGTTCCCTATAGCGAGGTGAAGGACGGCTTTCACACACACTTATCTTTCAGAACTGAGCATGTGGAGAGACGTTCGTTCATTTAGCACCAAGGGAACGGGTTGCTGGGAAACTTTTACTCTGGTTTCTCAGTCTCTTTCGTAGTGCCGTTTTGAAGTTCTTGCAGTTTTCACTGTAAAACCGAGTTGGAGCTAGTACTTCCCCATATATATGTATGGAATGGAATTTGCAACTGAAAAGAAACTTTGTGTTCCCAACAATCTAGGTGAAGGAAGGCTTTCACCCTCACTTATCTCTTAGAACTGAGCATGTGGAGAGACTTTTGTTCATCTAGCACAAAGGGAACTTGTTGCAGGAGAAACTTTTACTCTGGTTTCTCAGTCTGTTTCCTAGTGCCGGTTTGAATTTCCTGCAGTTTTCTCTGTAAAAACGAGTTGGAGCTAGTAACTCCCAATTTATATGTATGGAGTGGAGTTTGCAAATGAAAGGAAACGTTCTGTTCCCAACAGGCTAGGTGAAGGACTGCTTTCACACACACTTATCTCTCTGAACTGAGTATATGGAGAGACGTTCGTTCATCTAGCACAAAAGAAACGGTTATCAGGAGTAACTTTTACTCTGGTTTCTCAGTCTGTTTCCTAGTGTCGGTTTGAAGTTCCTGCAGTTTTCACTGTAAAACAGAGTTGGAGCTAGTACCTCCCATTTATATATATGGAGTGGAGTTTGCAACTGAAAAGAAACTTTGTGTTCCCTATAGCAAGGTGAAGGACGGCTTTCACACACACTTATCTTTCAGAACTGAGCATGTGGAGAGACGTTCGTTCATCTAGCACAAAGGAAACGGGTTGCCGGAGAATCTTTTACTCTGGTTTCTCAGTCTGTTTCCTAGAGCCGGTAAGAAGTTCCTGCAGCTTTCACTGTAAATCCTAGTTGGAGCTAGTACCTCCCCATATATATTTATGGAGTGTAATTTGCAACTGAAATGAAAATTTGTGTTCCCTACAAGCTAGTTGAAGACGGCATTCACACACACTTATCTCTCAGAACTGAGCATGTGGAGAGAGGTTCGTTCATCTAGCACCAAGGGATCGGGTTGCAGGGAAAACTTTTACTGTGGTTTCTCCGTCTTTTTTCTAGTGCCGGTTTGAAGTTCCTGCACTTATCACTGTAAAACAGAGTTGGAGCTTGTACCTCCCCATATATATGTACGGAGTGGAGTTTGCAACTGAAAAGATATTTTCTGTTCCCTACAAGCTAGGTGAAGGAAGGCTTTAACACACACTTATCTCTCAGAAATGAGCATGTGGAGAGACGTTCATTCATCTAGCACCAAGGGATCGGATTGCAGGGGAAACTTCTTCTGTGGTTTCTCAGTCTGTTTCCTAGTGCCGTTTTGAAGTTAATGCAGTTTTCACTGTAAATACGAGTTGGAGTTAGTACCTACCCATATATATGTATGGAGTGAAGTTTGCACCTGGAAAGATACTTTCGGTTCCTTACAAGCTAGGTGAAATACGGCTTTCACACAGACTTTTCTCTCAGAACTGAGCATGTGGAGAGACGTTCGTTCATCTAGCACAAAGGAAACGGGTTGCCGGAGAAAGTTGTACTCTGGTTTCTCAGTCTCTTTCGTAGTGCCGTTTTGAAGTTCTTGCAGTTTTCACTGTAAAACCGAGTTGGAGATAGAACTTCCCCATATATATGTATGGAGTGAAGTTTGCAACTGAAAAGAAACTTTGTGTTCCCAACAATCTAGGTGAAGGACGGCTTTCACACACACTTATCTCTCAGAACTGAGCATGTGGAGAGACGTTCGTTCATCTAGCACAAAGGAAACGGGTTGCCGGAGAAAGTTGTACTCTGGTTTCTCAGTCTGTTCCCTAGTGCCGGTTTGAAGTTCCTGCAGTTTTCACTGTAAAATAAAGTTGGAGCTCTTACTTCCCCATATATATGTATGGAGTGGTGTTTGCAACTGAAAAGAAGCTTTGTGTTCCCAACAAGCTAGGTGAAGGACGGCTTTCACACACACTTATTTCTCAGAACTGAGCATGTGGAGCGACTTTCGTTCATCTAACACCAAGGAAACGGGTTGCAGGAGAAACTTTTACCCTGGATTCTCAGTCTATTTCCTAGAGGCCGTTTGATTGTCCTGCAGTTTTCACAGTTAATCCGAGTTGCAGCTAGTACCTCCCCATATATATGGAAGGAGTGGAGTTTGCATCTGAAAAGGAACTTTGTGTTCCCAAAAAGCTAGGTGAAGGACGTATTTCACACTCACTTATCTGTCAGAAATGAGCATGTGGAGAGACGTTCGTTCATCTAGCACAAAGGGAACGGGTTGCAGGAGAAACTTTTACCCTGGTTTCTCAGTCAGTTTCCTAGTGCCGGTTTGACGTTCCTGCAGTTTTCACTGTTAAACCGAGTTGGAGCTAGTACCTCCCCATATATATATATGGATTAGAATTTTCATCTGAAAGGAAACGTTCTGTTCCCAACAAACTAGGTGAAGGACGGCTTTCAATCACAGTTCTCTCTCAGAACTGAGCATGTGGAGAGACGTTCGTTCATCTAGCAAAAAGGAAACGGGTTGCAGGGGAAACATTTACTCTGGTTTCTCCGTCTGTTTCCTTGTTCCGGTTTGAAGTTCCTGCAGTTTTCACTGTAAAACAGATTTTGAGCTTGTACCTCCCCATATATATTTATGGAGTGGGGTTTTCAAATGAAAAGAAACTTTGGGTTCCCAACAAGCTAGGTGAACAACGGCTTTCACACACACTTATCTCTCAGAACTGAGCATGTTGGGAGACGTTCGTTCATCTAGCAAAAAGGGAACGGGTTGCAGGAGTAAATTATACTCTGGTTTCTCAGACTGTTTCCTAGTGCCGGTTTGAAGTTCCTGCAGTTTTCACTGTTAAAATGAGTTGGAGCTTGTACCTCCCCATATATATGTATTGAGTGGAGTTTGCAACTGAAAAGAAACTTTGCGTTCCCAACAAGCTAGGGGAAGGAAGGCTTTCACACACACTTTTCACTCACAACTTAGCATGTGGAGAGACGTTCGTTCATTTAGCCCAATAGGAACGGGTTGCAGTGTAAACATTTACTCTGGATTCTCCGTCTGTTTCATAGTGCCGGTTTGAATTTCCTGAAGTTTTCACTGTAAACACGAGTTGGAGCTAGTACCTCCCCATATATATGTATGGATTGTAGTTTGCAACTGAAAAGAAAATTTGTGTTCCCAACAAGCTAGGTGAAGGACGGTTTTCACACATTTAATTCTCAGAACTGAGCACGTGGAAAGACGTTCGTTCATCTAGCACAAAGGGAACGGTTTGCAGGAGAAATTTTTACCCTGGTTTCTCAGTCTGTTTCCTAGTGCGGGTTTGACATTCCTGCTGTTTTCACTGTTAAACCGAGTTGGAGCTAGTACCTCCCCATATATATGTATGGAGTGTAATTTTCATCTGAAAGGAAACGTTCTGTTCCCAACAATCTAGGTGAAGGACGGCTTTCACACACACTTATCTCTCAGAACTGAGCATGTGGAGAGACGTTCGTTCATCTAGCACTATGGGAACGGGTTGCCGGAGAAACTTTTTCTCTGGTTTCTAAGTCTGTTCCCTAGTGCCGGTTTGAAGTTCCTTCAGTTTTCACTATAAAACTGATTTGCAGCTACTACATCCCCATATATATTTATGGAGTGGAGTTTGCAACTGAAAAGAAACTTTGTGTTCCAAACAAGCTATATGAAGGACGGCTTTCACACACAATTACCTCTCAGAAGTGTGCATATGGAGAAAAGATCGTTCATCTAGCCCAAAGTGAATGGGTTGCAGGAGAAACTTTTACTCTGTTTTCTCAGTCTGTTTACTAGTGCCGGTTTGAAGTTCCTGCAGTTTTCACTGTAAAACAGATATTGTGCTTGTACCTCCCCATATATATGTATGGAGTGGGGTTTGCAATTGAAAAGAATCTTTGTGTTCCCTACAAGGTAGGTGAAGGACGGCTTTCACACACACTAATCTCTCAGAAATGAGCATGTGGAGAGACGTTCGTTCATCTAGCACAAAGGGAACTGGTTGCAGGGGAAACTTTTACTCTGGTATCTCAGTCTCTTTCGTAGTGCCGTTTTGAAGTTCGTGCACTTTTCACTGTAAAACCAAGTTGGAGTTACTACTTCCCCATATATATGTATGGAGTGGAATTTGCAACTGAAAAGATACTTTGTGTTCCCAACAATCTAGGTGAAGGACGGCTTTCACACACACTTATATCTCACAACTGAGCATGTGTAGAGACGTTCGTTCATCTAGCACAAAGGGAACTTGTTGCAGGAGAAACTTTTACTCTGGTTTCTCAGTCTGTTTCCTAGTGCCGGTTTGAAGTTCCTGCAGTTTTCACTGTAAAACAACGTTGGAGCTAGTACCTCCCCATATATATGTATGGAGTGGAGTTTGCAACTGAAAAGAATCTTTTTGTTCCCCACAAGCTAGTTGAAGGACGGCTTTCACACAATGATCTCTCAGAACAGAGCATTTGGAGAGACGTTCATTCATTTAGCACAAAGGGAACGGATTGCTGGTGGTACTTTTACTCGGGTTTCTCAGTCTGTTTCCTAGTGCCGGTTTGAAGTTCCTGCAGTTTTCACTGTAAAACCGAGTTGGAGCTAGTACCACCCCTTATATATGTATGGATTGGAGTTTGCAAATGAAAAGAAACTTTGTGTTCCCAACAATCTAGGTGAAGGACGGCTTTCACCCTCACTTATCTCTCAGAACTGAGCATGTGGAGAGACGTTCGTTCATCTAGCACCAAGGGAACGGGTTTCAGGAGAAACTTTTACTCTGGTTTCTCTCTCTGCTTTCTAGTGCCGGTTTGAAGTTCCTGCAGTTTTCCCTGTTAAACCGAGTTGGAACATGTACCGCCCCATATATATGTAAGGAGTGGTGTTTGCTACAGAAAAGAAACTTGGTGTTCCCAACAAGCTAGTTGAAGGACGGCTTTCACACACACTTATCTCTCAGAACTGAGCATGTGGAGAGACGTTTGTTCATCTAGCACAAAGGGAACTGATTGCAGGTGAAACTTTTACTGTGGTATCTCAGTATTTTCCTAGTGCCGGTTTGAAGTTCCTGCAGTATTCACTGTAAAACCGAGTTGGAGCTCGTACCTCCCCATATATATGTATGGAGTGGAGTTTGCACCTGAAAAGATACTTTCTGTTCCCTACTATCTAGGTGAAAGGCGGCTTTCACACACACATATCTCTCAGAATTGAGCATGTGGAGAGACATTCGTTCATCTACCACAAAGGGAACTTTTTGCAGGAGAAACTTTTACTCTGGTTTCTCAGTCTGTTTCCTAGTGCCGGATTGACTTTCCTGCAGTTTTCACCGTTAAACAGAATTGGACCTAGTACCTCCCCATATATATGTATGGAGTGCAGTTTGCACCTGAAAGGAAACGATCTTTTCCCTACAAAATATGTGAAGTACCGCTTTCACACACACTTAATACTCTGAACTGAGCATAATGAGAGAAGTTCGTTCATCTAGCACAAAAGGAACGGTTTGCAGGAGAAAATTTTATTCTGGATTGTCAGTCTGTTTCCTAGTGCCGGTTTGAAGTTCCTGCAGTTTTCACTGTAAAACCGTTTGGAGCTAGTACCTCCCATATATATGTATGGAGTGGAGTTTGCAACAGAAAGAAACTTTGTTTTCCCAACAAGCTAATTGAAGGACGGCTTTCACACACACTTACCTCTCAGAAATCAGCATGTGGAGAGACGTTCGTTCATCTAGCAAAAAGGTAACGGGTTGCCGGAGAAACTTTTACTCTGGTTTCTCCGTCTGTTTTCTAGTGCCGGTTTGAAGTTCCTGCACTTTTCACTGTAAAACAGAGTTGGAGCTAGTACCTCCCATATATATGTACGGAGTGGAGTTTGCAACTGAAAAGATACTTTCTGTTCCCTACAAGCTAGGTGAAGGAAGGCTTTAACACACACTTATCTCTCAGAAATGAGCATGTGGAGAGACGTTCTTTCATCTAGCACCAAGGGATTGGGTTGCAGGGGAAACTTCTTCTGTGGTTTCTCAGTCTGTTTCCTAGTGCCGTTTTGAAGTTCTTGCAGTTTTCACTGTAAAACCGAGTTGGAGCTAGTACTTCCCCATATATATGTATGGAGTGGAGTTTGCAACTGAAAAGAAACTTTGTGTTCCCAACAATCTAGGTGAAGGACGGCTTTCACCCTCACTTATCTCTCAGAACTGAGCATGTGGAGAGAATTTCGTTCATCTAGCACAAAAGAAACGGTTATCAGGAGTAACTTTTACTCTGGTTTCTCAGTCTGTTTCCTAGTGTCGGTTTGAAGTTCCTGCAGTTTTCACTGTAAAACAGAGTTGGAGCTAGTACCTCCCGTTTATATGCATGGAGTGGAGTTTGCAACTGAAAAGAAACTTTGTGTTCCCTATAGCAAGGTGAAGGACGGCTTTAACACACACTTTTCTCTCAGAAATGAGCATGTGGAGAGACGTTCGTTCATCTAGCACAAAGGGAACTTGTTGCAGGAGAAACTTTTACTCTGGTTTCTCAGTCTGTTTCCTAGTGCCGGTTTGAAGTTCCTGCAGTTTTCTCTGTAAAAACGAGTTGGAGATATTAAGTCCCAATATATATGTATGGAGTGGAGTTTGCAAATGAAAGGAAACGTTCTGTTCCCAACAGGCTAGGTGAAGGACTGCTTTCACACACACTTATCTCTCTGAACTGAGTATATGGAGAGACGTTCGTTCATCTAGCACAAAAGAAACGGTTATCAGGAGTAACTTTTACTCTGGGTTCTCAGTCTGTTTCCTAGTGTCGGTTTGAAGTTCCTGCAGTTTTCACTGTAAAACAGAGTTGGAGCTTGTACCTCCCATTTATATGTATGGAGTGGAGTTTGCAACTGAAACGAAACATTGTGTTCCATATAGCAAGGTGAAGGACGGCTTTCACACACACTTATCTTTCAGAACTGAGCATGTGGAGAGACGTTCGTTCATTTAGCACCAAGGGAACGGGTTGCTGGGAAACTTTTACTCTGGTTTCTCAGTCTCTTTCGTAGTGCCGTTTTGAAGTTCTTGCAGTTTTCACTGTAAAACCGAGTTGGAGCTAGTACTTCCCCATATATATGTATGGAATGGAATTTGCAACTGAAAAGAAACTTTGTGTTCCCAACAATCTAGGTGAAGGAAGGCTTTCACCCTCACTTATCTCTTAGAACTGAGCATGTGGAGAGACTTTTGTTCATCTAGCACAAAGGGAACTTGTTGCAGGAGAAACTTTTACTCTGGTTTCTCAGTCTGTTTCCTAGTGTCGGTTTGAAGTTCCGGCAGTTTTCACTGTAAAACAGAGTTGGAGCTAGTACCTCCCATTTATATATATGGAGTGGAGTTTGCAACTGAAAAGAAACTTTGTGTTCCCTATAGCAAGGTGAAGGACGGCTTTCACACACACTTATCTTTCAGAACTGAGCATGTGAAGAGACGTTCGTTCATCTAGCACAAAGGAAACGGGTTGCCGGAGAAACTTTTACTCTGGTTTCTCAGTCTGTTTCCTAGAGCCGGTAGGAAGTTCCTGCAGTTTTCACTGTAAATCCTAGTTGGAGCTAGTACCTCCCCATATATATTTATGGAGTGTAATTTGCAACTGAAATGAAAATTTGTGTTCCCTACAAGCTAGTTGAAGACGGCATTCACACACACTTATCTCTCAGAACTGAGCATGTGGAGAGAGGTTCGTTCATCTAGCACCAAGGGATCGGGTTGAAGGGAAAACATTTACTGTGGATTCTCCGTCTTTTTTCTAGTGCCGGTTTGAAGTTCCTGCACTTATCACTGTAAAACAGAGTTGGAGCTAGTACCTCCCCATATATATGTACGGAGTGGAGTTTGCAACTGAAAAGATATTTTCTGTTCCCTACAAGCTAGGTGAAGGAAGGCTTTAACACACACTTATCTCTCAGAAATGAGCATGTGGAGAGACGTTCGTTCATCTAGCACCAAGGGATCGGGTTGCAGGGGAAACTTCTTCTGTGGTTTCTCAGTCTGTTTCCTAGTGCCGTTTTGAAGTTAATGCAGTTTTCACTGTAAATACGAGTTGGAGTTAGTACCTACCCATATATATGTATGGAGTGGAGTTTGCACCTGGAAAGATACTTTCGGTTCCTTACAAGCTAGGTGAAATACGGCTTTCACACAGACTTTTCTCTCAGAACTGAGCATGTGGAGAGAAGTTCGTTCATTTAGCACCAAGGAAACGGGTTGCTGGAGTAACTTTTACTCTGGTTTCTCAGTCTCTTTCGTAGTGCCGTTTTGAAGTTCTTGCAGTTTTCACTGTAAAACCGAGTTGGAGATAGTACTTCCCCATATATATGTATGGAGTGAAGTTTGCAACTGAAAAGAAACTTTGTGTTCCCAACAATCTAGGTGAAGGACGGCTTTCACACACACTTATCTCTCAGAACTGAGCATGTGGAGAGACGTTCGTTCATCTAGCACAAAGGAAACGGGTTGCCGGAGAAAGTTGTACTCTGGTTTCTCAGTCTGTTCCCTAGTGCCGGTTTGAAGTTCCTGCAGTTTTCACTGTAAAATAAAGTTGGAGCTCTTACTTCCCCATATATATGTATGGAGTGGTGTTTGCAACTGAAAAGAAGCTTTGTGTTCCCAACAAGCTAGGTGAAGGACGGCTTTCACACACACTTATTTCTCAGAACTGAGCATGTGGAGCGACTTTCGTTCATCTAGCACAAAGGGAACGGGTTGCAGGAGAAACTTTTACCCTGGTTTCTCAGTCAGTTTCCTAGTGCCGGTTTGACGTTCCTGCAGTTTTCACTGTTAAACCGAGTTGGAGATAGTACCTCCCCATATATATGTATGGATTGGAATTTTCATCTGAAAGGAAACGTTCTGTTCCCAACAAACTAGGTGAAGGACGGCTTTCAATCACACTTCTCTCTCAGAACTGAGCATGTGGAGAGACGTTCGTTCATCTAGCAAAAAGGAAACGGGTTGCAGGGGAAACATTTACTCTGGTTTCTCCGTCTGTTTCCTTGTTCCGGTTTGAAGTTCCTGCAGTTTTCACTGTAAAACAGATTTTGAGCTTGTACCTCCCCATATATATTTATGGAGTGGGGTTTTCAAATGAAAAGAAACTTTGGGTTCCCAACAAGCTAGGTGAACAACGGCTTTCACACACACTTATCTCTCAGAACTGAGCATGTTGGGAGACGTTCGTTCATCTAGCAAAAAGGGAACGGGTTGCAGGAGTAAATTATACTCTGGTTTCTCAGACTGTTTCCTAGTGCCGGTTTGAAGTTCCTGCAGTTTTCACTGTTAAAATGAGTAGGAGCTTGTACCTCCCCATATATATGTATTGAGTGGAGTTTGCAACTGAAAAGAAACTTTGCGTTCCCAACAAGCTAGGGGAAGGAAGGCTTTCACACACACTTTTCACTCAGAACTTAGCATGTGGAGAGACGTTCGTTCATTTAGCACAAAGGAAACGGGTTGCCGGAGAAACTTTTACTCTGGTTTCTCAGTCTGTTTCCTAGTGCCAGTTTGACGTTCCTGCAGTTTTCACTGTAAAACCGAGTTGGAGCTAATACCTCCCCATATATATGTATGGAGTGGAGTTTGCACCTGGAAAGATACTTTCTGTTCCCTACAAGCTAGGTGAAATACGGCTTTCACACACAATTTTCTCTCAGAACTGAGCATGTGGAGAGACGTTCGTTCATTTAGCACCAAGGGAACGGGTTGCTGTAGAAACTTTTACTCTGCTTTCTCAGTCTCTTTCGTAGTGCCGTTTTGAAGTTCTTGCAGTTTTCACTGTAAAACAGAGTTGGAGCTAGTACTTCCCCATATATATGTATGGAGTGGAATTTGCAACTGAAAAGAAACTTTGTGTTCCCAACAATCTAGGTGAAGGACGGCTTTCACCCTTACATATCTCTCAGAACTGAGCATGTGGAGAGACGTTCGTTCATCTAGCACAAAGGGAACTTGTTGCAGGAGAAACTTTTACTCTGGTTTCTCAGTCTGTTTCCTAGTGCAGGTTTGAAGTTCCTGCACTTTTCTCTGTAAAAACGAGTTGGAGCTATAAACTCCCAATATATATGTATGGAGTGGAGTTTGCAAATGAAAGGAAACGTTCTGTTCCCAACAGGCTAGGTGAAGGACTGCTTTCACACACACTTATCTCTCTGAACTGAGTATATGGAGAGACGTTCGTTCATCTAGCACAAAAGAAACGGTTATCAGGTGTAACTTTTACTCTGGTTTCTCAGTATGTTTCCTATTGTCGGTTTGAAGTTCCTGCAGTTTTCACTGTAAAACAGAGTTGGAGCTAGTACCTCCCATTTATATGTATGGAATGGAGTTAGCAACTGAAAAGAAACTTTGTGTTCCCTATAGCAAGGTGAAGGACGGCTTTCACACACACTTATCTCTCAGAACTTAGCATGTGGAGAGACGTTCGTTCATCTAGCAGAAAGGAAACGGGTTGCCGGAGAAACTTTTACTCTGGTTTCTCAGTCTGTTTCCTAGTGCCAGTTTGAAGTTCCTGCAGTTTTCACTGTAAAACAGAGTTGGAGCTAGTACCTCCCATTTATATGTATGGAGTGGAGTTTGCACCTGGAAAGATACTTTCTGTTCCCTACAAGCTAGGTGAAATACGGCTTTCACACACACTTTTCTCTAAGAACTGAGCATGTGGAGAGACGTTCGTTCATTTAGCACCAAGGGAACGGGTTGCTGGAGAAACTTTTACTCTGGTTTCTCAGTTTCTTTCGTAGTGCCGTTTTGAAGTTCTTGCAGTTTTCACTGTAAAACCGAGTTGGAGCTGGTACTTCCCCATATATATGTATGGAGTGGAATTTGCAACTGAAAACAAACTTTGTGTTCCCAACAATCTAGGTGAAGGACGGCTTTCACCCTCACTTATCTCTCAGAACTGAGCATGTGGAGAGACTTTCGTTCATCTAGCACAAAGGGAACTTGTTGCAGGAGAAACTTTTACTCTGGTTTCTCAGTCTGTTTCCTAGTGCCGGTTTGAAGTTCCTGCAGTTTTCTCTGTAAAAACGAGTTGGAGCTAGTAACTCCCAATTTATATGTAAGGAGTGGAGTTTGCAAATGAAAGGAAACGTTCTGTTCCCAACAGGCTAGGTGAAGGACTGCTTTCACACACACTTATCTCTCTGAACTGAGTATATGGAGAGACGTTCGTTCATCTAGCACTATGGGAACGGGTTGCCGGAGAAACTTTTTCTCTGGTTTCTAAGTCTGTTCCCTAGTGCCGGTTTGAAGTTCCTTCAGTTTTCACTATAAAACTGATTTGCAGCTACTACATCCCCATATATATTTATGGAGTGGAGTTTGCAACTGAAAAGAAACTTTGTGTTCCAAACAAGCTATATGAAGGACGGCTTTCACACACAATTACCTCTCAGAAGTGTGCATATGGAGAAAAGATCGTTCATCTAGCCCAAAGTGAATGGGTTACAGGAGAAACTTTTACTCTGGTTTCTCAGTCTGTTTCCTAGTGCCGGTTTGAAGTTCCTGCAGTTTTCACTGTAAAACAGATATTGTGCTTGTACCTCCCCATATATATGTATGGAGTGGGGTTTGCAATTGAAAAGAATCTTTGTGTTCCCTACAAGGTAGGTGAAGGACGGATTTCACACACACTTATCTCTCAGAAATGAGCATGTGGAGAGACGTTCGTTCATCTAGCACAAAGGGAACGGGTTGCAGGGGAAACTTTTACTCTGGTATCTCAGTCTCTTTCGTAGTGCCGTTTTGAAGTTCGTGCATTTTTCACTGTAAAACCAAGTTGGAGTTACTACTTCCCCATATATATGTATGGAGTGGAATTTTCAACTGAAAAGATACTTTGTGTTCCCAACAATCTAGGTGAAGGACGGCTTTCACACACACTTATATCTCACAACTGAGCATGTGTAGAGACGTTCGTTCATCTAGCACAAAGGGAACTTGTTGCAGGAGAAACTTTTACTCTGGTTTCTCAGTCTGTTTCCTAGTGCCGGTTTGAAGTTCCTGCAGTTTTCACTGTAAAACAACGTTGGAGCTAGTACCTCCCCATATATATGTATGGAGTGGAGTTTGCAACTGAAAAGAATCTTTTTGTTCCCCACAAGCTAGTTGAAGGAAGGCTTTCACACAATGATCTCTCAGAACAGAGCATTTGGAGAGACGTTCATTCATTTAGCACAAACGGAACGGGTTGCTGGTGGTACTTTTACTCGGGTTTCTCAGTCTGTTTCCTAGTGCCGGTTTGAAGTTCCTGCAGTTTTCACTGTAAAACCGAGTTGGAGCTAGTACCACCCCTTATATATGTATGGATTGGAGTTTGCAAATGAAAAGAAACTTTGTGTTCCCAACAATCTAGGTGAAGGACGGCTTTCACCCTCACTTATCTCTCAGAACTGAGCATGTGGAGAGACGTTCGTTCATCTAGCACAAAGGAAACGGGTTGCCGGAGAAACTTTTACTCTGGTTTCTCAGTCTGTTTCCTAGTGCCAGTTTGACGTTCCTGCAGTTTTCACTGTAAAACCGAGTTGGAGCTAATACCTCCCCATATATATGTATGGAGTGGAGTTTGCACCTGGAAAGATACTTTCTGTTCCCTACAAGCTAGGTGAAATACGGCTTTCACACACAATTTTCTCTCAGAACTGAGCATGTGGAGAGACGTTCGTTCATTTAGCACCAAAGGACCGGGTTGCTGTAGAAACTTTTACTCTGCTTTCTCAGTCTCTTTCGTAGTGCCGTTTTGAAGTTCTTGCAGTTTTCACTGTAAAACAGAGTTGGATCTAGTACTTCCCCATATATATGTATGGCGTGGAATTTGCAACTGAAAAGAAACTTTGTGTTCCCAACAATCTATGTGAAGGACGGCTTTCACCCTAACATATCTCTCAGAACTGAGCATGTGGAGAGACGTTCGTTCATCTAGCACAAAGGGAACTTGTTGCAGGAGAAACTTTTACTCTGGTTTCTCAGTCTGATTCCTAGTGCCGGCTTGAAGTTCCTGCAGTTTTCTCTGTAAAACCGAGTTGGAGCTAGTAACTCCCAATATATATGTACGGAGTGGAGTTTGCAACAGAAAAGATACTTTCTATTCCCTACAAGCTAGGTGAAGGAAGGCTTTAACACACACTTATCTCTCAGAAATGAGCATGTGGAGAGACGTTCGTTCATCTAGCACAAAGGGAACTTGTTGCAGGAGAAACATTTACTCTGGTTTCTCAGTCTGTTTCCTAGTGCAGGTTTGAAGTTCCTGCACTTTTCTCTGTAAAAACGAGTTGGAGCTATAAACTCCCAATATATATGTATGGAGTGGAGTTTGCAAATGAAAGGAAACGTTCTGTTCCCAACAGGCTAGGTGAAGGACTGCTTTCACACACACTTATCTCTCTGAACTGAGTATATGGAGAGACGTTCGTTCATCTAGCACAAAAGAAACGGTTATCAGGTGTAACTTTTACTCTGGTTTCTCAGTATGTTTCCTATTGTCGGTTTGAAGTTCCTGCAGTTTTCACTGTAAAACAGAGTTGGAGCTAGTACCTCCCATTTATATGTATGGAGTGGAGTTAGCAACTGAAAAGAAACTTTGTGTTCCCTATAGCAAGGTGAAGGACGGCTTTCACACACACTTATCTCTCAGAACTTAGCATGTGGAGAGACGTTCGTTCATCTAGCAGAAAGGAAACGGGTTGCCGGAGAAACTTTTACTCTGGTTTCTCAGTCTGTTTCCTAGTGCCAGTTTGAAGTTCCTGCAGTTTTCACTGTAAAACAGAGTTGGAGCTAGTACCTCCCATTTATATGTATGGAGTGGAGTTTGCACCTGGAAAGATACTTTCTGTTCCCTACAAGCTAGGTGAAATACGGCTTTCACACACACTTTTCTCTAAGAACTGAGCATGTGGAGAGACGTTCGTTCATTTAGCACCAAGGGATCGGGTTGCTGGAGAAACTTTTACTCTGGTTTCTCAGGTTCTTTCGTAGTGCCGTTTTGAAGTTCTTGCAGTTTTCACTGTAAAACCGAGTTGGAGCTAGTACTTCCCCATATATATGTATGGAGTGGAATTTGCAACTGAAAACAAACTTTGTGTTCCCAACAATCTAGGTGAAGGACGGCTTTCACCCTCACTTATCTCTCAGAACTGAGCAAGTGGAGAGACTTCAGTTCATCTAGCACAAAGGGAACTTGTTGCAGGAGAAACTTTTACTCTGGTTTCTTAGTCTGTTTCCTAGTGCCGGTTTGAAGTTCCTGCAGTTTTCTCTGTAAAAACGAGTTGGAGCTAGTAACTCCCAATTTATATGTAAGGAGTGGAGTTTGCAAATGAAAGGAAACGTTCTGTTCCCAACAGGCTAGTTGAAGGACTGCTTTCACACACACTTATCTCTCTGAACTGAGTATATGGAGAGACGTTCGTTCATCTAGCACAAAAGAAACGGTTATCAGGAGTAACTTTTACTCTGGTTTCTCAGTCTGTTTCCTAGTGTCGGTTTGAAGTTCCTGCAGTTTTCACTGTAAAACAGAGTTGGAGCTAGTACCTCCCATTTATATGTATGGAGTGGAGTTTGCAACTGAAAAGAAACTTTGTGTTCCCTATAGCAAGGTGAAGGACGGCTTTCACACACACTTATCTTTCAGAACTGAGCATGTGGATAGACGTTCGTTCATCTAGCAGAAAGGAAACGGGTTGCCGGAGAAACTTTTACTCTGGTTTCTCAGTCTGTTTCCTAGAGCCTGTATGAAGTTCCTGCAGTTTTCACTGTAAATCCTAGTTGGAGCTAGTACCTCCCCATATATATTTATGGAGTGTAATTTGCAACTGAAATGAAAATTTGTGTTCCCTACAAGCTAGTTGAAGACGGCATTCACACACACTTATCTCTCAGAAATGAGCATGTGGAGAGAGGTTCGTTCATCTAGCACCAAGGGAACGGGTTGCAGGGAAAACTTTTACTGTGGTTTCTCCGTCTTTTTTCTAGTGCCGGTTTGAAGTTCCTGCACTTATCACTGTAAAACAGAGTTGGAGCTAGTACCTCCCCATATATATGTACGGAGTGGAGTTTGCAACTGAAAAGATGTTTTCTGTTCCCTACAAGCTAGGTGAAGGAAGGCTTTAACACACACTTATCTCTCAGAAATGAGCATGTGGAGAGACGTTCTTTTATCGAGCACAAAAGGAACGGGTTGCAGGGAAAACTTTTACTCTGGTTTCTCCGTCTGTTTTCTAGTGCCGGTTTGAAGTTCCTGCACTTTTCACTGTAAAACAGAGTTGGAGCTAGTACCTCCCATATATATGTACGGAGTGGAGTTTGCAACTGAAAAGATACTTTCTGTTCCCTACAAGCTAGGTGAAGGAAGGCTTTAACACACACTTATCTCTCAGAAATGAGCATGTGGAGAGACGTTCTTTCATCTAGCACCAAGGGATTGGGTTGCAGGGGAAAATTCTTCTGTGGTTTCTCAGTCTGTTTCCTAGTGCCGTTTTGAAGTTAATGCAGTTTTCACTGTAAATCCGAGTTGGAGTTAGTACCTACCCATATATATGTATGGAGTGGAGTTTGCAACTGAAAAGAAACTTTGTGTTCCCTAAAATCAAGGTGAAGGAAGTCTTTCACACACACTTATCTCTCAGAACTGAGCATGTGGAGAGACGTTCGTTCATCTAGCACAAAGGAAACGGGTTGCCGGAGAAACTTGTACTCTGGTTTCTCAGTCTGTTCCCTAGTGCCGGTTTGAAGTTCCTTCAGTTTTCACTGTAAAACCGATTTGCAGCTACTACCTCCCCATATATATGTATGGAGTGGAGATTGCAACTGAAAAGAAACTTTGTGTTCCCAACAAGCTAGCTGAAGGACGGCTTTCACACACTTAACTCTCAGAAATGTGCATATGGAGAGACGTCCGTTCATCTAGCACCAAGGGAACGGGTTTCAGGAGAAACTTTTACTCTGGTTTCTCTCTCTGCTTTCTAGTGCCGGTTTGAAGTTCCTGCAGTTTTCCCTGTTAAACCGAGTTGGAACATGTACAGCCCCATATATATGTAAGGAGTGGTGTTTGCTACAGAAAAGAAACTTTGTGTTCCCAACAAGCTAGTTGAAGGACGGCTTTCACACACACTTATCTCTCAGAACTGAGCACGTGGAAAGACGTTCGTTCATCTAGCAAAAAGGGAACGGGTTGCAGGAGTAACTTTTAATCTGGTTCCTCAGTATGTTTCCTAGTGCCGGTTTGAAGGTCCTGCAGTTTTCAGTGTAAAACAGATTTTGAGCTTGTACCTCCCCATATATATGTATGGAGTGGAGTTGGCACTTGAAAAGAAACTTTGGGTTCCCAACAAGCTAGGTGAAGAACGGCTTTCACACACACTTATCTCTCAGAACTGAGCATGTTGAGAGACGTTCTTTTATCGAGCACAAAAGGAACGGATAGCAGGATAAACTTTTACTCTGGTTTCTCAGTATTTTTCCTACTGCCTGTTTGAAGATCCTGCATTTTTCACTGTTAAAACGAGTTGGAGCTTGTACCCCCCCATATATATGTATGGAGTGGAGTTTGCAACTGAAAAGAAACTTTGTGTTCCCAACAAGCTAGTTGAAGAACAGCTTTCACAAACACTTATTTCTCAGAAATGAGCATAAGAGACATTCATTCATCTACCACAAACTTAATGGGTTGCAGGAGAAATTTTACTCTGTTTCCTCAGTCTGTTTCCTAGTGCCGGTTTGAAGTTCCAGCAGTTTTCTCTGTAAAACCGTTTGGAGCTAGTACCACCTCATATATATGTATGGAGTGGAGTTTGCAACTGAAAAGAAATTTTGTGTTCCCAACAAGCTAGGTGAAGGACGGCTTTCACACACACATATCCCTCAAAACTGAGCATATGGAGAGACGTTCGTTCTTCTAGCAAAAAGGGAACGGGTTGCAGGAGAAACTTTTACTCTGGTTTCTCAGTCTGTTTCCTAGTGCCGGTTTGAAGTTCCTGCAGTTTTCATTGTAAAACCGAGTTGGAGCTTGTACCTCCCCATATATATGTATGGAGTGGAGTTTGCAACTGAAAAGAAACTTTGTGTTCCGAACAAGTTAGGTCAAGGACGGCTTTCACACACAATTATCTCTCAGAACTGAGCATGTGTAGAGATGTTCGTTCATCTAGCAAAAAGGGAACGGTTTGCAGGGGAACTTTTACTGTGGTATCTCAGTCTGTTTCCTAGTGCCGTTTTGATATTCCTGTAGTATTCAATGTTAAACCTAGCTGGAGCTTATACCTACCCATATATATTTATGGAGGGGAGTTTGCAACTGAAAAGAATCTTTGTTTTCCCAACAAGCTAGATGAAGTGCGGCTTTAACACACTTATCTCTCAGAACTGAGCATATGGAGAGACATTCTTTCATCTAGCACCAGGCGAACGGGTTGCAGGAGAAACTTTTTCTCTTGTTTCTCAGTCTGCTTCATAGTTCTTGTTTGAAGTTCCTGCAGTTTTCACTGTAAACCCGAGTTGGAGCTAGTACCTCCACATATATATGTATGGAGTGGAGTTTGCAAATGAAAGGAAACTTTGTTTTCCCAACAAGCTAGTTGAAGTACGGCTTTCACAACCACTTATATCTCAGAACTGAGCATGTGGAGAGACGTTCGTTCATCTAGCACAAAGGGAACGGGTTGCAGGAGAAACTTTTACTGTGGTTTCTCAGTCTGTTTCCTAGTTCCGGTTTGAAGTTACTGAAACTTTCAGTGTACAACAGATTTGGAACTAGTACCACCCCATATATATGTATGGAGTGGAGTTTGCTACTGAAAAGAAACTTTGTGTTCCCAACAAGCTAGGTGAAGGACGGCTTTCACACGCACTTATATCTCAGAACTGAGCATGTGGAGATAATTTCGTTCATCTAGCACAAAGGGAACGGGTTGCAGGAGAAACTTTTACTCTGGTTTCTCAAACAGTTTCCTAGTGCCGGTTTGAAATTCCTGCAGCATTCACTGTTAAACCGAGTTGGAGCTAGTACCTCCCCATATATATGTATGGAGTGGAGATTGCAACTGAAAACAAACTTTGTGTTCCCAACAAGCTATGTGAAGGACGGCTTTCACCCACACTTATATCTCAGAAATGAGCATGTGCAGAGACGTTCGTTCATCTAGAAAAAAGGGAACTGGTTGCTGGAGGAACTTTTACTCTGTGTTTTCAGTCTGTTTTCTAGTTCCGGTTTGAAGTTTCTGCAGTTTACACTGTAAAACCGAGTTGGACCAAGTACCTCCCCATATATATGTATGGAGTGGAGTTTGCAACTGAAAAGAAACTTTGTGTTCTCAACAAGCTAGTTGAAGGACGGCTTTCACACACACATATATCTCAGAACTGAGCATTTGGAGAGACGTTCGTTCATCTAGCACAAAGGGAATCGGTTGAAGGAGAAACAATTACTCTGGTTTCTCAGTCTTTTTCCTAGTGCCGGTTTGAAGTTAATGCACTTTTCACTGTAAAACTGAGTTGCAGCTTGTAACTACCCATATATATATATGGAGTGGAGTTTGCAACGGAAAAGAAACTTTGTGTTCCAACAAAATAGGTGAAGGACGGCTTTCACACACAAGTATTTTTCAGAACTGAGCATGTGGAGAGACGTTCGTTCATCTAGCACAAAGGGAAAGGTTTGGAGGAGAAACTTTACTCTGGTATCTCAGTCTTTTTCCTAGAGCCGGTTTAAATTCCTGCATTTTTCACTGTTAAACTGAGTTGGAGCTAGTAACTCCCCATATATATGTATGGAGTGGAGTTTGCTCCTGAAAGTAAACGTTCTGTTCCCTACAAACTAGGTGAAGAACGGCTTATACACACTTATATCTCTGAACTGAGCATATGGTGAGAGGTTCGTTCATCTAGCACAAAGGGATCTGGTTGCAGGTGAAACTTTTATTCTGTTTTCTAAGTCTGTTTCCGAGTGCCGGTTTGAAGTTCCTGCAGTTTTCACTGTAAAACAGAGTTGGAGCTAGTACCTCCCCATATATATGTATGGAGTGGAGTTTGCAACTGAAAAGATTCTTTTTGTTACCAACAAGCTAGTTGATGAATGGCTTTCACACACACTTATATCTCAGAACTGAGCATGTGGAGAGACGTTCGTTCATCTAGCACAAAGGGAATCGGTTGCAGGAGAAACTTTTTCTCTGGTTTCTCAGTCTGTTTCCTAATGCCGGTTTGAATTTTCTGCAGTTTTCACTGTAAACCCGAGTTGGAGCTACTACCACCCATGTATATATATGGAGTGGAGTTTGCAACTGAAAAGAAACTTTGTTTTCCCAACAAGCTAGTTGAAGGACGGCTTTCACACACAATTATATCTCAGAACTGACCATGTGGAGAGACTTTCGTTCATCTAGCAACAAGGGAACGGGTTACAGGAGAAACTTTTACTCTGGTTTCTCAGTCTCTTTCCTAGTGCCGGTTTGAAATTCCTGCACTTTTCACTGTTAAACCGAGTTGGAGCTACTACCTCCCCATATATATGTATGGAGTGGAGATTGCAACTGAAAACAAACTTTGTGTTCCCAACAAGCTAGGTGAAGGACGGCTTTCACCCACACTAATATCTCAGAAATGAGCATGTGGAGACACGTTCGTTCATCTAGCACAAAGGGAACGGGTTGCAGGAGAAACTTTTACTCTGTGTTGTCAGTCTGTTTTCTAGTTCCGGTTTGAAGTTCCTGCAGTTTACACTGCAAAACCGAGTTGGACCTAGGACCTCCCCATATATATGTATGGAGTGGAGTTTGCAAATGAAAAGAAACTTTGTGTTCCCTACAAGCTTGTTGAAGGACGGCTTTCACACACACTTATCTCTCATAACTGAGCATGTGGAGAGACGTTCGTTCATCTAGCACAAGGGGAACAGGTTGCAGGAGAAACATTTACTCTGGTTTCTCAGTCTGTTTCCTAGTGCCGGTTTGAAGTTCCTGCAGTTTTCATTGTAAAACCGAGTTGGAGCTTGTACCTCCCCATATATATGTATGGAGTGGAGTTTGCAACTGAAAAGAAACTTTGTGTTCCGAACAAGTTAGGGCAAGGACGGCTTTCACACACAATTATCTCTCAGAACTGAGCATGTGTAGAGACGTTCGTTCATCTAGCACAAAGGGAACGGTTTGCAGGGGAACTTTTACTGTGGATTCTCAGTCTGTTTCCTAGTGCCGGTTTGAAGTTAATGCAGTTTTCACTGTAAAACCGAGTTGGAGCTTGTACCTCCCCATATATATGTATGGAGTGGAGTTTGCAACTGAAAAGGAACTTTGTGTTCCCAACAAGCTAGATGAAGGACGGATTTCACACTCAGTTATTTCTGAGAACTGAGCATGTGGAGAGACTTTCGTTCATCTATAACAAAGGGAACTTGTTGCAGGAGAAACTTTTATTCTGGTTTCTCAGTCTATTTCCTAGTGCCGATTTGAATTTCCTGCAGTTTTCACTGTTAAACCGAGTTGGAACTATTAACTCCCCATATATATGTATGGAGTGGAAATTGCACCTGAAAGGAAACGTTCTGTTCCCTACAAACTAGGTGGAGAACGGCTTATACACACTTATATCTCTGAACTGAGCATATGGAGAAACGTTCGTTCATCTAGCACAAATGGAACGGGTTGTAGGGGAAACTTTTACTCTGGTTTCTCAGTCTATTTCCTAGTGCCGGTTTGAAGTTCCTGCAGTTTTCACTGTAAAACCGAGATTTAGCTAGTAGCACCCATATATATGTATGGAGTGGTTTTGCAAATGAAAAGAAACTTTGTTTTCCAAACAAGCTAGTTGAAGGACGGCTTTCACACACACTTATATCTCAGAACAGAGCATGTGGAGAGACTTTCGTTCATCTAGCACCAAGGGAACGGGTTGCAGGAGAAACTTTTACTTTGGTTTCTCAGTCTGTTTCCTAGTACCGGTTTGAAGTTCCTGCAGTTTTCACTGTTAAACAGAGTTGGACCTAGAACCGACACATATATATGTTTGGAGTGGAGTTTGCTACTGAAAAGAAACATTGTGTTCCCTACAAGCTAGGTGATATACGGCTTTCACTCATAGTTTCCTCTGAGAACTGAGCATGTGAAGAGACTTTCGTTCATCTAGCACCAAGGGATCGGGTTGTAGGGGCAACTTCTTCTGTGGTTTCTCACTCTGTTTCTTAGTGCCGTTTTGAAGTTCTTGCAGTTTTCACTGTAAAACCGAGTTGGAGCTAGTAATTCCCCATATATATATATGGAGTGGAGTTTGCAAATGAAAAGAAACTTTGTGTTCCCAACAAGCTAGGTGAAGGACGGCTTTCAAACACACGTATCTCTCAGAACTGAGCATATGGAGAGACGTTCGTTCATCTAGCAAAAAGGGAACGGGTTGCAGGAGAAACTATTACTCTGGATTCTCAGTCTGTTTCCTAGTGCCGGTTTGAAGTTAATGCAGTTTTCACTGTAAAACCGAGTTGGAGCTTGTACCTCCCCATATATATCTATGGACTGGAGTTTGCAACTGAAAAGGAACTTTGTGTTCCCAACAAGCTAGGTGAAGGACGGATTTCACACTCAGTTATTTCTGAGAACTGAGCATGTGGAGAGACTTTCGTTCATCTAGAACAAAGGGAACTTGTTGCAGGAGAAACTTTTATTCTGGTTTCTCAGTCTATTTCCTAGTGCCGGTTTGAATTTCCTGCAGTTTTCACTGTTAAACCGAGTTGGAACTAGTAACTCCCCATATATATGTATGGAGTGGAGTTTGCACCTGAAAGGAAACGTTCTGTTCCCTACAAACTAGGTGAAGAACGGCTTATACACACTTATATCTCTGAACTGAGCATATGGAGAGACGTTCGTTCATCTAGCACAAAAGGAACGGGTTGTAGGGGAAACTTTTACTCTGGTTTCTCAGTCTATTTCCTAGTGCCGGTTTGAAGTTCCTGCAGTTTTCACTGTAAAACCGAGATTTAGCTAGTACCACCCATATATATGTATGGAGTGGGTTTGCAAATAAAAAGTAACTTTGTTTTCCAAACAAGCTAGTTGAAGGACGGCTTTCACACACACTTATATCTCAGAACAGAGCATGTGGAGAGACGTTCGTTCATCTAGCACAAAGGGAACCGGTTGCAGGGAAACATTTACTCTGGTTTCTCAGTCTGTTTCCTAGTGCCGGTATGAAGTTCCTGCAGTTTTCACTGTTAAACTGAGTTGGACCTAGAACCGCCACATATATATGAAAGGAGTGGAGTTTGCTACCGAAAGGAAACTTTGTGTTCCCAACAAGCTAGGTGAAGGACGGCTTTCACACACAATTGTCTCTCAAAACTGAGCATATGGACCGACGTTCGTTCTTCTAGCAAAATGGGCACGGGTTGCAGGAGAAACTTTTACTCTGGTTTCTCAGTCTGTTTCCTAGTGCCAGTATGAAGTTCCTGCTGTTTTCACTGTAAAACCGTGTTGGAGCTTGTACCTCCCCATATATATGTATGGAGTGGAGTTTGCAAAGGAAAAGAAACTTTGCCTTACAAACAAGCTAGGTGAAGGACTTTTTTCACACAAACTTATCCCTCAAAACTGAGCATGTGCAGAGACGTTCGTTCATCTAGAAAAAAGGGAACTGGTTGCTGGAGGAACTTTTACTCTGTGTTTTCAGTCTGTTTTCTAGTTCCGGTTTGAAGTTTCTGCAGTTTTCACTGTTAAAACGAGTTGGTGCTAGTACCTCCCCATATATATGTATGGAGTGGAGTTTGCAACTGAAAAGAAACTTTGTGTTCCCAACAAGCTAGTTGAAGTACAGCTTTCACAAACACTTATTTCTCAAAACTGACTATGTGGAGAGACATTCGTTCATCTAGCACAAACTTAACGGGTTGCAGGAGAAACTTTTACACTGTTTCCTCAATCTGTTTCCTAGTGCCGGTTTGAAGTTCCTGCAGATATCTCTGTAAAACAGGGTTGGAACTAGTACCTACTCATATATATGTATGGAGTGGAGTTTGCAACTGAAAAGAAACTTTGTGTTCCCTTCAAGATAGGTGAAGGACGGCTTTCACACACACTGATCTCTCAGAAATGAGCATGTGGAGAGACGTTCGTTCATCTAGCATAAAGGGACCGGGTTGAAGTAGTAACTTTTACTGTGGTTTCTCAGTCTGTTTCCTAGTGCCTGTTTGCAGTACCTGCATTTTTCAGTGTAAAACCGAGTTGGAGCTAGTACCTCCCCATATATATGTATGGAGTGGAGATTGCAACTGAAAACAAACTTTGTGTTCCCAACAAGCTATGTGAAGGACGGCTTTCACCCACACTTATATCTCAGAAATGAGCATGTGCAGAGACGTTCGTTCATCTAGCACAAAGGGAACGGTTTGCAGGGAAACTTTTACTCTGTGTTTTCAGTCTGTTTTCTAGTTCCGGTTTGAAGTTTCTGCAGTTTACACTGTAAAACCGAGTTGGACCAAGTACCTCCCCATATATATGTATGGAGTGGAGTTTGCAACTGAAAAGAAACTTTGTGTTCTCAACAAGCTAGTTGAAGGACGGCTTTCACACACACATATATCTCAGAACTGAGCATGTGGAGAGACGTTCGTTCATCTAGCACAAAGGGAATCGGTTGAAGGAGAAACAATTACTCTGGTTTCTCAGTCTTTTTCCTAGTGCCGGTTTGAAGTTAATGCAGTTTTCACTGTAAAACTGAGTTGCAGCTTGTACCTACCCATATATATAAATGGAGTGGAGTTTGCAACGGAAAAGAAACTTTGTGTTCCAACAAAATAGGTGAAGGACGGCTTTCACACACAAGTATTTTTCAGAACTGAGCATGTGGAGAGACGTTCGTTCATCTAGCACAAAGGGAAAGGTTTGGAGGAGAAACTTTACTCTGGTATCTCAGTCTTTTTCCTAGAGCCGGTTTAAATTCCTGCATTTTTCACTGTTAAACTGAGTTGGAGCTAGTAACTCCCCATATATATGTATGGAGTGGAGTTTGCTCCTGAAAGGAAACGTTCTGATCCCTACAAACTAGGTGAAGAACGGCTTATACACACTTATATCTCTGAACTGAGCATATGTTGAGAGGTTCGTTCATCTAGCACAAAGGGATCTGGTTGCAGGTGAAACTTTTATTCTGTTTTCTAAGTCTGTTTCCGAGTGCCGGTTTGAAGTTCCTGCAGTTTTCACTGTAAAACAGAGTTGGAGCTAGTACCTCCCCATATATATGTACGGAGTGGAGTTTGCAACTGAAAAGATTCTTTTTGTTACCAACAAGCTAGTTGATGAATGGCTTTCACACACACTTATATCTCAGAACTGAGCATGTGGAGAGACGTTCGTTCATCTAGCACAAAGGGAATCGGTTGCAGGAGAAACTTTTTCTCTGGTTTCTCAGTCTGTTTCCTAATGCCGGTTTGAATTTTCTGCAGTTTTCACTGTAAACCCGAGTTGGAGCTACTACCACCCATGTATATATATGGAGTGGAGTTTGCAACTGAAAAGAAACTTTGTTTTCCCAACAAGCTAGTTGAAGGACGGCTTTCACACACAATTATATCTCAGAACTGACCATGTGGAGAGACTTTCGTTCATCTAGCAACAAGGGAACGGGTTACAGGAGAAACTTTTACTCTGGTTTCTCAGTCTCTTTCCTAGTGCCGGTTTGAAATTCCTGCACTTTTCACTGTTAAACCGAGTTGGAGCTACTACCTCCCCATATATATGTATGGAGTGGAGATTGCAACTGAAAACAAACTTTGTGTTCCCAACAAGCTAGGTGAAGGACGGCTTTCACCCACACTAATATCTCAGAAATGAGCATGTGGAGACACGTTCGTTCATCTAGCACAAAGGGAACGGGTTGCAGGAGAAACTTTTACTCTGTGTTGTCAGTCTGTTTTCTAGTTCCGGTTTGAAGTTCCTGCAGTTTACACTGTAAAACCGAGTTGGACCTAGGACCTCCCCATATATATGTATGGAGTGGAGTTTGCAAGTGAAAAGAAACTTTGTGTTCCCTACAAGCTTGTTGAAGGACGGCTTTCACACACACTTATCTCTCATAACTGAGCATGTGGAGAGACGTTCGTTCATCTAGCACAAGGGGAACAGGTTGCAGGAGAAACATTTACACTGGTTTCTCAGTCTGTTTCCTAGTGCCGGTTTGAAGTTCCTGCAGTTTTCATTGTAAAACCGAGTTGGAGCTTGTACCTCCCCATATATATGTATGGAGTGGAGTTTGCAACTGAAAAGAAACTTTGTGTTCCGAACAAGTTAGGGCAAGAACGGCTTTCACACACAATTATCTCTCAGAACTGAGCATGTGTAGAGACGTTCGTTCATCTAGCACAAAGGGAACGGTTTGCAGGGGAACTTTTACTGTGGATTCTCAGTCTGTTTCCTAGTGCCGGTTTGAAGTTAATGCAGTTTTCACTGTAAAACCGAGTTGGAGCTTGTACCTCCCCATATATATGTATGGAGTGGAGTTTGCAACTGAAAAGGAACTTTGTGTTCCCAACAAGCTAGATGAAGGACGGATTTCACACTCAGTTATTTCTGAGAACTGAGCATGTGGAGAGACTTTCGTTCATCTATAACAAAGGGAACTTGTTGCAGGAGAAACTTTTATTCTGGTTTCTCAGTCTATTTCCTAGTGCCGATTTGAATTTCCTGCAGTTTTCACTGTTAAACCGAGTTGGAACTATTAACTCCCCATATATATGTATGGAGTGGAAATTGCACCTGAAAGGAAACGTTCTGTTCCCTACAAACTAGGTGGAGAACGGCTTATACACACTTATATCTCTGAACTGAGCATATGGAGAAACGTTCGTTCATCTAGCACAAATGGAACGGGTTGTAGGGGAAACTTTTACTCTGGTTTCTCAGTCTATTTTCTAGTGCCGGTTTGAAGTTCCTGCAGTTTTCACTGTAAAACCGAGATTTAGCTAGTAGCACCCATATATATGTATGGAGTGGGTTTGCAAATGAAAAGAAACTTTGTTTTCCAAACAAGCTAGTTGAAGGACGGCTTTCACACACACTTATATCTCAGAACAGAGCATGTGGAGAGACTTTCGTACATCTAGCACCAAGGGAACGGGTTGCAGGAGAAACTTTTACTTTGGTTTCTCAGTCTGTTTCCTAGTACCGGTTTGAAGTTCCTGCAGTTTTCACTGTTAAACAGAGTTGGACCTAGAACCGACACATATATATGTTTGGAGTGGAGTTTGCTACTGAAAAGAAACATTGTGTTCCCTACAAGCTAGGTGAAATACGGCTTTCACTCATAGTTTCCTCTGAGAACTGAGCATGTGAAGAGACTTTCGTTCATCTAGCACCAAGGGATCGGGTTGTAGGGGCAACTTCTTCTGTGGTTTCTCACTCTGTTTCTTAGTGCCGTTTTGAAGTTCTTGCAGTTTTCACTGTAAAACCGAGTTGGAGCTAGTAATTCCCCATATATATATATGGAGTGGAGTGTGCAAATGAAAAGAAACTTTGTGTCCCCAACAAGCTAGGTGAAGGACGGCTTTCAAACACACGTATCTCTCAGAACTGAGCATATGGAGAGACGTTCGTTCATCTAGCAAAAAGGGAACGGGTTGCAGGAGAAACTATTACTCTGGATTCTCAGTCTGTTTCCTAGTGCCGGTTTGAAGTTAATGCAGTTTTCACTGTAAAACCGAGTTGGAGCTTGTACCTCCCCATATATATCTATGGACTGGAGTTTGCAACTGAAAAGGAACTTTGTGTTCCCAACAAGCTAGGTGAAGGACGGATTTCACACTCAGTTATTTCTGAGAACTGAGCATGTGGAGAGACTTTCGTTCATCTAGAACAAAGGGAACTTGTTGCAGGAGAAACTTTTATTCTGGTTTCTCAGTCTATTTCCTAGTGCCGGTTTGAATTTCCTGCAGTTTTCACTGTTAAACCGAGTTGGAACTAGTAACTCCCCATATATATGTATGGAGTGGAGTTTGCACCTGAAAGGAAACGTTCTGTTCCCTACAAACTAGGTGAAGAACGGCTTATACACACTTATATCTCTGAACTGAGCATATGGAGAGACGTTCGTTCATCTAGCACAAAAGGAACGGGTTGTAGGGGAAACTTTTACTCTGGTTTCTCAGTCTATTTCCTAGTGCCGGTTTGAAGTTCCTGCAGTTTTCACTGTAAAACCGAGATTTAGCTAGTACCACCCATATATATGTATGGAGTGGGTTTGCAAATAAAAAGTAACTTTGTTTTCCAAACAAGCTAGTTGAAGGACGGCTTTCACACACACTTATATCTCAGAACAGAGCATGTGGAGAGACGTTCGTTCATCTAGCACAAAGGGAACCGGTTGCAGGGAAACATTTACTCTGGTTTCTCAGTCTGTTTCCTAGTGCCGGTATGAAGTTCCTGCAGTTTTCACTGTTAAACTGAGTTGGACCTAGAACCGCCACATATATATGAAAGGAGTGGAGTTTGCTACCGAAAGGAAACTTTCTGTTCCCAACAAGCTAGGTGAAGGACGGCTTTCACACACAATTGTCTCTCAAAACTGAGCATATGGACCGACGTTCGTTCTTCTAGCAAAATGGGCACGGGTTGCAGGAGAAACTTTTACTCTGGTTTCTCAGTCTGTTTCCTAGTGCCAGTTTGAAGTTCCTGCTGTTTTCACTGTAAAACCGTGTTGGAGCTTGTACCTCCCCATATATATGTATGGAGTGGAGTTTGCAAAGGAAAAGAAACTTTGCCTTACAAACAAGCTAGGTGAAGGACTTTTTTCACACAAACTTATCCCTCAAAACTGAGCATGTGGAGAGACGTTCGTTCATCTAGCACAAAAGGAAAGGTTTGGAGGAGAAACTATTACTCTGGTTTCTCAGTCTTTTTCCTAGTGCCGGTTTGAAGTTCCTACAGTTTTCACTGTTAAAACGAGTTGGTGCTAGTACCTCCCCATATATATGTATGGAGTGGAGTTTGCAACTGAAAAGAAACTTTGTGTTCCCAACAAGCTAGTTGAAGTACAGCTTTCACAAACACTTATTTCTCAAAACTGACTATGTGGAGAGACATTCGTTCATCTAGCACAAACTTAACGGGTTGCAGGAGAAACTTTTACACTGTTTCCTCAATCTGTTTCCTAGTGCCGGTTTGAAGTTCCTGCAGATATCTCTGTAAAACAGGGTTGGAACTAGTACCTACTCATATATATGTATGGAGTGGAGTTTGCAACTGAAAAGAAACTTTGTGTTCCCTTCAAGATAGGTGAAGGACGGCTTTCACACACACTGATCTCTCAGAAATGAGCATGTGGAGAGACGTTCGTTCATCTAGCATAAAGGGACCGGGTTTAAGTAGTAACTTTTACTGTGGTTTCTCAGTCTGTTTCCTAGTGCCTGTTTGCAGTACCTGCATTTTTCAGTGTAAAACCGAGTTGGAGCTAGTACCTCCCCATATATATGTATGGAGTGGAGCTTGTAACTGAAAAGAAACTATGTTTTCCAAACAAACTAGTTGAATGCCGGCTTTCACAACCACTTATATCTCACAACTGAGCATGTGGAGAGACGTTCGTTCATCTAGCACAAAGGGAAACGGTTGCAGGAGAAACATTTACTCTGGTTTCTCAGTCTGTTTCCTAGTGCCGGTTTGAAGTTAATGCAGTTTTCACTGTAAAACCGAGTTGGAGCTTGTACCTCCCCATATATATGTATGGAGTGGAGTTTGCAACGGAAAAGACACTTTGTGTTCCCAACAAACTACGTGAAGGACGGCTTTCACACACACTTATCTCTCAGAACTGAGCATGTGGAGAGAGGTTCGTTCATCTAGCACAAAGGGAACGGGTTGCAGCATAAACATTTACTGCAGTTTCTCAGTCTGTTTCCTAGTGCCGGTTTGAAGTTCCTGCAGTTTTCACTGTAAAACCGAGTTGGAGCATGTACCTCCCCATATATATGTATGGAGTGGAGTTTGCAACTGAAATGAAAATTTGTGTTCCCAACAAGCTAGTTGAAGACGGCATTCACACACACTTATCTCTCAGAACTGAGCATGTGGAGAGACGTTCGTTCATCTAGCACAAAGGGAACGGTTTGCAGGGGAACTTTTACTGTGGTATCTTAGTCTGTTTCCTAGTGTCGTTTTGAATTTCCTGCAGTATTCACTGTTTAACCGAGTTGGAGCTGATACCACCCCATATATATGTATGGAGTGGAGTTTGCAACTGAAAAGAAATTTTGTTTTCCCAACAAGCTAGATAAAGGGTGGCTTTCACACACACATATCTCTCAGAACTGAGCATGTGGAGGGACGTTCGTTCATCTAGAACAATAGAAAAGGGTTGCAGCATAAACATATACTGTAGTTTCTCAGTCTGTTTCCTAGTGCCGGTTTGAAGTTCCTGCAGTTTTCACTGTAAAACAGATTTGGAGCTACTACCTCCCCATATATATGTATGGAGTGGAATTTTCTTCTGAAAAGAAACTTTGTGTTCCCAAAAAGCTAGGTGAAAGACGGCTTTCACACACACTTATATCTCAGAACAGAGCATGTGGAGAGACGTTTGTTCATCTAGAACCAAGGGTACGGGTTGCATTAGAAACTTTTACTCTGGATTCTCTGTCTCTTTCCTATTGCTGGTTTGAAGTTCCTGCAGTTTTCACTCTTAAACCGAGTTGGACCTATAAACGCCCCATATATATGTATGGAGAGGAGTTTGCTACTGAAAATAAACTTTGTGTTCCCAACAAGCTAGGTGAAAGACGGCTTTCACACACACTTTTCTCTCAGAACTAAGCATGTGGGGAGACGTTCGTTCATGTAGCAAAAAGGGAACGGGTTGCAGGAGAAACTTTTACTCTGGTTTCTCAGTCTATTTCCTAGTGCCGGTTTGAAGTTCCTGCATTTTCCACTGTAAATCCTAATAGAAGCTAGTACCACCCCATATATAATTATGGAGTGGAGTTTGCAACTGAAAAGAAACTTTGTGTTCCCTACAATCTAGGTGAAGGACGGCTTTCACACACTTAACTCTCAGAAATGAGCATGTGGAGAGACGTCCGTACATCTAGCACAAAGGGATCGGGTTGTAGGGGAAACTTTTACTATGGTTTCTCAGTCTGTTTCCTAGTTCGGTTTTGAAGTTCCTGCAGTTTTCACTGAAAAACCAATTTGGAGCTAGTACATCCCCATATATATTTACAGAGTGTAGTTTGCAACTGAAATGAAAATTTGTGTTCCCAACAAGCTAGTTGAAGACGGCATTCACACACACTTATCGCTCAGAACTGAGCATGTGGAGAGACGTTCGTTCATCTAGCACCAAGGGAACGGGTTGCAGGAGAAACTTTTACTCTGGTTCTCCGTCTGTTTTCTAGTGCCGGTTTGAAGTTCCTGCACTTTTCACTGTAAAACCGAGTTGGAGCTAGAACCTCCCCATATATATGTACAGAGTGGAGTTTGCAACTGAAAAGAAACTTTGTGTTCAAAACAAGCTATGTGAAGGACGGCTTTCACACACACTTATCTCTCAGAACTGAGCATGTGGAGAGACGTTAGTTCATCCAGCACAAAGGGAACGTGTTGCAGGAGAAACTTTTACTGTGGTTTCTCAGTCTTTTTCCTAGTGCCGTTTTGAAGTTCCTGCAGTTTTCACTTTAAAACCGAATTGGAGCTAGTACCTCCCCATATATATGTATGGAGTGGAGTTTGCACTTGAAAAGTTACTTTGTGTGCCCTACAAGCTAGGTGAAATACGGCTTTCACACACACTTATCACTCAGAACTGAGCATGTGCAGAGACGTTCGTTCATCTAGCACCAACTGTACGGGTTGCAGGAGAAACTTTTACTCTGATTTCTCAGTCTGTTTCGTAGTGCCTGTGTGAAGTTCTTGCAGTTTTCACTGTAAAATCGATTTGGAGCTAGTAGTTCCCCATATATATGTATGGAGTGGAGTTTGCAACTGAAAAGAAACATTGTGTTCCCAACAAGCTAGGTGAAGGACTGCTTTCACACTCACTTATCTCTCAGAACTGAGCATGTGGAGAGACATTTGTTCATCCAGCACCAAGGGAAAGTTTTGCAGGAGAAACTTTTACTCTGGTTTCTCAGTCTGTTTCCTAGTGCCGGTTTGAAATTCCTGCAGTTTTCACTATTAAACCGAGTTGGAGCTAGTACTTCCCCAAATATACTTATGGAGTGGTGTTTGCAAATGAAAAGAAACTTTGTGTTCCAAACAAGCTACGTGAAGGACGGCTTTCACCCACACTGATATCTCAGCACTGAGCATGTGGAGAGACGTTCGTTCATCTAGCACAAAGGGAACGTGTTGCAGGAGAAACTATAACTCTGTATTGTCAGTCTCTTTTCTGGTTCCGGTTTGAAGTTCCTGCAGTTTTCACTGTAAAACCGATTTGGACCAAGAACCTCCCCATATATATTATGCAGTGGAGTTTGCAACTGAAAAGAAACTTTGTGATCCCTACAAACTTGTTGAAGGACGGCTTTCACACACACTTATCTCTCAGAACTGAGCATGTGGAGAGACTTTCGTTCATCTGGCACAAAGGGAACAGGTTGTAGGGGAAACATTTACTCTGGTTTCTCAGTCTGTTTCCTAGTGCCGGTTTGAAGTTCCTGCAGTTTTCACTGTAAAACCGATTTGGACCTAGAACAGCCACATATATATGTATGGAGTGGAGTTTGCTACTGAAAATAAACATTGTGTTCCCAACAGGCTAGTTGAAGTACAGCTTTAACAAACACTTATTTCACAGAACTGAGCATGTGGAGAGACATTCGTTCATCTAGCACAAACTTACCAGGTTGCAGGAGAAACTTTTACTCTCTTTCCTCAGTCTGTTTCCTAGTGCCGGTTTGAAGTTCCTGCAGTTTTCTCTGTAAAACCGATTTGGAGCTAGTACCTCCTCATATATATGTATGGAGTGGAGTTTGCAACTGAAAAGAAACTTTGTGTTCCCTTCAAGATAGGTGAAGGACGGCTTTCACACACACTTATCTCTCAGAACTGAGCATGTGGAGAGACGTTCTTTCATCTAGCACAAAGGGACCGGGTTGCAGGGGTAACTTTTACTGTGGTTTCTCTGTCTCTTTCCTAGTGCCGGTTAGAAGTACTTGCAGTTTTCACTGTAAAACCACGTTGAAGCTAGTACCTCCCCATATATATGTATGGAGTGGAGTTTGCAACTGAAAAGAATTTTTTTGTTCCCAAAAAACTAGTTGAAGGACGGCTTTCACACACTTATCTCTCAGAACTGAGCATTTGGAGAGACGTTCATTCATCTAGCACAAAGGGAACGGGTTGCTGTTGGAACATTTCTCTGGTTTATAAGTCTGTTTCCTAATGCCGGTTTGAAGTTCCTGCAGTTTTCACTGTAAAACAGATTTGGAGCTACTACCTCCCCATATATATGTATGGAGTGAAGTTTGCAACTGAAAAGAAACTTTGTGTTCCCAACAAGCTATTTGAAAGATGGCTTTCACACACACTTATATCCCAGAACTGAGCATGTGGAGGGACGTTCCTTCATCTAGCACAAAGGGAATCGGTTGCAGGAGAAACTTTTACTCTGGTTTCTCAGTCTATTTCCTAGTGCCGGTTTGAATTTCCTGTAGTTTTCACTGTAAAACCGATTTGCAGCTAGTACCTGCCCATATATATGTATGGAGTGGAATTTGCAACTGAAAAGGAACTTTGTGTTCCCAACAAGCTAGGTGAAGGACGGATTTCACACTCAGTTATTTCTGAGAACTGAGCATGTGGAGAGACTTTCGTTCATCTAGAACAAAGGTAACTTGTTGCAGGAGAAACTTTTATTCTGGTTTCTCAGTCTATTTCCTAGTACCGGTTTGAATTTCCTGCAGTTTTCACTGTTAAACCGAGTTGGAACTATTAACTCCCCATATATATATATGGAGTGGAATTTGCACCTGAAAGGAAACGTTCTGTTCCCTACAAACTAGGTGAAGAACGGCTTATACACACTTATATCTCTGAACTGAGCATATGGAGAGACGTTCGTTCATCTAGCACAAAAGAAACGGGTTGCAGGGGAAACTTTTACTCTGGTTTCTCAGTCTATTTCCTAGTGCCGGTTTGAAGTTCCTGCAGTTTTCACTGTAAAACCGAGATTTAGCTAGTACCACCCATATATATGTATGGAGTGGGTTTGCAAATGAAAAGAAACTTTGTTTTCCAAACAAGCTAGTTGAAGGACGGCTTTCACACACACTTATATCTCAGAACAGAGCATGTGGAGAGACGTTCGTTCATCTAGCACAAAGGGAACGGGTTGCAGGAGAAACATTTACTCTGGTTTCTCAGTCTGTTTCCTAGTGCCGGTATGAAGTTCTTGCTGTTTTCACTGTTAAACCGAGTTGGACCTAGAACCGCCACATATATATGAAAGGAGTGGAGTTTGCTACTGAAAAGAAACTTTCTGTTCCCAACAAGCTAGGTGAAGGACGGCTTTCACACACAATTATCTCTCAAAACTGAGCATATGGAGAGACGTTCGTTCTTCTAGCAAAATGGGTACGGGTTGCAGGAGAAACTTTTACTCTGGTTTCTCAGTCTGTTTCCTAGTGCCAGTTTGAAGTTCCTGCAGTTTTCACTGTAAAACCATGTTGGAGCTTGTACCTCCCCATATATATGTATGGAGTGGAGTTTGCAAAGGAAAAGAAACTGTGCCTTCCCAACAAGCTAGGTGAAGGACTTCTTTCACACACACTTATCCCTCAAAACTGAGCATGTGGACAGACGTTCGTTCATCTAGCACAAACTTAACGGGTTGCAGGAGAAACTTTTACACTGTTTCCTCAGTCGGTTTCCTAGTGTCGGTTTGAAGTTCCTGCAGATATCTCTGTAAAACAGAGTTGGAATTAGTACCTACTCATATATATGTATGGAGTGGAGTTTGCAACTGAAAAGAAACTTTGTGTTCCCTTCAAGATAGGTGAAGGACGGCTTTCACACACACTCATCTCTCAGAAATGAGCATGTGGAGAGACGTCCGTTCATCTAGCATAAAGGGACCGGGTTGAAGTAGTAACTTTTACTGTGGTTTCTCAGACTGTTTCCTAGTGCCTGTTTGAAGTAACTGCATTTTTCATTGTAAAACCGAGTTGGAGCTAGCACCTCCCCATATATATGTATGGAGTGGAGTTTGCAACTGAAAAGAAACTATGTTTTCCAAACAAGCTAGTTGAATGCCGGCTTTCACAACCACTTATATCTCAGAACTGAGCATGTGGAGAGACGTTCGTTCATCTAGCACAAAGGGAATCGGTTGCAGGAGAAACTTTTATTCTGGTTTCCTCAGTCTGTTTCCTAGTGCCGGTTTGAAGTTCCTGCAGTTTTCTCTGTAAAACCGAGTCGGAGCTAGTACCACCTCATATATATGTATGGAGTGGAGTTTGCAACTGAAAAGAAATTTTGTGTTCCCAACAAGCTAGGTGAAGGAAGGCTTTCACACACACTTATCTCTCAAAACTGAGCATATGGAGAGACGTTCGTTCTTCTAGCAAAAAGGGAACGGTTTGCAGGAGAAACTTTTACTCTGGTTTCTCAGTCTGTTTCCTAGTGCCGGTTTGAAGTTCCTGCAGTTTTCACTGTAAAACCGTGTTGGAGCTTCTACCTCCCCATATATATGTATGGAGTGGAGTTTGCAAAGAAAAGAAACTTTGTCTTCCCAACAAGCTATGTGAAGGACGGCTTTCACACACAATTATCTCTCAAAAAAGAGCATATTGAGAGACGTTCGTTCATCTAGCACAAAAGGAAACGGTTGGAGGAGAAACTTTTACTCTGGTTTCTCAGTCTGTTTCCTAGTGCCGGTTTGAATTTCCTGCAGTTTTCACTGTTAAACCGAGTTGGAGCTAGTACCTCCCCATATATATGTATGGATTGGCGTTTGCAATTGAAAAGAAACTTTGTGTTCCCAACAAGCTAGTTGAAGAACAGCTTTCACAAACACTTATTTCTCAGAACTGAGTATGTGGAGACATTCGTTCATCTAGCACAAACTTAACGGGTTGCAGGAGAAATTTTAAACTGTTTCCTCAATCTGTTTCCTAGTGCCGGTTTGAAGTTCCTTCACATATCTCTGTAAAACCGTGTTGGAGCTAGTATCTACTCATATATATGTATGGAGCGGAGTTTGCAACTGAAAGGAAACTTTGTTTTCCCAACAAGCTAGTTGAAGGACGGCTTTCATACACACATATCTCTCAGAACTGAGCACGTGGAGAGACGTTCGTTCATCTAGCATAAAGGGACCGGGTTGAAGGAGTAACATTTACTGTGGTTTCTCAGTCTGTTTCCTAGAGCCTGTTTGAAGTACCTACAGTTTTCAATGTAAAACCGAGTTGGAGCTAGTACCTCCCCATATATATGTATGGAGTGGAGTTTGCAACTGAAAGGAAACTTTGTTTTCCCAACAAGCTAGTTGAAGGACGGCTTTCACTACCACTTATATCTCAGAACTGAGCATGTGGAGAGAAGTTCGTTCATCTAGCATAAAGGGAACGGGTTGCAGGAGAAACTTTTACTGTGGTTTCTCAGTCTGTTTCCTAGTTCCGGTTTGAAGTTACTGAAATTTTCAGTGTAAAACCGATTTGGACCTAGTACCTCCCCATATATATGTATGGAGTGGAGTTTGCTACTGAAAAGAAACTTTGTTTTCCCAACAACCTAAGTGAAGGACGGCTTTCACACACACTTATATCTCAGAACTGAGCGTGTGGAGAGACTTTCGTTCATCTAGCATAAAGGGAACAGGTTGCAGGAGAAACTTTTACTGTGGTTTCTCAGTCTGTTTCCTAGTGCCGGGATGATGTTCCTGCTGTTTTCACTGTTAAACCGAGTTGGACCTAGAACCGCCACATATATATGTATGGAGTGGAGTTTGCTACTGAAAAGAAACTTTGTGTTCCCAACAAGCTAGGTGAAGGACGGCTTTCACACACACGTATCTCTCAGAACTGAGCATATGGAGAGACGTTCGTTCATCTAGCAAAAAGGGAACGGGTTGCAGGAGAAACTATTACTCTGGATTCTCAGTCTGTTTCCTAGTGCCGGTTTGAAGTTAATGCAGTTTTCACTGTAAAACCGAGTTGGAGCTTGTACCTCCCCATATATATGTATGGAGTGGAGTTTGCAACGGAAAAGAAACTTTGTGTTCCAACAAACTAGGTGAAGGACGGCTTTCACACACAATTATTTTTCAGAACTTAGCATGTGGAGAGAAGTTCGTTCATCTAGCACAAAGGGAAATGTTTGGAGGAGAAACTTTACTCTGGTATCTCAGTCTTTTTCCTAGTGCCGGTTTGAAATTCCTGCAGTATTCACTGTTAAACCGAGTTGGAGCTAGTACCTCCCCATATATATGTATGGATTGGAGATTGCAACTGAAAAGAAACTTTGTGTTCCAAACAAGCTAGTTGAAGGACGGCTTTCACCCACAATTATATCTCAGAAATGAGCATGTGGAGAGACGTTCGTTCATCTAGCACAAAGGGAACTGGTTCCTGGAGAAACTTTTACTCTGTGTTGTCAGTCTGTTTTCTAGTTCCGGTTTGAAGTTCCTGCAGTTTACACTGTAAAACGGAGTTGGACCTAGTACCTCCCCATATATATGTATGGAGTGGAGTTTGCAAATGAAAAGAAACTTTGTGTTCCCTACAAGCTTGTTGAAGTACGGCTTTCACACACATTTATATCTCAGAACTCAGCATGTGGAGAGAAGTTCGTTCATCTAGCACAAAGGGAACAGGTTGCAGGAGAAACATTTACTCTGGATTCTCAGTCTGTTTCCTAGTGCCGGTTTGAAGTTCCTGCAGTTTTCACTGTAAAATCGAGTTGGAGCTAGTACATCCCCATATATATGTATGGACTCGGGTTTGCAACTGAAAAGAAACTTTGTGTTCCCAAAAAGCTAGGTGAAATACGGCTTTCACACACACTTATCCCTCAGAACTGAGCATGTGGAGAGACGTTCGTTCATCTAGCACAAAGGGAACGGGTTGCAGGAGAAACTTTTACTGTGGTTCCTCAGTCTGTTTTCTTGTGCCGGTTTGATATTCATGCAGTGTTCACTGTAAAACCGAGTTGGAGCTAGTACATGCACATATATATGTATGCAGTGGATTTTGCACCTGAAAAGATACTTTCTGTTTCCTACAAGCTAGTTGAAGGACGGTTTCACACACACTTATCTCTCAGAACTGAGCATGTGGAGAGACTTTCGTTCATCTAGCACAAAGGGAACGGGTTGCAGGAGAAACTTTTACTCTGGAATCTCAGTCTTTTCCCTAGTGCCGGTTTGAAGTTCCTGCAGTTTTCACTGTAAAATCGAGTTGGAGCTATTTCCTCCCCATATAAATGTATGGAGTGGAGTTTACAACTGAAAAGAAACTTTGTGTTCCCAACAAGCTAGGTGAAGGACGGCTTTCACACACACTTATCTCTCAGAACTGACCATGTGGAGAGACGTTCATTCATCTAGCACAAAGGGAACGGTTTCCAGGAGAAACTTTTACTGTGGTTCCTCAGTCTGTTTTCTAGTGCCGGTTTGAAGTTCCTGCAGTTTTCACTGTAAAACCGATTTGGAGCTAGTACTTCCCCATATAAATGTATGGAGTGGAGTTTACAACTGAAAAGAAACTTTGTGTTCCCAACAAGCTAGGTGAAGGACGGCTTTCACACACACTTATCTCTCATAAATGAGCATGTGGAGAGACGTTCGTTCATCTAACACAAAGTGAACGGGTTGCAGGAGAAACTTTTACTCTGGTTTCTCATGCTGTTTCCGAGTGCCGATTTGAATTTCCTGCAGTTTTCACTGTAAAACCGAGTTGGAGCTAGTACCTCCCCATATATTTTAATGGATTGGAATTTGTAATTGAAAAGAAATATTGTATTCCCAACAAGCTAGTGAAGGAAGGGTTTCACACACACTTATTTCTCAGAACTGAGCATGAGGAGGGACGATCGTTCATCTAGCACAAAGGGAACTGGTTGAAGGAGAAACTTTTACTCTGATTTCTCAGTCTGTTTCCTAGTGCCGGTTTGAAGTTCCTCCAGTTTTCACTGTAAAACTGTGTTGGAGCTAGTACTTCCCCGTATACATGTATGGAGTGGAGTTTGCAACAGAAAAGAAACTTTGTGTTCCCATCAAGCTAGGTGAAGGGATGCTTTCACACACAATTATTTCTCAGGACTGACCATGAGGAGAGACGTTCGTTCATCTAGCACAAAGGGAACGGGTTGCAGGAGAAAATTTTTCTCATGGTTCTCAGTGTGTTTCTTAGTGTCGGTTTGAAGTTCCTGCAGTTTTCACTGTAAAATCGGGTTGGAGCTAGAACCTCCCCATATATATGTATGGAGTGGAGTTTGCAACTGAAAAGAAACTTTGTGTTCCCAACAAGATAGCTGAAGGAAGGCGTTCACACACACATATTTCTCAGAACTGAGCATGTGAAGGGACTTTCGTTCATCTAGCACAAAGGGAACGGGTTGCAGGAGAAACTTTTACCCTGGATTCTCAGTCTATTTCCTAGTGCCGGTTTGAAGTTCCTGCAGTTTTCACTATAAAATAGATTTGGAGCTATAACCTCCCCATATAAATGTATGGAGTGGATTTTGCAACTGAAAATAAACTTTGTGTTCCCAACAAGCTAGGTGAAGGACGGCTTTCACACACAATTATCTCTCAAAACTGAGCATATGGAGAGACGTTCGTTCTTCTAGCAAAATGGGTACGGGTTGCAGGAGAAACTTTTACTCTGTTTTCTCAGTCTGTTTCCTAGTGCCAGTTTGAAGTTCCTGCAGTTTTCACTGTAAAACCATGTTGGAGCTTGTACCTCCCCATATATATGTATGGAGTGGAGTTTGCAAAGGAAAAGAAACTGTGCCTTCCCAACAAGCTAGGTGAAGGACTTCTTTCACACACACTTATCCCTCAAAACTGAGCATGTGGACAGACGTTCGTTCATCTAGCACAAACTTAACGGGTTGCAGGAGAAACTTTTACACTGTTTCCTCAGTCGGTTTCCTAGTGTCGGTTTGAAGTTCCTGCAGATATCTCTGTAAAACAGAGTTGGAATTAGTACCTACTCATATATATGTATGGAGTGGGGTTTGAAACTGAAAAGAATCTTTGTGTTCCCATCAAGCTAGATGAAGGACGGCTTTCACACACACTTATCTCTCAGAACTGAGCATGTGGAGAGACGTTCGTTCATCTAGCACAAAAGGAACGTGTTGCAGCAGAAAAAGTTACTGTGGTTTCTCAGTCTGTTTCCTAGGGCCGGTTTGAAGTTCCTGCAATTTTCACTGTAAAACCGAGTTTGAGCTAGTACCTCCCCATATATTTCTATGGATTGGCGTTTGCAACTGAAAAGAAACTTTGTGTTCCCAAATAGCTAGTTGCAGTACGGCTTTCACACACACTTATCTATCAGAACTGAGCATGTGGAGAGACGTTCGTTCTTCTAGCACAAAGGGAACGGGTTGCAGGAGAAACTTTTATTCTGGTTCCACAGTCGGTTTCCTAGTGCCGGTTTGATGGTCCTGCAGGTTTCACTCTTAAACACATTTGGAGCTACTACCTCCCAATATATATGTATGGATTGGTGTTTGCAACTGAAAAGAAACTTTGTTTTCCCAACAATCTAGATGAAGGGCGTCTTTCACACACATTTATATCTCAGAACTGAGCATGTGGAGAGACGTTCGTTCTTCTAGCACAAGGGGAACGGGTTGCAGGAGAAACTTTTACTGTGGTTCCTCAGTCTGTTTTCTAGTGCCGGTTTGAAGTTCCTTCAGTTTTCACTGTAAAACCGAGTTGGAGCTAGTACCTCCACATACATATGTATGGAGTGGATTTTGCACCTGAAAAGATACTTTCTGTTTCCTACAAGCTAGGTGAAGGACGGTTTCACAAACACTTATCTCTCAGACCTGATCATGTGGAGACTTTCGTTCATCTAGCACAAAGGGAATCGGTTGCAGGACAAACTTTTACTCTGGTTTCTCAGTCTGTTTCCTAGTGCCGGTTTGAATTTTCTGCAGTTTTCACTGTAAAGCCGAGTTGGAGCTTGTACCTCCCCATATATATGTATGGAGTGGAGTTTGCAACTGAAATGAAAATTTGTGTTCCCAACAAGCTAGTTGAAGACGGCATTCACACACACTTATCTCTCAGAACTGAGCATGTGGAGAGACGTTCGTTCATCTAGCACCAAGGGAAAGGGTTGCAGAAGAAACTTTTAATCTGGTTTCTCCGTCTGTTTTCTACTGCCGGTTTGAAGTTCCTGCAGTTTTCACTGTAAAACCGAGTTAGAGCTAGTACCTCCAAATATATATGTACGGAGTGGAGTTTGCAACTGAAAAGAAACTTTGTTTTCAAAACAAGCTATGTGAAGGACGGCTTTCACACACACTTATCTCTCAGAACTGAGCATGTGGAGAGACGTTCGTTCATCTAGCACAAAGGGAACGTGTTGCAGGAGAAAATTTTACTGTGGTTTCTCAGTCTTTTTCCTAGTGCCGTTTTGAATTTCCTGCAGTTTTCACTTTAAAACCGAATTGGAGCTAGTACCTCCCCATATATATGTATGGAGTGGAGTTTGCACTTGAAAAGTTACTTTGTGTGCCCTACAAGCTAGGTGAAAGACGGCTTTCACACACACTTATCTCTCAGAACTGAGCATGTGCAGAGACGTTCGTTCATCTAGCACAAAGGGAATCGGTTGCAGGAGAAACTTTTACTCTTGTTTCTTAGTCTGTTTCCTACTGCCGGTTTGAAGTTCCTGCAGGTTTCACTGTAAAACCGATTTGCAGCTAGTACCTGCCCATATATATGTATGGAGTGGAGTTTGCTACTGAAAAGAAAATTTGTGTTCAAAACAACCTAGGTGAAGGACGGCTTTCACACTCACATATCTCTCAGAACTGAGCATGTGGAGAGAAATTTGTTCATCTAGCACAAAGAGAACTTGTTGCAGGAAAAACTTTTACTCTGTTTTCTCAGTCTGTTTCCTAGTGCCAGATTGATAGTCCTGCAGCTTTCACTTTTAAACCGATTTGGAGCTAATAACACCCCATATATATGTATGGAGTGGAGTTTCCACCTGAAAAGAAATTTTGGGTTCCCAACACGCTAGGTGAAGGACGGCTTTCACACACACTTATCTCTCAGAACTGAGCATGTGGAGAGACGTTCGTTCATCTAGCCCAATAGGAACGGGTTGCAGGAGACACTTTTACTCTGGTTTCTCAGTCTGTTTCCTAGTGCCGTTTTGAAGTTCCTGCATTTTTCACTGTTAAACCGAGTTGGAGCAAGTACCACCCCATATATATGTATGGATTGGAGTTTGCAACTAAAAAGAAATTTTGTGTTCCCAACAAGCTAGTTGAAGAACAGCTTTCACAGACACTTATTTCTCAGAAATGAGCATAAGAGACATTCATTCATCTACCACAAACTTAACGGGTTGCAGGAGAAATTTTACTCTGTTTCCTCAGTCTGTTTCCTAGTGCCGGTTTGAAGTTCCTGCAGTTTTCTCTGTAAAACCGAGTTGGAGCAAGTACCACCTCATATATATGTACGGAGTGGAGTTTGCAACTGAAAAGAAATTTTGTGTTCCCAACAAGCTAGGTGAAGGACGGCTTTCACACACACTTATCTCTCAAAACTGAGCATATGGAGAGACGTTCGTTCTTCTAGCAAAAAGGGAACGGTTTGCAGGAGAAATTTTCACTCTGTTTTCTCAGTCTGTTTCCTAGTGCCGGTTTGAAGTTCCTGCATTTTTCACTGTAAAACCGTGTTGGAGCTTCTACCTCCCCATATATATGTATGGAGTGGAGTTTGCAAAGAAAAGAAACTTTGTCTTCCCAAAAAGCTAGGTGAAGGACGGCTTTCACACACACTTATCTCTCAAAAGAGAGCATGTGGAGAGACGTTCGTTCATCTAGCACAAAAGGAAACGGTTGGAGGAGAAACTTTGACTCTGGTTTCTCAGTCAGTTTCCTAGTGCCGGTTTGAATTTCCTGCAGTTTTCACTGTTAAACCGAGTTGGAGCTAGTACCTCCCCATATATATGTATGGATTGGCGTTTGCAACTGAAAAGAAACTTTGTGTTCCCAACAAGCTAGTTGAAGAACAGCTTTCACAAACACTTATTTCTCAGAACTGAGTATGTGGAGAGACATTCGTTCATCTAGCACAAACTTAACGGGTTGCAGGAGAAATTTTACACTGTTTCCTCAGTCTGTTTCCTAGTGCCGGTTTGAAGTTCCTTCACATATCTCTGTAAAACCGTGTTGGAGCTAGTATCTACTCATATATATGTATGGAGAGGAGTTTGCAACTGAAAAGAAACTTTGTGTTCCCTTCAAGATAGGTGAAGGACGGCTTTCATACACACATATCTCTCAGAACTGAGCACGTGGAGAGACGTTCGTTCATCTAGCATAAAGGGACCGGGTTGAAGGAGTAACATTTACTGTGGTTTCTCAGTCTGTTTCCTAGAGCCTGTTTGAAGTACCTACAGTTTTCAATGTAAAACCGAGTTGGAGCTAGTACCTCCCCATATATATGTATGGAGTGGAGTTTGCAACTGAAAGGAAACTTTGTTTTCCCAACAAGCTAGTTGAAGGACGGCTTTCACTACCACTTATATCTCAGAACTGAGCATGTGGAGAGAAGTTCGTTCATCTAGCATAAAGGGAACGGGTTGCAGGAGAAACTTTTACTGTGGTTTCTCAGTCTGTTTCCTAGTTCCGGTTTGAAGTTACTGAAATTTTCAGTGTAAAACCGATTTGGACCTAGTACCTCCCCATATATATGTATGGAGTGGAGTTTGCTACTGAAAAGAAACTTTGTTTTCCCAACAACCTAAGTGAAGGACGGCTTTCACACACACTTATATCTCAGAACTGAGCGTGTGGAGAGACTTTCGTTCATCTAGCATAAAGGGAACGGGTTGCAGGAGAAACTTTTACTGTGGTTTCTCAGTCTCTTTCCTAGTGCCGGGATGATGTTCCTGCTGTTTTCACTGTTAAACCGAGTTAGACCTAGAACCGCCACATATATATGTATGGAGTGGAGTTTGCAACGGAAAAGAAACTTTGTGTTCCAACAAACTAGGTGAAGGACGGCTTTCACACACAAGTATTTTTCAGAACTTAGCATGTGGAGAGACGTTCGTTCATCTAGCACAAAGGGAAAGGTTTGGAGGAGAAACTTTACTCTGGTATCTCAGTCTTTTTCCTAGTGCCGGTTTGAAATTCCTGCAGTATTCACTGTTAAACCGAGTTGGAGCTAGTACCTCCCCATATATATGTATGGATTGGAGATTGCAACTGAAAAGAAACTTTGTGTTCCAAACAAGCTAGTTGAAGGACGGCTTTCACCCACAATTATATCTCAGAAATGAGCATGTGGAGAGACGTTCGTTCATCTAGCACAAAGGGAACTGGTTCCTTGAGAAACTTTTACTCTGTGTTGTCAGTCTGTTTTCTAGTTCCGGTTTGAAGTTCCTGCAGTTTACACTGTAAAACGGAGTTGGACCTAGTACCTCCCCATATATATGTATGGAGTGGAGTTTGCAAATGAAAAGAAACTTTGTGTTCCCTACAAGCTTGTTGAAGTACGGCTTTCACACACATTTATATCTCAGAACTCAGCATGTGGAGAGAAGTTCGTTCATCTAGCACAAAGGGAACAGGTTGCAGGAGAAACATTTACTCTGGATTCTCAGTCTGTTTCCTAGTGCCGGTTTGAAGTTCCTGCAGTTTTCACTGTAAAATCGAGTTGGAGCTAGTACATCCCCATATATATGTATGGACTCGGGTTTGCAACTGAAAAGAAACTTTGTGTTCCCAAAAAGCTAGGTGAAGTACGGCTTTCACACACACTTATCCCTCAGAACTGAGCATGTGGAGAGACGTTCGTTCATCTAGCACAAAGGGAACGGGTTGCAGGAGAAACTTTTACTGTGGTTCCTCAGTCTATTTTCTTGTGCCGGTTTGAAATTCATGCAGTGTTCACTGTAAAACCGAGTTGGAGCTAGTACATGCACATATATATGTATGCAGTGGATTTTGCACCTGAAAAGATACTTTCTGTTTCCTACAAGCTAGTTGAAGGACGGTTTCACACACACTTATCTCTCAGAACTGAGCATGTGGAGAGACTTTCGTTCATCTAGCACAAAGGGAACGGGTTGCAGGAGAAACTTTTACTCTGGAATCTCAGTCTTTTCCCTAGTGCCGGTTTGAAGTTCCTGCAGTTTTCACTGTAAAATCGAGTTGGAGCTATTTCCTCCCCATATAAATGTATGGAGTGGAGTTTACAACTGAAAAGAAACTTTGTGTTCCCAACAAGCTAGGTGAAGGACGGCTTTCACACACACTTATCTCTCAGAACTGACCATGTGGAGAGACGTTCATTCATCTAGCACAAAGGGAACGGTTTCCAGGAGAAACTTTTACTGTGGTTCCTCAGTCTGTTTTCTAGTGCCGGTTTGAAGTTCCTGCAGTTTTCACTGTAAAACCGATTTGGAGCTAGTACTTCCCCATATAAATGTATGGAGTGGAGTTTACAACTGAAAAGAAACTTTGTGTTCCCAACAAGCTAGGTGAAGGACGGCTTTCACACACACTTATCTCTCATAACTGAGCATGTGGAGAGACGTTCGTTCATCTAGCACAAAGTGAACGGGTTGCAGGAGAAACTTTTACTCTGGTTTCTCATGCTGTTTCCGAGTGCCGATTTGAATTTCCTGCAGTTTTCACTGTAAAACCGAGTTGGAGCTAGTACCTCCCCATATATTTTAATGGATTGGAGTTTGTAATTGAAAAGAAATATTGTATTCCCAACAAGCTAGTGAAGGAAGGGTTTCACACACACTTATTTCTCAGAACTGAGCATGAGGAGGGACGATCGTTCATCTAGCACAAAGGGAACTGGTTGAAGGAGAAACTTTTACTCTGATTTCTCAGTCTGTTTCCTAGTGCCGGTTTGAAGTTCCTCCAGTTTTCACTGTAAAACTGTGTTGGAGCTAGTACTTCCCCGTATACATGTATGGAGTGGAGTTTGCAACAGAAAAGAAACTTTGTGTTCCCATCAAGCTAGGTGAAGGGATGCTTTCACACACAATTATTTCTCAGGACTGACCATGAGGAGAGACGTTCGTTCATCTAGCACAAAGGGAACGGGTTGCAGGAGAAAATTTTTCTCATGGTTCTCAGTGTGTTTCTTAGTGTCGGTTTGAAGTTCCTGCAGTTTTCACTGTAAAATCGAGTTGGAGCTAGAACCTCCCCATATATATGTATGGAGTGGAGTTTGCAACTGAAAAGAAACTTTGTGTTCCCAACAAGCTAGCTGAAGGAAGGCGTTCACACACACATATTTCTCAGAACTGAGCATGTGAAGGGACTTTCGTTCATCTAGCACAAAGGGAACGGGTTGCAGGAGAAACTTTTACCCTGGATTCTCAGTCTTTTTCCTAGTGCCGGTTTGAAGTTCCTGCAGTTTTCACTATAAAATAGATTTGGAGCTATAACCTCCCCATATAAATGTATGGAGTGGATTTTGCAACTGAAAGTAAACTTTGTGTTCCCAACAAGCAAGGTTAAGGACGGCTTTCACACACACTTATTTCTCAGAACAGACCATGAGGAGAGACGTTCGTTCATCTTGCACAAAGGGAACGGGTTCCAGGAGAAACTTTTACTGTGGTTCCTCACTCTGTTTTCTAGTGCCGGTTTGAATTTCATGCAGTTTTCACTGTAAAACAGATTTGGAGCTAGTACTTCCCCATATATATGAATGGAGTGGAGTTTGCAACTGAAAAGAAACTATGTGTTCCCTACAAGCAAGGTGAAGGAAGGCTTTCACACACATTTATCACTCAGAATTGAGCATATGGAGAGACGTTCTTTCATCTACCACAAATGGAACTGGTTGCAGGAGAAACTTTTTCTCTGGGTTCTCAGTCTGTTTCCTAGTGCCGGTTTGAAGATCCTGCAGTTTTCACTGTAAAACCGAGTTGGAGCTAGTACCTCCCCATATATATGTATGGAGTGGGGTTTGAAACTGAAAAGAATCTTTGTGTTCCCATCAAGCTAGATGAAGGACGGCTTTCACACACACTTATCTCTCAGAACTGAGCATGTGGAGAGACGTTCGTTCATCTAGCACAAAAGGAACGTGTTGCAGCAGAAAAAGTTACTGTGGTTTCTCAGTCTGTTTCCTAGGGCCGGTTTGAAGTTCCTGCAATTTTCACTGTAAAACCGAGTTGGAGCTAGTACCTCCCCATATATTTCTATGGATTGGCGTTTGCAACTGAAAAGAAACTTTGTGTTCCCAAATAGCTAGTTGCAGTACGGCTTTCACACACACTTATCTATCAGAACTGAGCATGTGGAGAGACGTTCGTTCTTCTAGCACAAAGGGAACGGGTTGCAGGAGAAACTTTTATTCTGGTTCCACAGTCGGTTTCCTAGTGCCGGTTTGATGGTCCTGCAGGTTTCACTCTTAAACACATTTGGAGCTACTACCTCCCAATATATATGTATGGATTGGTGTTTGCAACTGAAAAGAAACTTTGTTTTCCCAACAATCTAGATGAAGGGCGTCTTTCACACACATTTATATCTCAGAACTGAGCATGTGGAGAGACGTTCGTTCTTCTAGCACAAAGGGAACGGGTTGCAGGAGAAACTTTTACTGTGGTTCCTCAGTCTGTTTTCTAGTGCCGGTTTGAAGTTCCTTCAGTTTTCACTGTAAAACCGAGTTGGAGCTAGTACCTCCACATACATATGTATGGAGTGGATTTTGCACCTGAAAAGATACTTTCTGTTTCCTACAAGCTAGGTGAAGGACGGTTTCACAAACACTTATCTCTCAGACCTGATCATGTGGAGACTTTCGTTCATCAAGCACAAAGGGAATCGGTTGCAGGAGAAACTTTTACTCTGGTTTCTCAGTCTGTTTCCTAGTGCCGGTTTGAATTTTCTGCAGTTTTCACTGTAAAGCCGAGTTGGAGCATGTACCTCCCCATATATATGTATGGAGTGGAGTTTGCAACTGAAATGAAAATTTGTGTTCCCAACAAGCTAGTTGAAGACGGCATTCACACACACTTATCTCTCAGAACTGAGCATGTGGAGAGACGTTCGTTCATCTAGCACCAAGGGAAAGGGTTGCAGAAGAAACTTTTAATCTGGTTTCTCAGTCTGTTTTCTAGTGCCGGTTTGAAGTTCCTGCAGTTTTCACTGTAAAACCGAGTTAGAGCTAGTACCTCCAAATATATATGTACGGAGTGGAGTTTGCAACTGAAAAGAAACTTTGTTTTCAAAACAAGCTATGTGAAGGACGGCTTTCACACACACTTATCTCTCAGAACTGAGCATGTGGAGAGACGTTCGTTCATCTAGCACAAAGGGAACGTGTTGCAGGAGAAAATTTTACTGTGGTTTCTCAGTCTTTTTCCTAGTGCCGTTTTGAATTTCCTGCAGTTTTCACTTTAAAACCGAATTGGAGCTAGTACCTCACCATATATATGTATGGAGTGGAGTTTGCACTTTAAAAGTTACTTTGTGTGCCCTACAAGCTAGGTGAAAGACGGCTTTCACACACACTTATCTCTCAGAACTGAGCATGTGCAGAGACGTTCGTTCATCTAGCACAAAGGGAATCGGTTGCAGGAGAAACTTTTACTCTTGTTTCTCAGTCTGTTTCCTACTGCCGGTTTGAAGTTCCTGCAGGTTTCACTGTAAAACCGATTTGCAGCTAGTACCTGCCCATATATATGTATGGAGTGGAGTTTGCTACTGAAAAGAAAATTTGTGTTCAAAACAACCTAGGTGAAGGACGGCTTTCACACTCACATATCTCTCAGAACTGAGCATGTGGAGAGAAATTTGTTCATCTAGCACAAAGAGAACTTGTTGCAGGAAAAACTTTTACTCTGTTTTCTCAGTCTGTTTCCTAGAGCCAGATTGATAGTCCTGCAGCTTTCACTTTTAAACCGATTTGGAGCTAATAACACCCCATATATATGTATGGAGTGGAGTTTGCAACTGAAAAGAAACTTTGTGTTCCCAACAAGCTAGTTGAAGTACAGCTTTCACAAACACTTATTTCTCAAAACTGACTATGTGGAGAGACATTCGTTCATCTAGCACAAACTTAACGGGTTGCAGGAGAAACTTTTACACTGTTTCCTCAGTATGATTCCTAGTGCCGGTTTGAAGTTCCTGCAGATATCTCTGTAAAACAGAGTTGGAACTAGTACCTACTCATATATATGTATGGAGTGGAGTTTGCAACTGAAAAGAAACTTTGTGTTCCCTTCAAGATAGGTGAAGGACGGCTTTCACACACACTGATCTCTCAGAAATGAGCATGTGGAGAGACGTTCGTTCATCTAGCATAAAGGGAACGGGTTGCACGTGAAACTTTTATTCTGGTTTCTAAGTCTGTTTCCTAGTGCCGGTTTGAATTTCATGCAGTTTTCACTGTAAAACAGAGTTGGAGCTAGTACCTCACCATATATATGAATGGAGTGGAGTTTGCAACTGAAAAGATACTATTTGTTCCCAACAAGATAGTTGAAGAATGGCTTTCACTCACACTTATATCTCAGAACTGAGCATGTGGAGAGACGTTCGTTCATCTAGCACAAAGGGAATCGGTTGCAGGAGAAACTTTTTCTCTGGTTTCTCAGTCTGTTTCCTAGTGCCGGTTTGAATTTTCTGCAGTTTTCACTGTAAAACCGAGTTGGAGCTACTACCACCCATATAAATGTATGGAGTGGAGTTTGCAACTGAAAAGAAACTTTGTTTTCCCAACAAGCTAGTTGAAGGAAGGCTTTCACACACAATTATATCTCAGAACTGAGCATGTGGAGAGACGTTCGTTCATCTAGCACAAAGGGAAACGGTTGCAGGAGAAACATTTACTCTGGTTTCTCAGTCTGTTTCCTAGTGCCGGTTTGAAGTACCTGCAGTTTTCACTGTTATACCGTGTTGGACCTAGAACCGCCACAGATATATGTATGGAGTGGAGCTTGCTACTGAAAAGAAACTTTGTTTTCCCAACAAGCTAGTTGAAGGACGGCTTTCACACACAGGTATCTCTCAGAACTGAGCATATGGAGAGACGTTCGTTCATCGAGCAAAAATGGAACGGGTTGCAGGGGAAACTATTACTCTGGTTTCTCAGTCTGTTTCCTAGTGCCGGTTTGAAGTTAATGCAGTTTTCACTGTAAAACCGAGTTGGAGCTTGTACCTCCCCATATATATGTATGGAGTGGAGTTTGCAACGGAAAAGACACTTTGTGTTCCCAACAAACTACGTGAAGGACGGCTTTCACACACACTTATCTCTCAGAACTGAGCATGTGGAGAGAGGTTCGTTCATCTAGCACAAAGGGAACGGGTTGCAGCATAAACATTTACTGCAGTTTCTCAGTCTGTTTCCTAGTGCCGGTTTGAAGTTCCTGCAGTTTTCACTGTAAAACCGAGTTGGAGCTTGTACCTCTCCATATATATGTATGGAGTGGAGTTTGCAACTGAACAGAAAATTTGTTTTCCCAACAAGCTAGATAAAGGGCGGCTTTCACACACACTTATATCTCAGAACTGAACATGTGGAGAGACGTTCGTTCATCTAGCACAAAGGGAACGGTTTGCAGGGGAACTTTTACTGTGGTATCTTAGTCTGTTTCCTAGTGTCGTTTTGAATTTCCTGCAGTATTCACTGTTTAACCGAGTTGGAGCTGATACCACCCCATATATATGTATGGAGTGGAGTTTGCAACTGAAAAGAAATTTTGTTTTCCCAACAAGCTAGATAAAGGGTGGCTTTCACACACACATATCTCTCAGAACTGAGCATGTGGAGGGACGTTCGTTCATCTAGAACAATACAAAAGGGTTGCAGCATAAACATATACTGTAGTTTCTCAGTCTGTTTCCTAGTGCCGGTTTGAAGTTCCTGCAGTTTTCACTGTAAAACAGATTTGGAGCTACTACCTCCCCATATATATGTATGGAGTGGAATTTTCTTCTGAAAAGAAACTTTGTGTTCCCAAAAAGCTAGGTGAAGGACGGCTTTCACACACACTTATATCTCAGAACAGAGCATGTGGAGAGACGTTTGTTCATCTAGAACCAAGGGTACGGGTTGCATTAGAAACTTTTACTCTGGATTCTCTGTCTCTTTCCTATTGCTGGTTTGAAGTTCCTGCAGTTTTCACTCTTAAACCGAGTTGGACCTATAAACGCCCCATATATATGTATGGAGAGGAGTTTGCTACTGAAAATAAACTTTGTGTTCCCAACAAGCTAGGTGAAAGACGGCTTTCACACACACTTTTCTCTCAGAACTAAGCATGTGGGGAGACGTTCGTTCATGTAGCAAAAAGGGAACGGGTTGCAGGAGAAACTTTTACTCTGGTTTCTCAGTCTATTTCCTAGTGCCGGTTTGAAGTTCCTGCATTTTCCACTGTTAATCCTAATAGAAGCTAGTACCACCCCATATATAATTATGGAGTGGAGTTTGCAACTGAAAAGAAACTTTGTGTTCCCTACAATCTAGGTGAAGGACGGCTTTCACACACTTAACTCTCAGAAATGAGCATGTGGAGAGACGTCCGTACATCTAGCACAAAGGGATCGGGTTGTAGGGGAAACTTTTACTATGGTTTCTCAGTCTGTTTCCTAGTTCGGTTTTGAAGTTCCTGCAGTTTTCACTGAAAAACCAATTTGGAGCTAGTACATCCCCATATATATTTACAGAGTGTAGCTTGCAACTGAAATGAAAATTTGTGTTCCCAACAAGCTAGTTGAAGACGGCATTCACACACACTTATCGCTCAGAACTGAGCATGTGGAGAGACGTCCGTTCATCTAGCATAAAGGGACCGGGTTGAAGTAGTAACTTTTACTGTGGTTTCTCAGTCTGTTTCCTAGTGCCTGTTTGAAGTACCTGCATTTTTCAGTGTAAAACCGAGTTGGAGCTAGCACCTCCCCATATATATGTATGGAGTGGAGTTTGCAACTGAAAAGAAACTATGTTTTCCAAACAAGCTAGTTGAACGCCGGCTTTCACAACCACTTATATCTCAGAACTGAGCATGTGGAGAGACGTTCGTTCATCTAGCACAAAGGGAATCGGTTGCAGGAGAAACTTTTATTCTGGTTTCTAAGTCTGTTTCCTAGTGCCGGTTTGAAGTTCATGCAGTTTTCACTGTAAAACAGAGTTGGAGATAGTACCTCCCCATATATATGAATGGAGTGGAGTTTGCAACTGAAAAGATACTATTTGTTCCCAAGAAGCTAGTTGAAGAATGGCTTTCACACACACTTATATCTCAGAACTGAGCATGTGGAGAGACGTTCGTTCATCTAGCACAAAGGGAATCGGTTGCAGGAGAAACTTTTACTCTGGTTTCTCAGTCTGTTTCCTAGTGCCGGTTTGAAGTTCCGGCAGTTTTCACTGTAAAACAGATTTGGAGCTACTACCTCCCCATATATATGTACGGAGTGGAATTTTCATCTGAAAAGAAAATTTGTATTCCCAAAAAGCTAGGTGAAGGACGGCTTTCACACACACTTATCTCTCAGAACTGAGCACGTGAAGAGACGTTTGTTCATCTAGAACCAAGGGTACGGGTTGCATTAGAAACTTTTTCTCTGGATTCTCTGTCTGTTTCCTATTGCTGGTTTGAAGTTCCTGCAGTTTTCACTCTTAAACCGAGTTGGACCTATAAACGCCCCATATATATGTATGGAGAGGAGTTTGCTACTGAAAAGAAAGTTTGTGTTCCCAACAAGCTAGGTGAAGTACGGCTTTCACACACACTTTTCTCTCAGAACTAAGCATGTGGAGAGACGTTCGTTCATTTAGCAAAAAGGGAACGGGTTGCAGGAGAAACTTTTACTCTGGTTTCTCAGTCTGCTTTCTACTACTGGTTTGAAGTTCCTGCAGTTTCCACTGTAAATCCTAGTAGGAGCTAGTACCTCCCCATATATAAGTTTGGAGTGGAGTTTGCAACTGAAAAGAAACTTTGTGTTCCCTACAATCTATGTGAAGGGCGGCTTTCACACACTTAACTCTCAGAACTGAGCATGTGGAGAGATGTCCGTACATCTAGCACAAAGGGATCGTGTTGTAGGGGAAACTTTTACTATGGTTTCTCAGTCTGTTTCCTAGTTCGGTTTTGAAGTTCCTGCAGTTTTCACTGAAAAACCAATTTGGAGCTAGTACATCCCCATATATATTTACAGAGTGTAGTTTGCAACTGAAATGAAAATTTGTGTTCCCAACAAGCTAGTTGAAGACGGCATTCACACACACTTATCTCTCAGAACTGAGCATGTGGAGAGACGTTCGTTCATCTAGCACCAAGGGAAAGCGTTGCAGAAGAAACTTTTAATCTGGTTTCTCCATCTGTTTTCTAGTGCCGGTTTGAAGTTCCTGCAGTTTTCAATTTAAAACCGAGTTAGAGCTAGTACCTCCCCATATATATGTATGGAGTGGGGTTTGAAACTGAAAAGATTCTTTGTGTTCCCATCAAGCTAGATGAAGGACGGCTTTCACACACACTTATCTCTCAGAACTGAGCATGTGGAGAGACGTTCGTTCATCTAGCACAAAAGGAACGTGTTGCAGCAGAAAAAGTTACTGTGGTTTCTCAGTCTGTTTCCTAGGGCCGGTTTGAAGTTCCTGCAATTTTCACTGTAAAACCGAGTTGGAGCTAGTACCTCCCCATATATTTCTATGGATTGGCGTTTGCAACTGAAAAGAAACTTTGTGTTCCCAAATAGCTAGTTGCAGTACGGCTTTCACACACACTTATCTATCAGAACTGAGCATGTGGAGAGACGTTCGTTCTTCTAGCACAAAGGGAACGGGTTGCAGGAGAAACTTTTATTCTGGTTCCACAGTCAGTTTCCTAGTGCCGGTTTGATGGTCCTGCAGGTTTCACTCTTAAACACATTTGGAGCTACTACCTCCCAATATATATGTATGGATTGGTGTTTGCAACTGAAAAGAAACTTTGTTTTCCCAACAATCTAGATGAAGGGCGTCTTTCACACACATTTATATCTCAGAACTGAGCATGTGGAGAGACGTTCGTTCTTCTAGCACAAAGGGAACGGGTTGCAGGAGAAACTTTTACTGTGGTTCCTCAGTCTGTTTTCTAGTGCCGGTTTGAAGTTCCTTCAGTTTTCACTGTAAAACCGAGTTGGAGCTAGTACCTCCACATACATATGTATGGAGTGGATTTTGCACCTGAAAAGATACTTTCTGTTTCCTACAAGCTAGGTGAAGGACGGTTTCAAAAACACTTATCTCTCAGACCTGATCATGTGGAGACTTTCGTTCATCTAGCACAAAGGGAATCGGTTGCAGGAGAAACTTTTACTCTGGTTTCTCAGTCTGTTTCCTAGTGCCGGTTTGAATTTTCTGCAGTTTTCACTGTAAAGCCGAGTTGGAGCTTGTACCTCCCCATATATATGTATGGAGTGGAGTTTGCAACTGAAATGAAAATTTGTGTTCCCAACAAGCTAGTTGAAGACGGCATTCACACACACTTATCTCTCAGAACTGAGCATGTGGAGAGACGTTCGTTCATCTAGCACCAAGGGAAAGGGTTGCAGAAGAAACTTTTAATTTGGTTTCTCCGTCTGTTTTCTACTGCCGGTTTGAAGTTCCTGCAGTTTTCACTGTAAAACCGAGTTAGAGCTAGTACCTCCAAATATATATGTACGGAATGGAGTTTGCAACTGAAAAGAAACTTTGTTTTCAAAACAAGCTATGTGAAGGACGGCTTTCACACACACTTATCTCTCAGAACTGAGCATGTGGAGAGACGTTCGTTCATCTAGCACAAAGGGAACGTGTTGCAGGAGAAAATTTTACTGTGGTTTCTCAGTCTTTTTCCTAGTGCCGTTTTGAAGTTCCTGCAGTTTTCACTTTAAAACCGAATTGGAGCTAGTACCTCCCCATATATATGTATGGAGTGGAGTTTGCACTTGAAAAGTTACTTTGTGTGCCCTACAAGCTAGGTGAAAGACGGCTTTCACACACACTTATCTCTCAGAACTGAGCATGTGCAGAGACGTTCGTTCATCTAGCACAAAGGGAATCGGTTGCAGGAGAAACTTTTACTCTTGTTTCTCAGTCTGTTTCCTACTGCCGGTTTGAAGTTCCTGCAGGTTTCACTGTAAAACCGATTTGCAGCTAGTACCTGCCCGTATATATGTATGGAGTGGAGTTTGCTACTGAAAAGAAAATTTGTGTTCAAAACAACCTAGGTGAAGGACGGCTTTCACACTCACATATCTCTCAGAACTGAGCATGTGGAGAGAAATTTGTTCATCTAGCACAAAGAGAACTTGTTGCAGGAAAAACTTTTACTCTGTTTTCTCAGTCTGTTTCCTAGTGCCAGATTGATAGTCCTGCAGCTTTCACTTTTAAACCGATTTGGAGCTAATAACACCCCATATATATGTATGGAGTGGAGTTTCCACCTGAAAAGAAATTTTGGGTTCCCAACACGCTAGGTGAAGGACGGCTTTCACACACACTTATCTCTCAGAACTGAGCATGTGGAGAGACGTTCGTTCATCTAGCCCAATAGGAACGGGTTGCAGGAGACACTTTTACTCTGGTTTCTCAGTCTGTTTCCTAGTGCCGTTTTGAAGTTCCTGCATTTTTCACTGTTAAACCGAGTTGGAGCAAGTACCACCCCATATATATGTATGGAGTGGAGTTTGCAACTAAAAAGAAATTTTGTGTTCCCAACAAGCTAGTTGAAGAACAGCTTTCACAGACACTTATTTCTCAGAAATGAGCATAAGAGACATTCATTCATCTACCACAAACTTAACGGGTTGCAGGAGAAATTTTACTCTGTTTCCTCAGTCTGTTTCCTAGTGCCGGTTTGAAGTTCCTGCAGTTTTCTCTGTAAAACCGAGTTGGAGCAAGTACCACCTCATATATATGTATGGAGTGGAGTTTGCAACTGAAAAGAAATTTTGTGTTCCCAACAAGCTAGGTGAAGGACGGCTTTCACACACACTTATCTCTCAAAAGAGAGCATGTGGAGAGACGTTCGTTCATCTAGCACAAAAGGAAACGGTTGGAGGAGAAACTTTGACTCTGGTTTCTCAGTCAGTTTCCTAGTGCCGGTTTGAATTTCCTGCAGTTTTCACTGTTAAACCGAGTTTGAGCTAGTACCTCCCCATATATATGTATGGATTGGCGTTTGCAACTGAAAAGAAACTTTGTGTTCCCAACAAGCTAGTTGAAGAACAGCTTTCACAAACACTTATTTCTCAGAACTGAGTATGTGGAGAGACATTCGTTCATCTAGCACAAACTTAACGGGTTGCAGGAGAAATTTTACACTGTTTCCTCAGTCTGTTTCCTAGTGCCGGTTTGAAGTTCCTTCACATATCTCTGTAAAACCGTGTTGGAGCTAGTATCTACTCATATATATGTATGGAGAGGAGTTTGCAACTGAAAAGAAACTTTGTGTTCCCTTCAAGATAGGTGAAGGACGGCTTTCATACACACATATCTCTCAGAACTGAGCACGTGGAGAGACGTTCGTTCATCTAGCATAAAGGGACCGGGTTGAAGGAGTAACATTTACTGTGGTTTCTCAGTCTGTTCCCTAGAGCCTGTTTGAAGTACCTACAGTTTTCAATGTAAAACCGAGTTGGAGCTAGTAACTCCCCATATATATGTATGGAGTGGAGTTTGCAACTGAAAGGAAACTTTGTTTTCCCAACAAGCTAGTTGAAGGACGGCTTTCACTACCACTTATATCTCAGAACTGAGCATGTGGAGAGAAGTTCGTTCATCTAGCATAAAGGGAACGGGTTGCAGGAGAAACTTTTACTGTGGTTTCTCAGTCTGTTTCCTAGTTCCGGTTTGAAGTTACTGAAATTTTCAGTGTAAAACCGATTTGGACCTAGTACCTCCCCATATATATGTATGGAGTGGAGTTTGCTACTGAAAAGAAACTTTGTTTTCCCAACAACCTAAGTGAAGGACGGCTTTCACACACACTTATATCTCAGAACTGAGCGTGTGGAGAGACTTTCGTTCATCTAGCATAAAGGAAACGGGTTGCAGGAGAAACTTTTACTGTGGTTTCTCAGTCTGTTTCCTAGTGCCGGGATGATGTTCCTGCTGTTTTCACTGTTAAACCGAGTTGGACCTAGAACCGCCACATATATATGTATGGAGTGGAGTTTGCTACTGAAAAGAAACTTTGTGTTCCCAACAAGCTAGGTGAAGGACGGCTTTCACACACACGTATCTCTCAGAACTGAGCATATGGAGAGACGTTCGTTCATCTAGCAAAAAGGGAACGGGTTGCAGGAGAAACTATTACTCTGGATTCTCAGTCTGTTTCCTAGTGCCGGTTTGAAGTTAATGCAGTTTTCACTGTAAAACCGAGTTGGAGCTTGTACCTCCCCATATATATGTATGGAGTGGAGTTTGCAACGGAAAAGAATCTTTGTGTTCCAACAAACTAGGTGAAGGACGGCTTTCACACACAAGTATTTTTCAGAACTTAGCATGTGGAGAGACGTTCGTTCATCTAGCACAAAGGGAAAGGTTTGGAGGAGAAACTTTACTCTGGTATCTCAGTCTTTTTCCTAGTGCCGGTTTGAAATTCCTGCAGTATTCACTGTTAAACCGAGTTGGAGCTAGTACCTCCCCATATATATGTATGGATTGGAGATTGCAACTGAAAAGAAACTTTGTGTTCCAAACAAGCTAGTTGAAGGACGGCTTTCACCCACAATTATATCTCAGAAATGAGCATGTGGAGAGACGTTCGTTCATCTAGCACAAAGGGAACTGGTTCCTGGAGAAACTTTTACTCTGTGTTGTCAGTCTGTTTTCTAGTTCCGGTTTGAAGTTCCTGCAGTTTACACTGTAAAACGGAGTTGGACCTAGTACCTCCCCATATATATGTATGGAGTGGAGTTTGCAAATGAAAAGAAACTTTGTGTTCCCTACAAGCTTGTTGAAGTACGGCTTTCACACACATTTATATCTCAGAACTCAGCATGTGGAGAGAAGTTCGTTCATCTAGCACAAAGGGAACAGGTTGCAGGAGAAACATTTACTCTGGATTCTCAGTCTGTTTCCTAGTGCCGGTTTGAAGTTCCTGCAGTTTTCACTGTAAAATCGAGTTGGAGCTAGTACATCCCCATATATATGTATGGACTCGGGTTTGCAACTGAAAAGAAACTTTGTGTTCCCAAAAAGCTAGGTGAAGTACGGCTTTCACACACACTTATCCCTCAGAACTGAGCATGTGGAGAGACGTTCGTTCATCTAGCACAAAGGGAACGGGTTGCAGGAGAAACTTTTACTGTGGTTCCTCAGTCTGTTTTCTTGTGCCGGTTTGAAATTCATGCAGTGTTCACTGTAAAACCGAGTTGGAGCTAGTACATGCACATATATATGTATGCAGTGGATTTTGCACCTGAAAAGATACTTTCTGTTTCCTACAAGCTAGTTGAAGGACGGTTTCACACACACTTATCTCTCAGAACTGAGCATGTGGAGAGACTTTCGTTCATCTAGCACAAAGGGAACGGGTTGCAGGAGAAACTTTTACTCTGGAATCTCAGTCTTTTCCCTAGTGCCGGTTTGAAGTTCCTGCAGTTTTCACTGTAAAATCGAGTTGGAGCTATTTCCTCCCCATATAAATGTATGGAGTGGAGTTTACAACTGAAAAGAAACTTTGTGTTCCCAACAAGCTAGGTGAAGGACGGCTTTCACACACACTTATCTCTCAGAACTGACCATGTGGAGAGACGTTCATTCATCTAGCACAAAGGGAACGGTTTCCAGGAGAAACTTTTACTGTGGTTCCTCAGTCTGTTTTCTAGTGCCGGTTTGAAGTTCCTGCAGTTTTCACTGTAAAACCGATTTGGAGCTAGTACTTCCCCATATAAATGTATGGAGTGGAGTTTACAACTGAAAAGAAACTTTGTGTTCCCAACAAGCTAGGTGAAGGACGGCTTTCACACACACTTATCTCTCATAACTGAGCATGTGGAGAGACGTTCGTTCATCTAGCACAAAGTGAACGGGTTGCAGGAGAAACTTTTACTCTGGTTTCTCATGCTGTTTCCGAGTGCCGATTTGAATTTCCTGCAGTTTTCACTGTAAAACCGAGTTGGAGCTAGTACCTCCCCATATATTTTAATGGATTGGAGTTTGTAATTGAAAAGAAATATTGTATTCCCAACAAGCTAGTGAAGGAAGGGTTTCACACACACTTATTTCTCAGAACTGAGCATGAGGAGGGACGATCGTTCATCTAGCACAAAGGGAACTGGTTGAAGGAGAAACTTTTACTCTGATTTCTCAGTCTGTTTCCTAGTGCCGGTTTGAAGTTCGTCCAGTTTTCACTGTAAAACTGTGTTGGAGCTAGTACTTCCCCGTATACATGTATGGAGTGGAGTTTGCAACAGAAAAGAAACTTTGTGTTCCCATCAAGCTAGGTGAAGGGATGCTTTCACACACAATTATTTCTCAGGACTGACCATGAGGAGAGACGTTCGTTCATCTAGCACAAAGGGAACGGGTTGCAGGAGAAAATTTTTCTCATGGTTCTCAGTGTGTTTCTTAGTGCCGGTTTGAAGTTCCTGCAGTTTTCACTGTAAAATCGAGTTGGAGCTAGAACCTCCCCATATATATGTATGGAGTGGAGTTTGCAACTGAAAAGAAACTTTGTGTTCCCAACAAGCTAGCTGAAGGAAGGCGTTCACACACACATATTTCTCAGAACTGAGCATGTGAAGGGACTTTCGTTCATCTAGCACAAAGGGAACGGGTTGCAGGAGAAACTTTTACCCTGGATTCTCAGTCTTTTTCCTAGTGCCGGTTTGAAGTTCCTGCAGTTTTCACTATAAAATAGATTTGGAGCTATAACCTCCCCATATAAATGTATGGAGTGGATTTTGCAACTGAAAATAAACTTTGTGTTCCCAACAAGCAAGGTTAAGGGCGGCTTTCACACACACTTATTTCTCAGAACAGACCATGAGGAGAGACGTTCGTTCATCTTGCACAAAGGGAACGGGTTCCAGGAGAAACTTTTACTGTGGTCCCTCACTCTGTTTTCTAGTGCCGGTTTGAAGTTCATGCAGTTTTCACTGTAAAACAGATTTGGAGCTAGTACTTCCCCATATATATGAATGGAGTGGAGTTTGCAACTGAAAAGAAACTATGTGTTCCCTACAAGCAAGGTGAAGGAAGGCTTTCACACACATTTATCACTCAGAATTGAGCATATGGAGAGACGTTCTTTCATCTACCACAAATGGAACTGGTTGCAGGAGAAACTTTTTCTCTGGGTTCTCAGTCTGTTTCCTAGTGCCGGTTTGAAGATCCTGCAGTTTTCACTGTAAAACCGAGTTGGAGCTAGTACCTCCCCATATATATGTATGGAGTGGTGTTTGAAACTGAAAAGAATCTTTGTGTTCCCATCAAGCTAGATGAAGGACGGCTTTCACACACACTTATCTCTCAGAACTGAGCATGTGGAGAGACGTTCGTTCATCTAGCACAAAAGGAACGTGTTGCAGCAGAAAAAGTTACTGTGGTTTCTCAGTCTGTTTCCTAGGGCCGGTTTGAAGTTCCTGCAATTTTCACTGTAAAACCGAGTTGGAGCTAGTACCTCCCCATATATTTCTATGGATTGGCGTTTGCAACTGAAAAGAAACTTTGTGTTCCCAAATAGCTAGTTGCAGTACGGCTTTCACACACACTTATCTATCAGAACTGAGCATGTGGAGAGACGTTCGTTCTTCTAGCACAAAGGGAACGGGTTGCAGGAGAAACTTTTATTCTGGTTCCACAGTCGGTTTCCTAGTGCCGGTTTGATGGTCCTGCAGGTTTCACTCTTAAACACATTTGGAGCTACTACCTCCCAATATATATGTATGGATTGGTGTTTGCAACTGAAAAGAAACTTTGTTTTCCCAACAATCTAGATGAAGGGCGTCTTTCACACACATTTATATCTCAGAACTGAGCATGTGGAGAGACGTTCGTTCTTCTAGCACAAAGGGAACGGGTTGCAGGAGAAACTTTTACTGTGGTTCCTCAGTCTGTTTTCTAGTGCCGGTTTGAAGTTCCTTCAGTTTTCACTGTAAAACCGAGTTGGAGCTAGTACCTCCACATACATATGTATGGAGTGGATTTTGCACCTGAAAAGATACTTTCTGTTTCCTACAAGCTAGGTGAAGGACGGTTTCACAAACACTTATCTCTCAGACCTGATCATGTGGAGACTTTCGTTCATCTAGCACAAAGGGAATCGGTTGCAGGAGAAACTTTTACTCTGGTTTCTCAGTCTGTTTCCTAGTGCCGGTTTGAATTTTCTGCAGTTTTCACTGTAAAGCCGAGTTGGAGCTTGTACCTCCCCATATATATGTATGGAGTGGAGTTTGCAACTGAAATGAAAATTTGTGTTCCCAACAAGCTAGTTGAAGACGGCATTCACACACACTTATCTCTCAGAACTGAGCATGTGGAGAGACGTTCGTTCATCTAGCACCAAGGGAAAGGGTTGCAGAAGAAACTTTTAATCTGGTTTCTCCGTCTGTTTTCTAGTGCCGGTTTGAAGTTCCTGCAGTTTTCACTGTAAAACCGAGTTAGAGCTAGTACCTCCAAATATATATGTACGGAGTGGAGTTTGCAACTGAAAAGAAACTTTGTTTTCAAAACAAGCTATGTGAAGGACGGCTTTCACACACACTTATCTCTCAGAGCTGAGCATGTGGAGAGACGTTCGTTCATCTAGCACAAAGGGAACGTGTTGCAGGAGAAAATTTTACTGTGGTTTCTCAGTCTTTTTCCTAGTGCCGTTTTGAATTTCCTGCAGTTTTCACTTTAAAACCGAATTGGAGCTAGTACCTCCCCATATATATGTATGGAGTGGAGTTTGCACTTGAAAAGTTACTTTGTGTGCCCTACAAGCTAGGTGAAAGACGGCTTTCACACACACTTATCTCTCAGAACTGAGCATGTGCAGAGACGTTCGTTCATCTAGCACAAAGGGAATCGGTTGCAGGAGAAACTTTTACTCTTGTTTCTCAGTCTGTTTCCTACTGCCGGTTTGAAGTTCCTGCAGGTTTCACTGTAAAACCGATTTGCAGCTAGTACCTGCCCATATATATGTATGGAGTGGAGTTTGCTACTGAAAAGAAAATTTGTGTTCAAAACAACCTAGGTGAAGGACGGCTTTCACACTCACATATCTCTCAGAACTGAGCATGTGGAGAGAAATTTGTTCCTCTAGCACAAAGAGAACTTGTTGCAGGAAAAACTTTTACTCTGTTTTCTCAGTCTGTTTCCTAGTGCCAGATTGATAGTCCTGCAGCTTTCACTTTTAAACCGATTTGGAGCTAATAACACCCCATATATATGTATGGAGTGGAGTTTCCACCTGAAAAGAAATTTTGGGTTCCCAACACGCTAGGTGAAGGACGGCTTTCACACACACTTATCTCTCAGAACTGAGCATGTGGAGAGACGTTCGTTCATCTAGCCCAATAGGAACGGGTTGCAGGAGACACTTTTACTCTGGTTTCTCAGTCTGTTTCCTAGTGCCGTTTTGAAGTTCCTGCATTTTTCACTGTTAAACCGAGTTGGAGCAAGTACCACCCCATATATATGTATGGACTGGAGTTTGCAACTAAAAAGAAATTTTGTGTTCCCAACAAGCTAGTTGAAGAACAGCTTTCACAGACACTTATTTCTCAGAAATGAGCATAAGAGACATTCATTCATCTACCACAAACTTAACGGGTTGCAGGAGAAATTTTACTCTGTTTCCTCAGTCTGTTTCCTAGTGCCGGTTTGAAGTTCCTGCAGTTTTCTCTGTAAAACCGAGTTGGAGCAAGTACCACCTCATATATATGTATGGAGTGGAGTTTGCAACTGAAAAGAAATTTTGTGTTCCCAACAAGCTAGGTGAAGGACGGCTTTCACACACACTTATCTCTCAAAACTGAGCATATGGAGAGACGTTCGTTCTTCTAGCAAAAAGGGAACGGTTTGCAGGAGAAACTTTCACTCTGTTTTCTCAGTCTGTTTCCTAGTGCCGGTTTGAAGTTCCTGCATTTTTCACTGTAAAACCGTGTTGGAGCTTCTACCTCCCCATATATATGTATGGAGTGGAGTTTGCAGAGAAAAGAAACTTTTCTTCCCAAAAAGCTAGGTGAAGGACGGCTTTCACACACACTTATCTCTCAAAAGAGAGCATGTGGAGAGACGTTCGTTCATCTAGCACAAAAGGAAACGGTTGGAGGAGAAACTTTGACTCTGGTTTCTCAGTCAGTTTCCTCGTGCCGGTTTGAATTTCCTGCAGTTTTCACTGTTAAACCGAGTTGGAGCTAGTACCTCCCCATATATATGTATGGAGAGGAGTTTGCAACTGAAAGGAAACTTTGTTTTCCCAACAAGCTAGTTGAAGGACGGCTTTCACTACCACTTATATCTCAGAACTGAGCATGTGGAGAGAAGTTCGTTCATCTAGCATAAAGGGAACGGGTTGCAGGAGAAACTTTTACTGTGGTTTCTCAGTCTGTTTCCTAGTTCCGGTTTGAAGTTACTGAAATTTTCAGTGTAAAACCGATTTGGACCTAGTACCTCCCCATATATATGTATGGAGTGGAGTTTGCTACTGAAAAGAAACTTTGTTTTCCCAACAACCTAAGTGAAGGACGGCTTTCACACACACTTATATCTCAGAACTGAGCGTGTGGAGAGACTTTCGTTCATCTAGCATAAAGGGAACGGGTTGCAGGAGAAACTTTTACTGTGGTTTCTCAGTCTGTTTCCTAGTGCCGGGATGATGTTCCTGCTGTTTTCACTGTTAAACCGAGTTGGACCTAGAACCGCCACATATATATGTATGGAGTGGAGTTTGCTACTGAAAAGAAACTTTGTGTTCCCAACAAGCTAGGTGAAGGACGGCTTTCACACACACGTATCTCTCAGAACTGAGCATATGGAGAGACGTTCGTTCATCTAGCAAAAAGGGAACGGGTTGCAGGAGAAACTATTACTCTGGATTCTCAGTCTGTTTCCTAGTGCCGGTTTGAAGTTAATGCAGTTTTCACTGTAAAACCGAGTTGGAGCTTGTACCTCCCCATATATATGTATGGAGTGGAGTTTGCAACGGAAAAGAAACTTTGTGTTCCAACAAACTAGGTGAAGGACGGCTTTCACACACAAGTATTTTTCAGAACTTAGCATGTGGAGAGACGTTCGTTCATCTAGCACAAAGGGAAAGGTTTGGAGGAGAAACTTTACTCTGGTATCTCAGTCTTTTTCCTAGTGCCGGTTTGAAATTCTTGCAGTATTCACTGTTAAACCGAGTTGGAGCTAGTACCTCCCCATATATATGTATGGATTGGAGATTGCAACTGAAAAGAAACTTTGTGTTCCAAACAAGCTAGATGAAGGACGGCTTTCACCCACAATTATATCTCAGAAATGAGCATGTGGAGAGACGTTCGTTCATCTAGCACAAAGGGAACTGGTTCCTGGAGAAACTTTTACTCTGTGTTGTCAGTCTGTTTTCTAGTTCCGGTTTGAAGTTCCTGCAGTTTACACTGTAAAACGGAGTTGGACCTAGTACCTCCCCATATATATGTATGGAGTGGAGTTTGCAAATGAAAAGAAACTTTGTGTTCCCTACAAGCTTGTTGAAGTACGGCTTTCACACACATTTATATCTCAGAACTCAGCATGTGGAGAGAAGTTCGTTCATCTAGCACAAAGGGAACAGGTTGCAGGAGAAACATTTACTCTGGATTCTCAGTCTGTTTCCTAGTGCCGGTTTGAAGTTCCTGCAGTTTTCACTGTAAAATCGAGTTGGAGCTAGTACATCCCCATATATATGTATGGACTCGGGTTTGCAACTGAAAAGAAACTTTGTGTTCCCAAAAAGCTAGGTGAAGTACGGCTTTCACACACACTTATCCCTCAGAACTGAGCATGTGGAGAGACGTTCGTTCATCTAGCACAAAGGGAACGGGTTGCAGGAGAAACTTTTACTGTGGTTCCTCAGTCTGTTTTCTTGTGCCGGTTTGAAATTCATGCAGTGTTCACTGTAAAACCGAGTTGGAGCTACTACATGCACATATATATGTATGCAGTGGATTTTGCACCTGAAAAGATACTTTCTGTTTCCTACAAGCTAGTTGAAGGACGGTTTCACACACACTTATCTCTCAGAACTGAGCATGTGGAGAGACTTTCGTTCATCTAGCACAAAGGGAACGGGTTGCAGGAGAAACTTTTACTCTGGAATCTCAGTCTTTTCCCTAGTGCCGGTTTGAAGTTCCTGCAGTTTTCACTGTAAAATCGAGTTGGAGCTATTTCCTCCCCATATAAATGTATGGAGTGGAGTTTACAACTGAAAAGAAACTTTGTGTTCCCAACAAGCTAGGTGAAGGACGGCTTTCACACACACTTATCTCTCAGAACTGACCATGTGGAGAGACGTTCGTTCATCTAGCACAAAAGGAAACGGTTGGAGGAGAAACTTTGACTCTGGTTTCTCAGTCAGTTTCCTCGTGCCGGTTTGAATTTCCTGCAGTTTTCACTGTTAAACCGAGTTGGAGCTAGTACCTCCCCATATATATGTATGGAGAGGAGTTTGCAACTGAAAGGAAACTTTGTTTTCCCAACAAGCTAGTTGAAGGACGGCTTTCACTACCACTTATATCTCAGAACTGAGCATGTGGAGAGACGTTCGTTCATCTAGCACAAAGGGAACGGGTTGCAGGAGAAAATTTTTCTCATGGTTCTCAGTGTGTTTCTTAGTGCCGGTTTGAAGTTCCTGCAGTTTTCACTGTAAAATCGAGTTGGAGCTAGAACCTCCCCATATATATGTATGGAGTGGAGTTTGCAACTGAAAAGAAACTTTGTGTTCCCAACAAGCTAGCTGAAGGAAGGCGTTCACACACACATATTTCTCAGAACTGAGCATGTGAAGGGACTTTCGTTCATCTAGCACAAAGGGAACGGGTTGCCGGAGAAACTTTTACCCTGGATTCTCAGTCTTTTTCCTAGTGCCGGTTTGAAGTTCCTGCAGTTTTCACTATAAAATAGATTTGGAGCTATAACCTCCCCATATAAATGTATGGAGTGGATTTTGCAACTGAAAATAAACTTTGTGTTCCCAACAAGCAAGGTTAAGGGCGGCTTTCACACACACTTATTTCTCAGAACAGACCATGAGGAGAGACGTTCGTTCATCTTGCACAAAGGGAACGGGTTCCAGGAGAAACTTTTACTGTGGTCCCTCACTCTGTTTTCTAGTGCCGGTTTGAAGTTCATGCAGTTTTCACTGTAAAACAGATTTGGAGCTAGTACTTCCCCATATATATGAATGGAGTGGAGTTTGCAACTGAAAAGAAACTATGTGTTCCCTACAAGCAAGGTGAAGGAAGGCTTTCACACACATTTATCACTCAGAATTGAGCATATGGAGAGACGTTCTTTCATCTACCACAAATGGAACTGGTTGCAGGAGAAACTTTTTCTCTGGGTTCTCAGTCTGTTTCCTAGTGCCGGTTTGAAGATCCTGCAGTTTTCACTGTAAAACCGAGTTGGAGCTAGTACCTCCCCATATATATGTATGGAGTGGTGTTTGAAACTGAAAAGAATCTTTGTGTTCCCATCAAGCTAGATGAAGGACGGCTTTCACACACACTTATCTCTCAGAACTGAGCATGTGGAGAGACGTTCGTTCATCTAGCACAAAAGGAACGTGTTGCAGCAGAAAAAGTTACTGTGGTTTCTCAGTCTGTTTCCTAGGGCCGGTTTGAAGTTCCTGCAATTTTCACTGTAAAACCGAGTTGGAGCTAGTACCTCCCCATATATTTCTATGGATTGGCGTTTGCAACTGAAAAGAAACTTTGTGTTCCCAAATAGCTAGTTGCAGTACGGCTTTCACACACACTTATCTATCAGAACTGAGCATGTGGAGAGACGTTCGTTCTTCTAGCACAAAGGGAACGGGTTGCAGGAGAAACTTTTATTCTGGTTCCACAGTCGGTTTCCTAGTGCCGGTTTGATGGTCCTGCAGGTTTCACTCTTAAACACATTTGGAGCTACTACCTCCCAATATATATGTATGGATTGGTGTTTGCAACTGAAAAGAAACTTTGTTTTCCCAACAATCTAGATGAAGGGCGTCTTTCACACACATTTATATCTCAGAACTGAGCATGTGGAGAGACGTTCGTTCTTCTAGCACAAAGGGAACGGGTTGCAGGAGAAACTTTTACTGTGGTTCCTCAGTCTGTTTTCTAGTGCCGGTTTGAAGTTCCTTCAGTTTTCACTGTAAAACCGAGTTGGAGCTAGTACCTCCACATACATATGTATGGAGTGGATTTTGCACCTGAAAAGATACTTTCTGTTTCCTACAAGCTAGGTGAAGGACGGTTTCACAAACACTTATCTCTCAGACCTGATCATGTGGAGACTTTCGTTCATCTAGCACAAAGGGAATCGGTTGCAGGAGAAACTTTTACTCTGGTTTCTCAGTCTGTTTCCTAGTGCCGGTTTGAATTTTCTGCAGTTTTCACTGTAAAGCCGAGTTGGAGCTTGTACCTCCCCATATATATGTATGGAGTGGAGTTTGCAACTGAAATGAAAATTTGTGTTCCCAACAAGCTAGTTGAAGACGGCATTCACACACACTTATCTCTCAGAACTGAGCATGTGGAGAGACGTTCGTTCATCTAGCACCAAGGGAAAGGGTTGCAGAAGAAACTTTTAATCTGGTTTCTCCGTCTGTTTTCTAGTGCCGGTTTGAAGTTCCTGCAGTTTTCACTGTAAAACCGAGTTAGAGCTAGTACCTCCAAATATATATGTACGGAGTGGAGTTTGCAACTGAAAAGAAACTTTGTTTTCAAAACAAGCTATGTGAAGGACGGCTTTCACACACACTTATCTCTCAGAGCTGAGCATGTGGAGAGACGTTCGTTCATCTAGCACAAAGGGAACGTGTTGCAGGAGAAAATTTTACTGTGGTTTCTCAGTCTTTTTCCTAGTGCCGTTTTGAATTTCCTGCAGTTTTCACTTTAAAACCGAATTGGAGCTAGTACCTCCCCATATATATGTATGGAGTGGAGTTTGCACTTGAAAAGTTACTTTGTGTGCCCTACAAGCTAGGTGAAAGACGGCTTTCACACACACTTATCTCTCAGAACTGAGCATGTGCAGAGACGTTCGTTCATCTAGCACAAAGGGAATCGGTTGCAGGAGAAACTTTTACTCTTGTTTCTCAGTCTGTTTCCTACTGCCGGTTTGAAGTTCCTGCAGGTTTCACTGTAAAACCGATTTGCAGCTAGTACCTGCCCATATATATGTATGGAGTGGAGTTTGCTACTGAAAAGAAAATTTGTGTTCAAAACAACCTAGGTGAAGGACGGCTTTCACACTCACATATCTCTCAGAACTGAGCATGTGGAGAGAAATTTGTTCATCTAGCACAAAGAGAACTTGTTGCAGGAAAAACTTTTACTCTGTTTTCTCAGTCTGTTTCCTAGTGCCAGATTGATAGTCCTGCAGCTTTCACTTTTAAACCGATTTGGAGCTAATAACACCCCATATATATGTATGGAGTGGAGTTTCCACCTGAAAAGAAATTTTGGGTTCCCAACACGCTAGGTGAAGGACGGCTTTCACACACACTTATCTCTCAGAACTGAGCATGTGGAGAGACGTTCGTTCATCTAGCCCAATAGGAACGGGTTGCAGGAGACACTTTTACTCTGGTTTCTCAGTCTGTTTCCTAGTGCCGTTTTGAAGTTCCTGCATTTTTCACTGTTAAACCGAGTTGGAGCAAGTACCACCCCATATATATGTATGGACTGGAGTTTGCAACTAAAAAGAAATTTTGTGTTCCCAACAAGCTAGTTGAAGAACAGCTTTCACAGACACTTATTTCTCAGAAATGAGCATAAGAGACATTCATTCATCTACCACAAACTTAACGGGTTGCAGGAGAAATTTTACTCTGTTTCCTCAGTCTGTTTCCTAGTGCCGGTTTGAAGTTCCTGCAGTTTTCTCTGTAAAACCGAGTTGGAGCAAGTACCACCTCATATATATGTATGGAGTGGAGTTTGCAACTGAAAAGAAATTTTGTGTTCCCAACAAGCTAGGTGAAGGACGGCTTTCACACACACTTATCTCTCAAAACTGAGCATATGGAGAGACGTTCGTTCTTCTAGCAAAAAGGGAACGGTTTGCAGGAGAAACTTTCACTCTGTTTTCTCAGTCTGTTTCCTAGTGCCGGTTTGAAGTTCCTGCATTTTTCACTGTAAAACCGTGTTGGAGCTTCTACCTCCCCATATATATGTATGGAGTGGAGTTTGCAGAGAAAAGAAACTTTGTCTTCCCAAAAAGCTAGGTGAAGGACGGCTTTCACACACACTTATCTCTCAAAAGAGAGCATGTGGAGAGACGTTCGTTCATCTAGCACAAAAGGAAACGGTTGGAGGAGAAACTTTGACTCTGGTTTCTCAGTCAGTTTCCTCGTGCCGGTTTGAATTTCCTGCAGTTTTCACTGTTAAACCGAGTTGGAGCTAGTACCTCCCCATATATATGTATGGAGAGGAGTTTGCAACTGAAAGGAAACTTTGTTTTCCCAACAAGCTAGTTGAAGGACGGCTTTCACTACCACTTATATCTCAGAACTGAGCATGTGGAGAGAAGTTCGTTCATCTAGCATAAAGGGAACGGGTTGCAGGAGAAACTTTTACTGTGGTTTCTCAGTCTGTTTCCTAGTTCCGGTTTGAAGTTACTGAAATTTTCAGTGTAAAACCGATTTGGACCTAGTACCTCCCCATATATATGTATGGAGTGGAGTTTGCTACTGAAAAGAAACTTTGTTTTCCCAACAACCTAAGTGAAGGACGGCTTTCACACACACTTATATCTCAGAACTGAGCGTGTGGAGAGACTTTCGTTCATCTAGCATAAAGGGAACGGGTTGCAGGAGAAACTTTTACTGTGGTTTCTCAGTCTGTTTCCTAGTGCCGGGATGATGTTCCTGCTGTTTTCACTGTTAAACCGAGTTGGACCTAGAACCGCCACATATACATGTATGGAGTGGAGTTTGCTACTGAAAAGAAACTTTGTGTTCCCAACAAGCTAGGTGAAGGACGGCTTTCACACACACGTATCTCTCAGAACTGAGCATATGGAGAGACGTTCGTTCATCTAGCAAAAAGGGAACGGGTTGCAGGAGAAACTATTACTCTGGATTCTCAGTCTGTTTCCTAGTGCCGGTTTGAAGTTAATGCAGTTTTCACTGTAAAACCGAGTTGGAGCTTGTACCTCCCCATATATATGTATGGAGTGGAGTTTGCAACGGAAAAGAAACTTTGTGTTCCAACAAACTAGGTGAAGGACGGCTTTCACACACAAGTATTTTTCAGAACTTAGCATGTGGAGAGACGTTCGTTCATCTAGCACAAAGGGAAAGGTTTGGAGGAGAAACTTTACTCTGGTATCTCAGTCTTTTTCCTAGTGCCGGTTTGAAATTCTTGCAGTATTCACTGTTAAACCGAGTTGGAGCTAGTACCTCCCCATATATATGTATGGATTGGAGATTGCAACTGAAAAGAAACTTTGTGTTCCAAACAAGCTAGATGAAGGACGGCTTTCACCCACAATTATATCTCAGAAATGAGCATGTGGAGAGACGTTCGTTCATCTAGCACAAAGGGAACTGGTTCCTGGAGAAACTTTTACTCTGTGTTGTCAGTCTGTTTTCTAGTTCCGGTTTGAAGTTCCTGCAGTTTACACTGTAAAACGGAGTTGGACCTAGTACCTCCCCATATATATGTATGGAGTGGAGTTTGCAAATGAAAAGAAACTTTGTGTTCCCTACAAGCTTGTTGAAGTACGGCTTTCACACACATTTATATCTCAGAACTCAGCATGTGGAGAGAAGTTCGTTCATCTAGCACAAAGGGAACAGGTTGCAGGAGAAACATTTACTCTGGATTCTCAGTCTGTTTCCTAGTGCCGGTTTGAAGTTCCTGCAGTTTTCACTGTAAAATCGAGTTGGAGCTAGTACATCCCCATATATATGTATGGACTCGGGTTTGCAACTGAAAAGAAACTTTGTGTTCCCAAAAAGCTAGGTGAAGTACGGCTTTCACACACACTTATCCCTCAGAACTGAGCATGTGGAGAGACGTTCGTTCATCTAGCACAAAGGGAACGGGTTGCAGGAGAAACTTTTACTGTGGTTCCTCAGTCTGTTTTCTTGTGCCGGTTTGAAATTCATGCAGTGTTCACTGTAAAACCGAGTTGGAGCTACTACATGCACATATATATGTATGCAGTGGATTTTGCACCTGAAAAGATACTTTCTGTTTCCTACAAGCTAGTTGAAGGACGGTTTCACACACACTTATCTCTCAGAACTGAGCATGTGGAGAGACTTTCGTTCATCTAGCACAAAGGGAACGGGTTGCAGGAGAAACTTTTACTCTGGAATCTCAGTCTTTTCCCTAGTGCCGGATTGAAGTTCCTGCAGTTTTCACTGTAAAATCGAGTTGGAGCTATTTCCTCCCCATATAAATGTATGGAGTGGAGTTTACAACTGAAAAGAAACTTTGTGTTCCCAACAAGCTAGGTGAAGGACGGCTTTCACACACACTTATCTCTCAGAACTGACCATGTGGAGAGACGTTCGTTCATCTAGCACAAAAGGAAACGGTTGGAGGAGAAACTTTGACTCTGGTTTCTCAGTCAGTTTCCTAGTGCCGGTTTGAATTTCCTGCAGTTTTCACTGTTAAACCGAGTTGGAGCTAGTACCTCCCCATATATATGTATGGATTGGCGTTTGCAACTGAAAAGAAACTTTGTGTTCCCAACAAGCTTGTTGAAGAACTGCTTTCACAAACACTTATTTCTCAGAACTGAGTATGTGGAGAGACATTCGTTCATCTAGCACAAACTTAACGGGTTGCAGGAGAAATTTTACACTGTTTCCTCAGTCTGTTTCCTTGTGCCGGTTTGAAGTTCCTTCACATATCTCTGTAAAACCGTGTTGGAGCTAGTATCTACTCATAAATATGTATGGAGTGGAGTTTGCAACTGAAAAGAAACTTTGTGTTCCCTTCAAGATAGGTGAAGGACGGCTTTCCTACACACATATCTCTCAGAACTGAGCACGTGGAGAGACGTTCGTTCATCTAGCATAAAGGGACCGGGTTGAAGGAGTAACTTTTACTGTGGTTTCTCAGTCTGTTTCCTAGAGCCTGTTTGAAGTACCTGCAGTTTTCAATGTAAAACCGAGTTGGAGCTAGTACCTCCCCATATATATGTATGGATTGGAGATTGCAACTGAAAGGAAACTTTGTGTTCCCAACAAGCTAGTTGAAGGACGGCTTTCACAACCACTTATATCTCAAAACTGAGCATGTGGAGAGACGTTCGTTCATCTAGCACAAAGGGAACCGGTTGCAGGAGAAACTTTTACTGTGGTTTCTCAGTCTGTTTCCTAGTGCCGCTTTTAAACTCCTGCATTTTTCACTGTTAAACCGAGTTGGAGCTAGTACCTCCCCATATATATGTATGGATTGGAGATTGCAACTGAAAAGAAACTTTGTGTTCCCAACAAGCTAGTTGAAGGACGGGTTTCACACACACTTATATCTCAGAAATGAGCATGTGGAGAGACGTTCGTTCATCTAGCACAAAGGAAACTGGTTGCTGGAGAAACTTTTACTCTGTGTTGTCAGTCTGTTTTCTAGTTCCGGTTTGAAATTCCTGCAGTTTACACTGTAAAACGGAGTTGGACCTAGTACCTCCCCATATATATGTATGGAGTGGAGTTTGCAAATGAAAAGAAACCTTGTGTTCCCTACAAGCTTGTTGAAGGACGGCTTTCACACACATTTATATTTCAGAACTGAGCATGTGGAGAGACGTTCGTTCATCTAGCACAAAGGGAACAGGTTGCAGGAGAAACATTTACTCTGGTTTCTCAGTCTGTTTCCTTGTGCCGGTTTGAAGTTCTTGCAGTTTTCATTGTAAAACCGAGTTGGAGCTTGTAACTCCCCATATATATGTATGGAGTGGAGTTTGCAACTGAAAAGTAACTTTGTGTTCCGAACAAGTTAGGTCAAGGACGGCTTTCACTCACAATTATCTCTCAGTACTCAGCATGTGTAGAGACGTTCGTTCATCTAGCACAAAGGGACCGGTTTGCAGGGGAACTTTTACTGTGGTATCTCAGTCTGTTTCCTAGTGCCGTTTTGAATTTCCTGCAGTATTCACTGTTAAAACTAGTTGGAGCTGAAACCAACCCATATATATGTATGGAGTGGAGTTTGCAACTGAAAAGAAACTTTGTATTCCCAACAAGCTAGTTGAAGGAAGGCTTTCACACACAATTATATCTCAGAACTGAGCATGTGGAGAGACGTTCGTTCATCTAGCACAAAGGGAAACGGTTGCAGGAGAAACATTTACTCTGGTTTCTCAGTCTGTTTCCTAGTGCCGGTTTGAAGTTCCTGCAGTTTTCACTGTTATACCGTGTTGGACCTAGAACCGCCACAGATATATATATGGAGTGGAGCTTGCTACTGAAAAGAAACTTTGTTTTCCCAACAAGCTAGTTGAAGGACGGCTTTCACACACACGTATCTCTCAGAACTGAGCATATGGAGAGACGTTCGTTCATCGAGCAAAAATGGAACGGGTTGCAGTGGAAACTATTACTCTGGTTTCTCAGTCTGTTTCCTAGTGCCGGTTTGAAGTTAATGCAGTTTTCACTGTAAAACCGAGTTGGAGCTTGTACCTCCCCATATATATGTATGGAGTGGAGTTTGCAACGGAAAAGACACTTTGTGTTCCCAACAAACTACGTGAAGGACGGCTTTCACACACACTTATCTCTCAGAACTGAGCATGTGGAGAGAGGTTCGTTCATCTAGCACAAAGGGAACGGGTTGCAGCATAAACATTTACTGCAGTTTCTCAGTCTGTTTCCTAGTGCCGGTTTGAAGTTCCTGCAGTTTTCACTGTAAAACCGAGTTGGAGCTTGTACCTCTCCATATATATGTATGGAGTGGAGTTTGCAACTGAACAGAAACTTTGTTTTCCCAACAAGCTAGATAAAGGGCGGCTTTCACACACACTTATCTCTCAGAACTGAGCATGTGGAGAGACGTTCGTTCATCTAGCACAAAGAGAACGGTTTGCAGGGGAACTTTTACTGTGGTATCTTAGTCTGTTTCCTAGTGTCGTTTTGAATTTCCTGCAGTATTCATTGTTTAACCGAGTTGGAGCTGATACCACCCCATATATATGTATGGAGTGGAGTTTGCAACTGAAAAGAAATTTTGTTTTCCCAACAAGCTAGATAAAGGGTGGCTTTCACACACACATATCTCTCAGAACTGAGCATGTGGAGGGACGTTCGTTCATCTAGAACAATAGAAAAGGGTTGCAGCATAAACATATACTGTAGTTTCTCAGTCTGTTTCCTAGTGCCGGTTTGAAGTTCCTGCAGTTTTCACTGTAAAAGAGATTTGGAGCTACTACCTCCCCATATATATGTATGGAGTGGAATTTTCTTCTGAAAAGAAACTTTGTGTTCCCAAAAAGCTAGGTGAAGGACGGCTTTCACACACACTTATCTCTCACAACTGAGCACGTAAAGAGACGTTTGTTCATCTAGAACCAAGGGTACGGGTTGCATTAGAAACTTTTACTCTGGATTCTCTGTCTGTTTCCTATTGCTAGTTTGAAGTTCCTGCAGTTTTCACTCTTAAACCGAGTTGGACCTATAAACGCCCCATATATATGTATGGAGAGGAGTTTGCTACTGAAAATAAACTTTGTGTTCCCAACAAGCTAGGTGAAAGACGGCTTTCACACACACTTTTCTCTCAGAACTAAGCATGTGGGGAGACGTTCGTTCATGTAGCAAAAAGGGAACGGGTTGCAGGAGAAACTTTTACTCTGGTTTCTCAGTCTATTTCCTAGTGCCGGTTTGAAGTTCCTGCATTTTCCACTGTAAATCCTAATAGAAGCTAGTACCACCCCATATATAATTATGGAGTGTAGTTTGCAACTGAAATGAAAATTTGTGTTCCCAACAAGCTAGTTGAAGACGGCATTCACACACACTTATCGCTCAGAACTGAGCATGTGGAGAGACGTTCGTTCATCTAGCACCAAGGGAACGGGTTGCAGGAGAAACTTTTACTCTGGTTTCTCCGTCTGTTTTCTAGTGCCGGTTTGAAGTTCCTGCACTTTTCACTGTAAAACCGAGTTGGAGCTAGAACCTCCCCATATATATGTACGGAGTGGAGTTTGCAACTGAAAAGAAACTTTGTGTTCAAAACAAGCTATGTGAAGGACGGCTTTCACACACACTTATCTCTCAGAACTGAGCATGTGGGGAGACGTTAGTTCATCCAGCACAAAGGGAACGTGTTGCAGGTGAAACTTTTACTGTGGTTTCTCAGTCTTTTTCCTAGTGCCGTTTTGAAGTTCCTGCAGTTTTCACTTTAAAACCGAATTGGAGCTAGTACCTCCCCATATATATGTATGGAGTGGAGTTTGCACTTGAAAAGTTACTTTGTGTGCCCTACAAGCTAGGTGAAATACGGCTTTCACACACACTTATCACTCAGAACTGAGCATGTGCAGAGACTTTCGTTCATCTAGCACCAACTGTACGGGTTGCAGGAGAAACTTTTACTCTGATTTCTCAGTCTGTTTCGTAGTGCCTGTTTGAAGTTCTTGCAGTTTTCACTGTAAAATCGATTTGGAGCTAGTAGTTCCCCATATATATGTATGGAGTGGAGTTTGCAACTGAAAAGAAACATTGTGTTCCCAACAAGCTAGGTGAAGGACTGCTTTCACGCTCACTTATCTCTCAGAACTGAGCATGTGGAGAGACATTTGTTCATCCAGCACCAAGGGAAAGTTTTGCAGGAGAAATTTTTACTCTGGTTTCTCAGTCTGTTTCCTAGTGCCGGTTTGAAATTCCTGCAGTTTTCACTATTAAACCGAGTTGGAGCTAGTACTTCCCCAAATATACGTATGGAGTGGTGTTTGCAAATGAAAAGAAACTTTGTGTTCCAAACAAGCTACGTGAAGGACGGCTTTCACACACACTTATATCTCAGAACTGAGCATGTGGAGAGACGTTCGTTCATCTAGCACAAAGGGAACGTGTTGCAGGAGAAACTATAACTCTGTATTGTCAGTCTGTTTTCTGGTTCCGGTTTGAAGTTCCTGCAGTTTTCACTGTAAAACCGATTTGGACCAAGAACCTCCCCATATATATGTATGCAGTGGAGTTTGCAACTGAAAAGAAACTTTGTGATCCCTACAAACTTGTTGAAGGACGGCTTTCACACACACTTATCTCTCAGAACTGAGCATGTGGAGAGACTTTCGTTCATCTAGCACAAAGGGAACAGGTTGTAGGGGAAACATTTACTCTGGTTTCTTAGTCTGTTTCCTAGTGCCGGTTTGAAGTTCCTGCAGTTTTCACTGTAAAACCGATTTGGACCTAGAACCGCCACATATATATGTATGGAGTGGAGTTTGCTACTGAAAATAAACTTTGTGTTCCCAACAGGCTAGTTGAAGTACAGCTTTAACAAACACTTATTTCACAGAACTGAGCATGTGGAGAGACATTCGTTCATCTAGCACAAACTTACCAGGTTGCAGGAGAAACTTTTACTCTCTTTCCTCAGTCTGTTTCCTAGTGCCGGTTTGAAGTTCCTGCAGTTTTCTCTGTAAAACCGATTTGGAGCTAGTACCTCCTCATATATATGTATGGAGTGGAGTTTGCAACTGAAAAGAAACTTTGTGTTCCCTTCAAGATAGGTGAAGGACGGCTTTCACACACACTTATCTCTCAGAAATGAGCATGTGGAGAGACGTTCTTTCATCTAGCACAAAGGGACCGGGTTGCAGGGGTAACTTTTACTGTGGTTTCTCTGTCTCTTTCCTAGTGCCGGTTAGAAGTACTTGCATTTTTCACAGTAAAACCACGTTGGAGCTAGTACCTCCCCATATATATGTATGGAGTGGAGTTTGCAACTGAAAAGAATCTTTTTGTTCCCAAAAAGCTAGTTGAAGGACGGCTTTCACACACTTATCTCTCAGAACTGAGCATTTGGAGAGACGTTCATTCATCTAGCACAAAGGGAACGGGTTGATGTTGGAACATTTCTCTGGTTTATAAGTCTGTTTCCTAATGCCGGTTTGAATTTCCTGCAGTTTTCACTGTAAAACAGATTTGGAGCTACTACCTCCCCATATATATGTATGGAGTGAAGTTTGCAACTGAAAAGAAACTTTGTGTTCCCAACAAGCTATTTGAAAGATGGCTTTCACACACACTTATATCCCAGAACTGAGCATGTGGAGGGACGTTCCTTCATCTAGCACAAAGGGAATCGGTTGCAGGAGAAACTTTTACTCTGGTTTCTCAGTCTATTTCCTAGTGCCGGTTAGAATTTCCTGTAGTTTTCACTGTAAAACCGAGTTGGAGTTAGTACCTCCCCATATATATGTATGGATTGTAGTTAGCAACTTAAAAGAAACATTGTGTTCCCAACAAGCTAGGTGAAGGACGGCTTTCACACTCAGTTATCTCTGAGAACTGAGCAAGTGGAGAGACTTTCGTTCATCTAGAACAAAGGGAACGGGTTGCCAGAGAAAATTTTACTCTGGTTTCTCAGTCTGTTTCCTACTGCCGGTTTGAAGTTCCTGCAGGTTTCACTGTAAAACCGATTTGCAGCTAGTACCTGCCCATATATATGTATGGAGTGGAGTTTGCAACTGAAAAGGAACTTTGTGTTCCCAACAAGCTAGGTGAAGGACGGATTTCACACTCAGTTATTTCTGAGAACTGAGCATGTGGAGAGACATTCGTTCATCTAGAACGAATGGAACTTGTTGCAGGAGAAACTTTTATTCTGGTTTCTCAGTCTATTTCCTAGTACCGGTTTGAATTTCCTGCAGTTTTCACTGTTAAACCGAGTTGGAACTATTAACTCCCCATATATATGTATGGAGTGGAATTTGCACCTGAAAGGAAACGTTCTGTTCCCTACAAACTAGGTGAAGAACGGCTTATACACACTTATATCTCTGAACTGAGCATATGGAGAGACGTTCGTTCATCTAGCACAAAAGGAACGGGTTGTAGGGGAAACTTTTACTCTGGTTTCTCAGTCTATTTCCTAGTGCCGGTTTGAAGTTCCTGCAGTTTTCACTGTAAAACCGAGATTTAGCTAGTACCACCCATATATATGTATGGAGTGGGTTTGCAAATGAAAAGAAACTTTGTTTTCCAAACAAGCTAGTTGAAGGACGGCTTTCACACACACTTATATCTCAGAACAGAGCATGTGGAGAGACGTTCGTTCATCTAGCACAAAGGGAACCGGTTGCAGGAGAAACATTTACTCTGGTTTCTCAGTCTGTTTCCTAGTGCCGGTATGAAGTTCCTGCTGTTTTCACTGTTAAACAGAGTTGGACCTAGAACCGCCAGTTATATATGAAAGGAGTGGAGTTTGCTACTGAAAGAAACTTTCTGTTCCCAACAAGCTAGGTGAAGGACGGCTTTCACACAAAATTATCTCTCAAAACTGAGCATATTGAGAGACGTTCGTTCTTCCAGCAAAATGGGTACGGGTTGCAGGAGAAACTTTTACTCTGGTTTCTCAGTCTGTTTCCTAGTGCCAGTTTGAAGTTCCTGCAGTTTTCACTGTAAAACCGTGTTGGAGCTTGTACCTCCCCATATATATGTATGGAGTGGAGTTTGCAAAGGAAAAGAAACTGTGCCTTCCCAACAAGCTAGGTGAAGGACTTCTTTCACACACACTTATCCCTCAAATCTGAGCATGTGGACAGACGTTCGTTCATCTAGCACAAAAGGAAAGGGTTGGAGGAGTAACTTTTACTCTGGTTTCTCAGTCTATTTCCTAGTGCCGGTTTGAAATTCCTACAGTTTTCACTGTTAAAACGAGTTGGTGCTAGTACCTCCCCATATATATGTATGGAGTGGAGTTTGCAACTGAAAAGAAACTTTGTGTTCCCTACAAGCTAGTTGAAGTACAGCTTTCACAATCACTTATTTCTCAAAACTGAGTATGTGGAGAGACATTCGTTCATCTAGCACAAACTTAACGGGTTGCAGGAGAAACTTTTACACTGTTTCCTCAGTCTGTTTCCTACTGCCGGTTTGAAGTTCCTGCAGATATCTCTGTAAAACTGAGTTGGAACTAGTACCTACTCATATATATGTATGGAGTGGAGTTTGCTACTGAAAAGAAACTTTGTGTTCCCTTCAAGATAGGTGAAGGACGGCTTTCACACACACTCATCTCTCAGAAATGAGCATGTGGAGTTACGTTAGTTCAACTAGCATAAAGGGACCGGGTTGAAGTAGTAACTTTTACTGTGGTTTCTCAGTCTGTTTCCTAGTGCCTGTTTGAAGTACCTGCATTTTTCAGTGTAAAACCGAGTTGGAGCTAGCACCTCCCCATATATATGTATGGAGTGGAGTTTGCAACTGAAAAGGAACTATGTTTTCCAAACAAGCTAGTTGAATGCCGGCTTTCACAACCACTTATATCTCAGAACTGAGCATGTGGAGAGACGTTCGTTCATCTAGAACAAAGGAAACGGGTTGCAGGTGAAACTTTTATTCTGGTTTCTAAGTCTGTTTCCTAGTGCCGGTTTGAAGTTCATGCAGTTTTCACTGTAAAACAGAGTTGGAGCTAGTATCTCCCCATATATATGAATGGAGTGGAGTTTGCAACTGAAAAGATACTATTTGTTCCCAAAAAGCTAGTTGAAGAATGGCTTTCACTCACACTTATATCTCAGAACTGAGCATGTGGAGAGACGTTCGTTCATCTAGCACAAAGGGAATCGGTTGCAGGAGAAACATTTATTCTGGTTTCTAAGTCTGTTTCCTAGTGCCGGTTTGAAGTTCATGCAGTTTTCACTGTAAAACAGAGTTGGAGCTTGTACCTCCCCATATATATGAATGGAGTGGAGTTTGCAACTGAAAAGATACTATTTGTTCCCAACAAGCTAGTTGAAGAATGGCTTTCACACACACTTCTATCTCAGAACTGAGCATGTGGAGAGACGTTCGTTCATCTAGCACAAAGGGAATCGGTTGCAGGAGAAACTTTTACTCTGGTTTCTCAGTCTGTTTCCTAGTGCCGGTTTGAAGTTCCGGCAGTTTTCACTGTAAAACAGATTTGGAGCTAGTACCTCCCAATATATATGTATGGAGTGGAATTTTCATCTGAAAAGAAAATTTGTATTCCCAAAAAGCTAGGTGAAGGACGGCTTTCACACACACTTATCTCTCAGAACTGAGCACGTGAAGAGACGTTTGTTCATCTAGAACCAAGTGTACGGGTTGCATTAGAAACTTTTACTCTGGATTCTCTGTTTCCTATTGCTGGTTTGAAGTTCCTGCAGTTTTCACTCTTAAACCGAGTTGGACCTATAAACGCCCCATATATATGTATGGAGAGGAGTTTGCTACTGAAAAGAAACTTTGTGTTCCCAACAAGCTAGGTGAAGTACGGCTTTCACACAAACTTTTCTCTCAGAACTAAGCATGTGGGGAGACGTTCGTTCATGTAGCAAAAAGGGAACGGGTTGCAGGAGAAACTTTTACTCTGGTTTCTCAGTCTGCTTTCTACTGCTGGTTTGAAGTTCCTGCAGTTTCCACTGTAAATCCTAGTAGGAGCTAGTACCACCCCATATATAAGTTTGGAGTGGAGTTTGCAACTGAAAAGAAACTTTGTGTTCCCTACAATCTATGTGAAGGGCGGCTTTCACACACTTATCTCTCAGACCTGATCATGTGGAGACTTTCGTTCATCTAGCACAAAGGGAATCGGTTGCAGGAGAAACTTTTACTCTGGTTTCTCAGTCTGTTTCCTAGTGCCGGTTTGAATTTTCTGCAGTTTTCACTGTAAAGCCGAGTTGGAGCTTGTACCTCCCCATATATATGTATGGAGTGGAGTTTGCAACTGAAATGAAAATTTGTGTTCCCAACAAGGTAGTTGAAGACGGCATTCACACACACTTATCTCTCAGAACTGAGCATGTGGAGAGACGTTCGTTCATCTAGCACCAAGGGAAAGGGTTGCAGAAGAAACTTTTAATCTGGTTTCTCCGTCTGTTTTCTAGTGCCGGTTTGAAGTTCCTGCAGTTTTCACTGTAAAACCGAGTTAGAGCTAGTACCTCCAAATATATATGTACGGAGTGGAGTTTGCAACTGAAAAGAAACTTTGTTTTCAAAACAAGCTATGTGAAGGACGGCTTTCACACACACTTATCTCTCAGAACTGAGCATGTGGAGAGACGTTCGTTCATCTAGCACAAAGGGAACGTGTTGCAGGAGAAAATTTTACTGTGGTTTCTCAGTCTTTTTCCTAGTGCCGTTTTGAAGTTCCTGCAGTTTTCACTTTAAAACCGAATTGGAGCTAGTACCTCCCCATATATATGTATGGAGTGGAGTTTGCACTTGAAAAGTTACTTTGTGTGCCCTACAAGCTAGGTGAAAGACGGCTTTCACACACACTTATCTCTCAGAACTGAGCATGTGCAGAGACGTTCGTTCATCTAGCACAAAGGGAATCGGTTGCAGGAGAAACTTTTACTCTTGTTTCTCAGTCTGTTTCCTACTGCCGGTTTGAAGTTCCTGCAGGTTTCACTGTAAAACCGATTTGCAGCTAGTACCTGCCCATATATATGTATGGAGTGGAGTTTGCTACTGAAAAGAAAATTTGTGTTCAAAACAACCTAGGTGAAGGACGGCTTTCACACTCACATATCTCTCAGAACTGAGCATGTGCAGAGAAATTTGTTCATCTAGCACAAAGAGAACTTGTTGCAGGAAAAACTTTTACTCTGTTTTCTCAGTCTGTTTCCTAGTGCCAGATTGATAGTCCTGCAGCTTTCACTTTTAAACCGATTTGGAGCTAATAACACCCCATATATATGTATGGAGTGGAGTTTCCACCTGAAAAGAAATTTTGGGTTCCCAACACGCTAGGTGAAGGACGGCTTTCACACACACTTATATCTCAGAACTGAGCGTGTGGAGAGACTTTCGTTCATCTAGCATAAAGGGAACGGGTTGCAGGAGAAACTTTTACTGTGGTTTCTCAGTCTGTTTCCTAGTGCCGGGATGATGTTCCTGCTGTTTTCACTGTTAAACCGAGTTGGACCTAGAACCGCCACATATATATGTATGGAGTGGAGTTTGCTACTGAAAAGAAACTTTGTGTTCCCAACAAGCTAGGTGAAGGACGGCTTTCACACACACGTATCTCTCAGAACTGAGCATATGGAGAGACGTTCGTTCATCTAGCAAAAAGGGAACGGGTTGCAGGAGAAACTATTACTCTGGATTCTCAGTCTGTTTCCTAGTGCCGGTTTGAAGTTAATGCAGTTTTCACTGTAAAACCGAGTTGGAGCTTGTACCTCCCCATATATATGTATGGAGTGGAGTTTGCAACGGAAAAGAAACTTTGTGTTCCAACAAACTAGGTGAAGGACGGCTTTCACACACAAGTATTTTTCAGAACTTAGCATGTGGAGAGACGTTCGTTCATCTAGCACAAAGGGAAAGGTTTGGAGGAGAAACTTTACTCTGGTATCTCAGTCTTTTTCCTAGTGCCGGTTTGAAATTCTTGCAGTATTCACTGTTAAACCGAGTTGGAGCTAGTACCTCCCCATATATATGTATGGATTGGAGATTGCAACTGAAAAGAAACTTTGTGTTCCAAACAAGCTAGATGAAGGACGGCTTTCACCCACAATTATATCTCAGAAATGAGCATGTGGAGAGACGTTCGTTCATCTAGCACAAAGGGAACTGGTTCCTGGAGAAACTTTTACTCTGTGTTGTCAGTCTGTTTTCTAGTTCCGGTTTGAAGTTCCTGCAGTTTACACTGTAAAACGGAGTTGGACCTAGTACCTCCCCATATATATGTATGGAGTGGAGTTTGCAAATGAAAAGAAACTTTGTGTTCCCTACAAGCTTGTTGAAGTACGGCTTTCACACACATTTATATCTCAGAACTCAGCATGTGGAGAGAAGTTCGTTCATCTAGCACAAAGGGAACAGGTTGCAGGAGAAACATTTACTCTGGATTCTCAGTCTGTTTCCTAGTGCCGGTTTGAAGTTCCTGCAGTTTTCACTGTAAAATCGAGTTGGAGCTAGTACATCCCCATATATATGTATGGACTCGGGTTTGCAACTGAAAAGAAACTTTGTGTTCCCAAAAAGCTAGGTGAAGTACGGCTTTCACACACACTTATCCCTCAGAACTGAGCATGTGGAGAGACGTTCGTTCATCTAGCACAAAGGGAACGGGTTGCAGGAGAAACTTTTACTGTGGTTCCTCAGTCTGTTTTCTTGTGCCGGTTAGAAATTCATGCAGTGTTCACTGTAAAACCGAGTTGGAGCTACTACATGCACATATATATGTATGCAGTGGATTTTGCACCTGAAAAGATACTTTCTGTTTCCTACAAGCTAGTTGAAGGACGGTTTCACACACACTTATCTCTCAGAACTGAGCATGTGGAGAGACTTTCGTTCATCTAGCACAAAGGGAACGGGTTGCAGGAGAAACTTTTACTCTGGAATCTCAGTCTTTTCCCTAGTGCCGGTTTGAAGTTCCTGCAGTTTTCACTGTAAAATCGAGTTGGAGCTATTTCCTCCCCATATAAATGTATGGAGTGGAGTTTACAACTGAAAAGAAACTTTGTGTTCCCAACAAGCTAGGTGAAGGACGGCTTTCACACACACTTATCTCTCAGAACTGACCATGTGGAGAGACGTTCGTTCATCTAGCACAAAAGGAAACGGTTGGAGGAGAAACTTTGACTCTGGTTTCTCAGTCAGTTTCCTAGTGCCGGTTTGAATTTCCTGCAGTTTTCACTGTTAAACCGAGTTGGAGCTAGTACCTCCCCATATATATGTATGGATTGGCGTTTGCAACTGAAAAGAAACTTTGTGTTCCCAACAAGCTTGTTGAAGAACTGCTTTCACAAACACTTATTTCTCAGAACTGAGTATGTGGAGAGACATTCGTTCATCTAGCACAAACTTAACGGGTTGCAGGAGAAATTTTACACTGTTTCCTCAGTCTGTTTCCTTGTGCCGGTTTGAAGTTCCTTCACATATCTCTGTAAAACCGTGTTGGAGCTAGTATCTACTCATAAATATGTATGGAGTGGAGTTTGCAACTGAAAAGAAACTTTGTGTTCCCTTCAAGATAGGTGAAGGACGGCTTTCCTACACACATATCTCTCAGAACTGAGCACGTGGAGAGACGTTCGTTCATCTAGCATAAAGGGACCGGGTTGAAGGAGTAACTTTTACTGTGGTTTCTCAGTCTGTTTCCTAGAGCCTGTTTGAAGTACCTGCAGTTTTCAATGTAAAACCGAGTTGGAGCTAGTACCTCCCCATATATATGTATGGATTGGAGATTGCAACTGAAAGGAAACTTTGTGTTCCCAACAAGCTAGTTGAAGGACGGCTTTCACAACCACTTATATCTCAAAACTGAGCATGTGGAGAGACGTTCGTTCATCTAGCACAAAGGGAACCGGTTGCAGGAGAAACTTTTACTGTGGTTTCTCAGTCTGTTTCCTAGTGCCGCTTTTAAACTCCTGCAGTATTCACTGTTAAACCGAGTTGGAGCTAGTACCTCCCCATATATATGTATGGATTGGAGATTGCAACTGAAAAGAAACTTTGTGTTCCCAACAAGCTAGTTGAAGGACGGGTTACACACACACTTATATCTCAGAAATGAGCATGTGGAGAGACGTTCGTTCATCTAGCACAAAGGAAACTGGTTGCTGGAGAAACTTTTACTCTGTGTTGTCAGTCTGTTTTCTAGTTCCGGTTTGAAATTCCTGCAGTTTACACTGTAAAACGGAGTTGGACCTAGTACCTCCCCATATATATGTATGGAGTGGAGTTTGCAAATGAAAAGAAACCTTGTGTTCCCTACAAGCTTGTTGAAGGACGGCTTTCACACACATTTATATTTCAGAACTGAGCATGTGGAGAGACGTTCGTTCATCTAGCACAAAGGGAACAGGTTGCAGGAGAAACATTTACTCTGGTTTCTCAGTCTGTTTCCTTGTGCCGGTTTGAAGTTCTTGCAGTTTTCATTGTAAAACCGAGTTGGAGCTTGTAACTCCCCATATATATGTATGGAGTGGAGTTTGCAACTGAAAAGTAACTTTGTGTTCCGAACAAGTTAGGTCAAGGACGGCTTTCACTCACAATTATCTCTCAGTACTCAGCATGTGTAGAGACGTTCGTTCATCTAGCACAAAGGGACCGGTTTGCAGGGGAACTTTTACTGTGGTATCTCAGTCTGTTTCCTAGTGCCGTTTTGAATTTCCTGCAGTATTCACTGTTAAAACTAGTTGGAGCTGAAACCAACCCATATATATGTATGGAGTGGAGTTTGCAACTGAAAAGAAACTTTGTATTCCCAACAAGCTAGTTGAAGGAAGGCTTTCACACACAATTATATCTCAGAACTGAGCATGTGGAGAGACGTTCGTTCATCTAGCACAAAGGGAAACGGTTGCAGGAGAAACATTTACTCTGGTTTCTCAGTCTGTTTCCTAGTGCCGGTTTGAAGTTCCTGCAGTTTTCACTGTTATACCGTGTTGGACCTAGAACCGCCACAGATATATATATGGAGTGGAGCTTGCTACTGAAAAGAAACTTTGTTTTCCCAACAAGCTAGTTGAAGGACGGCTTTCACACACACGTATCTCTCAGAACTGAGCATATGGAGAGACGTTCGTTCATCGAGCAAAAATGGAACGGGTTGCAGTGGAAACTATTACTCTGGTTTCTCAGTCTGTTTCCTAGTGCCGGTTTGAAGTTAATGCAGTTTTCACTGTAAAACCGAGTTGGAGCTTGTACCTCCCCATATATATGTATGGAGTGGAGTTTGCAACGGAAAAGACACTTTGTGTTCCCAACAAACTACGTGAAGGACGGCTTTCACACACACTTATCTCTCAGAACTGAGCATGTGGAGAGAGGTTCGTTCATCTAGCACAAAGGGAACGGGTTGCAGCATAAACATTTACTGCAGTTTCTCAGTCTGTTTCCTAGTGCCGGTTTGAAGTTCCTGCAGTTTTCACTGTAAAACCGAGTTGGAGCTTGTACCTCTCCATATATATGTATGGAGTGGAGTTTGCAACTGAACAGAAACTTTGTTTTCCCAACAAGCTAGATAAAGGGCGGCTTTCACACACACTTATCTCTCAGAACTGAGCATGTGGAGAGACGTTCGTTCATCTAGCACAAAGAGAACGGTTTGCAGGGGAACTTTTACTGTGGTATCTTAGTCTGTTTCCTAGTGTCGTTTTGAATTTCCTGCAGTATTCATTGTTTAACCGAGTTGGAGCTGATACCACCCCATATATATGTATGGAGTGGAGTTTGCAACTGAAAAGAAATTTTGTTTTCCCAACAAGCTAGATAAAGGGTGGCTTTCACACACACATATCTCTCAGAACTGAGCATGTGGAGGGACGTTCGTTCATCTAGAACAATAGAAAAGGGTTGCAGCATAAACATATACTGTAGTTTCTCAGTCTGTTTCCTAGTGCCGGTTTGAAGTTCCTGCAGTTTTCACTGTAAAAGAGATTTGGAGCTACTACCTCCCCATATATATGTATGGAGTGGAATTTTCTTCTGAAAAGAAACTTTGTGTTCCCAAAAAGCTAGGTGAAGGACGGATTTTACACACACTTATCTCTCACAACTGAGCACGTAAAGAGACGTTTGTTCATCTAGAACCAAGGGTACGGGTTGCATTAGAAACTTTTACTCTGGATTCTCTGTCTGTTTCCTATTGCTAGTTTGAAGTTCCTGCAGTTTTCACTCTTAAACCGAGTTGGACCTATAAACGCCCCATATATATGTATGGAGAGGAGTTTGCTACTGAAAATAAACTTTGTGTTCCCAACAAGCTAGGTGAAAGACGGCTTTCACACACACTTTTCTCTCAGAACTAAGCATGTGGGGAGACGTTCGTTCATGTAGCAAAAAGGGAACGGGTTGCAGGAGAAACTTTTACTCTGGTTTCTCAGTCTATTTCCTAGTGCCGGTTTGAAGTTCCTGCATTTTCCACTGTAAATCCTAATAGAAGCTAGTACCACCCCATATATAATTATGGAGTGTAGTTTGCAACTGAAATGAAAATTTGTGTTCCCAACAAGCTAGTTGAAGACGGCATTCACACACACTTATCGCTCAGAACTGAGCATGTGGAGAGACGTTCGTTCATCTAGCACCAAGGGAACGGGTTGCAGGAGAAACTTTTACTCTGGTTTCTCCGTCTGTTTTCTAGTGCCGGTTTGAAGTTCCTGCACTTTTCACTGTAAAACCGAGTTGGAGCTAGAACCTCCCCATATATATGTACGGAGTGGAGTTTGCAACTGAAAAGAAACTTTGTGTTCAAAACAAGCTATGTGAAGGACGGCTTTCACACACACTTATCTCTCAGAACTGAGCATGTGGGGAGACGTTAGTTCATCCAGCACAAAGGGAACGTGTTGCAGGTGAAACTTTTACTGTGGTTTCTCAGTCTTTTTCCTAGTGCCGTTTTGAAGTTCCTGCAGTTTTCACTTTAAAACCGAATTGGAGCTAGTACCTCCCCATATATATGTATGGAGTGGAGTTTGCACTTGAAAAGTTACTTTGTGTGCCCTACAAGCTAGGTGAAATACGGCTTTCACACACACTTATCACTCAGAACTGAGCATGTGCAGAGACTTTCGTTCATCTAGCACCAACTGTACGGGTTGCAGGAGAAACTTTTACTCTGATTTCTCAGTCTGTTTCGTAGTGCCTGTTTGAAGTTCTTGCAGTTTTCACTGTAAAATCGATTTGGAGCTAGTAGTTCCCCATATATATGTATGGAGTGGAGTTTGCAACTGAAAAGAAACATTGTGTTCCCAACAAGCTAGGTGAAGGACTGCTTTCACGCTCACTTATCTCTCAGAACTGAGCATGTGGAGAGACATTTGTTCATCCAGCACCAAGGGAAAGTTTTGCAGGAGAAATTTTTACTCTGGTTTCTCAGTCTGTTTCCTAGTGCCGGTTTGAAATTCCTGCAGTTTTCACTATTAAACCGAGTTGGAGCTAGTACTTCCCCAAATATACGTATGGAGTGGTGTTTGCAAATGAAAAGAAACTTTGTGTTCCAAACAAGCTACGTGAAGGACGGCTTTCACACACACTTATATCTCAGAACTGAGCATGTGGAGAGACGTTCGTTCATCTAGCACAAAGGGAACGTGTTGCAGGAGAAACTATAACTCTGTATTGTCAGTCTGTTTTCTGGTTCCGGTTTGAAGTTCCTGCAGTTTTCACTGTAAAACCGATTTGGACCAAGAACCTCCCCATATATATGTATGCAGTGGAGTTTGCAACTGAAAAGAAACTTTGTGATCCCTACAAACTTGTTGAAGGACGGCTTTCACACACACTTATCTCTCAGAACTGAGCATGTGGAGAGACTTTCGTTCATCTAGCACAAAGGGAACAGGTTGTAGGGGAAACATTTACTCTGGTTTCTTAGTCTGTTTCCTAGTGCCGGTTTGAAGTTCCTGCAGTTTTCACTGTAAAACCGATTTGGACCTAGAACCGCCACATATATATGTATGGAGTGGAGTTTGCTACTGAAAATAAACTTTGTGTTCCCAACAGGCTAGTTGAAGTACAGCTTTAACAAACACTTATTTCACAGAACTGAGCATGTGGAGAGACATTCGTTCATCTAGCACAAACTTACCAGGTTGCAGGAGAAACTTTTACTCTCTTTCCTCAGTCTGTTTCCTAGTGCCGGTTTGAAGTTCCTGCAGTTTTCTCTGTAAAACCGATTTGGAGCTAGTACCTCCTCATATATATGTATGGAGTGGAGTTTGCAACTGAAAAGAAACTTTGTGTTCCCTTCAAGATAGGTGAAGGACGGCTTTCACACACACTTATCTCTCAGAAATGAGCATGTGGAGAGACGTTCTTTCATCTAGCACAAAGGGACCGGGTTGCAGGGGTAACTTTTACTGTGGTTTCTCTGTCTCTTTCCTAGTGCCGGTTAGAAGTACTTGCATTTTTCACAGTAAAACCACGTTGGAGCTAGTACCTCCCCATATATATGTATGGAGTGGAGTTTGCAACTGAAAAGAATCTTTTTGTTCCCAAAAAGCTAGTTGAAGGACGGCTTTCACACACTTATCTCTCAGAACTGAGCATTTGGAGAGACGTTCATTCATCTAGCACAAAGGGAACGGGTTGATGTTGGAACATTTCTCTGGTTTATAAGTCTGTTTCCTAATGCCGGTTTGAATTTCCTGCAGTTTTCACTGTAAAACAGATTTGGAGCTACTACCTCCCCATATATATGTATGGAGTGAAGTTTGCAACTGAAAAGAAACTTTGTGTTCCCAACAAGCTATTTGAAAGATGGCTTTCACACACACTTATATCCCAGAACTGAGCATGTGGAGGGACGTTCCTTCATCTAGCACAAAGGGAATCGGTTGCAGGAGAAACTTTTACTCTGGTTTCTCAGTCTATTTCCTAGTGCCGGTTAGAATTTCCTGTAGTTTTCACTGTAAAACCGAGTTGGAGTTAGTACCTCCCCATATATATGTATGGATTGTAGTTAGCAACTTAAAAGAAACATTGTGTTCCCAACAAGCTAGGTGAAGGACGGCTTTCACACTCAGTTATCTCTGAGAACTGAGCAAGTGGAGAGACTTTCGTTCATCTAGAACAAAGGGAACGGGTTGCCAGAGAAAATTTTACTCTGGTTTCTCAGTCTGTTTCCTACTGCCGGTTTGAAGTTCCTGCAGGTTTCACTGTAAAACCGATTTGCAGCTAGTACCTGCCCATATATATGTATGGAGTGGAGTTTGCAACTGAAAAGGAACTTTGTGTTCCCAACAAGCTAGGTGAAGGACGGATTTCACACTCAGTTATTTCTGAGAACTGAGCATGTGGAGAGACATTCGTTCATCTAGAACGAATGGAACTTGTTGCAGGAGAAACTTTTATTCTGGTTTCTCAGTCTATTTCCTAGTACCGGTTTGAATTTCCTGCAGTTTTCACTGTTAAACCGAGTTGGAACTATTAACTCCCCATATATATGTATGGAGTGGAATTTGCACCTGAAAGGAAACGTTCTGTTCCCTACAAACTAGGTGAAGAACGGCTTATACACACTTATATCTCTGAACTGAGCATATGGAGAGACGTTCGTTCATCTAGCACAAAAGGAACGGGTTGTAGGGGAAACTTTTACTCTGGTTTCTCAGTCTATTTCCTAGTGCCGGTTTGAAGTTCCTGCAGTTTTCACTGTAAAACCGAGATTTAGCTAGTACCACCCATATATATGTATGGAGTGGGTTTGCAAATGAAAAGAAACTTTGTTTTCCAAACAAGCTAGTTGAAGGACGGCTTTCACACACACTTATATCTCAGAACAGAGCATGTGGAGAGACGTTCGTTCATCTAGCACAAAGGGAACCGGTTGCAGGAGAAACATTTACTCTGGTTTCTCAGTCTGTTTCCTAGTGCCGGTATGAAGTTCCTGCTGTTTTCACTGTTAAACAGAGTTGGACCTAGAACCGCCAGTTATATATGAAAGGAGTGGAGTTTGCTACTGAAAGAAACTTTCTGTTCCCAACAAGCTAGGTGAAGGACGGCTTTCACACAAAATTATCTCTCAAAACTGAGCATATTGAGAGACGTTCGTTCTTCCAGCAAAATGGGTACGGGTTGCAGGAGAAACTTTTACTCTGGTTTCTCAGTCTGTTTCCTAGTGCCAGTTTGAAGTTCCTGCAGTTTTCACTGTAAAACCGTGTTGGAGCTTGTACCTCCCCATATATATGTATGGAGTGGAGTTTGCAAAGGAAAAGAAACTGTGCCTTCCCAACAAGCTAGGTGAAGGACTTCTTTCACACACACTTATCCCTCAAATCTGAGCATGTGGACAGACGTTCGTTCATCTAGCACAAAAGGAAAGGGTTGGAGGAGTAACTTTTACTCTGGTTTCTCAGTCTATTTCCTAGTGCCGGTTTGAAATTCCTACAGTTTTCACTGTTAAAACGAGTTGGTGCTAGTACCTCCCCATATATATGTATGGAGTGGAGTTTGCAACTGAAAAGAAACTTTGTGTTCCCTACAAGCTAGTTGAAGTACAGCTTTCACAATCACTTATTTCTCAAAACTGAGTATGTGGAGAGACATTCGTTCATCTAGCACAAACTTAACGGGTTGCAGGAGAAACTTTTACACTGTTTCCTCAGTCTGTTTCCTACTGCCGGTTTGAAGTTCCTGCAGATATCTCTGTAAAACTGAGTTGGAACTAGTACCTACTCATATATATGTATGGAGTGGAGTTTGCAACTGAAAAGAAACTTTGTGTTCCCTTCAAGATAGGTGAAGGACGGCTTTCACACACACTCATCTCTCAGAAATGAGCATGTGGAGTTACGTTAGTTCAACTAGCATAAAGGGACCGGGTTGAAGTAGTAACTTTTACTGTGGTTTCTCAGTCTGTTTCCTAGTGCCTGTTTGAAGTACCTGCATTTTTCAGTGTAAAACCGAGTTGGAGCTAGCACCTCCCCATATATATGTATGGAGTGGAGTTTGCAACTGAAAAGGAACTATGTTTTCCAAACAAGCTAGTTGAATGCCGGCTTTCACAACCACTTATATCTCAGAACTGAGCATGTGGAGAGACGTTCGTTCATCTAGAACAAAGGAAACGGGTTGCAGGTGAAACTTTTATTCTGGTTTCTAAGTCTGTTTCCTAGTGCCGGTTTGAAGTTCATGCAGTTTTCACTGTAAAACAGAGTTGGAGCTAGTATCTCCCCATATATATGAATGGAGTGGAGTTTGCAACTGAAAAGATACTATTTGTTCCCAAAAAGCTAGTTGAAGAATGGCTTTCACTCACACTTATATCTCAGAACTGAGCATGTGGAGAGACGTTCGTTCATCTAGCACAAAGGGAATCGGTTGCAGGAGAAACATTTATTCTGGTTTCTAAGTCTGTTTCCTAGTGCCGGTTTGAAGTTCATGCAGTTTTCACTGTAAAACAGAGTTGGAGCTTGTACCTCCCCATATATATGAATGGAGTGGAGTTTGCAACTGAAAAGATACTATTTGTTCCCAACAAGCTAGTTGAAGAATGGCTTTCACACACACTTCTATCTCAGAACTGAGCATGTGGAGAGACGTTCGTTCATCTAGCACAAAGGGAATCGGTTGCAGGAGAAACTTTTACTCTGGTTTCTCAGTCTGTTTCCTAGTGCCGGTTTGAAGTTCCGGCAGTTTTCACTGTAAAACAGATTTGGAGCTAGTACCTCCCAATATATATGTATGGAGTGGAATTTTCATCTGAAAAGAAAATTTGTATTCCCAAAAAGCTAGGTGAAGGACGGCTTTCACACACACTTATCTCTCAGAACTGAGCACGTGAAGAGACGTTTGTTCATCTAGAACCAAGTGTACGGGTTGCATTAGAAACTTTTACTCTGGATTCTCTGTTTCCTATTGCTGGTTTGAAGTTCCTGCAGTTTTCACTCTTAAACCGAGTTGGACCTATAAACGCCCCATATATATGTATGGAGAGGAGTTTGCTACTGAAAAGAAACTTTGTGTTCCCAACAAGCTAGGTGAAGTACGGCTTTCACACAAACTTTTCTCTCAGAACTAAGCATGTGGGGAGACGTTCGTTCATGTAGCAAAAAGGGAACGGGTTGCAGGAGAAACTTTTACTCTGGTTTCTCAGTCTGCTTTCTACTGCTGGTTTGAAGTTCCTGCAGTTTCCACTGTAAATCCTAGTAGGAGCTAGTACCACCCCATATATAAGTTTGGAGTGGAGTTTGCAACTGAAAAGAAACTTTGTGTTCCCTACAATCTATGTGAAGGGCGGCTTTCACACACTTATCTCTCAGACCTGATCATGTGGAGACTTTCGTTCATCTAGCACAAAGGGAATCGGTTGCAGGAGAAACTTTTACTCTGGTTTCTCAGTCTGTTTCCTAGTGCCGGTTTGAATTTTCTGCAGTTTTCACTGTAAAGCCGAGTTGGAGCTTGTACCTCCCCATATATATGTATGGAGTGGAGTTTGCAACTGAAATGAAAATTTGTGTTCCCAACAAGGTAGTTGAAGACGGCATTCACACACACTTATCTCTCAGAACTGAGCATGTGGAGAGACGTTCGTTCATCTAGCACCAAGGGAAAGGGTTGCAGAAGAAACTTTTAATCTGGTTTCTCCGTCTGTTTTCTAGTGCCGGTTTGAAGTTCCTGCAGTTTTCACTGTAAAACCGAGTTAGAGCTAGTACCTCCAAATATATATGTACGGAGTGGAGTTTGCAACTGAAAAGAAACTTTGTTTTCAAAACAAGCTATGTGAAGGACGGCTTTCACACACACTTATCTCTCAGAACTGAGCATGTGGAGAGACGTTCGTTCATCTAGCACAAAGGGAACGTGTTGCAGGAGAAAATTTTACTGTGGTTTCTCAGTCTTTTTCCTAGTGCCGTTTTGAAGTTCCTGCAGTTTTCACTTTAAAACCGAATTGGAGCTAGTACCTCCCCATATATATGTATGGAGTGGAGTTTGCACTTGAAAAGTTACTTTGTGTGCCCTACAAGCTAGGTGAAAGACGGCTTTCACACACACTTATCTCTCAGAACTGAGCATGTGCAGAGACGTTCGTTCATCTAGCACAAAGGGAATCGGTTGCAGGAGAAACTTTTACTCTTGTTTCTCAGTCTGTTTCCTACTGCCGGTTTGAAGTTCCTGCAGGTTTCACTGTAAAACCGATTTGCAGCTAGTACCTGCCCATATATATGTATGGAGTGGAGTTTGCTACTGAAAAGAAAATTTGTGTTCAAAACAACCTAGGTGAAGGACGGCTTTCACACTCACATATCTCTCAGAACTGAGCATGTGCAGAGAAATTTGTTCATCTAGCACAAAGAGAACTTGTTGCAGGAAAAACTTTTACTCTGTTTTCTCAGTCTGTTTCCTAGTGCCAGATTGATAGTCCTGCAGCTTTCACTTTTAAACCGATTTGGAGCTAATAACACCCCATATATATGTATGGAGTGGAGTTTCCACCTGAAAAGAAATTTTGGGTTCCCAACACGCTAGGTGAAGGACGGCTTTCACACACACTTATCTCTCAGAACTGAGCATGTGGAGAGAAGTTCGTTCATCTAGCCCAATAGGAACGGGTTGCAGGAGACACTTTTCCTCTGGTTTCTCAGTCTGTTTCCTAGTGCCGTTTTGAAGTTCCTGCATTTTTCACTGTTAAACCGAGTTGGAGCAAGTACCACCCCATATATATGTATGGACTGGAGTTTGCAACTAAAAAGAAATTTTGTGTTCCAACAAGCTAGTTGAAGGACGGCTTTCACTACCACTTATATCTCAGAACTGAGCATGTGGAGAGAAGTTCGTTCATCTAGCATAAAGGGAACGGGTTGCAGGAGAAACTTTTACTGTGGTTTCTCAGTCTGTTTCCTAGTTCCGGTTTGAAGTTACTGAAATTTTCAGTGTAAAACCGATTTGGACCTAGTACCTCCCCATATATATGTATGGAGTGGAGTTTGCTACTGAAAAGAAACTTTGTTTTCCCAACAACCTAAGTGAAGGACGGCTTTCACACACACTTATATCTCAGAACTGAGCGTGTGGAGAGACTTTCGTTCATCTAGCATAAAGGGAACGGGTTGCAGGAGAAACTTTTACTGTGGTTTCTCAGTCTGTTTCCTAGTGCCGGGATGATGTTCCTGCTGTTTTCACTGTTAAACCGAGTTGGACCTAGAACCGCCACATATATATGTATGGAGTGGAGTTTGCTACTGAAAAGAAACTTTGTGTTCCCAACAAGCTAGGTGAAGGACGGCTTTCACACACACGTATCTCTCAGAACTGAGCATATGGAGAGACGTTCGTTCATCTAGCAAAAAGGGAACGGGTTGCAGGAGAAACTATTACTCTGGATTCTCAGTCTGTTTCCTAGTGCCGGTTTGAAGTTAATGCAGTTTTCACTGTAAAACCGAGTTGGAGCTTGTACCTCCCCATATATATGTATGGAGTGGAGTTTGCAACGGAAAAGAAACTTTGTGTTCCAACAAACTAGGTGAAGGACGGCTTTCACACACAAGTATTTTTCAGAACTTAGCATGTGGAGAGACGTTCGTTCATCTAGCACAAAGGGAAAGGTTTGGAGGAGAAACTTTACTCTGGTATCTCAGTCTTTTTCCTAGTGCCGGTTTGAAATTCCTGCAGTATTCACTGTTAAACCGAGTTGGAGCTAGTACCTCCCCATATATATGTATGGATTGGAGATTGCAACTGAAAAGAAACTTTGTGTTCCAAACAAGCTAGTTGAAGGACGGCTTTCACCCACAATTATATCTCAGAACTGAGCATGTGGAGAGACGTTCGTTCATCTAGCCCAATAGGAACGGGTTGCAGGAGACACTTTTACTGTGGTTTCTCAGTCTGTTTCCTAGTGCCGTTTTGAAGTTCCTGCATTTTTCACTGTTAAACCGAGTTGGAGCAAGTACCACCCCATATATATGTATGGACTGGAGTTTGCAACTAAAAAGAAATTTTGTGTTCCCAACAAGCTAGTTGAAGAACAGCTTTCACAGACACTTATTTCTCAGAAATGAGCATAAGAGACATTCATTCATCTACCACAAACTTAACGGGTTGCAGGAGAAATTTTACTCTGTTTCCTCAGTCTGTTTCCTAGTGCCGGTTTGAAGTTCCTGCAGTTTTCTCTGTAAAACCGAGTTGGAGCAAGTACCACCTCATGTATATGTATGGAGTGGAGTTTGCAACTGAAAAGAAATTTTGTGTTCCCAACAAGCTAGGTGAAGGACGGCTTTCACACACACTTATCTCTCAAAACTGAGCATAAGGAGAGACGTTCGTTCTTCTAGCAAAAAGGGAACGGTTTGCAGGAGAAACTTTCACTCTGTTTTCTCAGTCTGTTTCCTAGTGCCGGTTTGAAGTTCCTGCATTTTTCACTGTAAAACCGTGTTGGAGCTTCTACCTCCCCATATATATGTATGGAGTGGAGTTTGCAAAGAAAAGAAACTTTGTCTTCCCAAAAAGCTAGGTGAAGGACGGCTTTCACACACACTTATCTCTCAAAAGAGAGCATGTGGAGAGACGTTCGTTCATCTAGCACAAAAGGAAACGGTTGGAGGAGAAACTTTGACTCTGGTTTCTCAGTCAGTTTCCTAGTGCCGGTTTGAATTTCCTGCAGTTTTCACTGTTAAACCGAGTTGGAGCTAGTACCTCCCCATATATATGTATGGATTGGCGTTTGCAACTGAAAAGAAACTTTGTGTTCCCAACAAGCTAGTTGAAGAACAGCTTTCACAAACACTTATTTCTCAGAACTGAGTATGTGGAGAGACATTCGTTCATCTAGCACAAACTTAACGGGTTGCAGGAGAAATTTTACACTGTTTCCTCAGTCTGTTTCCTAGTGCCGGTTTGAAGTTCCTTCACATATCTCTGTAAAACCGAGTTGGAGCTAGTACCTCCCCATATATATGTATGGATTGGAGATTTCAACTGAAAAGAAACTTTGTGTTCCCAACAAGCTAGTTGAAGGACGGGTTTCACACACACTTATATCTCAGAAATGAGCATGTGGAGAGACGTTCGTTCATCTAGCACAAAGGAAACTGGTTGCTGGAGAAACTTTTACTCTGTGTTGTCAGTCTGTTTTCTAGTTCCTGTTTGAAATTCCTGCAGTTTACACTGTAAAACCGAGTTGGACCTAGTACCTCCCCATATATATGTATGGAGTGGGGTTTGCAAATGAAAAGAAACCTTGTGTTCCCTACAAGCTTGTTAAAGGACGGCTTTCACACACATTTATATCTCAGAACTGAGCATGTGGAGAGACGTTCGTTCATTTAGCACAAAGGGAACAGGTTGCAGGAGAAACATTTACTCTGGTTTCTCAGTCTGTTTCCTTGTGCCGGTTTGAAGTTCTTGCAGTTTTCATTGTAAAACCGAGTTGGAGCTTGTAACTCCCCATATATATGTATGGAGTGGAGCTTGCTACTGAAAAGAAACTTTGTATTCCCAACAAGCTAATTGAAGGACGGCTTTCACACACACGTATCTCTCAGAACTGAGCATATGGAGAGACGTTCGTTCATCGAGCAAAAATGGAACGGGTTGCAGGGGAAACTATTACTCTGGTTTCTCAGTCTGTTTCCTAGTGCCGGTTTGAAGTTCCTGCAGTTTTCACTGTAAAACCGAGTTGGAGCTAGTACCTCTCCATATATATGTATGGAGTGGAGTTTGCAACTGAACAGAAACTTTGTTTTCCCAACAAGCTAGATAAAGGGCGGCTTTCACACACACTTATCTCTGAGAACTGAGCATGTGGAGAGACGTTCGTTCATCTAGCACAAAGGGAACGGTTTGCAGGGGAACTTTTACTGTGGTATCTTAGTCTGTTTCCTAGTGTCGTTTTGAATTTCCTGCAGTATTCACTGTTTAACCGAGTTGGAGCTGATAACACCCCATATATATGTATGGAGTGGAGTTTGCAACTGAAAAGAAATTTTGTTTTCCCAACAAGCTAGATAAAGGGTGGCTTTCACACACACATATCTCTCAGAACTGAGCATGTGGAGGGACGTTCGTTCATTTAGAACAATAGAAAAGGGTTGCAGCATAAACATATACTGTAGTTTCTCAGTCTGTTTCCTAGTGCCGGTTTGAAGTTCCTGCAGTTTTCACTGTAAAACAGATTTGGAGCTACTACCTCCCCATATATATGTATGGAGTGGAATTTTCTTCTGAAAAGAAACTTTGTGTTCCCAAAAAGCTAGGTGAAGGACGGCTTTCACACACACTTATCTCTCACAACTAAGCACGTAAAGAGACGTTTGTTCATCTACAACCAAGGGTACGGGTTGCATTAGAAACTTTTACTCTGGATTCTCTGTCTGTTTCCTATTGCTGGTTTGAAGTTCCTGCAGTTTTCACTCTTAAACCGAGTTGGACCTATAAACGCCCCATATATATGTATGGAGAGGAGTTTGCTACTGAAAATAAACTTTGTGTTCCCAACAAGCTAGGTGAAAGACGGCTTTCACACACACTTTTCTCTCAGAACTAAGCATGTGGGGAGACGTTCGTTCATGTAGCAAAAAGGGAACGGGTTGCAGGAGAAACTTTTACTCTGGTTTCTCAGTCTATTTCCTAGTGCCGGTTTGAAGTTCCTGCATTTTCCACTGTAAATCCTAATAGAAGCTAGTACCACCCCATATATAATTATGGAGTGGAGTTTGCAACTGAAAAGAAACTTTGTGTTCCCTACAATCTAGGTGAAGGACGGCTTTCACACACTTAACTCTCAGAAATGAGCATGTGGAGAGACGTCCGTACATCTAGCACAAAGGGATCGGGTTGTAGGGGAAACTTTTACTATGGTTTCTCAGTCTGTTTCCCAGTTCGGTTTTGAAGTTCCTGCAGTTTTCACTGAAAAACCAATTTGGAGCTAGTACATCCCCATATATATTTACACAGTGTAGTTTTCAACTGAAATGAAAATTTGTGTTCCCAACAAGCTAGTTGAAGACGGCATTCACACACACTTATCGCTCAGAACTGAGCATGTGGAGAGACGTTCGTTCATCTAGCACCAAGGGAACGGGTTGCAGGAGAAACTTTTACTCTGGTTTCTCCGTCTGTTTTCTAGTGCCGGTTTGAAGTTCCTGCACTTTTCACTGTAAAACCGAGTTGGAGCTAGAACCTCCCCATATATATGTACGGAGTGGAGTTTGCAACTGAAAAGAAACTTTGTGTTCAAAACAAGCTATGTGAAGGACGGCTTTCACACACACTTATCTCTCAGAACTGAGCATGTGGAGAGACGTTAGTTCATCCAGCACAAAGGGAACGTGTTGCAGGTGAAACTTTTACTGTGGTTTCTCAGTCTTTTTCCTAGTGCCGTTTTGAAGTTCCTGCAGTTTTCACTTTAAAACCGAATTGGAGCTAGTACCTCCCCATATATATGTATGGAGTGGAGTTTGCACTTGAAAAGTTACTTTGTGTGCCCTACAAGCTAGGTGAAATACGGCTTTCACACACACTTATCACTCAGAACTGAGCATGTGCAGAGACGTTCGTTCATCTAGCACCAACTGTACGAGTTGCAGGAGAAACTTTTACTCTGATTTCTCAGTCTGTTTCGTAGTGCCTGTTTGAAGTTCTTGCAGTTTTCACTGTAAAATCGATTTGGAGCTAGTAGTTCCCCATATATATGTATGGAGTGGAGTTTGCAACTGAAAAGAAACATTGTGTTCCCAACAAGCTAGGTGAAGGACTGCTTTCACACTCACTTATCTCTCAGAACTGAGCATGTGGAGAGACATTTGTTCATCCAGCACCAAGGGAAAGTTTTGCAGGAGAAACTTTTACTCTGGTTTCTCAGTCTGTTTCCTAGTGCCGGTTTGAAATTCCTGCAGTTTTCACTATTAAACCGAGTTGGAGCTAGTACTTCCCCAAATATACGTATGGAGTGGTGTTTGCAAATGAAAAGAAACTTTGTGTTCCAAACAAGCTACGTGAAGGACGGCTTTCACCCACACTTATATCTCAGAACTGAGCATGTGGAGAGACGTTCGTTCATCTAGCACAAAGGGAACGTGTTGCAGGAGAAACTATAACTGTGTATTGTCAGTCTGTTTTCTGGTTCCGGTTTGAAGTTCCTGCAGTTTTCACTGTAAAACCGATTTGGACCAAGAACCTCCCCATATATATGTACGCAGTGGAGTTTGCAACTGAAAAGAAACTTTGTGATCCCTACAAACTTGTTGAAGGACGGCTTTCACACACACTTATCTCTCAGAACTGAGCATGTGGAGAGACTTTCGTTCATCTAGCACAAAGGGAACAGGTTGCAGGAGAAACATTTACTCTGGTTTCTCAGTCTGTTTCCTAGTGCCGGTTTGAAGTTCCTGCAGTTTTCACTGTAAAATCGAGTTGGAGCTAGTACATCCCCATATATATGTATGGACTGGGGTTTGCAACTGTAAAGAAACTTTGTGTTCCCAAAAAGCTAGGTGAAGGACGGCTTTCACACACACTTATCCCTCAGAACTGAGCATGTGGAGAGACGTTTGTTCATCTAGCACAAAGGGAACGGGTTGCAGGAGAAACTTTTACTGTGGTTCCTCAGTCTGTTTTCTTGTGCCGGTTTGAAATTCATGCAGTGTTCACTGTAAAACCGAGTTGGAGCTAGTACATGCACATATATATGTATGCAGTGGATTTTGCACCTGAAAAGATACTTTCTGTTTCCTACAAGCTAGTTGAAGAACGGTTTCACACACACTTATCTCTCAGAACTGAGCATGTGGAGAGACTTTCGTTCATCTAGCACAAAGGGAACGGGTTGCAGGAGAAACTTTTACTCTGGATTCTCAGTCTTTTCCCTAGTGCCGGTTTGAAGTTCCTGCAGTTTTCACTGTAAAATTGAGTTGGAGCTATTTCTTCCCCATATAAATGTATGGAGTGGAGTTTACAACTGAAAAGAAACTTTGTGTTCCCAACAAGCTAGGTGAAGGACGGCTTTCACACACACTTATCTCTCAGAACTGACCATGTGGAGAGACGTTCGTTCATCTAGCACAAAGGGAACGGTTTCCAGGTGAAACTTTTACTGTGGTTCCTCAGTCTGTTTTCTAGTGCCGGTTTGAAGTTCCTGCAGTTTTCACTGTAAAACCGATTTGGAGCTAGTACTTCCCCATATAAATGTATGGAGTGGAGTTTACAACTGGAAAGAAACTTTGTGTTCCCAACAAGCTAGGTGAAGGACGGCTTTCACACACACTTATCTCTCAGAACTGAGCATGTGGAGAGATGTCCGTACATCTAGCACAAAGGGATCGTGTTGTAGGGGAAACTTTTACTATGGTTTCTCAGTCTGTTTCCTAGTTCGGTTTTGAAGTTCCTGCAGTTTTCACTGAAAAACAATTTTGGAGCTAGTACATCCCCATATATATTTACAGAGTGTAGTTTGCAACTGAAATGAAAATTTGTGTTCCCAACAAGCCAGTTGAAGACGGCATTCACACACACTTATCTCTCAGAACTGAGCATGTGGAGAGACGTTCGTTCATCTAGCACAAAGGGAACGTGTTGCAGGAGAAAATTTTACTGTGGTTTCTCAGTCTTTTTCCTAGTGCCGTTTTGAATTTCCTGCAGTTTTCACTTTAAAACCGAATTGGAGCTAGTACCTCCCCATATATATGTATGGAGTGGAGTTTGCACTTGAAAAGTTACTTTGTGTGCCCTACAAGCTAGGTGAAAGACGGCTTTCACACACACTTATCTCTCAGAACTGAGCATGTGCAGAGACGTTCGTTCATCTAGCACAAAGGTAACGGGTTGCAGGAGAAACTTTTACTCTTGTTTCTCAGTCTGTTTCCTACTGCCGGTTTGAAGTTCCTGCAGGTTTCACTGTAAAACCGATTTGCAGCTAGTACCTGCCCATATATATGTATGGAGTGGAGTTTGCTACTGAAAAGAAAATTTGTGTTCAAAACAACCTAGGTGAAGGACGTCTTTCACACTCACTTATCTCTCCGAACTGAGCATGTGGAGAGAAATTTGTTCATCTAGCACAAAGAGAACTTGTTGCAGGAAAAACTTTTACTCTGGTTTCTCAGTCTGTTTCCTAGTGCCAGATTGATGGTCCTGCAGCTTTCACTTTTAAACCGATTTGGAGCTAATAACACCCCATATATATGTATGGAGTGGAGTTTCCACCTGAAAAGAAATTTTGGGTTCCCAACACGCTAGGTGAAGGACGGCTTTCACACACACTTATCTCTCAGAACTGAGCATGTGGAGAGACGTTCGTTCATCTAGCCCAATAGGAACGGGTTGCAGGAGACACTTTTACTCTGGTTTCTCAGTCTTTTTCCTAGTGCCGTTTTGAAGTTCCTGCATTTTTCACTGTTAAACCGAGTTGGAGCAAGTACCACCCCATATATATGTATGGATTGGAGTTTGCAACTAAAAAGAAATTTTGTGTTCCCAACAAGCTAGTTGAAGAACAGCTTTCACAGACACTTATTTCTCAGAAATGAGCATAAGAGACATTCATTCATCTACCACAAACTTAACGGGTTGCAGGAGAAATTTTACTCTGTTTCCTCAGTCTGTTTCCTAGTGCCGGTTTGAAGTTCCTGCAGTTTTCTCTGTAAAACCGAGTTGGAGCTAGTACCACCTCATATATATGTATGGAGTGGAGTTTGCAACTGAAAAGAAATTTTGTGTTCCCAACAAGCTAGGTGAAGGACGGCTTTCACACACACTTATCTCTCAAAACTGAGCATATGGAGAGACGTTCGTTCTTCTAGCAAAAAGGGAACGGTTTGCAGGAGAAACTTTTACTCTGGTTTCTCAGTCTGTTTCCTAGTGCCGGTTTGAAGTTCCTGCAGTTTTCACTGTAAAACCGTGTTGGAGCTTCTACCTCCCCATATATATGTATGGAGTGGAGTTTGCAAAGAAAAGAAACTTTGTCTTCCCAAAAAGCTAGGTGAAGGACGGCTTTCACACACACTTATCTCTCAAAAGAGAGCATGTGGAGAGACGTTCGTTCATCTAGCACAAAAGGAAAAGGTTGGAGGAGAAACTTTGACTCTGGTTTCTCAGTCTGTTTCCTAGTGCCGGTTTGAATTTCCTGCAGTTTTCACTGTTAAACCGAGTTGGAGCTAGTACCTCCCCATATATATGTATGGATTGGCGTTTGCAACTGAAAAGAAACTTTGTGTTCCCAACAAGCTAGTTGAAGAACAGCTTTCACAAACACTTATTTCTCAGAACTGAGTATGTGGAGAGACATTCGTTCATCTAGCACAAACTTAACGGGTTGCAGGAGAAATTTTACACTGTTTCCTCAGTCTGTGTCCTAGTGCCGGTTTGAAGTTCCTTCACATATCTCTGTAAAACCGTGTTGGATCTAGTATCTACTCATATATATGTATGTACTGGAGTTTGCAACTGAAAAGAAACTTTGTGTTCCCTTCAAGATAGGTGAAGGACGGCTTTCATACACACATATCTCTCAGAACTGAGCACGTGGAGAGACGTTCGTTCATCTAGCATAAAGGGACCGGGTTGAAGGAGTAACTTTTACTGTGGTTTCTCAGTCTGTTTCCTAGAGCCTGTTTGAAGTACCTGCAGTTTTCACTGTAAAATCGAGTTGGAGCTATTTCCTCCCCATATAAATGTATGGAGTGGAGATTACAACTGAAAAGAAACTTTGTGTTCCAAACAAGCTAGGTGAAGTACGGCTTTCACACACACTTACCTCTCAGAACTGAGCATGTGGAGAGACTTTCATTCATCTAGCACAAAGGGAACGGGTTGCAGGAGGAACTTTTACTCTGGTTTCTCATTCTGATTCCTAGTACATGTTTGAAGTTCCTGCAGTTTTCACTGTAAAACCGAGTTGGAGCTAGTACCTCCCCATGTATTTTAATGGATTGGGGTTTGTAACTGAAAAGAAATTTTGTATTCCCAACAAGCTAATTGAAGGAAGGCTTCCACACACACTTATTTCTCAGAACTGAGCATGAGGAGAGACATTCGTTCATCTAGCACAAAGGGAACGGGTTGCAGGAGAAACTTTTACTGTGGTTCCTCAGTCTGTTTTCTTGTGCCGGTTTGAAATTCATGCAGTGTTCACTGTAAAACCGAGTTGGAGCTAGTACATGCACATATATATGTATGCAGTGGATTTTGCACCTGAAAAGATACTTTCTGTTTCCTACAAGCTAGTTGAAGAACGGTTTCACACACACTTATCTCTCAGAACTGAGCATGTGGAGAGACTTTCGTTCATCTAGCACAAAGGGAACGGGTTGCAGGAGAAACTTTTACTCTGGATTCTCAGTCTTTTCCCTAGTGCCGGTTTGAAGTTCCTGCAGTTTTCACTGTAAAATTGAGTTGGAGCTATTTCTTCCCCATATAAATGTATGGAGTGGAGTTTACAACTGAAAAGAAACTTTGTGTTCCCAACAAGCTAGGTGAAGGACGGCTTTCACACACACTTATCTCTCAGAACTGACCATGTGGAGAGACGTTCGTTCATCTAGCACAAAGGGAACGGTTTCCAGGTGAAACTTTTACTGTGGTTCCTCAGTCTGTTTTCTAGTGCCGGTTTGAAGTTCCTGCAGTTTTCACTGTAAAACCGATTTGGAGCTAGTACTTCCCCATATAAATGTATGGAGTGGAGTTTACAACTGGAAAGAAACTTTGTGTTCCCAACAAGCTAGGTGAAGGACGGCTTTCACACACACTTATCTCTCATAACTGAGCATGTGGAGAGACGTTCGTTCATCTAGCACAAAGTGAACGGGTTGCAGGAGAAACTTTTACTCCGGTTTCTCATGCTGTTTCCGAGTACCGATTTGAATTTCCTGCAGTTTTCACTGTAAAACCGAGTTGGAGCTGGTACCTCCCCATATATTTTAATGGATTGGTGTTTGTAATTGAAAAGAAATATTGTATTCCCAACAAGCTAGGTGAAGGGATGCTTTCACACACAATTATTTCTCAGGACTGACCATGAGGTGAGACGTTCGTTCATCTAGCACAAAGGGAACGGGTTGCAGGAGAAAATTTTACTCATGGTTCTCAGTCTGTTTCTTAGTGCCGGTTTGAAGTTCCTGCAGTTTTCACTGTAAAACCGAGTTGGAGCTAGAACCTCCCCATATATATGTATGGAGTGGAGTTTGCAACTGAAAAGAAACTTTGTGTTCCCAACAAGCTAGCTGAAGGAAGGCTTTCACACACACATATTTCTCAGAACTGAGCATGTGAAGGGACTTTCGTTCATCTAGCAAAAAGGGAACGGGTTGCAGGAGAAACTTTTACCCTGGATTCTCAGTCTTTTTCCTAGTGCCGGTTTGAAGTTCCTGCAGTTTTCACTATAAAATAGATTTGGAGCTATAACCTCCCCATATAAATGTATGGAGTGGTTTTTGCAACTGAAAATAAACTTTGTGTTCCCAACAAGCAATGTTAAGGACGGCTTTCACACACACTTATTTCTCAGAACAGACCATGAGGAGAGACGTTCGTTCATCTTGCACAAAGGGAACGGGTTCCAGGAGAAACTTTTACTGTGGTTCCTCACTCTGTTTTCTAGTGCCGGTTTGAAGTTCATGCAGTTTTCACTGTAAAACAGATTTGGAGCTAGTCCTTCCCCATATATATGAATGGAGTGGAGTTTGCAACTGAAAAGAAACTATGTGTTCCCTACAAGCAAGGTGAAGGAAGGCTTTCACACACATTTATCACTCAGAATTGAGCATATGGAGAGACGTTCTTTCATCTACCACAAATGGAACTGGTTGCAGGAGAAACTTTTTCTCTGGGTTCTCAGTCTGTTTCCTAGTGCCGGTTTAAAGATCCTGCAGTTTTCACTGTAAAACCGAGTTGGAGCTAGTACCTCCCCATATATATGTATGGAGTGGGGTTTGAAACTGAAAAGAATCTTTGTGTTCCCATCAAGCTAGATGAAGGACGGCTTTCACACACACTTATCTCTCAGAACTGAGCATGTGGAGAGACGTTCGTTCATCTAGCACAAAAGGAACGTGTTGCAGCAGAAAAAGTTACTGTGGTTTCTCAGTCTGTTTCCTAGGGCCGGTTTGAAGTTCCTGCAATTTTCACTGTAAAACCGAGTTGGAGCTAGTACCTCCCCATATATTTCTATGGATTGGCGTTTGCAACTGAAAGGAAACTTTGTGTTCCCAAATAGCTAGTTGCAGTACGGCTTTCACACACACTTATCTATCAGAACTGAGCATGTGGAGAGACGTTCGTTCTTCTAGCACAAAGGGAACGGGTTGCAGGAGAAACTTTTATTCTGGTTCCACAGTCGGTTTCCTAGTGCCGGTTTGATGGTCCTGCAGGTTTCACTCTTAAACACATTTGGAGCTACTACCTCCCAATATATATGTATGGATTGGTGTTTGCAACTGAAAAGAAACTTTGTTTTCCCAACAATCTAGATGAAGGGCGTCTTTCACACACATTTATATCTCAGAACTGAGCATGTGGAGAGACGTTCGTTCATCTAGCACAAAGGGAACGGGTTGCAGGAGAAACTTTTACTGTGGTTCCTCAGTCTGTTTTCTAGTGCCGGTTTGAAGTTCCTGCAGTTTTCAGTGTAAAACCGAGTTGGAGCTAGTACCTCCACATACATATGTATGGAGTGGATTTTGCACCTGAAAAGATACTTTCTGTTTCCTACAAGATAGGTGAAGGACGGTTTCACAAACACTTATCTCTCAGACCTGATCATGTGGAGACATTCGTTCATCTAGCACAAAGGGAATCGGTTGCAGGAGAAACTTTTACTCTGGTTTCTCAGTCTGTTTCCTAGTGCCGGTTTGAATTTTCTGCAGTTTTCACTGTAAAGCCGAGTTGGAGCTTCTACATCCCCATATATATGTATGGAGTGGAGTTTGCAACGGAAAAGACACTTTGTGTTCCCAACAAACTACGTGAAGGACGGCTTTCACACACAAGTATCTCTCAGAACTGAGCATGTGGAGAGACGTTCGTTCATCTAGCACAAAGGGAAACGGTTGCAGGAGAAACATTTACTCTGGTTTCTCAGTCTGTTTCCTAGTGCCGGTTTGAAGTTCCTGCAGTTTTCACTGTTATACCGTGTTGGACCTAGAACCGCCACATATATATGTATGGATTGGAGTTTGCTACTGAAAAGAAACTTTGTTTTCAAAACAAGCTATGTGAAGGACGGCTTTCACACACACGTATCTCTAAGAACTGAGCATATGGAGAGACGTTCGTTCATCGAGCAAAAATGGAACGGGTTGCAGGAGAAATTATTACTCTGGTTTCTCAGTCTGTTTCCTTGTGCCGGTTTGAAGTTAATGCCGCTTTCACTGTAAAACCGAGTTGGAGCTTGTACCTCCCCATATATATGTATGGAGTGGAGTTTGCAACTAAAAAGAAACTTTGTGTTCCCTTCAAGATAGGTGAAGGACGGCTTTCACACACACTCATCTCTCAGAACTGAGCATGTGGAGAGACGTTCGTTCATCTAGCATAAAGGGACCGGGTTGCAGGTGTAACTTTTACTGTGGTTTCTCAGTCTGATTCCGATTGCCGGTTTGAAGTACCTGCAGTTTTCAAAGTAAAACCTAGTTAGAGATAGTACATCCCCATATATATGTATGGAGTGGAGTTTGCAACTGAAAAGAAATTTTGTGTTCCCAACAAGCTAGGTTAAGAATGGCTTTCACACATTTATCTCTCAGAACAGAGCATGTGGAGAGACGTTCGTTCATCTCGCACAAAGGGAAATGGTTGCAGGTGAAACTTTTATTCTAGTTTCTAAGTCTGTTTCCTAGTGCCGGTTAGAAGTTCCTGAATTATTCACTGTAAAACAGATTTGGAGCTAGTACCTCCCCATATATATGTATGGTTTGAAGTTTGCAACTGAAAAGAAACTTTGTGTTCCCAACAAGCTAGTTGAAGAATGGCTTTCACACACACTTATATCTCAGAACTGAGCATGTGCAGAGACTTTCGTTCATCTAGCACAAATGGAATCGGTTGCAGAAGAAACTTTTACTCTGGTTTCTCAGTCTGTTTCCTAGTGCTGGTTTGAAGTTCCTGCAGTATTCACTGTTAAATCGAGTTGGAGCTGGTACCACCCCATATATATGCATGGAATGCAGTTTGCAACTGAAAAGAAATTTTGTGTTCCCAACAAGCTAGGTCAAGGACGGCTTTCACACACAAATATCTCTCAGAACTGAGTATGTGGAGAGACGTTCGCTCATCTAGCACAAAGGGAACGATTTGCAGGGGAACTTTTACTGTGGTGTCTCAGTCTGTTTCATAGTTCCGGTTTGAAGTTCCTGCAGTGTTCACTGTAAACCCGAGTTGGAGCTAGTACCTCCCCATATATATGTATGGTTGGAGTTTGCAAATGAAAAGAAACTTTGTGTTCCCAACAAGCTAGATAAAGTGCGGCTTTGACACACACATATCTCTCAGAACTGAGCATGTGGAGAGACGTTCGTTCATCTAGCACAAAGGGAACGGTTTGTAGGGGAACTTTTACTGTGGTATCTTAGTCTGTTTCCTAGTGTCGTTTTGAATTTCCTGCAGTATTCACTGTTAAACCGAGTTGGAGCTGGTACCACCCCATATATATGTATGGAGTGGAGTTTGCAACTGAAAAGAAATATTGTTTTCCCAACAAGCTAGTTAAAGGGCGGCTTTGAAACACACATATCTCTCAGAACAGAGCATGTGGAGGGACGTTCGTTCATCTAGCACAATAGAAAAGGGTTGCAGCATAAACATATACTGTAGTTTCTCAGTCTGTTTCCTAGTGCCGGTTTGAAGTTCCTGCAGTTTACACTGTAAAACAGATTTGGAGCTAGTACCTCCCAATATATATGTATGGAGTGGAATTTTCATCTGAAAAGAAAATTTGTATTCCCAAAAAGCTAGGTGAAGGACGGCTTTCACACACACTTATCTCTCAGAACTGAGCACGTGAAGAGACGTTTGTTCATCTAGAACCAAGGGAACGGGTTGCATTAGAAATTTTACTCTGGTTTCTCAGTCTGTTTCCTATTGCTGGTTTGAAGTTCCTGCAGTTTTCACTCTTAAACCGAGTTGGACCTATAAACGCCCCATATATATGTATGGAGAGGAGTTTGCTACTGAAAAGAAACTTTGTGTTCCCAACAAGCTAGGTGAAGTACGGCTTTCACACACACTTTTCTCTCAGAACTAAGCATGTGGGGAGACGTTCGTTCATGTAGCAAAAAGGGAACGGGTTGCAGGAGAATCTTTTACTCTTTTTTCTCAGTCTGCTTTCTACTGCTGGTTTGAAGTTCCTGCAGTTTCCACTGTAAATCCTAGTAGGAGCTAGTACCTCCCCATATATAAGTATGGAGTGGAGTTTGCAACTGAAAAGAAACTTTGTGTTCCCTACAATCTATGTGAAGGGCGGCTTTCACACACTTAACTCTCAGAACTGAGCATGTGGAGAGATGTCCGTACATCTAGCACAAAGGGATCGTGTTGTAGGGGAAACTTTTACTATGGTTTCTCAGTCTGTTTCCTAGTTCGGTTTTGAAGTTCCTGCAGTTTTCACTGAAAAACAATTTTGGAGCTAGTACATCCCCATATATATTTACAGAGTGTAGTTTGCAACTGAAATGAAAATTTGTGTTCCCAACAAGCCAGTTGAAGACGGCATTCACACACACTTATCTCTCAGAACTGAGCATGTGGAGAGACGTTCGTTCATCTAGCACAAAGGGAACGTGTTGCAGGAGAAAATTTTACTGTGGTTTCTCAGTCTTTTTCCTAGTGCCGTTTTGAATTTCCTGCAGTTTTCACTTTAAAACCGAATTGGAGCTAGTACCTCCCCATATATATGTATGGAGTGGAGTTTGCACTTGAAAAGTTACTTTGTGTGCCCTACAAGCTAGGTGAAAGACGGCTTTCACACACACTTATCTCTCAGAACTGAGCATGTGCAGAGACGTTCGTTCATCTAGCACAAAGGTAACGGGTTGCAGGAGAAACTTTTACTCTTGTTTCTCAGTCTGTTTCCTACTGCCGGTTTGAAGTTCCTGCAGGTTTCACTGTAAAACCGATTTGCAGCTAGTACCTGCCCATATATATGTATGGAGTGGAGTTTGCTACTGAAAAGAAAATTTGTGTTCAAAACAACCTAGGTGAAGGACGTCTTTCACACTCACTTATCTCTCCGAACTGAGCATGTGGAGAGAAATTTGTTCATCTAGCACAAAGAGAACTTGTTGCAGGAAAAACTTTTACTCTGGTTTCTCAGTCTGTTTCCTAGTGCCAGATTGATGGTCCTGCAGCTTTCACTTTTAAACCGATTTGGAGCTAATAACACCCCATATATATGTATGGAGTGGAGTTTCCACCTGAAAAGAAATTTTGGGTTCCCAACACGCTAGGTGAAGGACGGCTTTCACACACACTTATCTCTCAGAACTGAGCATGTGGAGAGACGTTCGTTCATCTAGCCCAATAGGAACGGGTTGCAGGAGACACTTTTACTCTGGTTTCTCAGTCTTTTTCCTAGTGCCGTTTTGAAGTTCCTGCATTTTTCACTGTTAAACCGAGTTGGAGCAAGTACCACCCCATATATATGTATGGATTGGAGTTTGCAACTAAAAAGAAATTTTGTGTTCCCAACAAGCTAGTTGAAGAACAGCTTTCACAGACACTTATTTCTCAGAAATGAGCATAAGAGACATTCATTCATCTACCACAAACTTAACGGGTTGCAGGAGAAATTTTACTCTGTTTCCTCAGTCTGTTTCCTAGTGCCGGTTTGAAGTTCCTGCAGTTTTCTCTGTAAAACCGAGTTGGAGCTAGTACCACCTCATATATATGTATGGAGTGGAGTTTGCAACTGAAAAGAAATTTTGTGTTCCCAACAAGCTAGGTGAAGGACGGCTTTCACACACACTTATCTCTCAAAACTGAGCATATGGAGAGACGTTCGTTCTTCTAGCAAAAAGGGAACGGTTTGCAGGAGAAACTTTTACTCTGGTTTCTCAGTCTGTTTCCTAGTGCCGGTTTGAAGTTCCTGCAGTTTTCACTGTAAAACCGTGTTGGAGCTTCTACCTCCCCATATATATGTATGGAGTGGAGTTTGCAAAGAAAAGAAACTTTGTCTTCCCAAAAAGCTAGGTGAAGGACGGCTTTCACACACACTTATCTCTCAAAAGAGAGCATGTGGAGAGACGTTCGTTCATCTAGCACAAAAGGAAAAGGTTGGAGGAGAAACTTTGACTCTGGTTTCTCAGTCTGTTTCCTAGTGCCGGTTTGAATTTCCTGCAGTTTTCACTGTTAAACCGAGTTGGAGCTAGTACCTCCCCATATATATGTATGGATTGGCGTTTGCAACTGAAAAGAAACTTTGTGTTCCCAACAAGCTAGTTGAAGAACAGCTTTCACAAACACTTATTTCTCAGAACTGAGTATGTGGAGAGACATTCGTTCATCTAGCACAAACTTAACGGGTTGCAGGAGAAATTTTACACTGTTTCCTCAGTCTGTGTCCTAGTGCCGGTTTGAAGTTCCTTCACATATCTCTGTAAAACCGTGTTGGATCTAGTATCTACTCATATATATGTATGTACTGGAGTTTGCAACTGAAAAGAAACTTTGTGTTCCCTTCAAGATAGGTGAAGGACGGCTTTCATACACACATATCTCTCAGAACTGAGCACGTGGAGAGACGTTCGTTCATCTAGCATAAAGGGACCGGGTTGAAGGAGTAACTTTTACTGTGGTTTCTCAGTCTGTTTCCTAGAGCCTGTTTGAAGTACCTGCAGTTTTCACTGTAAAATCGAGTTGGAGCTATTTCCTCCCCATATAAATGTATGGAGTGGAGATTACAACTGAAAAGAAACTTTGTGTTCCAAACAAGCTAGGTGAAGTACGGCTTTCACACACACTTACCTCTCAGAACTGAGCATGTGGAGAGACTTTCATTCATCTAGCACAAAGGGAACGGGTTGCAGGAGGAACTTTTACTCTGGTTTCTCATTCTGATTCCTAGTACATGTTTGAAGTTCCTGCAGTTTTCACTGTAAAACCGAGTTGGAGCTAGTACCTCCCCATGTATTTTAATGGATTGGGGTTTGTAACTGAAAAGAAATTTTGTATTCCCAACAAGCTAATTGAAGGAAGGCTTCCACACACACTTATTTCTCAGAACTGAGCATGAGGAGAGACATTCGTTCATCTAGCACAAAGGGAACGGGTTGCAGGAGAAACTTTTACTGTGGTTCCTCAGTCTGTTTTCTTGTGCCGGTTTGAAATTCATGCAGTGTTCACTGTAAAACCGAGTTGGAGCTAGTACATGCACATATATATGTATGCAGTGGATTTTGCACCTGAAAAGATACTTTCTGTTTCCTACAAGCTAGTTGAAGAACGGTTTCACACACACTTATCTCTCAGAACTGAGCATGTGGAGAGACTTTCGTTCATCTAGCACAAAGGGAACGGGTTGCAGGAGAAACTTTTACTCTGGATTCTCAGTCTTTTCCCTAGTGCCGGTTTGAAGTTCCTGCAGTTTTCACTGTAAAATTGAGTTGGAGCTATTTCTTCCCCATATAAATGTATGGAGTGGAGTTTACAACTGAAAAGAAACTTTGTGTTCCCAACAAGCTAGGTGAAGGACGGCTTTCACACACACTTATCTCTCAGAACTGACCATGTGGAGAGACGTTCGTTCATCTAGCACAAAGGGAACGGTTTCCAGGTGAAACTTTTACTGTGGTTCCTCAGTCTGTTTTCTAGTGCCGGTTTGAAGTTCCTGCAGTTTTCACTGTAAAACCGATTTGGAGCTAGTACTTCCCCATATAAATGTATGGAGTGGAGTTTACAACTGGAAAGAAACTTTGTGTTCCCAACAAGCTAGGTGAAGGACGGCTTTCACACACACTTATCTCTCATAACTGAGCATGTGGAGAGACGTTCGTTCATCTAGCACAAAGTGAACGGGTTGCAGGAGAAACTTTTACTCCGGTTTCTCATGCTGTTTCCGAGTACCGATTTGAATTTCCTGCAGTTTTCACTGTAAAACCGAGTTGGAGCTGGTACCTCCCCATATATTTTAATGGATTGGTGTTTGTAATTGAAAAGAAATATTGTATTCCCAACAAGCTAGGTGAAGGGATGCTTTCACACACAATTATTTCTCAGGACTGACCATGAGGTGAGACGTTCGTTCATCTAGCACAAAGGGAACGGGTTGCAGGAGAAAATTTTACTCATGGTTCTCAGTCTGTTTCTTAGTGCCGGTTTGAAGTTCCTGCAGTTTTCACTGTAAAACCGAGTTGGAGCTAGAACCTCCCCATATATATGTATGGAGTGGAGTTTGCAACTGAAAAGAAACTTTGTGTTCCCAACAAGCTAGCTGAAGGAAGGCTTTCACACACACATATTTCTCAGAACTGAGCATGTGAAGGGACTTTCGTTCATCTAGCAAAAAGGGAACGGGTTGCAGGAGAAACTTTTACCCTGGATTCTCAGTCTTTTTCCTAGTGCCGGTTTGAAGTTCCTGCAGTTTTCACTATAAAATAGATTTGGAGCTATAACCTCCCCATATAAATGTATGGAGTGGTTTTTGCAACTGAAAATAAACTTTGTGTTCCCAACAAGCAATGTTAAGGACGGCTTTCACACACACTTATTTCTCAGAACAGACCATGAGGAGAGACGTTCGTTCATCTTGCACAAAGGGAACGGGTTCCAGGAGAAACTTTTACTGTGGTTCCTCACTCTGTTTTCTAGTGCCGGTTTGAAGTTCATGCAGTTTTCACTGTAAAACAGATTTGGAGCTAGTCCTTCCCCATATATATGAATGGAGTGGAGTTTGCAACTGAAAAGAAACTATGTGTTCCCTACAAGCAAGGTGAAGGAAGGCTTTCACACACATTTATCACTCAGAATTGAGCATATGGAGAGACGTTCTTTCATCTACCACAAATGGAACTGGTTGCAGGAGAAACTTTTTCTCTGGGTTCTCAGTCTGTTTCCTAGTGCCGGTTTAAAGATCCTGCAGTTTTCACTGTAAAACCGAGTTGGAGCTAGTACCTCCCCATATATATGTATGGAGTGGGGTTTGAAACTGAAAAGAATCTTTGTGTTCCCATCAAGCTAGATGAAGGACGGCTTTCACACACACTTATCTCTCAGAACTGAGCATGTGGAGAGACGTTCGTTCATCTAGCACAAAAGGAACGTGTTGCAGCAGAAAAAGTTACTGTGGTTTCTCAGTCTGTTTCCTAGGGCCGGTTTGAAGTTCCTGCAATTTTCACTGTAAAACCGAGTTGGAGCTAGTACCTCCCCATATATTTCTATGGATTGGCGTTTGCAACTGAAAGGAAACTTTGTGTTCCCAAATAGCTAGTTGCAGTACGGCTTTCACACACACTTATCTATCAGAACTGAGCATGTGGAGAGACGTTCGTTCTTCTAGCACAAAGGGAACGGGTTGCAGGAGAAACTTTTATTCTGGTTCCACAGTCGGTTTCCTAGTGCCGGTTTGATGGTCCTGCAGGTTTCACTCTTAAACACATTTGGAGCTACTACCTCCCAATATATATGTATGGATTGGTGTTTGCAACTGAAAAGAAACTTTGTTTTCCCAACAATCTAGATGAAGGGCGTCTTTCACACACATTTATATCTCAGAACTGAGCATGTGGAGAGACGTTCGTTCATCTAGCACAAAGGGAACGGGTTGCAGGAGAAACTTTTACTGTGGTTCCTCAGTCTGTTTTCTAGTGCCGGTTTGAAGTTCCTGCAGTTTTCAGTGTAAAACCGAGTTGGAGCTAGTACCTCCACATACATATGTATGGAGTGGATTTTGCACCTGAAAAGATACTTTCTGTTTCCTACAAGATAGGTGAAGGACGGTTTCACAAACACTTATCTCTCAGACCTGATCATGTGGAGACATTCGTTCATCTAGCACAAAGGGAATCGGTTGCAGGAGAAACTTTTACTCTGGTTTCTCAGTCTGTTTCCTAGTGCCGGTTTGAATTTTCTGCAGTTTTCACTGTAAAGCCGAGTTGGAGCTTCTACATCCCCATATATATGTATGGAGTGGAGTTTGCAACGGAAAAGACACTTTGTGTTCCCAACAAACTACGTGAAGGACGGCTTTCACACACAAGTATCTCTCAGAACTGAGCATGTGGAGAGACGTTCGTTCATCTAGCACAAAGGGAAACGGTTGCAGGAGAAACATTTACTCTGGTTTCTCAGTCTGTTTCCTAGTGCCGGTTTGAAGTTCCTGCAGTTTTCACTGTTATACCGTGTTGGACCTAGAACCGCCACATATATATGTATGGATTGGAGTTTGCTACTGAAAAGAAACTTTGTTTTCAAAACAAGCTATGTGAAGGACGGCTTTCACACACACGTATCTCTAAGAACTGAGCATATGGAGAGACGTTCGTTCATCGAGCAAAAATGGAACGGGTTGCAGGAGAAATTATTACTCTGGTTTCTCAGTCTGTTTCCTTGTGCCGGTTTGAAGTTAATGCCGCTTTCACTGTAAAACCGAGTTGGAGCTTGTACCTCCCCATATATATGTATGGAGTGGAGTTTGCAACTAAAAAGAAACTTTGTGTTCCCTTCAAGATAGGTGAAGGACGGCTTTCACACACACTCATCTCTCAGAACTGAGCATGTGGAGAGACGTTCGTTCATCTAGCATAAAGGGACCGGGTTGCAGGTGTAACTTTTACTGTGGTTTCTCAGTCTGATTCCGATTGCCGGTTTGAAGTACCTGCAGTTTTCAAAGTAAAACCTAGTTAGAGATAGTACATCCCCATATATATGTATGGAGTGGAGTTTGCAACTGAAAAGAAATTTTGTGTTCCCAACAAGCTAGGTTAAGAATGGCTTTCACACATTTATCTCTCAGAACAGAGCATGTGGAGAGACGTTCGTTCATCTCGCACAAAGGGAAATGGTTGCAGGTGAAACTTTTATTCTAGTTTCTAAGTCTGTTTCCTAGTGCCGGTTAGAAGTTCCTGAATTATTCACTGTAAAACAGATTTGGAGCTAGTACCTCCCCATATATATGTATGGTTTGAAGTTTGCAACTGAAAAGAAACTTTGTGTTCCCAACAAGCTAGTTGAAGAATGGCTTTCACACACACTTATATCTCAGAACTGAGCATGTGCAGAGACTTTCGTTCATCTAGCACAAATGGAATCGGTTGCAGAAGAAACTTTTACTCTGGTTTCTCAGTCTGTTTCCTAGTGCTGGTTTGAAGTTCCTGCAGTATTCACTGTTAAATCGAGTTGGAGCTGGTACCACCCCATATATATGCATGGAATGCAGTTTGCAACTGAAAAGAAATTTTGTGTTCCCAACAAGCTAGGTCAAGGACGGCTTTCACACACAAATATCTCTCAGAACTGAGTATGTGGAGAGACGTTCGCTCATCTAGCACAAAGGGAACGATTTGCAGGGGAACTTTTACTGTGGTGTCTCAGTCTGTTTCATAGTTCCGGTTTGAAGTTCCTGCAGTGTTCACTGTAAACCCGAGTTGGAGCTAGTACCTCCCCATATATATGTATGGTTGGAGTTTGCAAATGAAAAGAAACTTTGTGTTCCCAACAAGCTAGATAAAGTGCGGCTTTGACACACACATATCTCTCAGAACTGAGCATGTGGAGAGACGTTCGTTCATCTAGCACAAAGGGAACGGTTTGTAGGGGAACTTTTACTGTGGTATCTTAGTCTGTTTCCTAGTGTCGTTTTGAATTTCCTGCAGTATTCACTGTTAAACCGAGTTGGAGCTGGTACCACCCCATATATATGTATGGAGTGGAGTTTGCAACTGAAAAGAAATATTGTTTTCCCAACAAGCTAGTTAAAGGGCGGCTTTGAAACACACATATCTCTCAGAACAGAGCATGTGGAGGGACGTTCGTTCATCTAGCACAATAGAAAAGGGTTGCAGCATAAACATATACTGTAGTTTCTCAGTCTGTTTCCTAGTGCCGGTTTGAAGTTCCTGCAGTTTACACTGTAAAACAGATTTGGAGCTAGTACCTCCCAATATATATGTATGGAGTGGAATTTTCATCTGAAAAGAAAATTTGTATTCCCAAAAAGCTAGGTGAAGGACGGCTTTCACACACACTTATCTCTCAGAACTGAGCACGTGAAGAGACGTTTGTTCATCTAGAACCAAGGGAACGGGTTGCATTAGAAATTTTACTCTGGTTTCTCAGTCTGTTTCCTATTGCTGGTTTGAAGTTCCTGCAGTTTTCACTCTTAAACCGAGTTGGACCTATAAACGCCCCATATATATGTATGGAGAGGAGTTTGCTACTGAAAAGAAACTTTGTGTTCCCAACAAGCTAGGTGAAGTACGGCTTTCACACACACTTTTCTCTCAGAACTAAGCATGTGGGGAGACGTTCGTTCATGTAGCAAAAAGGGAACGGGTTGCAGGAGAATCTTTTACTCTTTTTTCTCAGTCTGCTTTCTACTGCTGGTTTGAAGTTCCTGCAGTTTCCACTGTAAATCCTAGTAGGAGCTAGTACCTCCCCATATATAAGTATGGAGTGGAGTTTGCAACTGAAAAGAAACTTTGTGTTCCCTACAATCTATGTGAAGGGCGGCTTTCACACACTTAACTCTCAGAACTGAGCATGTGGAGAGATGTCCGTACATCTAGCACAAAGGGATCGTGTTGTAGGGGAAACTTTTACTATGGTTTCTCAGTCTGTTTCCTAGTTCGGTTTTGAAGTTCCTGCAGTTTTCACTGAAAAACAATTTTGGAGCTAGTACATCCCCATATATATTTACAGAGTGTAGTTTGCAACTGAAATGAAAATTTGTGTTCCCAACAAGCCAGTTGAAGACGGCATTCACACACACTTATCTCTCAGAACTGAGCATGTGGAGAGACGTTCGTTCATCTAGCACAAAGGGAACGTGTTGCAGGAGAAAATTTTACTGTGGTTTCTCAGTCTTTTTCCTAGTGCCGTTTTGAATTTCCTGCAGTTTTCACTTTAAAACCGAATTGGAGCTAGTACCTCCCCATATATATGTATGGAGTGGAGTTTGCACTTGAAAAGTTACTTTGTGTGCCCTACAAGCTAGGTGAAAGACGGCTTTCACACACACTTATCTCTCAGAACTGAGCATGTGCAGAGACGTTCGTTCATCTAGCACAAAGGGAATCGGTTGCAGGAGAAACTTTTACTCTTGTTTCTCAGTCTGTTTCCTACTGCCGGTTTGAAGTTCCTGCAGGTTTCACTGTAAAACCGATTTGCAGCTAGTACCTGCCCATATATATGTATGGAGTGGAGTTTGCTACTGAAAAGAAAATTTGTGTTCAAAACAACCTCGGTGAAGGACGTCTTTCACACTCACTTATCTCTCCGAACTGAGCATGTGGAGAGAAATTTGTTCATCTAGCACAAAGAGAACTTGTTGCAGGAAAAACTTTTACTCTGGTTTCTCAGTCTGTTTCCTAGTGCCAGATTGATGGTCCTGCAGCTTTCACTTTTAAACCGATTTGGAGCTAATAACACCCCATATATATGTATGGAGTGGAGTTTCCACCTGAAAAGAAATTTTGGGTTCCCAACACGCTAGGTGAAGGACGGCTTTCACACACACTTATCTCTCAGAACTGAGCATGTGGAGAGACGTTCGTTCATCTAGCCCAATAGGAACGGGTTGCAGGAGACACTTTTACTCTGGTTTCTCAGTCTTTTTCCTAGTGCCGTTTTGAAGTTCCTGCATTTTTCACTGTTAAACCGAGTTGGAGCAAGTACCACCCCATATATATGTATGGATTGGAGTTTGCAACTAAAAAGAAATTTTGTGTTCCCAACAAGCTAGTTGAAGAACAGCTTTCACAGACACTTATTTCTCAGAAATGAGCATAAGAGACATTCATTCATCTACCACAAACTTAACGGGTTGCAGGAGAAATTTTACTCTGTTTCCTCAGTCTGTTTCCTAGTGCCGGTTTGAAGTTCCTGCAGTTTTCTCTGTAAAACCGAGTTGGAGCTAGTACCACCTCATATATATGTATGGAGTGGAGTTTGCAACTGAAAAGAAATTTTGTGTTCCCAACAAGCTAGGTGAAGGACGGCTTTCACACACACTTATCTCTCAAAACTGAGCATATGGAGAGACGTTCGTTCTTCTAGCAAAAAGGGAACGGTTTGCAGGAGAAACTTTTACTCTGGTTTCTCAGTCTGTTTCCTAGTGCCGGTTTGAAGTTCCTGCAGTTTTCACTGTAAAACCGTGTTGGAGCTTCTACCTCCCCATATATATGTATGGAGTGGAGTTTGCAAAGAAAAGAAACTTTGTCTTCCCAAAAAGCTAGGTGAAGGACGGCTTTCACACACACTTATCTCTCAAAAGAGAGCATGTGGAGAGACGTTCGTTCATCTAGCACAAAAGGAAAAGGTTGGAGGAGAAACTTTGACTCTGGTTTCTCAGTCTGTTTCCTAGTGCCGGTTTGAATTTCCTGCAGTTTTCACTGTTAAACCGAGTTGGAGCTAGTACCTCCCCATATATATGTATGGATTGGCGTTTGCAACTGAAAAGAAACTTTGTGTTCCCAACAAGCTAGTTGAAGAACAGCTTTCACAAACACTTATTTCTCAGAACTGAGTATGTGGAGAGACATTCGTTCATCTAGCACAAACTTAACGGGTTGCAGGAGAAATTTTACACTGTTTCCTCAGTCTGTGTCCTAGTGCCGGTTTGAAGTTCCTTCACATATCTCTGTAAAACCGTGTTGGATCTAGTATCTACTCATATATATGTATGTACTGGAGTTTGCAACTGAAAAGAAACTTTGTGTTCCCTTCAAGATAGGTGAAGGACGGCTTTCATACACACATATCTCTCAGAACTGAGCACGTGGAGAGACGTTCGTTCATCTAGCATAAAGGGACCGGGTTGAAGGAGTAACTTTTACTGTGGTTTCTCAGTCTGTTTCCTAGAGCCTGTTTGAAGTACCTGCAGTTTTCACTGTAAAATCGAGTTGGAGCTATTTCCTCCCCATATAAATGTATGGAGTGGAGATTACAACTGAAAAGAAACTTTGTGTTCCAAACAAGCTAGGTGAAGTACGGCTTTCACACACACTTACCTCTCAGAACTGAGCATGTGGAGAGACTTTCATTCATCTAGCACAAAGGGAACGGGTTGCAGGAGGAACTTTTACTCTGGTTTCTCATTCTGATTCCTAGTACATGTTTGAAGTTCCTGCAGTTTTCACTGTAAAACCGAGTTGGAGCTAGTACCTCCCCATGTATTTTAATGGATTGGGGTTTGTAACTGAAAAGAAATTTTGTATTCCCAACAAGCTAATTGAAGGAAGGCTTCCACACACACTTATTTCTCAGAACTGAGCATGAGGAGAGACATTCGTTCATCTAGCACAAAGGGAAAGGGTTGCAGGAGAAACTTTTACTCTGGTTTCTCAGTTTTTTCCTAGTGTCGGTATGAAGTTCCTGCAGTTTTCACTGTAAAAATGTTTTGGAGCTAGTACCTCCCCGTATATATGTATGGAGTGGAGTTTGCAACTGAAAATAAACTTTGTTTTCCCAACAAGCTAGATGAAGTGCGGCTTTCACACACACTTATCTCTCAGAACTGAGCATGTGGAGAGACTATCGTTCATCTAGCACAAAAGGAACGGGTTGCAGGAGAAACTTTTACTCTGGAATCTCAGTCTTTTCCCTAGTGCCGGTTTGAAGTTCCTGCAGTTTTCACTGTAAAATCGAGTTGGAGCTATTTCCTCCCCATATAAATGTATGGAGTGGAGATTACAACTGAAAAGAAACTTTGTGTTCCCAACAAGCTAGGTGAAGGACGGCTTTCACACACACTTATCTCTCAGAACTGACCATGTGGAGAGACGTTCGTTCATCTAGCACAAAGTGAACGGGTTGCAGGAGAAACTTTTACTCTGGTTTCTCTTGCTGTTTCCGGGTTCCGATTTGAATTTCCTGCAGTTTTCACTGTAAAACCGAGTTGGAGCTAGTACCTCCCCATATATTTTAATGGATTGGTGTTTGTAATTGAAAAGAAATATTGTATTCCCAACAAGCTAGTGAAGGAAGGGTTTCACACACACTTATTTCTCAGAACTGAGCATGAGGAGGGACGTTCGTTCATCTAGCACAAAGGGAACTGGTTGCAGGAGAAACTTTTACTCCGGTTTCTCATGCTGTTTCCTAGTGCCGGTTTGAAGTTCCTCCAGTTTTCACTGTAAAACTGTGTTGGAGCTAGTACCTCCCCGTATACATGTATGGAGTGGAGTTTGCAACTGAAAAGAAACTTTGTGTTCCCATCAAGCTAGGTGAAGGAAGGCTTTCACACACATATATTTCTCAGAACTGAGCATGTGAAGGGACTTTCGTTCATCTAGCAAAAAGCGAACGGGTTGCAGAAGAAACTTTTACTCTGGATTCTCAGTCTTTTTCCTAGTGCCGGTTTGAAGTTCCTGCAGTTTTCACTATAAAATAGATTTGGAGCTATAACCTCCCCATATAAATGTATGGAGTGGATTTTGCAACTGAAAATAAACTTTGTGTTCCCAACAAGCAAGGTTAAGGACGGCTTTCACACACACTTATTTCTCAGAACAGACCATTAGGAGAGAAGTTCGTTCATCTTGCACAAAGGGAACGGGTTCCAAGAAAAACTTTTACTGTGGTTCCTCACTCTGTTTTCTAGTGCCGGTTTGAAGTTCATGCAGTTTTCACTGTAAAACAGATTTGGAGCTAGTACTTCCCCATATATATGAATGGAGTGGAGTTTGCAACTGAAAAGAAACTATGTGTTCCCTACAAGCAAGGTGAAGGAAGGCTTTCACACACATTTATCACTCAGAATTGAGCATATGGAGAGACGTTCTTTCATCTACCACAAATGGAACTGGTTTCAGGAGAAACTTTTTCTCTGGGTTCTCAGTCTGTTTCCTAGTGCCGGTTTGAAGATCCTGCAGTTTTCACTGTAAAACCGAGTTGGAGCTAGTACCTCCCCATATATATGTATGGAGTGGGGTTTGAAACTGAAAAGAATCTTTGTGTTCCCATCAAGCTAGATGAAGGACGGCTTTCACACACACTTATCTCTCAGAACTGAGCATGTGGAGAGACGTTCGTTCATCTAGCACAAAAGGAACGTGTTGCAGCAGAAAAAGTTACTGTGGTTTCTCAGTCTGTTTCCTAGGGCCGGTTTGAAGTTCCTGCAATTTTCACTGTAAAACCGAGTTGGAGCTAGTACCTCCCCATATATTTCTATGGATTGGCGTTTGCAACTGAAAAGAAACTTTGTGTTCCCAAATAGCTAGTTGCAGTACGGCTTTCACACACACTTATCTATCAGAACTGAGCATGTGGAGAGACGTTCGTTCTTCTAGCACAAAGGGAACGGGTTGCAGGAGAAACTTTTATTCTGGTTCCACAGTCGGTTTCCTAGTGCCGGTTTGATGGTCCTGCAGGTTTCACTCTTAAACACATTTGGAGCTACTACCTCCCAATATATATGTATGGATTGGTGTTTGCAACTGAAAAGAAACTTTGTGTTCCCAACAATCTAGATGAAGGGCGTCTTTCACACACATTTATATCTCAGAACTGAGCATGTGGAGAGACGTTCGTTCATCTAGCACAAAGGGAACGGGTTGCAGGAGAAACTTTTACTGTGGTTCCTCAGTCTGTTTTCTAGTGCCGGTTTGAAGTACCTGCAGTTTTCACTGTAAAACAGAGTTGGAGCTAGTACTTCCCCATATATATGAATGGAGTGGAGTTTGCAACTGAAAAGAAACTATGTGTTCCCTACAACCAAGGTGAAGGAAGGCTTTCACACACATTTATCACTCAGAATTGAGCATATGGAGAGACGTTCTTTCATCTACCACAAATGGAACTGGTTGCAGGACAAACTTTTACTCTGTTTCCTCAGTCTGTTTCCTAGTGCCTGTTTGAAGTTCCTCCAGTTTTCATTGTAAAAACGAGTTGGAGCTAGTACATCCCCATATATATGTATGGACTGGGGTTTGCAACTGAAAAGAAACTTTGTGTTCCCAACAAGCTAGGTGAAGGACGGCTTTCACACACACTTATTTCTCAGAACAGACCATGAGGAGAGACGTTCGTTCATCTAGCACAAAGGCAACGGGTTCCAGGAGAAACTTTTACTGTGGTTCCTCAATGTGTTTTCTAGTGCCGGTTTGAAGTTCCTCCAGTTTTCATTGTAAAAACGAGTTGGAGCTAGTACATCCCCATATATATGTATGGACTGGGGTTTGCAACTGAAAAGAAACTTTGTGTTCCCAACAAGCTAGCTGAAGGAAGGCTTTCACACACACATATTTCTCAGAACTGAGCATGTGAAGGGACTTTCGTTCATCTAGCAAAAAGGGAACGGGTTGCAGAAGAAACTTTTACTCTGGATTCTCAGTCTTTTTCCTAGTGCCGGTTTGAATTTCCTGCAGTTTTCACTGTAAAACCGAGTTGGAGCTAGTACCTCCCCATATATTTTAAAGGATTGGATTTTGTAATTGAAAAGAAATATTGCATTCCCAACAAGCTAGTGAATGAAGGGTTTCACACACACTTATTTCTCAGAACTGAGCATGAGGATGGACGTTCGTTCATCTAGCACAAAGGGAACTGTTTGCAGGAGAAACTTTTACTCTGATTTCTCAGACTGTTTCCTAGTTCCGGTTTTAAGTTCCTGCAGTTTTCACTGTAAAACTGTGTTGGAGCTAGTACCTCCCCGTATACATGTATGGAGTGGAGTTTGCAACTGAAAAGAAACTTTGTGTTCCCATCAAGCTACGTGAAGGGATGCTTTCACACACAATTATTTCTCAGGACTGACCATGAGGAGAGACGTTCTTTCATCTAGCACAAAGGGACCGGGTTGCAGGAGAAAATTTTACTCTTGGTTCTCAGTCTGTTTCCTAGTGCCGGTTTGAAGTTCCTGCAGTTTTCACTGTAAAACCGAGTTGGAGCTAGAACCTCCCGATATATATGTATGGAGTGGAGTTTGCAACTGAAAAGAAACTTTGTGTTCCCAACAAGCAAGGTGAAGGACGGCTTTCACACACACTTATTTCTCAGAACAGACCATGAGGAGAGACGTTCGTTCATCTAGCACAAAGGGAACGGGTTCCAGGAGAAACTTTTACTGTGGTTCCTCACTCTGTTTTCTAGTGCCGGTTTGAAGTTCCTCCAGTTTCCATTGTAACAACGAGTTGGAGCTAGTACATCCCCATATATATGTAAGGAGTGGGGTTTGCAACTGAAAAGAAACTTTGTGTTCCCAACAAGCTAGGTGAAGGACGGCTTTCACACACACTTATCTCTCAGAACTGAGCATGTGGAGAGACGTTCGTTCATCTTGCACAAAGTGAACGGGTTGCTGGAGAAACATTTACTCTGGTTTCTCAGTCTGTTTCCGAGTGCCGGTTTGAATTTCCTGCAGTTTTCACTGTAAAATCGAGTTGGAGCTAGTACCTCCCCATATATTTTCATGGATTGGAGTTTGTAACTGAAAAGAAATTTTGTATTCCCAACAAGCTAGTGAAGGAAAGGTTTCACACACACTTATTTCTCAGAACTGAGCATGAGGAGGGACGTTCGTTCATCTAGCACAAAGGGAACTGGTTGCAGGAGAAACTTTTACTCTGATTTCTCAGTCTGTTTCCTAGTGCCGGTTTGAAGTTCCTCCAGGTTTCACTGTAAAAAGCTGTTGGAGCTAGTACCTCCCCGTATATATGTATGGAGTGGAGTTTGCAACTGAAAAGAAACTTTGTGTTCCCAGCAGTCTAGTTGAAGGGATGCTTTCACACACAATTATTTCTCAGAACTGACCATGGGGAGAGACGTTCGTTCATCTAGCACAAAGGGAACGGGTTGCAGGGGAAACTTTTACTCTGGTTTCTCAGTCTGTTTCCTAGTGCCGGTTTGAAGTTCCTGCAGTTTTCACTGTAAAACCGATTTGGAGCTAGAACCTCCCCATATATATGTATGGAGTGGAGTTTGCAACTGAAAAGAAACTTTGTGTTCCCAACAAGCTAGGTGAAGGAAGGCTTTCACACACACATATTTCTCAGAACTGAGCATATGAAGGGACTTTCGTTCATCTAGCACAAAGGGAACGGGTTGCAGGAGAAACTTTTACTCTGGTTTCTCAGTCTGTTTCCTAGTGCCAGTTTGAAGTTCCTCCACTTTTCACTGTAAAACGGTGTTTGAGCTAGTAACTCCCCGTATATATGTATGGAGTGGACTTTGCAACTGAAAATAATCTTTGTGTTCCCAACAAGCTAGGTGAAGGACGGCATTCACACACACTTATCTCTCATAACTGAGCATGTTGAGAGACGTTCGTTCATCTAGCATAAAGGAAACGGGTTGCAGGAGAAACTTTTACTGTGGTTCCTCAGTCTGTTTTCTAGTGCCGGTTTCAAATTCATGCAGTTTTCACTGTAAAACCGAGTTGGAGCTAGTACCTCCACATATATATGTATGCAGTGGATTTTGCACCTGAAAAGATACTTTCTGTTTCATACAAGCTAGTTGAAGGACGGTTTCACACACACTTATCTGTCAGAACTTGGCACATGGAGAGACATTCGTTCATCTAGCACAAAGGGAATAGGTTGCAGGAGAAAATTTTCTCTGGGTTCTCACTCTGTTTCCTAGTGCCGGTTTGAATCTCCTGCAGTTTTCACTGTAAAACCGAGTTGGAGCTAGTACCTCCCCATTTATATGTATGGAGTGGAGTTTGCAACTGAAAAGAAACTTTGTGTTCCCAACAAGCTAGGTGAAGGACAGCTTTCACACACACTTATCTCTCAGAACTGAGCATGTGGAGAGACGTTCGTTCATCTAGCACAAACGAACGGGTTGCAGGACAAACTTTTACTGTGGTTCCTCAGTCTGTTTCCTAGTGCCGGTTTGAAGTTCCTCCAGTTTTCATTGTAAAATCGAGTTGGAGCTAGTACATCCCCATATATATGTATGGAGTGAGGTTTGCAACTGAAAAGAAACTTTGTGTTCCCAAAAAGCTAGGTGAAGAACGGCTTTTACACACAATTATCCCTCAGAACTGAGCATGTGGAGAGACGTTCGTTCATCTAGCACAAAGGGAACGGGTTCCAGGAGAAACTTTTACTGTGGTTCCTCAGTCTGTTTTCTAGTGCCGGTTTGAAATTCATGCAGTTTTCACTGTAAAACCGAGTTGGAGCTAGTACATGCACATATATATGTATGCAGTGGATTTTGCACCTGAAAAGATGCTTTCTGTTTCCTACAAGCTAGTTAAAGGACGGTTTCACACACACTTATCTCTCAGTACTGAGCATGTGGAGAGACTTTCGTTCATCTAGCACAAAGGGAACGGGTTGCAGGAGAAACTTTTACTCTGGAATCTCAGTCTTTTCCCTAGTGCCGGTTTGAAGTTCCTGCAGTTTTCACTGTAAAATCGAGTTGGAGCTATTTCCTCCCCATATAAATGTATGGAGTGGAGTTTACAACTGAAAAGATACTTTGTGTTCCCAACAAGCTAGGTGAAGGACGGCTTTCACACACATTTATCTCTCAGAACTGACCATGTGGAGAGACGTTCGTTCATCTAGCACAAAGGGAACGGTTTCCAGGAGAAACTTTTACTGTGGTTCCTCAGTCTGTTTTCTAGTGACGGTTTGAAGTTCCTGCAGTTTTCATTGTAAAACAGATTTGGAGCTAGTACTTCCCCATATAAATGTATGGAGTGGAGTTTACATCTGAAAAGAAACTTTGTGTTCCCAACAAGCTAGGTGAAGGACGGCTTTCACACACACTTATCTCTCAGAACTGAGCATGTGGAGAGACGTTCGTTCATCTAGCACAAAAGGAACGTGTTGCAGCAGAAAAAGTTACTGTGGTTTCTCAGTCTGTTTCCTAGGGCCGGTTTGAAGTTCCTGCAATTTTCACTGTAAAACCGAGTTGGAGCTAGTACCTCCCCATATATTTCTATGGATTGGCGTTTGCAACTGAAAAGAAACTTTGTGTTCCCAAATAGCTAGTTGCAGTACGGCTTTCACACACACTTATCTATCAGAACTGAGCATGTGGAGAGACGTTCGTTCTTCTAGCACAAAGGGAACGGGTTGCAGGAGAAACTATTATTCTGGTTCCACAGTCGGTTTCCTAGTGCCGGTTTGATGGTCCTGCAGGTTTCACTCTTAAACACATTTGGAGCTACTACCTCCCAATATATATGTATGGATTGGTGTTTGCAACTGAAAAGAAACTTTGTTTTCCCAACAATCTAGATGAAGGGCGTCTTTCACACACATTTATATCTCAGAACTGAGCATGTGGAGAGACGTTCGTTCATCTAGCACAAAGGGAACGGGTTGCAGGAGAAACTTTTACTGTGGTTCCTCAGTCTGTTTTCTAGTGCCGGTTTGAAGTACCTGCAGTTTTCACTGTAAAACAGAGTTGGAGCTAGTACTTCCCCATATATATGAATGGAGTGGAGTTTGCAACTGAAAAGAAACTATGTGTTCCCTACAACCAAGGTGAAGGAAGGCTTTCACACACATTTATCACTCAGAATTGAGCATATGGAGAGACGTTCTTTCATCTACCACAAATGGAACTGGTTGCAGGACAAACTTTTACTCTGTTTCCTCAGTCTGTTTCCTAGTGCCTGTTTGAAGTTCCTCCAGTTTTCATTGTAAAAACGAGTTGGAGCTAGTACATCCCCATATATATGTATGGATTGGGGTTTGCAACTGAAAAGAAACTTTGTGTTCCCAACAAGCTAGGTGAAGGACGGCTTTCACACACACTTATTTCTCAGAACAGACCATGAGGAGAGACGTTCGTTCATCTAGCACAAAGGGAACGGGTTCCAGGAGAAACTTTTACTGTGGTTCCTCACTTTGTTTTCTAGTGCCGGTTTGAAGTTCCTCCAGTTTTCATTGTAAAAACGAGTTGGAGCTAGTACATCCCCATATATATGTATGGACTGGGGTTTGCAACTGAAAAGAAACTTTGTGTTCCCAACAAGCTAGCTGAAGGAAGGCTTCACACACACATATTTCTCAGAACTGAGCATGTGAAGGGACTTTCGTTCATCTAGCAAAAAGGGAACGGGTTGCAGAAGAAACTTTTACTCTGGATTCTCAGTCTTTTTCCTAGTGCCGGTTTGAATTTCCTGCAGTTTTCACTGTAAAACCGAGTTGGAGCTAGTACCTCCCCATATATTTTAAAGGATTGGATTTTGTAATTGAAAAGAAATATTGCATTCCCAACAAGCTAGTGAATGAAGGGTTTCACACACACTTATTTCTCAGAACTGAGCATGAGGATGGACGTTCGTTCATCTAGCACAAAGGGAACTGTTTGCAGGAGAAACTTTTACTCTGATTTCTCAGACTGTTTCCTAGTTCCGGTTTTAAGTTCCTGCAGTTTTCACTGTAAAACTGTGTTGGAGCTAGTACCTCCCCGTATACATGTATGGAGTGGAGTTTGCAACTGAAAAGAAACTTTGTGTTCCCATCAAGCTACGTGAAGGGATGCTTTCACACACAATTATTTCTCAGGACTGACCATGAGGAGAGACGTTCGTTCATCTAGCACAAAGGGACCGGGTTGCAGGAGAAACTTTTACTCTTGGTTCTCAGTCTGTTTCCTAGTGCCGGTTTGAAGTTCCTGCAGTTTTCACTGTAAAACCGAGTTGGAGCTAGAACCTCCCGATATATATGTATGGAGTGGAGTTTGCAACTGAAAAGAAACTTTGTGTTCCCAACAAGCAAGGTGAAGGACGGCTTTCACACACACTTATTTCTCAGAACAGACCATGAGGAGAGACGTTCGTTCATCTAGCACAAAGGGAACGGGTTCCAGGAGAAACTTTTACTGTGGTTCCTCACTCTGTTTTCTAGTGCCGGTTTGAAGTTCCTCCAGTTTTCATTGTAACAACGAGTTGGAGCTAGTACATCCCCATATATATGTAAGGAGTGGGGTTTGCAACTGAAAAGAAACTTTGTGTTCCCAACAAGCTAGGTGAAGGACGGCTTTCACACACACTTATCTCTCAGAACTGAGCATGTGGAGAGACGTTCGTTCATCTTGCACAAAGTGAACGGGTTGCTGGAGAAACATTTACTCTGGTTTCTCAGTCTGTTTCCGAGTGCCGGTTTGAATTTCCTGCAGTTTTCACTGTAAAATCGAGTTGGAGCTAGTACCTCCCCATATATTTTCATGGATTGGAGTTTGTAACTGAAAAGAAATTTTGTATTCCCAACAAGCTAGTGAAGGAAAGGTTTCACACACACTTATTTCTCAGAACTGAGCATGAGGAGGGACGTTCGTTCATCTAGCACAAAGGGAACTGGTTGCAGGAGAAACTTTTACTCTGATTTCTCAGTCTGTTTCCTAGTGCCGGTTTGAAGTTCCTCCAGGTTTCACTGTAAAAAGCTGTTGGAGCTAGTACCTCCCCGTATATATGTATGGAGTGGAGTTTGCAACTGAAAAGAAACTTTGTGTTCCCAGCAATCTAAGTGAAGGGATGCTTTCACACACAATTATTTCTCAGAACTGACCAAGGGGAGAGACTTTCGTTCATCTAGCACAAAGGGAACGGGTTGCAGGGGAAACTTTTACTCTGGTTTCTCAGTCTGTTTCCTAGTGCCGGTTTGAAGTTCCTGCAGTTTTCACTGTAAAACCGATTTGGAGCTAGAACCTCCCCATATATATGTATGGAGTGGAGTTTGCAACTGAAAAGAAACTTTGTGTTCCCAACAAGCTAGGTGAAGGAAGGCTTTCACACACACATATTTCTCAGAACTGAGCATATGAAGGGACTTTCGTTCATCTAGCACAAAGGGAACGGGTTGCAGGAGAAACTTTTACTCTGGTTTCTCAGTCTGTTTCCTAGTGCCAGTTTGAAGTTCCTCCACTTTTCACTGTAAAACGGTGTTTGAGCTAGTAACTCCCCGTATATATGTATGGAGTGGACTTTGCAACTGAAAATAATCTTTGTGTTCCCAACAAGCTAGGTGAAGGACGGCATTCACACACACTTATCTCTCATAACTGAGCATGTTGAGAGACGTTCGTTCATCTAGCATAAAGGAAACGGGTTGCAGGAGAAACTTTTACTGTGGTTCCTCAGTCTGTTTTCTAGTGCCGGTTTCAAATTCATGCAGTTTTCACTGTAAAACCGAGTTGGAGCTAGTACCTCCACATATATATGTATGCAGTGGATTTTGCACCTGAAAAGATACTTTCTGTTTCATACAAGCTAGTTGAAGGACGGTTTCACACACACTTATCTGTCAGAACTTGGCACATGGAGAGACATTCGTTCATCTAGCACAAAGGGAATAGGTTGCAGGAGAAAATTTTCTCTGGGTTCTCACTCTGTTTCCTAGTGCCGGTTTGAATCTCCTGCAGTTTTCACTGTAAAACCGAGTTGGAGCTAGTACCTCCCCATTTATATGTATGGAGTGGAGTTTGCAACTGAAAAGAAACTTTGTGTTCCCAACAAGCTAGGTGAAGGACAGCTTTCACACACACTTATCTCTCAGAACTGAGCATGTGGAGAGACGTTCGTTCATCTAGCACAAACGAACGGGTTGCAGGACAAACTTTTACTGTGGTTCCTCAGTCTGTTTCCTAGTGCCGGTTTGAAGTTCCTCCAGTTTTCATTGTAAAATCGAGTTGGAGCTAGTACATCCCCATATATATGTATGGACTGGGGTTTGCAACTGAAAAGAAACTTTGTGTTCCCAAAAAGCTAGGTGAAGGACGGCTTTTACACACAATTATCCCTCAGAACTGAGCATGTGGAGAGACGTTCGTTCATCTAGCACAAAGGGAACGGGTTCCAGGAGAAACTTTTACTGTGGTTCCTCAGTCTGTTTTCTAGTGCCGGTTTGAAATTCATGCAGTTTTCACTGTAAAACCGAGTTGGAGCTAGTACCTCCACATATATATGTATGCAGTGGATTTTGCACCTGAAAAGATACTTTCTGTTTCATACAAGCTAGTTGAAGGACGGTTTCACACACACTTATCTGTCAGAACTTGGCACATGGAGAGACATTCGTTCATCTAGCACAAAGGGAATAGGTTGCAGGAGAAAATTTTCTCTGGGTTCTCACTCTGTTTCCTAGTGCCGGTTTGAATCTCCTGCAGTTTTCACTGTAAAACAGAGTTGGAGCTAGTACCTCCCCATTTATATGTATGGAGTGGAGTTTGCAACTGAAAAGAAACTTTGTGTTCCCAACAAGCTAGGTGAAGGACAGCTTTCACACACACTTATCTCTCAGAACTGAGCATGTGGAGAGACGTTCGTTCATCTAGCACAAACGAACGGGTTGCAGGACAAACTTTTACTGTGGTTCCTCAGTCTGTTTCCTAGTGCCGGTTTGAAGTTCCTCCAGTTTTCATTGTAAAATCGAGTTGGAGCTAGTACATCCCCATATATATGTATGGACTGGGGTTTGCAACTGAAAAGAAACTTTGTGTTCCCAAAAAGCTAGGTGAAGGACGGCTTTTACACACAATTATCCCTCAGAACTGAGCATGTGGAGAGACGTTCGTTCATCTAGCACAAAGGGAACGGGTTCCAGGAGAAACTTTTACTGTGGTTCCTCAGTCTGTTTTCTAGTGCCGGTTTGAAATTCATGCAGTTTTCACTGTAAAACCGAGTTGGAGCTAGTACATGCACATATATATGTATGCAGTGGATTTTGCACCTGAAAAGATGCTTTCTGTTTCCTACAAGCTAGTTAAAGGACGGTTTCACACACACTTATCTCTCAGTACTGAGCATGTGGAGAGACTTTCGTTCATCTAGCACAAAGGGAACGGGTTGCAGGAGAAACTTTTACTCTGGAATCTCAGTCTTTTCCCTAGTGCCGGTTTGAAGTTCCTGCAGTTTTCACTGTAAAATCGAGTTGGAGCTATTTCCTCCCCATATAAATGTATGGAGTGGAGTTTACAACTGAAAAGATACTTTGTGTTCCCAACAAGCTAGGTGAAGGACGGCTTTCACACACATTTATCTCTCAGAACTGACCATGTGGAGAGACGTTCGTTCATCTAGCACAAAGGGAACGGTTTCCAGGAGAAACTTTTACTGTGGTTCCTCAGTCTGTTTTCTAGTGCCGGTTTGAAGTTCCTGCAGTTTTCATTGTAAAACAGATTTGGAGCTAGTACTTCCCCATATAAATGTATGGAGTGGAGTTTACAACTGAAAGGAAACTTTGTGTTCCCAACAAGCTAGGTGAAGGACGGCTTTCACACACACTTATCTCTCAGAACTGAGCATGTGGAGAGACGTTCGTTCATCTAGCACAATGTGAACGGGTTGCAGGAGAAACTTTTACTCTGGTTTCTCATGCTGTTTCCGAGTGCCGATATGAATTTCCTGCAGTTTTCACTGTAAAACCGAGTTGGAGCTAGTACCTCCCCATATATTTTAATGGATTGGAGTTTGTAATTGAAAAGAAATATTGTATTCCCAACAAGCTAGTGAAGGAAGGGTTTCACACACACTTATTTCTCAGAACTGAGCATGAGCTGGGACGTTCGTTCATCTAGCACAAAGGGAACTGGTTGCAGGAGAAACTTTTACTCTGATTTCTCAGTCTGTTTCCTAGTGCCGGTTTGAAGTTCCTCCAGTTTTCACTGTAAAACCGAGTTGGAGCTAGAACCTCCCCATATATATGTATGGAGTGGAGTTTGCAACTGAAAAGAAACTTTGTGTTCCCAACAAGCTAGCTGAAGGAAGGCTTTCACACACACATATTTCTCAGAACTGAGCATGTGAAGGGACTTTCGTTCATCTAGCACAAAGGGAACGGGTTGCAGGAGAAACTTTTACTCTGGATTCTCAGTCTTTTTCCTAGTGCCGGTTTGAAGTTCCTGCAGTTTTCATTGTAAAAACGAGTTGGAGCTAGTACATCCCCATATATATGTATGGACTGGGGTTTGCAACTGAAAAGAAACTTTGTGTTCCCAACAAGCTAGCTGAAGTAAGGCTTTCACACACACATATTTCTCAGAACTGAGCATGTGAAGGGACTTTCGTTCATCTAGCAAAAAGGGAACGGGTTGCAGAAGAATCTTTTACTCTGGATTCTCAGTCTTTTTCCTAGTGCCGGTTTGAAGTTCCTGCAGTTTTCACTATAAAATAGATTTGGAGCTATAACCTCCCCTTATAAATGTATGGACTGGATTTTGCAACTGAAAATAAACTTTGTGTTCCCAACAAGCACGGTTAAGGACGGCTTTCACACACACTTATTTCTCAGAACAGACCATTAGGAGAGACGTTCGTTCATCTTGCACAAAGGGAACGGGTTCCAGGAGAAACTTTTACTGTGGTTCCTCACTCTGTTTTCTAGTGCCGGTTTGAAGTTCATGCAGTTTTCACTGTAAAACAGATTTGGAGCTAGTACTTCCCCATATATATGAATGGAGTGGAGTTTGCAACTGAAAAGAAACTATGTGTTCCCTACAAGCAAGGTGAAGGAAGGCTTTCACACACATTTATCACTCAGAATTGAGCATATGGAGAGACGTTCTTTCATCTACCACAAATGGAACTGGTTGCAGGAGAAACTTTTTCTCTGGGTTCTCAGTCTGTTTCCTAGTGCCGGTTTGAAGATCCTGCAGTTTTCACTGTAAAACCGAGTTGGAGCTAGTACCTCCCCATATATATGTATGGAGTGGGGTTTGAAACTGAAAAGAATCTTTGTGTTCCCATCAAGCTAGATGAAGGACGGCTTTCACACACACTTATCTCTCAGAACTGAGCATGTGGAGAGACGTTCGTTCATCTAGCACAAAAGGAACGTGTTGCAGCAGAAAAAGTTACTGTGGTTTCTCAGTCTGTTTCCTAGGGCCGGTTTGAAGTTCCTGCAATTTTCACTGTAAAACCGAGTTGGAGCTAGTACCTCCCCATATATTTCTATGGATTGGCGTTTGCAACTGAAAAGAAACTTTGTGTTCCCAAATAGCTAGTTGCAGTACGGCTTTCACACACACTTATCTATCAGAACTGAGCATGTGGAGAGACGTTCGTTCTTCTAGCACAAAGGGAACGGGTTGCAGGAGAAACTATTATTCTGGTTCCACAGTCGGTTTCCTAGTGCCGGTTTGATGGTCCTGCAGGTTTCACTCTTAAACACATTTGGAGCTACTACCTCCCAATATATTGTATGGATTGGTGTTTGCAACTGAAAAGAAACTTTGTTTTCCCAACAATCTAGATGAAGGGCGTCTTTCACACACATTTATATCTCAGAACTGAGCATGTGGAGAGACGTTCGTTCATCTAGCACAAAGGGAACGGGTTGCAGGAGAAACTTTTACTGTGGTTCCTCAGTCTGTTTTCTAGTGCCGGTTTGAAGTACCTGCAGTTTTCACTGTAAAACAGAGTTGGAGCTAGTACTTCCCCATATATATGAATGGAGTGGAGTTTGCAACTGAAAAGAAACTATGTGTTCCCTACAACCAAGGTGAAGGAAGGCTTTCACACACATTTATCACTCAGAATTGAGCATATGGAGAGACGTTCTTTCATCTACCACAAATGGAACTGGTTGCAGGACAAACTTTTACTCTGTTTCCTCAGTCTGTTTCCTAGTGCCTGTTTGAAGTTCCTCCAGTTTTCATTGTAAAAACGAGTTGGAGCTAGTACATCCCCATATATATGTATGGACTGGGGTTTGCAACTGAAAAGAAACTTTGTGTTCCCAACAAGCTAGGTGAAGGACGGCTTTCACACACACTTATTTCTCAGAACAGACCATGAGGAGAGACGTTCGTTCATCTAGCACAAAGGGAACGGGTTCCAGGAGAAACTTTTACTGTGGTTCCTCACTTTGTTTTCTAGTGCCGGTTTGAAGTTCCTCCAGTTTTCATTGTAAAAACGATTGGAGCTAGTACATCCCCATATATATGTATGGACTGGGGTTTGCAACTGAAAAGAAACTTTGTGTTCCCAACAAGCTAGCTGAAGGAAGGCTTCACACACACATATTTCTCAGAACTGAGCATGTGAAGGGACTTTCGTTCATCTAGCAAAAAGGGAACGGGTTGCAGAAGAAACTTTTACTCTGGATTCTCAGTCTTTTTCCTAGTGCCGGTTTGAATTTCCTGCAGTTTTCACTGTAAAACCGAGTTGGAGCTAGTACCTCCCCATATATTTTAAAGGATTGGATTTTGTAATTGAAAAGAAATATTGCATTCCCAACAAGCTAGTGAATGAAGGGTTTCACACACACTTATTTCTCAGAACTGAGCATGAGGATGGACGTTCGTTCATCTAGCACAAAGGGAACTGTTTGCAGGAGAAACTTTTACTCTGATTTCTCAGACTGTTTCCTAGTTCCGGTTTTAAGTTCCTGCAGTTTTCACTGTAAAACTGTGTTGGAGCTAGTACCTCCCCGTATACATGTATGGAGTGGAGTTTGCAACTGAAAAGAAACTTTGTGTTCCCATCAAGCTACGTGAAGGGATGCTTTCACACACAATTATTTCTCAGGACTGACCATGAGGAGAGACGTTCGTTCATCTAGCACAAAGGGACCGGGTTGCAGGAGAAACTTTTACTCTTGGTTCTCAGTCTGTTTCCTAGTGCCGGTTTGAAGTTCCTGCAGTTTTCACTGTAAAACCGAGTTGGAGCTAGAACCTCCCGATATATATGTATGGAGTGGAGTTTGCAACTGAAAAGAAACTTTGTGTTCCCAACAAGCAAGGTGAAGGACGGCTTTCACACACACTTATTTCTCAGAACAGACCATGAGGAGAGACGTTCGTTCATCTAGCACAAAGGGAACGGGTTCCAGGAGAAACTTTTACTGTGGTTCCTCACTCTGTTTTCTAGTGCCGGTTTGAAGTTCCTCCAGTTTCCATTGTAACAACGAGTTGGAGCTAGTACATCCCCATATATATGTAAGGAGTGGGGTTTGCAACTGAAAAGAAACTTTGTGTTCCCAACAAGCTAGGTGAAGGACGGCTTTCACACACACTTATCTCTCAGAACTGAGCATGTGGAGAGACGTTCGTTCATCTTGCACAAAGTGAACGGGTTGCTGGAGAAACATTTACTCTGGTTTCTCAGTCTGTTTCCGAGTGCCGGTTTGAATTTCCTGCATTTTTCACTGTAAAATCGAGTTGGAGCTAGTACCTCCCCATATATTTTCATGGATTGGAGTTTGTAACTGAAAAGAAATTTTGTATTCCCAACAAGCTAGTGAAGGAAAGGTTTCACACACACTTATTTCTCAGAACTGAGCATGAGGAGGGACGTTCGTTCATCTAGCACAAAGGGAACTGGTTGCAGGAGAAACTTTTACTCTGATTTCTCAGTCTGTTTCCTAGTGCCGGTTTGAAGTTCCTCCAGGTTTCACTGTAAAAAGCTGTTGGAGCTAGTACCTCCCCGTATATATGTATGGAGTGGAGTTTGCAACTGAAAAGAAACTTTGTGTTCCCAGCAGTCTAGTTGAAGGGATGCTTTCACACACAATTATTTCTCAGAACTGACCATGGGGAGAGACGTTCGTTCATCTAGCACAAAGGGAACGGGTTGCAGGGGAAACTTTTACTCTGGTTTCTCAGTCTGTTTCCTAGTGCCGGTTTGAAGTTCCTTCAGTTTTCACTGTAAAACCGATTTGGAGCTAGAACCTCCCCATATATATGTATGGAGTGGAGTTTGCAACTGAAAAGAAACTTTGTGTTCCCAACAAGCTAGGTGAAGGAAGGCTTTCACACACACATATTTCTCAGAACTGAGCATATGAAGGGACTTTCGTTCATCTAGCACAAAGGGAACGGGTTGCAGGAGAAACTTTTACTCTGGTTTCTCAGTCTGTTTCCTAGTGCCAGTTTGAAGTTCCTCCACTTTTCACTGTAAAACGGTGTTTGAGCTAGTAACTCCCCGTATATATGTATGGAGTGGACTTTGCAACTGAAAATAATCTTTGTGTTCCCAACAAGCTAGGTGAAGGACGGCATTCACACACACTTATCTCTCATAACTGAGCATGTTGAGAGACGTTCGTTCATCTAGCATAAAGGAAACGGGTTGCAGGAGAAACTTTTACTGTGGTTCCTCAGTCTGTTTTCTAGTCCCGGTTTCAAATTCATGCAGTTTTCACTGTAAAACCGAGTTGGAGCTAGTACCTCCACATATATATGTATGCAGTGGATTTTGCACCTGAAAAGATACTTTCTGTTTCATACAAGCTAGTTGAAGGACGGATTCACACACACTTATCTGTCAGAACTTGGCACATGGAGAGACATTCGTTCATCTAGCACAAAGGGAATAGGTTGCAGGAGAAAATTTTCTCTGGGTTCTCACTCTGTTTCCTAGTGCCGGTTTGAATCTCCTGCAGTTTTCACTGTAAAACCGAGTTGGAGCTAGTACCTCCCCATTTATATGTATGGAGTGGAGTTTACAACTGAAAAGAAACTTTGTGTTCCCAACAAGCTAGGTGAAGGACAGCTTTCACACACACTTATCTCTCAGAACTGAGCATGTGGAGAGACGTTCGTTCATCTAGCACAAACGAACGGGTTGCAGGACAAACTTTTACTGTGGTTCCTCAGTCTGTTTCCTAGTGCCGGTTTGAAGTTCCTCCAGTTTTCATTGTAAAATCGAGTTGGAGCTAGTACATCCCCATATATATGTATGGACTGGGGTTTGCAACTGAAAAGAAACTTTGTGTTCCCAAAAAGCTAGGTAAAGGACGGCTTTTACACACAATTATCCCTCAGAACTGAGCATGTGGAGAGACGTTCGTTCATCTAGCACAAAGGGAACGGGTTCCAGGAGAAACTTTTACTGTGGTTCCTCAGTCTGTTTTCTAGTGCCGGTTTGAAATTCATGCAGTTTTCACTGTAAAACCGAGTTGGAGCTAGTACATGCACATATATATGTATGCAGTGGATTTTGCACCTGAAAAGATGCTTTCTGTTTCCTACAAGCTAGTTAAAGGACGGGTTCACACACACTTATCTCTCAGTACTGAGCATGTGGAGAGACTTTCGTTCATCTAGCACAAAGGGAACGGGTTGCAGGAGAAACTTTTACTCTGGTTTCTCAGTCTGTTTCCTAGTGCCAGTTTGAAGTTCCTCCACTTTTCACTGTAAAACGGTGTTTGAGCTAGTAACTCCCCGTATATATGTATGGAGTGGACTTTGCAACTGAAAATAATCTTTGTGTTCCCAACAAGCTAGGTGAAGGACGGCATTCACACACACTTATCTCTCATAACTGAGCATGTTGAGAGACGTTCGTTCATCTAGCATAAAGGAAACGGGTTGCAGGAGAAACTTTTACTGTGGTTCCTCAGTCTGTTTTCTAGTCCCGGTTTCAAATTCATGCAGTTTTCACTGTAAAACCGAGTTGGAGCTAGTACCTCCACATATATATGTATGCAGTGGATTTTGCACCTGAAAAGATACTTTCTGTTTCATACAAGCTAGTTGAAGGACGGATTCACACACACTTATCTGTCAGAACTTGGCACATGGAGAGACATTCGTTCATCTAGCACAAAGGGAATAGGTTGCAGGAGAAAATTTTCTCTGGGTTCTCACTCTGTTTCCTAGTGCCGGTTTGAATCTCCTGCAGTTTTCACTGTAAAACCGAGTTGGAGCTAGTACCTCCCCATTTATATGTATGGAGTGGAGTTTACAACTGAAAAGAAACTTTGTGTTCCCAACAAGCTATGTGAAGGACAGCTTTCACACACACTTATCTCTCAGAACTGAGCATGTGGAGAGACGTTCGTTCATCTAGCACAAACGAACGGGTTGCAGGACAAACTTTTACTGTGGTTCCTCAGTCTGTTTCCTAGTGCCGGTTTGAAGTTCCTCCAGTTTTCATTGTAAAATCGAGTTGGAGCTAGTACATCCCCATATATATGTATGGACTGGGGTTTGCAACTGAAAAGAAACTCTGTGTTCCCAAAAAGCTAGGTGAAGGACGGCTTTTACACACAATTATCCCTCAGAACTGAGCATGTGGAGAGACGTTCGTTCATCTAGCACAAAGGGAACGGGTTCCAGGAGAAACTTTTACTGTGGTTCCTCAGTCTGTTTTCTAGTGCCGGTTTGAAATTCATGCAGTTTTCACTGTAAAACCGAGTTGGAGCTAGTACATGCACATATATATGTATGCAGTGGATTTTGCACCTGAAAAGATGCTTTCTGTTTCCTACAAGCTAGTTAAAGGACGGGTTCACACACACTTATCTCTCAGTACTGAGCATGTGGAGAGACTTTCGTTCATCTAGCACAAAGGGAACAGGTTGCAGGAGAAACTTTTACTCTGGAATCTCAGTCTTTTCCCTAGTGCCGGTTTGAAGTTCCTGCAGTTTTCACTGTAAAATCGAGTTGGAGCTATTTCCTCCCCATATAAATGTATGGAGTGGAGTTTACAACAGAAAAGAAACTTTGTGTTCCCAACAAGCTAGGTGAATGACGGCTTTCACACACATTTATCTCTCAGAACTGACCATCTGGAGAGACGTTCGTTCATCTAGCACAAAGGGAACGGTTTCCAGGAGAAACTTTTACTGTGGTTCCTCAGTCTGTTTTCTAGTGCCGGTTTGAAGTTCCTGCAGTTTTCATTGTGAAACAGATTTGGAGCTAGTACTTCCCCATATAAATGTATGGAGTGGAGTTTACAACTGAAAAGAAACTTTGTGTTCCCAACAAGCTAGGTGAAGGACGGCTTTCACACACACTTATCTCTCAGAACTGAGCATGTGGAGAGACGTTCGTTCATCTAGCACAATGTGAACGGGTTGCAGGAGAAACTTTTACTCTGGTTTCTCATGCTGTTTCCGAGTGCCGATATGAATTTCCTGCAGTTTCCACTGTAAAACCGAGTTGGAGCTAGTACCTCCCCATATATTTTAATGGATTGGAGTTTGTAATTGAAAAGAAATATTGTATTCCCAACAAGCTAGTGAAGGAAGGGTTTCACACACACTTATTTCTCAGAACTGAGCATGTGGAGGGACGTTCGTTCATCTAGCACAAAGGGAACTGGTTGCAGGAGAAACTTTTACTCTGATTTCTCAGTCTGTTTCCTAGTGCCGGTTTGAAGTTACTCCAGTTTTCACTGTAAAACTGTGTTGGAGCTAGTACCTCCCCGTATACATGTATGGAGTGAAGATTGCAACTGAAAAGAAACTTTGTGTTCCCATCAAGCTAGGTGAAGGGATGCTTTCACACACAATTATTTCTCAGGACTGACCATGAGGAGAGACGTTCGTTCATCTAGCACAAAGGGAACGGGTTGCAGGAGAAAATTTTACCCTTGGTTCTCAGTCTGTTTCTTAGTGCCGGTTTGAAGTTCCTGCAGTTTTCACTGTAAAACCGAGTTGGAGCTAGAACCTCCCCATATATATGTATGGAGTGGAGTTTGCAACTGAAAAGAAACTTTGTGTTCCCAACAAGCTAGCTGACGGAAGGCTTTCACACACACATATTTCTCAGAACTGAGCATGTGAAGGGACTTTCGTTCATCTAGCACAAAGGGAACGGGTTGCAGGAGAAACTTTTACTCTGGATTCTCAGTCTTTTTCCTATTGCCGGTTTGAAGTTCCTGCAGTTTTCACTATAAAATAGATTTGGAGCTATAACCTCCCCATATAAATGTATGCAGTGTATTTTGCAACTGAAAATAAACTTTGTGTTCCCAACAAGCAAGGTTAAGGACGGCTTTCACACACACTTATTTCTCAGAACAGACCATGAGGAGAGACGTTCGTTCATCTTGCACAAAGGGAACGGGTTCCAGGAGAAACTTTTACTGTGGTTCCTCACTCTGTTTTCTAGTGCCGGTTTGAAGTTCATGCAGTTTTCACTGTAAAACAGATTTGGAGCTAGTACTTCCCCATATATATGAATGGAGTGGAGTTTGCAACTGAAAAGAAACTATGTGTTCCCTACAAGCAAGGTGAAGGAAGGCTTTCACACACATTTATCACTCAGAATTGAGCATATGGAGAGACGTTCTTTCATCTACCACAAATGGAACTGGTTGCAGGAGAAACTTTTTCTCTGGGTTCTCAGTCTGTTTCCTAGTGCCGGTTTGAAGTTCCTGCAGTTTTCACTGTAAAACCGACTTGGAGCTAGTACCTCCCAATATATTTCTATGGATTGGCGTTTGCAACTGAAAAGAATCTTTTTGTTCCCAAATAGCTAGTTGCAGTACGGCTTTCACACACACTTATCTATCAGAACTGAGCATGTGGAGAGACGTTCGTTCTTCTAGCACAAAGGGAACGGGTTGCAGGAGAAACTATTATTCTGGTTCCACAGTCGGTTTCCTAGTGCCGGTTTGATGGTCCTGCAGGTTTCACTCTTAAACACATTTGGAGCTACTACCTCCCAATATATATGTATGGATTGGTGTTTGCAACTGAAAAGAAACTTTGTTTTCCCAACAATCTAGATGAAGGGCGTCTTTCACACACATTTATATCTCAGAACTGAGCATGTGGAGAGACGTTCGTTCATCTAGCACAAAGGGAACGGGTTGCAGGAGAAACTTTTACTCTGGTTTCTCAGTCTGTTTCCTAGTGCCGGTTTGAAGTACCTGCAGTTTTCACTGTAAAACCGATTTGGGGCTAGAACATCCCCATATATATTTATGGAGTGAAGTTTGCAACTGAAAAGAAACTTTGTGTTCACAACAAGCTAGATTAAGGAATGCTTTCACACACAAATATTTCCCAGAACTGAGCATGTGAAGGGACTTTCATTCATCTAGCACAAAAGGAACGGGTTTCAGGAGAAACTTTTACTCTGGATTCTCAGTCTTTTTCCTAGTGCCGGTTTGAAGTTCCTCCAGTTTTCACTATAAAATAGAGCTGGAGCTATAACCTCCCCATATAAATGTATGGAGTGGAGTTTGCAACTGAAAATAAACTTTGTGTTCCCAACAAGCTAAGTGAAGTACGGCTTTCACACACACTTACTTCTAAGAACTGAGCATGAGGAGAGACGTTCGTTCATCTAGCACAAATGGAACGGGTTGAAGGAGAAACTTTTACTCTGGATTCTCAGTCTGTTTCCTAGTGCCGGTTTGAAGTTCCTCCAGTTTTCAATGTAAAACGGTGTTTGAGCTTGTACCTCCCCGTATATATGTATGGAGTGGACTTTCCAACTGAAAATAAACTTTGTGTTCCAACAAGCAAGGTGAAGAACGGCTTTCACACACACTTATTTCTCAGAACAGACCATGAGGAGAGACGTTCGTTCATCTAGCAGAAAGTGAACTTGTTGCAGGAGAAACTTTTACTCTGGTTCCTCAGTCTGTTTTCTAGTGCCGGTTTGAAGTTCATGCAGTTTTCACTGTAAAACCGATTTGGAGCTAGTCCTTCCCCATATATATGAATGAAGTGGAGTTTGCAACTGAAAACAAACTATGTGTTCCCTACAAGCAAGGTGATGGAAGGCTTTCACACACATTTATCACTCAGAATTGAGCATATGGAGAGACGTGCGTTCATCTACCACAAAGGGAACTGGTTGCAGGAGAAACTTTTATTCTGGTTTCTCAGTCTTTTTCCTAGTGCCGGTTTGAAGTTCCTGTAGTTTTCACTGTAAAATCGAGTTGGAGCTATTACCTTCCCATATAAATGTATGAAGTGGAGTTTACAAATGAAAACAAACTTTGTGTTCCCAACAAGCTAGGTGAAGGACGGCTTTTACACACAATTATCTCTCAGAACTGAGCAGGTAGAGAGACGTTCGTTTTTTTAGCACAAAGGGAACGGGTTGCAGGGGAAACTTTTACTCTGGATTCTCAGTCTGTTTCCTAGTGCCTGTTTGAAGTTCCTGCATTTATCACTGTAAAACCGAGTTGGAACTAGTACATGCCCATATATTTTAATGGATTGGAGTTTGTAACTGAAAAGAAATTTTGTATTCCCAACAAGCTAGGTGAAGGAAGGCTTTCACTCAAACTTATTTCTCCGAACTGACCATGAGGAGAGACGTTCGTTCATCTAGCACAAAGTGAACTTGTTGCAGGAGAAATTTTTCTCTGGTTTTTGAGTCTGTTTCCTAGTTCCGGTTTTAAGTTCCTGCAGTTTTCACTGTAAAACCGTGTTGGAGCTAGTACCTCCCCCTATATAAGTATGGAGTGGAATTTGCAACTGAAAAGAATCTTTGTGTTCCTAACAAGCTAGGTGAAGGACGGCTTTCACACACACTTATCTGTCAGAACTTAGCATATGGAGAGACATTCGTTCATCTAGCACAAAGGGAATAGGTTGCAGGAGAAAATTTTCTCTGGGTTCTCAGTCTGTTTCCTAGTGTCGGTTTGAATCTCCTTCAGTTTTAACTGTAAAACCGAGTTGGAGCTAGTACCTCCCCATTTATATGTATGGATTGGCGTTTGCAACTGAAAAGAATCTTTTTGTTCCCAAATAGCTAGTTGCAGTACGGCTTTCACACACACTTATCTATCAGAACTGAGCATGTGGAGAGACGTTCGTTCATCTAGCACAAAAGGAACGTGTTGCAGCAGAAAAAGTTACTGTGGTTTCTCAGTCTGTTTCCTAGGGCCGGTTTGAAGTTCCTGCAATTTTCACTGTAAAACCGAGTTGGAGCTAGTACCTCCCCATATATTTCTATGGATTGGCGTTTGCAACTGAAAAGAAACTTTGTGTTCCCAAATAGCTAGTTGCAGTACGGCTTTCACACACACTTATCTATCAGAACTGAGCATGTGGAGAGACGTTCGTTCTTCTAGCACAAAGGGAACGGGTTGCAGGAGAAACTTTTATTCTGGTTCCACAGCCGGTTTCCTAGTGCCGGTTTGATGATCCTGCAGGTTTCACTCTTAAACACATTTGGAGCTACTACTTCCCAATATATATGTATGGATTGGAGTTTGCAACTGAAAAGAAACTTTGTTTTCCCAACAATCTAGATGAAGGGCGTCTTTCACACACATTTATATATCAGAACTGAGCATGTGGAGAGACGTTCGTTCATCTAGCACAAAGGGAACGGGTTGCAGGAGAAACTTTTACTGTGGTTCCTCAGTCTGTTTTCTAGTGCCGGTTTGAAATTCATGCAGTTTTCACTGTAAAATCGAGTTGGAGCTAGTACATCCACATATATATGTATGCAGTGGATTTTCCAACTGAAAAGATACTTTCTGTTTCCTACAAGCTAGTTGAAGCACGGTTTCACACACACTTATCTCTCAGAAATGAGCATGTGGAGAGACTTTCGTTCATCTAGCACAAAGGGAACGGGTTGCAGGAGAAACTTTTACTCTGGAATCTCAGCCTTTTCCCTAGTGCCGGTTTGAAGTTCCTGCAGTTTTCACTGTAAAATCGAGTTGGAGCTATTTCCTCCCCATATAAATGTATGGAGTGGAGTTTACAACTGAAAAGAAATTTTGTGTTCCCAACAAGCTAGGTGAAGGACGGCTTTCACACACACTTATCTCTCACAACTGACCATGTGGAGAGACGTTCGTTCATCTAGCACAAAGGGAACGGGTTCCAGGAGAAACTTTTACTGTGGTTCCTCAGTCTGTTTTCTAGTGCCGGTTTGAAGTTCCTGCAGTTTTCACTGTAAAACAGATTTGGAGCTAGTACTTCCCCATATGAATGTATGGAGTGGAGTTTACAACTGAAAAGAAACTTTGTGTTCCCAACAAGCTAGGTGAAGGACGGCTTTCACACACACTTATCTCTCAGAACTGAGCATGTGGAGAGACGTTCGTTCATCTAGCACAAAGTGAACGGGTTGCAGGAGAAACATTTACTCTGGTTTCTCATGATGTTTCCGAGTGCCGATTTGAATTTCCTGCAGTTTTCACTGTAAAACCGTGTTGGAGCTAGTACCTACCCATATATTTTAATGGATTGGAGTTTGTAATTGAAAAAAATATTGTATTCCCAACAAGCTAGTGAAGGAAGGGTTTCACACACACTTATTTCTCAGAACTGAGCATGAGGGGGGACGTTCGTTCATCTAGTACAAAGGGAACTGGTTGCAGGAGAAACTTTTACTCTGATTTCTCAGTCTGTTTCCTAGTGCCGGTTTGAATTTCCTCCAGTTTTCACTGTAAAACGGTGTTGGAGCTAGTACCTCCCCGTATACATGTATGGAGTGAAGTTTGCAACTGAAAAGAAACTTTGTGTTCCCATCAAGCTAGGTGAAGGACGGCTTTCACACACAATTATTTCTCAGGACTGACCATGAGGAGAGACGTTCGTTCATCTAGCAAAAAGGGACCGGGTTGCAGGAGAAACTTTTACTCTTGGTTCTCAGTCTGTTTCCTAGTGCCGGTTTGAAGTTCCTGCAGTTTTCACTGTAAAACCGATTTGGAGCTAGAACCTCCCAATATATATGCATGGAGTGGAGTTTGCAACTGAAAAGAAACTTTGTGTTCCCAACAAGCTAGCTGAAGGAAGGCTTTCACACACACATATTTCTCAGGACTGAGCATGAGAAGGGACATTCGTTCATCTAGCAAAAAGGAAAAAGGTTGCAGGAGAAACTTTTACTCTGGATTCTCAGTCTTTTTCCTAGTGCCGGTTTGAAGTTCCTGCAGTTTTCACTATAAAATAGAGTTGGAGCTATAACCTCCCCATATAAATGTATGGAGTGAATTTTGCAACTGAAAATAATCTTTGTGTTCCCAACAAGCAAGGTTAAGGACGGCTTTCACACACACTTATTTCTCAGAACAGACCATGAGGAGAGACGTTCGTTCATCTTGCACAAAGGGAACGGGTACCAGGAGAAACTTTTACTGTGGTTCCTCACTCTGTTTTCTAGTGCCGGTTTGAAGTTCATGCAGTTTTCACTGTAAAACCGATTTGGAACTGGTACTTCCCCATATATATGAATGGAGTGGAGTTTGCAACTGAAAAGAAACTATGTGTTCCCTACAAGCAAGGTGAAGGAAGGCTTTCACACACATTTATCACTCAGAATTGAGCATATGGAGAGACGTTCTTTCATCTACCACAAATGGAACTGGTTGCAGGACAAACTTTTACTCTGTTTCCTCAGCCTGTTTCCTAGTTCCGGTTTGAAGTTCCTCCAGTTTTCATTGTAAAAACGAGTTGGAGCTAGTACATCCCCATATATATGTATGGACTGGGGTTTGCAACTGAAAGGAAACTTTGTGTTCCCAAAAAGCTAGGTGAAGGACGGCTTTCACACACACTTATCTCTCAGAACTGAGCATGTGGAGAGACGTTCGTTCATCTAGCACAAAGGGAACGGGTTGCAGGGGAAAATTTTCAGTGGTTCCTCAGTCTGTTTTCTAGTGCCGGTTTGAAATTCATGCAGTTTTCACTGTAAAACCGAGTTGGAGCTAGTACATCCACATATATATGTATGCAGTGGATTTTGCACCTGAAAAGATACTTTCTGTTTCCTACAAGCTAGTTGAAGGACGGTTTCACACACACTTATCTCTCAGAATTGAGCATGTGGAGAGACTTTTGTTCATCTAGCACAAAGGGAACGGGTTGCAGGAGAAACTTTTACTCTGATTTCTCAGTCTGTTTCCTAGTGCCGGTTTGAATTTCCTCCAGTTTTCACTGTAAAACGGTGTTGGAGCTAGTACCACCGCGTATACATGTATGGAGTGGAGTTTGCAACTGAAAAGAAACTTTGTGTTCCCATCAAGCTAGGTGAAGGGATGCTTTCACACACAATTATTTCTCAGGACTGACCATGAGGAGAGACGTTCGTTCATCTAGCACAAAGGGACCGGGTTGCAGGAGAAACTTTTACTCTTGGTTCTCAGTCTGTTTCCTAGTGCCGGTTTGAAGTTCCTGCAGTTTTCACTGTAAAACCGATTTGGAGCTAGAACCTCCCCATATATATGTATGGAGTGGAGTTTGCAACTGAAAAGAAACTTTGTGTTCCCAACAAGCTAGCTGAAGGAAGGCTTTCACACACACATATTTCTCAGAACTGAGCATGTGAAGGGACTTTCGTTCATCTAGCAAAAAGGGAACGGGTTGCAGGAGAAACTTTTACTCTGGATTCTCAGTCTTTTTCCTAGTGCCGGTTTGAAGTTCCTGCAGTTTTCACTATAAAATAGAGTTGGAGCTATAACCTCCCCTTATAAATGTATGGACTGGATTTTGCAACTGAAAATAATCTTTGTGTTCCCAACAAGCAAGGTGAAGGACGGCTTTCACACACACTTATTTCTCAGAACAGACCATGAGGAGAGACGTTCATTCATCTAGCACAAAGGGAACGGGTTCCAGGAGAAACTTTTACTGTGGTTCCTCACTCTGTTTTCTAGTGCCGGTTTGAAGTTCATGCAGTTTTCACTGTAAAACCGATTTGGAGCTAGTACTTCCCCATATATATGAATGGAGTGGAGTTTGCAACTGAAAAGAAACTATGTGTTCCCTACAAGCAAGGTGAAGGAAGGCTTTCACACACATTTATCACTCAGAATTGAGCATATGGAGAGACGTTCTTTCATCTACCACAAATGGAACTGGTTGCAGGAGAAACTTTTTCTCTGGGTTCTCAGTCTGTTTCCTAGTGCCGGTTTGAAGATCCTGCAGTTTTCACTGTAAAACCGAGTTGGAGCTAGTACCTCCCCATATATATGTATGGAGTGGGGTTTGAAACTGAAAAGAATCTTTGTGTTCTCATCAAGCTAAATGAAGGACGGCTTTCACACACACTTATCTCTCAGAACTGAGCATGTGGAGAGACGTTCGTTCATCTAGCACAAAAGAAACGTGTTGCAGCAGAAAAAGTTACTGTGATTTCTCAGTCTGTTTCCTACGGCCGGTTTGAAGTTCCTGCAATTTTCACTGTAAAACCGAGTTGGAGCTAGTACCTCCCCATATATTTCTATGGATTGGCGTTTGCAACTGAAAAGAAACTTTGTGTTCCCAAATAGCTAGTTGCAGTACGGCTTTCACACACACTTATCTATCAGAACTGAGCATGTGGAGGGACGTTCGTTCTTCTAGCACAAAGGGAACGGGTTGCAGGAGAAACTTTTATTCTGGTTCCACAGTCGGTTTCCTAGTGCCGATTTGATGATCCTGCAGGTTTCACTCTTAAACACATTTGGAGCTACTACCTCCCTATATATATGTATGGATTGGAGTTTGCAACTGAAAAGAAACTTTGTTTTCCCAACAATCTAGATGAAGGGCGTCTTTCACACACATTTATATATCAGAACTGAGCATGTGGAGAGACGTTCGTTCATCTAGCACAAAGGGAACGGGTTGCAGGAGAAACTTTTACTGTGGTTCCTCAGTCTGTTTCCTAGTGCCGGTTAGAAGTTCCTGCAATTTTCACTGTAAAACCGAGTTGGAACTAGTACCTCCCCGTATATATGTATGGAGTGGAGTTTGCAAATGAAAAGAATCTTTGTGTTTCTAACAAGCTAGTTGAAGGACGGCTTTCACACACACTTATCTGTCAGAACTTAGCATATGGAGAGACATTCTTTCATCTAGCACAAAGGGAATAGGTTGCAGGAGAAACTTATCTCTGGGTTCTCAGTCTGTTTCCTAGTGCCGGTTTGAAGTTCCTGCAGTTTTCACTGTAAAATCGAGTTGGAGCATTTACCTCCCCATATAAATGTATGCAGTGGAGTTTACAACTGAAAAGAAAATTTGTGTTCCCAACAAGCTAGGTGAAGTACGGCTTTCACACTCACTTACCTCTCAGAACTGAGCATGTGGAGAGACTTTCATTCATCTAGCACAAAGGGAACGGGTTGCAGGAGGAACTTTTACTCTGGTTTCTCAGTCTGTTTCCTAGTGCCGGTTTGAAGTTCCTGCAGTTTTCACTGTAAAACCGAGTTGGAGCGAGTACCCCCCCGTGTATTTTAATGGATTGGGGTTTGTAACTGAAAAGAAATTTTGTATTCCCAACAAGCTAATTGAAGGAAGGCTTCCACACACACTTATTTCTCAGAACTGAGCATGAGGAGAGACGTTCGTTCATCTAGCAAAAAGGGAATAGTTTGCAGGAGAATCTTTTACTCTGGTTTCTCAGTTTTTTCCTAGTGCCGGTTTGAAGTTCCTGCAGTTTTCACTGTAAAATCGAGTTGGAGCTATTACCTTCCCATATAAATGTATGGAGTGGAGTTTACAACTGAAAAGAAACTTTGTGTTCCCAACAAGCAAGGTGAAGGACGGTTTTTACACACAAATATCTCTCAGAACTGAGCATGAGGAGAGACGTTCGTTCTTCTAGCACAAAGGGAACGGGTTGCAGGGGAAACTTTTACTCTGGTTTCTCAATTTGTTTCCTAGTGCCTGTTTGAAGTTCCTGCAGTTTTCACTGTAAAACCGAGTTGGAACTATTACCTCCCCACATATTTTAATGGATTGGAGTTTCTAACTGAAAAGAAATTTTGTATTCCCAACAAGCTAGGTGAAGGAAGGCTTTCACACACACTTATTTCTCAGAACTGACCATGAGGAGAGAAGTTCGTTCATCTAGCACAAAGTGAACTTGTTGCAGGAGAAACTTTTTCCTTGTTTTCCAGTCTGTTTCCTACTTCCGGTTTTAAGTTCCTGCAGTTTTCACTGTAAAACCGTGTTGAAGCTAGTACCTCCCCGTATATATGTATGGAGTGGAGTTTGCAAATGAAAAGAATCTTTGTGTTTCTAACAAGCTAGGTGAAGGACGGCTTTCACACACACTTGTCTGTCAGAACTTAGCATATGGAGAGACATTCGTTCATCTAGCACAAAGGGAATAGGTTGCAGGAGAAACTTATCTCAGGGTTCTCAGTCTGTTTCCTAGTGCCGGTTTGAAGTTCTTGCAGTTTTCACTGTAAAACCGAGTTGGAGCTAGTACCTAACCATATATATGTATGGAGTGGAGTTTGCAACAGAAAAGAAACTTTGTGTTCCCAACAAGCTAGGTGAAGGACAGCTTTCACACACACTTATCTCTCAGAACTGAGCATGTGGAGAGACGTTCGTTCATCTAGCACAAACGAACGGGTTGCAGGACAAACTTTTACTCTGTTTCCTAAGTCTGTTTCCTAGTGCCGGTTTGATGTTCCTCCAGTTTTCACTGTAAAAACGAGTTGGAGCTAGTACATCCCCATATATATGTATGGAGTGAGGTTTGCAACTGAAAAGAAACTTTGTATTCCCAACAAGCTAGGTGAAGAACGGCTTTCACACACACTTAACTCTCAGAACTGAGCATGTGGAGAGAAGTTCGTTCATCTAGCACAAATGGAACGGGATGCAGGAGAAACTTTAACTGTGGTTTCTCAGTCTGTTACCTAGTGCCGGTTTGAAGTTCCTGCATTTTTCACTGTAAAACCGAGTTGGAGCTAGTACCTCCCCATATATATATATGGAGTGGAGTTTGCAACTGAAAAGAAACTTTCTGTTCCCAACAAGCTAGTTGAATTACGGCTTTCACACACAATTATCTCTCAGAAATGAGCATGTGGAGAGACGTTCATTCATCTAGCTCAAAGTGAACGGGCTGCAGGAGAAATTTTATTCTGGATTCTCAGTCTGTTTCCTAGAGCCTGTTTGAAGTTCCTGCGGTTTTCACTGTAAAACCGAGTTGGAGCTATTACCTCCACATATATATGTATGGAGTGGAGTTTGCAACCTAAAAGAAACATTGTGTTCCCAACAAGGTAGGTGAATGACAGCTTTCACACACACTTATCTCTCAGAACTGAGTTTGTGGAGAGACGTTCGTTCATCTAGCACAAACTTAACGGGTTGCAGGAGGAACTTTTTCTCTGGTTCCTCAGTCTCTTTCCTAGTGTCAGTTTAAATGTCCTGCAGTTATCACTGTTAAACCGAGTTGGAGCTAGAACCTACCCATATATATGTATGGAGTTGAGTTTGCAACTGAAAAGAAAATTTCTCTTCCGTACAAGCTATGTGAAGTACGGCTTTCACACACAATAATCTCTCAGAAATGAGCAATGAAGAGACGTTCGTTCATCTAGCACAAAAGGAACGGCTTGAAGGAGAAAGTTTTACTCTGGTTTCTCAGTCTGTTTCCTAGTGCCGGTTTGAATTTCCTCCAGTTTTCACTGTAAAACGGTGTTGGAGCTAGTACCACCCCGTATACATGTATGGAGTGGAGTTTGCAACTGAAAAGAAACTTTGTGTTCCCATCAAGCTAGGTGAAGGGATGCTTTCACACACAATTATTTCTCAGGACTGACCATGAGGAGAGACGTTCGTTCATCTAGCAAAAAGGGACCGGGTTGCAGGAGAAACTTTTACTCTTGGTTCTCAGTGTGTTTCCTAGTGCCGGTTTGAAGTTCCTGCAGTTTTCACTGTAAAACCGATTTGGAGCTAGAACCTCCCCATATATATGTATGGAGTGGAGTTTGCAACTGAAAAGAAACTTTGTGTTCCCAACAAGCTAGCTGAAGGAAGGCTTTCACACACACATATTTCTCAGAACTGAGCATGAGGAGGGACGTTCGTTCATCTAGCACAAAGTGAACGGGTTGCAGGAGAAACATTTACTCTGGTTTCTCAGTCTGTTTCCGAGTGCCGGTTTGAATTTCCTGCAGTTTTCACTGTAAAACCGAGTTGGAGCTAGTACCTCACCATATATTTTAATGGATTGGTGTTTGTAACTGAAAAGAAATTTTGTATTCCCAACAAGCTAGTGAAGGAAGGGTTTCACACACACTTATTTCTCAGAACTGAGCATGAGGAGGGACGTTCGTTCATCTAGCACAAAGGGAACTGGTTGCAGGACAAACTTTTACTCTGATTTCTCACTCCGTTTCCTAGTGCCAGTTTGAAGTTCCTCCAGTTTTCACTGTAAAACGGTGTTGGAGCTAGTACCTCCCCGTAATTATGTATGGAGTGGAGTTTGCAACTGAAAAGAAACTTTGTGTTCCCAACAAGCTAGGTGAAGGGATGCTTTCACACACAATTATTTCTCAGAACTGACCATGAGGAGAGACGATCGTTCATCTAGCACAACGGGAACGGTTTGCAGGAGAAACTTTTACTCTTGGTTCTCAGTCTGTTTCCTAGTGCCGGTTTGAAGTACCTGCAGTTTTCACTGTAAAACCGATTTGGGGCTAGAACATCCCCATATATATTTATGGAGTGGAGTTTGCAACTGAAAAAAAACTTTCTGTTCCCAACAAGCTAGATTAAGGAAGGCTTTCACACACAAATATTTCCCAGAACTGAGCATGTGAAGGGACTTTCGTTCATCTAGCACAAAAGGAACGGGTTTCAGGAGAAACTTTTACTCTGGATTCTCAGGCTTTTTCCTAGTGCCGGTTTGAAGTTCCTGCAGTTTTCACTATAAAATAGAGTTGGAGCTATAACCTCCCCATATAAATGTATGGAGTGGAGTTTGCAACTGAAAATAAACTTTGTGTTCCCAACAAGCTAAGTGAAGTACGGCTTTCACACACAGTTACTTCTAAGAACTGAGCATGAGGAGAGACGTTCGTTCATCTAGCACAAAGGGAACGGGTTGCAGGAGAAACTTTTACTCTGGTTTCTCAGTCTGTTTCCTAGTGCCGGTTTGAAGTTCCTCCAGTTTTCAATGTAAAACGGTGTTTGATCTAGTACCTCCCCGTATATATGTATGGAGTGGACTTTGCAACTGAAAATAAACTTTGTGTTCCAACAAGCAAGGTGAAGAACGGCTTTCACACACACTTATTTCTCAGAACAGACCATGAGGAGAGACGTTCGTTCATCTAGCACAAAGTGAACTTGTTGCAGGAGAAACTTTTTCTCTGGTTTCTCAGTCTGTTTCCTATTTCCGGTTTTAAGTTCCTGCAGTTTTCACTGTAAAACCGTGTTGGAGCTAGAACCTCCCCGTATATATGTATGGAGTGGAGTTTACAACTGAAAAGAAACTTTGTGTTCCCAACAAGCTAGGTGAAGGACAGCTTTCACACAAACTTCTCTCTCAAAACTGAGCATGTGGAGAGACGTTCGTTCATCTAGCACAAAGGGAACGGGTTGCAGGAGAAACTTTTACTGTGGTTCCTCAGTCTGTTTCCTAGTGCCGGTTAGAAGTTCCTGCAATTTTCACTGTAAAACCGAGTTGGAACTAGTACCTCCCCGTATATATGTATGGAGTGTAGTTTGCAAATGAAAAGAATCTTTGTGTTTCTAACAAGCTAGTTGAAGGACGGCTTTCACACACACTTATCTGTCAGAACTTAGCATATGGAGAGACATTCTTTCATCTAGCACAAAGGGAATAGGTTGCAGGAGAAACTTATCTCTGGGTTCTCAGTCTGTTTCCTAGTGCCGGTTTGAAGTTCCTGCAGTTTGCACTGTAAAATCGAGTTGGAGCATTTACCTCCCCATATAAATGTATGCAGTGGAGTTTACAACTGAAAAGAAAATTTGTGTTCCCAACAAGCTAGGTGAAGTACGGCTTTCACACTCACTTACCTCTCAGAACTGAGCATGTGGAGAGACTTTCATTCATCTAGCACAAAGGGAACGGGTTGCAGGAGGAACTTTTACTCTGGTTTCTCAGTCTGTTTCCTAGTGCCGGTTTGAAGTTCCTGCAGTTTTTACTGTAAAACCGAGTTGGAGCGAGTACCCCCCCATGTATTTTAATGGATTGGGGTTTGTAACTGAAAAGAAATTTTGTATTCCCAACAAGCTAATTGAAGGAAGGCTTCCACACACACTTATTTCTCAGAACTGAGCATGAGGAGAGACGTTCGTTCATCTAGCAAAAAGGGAATAGGTTGCAGGAGAAACTTTTACTCTGGTTTCTCAGTTTTTTCCTAGTGCCGGTTTGAAGTTCCTGCAGTTTTCACTGTAAAATCGAGTTGGAGCTATTACCTTCCCATATAAATGTATGGAGTGGAGTTTACAACTGAAAAGAAACTTTGTGTTCCCAACAAGCAAGGTGAAGGACGGTTTTTACACACAAATATCTCTCAGAACTGAGCATGAGGAGAGACGTTCGTTCTTCTAGCACAAAGGGAACGGGTTGCAGGGGAAACTTTTACTCTGGTTTCTCAATTTGTTTCCTAGTGCCTGTTTGAAGTTCCTGCAGTTTTCACTGTAAAACCGAGTTGGAACTATTACCTCCCCATATATTTTAATGGATTGGAGTTTCTAACTGAAAAGAAATTTTGTATTCCCAACAAGCTAGGTGAAGGAAGGCTTTCACACACACTTATTTCTCAGAACTGACCATGAGGAGAGACGTTCGTTCATCTAGCACAAAGTGAACTTGTTGCAGGAGAAACTTTTTCTCTGGTTTCTCAGTCTGTTTCCTACTTCCGGTTTTAAGTTCCTGCAGTTTTCACTGTAAAACCGTGTTGAAGCTAGTACCTCCCCGTATATATGTATGGAGTGGAGTTTGCAAATGAAAAGAATCTTTGTGTTTCTAACAAGCTAGGTGAAGGACGGCTTTCACACACACTTATCTGTCAGAACTTAGCATATGGAGAGACATTCGTTCATCTAGCACAAAGGGAATAGGTTGCAGGAGAAACTTATCTCAGGGTTCTCAGTCTGTTTCCTAGTGCCGGTTTGAAGTTCTTGCAGTTTTCACTGTAAAACCGAGTTGGAGCTAGTACCTAACCATATATATGTATGGAGTGGAGTTTGCAACAGAAAAGAAACTTTGTGTTCCCAACAAGCTAGGTGAAGGACAGCTTTCACACACTCTTATCTCTCAGAACTGAGCATGTGGAGAGACGTTCGTTCATCTAGCACAAACGAACGGGTTGCAGGACAAACTTTTACTCTGTTTCCTAAGTCTGTTTCCTAGTGCCGGTTTGATGTTCCTCCAGTTTTCACTGTAAAAACGAGTTGGAGCTAGTACATCCCCATATATATGTATGGAGTGAGGTTTTCAACTGAAAAGAAACTTTGTATTCCCAACAAGCTAGGTGAAGAACGGCTTTCACACACACTTATCTCTCAGAACTGAGCATGTGGAGAGAAGTTCGTTCATCTAGCACAAATGGAACGGGATGCAGGAGAAACTTTAACTGTGGTTTCTCAGTCTGTTACCTAGTGCCGGTTTGAAGTTCCTGCATTTTTCACTGTAAAACCGAGTTGGAGCTAGTACCTCCCCATATATATGTATGGAGTGGAGTTTGCAACTGAAAAGAAACTTTCTGTTCCCAACAAGCTAGTTGAATTACGGCTTTCACACACAATTATCTCTCAGAAATGAGCATGTGGAGAGACGTTCGTTCATCTAGCTCAAAGTGAACGGGCTGCAGGAGAAATTTTATTCTGGATTCTCAGTCTGTTTCCTAGAGCCTGTTTGAAGTTCCTGCGGTTTTCACTGTAAAACCGAGTTGGAGCTATTACCTCCACATATATATGTATGGAGTGGAGTTTGCAACCTAAAAGAAACATTGTGTTCCCAACAAGGTAGGTGAATGACAGCTTTCACACACACTTATCTCTCAGAACTGAGTTTGTGGAGAGACGTTCGTTCATCTAGCACAAACTTAACGGGTTGCAGGAGGAACTTTTTCTCTGGTTCCTCAGTCTCTTTCCTAGTGTCAGTTTAAATGTCCTGCAGTTATCACTGTTAAACCGAGTTGGAGCTAGAACCTACCCATATATATGTATGGAGTTGAGTTTGCAACTGAAAAGAAAATTTCTCTTCCGTACAAGCTATGTGAAGTACGGCTTTCACACACAATAATCTCTCAGAAATGAGCAATGAAGAGACGTTCGTTCATCTAGCACAAAAGGAACGGCTTGAAGGAGAAAGTTTTACTCTGGTTTCTCAGTCTGTTTCCTAGTGCCGGTTTGAATTTCCTCCAGTTTTCACTGTAAAACGGTGTTGGAGCTAGTACCACCCCGTATACATGTATGGAGTGGAGTTTGCAACTGAAAAGAAACTTTGTGTTCCCATCAAGCTAGGTGAAGGGATGCTTTCACACACAATTATTTCTCAGGACTGACCATGAGGAGAGACGTTCGTTCATCTAGCAAAAAGGGACCGGGTTGCAGGAGAAACTTTTACTCTTGGTTCTCAGTGTGTTTCCTAGTGCCGGTTTGAAGTTCCTGCAGTTTTCACTGTAAAACCGATTTGGAGCTAGAACCTCCCCATATATATGTATGGAGTGGAGTTTGCAACTGAAAAGAAACTTTGTGTTCCCAACAAGCTAGCTGAAGGAAGGCTTTCACACACACATATTTCTCAGAACTGAGCATGAGGAGGGACGTTCGTTCATCTAGCACAAAGTGAACGGGTTGCAGGAGAAACATTTACTCTGGTTTCTCAGTCTGCTTCTGAGTGCCGGTTTGAATTTCCTGCAGTTTTCACTGTAAAACCGAGTTGGAGCTAGTATCTCACCATATATTTTAATGGATTGGTGTTTGTAACTGAAAAGAAATTTTGTATTCCCAACAAGCTAGTGAAGGAAGGGTTTCACACACACTTATTTCTCAGAATTGAGCATGAGGAGGGACGTTCGTTCATCTAGCACAAAGGGAACTGGTTGCAGGAGAAACTTTTACTCTGATTTCTCAGTCCGTTTCCTAGTGCCAGTTTGAAGTTCCTCCAGTTTTCACTGTAAAAAGGTGTTGGAGCTAGTACCTCCCCGTAATTATGTATGGAGTGGATTTTGCAACTGAAAAGAAACTTTGTGTTCCCAACAAGCTAGGTGAAGGGATGCTTTCACACACAATTATTTCTCAGAACTGACCATGAGGAGAGACGATCGTTCATCTAGCACAACGGGAACGGTTTGCAGGAGAAACTTTTACTCTTGGTTCTCAGTCTGTTTCCTAGTGCCGGTTTGAAGTACCTGCAGTTTTCACTGTAAAACCGATTTGGGGCTAGAACATCCCCATATATATTTATGGAGTGGAGTTTGCAACTGAAAAAAAACTTTCTGTTCCCAACAAGCTAGATTAAGGAAGGCTTTCACACACAAATATTTCCCAGAACTGAGCATGTGAAGGGACTTTCGTTCATCTAGCACAAAAGGAACGGGTTTCAGGAGAAACTTTTACTCTGGATTCTCAGGCTTTTTCCTAGTGCCGGTTTGAAGTTCCTGCAGTTTTCACTATAAAATAGAGTTGGAGCTATAACCTCCCCATATAAATGTATGGAGTGGAGTTTGCAACTGAAAATAAACTTTGTGTTCCCAACAAGCTAAGTGAAGTACGGCTTTCACACACAGTTACTTCTAAGAACTGAGCATGAGGAGAGACGTTCGTTCATCTAGCACAAAGGGAACGGGTTGCAGGAGAAACTTTTACTCTGGTATCTCAGTCTGTTTCCTAGTGCCGGTTTGAAGTTCCTCCAGTTTTCAATGTAAAACGGTGTTTGAGCTAGTACCTCCCCGTATATATGTATGGAGTGGACTTTGCAACTGAAAATAAACTTTGTGTTCCAACAAGCAAGGTGAAGAACGGCTTTCACACACACTTATTTCTCAGAACAGACCATGAGGAGAGACGTTCGTTCATCTAGCACAAAGTGAACTTGTTGCAGGAGAAACTTTTTCTCTGGTTTCTCAGTCTGTTTCCTATTTCCGGTTTTAAGTTCCTGCAGTTTTCACTGTAAAACAGATTTGGAGCTAGTACTTCCCCATATAAATGTATGGAGTGGAGTTTACAACTGAAAAGAAACTTTGTGTTCCCAACAAGCTAGGTGAAGGACGGCTTTCACACACACTTATCTCTCAGAACTGAGCATGTGGAGAGACGTTCGTTCATCTAGCACAAAGTGAACGGGTTGCAGGACAAACTTTTACTCTGTTTCCTCAGCCTGTTTCCTAGTTCCGGTTTGAAGTTCCTCCAGTTTTCATTGTAAAAACGAGTTGGAGCTAGTACATCCCCATATATATGTATGGACTGGGGTTTGCAACTGAAAGGAAACTTTGTGTTCCCAAAAAGCTAGGTGAAGGACGGCTTTCACACACACTTATCTCTCAGAACTGAGCATGTGGAGAGACGTTCGTTCATCTAGCACAAAGGGAACGGGTTGCAGGGGAAAATTTTACAGTGGTTCCTCAGTCTGTTTTCTAGTGCCGGTTTGAAATTCATGCAGTTTTCACTGTAAAACCGAGTTGGAGCTACTACATCCACATATATATGTATGCAGTGGATTTTGCACCTGAAAAGATACTTTCTGTTTCCTACAAGCTAGTTGAAGGACGGTTTCACACACACTTATCTCTCAGAATTGAGCATGTGGACAGACTTTTGTTCATCTAGCACAAAGGGAACGGGTTGCAGGAGAAACTTTTACTCTGATTTCTCAGTCTGTTTCCTAGTGCCGGTTTGAATTTCCTCCAGTTTTCACTGTAAAACGGTGTTGGAGCTAGTACCACCCCGTATACATGTATGGAGTGGAGTTTGCAACTGAAAAGAAACTTTGTGTTCCCATCAAGCTAGGTGAAGGGATGCTTTCACACACAATTATTTCTCAGGACTGACCATGAGGAGAGACGTTCGTTCATCTAGCACAAAGGGACCGGGTTGCAGGAGAAAATTTTACTCTTGGTTCTCAGTGTGTTTCCTAGTGCCGGTTTGAAGTTCCTGCAGTTTTCACTGTAAAACCGATTTGGAGCTAGAACCTCCCAATATATATGTATGGAGTGGAGTTTGCAACTGAAAAGAAACTTTGTGTTCCCAACAAGCTAGCTGAAGGAAGGCTTTCACACACACATATTTCTCAGAACTGAGCATGTGAAGGGACATTCGTTCATCTAGCAAAAAGGAAAAAGGTTGCAGGAGAAACTTTTACTCTGGAATCTCAATCTTTTTCCTAGTGCCGGTTTGAAGTTCCTGCAGTTTTCACTATAAAATAGAGTTGGAGTTATAACCTCCCCATATAAATGTATGGAGTGTATTTTGCAACTGAAAATAATCTTTGTGTTCCCAACAAGCAAGGTTAAGGACGGCTTTCACACACACTTATTTCTCAGAACAGACCATGAGGAGAGACGTTCGTTCATCTAGCACAAAGGGAACGGGTACCAGGAGAAACTTTTACTGTGGTTCCTCACTCTGTTTTCTAGTGCCGGTTTGAAGTTCATGCAGTTTTCACTGTAAAACCGATTTGGAACTGGTACTTCCCCATATATATGAATGGAGTGGAATTTGCAACTGAAAAGAAACTATGTGTTCCCTACAAGCAAGGTGAAGGAAGGCTTTCACACACATTTATCACTCAGAATTGAGCATATGGAGAGACGTTCTTTCATCTACCACAAATGGAACTGGTTGCAGGAGAAACTTTTTCTCTGGGTTCTCAGTCTGTTTCCTAGTGCCGGTTTGAAGATCCTGCAGTTTTCACTGTAAAACCGAGTTGGAGCTAGTACCTCCCCATATATATGTATGGAGTGGGGTTTGAAACTGAAAAGAATCTTTGTGTTCCCATCAAGCTAGATGAAGGAAGGCTTTCACACACACTTATCTCTCAGAACTGAGCATGTGGAGAGACGTTCGTTCATCTAGCACAAAAGGAACGTGTTGCAGCACAAAAAGTTACTGTGGTTTCTCAGTCTGTTTCCTAGGGCCGGTTTGAAGTTCCTGCAATTTTCACTGTAAAACCGAGTTGGAGCTAGTACCTCCCCGTATATTTCTATGGATTGGCGTTTGCAACTGAAAAGAAACTTTGTGTTCCCAAATAGCTAGTTGCAGTACGGCTTTCACACACACTTATCTATCAGAACTGAGCATGTGGAGAGACGTTCGTTCTTCTAGCACAAAGGGAACGGGTTGCAGGAGAAACTTTTATTCTGGTTCCACAGTCGGTTTCCTAGTGCCGGTTTGATGATCCTGCAGGTTTCACTCTTAAACACATTTGGAGCTACTACCTCCCAATATATATGTATGGATTGGAGTTTGCAACTGAAAAGAAACTTTGTTTTCCCAACAATCTAGATGAAGGGCGTCTTTCACACACATTTATATATCAGAACTGAGCATGTGGAGAGACGTTCGTTCATCTAGCACAAAGGGAACGGGTTGCAGGAGAAACTTTTACTGTGGTTCCTTAGTCTGTTTCCTAGTGCCGGTTAGAAGTTCCTGCAATTTTCACTGTAAAACCGAGTTGGAACTAGTACCTCCCCGTATATATATATGGAGTGGAGTTTGCAAATGAAAAGAATCTTGTGTTTCTAACAAGCTAGTTGAAGGACGGCTTTCACACACACTTATCTGTCAGAACTTAGCATATGGAGAGACATTCTTTCATCTAGCACAAAGGGAATAGGTTGCAGGAGAAACTTATCTCTGGGTTCTCAGTCTGTTTCCTAGTGCCGGTTTGAAGTTCCTGCAGTTTGCACTGTAAAATCGAGTTGGAGCATTTACCTCCCCATATAAATGTATGCAGTGGAGTTTACAACTGAAAAGAAAATTTGTGTTCCCAACAAGCTAGGTGAAGTACGGCTTTCACACTCACTTACCTCTCAGAACTGAGCATGTGGAGAGACTTTCATTCATCTAGCACAAAGGGAACGGGTTGCAGGAGGAACTTTTACTCTGGTTTCTCAGTCTGTTTCCTAGTGCCGGTTTGAAGTTCCTGCAGTTTTCACTGTAAAACCGAGTTGGAGCGAGTACCCCCCCATGTATTTTAATGGATTGGGGTTTGTAACTGAAAAGAAATTTTGTATTCCCAACAAGCTAATTGAAGGAAGGCTTCCACACACACTTATTTCTCAGAACTGAGCATGAGGAGAGACGTTCGTTCATCTAGCAAAAAGGGAATAGGTTGCAGGAGAAACTTTTACTCTGGTTTCTCAGTTTTTTCCTAGTGCCGGTTTGAAGTTCCTGCAGTTTTCACTGTAAAATCGAGTTGGAGCTATTACCTTCCCATATAAATGTATGGAGTGGAGTTTACAACTGAAAAGAAACTTTGTGTTCCCAACAAGCAAGGTGAAGGACGGTTTTTACACACAAATATCTCTCAGAACTGAGCATGAGGAGAGACGTTCGTTCATCTAGCACAAAGGGAACGGGTTGCAGGGGAAACTTTTACTCTGGTTTCTCAATTTGTTTCCTAGTGCCTGTTTGAAGTTCCTGCAGTTTTCACTGTAAAACCGAGTTGGAACTATTACCTCCCCATATATTTTAATGGATTGGAGTTTCTAACTGAAAAGAAATTTTGTATTCCCAACAAGCTAGGTGAAGGAAGGCTTACACACACTTATTTCTCAGAACTGACCATGAGGAGAGACGTTCGTTCATCTAGCACAAAGTGAACTTGTTGCAGGAGAAACTTTTTCTCTGGTTTCTCAGTCTGTTTCCTACTTCCGGTTTTAAGTTCCTGCAGTTTTCACTGTAAAACAGTGTTGGAGCTAGTACCTCCCCGTATATATGTATGGAGTGGAGTTTGCAAATGAAAAGAATCTTTGTGTTTCTAACAAGCTAGGTGAAGGACGGCTTTCACACACACTTATCTGTCAGAACTTAGCATATGGAGAGACATTCGTTCATCTAGCACAAAGGGAATAGGTTGCAGGAGAAACTTATCTCAGGGTTCTCAGTCTGTTTCCTAGTGCCGGTTTGAAGTTCTTGCAGTTTTCACCGTAAAACCGAGTTGGAGCTAGTACCTAACCATATATATGTATGGAGTGGAGTTTGCAACAGAAAAGAAACTTTGTGTTCCCAACAAGCTAGGTGAAGGACAGCTTTCACACACACTTATCTCTCAGAACTGAGCATGTGGAGAGACGTTCGTTCATCTAGCACAAACGAACGGGTTGCAGGACAAACTTTTACTCTGTTTCCTAAGTCTGTTTCCTAGTGCCGGTTTGATGTTCCTGCATTTTTCACTGTAAAACCGAGTTGGAGCTAGTACCTCCCCATATATATGTATGGAGTGGAGTTTGCAACTGAAAAGAAACTTTCTGTTCCCAACAAGCTAGTTGAATTACGGCTTTCACACACAATTATCTCTCAGAAATGAGCATGTGGAGAGACGTTCGTTCATCTAGCTCAAAGTGAACGGGCTGCAGGAGAAATTTTATTCTGGATTCTCAGTCTGTTTCCTAGAGCCTGTTTGAAGTTCCTGCGGTTTTCACTGTAAAACCGAGTTGGAGCTATTACCTCCACATATATATGTATGGAGTGGAGTTTGCAACCTAAAAGAAACATTGTGTTCCCAACAAGGTAGGTGAATGACAGCTTTCACACACACTTATCTCTCAGAACTGAGTTTGTGGAGAGACGTTCGTTCATCTAGCACAAACTTAACGGGTTGCAGGAGGAACTTTTTCTCTGGTTCCTCAGTCTCTTTCCTAGTGTCAGTTTAAATGTCCTGCAGTTATCACTGTTAAACCGAGTTGGAGCTAGAACCTACCCATATATATGTATGGAGTTGAGTTTGCAACTGAAAAGAAAATTTCTCTTCCGTACAAGCTATGTGAAGTACGGCTTTCACACACAATAATCTCTCAGAAATGAGCAATGAAGAGACGTTCGTTCATCTAGCACAAAAGGAACGGCTTGAAGGAGAAAGTTTTACTCTGGTTTCTCAGTCTGTTTCCTAGTGCCGGTTTGAATTTCCTCCAGTTTTCACTGTAAAACGGTGTTGGAGCTAGTACCACCCCGTATACATGTATGGAGTGGAGTTTGCAACTGAAAAGAAACTTTGTGTTCCCATCAAGCTAGGTGAAGGGATGCTTTCACACACAATTATTTCTCAGGACTGACCATGAGGAGAGACGTTCGTTCATCTAGCAAAAAGGGACCGGGTTGCAGGAGAAACTTTTACTCTTGGTTCTCAGTGTGTTTCCTAGTGCCGGTTTGAAGTTCCTGCAGTTTTCACTGTAAAACCGATTTGGAGCTAGAACCTCCCCATATATATGTATGGAGTGGAGTTTGCAACTGAAAAGAAACTTTGTGTTCCCAACAAGCTAGCTGAAGGAAGGCTTTCACACACACATATTTCTCAGAACTGAGCATGAGGAGGGACGTTCGTTCATCTAGCACAAAGTGAACGGGTTGCAGGAGAAACATTTACTCTGGTTTCTCAGTCTGCTTCCGAGTGCCGGTTTGAATTTCCTGCAGTTTTCACTGTAAAACCGAGTTGGAGCTAGTATCTCACCATATATTTTAATGGATTGGTGTTTGTAACTGAAAAGAAATTTTGTATTCCCAACAAGCTAGTGAAGGAAGGGTTTCACACACACTTATTTCTCAGAATTGAGCATGAGGAGGGACGTTCGTTCATCTAGCACAAAGGGAACTGGTTGCAGGAGAAACTTTTACTCTGATTTCTCAGTCCGTTTCCTAGTGCCAGTTTGAAGTTCCTCCAGTTTTCACTGTAAAAAGGTGTTGGAGCTAGTACCTCCCCGTAATTATGTATGGAGTGGATTTTGCAACTGAAAAGAAACTTTGTGTTCCCAACAAGCTAGGTGAAGGGATGCGTTCACACACAATTATTTCTCAGAACTGACCATGAGGAGAGACGATCGTTCATCTAGCACAACGGGAACGGTTTGCAGGAGAAACTTTTACTCTTGGTTCTCAGTCTGTTTCCTAGTGCCGGTTTGAAGTACCTGCAGTTTTCACTGTAAAACCGATTTGGGGCTAGAACATCCCCATATATATTTATGGAGTGGAGTTTGCAACTGAAAAAAAACTTTCTGTTCCCAACAAGCTAGATTAAGGAAGGCTTTCACACACAAATATTTCCCAGAACTGAGCATGTGAAGGGACTTTCGTTCATCTAGCACAAAAGGAACGGGTTTCAGGAGAAACTTTTACTCTGGATTCTCAGTCTTTTTCCTAGTGCCGGTTTGAAGTTCCTGCAGTTTTCACTATAAAATAGAGTTGGAGCTATAACCTCCCCATATAAATGTATGGAGTGGAGTTTGCAACTGAAAATAAACTTTGTGTTCCCAACAAGCTAAGTGAAGTACGGCTTTCACACACAGTTACTTCTAAGAACTGAGCATGAGGAGAGACGTTCGTTCATCTAGCACAAAGGGAACGGGTTGCAGGAGAAACTTTTACTCTGGTATCTCAGTCTGTTTCCTAGTGCCGGTTTGAAGTTCCTCCAGTTTTCAATGTAAAACGGTGTTTGAGCTAGTACCTCCCCGTATATATGTATGGAGTGGACTTTGCAACTGAAAATAAACTTTGTGTTCCAACAAGCAAGGTGAAGAACGGCTTTCACACACACTTATTTCTCAGAACAGACCATGAGGAGAGACGTTCGTTCATCTAGCACAAAGTGAACTTGTTGCAGGAGAAACTTTTTCTCTGGTTTCTCAGTCTGTTTCCTATTTCCGGTTTTAAGTTCCTGCAGTTTTCACTGTAAAACAGATTTGGAGCTAGTACTTCCCCATATAAATGTATGGAGTGGAGTTTACAACTGAAAAGAAACTTTGTGTTCCCAACAAGCTAGGTGAAGGACGGCTTTCACACACACTTATCTCTCAGAACTGAGCATGTGGAGAGACGTTCGTTCATCTAGCACAAAGTGAACGGGTTGCAGGACAAACTTTTACTCTGTTTCCTCAGCCTGTTTCCTAGTTCCGGTTTGAAGTTCCTCCAGTTTTCATTGTAAAAACGAGTTGGAGCTAGTACATCCCCATATATATGTATGGACTGGGGTTTGCAACTGAAAGGAAACTTTGTGTTCCCAAAAAGCTAGGTGAAGGACGGCTTTCACACACACTTATCTCTCAGAACTGAGCATGTGGAGAGACGTTCGTTCATCTAGCACAAAGGGAACGGGTTGCAGGGGAAAATTTTACAGTGGTTCCTCAGTCTGTTTTCTAGTGCCGGTTTGAAATTCATGCAGTTTTCACTGTAAAACCGAGTTGGAGCTACTACATCCACATATATATGTATGCAGTGGATTTTGCACCTGAAAAGATACTTTCTGTTTCCTACAAGCTAGTTGAAGGACGGTTTCACACACACTTATCTCTCAGAATTGAGCATGTGGACAGACTTTTGTTCATCTAGCACAAAGGGAACGGGTTGCAGGAGAAACTTTTACTCTGATTTCTCAGTCTGTTTCCTAGTGCCGGTTTGAATTTCCTCCAGTTTTCACTGTAAAACGGTGTTGGAGCTAGTACCACCCCGTATACATGTATGGAGTGGAGTTTGCAACTGAAAAGAAACTTTGTGTTCCCATCAAGCTAGGTGAAGGGATGCTTTCACACACAATTATTTCTCAGGACTGACCATGAGGAGAGACGTTCGTTCATCTAGCACAAAGGGACCGGGTTGCAGGAGAAACTTTTACTCTTGGTTCTCAGTGTGTTTCCTAGTGCCGGTTTGAAGTTCCTGCAGTTTTCACTGTAAAACCGATTTGGAGCTAGAACCTCCCAATATATATGTATGGAGTGGAGTTTGCAACTGAAAAGAAACTTTGTGTTCCCAACAAGCTAGCTGAAGGAAGGCTTTCACACACACATATTTCTCAGAACTGAGCATGTGAAGGGACATTCGTTCATCTAGCAAAAAGGAAAAAGGTTGCAGGAGAAACTTTTACTCTGGAATCTCAATCTTTTTCCTAGTGCCGGTTTGAAGTTCCTGCAGTTTTCACTATAAAATAGAGTTGGAGTTATAACCTCCCCATATAAATGTATGGAGTGTATTTTGCAACTGAAAATAATCTTTGTGTTCCCAACAAGCAAGGTTAAGGACGGCTTTCACACACACTTATTTCTCAGAACAGACCATGAGGAGAGACGTTCGTTCATCTAGCACAAAGGGAACGGGTACCAGGAGAAACTTTTACTGTGGTTCCTCACTCTGTTTTCTAGTGCCGGTTTGAAGTTCATGCAGTTTTCACTGTAAAACCGATTTGGAACTGGTACTTCCCCATATATATGAATGGAGTGGAATTTGCAACTGAAAAGAAACTATGTGTTCCCTACAAGCAAGGTGAAGGAAGGCTTTCACACACATTTATCACTCAGAATTTAGCATATGGAGAGACGTTCTTTCATCTACCACAAATGGAACTGGTTGCAGGAGAAACTTTTTCTCTGGGTTCTCAGTCTGTTTCCTAGTGCCGGTTTGAAGATCCTGCAGTTTTCACTGTAAAACCGAGTTGGAGCTAGTACCTCCCCATATATATGTATGGAGTGGGGTTTGAAACTGAAAAGAATCTTTGTGTTCCCATCAAGCTAGATGAAGGAAGGCTTTCACACACACTTATCTCTCAGAACTGAGCATGTGGAGAGACGTTCGTTCATCTAGCACAAAAGGAACGTGTTGCAGCACAAAAAGTTACTGTGGTTTCTCAGTCTGTTTCCTAGGGCCGGTTTGAAGTTCCTGCAATTTTCACTGTAAAACCGAGTTGGAGCTAGTACCTCCCCGTATATTTCTATGGATTGGCGTTTGCAACTGAAAAGAAACTTTGTGTTCCCAAATAGCTAGTTGCAGTACGGCTTTCACACACACTTATCTATCAGAACTGAGCATGTGGAGAGACGTTCGTTCTTCTAGCACAAAGGGAACGGGTTGCAGGAGAAACTTTTATTCTGGTTCCACAGTCGGTTTCCTAGTGCCGGTTTGATGATCCTGCAGGTTTCACTCTTAAACACATTTGGAGCTACTACCTCCCAATATATATGTATGGATTGGAGTTTGCAACTGAAAAGAAACTTTGTTTTCCCAACAATCTAGATGAAGGGCGTCTTTCACACACATTTATATATCAGAACTGAGCATGTGGAGAGACGTTCGTTCATCTAGCACAAAGGGAACGGGTTGCAGGAGAAACTTTTACTGTGGTTCCTTAGTCTGTTTCCTAGTGCCGGTTAGAAGTTCCTGCAATTTTCACTGTAAAACCGAGTTGGAACTAGTACCTCCCCGTATATATATATGGAGTGGAGTTTGCAAATGAAAAGAATCTTGTGTTTCTAACAAGCTAGTTGAAGGACGGCTTTCACACACACTTATCTGTCAGAACTTAGCATATGGAGAGACATTCTTTCATCTAGCACAAAGGGAATAGGTTGCAGGAGAAACTTATCTCTGGGTTCTCAGTCTGTTTCCTAGTGCCGGTTTGAAGTTCCTGCAGTTTGCACTGTAAAATCGAGTTGGAGCATTTACCTCCCCATATAAATGTATGCAGTGGAGTTTACAACTGAAAAGAAAATTTGTGTTCCCAACAAGCTAGGTGAAGTACGGCTTTCACACTCACTTACCTCTCAGAACTGAGCATGTGGAGAGACTTTCATTCATCTAGCACAAAGGGAACGGGTTGCAGGAGGAACTTTTACTCTGGTTTCTCAGTCTGTTTCCTAGTGCCGGTTTGAAGTTCCTGCAGTTTTCACTGTAAAACCGAGTTGGAGCGAGTACCCCCCCATGTATTTTAATGGATTGGGGTTTGTAACTGAAAAGAAATTTTGTATTCCCAACAAGCTAATTGAAGGAAGGCTTCCACACACACTTATTTCTCAGAACTGAGCATGAGGAGAGACGTTCGTTCATCTAGCAAAAAGGGAATAGGTTGCAGGAGAAACTTTTACTCTGGTTTCTCAGTTTTTTCCTAGTGCCGGTTTGAAGTTCCTGCAGTTTTCACTGTAAAATCGAGTTGGAGCTATTACCTTCCCATATAAATGTATGGAGTGGAGTTTACAACTGAAAAGAAACTTTGTGTTCCCAACAAGCAAGGTGAAGGACGGTTTTTACACACAAATATCTCTCAGAACTGAGCATGAGGAGAGACGTTCGTTCATCTAGCACAAAGGGAACGGGTTGCAGGGGAAACTTTTACTCTGGTTTCTCAATTTGTTTCCTAGTGCCTGTTTGAAGTTCCTGCAGTTTTCACTGTAAAACCGAGTTGGAACTATTACCTCCCCATATATTTTAATGGATTGGAGTTTCTAACTGAAAAGAAATTTTGTATTCCCAACAAGCTAGGTGAAGGAAGGCTTACACACACTTATTTCTCAGAACTGACCATGAGGAGAGACGTTCGTTCATCTAGCACAAAGTGAACTTGTTGCAGGAGAAACTTTTTCTCTGGTTTCTCAGTCTGTTTCCTACTTCCGGTTTTAAGTTCCTGCAGTTTTCACTGTAAAACAGTGTTGGAGCTAGTACCTCCCCGTATATATGTATGGAGTGGAGTTTGCAAATGAAAAGAATCTTTGTGTTTCTAACAAGCTAGGTGAAGGACGGCTTTCACACACACTTATCTGTCAGAACTTAGCATATGGAGAGACATTCGTTCATCTAGCACAAAGGGAATAGGTTGCAGGAGAAACTTATCTCAGGGTTCTCAGTCTGTTTCCTAGTGCCGGTTTGAAGTTCTTGCAGTTTTCACCGTAAAACCGAGTTGGAGCTAGTACCTAACCATATATATGTATGGAGTGGAGTTTGCAACAGAAAAGAAACTTTGTGTTCCCAACAAGCTAGGTGAAGGACAGCTTTCACACACACTTATCTCTCAGAACTGAGCATGTGGAGAGACGTTCGTTCATCTAGCACAAACGAACGGGTTGCAGGACAAACTTTTACTCTGTTTCCTAAGTCTGTTTCCTAGTGCCGGTTTGATGTTCCTCCAGTTTTCACTGTAAAAACGAGTTGGAGCTAGTACATCCCCATATATATGTATGGAGTGAGGTTTGCAACTGAAAAGAAACTTTGTATTCCCAACAAGCTAGGTGAAGAACGGCTTTCACACACACTTATCTCTCAGAACTGAGCATGTGGAGAGAAGTTCGTTCATCTAGCACAAATGGAACGGGATGCAGGAGAAACTTTAACTGTGGTTTCTCAGTCTGTTACCTAGTGCCGGTTTGAAGTTCCTGCATTTTTCACTGTAAAACCGAGTTGGAGCTAGTACCTCCCCATATATATGTATGGAGTGGAGTTTGCAACTGAAAAGAAACTTTCTGTTCCCAACAAGCTAGTTGAATTACGGCTTTCACACACAATAATCTCTCAGAAATGAGCATGTGGAGAGACGTTCGTTCATCTAGCTCAAAGTGAACGGGCTGCAGGAGAAATTTTATTCTGGATTCTCAGTCTGTTTCCTAGAGCCTGTTTGAAGTTCCTGCGGTTTTCACTGTAAAACCGAGTTGGAGCTATTACCTCCACATATATATGTATGGAGTGGAGTTTGCAACCTAAAAGAAACATTGTGTTCCCAACAAGGTAGGTGAATGACAGCTTTCACACACACTAATCTCTCAGAACTGAGTTTGTGGAGAGACGTTCGTTCATCTAGCACAAACTTAACGTGTTGCAGGAGGAACTTTTTCTCTGGTTCCTCAGTCTCTTTCCTAGTGTCAGTTTAAATGTCCTGCAGTTATCACTGTTAAACCGAGTTGGAGCTAGAACCTCCCCATATATATGTATGGAGTGGAGTTTGCAACTGAAAAGAAACTTTGTGTTCCCAATAAGCTAGCTGAAGGAAGGCTTTCACACACACTTATCTCTCAGAACTGAGCATGAGGAGGGACGTTCGTTCATCTAGCACAAAGTGAACGGGTTGCAGGAGAAACATTTACTCTGGTTTCTCAGTCTGTTTCCGAGTGCCGGTTTGAATTTCCTGCAGTTTTCACTGTAAAACCGAGTTGGAGCTAGTACCTCACCATATATTTTAATGGATTGGTGTTTGTAACTGAAAAGAAATTTTGTATTCCCAACAAGCTAGTGAAGGAAGGGTTTCACACACACTTATTTCTCAGAACTGAGCATGAGGAGGGACGTTCGTTCATCTAGCACAAAGGGAACTGGTTGCAGGAGAAACTTTTACTCTGATTTCTCAGTCCGTTTCCTAGTGCCAGTTTGAAGTTCCTCCAGTTTTCACTGTAAAACGGTGTTGGAGCTAGTACATCCCCGTAATTATGTATGGAGTGGAGTTTGCAACTGAAAAGAAACTTTGTGTTCCCAACAAGCTAGGTGAAGGGATGCTTTCACACACAATTATTTCTCAGAACTGACCATGAGGAGAGACGATCGTTCATCTAGCACAACGGGAACGGTTTGCAGGAGAAACTTTTACTCTTGGTTCTCAGTCTGTTTCCTAGTGCCGGTTTGAAGTTCCTGCAGTTTTCACTGTAAAACCGATTTGGGGCTAGAACATCCCCATATATATTTATGGAGTGGAGTTTGCAACTGAAAAAAAACTTTCTGTTCCCAACAAGCTAGATTAAGGAAGGCTTTCACACACAAATATTTCCCAGAACTGAGCATGTGAAGGGACTTTCGTTCATCTAGCACAAAAGGAACGGGTTTCAGGAGAAATTTTACTCTGGATTCTCAGTCTTTTTCCTAGTGCCGGTTTGAAGTTCCTGCAGTTTTCACTATAAAATAGAGTTGGAGCTATAAACTCCCCATATAAATGTATGGAGTGGAGTTTGCAACTGAAAATAAACTTTGTGTTCCCAACAAGCTAAGTGAAGTACGGCTTTCACACACAGTTACTTCTAAGAACTGAGCATGAGGAGAGACGTTCGTTCATCTAGCACAAAGGGAACGGGTTGCAGGAGAAACTTTTACTCTGGTTTCTCAGTCTGTTTCCTAGTGCCGGTTTGAAGTTCCTGCAGTTTTCACTGTAAAACCGTGTTGGAGCTAGAACCTCCCCGTATATATGTATGGAGTGGAGTTTACAACTGAAAAGAAACTTTGTGTTCCCAACAAGCTAGGTGAAGGACAGCTTTCACACAAAATTATCTCTCAAAACTGAGCATGTGGAGAGACGTTCGTTCATCTAGCACAAACGAACGGGTTGCAGGACAAACTTTTACTCTGTTTCCTAAGTCTGTTTCCTAGTGACGGTTTGATGTTCCTCCAGTTTTCACTGTAAAAACGAGTTGGAGCTAGTACATCCCCATATATATGTATGGAGTGGGGTTGGCAACTGAAAAGAAACTTTGTATTCCCAACAAGCTAGGTGAAGAACGGCTTTCACACACACTTATCTCTCAGAATTGAGCATATGGAGATAAGTTCTTTCATCTAGCACAAAGGGAACGGGATGCAGGAGAAACTTTAACTGTGGTTTCTCAGTCTGTTACCTAGTGCCGGTTTGAAGTTCCTGCATTTTTCACTGTAAAACCGAGTTGGAGCTAGTACCTCCCCATATATATGTATGGAGTGGAGTTTGCAACTGAAAAGAAACTTTCTGTTCCCAACAAGCTAGTTGAATTACGGCTTTCACACACAATTATCTCTCAGAAATGAGCATGTGGAGAGACGTTCGTTCATCTAGCTCAAAGGGAACGGGCTGCAGGAGAAATTTTATTCTGGATTCTCAGTCTGTTTCCTAGTGCCTGTTTGAAGTTCCTGCGGTTTACACTGTAAAACCGAGTTGGAGCTACTACCTCCACATATATATGTATGGAGTGGAGCTTGAAACCTAAAAGAAACATTGTGTTCCCGACAAGGTAGGTGAATGACGGCTTTCACACACACTTATCTCTCAGAACTGAGTTTGTGGAGAGACGTTCGTTCATCTAGCACAAACTGAACGGGTTGCAGGAGGAACTTTTTCTCTGGTTCCTCAGTCTCTTTCCTAGTGCCAGTTTAAATGTCCTGCAGTTATCACTGTTAAACCGATTTGGAGCTAGAACCTACCCATATATATGTATGGAGTTGAGTTTGCACTGAAAAGAAAATTCCTCTTCTGTACAAGCTATGTGAAGTACGGCTTTCACACACAATTATCTCTCAGAAATGAGCAATGGAGAGACGTTCGTTCATCAAGCACAAAAGGAACGGCTTGAAGGAGAAAGTTTTACTCTGGTTTCTCAGTCTGTTTCCGAGTGTCGGTTTGAATTTCCTGCAGTTTTCACTGTAAAACCGTGTTGGAGCTAGTACCTCACCATATATTTTAATGGATAGGTGTTTGTAACTGAAAAGAAATTTTGTATTCCCAACAAGCTAGTGAAGGAAGGGATTCACACACAAATTTCTCAGAACTGAGCATGAGGAGCGACGTTCGTTCATCTAGCACAAAGGGAATTGTTTGCAGGAGAAACTTTTACTCTGATTTCTCAGGCTGTTTCCTAGTGCCGGTTTGAAGTTCCTCCAGTTTTCACTGTAAAACGGTGTTGGAGCTAGTACCACCCCGTATACATGTATGGAGTGGAGTTTGCAACTGAAAAGAAACTTTGTGTTCCCAACAAGCTAGGTGAAGGGATGCTTTCACACACAATTATTTCTCAGAACTGACCATGAGGAGAGACGATCGTTCATCTAGCACAATGGGAACGGTTTGCAGGAGAAACTTTTACTCTTGGTTCTCAGTTTGTTTCCTAGTGCCGGTTTGAAGTACCTGCAGTTTTCACTGTAAAACCGATTTGGGGCTAGAACATCCCCATATATATTTATGGAGTGGAGTTTGCAACTGTAAAGAAACTTTGTGTTCCCAACAAGCTAGATTATGGAAGGCTTTCACACACACATATTTCCCAGAACTGAGCATGTGAAGGGACTTTCGTTCATCTAGCACAAAAGGAACGGGTTTCAGGAGAAACTTTTACTCTGGATTCTCAGTCTTTTTCCTAGTGCCGGTTTGAAATTCCTGCAGTTTTCACTATAAAATAGAGTTGGAACTATAACCTACCCATATAAATGTATGGAGTGGAGTTTGCAACTGAAAATAAACTTTGTGTTCCCAACAAGCTAAGTGAAGTACGGCTTTCACACACACTTACTTCTAAGAACTGAGCATGAGGAGAGACGTTCGTTCATCTAGCACAACGGGGACGGGATGCAGGAGAAACTTTTACTCTGGTTTCTCAGTCTGTTTCCTAGTGCAGGTGTGAAGTTCCTCCAGTTTTCAATGTAAAACGGAGTTTGAGCTAGTACCTCCCCGTATATATGTATGGAGTGGACTTTGCAACTGAAAATAAACTTTGTGTTCCAACAAGCAAGGTGAAGAACGGCTTTCACACACACTTATTTCTCAGAACAGACCATGAGGAGAGACGTTCGTTCATATAGCACAAAGTGAACTTGTTGCAGGAGAAACTTTTTCTCTGATTTCTCAGTCTGTTTCCTAGTTCCGGTTTTAAGTTCCTGCAGTTTTCACTGTAAAACCGTGTTGGAGCTAGAACCTCCCGGTATATATGTATGGAGTGGAGTTTGCAACTGAAAAGAAACTTTGTGTTCCTAACAAGCTAGGTGAAGGACGGCTTTCACACACACTTATCTCTCAGAACTGACCATGTGGAGAGACGTTCGTTCATCTAGCACAAAGGGAACGGGTTCCAGGAGAAACTTTTACTGTGGTTCCTCAGTCTGTTTTCTTGTGCCGGTTTGAATTTCATGCAGTTTTCACTGTAAAACCGATTTGGAGCTAGTACTTCCCCATATATATGAATGGAGTGGAGTTTGCAACTGAAAAGAAACTATGTGTTCCCTACAAGCAAGGTGAAGAAAGGCTTTCACACACATTTATCAATCAGAATTCAGCACATGGAGGGACGTTCTGTCATCTACCCAAAGGGAACTGGTTGCAGGAGAAACTTTTTCTCTGGGTTCTCAGTCTGATTCCTAGTGCCGGTTTGAAGATCCTGCATTTTTCACTGTAAAACCGAGTTGGAGCTAGTACCACCCCATATTTATGTATGGAGTGGAGATTACAACTTAAAAGAAACTTTGTGTTCCCAACAAGCTAGATGAAGGAAGGCTTACACACACACATATTTCTCAGAACTGAGCATGTGAAGTGACTTTCGTTCATCTAGCACAAAGGGAACGGGTTGCAGGAGAAACATTTACTCTGGATTCTCAGTCTCTTTCCTAGTGCCGGTTTGAAGTTCCTCCAGTTTTCAATTTAAAACGGTGTTTGAGCTAGTACCTCCCCGTATATATGTATGGAGTGGACTTTACAACTGAAAATAAACTTTGTGTTCCCAACAAGCAAGGTGAAGGACGGCTTTCACACACACTTATTTCTCAGAACAGACCATGAGGAGAGACGTTCGTTCATCTAGCACAAAGTGAACTTGTTGCAGGAGAAACATTTTCTCTGGTTTCTCAGTCTGTTTCCTAGTTACGGTTTTAAGTTCCTGCAGTTTTCACTGTTAAACCGAGTTGGAGCTAGTACTTCCCCATATATATGTATGGATGGAGTTTGCAACTGAAAAGAAACTTTGTTTTCCCAACAATCTAGATGAAGGGCGTCTTTCACACACATTTATATCTCAGAACTGAGCATGTGGAGAGACGTTCTTTCATCTAGCACAAAGGGAACGGGTTGCAGTAGAAACTTTTACTGTGGTTCCTCAGTCTGTTTTCTAGTGCCGGTTTGAAGTTCATGCAGTTTTCACTGTAAAACCGAGTTGGAGCTAGTACCTCCACATACATATGTATGGAGTGGATTTTGCACCTGAAAAGATACTTTCTGTTTCCTACAAGCTAGGTGAAGGACGGTTTCACACACACTTATCTCTCAGAACTGAGCATGTGGAGAGACTTTCGTTCATCTAGCACAAAGGGAACGGGTTGCAGGAGAAACTTTTACTCTGGATTCTCAGTCTTTTTCCTAGTGCCGGTTTGAAGTTCCTGCAGTTTTCACTGTAAAATCGAGTTGGAGCTATTACCTCCCCATATAAATGTATGGAGTGGAGTTTACAACTGAAAAGAAACTTTGTGTTCCCAACAAGCTAGCTGAAGGACGGCTTTCACACACACTTATCCCTCAGAACTGAGCATGTGGAGAGACGTTCGTTCATCTAGCACAAAGGAAACGGGATACAGGAGAAACTTATCTGTGGTTTCTCAGTCTGTTACCTAGTGCCGTTTTGAAGTTCCTGCATTTTTCACTGTTAAACCGAGTTGGAGCTAGTACCTCCCCATATATATGTATGGAATAGAGTTTGCAACTGAAAAGAAACTTTCTGTTCCCAACAAGCTATGTGAAGGCGGCTTTCACACACCCTTATCTCTCAGAACTGAGCATGATGAGAGACGTTCGTTCATCTAGCACAAAGAGAACGGGTTGCAGGGGAAATTTTACCCTGGTTTCTCAGGCTGTTTCCTAGTTCCGGTTTGAAGTTCATGCAGTTTTCACTGTAAAACCGAGTTGGAGCTAGAACCTCCCCATATATATGTATGGAGTGGAGTTTGCAACTGAAAAGAAACTTTCTGTTCCCAACAAGCTAGTTGAATTACGGCTTTCACACACACTTATCTCTCAGAACTGAGTATGTGGAGAGACGTTCGTTCATCTACCACAAACGGAACGGGTTGCAGGAGGAACTTTTACTCTGGTTCCTTAGTCTCTTTCCTAGTGCCAGTATAAATGCCCTGAACTTTTCACTGTTAAACCGAGTTGGAGCTAGTATCTACCCATATATATGTATGGAGTGGAGTTTGCAACTGAAAAGAAACTTTCTGTTCCGTACAAGCTATGTGAAGTACGGCTTTCACACACAATTCTCTCTCTGCAATGAGCATGTGGAGAGACGTTCGTTCATCTAGCACAAAGCGAACGGCTTGAAGGAGAAAGTTTTACTCTGGTTTCTCAGTCTGTTTCCTAGTGCCGGTTTGAAGTTCCGGCAGTTTTCACTGAAAATACGAGTTGTAGCTAGTACCTCCCCATATATATGTATGTAGTAGGGTTTGCAACTGAAAAGAAACTTTATGTTCCCAACAAGCTAGGTGAAGGACGGCTTTCACACACAGTTATCTCTCAGAACTGAGCATGTGGAGAGACGTTCGTTCATCTAGCACAAAGGGAACGGGTTGCAGGGGAAACTTTTACTCTGGTTTCTCAGTCTGTTTCCTAGTGCCTGTTTGAAGTTCCTGCAGTTTTCAGTGTAAAACCGAGTTGGAGTTAGTACCTCCCCATATATATTTATGGAGTGTAGTTTGCAACTGAAATGAAACTTTCTGTTCCCAACAAGTTAGTTGAATTACGGCTTCACAAACAATTATCTCTCAGAACTGAGCATGTGGAGAAACGTTCGTTCATCTACCCCAAAGGAACGGGTTGCAGGAGAAACTTTTACTCTGGTTCCTCAGTCTCTTTCCTAGTGCCAGTTTAAATGTCGTGCAGTTTTCACTGTTAAACCGAGTTGGAGCTAGAACCTCCCCATATATATGTATGGATTGGAGTTTGCAACTGAAAAGAAACTTTCTCTTCCGTACAAGCTATGTGAAGTACGGCTTTCATACACACTTATCTCTCAGAAATGAGCAATGGAGAGACGTTCGTTCATCTAGCACAAAAGGAACGGCTTGAAGGAGAAAGTTTTACTCTGGTTTCTCAGTCTGTTTCCTAGTGCCGGTTTGAAGTTCCTGCAGTTTTCACTGTAAAACAGAGTTGGAGCTAGTACCTACCCATATACATGTATGGAGTGGAGTTTGCAACTGAAAAGAATCTTTGTGTTCCCAACAAGCTAGGTGAAGTAAGGCTTTCATACACAGTTATCTCTCAGTACTGAGCATGAGGAGAGACGTTCGTTCATCTAGCCCAAAGGGAACGGGATGCAGGAGAAACTTTTACTGTGGTTTCTCAGACTGTTTCCTAGTGCCGGTTTGAAGTTCCTGCAGTTTTCACTGTAAAACCGAGTTGGAGCTAGCACCTCCCCATATATATGTATGGAATGGATTTTGCAACTAAAAAGAAACTTTGTGTTCCCAACAAGCTAGGTGAAGGACGGCTTTCACACACACTTATCTCTCAGAACTGAGCATGTGGAGAGACGTTCGTTCATCTAGCACAAAGGGACCGGTTTGCAGGAGAAACTTTTACTCTGGTTCCTCAGACTCTTTCCTAGTGCCAGTTTAAAGGTCCTGCAGTTTTCACTGTTAACCCGAGTTGGAGCTAGTACCTCCCCATATATATGTATGGAGTGGAGTTTGCTACTGAAAAGAAACTTTGTGTTCCCAACAAGCTAGGTGAAGTACGGCTTTCACACACACTTATCTCTCAGAACTGAGCATGTGGAGAGACTTTAGTTCATCTAGCACAAAGGAACGGGTTACAGGAGAAACTTTTTCTCTAGATTCTCAGTCTGTTTCCAAGTGCCGGTATGAAGTTCCTGCAGTTTTCACTGTAAAATCGAGTTGGAGCTAGTACCTCCCCATATATATTTATGGAGTCTATTTTGCAACTGAAAAGAAACTTTGTGTTCCCAACAAGCTAGGTGCAGTACGGCTTTAACACACACTTACCTCTCAGAACTAAGCATGTGTAGAGACTTTCGTTCATCTAACATATAGGGAACTGTTTGCAGGAGATACTTTTATTCTGGTTTCTCATTCTGTTTCCTAGTGCCTGTTTGAAGATCCTGCAGTTTTCACTGTGAAAGTGAGTTGGTGCTAGAATCTCCCCATATGTATGTATGGAGGGTAGTTTGCTACTGAGAAGAAACTTGGTGTTCCCAACAGTCTAGTTGAATGACGGCATTCACACACACTTATCTCTGAGAACTGAGCATGTGGAGAGACGTTCGTTCATCTAGCACAAATGGATCGTGTTGCAGGAGAAACTTTTCTTGGTTTCTCAGTCTGTTTCCTAGTGCCGGTTTGAAGTTCCTGCAGTAATCACTGTAAAACCGATTTGGAGCTAGTTCCTCCCCATATATATGTATGGAGTGTAGTTTGCACCTTAAAGGAAACTTTGTGTTCCCAACAAGCTAGGTGAAGCACGGCTTTCACACACACTTATCTCTCAGAACTTAGCATGTGGAGAGACTTTCTTTCATATTTCATTATGTGGTGGGACGTTCTTTTATCCAGTTAATAAGTAGAGTGTATTTTAATAACACCTTCTCTCATTTCTCTGTAAGGATTCAACGGTCGGTTTTCATGTAAATCTTTTTTGCTCTTTGAAATGTTTTTGCAGTTGTGCTTGCCCTGGGATATGTAAGTAATGTGTTTTCTCTAGACCAGTAACTCTGGTTTTCCAAGAATTTATGTGAAGTACTTCTCCAACACACATACTGATTTGGGAATTCACCATGTGCTGAGCCGTTCTATCATCCAGTATTTAAGTTAAATAATACAGAAACACTTACTCTGTTTTCTCTGTTTCTCAAAGCCGGTTTCCAATAAAAGTTTTTTGCACTGGAAAACCGATTTCGTCCTAATACATAGCCATATATATGAAAGCAGTGTAGTTTCTCCTGCCCAAAACTCTGGTTTCCCAACAAGCCTGTGGAAACGTGGCTTCCATACGCATACAGATCTAAAAATTTAGCATGTATAGAGGCATTATGTCATCCAGCATAAAATACAAGTTGACTTCTAGAGACACATTCTCTGATTTCTCATAATGTTTCCTGATGCCGGTTTCAAAGTTAAAGCCGTTTCCTGTGGATAACCGTTTTGGAGATTGTGCCTCCCTTTACATATATAATTAGTGTAGATGCTCTAAGACAGAAGCTCTGTGTACCCAAAAATCTAGTTTTACAACAGCTTCCACACAGATTGAGATGTCAGAAGTGATCATGTGGAGAGGCTTTTTACATCCGTCATAAAAGGTAGAGTGACATGTAGAAACACTTACTCTCTTTTCTCAGCATGATTCTTAAAGCCGGTCTCTAGTAAAATCGGTTTGCAATGGAAAAGCGCGCTGGAGTTTTTGCCTCCCCTTTGATATGTAACTAGCCTATTTCCCCGTGGCCAGAAACTCTGGGTTTCCAAAAACCTAAGTGAAGGAGGCTGCAACACATATTCCGTTCCCAAAATGTTACATGTGGGGACGCATTCCTTTATGTAACGTAAACAGCAAGGCTACACCTCAAGCACTTATCATGATTTCTCAGCATGATTTCTAGAGTAGGTTTAAAGCTAAAAGCATTTTTCGCTCAAAAACCTTATTAGAGCTTGTTCCTTCTCTTATATTTATAGGTCGGGCAGTGCCCCTAACACCAAAATTCTGTGTTCCAACAGGGTTGGTGAATGATGATTTGCAAACACATTCGGTTTTCTCTCCTCCTCACTCTTCTGCTAAGGGAACCATGCAGGTTGTCTATTCTGCAAGCCAAGGAAAGTTTTTTCATTTAGGATCAGCCTCAGAGAAAACTGAGACCTGCTTCTGCTTCTGCTTCTTTTCCCTGCTAGATTTCCTCTTGATGCATTTCCAGATCCTCACGAGTGAGTTCCTGTAACCAAGAAATTATTTCAAAGAAAATGAGCAGGTTTCCGTAAGGCCGCTACTTCTTTTATATTCTTGCTTTTTAATACCTCATTTCCATCTCTTTATCTCCAGGTATCTTATTTCTATGTTCTTTGGTTGGGGCTGAAGTCTAATCAGCAATAGTGTAGAAATTATTGCTTGATATTACTGATCTACTTTCTTTCCATGGATATTTGAATTATCATTGGATTTTAGGGAAGATACATTCTTTAAAAAAATTCTGGTAAGTATCTTGTGGGTGATTCTGATTCTTTGTCTAGAATTACAATGCTTAATTTCTGAATAAGTGATGCTTTCATAGAGCTCAAAATTCCAAAGGTTTGAGCGCCACCACTGTCCCGAAGCCTTTCAAACTTTTCCTTGGGGGCACTCAGAACTTCGTGTGTCTCTGTGTGTGTGTGTGTGTGTGTGTGTGTGTGTGTGTGTGTGTGTGTGTACTTCTGGACTTAGTTTAGCCTGAAATGAGCAAAAGGAAGTACCCCTCTTTTTACACAAACAGCAGACGACTTTCACAAATTAATAACTTTTAAAAATATATGAACTGTATTGTTGTAGAATTTTACAAGAGGCAGTGACCTTCAGAGTTGTCAATAATGGAGGCAGAACAGTTGGAAGGACAGCAGGTGCTCGTGCTCAGTGGCTGAAGTCACACAACATCCACGGCCACCTCTGGTTAATCTTATAGAGTTGGTGCTGTCTGCAGGCATTCAGGGCTGTGCCCCCCTCCCCACCAAATATATATATTAGGAAAACTGGTGAGCCTCAGTATGAGAAACAATAAAGTATTAGAAGGGGAAATTGAGTATATTGTTTTTAAAAAAAATTAGCATCCAGGTAGTTTAATTTCAGCTCCTAATAGACTGATGTGATGACATTGACAAGGATGCGTAAACACCTGTAAGATCAAGGGACAGGACCGGAGACTCTGAAGCAGCAATCACCACACACAACCTTCACTGCTGTCCTTGACAACCTTATTGAATTACTTGATTTAAAATAGACTATAGATGTTAAACATCATCATTTTGAAAAAGCAGATCTTTTGAAATCTTATATATTAATGTAACTGAATTGGATAAAGAAATGCTAAATGTGTAATAAAGTATCCATAGAGGTAACGATTACTGTAAACACCACAAATTGAAGAGGACCACAGCATAATGTGCATATATAGTTTAATGATCTGGAAGAATCACTCACCATTGTATTCAAGACATCTAGAGATGATGTTAAATGTGGTTGTCCTTGGATAGATTTTTGTGAATGTTAGAATGAAATCAGGGTCAAGCACACAAGTTTAGTTTAACAGCAAAAGGTGAAACAGACTTCTTTTCAAAAAGCTATTGTGTCTGGTTAGAAATCATCGAACCCATGGGTCAAGGGAAGGAAAAAAACCTAGTGACCACGTGACTGTTTCAGGAGCTGGTAGTAAAATGAAAGTTGACAATAGTGTAAATTAGATATGATATTGATGTCCAGCTGACCCAATGATTTTTAGTCCATGTGTAAAAAATATATCAAGGAATAAATACTGATTTATGTGTTCTCAGCTCTGTTGCCCCCCTTCAAGCCTGCATTCTGGTTGGGAAAATAAGATCTTCTACTGCAGGGAGGAGGATTTTCAAAAAAGGAGTGTCCCCCAACCGAGAAAATAAAGAAAAAGTAGACGACCACTTTAGAGACACAGGGAGATCTGTTGAGCCAGATGACACTTGCTTTACTGTCAATTAGTAGGAGGCACAGCTTTTTGATGAGTTGGGTAACGTATTGCTGCCTTTCTCAAGGTATTGCCTACGGCTCTTGAGAAGCGATGAAGTGGGGCCAAGGAATTAGCCTCCGAATGCCCTTTGCCATGGATGTTGTCTCTATTTTCCACTTTTAATCTTTAGCTTAGACAAGTTGCCGTGTCTTGCCAAGTGAGCTACAGACAGTAAGTACATCTTGAAGCACACGGCTCTTTCCTCCTCACTGCAGCAGAGAACCTCTGCATTGGAGCATCCTGAGATGTCATTGGTGGTCATTTTTCATGTTAGGAATCAGTAAGGATGCTATGTCCACATGGATGAGGAGGGTAAGGTTTCAGTCTCTAAAGTGTAATGATGGGTTTACCTTTTCACTTAAAAAGTCTCACATCAACAAATGCGGGTCTGTTCTGGACCAAGAAGAAATAAGTGTTTCAAAAATAACAGCTTGAAAGGTCAGTGGGACATGCCAGGCATCTTCTTCATGTCTTCAAGTTCGGGTATCAAACATGGGTTTCCTATCCTGAGTGATACTGACAATTTGTCATGCTCTGTGCCTCATGTATACCAAAGGCTTTCCTAGATAAAATGTCTAGAAATGGTAACATTCTTGATATCTGTTAAACAGGGGAAGATGAAGGAATTAAATTTAGTCCCTAATGTGCATTGATTTTTTTAAAGACATCAGTTTTATAGAAACTTTTGAAGAATTAAAGTGACAGAAAATTGTAAAGCACCTTCTCCTTCTGGTAGAAAACTATTCTGTTTTCGTTTTTTGAAGAATGTGACATAGAATCAGTACTAATATTGTTTGTATTGTACTTAGTGTTTACAGAGTGATTCACAGATATTCTCCTATTTCATCTGTGCAATGACCTCTGGAAGATAAGATTTCCTAGTTATGCTTTTTAATGTCTGTTTCCTAACTCTGTCTAAAAGCAGATTGATTGAGCTCCATTTGCTCAATTTAGAAGGCTGGACTGATTAATTGTGTCAGAACATTCCAGGAGGCAGAGGAAAGGAAGAGACAGGGGTTCTACATGATGGAAGCTGCTCCTGAAATGATTTGACCAGCAGCCTTATCCATTTTTCCCAAGGCTGGAAAGAAAAGACAACCCAAGGCAAGGAAAACAGGGAGCCCATGAGACTCCAACCTTGGCACGTAGAGTCACGGCTGTCCTCCTGTGCCTTGGAGAATAGGAGGCTTTGTGTCTCTGTTCTATAATCTCTGTTTTGCTTTTTCTCCACAGTGTCTTGTTTTACTAGCATATGCTGAAACTTGATTTACATTTCATAGTATTAAAACAAAAATCAGGAACTCTTTATCATTTATTAACTATTTGGTAAATAGTTTTTGGTGAATCTTTAACTTTATTACTAGGACTTACCGTGGCAATGTACAACACCTACATCCCCAGATAACAGTGGTAGCTTACACATGCTAAACTTGTATTTCCCTCTTACATAAAGAAGTCAAGCAATCGGTACCACAGGGCTGGTTTGCATGAAGGTCCCAGGGTCAGAGAACCAGATGCCTCTTATTTTCAGCCCGTCAAATTGATGGCCCAAAGTGTCTGCCTGAGGGTCAAAAATCAGGCCCACATTCCAGGCAGCAGAAAGGAGGGAAGAAAGGTGCTTCAGTTCCCTTTTGGGTTGGTTCTGTAAAGTCCCAGGTAGCTTTCCTGCTTTTATCTTGCTTTAGACAGAGGGCTGAGAGACAGCTTGCTATGAGGTAAGCTCAGCTCAGGACCAGCCATCTCCATCGAGGGGAGGGGAGGGAGGGGGCGGGGTGGCACTGCTCATCCTGCACATGGTGTAAGACACCACGATGAGACGCCGGGGGCCTCCGCAGTCCGTCCATTGCTTCGGGCTGCACTGATCGGTTGGTAACGGTTGAGATTTTCCAGTAGAATTGCGTGTATGCTCGAACAATTGCTCGGTTCATTTAAACTAGTGGCTACCAGAGCACGTTGGAGAACACATTTGTTCTCACCTTCTAGCCAGTGACTCTCCCGCCATGTTTCTGTCCTACTGTTCATTTCCACCTTATTTTCCAAGACTCCCGGAGGAAATGTAAGCAGCCTGATGCTCAAATGCTTTTCTGTGTGATTCCCCCCTTGTTCTTTGAAGGAAAAACAAATTGCCTAGAGAACAGTGGACGAAATGCCAACCCCCCATTTCTTTAAGGGTCTGAGATTTGGTGTTAGGAAATAGAAGAAATTTCCAGAAACACCCTTAAGAAACATTATTTCTTTCAAATGTGATTTGGAACAACAAAGGACAATATATTTTATAGCACAGCTTTTAAGACAAATGAATTGACAGTAAGTTCGCATAATGAAACTTCCAACGTCTTTATATTTCTCCTGGAATTTCCATGGTTCTTGGTGTAAATTTTTAATAATTAATACCAGCTTTCTATTCTTTCTCTTCCTGTAGTTGTAGAGTTAACTTGAAAATAGCTTGTTGTGTCACTGAGAAAGCCTCCTGGTCAGCCTTCTAGTTAAACAGCTTGTGTGCGTTTCGGTGGCAGGTGTGCTAAATAGTAGTTTTCAGGCACTTGAGGGATGCCCATCACACCAGCACTGCGGGAGCCTATTTCTCACCCACGACAAGGTGAGACCCTCCTTTCCTCCGCTGCCTCTCCCAGGCCCCCGCATTCTGGTTCTTTCTCATGACCCATTTTCATAAAGTTCAGCCCTGCACCAGCAGAGCAAGTCTTGGTTTCTCAAAGACCAGGAACTTAGTTCAAGGTTTTCTGTTAAAGGACAGTGTGTAAAATCAGGCAAATTGATATGTCTTTTGAGGCCTCAGGATCTCTGCATTTAAAACAAGAACTTGAGTTACAATACTATTCTCTTCCACTTTTGAAATTCTAAAGCTCCACACAATAGCTTTTTTAATTGCTAAAATTTTTTTCTAGACTATATTTTTCGAAGATTCACAAATATCTGTTAATTTATATTTAAAGATGTTATATTTAAGAAATGGAATAATTATTTACATTTAAATAGGAATTTAAGTCAAGAAATATTTGATACTGAATGTTTACTCTGAGTTCAAGTATGTAAGCATAATTTTTGTGGTACTGTCGATAAACCACAAAACGTGAGAGTTGTTGGTTAAAGTTTATCTGGGGCAAAATAAGGACCAGAGCCCAGGTGACAGCATCTCAGAGAGCTCGGAGGAACTGCTCTGAAGAGGAGGGGGAGCTCAGAATTATATAAGATTTCAGTGAAGGGGGACGTGCGGTCCAATACAAGTTTAGGCAGAGGCTGCTGCTAGTCAAGAAGCAGGTGTCTCTGTTAATGATTTTAGCGCTTTTCTAGATAGGAGTGGATGTAAGAATCTGGGCGCATAAAATTTCCTGAAAATGTCTAACTATCTGAAGACTCTTCTGCCCATTTTCCCAGAGCACAGTGCGCCCCATTCCTGATCTCCACACTTAACTACTTTCAGAGGGTGTTGAAAGTCAGCAGCTGCAGTGGCTCATGACTTAACCAAATCAGAGGCAGATGACAAGTGCCAATTTTTAGTTGACAATATGTATATATTGTAGGAAAAAATGTTACTTTCCAACCCTACCCGTGTTCTAGTTTTAGTTAGAGATCAACGGATAACTGTGTTCGATGACTTAGGTCAGACGAGGGGGCGACGGTGTCGTCTCGTGAGCCGGCCAGTGCTCTATGTCAGCCTCCTTGATCACATTCAATTTTCTTTCTCTTCAAACAGTATGCTTCTGATTTTGTGAAGTTTGGAGCCTGTCCTGAGCACATGGGGTCTGGAGGTGGCCCTGTTCCTGTGGTCTTTGTTTATTCTGTGAATTATGGTGTGAATCTTTATATGCCCAAGCTTCATCATAATTTCAAACTTAAAGGATTTAAATATGGGAGATGGATGCCACGTTGTGGGAATAGATTTTCAGGATAACAGCCAGGATTGGTAAAAAGTAGGGAGAATGGATACGGCCTTCAAAAAAGAAATGTTATTTTACAATTTCTTGTAGACAAATTAAAGTGCTTGTTGGGATTCTATCAGGAATGTTTAATTGGGAGACTTGCCTCCCATTTTCATGAAACAAAATAATTTTATTATTTGTTTAGTGCCTACTGTCTGGCAATGAAGTAGCCCCTTTGCATACACTTTTATCATTTAATCTCTACAAAGAGTCCCAGGAGAACACATGTGTCACCGGTGAGGGAACCAAGGTAATCCCGGGTATGTGGCTGGAAGGCAGATGGGCTGGAGGGCTTACCCTCCTTCAGGATGAGACAGAGACACCAAGGTTTATTGACAAGCATGTTGCAGAATGGCTTACTTAATACTTTGCTTCCTTGATGAAGTGGATCTCTTGAAATTGTTTATGTCTGGCTTATATTCCCCTCTCTCCTCTGCCTCAGGACTTCTCGTAAGTAGAATGAATTCAGCCTGAACTGATTCAGGAAAATCAGAAAATATAAAATTAGCTCACAAATGTCTGATTAGTCCTTGTAATTCAGTAATTCCTAAAACTCCTAGAAATGCAAGGAAGGTGTGTTACCTCGGGGACTGAGTGCATTTGAAGAGTGAGAAATTTAGTGTGATCTGGTAAAGGCACAGGCTCTATAGACAAAGATCCGGGTTTGGATCCTGGCTCCACCAAGTACTGGAAACATGACCACACATAGCCTCAGTTTCTTCATGTGTTAAATGGGCTGATGGAGCTCACCTCTAAGCAGTCAGGTCAAAATAAGATGGTACGAGTGACTCTCAGGCAGAATGCTTGGCAAAGTGCTAGTTGCTCTTGCTGCTTTATAATGTCTTCTTAGGTAATTCCGTTGTCCATTGGCTTGCAAATATCTCCTCATTTGATTTAAGAAATATAGCATGCCTTAAGAATTTTAAAATAAGGAATGAAGACTTACTGGTTAATGCTGGGTGTATTTTTATAGGCCATTTATTAAAAACAAGTAGTTCTCTAAACAGAATTTATTCAGTGTGCCTAGAATATGATTCAGTTAAAAATGATTTTCCTTTAAATTCTTTTCAGAAATTTTCTGTGATATTTTTATCGAATAGTAGTTGAAGTTTTCTGAGGAGGGGTTACATTTTGAAAAGATTATTCTAGTAACAATTGATATATTAAATAAATGATTCATATCCCTGGACAGCGTAAAGCCCTGTTTTTTTTTAATATATATAATTTTGGGGCTTAGTTCTATGTCATTTTATTGGGCAGAAGTATTTCCCATTTCCATTTTACAGGCAGAGAAGATGAGTCATACGATACTCATTACACAAGAGCAGCAGAGGCTGATTAATTTGGGCAGAGGAGGAAAAGTGTGTGGAGAAAAACTCCTTATTCTCAAACTGGACACATTCTGCAGTGCTGTGCAGCTGGAACGGTTTTGAATTTGCTTCTGGGCTGTCCTAGGTTTCGGCCCATGTGCCTGGAAAGGTCACTCGGGCAAACATGCTAATTTAAGAAGTTTGTCATTCTAAATGCTCTTAAGAGGATTAAACAAAGTCCACAGCAAATAAATGAACATGTTTGGAAGGTTTTCCACCCTCATGTAATTTCCAGAAAACAGACATGATTCACTTGCTAAACCAAACACACAGGTATATTAATGAGCCTGGTTCACATGACTGGACAGCACGGAGGGAGCCTCATCTTTTGGCGTGGGTTCTGCTGCAGGAACCGCACCTGAAGGTTTAATTAGAATTTATTTCCAGCGAGTGCTGCTCCAGCCTTTTTCTCCCCAATGTAAGAAAGCGCCCTCCTTGCCTGGCCATTAGTCTGCAGAGCCCCGCGGCTCACACACTCCCCTGCTCATCAGGATGCTGATGGAGCCAGCTTGCTTAGACACACTTAGCTACACTCGCAGCGGGGATCATCAGTCTCTTCTGTGTGTTCACCTCCACGTGCAGGGGAGAAAATCGAGTTTTGCTGGAGACAAACGCTAATTGACCACCAGTTGTTTCAGAGGGACTGTGATGTTGAAAACTGGAGTCCATTTCATTTTTATATGTTGGATGCAGACAAACTGCACGGCGACACCCCCACTGTAAGTACACCTACCAGGGAGGGGGTCGGAATTTTGATCTGCACGTATTCAGATCCTGGCACTGGTCAGCTTACAGTGTTCTCGCTGGGTTTGGGAGACTGTTTCCGTAGTGATTTATTTGGTTTCCAATAAATTTGCACAGCCGTCTCCTTCAGTCGAGTTCTGCTGAGTTCAGTTGGGAGGGGCATGTGAAATTGGGGCAGGCAGAGAGGTGCAATGAAGACTAGACACCATCTGGTTACCTCTCATTTTTTATGGGCCCAAAAATGCTTGTCTTGTTTTCTTTTCTCCTCCATCTACCCCTTCAGGTCAGGGAGTCGTCTTCAAGAATTTCATCCTAAAATATAAAGTAATGAAGAAGGCAGTGTGTCTCTTTGGTTGATTTCATTTGACTTGGGTTCATTGTTAAAGATTTTCCAGTGAGGAGTTTGTGAGCTTTTAAAAGCTGGAAGTGCAGCACAACCAAGGAGAGAAAGTCAGAGAAACGAGTCAGCGGCCCCTGTGAGGTCTGCAGGACGAAGGCAGGAAGTGGGGCGGAGGCAGCACCGTGGCCTCCCCTGTAGCCCTGAGGCCAACGTGGGCATGAAAAGCCAGCTTCTCTTGTCACCATGTGTTCTACCAGGTCTCCAACTAAAGGAATGCGAGGAGATTTGGAGAGGCCTTACCTTTTACCCTCTTGTCAAACATCTTTAATGCTGACTGTATTTATTCAAGATGACACAGAGATCACCTGCAGAGCTTGAGGGAGCAGTGCTTGCTTCCTGACTTGCCCGCCCCAGGCTCACTCATCAGACTCCTGATTCTTGCAGGCACTGCAGTGCCCGTGGGGGGCGCTCTGCTCCTGTGGGGGGAGCTCTGCTCCTGGAGGAGCTGGGCACTGGAGTGCTCACATTGGAGTCGGTCGCACAAGCGCTGATCCCTCACCACGTGATGAGCCCTTTGTGTAAGTAGTAGAGGTGGGAAACAGAGTCTTCCTGTGTCTACGGAGTTCTCCAGTAAAGCCAACTTGGAGGAAAGAAAGAAAATGCCTACTATTCCATGACTATGTCCTAAGGGTTTAAAGCTCACTGCGGAGCACACGTGAGATCTCATCCAGTAAATACTCTGGGGTCTTGACTCTGACTTGTCATGAATTTGGCATTCTCATAATGTTGTTTCTCTTAAAACATGTCTAAGCAACCATTTTTGTGTGATGGTTATGTGTGCGTAAGGGTCCTGAAGAAACTGTTGTGGATGGAAGTGTGGGCATCAGTGGTACCAGAAGGCCTGGTGGCCCTGGGGGCTGCCCGAGCTGCACACCATCTGTTACCAGCAGTCTTTCAGGTCGCATCTTATTCCAGAGCTCACCGGGGCTCCCATCTCTCACTATGTGTCTTGAGAGAATATTTGTTCAGAGGGTAGGGGACAGGGTGCTTCCAAGTCTGGGTTCTGGGGTTCCCTGTCTAAAGGTGGCACTGGCACAAATCCTTTATTAATGGAGTAATGAAGCCCCACAGTCTAGTGGCTAATTGGGCCTCCCTGTCCTTCTTCATGTTAGGAGCTGGAGGGCTTGGGTAAGGCCCCCAAAGCTGTTTTTGGTGAGCTTTCAGCCCTATCACACCACCTGGGTTGTCCCGTTTCAGTCACATGACTTTGATTTTTGCAGGTAGGTGTGACTCCTGGACAGTGACTGGGACTTCCAGGTTTCCCCTACAGTAGGAACACTGAAGAAATTTCAACCCGTAAGTTGTGTTCGGGGGCCTCGAGGACAAGTAGGGACCCACATAAAGATATCTGGATGGGTGGCGATCAGGCCCGAGTCTTGGAAGGACAGAGATTCCATTACTGTTGTAACAGTGAACTTAAGGGAGGAATTCGGGAAGGTCTGATGCAATTCAGATTAAAAATATTATCTGGCTTTTATTGTTAGCAGTAGTGGTTTTTAACCCTTAGACTCATTCCCGCTTTTTATAAGAAATATTTTGTAACCTTTCCTTTTTGGTGCCCGGAATTGAACATCATGGAAAGTGTAACCTAAGTATAAATATGATAAACAAATAGACAGGTAGATGGAAAGATGGGGTACCTAAATTCTTATATTATGGGGTATTTAATATTTTTGCTAATTAGTGACCTCTCAGGACAAAAGGCACATACAAAGGAAGTCACTTCTAATAAACTATTTTTCCAACCATTACCTAACTGGGAAACAAGTGGCTTCACAATGTTAGAGCACTTCCCAGGCCCCGGGGAAAACTCCTTGTCAGAGTTACACTTGCTGATGGTGTCCTGTGCCAAGTGCAAGCAAATGCTGTTCAGAAGCTGCCCGGAGGCTGACTCCGGGGATTCCTTCTCCGTCGCAGCTGTGAGGGAGCCTTGCCTTTCCTGACCACAACCACAGAGGCGATTTTAAATCTCTGAAAACTGCCATACCAGTGTATATCACAACCCCCATAAGATACGTTGAATAAAGTAGAAAACTTTAAGTGCCTCCTTTAGGATAGAAATAGGATATAAAATAAATCATGATTTAAAAAATTCTAGTGCCTGAATAAGTGCTACATTACACTGGCTGCATTATTAGGTTAGACAACTTCATTACTGCTTTCCATACCACATCTTCTAATTAGATATTACTTATCTTTTTTTTCCCTAAAGAAAAAAAAATCATATGATGCATTCTTGTGTCAGAGGTGACAAGCAGAGAGCAAGTGTAAAACCGGAAATCGTGATGATGGTCAGTCTAATATCAGCTCCGTCACTGCGCAGATCATCTTAACTCATTTTACTGCACTTTTTGGAATTACCTTCTCACTTGGAAAATCCCCTGTGTCAGTTAGATTTGTTAGTAAAACAATTTGTTTTCTTACTTAGTGCATCAGTGATGTTTTCAAAATGATAAAAAATTTTGCCCATTGGATTTAAACAGTTGCTTGTTCTCGTAATTCATGGCTCACGGTCTCGTATTTGTCACAATTGGAGAACTGTGTTTTCTGTGTGCAAATTCTCATTGCTTTGGTGACGCAGGGACACGTGTCCTTACTGGATGGAGTATGATAGTAGTTGTTTGCATTCTCTCCCTAAATCTGGAGTCCTGTGTTATGATTCCTGTTAACTTAAAAAATATGAATATTGTTATTTACCTAAGTAGATAACATCGCACCAGTGATGCATATCAAATTGGTCCAACTAGGAATTCCAATATTAAATGAGACAGTAATTTCACAACTCACTATTCCAAAAATTTGGATTGATGGTTCAATTATACCAGGGACATTACCTGTTGTAATTGAATCAATCATTGCTTTCTTCAATAAAAGTTTCCATTCCATCTGCTCTTTTGTTTTATTGTTCTTCAGTGTTTTGTTTGCTTTCTTTCCCAAATATATATGATTTTGGTTTTGTCATTGAAAATCCTTGCTGGTTTTGCTACCTCATGCTGGAGAGGAAGGCTTGTGACTGTTTTATAGTCACTGATTTCATGGTTGTATGAGTGCTTAATGCAACCTTGCAGGGATGTGGAGACCTAATGAAGTATGTGCATAAAAGGCTTAGTCTACATTGAGTGCAGGGTTAGTGTGAGCAGCTCATGTCATCAGTATCATAGTTAATCCATTACAATCATCCTTTGTTAATCAGTGTTATCATTCTAGCGTCTCCAGGAGAGGAAATGTAGTATTCTAAATGCAAATCTTTGCCACTCTTTTAGTCAATTCAACACCTTTAAAGCTTTGCTGTAATAGGACTGTGTGCCTGCTATCCCTACTTTTGCTTCTCCTGACCCAGGACGCGGTCTCCACGGCTGGTGATCCACAAGACACTGGATTCTTGGTCCCATGGCTCTGTGTGTTCTGGGACATCTGGGGACTTCAGCACAGTTTTAGGGGCTTTGGTCCCCACCTCTTCATAGCATTGCTGAGATGAGATCTGTGGGTTCACCCTCATTCTTGAGTGTATTGTGCATTTTTTCTAGAACCAACACACGCTACCGTGGCAGCACTGCTTTGACCACGTGCTGGGGCAGCGTGTGCTTGTCAGTTCTTGGGTTTAAATTTTCTGTTCTAATTTCTATAATGGGGTATATTGACAGATACACTCCATGTAAACAGAAGCTCTGTGGGGTTTTCAGCAACTTCTAAGAGCATAAATATTCCTGAAGAAGCTAACCTTCCTCCCAACAAGTGAGAAGCAAGCTGGTAAGTCCTGGGTGCCTGTGGCGGCCAAGCTGTGCAGCCCAGGCTGCTCACTGAGGTGCAAGGAGAAAAACTTAAAAACCTACTTCCATGTTGTGTTTCACAGAATCTCAGAACTGAACGTTTTAATATTTAAAGAGGGGTGATTTTTTTATATATTATTTTATTTTTTCCTTTTTCAGTATTATTAGGTAGAATTATTACAGTTCAACTCCACATACACATTGCATGTAAATACCTGTATAGAATATACTGCATTTTTTAGTTTACATATATGTACTAATTATTGTTTCTAAGAACACATTAGAGTTTTAGATTTTTAAACTTACATAGTTACCAGAGGAATAAAGCCAACAACAAAAGAATAATAAACAGAATATGGTAATCCAATCACAAAGGACAGTCTTATGTGCTTACACATATTCAAGAAATCAAAATAATAATTATTTCATTTGTGGTCTTATTATTATTGCTATTAATTTTAGGTTCCTCATAAATGAAGTCATATGGCATTTTTCTTTCTCTTTCCACCCCACTTCACTTAGAATGACAGTCTTCAGGTCCATCCATGTTGCTGCAAATGGCATCTTTTATGGCTGAGTAGTATTCCATTGTAGATATGTATCACCTTGTCTTTATCCAGTCATGAGTTGATGGACATTTGTGTTGTTTCCATGTTTCTTGTTCTATGTCCCTTCTGGCAACAATTACTGATTTTAAACATTTTCCACCTTAAAATCCTTCCTGAAGGAGATGTGGTAACAAGAATCAAAAACAGTTACAGCACAAGGTTGTGTGTGATGGGCCCTAGGGGCTTGGTAGGAAGGTTGGCAGAAAGGATTTCAGATTCTGATGAAATGATTCCTCCTCTTGTAGCCCTGCCTACCGCCTCTTTCACAGCTTGACCTACAAGTCTGACCAGTCCCTTTTGTGAATCCCACTGTATTGTGCACAAATTTTTTCCAATTGATGTCATCCCGCAGGGAACTTAGGTAAGGCACCCAAGCTCCTGTGTTGGTTTCTTCCATCAGCCCATAACTTCCTTGGGAGCCAGGACTGTCTCATTGCCCCAAGGATCCCTAATGCCTAGTGAGATGCCTGATACAGCTGGTACTTAACAAGCACATGAGTCAAATGGAAAAACCTGATCAAAGGAATGCCCCTTATTTTTCAGACATGCCTACTTGAGTACATAGTGTAAAATGACATGTTTTCTTGGATTTGCTGTCAAATACTTCAACAAAGGACAAATAAAAGAACAAAGGTCTGAATAAAGGAAATATGGAAATGTTTGTGAATTCCTTAATCTGGGTGATGGGCTTATTGTACTATATTTATTGATGTATACTTAAGTTATTTTATGATTTTACTATCTTTAGCTGAATAGCAAGTATTAATACGTATTAATTGAAATCCTTTGAGCAGACCAAATTTACCCCACACAAAATCCTTAATATCCTAGTAGTCTGTCTTACAGAAATCTTTTCCCATAAAGACAGGAAAAAAGGGAAAGACAGATCCGTGCAGTATTTCCATATTGTCAAAAGGCCAAAGATCGACACAAAAGAAGAGATTCTAAAAAAGATAGAGGCTGAAATCAATGTCCTGAAAACCTAGCCAAGAATTCTAAATGTCCCAACTTAACTAACCTCAGCACTGCCGCATCAAGAATGGGGCAAGTAGAACCTTGAGGATTTTTTTTTAAATAAATAAATAATGATCCAGTTCCTACCACAGGCAATTATGCTAAGAGTGAGTATAAGTTCTAACACCAACTAGTGTACAAATTATAATTTCTACTTGATTCAAACTGCTTCTTCTATAAAATCTGAATCTTTTTATTCTTAAGACAGATTTGTGGCATATGACCTAGTGATAAAATTTTCAACTCGCTTGTATTAAAAAAGTTCACCAATGTGAGAGTTTATTACATCAACTATTGCTTTTTGGGAAATCCATGTGCCTTGTCACTCTCTTCCATAAGATTTCCTGTGGAAAATTCAATCCCTCATTCAGGAAAGGGCTGAGTAAACGGTCTGATGGAAAACCTTCATAAACTGCAACACAAGAAAGTGAAAATGACAGTGAGCAGCCCGTGAAGCTGGAAGACACACACAGTGCACGGCTGTGTTCCCGCCGTGACTTTCTGTAAACAGCAGGGGAAATGTGCATCTCAAGAAATAGACATAAACACTTCTCAGGACCTGAGCACACAATTTCCCTTTCAGGGTTTAGTGGGCTTCCATTTAATTCTATGAGAAGTGTTTAAAACAACAGAAAAACAGCTGAGATATGGTTTAAAGTAAGTTATGTCTTAGTGAAAATAAAGCCAGCTGATAGTTATCATTTTTACTTTATTTGATCTCACTCTCCTAATTTACCTCCTCAACCTCCGCCAGAAAATGATGGTGAAGGTCCCCTCCTGGGTCAGAAGGCTAAGTAGAAAGTACCAATCACATGGAGGTGTGCTTTGTTGTTTTATTTTTCAAAAGAAACTTGTTTCATTCATGTGATTTACTAATTAAGATCAAGAAACAAACTCTATTCAATAAATGGTAGCCAACACATGTCATCATATCTGCTCATCAGGTTTGGCCCCATGTTACACACATTTACATGGACATGTGACATGTGCTGTCATGGGACATGGTGAGTGGGGACAGGGTCTCTGCTCTCACAGGGCACACAGCCTGGTGGGGGAGGCGGTGTTCAATCATTGCCCTTTTTTTTTAATGTACTTACAAATTATGGGAAATGCTATTTAAAAAGAACAAAGTGAGTCAATGAAAGTGAAAAATTCAAGGACAGTATTTAGGCTGAGGGAAGACAGGGAACCTCTTTGAAGAGCTGACACTCCACTGAGACCCAAAGGGCAACTCCGGTGCTGCAGGTGAAGGGCAGGGACACATTGATAGAGGGCTGATATCCAGAATACACCAAAATCTCTTTAAACTCAACAAGAAGAATGAATAACCTGCTTAAAAAATGAGCAAAATGCCTCAACACACACCTCAACATAGAAGGAAACTAGTTGCCAAAGAAGTTCATGGAAAGATGCTCCACAGCATCTGTCATCAAGGGGCTGCAGACTGAAACAGCGAGGTACCACTGCACACCTGTCAGAACTGCAAAAACGCAGAACACTGACAGCACCAAATGCTGCTGAGGATGTGGAGCGTCAGGAATTCTCATGCATTGCTGGTGGGAATGTAAAATGGCCCAGATACTTTGGAAGATGGTCTGGCAATTTTTTACAAAACTAGACGTACTCCTAACATATGATCCGGCAACTGTGCTCCTTGGTGTTTACTCGACGAAATGGAAACTTGTGTCCATACACAAATCTGCATACAGATGTTAATAGCAGCTTTATTCATAATCACCAGACCTCAGAAGCAACTAAGCTGTTCTTCAGTAGGTGAATGGATAAATAAACTATGGTCCAGGCAGAAAATGGACTATTATTTGGTGTTAAAATGAAATGAGTTATCAAGGCATGGAAAGACATGGAGGAACCTTAAATGCATATTACTAAGTGAAAGAAGCCAATCTGGGAAGGTTCTGCAACTGTATGATTCCAACTGTATGGTGTTCTGGGAAAGGCAAAACCACAGAGACTAAAATTTCAGAGGCTGTCAGAGGCTAGAGGGGAAGGAGAAATGAATGAGGTGCAGCACGGAGCATTTTTAGGGTCACTTATACAGACTACTCTGTATGATGCTGTGAGGGTGGATACATGTCATTGTACATCTGTCCAAACCCACAGAGTGCACACCACCAAGTGTAAATCCTAGTGTCAAGCATGGGCTCTGGGTGATGATGACGTGTCAGTGTAGGTTCACCCATTGTCGCAAATGAACGCTCTGGTGCAGGCGTCAATAGTGAGGAGGCTGTGGGGACAAACTGCAGTTCATACACCCAATCCAGCCCCAGCCACCGCTGTTAATAAAGCTCTGTTGGTATGTGGACTGTCCGGCTGCTCTGGCTTCTGAACAGCAGAGCTGTGCAGCTGCACCAGAGATCAGGAGGTTTGCAGACCCTGAAATATTTACTCCCAAGCCCTTGACAGAAAAAAGCCTGCTGTGTCCTGTTCTACACGAATCACAATTCACCCGGATGAGACAGAACAGCAGGGCCCAAACCAGGCATGGTTAATGGGACAGAAGCAATGTTTTAGTTCCAACACCTTTGCTGAAGTCCTGCAGATCCAGCGACAGACTGTAGCCAGGAAGCGTCTGCAGAAGGAGTCGGTAGCAGGCCTTCCCGCCAGGCTCCGGGATGCCAGGGGCCGCGCGCTGCACGGGGGCCACCCGCTTGAAGAAAGAGGACTTGCAGTGGAAGCTGATCAACTCATAGAGCTCGGAGAGGATGCTGCACTGCTGAATTCTCTCATCGGAACGCTGAACCACAGGGAGAAAAGCATCAAGCATCTGAACGAAACATGTAAGTGAAAAAAGACACTTAAAAAAGGTTTTCCCATAAAACAGAGACCTGATGACACAGGAAGGAAGAGGAATGCTGACTTCGTGCACTGACCGGACCGGATGCAGAAACGCAGGGAAACAGCACTGTGCATATGCTCCAGGCCCCCTCTGGGCCCCACCTCTCCATGTTCAGCCTGTCCTTTTCCTAGAAAGGCCCGTAGTCCCTGAAACAGAGGAATCTGCTCCCTACACATGAGACGCAGAGAAGGGAAGGAGCAAAAGAAAGGGAAAGTAAAGGAACAACGTTTCATCTAGACCCTAGGATTTGGACGGGACTTTCACCAAACACAGAACCTCTCAAAGCACAGAGCACACAGTGAGAGGCTGACAGTGTGACTGCGACTTCTGCTCCTTAAACACCAGCTACCTGCCAGCACACGCTGTGCCCGTTACTGAATCATTACAATCATTTCAGAAACTATTATTACCCCGGCTCACAGGCAAGGAAATCTGAAACTCGGGGAGGAATTAGTATCATCCTGGACAAAGTCCCACGACCCAGAAGTGTCAGAGCCTCCGGCAGACCCTGGACTAAAATGCTCCTCATCACCACGGGCCCTGAGCCTCAGGCTGAGGCCACGTCAGGTCTGCATGGGCCCAGAGCACGAGTCTGTGGGACAGGGAATGCTCCCACTTGAAGTGCCAGGCCAAGGCCCTCAGGAGCCTATGAAATGAAACCAAATCCCCAAACTCATTTCCAACCCACTGCCCTGTCCGGGAGGACTGCTCGGCACATCTGTGCTGTCACCTGTGCACAGGCTGTGAAAGGGGAACAGACAGTGACTTGACGTCCCAGTGGAAGTGGCTTGGAGACCGCTTCATCACAGGACAGACTCTCCCAGCTTCCAACGTTAACTCTCCATTCCATTTCCAACTGGAAAGTAAGTTTAGACTTGTTTTCCTCTCCTAGAAACAAAGAGACTGGTAACATCAGCGGGAAACTCAAGACATAGGAAGAGTCTCCTGGCCATTTGGAAGGATAGGCCAGAGAGGGAACAGAGACAGGGATCAGAAAGACCCGTGTTCCAGTCCAAAGTCTGCACATCACTCGCTTTGACAGTTTCCTTATTAATACAGGTGAAATAATTTAATTATGATTGTTGGGAAAATTAATTGAAATAACGTATGCCACTAGCATACGTCTAAATTCCTTCATGAGTGTCCCAGAAATGGACGTGATCGTGGTTAGTTACTGTCTGCCAAGTCTTGGGTGCTAAGCTCACATCAGCCAGCCAGAGATGTGCCAGAGAATGCCTCACCAGCCAGCAGCCTTCTCCAACTTGGAAACTCACAGTGTCTGAAGAACAGGCAGTGGTGGATGCTTTGGGACACTCTGGAGGTAGCACTCCAGGGATGACTTTAAAAAGCTGGGGAGAATTTAGGGGACCATACAGTTCAAATACAGAAAACACATTCCATGTCTACCCACATTCATCTCTAGCCATGATGATTCAGAGAGGAAATACATATTCAAACGTACACCATTTTCCCACATAAGTGTATCAAAACAATTTGGAAAGAATGTAACTTTCTTCTCTAGATCACACAGCGGGGATTACAAGGTTTGTACTGACAGCCCTACTTGTAAAACATCTGCTAACGTAACTGGGTCCACTATGAGTCATCATCATTCGAAGAGAAGGATGGAAAAGAACAAAGCCTAGCTAATACGCTCCAGTCTTTTGTTGGGTTATGATGTCACAGAGGAGACGGACAGCTCAATAAGGAACCACTGTGCCATGATCACGGAGCCGGGGAGCGGGATGGGCGGCAAGATGTGTGACGCAGCCGCAGCTGTGCCCGCGCTTCTAGGCAGGAACCCAGTCTCCTCGACAAGGTGTCAAACGCTTGTGCCCACTTCCTCATCACCTGACATGTATTAAAGAGAAATGAAAACCTATAAATGGCCAATATCCTCGGTGGGCACACCGTCCAAAGAGCAAAGTCACAGTTTGACAACTGGCCATCCCGGTTCCCTGGGATTCATTCTTGGAGAACCTTAAAAACTACTCCTCTGTCTTCAAGAACTGCTGCCTACTTGTCCTATCTTTGGCTCAGGGATACAGCACGTTCACGTGGACTTTAATGTCGGCACAGATTTGACTGTCTTTCTCCAGGTTCACTTGTCCATTCTGAAGAGGCCTGAGCTAAGTCCATCCTCTGTAAGATCTATTCCCTCCTGTGACAACTCATCGAGCCTGCAATTAAAAGCCAACTGAACAGGAGTGTCCTCAGCTAAAAATGTCACCCACCCTTTGCTGTTTTCTTAATCTCCTCTCCTGGCTAATTGCAACAGACTAACACTTCCCTCCACCCAAGTCCCCAACTATGTCAAACAGAAAATAAGGTCCATAAAAGAGGAGACAACTCTATAGTCACCTCTGAATTCCTAGCATATACTAATGTCAATAAATTGAACTATGATTATGGCTTCTTTCCTTTAAAACCTTTCTGGTTATTTAAATGAGACCTTGGAACAGAGCTGTTTGGGTCTAGTATCTTGATCCAGAAAACTCAGGAGGCCTTTTTGGGAATGGCTGTTCACTGATTCATTCAAAACCCAACTTCTCATTCCGGGAGGAGCTGTGATTTTCTGCCAGGAGATTGTGGTAACTCTCATGACAGAACAGCTTTAAACTAAATCCTTACTTTCGATTTGTTATTTTTCCCTGATTCCAAAAAAATTGACTTTCCTTCATTTCTTGCCTTGAGGAATGATGTTTTTCTTTCTTTCTAATTCACCCTTTATTAAACAGGCTTCTCAGAATGTGCTTGGCCTTACATAGGATGAGCCATCCAACTCCCAGTGTGAGAGGCCTGGGTCTCACCTCCTGCCCTCCTGTCAGGGCAACTAACACGCAGTTCAGGAGCCAACTGGCACCCCAGGGCTTCTAAGGCTCGCATATCTCCCAGAATCCCTGCTTTCTGGGTTGACTTGGCTTCTGAGGATTCCCCTCACTTTCTTGAAAATTAGCTGTGCAGCTTGAAAGATGAGGAAGGAAGGTTTTATTTCTTAATCAGCATTTTAAGGAACTTGTGTAATGAAGGTTTTCACAAGTTTCTAGAACCCTCCATTGCCGAGACAGAAAACACAATAGATATTTTCTAAATTTAGGTATCATGTGCATTGTTTCTTTGCTTTTGTTTTCTTAACTACTAACAGACATTTTTTAATTAAAAAAAAAATAAGGCCCCAAATAGGATAGAAACTTGAAGGGGCAAACAAAATTTAAGGACAAAGAAAGAAAAATGATAAGTACTCTACAAAGTTAATAGAATACAAACACTATGGATCAGGTCAGCAATTCTCAGTAACAGCTAGTTGAAACATGACCATGAGGTAAAATGTCTCTCCTGTCAGGAGATGGCCAACAGAAAATAGAATTAAAACAACAAACTAAAATTCTAAGTCTGGCGAGGTACAGAAGGCTACCAGCTAAATGTGTCTTCTTCTGGAAAAGAGGAAGACTCACCAGCTCTTTTCTGTGGAGCCCAGGGGAGGGCGGTGAAGTGAACTCTGTAAGTACCCAATTAGCAAAGTGGGTGATGAATAAAGAGACGTGAGCTTTGATGACAGAGATGATACTACTATTCACTTGTCCGGTAAAGTATGTCTTCACGTTCAGTGATCAATACCTCGGCGTCCTCAGGGATTGAGATTATAGGAAAATGCACAGCCCGGGCCAAGACCTCCTCTGTGAGCTCATGACATTGCACTTAGATGTCTCAAGGGCACCTCCAACTCCACCTGCACAGAGCTGACTTCACGGTTCTCCTCCCATGGCCGTCCTGCTCAGTACTCCTGGTTGGGGGATAAGGTCGCTCTGCCTCTCCCAGCTCAGGCCCATCACTCACAGATTTGACTGGACCCCTCTTTCAGGGCTCAGATTTCCTCAGTCACCGAGCCCCACCACCCACACCTGTCCTACCAGGTATTCACAGGAACTCCCTCAGCACTGACTCTGTGCTGGGGACCACGCTGCACACTGTGTGCATGTTATCTCACTGGATCACCACAACAGTCCTGGGAGGTCGGTACATCACTGCTTCAATTGTTTAGATAAATTGTTTCACTTCCTTGAGTGCGTCATCCAAAGTGACACGGCTACTGAGCCACAAAACTGGGACTGAAAACCACTTGAAAATTGAACACTGCTACACCTCGCAGCCACCCTACTGTGATTCATCACATCACCTCTTGCCGAGCCTACTGAATGTTTGCAAGCATTCTACAAACACAAAAGTGATCTACGAGAGCACCCCACTCCCCTACTTAAAATCTGTCAATGACGGTCCACTGTCGTTCAGAGAAAGACCCACCGGGCCTGAGCACAGCCCAACGGCCTGGCATCCTCGTTCCCTGCGCGGCCGCGCCGCCTCACCCACCAGGCAGCTCTACACGTGCCGTGTCCAGGACAGGGATGCTGACTCCGTACAACCAAGGGCACGTCTCACTCGAACAATGATCACCCTCTTCAGTGGTCACCCTCTTCAATGCTGACTCTCAGAAAAATGTTTTCTCAGGATGAATCAATATCTTTTTCCTTACAACTTCCAGTCATTGATAATGAGCTCCCCCCAAAAGAGAGAACACTTAATAGTCAGTCTCCTTATCTGTAAAGTGGGAATAACAAGGAATTATGTGAGGTTTTCAGAGAAATAAAATTCATGTGAGTCTGAGGGACAATTCCCAACATACAGTAAGCACTCAATATGGGCTTACTTAGTATTAATAAGAATATGTTGCATTCCAGCAACCTTAACTCAATGTTTTATGGCTTTATCCAACAGACTACTGACAAACTGTTGGACGAACCCCTTTGAGCAGATCAGCACAAGCGTACTGGGAGAGGTAAGTGCTGACTCCAGTTACAGCTGCAGCCACCCAGCACTACGGGGCGGGGGCAGTTCGCTCAAACTCTTACATGTTGTTTGAGCATTTAGTTGTCGTTATTGAATAAAGACAGGTGTTCTTTAGTCAAAGCTCCTGAAACATAAATCTTCAAAAATAGATACAAATTAGGTTTCAAGTACAACATTCTCACTAGAAATTATTTGAAAATGATAGTCTTAGCTCCTCTGCACATCAAAAGGTCATGTTCTTAATGTATCTGACTATATACACTGAAAGGATTGTTTAAAAGAAATTAAGATGAAGCCATCCTAAATAAGCTCTCAGTATCATCTGCACAAAGCCCCACCCAAGGGTCTCATTTCTCACTTCCACATAGGTGTTGAGGTAGCTTAACCTGGGTCTTGGTTTCTTATGACACAGGGGAGGGAAGAGTTGTGGATAGATTTACGTAGCAAATATAAACCTAGTGTATTTGATGTGTAGGAATCCTAGAAATAAACAAATTGATATATAGTCCCACCCTTAAGAAGCTCAGCCTTTCCATTTACAACAGCATTAAAAATAAAATGGGAGATACATTTAACAAAAATTTACAAGATTTGTACACTGAACATTTTGAAGTATCACGGAAAAAAAAATTTTAAAAGATCTACATATATGGAAGACATCCCATGTTCATGGAATGGTAGACAATATTGTTAAAAATGTTAAGACTCCCCAAAATGATCTACAAATTCAGTGGAATCCCTATCAAAATTCCAGCTAACTTCTTTGCAAAAATTGAAAAACTGATCCCAAAATTCATATGGAAGTGCAAGGGATCCAGGTCAGCCAAAACAATCTTGAAAAAGAACAAAGTTGGAGGACTCACTTTAAAGGTTACTACAAATCTATACTACTCAAGTCAGTGTGGTACTGGCATAAGTTTGGATACATAAATCTATGAGGCACAATAAAAATCCAGTGGGGGAAACTTACATTTACAGTCAGTTTTCCACAAGGGTGCCAACAACACTCCACTGAAAGAATAGTCTATTCAACGAATGGTGCAGGGACACCTGGGTATCTGCAGGCAAAAGAATGAATCTGGAACCCCCTATTGTATATAACAAATAAAAATTAATTAAAAATGGATCACAGACAGAAACGTAAAAACTAAACCTATAAACTTTCTAAAAGAAGACTTAGTATAAATCTTTGTGGTCCTAGGATAGGCTATGGTTTCCTAGATATAATACCAACAGCAAAAGTGATAAAAAAAAAAAAACAGATAAACTGGACTTTGTGAAAATTAAAACCATTTGTTACAAAGGACATCATCAAGGAAGTGAAATGAAAGGGGAAGAGGATAGCTCAAGTGATAGAGTGCATGCTTGGCAAAAAAAAATGAATAAATCTAATTACCTCCCCTATAAATAAATTGTTTTAATGTTTAAAAAAAGTAATGTGAAACGACAATCTGCAGAATAGGAGAAAAATTTTGCAAAGAATATATCTAATAAGAGACTAGTATCCATGATATAAAACAGATGCTTACAACTGAACAATACAAAGAAAATCGACCCAATTTTTAAATTTGCCAAGGATTTAATTAGATACACAATTGGCCAATAAGCATATGAAAAGATGCTCAGCATCACTAGCCAAATCAAAATAAAAGTGAGATCTCATTTTACACCCAATAGGATGGTTATATTCAAAACATGGACAAAAACAAGTGTCGGTCAGGAGGCAGAGAAATGGGAACCCTCACATGCAGCCGGTGGAAAGGGGCAATGGTGCAGGTTCTTTGGAAAAGTCTGGTGTTTCCTCAAAAGGCTAGAGTTATCATATGGCTAAGCAATTCTACTCCTACATATAGTTTCATCCCTCAGTGTCCTCGGGGAGTTGGTTTCAGGAAGCCACCACCCTGGATTCCATAATCCAAGGATGTTCGAGTCCCTTAACAATCAGCCATCTGGATCCATGAAGTGGAAACTACAGATATGGCGGGCCAACTGTACAGCCAACAGAATGAAAACATATTCTCACAAAAACTTGCACATCAATATTCATGGCAGTATAATTCAGAGTAGCCAAAGGTTACAAACAATATCCATCCATCAATGAACGGGTAAACAAAATTACCAAGAATAGTCCCACAAACTTTTGGTCATTGAATCTTTGACAAAGGAGGTGAGAACATAAAATGGAGTAAAGACAGCCTCTTCAGAAAATGGTGTAGGGAAAACTGGACAGCTGCATGTAAATCAATGAAGTTAGACTACTCCCTCACAGCATACACAAAAATAAATTCAAAATGGCTTAAAGACTTAAACATGTAGACAAGACACTACAAACCTCTTAGAAGAAAACATAGGCAAAACATCTGACATATATCTCAGCAATGTTCTCCTAGAGCAGTCTACTCAAGCAATAGAAATACAAGCAAAAATATACAAGTGGGGACTAATTAAACTTACAAGCTTTTGCACAGCAAAGGAAACAATAAGAAAAATGAAAAGACAACCTATGGAATGGGAGAAAATATTTGCAATAAATGAGACTGACAAGGGCTTAATTCCCAGAATATATAAACAGCTTTTACACTTGATAAGAAAGAAAAATAAACAATTCAATCCAAAAATGGGAAGAAGTGCTAAAGAAACATTTCTCCAATGAAAACATACAAATGGCCAATAGGCATATGAAAAAATGCTCAATATCATCATCAGAGAAATGCAAATCAAAACTACAATCAAGTATCACCTCTCACCAGTCAGAATAGCCATCATTCAGAAGTTCACAAACAATAAATGCTGGAGATGCTGTGGAGAAAATGGAAACCTCCTACACTGTGCTGGGAATGCAGTTTGGTGGAGCCATTGTGGAAAACAGTATGGAGATTCACCAAAAGACAAAAAATTGACTTCCCCTATGACCCAGCAATCCCACTCCTGGGCATATATCGAGAGGGAGCCCTAATTCAAAAAGACACCTTTCCCCAAATGTTCACAGCAACACTATTTACAATAGCCAAGACATGGAAACAACCTAAATGTCCACTGACAGGTGACTGGATAAAGAGGTTGCAGTATATTTATACCATAGACTACTACTCAGCCATAAAAAATAATAAAATAATGCCATTTGCAGTAACATGAATGGACCTGGAGAATGTCATTCTAAGAGGAGTAAGCCAGAAAGAGAAAGAAAAATACCATATGAGATCGCTCACATATGGAATCTAAAAAAAAACAAAACAAACAAAAAAAAAACAAAAAACAAAAAACAAAACAATACAAAGAAAGAGATACTTATCTACAGAACAGAAACAGGCACAGAGACATAGAAAGCAAACTATGGTTACCAGAGGGGAGACGGTGTGGGAAGGGATAAATTGCAAGTTCAAGGTTTGCAGATACTGATTATGTATAGAATAAACAGCAAGTTTATACTGTATAGTACAGGGAAATATGTCTAATATCTTATAGTAACTTATGTTGAAAAAGAATATGAAAATGAATACAGGTATATTCCTATATAACTGAAGTATTGTGCTGTAAACAACAAACTGATGCAACATTATAAACTGACTAGACTTCAATGAAACTATTTTTAAATAGACCAAAAACAAAAAAGAAAAAAAGAAAAAAGATATTATTAAACCAAAAGAATAAATTACTGTTTCAGGCTACAACATAGATGAACCTTAAAAAAGTATGCTGAAATAAGCCAGACACAAAAGGACAAATACTGCCCTTTTAGGTGAAGTGTATCTAAGTGTTCATTGTACTACTCCTGTAAATTTTCCGGAAGTTTGAAGTCTATCAAATTAAAAATAAAGTGTATTATTCATTAAAAACATAAAACGATTCCTCACAGGAGGGCTTTAAATAATAAATGAAGAAATGCATGTAAAGCTCCTGGAACAACACTTTGCATTTCCACAGTCACTGCTGTCACTGAAACTCAGAGGGTGGTGACAGCGCTGATGAGAGCTGCCTCTACTCACTCCCCTGCAGAAAGGAGTGAGGGCCTGGGCTCTGACAGGCAGGGTGACAGTGAACCTGAGTCAGACACAGCCACGCCCCAGACTCTGTGTTACCCAACTTTCTTATACAAACTGCTGCATGTAACGTAAACACGCTAGAGGGATGCATCTTACAACATAGGCAATACAGTCAATGTTTTACAATAACTATAAATGGAGCAACTATTGTACACCTGAAATATATCATATTGTAAATCAGCTATACCTTTAGAAAAAATTAAAAAATAATTTAAAAATGTTATAACTTTAATATCAGTCCGGTTTTTAAATAACTACGAAACAGCTTAGAATGTATAAAAGCATTTAAGTGTGATGTTTATTTACATATTTATTCACTTTCAGCCTCCTGCTAAAAAAGAAATTGAACAATTTTTTAAACACAGCTTAACAACCATAACAACAAAAAGACAAAAGTGAGAGTGAAGAGAAAATGGAGATTCAATACTTAAATGAAACCAGGGGGAGGTAAAGTCATAAAATCGGATGCTATGAAGTCAGGGTAAGTGTTAAAGGCCGACTAGAAATTCAGCTGTAAGATTCTTGGCAGCTAAAGCAAAAAGAAAAAGATGATGGGGCGGGTGGTAGAGCTCAGTGATAGAGCGTGTGCATAGCATACACGGGGTCTCGGTTCAAGCCCCAGGGCCTCCACTAACAGATAAATACACCTAATTACCTACCCACCCAAAAAAGCCCCAAAGAAAAGAAAAAGAAATTTTTTTCCTCAAAAAACCTGATATTAAATTTAGATTAAATTCTTAAAAAAAAGAAAAGAAAAATAGAAAAAAATGAGTGACACAAGCGATAATGCCCGTGAGATAAATCTGCAGTGGCTGCTGGCAGGTCCCCATGTCCCAAGTGGGAAAATCTAAAACACCCTTCACACCACCAGAGTCATCCTCAGCCTACCCCACCCCTCCCCCTGTCAAATGCAGGAGCACAGGCAGGGCCTGGCCTTTGCTCTCTCTGTGTCATCACAGTGAGACAGGATGGAAGGGGACAGAGCACAGCCATTCAAGGAAGGCCACAGCAATTAACATCAAAATGGTGAAGCATTCAACCCCCAATAGGCCTTGAGGCTCAGGATGAAGAGATTTAACTTCTAGCAGAGCTTGAGCTTCATTATAAACCCATTGTAAAAGTAACATGGTGAATAACATGCCCCAAGGCACAATGGCAGTCCCAAGGCTAGCCACAAAAGGTCAAAGGGTGGGAAATGGCCAACTCCCTGGGAATTCCATCCCCTTGCCCTTAGGCTGGTCCTTCTAATTATTACCATATGAAACCACCAAGCCCATGAAAACAAGCAACACAGAGCCGCCTAGCGGTCACCCCTCTCTCTCCCTCTTCGGAGAAGGCCCACACTCTGTCTGTGGAGTGTGTACCTACTTTTAATCTGAGCATCAAACCCCTAAACTTCATGGCGTTTCTCTTGCCTTTCAATGAATCTCTCTGAATAAATCTACCTTTGATCAACAGTGGCTTGCTTTTGAATACTTTCCTGCATGAAGCCAAGGACCCACATTTGGTGGGGCACATCCCAGGGGCTCAACCAAAGCCTGAGACACAGCCCTTCTCATGCCCCACTTATTTTTTTCTTGTATCAACAGGACTGGGTTGTGAAGGGAGCTCTGAGGCCCTGGCTAAGGGACAGAAGCAGCCCCAAGGGCTCGAATTGGCGGGCAGCCTCTCTCCCAGGAGGGGCCTGGGTCTGCCCGGTTCTCTGAGTTTCTTTGTTGTGCTGACTCCCCAGCCACAGAGCGTTCTCCCTAGGCCTGTCCCCACAAAACCCTTGTCTCCAAAATACAAGCACATCATGTCACAGTCCTCTTGTTCAATCAGGAAATGTTCAGCCCACTTTTTCCTTCCCCAGTAAAGAACCTAACTGTCCTCCTTCCCATCCCACCACTTCTTTCTTTGTGAGAACTCTGCACTCTCCACACACCATGATGAACGCAGGTGCCTTGCTGGCTGGGACATAGATGTTTCAGTCTTACACAGCCTGCGTCATTTCACATTCCCCTTTCTACCTTAAAAAGCCTTTCCTGAGTTTCCCACCCCTCTGATTCTGAACTTCACAAAGTGCTGAGTTTACGGTCACTGTGTGCATACATCCCAGGTTTTGAGTATGTTTTCTTTGCAAGATCTTCATTAAGGAGCTGCATCAAGAAGTTTAAAGAGGCTATTCTTACATCTGAGCAGATGAGCCTGCATAAAATTTAAATGGCTTTGAATAGACTGTTAACCGGGGACAGAGATGTCGCAGGTCCTAGTCAACAGTGTCATGAGGCAAAACGTTCTTCAAAGGCTCAGAGTGGCTTCTGAACGTGGAGTCGGCAGGGAGGAGTTGACAGGCAGTGAGTGGGGAGTGTGAAACAGCTTACGCTCCCCCAGCTGGGGAAGAATTGGATTTTTTTCTAGTTTTCCAATTTCTTACTACCTTTTTCTTTTATTGTCACATACCATTTCATATGAATTAAGAAAATCAATGTCAGTCATTTGGGCCACTTGGGAGAAGCTACACAATGCCATTCACAAGTCTGGGAAATGACAGCCACACCAGTTTGGTTGAAAGACCAGTGGGGGTATTTCCAAGGTGATCACGGGAATGCAGCAAACTTCCCAGCTTCAATCACCTCATCTCAAAGGTGGGGCCAATAAAACTACCGAGCAAAATGCGTGATGATTATGGCCGACATCTGTTTACTAGGTAAGTGACCGTGACAGCTGCCACTTAATGGGGAATGAGAATGATGAACGAGGCCCCGTCTACCTGGTCACACGTGCCCTGCCTTCCTGCCTTGGTGCAGCAGCAGAGTTTGTTTAGCTGAGATGAACGACCCCAGAGCAGCCCCGACGGGAAAGCTCCCAGCTCTGCATGGCGAGGCGTGTTCCTTTCCTTCTCAGAGCTGATCACAGTTTGCAGTTATCTGTTTTTATGTTTATCACTTTTGTAACTGCCTCCCCCCCGGAGTTTTGCTCAAGCAGCACAGGGCCAGGTGTGTCTTGCTGCCTGCTGGATATTCTGGGCTGGGAGACAGCCGACCTCACATCTGGCTCAGGTGCTGGCTGAGGGCAGAAGGCCCAGGGGCCCATGCTGAACCGAGGCCCCTGCACCCAAAATTATGGTCTGACTTTGGGAAAACTACACAGTCTTCTTTACCCTGAGATTCCTCATCTGTCCATGAAAATAACTGCCCATGGCACACAGATTTACCAAGATTAAAGGAAATCACCAAATTCACAACCTATTCAAGGGGCTACCAGTGCATCCTCAACAGACACATGCTGCCTTTACGGCTCTGACACACGCCAAGCGGGGCGGCCGCACACAGTGAACACTGCTAAGAGCCAGTGTGTTAAGTGCTTCATGTGTGCTATAATACTCTTTACAACTTACAACTATCCCAGGTAGAAACGAATATTATCATGCCCATTTCATAGATTCACCAACAGGTTAGGAGTGGTTACATTCTAGTCCAAGGCCCTATGGTGAGGAAATGGCGATTTAAACCTGAATCTGGGCCCAGGCCTGGGCTCCATCTCTCTCTCATCCACCTGACAACTTGCCTATGAAATCCACCTGTCCAATACACGTTTGCAGCCGGCCAGCTCTTAAATACAATGTGTTCCACCGTTTGTCAATGTTCATTAATCACCATAAACTGTTATCAGAAACCACTAAAGAAAAGAAAGGTGGGCTTATGTCCCTGCCCACAAAGAAAAGGAATTCTGCCTTGCCTTCTCCTGTAACGTGCAGAAACCCTTCCCTACACCACCAAATCCTTTTGTATGCTTCCTCCATGTTTATGTTTGCACACGGCTTATTAAATTAGAAGGTACCTGAAGTAATTGCATCTCGGTTGCTTTCCAAGTTTGCATATTATCCATAATCAGTCTGTGAACGAAAATACTACAGTGTGAATGAAAATACTACAACAATGTCAGTAAACAAAGAATGCTGAAACCAAGTCATCAGTGGCTGCCACCACCCCCCAGCGAGGACAGGCATGCAGCCCAGCCTCTGCAGCCACTCACAATGGTGCCCTCTGAGCAGACTCAGAATAAGAAAGGACAGGATACTTGCCCTAGATAGCTAGGTGCTTGTCTAAAGAATGAATTCAGTGAGTCCAAATGTTTGCTTCCTTCCATACATGGAAAAGCACTAAATTCTTGAACTTGAGATACCTGGCTTTCTTTAGATAACAAGCAATCTTTTATTGTTCCAACTTCCTGGTCTTTGTTGTAAAGCTCCTATATATCCTAGTTCCTCCTCAAACTCTTGGGAACAGTCCCTCAGAGTGATCTGAGAGGCTGTCATCCCGACTCGAGTCCTCCCGTCAAATAAAACATAACACTTAACTTTTAGGCTGCACATGTATTTCAGTCAAAAGTTTTGGGCACCAAAAAGGGACCCAGAGCAGACTTCTCTCCAACTGAACTCTCCGAGGAACTGGAGCCTTGGTACCAGCAGTTGCACTTTGTGCCCATCCGCCTCCTCGGGGAGTCCAGATGAATTTGGATGAGTCTCTCCTGGTTCTTGGATCTCACATATTGGTTGATGATCCTGAGTTTTATTTGGCGGTGTATCCAGGTACCTGGCCCTCCAGTTGAAAGAGACTGGGAGGAATTACCCACCCAGTGGAGGCATACTGGGTGGGGCCTGGTTGAAAGATAACAGGAAACACCCACCTTGAGGAGACGTCCAAAGTGGGGCTGGTGGAAACATACCAGGAAAATACTCACCCAGTGGAGACGTCCTGAGTGGGTCCAAGTTGAAAGACGCTGGGTTCAGGACTGAGTGGTTAGATAAGAGGCTGGTCTAATGTTGTCCTCAATTTGGTTACCTCCATTGAATTTTTTGGAATAAAAGTATAACTCTTATGAGGAACATTTCAACTCCAAAAATGGGACCCTCCTCCTGGATGATAACAGCTTTCTCGGGTGACGGAGAAACTTTCAGGAATGGTAGAGGCAAAGACTTCATGCCACAGTGTTGTCCCTGCGGGAAATCTTACTAGCAATTTTATTCTGAGAACCCGACCTTACAATGGGGAATAGAACTTTCAAAAAAAACAAACAAACAAACAAACACACAACAGAAAAGAAAAAGAAATGACAGATTGCCAGCCTCCAACTAATACACTAGCCAGGTTTATATACGTTCAAAACTTACAACATTAATTAGGAATTAGAAAAAAAAAAACTCACTCTGAAAGTAACTAACCAGGAATGATAAAATATTTTTTGGAATTCTGAACTTATAAGAACAAAATCCCCTTTAGGGGGAACTTGGATTTCTCTTCCTATGTCCTTGAAATGTAAACGTTTTATCTTTCTCTGGGTGTTTTATCTTTGTGTATGTATGTATATATGTGTTTCTTTTTTTTTTTTTTTAAACGAAACCTTGGTCTCTGCCATACAAAAGGTACAAGTATTGTGTACATATGGTGGCCACGCAAATAAATTGGGATTCTCAACAATCCTTTGTACCAATTTTCAGATATTTTGCCATCTTAACCGTTGTTGCATCAGCCTGGACCACAAAGGCCTTTAGCTTTTGGAAAGTAAACTTTTGAATTTTATTTAAGCAACACCCCCACTCTCATGTGGAAAAGCCTCTTCATCTTATTCATTTAAAATCACTATATATATATATATAAATTGATGGCCATATGATGGATCCTTAGTTTGGGAAAACTTTTAAATTGGTGAAAGTTGAAAAAGCTCTCATTATAAACAGCTCTTTTATTGGTACCTATTAAAATCAAGTTTAAAGGTAGAAAATTATATCTAATGGTTAACCTAAGAACTTAGTTAAAAAAAAAAAAACTGGCTTGAAAAGCTACATTTGTGTTTTTCCTTTCCGATCAATGGTTTTAGAGATGCTAATAAATACTTAGAATAATTAATGTTAATTAGGTTGAATAACTGGAAAAAGGATTGTAAAATTGTTGAGAAAAACAAAAGATAAGGGGCTTATCCCAAATGGATATATATTTTTATATGTTAATTTTGAATGAGATAAATAAAATGGACATTTTTGGATTTAGATACAAGGTTTTGATACTACACTACATAAAGTAAAAAAAAAAAAAAAGGGCCAAAGAGATCACCTACTGCCCCCCAACATTAAAGTTCAAACAAGTCCGCTTTAACACAGTTTAAAATATATGTATTTATAGAGCTTAAAAAAAATACATATTTATAGACTGAAATACTTGATCAATAATTGGGACAAGAGACCAATTAATCAAATTGAAAATTGAGAAGGGCCTAAGCTCTTTGGCTCAAACTTGGGGATCCCAGAGAATTTTCTATATAATTAGATACAATGCACAAAAAAAAAAAAAAAAAAAAAAGGCTTCTGGCACTCCTTCTAGAAATAGGAATTACTGATTAAACCTAATAAATATAAAAATTAAAGGTACAAGATTTAATAAAATTGAGATAAAATTTTGTAAAATTGGTATATTTGAATGGGCTTTATATAAAACTTTTGCTTAATTATATTGTGGGATAGATATATTTCAATGGAAAAACACTTCCCCTTCTTGGTATTATACGGCTGAGCACATATCTGTCCCTTAGAAAGTATTAATTGAACAAAATAAAGGAAACCAATAGAGTTACATGAGCCGTCCAGTATAACATAAAATTAAAAACTAATATTCAGTGGCTAATAAACAATAAAATAAGAGGTTTACCCTGGGTTTAACTTACAACTCAAGGAAAAGAGACCTTACTAAATACATTATGCAAGCTTTGGAAAACATGATAAAGTAAATCTTAAAGTTTTAAAACATGGAATTCTTTGTTTACAGCTATTCTCACTGATACAAAAAAACCAATTAAGTAGATACAATTGCACCTGGGGGACAGAGCAGTTCTCTGGGGAACTGGAAGCGTGTGTCTTTGTCTTGCAGATCAGAAATATAAATACAGCAAACAGTGACCTAGGACTGAGCCTAATTAGCTCAATGAGATAATACTTAAGGCCAAGAAATTTTTGGCATTTTAGAACTCAGAACTCTGACGCATCCTTCAGCATTTGTCAAGAATTCTTAAGTGTCTGTTTCATAAATAGTAAGCTTTAGTGATTTGAGCAAGCAAATTCAGCATACTCCAACTATTATTATACCTAACTTATAAGTAAGTTTTAAAGTGAACCTATGAGATCTCTAGCTTTTGTCTGTTTATAAGCCTGCGTACACATTATAGATGTGAGATATTTATACAGCTAAAAAAAAAAAAAATCAAAGTCAAAGAGCTCTGCTTAATTGACGTAAAAAAATAAGAGCTTACAAATTAAGTATTTTTAAAATAAAAACTGACCAAATTGACTTTCAGCGTCACACGAACAGGAAAATATTCAATATTAAGATAATATTTGATATTGTTTAGTTTAAGTATGTTCTAATTAATATAGAAATCTTTAAAGTCATCAATATTAAGTATAATACCATTACTGTACCTAGGTTTAATGAAAGTCAAATAAGATCCTGTTATATCTGTTGCAGATTTGCCAAGAAAAAAGATAGTAATGTGGTGTAGTAAAATTTTAAGTAAATTAAATGCAAATGAGGTGAGAGCTTTGGGTAAATTTTTAAAATATATTATTAAAATGTATGCTTAAGATAATCTCTAAATGTTTGGGATCTTTAAATTCTAGAGTTGTGCTACATTAAGTTAAATGATAGGATTTTATTAAATAGCTATGACATTTTCAGATAAAATAAGATTGAAATATGAATTATTTAACATTTAACTTACCCTTACAGAGAAACTAAAGGTGTTTAGAAATATTAATAAATGGTTGGTGCTACACTGAAATAATCTCTATTATTAAGGGTATTATCTCAGTATCCTAGGAAAGTAAGATAAATGTGTAAAGGAAGATATAAGAATGCAATTATATTTTGTTAATAAAAAATAGTGACTTTCTTCTGAAGCTGGTTACTTCTGAATGGAAGCGAAAATAAAGGACACACTAATGTGAGTATAGAAAGCTGTGGAAGGTTTGTGGAAGAGGAACCCTGAGGAAAGAGTTTTGTACGTGGTCAGAATTGGCTAAGTTCAGAATCAACTTGGGCAAAGTAAATGAATCTTAGAAGTAATCTGGTAGAAGACTAGATTTGATTTTCTCTCTGTTAAGAGGAGAAAATTTTCTAAAAATGTTAATCCACCTTCAGTAACAAATTGTAAAGCTTCTTATACCACATAACTGATCTGTTCTGCTTTTACCTTTGACGTACTTTCTTGTTAATGAAAAAGAACTACTTTACAGTGATCTATATGTTTATCTGACCAAGTGTTCTGAAAACTTTTAACAAGCTCCCCAAATATCAATTTCTAATTGAAGTTCTTTTAATCTCCAGTTAAGTTTGGGGTGCTACAGAGGGCCCCTGAAACATCCCAAAGAGAGATTTTAAACTAATAAGTTTCATTTGGCATGTTAAATAACATGGTATTGTCAAATGAATAATAGGTCTTCCTAGGTTATATTGTATAAGAAAATATTATTAATATACATATTCTAGAAATTATATGGACTCCCTAAAATTCTGGCATATCTGAAAAGTTACCAGTCATAATTCTGGTTATAGTGACCAGCTTTCTTTATCGATTATAGTGTAACGGTGTTTAACCATGCTTTTAAATCACTTGTCATTTATAGACAGTTAATTGTTTCCTTCTGATGATTTTGCAAAATGCTTTCTCTTCAAGGAGATTTATTGATTTCAAATAAATTTCAAACTATAGCACTGAACTAAACTGGGTAAGAAATTTTAAAAGTCTAATGAAAACTCTGATTAAAAGAATTAGTTACATGGGACTGAGTAAACTGGTGAATATGGTTATACTTTTTGATTTTGTCTGAAATACTACTGGCTTTTAACCTGTTTCCCAGACATAAAGAAACCCTTCTCCTTAAGCTAGTTATGATTCACAGAAATTTGATAAATTATACCTATGTAAGCAGACTTGGAACAGTAATCTTTTCTCTCTATCTGATCCCTCAAGAGACTAAAAACTCTAAGGTCCCCAGTGGCTCTATCAGACAAATTAGGAAGATCATCTCCTAACAGATATAGCAATCTCAAGGTATTTTAAGGATTTTAAAGAGAAAAGAATTTACCTATATCTGTAAGGCAGAAATCCATGACAAGCCCTTGACGAGGCTTTCCAGGCCTTAGAAAACCTTATTAGCATTCTACCCTGAGAGTCCTTATTAAAAGTTCCAACACAGCCAATTTAAAAAAGCCTATATAATCAAATAATCAGACTTAGCTTGTAAACAAATTAATCTTGATTTGACTATATTTGAGAAAACTGAGGGTAACTTTAGAGAGAAAAAAGATTATATTTTACTGGATATTAATTTCTAGTTTTGTTAATTGAGGTCTATATTTACTAAGACACTTCCTAGATCATTCCTTGCTGTTATGTCACATTGCTGTAAAGGTTAATTGAATTATGAAAAGAATAATCTAGGTTTGTTTCTGAGGCTCAATAATCTATCCTTGGGTAAAGTTCCAATGCCCCATGACCTGCAGCCAGGGGATTATAAATACTGGAGCAGGCATGACTTAAAGAACTGTCTCCAACCTGAACGGAAGGACCCTTTACCAGGTACTCTTAACTAGACCATACACACCAAAGCTGAAGGAAATGGACTTTCAGATTCATTTCCTATCAGAAACAGCCCCTGCAGTGCACTGGCCTATAGAGCACTGCTCACCTTAAAACAATGCCCAAATGGAGAAAAAGCTACCAGGCCAGGATGAGAAGAAGACAACATCTGAAGACAAGATCTGAAGACAACAACTGCAGACCCAAGACATCGGACCAGGCCTGTATGCCAATTACTTTGATAATTTCTCCTACCTTTGATTATGAACTACTCCAATTGTTAAGTTTATGGTAAATTACCTATGTCTAGTACTTCTGTGTTACCTTGGTGGGTTTCCCTACTCCAAGGCTCTAACTAGATAGCCCTCAGAAACGTTATTCTAAAAAGAAATTATAGTTCTGTTTAGGCCACTGTTGATCTTACAAGGTGGGAGTCCTCACCTGGCCAATTAATACCTGCTGTGACCCTGACCATAAATATGAAATTTCTCATAAGATCACTCAAACTCAATCGGAAACACAAGCAAAATTTTAACCGAAAAATATAACTTCTCGACTATTAAATTCTTACTCATGACTTTATTAACGTTACTAGCTTTATTACTTATATCCTGTCTATATAATAAAATTGTTGTCTGTTACATTTCCCAATGTGTAACTAGGCCTACAAGATTGATGATGGCTAAACATCTTGAAGAAATAGATAAAATTTATAACTCTGTGTAAAATAATTGTAATAGTGTGATTCTAGTTATGGGAATGAGCAACGAAGGGTAAACAATTCCTGGATCATAATAGACTAGTAAGACAGGCGATCCAGAGAACTTTTAGTATCAACAGGGCCTGATAAAAAAAAACTAACACCTTGAATGGCAGCTCAGAAGATTCTTCACCTGAACTAGGAATGAGCCGTCCTAGCACCGTGGGACAAAATTGGTCATGAAATGTCTCTCAAAATATTGGTCGAATTTAGGACCAAGGGGGAGCACTGTGAATGAAAGTACTACAATGTGAATGAAAATACTGCAACCATGTCACTAACAAAGAATGCTGAAACCAAGTCATCAGTGGCTGCTGCAACACCCCAGCGAGGACAGATCTGCAGCCCAGCCTCTCAGCCACTCACATTGGTGCCCTCTGAGTGGACTCAGAATAAGAAAGGACAGGATAATTGCCCTAGATAGCTAGGTGCTTGTTGAAGTATGAATTCAGTGAGTCCAAATGTTTGCTTCCTCCCATACATAGAAAACCACTAAATAATTGAACTTGAGATACCTGGATTTCTTTAGATAACAAGCAATCTTTTATTGTTCCAACCACCTGGTCTTTGTTGTAAAGCTCCTATATATCCTAGCTCCTCCCATACCTCTTGGGAGCAGTCCCTCAGAGTGATCTGAGAGGCTGTCATCTTGGCTCGAGTCCTCCTGCCAAATGAAACACAACTCTTAATTTTAGGCTGAACGTTTATTTCAATCAAGTCCCAGAATAGACACAACTCATCACTTCTGTAATGGAACACACTGGATCAGGAACCAAAAGCGTGTTCTAGTCCTGAAAACTACTGGTTCCTCTTTCTTCCTGTCATTATACAATCCCACCAGAACTCATTACTTTTGCTGTCTGCTCATCTGGTAACCAAACTCAGAGAACAGTCAACTCAGCAGACTGCCCTACTGGGGAGAACAGCTGGCAACAGCACTGCGGGTTGCCTGCCCTCCCGCAAGCTCTGCCAACCCCTAGTGTCCTCCATGGAGACCAGGTCAACAAAGTCCCACACGTTAAGTAAATCATTTTATTTTATACGATATGTTACATATATACCCATCTCTGAAAACAGCTCTGCCAGAATCCCAAACCTTCAACATTAATCTGCAAAGGCAAATCAGGTCCCCAAGTGAAAACAAGTCTTAAGACGACGCTAAGGCCTCCAAAGTTCTCTCCACGACCATCAACCAAACTGCCTGCAGGTCTGCAGCTGCAGGCGGCTACATGTCTGTTTTTAAAGCAACCCCTTCCTGCCCTCGGGTGCTACAATGTCCCTCTACGCCCTCCCATCTCAGGGTAAAAGCAGCCGCTGCAGAACCTTGCAGGGCAGCACTGACAGTACTGGACACAGAGGATCAGAGCTAAACTAAGCCTTCTGATGACACGAGCTTGTCACTCTGTCACTTTACAGATGAAGATATATATAGAGAGATAGGTGGGGTGATCTTGCTCAAAGTCACACAGCTAGTAAGTGGCAAAGTCTATAACTCTGCTCCTCCCTCCGGCGTGACGCCCCATCTGGGACACCCACAGGGTTCTCTCGTGCCTGCCTGACCAGTCCTTTCCTGTCACTCATAACCCACCACAGTGTCTGACCCTAGCCTGCCTTTCAGCATCTTTTCCCTCCAGTCTCTCAGGAACAAGGCTGCTCTGGCCACTGTATGACTTCCAGCTTCCCAAACCCTCCGTGCTCATGCTGGTCTTGCCTGAGCATCCGGCCCCCTGCTCAAAGGCTTTTCCTCCATTGCAGGAGGACGTTTCCACTCTCCACAGGGACACCCCCCTCAGAGGAGCCCTCTTCTTGCCCTCAGAACGTCAGGTGTCCCAGGCCACATCCCTAGCTGCCCCATTAGGACTGCGGGGGCCCAGGTCTGCTAGTCAGACCAGCAGCCTCAGAGCCAGGGATTATGCCCGGGTCACCCTGCAAACCTACTGCCCGCCTCACAGCCCCCAGCCAGCAGGTCACCTGGAAGTCACAGCAAGTGCCCCACCCAATCCAGAAGTCTCTTCATTTGCCAGCACGGCTGACGGCTGGTTTCCAACCTTTGGTCAGTTTTGCAAAAAACAGCACCTTCCACTGTGAACCGGGGGGGTTTTGCTTCTGCTACCCACCCTTACTGGAAACGTCAAGGGAAACCAAAAGGCCTTCTCTCAACACTTTTTTGATGACACCCACCCACCCACAATACTCAAATGCTCAAGAGAATTGGGTCCACGTGATTTTGTTTCCCTTACACTAAGTGGCCAAAACACTGCGGGATTCTTTCTCTTTTGAGGGTATTTGTACTCAGTTTATCGGCTTTAATCTGTTTTTGTCTCTCTCTTCAGTATCTCTAGCAGTTGCCACTTCTTACTCCCTTCAGCAGCCTCCCTCCCAACATCAAGTCTAGGAAATCAGCTGTGATGAGGGGCCCGGGGGCAGTCACAGAAGATGCATCTAAGGCACAGAGAGGCGACATAATTTGCCCAAGGTGATCAGCTTCAACCCCAACAGTGTGTGTCACGTCCCTCTGTTTAACTCTTATGCTAAGCAAGTTAAGTTTTTGTAGATTATACTTATAAACAGATGAGGTATCAAAATATATACAAGGGCATACATCTACTCTAAGATGTTCATTAACTCCACTATTTTGTTTCTATTTATTTTATTTCTGTTAAAAAAAATTAAGAACCTCTGCAGTCAATATAGCAAAATGTTACTGGGTTTTAAATCCAGAATATAGAGGTGTTAAGTGTGTCATTACTCATCTTTATTTGTATGTTCACAAGACAAAATGATTTGAAAGTCTCTCTCCCCTCCCCCTACTCACTACTGGCTCTCACCTGAGCTCCCAGACCACACATCCAGCAGCCTTTCACTTTACCCACAGCTGAACTCATCAGATTTTCCCCAGAACTCCCTCTGCAGCTTTCCCTCATCACAGCACAGCAGGGCTATCATTTACCTCATTAATCCACCCAGAAACCTGGGCCTTACTCCATTCTACCTTCACACACAGCATTCATCCTTTCCTTTTTACCATCGAAACATGTCTTCAATCTGTTCGCTTTTACCCACTGACCGTCCCACCGATCAAGTGGAAGCCACCAACACTGCCCACCTGGACTCACGAGTCTCCCAAGTGGCCCTACAGCCACTCGCCCCTATTTGAGACAAATGGGATTGTGTCACTCCCGCGCTTTTAGGACTCTTTTCAAACCCACTTTTCTTAGAAGAAACTCCAAGTTCTTCACCTAGTGAAGGTCTTTGTCATCAAACTGTCAGCTCAGGGAGGGCAGGACACGCCCTCTCCCCTTGGCCCAGCCCTCTGGCAGAGCATCAGCTTGGGAGGACCTGCTGAGATACACCAGCCTGTATTCTAAACCTGGTCTTGAGTTCTTAACAAATTGCTTCACTTATCTATACAAATCCAAGGTAGATTAGAAAGATTTTAGATGTTGAGCTACACTATTGATTTGGGGATTTTGCACTAGCAACCTGCAAGTACATGTTCTAATGATTCTGTCTTCTAAAAACCACACCCAGATTTAAGTAGTACTTGTGGAATGTCTTCGGAGTAAAAGGGACTGTACTTTTACAGACTTTATATTTTATAACATGAACAACCCGCACAGGGTCACAAATGGAACCGCCTCACAAGTGACAGAAGACAGGTGAGAGGCATATAGCAACAGGTCACAAAGATGGTAAGAGCAAAGTTGATTCTCCAACCCCCAAAAAAATTCCTCAAGGAACTGAAAACTCTGAATTTTGAAAGTAAAATACTATAATATAAAGAAATAAAATAAATAATCCTCCTCATCAGGGTATTAAGATCTGACTCCAGAATTTTTAGTGTACCATACTGAATCCTAGCACAGAAAAATCAGATGGACTAGTGGTGAATAATTTCCAGGAAAACTGCAGTAATTCCTCCACTTGTAAAAGGACATACACTCACCTGTCAAGGTGAATGTAAACCACATTCTGGAGAAATTCGGAAGCTTCCAGGATCCGCTTCTGGATGTCAAGGACATGGACAGCTTTGAAGCATGCTTCTGAGTCACCGGCATTCTTACACTGCAGGGGGAAAGGAGGCCCCCAGTCAAGAGCAGAGATGTTAGTGTCACATCTCGCAGGCCGTGCCTCGGGGACTCAGTGCCCTGCAGCAGCCCGGCCCCAGGCGAGGACCAGCAGCGTGGCCCACCCAAGCAGGAGGGGCACTGTGCTTGAGAAAGCCCATCCCCGATGGGGGCAAGAGGGGCTGGTGGGGTTGTGTGAACCTATAAATGCTCACAGAAATACACCTACATACAATCAAGTGCTACAATTAAAAGTAGAAGGCTATTTAACAAAATTTCAATTGTCAGTGTTAATTTTGCCATTCCTTTCCGCTTGTCCCCTGCACTCTGAGACAGGCTTAGGCTCTCTCACACCGGGAGCTCTGATGCAATAGTTGTGAAGTTATTTTACTTTGCTGCAAGTGTCTTCACTCCCCGTGTCGCTGTGACTGTCGTCTCTTAACACAGTCAGATGTCTTCCTGGATCTCTCCCTGCGTTCCTTGCTCCTGCTTCTCAGATCCTAAGATAAAGGGCAAGTGAAGACACATGACTATAAAGGCACTGTGGACTTGACTAAAGCCTTCAGTGACCCCCTAGGTGAGTGCTTCCCACCACTTACCTTCGATTCTCAAGGTTCTGCCCAGGGTGACATCCAGACAGGATAGCGTCCTGGGCCAATTAAATGCTGTGTGGCTTGGGCGCACTGACAGGTGCAGGAGCTGGTTCCGGAGCCGGGCACCTCCCCACCTCTGCTCGTCTCTCTCCCAAAGCCCCGCTTCCAAGCCCCCAGGCTCCCTAATCTTCTGTCCTTCTCTTCTACTTTACTCCAAGCCCTTTTCCTCTTCCTTTATTCCCTACTTATCCCCAGCTGGAGTGATTTTTCAATCACAGTATCTGAAAAAATTTCCTGCAGCTGAAAAAGAGGACTCCAGAGGTCAATGCCCATATGCTGGTTCTTGAAGAGAGCCCCAGGTTAGGGAGAACCTCACCAACACTCACAGGGCATCAGACATGTTGCAGGGTCGACCACCCCCAACAAGAGTTTGCTGTGACCCCAAGGCATGCACAGCATCCCTGCTCACAAAAATGTAGTTGGCTCATTTATCCATTATTAAGAAGAAAAATTAAAAATTGTTCATGTTTCTTACTAAAATTATTTATGAGGTGGAAAAAGAAATTGTAATAGAAAAGAACAAATTTGACTTCATGTTAGATATGTTCCTTTGGCTTTAAACCTGTGCCCTGTTTTCTAGGCTCAGACTTGCTAGCTCTGTACCTTTTGTAAAAGAAAGTTGCCTTTAGCCTGAAATATCCAGGAGGGCCTATTCTGCGGGCTCTGATCTTTAAGGATGTTAGCTCTTCTACACTTATGTAGAGATGGCAAGTTGCAAAATAGAGAATAACCTTTTTTTTTTTTTTTGGAGGTTTTAAAGGGTAACCATGATTTGACCCACATGGACATCTGCAAGAACAAATGATTCCAAGGAAAACAATTCGTACAGCAAGAAGTTTGCAACAACCAACCACACCCCCGCCCCTTTTTAGTATAAAAGGAGACTGAATTCTGACTTGGGGAAGAGGGTTCTCCAGGATATCAGTATGCCATCTTCTGGGTCTGCCAGCTTTTCAAATAAAGTCACTATTCCTTGCTCTAACACCTCATCTCCCGATTTACTGGACTGTCATTCAGCAAGCAGAACTAGTTTGGACGTGGTAACAAAATGACTTCATTGGAGGTAGTATGTCTCCACTGTTTCCTCATTTCCAATATGTCACAACCTATCAACTTTATATGCTGTTTAACAACACAACCAAAAAACCTAACATAGGGAATTGATTCCACGGAAATAAAATTATTTCTACTCCTTCAAAACTTTTTTTTCTTTTCTATTTTATTTGTTTTGCTTATTTAAAAGAAAATAAAAGTCAAATCTATTTATTTCACGTATTTTTGTTATAGCTGCATATTTTAAATACTAAAAAGATATTTAAATTGCAATAAAAAATTGTTCATATATTAGTGTAAAGATATATAAACAATCAATGTGGATTAGGAAAGGTATGGATATTTACTAAAAATCCACAGCACATCCAGTCTTTTACAAGCATATCCTGGAATATAAGCTCTATGATCCAGGGGTCCACCACCCACATTCTCACTGCCGAGTTCCTTAGTAATCAACTACCAAGGCACCAACATAGAAAGACGCGATCAGTATTTTAGGTATAAATGAGGGAATTAGCTCATTCAATTCTATTAAAAAAAAAAAAACCCTTAAAATAATTACTGAACTTACAAAGAAAATTGGACACAAAAAATTACAGTTTCTTCCCAAGTCACAAAGCTAATAACTGGTAAAGGCAAGATTTGAACTCATCTGCCTGATTCTAAAAACTAGGTGGAAATCCCATTTGATTGTGGAGGGTCCAGCAGCACAGCCTATCACCATATCTTTGTTCAGATCTAGCCTTAGACAGCCTGAGACAGCACCCCATTCCTATGGAACTCAAGGGCAAATGATATCAATAAGGATTTTATATTCAGTAGTTTCTTAGGTCTCATTTATATAAAGTGTCAGCAGGTCAGCAGAAAATCTCTGGGAAATATGAGTGGATCCAGAGCTTTTTGCTGATTAGAAACTCAGTCTACCAGGACAGAGTGACCTTCCCATGAGAGGCCACATGGACATAAACTAAAGGCAGGTGAGCAATGAAAACTAACAAGACCCTGGAACTCAAGCAAGAAGGACCCCTGCCATCCCCTGCTCAGTTGCCTCTTCGCCCGCATGGACATGATGGCAGAAGACCCAGGTTCTTGTCAAGTTACACCATCATGGGTTCTCACCCATAAAAAGTTACGGCTCTATGCTCTTAAGTACTTTCCAACTTAAATATAATGAAACCAATATCTCAGCAGAATGTCTATATATCCACTTCCTCCCTTCTATTAGGAGAATATTTCTATGGCAACAAAACAGAAATCCAATTAAAAACACCATGCAAGAAGCAGGGAGAAAGTCTGCATAAGAGACTTTTTTCTCACTCTCAGTGAATGAAAACACAGAAAAAGTGTTCCTTCTCCCTCAGCAAGTGGGAGGTAGCCTGATTGTGTGTGTGTGTGCGTGTGTGTGTGTAAATCAAATACAATGAATTCTGGGATATTTACAGATTTTTTTTATCTTACTGTCATTTCATGAGGATGAGACAACCTTTAAAGTAATTTGAATCTAGTGTTCTGAGAGAGTCTCAGGCTCTTTTGGTGGAGGAGGGGAAAGGGGAAAGGAAAGAAGGAAAGAAGTAAATGAAGCAAAGGAGTACGAATACTGCTAGGGAAAGGCAAGACATTAATTTTGTTCCTAATTACATCACACACAAATTATGGACTGGCTTTCCCCCATGTCTTGTCAAGCACTGAGTTGCAGAAGAAGAGGTGACAGCCCATTTCTTACTGAGCTTGTGATTGTACGTGGCATCTTATAGACACAAATCATTTACCCTGATCAAACACTCTAGCAGCAGGCCGTAATTCTCCTCTTTTGAGAGACAAGAAAACAGGTGTTCAAAGAGGGTATATAAGTTCACAAAAGTCAGAGGGCCAGTAAACAAGAGAGGATGAATTCAAACTCAGATCTGAATGCAGAGTCTCATCTTCCCACTCCCAGGACTGGAAAATCCTTAACACACAGGCTCCCCAGCTCCCCTGCAGTGTTCCTGGCACCAAGCATTTCCCATAGCGATTGTCTCCAGTTCTCACAGTCACAGCGCTCTGTGCAGCCAATGGCCTCCATCGGACCTTGATCATCTACCTGCCACGCCCACCAGGCTTCACCATAAAGGCAGGAAAGCTGGCTTTCAAGTGCATACAAAGCCACCCCTGGTCTAACCTGGGCTCTTCTGCGGCTTCTCCAGCCTAAAGGCAGCCATGAAACTGCTCAGAGTTTGTACATGAGCCACACTACCTCTCTCCATCTGTATCCCCACCTATACTACTTAGCTATGACCATTTTGATAATCTTGGAAACAAATTTTTAAAAACAGAAAAGAAAGCATTCTGGAACAAATACTTAATACTTCCAATTTTAAATGACAAGTTACAAAGTGAGTATTTACAAACCAAATCTGCCTTCCTATGTGTCAGTTTTAACAGTTAAAAAATATAATAGCAAAAAAATTCTCACGTACAAAATTAACAAAGACATCAACAATAATCTGGAATAAACTCAAAATTAAAGCCCATGTTCTACATGGAGAAAACTACTGGACTCTACTGAGGTGTAAAGTAAGAGGTGTGAATGTAGAGACATCAACATATTGCATGGAGGAAAGCAGTTTTGTAAAGATGTAAGTTCTCCTAAAGATAATTCAAAACTTACTAAAAAATCCCATGAAAATACTATCTGTTTTTTTTTAACTTGAACAAAGTATTTTAGAATTCTTCAGGAATAATAAAGTCATAATACTAGCCAAGAAAATTTGGGATGGAAGAAAAGAATAAAAAAAAATAACACTTTCAGATATTAAATAAATTTTTACAATATGTAAGATATAGCGCTAGAGTAAGAAAGTAAAATTGACAGAAATAAACCATGAGCTCAAAAAGAGACTCTAGTGTGCATAAGTATATTGTACAGGTGGGATTTCAAATCAAAGAGCAAAGTATGAATTCAATAATTGTCCTGGGACAATCAGACAATCACCCGGAAAGAACAAATTATATTCCTGTGCTAATGACCACAAGAAAAATTACAGAAAGTGATGTAAATATTAAAATACTAATAACAACAATTGCAACTCTTTGCTCATATTAATTCAACTTCTCCTCACTATAACAAGTACTATTATCATCTCCATCTTAGAGATTAAAAAAACTTACACAATAGATTTATATCATTATAAGAAAGTGTTTCTAAGAATAATACCAAAGATAAAACCCAAAAGGAAGACATTTACAATCTTAAAAATATTTTGGGCCACAACGAAAATAAAAAACCTACTGAACAAAATGAAAGGCAAGAAATGACAAGAAAAAGCTCTGTGATACATGTTGATGAAGGCAACGGGTTAATGTTCATAACATACAAAGAGCTGTCACAAAGCAACAAGAAGCTCCCTCACTTAAATGTGTGCAAAGGACAAAAGGGATCATTCACTTTTAAAAAGTCAGATGGCTAATGAGTGAAAAATGCTCAATACCTCACTGGTCATCAAATGCAAACTAAAACAATGAAAAAGCACTTTTGCTCATCATATTGTCAAATATTTATAAAAGATATTCTAGCTAGTGTCCATCTGTGAGAGAACAAACTGTGAGCGACTTTTTGGAGGATGACATGTCAATGGATATGTAAACTCTGAAAAACGTGTGTACACACAGACTCAACTCAACTTCTAGGAATCTTTTCATTTAGAAAAATAATCAATTCAAAAATATGTACTCATCAGAGCATTTACACAGCACTGTTTACAATGTTGGGAAGAAAAGCTGAAGTGAAATCATATCCAGTGATAGAAAATTGGTTACATAAGTTATTCTACAGCTTTTCATTCCCTACTGGAGAAGCAATTTCTAGAGTCACTTGAAAGGAACCTGTGATGAATGTAAATGTCACATCCAGGGACTAAATTTCCAGAAGCCTTAACTAAAGGAATACTCATACAAGATCACAGGAATGTTTGTACAAGAAGGATGCCAGTCAAACATCCTTTCTGAAAGTGGAAAATGGAGAAAACTTAAGGGTCCACCATCAAGAAAAGGATGCGGTAAATCACGGCAAGATGTGGGCTCTGAAGGGGCCGGTGATTCGGCAAGGTCCAGGGCCTTGTCCACATCGCTCTCCCACCAAAGCTGTCCTTGCACAAGAGACCACACCTGCACATCAGGAGACCCCTCCACTCTATCCGAAAGGACTGGGTGAGTCTGGAGTGGGAGGATGTCTGTGATATACCCGTGAGTGAATAAGCGAGCTGCAGAACACATATAGTATGGTCTTATTTTTCAATAAAGCATATATACACACACATATAAATAGATTTCCCATATACGTGTACATATGTAGGTATGTATGTATTTATGGATATATATATATATATGTCATAGGCATAAATGTCATGAAATATATACACCACATTGTCAACAGCTTTTACACTCAGGAAATAAGGGGAAGGGATTTAGGGGCCTTTCGGTACCACCACAGCTCTCTTTTCAGTATTTCAGTTAAGTATACTTGAATTTAAAAGTTTTTTTCAAGTCCGAAGTAAAATGGACGATGCCTCCACAAGACAGAATGCTATACTGGTCATTAAAAATCATGCCAGGGGAATTAGAATATTGTGGAAAAACATGTAATAAGCCGAATGGAAAATGGAGGTCTCCACACAGTCAACAGGCACAGAGTGATCGCTGGTTTTTATGACAGAGGTGATACAAACTGACAAAAAGAACAGAAAATAGATGTTAAAGTGTTAATTACTATCTCTGAGTAGTGGGACAAGGATACCCTCTTTTGCCCCTTTTTTCAGACTTATTATATTAAATACACATTATTTTTCATCTGAAAAAAGCATTTTTAGATGTCTAGTACCACGCATTGGAGAAAATACATGAGTACTTACAGAAACAAATAACTAGGAGGCACCGCAGCAGCATCACAAAATGAAGAACAGGCGATCCTGAATAACAACGCGCAGTTACAGAAGGACCCACAAAGTGAGAGCACCTGCTGTAACAGGGCATGGCCCCCTTCTATTTGTCAGTTGTGTCTTCAGGGCTGAGGCAGTTCTGAGCACGGCCAGTGTCAGTGCTGGTGTCTGGATGGATGCCACTGGAGGTGAGGGCACCTGCAAGCTGAGAGGAAGAACAGAAATCATCCTCTGCTTTTTCTGTCTTGTTTCTTTGTTACTGTAAAAGAGAGGCATAAATAAGATAAACTGTGAATCTTCCCTACTGAAATTTCAGTAATGAAACCGTTCTTAAAACCTTCACAGCTTATATTCTGCTTATAACTGTCTTTTCAACAAAGCATCATATTTATTAAATGTTAATTAACTCAACTCCCTGTTGAAACCTTCTATTAAAGAACATGAAATGCACTACGTGAAAGCACCACACCTGCAGTGACTACCTTATCTGCCTTGATGGCAGTGCAGTCAGCACTCACCATCCCGTGGCCCTGAGCTCCTAATGCTGCTAAGAGAGCACGCTGCTGCCTCTGATGGAGAGAAACTGTGAAAACATTCTCTGAAATCTACAGCACTGACAAAACATAACTGACAAATCCCAGGCTCCTTGGAGGCTGTCAATTTCTGTTTCTGTCCAAACACCGTCAATGAGCAGAACCACCCCATTCCGAGCCATGGGACTCACGTGGGAAGCAGTTTTGGATAAATTTCCATGTATAGAATGTAACCAACTATACATAGAACTCTGACAAAATAAAAGATGAAATACTCTGATTTTGGAAGACACTCAAAATATTCTCCTAAGCCTTAGTAGCTGGAAAGGCTGGGCTTCTCCTCATCCACTTATTCATTTCACATCCAGTGAGAATCTCCCACAAACCCTGTTTCCCTGTGTCTGCTGGGAGCCTCAGGCACACTCTTGCTGTCGATCTTATAAGTCACAGCAATCTTATAAGTCTTAAATGTCTCACGCCTGCAACCCTCACACAAGCTCACCAACTAGCCATAATGTCTGTACTTGGCCCCATTTTCTCACCTGTTTATTTGGTATCTGTTCTTCTGTAAGCTGCCTAATATGCTTCTTGGAACAAGTCAGAAGAATGAGTGGGTAGATAAATGGATAGATGGACAGGTGAGAGATGGGCAGACAAACAGAGAGACTCCAAGAAAAGGGGAAAGAAAAGGGGAAAGAAAATTTCCTATGCAGAACCCTCTTCTAGTCAGGGAAGAAAACCACCACGGAGAAGAGTGAAGAGGCAGGTGGCTTAGGGCTGTTTCCTGGATTCCATGAAAAGTCACACCAAGAGATGAGAGGGTAGAACTATAAATAATAAAAGAAAAAAAGCATGCATGCTTGAAAAATATATCTACAGTATGTACTTTATAAAGGATAGATTCAAATCATCAGGGCCCAATAACACAATCCTTGGGTATTTACAGAAGTGAGAATCCCATCTCCAAACCACAAGGCATCCCTTCGGAGCACTAAGAGTCTACACGGGACGGTCATAAAGCCATCACCGCAAAAGTTATGCTATCCTGCGCTTACGAGGAACGAGCAGCTGTGCTCGGGCTGCCCAGGTGCGCCATTTACACCCCACAGCACCTCTACGGGGGGGGGGACGCCTAGCGAGCCCGTCTCTACAGGACAGGAAACAAGTCCAGGAGAGGCTAAGCTGACCTAACATTTCTCCATCTCACAGGACTGGTCACTCCAGAGCAGGACTCGAACTCGGACCCACGTTTGTAACCATGGTACTAACGTGCTCTGTGTGCTTTTTGTGTGTATAATACATTTGTTTCTGGCATGAAAGGATATTTAATAAATGATCGGTTGTCTTGTCTATCTCATTAGCTCACAATCTTTATATTTTTGAATTGTACTCTTTTCCCCTGGAGAAAGGAATGGAAAGAACAGGGGTCAGAATGAGGTGGGGCTCCATTCTTTATATGGTACCTCATCTCATCCAAGTCCCCAACCAGGGAGAAGGAGCAAATGTTGTCTTCAATTTTAAAGAGAGTGCTCCACTGATGGTGACTTATTCAACTGCAAAACCAAGGCTGGGGGCAGGGACATGCAGCAACCAGAGCTGTATCACCTGTAGGAAGGCGGGAAAAGCTCATGGGAGGGCTCAGGGGGTCAGCCTGATTTAACTTCAATTGATAAAAGAATAACACACTCTAAAAATACTAGCATTCAATGGATTTGTTCTTTCTTGTCATTTAGCAAGTTTCCACAGCGCACATGTAAGATTATCGTGAACCAGTGAAAAGAAGAGTCTACAGATAGGGAAAATCAATGCCACAGGCAGGCTGAAAGACAGGCTGGAGGAAAGGAAGGGAAAGGGCATCGTTATGAATAGGGGAAAGACTGGGAAAAAGACATCATCACAAAGACCCTCAAGCATCATTCAACAATCATATTATCATTCATTCAAGAGAGAGTTACTGTGGTCTTATTTTGTGCAAGATTGTACAGAGGGCAAAGCAAGAGTGCAGCATCCATGGTGGCAGCAAGTGGCGGGGCTCAAATAAACTTCTGATCCCGGTACCTGGCACACTTGTCCTCAGTATAAAGGCAAAGAAAAAAAAGTAAAATAATGCTCTGTAAACTCAAAGCATTGTTGAAAAAAATTAAAGAAGACCTAAATACCTGGACAGACACACCACGCACATTCCTGGATCAGAAGACAGCGCTCTTGGAATGGCAGTGCTCCCCAGAGCGATCCATACATACAACGTGGTTTCGATCACAATCCCAGCTGGCTCCACTGCAGAAACTGACTAGCTGCTGCTACAATTCATATGGGAATTCGAGGGTCTCAGTAACCAAATTGTGCTTGAAAAAGAACAACGTGAGAGGACTTGTAATACTCAATTTCAAACCTTACAACTGTATCTCCAGGTGTGGTTAGAGGCCATTTTTAAGTTATTATTGTGTTTATCCTTATTTTCTAAATTCTCTACAATGAAAATAACTGTTACAATAAGAAAAATAAAAAGTAAGGTATCTTTTAAAACATGCACACCAATTCATTCATTGGGAAAATAATATTTTAACTATAAAGAGGTAAACAAATATCTAGTGAAAAAGGACTACTTAAAACAACAGTGCATTTACATTTTTCATAAATTGAAAACTGAAAAGTACAAACACATCAAGTTTCTAGGGAGACCGATGCAACATATTAATAGTTATTTTCAAAAATTCTAATTGAACAATGAAAACTCAAGAAAGGGAAAATCGTGATTGACAGCCAACTGCAAACACATGGAGAGCAAAGGCCTAGAAATCACAGTGCCTTTAACTCTGCTACTAACTCAATAGGAGAGGAAACTCCTCCCTGAGGGGAGAGTGGAATCCCATGCATAAGACAGGATACACAGTACAAACTGCACTAGAATCAGGGGTGATTTTCTTAGAATTCTAAGGTTACAACATTGCTGAAAAACTATAAAAACACTGACAGACAGATTAAAACACACAGTCATATATATTATATAGAAACATATGAAGTCTGCTCCCATGTTGCATAGAAATACAAACATATTTGTTCATTTATGGGCACTGATTACTTTATCCCAGGTAGAATATTTCAACTACAACAAATAATCAATATTACACACCTTTTGTCAAATCTAGTTGATAAGTTACTCTGCTATGTAAACATAATGTGTCTAAGATAGATCTAAAATTAGTGGAAAAGATCTTTGTATGCTTCCTTGAACTCTTCTCAAAATTCCAAGCTTAATTTTAAAATACCTCTGAGCAGTATTTCTATATGATCTTTTCCCTCGTGAAATGAACAACACAGTCTGTTGTCAAAATTATGTCCTTACAATTATTCACGAGCACCGTATCCTAACAAAACTGCTGGACAAAAAGGCACTATCCAGACACTGTGACAAAACAAATGAAACACAAGGATGACAGTGACCCTATTCTGGAGGGCTTATAATGTGTTCCAACACCGGGGTTTTTATTTGATTGGTTTGATTGGTTAGAAAAATAAAATCACTCAAGTACTTTCTTCTTTGAGCATTCTGTAAGTCATGACTGTTTTCAGTGTCATGAGCAGGAAAGACTTAAGCAAGACTTGATTAGGTCAAATAGCAACAATCATCACTGGAGAGTGAGTAATAAAGAAGTAAACTGATAGAAATGCTTCTGCCTACATGAGACCTAAAATAAACCTACACTGATCTCTGCAAGGAAAATGAGGAGTTGAGGTCCCCAATGAGAAAACAAACTAACAAGAAATCAAAAAAGGAAAGACTTTTTCCATAACGATTCCAGGAAGGAGTGGAGCATGGTGGTGAAGAGCACAGATGCTGGGGACAAACATGAGGGTCTGAACTCCCACAGCACTGGGTAGCTGTGACACTGATATGTCAGTGAAATTTTCTGCATCCCAGTCTCCTATCCATAGACTGGGGACAACAACAGCACCCGTCTCCTAGAACAGTCCTAAGAATTAAGTTATTTTATATATAAAAATTTAAATAAAATACCTCAGATTATAAATATTACCCCAAAACACAAGGAACAAAGAAAACAGTGATAAATTGGAATTCATCAAAATGTAAAACATTTCTTCAAAGGACACCATCCAGAAAGTGAAAAAACAACAAACAGGAGAAAATTTTTTCAAATCATTTATCTGATTAGGAATTTTTATCTTCAAATAAAAAAAAAAAAAAACCTCCTATAACTCAACAATAAAAAGGGAACTCAATTAAAAAGTGAATAAAGGATCTGAAAATGTATTTTTCAAAGAAAATATACAAATGGCCAATAAGCACAATCAAACGATGTTTAATATCATTAGCTGTAAAGGAAATCAAGTCAAAACCACTAGGAGAAACCGCTTCACACTCACTACAATAGGTTATAATAAAAAAAAAAGAGTAACAAGCACTAATGAGGACACAGAGGAAGCGGAGCTCGCAGCCCTTGCTGGTGAGAACGTAACGCTGTGTGACCACTTTGGAAAACAGCCTGGCAGGTCCTCAGAGAGTTGAACATTTGGTTTATGAATGACCCAGCCTTTCTGCTCTCTGGGCACACACGTAAGAGAACTGAAAACAAATGTCCACATAAAAACTCCTACAGGAATATTCACGGCGCCATTACTCATCACAGCCAAAAAGCAGAAACAACACAAATGACTATCACCTGATGAATGGGTAAACAGTGGGGCCCAGCCATACAGTGGAATATTATTCAGGAATAGCAAAGCATAGAGTACTGACCCAGGCAAAACCGTGGACAAACATTTAAAACGTTACTCAGTGTGAAAGAAGTCAGTCACAATAGACGGTTTCATTTACATGAAATGACTCATTTTACATGAAATGTCCAACAGAGGCAAATCCACAGAGAGAGAACAGTGGCTTCCTGGGGCTGGGGGAGGATGGGGAAGATGGGAATGACTGCTTGTGAATACGGGGCTTCCTGTTGGGGGATGAAAATGTTTTAAGATTGACTGCAATGCACAATTATGGGCATAGAGTAAAAACCGCTGTACATTTTAATGGGTGAATTGTATTAAAACTGTTAAGAAAAAAAGCACCTAGGGCCAGTACTTTCAAATAGTAGATGCAAATTGCTAACTTTTATTACAGGAAGAAGAAACTGCCCTCAGCATGAAAGCAGGAGATCATCATGTGGGTAAACTGAAATTGGACAAGAGCATTTCACTTGAAACAGTTGCTGAGTGTACACGAAATACTCAGAAATAGGAAAATCAGCTTGACATCACGAAGAAGAATTCTGCTTCAAATGAAGATCAAGGATTTAGCAAGCCCAGCTGCTAGAAATGACCAGAGAAGATACTTTGTTCTTAGAACAAGCACCAGAGCCAACAAGGAAATGGTGGTGAGGAACGCAGGCAGCCGAAAATCTGGAACAGTTTGCTACAAATAATTTCTCCACTGAAAATTCAAAAATAAAATGAAAGTGACACAATGCTGTGCTGGTCTCACCCGAATGGGCTTCCTCCGGTGCTCAACAGTTCTGTAACCCCGAATGAGAGACTCAGGAGAATCAGCATGTTTCCTGGCAGTCCCCAAGTGACTGCCCACCAGCACACTGACCACCATCACATCTGCCAGGGTTGTATTGCAGAGAAGAGACCAACTTCTAAAAGGCATAGGAAATGTTGACAAGGGAAGAAAAGGCTGCAGTAAGTCCTGGGACAGAGGCCCTGTGAGCAGAGGCCAGAAGGCTGCAGGTGAACTGGAGTTGCCCTGGGGCAGGAAGGGACCATGAAGTAGCAGATCTCAATTCTCTACTCTCTCTCCCTTGGGTAGGAGAGATAAACCTGCATCCTTCTCACCTGGAACTGTGGGTTCTGGCTTGCAGAAGTCTTACCTACAGTAAATGATTACTCAAGACTCTGTGGAAATAGCCCAGAAATCGATAGGGAGTAGGGAGCCAACTCCACGATCCTATCAAATGCTACCATATTTATTGTGTATAATCAAAGGAAAAAGTCATTAACAGTTGTGTGATAGTAAGCAGGAACTTGGGGAAAGAAGGGATGAGAAAGAGATTGTAGAATCCACCATGAGTACAAAGTCTTCGTGTATCTTTAGGGAAGTCATGGGGTGTGGGGAATAAGATATATTCTTTAGATATGTGAATTACAAAGCAGACCACCAGACCAGCTAGGTCCTTGTTTTGGGGATAATAGACTATCTAACTGCACACAAGCCCAGCGTTTATACCTGAGGGCCTGGGTCATTGCTTTGCAATTAGCAGAGTGCTATCTAAAACCTCAACTATGCAAGCAAAGCATTGCCTCTGCTTTTTAAGGCAAGGAGACAGGAGTGAGGATGCACAGACGCTTGCTTGCAAAGCAGTTACTAAGCTTTTTTTTTCTCCTTAAAGTTGACAGACGGCTGGGGTCTGTTAAAATTTGTTAACCCAATCATGGGCTCCCACATGGAACCATTATGGAGGACACCCTTGGGTGACAAATCCTGGCTCTGGGCCTTTTCCTGCCAGCTTCAGCCACTCTAGCAGGGTCTAGGCAGATCCCTGAATAACGATCCTACAGAACCACCCACACTCTTAACTCCTGGTGCCTGAAACTTAATTTTAGCTCTACACAACTTAACGTAGAAAAGTTTCAGAAATAAAAGATATTATATTCATTTTATATCTCATCATATTACTGATTTTTCTGATAGCTCTAAGCTGCTGCTTCTTGGTAAACAACTAATTCTGCAGGTGAATTCCATACTTTCTTTGGGCATAACTAGCCAGTTTGGTCTCGCTGAATTCTATTGGTCAAATATCGATACACTTAATTGATTTCATTGTTCATCAGTTTCAGCTGGGAGTAGAGGGCGTGTCACTTTGTTCCTCAGCCCACCCTCAACTCTTTATCGTCAGCAAATCAGGCTTCTGGAAAACAAAAAGAAAGAATTTGTTTCCCTTCTACAGTTTCAACAAACACAACAGGATATATCAGCCTGGAGAAAGAATTCAACACAAATGTTAAAACAAAACTCTATAAACCTGAAGCAACTCCATCTCCGAATCATGATACACAATGACATGAGAGTTAAGTGTGTCAGGCACAAAGCACGGGTGAGCCTTACCACCTGACTTCTATTCTTCAAAGGAGGGAAGGTTTTCCTATTTTTTATTATCACTCTGTCATTGTTTCTGATTAAGCCAAAAACTAGTGTATGAAATAATTAAGCACTGCAATAACAGATTTTTGTTGTATCAATTACAGAAGGCATTCAGAGGGGATAGGAAAACCCACCTCTGTAAAAAATTCAAAATATCTTCCCCTGTTAAGAACACGTATACAAAATGCAACAGAGAATTCAAACTCTTGTGGAGAGGAGCAAAAGCCACAGAAACAAAGCAAAGTCATTACTATGAGTCAATTCAAAATTCACTGGACAATCATGCTCAATGCATTCAATGAAATTTTAAGGCTCACTGCAAACCATTCACTTAATGATCTGCAGGCTAGAGGAACAATTTCTCTCTTTAACAGACAACAGTAATCAATAGGGTGCCCCACCAAACAAGGACCAAAGAACAATCAGGTTTTTAACAGTTCTGATAAATCAGCATGTTCTAAAGATCAAAATCCAAAAATTTTAAACATTCATTCACACCACAATGAAACAAGCACTTAAAAAAAACAAAAAACCCAAAGAAACTAAGCACATAGATCATGTACTTGGATCAATGAGAACTTCATGTACCACTGGAAGAAAGAATAAGCTATAGCCTTTTCCTTGAAAAATAAAACTACTTTTAAAGATAAATGCTAAAACACATTTCATCGTTCATGTTACCTTGAAAATTCTGAGGCACTTGTATCTGATTAGAAAAGCAATTCTGAGTAATAATATGTTACGATTCAGTGCCAGTTTGCTTTAGAAGAAAAGAGAAAAGAAAAGCTCCTGTTCCTCAAATCCTGCACAAAGTGTGAAGTGCCTCCCGGCCTCTTTCTCCTCCCATTTTCTAAGCTCATGCTCCCCAACCCTTCTGAAGCAAGTATGACAACCTCTTATTCCCACCAATATGCAAAATGACAAAAGAAAATCAATTTATTTGTGTAAATATATGCCTACACCTTGAACTGGAGGAGAAAGGTATCAGAAGTCCATAAGGAACTTATTTCTACATTCCTGAAATCACACACACAAACGTTCACACAGACACAGACACATACCCCCTGGATTACTGGGCACTTCACAAGCTTAGGACTTCCAACTTCTAGAAGATAACTTTGTAGTTAGTTTAAAATACAAAACTGTCAGCTTTTGAAAGCCTTGATCATCTGCTAAACCATCCAATTATCAAAGAGACCCAATTAGCCTTCTCTGTAGAATGTAATTTCCCATGATGGCAAAACAGACCCTAAGAAGTACTGGGTCCAAGTCTCATGTTTATCACTAGCTATGACCGTTTTTAAGCACATTAACAGATTCAGAAAGCTTTGTCCCAACATTTATTCTTATTGATATCGTCTACATGTTCAAATGCCTATACAGAGACTAGGTCCCATGATGGTGTTTAAGAGCTCTTTTGTGTATTGCAATATTTATTTTTAAGTGCAGACAAGGAGGGTGGGTGTTACTCAGTTGTAGACCACCTGCTTAGCATGCACAATGTCCTGGCTTCAGTCCCCAGTACCTCCAAAAAAATAAATAAAAATAAGTGCATAATTAAAAATGAGTAAAGTTATAAAAAAATGCAGACTAAAAACCACTGCAACCTAGGAGCCACAATTGCAATAAAAAAAACAAGTGTTTCTATCAAATATTGACTATATGCCAATCACAGAGACAACCACAACTCACACCTGACAACCATCACTTGTGATTCTCAGCAACCCTACTAAGTAGACACGGGTGAGCAACCCAGCACTGCGGATGAGGAGATGGAGCTCGGAGGAGCCGGGGACGCTGACCGTCCTGCTCCCTGTGACACCACGTCAGCCCAGGGCAAGAGCTGACAGAGCTGCATTGAGGGGACACCCAGCTGCATGGAACCTTGTGGCACTGGGGAGTCCCAGAAAACACTAAAAATTTTTCAGTGAAAAACCAGCTCAAATACATTACACTGTGCCTCATTCTTTAAAAAGGGAACGTGACTGAGACCTTTTTGATGCCTCCGTGTCCTTTCTGCCATCATCAGTTACTTGCCCTCTCAGCATGACCAGTGATGATATGGACCCCTTATGAAGTGCACTCAGATGGCAGAGCATTTAAAGCTGTTTTATTAAGTTTGTAAGACTCTGTCTATGCCTCACACAGGCGGTCATCCATCACTTCTCCCTGGTGTGGATGTACCACCTGAAATCATTCCTTTCTGCTTTTTAAAATCCCTTCATCTAATCCAGACTTTTCAACAGCAAAGAAGCAGCTCAACCACAGACAGTGGACAGCTTTTCACTAAATTACTCGAACAGCCCATCGGACTACCTGGAAACCCTTTACTTCTATTAAACCCTCTTCTGGGTACTTCTGATTGGTGGACTTGGCCTCTGACTGGCCTACTCAGAGAGCTCCCAGCCTCACATCCGGGGGTGGGAGAGGAAACTGCAGTTGGGGGAAATCAGTGCGGAATACGGACATCCTCCCGCCAGGTCTGCACGGGTAGAAGTGCCACAACGTGCTAAGAAATTATACCGTCATTACCCCTGGGCTCCCATGGACTGGTTTCACATTAACCAAACTCATGACACACTGATGCAAGAAAACCAGAAATTTAACTTATTAATGTAACAGAAGACGTGAAACTATGAACCAGACTGCAATATCAGAGTTAAACCATGAGTACATGTTCTCCTCAATGGCCCAATCACGGGCAGGCAGTCACATGGCAAGCGTGGACAGAAGCAGAGCAGCAGAAAGGGTTTCTAGATTAATTCAATGGACTGAATTTCTGTTATACCAACAGATCTACTGTCTGGAAAACAACGCTAATCACGGTGCACTCTTCATGGACAGTGGCCGAGACACGACTGTGAGCACCTGTGTGACTCTCCTTTCTCTGTCCTTTCTGGGCTAACTGATGCACAGACGTACAGAGATCCAGGGATGCAGATACATCTAAACACCCAAAGCCCATTTTCGGAGCCTCAAAACCAGACAGCCAGGGTTTAAATACCAGCTCTGCCGCTTACTATTTCTGTGACCTTGGCCAACTTACCCTCTGTGTGCCTCAATTTCCACACTGTAAAACTGGTATAAAAATCAAACTTTTCTTACTCGCTTGTTGAGAAGATTGAAGGATACATTTCTGTAAAATGCTCAGAAAAGAATGTAGCACATTTTTGGTGCTCAACAAATATCAACTTAATATTACAGTGGTTTACAAGTCTCCTTTCTAATCATCTCCTGTGTTTCCTGGCTAGACGAAGTCCCAAAGGAAATCTTCATTTCTCCTTTTATAAACTCTTGGGGTGCACCCTTCTGTTCCATCCCACCACCTGTTTAAACTGAGGGAGGGGATGCCTCCTCCCCACTCCTCTGGGCCACAGAGAGTGCTTCTCCCTTCATACCCCTGGCCCCTGGCTCACAGTTAGCCCTCCTCACACTAACAGAGTGAGGTGTGATTCCAGGGAGACAAGCAGGGCATGTGAAGCCCTTCCTTTCCCTCCAGGGTTGGCCACCCTTGGGAAGCACCTGGGGTGCTCAGCTCCATAGCAGGACAGCCCTTTGCATGATGGGGCAGATCTTCTCAAGGGAAGGCTCGCTGTGGCACAGAGATACCTGGGACAGGGTAAGTCTCTATTTCTGGGACACTGTATCACAACACTCATTTACCCACAACCCTGAAGTTCATGGAGAGCGTGGCTTCATCAGTAAAAAAGAAAACATTTATCGCCTGCCTAGTCTTTCGTATTATCTCTCAGTTGGCTGCTGGAGACAACATGTGTATAAGTATTGGATCCCCTTAGGCCCCAACATATATGAAGTAACAAAAACTCTGTAGCTTAACGTTGGTTCAGGGCGACTGTGTAACGGTCCTGACTCTGCTGATGCTAAATTATGGGTATAGGAACTATGGAACCTCCTCAAATATCTTTCATCATAAAACCAGCTTTTCTTATTTTCCTGTTTCTTAGTAATTGCCAAAGACCATCAAATGATGGCTTCACACAAAACAACAGCTAAAGTTTATAAGCCCTCTTGACATAACCACTGTGGTAAACACTTTACATAACTTCTAATTCTCACAATTCTACAAAGCAGATACGAGAGTCCCCATCTCACAGACGAGGGAAAAACTCAGAACGAACTGACTCAGGCTCACGTGGTTCAGTGGCAGCACGTACACGCAAACCCAAGTCAAAAAACTACACCCCTTTGTATATGTACCAAATCATCTCCCACCAATTAACATACATCGGCGGTGTCAATACTCAGGGAACTCAACACACTTTTTAGCTTTAAGTTGCTCCAGAGGCTGCTTCTAGCTCTTTTATAAAATCCCGGCCCACTGATTTCTAACACTGGAAGAAAAGTCCGATTTTCCCATTGTTTGCACAGCAAGTCTGAAATGTTCACAGCGAGATGACAGAATAAAACTAAGATATAAGCAGAATAATTTTTCCAGGTAGACAGACATAATGGACATTGTGCTATTCTGAAGCATTAAGCAAAGAAATCAAAATAAAATCACGTTGTTTAAGCCTTCTTTTAAAAACAGGAAAATTAAGACTGTAAGAAGGTGCAACAGCACCACCTACGGCTTAAAAGACCTTCCAGGTTCCCAGGAAAGATGCAACACAAAAATTGCCTGTATGATCAGAAAGGAGAATCAGGTAACTAAAAGCTTATGTACCACATACTGCAATTTGCTTCGGGGGAAGGGAGGGGTATTCAGTATTTAATCTGATATTGCTAATACTCCTGAATATAAACAAAAGACACAGGCTCATGGAAACTCATCTTAGAGGAGGAAAGAATCCAGTCCAGCCACTTCATTTTACAGGAGGGGAGACTGATACCTTGGATCTGTCCTTCTGGCAATCAGCAGCAAAGCTCTCCTAGGCCTCATGTCTTGCACTGTAGCAAAAACCAACAGATCTGTACTACGCCTATATTCATAAAAGTCACGTCTGTATTTTTCCAACAGCAGGTAATCAAAGTATCTTGCAAAATACTTCTCAAAGAGCCAGGAAGTCATACAAGTTTGTTGAAATACAAAAACATTTATTTACATATTAAAACAGCCTGAGCTTTATTCTCTCTATTAAAAAAGTGACATTTCAAATCAAAATTTTGATATTTTAAAACCTGTTAAGAGTGCAGAAAAAATATCAAAATTTTCTTTAATCACAAATGAGAGAAGCTTATTCCCTGAAAATGATCAATGTGGATTTTTCTAAACTTAATGGTTCTGGTCAGAATCTCATGAATTTATAAGTCTGAGTGGATATTTACACGGCAACATGAATTCTGAGCTGTAACAATACACATTCTGTGTAAATAATCTTCAAGGTCGTCTGCTTAAGGCAATTTAAGTATTCCCTGTTTCACGAGAATGATACAGATTTCATTAAAACTTCATACTGCACTAAAAAAAAAACTGAATCCTTGTTATTTTAAGCCATATTCATATATAACATATATATACATATTGAATATGCATCAGAAATAAGCTACACTTTTTAGTATTCAGAATTGATACTTCTAATGTATCAGTCATTGTGACAGCACATTTTTATTAAGCACCTCAACGGTGCTTTGTATACAAGGCGTCTAACTCTCACAGTCAGACAAGGTAAACGATATTACTCAAATTTCACAAATGACGAAATGTACTTAAGCCATGAAAACAACTAACATATTCATCATCAAGAAAGAAAAGAGTAAGGATTTTACTTACAATACTCACTGACAATCTTTTCTTCCATACTAAGACTACATAAAAACAATTCAGTCTTTGTAAATTTTTCAGTCAATAAGCGCCCCTAGAGAAAAACAATAACATCATTAGCAACGGTTGGATTTTCAAAGCCCACTTCTCTTTTGAACAATAATTATTTTAAATGATTTGGTTTTAGTGCTTACAAAGCACTAAAATAAAAAAAAAAAGATATTACCTTTTTAAGTCATTACCTGAGAATAAAACATTTGTTAATATGTACAATTTTAATTTATGCCACTCTGTCTCACATTCTCACTGGTGTCTCTCCTTTGAAGACCTCATCAGGCTGAGATCACTAAAATCAGTCATTTATGGACTCACAGGATTTCGGGAAACCACTCAATGGGAGGCTGATTAGAGGAGCAATTGAGATTGCATCCTGTGCAGCCTGGATTCCAGCACCGAGCTAGACACCGCCAGCTGCGTGAGATTTGGGACAAGCTGGCCCATCTCTCAATCCCTCAGCTGCAAAAAAGGAGACACTGATACCTACCATCAAACACCTGCTATGAAGTAAAACATGAGGAAAACATTTTAGCCTTAGGTAGGTGTCCACTCACAGCGAGTTTGGTCATTATGATGATGAGGATGGCTGTTAATAAATTAAGCTAAACCAAAAAGTAGAAATCACCATAAAGGAGAAACATTTTAAGTCAATGAGCATTTCCTTTTGGATGGATTGCAGAATATTCTATTGATTTTTTTAATAAACCAAGATTTGTCGATTAATTATAGATTTACAGGTTCACGGACGAGTCTCCAGAAAAAGAATTAGAGGCCTCTAACCTCTGAATATTAAGAAAGTAAAGTTTAAAAAAAAAACAGGGGGAGATTATACCTCATTTGGGAGAGTATGTGCTTAGCATGCATGAGGCCCTCAGTTCAGTCCCCAGTAATTTCATTTAAAAAAATTTTTTTAAGAAATGGAGAATTAAAGCAAAATGATGGAGGAATACGGAATTTTTTTAGAGGACTCAACTCAGATTTAAGATGGGGAAAAAACATCCATTTCTCAGAGGAAATCTTGAGAACTATGTAAACTGGATCTGAGATGTCTAGTCTTTTAACATTATTCAAGAATTCATATTACCAAGTCTTAAAACTACCTGATAACCCTCAATGGTGATAGTGATCATAACAGCTGCCAACACGGATCGAGCTCTGGCTAGGACTGCTCTGTTCTGACATCTCTGCCCCTGAGGCCTCACCAGGCTGAGAGCATTAAATTCGGTCATTCATGAGCATCACGTGTAAGTCCTACATTTGTGCTTCTCACTCCCCCCTTCCCCAGCCCCTCTGAGGGAAGCACTGTTATCATCTTCCCCACCCGCAGATAAGGCCAGTGAGGCACTGAGACTAAACCCGTTCCAGGTCACATCGGCATTAAAGGACGTCTGTATTTCTGCTGTTTTGCTTTTGACAAAGGAATCTGAGTGTCAGCCGAGGGAGGCTGATGTGGGGTTCTAGGAGGTGAGCGGCCCAAACGAAAAAATGCACGAGGAGTTGCCATACTGCTGGACAGACTTCAGCCGGAGAATCCATGGGGTTAACAACACTTTATTGCCACAGGGAGGTGCACCCTATGATGCACCTGTCCTGCTTTTATCTGTTTTCTGTCAGCACATGCGCGGTCTGAGTTTCTTTGTTCATCAGGCTTACAGAATATCTCTAGCACATGCGTACTTCTATTTTCTTTGTTCTAAATCTTATATAATTGACGCATGCGTGGAGCAATTATTTACTGCATACTACAAACATGCTCTGATCGTGGCCTTGGGTCCCACGGCTATAACTCATCTCAATGCTCCGATCGTGGCCTTGGTTCCCACGGCCTTAACTCATCTCAACACCAGCTCACATTCCACCCCCTAGGTCGTGGGAACCCTAACCCATAGGGCGGAGCATTGTGCCCAAAGGCCACAACAACAATATAGAGTACAGCATCCTACCAATACACAGACAGCAACAATAGCCAGGACAGTTAGGCTCCATTTCCAGGAGGACGTCAAGGATGACCACCAATTCTTGAGGGGGTCTTGAGTTATATGATCTATGCGATCCAATTCCTGATCTATTTCATGCAGTGCCTTAGCTACTTCCTTCTGGTGATCTGGTATATAGATACAACATTCAATATGTAACATAGCACATGTGCCACCCTGGCTTGCAGTGAGAATATCTAATGCCATTCTATTTTGTAAGACTACCTTTCGCATCTGGGTAGTCTCGTCTAACAATTCCTCTATAGCTCTTCTAGTAACATTCAGTACAGCTGATATGTGCTGAGCTAAAGCTTCTACCTGCAATTCAACACTGATGGTCCCAGCACCAGGCAGGAACAGGGCCATGGGATAAAACCACCAAGCTGCACGCTTCCCCCGGTGCCACCGGGTGTGCAGTGGGTCCCAATTTGTGGGGTGCTCTGTCAAAGTGGGCCGGATATGTCCGGGCAAGTAAGCTTTACCCCCAAGTACAGTGCCCTGTCCATTTACCTGGGAGATAAGACCATCCGTGGATGCCATATACCCACAGATACCCTGGTGGCAGGAAATCAGTGGGTTTTGTGCCAATTAGAGGTCGTCCATCCCACCAGGTGGAGGCATTTACATTATAAGTAATTTTGGCACACAGCTCTTTTGGGAGCCACCCCATTGTGCAGTTTGGAGACTCGTGTTCAAACCGCTGCTCAATACAGAGGGGGCTTAAGTTCCTCACTTTCACATGAACATTATTCATCCATCCCCACCCATTCCATACAGTCCTTCCAATTAGGGGGGGGTATTGCCCCGCTCATGTCAGAGTATTTCTTCAATAGTGTTCCGCCGCAAGTCCCAGGGCGATCTCGCTGCCCTGTTGGCATTCCATCGAATCAAGGTGCTCCAATTAGCTCTGGACGTGGGGTGGAGGTGCCATGGCAGTCCATCTCCTGCGTCTACAGGAATTTCAGTACAGACCCAACAGTGAGAGACGTTGTGGACTCACGCGAAAGTGTGTGCCCAGGAGAACATGGTATTTGCTGTTACCCTGGATGGAAGGACAGAGCAGAGGTGGACACTATGATTGGCAAATCTCTCCCTTCTGGGAGGATGCAAGCCATTTTCTCATCCTGTGAGAGTACAGTGGCAGGAAGGGCTGTTCGCCCTGGGCGGTGGTACCACATCAACCCGCCCACACTAGGTTGGTTACACTCTGGGAGAGCTTCAGGAGCTATCAGTGGAATTGCCCAAAGCTGTAGGGCTTCTGCTCCTTTAAGTAGGGACACTCCTGTTTTCCCTAGAGTAACCTGCACGTCAAAAGGCCATTCCCCCACTCGTGGGGTTACCTGCAGGGCTTTCTCTAGCCCACTGCCCCATGGTTCCAAAAGGGCTAGCCAGGGGCCTTCAGTCTGGACCTGATTCTTCCATGTCCAGGTGTCCTGTTTTCCTGAGTTCAACACCCTGGGGGCACGTAATATTAACGCATGCCCCACTAATGAGACATCGGAGGCATCCTGCATAGGCCCAATTCTGAGCCTCCGAATAGTCCCTTGCAATAACTTTTCCAGTGGGCTCATACCTGTATGGCGAGGTTGTTCATTCAAAAGATGTACCGCCTGCGGCAAGACATTGTTCCAGCCTCGCCCTTGTGGTTTGAGAGCCCTCAGTTTGTCCTTTAATAGGCCATTGTACCGTTCAATCATTCCTGCTGCTTGAGGATGGTAAGGCACATGCAATATCCAGTTAATATCATTTTCCTTGGCCCATTCCTGGGTCTGTTGGGCAGTGAAAGGGGTCCCTCTATCACTTTGTATTTCTAAGGGAGTCCCATAGAAGGCCCGTAAAACTTCCAGTGCTCTAATAATAGAGTCTTGTGTAGCTCGGGGCACATGGTGAGCAAAACTTAGGCCAGTAACAGTGTCTACCGCTGTCAGCAGGTACCGCAAGCCCGTACTCAGAGCAAAGGGGCCTACGTAATCTGTTTGCCATACCTGCAATGGCTGAATTCCCCGTTCAATCTTCCCCATCTGTTGGGGCCATCGCTGCCGGTGTGGGTGGTGCTTAGCACACCATGGACATTGCCACACGGCATCTTTGGCTTCACTGTGGCTCAGGTGCAGGCCCCACTGGTCGGCTACCTGCCTCATTGTGTATGAGCCAACATGACCAAGTTTCTTATGGAGCCACGGACCTATATCGGGTCCTGGGACCATAGCTTGTACAGGACGGAGTTGGGCTAGCGCGTCAGCAGCATCATTGCCCGGTGCCAGGGCTGGGCGGTGCCCTGGTGCATGGTAAACAGTATGGTGGCCTTCTTGGCCTTTGTCCCATAACTATTTCCACATCTGTTGTCCCCACAGGGGCCGGTGCCCAATCATCCAGTCTTGCAGGGCCCATTGGGGTATCCACAATGTAAGGCCTCGATATACGGCCCAACTATCTGTACAAATCTGCAAGGGGCTAGGTTCATTCATCAACACCAGCCATACTGCCCGTAACTCAGCCCATTGGCTGGATTGGCCTTCTCCGGTCTCATACCAGAAGGCTTCAGTGGCAGGGTGCAGTTCTACTGCAATCCAAGTGGGCGGACTGCCCTTACAAGATCCATCCGTATACCAAGCAGTTCCCGGGGGTGGCCCTTTCCCTTCACGAAAGGGACTGGGGACAGGGTCCACCCCTTGTTGTGGGAGGGTCTGTACATCAGGCGCAACAAATCTCACAGGCCCTAACACCTGCTGCAACTCTGCAGCCAAGGGGCTAGCGGTGTACTGGGCTCTCTGTTCCAAATAAGCACCCCACTTCGTCAGAGTTGGGGTTTGGGCAGTTCCTGATCGGGATTGCTTTGCCCATGTCTGTACCCATCCTGCAATAGGGTATGTGGTCTGCACTTGGACCTCTTGCCTCCCCGTCAGGGGTTCAGTGGCAATCAAGGATGCATAAGTCGCTAGCAACTGTTTCTCAATCAGAGAATAATGACATTTAGCCCCTTTCCACAACTGAGACCAGAATCCTATGGGCACTTTCTACTGCCCATGTTTCTGCCATAAGCCCCAGCCATATCCATCACTGTCCACATGGACTGTCAACCAGAAAGGGATGTCTGGATCTATAGTGTGCAGTGCTTGCGCTTGGGCCACTGCCCTCTTAGTTTCAACAAATGCACATTCGGTCTCATCAGACCAGTTCCAGATTTCTCCCTTTTTAATCAGTTTATACAGGGGTTTGGCTATTTGGGCCAAATGAGGAATAAAAACCCGCCAGTATCCCAGAAGACCCAAATAAGTCTGTAACTGTTTAACTGTTTCAGGACGGGAATATGCCTGGATTTTGTCTATTACTGCTTCAGGCAGCATTTTTGTCTTACCCGACCAGACAACACCCAAGAATTTGACAGAATATCCAGGTCCTTGCACTTTGTCCTCGTTCATGGCCCACCCCCAGCCCACCAGGGCTTCTCGCAGCACTGTGGCACTGGTTTCCAAATCTGAAAGAGAATCAGAGGTTAGCATTATGTCATCAATATAATGGAACAAGCGAACGGTATCCGGTTTTCTCCAGGTAGCCAGGTCCTGGGCCACCAGGCCATGACACAGTGTAGGGCTGTGCAGATATCCCTGCGGAAACACAACAAATGTCCATTGTCTGCCTTCCCAGGTGAAGGCAAACTGTTCTTGGCTCTCAGGGGCTATGTCTATCGAGAAGAATGCATTAGCCAGGTCAACCACATAGTGACAAGTACCCAGTTCATGGGACAGTCGGTCCATCAAATCTGTTATATTCGGCACAGCTGCATGCATGGGGGGAGTGACTTTATTCAGTTCCCGATAGTCCATTGTCATCCTCCAGGAGCCGTCTGGCTTCCGCACCGGCCATGCTGGAGAGTTATATGGGCTATGCGTAGCCCGAATTATACCGGCTTCCTCAAGCTTCAGAATAGTCTGTCCTATTTCCTCATGGCCTCTGGGCAATCGATATTGCCGGACATTCACCACTCGTGTGGCCCGTGGCAAAATCAAAGGTGCATGATGAGGATGCCCCCGTATAACAGTTTTCACCATATGGACTCTCAGGCGAAATTCCCCTTGAGTCTTCTGTATTTGCAATCCTTGCAAAATGTCTATCCCCAAAATGTATTCAGCTACTGGGGATATATGCACTTCATATGCAGCAGGGGACAGACGGCCAATGCCCAAAATCAGAGTCACTCGTTTAACACACATTTGCTTGTTTCCATATCCTTTTATATCAACCCATGGTCCCTGAAAACGCTCCGGATTTCCATGCACCAATGTAATTTCAGCTCCTGTGTCTACTAGTGCCAGCACTCGCTGTTTATCCATGGGGGACCAGTGAATAGTCAGCTCAACATGTGGCCTCCGGTCATCGGGGTGCCCCACGTCCTGAACACCTTGGCCTTCCTCCTAGTCTGGGAGGAAATCAGCAAAGGCCACCTCTTGGGCCTGATGGGAGGTTGGCAATGGAGTATATTGTTGCTCAGGCCGTAATTTCTTCCATAAGGCCATCAGCACCTCCAATGGCTGGCCATCTAATTTTACATGGTCCAGGCCAGCTGCCAGTAAATCACACCATATCTGCCAGCGATCTAGCTTTTGGGGCCCTCCTAAAATTGGAGCATTCCCCTTTTTCCTCCTTGGTGTGGACTTCCCTTTCTGTGTCACTGCACAGGAGGAGGGGATCTTGGACTCATCTTGGGTCTTGGCAGCATGTACCCCCTTTCGGCGCACCTCTATGTCCCCCAGACGAGCCAGAGCCTCAGTTACTTCATGAATGGGGCAGTCTACATACGGTGTTAGTAGCGCCGCCATAGTCCCAAATGTTCCCGTTGGGCCATTAGCCAAAATCAAATCTTTTATTCGAGCTGTAAGGAGCTCATCATCTGGATGCTCCCAGGGGCAGTGGGACCGGAATTACATAGGCATAGCTGCTCTCAGAGGCGGCGGAGCTAGGACCATGCAGACATCTTTCTGCTGTGCTGGGTCTCTGCTTAAGCTCCTCTTGCATCTGTAAATCTCTCATGTCTTGGCTAGCATGCCGTAAAACAGATAAGAACATCCAGGCCACCCTCCCGGCTGCCTCTCTGTGGGCTAATGGGACATTATTTTCTAACAGCTCCAACGCCCTCCGAACATCATCTGGCTGGGGCGCCACTGTGTCCCAATCCTCAGGTTGAGCCCACGTCAGCAAATAGGCTGCCACCGGGTATCATATAGAGGTAGGGGGCCACTTTGCATCCACCAGAGCATCCCCGTCAGGGGCAGGGGGTTCAGAAGGGGCACTCACCTCATCCTGCCAACTACGCCAAGTGTCAGCCGAGGGAGGCTGATGTGGGGTTCTAGGAGGTGAGCGGCCCAAACGAAAAAATGCACAAGGAGTTGCCATACTGCTGGACAGACTTCAGCCGGACACCATGGGGCTAACAACACTTTATTGCCACAGGGAGGTGCACCCTATGATGCACCTGTCCTGCTTTTATCTGTTTTCTGTCAGCACATGCGCGGTCTGAGTTTCTTTGTTCATCAGGCTTACAGAATATCTCTAGCGCATGTGTACTTCTATTTTCTTTGTTCTAAATCTTATATAATTGACGCATGCGTGGAGCAATTATTTACTGCATACTACAAACATGCTCTGATCGTGGCCTTGGGTCCCACGGCTATAACTCATCTCAATGCTCCGATCGTGGCCTTGGTTCCCACGGCCTTAACTCATCTCAACACCAGCTCACACTGAGATATCAATTCAAGGGAGACTGTTAAATAATCAAGTCTGCCTGGTCTTCACCTCAAAGAGCAGATACTATAAATTCCTGATGTAGGATGAGGCTGCCGCCACAAACTGACTCAGCTTGAAATTAATATCCAAGATGAAGCAGCGGATACACGTAAATATTCACGATTGTCAACTCCGCTCACGGGTCTGGGCCCTTCACTGCCTGAACGGAGGTGAAATCCCCACCCCTGTCAGGGATGGAAGCGCGGCTCTTCCCAGTCTCACCCAGGCTTCAAGGGCTGTTTCCCCCCACAGGCTGTCCTCAACGATTAAAAAGCTCTCAAGATTTTTACACCATGCAAAACTGAAAGACATTTCTGCAGATGGAGCACTTTCTCAGGCTTAAACCTTTTTTGCCTACACTCAGCAAGGGGGAAAAAAGAAACAAGACTCTGCAAAGTCTCTGAGCCTCACCACTCACAGGAATAGAAAGGCCATAGCAGAAGATGACACTTCACATCGCAGGGTGAGAACAAAATAAAGCGGCCCCAACAACAGGCACTCCCAGAGACAGCGCTCAGCAGTCTTCTGCACGCTCACGGTTTTGCAGCCCTCATCACCATTTATTTCCAGAACACCATCACCCCAGAAGAACACCCCTGTCACTAAGAGTCACTCCCTAACACCCCTCCACCCAGCCCTTTGCAACCATCACCTGCTCTCTGCCTCTGCATGTGCCTATTCTGAGCATTTCAGATCACTGAAATCAACAATATGTGGCTGTCTGTGGTTCCTTTCACTTAACATGCTGTTATCAAGGCTCGTCCATGTTGAAGTGGTATCAGCATCTCTCTCTTTTTTTTTTTTTTTTTTGAAAACGTTAAAGTTTATTAGAAGGTGGTAAGTACTATCAAAAAGAGTAGAGTGGAGCATAAGGGGTTGGGTTTCAAAGGGAAAAGGGCAGGTTGAGCAGTCAGGGTGGACTTCCCAGAACAGGTGGCCTTTTTCATCTTCCCCTTAATTTTTTTTTTCTTTTTTATTCACTCTTACGTCTGAATAATGTTCCACTACATGGAGATACTACATTCTGTTCATCCATTCAGCAGCTACGTATGGACGAGGTCCAGAAGAATGAGTGTAAGAGGTGACTAGCAGGGATGGCATTAAACAAAGTGCAAGATGTGCTTTAAAAAAAAAAAAAGGCAACAAACAGAGGCACAAGGAAATTCAGTGAGTTTCTGAGCAAAGTGCATGCTTGCTTCGGCAGGACTACCATGCAGGGTTGAGGCGGATATTGGCAGGAATCATGGGGAGGGAGTCACCTGAGAAGATGCCCCACTGCAAGTAGCTCAGCCAGTTCTCCTCCATCATCCTGTATTTTTAGAGCCATGTTTCTTGGTTTCTCTTATTTCAAGTAATAGCACTTTACACATCTGGTCATCTGCATCAGACCACCTTACCTCCAAGCCACAGAAAATCATTCATTGACCGGAGCAGCTCCAGGACATAATGGTGATGGATTAGGGAGTCCTGCAGCATCCCAGCCTGCAGGTATAAGCCCAACATGTGCCCTGTTGATGTCAAGAAAGTAAAATGCATGGAAATATCTCACTGCTGGTGCATGATATCTGCCCCCAAATTGCCCCAAAATCATACTGGCAAAGCACTACTCAACCCACTCACTACAAAAAAAAAAAAAAAAAAAGCTAAGAAGGCAAATTTAGGCTCTTCCTTTGAAAACCAGCAACAATCACTGCCAGTATCTGAGGTGGAATTCTCCTGACTTCAAAAACCACTGTGCAGTTACTTTTCAAACGTGAAGGTATATATGTATTCCACGTAGATGATATTACAGAAGGATTTTTCTTTTCAAAATTTCCAGTTGCAACATTAGCACAAGAAAGTTTTTGTTTCAGCTTTAAAAAAAATCAATTATCTTCCACTTTCTTAATGTTGATCCTATTTTTATTTTATAAAGGGAGCTATGTTGCATATTATAAACCAACTGTTTGGCTTCTGCAAACAAGAACTGTATGACTTCACTATTTCAGAGCAAACTTTAACGATGCTTTGAGAGGTGGGGCCTGTGGCGCTCAACAAACATCTCTTTAAATACTGACAAGGATGTGCTATTAAGTAATGCAAAGGCTCTAACTCCATATTAACTTAGAAGCCAAAGGAACTACACCAAAACCTTACTTTATCATTTTTAAATATTCCGATTCTTTTGAATATTAAATTTCTTAAAAGATATGATTTCTTTTTGAGAAAAACAACAGCTGTATTAAATTTCCTCTCACCAAGAAAGCAATCTTTATCAAGAATAAAAACCCCTATGGAAATCCAAAAGATGGGACGTTTCTAGCTAAGTGAACATGCAGATGTGAACACAAACTTATGTCCTATCAGATCTCACTCGAACGAGCTCAACAAAGTCCTGGGCTACCCTAGAACTTAGCTCTTCTGTTCCAAATGTTGGCTGAGCTAAGATCATCAGGCAAGGCAGGGAAGGAGAGAAGAGGAAAGTCCACCTGGCGACCTCCATCTGTTTTCTTCCAGCCACAAGGTGCCGCTAGGGCGGCCCCGCTAACAAGCCCTCCCCATAACAAAATCTGGCATCCACACTGCCCCTGCCGTCCCCAAGCAACCCCGATGACCCTCTCCCACTGGTCGCCTCCCAGCCTGTGAATGGTCTTCTAATGACCCCCCCAGTTGGTGGCAACCTCCCCCTCTTCCCCGCTACACACACACACACACACAGAGCCAGGGCAGCCTTCCCAAAGCACAAATTTGATTACCTCAACCCCCACTTCAAACCCTTCAGAGGCTCACTGGTAGAGTTCTAGCCCTACACCTGACCCTGACCCTGACCCTGACCATGCTCGCCCAGCCTCACCTCAGTACCCAGGTCCCCAGTGACCTCAGGGGACCCCTGACTTGCTCCTACTTCCCACTTGCCTCCAGGCTCATCTTGACTATTTCTCAAGGAAGCCTTCCCTCCCTCCAACCTCCGCACTTTGTTCCTCTGTTCCTAGAACATTCTAGGCTAAGTCAACTTCTGACACTACTAAGCTCCCAAGATGCTAATAAATTTTGCTTATTAATGTGGGTCCACTCTCCCCTAGACACTCAGAAGTGTGCGTGTTATGAATAAATGAATGACGGTGTGGGTCTCAAAGGGAGTGACTTACCTGCTTTCGCCCATCCCGGCCCTTCTTTCTGTAGAATATCAGAAGCAAAACCAGAAGTACCTTTCCTGAGGGTCACTTCCTTCTGACACCCTTCACTGCCTCCTGGGTCAGTTTTAGTAAAACCCAAACTTATCCAAAGCCCTCCACCCAAGGCCATCTCCAGTGTCCTCCCAAGCAGGGGCACCCTCCACCCTGGGCCACACAATGCACACTCCCCAAGTTCCCACCTCACAAGCCTCCAGGCCTCTGCCCAGGCTGCTCCTGTCACCTGAGCCACCTTCTTGATGCCTTCTCCTGGCTGACACTTACTATGTCCTCACAACTGAATGTAGAGCCCATTTCTTCCAGGAAGTCCTCTCTGATAATGTCCTTTAGCTCTTGGCTGGGCTTCCTCTAGAGCAGCACTGCATGGTGACCAAATGGTGTTTGTCCACCCACTCCTTTGAGACCATGACATCTTGGAGGCCACATGGGAAATAGGAGTGAGACGACAAGAGGGTAGGGAAGAGCTAAAAGCAAAATCACAGCCCAAGTTCCAAATTTAAGGATTCTTTCTCAGAAAAAGTGAATAAAATGTTTCATATGTGTGTCATTTGGCTATGATTTTTGTGGCTCATGGAAAGCAAGAGCTTGGTGTTCTAGTCCAAAAACCAATTTACATGCAAAGAAATGTATATATTCATATATAAAGGAAGCCAGAACTGCTCAACAACAGTTTGCAGTTTAATTCCAAAGGAACTTTGATAAAGGCAATCTCTCTCTCTCCTTTTTTTTTTTTTTTTTTTTTGAATCATATAGTTTCAGAAGTATTTGTATAACTAAGTGATTGCTACAGCCCATGATTCTGCGCTGGAGTGTTTGGGGCTGAGGAAGCCCAGATTACATGCACTGTGTAAATGCAATCACACCAACACACTGACAGGAGCCCTAGTGGCTGAGCTGAATTTTCAAAGCAGACAACCTTACAATGGAACACAGTTCTAAGTAGAAAGTAAGAAATGCAATGTTCTGTACTCAATTTCATACGTTAAATGGGCCATTAACCGATAGTGCACCTTGTCTAATGAAACCCAAAAATAAATTGCCAACGTCGATTTTCTCCATCTGACAGTTTTATGTTAACATTGGTTATCAAACCCTCAATCCATACGGAGAGCTCAGGCTTACGCTGCAGCAGGTTACATCCCGCCGAATACAGAGGATTAAGGAAGAACTGGAGAGTTTCCCTTCAGAAGCTGCTAAGTCTGCTTTTGCACCTGTACGTAATTTGCAACCACGTCATTGTCAAAGGAGTAAGACCTTACATCTGTGGGGCGTAAAGCACTGCGGTGCTTCTGAACAATCAAAGAACACTGAGCTTTGTGAAACAGTCCTGAGGCACTTAAATTGCACATTTTCTGAAAGGCTCCAAAACTGACCCACTTCACCATTCCAGTTACAACAGGGAGGTACCGGAATTAGTAGAGAAAACATGCCCTTTAAGTCTGAGAAGGCCCTGCTTGAATCCTGCTACAGCATTTACTAGCTGCTAAATGGACCAATTCCTTAACCCCTCTGAGAAGGCTTCCCAATCTGCAAAAGGGGGCTGCCACCGACCACCTGGGAGGCATGGATGTGAATGCAACACGCAAATAGGGCGGCCGACTGGTACCTGACACGGGGCCTGTCTAGTTTCCCTCCGCTGCCCTTCTCCCACTTTAAACTTGCACTGTTGCCTCTGGTAAGGATCAAGCCCCCGCAAGAGACTGCCCGATTCTTCTGTGTATCCCCGTATACATGACTTACCCTTAGGAGGCCAGAAAAACTGCCTCCTCCTCAGTTACTGTCAATATTCTTTAGAGTTTGTGTTTTTTTTTAACTCTATTTTGCAGGGAGACTATTCCAGAACTGTCCAAGCACCATTCTCCAGGTTGGCTCCCCTCACAGCACCCATCCATTTTCATCTCAGATCCTCTGTCTGATTGCCTTCTGTTCATGGGAAAGAGAGTCCGGTAGGGTGGGGACTCCCTAGGCCTCCTTCCCACCGTCAAAGGTAAGTGTGACTACCTTCTCCCCCCTCCCCACTCCAACTCCAGCTTCTGAGGAGTCTCCCCTCCTGGACCCTGCAGACTTTGCATCTTCCCAAGACACACACGTGGCCACGACCCTCCCTTTAGATTTCATCCTGGCTGGCCCTGCCCAACACCCGGCCCCTTAAGCATAAATGGCATTGCTCTGAAAATCCCAAACGCCGCTGACTGACACACCAAAGCTGCATTGTCTGGGCTTTCCTCCAACCGAGGCACAGCCCTGCCCTCCCTCAGCCTCAGTCTGCACCTCTTGAGAAGAGCTAAACCACATGTAAGGCTGTGAACTCCAACTAAGAAGGACGAATCCCAACGTGTATCTCTAGTCCGGCACCTTCACCTGAGCCCCAAGCTCATAGACCCGAGTGCCTCTTTGAAGTCCTCACTTGGATGACAAATGGCATCTTAAAAATGCCTCATGTCCACCATTTACTCTGGAATTCGATTCCTGGCAGGTACCTCCCAGACTCCCCATTTAACTAACAGAACCAGCACCCACCTAGATGTTTGAGGTCACATTCAATATCCGCTGTTCCCTCCCCCAAGCCCTGGTCTGGAATGAGTCCTGTTATTTCCGTTGCTAAGCCCATCTCAAGTCTGGTTCTGCAGGGACCATGGCCGTAACCCCACAAGCTCACAGCATGGTGCAGTGAGTCACAGTCCTCCGAAGGGTGCTCCCTGGAGGAGGAGGCATCTCCTGCCACTGGTCACCTCAGAAGTCACTGGATTCTCACAAAGGAGGCCCAGGAGAAAGGACTCAAGGTTCGTCCATGGTCTGAGCTTTGAAGGACCTGAGGTCTGGGGGAGCTCCTAATTAGCAGACAAACCTGCCAGTGAGCAGAAGAGGATGGAGGAACCCAGGGAAGGCTGTTCTCACTCTGACCCCTGGGCTCTCAGGAGCCACGGGAAAGGCCACTGTCCAGGGCACAGCCCAGCCATCACAGATCCCAGCCTGCATTTGCCAACCCGGACAGCCTAGACTCCTTCTACTTGCAACACTTACTTCTGTTCTGTTCCCCACTCAGAATGTGATGGACTATTTCAGAAATTCTGGCCTGTCTCAAGCGAGACCAAGTCAGTGAAAAACGCAGTGTTGACATTTGGACCAGAGCATGAAAGGAGGAACAAGGCCTCATGGTCAGCATGATGGTGGTGGCCAAACCCTTCCCCCGGGTGAGATGAACCATGGTAGGGGTGAGAATACAAGGTCCTAGGTCGGCCAAAGCATCTCCCTTCACAGCTGACTGGGGTGTTGGGGTCTCACTATCGAAAACTAACGACACGGCCGTCAGTGGTGGATGTCATCTGCAACAGACAGAGTCAGCCATTTACTGCCAACGTGGGTTAAAAGTAAAGGCTGGTACAGGGAGGCCTGCACGGCTGCTGAGGCAAAACACAGACCAGGCTCTGAATGCCCACTGGATGAAGCAGACTGGAACATACGGTCCCCTTTAGCGGTCCGTTTGTCCACCAGATCCAGGTGAGTCAGCCTCTTCGGAGAAGGCCAAGTTGTCCTGATACTCAGAAAAAACAGCCTCGTAAAGGGAACAAAAGAGTGGCATGGATTTTAGACCCGATACTGCCCCTTTATGAAGGCAAACTAAAGTAAATGGCACGGGGAAGTTGAATGCAAAAAAAAAAAGTGACTGCTTCCTCCAACAGCGTCCCCTGCACCTGATCACCCCCGAGCCGGCCACTTCCTCACCAGTGACCGCCGGCCAGGAAGCGCCATCACGCACGTCACACAGCAACAGCCAGGAACTGCATGCTGAGCACTTTTGTGTAAAAGCAGGAATCGAGCAAGGTGCTGCAGACTTTGACATTCCAAGTTTAAATACTCCATGAAAAGAATCCCTAAGCAGCCTCCTAAATCAATTCGCATCTCACTTCTTCAAAACAAACAAATTTAATAAGGGCTCATTTGTCACCAAATATAAGGAAGACCAAACAGGTTCCTAAAAGCAAGGATTTTAACAGGTATCAAACACAAGTGGGTGATGTACTAACAAAGCAAATATTCCAAAAAATTAGAAAATAAAAAGATGACTAGGATAATACATGGATCAAGGCAGCTGTTAAGTTTTTGCTTTTTAAAGCGATGGAGACAGCACGGAGGGCGATCTAGCTATTTCCAATGCAGGGTGTGCACAGCCCACCTTTTCAGACGCAACAACATGCTCACAGGGCAGTACAAGAGAAAAAGGAAAAGAGGAACAAGTGAAAATTAGAAACACACAAGAACAAAAATGACTTTGACAGCCTGTACAAGATCTTACGTGAGTGTGATGAGGACAGGGACGTGGGGACGGTGAGACCCACCCTCACCTCATGCTCCAGGGAAGGCAGGGTCCTGTGGGGAGTGGCGCTGCCAGGGGACATCAAAGTGGTAAGAGCCCCAAACCAAAACTCCACCTACATGCGTCTAGGCAGGTTTTGAGCTACAAAATGTGGTCGCATTTCAGGCTGGACAGTTTTACTCACTCCCACCAAGAGTAGCAGGAGAGGATAAGACTCTGCTCCTGCACCAAACATTGTTTTATAAATTAATGACTGTGGAATAGTAAAAGGAACAATGGAGTAAAAGTGACTGGAGAAGAACGTGCTTGACCCGAGCTCACTGGCCACGATATCTCACTGACGTTCAGATGCTGGCTGGGCGCTTATTGTATCAAAACAGACAGACCCACCAGGAGGGAGGTTTAATGTGTTGCTGTATTTTGATGCCGAGAACCATGCCTGGTACACAAGGTTCTGGGTAAACAATGGTGACAGTGTCAAACACTATGGACTAAGCACACATCCAACTACTTTGTCAAATCCAAGGACAGACTTGAAAAGGCAAAAACAAGCTGGCATTCTCCGGTGGGTCTACAGACTCAGAGACAAGCAGTTGCTGAGCAAAAATGTCACCAGTGCCTCCTATGACAATAGAGGAGACACTGGCCAGGGGGCTGGGGCATGCTCCAGGCTTCCACTGCTCATGCAGCAGTCTGTCAAGGGGGAGAAGTTGGTCCCTGCTTACGTTGCACCGATGCACCTACCTGGACTAATGCCTGGGGGCTCAGCAGGAGGTGACAGGTGAGGTGAACGGAGCCAGTCTCGGTGTAGCCTGGTGCTGGCAGCTGTGCCTTCAGCAGTGCCCAGGCTCCTAAACCTGCCACCTCATCTCCAAGGAGCAGAAGGGGAGTGCGGGCATGTAGATCACAGGGCCCTGCGAGGACAAGTACAGATCATGGCCACGACATTACTTGCCCCTTCCTTAAGCCATAGAAGAATGTCCAGGGAGGAACTGAAAATTCATCCAGAGTTCGCCAGGCACCACACACAGGTGGGACTCGGGTCCCCTGTGCCTCTCACTCACAGGGCTGGTCTGGACTTTCTTTTTATCAATTCTCTGGCATCTTCTCCTCCAACTGACCAACAACCAGAAATTAGGATCTGATCTTAGGTAAGTTCAAGAATCACAGATCACCGCCTCCACAGCTGACCCGGCTGCACATGCTAGGAGCTCCGACCGTCACCAATGAGACCGCCATGAGCGCTCTCCAGACTGAAGGCCCAAGGCCGTAGGCCGGGGGGACACAACTTCCCTCACTCTCCGCAGCAAAGGGGGACCACCTCTCGGCAAAGGCATCTCAACCTCTCCTGCCCGAGGGACAGCACGATGGACACAAGGGGAAACAGAGCAGAAGGTGCGGGGTAGGTAGCCCAGAAAAGCTCGTCTGCACTTTCAAGGAAAAGTGAGTCCTTTGACATAATCACAGGGACAAAGTGAAGATGAACCTTTCCCTGCTCTGTCCCATACTCCGTGACATGCCTTTTCCTGCATAAGGAGTTCATTCGGAAGTCCCTGGCGGTGTTACTGATGTCCTAACCTGGCATGGTGACTGTCTAGCATGAAGAGAGGGCCTGAGCCGTGCAGGTGCTGGGCCTGGGAGGCAGGAGACACAGGCTCCATCCCCAGCTCAACCAGAGACTCGTTCTGCATCTCGGGATTCAGCATCTCATCTATAAGCAAAGGGATAAGACTGTCCCAGGACAGGCTGCCCAACAGTAATGAAATGAGATCCATGTAAAGAAAGTTTCCCAGTTGCCACATTTAAAAAGTAAACAAATAAATAAACAAACAAACAAAAAACAAATACTAGAAACTGATTTTAAGAACAGATCTTACTTATTCTACTGTATGTAAAATACTATCATTTTGACATGTAATCAATATAGAAAGTAACAAGGTAGGTTACATTCCTTTTACTAGATAAGTCTCAGTATCTGATGTGCATTTGTCCTACAGCACATCTCAGCTCAGACCAGCCTCCTCCCCAGCGCTTCTAGCATCAGTGGCTGTGGCTACTCTATTGGACAGCAACTCCAGGTGTCCCACCAGGGGTCCTGGCTGAAAAGCTGGAGTAAGTGTCCACACTAACCCTAAAAGGATCTCTCTGAAACAAAGGCGGATTCACTTTTGAATGTCTGTAAACCGGCGGGCTGCACCTCCCTCCACCCTTGGCTACAAGACAGCCCTCTTCCTTGCTGATCCCTTCCTGGATGTAGGGAAGCAATCCGGCACACAGCCAGGGTGGCCGGGCCTCCAGATAGACGTACCTGCTGACTGTGTCCAGTCCCATGAAGTCCTCCTTCTCAAACAAGGTTCAGAGGAGGTGGATCTTGTCCCCAGACTTGTTGGGGGCCCTATCCAGCCACTTGGACTTGAGCATGATGAAGAGTGACTCAGTGAAGTCCTCGATCCTCTTCACCAGCCTGCAGTCCTCGTAGATTGAAGGCCACGTCTGTGCGTGTCTGCTCGGCCACCTCCCCATGCAGCACAAAGACAAAGAGCTAAGAGTCATTATCGAGGTGCCATACAGCTCCTCTGCACGTGGAGCTTCTCGAAAGCCTTGGCCGAGAGGCAATCGGTAATGGTGACAAGGCCCACTACATTGCTGTGGGTCTGGAAGTTTCTCCACCCATTCTCGGGTGCATAGTGGTGCCTGTAGTGGATACAGAGTGCCCACTGGGAGCCGCACGGGCTGATCTGGCTCACCAAGGAAATTCGCTTATAGATGCAAAAGAAATTCTCCTCTGAGATGATCCCAACGGCTTGGATCACCACGGGGAGAATCTGGTCGTTCTCAGCGCACTGCACGTAGTCAGGGATGCTCATGTTGCAGCCCCTGCCGAGAGGGGAGAGGAGATTGAGATACATACTCTGCTGTGGGCTGTGGGCCCCTCTGGGTTGTGGTGACCTGGTGTGTACCAGCCAGAAGGCAAGGGGAGCCCAAGCAAAGCCGGGGGTACAGTTTGTCCTCAGTGTCTACACATGGCTACCGTAGGTCGGATCACATTACCCAGCTTTTGGCCTAGGCTTCCTGCCCCTGCAGAGCAGGGTCATTTCTTGTTTTCTGTTCCAAGCACCTAGCCAAACCCTGATGCAAAGTCAGTGCTCAAAACTGCTGAATAAAGAAATGAAAAAATGAACTGCTTTCCACACCCCTTTAAGCAGAATATAAAGAAAAGAACCACAGTGGGATCAAAACATCTGGATTTCTATCCAATTTATTTGAACTCCTAAGCTGAAAAATAATGGATAAGATAACTTGTCTTGGGGAGGAGGGTACAGTTCAGTGGTAGAGCACGTGCTTAGCAAGTACGAGGTCCTGTGTTTAATCCCCAGTACCTCATTTTAAAAAGTGAAACAAATAAACAAACCTAATTACCCTCCTCAAAAAATATTATTTAACTCAAAATTCAAAAAACACCTTGCATTTGACACAACATTGTAAACTTGACTATACTTCAATTAAAAAAAAATCCTTGCCTTACAAGAATACATCTGGATTATGGAAGTTTGCAAATGTAAAATGCCTAGGTTACAACCTGCATAAAATGGGGGACTGTACAAATTTACTATCCCTCCTTTATGAGCTATATTACATTTGGGGGGGATTATAACCTCTCAGAGCTAATTTCCTCAGATTAAAAAAAAGAAAACATTACCTGATTCTCAGTATTGCTGAAGAATCTGATAACCCTATGAAGGCATCTGATACACAGAGGTTACTCAATAAATGTTTGTTGAATGAATGAATAAACAAGCAAAGTGAATGCTGCTCCCTGCCACAGACCATCATATTGGTACTGCCTGGAAATCCCAAGCCCACGTTCACCCGACTCTACACTAACCATGTTGGTGAACTGTGTAGGCCTGTGTGCTTCTCTAAGCCCCAGTTTAATCATGAATAGAGGGCAATAACACAAACCTCAAAGGGTTAGTGAGTCAGTAATGAATTGTACCCGAATTTTGCAAGATTGAGCCATTAAGGAAAATTGGGCAAAGGGTCCATAGGCCCTCTCCATATTATCTCTTACAACTACATGGGAATCTACATTACATCACAAAATTAAAAGTCTAATTTTTTAAAGAGGCTATTGAGGTTAAATGAGCTCACTGTCTCAAATAAGGAACACACAGCACAAATAGGACAATCCCTAGACCATGAGATACACTCAGTTAAATTTCCCACTGAACCCACTGGTCCCTCCAACTTCAGAGCACGAGGATGGGTCCTTGTGGCCAGGGGCCACTGCACCTGAAGCTAACAAAGCTAATGTTCCCCACTTCCAGGAGCCCCTGTCACCACCCTAGGTCTAAGTTTGTATTTGTGATTTTTTTTCTTTTTATTAAATAGAAACCCCCAATTGCATAGCCTTCAGTTCAGCAAAACCTGACCACAGAGATCATGATGGCAGCCCTTCTTGGTGAAACAATAAAATGAAAAGCCATTTCCACAAGAAATGTGTGTAAATCTACTAGGGAACTTCATCCCGGACTGAGGGGAAGAGGACTGGGGAGGAGGGGGCAATCTGCGGCACACAGACCCATGGGCCACCTGTCCCACGATGGACTTTAGTTTCAACACTCACCCTCCAGGAACTTCAAAATACACACAGACAGAGTGCTATGGACAAGATTTTTTTTTTTTTTAAAGAAATCACTGACTCCCTAGCAGCTCTTGTTTCTACCGAGACACAAATTGATTATGTGTATAATGTTTCACAAAAACCCTAAAATAGTAGCACCCCAACTTGACACATGAAGAAACTGAGGGAGAGAGGTTTATCACATTGTGCAAGATTAGAGAGAGGCCACATCAGACACCGTATTTAAACCCAATCCCCTGCTCCAGTGCTCACACTAGAAAGTGTGACATACTGCCCCTTTCCTGCCCTTTCCCTGCAATAAATCTCTGAAGAGTCTTTTCTGTGCCACTCGGAATCACAATCACATCAGTTTTCCACAAAGAACTATGTCACTCCTTGGAGGACATATCAAAATCTAACGGGTTGGAATGGGAGGAGAGATTTGTATTTTCTGTTTCTCAAAGGAAACATGGCTTTAAAAGAAACTGAAAAGGACTTATCTAGTCTACGGTCTCATTGTGCAGAGAAGGAAACGGAGGCTCAGAAGAGATGAGGAAAGGGCCTTATTAACAAATATTGCCTGAGTGCAGCACCAAGCCAGCCATGGGCACTGCTGTGGGAGGATCTGGGAGGCCCAGGAGAATGAGTGTTAGAAAAAGGAAAGATAAGAAGCATACAAGGCCCTGTCTCTACATCACCATACCATGGAGTTCCACCAAATTACCCAGTATGGGTGCAGCCAACATTAAGGTGGGCTAGAGAGGTTATAGAAACCTGGAATTCTCAACCATAGTGGAAATTCCAACATTTACTATGCTTTTTCCCAAGTTCATGCATCAGCTCAGTGGGCACTCTGTACCAGGAACTACATGAGGCCTCGAGTTCTCCCAAATACAGATCTCTATTACCACGTGTGCAAACCACATAGAGGCCCACCAGAAGAAAAACGCCCACAGATAAGATGGAATTACTGAAACTGAAAGCAGCCAAAAAGCATACATTAACTAGGAAAAATGGTGCTGCTAGAAATGGACTCATGGACATAGAAATAAACTGTGTTTAGCAGGCAGGAAAGGGGGGATTAACAGATACACATTAATAAATATAAAATAAATGACAAGGACCTGCTATATAGCACAGGGAACTATATTCATGTTCTTGTAATGAGTTGTACTAAAAACAATCTAAAACATATGTATATATATATGAATATGTTTATAATTGAATCTCTGCTGTACACCTGAAACTAACATTGTAAGTTAACTACACTTCAATAAAAAATAATTAGAAAAATAAGAGCAAGTCATTAAAAAAATAAAAGAACACTGTACTCACCGTAGCTGTAGGTGGTGGAGAATTCTGGCTGCAAGCAGCAAGTCCACTGGATCACTCCAGCGCTGACTATCACCCTTTCTGACCATCAGAGATTCACTTGGCTTCACTGAGGTTACTTTTCTCTTCTGTGAAAGGCTACATTTGCAATTAACAATGTATAGAATCTCATCATTCACAAGCCCAAAAATTAGTGAGGACTTCCCATGGGCCAGGCTCTGGACAGATGAAAAGATACGGTCTCATATATATTCATGGTTAGAAGAAATTTATGTCATAAAGATATTAATTCTTCCTGTTTTGATAGACAGATTCAATGCAATTCTGATTAGAATTCCTACCAGATGTTTCATGGAATGTAGCAAGTTAATTTATGGTCAGGAACAGCCAAGAAACTTCTTTAGAACCACCACTGGTGAAGGGTGGATAGGTCATTGATTTCCACTCTTCTTCCTGAAGTGATGAAAACATTCTGGAATAATAATGGTTGCAGCACTGTGAATATGCTAAAAGCTGGTGAATTGTACCATTTAAATGGATGGAATTCATGGTATGTGAACAATATCACAATAAAGCTGTTATATGAAAAAAATATTTCTGGACAATTATTTTCCCCTCTATACAACTAGTCTGCCGCACAATTAAAGAAAAACAAAAAACCAAACCAAACCAAACTGTGCCAAGAGCTCTTTAGGACTGCAATGTCCCTAGGTCTCCAATGCCTCTGGTGGTGCTGTTCCTGTTAACACACTCTAGCTGGGCTGGACTAGTTAGGGACTGTAACTATCTTTCTAAAATCGACAGTCACACGTTTCACCCTGGGAGAGGAAAGCCTGGAGGATGTCACAGACTCATGTCTTCAGCTCATTTTTAACTGAACCAAGCCCTGCTTTCAACACTGTAATCCCTCTCAATATAAAAACACGTGACATCAACAGGCACCGCCATCATAACACCTGAAAGTGTTCAAGGAACTTGCCTGGGGCAGAAACACTGAGGGAGGAGACGGAAGCTTCCTTAGCACTGACGCTCCCTTTTGCCGACTCCACCAGGAGAAGCTGGGCTTTACAGCCTGAGGCTCTCAGCCCGGGGAGCAGCACCCACGCCGCTGACCTAGTCCTGAGGGAGCTGGAAAGGGAGAGGAGGGCAGCCCCGGGGTCACGGGGCAGGGAAAGCGGGGGGTTGGGGACGCGGGCTGCAGCCCCGCTCGGAGGCCAGCCCCAGCCCCAGCCCCAGCCGCCCGCCCCCGTCCGGGTCCGCAGACCCCGCCCGCCCGGGACACAGCCCGCCTAGGGGCGGGGACGGGCCGGCGGCCGAGGAGAGGCAGCCCTGGAGGAGAGGACTCGCGGGCGGGAGAGGGGAAGGGGACGCCAGCCGTGGACTGAGGGGAGCCCGGCTGGGGCGAGAGGCGGCAGGTGCACACCTGGACCTGGACAGCTGTGGCCGGGGTGCCGGTGTAGAGGGGCCTGGCCTGAGCAATTTAGCTGAACACACGCTGACTCGCGCCCTCGCTGGCTGTGACACTCGGACCGCCCTCCCGCAGCCGCCTGAACATTTCCCGTGAGCCCGCCATCTTGCACTTCCACAGCCGGAGGCCCTGGCACCGGGCAGGAGCTAAAGGCTTACCGGGCGACAGAGCTGAGAAGACTTTGGGGCCGATCCCCGGCTCGGAGCTGGAGCTTCCAACCCGCGGTCCAGCTGGCACTGACTGTTCATGCGCAGGAGGGCCAGCGAGCCTCTGGGTTCTGTGAGAGAAGCTGGGGAAGTGAGGGAGGGAGAAGATGGGAGGAGGAGGGGAGGAGGGGAAAAGTGGAGGGAGACAGATGGACAGGAGGTGCACAGAGAAGGGAGGGATCTGGAGGGGGAGGGGAGTAGCAGAGATGGAGAGAAAAAGCTTTACATCTGGGGGCACCCCGAAACAGGCGGCAGTCCTGCCTCTGTACCCTTCTCTAACACTTCAAGGCCCGCAGCTCAAATTTTACCTCCCTGGTCCAGCCCTCCAGCCGAGGCCTCTGCAGAACCCCTACGGGAATCACACCTGTTGCCCCACGCGGAGCTGGGTTTCTTGTTGCTCTGGGACCCAAGCACCCGCGGGTGTTGTCGCTCAGAACTACCTTGGGAAGAGTACATATTCCCCTTTTACACGCTGGGAAACAGGCAGGCACGATCTCTGCCTTAGCTCCACTGTCCCAGTTGTTGGGCTGGCGGGGAGCGGGAAGTACAAGATCAGAGCCCCAGACGGAGCAGACTGCCTAAGTGTTGGTGCATAGTCCCCATCCCTCCTGAGTAAACCACACCCCACCCTAGTGGAACCATCAAGGGCTCACAGTAGGTCCCTGGGTGTGGGAAAGCTGTCCTCAGTTCCAGTGCCCAGCTTGCTAGGTAGATAAGAGTGTTACCGAGTCCAAATTCATTCTCCTCAGTGCAGGACAGGCCAATAAGTTCAGAGACTAGGTGTTGGGGCATGGAATAGCAAGTTTTTGTAGACCTTGATGGCAAACTAATGTCCTGGAAAACCATCTCCCCAAGTCAGAATTCAGGCTCCTTTCCTACGTGCTTGGTTGTAGCAAACTTCTTGGTGTAGGAATTCTTTTTTGTTAGAATCCTTTGTTCTTGCAGCTATCTGCCTGGGTCATATCTCTGTAAACCTCCAACAAAACAAAAGTTATTTTCTATTCTGCAACTTGTTATCTTTATATGAATGGAAAATTGTTAAATATCCTTAAAAGTCAGAGCCTTCAGAATAGGCTCTCCTGTATATTTCAGGCTCTAGGCAACATTGTTTCACAAGAAACATGAAGCCTAGGAGACAGAGCACAGAGTTAAAGTCAAAGGAAAAGATCTAGTATGGAGTCAGATTTGTTCTTTTCTATTACCCGGGCAGAAGGCACTTGAGGATTTAAACCCCTTTAAGTTAAAAATAAGTAAAAGTTTAAAGGAATTTACATACATAGGTGGGAATGTGCACAGCATATCTGGAAAAGCACACAAAGGATAGTAAACAGTGGCATCTCCAGGGACGGCTGGAAGAACAGGGGATGAGGGAAAACTTCTTTCACTTGTGTATTTTTGTGCTCTGTTTGAGATTTTTTTAACCATATGCATGTATTTCTTTTTCAGTTAAAAAAAATTGTAATGGAACAAAGGAGTAACTAGCACAGCAAATACAGCAGCCATAGAATCACTGTGCCATCACTTTTAATTTAAGCCAGGAAACATTTATTGACTCTCTCCTATGTGCCCAGTGCTGTTTTAAGACTTCTTTTATTATTTTTATTTTTATTTTTATTTTTATTTTTATTTTTATTTTATAAAATAATAACATGCTATCCCTCACCCCTGCCCAGGGCTGGTGGAAAACCAACTGAGTTTTTCTTGAGTTGTTTTCCAAGGAGTAGAGATGAGTTATAAACAGGACACATCTTCCGTGCAAAACAGTCGGAGTGGTTTTCCAGCAGACCAGACAGCTATGAAGGGTTTACAATAGAGGCGCCCAGAGGCTAAGAGAGAAAGCCTCCAGGACCCTACAACAAGCTGCCCAAAGTGCCTTCTCCATGGCACTACTGAAATAGGAAAGAACAAATCTGACTCCATATTAGATCTGTTCTTTTGACTTTAACCCTGTGCCCTGTTTCCTAGGTTTAGTCTTGTTGGTTCTGCACCTTTTGTAAAACAATGTTGCCTAGAGCCTGAAATATACAGGAGACCCTATTCTCAAGGCTCTGACTTTAAAGGATATTAACACTTTTCCATTCATATAAAGATAACAAGTTACAGAATAGAAAATAACATTTGTTTGTTGGAGGTTTACACGGATCTGACCCATGCGAAGAGCTGCAAGAACAAAATATTCTAACAACAAAGAATTCACAAACCAAGTTTGCAACAACCAAGCATTCCTGCTTCCCCTTTTTAATATAAAAAGAGCCTGAATTCTGACTTTGGGAGATGGTTTTCCAGGACATAAGACTTCCATCTTCTTAGCTGGCTTTCCAAATTAAAGTCGCTATTTCTTGCCCCAAAACGGTCTCCCGATTTATTGGCCTGTAATGCACAAGCAGAACAAGCCTGGACTTGGAAACACAAACATACATTGAAAGTACCCATTTGGTATATTAAATGACCTGCTTCCACTCGTCTTCCTGACGTTTTCTTCTCTTGACCACTCCTGCTATGTTTATGAAAAGCCTGTCATGTGGACACATTTGCATCTCTTGCCACTACCCTTCCAGGTAAGAACTGATGCCAAGAAGTCAATGGAAGTTGCTAGAATGTATTACCTGGCCAGAAAAGACCAGAAGTGTTCACTGGCTGATGTTCAGGAGCAGGCTGGGACACCTGACAAGATGTCATAAGTACGGATAGACAGCTGGGCACCAAAGGAGAAGCTTCTAAGCCTCCATGAGGGACTTGTTGCATAGGAAGGAAAAGTCCCAGCCTATAGCTCTGATCCCACCATGAGCTTCCTGAGCAAGGCTGGACAAGTCACTTAAATTCTCTAGGCCCGTGCTGTCCACCATGGGAGCCACCAGCCACATTCAGGATTATGAAGTTATTCTGTAGCCAGACAGATTTGTAAATACACATTTTATTGCAAAGGTTCAGCAAGTATAATATTTAAAAACATTATTGGTTATCTTGCCCTAACGAGTTATTTTTTTATGTCTAGCTTCCTGTGGTTTGCAATGCCTGCGACTAATGATTCCCTCACAGTGAGTTATTTTGAAATTATAAGTTACTGGACACAGTACACTCATATCACACTTGAAAAAAATTGAACCACATAAGCAAGGTGATCTGACTTAGTAGTTATGAGCAGGGGCTCTGGGGTCAGCCTGCCTGAGTATAAATTCTCACTCTGCCTCCAGGGGGTTCTGTGTGACTCTTGGAAAAATTGTTGTTGTTGTTGTTGTTGTTGTTGTTGTTGTTGTTGTTGTTGTTATTTGTGCCTCTTTTTCCTTCCCTTTTAAATAGCGAGGAATATGTAGACTCTATCTCATACCGTGTTGCCAGGACTAAATGAGTAAACGTCTGTGCTGCCCACTTCCCTGGGTTTCAGCATTCTCCAGGCAATCAGTGTCAAACTCAGAGGCATTCTCCACTGTCTTCGTCAGTCTGGGATGCTGTAACAAATTACCATGGGTCGGGTGGCTTAAACAACCAGCATGTTCCTTAAGTTTTGGAGGCTGAGATCAATGTATCTGGGATAGGATAGCCTTCATGGCTCTAAGATGGCTGTCTTCCCACTATCTTCATGGGCCAGAGAGCAGAGAGAAGCAAGCAATCTGGGGCCCTTTATAAGGGCACTAATCCCATTCATGAGGGCTCTACTCTCATGACCTCATTTTATCCTAGTAATCACCTCCCAAAGGCCCCGCCTCCCAATACCATCACACTGGGAGTTGGGGTTTCGACACATGGATTTCGAGGGGATGCAAACATTCAGTCCACACATAGGCTAAATCTCCCCAACATGCAATCATCAAACCTGTAGCTAATTTCAAAGTAATGTTTATATCTCTCAGCCCATTTCCATTACTGAATCCACTAACACTGAAGCCCTGTTATATTTTATTCCTTATTTTTCTGGTAGAGATTTAATTGATTCCTCTACTCCAATGCTCTCCTCACACCCAACAGTCCTCCTAACAGCCCTGCCGGGTAGGTCTTCCTTAAAACACCTTCCCACTGCACCTGGTTGTTTTTTAGGTGTAAATGTCAGAATCCTCTCCACACCCCAGCCTAGAACTTCAATCCCTTACACTACCGCTCACTATGTTATTTTTCTATTACCACTGTAACAAACTTCCATAAGCGTAACAACTTAAACCAGCACAGATTTATCACCTTATGGCTGTGGAGGTCAGAGATCCAACACAGTTCTCATTGAGCTAAATTCAAGTTAACAGCAGGGTTCCTTCCTTCTACAGGATCTAGAAGAGAATGTTTCCTTGTGTTTGTTTTTTTTCCAATTTCCAGAGGTCACCCACCTTCCTTAGCTTGTGCCCCACGACTTCCTCCATTTTCATGGTCAGCAGCCTTTCTGAACACTGCTCCATGGCTACACATCCCTCCGATTTTAAACTCAGCTGGGCTGTGTCCTGCATTTTAAGGACCCCTGTGATTACATTGGGCTCACCTGGACAATCCAGGCTACTCACCCTATTGTCTCATCTCAGGATCCCCTTCTCCCCTCCCACTCAGGCATTATGTATGTGGCTGTGACACTCAACTTGTGTGACATTTCCTCCCATGAGCAATTTAAGGTTCAAGGCACTTATGAATGACTTTTTGTTTTTTTTTCTTAGTCTTTCTACCTTCAGTATGTGTGGTGAGGTTATATGAATCCTTTTTATTTGTGGCCCTCCACTAATCTTTAATAATGTATCATGGGTTTAAAAGGCTAATAGACAATTTAGAAGACAGAAATCCTCTAAGATTTTTCTCCTAATATATCTGTCATCCCTTTTGCCATGTACAGAATCATGTCACTGTTGGCTAACCTGTGGCGGGGGAGGGACATGATTCTGCCACCACACTCCGCTCATTCACACCAATTTGATGATCGGCTAACAAAGGATCTATGCTCCCCGCTTCACTCACTTCCTCCTCCTTTCCATTGACTATCCTGTTCCCACTGCTTCCTTCATTCACCACATCAGGATTTCATGACCACATTCTTCTCTAAATAAAATGGATATCTTGCATCTAATGTTTGATAACTGTTCTTATTGTATATGCACACACTGACCTACACATAACCCCACCCATCTCTTTATTTTCCTAGAATCATCTAGAGGAATCAGTTCCATGATGATGATGATGATGATGATGATACTGACAGAGATGACGGGGGCCTCTCAAGGATTCTGATAAAGAGGGAATCAATAAAGGGAGGGAATCATTGCAAAATTGCCCCAGAAACAGGCTTAAAAGTAAATAACTGCTAAAGTGTTTAGTGAAATTGACTAATATTTAACTATTTTTAAAACTTTGTAACACTGAATTTAAAATTTTACTGGGAATTTTCATTCACCCCTAACCAGGATTCAACTCTAGGACCAAAATCTAAGGATTTCTATCTTCTAACAAATTGTCCACTAGGCTTTTAAACACGTGATCCTTTAAAAAGAGTAAGTGCTGGGCTGAAAATAAGCAGGATTCATATAATCTCACCAGACACAGTGAATGTGGAAAGACCAAGGAAGAAAAACAAAAAGCCATTCATAACATCTTGAACTTTACGTTGCTCACAGTAGAAAATGTTAGCCAAGGTGAGCGTCATATCAACATGATGCCTGAGTGGGATGGGGAAGCTGATCTTCCTCATCAGACATTTATGCTGATGTGTTAGATGCCAACACAGTTTCCTCATTGGATTTGCTTCTAATAAGTATGGAAGAGTATAGGCTCTACCAAGAACAGACTAAACATTTTCCCCTGCTGTCAGGTCACTGGACTGAATGTCCCCACAAGAAGGATATGATTATGTTTCACAGGGAAGTCTTCCTGAGAAGCAACAGGCTTTTCTAGGGCAGAACTGCAGTTCCCCCCATGGAGGGCTGGAGGAGGGCTTGAGGGGACAGTGGAAAAACAGCAGGAGTGAGTTCAGATACTGCTGCTCAGGTCGCCAAAGTCAGCAGTGCTATCTCTAAGGATATGTCATTCTCCCAAAATTTCCATGAGTGAAGGAACCTGTGAACACTAAGCAGGTTTTTAAGACAAAGCAGCACATAATTTGCATCACAACCCAATTACAATATGTTTTGATATTTGGAAAATAATTAGCTCATTGTTCTTTGAAACTGCAGCAGTAGTAATAGAAATAAAAAAGACTGAGCCGTCTTGGAGACAACAATCAATAAACAATTCTAAATCTGCAGGATTCCTTGACGATATGCAAACAATGAGCTAGATGTGTGCTGCAGTTACCTCTTACTGCAGGGCTCACTCCTGCAAAGCATAGAACTAGTTTTCTCAGCATAGGGAACCAAGTCAAGATTCCTAATCTTGAGAGGCTTACTATATGGCAGGAAAGATCAGACAAGTACATACATCCAAATATGAATAAATGTAATCAAATATTATGAAATGTGAATGGAGCACAGACAAAAGAGAAATTCCTTTCACCTGGGATCTAGAGAGACTTCTTCAGAAAAATGTGGCTTTGGAGATGGCCAAAGATATGGGTGGAATTTTGGCAGAACAGGATGTAAGGAATTTAAGAACTGATTCTAAAATTCATATAAAAATGCAAAGGATCCCAAATATCCAAAACAACTTTGAACAAGAGAAACAAAGTTGGAAGACTTACACTATCTGATTTTCAGAATTTTTTTATAAAGCTACAGTAATCAGAAAGTATGGTGTTGGTGTAAAACAGGAAAATAGAATAATGGAACAGAATAGAAAGTTCAGAACTAAACCAACACTTATATAGACAATTGATTCTCAAAAAGGATGCAGTGGAGGAAAGGATCTTTTCAACAAGTAGTGCTGGAATTGTTAGATAGTGATATGCAAAAAAAAAAAAATGAACTTTGATCCACACCTCACAAAATATACAAAAATTAACTCAAAGTGGATCATAGATCTTAATAGGAAATCTAAAACTATAAAACAGCTAGGAGAAAAAGCATAGGCTTAAGCTTTATGACCTTGGGTTTGGCAAATATTTCTTTGCTATGACACCAAAAGTATAATCTATTTTAAAAAGTAACTGATAGAGTGAACTTTACAAAAATGAAGACTCTTCAAAGCTCTTCTAAACACTGTGATGCAAATGAAAAGACAAGCCATAGACAGAAGCTATTTGCAGATCATATATATGGTAAAGGTCTCTCTTTGTGTCTGATCCAGAATAAAAATGTTTCAAAACTCAATAATAATGCAAACACCTGAATGAATGAATGAGGCCAGAAAACACACTTCAGTAAAGATATCCAGATGGATAATAAGCATATGAAAAGATGCTGATTAAAGATGCCATTAGTCATTAGAGAAATGCTTTTAAAAACCACAGTGAGATACTAGTACACATACATACTAGAATGTATATGATTAGAAAGACCGACCTTACAAAGTGCTGACAAGGAAATAGAGCAACCAGAACTGATACACAGCATGAGGAATTTACATTAGCACAACTATTTTGGAAAACTGTTTAACAGTTTCTTTAAAAAAGGTAAACACTTATCTACCATATAACCCAGATATTCCTCATCTGATGCTTTAGAAAATAAAAGCATATGTCCATACAAAGACTTGTAACCAAATATTCACTGCAATATTATTTATAATAGCGCAAGTTGTAAATAACCCATGCATCCATGAAGAAGTAAATGAAGAAACAAAGGATGGTCTATCCAAACACTGCTCACAATAAACTATTCAGGAAAAACTCAGCACTAAGCAATACTCTGCTATAAGAAAAATTAGCTATTAATACAGCAACATAGATGACTCTCAAAATAATTACACTGAATGAAAGAAGTCAGACAACATAGAGTAGATACTGCATGAATCCATTCATACAACGATCTTCAAAATGCAAACCAGTATGTTGTGATAGAAAACAGATCAATGGTTTTCAGGGGAATAGACGGAGAGGGAGGGAGGGACAACAAAATGCAGGAGAAGAGTTTTGTGGGTGATGGGTATGTTCACTGTCTTGAATGTGGTCATGGTTTCTTGGGGATATACTTATGTCAAAACGTATTAAGTTGTACACTTTAAATGTGTGAAAATTATTTTGCCAAGTATACCTCAAAGCTGTCTTAAGAAAAAAGGCACTTCTGTCCTGACATAACTCAGGGCCTGATTGGAGTGACATGATCAGTCCCTCACACTGTCTGCCTAACGGGAAGGTAGAAAACCTCTTACGGAAGATAAGATATGGATTTTTCATTTGCAATGTCTGCCATGTAATAAAGAATTTCTAGACATGCAACATGTCAAGACTATATGATGGATAAAATGAGAATAAGAAATATTAGACAAAGGATGCAAACCCCCAGGTGATGTAGGTAGGCATCAGAGTTACCAATAAAGGCTATAAAATACTTTTAATATATTCAAGAAAATAAGGAAATGATGGGAGAATATAAACAGGGTCAAGACTTTCACCAGAGAAATATACTGGAATGTATTTTTAAGAAAAATCAAACAGATACTCTAGAACTGAAGCTTTCAGCTCTGGAAACAGGTAAACAGAGCTAATTAGGATCCTTTCTAAGTAAAACTTTCAGTAATGCCGGATAAAATACAACAACAAAAGTAACACAGAGCTAACTCTGCTCTGGAGAGAGAAGTTCCCAGGTGACAATACAAAGAGGACACTTAACGTCAAAATGGTAATCTTGTGAGCTGATGCCACCACACCCTGGAGGGAAGGGGTTTTCATCTGCACATAAATAGGGATACAATGTCCATTTAGGAAAAAGGGTCCATACCAGATGTAGAAGAGTCTTCCTTTATAGAAACCTCTGCATAAGACGTATTGGAAGACTTGCCTCTTCACTGAAAGGAAGACTCAAAGTTCTTCACATGTGCACACAGGAAAGGGGTGAAACAACTGGTTCTCTAGGGAAAAACAAAGTCTCCCTTAAAAAAATCTAGTCTCCACTCCCCTGCTTTATATGAATGTGGAATCCAAATTGATACTCCACTTAAGATTCCGGAATTCCCAAACTGAAAAATATAATAATTCATGGTTGATCATATCACTTGGAGCCTTAGGATAAGCAACACAAAACTGTTCTCTAGGGAAACTTTAAAAACCAGGATGTAAGGGACAATCATAGGAAAAAAAAATTGTACTCACTATAGAGAATCTCCCACAACTCTACACACACACAGACACACAACTAAAAACAGAAGGAAATGAGTGTCACAGGGAAGAAAGAGCTAACCGTAAAACACAGGATGATTAATATTCCAGAGCCTAAAATTATGAAACAATCTAAGAGAGAGCATAAAATAAGTATGACTGAATCATTAAAAGATAAAATGAATCTTATATAACATAATGAACAATCAGGACATCATGAAAAAGAAAACAGATCAATTTTTTAAAGAACTAAACAGAACTTATGGAAACAAAATACAGATATCATTTGGTATATAAAATTCAATGTATGGGTTAAGTAACATTTTAATCTTCAATATCTAGGGTGTTCATTAAAATTCAACAGTAATCTCTAAAGTAATTGTTTAAAAAGAGAATAAAAATAAAGAAGTCAAAATGAAGAATGCAAAATAGGCCGGTCACTATTCTAAGTTCTTCATCTATTTTATCACTTAATCCTCACAGTCTTTGAGGTGGATACTACCACTTTTTGTATATGAAGAAAGTGAGTCTCAAAGGGATTACATATACTGGTTACATGGTTAGCGAGGGAGGGAACCAAGCCCGGATAGGCTGTCTCTAGACGCCATGCTCTTAACCATGACTGCAAGGTATATAACAGGCAGGAGAAAAGCAGAGCAAAGCAAATAGAATTCACAAAACAAGATGCCAGAAATAAAATATCATCACTAATCACAATGTATTTAGATGAAACAAATAATGAGTTAAAAGATTTACAGATTTCATTTGTTTACCTGAGACAAAGCAGAATTAAAACTTAAAACTGGTTGAAAGCTTAGAAGAATAACAGAAAGAAGTCAAAAGTTAGAGCCAGAAAAAGAGACACCTGAGAAATACTAATCAATGGAAATCACTCAAGGCTCCCTCAGGTTCATAGGTACCTGAAACCCACCTTGGCCTGACACTTACCAGCTCTGTGCCTGAGCAAAACTCTCAGTCCCCCGGAATCTTCGTTCACTCACCTGTGAATGTAAGGAACGATCCCTCCTTCCATCCGGCCAATTTGTATTGACTGCTGTGCCACGGGTACTGGTCAAGCCACCTGAGGTCCGTCAGTGAAAAAATAAGGATCCTTGTCACTATAGGACTGAGGAGGAGCAGAACATAAACTACAGTCGTGACAGTCATGTGAAATATATAGTATTCTAGAAGGTGATAGAAATAATATGATCAGGGAGAGGGGGTTTCTGGGGCAGAGACAAGGGGAAGGCAGTTTCCAGGTTAAAATGAGATGGCCAGAGCTGGGCTCACTGAGGACCTTGAGAAGGGGGTGCTAGTTGCTGAGCTCCCTCTAACACAGCACCGCACACTGGGTGACGTGAACCACAGAGGCTCACTGTCTCACAGCCCTGGGTGCGGGGAGTCTGCAGGCAGGGTGTCAGCAGGGCTGGTTCCTCCTGAGGGCTGGGAGGGAGAGGCTGGTCCAGGCCTCTCTCCTTGGCTTGGAGATGACCGTCTTCTCTCCACATCTCATCACGTCATCTCCATGTACACGTGTCTCTGTGTCCACATTGCCCCTTTTTATCCGGACACAAGTCATACTGGATTAGGGCCCACCCTAATGAACTCTTCTTAACCAATGACATCTGCAACAACCCTATTTCCAAATGGGGTCATGTTCTGTAGTCCTGGGGGTTAGGACTTCAGCATATGAGTTGGACAGAGACCGGCCAGGGCAACAGGCCTGTGGGTGCATGTCTGATGTCCCCAAGGGCCAGCAGGGAGGCCAGTGTGGCTGGAGCGGAGTGAGCCAGGGAGAAAACCGGAGATGAGCTCAGCTTGGGGAGGGGGAGGAAAGCTGTAAGGTCACCATAAGGACTCTCGCTTCTTCACTGAGTGAAATGAGAAGCCATTGCAGGATTTTGAGCAGAGAAGATCACACCCAGGGTCTCAATCTTGCCTGACTTAGGTGATAAGGATGAAAATATTTAGGCTTTTGAGCTGATAATAGTTAGACTACATGTTCGACTTTGAGTTGATGGTGTAGTAAATGAGACTCTGGAGTGTGTTGGGATGAGGTGGATGCATTTTGCATGTGGGATGGACAAGAACCAGTGGGGCCAAAGGGAAGAACTCGGTAGAATAATGGCCCCCAATATGTCCACGGTCTGATCCCTAGAACCTAGGAATGTCACTGTGCATGGCAAAAGGGACTCTGCAGGTGTGACTGTCAAGGACCTTGGGATGGCAGATCACTGTGGGAAAGCAAACATCATCACGGAGGTCCTTAGAGGAGAGAGGCAGATTGGTCAGAGACAGAGATGTGATGTGACAGCAGAAGTCACAGTGACACAGGGCCCTGGGCCAAGGAGTGTGAGCACCTCTGCAGGCTGGGAAATGTAGTAAGATGAATCCCTCCCAAGAGCCTCAGTGTGGAACGTAGCCTTGGCCACACGTTGGTTTTAGCCCACTGACATTGACTTTGCATTTCTGCACCCTAGAACAGTGAGACAATGGATGTGTGTTACTTTAAGCCACTGAGTCTGTGGTCCTTTGTTACAACAGCAATAGGAAAAGAGCTCAGGAACCAACAAGAACATGAACCCAAGGCTGCCTGCTGTGCCGGCAGGAAGTCCTTTGTCTCTGATCCTGGGGGAGTGTCCTGTCTTCTGGCAGCATCCACAGACTACCTCATGCTAACCTGGCAGCTTGCAGGGTGTCAAATCTTAACCCTGCACAGTTCTTGATATTTAGTTAATAAAAAAGATGGTGTCATCATAGGTATTTTTCCATCTTTTAAATACACTTCAGTCTTCTAATTGAGAGACTGTGTAAATAGTTTTCAATCTTAATAAGAAATAACTGTGGTTTTATTTGGTTACTTAAATTATGAATAATAATATTCACATTAGTAAAAGTTATTAAAATCAACATTTTTCAATGAAAATATCAAATTTTTTTTTGCATGAACATGTATTAACTACAAGAAATGTTCCATGCTTTCTTCTATGATTTAGTGTTAGAGTCTTAAAGAATAATATTTTCCTCAAAAGATATTATGGCGAGGGGATTTCTTTTGGTGGTACAGTTCCTACATAAAATCTGGTGCATGGCTCAGGCCACTGGGAACCTAGAGATGATAGAAATAAGGAGGCATTATAAACACAGAACAATTTTTAAAGGAATTAAAAAACTGGATTGTGAAAACAAAGAATCAGAGAATATTCTGGTGAAATAAAAGTATTTTTCAGCTTAAGCAAGACACTGGGTGAATAAATCTAAAATGAAAAAACCACCCAGAGATTAGCAGCGAGTCATGCATGCAGTGTGACTGATCAAAACCAAGTTGTTTCCAAACCAGTGTGCAGGCTTGATGCCTTCATCAATCAAGTCTGTGTGGCACCAGGCCACCTCGAATACATGTTGATGAGGTATTTATAAGCCCTTCACCATCCCAGCACAAAGCCCACACACGAGCCACACGACCATCACCTACACATCTGCAAAATACCCATCATGGTGAATAGCACTTTTCTTGCTCAGTAGCCGGTGGCAGGGCACTGTAAGCCGAGATACAGGGACACAGGGACACAGAGGCACCTCCCCTTACTCAGCTGATAACCTTCCGTGCATTCCTGGGGACAGGACTGTCATAAAATGCACCATGCATTGATCCTCCTCCTAGGAAAGAAACGACAGGGTTGTCCTCAGGTTTGAGCAAGGGTGGCCGGGGGATCTCAGAAGAGCTGTTTCAGCACAACCAATAGAAATGATGGCCACCGTGACCACGAGAGACGTCCCCTGCCATCTCGGTAGGCACTTGGGCTCCTGACAAAAGCTGGGCTCAGTAAAGGGTTGAGTAGAAGGCACAGGCCTGAGGGATGCCCCAGCAATAGGCAGGAGGTAGGGCCTGGTTTATACTGCTCTGGGTGTATCCCAGCCTCATCCGAATACAAACTCAGAAACTTGCAAAACAGCAGAGCTGGGATGGATCACATACTCCAGACTCCTCTCCTTATAGTTAAAAGGGTGGCAGCCCTGAGAGGCAAAGCAACGTGCTAAAGGCAGAGCGTGGAAGTGGCAGCGCCAGATGAAATGCACCATGCCAACCCCCGTTCAAGGCCGCTAACACTGAGTATGGGGCCAAGGTTTCCAACGAGGAGAATGAGACAGTGTAAATACTTTGTTCCCCCCAAAACCCCAAATGTTTTTTAAAGGCACAAAACCCACCTTAACTAGCTCTCTTCTGAGGGGGCGCTTTTCTGTCTCCGTCTTTCTGTCTGTCTCCATTTCTCTCTCTCAGACACAAACACATACAGTTTTGTGAAAGGGGAATTCCTGCCATACAAAGACAGACTTCACATCTTCAGAAAGACACTTGACAAAGCACGTTTCTCAATTCAAGTCTTTGTGTGAGGTCTGAGCAACTGGCTTATCTTCTAGAACAATTGGTGGTTCCAAAATCAGGAGATCATCTTCCCCAAAGGAAGAGTTCTGGTCCGTGTTGATGAAGCTGGGGGTGTCACATTTTATGAGCCCGTTCGGCTCCTCCTCTGGCCACCTGCTGCATCTGATGGCTTCCTGGAGCCGAACATCCCTGTCAAGGGCTATGGTTGGGATAGCAGATTTGGCCTTGTCCAAGTGGCCCACTTCATTGACGTAGCAGTGAAAGAGGGACCTAGATTCGTCATTGCCCTGCCAGAGAACACCTTGGGCACCAGCGGTCTTCCAATGTCTGACACAAAGCTGTTCAGTCTGAATCTCTTCTTGGGAGACTCTGCATTGCTATAAAGAAAACCAAAATAAAAGATCGCTCACACTCTAGCTCGGTGACCTGAAGAATCATAGTTTTTGCCATCTACTGAGTGCAAGTCCCTGCACAGAGCATGCTGACAAGCACTGGAAGTAAGAGACATCACTTCTGAACACATACAATTAAACCCAAGGCAAAAGTCTCAAGTGAGGGACCTTGGACCATCCTGAAAAGACATTGTTCCCTGAGAATCCTCAGTATTGCTGAATCACACACCAGTGTTTCTCATTGGGACACTCAGATCATCTTCATCAGAATTAGTTAAAGTGCTTCTTAAAATGCAGGATTCTGGGGTGCAGACCCTCAGGGTCTCCAGAGGTAGGGAACTGTAGTCTGTATTTTTAGAGCAGCCGAGATCACTGAACACGCCCAGGTTTAGCACCGCGGTCTACATCGTGTCACCTGAGCATCGACAATGCTGTCTCACGGGGTAGGCGGGTTGCCATGTGTGTCAGGGTGCTGTCCTACCCACGAGACTCCCCTGATTCTCAGAACTGACAGTGCTGCCCCATTGGGCAAAAAATACCACCATTTCACAATGCATACGCAGGGCGCCCGACTGACAGATACAATCAGTGATGGGAGAGGGGACAAAACTCATGTTCCTGATCCCTTGTTTCAATTACTGTGGGATGAATGATCAATTCAAGGGTAATAAATCAGTGTATGAGTGAATAACATGACTCTCGTTAGTCCCACGAGTGCCTGGAAGAGCGAGCCTGGGCACACTGAGAACCATAACAGCCCATCTACTTAATTGCCATCCTCCCCAGATTTACGTAAAGGTTACTGCCACCCAGGCAGTGACCCCTGAAGGGCAAGAATCATGTCTGAACACACTCTCAAATACAGAAGAGAACCTGACAACAATTAGGCTCTGGAGTCTGTGTTTAGCGAGTGTGGAATCTCAGTGATTTCAGCTCTTAGACCTTGCCTTCCCATCCCACCCCTCACGATATGGCCCTTATGACCAGCTCTCCCGGGGCTGGGGCCATGGAACCCATTTACAGGACTGGAAGAATCTGATCATGTAAACCATCCCCCAGAATATCATCAAGAGTCACCTGCATTTCAGGGATCAGTAATCCCAGAAGCTTTGCAGTTCAGGCAGCTGAGGGATTTTTATATCAGCTCTGTCTTCTACTGTGACTGCCTGGGTGACTTCAGACAAGGAATTCTCAAAAGCCTGAGCTTTTCCTTTCAGGAATAATCTAATTAACAAATCTCATTGACCACTCAACAAATGTGATGTGAAGATCAATGATTTACACAGGAGTACAACATTCACTAGGTCGTGGATTTAGAATCAGAGAAAAATCATTTGAGAAAGATTGACAGAATGTAGCTTTAATGCAAATTTAAGTATTCTTACCTTTTGGTAAATCATCTTCCCCTACTTATCACTTCACCCAAGTTCAAAATATATTTGAGAACAGGGATGAGTGTGCCAGCAATCTGGGACCCAATAACCTAAAATGTCACCTAGGAAAAAGAGGGGAGTAACACATTTTTAAAAAGCATGGTGAGGATGGCGGGGCCATCCCCCAACTCCAGACTAAGAATCTCTGAGTAATAGCTTTCCTGCCTGCCTGGGGCATCAGCTGATGTGAAAACCCACCCAGAAACCTCACTGTCCAGCAGCTCTTCCATAACACAGGCTACACTTTCTCAGAATTAAGAATTGGGGCCAGTAACCACTTCGCTGAAGAATAAACACAAAGGAGAACAAGAGAGTTCTGCCCCTTCCCAGGGGAGAGCCCAGACCTTGGGCTGCATGCACTGCGACCACCTCCCAGGAGAAGAATAAACTGGAGAAGGGCGTTCTGCGAAACTGGGGCAGCAAAGGTTGAGATGAGAACAAATTGACCAGCTGGCCAGGGACAGCACCCTTCGTCGCTGCCTTGGCAGCTGCCTCCGCCCCCTCAGCACATCCTGCCCACCTCCGGTGGCTAAGCTGTCAGGGAAACTGTGCTTTGCGACCTGGGGCAAAAGAGGCTGCCCCCAGGCCAAGCTGCGGAAGAGATGGGAGCTAAACCACCAGCTCCCAAGCGGCAGGCTCCATACCCCCGCCAACACCCCGCCGCCCCCGCACCCTACGGCAACCCCGGGGCAATATGACCCGGAGAAGCGTGACCTGGGAATGAGGGGCGGCCACGTCAGGCCTCCAGAGAGATGGGAGCTTATCCTCCAGCTCGCCAGGGGCAGCCCCCCTCTCCTCTCCACCACCTGATCTCACCGCGCCCACCTCCCAGGAGCAACCTGACCGGGTGTGGGGTGTCAGGCGAATCTTGCGCGGGAGAGGCCATCCCCAGGCCAGGTCAGGGGAGAGGAGAAGAAGTGGCCCCATTAGGCGGGGCAGCCGGCCGTCTCAGCTGCCTCTGCCCCTCGACGGGATCTCGCCCGCCTCCCAGGAGCAAGCTGATCTGGAGACGGGCATCCAGCTTCTTGGGCAGCAGAGGACGCCCCCAGGATTGGCAGCGGGGAAGAGGAGAGCAAATTGACAGGCTCCGCGCTGAGGTCTTCTACCTCCACCGTTGCCACCCCCGCACCTTAAAGGCACCGCCCAGGGCGCCCCTCCCCCTGCAGGCTGAATGGGACAGGCATGTCTGGTGATCTGGGGCAGGAGAGGCCACTCCCACACCAGGCCATCGGGGAGGCTGGAGCCAATCCACCAGCTCCCCAAGGCAGCCCCCTACCCCCGCAGCAGCCACCACTCTTGCTCCCTGACCTCACGGTGGCCTCCTCTAGGGAGCAGGCTGACCTGGAGATGGACGTCCGGTGAACTTGGGACAACAGGGACCGCCCCCAGGGCAAACCATGGGGGGAAATGGGAGCAAATGGACCGGCTCCATGGGAAAACCTGCCGCTGCTGCCACCACCCCCAACGTACCATGCCCGCCTCCTGGGGTCAGGCCGACTAGGATACACGTGTTCCGTAACCCAGGGCAACAGAGACCGCCCCCAGGACAAGCCGCGGGGAAGATGGGAGAAAATGTGCCCGCTCCCCCGCTGCAGGCCCCCGACCCCGCCGCCCATGCACCCTGACTACCCTGCCTCCTGCCCCCAGCAGGCAAAGTGGGACAGGGGTGTCCGGGGACCTGGCGCAGCAGAGGCCGCCTGCAGGCCACGCGGCACAGACATGGGAGCTAATTCACAAGCTCCCAAGGGGCAGCCTCCCTATCCCCGCAGCCACCACCTTACCAGCCCCCTGACTGCACCGCACCCATCTCCCAGGAGCAAGCTCACCTGGAGTCCAACATCTGGCGAATCTCCGGCGGCCAAGGTCGCCCCCAGGCCAGGCCGCGGGGGAGAGAAGAAATGGAGTAACTCCTTGGAACGGACCCCCTCACCCTGCAGCCGCCGCCGCCGCCTCTCAGGAGCAAGCTCACTTGGAGACTGGCGTCCCGCCTCTAAGGCAGCAGAAGCCGCCCCTGGCTCCGCCGAGGGGGAGAGCAGAGCGAATTGGCCGGCTTCCGCGCGGCAGCCCCCCTACCCCCGTGGGCCCCGCACCTTAATGGCACCGTCCCCACTCCCCACTCAGCAAGCTGAGTGGGACAAGCGTGTCCAGCGACCTGGGGCAGCAGAGGCCGCTCCCAGGCCCGGCAGCCGGGAGAAGGCAGCTATTCCACCAGTTCACCAGGGGCAGCCCTGCTCCGCCCCCCTGCCGCTGCCGCCGCCCTCTGACCTAACTACCCCACCTCCCAGGAGCAAGCTTACCTGGAGTCCAACATCTGGCGAATCTCCGGCGGCCAAGGTCACCCTAGGCCAGGCTGCAGGGAAGAGAAGAAATCGACCGGCTTGCCCGGGCAGCCTCCCACACGCCGCCGCCTCCGCCGCCCCAAACCATTGCACTAGCCTCCCGGGGTCAGGCTGACTGAGAGGATGTGCACTTGCCTTCTAATCCTGGCCACGTGCCTGAGCACGTCCCTGCATCCCTACACTCCCTGCACCTCTGCACCCCTGCCACTATCTGCACTTCTGCACTGCCTGCACTTCTGCACCCCTGCACCCCCGCATCCCCTGAACTGCCTGCGCCCCCCACAGCCCCTGCACCCCTGTCACCAGTTACACTTTTGCACTGCCTACACGCCTGCACCCCTGCATGTCCCACACACCACCTCTTGGGCCTGTGGCAGAGTCTCTGCTGTTAGACCAATGCACAGGAACTCACATCTTTGCCAGTATATGATGCATCAGTGGACGTCTGGGGTTGGCTGCAGGAAGGTACATGTTCCCGGTCACTAGCCTGGGCCACTAGGGTGATCTCTCTGAGGTCACCAAGGACGGGCTCAGAGATGCTGTTTTCCAGGAAGAGAGGAGTTGAAACAGGTCTTGAGGGCAGAGCTGTGCTCACCAGGCTGTCCACGCTTCATGTTTTACACAGGGCTTCGGAGAAGTGAAATGGATCCGGCCAAGTAAGACCGGCCTGCTGTATGCCCACCTCAGTCCTGGGCTCTGAGTCAGACCAACTGGCTCCCACCCTCACAGCCCAGTTTGGGTACCTGAATGGTCCCTTTGAGGCGTCCCATCAGTTCTCAGGAAGAAGTCTGGCTGCTTCCACCCCATGGCCCTCCCTCCTGTGCTGGCCTCAGGAAGTTTCCTTATTTGGGGAAGAAGGCAGCCCACCCCCTACCCCACCCCTCACTGTGCTCTCACCCAGGCTGCTGCTCTCTCTGCCCATCAGAGTCTGGAAAGCCATCCCTCTTCAGTTATGTCCCTTCTGAGATGGACTTTCTTCCACTCAATTCTAGGCAAGGATGCACCATGGAATGCACTTGGTAAGAGAACCAAAATAAATAATATCTTCTGTGAGGTTTTCTGTTTATCTACTGGGGCTGGGCTGTGTGTAGTTTGCTACAGCTATTGGTGTGAGAGGCTAAAACAGTCTGTGTGTCCTTGTTTTCATCTCCCCGCTGTCTTTGGGTTTTCCCTAGAGACTCCTGAGACATTTACTTCCTTTACTTTTATTCCTGTCATTACACAGGGGCCCTACTGACATGGAGGTAAGGTGTTGGGGGAGCAGGACAGAGCAGGGCATCTGTAGTCCTGTGATTAGTTCTCATTGAGCCTGTGCCCTGAGCTGTGACCTCCACAAGTGTGTCTCTTTCCCCCCACCCCAATTTGGGTGAGACAGAAGGGATTTCCCTTCTCCCAGGTTGGTTAGGCTCTGGTAAAATAATTTCTCATTAAAAAACAAACAAACAAAAAACAACTTCCCCCAATGAAACAGAATGTTCTGGGTGTATTTCAATAGAGTTATTTTCTCCTTTCCAGGCAGGAAGCATGAGGAGTTATCCTCTGGCCTTCATTCTGAGAACAGGACACGGTCCTGGAAGTAAAATGCATGAAAAAGAGCAGGGGGCCCCTCTGACTGGCTCCCTGGAGTTGTCACACTCTGACTTCCCCACGCTGAGACTCCCACTGGCCTCAGGGACCTGTTAAATCTGCCTGCCCCGGGGGTTCTTACAAAAGCGGGTTCTGCCCTGGGAGCTGTGACTCTCCAAGCCTGCCCGGCTGCCTCTCTGGGTTGGGAGCAGCTTTTCCCCTCATTTTTCTGGGATCTAAGAAGTGCAGTGGGATTGCAGCTCCCTCAGCTCTGGTGTTGTTTTCAGGACAGAAGGAGCAATTTCTGAGCTCCACACGAGCTGGACCAGAGGCTGGAATCTTCCCCTCCTCTGCCTCCGTGCAATAAGTGGCTGTGGTTCTAGACGAGTTTCTTTTAAACACACACATCCCAGCCCCTACAGGAGCACACAGTCCCATAAATCCCCCCAGTTTCCACTGGTAAATATGGGACACGGGTTTCGGGACCACAGAGGCCTGACTGCACGACTTCCTCCGTGGCCTATTAACGTGGTTGCTCTGGGCCTTGTCTGAAGTGGCTTGCTTACCGCACCTGGTACGTGGGAAACACAAAATAAGTACTAGAACCTTCACTTTTTCTCCCTCCAGGGCCTTCAAACATAGAAAGTATTAAGTGAACCCAGACAGCCTAGTCAATGCAATGAGGTCTGTCCAGCCTGGCTCTCCTGAGTGATGGGCACTGACTTGCACCTTAACTCGGAACAGTAGGGGAACTGCCTTCCTCTAACTGGGCATCTCCCCACACCGGGCTCGCCCTCAGCTGAGACGGGGCCAACTCCCCCATTGAGGTGTGTGCTGGTGGCTTCAGTGTGACCTGGATCTGCCGGGATGTGAACCTGCAGTGAGTGAGGTGGAGGGTCGGGTGGAGAAGGGTCCCTTCTGGGGTGGCAGGGGGCCCAGTAGCACCCAGCCCGGCCTGGTGCCTGGGGCTCCCTAAAACCTCCTACAGCTCCTGGGTTGGCTCCGGTCCTGGACACTCCACACACCCTCCCAGCATCTTTTCATTAAGTCCCTTTTTTGCTTTTATCAGCGAGAAGAGGCTTCTGTTGCTTGTTCAGTGAAACAGTGCATCGGGAAACCAAACTATTTCTAACATCAGTAAAATTCCAACCTCAGTTATCTCGCCGGGCAGACCGTGCAGCACAAAGGCCTGCAAAGTGCTGTGCAAATGGCTTACGTGAAGGGCCCTCATCATCTGTCTTCAGAGATACAGAAGCTGGTGGTTCAGGTAAAACCTCAGGGAGGGATTGAGGAATCCAAAGCTGGTTGGTTTCAAAGGCTAACTGGTCAGACCAGACCCCTGAGCTGTGGTCAGAAGTCTAGCTCAACATCACGCAGACTCAGCACCCTAAGTGCCGGGAGGGGCCGGTGGTGTTCCCTTTGCAGGCTCTCGTTGGGGATTCACTGTAGCCCTTTAAATGCAACAGAGATTCCAGCCCCCTTAGCCCCCACCCTGAGTGTTCCATGACACAAATCCTGGAAGTGTTTAATTTTCATCTTTGTTTATGAGGATGAAGGAGGGGCAAGAGGAGACATAAATTCATACTGACTGACACAAGGTCACAGCCAGTACCTCCTCCTTGGAGAGCTATGTGCTCTCACAGTGGTGGCTGGGGGGCTGGGCGGAGACCCTCTGCTGATCCCAGAGGGACTCGCTCCTCTGGCCACAACTGATGGGTTGGACAACAGATCCAGAGGGAGACAGAGCATCTTTCCTGGGAATTTGGAACTGACACACAGAAATCAAGTTCACTCATCTGGGGATTGGCGAGGGTGAGGGGTGGTGGTTGGAAATCAAATGAAACCAGAGCATGAGAGAAAGTTAGAAGTGAAAGAGAGAGAGACAGAGAGACTGAGCTTGTGAGAGCAAATAGTCAGAAAGAAGGAAAACAATCAGGGGACAGAGGAATTCCAGCTCAAAACTGTCTAGTCTGTCCCAGCCCATCAACGACCCCACGGGGTGGTTAATATCATTCCAGTTTTGCAGATTAGGAAAAAGGCTGAAAGAGATGGGGGCTGGGTTTGGGTGCACAGTTAATTCAAGTGCCGCTGGATCCCTCACTTCCCATTGCCTGAAGGCACCTTAATCCTCACTGGGACCCCTGCAGTCCCCTGACAGCCCAGCACCCTGATCAAAGGGCCCCTGCGGGAGTGGGAACCCCTCTGAGCGTGAAGAGTTCCCTGCACCGAGATGCCATGCATCAGCAGGCTCCCGCTCACCCCAGGTTAACATCGCCCCAGCTGTGCAGTCTCCCGACCCACTACCCTCCCTGCCAGGCACCCCTGTCCTTACCACCGAGGGTACTGCAGGAATTCAGGCACAGGGATGCCCAAAGCAACACGAGCCCACCGGCTGTACAAACAGCAGACTCCCAGCCCCACCTGGGTTCCGAGGGGACAGTAGGCGTCCTCAGCTTCCATGTGTCTAAGACAATCTTCTTCTTCAGCTGGAGGTTATAGAGAAAAATAAAAGGTCCAAAACATAGTTCAGTGAGGAATTCCTCCAAGGACCTGACTCCAGAGACTACAACCAGGGGTACCTACCCCCCGGACTTGGGGTGAAGGTGGATTATTGATCAGCACAACCCCCGGTGGCCCAGCTCCTCGGCTTGGCTGCCCAGAGTGGGCTGGGGGAATGGGTAAAGCCAGGGCACTCAGGAAGAGCACAGAGGACCTGATCTCCCCTCTCCGCACTTGTAAACCCTTCCCCAAATCTCAAGGCATCTGACAGAGAGCAGCCACCACAATAAGGAGATGCTCCCATCTCTTCACTCACTCCTGTCTGTTCACTTACATGCTGAGCATCCACTGGGTCCCAGGACATGACATAGGATGGCCGATGGGACAGGCTTGGTCCTTCCCCCTGGACCCTGTTCAATCTGATGGAAGAATGATCACTCATAAAGAGTTTCTCAAAATTATACAGAGACCAAAGACAAACTGCAGAGTGAACCAAATTTAAAAATATATATGAAGATCCCCCAGTCTTCCAGCCTAAGGTTAACAGCATAAAGCAAAAAGATCTTGCCTTTGATCACCAAGGAAGTTGTCACCCCCTCTCAGGTGGAAAGGACAGTTATTCTTTGAGCAGGACACAGAAGTGCTCCATTGGATTGGACCAGGGCATCTACATTCATTCAGCAAATGTGTATAAGCTCCTACTACGTACGGGAATCTCCTAACTAGACCCATTCACAAGGCTCTCGGGCTTTATCAGTAAACAAAATAGACATGACTCCCCATCACTGGGGGCTCAGAGTTTTAGTAGAGGAAACAGGCAGCATGTTGGGGGTAGCAAGAGCTTGGAAAAATTTTTAAAAAAAAGTGATATGAGCAAACTCCGGTGATGGCGGTGGGGTGGGAGACAGGCAGGAGGGAATAAGGCAATCCTGGCAGATCTCACGGAGTAATGAACTTGAAGCAGAATAGATCCGGAGGAAGAAGGAAGAGCCGGAGCCAGAGGCCCCCAGAGTGAGGGGGAGAGTGTGGGCGGAGAGGCAGAGCACGCTGGGTCCTGAGGCCTTTGTGACGACTTTGGCTCCTAATGAAATGGTGACCCGTTTAGTGAGTTTTGAGGGGAGGGGTGATGTAGTCCAACTTAAGCTTTTGTGTTTGTGTTTTTTTGTGGGAGGTAATTTATTTATTTTAATGAAGGTGCTGGGGATTGAACCCAGGATCTCTTGCATGCTAAGCATGCGCCCTACCACTGAACTACACCCACCCCCTCAATGTATGCTTTTACAGGCTCCCTCTGACTCTGTGTTGGATGAGAGATTGTAGGAAAGCAAAGATGGAAACAGGAGGCTATTGGTGTCCAGGAAGGGCTGAAGGTGGCTCTTAGGAGGGCAGGGAGCAGGGAGCAGGTGGTTAATGAAGACAGAGTATCCAGAATTTTCTAACAAGCTGGATTTGCTGTCTGTGTGTGTAAGAGAAAGAGAGAAAGAACATTGTTCCAACATCTGGACCTGGACAATGGGAGGGATGTCCTCTCCATCCACAGGGGATGGAACAAGGTGGGGCTGAGCAGGTGGAAAGGGGCTAGTATCAGCTCAGTTCTTCAATGTCATGGTTAAGGGGTGTATTACATATTGCCACAGAAATGCCTAATAGGTAGAGGAGTCTGTTTTCTTTTTCTTTTTAACATTTAAAAAATAAAATTTAAATGTATTAATTGTATTATGTGAATGATTTGGGAATTTTGTTTCATGCCAAGGTATATGTTATATATAGCCAAATGGAAAATATATCAGAAAAGAGGAGAAATGAGGGCTTTCACATAAACTGACTGTCCATAACGTAGGTAAAATTTCAATAAAACCAGTCTTCAGTGCAAAAACCTCATCTTGGTGTTACATAAAAATAAATGAAAAAGGACTATGTTGATGTATCATTATTTCATGTTACATAATAGCCCCAAACAAACACACTGTTTAACTATGAGGCTTGTAGACATACTATTCGCTTTTTTCATATAAATACAGAAATGCAGAAAGTTTCTAAGGTAGAATAAGCATCTTAGTGGAAATAATACAGATTTGAGCATTTTACATGATATATATATATTTACTGATACAAAATTTGGAAAAGTAATTACATAGTAGAACATATGTATGAATGTGAAAGCAAGATAAATGAAAGAAAAAGAATGTGAGTCTCAGGGATAAAGGTCCAGATGGAAAGGGCAAGTCAGGGAGTTTTGGAGAAATTGAGAAATTGATGGCATGCCAATTTCCAAGGCTGGGTTGCTTCCACCAAAGGAATAGCAGAGAGAGAGATGAGAGGCCCAGGAGCCAACCCTGGGGCACACCCACAGTATATGTTTGGGAAAAAGAGGATACATTGGCAAAGGACCAGCCAGTAGACCAAAAGCAGAAAGCAGACAGAGTCATGGGCTGGAGTTTGAGTGAAGCAGGAACACGGGGGAGGAGGGATGGAAGAGCTGGGTCAAATGCTGCCGAGGGGCTACGTATGATGAGGACTGAAAATTGACTGCTATATTTAGCAACGTGGGGTCACTGATGGCCTTGACAGGGCAGTTTCCATAGAGCGAGGGATCAGGGGAAGAGCCAGAGTGGGTGTAAAAGGGGATGGCTCAAGAGAAGATGCAGACAGTGTGTTTAAACAACTCCTTAAAGATTTGCTTCAAAGACACAGGGTGGCAATTGGTGGGGGTGAATTAGGGTCAAGGAGTGCTGTTTGTTTCTTTTAAGAAGATGGACGTTTATATACTGATTGGAGCCAACTAGCAGGAGAACAAAATAGATGAGGTAGTGAAAGAGAGGATGGTTTTGGGAGTGACAACCCAGAGAAGATGGGAGGGATGGGGCCCTGGGGACTTTTCGAGGAATTGGCTTTCGATGTCACCTGTAATAAGAGGTGGGGCACTGAGAGTGAGGTCACAGACAACAGTAGGTGAGTGGATGTGCCGGGAGTTGCTTGTGAAATTTCTCTTCTGTTGGCTTGTTTGCTTGTTCAAAGTAGAAAAGTAACCTTACCAGCTGAGGGACGAGGAGGAAGAAAGAGTTACTGGAGCCATGAGAAGAAGATAAGAAAGAGCCTTCCAGGGAGAATGGGACAGTGAAAAGAGCAGGGGGAGACGGGGGAGTGCGTGCCCAGAAAGTTACATTTTCTCTTTGACGTCCCCAAATGTGTGATGTGTGATTACCCTTCCTGCTGTCTACGAAATAAAAATTAAGTATGGTTCAGAGGAAATGCTATTTCATTCTAAGAGGCTACCTGTTTCTCAGGAATGGTCATCTTAAACTGCAAATATTACAAGAAATGTTGAAAAGATGAACCTGTGTACCTAAAATCCCCTATTTTCTATTAATCTGGTTACTATTCAATTCTCCTATCAATAACTCATAACCAATACTGCCATGATGGAGGTATATTGATGCTTAAAAGGAAATGAGATCTGTATCCTTTTCCTAAATTCCATGGCTTCCTTAATATGCAGTTCCCCTTGGAATTTAGGAATGTCTGGTATAAGAAGTGAGAAACAGTTTGAGAAAATCCCGGCTCAGAATTACACAGCACAACCGCATCTCAGAAGTATATACAGCCGTAAAGAATTTTAGAAGCAAAACTCCTTAACTACTCTTAAAGACTTTTGCAAACCTGGGCCTGCCCAGATGTTTCCAAACTGGAAAGGGACTCCAATCACTTGCCTGGTACCGGACCAGAGGCTGGCCAGCCTTTTCTGTAAAAGCGAGAGAGTAAATATTTTCAGTTTTGCAGATCATTTTGTTGTAACCATGCAGGTCTGCAATAAGAAAGCTAAGAGCACTGGGAGACAGGAAACAAATGGGCATGCCCACACCCTCCCTTCCACTCAGGGCAGCTTCTCTGTGGTGGGGAGTTTTGCCACAATCACTTGCTTCTTTGTTTCCATTGGTTTCTTTGTTTCCACCTTACTGCTCAAGCTCAGAAATTCAGGTGGGCCTGGTCCTTCAGCATCCATGCAGAGAGAAGGCTGAGCAGGGGTGGGAACCCCACCTGATGGAGAAGAGAGATTGCTGGGAGGGACACTACGGTGGCCACCATGACACGAGACAATCACACCTTCTGGGGTGAAAGGGAATGAAGACAAAGGAGGGACAGAGCAGTGGGACCCCTAGGTCGCCTGCCAGGCTTTCTCTCCCTCCACAGCCACCCTGGGTGCCTGGGGGTTGTTGGGCTTCAGCTACGGTGATTAGGATGAAGGGACTCAATATAAAGGACCCTCCACCTCCTCACTAGGTTCCAAACGCAGCCCCTCTAAGTCCACCCTCTGAGTTTCTGGAACTCAGCTGGAAGAATATTCTGGAAGAATACATGAGCAGGCCAGACCCAGAGCCCAAGCCAAACACGACGGTGGCCACGTGGGGTTGTAACCCCATGCTCAGTGGTAGGGGACTCCTTGCAAATCTGCAGAAATCCCTGTTCCACCTCATTCCTGGGGGAAACCCCAGATTTCCTCCTGCTCTGTCTGTTCTTCTCTTGATGCTATTGTCCTGGATGGATGCAGAGTCCTTGAACCTGGCCCTCCAAACGTACATAAGCAGCCTGTTCAATAAAACAAATTATGCACTTTTTCACATTTGCCAGTTTTTTGATTCCAGAAATTTTGCGGGACTCATTCTCACAGTCTCCTGTGCCCCCACCACTTGGTGGCCCTCTGCTCATGGAAACACGATTTCCCACAACTGCACCCTGCCTCCCAGCTGGTCAGAGGGGAGTGTCCCACAAAGACACAGGTGTTTGTGAGGATCCTGCCCCCAGCAGAAAGCCTACTCCTGGAGCTACGGACAGGGATCTGGCCTCCTGAGCCACTCAGCTCTAATTCAAAGCCTAAACTGGGGGCCCCGAACATTGCTGAATGAATTTCTGAGTCACCTGGGCTGGAGGGGCCTGATTTTTCTTTCCAGGAATGGATGTAACGCAGCCTCCATTTTCAGGGCTGACATTCATGAAGGATCTAGTTCCCCCAACTGCACCCGAGGAAGGAGAGGCCCTTCCATCCCACTGGTTAGAAACCCAGCCCAGGGGAGTTCCAAAGCACCGCATTGCTGTCAGGTCCAGCATCCCTGCAGAGTGGCCCCTGCCCTTGAATGAGCCCCTTCCCTGGGCCTTCCCTGCCCCGACATGACCACACCCCAGGCTGTGCCAGAGCTCTGGGGCTCTGCGTGTCCAGGGCACACAGTTGGGACCTGAGCCAGGTGTCCCCTGGGCCTCAAGGGGGAGAGGTCTGCCTCTGCATCAGGGGAAGGTGATCCCACATGGCTGGCAGGACACTCTCAATATGGACCTCCAGGAGCCCAGGGAGCAGTTTCCCTGCAGGTGTTAGAAGCCATCATCAGGAGGGCAGGCCCCTCTTTGTGCAGACCATCCCGCAGTGCTGGGCCCACGTGCTGACCACAGAAACCTACTTGCCCCCAGGTTACCCCAGGCACAAATTCTTCACTTGGTGACCTGGGTACCACGGGCTCATTGGCCATCCCATGAGGGTGGTCCTTGCAGGCATGGTCTCCAGGTGCTCCCGTTAAGAAATCCCCCTGGGTTTCTGTGGTCACAGAGCCCACATCAGAAGATTCTAGTCCTGCAGTGAGCCCCACAGCAGTCACCTCCCCTGTGCATGTCCAGGGACAAATGACAGCAATTTATTGCCAGTAATCGTGGTGAACAAGGGGGTGGGATTCCATACTTAGTTCAGGATCCTGGTAACTCACTCTGCACCCCAAAAAGCATCCATGAGAAATGTGTGTATTGGGATATCTGTGCCCCTAGAAGAGCTGTTCCTCAGGGCTCCTGGGACCCTCCAGCCCCTCTCAAGGTTCTCAGAGCTTGGGTCTAAATTTCTATCTCCCTCCTTTGGTGTACAGCCACCTGAGTCTCTTGAACATGGGTCACTTTATTGCATGACTTGGCATGTTCTTAGTGCTCGTCCTCCACCCCTGCACTAGACTCCCACGATGTTCCCACTGACCCTTGGCTCCCTGAGTGGGTCAGGGGGCCCTAAGTCTGCACCCTTCACTCTCCTCCTCTACCCCCAACCCTGAGGCCACCCCTAGGTGGACTGGGAGGTGTTTGTAAATGAGTCTTACACAAGGACATGACTGGACAAAGCAGGGCCCCATCCCCGGAAAGCACACCTGCTCCCTTCTCTGAAGAGGACCCCACAGCCCCACATTGCCTCCCAGGGGTCTACTCAGCACACAGTCCCCCAGTTCTGGGCAAGGCGTCTCCCTGGAATCCTTGCTTCCAGGCAGAGTCTCTCTGTCTGTCTTCTGAGTTTAGAGTTGTTCTCATGTTCCTGAGCACCAAGGTGCCCAGCACAGACCCTTCAGTGACCTGAAGAGACAAGGAAGATATGTGGCCACAGGTCTCACAGGACACACCTGCTGGGACCCCAGGCCAAAGGGCCGTCCTTCTGCCTTCTCAGGTGTGGATCCCGTGGTACCTTTTTGCAGGGGGCCCAAATGGGGAGTGGGGCCCAAAGCAGTTCATGGGGCTCTCTGGGCAGGGAAGACTTGGGCCAGGCAGCCTTGCCTGGTTTCCCTGCTGGGGCACTCTAAAAACCCCCGCTCCTCTGGCTGTGGCTGGAGGCCCCCCCAAACTTCAGGGCGGGGCCCTTTCTCTCAGCCTCCACTGCCTCCAAAGACACGCTGGCGCTGGCATGGGGAAAGAGCTTTCTTGCCCTCTTGTGGCCAAGTTGCCAGAGGTGGATGCTGCGGGGAGCTGGAGAGAGAGGTAGCACTTGCTCAGATGTGAGTGGTTAGGCAATTTGACACCTTGTCAACTAGCCTTAAACATTGGAAAGAGGGCTTTCCCGGGAAAGCTGGAAGTTACTTTCAGTAATTTGTTTAAAGGTTTCCTTTTTTTTTTTTTTTCCCTTAAAGACTCATAAAACCTCTCCCAGGTCATTCCTGGTATGGACCATTATCCAGGGATCAATCGGGAAATGCAGGAAGAGAGGGGTGGGGGTGGGGGAGAGGGGAGGGGAGGTCATAGCCCACGGAGAGGAGATGCCCCTCCCAGGAGCCACAAACTGGGCAGTGGCTGCTGGCATCCAGCTCTCCTGTTCTCAGGCCCATTTCATCTGTGGGGTGTTTCCAAAGGAAAGAATGGTGGAAGGGCCATGGAGGACCCCTAGACCTCCCAGAATAGACAGGGGGAGCAGAGTCACCATGCTGGCCCAGGGCTTGGAGACAGACCTGCAGTGGAGACCACAGGTCTTCTGAGAAGCCAGTTTTGAAATAAAGGCAGTATGCGCTGGAATACCCATTTCGAGCAATTGCTTCATCCTAGACATGTAATTTACATAGTTCTTCTCACCACGAAACTCTGTGTTCCCAACACGCTACATGAATGACGGCTTCAACACACATTCATTTCTGAGATGTGAACAAGTGGAGAGCCGCTCTTTCATCCAGCATAATGGGCATGGTCACACCTAGGAACGCTTACCAAGATTTCTCAGCAACAGCCAATTTCGAAATAAATGCAGTGTGCGTAGGAAAAGCCGGTTGGAGTGAGGGCTTCCCCATACACATGTAAGTTATATAGTTCCCCTCACCATGAAACGCTGTTCCCAACATGCTACATGCATGAAGGCTTCGACACACATTCAGTTTTAAGAAGTTAGCATGTGGAGAGCCGCTCTTTCATTCAGCATAAACAGCATGGTTACACCCAGGAAGATTTACTCAGATGTCTCAGCTGGTTCCTTCACCCAGATTCAAAATAAAGGCATTTTGTGCTGGGAAAGCCTGTTGGAGAGTGTTCAGAGCTGTTTCGGGCTCTGTCCCAGCTGGAGGGTGCAAACCCCAACCTCCAGAAAGAGGGTCCAGGCCCCCACCCGCCAGGTGGTGTTGCTTTTGTTGGGGAACAGTGATCTTTGGGTTAGATATTTTGTGGCTCTCTCTAAAAACTGCTTTGACTTAAGTTTGCATCCTAGTCACCAGTTCCAGGGCAACAGAAAAAGCATACCCTACATCCCTTTGCACTCAAATCTTCCCTAAAGAGCAAATATTTGCCCATGAAAATACCAGCTGCTCTTCTAAGGCCCCTAAATACCCAGCAGTGTGGGCGGTGCACTCTTGATCGGGGACAGGAGGAGAGGGACCAACGGTCCTCCGGCAGGCTTGTCCCTGTGTGGCAGCTGTGCTGTGGGTGCGTGGTGGGGAGGGCCATGCAGGGAATCCTGTTTGAGGGGCCCCTGTGCACGTCTGCATTATGGTCTGAGGTTTCATACAAAGGTTCCAGGCATCCTAACTGGTCAGATACAGCCCCCACCCTCGGGCTGGAACCACCAGGAGCTCAGTATCTGTAACAGGGACAGTGCCCGGTGTGGGGAAAGGTCATGGTACATTCTGTGGGCGGGGGGGGTGGTGCTGGGGAAGGCATGGGGTGCAGTGAAGGGTGGAGGGGACAGGGTCCCTTGCTTGGGGGTGAGAGTTCTTGGGGAGACCACAGAGCATGGCACACACCATCCCCACCCCATACCCCAAATTCCTAGCCCCACCAACACAGGGGCCGCTCTGCGCCCTCTCACCATGGCTCTCCTGTGAGACCGCACCCAGCCTGGCATATGGCACCCTTGCCCTACCTCCCCTCTTGGGACAGACACTGTCTTCTTGGAAACTGCCCAGTAGCGCAAATTCAAGGCCAGCAGCGGGCCTGGCGGATCTGCACTTCAGGTGCCCTACCTGGCCAGCCGTGCGTGCCTGGGCTCAGTCCTCTATCTTGCCCACCGGCAGCCTGGGTCCACGTCCGGTGCAAGCGGAGGCCGCGGAGCCCAGGTTGGGCCCTGCACACAGACAGCTGAGGGTGCCCCCGCCCCGCTGCCCCGCTGCCCCTGCCCCGCCGCCCTGCCCACTGGTGGCAGCACCGCCCCAGCCTCTGGCCAGCGCCACCTGCAAGTGAGGACGTCCGCTAGGCCCCGCCCTCCCCAGCCCCGCCCAGCTGCCACATAAGCCTCCCCCCAGCCACCATTGTGGCCGCGCCCTGGCTCCCATTGGCTCCGCAAATTCTGCCCTCGCACGTCTAGCCTCGGGAGGACGCAGACGCAAGCGCTAGGGGAGGGCCCCGCGGCGTTGCCATGGCTAAAGGCGCCGCGCTCCGCACGGGCCAGCGTGCGCTTCTGGGGCGGGCAGTGGGCTCCGGAAGTGTGCAGCTGCCCGGGACCATGGCGGTGCTTGCTGCTGGGGCTGGCTGCTTGCTCGGCCGGGCGACTAGTTCTGGCCTGGTCAGTCGGCGGCCGACATCCTGTCTGGGGCAATGTCCCACAGACGGTAAATGTACGGCCGCGCCGTTGGCGGGGCCAGTGGACGTGGACCGGGGTGGGACCCGGGTTGGTGTGGCTGCCGGGGAGGGGCTGTGGTGCCGGGGAGCGGGTTGGGGCAGGGGGGACAGGGCTGGGGCACAGCCTCGGGCTTTCCTCCCCCTCGGGCGCTGGGGCTGGGACCACGAGTCCGGGTAGCCCTGCGTGGCCGCGGCCTCCCAGAACCCCCGGGATGGGCAGGCGGAGGACCTGTCTTTTATGAAGCGGGGCCTTATTCGGGTTTTGAAGAGCCCCAGAATCAGATGTTGGAATGGGGTGGTTTATCAGCCTTGTTTATCTGCAGGGAAATTTCAGTTCCATCCAGATGTTGGCTCCTTCGGTAAACCTCAGGAATAAGATAAGTGTCAGTGCCGATTAGCAGTTATCTAGGGCTTGACTCAAAATAGACTGTGCGGGGTGTAGGGATGGTAGATGGGCCTTCCCTCTCAAAGTTGGCAGTCTTCTGGGATTAGAGGCCCCAGTTGAGGATTACATCCTCATCTGCGGTAATGGAGGTTGTGGGAAACATTAACACAGAGAAGGGAGGAGTGTGGCTGCGGTAACTCATTAAAAAAGCCAGGACCCTTGCCTGGCTCTTGTGTAGGAGAGTCTCGCCTAGGATAGGGCAGCAGTTATCAAAGTGTGTCTGAGGCCCCTGAGATGCAAGACTATTTTCGTAGAAACGCCGGTATGTCACCTGCCTTTTGAACACTCTTGCACTCCCGAGTTTCCTGTGGGGATTTCCAGGGAAAACCTGGTCTGTGATATCACAAAACAGGGAATGTAGAGGCAGATAGAATTCAGCTCTCACCAGTCCAAAAGAGATTTGCAGAAATTAAAATCACTGCTATTCTTCTCATTAATGATTTTTGTTTAGAAAAATATACTTATTTTTTGCTTAAGAGTATTAATGGTAACATGTAGTAGGTTGCTATTATTTTTAAGTGAACTCATAAGCATTTTTTAAAGTTCTTATTTAAGTTCTAACACAGGAACTATTGATAGATTTAACCCACATAAACAGCAGCCTTTTGGAGTCCTCAGTAATTAAGAATGTACAGGGGTCTGTAGGCCAAGAAGCTTGAGAGCCCCTGGAGAACGGGTGCTCAGGTACTAGTCAGGTGCTTAGCATTGTTAGACAGATGCCAAGATGTCTTCTGCATGTGCTCCCGGACTCGAAGTAATTGGCCACATGGAGACGGGTGGGCAGTGCCTCCACTATACAAACCAGAAGCTGGTGAACGTGTCTTGAGTCTAGGCCCTGTGCTGTGCAGGGATTCCCATTGTATCTGTTCTATCTAAGCCGGGATTCCTGTGCAGAGGCCTGGCCCTGAAGACCCGCTCTCCTTTGCTCCCTGCCAGGTACCTTCTGTGTGACGTCAACCCTTCAGAGGGCTTCAGCCTCCGTAGGAGCGTCTGTGTCCACATCGCCTTCCTCCTGAAGACCCTGCTGAAAATGGAGGAGTCGGTGCTGGTGATACCCCCTTGGGGCCGCCTCTACCATTGTCAGAGCCTGGACATCCACCAGGTCCAGATTCCCTGGTCTGACTTTTTTGATCTCTCAAGTCTCAACAGAAACATCCCTGACACTGAGTACGAACAGTTCATTGCAGGTGAGATGGTGATCGTTTAACTGGGGCCAGATGGTTGTTGTTCTGGTTCCAATGTGAACATCGGGCCGTCTTGCTTCGGGCTTGTCGGTCTGCTAAGGGGTCCTGCTCATGTTTCCCGCACTGCAGGTGAATTAGCTCTTTCCATAGTTTTTCTCAGGAAATAGATCTGAAGTGTATGAGATCTGTGTTCCCTCCCCTCTGAAAATCCTGTCCTCCTGGTGAGATGGAGTGGTGACAAGAAGGCCACTGCCACACAGGCCTTGTCCCAGGAGGACTCGCTCCCTGGGCAGTAAGGGCCATTCTTACCTGAAGGAAAACACGATGTGTGTGTAGCATGGGCCACGTGCTGGAGAAGGTATGTAACCTCTCATTCAGTATAATTTGGTCCTGCTCAAGCTTCCCAGTTTACTTTCCGTAAGAGGTAAGAGTTGAAGATTTTCTTTGAATAAAGGTATTTAGAGCTTATCTTTTTTTTTTAATTGAAATGTGGTTGATTTACAATGTTTTGTTAGTTTCAGATATACAGCTGTTTTGTTAGTTTCAGGTATACAGCATAGTGATTCAGTTGTACATATACATAGTCTATTCTTTTTCAGGTTCTTTTCCATTATAGGTTGCAAGATACTGAATATTTTCCCCTGTGTTCTGCAGTGAATCTTTGTTGTTTATCTATTTTACATATAGTAGTTTGTAATTGTTAATCACAAACTCCTAAGTTAGATTTCTAAGTCTGTGAATGTGTTTTTGTTTTGTAAATAAGTTCATTTGTATCATTTTTAAAAATTCCACATACAAGTGATATCATATGATACTTGTCTTTCTCTGTCTGAGTTATTTCACTTTAGTGTGATAATCTCCAGGTCCATCCATGTTGATGTAAATGGCATTATTTCCTTCTTTGTTATGACTGAGTAATATTCTTCTATATCTAAATACTACATCTTTATCCAGTCATCTGTCAGTGGGTATTTAGTTTGCTTCTATGTCTTGGCCATTGTAAACAATGCTGCTGTGAACATTGGGGTGCAGGTATCTTTAGGAATTAAGGTTCCCTCTGGATATATGCCCAGGAATGGGATTGCTGGATCAAATGATAAGTCTTTTTTTAGTCTTTTGAGGACTCTCCATGCTGTTTTCCACAGTGGCTGCACCAAACTACATTCCCACCAACAATGTAGGAGGGTTCCCTTTTCTCCACAGCCTCTCCAGCATTTGTGGTTTGTGGATGTTTGAATGGTGGCCATTCTGACTAGTGTGAGATGATAACTTATTGTAGATATGATTTGCATTTCTCTGATAATTAGCAATATTGAACCTTTTTTTCATATTCCTATTGGCCATTTGTATATCTTCATTGGAGAATTGCTTGTTTAGTTGTTCTGCCCATTTTTGGATTGGGTTGTTTATTTTTTTTTTTCTTATTAAGTTGTATGAACTATTTGTATAGTCTAGAATTTAAGCCATGTTCAGTCTCATCTTTTGCAAAAATTTTCTCCCATTCCATACGTTGTCGTTTTGTTTTGCTTATGGTTTCTGTTGCTGTGAAAAAGCTGATAAGTGTAATTAGGTCCCATTTGTTTATTTTGTATTTTATTTCTGTTGCTTGGGTGGATTGCCCTAGGAAAACATTGCTGAGATATATATCAAATAATATTTTGCCTATGTTTTCTTCTGAGAGGTTTATAGCGTCTTGTCTAATGTTTAAGTCTTTAAGCCATTTTGAGTTTGTTTTTTTTGTTTGTTTGTTTTTTTTTTTTTTTTTTTTTTTTTGTGACTCTATTGTATGCTTTCGATTTGTGGTTACCTTTTTTTTCAAGTATATCAACCCATTACTATATCTATTTCCTTTAGACTGATAATCACGTAGGCTCCAACACATCCTAAGAATAATGAGAAAAAAAAAGAAAGAAAGAGAAAAAAATCTATCTTTTCATGCTACCGTCTCCCATTACCACCTTTTTGTATTTTGATGTACTTTTTCTTTTTTCCATCTTCATGTTTATTGTCTTGTAACTCGTTATTGCATTTCCAACTATGGTTTCCCGTTTGTATAGCATCCTGCTTCCTTTCTGTTTAGAGTAGAACCTTTTAATGTCTCTGTTTGGTTCAATAATGCTGAATTATCTCCCCACCCCCCTCCTCCCCTTCGTCTCTGGATCCTCAGTCCAGGGAAGCCAAACCATCCTTGTCTTCATAGGTTCTGGGAAATCAATCTTCAGAGTGGGAAGGAAAACATTGAAAAGTAATATTCTGTGTGTTGCTTTCTACCCTTGCCCAGAGAGTGAGAATCACCTCTGAAGGTGGAGGAAGAAAGTTGGAGGTGTGGGGCACAAAGTCTTTTGTCCTTTTGCTACTGAAAAAATGATTGCTTTTGTAATTAGTGATGATGCCCCTTAAATTGGTGAGATCGAGATTCTACAGCTTCAGCGCCTCTGAATAACCAGCCGGGAGAAAGCTCTCCAGGGCCCCTGCAGTGGGAAAGGCAGCCCCTCTGAGCACCTGTTGTTCTGTATTCTTCCTGACTCCACATGGGTTCGCTACGCACCGTGCAGGACGATGCAGTTACCCGAGGTGGAGGACGGGGAGACCCCTGCTGGGTGGAGAGCCACAGGAGCCCACATTTGAAGGACAAAGTGAAGAGTAGTGGGGCGGGCATAGGAAGAGAGGATGGTTGAGACCCAGGATGGTGTCCTGGAGTCCAGCAGGCGAGGCTGGCGGGGCAGATGGGGCCCTGGGGCATGGGCAGTCCTTGAGGGATCTGAAGCAAAGATATGAACCAAGAGACTGGATTCGTGTGGGCGTACAGCACCCCCTGGAGGCCGCGGGGCAGTGCAGCAAGCCCAGGAGGAGCGGGCAGTTCCCCAGAGTTGGGTTGACTGGTCACAACCAATTCACTGGGGACCGAGAGGTACCGAGATATTGTTAACTTTTTGTCCCTCTTCCTGGAAAAAAGCTGCTTCCTGTTGAATAGCCTGTGTCGTTAGAGAGAATTAAAGACATGAAGCAACATTTCCTCAAAAGTCATCCATTGTGTAGTTGTTAATAAGGGTCAAATGCAGACTTGAATAGACTAAATCAAACATTCATCATCGGATTTTAAAATCCTTTAAAATAAAAATTCTTGCTGTCTTTGTTCTTCATTTCAGGGTTCACTTGGTGATAATAATAGTAACCAAAGCAATAGCAAACCCTTACAGAACTCTGTCCTACTGTTCCAGGAACTCTGTGTTCACGACAACCCAATGAGGTGACACTTTACAGGAAGGACAGTCATTAATCACACAGCTAGTAAATGCAGAGCTGGGACTTGAACCCAAGCTGTCTGGCCCCAGAGCCCCCTCTCAGGCCCTTCACTGCAGCTCATCACTTGGCATGCCCGACACAGGCCAGCATTAAGGATCAGCATGACCTTGGCCAAGGCTGCTTCACCGCTTGGTCTCTGTTTCCTCATCTGTAGAATGGGGGTGTGGGCAGTGAATTCTGTGAGCTCAGTGGTCACTTCCTCCAGCTCTGCTATAGTACTGCTTTAAGTTAATTTAGTAAGTATCTGAGACTCTGAATGGGCCACCCTGGCGCTTTGCTAGGACCTGGGTTATGGAGAAAAGTAAGATCAGCCTGCTTCTCCAAGGAGCCTGTGTCCCTCCATGGGAAGCAGCTGCGAGGCCCAGGCTCCCTCGCTGGTGGTCGGGGGCTGGGCAGGGAAGTCTGATAGAAGATGGAGGCAGAGCCCTTCCAAGAACAGTGTTGGCCACACAGCTCTCAGGAACGGGAGCGTCTGTCCAGGCTGCTGAGAGGGGGGTCCTCGTGAGGCCAGCAGCCCCCCTCCCCCAAATTAAGCCCTCAGGACAAAGATCCAGCCATCCCTGCAGTGTCACCATAGAGCCAGTCCATCCTCATCATTGTGCCCCTGTGCTCCTTTGTCCTGGGGCCTCTCTTCCCCCTACACCCAGAAGACTCTTCTCCCTCTCTTCTCTGAGTGTCCCCTCACTTCACCCGTGGTCCCTGCTTCCTGGGCCACCATCACTGGAGTTGACGCTTTGCACCTTCACACCCCCCGTTTGATCAGGAGCCTGGGTTGGCCTCCTTGTGCTCACTTTCCCCCTTCAGATGATTGCTCCTCCTCTCTTGGGAGCACCTGGAAAACCCAGATCCATTCCTAGCAGTGCCTGCCACCCTGGCCTCCCTGCTCATCTGCCACAGTCAGGAGCACCTGGACCACCAGCTCTGTATTGCCTCTCCTCCTACCATTAAGACGTCAAAGTTGATTCTCCCTCCACCACCCAGTATGTTCATTTTAGGGTCTTCTTCCCTGTCTGCCTGAGCCAGCCACCCCCCATTCACCCTACCCCCGGGCTCATACCCGGGCGTGTCTCCACCCCAGGTCCAGCCTCTCTCCTTTAAGTGCCCACCTCTAGCCATCCAGCTGCTTCTCCACCAGCCTCCTTGGCCCTCCTTCACCCTCACTGGGGCATCATGTGCTGACTCCTCTGCTTTCCTGCCTGTCCACGTTCCTCTTACTTCCACTTCCCCACCTTCCAGCTCTGCATCCACAGTCAGCACTCTCTTTATGACAAACAAAACCCCCTTGAGCCTTGACCTTTTCAGTTCCTCACCAGGCCAACTTCCATCTCGGTTCACCCAGCTCTATTTGTTCTGAGCCTGCAGGCAGCAAGCTCTCCCAGCACAGGTTTCTAAGACTACAAATCAATGCCCACCGTGTTGCCTCTGCCAGGCAATCCTCCAGGATTTCTCTAGTGAGCACATTTCCCCACTTATCACTCAGTGGTGTCAACATTCTCTGCTCTCTGCACACCTCTAACCTTCCCTCTGTCTCTTCCCTGACTCCCAGCAGATGGCCTTGCCTCCTGCTTCAGAGAGAATGACATGTCACTGGAAAGGAACTCGCTCACCTGCAGCAAATCTGCTCACCTCACCTTTTATCTGTCCCTCTCCCACCTGGACTCTAGCTGTAGTTGTTCTTAATTCAGTGAGTTTAGTTGACATATATATACACAGTTAAAAGCATAGCACACTATTGCCTACCTTCTAGGGCTTATTGTTTCAATTTAACATAGAGTGTGTGATTCATCCACTTCGCTGCATGTACCTGCAGTTCATTTGTTTTAACTGATCTTAAGTGTTGTATGTGTGAAAGTAACACAAGGCAAGGGTAATCCAGGATTCAGGATGCTGGTTACTTCCTGTGAGAAGAGGCCAAGTGCAGGATAGGACACAGTATGTCACTGTCAATAGTCCTGTTCTGATGCTGGGTGATAGGTTCACAACTGTTTCTTATAATATTAATTTTAATACATAAATACTTCTCAAAGGCACCTAAGGTGAGACTGTGTCATGAACCAAGACATACAATGGGTAATATTACATCATTATTGTTATGTAATCTTGTTATAAAATATATTAATCATAATCCTACATTGTTATGTATTATATATTATATAGATGCATGAATTATATATTATGTATATAAATACCTACATATGTATTATATACTGATAATAAATAAACAAAACATAATATGGTAGTATATCTACTATTATGTATTATTTAATAAATAATAACATGCTATATCCTGTTATATGACATGGCACCTAATCTTTAATCAAATAAATATATGCCACAAATCAAGTAAATGGTAATTAATAAAATTAAATGAAAAGGCCCGCAGCTTTTAACGCCGACACTGCTCCAGCTGTCACTGTGATTTCTCTTCCCTTTCATGGCCGAGGTCCTCACAGTGATATCCGTTCCCCCTTTCATCTCCTTATCCTGAACCTTCCTCCTCCTCCCATCCCATGCTGCCTTCTGCCTCGTGGTCCCTCTAGTCACCAGCGGCCTCTGGGGCACTGATCTGCGGGCACGGTCTCAGGCCCCAGCTCACCTGCCTGTCCGCCGCCTCTGCCACCGCTGGTGGGGGCGGGGCGGGGGTCAGAGTGCACCCCTTGTCCTGGAAGAGAACACAGCACAGACTGTGACCAGCAGCAGGTGTGGCCGGGAACTGCAGGACTGGGGGGAGAGCCAGACTGTCTGCATCCAGACCTGGGGCACTTGGAGTGTGAAGAAGCCCCGTCCTCACTGCCCCTGAAGTGAGGAAAACACCCTCAGGTGAGTTAAAGTGCTTATGACCTAGGTCTGTTGGCTGGAAAGGACAAACGGGCCCCTAAGGGGAGGGTAGATGATGTTCCAGGCCCCACCAAAGCCCTAAGGGCTGGCGGGGAACCAGGCTGGATGCTCCACTGGACCCGGTGCCCCCACAGGGCTGGGGCCTTCGGGAACAAGCAGAAAGCCCTCTGTCTCTGGGGGGAACGGGGCAGTGTGGGAGCATCCCTGCAGTGAGTCAAGTGACGTCAGGGCTTGTGGGATCCGTTTTTATGGCCACACCGAGCCTCCGCAGAAGCCACGGCAGGAGTGGATTCCTGTCTCTCCAGGTGCCATCTTGTCTGAGTTCCAGGATTCAGACCCGATCCCCTGGGGTGCTAGGACAGTTATACACAGAGGCGGCTCGGGGAGGCCTCAAGAGGGTGGTAATGGCCTTCCTGCCAACACAATTACACAAAGATCAATCAATCGATGGGAAGTAAATAAGAACCATGGTCACATCTGGACCCCAAGCTTAGATGTGGTATATGGGTGACATTTATCGACAATCCGGCGAGGTTCTGGTCAGAGCTAGAGGCCAGGGCAACAAGATGGGAGTGGCACTAAGGAGCACTGTGGTGCAGAGGCTAGACTGGGGGTCTGCAGGTTCCTCCCAGGAGGAGCCTCAGAGTTTTGGAGGTGGCTAATGTGCCTGCTTCGTGTCACCAGCAAGTGATGCCACCTGCGGAAAATCAGCTATAATCCTGAGCCGGGTCAGCCCTGGGTGATGTGATAAAGGCTCCTACAAGAGGGAGCACCAGGCGGATAGTGAACCAACCAACAGGCTGATGCGTTTCTGGCCTGTGTTTATCATGCTTTCATAGCCAAGAATGAGGAGAGAGTTGAATGGCTCACCATGAAGATTTTAACAACTTAAGAGGGTTCCGTGTCTCACTGCATTTCAGTGTCACCCGGAGGAATTCAGGAGGTGTTTAGACCCAGTGGAGACTAACGGCATCTTAGTTCCTCATCAATCTGGCAAACCCACCAGCCCTCTATGGCCAGACCTTGTCAAGTGCCTTCCCTTGTAACAAAACCCTTTCCACCCACGCCTGTGGTATGCTTTTATTTTTTTTAATTAATGGGAATGAAGATACCTTACAGCCTCCTCAGACCTTTCCTTGGGGCTTCTGCCCTTAGACCCCGGCAAGTGGGCCCTCTGCCCTGGGTCCTGCACTACAGAGGGTCCCTCTGGCCCTGACACTCTGGCCACGCCCTCCATGGGGTGGAGTCAGCAGGGCCAAGGGGACACGGTCATTGGCTCCGCCCCGTGCTCTAGAAACCCAGGACCCCAAATGCCCTGTCTCAGCAGCCCCTGACCCATTTCTAGTGCCTGCATCAGCTCTCCCTGGAGTTCAGATTCCTAGGACTCATAGAGAGGCCAAAGCATAGCTGTTTGCATGGAGGGTATGAGCAGAGCCCGGACATGAGGTCTGAGTGTCCCCCTGTGCACATCCAAGGCCCCTTGTGGCAAGGGATGGACCCAGCATTGGGAAGAAAAGGATCAGGCTAGTGATCAGAGACTGGGAATCAGCTCTCCCCACATGCTCACTTTCTTTGCCGGACTCCCCTGTGTCTGGGAATTCTAAATTTGAACCTGGCCTTCCCCCTTATAATGAATATATATTTGTAAAGGCAGGAGTTTAGACCCTACTGCACTTAACATGTTTACATGTATAGGATGTGAGCTCCCAGGTATACTCCGGCCCTGCACTTCCAAAGGTGCAGAGCAGTTATGTTGGCTCTACTGAGACTGTAAGTGGTAAAGACCATCTCCAGAGAGGAGGGGTTCCTGCTTCACCCTCCAAAGTTAGGATCTTCTGAGTGGATAAAGCAATGGACACTGTGACCCTCAATTGTAAATTGATTTAGAATAACGCCAAAGTGTGTAAGACGTGTGTGGACGCATGCACGCACCTGGGGATGTGTGTGGTACATGACTGTGTGTGTGTGTGTGTGTGTGTGTGTGTGTGTGTGTGTGTGCATGCGCATGCCTGGGGATGTATGTGGTTCTGTATGTTATGTATGTGTGTGTGCCTAAGGACCTGTGTGGTTGTGTGTATGTTATGAGTGTGTGTGTGTTACATGACTCCATGTGTGTGTGCCCGTGGGGATGTATGTGGAGCAGAGCCAGTGTGTCTGCACATGTGTTTGTGTGTACATGCATGTATTAGTTTTAATAGTAGAAGCTGTCCTTTAGAATTATGAAGTAGTAAAAATTGTACGATGTCCTTTGCTGTGTAATTCAAAATTAAAATAATCTTCAATCACCAGAAATTTAGTCCCCCTCAGATTCTGATTTTTTTTTCCATATTGATTATGTCTTCATTTTACTGATGAGGAAACTGTAGCTTAGAGATGTTAACTGACTCAACCAAGAACATGGAGCTAGCGAGCCCAGGACCAGGACGCAGTCCAAGCCGCGCTGCTCCAGAGGCCTGGAGCCCTGCTCACGATCACGTGTGGCCTCTTGGCCGGGGAACAGATTCTGATGGGCTGTGCCCAGCGTGCAGGCTGCCCAAGCCGGGGACTCGGGAAGCCGGGTGGAGAGTACCAGACAGCAGACAAGAGTGAAGGGCTGCTCAGAAGTCAGATAGGTTCCTAGGTCTTGGATGAGGAAGGAGGCTCACTGATAATCCTTGATCCCTTTGCTGGTGGCTAAAAGGGACCAAGGCCCACGAGAGCACTTCTGGGAGCTGCCTGCCAAAACCTGGAAAAGGACTGCTCAGGACTGGCTCTGCAGTAGGAGCAGGGGAAGGAAATGTCGCTTCCTGGTGGACATCCTTGGTGATGGCTGTAGGAGGCCTAGCAGCCTTGGCATAGAGGTGGCAGGACAAGGTCCTAGTGGATGATCGTTTTCACGTGTCTTAAAAATCATTGCTTCATATATTTTACCCATTTTGTGGTTTATTGTAGGGTGGCAAATATGGTCAATGTTACTCCATATTACCTGGATTAATTAATTTTTTTATTGTTAATTTTCTCTTCAGTGATTTGGAAGCTATATTACCTCTTAATGAAAATTCTCTCTAAATTTTTAAAAATCATCTCTAAGTTCATAACTTGATATGCAATTGGACCAGTATTCCTATAAGAGTCTCAAAAATGAAATAATCTATTAGATCCTGTTCCTCAATAATGAAAAATTTAGCATATTTTACCTCTCTGCTGTTCCAAACTGTGTGTGTGTGTGTGTGTGTGTGTGTGTGTGTGTGTGTGTGTGTGTTTGTGTGCTCCAGTTACTTTTTAGACAGTTTCTTTAAGTTTGTTACATTAACAAAGAAAATATAGGTATAAACATCTTGGATTTCATTGCTCACTACCACTATTTAATCCCATGTGTTTCCCACTTCTGAGTTATTTACTTATCGGGATTTCCCAATCAACTGGACACATGATTAATTTTTTTCAAGCGGTTGACTTGGAACACTTACATATCTATATGCAGATTTATGTTCTCCTCATCAACAACTCTCAGTGTGTTGTTCATAGCCCAAACCTTATTTTAAATTAAGGCATTGTCTTTCATCACCAAAAAAAAAATTCGTAATTTAAGGTGCTGTCTTTTTATGGCTGGCTAGTCTTGTATGCTGAATGGATATTAAAAGAGATTTCCTTAACCTCCATCCTTCTTTTTGCCATAACTCGAATTCATTGAGAAGCATGTTTTTACCATTTATCAGATGGGCTTCCACTTTGACTTCTGCTTTAAACCATCACCCCACTCTTTTTCTCCATGCTTATTCCTGAAAAAGTGAGCTCTCTATCGGTTTAAAGGTGGTTCCTGTTAAAGATGTGTGACTCCCTGTCCAAAGGTCCAAAGGAAGAGAAAAGGAAAGATTCCTGTTTCTGGTGGTTACATTTTGTCAGCTTAGAGATCTAGTTATCCCTGTGGCTGCGGTGGAATCTGCAATATCTTGGCACAGAGTTTCCTTTTTCTGGCTTACTAGGGGAGCCGCATTAGCTGGGGTCACAGCGCTGTGGCCGTTGTCAGGATCCCGGGGCTGAGGCAGCCCCTCTCCCTCCTTGTTATTTTGATCTTGCAAACTGGGTCCCAGCTATGTGAACCCTGCACCTGGCGGCCAGGATCGCCCCCCATGCACCGTGTCCCCAGTTCCTTGGCGTCCCTCACTGCTATCAGCTAGTTCCAGTAAGAGTACGAGATGGCTTCCACTGCGGTCCTTCCTCCTTCCTCTCCAGGCAGGCCCTCCTTTCCCACTAGTTGGCCCTAAGCCTTCTCTCCTGCGCTACATACGCTGACGGAATTCCTCAGGGTTTCCAACAGGTAGATGGCGCTCTTCTATGTTTGGACCCCTTCAGTGCTTGCAGTGGAAATTTAGGAGGTGGGAAGGAGGAGCTTGGGGGTTCTCCGTATCTAGGGGCTCCCTATCCAGCAGATTCAACTAACTGTAGATTGAAAATACTCGGGAAAAAACACAAAGTTTCAAAAAGCAACACTTGAATTTGCCATACACTGGCAACTTCTTACATAGCATTCATGTTGTATTAGATACCAGAAGTAACCTGGAGATAATTTAAAGTACACAGGAGGACACAGCAAAAGAGAAACTGACAACAAATATACGTGTATATTCATGTATAACTGAAAACTTGTGCTGTATGCTGGAATTTGATACAACGTTGTAAAATGACTATATCTCAATAAAAAAAGTTTGTATATATAAAAAAAAGTAGATGGGAGGATGTACATGAGTCCCATGCAAGTCCTATGTCATTTTATACAAGACATGTCAGCATCCATGGATGTTGACGTCTGGGGGGAGTCCTGGAACCAGTGCCCCATGGTTACCAAGGAATGACTGGAGGCCCAGGCTCCTTATCCCAGCCTGTCAGGTCCCCATGTGGTCTGAATCCTACCTGTACCACACTTCCCTTGTCACTCTCCTCCAGCCCTGGCAGACTGCCCTCTGATTCTTGAACAGGCCACACCCACTGCGCTTCATGTCCGGCCCCTAGAAATACCCATTACTTTCTGAGAATGGCTCTGCTTTCACAAAATGGGCTGCATTGTCACTAGAGAAGACAGTGTGGAGGTTCCTTTAAAAACTGAAAATGGACTTAACTCATGATCCAGCCTTCCCACTCCTGGACATATGTCAGAAGAAAACTCTAATTCAAAAAGTCACATGCACCTCAATGCTCACAGCAGCACTATTTGTAATAGCCAGGACATGGCAACAACCCAAATGTCCATCAGCAGCTGACTGGATAAAGAAGTAGTAGTATATTTATACAATGGAATACTACTCAGCCATGAAAAAACAAAACAATGTCATTTGCAGTAACATAGATGGACATAGAGATAGTCATTCTAAGTGAAGTAAGCCAGAAAAAGAGAAAAATGCCATATGATTTCACTTATATGTGGAATCTAAAAAAAGACACAAATGAACTTAACTACAAAAGAGAAACAGACCCACAGCCATAGAGAAACAAACTTACGGTTCCCAGGGAGAGAAGGGGATGGGAAGGGATAAAAATGGGGATTCAAAAAGTGCCCCTCTTGGGGAGTGATGGAAATGTTAGCTATCTTGATTGTGGTGATGGTTTTCTGGGTGTAGACATTTATCAAATTCATCAAATAGAACATGTGAAATATGTGTATTTTACTGTACAGGAATCATACCACAATAAACGTGCCTGTAAAAAAACAAGAAAAGATTGGCTGCATTTTGTCCTATGTTTTTATGTGTCTTCAGTGAGTGGGTCTTCAAGTTTCTGGTCTGCCATATTTTCTGAACCAGAAGTGCCCTGCTTCCCTTTTCTTTGTTAAACTGTCAGTGGGTGGCATTTATTCCCGTGGCTTCAACTGCTCTCTGTCCACTGATTAACTGTCAAATCTTTTCCAGCATGGACATCTCAGTTCAGTCCCAGAAATATAATTGACAAGTAGACATTCCCATTTTATTAGCCCATAAAAATCTCAAGCTCTGTATGTTTGGATTTACACTCGCTCAGAACTAGGTTTACTTCTTCAAACAATGGCATCACTATCCCATCTGTTTTCCGTGCCATACATCTGGGGGTTTTCCTTTCCTTTTCCACTCCCTCACCCCCGTCAGTACTACAATTCTGTTCCTTAATGTCCCCCAACTAAGTCCCTGCCCCTCGCTCCCCACTGCATTAATTCCCACCCCTTGCTAGTCTCCCCAGTGCTGTTCTTTAGAGTGAACAATCCACTTTGCTTACTTTTAATGACTAATCTGTGTCACTCTCCACCTTAAAACCCCAAAGAATTCCCCACTGCGTATGTGAGGAAGTCCACGCTCCCTGATTTAACGTCACACCTTCTCATAACCTAGTTGCTGCTTTTTTCAGCCTCAGCTTCCGTTAGTTCCCCACAGCCTCTAGCCTCACTGACCTTCCTTCCCTAAGTGCAAAGTGCTCTTAGACACGACCAGACCTCTGCACGAGACACGCAAGCTGCCGAGAATCCCGTCCCCACCACGCACTCTCCTGGTCTAGAGATTTGCTGGAATCCTTCAGATGTCAGTGCAGAAAGCATTTCCTCTCTGACACCTTCCCTATCTTCTAGAACCCTGCCCCAGGCAGTGTAAGGGCCCCTCTGAACATACAGTATACATGATGCCAAGGGACTCTTACCACATTGTTTTGAAAACCTATTTAAATTTGTCTCTTCCATGACACACTGTGATCTCCTTGAGGGATGGGGGCTGTGTGGTATTTGTCTAGACAGCTGATGTCTGGCACAGACCCCAGGCCATCGGAAACAGTCTGCTGACTCATCAAGAATTGTCGTCTTTGCGACGTAAGAAAGACTACATGATCTCTGATTTTACACCATCCGGCAAGGGTCAAAATAATTTCACATAGAACTACACAGGCAAAATATGTGTATTCTTTTCCTCTTTGTGAGCCCGAGATCATAGGCATCCTGGAACGTAGGTGTCACTCTAAGCTGTCTGTCCCCTAGGCTGGCACGTCCAGCTTCAACGTATTTTTTAGAAGTTGTAGGGATACGTGTACATCACCCCGTCTTAGAGCAAACGGCGCTTCAGCCTGACCAAGTTTAATGTCCATATAAAAATCAGAAATCTTCCAAACTGAAGCCTGAAGAAACATTTCCCGTCTCTCCTTCCAGTCTGTCTGCCATCTGCATCCCACATCCCCACTGCTCATCTGCGTCAGGCCACCTTCTATCTGGAAACATTTTCGGTGGGACACTTGGATGAGAACTAATTACAGCAGTTATGAAAATGGTCCCATGAACGTACACTCTGCACAACAAGGATGCTTTGACCGGAGGCTTTAGCCGTGGCCTTCAAGGTCTGTTCACGTGTTATGCCTGGTTTCCCTGCAGACGTTCTGCAGAAAATCAAGCCTGCAGTTAAAGTCATAGAAGGCCCAAGAAATCCAGCAAAGTGGAGTGAATTTCATCTCCTTGGGAACATTTTTGAAAACCATTCACTAATAGGAAGAAGAGCTTTAAGAGGTTCGTTTCAGAGCAGATGATGTCCAACTGCAGGTGGGTCAGTTTTGTCACTGTTGCCCGCTAGTTGGCTTTCTGCTGCTTCTAACACACCGCTGTTTAGAGAAGTGGCCTGAGTCAACCCTCAGAGCAGAAAGGTGAGCTGGGCCTGGCGAGAGCCAAGCTCCTCTGCTGTGTAGTAACCCTCTGAGAAAGAAGGGATGGCCCAAGGCTTCCTCTGACTCTCTCCCTCAGTTATAAACTCTATGAAGGGAAAATGGAACAAAAAATCTTAATTCAATGTGGTATTGTCAAAGTATAAAAATTATTGTCTTTGGAGGGGATGGTATAGTTCAAGGGGTAGAGTACGTGCTGGGTTCAATTCGCAGTACCTCAATGTAAAAAAAATAATAAGAAAAATTCTTTAAAAAAAAGAAAAAGAACAAAGAAGAAAAGAGATCTAAAACAATCCAAGTTTAAAAAGAAAAAAAAGTATTTTAAAAATAGTAATCAGCTCGGTCTTTTGCTAGATTAGGAGTTTGGGATTAACAGGTACACACTACTATGTATAAAATAAATAACCAACTCCCAGGTCCTTAATAACCTAGTTCAACCTGAATCCTTTCTCTTTTTTCCCATAAGCAACCCGTGGAAGCATCTGAAATTCTCATCTTATAAAAGAATTCATTTAAAGGCGGTTTGAAAATTACTGGTTAAAAGAGTTATTTGTGGTTCCATGAATATAGGTCTAGTAAGAATGACAGACAATAAAGCAGTAAGCAAATAAATATATGACGTACTACCAGGTACTAATAATTGCCAGAAAGAAACATAAAGCATATTAGGAGAGAAAATGATTGAATAGGAAATATGTGCATGCTATTTTAAATAATGTGGTCAGATAAGTCCTCTCTGAGGGTAAAATAATTTGAACAAAGTCCTGAATGAAGCAAAAGAATAAGCCACGTAGGTAACAGACAAGAAAATCCTCCCAGGCCGGGAGAAGTGTAAGTAGGAGACTTGGAGTTACAAACACTGCTGTCCTGGTGGGGACCATCTGGGCGGGGAAGATGGGCTGGAGCAGAACGGTGAGAACTGAGGCTGCAGAGATGGGTGAGGGACCGGATCACACAGGGCCTTGGTAGGGACTCTGGATATCCTTCTGAATACAATGGAAAATCACGAGAGTATTTTGCAAAGCGGAACAACTTGATCCGATTCATACTTTAATAAGACCTTTGTGGGTAACATATGGGGAATAAGCAATGGAAGCAGGGCAAAGTAAGCTGATGGGAAGCCAATGGGAAGAGTGCTGCTGACCTGGAGAGAGACACCGAGGTTGGGCTGGGATGATGGCGGGAGACGGGCTGACAGGGGGACACGATTTGACAGTAACGGTCACAGGCCTTAATGCTCAAGTTGGACACAGACACAGAGTGGTTCAGGGTGATGGGTATGTGATATTTGGTGCTGAGTCGCAGTTTTTGTGCAGAGACCTGACAGGAGAATAAAGGGGACGTTGACGTCAGTAAGAAGGGTTGGTGGGTGTTGACTTCCCCCTAGAGCCGCGTCTCTGTTTCTCTGTAGATGAAGTCAGCAGAGCAGGGATGGGTGTTCCTACTTCTGCAGAGAATTGCGTGTCCTCCTCATCGACAAATTCGAGAGGCCGACCTGCCCATCCAATTGCAACATCTTGAATCTGCTTCTTTCTATCCAGGAGGAGATTTCCAACTAAGATGTCAATCAAAAATTCCCGTGTCCAGAGTTAGAGCTGTGTGCCTTTGGGATGATCTCAGAGATGCCTCCACAGAGGCTCGGTGTGCTCTCTCTCCCTCAGAGCACACAGTTCCCTTTAGTCCAGTGGGTCTCAGCAGAGAATATTTCACAAATAGCCCCTCTCAGGCCCTGGGGACCAACCTCCCGCTTGGCGGAGCTCTGAAAATGAGCACGAGTTCCGGGCAAAGGGCCTTCTCCAGGGCGCCATCTGGCAGATTACATGAGGACAGTGTACAAAAGAGTGGGAGGGTTGATGGTATAAATGGATTTTAATTTTTGCTCTGCGTCTGATTCTGCCCTTCCGTTTTGTTAAGGAAGTGTTCTTAGGCCAGACATGGTTCTCCTTTTTTCTTTCTAATTGATCATCCAAGAGGTTTAGATAGGGTATTTCTTTTAGGGTAAGAATCTTTACAAAAAAAACTTGCAAATAGCGTCTTGTTAGGCATTTGGACAAGACAACCAGTAAATTCTCCCAGCAGTATTGAACTCCCTTGTTCCTCCAGGGGGTATCCAAAGGTATACATGTTCCAAATCTGACCCAAAACCAATGAGTCTTTTCTTTTTTTTAAGCACCTCACCATGGACAAAAGATGTCACTAAAGAAGGTGAGAAAAGAGAAGGTCCCCATCATCCAGAGTCCCTCCCAAAGAGCCCACAGAAGTAAAGAGGAGATGAACGAGAGAAACTGTTTATTTATACACACGCAGGAGCCAACCAGAAAAATAACTACCATGTTAAATGGTGAAAGTTAAAGGACTTTTTTTATCAACCTAACTTAATAGGGCAAAGGGAGAGGAGAGAAATGGCTTCCATGACAGGTTTTCTTCTACATCTATTGAATCTCAGGTATCTTCAGCTTAAAGTGCTTTTGTATTAACCGTGGGTTCCATCTGACTTTCCATTCCTCAAACTTTGTTCTTCTTTTTCAAGATTCACTCATGTATTCTGAGCCCCTGGATTTTCCACGTGAATTTTAGATTGATTGTCAATTCCTGCAAAACACCACCTGGGATTTGGGTAGGCATTCTTTGAATCCTTAGATCTATTCATGGACTATTGTCATCTTAGTAGAATGAAGCCTTCTGATCCATGAATATGGGATTATTCTCTGTGAATGTAGGTCTTAATTTCTCTCAACAGAATCTCTCATCTATTGTAGTCTTCAGTGTCCAAGTCTGGGACTTCTTCCTCACCTCTATTGGATGCTGATTCAGAAGAGACACGACCTCCTGGCGAACGTCTGCTGCCACGGAGCTGACATGGAACTGAGTCCTGAGAAGGCTTTAAATTATTTTAAAAATAAGATTAATGTACTTTAATTACTCCATAGATGAGTAATGAATGGGTCACATTAACATAGGATTTTAATCCTTTTAGAATTAGTGGAGTAATACAGACACATTACAAAAAATTGAAATATTGCCTAAAAGAAGAGATTTGTAATTCCCACCCACAGAGGTGACTGTCATGAATGATTTGGTCCTTATGTCTCAGTCTCTGTGTCTCTCAGTATGTCTCTCTCCATCTCTGTCTCTCACACACTCACAATCAGATCAATTTACATCTATATTGATTTCACACATATGTGGTAGTGAAGATGGGACCCTGGGTGCAGACAGTGGGTCTGCATACTTCCACCCTGAGGCCTCCCTTGACATTGGGTTGAGACCTGGCACCCACTTTTCCAACTGCACAGCATTCATTCATCCACATGAACCAGAACGAGTGGACCCCATCCCCTCTCCATCAACATTAGTTGCTTTAATTCCGACTGTTTCAACCAGGGCTGTGATGAACACCCTTGAAAAGGCATCTTTGAACAGGTGTGTAAGGATTTTAGTGGGATGAACTGTAAGGATCAGAACTTCTGGGGAAGAGATGCGTCTGTGGCCCTTTGATGTGTCCTGCACCCTCTTGTCCTGAAGAGGAGCGTCCCTTCACTCTTCCCTCCAGGGGATCTGCTGGAGCCTCTGCCTGCTTACATTGTCACCAGGGCTGGTTGTCACCTGACTAAAGACCCGCCAGTGTGATGGTGACCGGTGCTCTCTCTGCAGTGTTTCTGTCTGCCTGTGTTCTCACCTGAGAGGTCAAGCATCTCTAACACAAACTGGCCACCTGCATTGTCTCTCATTGGAACTGCCCATGTATCTTCTGTTTCTGTTTAGAACACTGCGTTTCGAAAGGATTTTGGACTACAGGGATAGGAAACCTTTCTCCAACCTTGGGTTATGAGGAATGCGTTTTCCAGGTTGTGGTTTGTCTTTCAAGCAGTTTTTCTGGGCTTTTGCTAATTTTTTTTTATTTGTTTGGTTTCGTTTTTGCCACAGGAAGAGCTAAGCATCTCCCTTCTGTCTTCTGGCTGTGGTGTCACAGGGGGAACAGCAGTGTCTACCCTGAGATTATGCACAGAGTTACTAAAAGGGCTTCATTTTGTACATCACATCTTTAATCCCCCTGGATATCCCCTCAAAATAATAAAAATGCTGCTTTAAGTGAAAACAAACAAACAAAAATCAACAGCCCCAGCTTAAAACATGTGGGCAGGGACAAAAAAACACCTTTTTTAAAGTTTCATTGACAGGGAACACCCAGGAGAGGTAAAGACACGCAGAGAGAAAGAGGAATTGTGGTTGTCAGGGGCTGGGTGAGGAGGGAGGGGAGTGCGCGCTCTGCATCCATAGTTTCACTTTGAGGAAAGAAATAGTGTGAAACTAGATGGTAGTAATGGTCGCACAACTTTGTGAATGCCCCTAATGCTCCTGAATTGCACAATTTAAAAGAGGAAAAGTCTATATTTTATTAATGAAACTCTAAAAACAAAATAAAGAATGCCATAAATGATGTGAAACAAACAAAGGAAATTAAAGAAAACCAAACAAAAACATGTCCAGTGGAAGGGATGTCATTTGGGAGGGGGAGGGGACTGATGGTGGGATTTTGGAGAACATTTTGGAGAAGAATGTGTGGGTGCATGCAGAGGGGGCTGTGCCCCAGGGGGTGGAGATGCCTGAACTGGTTCTCCATTGCCCAGCAGTCCAGGTGCAGATTCAGGGTCAGGAGGAGCTGCAGGAGCAGCAGGAGGGAGCTCGGGGTCCCCTGCTGGACCCAGATCGTCCTTTTGTTGGTCTCTGACAACTTCCCCTGCCCCTGCCTCCTCTGTAACTATTGGATGTGGACAGAGTTTTAAGTCTTGTGGAAGAGCTCATGCTGTGAGAGAGGAAAAATTTACCCACCTGCCTCCATTTCCATGTGCCTCTTCAAGGACAGAAGCCTTCCCAGAACTTTCCAGACAGCTCCCACCCAGAAAGTGCCCACAGGATGTGTTCTGTGACTGAATTTTTCCAGACAGGTGGTCTGAGGCCATTCTTTGCTCTGGTCCCAACAGTAGCCTCTGGGGACACCTCCCTGTGTGGCCCAGCCCTCACCCCTCCCTCACCTACACACCTGCACCAGCCCTGCATTTCTGACCTTCGGGCTCTGCTTCGGGGGCTCCTGGTCCTCCAACTGACTTGCAGCGAGATGGGCACGGTGCTCCAGGTCAGAGCCGGGTGTGCTGAGCTACCCGTCAGCCCCGGGCAGGTCCCTGGGGAGAGCCCTGTGTGATGGCTGGGTCGGAGGCGTGCCCCACTGATTTCTGGGCAATGGTGGTGGGGACCCCTCCATATCCAGACCCACCTGGAGCCTGCGCTGGCCCTCAGAAGAGTGGCACACGAGCCCTTCACTTGGGGAGGGGGCGTTGGTGTTCTTACTCAACAGCTCCTGTTCAATATGTGGTATCTGGCTCTGGAATGACAGTGACCAGCAGCTGACCCGGCCTGGAAGTCTCAGAGCCCTGCCCGGCCAGGAACACTCCTGATTCTGTCCACTCGACCCTCTGCTGCCAGACCAGACCGGGACCTTGTTCAGCTCAGACACCCGGGAGGGAAAAGACATACCCAGAGAGCATGGGCTCCACCTTGGGCAACAGGACCCTTCCCAGGCTCTCCACATCCCATCCAGCCAGCTTTGACCTGGGTTGTGGATGTGACCGGCCCTGCAGGGCTCTGATCTACTCTTGCTTGAGGCAGAAACCCATTCCCAACATGACTGCTCCACCTCAACCAGCCTTAAAAGTGCCGTGGGTCTACCTGGGTGGGATCTGAGTGGTGGCCCGGCCTGGGCGGGCCTGCCCTGGGCCTCCCTGTGTTACCTTTGGGTCTCTCTGGCCAAAAGGCCAGAGGCGCCTTGGGTGAGACCTGACCCAACACCGGCAGCATTGGTACAGCCCCTCGCTGCGGGCTTTCCGGGGGCTGCAGCCTCGGGATACTGGGATGCAGCAGAAAATGCTTCTGTCTCCAACCAAGTGAGTTGAGTAGGTACTTCTCTACAGAGTGGGTGCCTGGTGACTTCGGTTCCAAGTTCTGTTGGGCTCTATTGCCAGGGAAGAGAGGTCACTTACTGGGGTCAACTTATCCAAGCTTCCTCCTGACACATAACTCCCCAAGGGCCTTTCTGGGCTGCCAATCTCTCATTTCTCACTCCATGCCATGTCCACACACAGTGACTCCAACTCAGCCCCCCCCATTGCCCTGGAGAGGCCTGGATGCAGCCAGTGCCGCAGCTCTGAGGACTCAGCTGGGTTTAGACCTGGCTCTCCCCACTCAGCAGTGCTGTCACCTTGGACAAGCCACGTGCCTCTCAGGGTCTCCCCAATTCCCCATCAGCACAGTGGGGATCATTCTGGCCCCTGCTTCCTAGAGAAGCCATCCTGTCTCTAGACCTAGAAACACCTACTGCATCTGTCACCCCCATGGGCTGGCTTCACAGGGAGCTCGTGCACAGACTCAGCAAAGGAAGGGCCCCACAGAGGGCTGGTGGAGCGCAGAGCACATGTCACACAGGCCTGGGTCTGCCCTGAGGTCTGGAGAAAGTCACTTTCCTTGCTGCTTGCTTCCCAGCTCCCAGTCGTGAGACTGAAATTAAATACAACTCTGACATCGTCCGCTCTGGCATGCAACCTCCTAGGTCATTCTGTCATGTTGACATACAGGCCCAGTGTCCCATCTCGGCCTCTGTGGTGGGCTGCCCCACAATGGCTTCCTATTTTTTGCCTTCTGTTCCCATGCCATTGTGTGAACCCCACACCCTCCCCTGGAGGGTGGATGGACTTTGGGACCAGGTTCTGACATGTAGACTGACTTGTGAAAATGTGCTTGAGTTCCACTCCTTCCCAGCTCCAGTGTTCCTTCTCTCTGTCTCTGTCTCTCAGTGCCTCTCTCTCTGTCTTGTCTCTCTCTCTGTTTCTCTGTCTCCCCCTGCTTCTCTGTGTTTCAGTCTTTCTGTCTCTTTTCCTATATGTATGTGTGTATATATTTATGTGTATATGGGTGTATATATGTGTGTGTATTGTTCGGGCCCAGGGCAGGTCACTTCTGAAAATCCCTTGATGACATATTGATTATTTTGAATTCATGTTACTGAAGAAAAATTATCCTTGAAAATTGTGCAAGCACTTTGGTGGGATCTGCTCTAAGGATCAGCACTGCTAGGGAAGGGATGCACCTGTGGTACTTTGATGTATCCTGCCCCTTGTTCTGCCGGAGAGGAGCGTCCATTTGCTCTTCCCTCCAGGGGGCCTCCTGGGGTCTCTGCCTGCTCACGTTGTCACCGGGGCTGGTTGTCACCGGGCTAAAGACCTGCCAGTGTGATGGTGGCCAATGCTGTCTCTGCAGTCTGTCCATCTGCCTGTGTCCTCACCTGAGAGGTCGAGCATCTCTAGCAGACACTGGCCACCTGCACTGCCTCTCGTTGGAACTGCCTGTGTGTGTTTTGTTTCTTTTCAGAACACTGGGCTTCAAGAGGTTTTTGGACCACAGGGATGTGAAGCTTTTCTCCGACCTTGGGTCATGAGGAAAGCTTTTTCCAGGCTGTGGTTTTTCTTTCCAGCTGTCTTTCTTGGCCTTTGTTTTCTGCTTTAGTTTGGTTTTATTTTGCCACAAGAAGAGCTAAGCATCTCCCTTCTGGCTCTGGTTTCACACTTAGAACAGCAGTGCCTACCCCGAGATTATGCAGAGTTACTAAAAGGGCTTCATTTGGTACGTCTCATCTTTAATCCATCTGGATTTTCCTCTCAAAATACAAAAATGCTAATTCACGTGAAAACAAACAAACAAAAAATTCACCCGTCCCTACTTAAGATATATGGGCAAACAAACAAAAAGCCACCTTTTATATGATTTCATTGATAGGGAACCTCCAGGATTGGTAAAGACATAGAGAGAGAAAGGGGATTAGGGCTTGTCATGGGCTGGGGGAGGTAGGATGTGGGGTGCGCTTTGTACACAAGCTTTTACTTTGAGGAAGGAAATAGTCTGAAACCAGTGGTGTTGGTCTCACAGCATTGTGAATGCACTTAATGCTCCTTAAAATTGCACAATTTAAAATGGGAAAAGGCTAAACATTATTCTTATAAACTTAAAACAAAAATGGAATATAATATAATAGAAAAGAAAAACATCTGACTCCATAGAAGATCTGTCCTTTTGGCTTTAACCCTGTGCCCTCTTTTCTAGGCTTAGTCTTACTAGCTCTGCACATTTTGTAAAACAGTGTTGCCTTTAGCCTGAAATATACAGGAGAGCCTATTTTCAAGGCTCTGATCTTTAAGGATATTACCACTTTTGCACTTATATAAAGACAAAAAGATGCAGAATACAAAATTACTTTTGTTTTGTTAGAGGTTTTACAGAGCCACTATGACCTGGTCTACGTAGACAGCTGCAGACCAAGATAATGGCGGACTACTATCTTGGAGAACCATCTTCCCCAATTCAGACTTCAGGCTCCTTTTCTGCTAAAAAGGGGAGGGGCTGTGGTTGGTTGTTGCAAACTTCTTGGTGTAGGATTTCTTTGTTCTTGGAATCCTTTGCAGATGTCCACGTGGGTCAGATCATGGTGTTCCTGTAAAACCTGCAACCAAACAAACTTGTTCTATTCTGCAACTTGTTATCTTTATAGGAGTGCAAAAGTGTTAATATCCTTAACGTTCATAGTTTTAAAAATAGGCTCTCCTGTTTATTTCGGCTAAAGGCAACATTGTTTTACAAAAGGTGCAGAGCTAGCAAGACTAAGCCTAGAAAACAGGGCAGAGGGTTAAAGGAAAAGGCACAGATCCAATATGGAGTCAGATTTGTTCTTCTCTATTACAGTGCCTTTTGGTGAGAGCTAAGAGGATGATTCCTGGGTGGGTCCTCCACTGTCCCAGGCTGGAGTTCAGGCAGGATCACTGCCAGATTCACCATGACTTTGGACCTGATCTCCCACAGAGAAAGTGACAATTACTGGATTAAAGTTACCTGTCAAAATCCCTTCAATTGCCGGTAAACTATAACACAGCAGGGGATGTCTCATTGGCCAGTCAACTGCCAGTCTCCCCTGATGCAAGGGACCAGCGTGGCGGCGGGATCCATGGTGGCCTGGCCAGTGCACCTTCCTACTTTGCTCTCCAGCCTTGCCTTCCTAACTTTGATGCTTTAAAAGCTCCCATCCCTCTTCCCTCTGGCCTGGTGTGAATGAACAAGGTCCCTGCACCCACCTGGGGTGAGGCCAGGCCACACACACAGCCCCATGCACACAGCCCACCATCTGCTGTCTACCCCTGGGCTCAAGTGCACCCTCTGAAATCCCCCACCTCAAAGGTCTGCGTGCCAGTGCCTCCGCCCTAAGGGTCCAGACCACCATCAGGACCATCAACCACCCAAGGCCCACAGGCCAGTGGCTGGCAGCCTGGGATCACCCTGACCCATCGGGTCAGTTGAGGAACAGGGTGCAGGGATCAGGGTGCCAGGGCAGGAATTGGAACCGCCTTCAGTCCAGCCTGCCTCGCCCTGTAGCCTCAGACATTAAATATGAAGGTGCACACTAGGCTGGATCCCCCACTGGTGGCAGTAGTCATCATTACTGGAGCCCGGATTTCCCCACCCCAACCACAGGGTGAGGGGTGAGGGGTGAGGGGTGAGGGAGTCAGCTCAGGGTAGGGGTGCGCTCAGAGTGAAGGGGATCCCATGGTGAGGGGGTACAGGTTGTGGGGTGTGGGGCCCGCTTAGAATGGAACTGACCTGGCTGAGAGGTGAGGGGGACAATTTCAGGATGTTGGGCGTCCTGTGGTGAGGCATGAGGGGTAAGCTTGTGGGTGTAGGGGCCATAGGTTAGGACCTAGCAGGATGGAGTGTCAGGGCAGGGACCTCGGTGTGAGGAGGAGGAGCCCTGTCTTCAAGGTCTGGTGGGAGACTGGGCCTGGCCAGGGGTCGGGGGGTAGTAACAGGGAGGGGAGGGTGAGCAGGGGAAGTGGGGCTGGCGGGGTGTGGCCTGGCCCAGGGCAGTCGTGATTCTAGTTCAGTGCCAGGACCCAGTCGGTGGCGGGGTGAACGCTCTTGGGATGGAGACCCGGCGGGTCGAGCAGGAGGGGCCCCACCTGGCCCCTCCCGCCCCCCAGTGGCCAGGGCCAGTAAAGCAGGAGACCCACCCGGGCAGTTTGCGCTGCAGGCGGGAGGAGGAGGGGCGCGCACGTGCAGACGGACAGACGCGCGGACGCCGGAACCCGCCCAGAATGCGTGGAAGCTGGCGGGAGCCGGTTGCTCCTGGACCAGCTCCTGGAAGAGGAACACGGCTTGGGGTCTGGGCCGCTGCTTGCCCTCGGTTCGGCTGCTGCTGCCGGGCAGTTAAGGGGGCGCTGGTGGGGGCCCGCTGCTCGGGGAGCTGGCGGGTGACGCCTGGGCTGTGCGGCTGGGGAGGCGCACAAGGAGGGGTGCGGAGGTGAGGTCCAGGCCGCGCGTCCAGTTAGGACCCTGAGGCGGGTCCCAGCCGCCGCTGTAGTTCGTGGTAATCCCGCTATTAGTAGTTCCTGAACCCCGCGTTTTTGCCGCCGCTTATGTCCGGGTTTAGGAGAGCAGGCACAGCCCCGGGAGGTGGGAGGGCACCGGACGGCTCCGGAGCATCTCCGACTGGCCCTCAGACCATGGCCTGCTCCTGGGAGGCGGGTGCAGTGCGGGCGCGGGGCCTCGGATGGAATGGGGGCTGCCCCATGTGAGCCCCTGGATTTGCTCCCATCTTCCCCGCGGCCTGACCTTGGAGGCGGCCTCTAAATCCCCAGGTTCTTGTGACTCAGGTTACAGGTCAGGCTGCTCCTGGGAGGTGGGCGCGTTGCGATCAGTGTGCTGGGATGGCTGCAGCAGCAGCGGGAAATGGTTGCAACCCCTGCGCTCTCACAAGGCAGCCCCAATCCCACCATCGCAGCCACCGCCATTCCCTGACAGCACAGCACCCGCCTTCCAGGAGCAGGCTGACCTGTAATCTGAGTTCCACGAACCTGGGGCAGCAGAGGCCAAGCTCAGGCCATGTGCTGGGGAGTTTGAAGCAAATCCACAGGCACCCATGGGCGGACCCCATAACCAGCCACTGCCTTCGACCACACAGCGCCCTCCTCCCGGTAGCAGGCTGACCTGGGGACCGTGCCTGGAGCAGCAGAGGCCGAACCCTGGACAGGCCGTGGGGGAGATGGGGGCAAATCGACCAGCTTGCCAGGTCGCTGCCCATCTCCCTGCCGCTGCCCCAGGTTCGTGGACCACTTGTTTTCAAGTCAGTGGGTTCCTGAGAGGCAGGCGCGGTGCAGTCAGGAGGTGGGGGCTGTGGGGAGAGGTGCTGCCCCAGGGGGAGCAGGTGGACTTGCTCCCATCTCCCCCAGGGCCAGACCTGGGTACGGCCTCTGCTGTTCCAGGTTTGCAGGACACATGTCATGTCAGCCTGTCCCTGGGAGGAGGGCTCAGGTTACTCGGGGCAGCCTCAGTGGCTGAGAAGGGTTTTAGAAGTGGGCTCTAGCCCAGCATAACTAACTCTCCTTTCTTCTCTTGCTTCCTCAGTTGGTGGCTGTATCGGCTTTTTCATTATAGGTTATTGCTGGATAATGAACATAGGTTTCTGTGCTATACAGAAGAAACTTTATTTAAAATCTATTTTTATATGTAGTGGCTAAAATTTGTAAATCTCCCAGATTTATCCCTTCCCATCCCCTTTCCCGGTAACCTTAAGATTGTTTACTAAGTCTGCAAGTCTGTTTCTGTTTTGTAGATGAGTTCACAGTGTCTTTTTCTCTCTTTTTTTGGATTGCACATCTGAGTGGTATCATTTGGTATTTTTCTGTTTCTGGCTGCTTTCACTTAGAATGACGATCTCTAGCTCCATCCATGTTGCTGCAAATGGTTTTATTTTGTCCTTTTCATGCTAGAGTAGTATTCCAGTGTATAAATATACCACAACTTCTTTATCCAGTCATCTGTTGCTACATTTAGCTTGCCTCCATGTCTCAGCTATTGTATACAGTGGTGCTATGAATACTGGGGTGCAGGTATCTTTTCACATTGGAGTTCCTTCCAGTTATATACCCAGAAGTGGGATTGCTGGGTCATAGTGTAAGTCTATTTTTAGTTTTTTGAGTGATTTCCATGCTTTCCATAATGAGTACACCAAACTGGATTCCCACCAGCAGTGTAAGAGGGTACCCTACCCTCTTCTGCCTCTCTAGCATTCATCATTCATGAAATTCTGAGTGATGGCCATTCTGACTGGTGTGGGCTGATACCCCATTGTAGTTTTGATTTGCATTTCTCAGTTTATTAGTGATACTGAGCATTTTTTCATGTGTCTATTGGCCATTTGTATCTTCATTGGAGAAATGCTTGTTTAGGTCTTCTGCCTATTTTTGGATTGAGTTTTTTTGTTGTTGTTGTTGTTATTAATTTGTATGAGCTGTTTATATATTCTGAAAATTAAGCCTTTGTTAGTCGTATCATTTGCAAATATTTTCTCCTATTCGTAGGTTGATGTTTTCTTTTATTTATGGTTGCCTTTGCTGTGAAGAAAATTATGAGTTTAATTACGTCCCATTTGTTTGTTTTTTTCTCTTATTTCCATTGCCTGGTTAGATTGCCCTAGGAGAACGTTGCTAAGATTTATGTCAGATAATGTTTTGCCTATGTTTTCTTTTAGGAGATTTATCAAGTCTTGTCCATCTGCAGCTTAAGCCTGTCCTCTAGATCTGTGCTTCAGTTTTGAATTTTGAGCTTCTTAGAGAACACCTACTCATAGCTCATATGTCAGATTCAACATGTCTAAAGCTGATTTCATAATCTTTTTTCTTGCAGCGTCTCCACTTATTCAGTGGGATAATCATTCTTCTGGTCTTGAATAGCCAAAGGCTTGGAATGGTCTTTGATTCATCTTTCTCTCACCACCCTCCATATATTGTCAGCTTCTGAAACTGTATGTTTTTGGTTTCAAGTGTCTATTCTGATTGCTGATACTCTGATGAAGAGCTTTCATCCCTGATACATGAATTTTTCCTTCTGTTGAATTCTTGGATATTCTCTCACCCCCCCTTTTCAGTCAACCTATTATTTTGACCTTCCAACATCTAGAGTCAAGTCAAAGACTTACCACAACCAGATCTCAGTCAGGTAGTGTCGACCCTCCATCATTTTGGCCTTACCTTATGTGTTCCAATCATTATGTGACTTAGCCTCCTAGGGTAACCTGTGCCTTATTAAAAACCAGGAGTCACCAGCCTTTTCCTATCCAGTCCTCAGTTAAAACAGCTTAGAATTGCCCTGAGAACTAGTTGAATCCCTATCCCCTTCATAGAATCTTCCCTATTTACTCCAAATACTTCTAGCTCCTCTTTGTATTCCTGCACTGTTTATGATCGGTAGCCTGTTATCTTGGCTTTGAGTACTGACTTGGTACCATTCCCGGGTGGTTTCCAATGTGTCTCCTCACTTAGCTGGTAACTGGAGAAGACTCCCTTGTTCAGCCTCCTTTATACCCACACTCTGCTTAGCATCGGGCAATAGCAGGCATCCAGGCAGTGCTTACCTTCTTTATTTATTCGCAGGGGTGGTGGTGTGGAGTATAGCTAATAACTATCAATTCAGTGTTGCAATTAAAAAAGAAAGCCAAGAAAATCCATAAAACTTTATCTCCATGTTCAGTTTAGCGCTTTACCTCAACAGTTTTCTTAACTCTGTGTTTACATTCACATAGTGTTCAGTGCTTGTACAGTTCCCTGAGGCAAGCAGGTTAGATGTCATTATGTTTCACTTTCACGTTACATTTCATATTGGATATATTTGTGCAATGACAAAACCTTCTTTTATAAGTAAACAGCCGGAAGCCCAGAGAGACTAAGAGCCTAACCCAGGGTCACCTGGTTAGTGTTTGGCACAGGCCAGGACCGCGGTTCACATCTTCCAGCTGATCCTCTTCCAGTGCCTTTTCATTCCAGTGCTGGGAAATGTAGCCCCATCAGCCAAACGGCCAAGTCACATTGCTGCCCCTTTACCTGCCAGTGATGGCAGTGCTACAAAAAGTGGCAAAGGAAAGGTCAGAAATAGGAGTGATAAAAGACATGGAAGTGCTGGAAATGAATCCTCAGCCTCCACCTCCCTATTTGAGCTCCTCAGGTGTCCCAATCTGACAGTGCTGTTCATTGTTTATAACATAGTCTTTAAAATCAGACTGCCCTTTTATAGGACATGCTTTTATCCTGGTCCCTTTCCTGCTAGTAGTCACCATCATGGGCAGAAAGTGCCTGACTGTGCTCTGTTTGTCATGTAGGTGGGAGGGAAAGTGGGAGAGGGAGCGGGTTGAACTGAAGCTGAGCTTTTTACAGCTCTGTTATTCTAGGACCACAGCAGTTCCACTCCTGCTTTCATCACCTCTCCACCTCCAAGTCCCAGCCACCCACTCCTGCCTGCTTCCCCACACGCCACGTCCTGGGGGAGGACAGGGTGGTGGGCAATGACCCCTCTGCCCTCTGCCCTGGGAGGGGAAAGGAGTCTGCTTCAACTTTTGAGCTGTTTTGGTAGTTGGGCTTTTCCAGCCTTTCTAGACATTTGCTTTCCAGCTCTGGGAAATTGGAGATATAACTTAACCATACATGGACTATACTAATGTATTCAGTGGCATTAATGTGATGTTGTCTGTAAGGTGTTCTGTGACTGGATAGAAGGTTTCTTTTATCTCACAGGATGCTTCATATCCAATTCTAAAGGCATATAGGCTGCAGGTGTAATTCAAGTTCTTACATGTCTGTAAGGCAGACATGAACAGTATTTGGTAATATGACCATGTGTTCATAGATTACAGTTAGTCCGCTGGCTCTGTATCTAATAAAAGTTTAAATTCCAAACTCTTGAAGAAAATTTGTGGAACATGTCTTTTTGCCTGTAACTAGTTACAAAAACTGAAATCACAACTCTACCACAGGCAACAGTGTTTCCCAGTAGAGAAATCCCTCCACTTTTACAACCTCTAAGTAATGCGGTGGTTCTTTGGATGAGATGAGGGATGCCAGAGTATTTTGTTGGGAAACTAGAGTGGCATGACAAGTATTCTGGGACTGGTTACAGTTGAATCTCTACTTCCTATATCCTGGACTGATTACAGAGGCAATGTTAGTGCAGTAACCAGCTTCTGAATGCAAGTGTAGCTAGGAAGACAACAGAGAAAATAGAAGGGATATAAAGTAATGGAGGGACTTCAGGGCAGTACAAATGGTGACTTTGACACCAGCAGCTGCTGACATGAACTTGGCAGGAATTTGTGAGAAGTGGTGGGTGTCATTGCAAGCAGGAGATTTCTGCAGCTTTTGGGGTGAACAGGCAAAGGGGAGAGCAGATATGGTGGTAACCCAGGGGCTATTTGTGTCCTGAATGTGAAAATGTCTGGTCCCCTGTTCAATTTTGCAGCCACAACTTCACATGACTCATGGCATTATTTCCACCAGAAAACCATAAAAGCATAAACAACCTCTGTTTCCCAAAGTGTTTGTTCTCGATCTGAGATGATTGTCCTGTGGTGGGAGGTAAGTGGGCGATGGGGCCTATTACATCACCCCTTTTCACTAAAAGTCTACCTTGCTGCTTTTCACCCTACTCCTAGAGGTGCTGTCATTCTGTTACACCTAGACCTGTAAGACGGGCTTGCCTGAATCCTCACATGAAGAGGGACAGTAGTGTGCAGTTTTAAAAAATTGCTTGGGTCATGGGGTCCTATGTTCCCTCCGTTGGAAATCACTGTTCCAGAGCAAATAGTATGCATCTATAGAAACTATATTGTTTGTAAAATGTCTTCAGAAGTTTTGCAGTAGGTTTAAATATTTGCTTAGTGATGGCATCTTTATTGTTTGAAGGAGGCTATCCTCACTAGGGGCTTTGTGTGCTTCCTGTCTGAGAGTTCCTTTACTGGCAGTAGAGTGTTCGAAGGCAGAGTTAGAAAGTTACCTGGTCTGAGAAGCCGAATTTGCCCGCAGCTGGGAATTGGCAGAAGAGTCAGTTATGGAAGGAAGGCTTTAGGATTACCTGGTAGCAGAGTTCTGGGATCCAAACCCTGAGAAACCTCAGCTTTTGTAGAGTATGTTCTCTAGAAATAGGCTATTGGATAATTTTAACACTTGTTATGGGATGTAGAGTTGGGGAAAGACTTAAAAGTGAAAGAACCTTAAAAGAGAATCTCCAAATATTTTGAAGAAGACAGTAATCAGAATGAGAGCTTTTCTGGAGAAGACTAGTTATTCACTTCACAGGGGAAGCAGGGAGCAGGTGTAACTGCACTTACGGTAACTTAAAAGGTAAACCTCTCCCTCCCACTTAGCTGTTTCCTGGTGTCCGTTCATCTTCCACATCTGTAGTTTTAGACATGACGTGTCATTTTCTGGTACTCCATTCTGCTTCTGAGTGAAAGACTGACACAAAGTCACATAGCAATGGAAAAATTGCGCAAAGGACTTTATTGTTAAAAATGTAGACCTGTGGCAGGGTGCTTCATTTGCAAGTGACTTTCAGTAAAAAGAACACTTAAAAGAATGCAGTGTTATTTCTTTTTTTATTCCTTTAAGCCTTTGAATAGAAGGTTTCTTTGCAGAGTTTCTGGTGTACATCAGAAAAAGCAGGAACTAAAAATAGCTTTAAGAAAGCACCAGTATAGACGTTACTTATGGTATCTGTCTTAAAGTTAATTCTTTAAAGCAGGAAGTTGTAACTCTCAATTTCTTAAGCAAATATAAACATTCTTGACTCTTAATGACATTCTTTGTGGGGTGAAGCTGCTTTTGCTTCCATTCTGAGCATTGAAAGGCCTTCTAGGATACTTCTACCAGTCCTCAATATTTTATTTTCCCTCTGTTGTGAACTTATTAAACTTGAAGCAGATATAAATATCATTAACTTGCTACATGTGTAGATATTCAGTGTTACATAGTCAGAAAGTTTGTGTACATTGCACATATCTACATAATTCCCCCCTTTCCAACTGTGTTCCTGATGAAAGGATGGTGGGAAATGGCATTATGGGGATATGTCTTACAGTACACAGTGTTTCCCCTGTTCCCTCTACCAGATCTGGATGTTCTTTCATCTTTCGGCTTCTAGATTTACTAGCTCTTTTTCTTAAGCCAGGTGTAACTCATCCCCTTGCTTGTACACACACAGACACACACACACACACACACATTCTGCCATAGGGAGTAGCGTGCACCATCCCATGCTCCCACTCCAGCTCTGATCCCACCCACTGGAGGCAGTGTCTTGCACGAATTCATTTGTAAGTTCCTTTTTAAAACTCGAGTGGTTGGGAAATAGGACTGATATACAAACCTAGTAGGTAGGCCCTCAAGGATAACTTCTATGGTTAATGCCAGGTTATCTTAATGTTTGAGTACCTGGGTTTCATGGCTTCCTGTACCACCTGTGTGACCCATGATTCCCACATTTCTGTCTCCCACTAGACTTTTTCTCTCCAACTCTGGACTCTTACAATCTTCTGCTGATTTGGCATCTTCACTTGGAACTCTGATATCTTAAAACCAACATGTGTAAAAACTGAGCTCTTGGTCCTCCTACCCCCCAAACTGGTCCTTTCTGCAGCCTTCCCCATTCAGTTAGTGGAAACTTAATCCTTCCAGCTGCTTGTGTCACAAAAACTTGGAGTTATTCTGACTTTCACTGACATACCACATGAATTCTGTCAATAGATCTGGTTTAACATTGCCTTTAAAACATAGCCAGAGCCCAGCCACTTCTCACCATGGCTCCTGCCTCCACTGCTGCTTCCCTGCCCTAAGCCACTGTCCTCTCCTCCTGCACAGCCCTTCTCAGTGGCTTCCCTCCTTTCATCTCTGACCCGTTTCGACTATTCTCACCTGGCAGTCAAATGAGCCTTGAAAACCTAAGTTAGATTGTGTCGTCCTTCTGCAGTGCCTCCCCATTTCACTCCGGGTAAAAGCCACAGTCCTTACAACGTCCTCCAAGGCCGTACAGGATCTGCACTGACCCCTCTCCGCAGCTCCAGCTGTGCCCCCATTCTGGAACATGCGAGGTGCGCTCTGGCCTTGGTGATGGTTATTCCATCCACCTGGGACTTCTCACCTCATAGTCCTAGTTCTAACCTCAATCCTCAGTGTGGCCTGCTCTGGTATTTAATACAACATCACCCTCATCCCATACCCTCAACTGTCTTTACCTTTCCCTTTATATATTTTCCATGGTTCCTCTTTCCTAACATGCCACCTCCTCTGCTGCTCTGTTGTGTGAATTGTCATCTCCACCCCTCACCCCAGCTAGACTCCAACCAAGCTCCGTGAGCACAGGACTTTTGTTTTGTTTATTGATCTAGTCCAAGTGCCTAGACTAGTCCTGGGTACATAGTAGGAAGTCAAAATTTATTTGCTGAATAGATTAAAAGACTATTTTAGAAATGATTCATCCTTTCAGGAACGGGTGAGGAAAGGAAGCTGCATGAAGGAAAATGGTTCAGTAAATAATGATATTTGCCTGTTGTTCTTTGTGTGATATATATGTGTTTTAGTCTTAATTTGGTATCCCAGTTTCTTAATTTAATAGCTGTATTAAGGTGTAATTTACAGTCCATAAAATTCACACATTATAATTGTACAAGTCAGCCATTTCAGGTATTTCTACAGTTGTGCAACTGTGTCCTCAAAAAGTCCCCTTGTTTCCGTCCATATGTAGTTCGGCTTCCCCCCGGTGGCAACCTGATTTTATTTGTTTTTTTGGCAATCACATCTCAAAAGAATAATTTATACAGCAGTACTAATATATCTTTGCACTTTTAGAAATTACACTTAAATATGAAATAAACGGTCATTGCTGAATGTAGGCAGCATTATCAGACATCGGTGAGAAGAATGGACTTGAGTGTCAGACTGGCTGCAGTCTTACCCGGCTCCACCATTTACTAAGTTACCCAAATTATTTTCTGCCTCAAGCTCTTTATCTGTTATATAGGGGTAATAAAAGCAGCTTACAGAGTTGTTGTGAGGATTAAGCAAACGGGGAAACAAAATTTAGTACAGTGGCCAGCTTATGTTATTACCTAAAATATAGCCTTGCAGGTATACAGGAAAATTCAAATCAGTTTCTAAAGTGTGTGTAAAATATGATCCAGTTCCTGCCTGGTTTGTAAACACGTATGCCTACTGCAGAATGTAAAAGCAGACTAATTTCCAACAGAAAAGATCATTTCTCAGCATTTTTTCAAAGGTAGTTGCAAAATCATTTTTACTAAATTTTCTGTGCACATCTCTGACAGAGCTTTGACACCAGGGAGGTAATTATCTACTTTTTTGTTAAAATCATGCTGACCATCAGAAAGTGTTCTGAATTATATTTTAGCCTTTATGTTGGGAAATATTGTGAGACTTCTAAATTAATGGGAGGAGGGGCATTCATTGTAGTTCTTATAGCCTGATAAGCCTGCACTAAATTATCTTTTTTAAACTTTTTATTAAAGTAATTAGTTAATTTTTTGCAGGGGGGAGGTAATTAGGTTTTTATTTATTTATTTTATTTTTAGAAGAAGTACTGGGGATTGAACCCAGGCCCTTGTGCATGCTAAGAATATGATCTTTCACTTGAGCTGTACCCTCCCCCCTAAATTATCTTTAATAAGGTCTTTTTCTCTGTTTTGTTATTTTCTTTTATGTACAGATGCACAAAGCAGGGTCATCAGAAGCCTCTCATTTCCAAAGATGATAATAGTGAAAAACATTGTGCAGTGACAGTGAATCCTTGGCATATGAAGAAAGATTGTAAAGTCCTGAATGAATTAAGAAGGTATTGTTACATTAACATACATGTAACCATGGCTCTCTTACCTTTATTTTTCAGTTTATAATGAAGATACTCCCCACCCTTCAAGGTTGCTTTGTTTGATATAGGGAATATCTAAAGCCTTTTCTGCAAGTTTTTTAAGTAAGTAAGAGCAGGTAATTTATCAGAAGTGTGAATGGTGTCATCTGCTCTGTCTAGTATGGTAGCCACCAGCCACATGTGGCTATGGTGAATTGAGATGTCCTATAAGAGGAAAATACATAATAGATTTTCAAGACTTTGTACAACAAAAATAATGTAAAATATTTATTAATAAGTTTTAAAAGTGTTAATCACACTTTTGAAATGATAGTATATTGGATATTTTGGGATAAATATAATTATTCCTGGAATTAAGTACACTTGTTCCTTTTTATTGTCTAAATGGGATTACTGGAAAATTGTGACTTGCACTATGTTTCTATTGACAGTGCTTGCTTCTAACTTATTGCAAATAATATGAAAAGAAAACTTTGATTACAAATTTTGTAATTGTGTAGTTGATTTACATCATATTAGTTTCAGGTGTACAACACAGAGGCTCAACATTTTTATAGATTATATTCCATTTAAAGTCACCATAAAATAATGGCTATATTTCCCTGTGCTGTATGATGCAGCCCTGTAACCTATCCATTTTATATGTAGTAATTTTTACCTCTCAATCCCCTACCCCCTTCCTGCCTCCCCTCTCCTCCTTCTCCCCATTGGTAACCACCAGTCTGTTCTGTGTACCTGTGAGTCTACTTCTGTTTTATTATAGTCATTAATTTGTTTTATTTTTTAGATATACATATAAGTTAATACATAGAATACTTGTTTTTCTTTCTCTGACTTATTTCACTCAGCATAATACCCTGTAGGTCCATTCATGTTATTGCAAATGCCATTATTTTATGTTTTATGGCTGAGCACTATTCCATTGTGTGTGTGGGTTCATGTGTATATATGTATGTGTATATATATGTATATATGTATATATACATATATATATATATGTATGTATATATGTATATATACATATATATATATACATATATATATATAATACCACACCTTCTTTATCCAGTCATCTGTCAGTGAACATTTGGGTTGATTAAGTGTCTTGGCTATTGTAAATAGTGCTGCTGTGAACATTGGGGTGCATGTGTCTTTTTGAATTATATTTTTCTCCAGACATATACCCATGAATGGGATTGCTGGATCACACGGAAGTCTATTTTTGTTTTCTAAGGAACCTCTATAATGTCCTCCATAGTGGCAGCACCAATTTACATTCCCATCAACTGAGTAGGAGGGTTCCTTTTTCTCTTAAAATGTCAAAAGTTCTCTACATTTATATACTTTCCTTTCAGTTTAGGACACAATTTGGCAAAAGCCAGATAGAATTTAATAGCAGCAAATACAATATTTTTTTTAAATGGCCATGCATTATGGATAGATATGTTATTGATGAGTTGGTTCCCTGTATTTGTAGATGCAGAAGTTTTTATAGCTTCAGACATTTCAGTCTTGCAGAGAGAAAAATGTCTTTGCATTTTGCTGAACTTCTCCGGGTGGCTTTATCGAATTTGGTGCAGGCCTGCAGAGGTGAATACACATCCAAACCTGAACCATTTGAATGTCTGCAAGATTTTAAGAGTCTAGGATGTCAGATCTGAACTATAACTCTGGTGAATGACATCATTAAGTGGACTCAAGAAAACTCCATTTGAGTGCAAAGCCTTTCATAAGCCAAAAAAGGCTTTGAAATTCTGGCAAAGCCAGAGACTTTTGTGCACCACATATGGCCACAAACCCATGGGGACAACCACAGGCCTTCTGGAGTGCCAAGGGAATTCCATGTGAGGAGTCCAGAACTCACAGGAATCCAACAAGTCCCTGCCAGCCAGAGCACCTTCATTGCTACTGTGCTGTTTTGAGCAAATGCCTTTTCATCAGGTTCAAATTGGTTTGTTGTTATTTTTTTGCATAAAAAAATCAAACAACTTCTTGTTCCCTTGGTGAAAGTAAAAGCCTAACATTTTCTGATTTATTTTGACAGAGAAAACATGAGCCTATGAATCGAACCTCATCTGTGATGGTCTGCAGCTGGGAGCAACCTGATCAGTGTCAGTCCCTTTGCAGCCATTGGCTGGGAGCCTGCATGTTACCTGGAATGGTATTTGAAACATGTCACCCTAGCCGTACCTTCACTGTGGGCTGGGAGGCGAGTCAGTCAGGATCTGCATTATGGAATGTATGTTTCAGATCCAAAGCTAGGAGATCTTTTTTAATAGCCAGAGAATGTAGTCATAAATATATCTTTTAATGTATTAATGCAAGAACCTTTTTAAAGATTTTTTTATTATAAAAATTTACCCCCCAAATTTGAAAATGAAAGAACAGTGGAATTAAAAATCATCTGTACCTTAATTATACATAAAGAAACTTAAAATCCTTCTAAACATTTTTTTTTTGTTCAAATGTAGGTATTTTTCCCTTCCAAAAAGGAAAATTATTATTTCACATTTTTTTGCTTTTTCCTTTTATTATATATTCCATATCAATAAATATAATTATTTTAAATCCCTTTTAATGCCTGTTTAACACTATATTGAACAGATATATAAATAGTCCTAGGTTTCAGAAATTTAAAAAATTGTCATTACAATACCAAGGCAAAGAATATTATGGTGTTTCTAATTTTAGTTACTAATTTGGACTAAAAATTAATGTTTGCTTTTCTTCATGTAAAACAATGGTTATTTTATGAATGAACTCTAAGGATTTTAAATGACTTTTCAGTAATTTCAACAAAGAAGTTATCTTTAAGGCAAAAATCTATGATGGTTTGCAAATCTATTTTTATTATATCTTCACTTTTACCAGTGTTATATGTGTGTGTTTGCACAAGTGCTTTAACTACCAGCAACGTAAGAAAAATCTGTGTACTAAAAATGTGAAAATAGTTAGTTTCCTCGTTTGTGTTTTCGTTCTCCCAATATAGGTTTTGGATGACAAGCTTGTATTTGAAAAGTACACACCATGTGGGAGGTGTTGTGTACATACGCTGAGATACTGCACATAAAATTGCCTCTGAGGCCCAAAGATCTGAAAACCCGGTCCTCAGCCTTTGATAATTTCAGCTGTTTTATGAAAGCCCTCCAAGTAGATGAAAGTATCATCAAGCCGGAGCAAGTTTTTCATTGCCCTATTTGAGAAGAGCTGTGTGAATGACTTTTATATTCAGGATAGAGATACATTCTTCAATCCAGCCACCAGAAGCTGCATTGTAAGTCTAAACCGAGTTTAGCTGCTGTCTTGGGGGCGATTTAGAACCTGCTGTTGAATTATCAGTGATTTGGTTTGGTTGGTTTGGTTTGGTTTTTAAAAGCTGCCCATAAAAAGGAAAAAAGTGAAAGAAAAGAAATATGCCTACAGATTCCTGTTAGGATAGTAAACAGTGGCTGGTTAGTTATCCTGTATAAACCACACACTCTCTTAGAATCTTTTTAGGTTTAGTTCATCCTTTCTCAGATCAAGTATCAAGTAAGGGACAGTGTTAAAAAAAATTCAGGATTAACAGGCTTGTGAGCTCCGGGATCTGCAAGGCAGCTTTCCCTCCCCATGGTGTAAGTCAAATGGCAGAAATGAAATAAAGCACCTCATGTATCCTCCGGTGTTAACAGGAAAAGGCTAATCTTCTTGACCTTGTTTCTTCCTGGGTAAAATGAAGATAATATGTCAGGAGGCGACAAGCTAACTTAGGGCAGGAACCATCTTGTCTTGTTCACTGCAGAATCCCAGGCACCAGGAAGGCTGAGTTTAACGAGTGAGTGAATGAATGAACTGTAGTTCCCCCAGAGTTACCATGTGGGGTGGTGCGGATTAGCAGCTAAGAGCATAGACTCTAGAGAGGAGGGTACATCTCAAGTGATGGGGTGCATGATTAGCACGCATACGGTCCTGGGTTCAGCCCCCAACACCTCCTCTAAAATAGACAAATAACCCTAATTACCTCCCCAGCCACCACCAGAATTACCTTACTATCTCCCCGCCACAAAAAAAAAAAAAAAAAAAGAGAGAGAAGAGGCCAAGAGCATAGAACCAGGCTGGAACACCTGTGCTGGTTTCTCGCTGTCGACCTTGTAAAAGTCATTTAGCCTCTGTGTTTATCAAGTTCCTCATCAATAAAATGGGGATAATAATAATACCCACCTCGTAGAGTTGCTATGGGGATTAATGAATCTGTGTCAATGTTAGAACAGCCCTGGCTAATAGGAAGTACTATGCATCTGTCAGCTCTTTTCATAATTACTGACAGTTGTTATTATCAACCAAAGGAGTATTAGTTCTTTGTAAGGGAAATAAATGTTAGACCATTTCATTTATAATTTTCTGTAATTCAGGATTTTTCCCTCTGAAATACCATTTTCTTTCTGTGCACTAGGAAGCCACAGGGCTTTCCAAATTTCATCTGTCTGGGTTCTTGTCATTATGGCAATACTGCAGAGTGTTGACATTTTTTAGGGACTCCGTCTGAGATGACAGCAACCCCTCAAATTCAGGAGCACATCTCTAACTGATAACATCTCACATGAAATGACGTTTTCAAAATGTAACAGCTTCAGACGCCTAATGATGCCATAAATTCAAGGATGTTATATCTAAGCTCTTTAAATAAATCTTGTCATTGAAATAAAGGAAATACTGTATTATAGCGCTCTATGACTTTGTTATCTTTGCTATCCATTTATCTGACTCTCTGAGACCAAAGAAAGCAAAGACTGAGATTGATCATTAGTACTGTGTGGTACACGTATATGTGGATGAAGACAATACTGAAATGCACTGTTTAAGATATTAAAATGGACACTAAACAGCTGCTTGATGCACATGCATGAACAGAACAGGGAGCTGGGTGCAGGGAGCAGACACTGAGCTTCCTTGATCAGAGACCCAGCATAGCAGTCCAGCCCAGCAGTCCACCTGTTTTATATTAATGTCCCTGCAAAATTAGCAGTGAGAGTCTGAAATGAACTTTGGGGACACTTGCAAACAGCTGTCATGATTACTAATGTGGGACACCAGGATTCTACAGTGTTTAGTTGGCATCTGCGCACAACCAGTTCTTTTCCACTAAAGCCTGTTGTAATTGCTGGTCTCACATCCAGGCTGAGGAATCATCTTATGTGGTGTTTGGGAGGGAAGTAAGTGGAGTCAGGACCCATGTTAAGGCTGGGTGGGTAATAATCTGTTTCTAGTACAGGAGAAAGGAAAGTAGGTCAGGTGGGAAGGAGAATGACTGGATTTAAATTTTGTTTCTTGAGTAAGCTAAATATATAACATCATGTCAGGTATCTTTGTTGTTTATATTCCATGTGCTGTCACTGAATAACTACTGAGTTGTGGGGACAAAAAAGCCTGGGTTTTAGAATTGACCCTGCCCCTAACCTGCCAGAGTCCAGGTTCCTCTGGGTGTCCAAGGAGGGGGCTGGACCATCAGGTGTCCATCCACTGCAGCAGTTTGGGCACTTGGGTGGCCTAGTTTTTTGCTGTGGAAGACTGGCCCAGTTGTAGGACATTAAGCATCTGCAAGGCTCTCACCAGGTACCCACGGTGGTCCCAGGAATGTAACATCCAAGCGTTCCTTTCCACCCACTTTTGCAAATGACCCTCAAAGGGTTAGTATTAATACTGGGTGAGAATTATGAAAAATTATATGGTACCTCCATCCCTCCTGGCAAGTTAGGGCCTCTTATTTACAAATGACCACGAAGTGTTAGCATCACATTTTATCAACAGAACATGTGAACACGTGGTGACAGTGATGCTCACCTGTTTGCTTCTGCTTCCCAGTGCAACTTCAGCCTCCGTCAGAGGACCTCATCTGCCCCAGCGAACAGGGCCTTCTGTACAGGGAATGGGCTCCTCCTCGAAGCATAGACAAGAAGTAGCCCTTAGATCTCATCAGGTGAGCTGCTGTGGAAAGCACTCCAGTGGAAAGGGCTCAGGGTTGCCCTCATGGCATCTGAGTGTGACAGTCCTCCAAGAGTGTTACCAACCAGGAAGCTCACAGGAGCTCTGAGCTATGTTGCCCCAAGTTTTTACTGGAGGCTTTATTACAAAGACATGATTTACTGGGTCACTACCGACGTGGCTAACCCAAACCCTAACCGTAACTCAAACCTTTACTTAGCCCTAACCGTTGAGCCCCTTCCTCCCCTGGTGGTCACTCACTTGTCACACAGCTCAAAGCCCCACTCCTCTAATCACATGGTTGGTGTCTCTGGCTGGCCAGTCCCCATCCTGAGTCATCCCATGAACACAAGCCAACCAAGGGTCCACCATGAATAGCAAAGACACCACTATCTTGGGAAATTTCAAGGCTTTAGTGGTTGCCGTCCAGGAACTGGGACCAAAGACCTACCAAATTCTTCATTAAACAGGAGTAAATGTTAGGTTTCACTTAAATTATAAAATAAGAGAGAAATTCTCACTGCTTTGCTGTATCTGCTGCTCGACACCGTTTCACTACACCACGTGACTGTAATGTCGCGCTCAGCATGTGTCTTCTCAGAGCAGCAGTGCCGGCTGCTTCCCGGGATCTTATGCAGTTTGGGCAAGGCTGCTGGGGGGAGGGAGGCCAAGGACAACCGAGCAAACAAAAATAATTGGGCGAATAAGGAAACAATGTAAGATTGAAATGAAGGAAGTAACACAGTGTTGAGATGGGAGACTTGGGGGGAAGTGAGTCAAGAAAGCTATCTTTGAGTAAGTTACATGTGAGCTGAGATGGTGATAAGGAGGCTGGACTTTGAGGATCTGGGAAAAGTCACCCCAGGAATAGAGGCAGCTTGTCCATTGGCCCCGAGGCACAAATGTGCTCAGCAGGTTTGAGGAGATACTGGAGCCAGCGCTGGTGAGAGTGATGAGACGTGAGGTTTAGAAGGGCATCAGGAGCACGGAAAGGAGTGTAGACTCTAAGTGCAGTGAGAAGCAGTCATGATAGTTTAAGCACTAAAGTAATTTTCTCCAACTTACATTTTGCAAAGATAATGTGGAGAATGAATTGCAGGGACCCAGGAAGCAGGGAGGCCGGGTAGGAGGCTCTTGGAGTGGGCCAGATGAGAGATGGTGGGAGCCAGGGAGGAATGCGTTTGGGGAGTGGGGCTGACAGGATGCAGTTATGGGCTGGGTGTGGATGGTGAGGAGAAGAGGAGGGTCAAGGTAGCCCCAGGTCGGCCTGGAGCCAGGTGCCTGTTGTTTCTAAGCTCAGCGCCCCATGCAGGTGCCCACCTACTTGGGCAAACCTCTTAACCTTCAAAGTGAGGGTTTTAAAACACGGAAGTCTTTTTTTTGTTTATTTCACATATTATGGAAAGATTCAAACATATACAGAAGTAGAGAGAACAGCACAGCCAGCCTGCCTGTATCAGTCACCCAGCTCCAGAATTATCAACTCCGAGTCACTATTGTTGCATCTTTCATCTCCACCTCCTCCCCTCTCCCACTACGGGATCATTTTGAAGACAATCCTACATAACTTAACCTTTCATTAGTGAAATGACAAGGTCCCTTTCAAATACAATTGGAATATTCCTTTTTTTTTTAGGGTTACAAAATAATTCCCCGATTGTCACAAAAATACACTTTTAAGTAGTTTTGGGGTTGAAATCAGGATCCAGACTAGGTTCAGACATTGCAGCTAGCATATATCTCAAGTGGGTTCTAATCTATAATTTTCCTATTTCTCATTTTCCTTGAAATTGCTGAGGGGTTTCTCTATTTCCTGTTTGGGTGATTCCATTCTCCCCTGTGGTGTTAGACTTGTTTCTCCATCCTATGTATTTGCTTTAGCTAAGTGATTTGATCCTCCCCTCAAAGCTTGATCTGATTGAGGTTCAACTTTGTGCAAGAATACTTGTTATGTGAAGTTTTGTACTCCCAGCCTAAGGTACATAATGTCCAGTTGACTCTTTTTTTTGTGATGACACCAGTCAATAATGATTGTCACCCAGGATCATTATTTCATAAGGGATTTTATTTCATGTGGTCATACTCTAATTTCCTCCCTCAATTATCAGCAGGATCACAGTCATGAAGAGGCACCTTCTCATTAACCCGGGTTATCCTGTAGAACACGGTTTTAAAAGAGGATGTTTGTACATATGTAAATATTTAAAGTTGATACATTTTTCTTTTCTTTTTAATTTTTTTTCTAATGGAGGTACTGAAGATTGAATCTAGGACCTTATGCATGCTGAGCACACACTCTGCCACTGAGTGTACCCCATCCCCCTTGAGATTCATATTTATATGATATTTTCCTTCTGTTATTTTTGTTTTATGTTATACAGTATTTGATGGCAGGGCAATGGGTTTGACGGCTCTTTAATCATTATTTATGGGCTTTTGGGATTTGTGTGTGTGTTTGTGTTTGTAAAGAAAACAATTTTCCCACTATTTTAAGTATGTTTTGCTAAGGAAAATATGTTGATCTGTTCCCTGCTCCTGGTCCATGTGTTCCCTTTGTTGCTTCCCACTAGTGGCCCCTTGAGCTCTGTGACAAGTCTAGCCTGTCATTAATCCAGGTTGAAGGAGATCTGAAGAGATTTATTCAAGGAGATGAAATTTGTAGACAATGTACTGGAAAGTATTGAGAAAGTTATTCATTAGGAGAAGGTCTGGGGTTGAATTGTTAAGTGCACAGAAATCTAAGCTATGAACCACCAAGCAATTATTAACTCCAGGGAAAACAAAGTAGGGAAGGAAAATGTAAGCCTAGCAGACAACTTGCTACAGCTGTGAACAGTCTGTACAGAGTCCTAATAATGTAAAGCAAGGATACTGAGCTGATCAAAATTATAATGTAATTGTATCAAAAGGTTGGAAGAACGAAGGTTTGGGTGTGTAGAAGAGATGGGGTTTGAAAGAGAGCTTAATCCTCATTTTCCAAAATAGATAGTTAAATAGGTGATACATAAAGCTGAAAAAGACAGTAGGCTGTGTTACAAGGATATTAGTCAGAGAAAGGGAGTAATTATTCCAAGAGTCAGCAGTAGGAGCTGAACGTGGTTGCTTCTGGCCAGGAAATGGGGCGGTTGTTGGGAACTGCTCCTTTTTACAATCGGTGTTCGAGAACTGTTTGACTCTTTAATGAATGTATGGTACAACTTTGATAAAAAGAAATCAAAGCTGGATTTTGAAAAATTGATGTTAAGAATTGGGGTGTTTTTGACAGAGGGAGATAACAATCAGACAAAACTACATTTGAAGGGATCCTCATTATTCCTAGCCTTTCAGCAAGGACTAGGAGGCAGACATCTGTTTAAGGATCAAAAATTCTTTCTGACCTTCTTGCCGACATGTAAACTTTGGAAGTAATGAAATCCCCGTCACTGTAAATATCCAGGCAGAGGCTGCCTGACCAACTCTGTAACTGTAGCAGGGTGTGTTTACCATTGGGCAGTTGGAGCAGGCAACTTCTAACATTCTTTCAGTTTTGAATGTGGCATTTTCAGGAAGGAAAGTTGACAAGAATGTATTACAAAAAGCTTAACAAGGAAGAGTCCAAGACATCTCAAACCCATTGCCAGGGTTTTCTCTGCCAGACATCATCCTGAGCCTGCCATCCTTGAGCCAGGCCACAAAGCCCAGTCACATGAGAATGAACACACTTTGCCCCTCCTATCTGATTTGGCATCGGGCTCAGAACTTTTCCCCATGGAAAGGTCCACGCCCAGGTCTCTGATGATGGAGCTGGTCTCACAGCAGCCCTGTAAGCGCTGGTCCAGCCCGAGGGGGTACCTGCGTGAATTTTCCCAGGACTGCAGGCTGTTCTCAGAGCTGAGTCCCCCCTAGGCTAAGCCCACGGGGCTCATCTCAGCTCCAGACTGAGCCGGAAGCCTCCGAGAGAACTCAGAGCTGAGGAAAGCCACAGGATTTACCCAGCACTGCCGCGTCAGCAGTGCGCCAGCTGAGGGAAGTTTCAGCAACGGCAAGACACACCTGAGCCACCGCCTCATTGTTCCGCCTCATCCCTAAGCCCTCTGTGTCTGCCTGTCTGTGTCTGTCTCCATTTCAGGACCAGCCTGGCACCGCTTCATGCCCTGCCTCCTTTCTTCTCATCTTGCCTCCCTGGCCTGTTCCATCTACTCCAGATTAACTGAGAAACATTGAAGAGTTTTTAAAACCTAGGAACAACAGACGTGCTAGATACAAAGAATACAGGGCAGTGCCTTCCTCAGCCACATCCCTCCTGCCCTCCCTGCCCTCTCCCATTCCCACAATGAGTTTTATAAATATTTTGTCACAGAGACATTGCACTCCCAGTTGTTATCATTATCAGCCATTTCCTTATTATCTGTGGTTTACGATGTGTTTGCTCCAGGGAAGTTCCCGAGATAAGGCAGGAGCAGATGACTGAGCCAGTTGTTGACGTCCCCTTGTGTCAAGCCTGTTAAGAATGATCTTTGGGGGGATTTGTTGAATGTGCCAGACTGTCCAGTGAGTGGTGATGATCCACTGCATCTGCTCCGTAGTCGGCCTCGTCCCCTCCTTTGCTCTGTTCTCATTTATCTCTCTTCAGCAGGTGAGCCAGTGATCTGTACTTCTATGATACGTAAAATACTTCTTATTTCACGGTAGAATTTGGGGGCTTCTATGAAAACGCATATGTTTTAAGTGTGAATTGAGTCAGAGGTTTAAACTTAAAGCCCCCTTGATTTAGAAGCAGAAATTAGTATGGTGGGAGGAGGGTATAGCTCAGTGCTAGAGTGCATGCCTAGCATGCATGAGGTCCTGGGTTCAATCCCCAATGCCTCCATTTAAAAAACAAATAAATAAACCTAATTATGCCCACCAAAAAAACAAAGAAAAAAGAAATTAACATGAGGATGAAGCTACAGAGTGATTGTGTGTCTTCTGAAACTACCTTCTGTCTTTCTGCAGGAAATTCTATGGAGAGACGGTTGGAATCTACTTTGCTTGGCTGGGCTATTACACTCAGATGCTCCTCCTGGCAGCAGTCGTGGGGGTGACTTGCTTTCTGTATGGATATTTTAATCAAAATAACTGTACCTGGAGGTAACTTCTCTTTATTCCTTGTTACCGTGCTTACTTAACTTAGAATGGCATTCTCCAGGAACATCCATGTTGCTGAAAATGGCCCCATATTGTCAGTATTTATGGCCGAGTAGTATTCCATTGTATTAATATACAACTTCTTTAACCAGTCATCCATTGATGGACATTTAGGCTGTCTCCATGTCTTGGCTATTGTAAATAGTGCTGCTATGAACATTGGGGTGCTGGTGTCATCCTGAAGTAGGGTTCTTTCAGGATATATGCCCAGGAGCGGGATTCCTGGGTCATATGGCAAGTCTATTCCTAATCTTTTGAGGAAACTCAATACTGTTTTCCACAGTGGCCGAACCAAACTGCATTCCCACCAGAAGTGTAGGAGGTTCCCCTTTCTCCACAGCCTCTCCAGCATTTGTCATTTGTGGATTTTTGAATGACGGCCATTCTGACTGGTGTGAGGTGATACTTCATTGTAGTTTTGATTTGAATTTCTCTGATAATTAGTGATATTGAGCATTTTTTCATGTGCCCATTGATCATTTGTATGTCTTCCTTGGAGAATTGCTTGCTTAGGTCTTTGCCCATTTTTGGATTGGGTTATTTGGTTGTTTCTTATTAAGTCATATGAGCTGCTTATATATTCTGGAGATCAAGCCTTTGTCAGTTTCATTTGAAAAAATGTTCTCCCATACTCTAGGTTGTCTTTTTGTTTTACTTATGGTGTCCTTTGCTGTGCAGAAGCTTGTAAGTTTCATTAGGTCCCATTTGTTTATTCTTGCTTTTATTCCTATTGCTTGTATAGGCTGCCTTAGGGGAACATTTCTGAGATGTATGTCAGATATTTTGCCTGTATTTTCTTCTAGGAGGTTTATTGTATCTTGTCTTATGTTTATCTTGCTGAAGAGACTGTCTTTATTCCATTGTATATTCTTGCCTCCTTTGTTGAAGATTAGTTGACCAAAAGTTTGTGGGTTCATTTCTGGGCTCTCTACTCTGTTCCATTGGTCTATATGTCTGTTTTTGTACCAATACCAAGCTGTCTTGATGACTGTAAATCTATAGTATTGTCTCAAGTCTGGGAGAGTTATTCCTCCAGCCTCTTTCTTTTTTTCTTAAGTAATGCCCTGGAAATTCTATGTCTTTGATGGTTCCATATAAATTTTATTGTGATTTGTTCTAGTTCTATGAAATCTGTCCGGGGTAATTTGACAGGGATTGCATTAAATCTGTAGATTGCCTTGGGCAGTGTGACCATTTTAAGAATATTGATTCTTGCAATCTAAGAGCATGGGATACCTTTCCATTTCTTAAAATCTTCTTTAATTTCCTTCACCAATGGTTTATAGTTTTCTGTGTATAATTCTCTCACCTCTGTGGTTAGATTTATTCCTAGATATTTTATTACTTTGGGTGCTATTTTAAAGGGGATTGTTTCTTTACTTTCTTTTTCTGTTGATTCATCATTAGTGTAAAGAAATGCAACTGATTTTTGAACATTAATCTTGTACCCTGCTACTTTTCTAAATTCTTCGATCAGCTTTAGTAGTTTTTGTGTGGACCTTTTAGGGTTTTCTATATATAGTATCATGTCATCTGCATATAGTGACACTTTTACCTCTTCTTTTCCAACTTAGACCCCTTTTACTTCCCTTACTTGCCTGATTGTTGTGGCCAGGACTTCCAAGACTATGTTGAATAGGAGTGGTGATAGTGGGCATCCTTGTCTTGTCCCAGATTTTAGTGGGAAACTTTTGAGTTTTTCACCATTGGGTGCTATGCTGGCTGTAGGTTTGTCATATATAGCTTTTATGATGTTGAGATATGTTCCCTCAATACCCACTTGGGTGAGAATTTTTATCATAAATGGGTGTTGAATTTTATCAAAAGCTTTTCTGCATCTATTGAGATCATCATGTGGTTTTTGTCCTTTCTCTTGTTGATGTGAAGTATTACATTGATTGATTTGCTTATGTTGAACCACACTTGTGTCCCTGAGATGAACCCCATTTGAGCATGATGTATAATCTTTTTTATGTGCTGTTGGGTTCTATTGCTAGTATTTTGGTAAGGAAATTTTGCATCTGTGTTCATCAGTGATATTGGTCTGTAATTCTTTTTTGGTGGTGTCTTTGCCTGGTTTTGGTATCAGGGTGATGGTGGCTTCATAGAATGAGTTTGGGAATATTCCTTCTTTTCAATCTTCTGGAAGAGTTTGAGAAGAACTTATATGAGTTCTTCTTTGTATGTGTGGTAGAATTCCCCAGTGAAGCTGTCCAGTCCTGGACTTTTATTTGTAGGGAGGTTTTTTTTTTTTTTTTACTGTTAATTCAATTTCATTCCTAGTGATCGGTTTGTTCAAGTGGACAGTTTCTTCTTGATTCAGTCTTGGTGGACTGTATGTATCCAGAAACTTCTTCATCTCCTCTAGGTTATCCTTTTTTTTTTCCATGTAGTTTTTCATGATATTCTCATATGATATTCTGTATTTCTATGTTATTTGTTGTAATTTCTCCATTTTCCTTTCTTATTTTGCAAATTTGTGCTCTCTCTTTTTTCTTCTTTGTGAGTTTTGCCAGAGGTTTGTCGATTTTATTTACTTTTTCAAAAATCTAGCTTTTGGTTTGATTGATTATTTTCTTTATTTTTTTTTTAATCTCTATTATATTTATTTCCTCCCTGATCTTTATTATTTCCTTCCTTCTGCTGACTTTTGGGTGTTTTTGCTCTTCTGTTTCTAGTTCTTTTAGCTGGTCAGTTAGGTTGTTTATTTGATATTGTGTTCTTCTTTTTTGAGGAAGGCCTGTATCGCTCTAAACTTTCCTCTTAGCACTGCTTTTGCTGCGTCCCATAAGTTTTGTGTGGTTGTGTTTTCATTTTCATTTGTCTCAAGGTATTCTTTAATTTCAACTTTGATTTCATCATTGACCCATTGGTTTTTTAATAGCATGTTGTTTAATCTCTATGCTTTCCTTTTTTTCTCCTTTGTTTCTCTGTAGTTGATTTCTAGTTCCAATGGCATTGTGGTCAGTAAAGATGCTTGAGATAATTTCTCTCTTCTTAAAATTGTTGAGGCTTCTTTTGTGACCAAGTACATGATCAATCCTAGAAAATGTTCCACGTGCACTTGAATAGAATTTATATCCTATTTTGGGGGGTTGTAATGCTCTGAAAATATCCACTAAACCTAATTTTTCTATTGTATCATTTAATTTCTCTGTTGCCTTATTTATTTTCTGTCTGGAAGATCTGTCTAGTGATGTTAATGTGGTGTTAAAATTTCTGACAAGGATTGTATTTCCATCAATTTCCCCCTTTATCTCTGTTAGTAGTTGTTTTATGTACTTAGGTGCTCATGTTGGGTGCATATATATTAATGATGGTAGTATCCTCATCTTGTATTGCTCCTTTAATCATTATAAAATGTCTTTATTTACCTTTCTTTATGGCCCTCGTTTTAAAGTAAATTTTGTCTGAAATCAGTAGTGCTACACCTGCTTTTTTGGCATTTCCATTTGCATGGAATATACTTTTCTGTCCATTGACTCTCAATCTGTATGTGTCCTTCTCCCTAAAGTGTGTCTCTTGTATGCAGTGTATTGAAGGTTCTTGCTTTATTATCCAGTCTGCCACTCTGTCTTTTGACTGGAGCATTTAGTCCATTAACATTTACAGTAATTAATGATAGATGAGTGTTTATTGCTATTTTGAACTTATTTTTGCAGTTGATTTGGTATTTCTTCTTTGTTCCTTTCTTCTTCCTTTTGTGGTATGGTAATTTTCCTTTGTATTATCTTGGATTGTATTTAGTTTTTGTGACTCACTTGTAAGTTTTTGGCTTGTGGTTACACTGTTTTGTAAGTCTGTTAACCAGTTACTGTAACTGTGTGTACTAAACAGATAGTAATGTAATCTCAAACCCATCCTACCGAGAACAAAAAATTAAAAAAAAAAAAAAGAAGAAAGAAACAATTATATTTTCTTGCCTCCCTCTCCCACTCAGTGATTTATAGATGTCTTCTTTTACAATTTCATGTTCATTGTATTTGTAATTCATGGTAGTTATCACCTTTCCAGTTATGAGTTCTCATTTCTGTAGCATCCTGCTTCTTTTCTATTTAGAGTAGACCTTTCAATATTTCTTTTAGCATGGGTTTAGTGTTGCTAAATTCTTTTAGTCTTTGCTTCTCTGTGAAATTCTTTATCTCTCCTTCTATTCTAAAGGATAGCCTTGCTGGAGAAAGTATCCTAGGCTGCATCCTTTTTTTCATTCAGGACTTTGAATATATCTTGCCACTCCCTTCTGACCTGTAGTGTTTCTGTAGAGAAATCAGCTGAGAGCCTTCTCTTGTAACTCACTCTTTGTTTTTCTCTTGCTGCCTTTAGGATCATTTCTTTATCCTTCAGTCTGGCCATCTTGATTATGATATGTCTTGGTGTGGGTCTCTTTGGGCTCTTCCTGTTTGGGAACCTCTGAGCCTCCTGTACTTGGGTGTCTGATTCCTTCTTTAGGTTTGGGAAGTTTTCAGTCATGATTTTTTAAATACCTTTTCCATCCCCTTTGTTCTTTCTTCCCCTTCTGGAACCCCTATTATGCATAGATTGGCATGCTTTATATTATCCCATAGGTTCCTTATATTGTTTTCATTGTTTTTTATTTGTTTTTCTCTCAGCTGTTCTGATTGGGTGCTTTCTGTTGTCCTGTCTTCTAGGTCACTTATTTGTTCCTCTGCATTTTCTAGCCTGTTTTGTACAGCCTTTATGTCAGATCTCATTTCAGCCAATGAATTTACCAATTCTACTTGGCTCTTCTTTATAACTTCTGTTTTGTTTTTGACATATTTTATGTCTTTAAACACTATCTCTTTTAGTTCCTTCAGTAATTTGATCACTTCTTTTTTGAAGTCTTGATCTAGTAGGCCATCAATGTCTATTTCATTGATCATTGATTCAGGGCATTTCTCTTGATCTTTTAATTGGGAGTACTTCCTCTGCTTCTTCATACTGCTCATATCTCTCTGGCACTGTGCCTTAAGGAGTATCAGTTATCTATTTTGGTCCTTAAAGTATTCTATTTATTTATCTATCTAAAGCCTATGTGGGAATAAAACTTAAAAATAAGAGAGAGAGAGAGAGAATTTTGAAAGAATGGAGGAAAAGAAGGTTTGAAAACAGTGTATAATCAATAATAGAAGAGCAATTTGAAGCAGAATAGGATTCGAGTTGAGATGTCTTTTAAAAACCTTAATAAAAAGAAGAAAAAAATCAAAACACAATATTTAAAACCTGTGAATAATCAATAACAGATCAAAACGAAGAGAATTAAAAATGAAATGAGAACTGTAAACATATAGAACTGTTTAAAAAGTAAAGATTAAAAAGTTACTAGAAAATAAAACAGATATAAAAAGATTTAAAAAACAAAGATGTGTTCTCCTTGAGACTGTGCGCTCTTAATGGTTTTATTGAGAGGTCTTTGTGTCTTTGCCCTTTTTCACAAACTCAGCTTGCTCTGTTGGCCCCCTTGTCTGTGCTGCTCACAGTGTCTGACAGCAAGAAGATCGCGCCCCTCCAACAGTGGGTCAGGTGCTGCTCTCCTTCGTCATGGGCGGGTGGGTCACTTCCCCTCCGGATGCCACAGTCAGTGCTGTACCAGTTGCTCCATAGGTGGGCTCAACTTCAAGAATAACAGCTTTATGGAAATATAATTCACATACCATAAAATGCAGCCTTTGAAAGTGTGCATTAGTGTTTATGTACATTTCAGGGTTGTGTAGCCATCACCCCCAAAAGGAGCCAGTGCCCTTTAGTAAGTCACTCCCTAACCTTCCTTTCCCCTTGCCCCTAGCAGCCACCACTCTACTTTCTGCCTCTTCGGATTTGCCTGTTCTGGTCATTTCATATAAGTACAACCATGCAGTATGCTGCCTTTTTTGATTGTCGTCTTTCATTTAGTGTGACGTTGTCAAGGCTCATCCATGGTGTAGCATATATCAGTACCCAAATTCCTTTTTGTGTTCAAATAATATGCCATTGTTATAAATACACCACATTGCTTATCCATCCATCAGTTGATGATGAATAATTCTGCTGTAAATGCTCATGGACAAGTTTTTGTGTGAACACATATTTTCAGTTCTCTTGAGGATATATCAAAAAACGGAATTGCTGGGATGTATCCTACTTTTAACATTTTGAGGAATTGCTAAAGTAGTTTTTAAAGTGACTGCACCATTTTTTATTTCCAGTAGTAATTTATGAGAAGTCCAGTTTCTACACATCCTCATCAACATTTTTTGTTACCCGGTTTATATATACATATTTATATATCATATATCATATATATTTGTCATTCTAGTTGGTATGAAGTGGCATGTCATTGTGCTTTTGATTTCTGTTTCCCTAATGCCTACTGATGTTGAACATCTTTTTATGTGCTTATTTCCCATTCATATGTCTTCTTTGGAGAAACATCTATTCAAATTCTTTGCCCATTTTAATTGTATTTGTCTTTGTATTGTCAAGTTTTAAGTCTTCTTTTTCTATTCTGGATAAAAATCCCTTATCAGGGAAAATATTGGAAATATTTTCACCCATTCTGTGGATTATCTTCTTACTTTCTTGATGAAGTCCTTTGAAGCACAGAAGTTTTTAATTTTACCGAAGTCCACTTTACTTGATTTTTTTTTTTCATTTGTTGTTTGTGATTTTGGTGTCATACTTTAGAATTATTTGTAATCCAAAGTCCTGAAGATTTTCTCATTGTTCATTTTCTAAAAGTTTTACAGTTTAAGGTCTGTGATTTATTTTGAGTTAATTTTCATAAATGATCTTAAGATAAAAGTTCAGTTTTCTTTCTTTCCAGGTGTATGTTCAGGCCTTCCCAACATTATTTTTGAAAAGATTTAATTTCCCCATTGGATTGTCATGGCACCTTTGTCAAAAATTAACTGGCTACGTGTAAGAGTTTGTTTAAGGACTCTCAGTTCTTTTCTCTCAATCTATTTGTCTGTCCTTTATGCAAGTACCACACCGTATGGATTACAGTTTGTCAGTGAGTTTTGAATTTGGAAACTTCAAAACTTTGTTCTTTTTCAAGATTGTTTTGACTATTCTGGGTATCTTGCATTTCCATATTAAATTTAGGATCAGCTTGCTCATTTCTGCCAAAAAGCCAGAGTTGCATTGAATCTATAGGTCATTTTGAGGACAATTGCCATCCTAACAATAATAAGGCTTCTGATCCATGAACACAGAGAGCTTTCCATTTATTTTAGGTCATTTTTAAATTCTATCAGTAGTATTTTAGTTTTCAATATACAAGTTTCAGACATTTTTCTCAGTATTCCACATATTTTCTCAATATTCCTAAGTATTTTATTCTTTATGATGCTATTATAAATGAAAATGTTTCCTTCATTTTATTTTTAGATTATTCACTGCTGTTGTATAGAAATATAATTAGTTTTTTATATATTGATTTGTGTCTTACAATTTTGGTCAGACTGGGTTATTAATTCTAATAGGTTTTTTTTTTCTTTTCTTTTCTCTCTATTTTCTTTGTGGATTCCTTGTGATTTCAATATATAATATCATGTCATCTGGAATGGAAATAGTTTATTTTTTCTTTGTAATCTAGAGGCTTTATTTTCTTTGTCTGGTTGCTTTGACTAGAATCTGTAGTACAATGTTGATTTTGGGAGGATATAATTCAGTCTTTCACCATTATGTATGATCTTTGCTCCAGGTTTTTCATAGATGTTGTCTGTCAAGTTGAGGAAGTTCTCTTCTATTCCTAGTTTTTATCCATTTTTCTGTTAATATTGCATATTACATGAATTGACTTTTGTATGTTGAACTGCCTTTGCATACCTGGATACATCCCACTTAATTGTGGTCTATTTTATATGTTACTGGACTGGATTTGCTTGTATTCTGTTGAGGATTTTTGCATTTATTTTCATAAGAGATAGTCTTTAGCTTTCTTGTGATGCCTTTGTCTGCTTTTGGTATCAGTGTGATACTAGTCTCATTGAATGAATTGGGAAGTGTGCCCACCTCTTAATTTTTAGACGATTTTGTGAAGCATTGTTTTTTTGTTTGTTTGCTTTTCTTTTTGTTTTTTCTTTAAGTAGCTGATGGAATTCTCCAGCAAAGCCATATGGGCCTAGCATTTCCTTGTGGGAATATTTGGGTTTACTATTTCAGTCACTACTTATTGTAGGATTATTTGAGTTTTCTATTTCTCCTTGAATTAGCTTCAGTCATTTATGTCCTTCTAGGAATTTATTCATTTCATCTAGATTATCTCATTTATTGGCTATATAAGTATTCATGGTATTCCCTTATATTCCTTGTTATTTTTGTAAGGACAGTTGTGACATCCTTCCTTTCACTTCTCATTTTATTAATTTGAATCTTCTCTCTTTTTTCTTCAGTGCTAGCTAAAAATTTGTCAATTTTCTTGATCTTTCCAAAGAACCAACTTTTCTTTTTGTTGATTATCCTCTATTGTTCATCTATACACTATTCCATTTATTTCTGCCTTTAGTATTTTGATTAGAATGTTTAATTCATTTACATTAATGTAATTTCTTATCAGGTTGAAGTTACATCTGCTATCTGCTTTCTATATGTCTTTTTTTTTTCCCATTCCTCTACTACTACAACTTTTTGTACAAAGTAGGCATTTTCAATGTGCCATTTTAATTTGTTGTTTATTTTATCTTTTTCTTCTCCTCCTCCTCCTCCTCTTCCTCCTCCTCCTTCTCCTCCATTACCCTGGAGATTATAATTAACATCTTGTTTTAAAGCAATCTAGTTCACATGAATGCCAACTTAATTTCAATAGTACACAAAAAATTTGCTTTGGTATCAATCTTTTCCATCCCACTCCTCATGCTGTCACTGTCATACAAATTACACCTTTATGCATTTATAAGCTCATCTACACAGTTTCATGAGTATTGTTTTATGCAGTTGTCTTTTACATCAAATAGAAGAAAACACTTACATGTAATACTCTATTTATACTGTTTTATTTTTTACTCATGTAGTTACCTCTACTAGTGCTCTTTATTTTTCAAGTGAGTGTCCTTTCATTTACACCTGCTGGACTATCCTTAGTATTTCTTGTAGGGCAGGCCTGCTAGCAATGGATTCTTTCAAATTTTGTTTTTGTAGGAGTGTCTTAATTTCTCCTTTAATTGTTTTGAAGAATCGTTTTACTGGCTATAAAATACTTGCTGACAGTCTTTTCCTTTTATCACTTTGATGATACCATCCCACTGCCTTCTGGTCTCCATGGTTTTTGATGAGAAATCAACTGTCTTACTGAGGAGCCTTTTTATATGTTGAGCCACTGTTCTCTTTCTGCTGTCAAGATACTTTGTTCTTGTCTTTTGGCACACTGAGTCTGATGTGCCTATTTTAGATCTCTACGTTTATACCACGTTGAGTATGTTGAGATGCTGTGATGTACGAATTAATGTTTTCATCAAATTTGGGAAGTTTTCAGCCATTATTTCTTTATATATTCTTTCTACCCCTTTTTTTCTGTCCTTCCTTCTGCCGCTCCCATTATGTGTGTATTGGTATTGTTGATAGTGTCCCACCTATCTCTGACACAGTGTTCATTTTTTTTTTCATTCCTTTTTCTTTCTGTTCCACAGACTGGATAATCTCAGTAGTTTTAAGTTAACAGACTTTTAGTTCAGCAAGTTCATATCTACAGAGAAACCTCTTATTGAATTTTTCATGTTAGTCATTATATTTGTATCTCTAGAATTTCTAGTTGGTTTTTAATATAAATTTTTTCTATTATATTCTCTGTACAATGAGATATTCAGATAATTTAATCCTTTAGGCATGGTTTCTGTTAGCTCTTTGAACATATATGTAATTGCTTATTTATGTATTTGTCTAGTAAGTCCAGTGTCTGGGCTTCCGCAGGGAGTTTCTATTGACTACTTTTTCCCCTGTGTTCTAGCCAAACTTTTCTGTTTCTTTGTACATCTTGTAATTTTCTGTTGAAAACTGGACATTTAAAATATTAAAATGCGGCAGATCTGAAAGCGAGATTTTCCTCATCTCCAGGGTTTACCGTTGCTTCCGTTGTCATTGCTGCTGCAGCTATTTATTTAGTTACTTTCCTGAACAAATTCTGTAACGTCTGAATTCTTTATCATGCACAGCCGTGAGATCTGTATGTGTGCAGAAAGCCTAGTTGTCATCACTGTAATAGTGATTGGACAGTGATTTCTTTCAATGCCTGGAGCCAATCATTTTATGAGCTGTTGCCAGGTGGCTGTGTGTCTGCGTGCTGAGGGATGCCCTCAGCACCGGCAGGCAGTCTGCAGCTCTTCCGTAGCCTTTAGTTCTTGCTTATGCAGAACCTCAAGTTCAGCCAGAGTTGAAGGCTGAAGATTTTCTCAGATCTTTCCTTGCCATGTGCCACACATGTGTACGGCCTTCTACAATTCTCAGAATTTTTTGGAGCTTTTTAACCCTACCTCCACCCCCAGAAGGTCTCATTACTCAATTTTGTCTTCTAAGTTTCCTAGTCAGCATCTAGATAGCCTCTATTGGTACCACTGCCTCAGGCAGTTGTAATGTTAAATACTCACTGCTGATTCTTTTCCACAAACACTCTGGGGACAGGCTGTTTGCACAGCCTGAGTTTGAGATAGGTCAAAGAGTGACAGCTCTCTGGGGACGGATTTTTTGGGTAACTTCAAATCAATTCTGCCCCTACCTTGATTGTGAGACTGTTGCTTTTAAAGGCCACCATTTAGGTGAGGATACGGGGACGGGGGTATATCAAATTACAATGCCACTAAACTCACTATCTTTATGGAGATTTAGCTGTTTTTTTTTTTTCTCAAATAAATACTTCCCGGATTGCTGGAAGCCTTTGTTTAAATTCCAGAGTTCTGCAGAGGTAAATTTTGACAAATTGTGCCATTGTCATTGCTTCATAGAGGAGTAAGTTTTCCAAGATTTTTACTCAGATATTCTAGAAGTGTATCCCATTTGCATTTGTTTTTAACTGAGTTGCTCGCAAGACTAACTAATTCTACAGCTCCAGCCCCATTCACATAAGAGTCCATCTTCATGGCTTCTCCTACAGGGACCAGTGTGCAACCTGTTGTCAGTTTATTGTTTTTCTTATTAAAGTGTAGGAGTTTTTAAAAAATATGCTCATGAATAGCCCTTTGTCATGTTTACACGTTACAAAACTTCCAATAGTCTGTGGCTATTTTTTTCCCTCTCTTTTCGTTGCTTTAATGAAGTTCTTACTATTAAGGATTTTCAGTATAGCAGTATGTGGATGCTGATCACACGGGTGAGACATTCAACTACTGTCTAAACCTCAGTCTTTGCTCTAATTCATTGTCTAGAGTATCTGAACACATCTACTGAACCCCATATACCAATGGATGCTGACAGCCCTAATTTAAAAAAAAATGCTTTTTAAGTAAAGCAAAAAATATTACCTTTGACACTGGAAAAGACAAATCTCAAATTTCCTAGCTGATCTTGCTTTCTGTGATCATTAGCTACATCATGTTTATAGATCCGACCGGCATAATGAGCTACTGATTTTATTTCATTGGATTTTAGAATGCAGAACACATTTCAGGCCCACTTATAGCACCATATGTGTAGCTTTAAGGATATGTACATATGATGACGTCTTTGTTTTAACTACCTTATTTTATTTTAAGTACCTACTGCTGTGAACCTCATTAAGGAAAGCCTGGAACTGCAGAACTGAAATTTTTCATAACACCATCATCCTGTAGCATCTCTTTTACACTTAGATGTTGTGTGGCAGAGTATTTCTCTGCTCCCTAGAAATGATCAATGTTGAAGGGGAAAAAAATACCCTCCTCTAATAAATACAGTCCAAATCACACACTTATCTGAACAATGGCCACCATTTTAGTCCACACCAATCCATCTACTCATACTGACTCAGAGTCCTCAATACAGAGTATCCACCACTGAAGTCAGGGTCCTCAGCACACGTTCTATCCCCTCCCCATTCCTTGTTGTTTCTGACCTACTTTTGTCCAAAGCGTCCTGCCAGTCTATTCACTGCCTGACTGCAGTTTTTAATTTTTACCTTTGAGTTCCAGGTTGCACCTAGTTATTTCCAGAGAAACGCCAGACACCTTGCTCATCAGGAGGGGCTGGGAGGATTTCAGGAAGCTGTTACCCTAACTGACTTGCAGATCAGTGAGTGGCTGTTGTGACCATTCCTTCTAGATCTCTGCCATGCCAGCTGCATCCACCCCAGCAAAATAACGTAGCTCCTCCAACGACCTCTGCCTCCATTCATCTGGGTTTCTACTTTCAGTGGCACTCAGATGCTGCTGATGTGCATTATATATATATATATATTTTTTTGAATTAAAGTATAGTCAGTTGCAATGTGTTAATTTCTGATGTACAGCACAATGTTCCAGTCATTCATATACACATATGTATGAATTCCTTTTCATATTGTTTTTCATTAAAGGTTATTACAAGATATTAAATATAGTTCCCTGTGCTATTCAGAAGAAATTTAGGTTTTTTAGCTATTTTAATATATAGTAGTTAATATTTGAAAATCTCAATCTCTGATGGGCATTTTTAAAGCCACAACTGGAACCCTTGCTGCAGAAGAGTCTGAGAAATATATTTTCAACCTCATAGCCTTTTGGTTAGGAAGTTGGAATAAAGGCTGAGCTGGCTTACCTAACTTGTTTGCCTTTGTGAGTAAAGAGGACTGGAGTTTCAAGGCCCAATGAAATATCCCAGAATTTCAGTAGCAAACTCTTAAAGCAACCAAAATGCTCCCATCTACCAGAGCATGCCTTGTCCTTAGACACTGCTGGACATAACCACCAACGCTGTCTAAGGCATCGTCTTCATCTGGAGCACACCTTCTTCAGATGTCTAATATCCTGATTAACAGTACAAGCTGGTTTGGATTCCCAAGGTCACAGGCAGACTTCTGCCTGACTTTGGTGTCTATATGTTCATTGAAGAGTCCTCAGATCAGTTAGGGCCGCCTGGTGTGTGGTTTGCCAGAGAATGTGGGTGCAGTGCTCCCTACCGGAGTCCTACCAGTTGTTTTATTGCAGGAAGAGAGAGAGCAAAAGAGACAGAACAGGAGGTTCTTGTCCAGAATCAAACACAGCCACCCCGACCCAGGGCTCTTGCTCTGGGACACACAGCAGTGCAGGTCAGCAGCGACGTGGCCCCGGTGTACTCCAAAACATGGTGTGGTTGTACTGGGCTATCTGTGTCTTTCATGGACCCTGCAAAGTTCTCAGCTTTGTGAAATGGGGAACTAAGGAACTCCCACCCATGCCTGTAGCTCCCAGAGTTTGCACCCTTACGGGTTTTGAGGATTCGCTGGTAATTCATTCTTTTTCACCAGGTCATTTCTCAGTTACACGGCAGTCCGTGACTTCCTTATCAGAACTGCTCCTTAAGATCGGGATTTAGTGAACGATGCCATTTTACCCTGTAAGTTCATGTTCAGGGAGGAGGAGGAAGACAGCACAGATCAGAATTGCTGTTTTGCTTTTTTTGTTATTGTTTTCATAAGCCGTCTCCTGTTGTCATATAGACACTGAGCAAATGAATGACTGTTACACTCCCATTTGAAGGATGAGGAAAATGACACTCGGGGAGAGGAGGCAAACTTCCTGAGGCTCCAAAGACAAAAAGGGATGAGCACAGAGTAAGATCCCTGCAAATTTCGTGGCTGTCATCAGCCTTTAAGTCAGTGACAGAGTGCCGTGTGTAGTAGTAAAGTTGTAGCGTGCTTTTAGAAGGGTGCAGATGTTCTTGTTTTTGTTGATACAATCACACTGTTTTGTCTGGGACTCTGAAAAAGAGAAATGGGTTAGGAAATGTTGGTTTCTCATCCTTGGTCCTTCCTCCCCCTCACAGATATGGACCCTTCCATCTGTAGCAGGAATAAGACAGCCCCAGCATTCCCGTCTCATGAGATCAGTACTCATTCATTTCATCCCTGCCCCCTGTAGGTGATAAAGCACAGCATGATTTTCATGTCCTGCTTCACTGATTCTTGTGAAATTAGGTGTTTGAAGATAGAAACTCATGAAGGGAAGCTGCTTTTTTTTATATAAAGTGCAGTAATTTTCTTAGCAGAGAAGGTAATTGAGGATTTTCTTCATTGAAAATCAATAGAGATTTCAAGAGCATCTGTATTTCTGATGCATAGATTAAAATGACAAAATCTACAGGGATTTCAGAAATACAAGGAAGACACCAAAAGTGTCTTTAAAGAGCTTTTCTAAGACTGGGCTTGTAAAGAGACTGTTAGTTGACAGAGACCCTCTTCTCACCCATAGTCCCTCTCCTTAGGTTGCAAAGGGCCAGCGTTTCCCCTGTGTGCAGTCCGGGTGCTTCAAGTGAGTTGTGGGGCAGGGAGGTGCACATGGTGCTGCCTTCAGTTTGTCCATCGTAAGTAACCCCTGGCAGTCAGAGGGCGAGTGTTTTGCAACCTCATAAACCAGCCGCCATGCTCTCCGGGGTGTGTGCTCATCTCAGCTCATCCCGGCTCAGGTGATGGCAGAGCAGAGAGTGGTGGCAAGATCTCAGCCATGAGTAGCAGAGAGCACCTGGAGTCAGCTGGGACCCAAGTGGCTAGGAGTTCCAGGTGGAATTCCCAGGACTTCCCACAGCTCATTCATTCAGCTAATACTTCTCCAGCACCTGTGATGTGCTGGAGCTTCCGTTGTGAACAGAACCAAATCCCTGCTCTCATGAAGGTGACGTTCTAGTGGACATGAGAAATGATACACGCAGAAGCAGATCCAGGTCAGGACACATGAGTGCTGTCAATGTTGGAGTGCACAAGGTGAGATCCTTTGGGAAGGAATGTATGATACAGGAAAATGTGGGGGAGGGGATGGCCGTATCCCAGGTCTTATTTGGGACCCTGGGATGCACCTCGCCAAGTGTGGGTCCTTGGTTTGCACAGGAACGAATCCAAGAGAGAGCCACAGTTCAGTAAAGGTAGATTTATTCAGAGAGATATATACTCCATAGACCGAGTGGGCTGTTTCAGAAGGCAAGAGAAAGGCCATGAGATGTGGGGTTTGGGTGCTCCAGTTTAAAGTAAAAGTAGATACACACTCCACAGACAGAGTGTGGGCTGTCTCCCTCAGCAGAGAGAGCAGCCACGAGGTGTGGGGTTAGTTTTTATGCACTCAGTATCTTCATATGCTAATAAGTGGGAGGACTATTCCAACCGCTTTGGGGAAGGTGTTGGGATTCCCAGAAATTGGGCCACCACTCACCCTTTGACATTTTATGGTCAGCCTTGAACCTGTCCTGGCACCTGTGGGCGTGCCATCTAGCATCCTGCTGTATTTTGGTGAGTGTGTATTGAAGCTCAAGTTCTACTGGGAGTTGACTTTTCCATCGTTTTGGTGCTAATGGCTGTGCCATTCTTTTAATGGCTGTGCCAGGCCCCCTTCCCTCCTGTCTCATGAAGGAGCTCTGGACTGATTCCACAATTGCAGATCAGGGGAAAGAGTGGAAAGAACTTCATAAGTGGAAGGTGTAAGGCAGTGTTGGCAGTAGAATTGTCAAGTCAATTGTAAAGTAAGGGTCTTCTGTTTGCTGGGGGTACCTGGTGTCACATGAGGGAGCTGTGAGCCTTGGGGACATCAGTGAATGGGTGGCTCGCTGTGTATACTGTGTTGCTTCTTAGGCGGCCCGAGGACAGTTGGCTTATAGGTGACCCATTCACTCAAGCAGTGGTCTCTTTGGGGATTTTTCTGCATGTGAGGCTAACATGGGTCACATGGGGGGCAGGTCCGGCCAGTCACAGCTTGGTCCACAGTCACCTAGTGCCCTCAAGACTTTCATCCCATGGATGCATCACCTCCCCCTGGATGGGGACAAGGGCACAAGTGGTGGGGCAGCTTCTCAGTGGTGGAGGCAATGCTCTCCAGACCCAACACTCAACAGCGTGGACCCCTGGTGTTGGCCACAGTCTTGGCTAGATGAGGCTGTTGGGTAGCTGAGCTCATGAGACATGGGTGCCATGCTTCCATTCTCACCAAAAGCTCTACTTTTGAAGGTTCCGGTCAGAGAGCCACAAATACTCCCTAGCCCATAAACAAAGAACAGTATCTTTCAATCAGGGAAGGCACACAGAAGGAGAACGGATCATCCTGAGAGCAGGAGAGGCCAAATCCGTCCTGCCATCAGGGGTCTGACAGACGAGCCAGCTCAGTTCCTCTTACTAGTTGTTTACTTGGAGGATCTGGGGTATTTGGGTGACCTGCAAGTGTCAGGAAATAGTACACGAGGGCTTTGTAGATTTTGTGGTCCGGTGTTAACTCACCCCATTGTAGCTGTTGTGCAAGGAAACAAAACTTGGTGGACAACAGGCCATGGCCTCTGCTCCCTGATGGAGCCAGGAGATTACAATGCTAAGTCCAACTGCGGGGGCATCATTTCTATGTTGAGAGGCCAGATGGCCTTACATATCTCTCATGCTGGATGTCTTAGTTGCAGAGGGAAACTGGATTCCATCCAGCTCTCCAGCCAAGGAGGAGACCAGAAGTGGCCTCCCCCACCAACTGTGAGCTCTTTGCCTCCACTGACAGCAGCATCTATAGCAAAAAGCTGGGCTGCCACCTGCGTTTCCGTGTAAACATCCGAGTAGCCACAGCAATGGCCTCGTGAGGGTTGGTGTGCCCAAGGAAGCGGTGTGTGGGACGGAGGGAGGAGTGCCGGGGTCAGACACTGGGCGGGCAGGCAGGCAGTGATGACATCTGTGCAGCGCAGACGCCATGGAACTGAGCCAAAGGGAGGCGGGTTTGGAGCAAGGAGCCTGAGCATTGCCTTGTTGCTCGTAAGAAGATCCTGGGCTCTGGATCCAAGAAGTCATTGGCTTGATTCCTGACCCCAACCCTCATCTTGGGCAAATGTTTGAAGCTTTCTGTGACTCTGTTTCTTGGTGTCCCAAATGGGGACAATAGTAGCAATTACCTCAGAGAGTCAGGAGGGCCTTTATAGATGTCATTTCATTACGCTCACAGCAGCCCACGAGCACGGTTCTAGGTCCCCCAGTTTACACGTGGCAGACGGGTAACCTTTTAATCAGAAATCATGCAGCTAAGAATGGTCAGAACCAGCATTTGAATTTGATCCCTGTGTCCAGGTTATTTCTATTCTCACTCAGTATTACTGGAAAACTAATAAAGTCAGAACAAACACTGCTGGGAAGTGGGTGCTTGAAACATGTTTGTCATTGGGGAGTGTTGAGTTCACGTTCCTCACAGCCCGTCCGAGGCTCCCTGCGTCTCCGGCTGCCCCTGCTGGGGTCTGCAAGGCTCTGGGCAGCTTCTCCTTGATCTCTACCCCAAGGCTCTCTGCTCTCTGCAGGTTGATTCTCAACCCTGACTGCTAAGTAGAGCTAATGTCTAAAAACAAGAAAAGAGGGGAGGGTACGGCTCAGTGTTAGAGCACGTGCTTAGTATGCAAGAGGTCCTGGGTTCAATTCCCAGTACCTCCATTAAAATAAATAAAGCTAACTACCCCCCAAAAAAGGAAAGAAGTATTTAAAAAACAATAAACAGTACAAAGTCCCCACTCCAGGCTGGGGCACACTATATTTAAAAGGCTCCCAGATGTTTCCCATGTGCAGGACGGTGAAAGCTACCCCTCTACACCTCTTCTCGTGAGCTTGTCCACTCTCACCCATTAGCCTCTTGAAACAGGGAAACTACTTGGCTCAGCCTAGAACTTTCTCCCGATTTCTAGACTTTTATTTGCCTACTGGACATCTCTCCTGGAGCCCACAGGCACCCAGCCAGAACTGAATCAGTTGTCTCCTCTGATGACTTGCCCCTCTTCCTGCCCTTCTTATTTCAGGGAATGGCACTATAATTTAGGACACTGCCAAAGCTAGAAATCTGGCCGGCATCTTTGACCACTTCCTGCCCTTCCATCACACCTGTGGCCAATCCGTCCACCTGCGGAAATGTTTTCTTCTCTCTCCTCCTGGCAGGGCCTCAGCAGGCCTTCACATGAACCTGCCAATAGGTCTCCCTGCCTCCATCTTTTCTCTTTCTACATCACTTTGCATGTCTCCTCTACCTTGGAGGCGCACAGAGTCCTGTGTGATGTGCACCTGTGATCTCTCCACCTGGTTGCCTCACCTGCCTCCCACACCCTGTGCTCACTTCTAGACTATTTGCAGTTCCTGGAAGGGACCTGGCTCTCTTTGGCCTCCCTCCTTTGCATGTGCAGCTCCCCAGGGAGAAATGGCCTTAACATTATACCTTCACCTGATCACTTCTAGGGCATCTCAGAACTCACCACAGTGGTTCCCTCCTCTGGGAGAGCCTTGGCTACAGTTCTGGCTCTCTGCCCCGAGCACCCTCTGCTGACTGTTATCCAAGCCCTCTTAACACGCCTCCTCAGCCATCATTTCACGTTGACTCCTGTGCACCTAGGAGCTCCCGGAATCAGGGACTGTGTCTTTTTTCTCTATTCTCAGAGCATGGTAGAGACTCAGGTATAATGGTGGAGGGAACAGTCGTTATTCTGGAATTTCTCTAGAGTTGGGGCCTAGGGGTAACAGTCTGGTTGGAAGAAGGGCTTAGGGGATTTACCCAGAAGCCACAATTTCAATTAACAGTTCATGTTGTTTTTGTCTACTATTTGAAGTTACGAGTCTTAAAACAGAATGACGATTTCTAAAAATTACTTTACCGAAGATTGAGGAAAATGGCAGTTTTCCACATTTAAGAATATTATTTTAATTTTGTGTGACTGGGGTGGTGGAAAATAGAAATGCAGTTTCTACTAAAGCATTCTCATCCCCTTCCCCACCCTCAGGTCCTTCAGACAGAAGAGACAGAGGGATGTGAGGAGAAGGCTTGGAGGGTGGACCGTGTGCTGCTTTTAAATCATGAAAGTTACTTGGGCTTTTTTTTTAACTTTCTTTTTTAATGGAGGTACTGCGGCTTGAACCCAGGGCCTTCTACATGCTAAGCACGTGCTCTACCACTGAGCTATACCCACCCTTCCTCCCGATATTTGTGTTTTTAGTGGGCATAATGTGCTGGTAGCAGGTACTTTAGCATCAGACACAGTCACCTGCCTCTGACCATCACGTTAATACCTTTCCCCTGAGCTAGAGAGCTAGATAGTCTGTTTTCCCAAGTTCAATAAATTATCTACATTTTTTTCTTAAAAAAAGGCATTAACTCATGTTTCTCTTTAGTATCACCTATAAATAAATGTGATTTTATAAACCATTTACCAAAGTGTTAAGGGTAATAAATATTAAGTACAGATTTCTGAAGCATCAGTCATCACTGAAGATCCACATTCTGCTGTTCTTTCTCTCTGTTAGTCACCTTACTTCTGGAGTTCTGGAAGCGGCGCCAGGCAGAAAGTGAGTACAAATGGGACACGGTTGAGCGGGAAGAACAAGTCCGGCCAGAATAGGAGGCGCGGTGTCCCCACGTGGAGACAGATGAGATTACCCAGGAAAAGCGGGCGCTGTTTAGATGCGCTGTAGTCTGTTTACTTCTGGGCTTGTCAGCTTTGGCTGCATGTTGGAATCACCAGGGGACCTTAAAAAATGTTGGTGCCTGGATTCCATCACTGCAAACTCTGATGGTACTTAGTGGCCTGGGGTGCATTCTGGCATAGGGAAGTTTTTAAAGCTCCTCTGGTTATTCTAATGTGCAGCCAAGGTGAAGGAGCACTGCCTGGAATGGTGGACACAGAAGAGAAGTGAGGTCCTTCCTTCATAATAACAGTAAAAAGGGGGAAAAGAAAAAGACTGGTATAAGTGTATAAGAAAAGAGGCATTGATTTGTATCCTTTCATAACACCAATAAAAAATGCAAAATATAAATTAGCTGCTATGACATGGATGTAGAAGGAAAGACACATTGGTTTTTATAGTTGACTCCCATTTTTTCACATGTGCCTTCATTATTGCGGCCTCCTTTTCATTGTAGACTAGGTGCCCCTTTGTCTTGAACTAAGTCCCGGTCACTGCTCCCCCTTCCGGTTGGGATGTGCACAAAGCAGCATGGCTCTCATCCTAAAGTCAGAGAAAGGGTAGAAGAAGCAGGGAATTCTTTGTTGAGGTGCCATCAGTATTTGAGCAGTGTTTGAGCTAGGCATTTTATATAATTGGAAATGTAAATTTATTGCTGCCACTCCTGCTGCAAAATTAAAAAAATAAAACTATATATCTTTGTATCAACATTCCAGAGCTATGAAAAGATGATTTTTGAGTCATCTGTATTATTGCTTCTTTCCATCAGCTGAGATAATTTAGAGCTGATGGTACTTGTAGTCAGCAGCAGCAGGACAGTAGGTTGTGAGCATGAATAACTCTTGGAAAGAAAATGCTTTTACTAGGAGCATCTGAAAATGTCTCCAACTATAGATTTAATAAATTGAATCACAGATCTACGGAATGTTGGCACTGAAAAGGTCTGGAGGGAGCAGGTCAAACTCCTCTTTTTATAAATGGAAAAAAATGAGGTTCAGCTACCAATAGAAAGTGACATTTGTCTTTTACAATGTAATAAGCTTCTAACAATCCCCATTATGAATAGTTCCCATTGTTTACAACTGAAGATGGGGATCAAAGCTTATGTTGGTGAAAGGCTGTACATTCAGAGATGAAAGCTGAAACTTAGACAAAATTAGATGTTCATAATGTTTTTGAGTCCTGAAGAACAAAAACGTATCATATTGGCAACATACAAAAAATACTGAAGAAAAGTTTTTTGGTCATTTAAACAGCCAATTTTAAATTTTAAATTGCCACCTAATAAGTTTAAGTTTTCATTGGAACAAGCTTGTTGAAAAATTGAAGATGAAGACTCATTTCACTTTATCATTTTTCCTTCTTTAAAAAATTAATTTTTTTTAGTTTTCTAATTGAAGAGTTTTACTTTAATTGCAAATGCATGCTCCATTGTTTAGAGAGGCCAGCGTTGTGGTAGTGAGACCTTGGGAATGAAGTTGCCTAAATTCATATTTGAACACAGCAGCTTGCTTCCTGAATGATCTTGGACAACTTAACTTCTCTGTGCCATAGTTTCCTATAAAATAAGAACAAGAGAGTTGCTTCCTCATGACTGTGGTAAGGACGGGTTGAATTAATGTGCAGAATCTACTTGGAAGACTTCCTGGCACAGAGGAAGGGCCATGTACTTAGTGACAGCTATTATTATACTATATCTGCTTTTATTATCCAGGTAAAACTTGAGTCTTACTGATTTCATCTCTAAAAATGAAATCTAATCATAAACTCTAAATTGGAAACTCTAAAACTTCATAGTTGTAGCTAATTAACACATAAAGCTCAACCAAGAAACACACAGTGGAGACCAGGTAGCTGCAGACACCTGTGAAACTTTCTGTCCTGCACGGACTCTAAGCTGTCACTAGCGTCACTTCTGAAATCTAAGGCAAGCTCAGGAATACAGCTTTACAGCTTGGCCTCGTCAGGTACCCAGACCCCTAAGCTCAGACCATGGCAGGGAAACAATTTGCTGTTCACATGTGCACTTACAAAAAATAGTATTAAAATGAACACTGTACATATTTTGTTGTGCGTTTGACATCGTTAACAGAAAAGAAAAGGAAAAAAAAAAAAAGGAAAAAAACCCATGCAGTTACAAATAAGGAGGCTATGTCTGAAAATTATTATTTTTTTTTAATTATGTTTAGGATTTAGTAACCAGTTAGGAGACAAATCATTTCACTGGTGTAATCCCTTGATTGAGTAAACTTGTTTTTTTAATTAGGAAGAAGAGCTTGTTCACTTTACCAGCTGGGGAAAGTGTATACATATAACCCTTTGTGCAAGTGCTCTTTTTCTGGGTAAGAACCTGCCACACACTTTTTAAAATCTAATGTGAAATGCTGAGAAAACTGAAAGTCAAGCTGGGAACTATGTAGTCTCATAGAGAACACTTTTTCCAGAGAACATCTGAGCCAATGCAGGGCGCCACTCTGGAGGTTCCACAGTCTCTTCTGATCACAGTGCTTCCCCCAATTCTTTTCACCTCATTTGTTCAAATCAGATCAGTGGTTTAGGATTCTCCAGGGTCTGATTAAGAGACCAGATGGAGGCATTAAGAATTCTAAAATTTTCCAAGATTAACAACCAAGGTAAAATGTCTAAGATAGCCTAACAAAAGGATAGTAGGAACAATCAAAAAAAAATAAAAGTAAAAACTATTGAAAGATATAAAAGATGCATTGGATCATCACATGATTCTAGATTAAAAGATCATAACTCCAAAATATCAGAAGTTACAAAATTGATTTGGGGTCTATTGTGAATAAAATCATATTAGTAATATAATAATTAATAAGATAATGAGAGTTTTACTTGTTCAAGAATAGCCAGATTAGAAAATAGGACAGGAAGTCCAGATATGGGCACTGATATTGATAATAAATTAATATAAGGGATGGAAGGCATTACAAATCAGGGAGATAAATAAAGCTTATTCAGTAAATGGAACACTTGTTAGCTACTTGGGGGGAAAAGAGAAGATTGAAATCATACAGTGAACCATATATTGTGATAAATTCCAGAAACATTTAAAAAAGTAACACAATTAGATAAAAACTAGAAATAAATATGGATGAATATACAACCTCTGGATGAGCAGTAAGTTTCAGAGGAAAATATATAAAGATCTCCATGCATCAGAAGCATCCTAATTTTAAACAAAACACCAGAGGATGTTATTTGTTTACACATTCGACAAGGGGCTAATTCCTTCAATACATAGAGAGTTCAGATCACTTCAAAGGTAACATCAAAAAATCTCAGGAGCGTGGAAGGCAGAGAAGATGAACACACCTTCACAAAGGAAAAAATAGCTGTCACAGTCCAATGATAATTCAGTCAGTGCACATCAGGATGAAATAGTTTTCCACCTCTCAACTGACACAGCTCTGTTTATGAGGATGAAGTGCCAGTGATCACCAATCCCAAGCCTAGGTTACTGGATATTTTTGGTGAAGTATGGTTGATTTACAACGCTGTGTTAATTTCTGGTGTACTCCTCAAGCGTTCTTAGAAAGCAGTCTGGCAGTTCATATCAAGAGTCAAAATATTCATATGCTTTAATCCACTAATTCAGCTATGATAATCTTTTAATCAGGAAGTATTTGAAAATGGCAGGGAAAAGTCAGTATGGATGCAAGTCACAGACATACTTTTGTGTGTATATATATATAAAATCTCAGCCAAAATATTCTTCCAACCCTTCACATAGTGGAATAATATGCAGCCATGAAAAAGTGTGTCCATGAAAATATTTTATGACAAGTCAAATTGTTATGCTTATGATAAGCTTGAGAATAAAATTAATATATAAAATGATTTGTAATATACAAACAATGCACAGTTCTGAAGGAATTATGTCTACAGGTAGAAGCATTTTTCTTATTTTATTTTTTATTCATTTTCAGAGTTGGAGTCTTTTGATTGTAGGTGACAAAATCAATCTCCAATGAGCTTAAACAACAACCAAAAAATGGGGATGCATGGGATTTTTTGTTCCTGTAAATGGGAACCTCAGGTCTGAGGTCTGGCTTCAGTCAAGGAGAGATACTGTAGCCCAGATGATGTCAAGGGCTGGTTTTGTCCTGTCTTCATTCTGTGTCCAAGGATGTCTCAGCATGCTGCTTCTAGGCACTCAGCATCCCAGATCATCCATCCAAACCAAGAGAGGTCTCTTTTGGCAGCTTCCTCTCTTGATAGGGGAAGCTTATCATTCACATGGGCACAAGCACGTATCTCCTCACATAATAGTGGCTCTTACTGGGTTATTTGCCAATTCTCAAATCATGTGTGAGGCCAATAGAATGAGGGGTATTATTTGTCTTAAGCCAACTGAGATCTACCTCTGGTGCTTCAGAAAGAGTGGGTCAATCAAGCTTAAATCACAGGACTAAAAACAGAAGGGAGGTCATTTATCCTAAAGCAAAATCTGGGTCCTCTTCTAAGACTGGGGACAGATCAAGGACAGCATTTCTGTCCACTACTGAGTACTTTCAAATTTTCTTTAATGAGCAAATATTAAAGTAATGATTGGAAAAAAATGATAAGTAAGAAGAAACTTGAGGAAGGAGAATGGAAAGCTTTCCTGTTTCTTAAGAAATATTGAATCCATTAAGTGCTTGGAAGAAAAACGGAAATGTGTCAAGTTTGTAAAAGTTCTGAAATGAATTAGAATTGATTTCACAGACCATGTAGGACACAGTGCTATACAGTTAGTGTGTCTTTGGGCTCTTTGAGTATTTCAGTTCTTTCACTTAATAGTTGCTTCATTGGGGGCAAATTGCATCATCTCCACGTGGCTCTATTTCCTCATCTGTAAAAGAGATATAATATTACCTTCCCCACAGGGTGATTGTGAGGATTTAGAAAAATAGATGTGTGCTGAAGCAATAGTAAGCATTTAAAGAATCTTAACTATTATGATTACTTAAAACATAATTAAAAATTATTTTGCAGACTTTTAAAAAATGCATAGTATTTAAATTGCTTATATGTGCTGTACAAGAGGGGAAGGCTTAATATACTTTCTATAATACATTTTTCTCAGCCTTAACTAATTTTCACATTTAATCACACACACACTAAAAAGTTATTCCTGTCACAAGCATGAAGACTTAACTGTGAAGAAAAGGGTGATGAAAGAGAGTAGGGGAGGAAATAAAATGTTTTCTCTACAAGCTGATGGCTTAAAAACTAAGAGAAACACCTTTTTAAGACTTTGGTCACCATATTCATAGCTAATACTTAGGTAGAGTTTTTCACATGCCTGTGGTTAATGTTCCAATTGTTTTCACAATCAGTAAATCATTGACTCATCACAATAGTCCTATAAATTGCTATTATTATCCCCCCATTATGTGGGTGAGGAGATTGAAGCCCCTAGAGGTTAAGAAATTTGCACAAGGCCCTACAGCTAGCATAGCATCGGGCCTGGGATCCAGATGCAGGAGTGTGGCTCCAGGGCTCTCCCCTGCAGGTGTAAGCCAGCCTCCCACTGTTACTGTAAATAACATGATGTGGTTCACTTAGTCTTGAAATTCACATGCTTTGTAGCTTTCTCTCTGGGGCAGCCATCAGGAGCAGCCAGGGACACTGAGTACATGCTTCTGGACTATGACCAAGAAGGTAGATGGAAGGAAAACATTTTAAAAATGGGATCTTTGATGTGCATTCTTCAGTGGCCAGAAAAAACCTGCCTAGTGAGGAACTGAAACCCTAACAGCCACGTGTAAATTATTCTTCAGACACCCCCTTAGTCCTTGGGTCCACACAGACAGAACTACAATGGATCAGGGACATGAATCTTGTGCAAATGCAGGGAGTATGAATACCTGCCATTTTAAGATCTCAAGGAGTATGAAAAGCATGTGAAGCTTTCATCAGCAGAGACCTGCTGTCACTTCCACTATTTCCCTCAGGGCATGTCCACAGCTTCACTGGTCCTATTCAGAATGAAGACGACATCTAGCACCTGCTGGACCCTGATTCAGTGATACGTTCTTCCTTGAAAGGAAGCATATCCCCTTCATGGGTTGCAACTAGTTCATAACCTAAGTAATTCTATAGATGTAGAAGGGATATTTTCATTAGTTCTGCTATCATAGACTTGTCTCCAAAAGAACATGCCACCAGTTACTCCATTTTCACCCATTTAAAGATATACTTAACAGGCTTCCTTCTTTAGTGCAGTTTTAGGTTTACAGAAAAATTCACAGAAAGTGGAGTTCCCATATATTCCCTATGCCCTGCACTCAGCTGCTCCTGCTGTCAGCATGTTACATTAATGGATGCACTCATTCTTTTTGACATCCTTCATTCCTCCTCCCCTAAAGTTTAACATGCCTGATATTCACGTCTCTTGTGGCATTTACGTGCGATTTACACCACTTCTCACGTTTATGTGAGGTTTACAGCACATGCATGTTGTCTGTTTAAGCGTGGGTTGGGGGCAAGTATTCTGTGTAAAAATACGATCATTAGTGAGTCTCATGCTGCTGGGTTTTTGGGTTGTCAGGTCCTGTTGACCATTGCTTCAGTTATTAAGATCACTGTCTATGGACTTTCAGTGTTCATTGTATTTTCTGCAAAACTTCCCAAAAACCTGAATGGAAGAGACCCAATCCAGAAGTACCTGACTGTGCAGGTGGGCCACGCCCATCACTGCTTCCCTCATCAGTTTTATCATCATCGTGACCCTGAACGCCGTATATGAGAAAGTGGCAATCATGATGACTGAGTCTGGTAAGCTCCTCCTGCAGCTGTGGTCATTTCTATGCCAGTTTTAGAACCAAGTCAAAACAGAGACTACCTTTTAGGCACTTCAATTCCAGTACATTACAGTCTTTAGAAAACTTCAAGTGTAAACGTATTTTCTCTAGCCTATGTGAGAAGTGAATTAGCTCCAGCTTTGGATTAGTAAAAGGGACAAAGGAAGCATTAGAATGTCCAAGCTCTGTGTAAACAGGTCAGTGCTTAATAATAATTTCATTTACATTAGATCATGTACCCTACTGTTGAAAGTAAATATTCTCTTGCAAATAAGTGGAAGAGGGTCGTGGTTCCAGTGGCATATTTTCTTGTGCATTATGGAGAGGACAAGTAATCGCAGTGTTATGTGTCTTCCCCCCATGCTGTTCCTGTTAGTGTAGCTCCATTCCCATCAGCTGTGGCTTCTATAATAAATGTTCCTTCTCTCTGGCTTGTATCCCAGCCAGCGGCTTAGCGGCCCAAGTTAAGTGCTTCCCACACGCTGCATGTGGCTGGGTCGCTCTCCCAGTGGTCTGCTCAGTGGTCATCTTCTGAAAACACCAACACCAATTCAAATTCTAAACTAGGAGGATGACCAGTTTTATGTTCCCCAAATACTTCTAGCAAGTTGCCCCGTGTTTTGTTTAGTTTCTTCAATAGTCCTACCTTACTGCCGTTCAGGGAGACAAGAGAATATCATTTAGCAGGATGTTTAAAAGTAGCTTTCTGTCAACTTACACCTGACAGAGGACAGTTCTTGCCCATTGGATACTGTTGTGCTTATAAACTTTAAGGAACGGCTGATTTTTTTTTTTTTTTTTTTTTTGCCTTGTGGGATATTGTGTTCATAGTGGGAGAAACTCTTACAACAGTGTGTACACTTGGAATTAACATAGTAGCTATGTTAAGGAATTCAAAACAGCTTAAATGAAAACAGTGTTAATTGTGTGTGTATATATATATATATAAATACATACATATTTACCATGTTAACTCATGTGTCCATGGCTTTGATTAGGGTCTCAAAGCCATTCACAGTTTTGCAGACTTAACTTTTCTTTATTCTAGCTGCAGAGCTCCCAAGGACCAGACTGACTATGAGGACAACCTAGCCATGAAGGTGTTCTTATTCCAGTTTGTCAACTAGTACTCCTCGTGTTTCTACATCACATTCTTTAAGGGCAGATTTGTGACTTATCAGGGAGATCTGGTGTATTGGCTGTGAAAATACAGAAATGAAGAGGTGTGAGTAAAGCTTTGTGTTCTGACAGTCTAACCGTTTCATGTTTTCTCTTAGTTGCCCAATGAAGAGTGTCTTTACTCTCTGTTCCTTAGATTTTTTTAGGCATAAAATAATGACTTTATTTCATGTTAGAGCTATCTAAAATTTAAATGAGATTTCCTTTCTAATATTCCAGTGTGACCCAGGTGGCTGTTTCCTTGAACTGATGACACAGCTGACAATAATCATGGGAGGACAGTCAATCTGGAATAACATACAAAAGGTGTTACTTCCGTGAGTACTAAGTCATGTGATCATGGGGTGAGAATGGCCCACCCATCCACATCATTTTCCTGCGTGCCCATCTCTAAAGCAGGGGAGGGTCTGCTTATTAAAGCTCTCCAGATAAGATGATCCAGCCAACAGTGTAAACGTACCTGCTGTTTAATAATTATGCTTAAATACCTTCCTTTTTATGTTTAATTTAAATCCCCAAGTGTTATAGTTTCTGCTTATTATCCCATCACTGGGGACTGACTGATCAGGGCCCTTTAAGAGATAGCCCTTTTTGGGGCCGTGAACTAAGTTTTCCCACAAGTTCCCACAACTTTCTCCTCCTTTTATACATGCATTTAAAAATCCATAACAGGAATTTGTTGAGTGCCTATTATGTGCTAGTCACTGTATTAAGTGTTGTACATATATGTGTGCGTGCATGTGTGTGTGTGTGTGTGTACAATTTAATCACCCAAACAATCCTCATTCTTATCTTCCTTTTGCAAATGAAGATCCTGTGGCTTAAAGAGGGTAAATGATTTGCCCAAGCTCTCATTGCCAATAAGAGACCACTGTGGGACTCAGATGTAAGACCCTATCTCTCTGAATCCATGTTCCTCTAAGAACAGAGACTCTCTTGGGGTCCTAAGGCACAGGGTTAAATAATGTTTTAAGAGACACTTGTCTAAAATAATAACTACAGAGGTTTTGACTTACTGTTCTCTTCCTAAAAATGAGAAAAACAGATGTTAGCAAAGGTCACACTATCCTTTTGATTTTCACATAAGCCCAATCCCACATCAAAGTGGACAGTCCAGTGTTATCTGCAATTTCTGAACATTTCAAGGAGCTTAATGTATTCGCTTTCTGTTGCTGTTGTAACAAGTGTCCCCAAACGTCATGGTAGTAGGAAGAAAAAAGAAAAAGTCTCCACTAAACAACACAAATTTAACCTTGTAGGGTTCTTGAATGCAGAAGCCTGCTGAAGTCAAAGTTTTGGCAGGGCTGTTTCTGAAGGCCTCAGGGGAACCTGTATCTTTGACTTTTCTGGCTTCCAGAGCCTACCTGCATCTCTTGGCCTGTGACCTCTTTTCTCTCTCTAAAGGTCAGCGTGGTTGTGTGTCTCTGACTCTGATTCTGTGGTCACATCTCCTCTCCTCTCTCTCCTCTTCTGCCTCCCTCTTCCTCCTTTTAACGACACTGGTGATTACACTGGGCCCACCTATATGATCCAGCTCATCTCTCTTAAAGTCGGCCGGTTAGCAACCTTAACTGCTTCTGCAACAATAGGCCCCCTTTGCCAGGGAACCTGACCTCTTCATATATTCTGGGGATTAGGACATCTTGGGTGGGGAACATTTTTCTGCCTACCACACTAACATTTTTAAGATCATTTCTGGCTTTGAGTTTCTGTTCTCATGAAACTCTTGATTTCTCTTCTGTCTTGCCTTCCACACCAGCATTCTGCTCCTGGCCAACCTAACTGCACTGCTCACCCCTCTCTGTGGTGTCCCCCAAAACCACTTACACAAGCAGGCCTTACTGTTTTTTGGAGCATGGAGGAGAAACTCAAACAACTTGAATTTTGAAATAAGAAACCTCCATCATTTTAAAATCTTCCATGCCACTATAAAAAAATTTTATTTTTTTAACTTTGTTTTTTAATTTTTAAACTATTTTAAACTTTGTTACTTTTTTTAAACTTTACTTTTTTTTTCTTATCATCCTTCATTGTAGGCTCCAGAAACCTGCTATTCTGCCCACCGCATCCAAGTTCCCTTTCATTGTTTCTCCTCCCTTCCCTAATCTTCCTTGTCTCTCCCTTATTACCAAGTTTCTGTCCATTCTCTTTATAGGGCAGTTAAATTATTTTTTCTTTCTTTCTGTTTTTGCCGAGTGAACACCTTTGGGTGTCAGTGTGTCCTTCCACATTTCTTCACAAGGGCTTCTCCTTTCAGCTTCAGTATGGATTACTGGGGTCTGTCTCTAAACAAAAGCATTTCCCTTGTCCCCCAGCTCACCACGCCCCTCAAAAAAAACCAAGATTCTGATCTTCGCTGTGAAGTGAATCTTTTTTTTTCCCAACTGTGTAGTAGACAACTCTTACCCTGAGCTCACAGTCAGATTTTTCCAGAGGAGTAAAAGTAGCTCATGTACAAATAGTACTATTTTTCTCTGTGAAAAGAAATAGAACAGATAGAGGAAATACTTAACACAGATTACTCAAAAGCATTTCCTGAAGGAAATAGGTTAATTATTTAACACTAAATTTTGTTGAATCTGGTTATCAGTGAGCTACTTTTACCAATCAAGGAGAAGGATTTAATTTCTAAATTGGTACTGAGCAATTCATGTGAAATGAAACTTGCTCACGTGAACTAGTTTAAAGTAAAGGGTGCATTATAGTATCTGTGGTCTGTTTATACGTTCGCTTTAGTAAGCACACTGCTTTAGGTTCCAGTGAGCTGAACTTTGCCTCCATGTATTTCTACTCTGGGCTAAAATATTTAGGGAATATATTTTGAATTATGTTTCCCTTGTTTGAAAACCAGGAATGCTGAATGGTAGCCAAGTTCGAGGGTGGCTTGTGTTTTCCTCACTGCCTCTTCACTTTGTATAAGGTGCCAGTTTCCTTCTTAATTTTTCATATAAAATCCTAACATACCAAAGATCTATCAATTACTCTTGCTGCACCAAAACTATACCCATCCTCAAAAATACATAGGAAGGGAAAAGGAAACTTATCAAAGTTAGCGACTATTTTCATGCTATTTAAATATGTCTAAAGGAACATAATGAAATGAATTTCACCATAACTCACCTGCCTCCAACCCCCCAATTCCATGTGGGGTTCTTGAGTAGGATTCTGGGAGCAAATGAAGAAGGACAGTGATGCCGTGATCCAGGCTCCCTCTGGGGTCTCTCCAGCACTTGGATTGACACCTGGTATAAAGTAGGTCTCAGTCCGAGCCAGCTGAGTGAGTGAGTGATTCACAGGCATTGCATGCATAACATCAGTGAATTAACAGCATTCTTTGTAGGACTCAGAGAATAAGCTGAGAGCCCTGTGGCCTTCCCAGCCTCACATACTATTTTGATATTGGGGTCATTTCTGGGAATGTTATTCTGTACTTGACAAAAGGCTAGTACAATTCCAGGGTTAAGCAACTTGCCCTAGGGAAATTTTATGTTAAAATATTAAGAAAAATAGTTAAATGCCCAAAATGACATAGCATTGTCCTTTGGTGTTTAGATAATTTATGGTTTTATTTTCTTACTTTATATGTACTCTACAATTTCCACCGTGGGTATGCACTACTATATAATAAGAAAAAGCAAGTGTTTAAAAGAGAAAATCTCTCTTCTCCAGATATGATTTGGTTACAGGATGAGTCAGATACATATAATAAGAGAATCTTAAATACATGTGTCCATAATTCACTCTTTAAATTCAGGAACAGGAAACTCAGGAATGAAATAGATTAAGAGAATCAAAGATACTTGTATTCAAGATTAGCAAGTGGGAGTGTCCTCAACAGAAATGGTGATAATCTGTAATGCAGGGATTACATGTGATAATGAGGGTACAAAGACAACATGAAGAAGAAAATGCCACGTGGCAAGCACTGAGTAAAGGGAAATTTACTATGATTATGGCAACATGTGTGGTCAATTCCCAAGCACATGATTGCGTAACCCCTGCTAGAGGGAGAAAGCTTCCAGCCTTGGCTGGAAAGGGGGGCGGATCCAGTGTCTGTATTTTTTAATATGTCTACAGGTGCTTCTCATGTGCAAATTGATATCCCTGCACGAGAACTGTAACCCAACAGAAAACCGAAAAGACCGAGGACAATGATGGGTAGACGACAGCCCAAGCTTTTCTGCCACAGAAGAGTGGTTCCACTCAGGAAGACTGGGCAAGTGGCTCAGAGCCTTAGCTAAGGACAAGCAAGTCGGGACTTCTAATAAGACCTAATGCCATCGACGGGGGAGGGCAGTTCAGCACAAGAAGGGAGCGCCAGATGAGTTAGCGTGGAAGTTTCATCCTGGATCCAAACCGTGATGGATTTGGGTCCCGGAGGGTAAAAGCCCTGCTTCCCTGGGGCATGGACCGGATTCCACAAGAGGCTGAGACAGGAAGTATGAGGCAGAGAAAAATTCCCTCAGGAGACTCCCGAGTCTGGGTGCCAGGAAGGGTGATGGACGAGCGCGGTCCCAGCGCCACACGCACCGCAGGGCTCCGAGTGGCTGTGGAGCTGCGCGCTCCCGGCCGAACCTCAGACCTGACTGCAGCGCTCCGGGCTGCGGCCTGGGGAGCGGCTTCAGCAGCAGGCTGTCCCCGTCATTCTCGTAGGTGCTGCAGTGACCCCCACCCCTGTGGAAACGATGTTCCCAAGCCAAGGCTATAAGTGACTTCAACCCTATTTACAGGTGACCACAGCTGATTACCCTGTGCTGCTCAAAAGGAAAATCCCACATGGGGTTTTGATGTGTTAGGGGTGTTGCTAATACCTGGCCTGCTTTGAATCATTTAATCCTGATAGCCTGTGGGCAGTGTAGGTTTAATCTCCCCATTTTATTTCAAATATTTTTTTGTTAGAAATATAGTTGGTTTACAATATTGTGTTAATTCCTGGTGTACAGCATAGTGATTCAGTTATACATACATATATATATATATATGTATTCCTTGTCATATTCTTTTTCACTATAGTCTGTTACAAGGTATTGAATGTAGTTCCCTTTGCTGTACAGTAGGACCTTGTTTGATGCAAAAATTTCAAAACAAAGTATTTGCAAACTAAATCTAGCCATGTATATGACAGAGTTGAGTTTATCTCAGGATTTAAATGTGGTTTTGGTCTCCAGGATCCCTTTATCAATTTATCATAAGTAAACAGCCTGTGGACCCCTTCTCAGAAAAATGTTTTAAAATCATAAGATTTGGAGAATAAAGAAGGAGTATAATTATACTGAAAAGCAGATATCAGAATATAGAAGTGGACATTTGTGATACAGTAACATCTGAATTATTGGAAGGACGTGTTGAATAAGAGGATCCAGCGGTGGGTCTACTGACCGCAACATTCTGCCACAGCAGTGAGTGTCAGTCATCTTCTGAGATCTGCAACAGTTGCATTTTGAATGTAACTAAAGTTAAACAATGAAAAAGCCATGAAGTGTGGATTCAGATTCAGGGGTATCTCGAGTCCATATCCCCACCACTTCCCAAAGCTCCCTGCTCTTCCCCTAATGTCATTAAAAGAGGTGGGGAAAGTTTGTGAAGTGAAGGGCGTGTTCCATTGCAAAGAAATCTCATAGCAAACCTGGGAGCATGGCCAGTGAACAGTTAAAGCTGAGATCAGAGGCAGTGGGAAACCTCGCAGGGGCAGCTCTTTACAAGTCACATCATATACTCTGTGTGTGTCCACGTGTGTGTGCATACAGACGTGTGGGCATGTATGATGTATACACCTGCCTTTCGTGTGAAGCCGACTCACTGTCCAAATTTGAAATCCATCCACATGTGCAGTGCAGTCAGCAGAAGCTCAGCCGGACTCTAAGTTGTCTGTTGTTGCTCTGTCTCTTCTGCTGAACTCCATGAGTAAACCGCGCGCCAGCTTTTGCTTTCAGGGACAACAGCTCTGAAGGCTACAGGTCCATGCCTTGTTTCACTGCCAACTCCGATTTCGTTTCAGGACAAATTGCCATTTGAAAAAGGGGGAAGCATTCAGTTGGCCCACAAGCCTCTGAGTGAGGAAAAAAGATAACCTTAGAGACAGCTCTGTGGGACAGCATCCAGGAGGGGGCAGAGCACTGGGCTGCGAGTCGAGGCTGTGTTTCTTTCAAGCTCTGCACTGACTTTGAGGAGGCATGTCACTTCATTGGCCCTTCATTTGTTCAGCTTAAATTAGGGTCTTTGATCTGTTCGATCCAACGTTAGAGTATCACTTTTCTGCTCGGTGACCCTCCATGGCTCCGCAATTCCTTCAGAGGGAAAAATGCCCACATCCTCATGGCACCCTCTTAGGCTCCACCCCCCAAAACCACCAGTAATTTCCTACTCACTGTGGCCCACACCAGTCTCCATGCTGTCTGTCCAGCGTGAGGGACCTCCAGGCCTGTGATCACCATTCCCTCTGCCCCTCCTCTGCCCACCCCTTTGCCTCCATCTTTGCCTTATTCAAAGGTCACTGCCCCAGCCCCACTCCTACCTACCACACATTCCTCGCCCTCCTTTACTTTCCCCGCAGCACTTATCACCAGCTCACAGACCCTGTCTTTCTTTCTTTTACTTATTTTCTCTGACAGTTTTCAGACTGGAAAGACCATGGTGGATAATAGCAGAGAAATGGGGGGGAAAAGACAAATGAGGGAAGTATCTTCTGAAAGCTGAAATGCCCACATGAAAGGAGGTAGGAGATAAAGTAGTAGTCGTTACAATTTTGTTAAACCCAAGGTACGTAGTCAGGACTAGTTTTCAAAGTATTTGGGGGTAAGGAGGCAGCAATAAAAAGAAATTTAGCCTGAAAACAAATTAAATTCTTGGGAAGATGATGTGTTCAGCTTGAATTGTCAGTAATACTTTAATGACCTTGGTCTAATAATATCCTGCCTTATAATTTGATCTGTTTGGCAGCTGGGTCATGAATCTAATGGTACCACAGTTTCGGGAGCAGAACAGACCACCCCACGATGGGAACGGGACAACCATCTGTATCCCATGGGCAAACTGGGGTTATTTTATGAATACCTTGAAATGAGCAAGTCATCAGTGGAGATTTCGGTGCTGTCGGTTATACAAGAGTATGTTTTGGGTCTCAGAAGCATCGGTTACCGAGCCGAACAATGACCTAGCATACCGAAACGGAGCCCGCTTTTCTCCAATAGATGCAATTATGCAGTCAGGCTTTCAAATAGGGTGCCTGTGTGTATCTTTGTCAGTATTTATGTTGTACAAAGCTGAAGATTTACTGCCAAGGAATGAAATGGAATATTCATTCAGGTACGTCTCCACCATTAATTCTCAGAGCGTTCTGACCATGTCATCTAAGGATGAACTCAGAACCGTTACTAGATGTGACTCAGTGCGGGCTGCAGCCCGTGTGGCACAGCTGTTGTCTGATATCCTTCTAAACAGAGTCATGTGAGCCCGCCAGCATGTGCAGAAAGCCCGCAGGAGCAGCCTGCCTTGTTGCAGCAAGGGTCACAGGGTCACCCCTGCCACATCTCACACCTGCCTTTGACATTGTCCCTATTTCCTCTGGCCCATGGTTTCTGCCTGGTTCCTTGAGTGACCTCATGGCACATCACTGGCTTGAATGCAGGATGAATTTGCTGGTCTGGAATTAAGGTTGAGCACAGATCCCCTCCTTCAATGTCTTTGTCCATTTCTGTACATTTGCTTGGGCTCTGTTTCTCTTTGGTTGAACTTGGTTTTGAGCTCTCAGTTGCCTTTGGATGCATCTCAAAACAGATTTCCATAGGAAACATCATCTCTTCTATTATGCATGGCACGCTTTTATCTACTAGAAGGTTGATGATGTGCACATTTTGTATCTGAGACTTTCAGCTCACCATTGCCATGAATTGCAGTTTTTATAAGCTTAGGAGAACAGGAAAGGATTTCGGTGGACAGGCTTTGTTTGCACTTATGCCTAGGTGTTTGGGTTTGCTAAGACACCCTTTGTGCTTCCTGTTTATAAGTCTGCAGATAAAGGGAGGTTTTTGTTTGTTTGTTTACTGAATCACTTTCTATATATAAAATAATTGCTTTTAAAGATATACTTTATATATGGAAATGCATCTGCTTCCTTCGGGGAGTGAAAGGGCATCTTGCAGCGTCTTCAGTGAGCAATGCTTTGCAGCCTGGGGTCCGATTTGAGTCCGTTTTAGTTTTGCTGTGTTTCATGAGCAGGCTTCATCAGGGGTGCAGCTGCAGTCCCTGGTGTGGAAGCTGTTTGTCTATTCTGCTTATTTTCAAAAGGACTGTAATCCAATGACCCACTATTCCAAGATGAGTCATAATTGTAAATATTTCTTGTTGGGGCTATTATCAGCATTAATAACAACAACATTCTGGGGGCAGCATATCATTTGTTACTTTAACACACACACACACACACACAAACCTTGGAAAAAAGTTATTGTTCTAATTAAGTCAAATAAAGGGCATTGAAGGAAAAGTATGCTTTGGGGAGGAATTGATAGGACTTTTAGAACTTCATAGTGTCATTAAAGTACCAATTAAATAATTCAGCCTCCCCCTACCCTGCAAGAAAGGATGGAGTAACACCTATTCTAGAGAGATTTTTCAGATTTATTAAATTGTTTTCCTATTATCTAAATAATCCCTAATGAATTAGAAAAATTAATCCGTTTCTGAGAGTAGGCAGTCTGTTATTCTGTATTCGACGCTGGAGTGAAACCTATTTTTTGTTCTTTTGGTTCATGGGAGATAGAATTTCCAAGTGCTTTTTGAAGTATTTTTGTTCCTCTAAAACAAAGTGCCTTTGGTGGTGATCTCCCGACCACAGTTTCCTTCTTCCAATGTTCCCCATGATCATTAATGACACCCCATCTGCCTTTTTAGCTATGCCTCTTAGCTGCTGAAGGGGAACAGCTCCTGACAGATGACCCTGGAGCCCTCCACCCGTGCTTACAGCCACCAGCCCTGGTCTCCTTCGACTGAAGTAACTTTCTCTGCTTTTCTGCCTGGAAGGACCCTTGCCAAGCCTCGGCAGGAACTCTCCACCTTTTACACAGATTTTCTGCTCTCCTTTCTAGGCATTAATCGCACTTGATTCTTGTCTTGATGGTGCGTGATCGTGTCCGTGTCCATTGTGCTCCCCGGCTGGACTGATCCTGTCGGAGGCTGTAGTCAGGCTTTGCATCATCCCGTCCATGTCCGGAGCACTGCGGCCTGGACCCTGGTTCTAATACGTGTTTAAGTGACTTGAACTTGGAGTTTCAACACACTCACATACAACTGTTAGATGAGTTGGCGGTAACATTGCCCCCACGGCCCCACCAGGATCTAAATGGCATATTTCTTTGAGTGAAAATTCTTTTTTATTTGTTGTAGTGAATTCCCCATCCTTTGAGATTATTAGAGTAACACTGAGGTGTCAGCCAAAATAGCTCTCCCCCCACCAGCGAATGATCCTGCCTACTGAGAACTCAGACACGGGACATAAGTCTTAACATCTGGAAGCTGTAAGACACTGTTTTGTACTCAGAGCGCCCACAGCACAAACACGTCTCTCAAGAACTTGGCAATGCCTTCCCAGCAGGCGGGCGGTGTGAGTGACATGCAGTGAGTGAGGATGTGAGCCCCCTTTGTCTCTGGTACTGCCTCTCCCACCCTTGTTGGGTTAGCTTGACCTTCCCTTCATATATTATATTCTCCATTCAATTTACTGCAGTTAATATCAGTTGTTCTTCAACGTCTCCTTGCACCCACCCCCTTCATCCCCTCTCTCTCCAGTGCTATCCCACCCTCGCCCCCTGCACTCTCCAGGCCTGTCTCCCGCAAGCCCTCACCTCTGCTCTGTATGCCCACTACCTGCACTGACATTTCTTTATCTCTGTGGGATGAACTTTCCAAAATGGCACCTGAGTAACTGGAGGGGATTGTAGAACTCTCATCTCTTTACTCATTCATTCGTTTATCCATCCAACAAACACTGAGCACCTGCTGTGCCAAACACTGTATGAACTGCTGGGGAGACTGAGACAGGTAAGACTTGGTGTCTGCACTCCCCAGGCCAGGTGAGGCATGGCGAGTCGTTGATGGACTGCTAAGCAGGTGAACACACATTGGACTTCCTAGAGCTGGAGACATTTGAACTGGATTTTAAAAGGTAAATGTAAGTTAGCTCTCAACGTGTGGTAGAGGGAGTGGACACTTCATGCAGAGAGGTAGAGACATATAAGAGCACACGGCATGAAGCAGCTTGGCCAGACTGAAGAACAACATGTAGGGCTAGAACAAAGGATCCATAGGTGGGGATATCAGTTGCACAAGGCCTCTGTCACGATGGGCCTTGTGTGCTTAGACTTGAATGTATCCTTAAAGAAACACGGATATATTGAAATATTTTTAAGCAAGAGAATTGCATAATGTTTATGTTGAAGAAGATCTGGTTATTCTTGCAGCAGAATGGAAGATAATATTTTTAGTGGGAGGATCATATTTTGGGGGGAAAGGGAATTTCGGGGACCACCTCAGGTAAACCAGACAACAAATGGCACACACGTGCAGAGAGGCCCTGGGCAGAGGGAGAGAGACACGGGCGGCAGAAGTGGTGACTGCTGCAGAGGGGACAGCAGGGCCGGGGCGGCGGTCGCAGAGCTGTTGAGGTGACTTTCCAGTGACCCATCCGGAGAGCAGAGTGGATCTGCAGGGGAGTGTAAGGGGAGGATCTGGTTTCGAGGAGATGGTTCTGTGTGTGGCATTTTGAGTGTGAGGTGTCTATGGGACATGTGAGGGGTGATGCCCGTAGTTAAGCTGGATTCACCAGTCAGGAGCTCAGAGGATCTGTGGGTGACGCCGTGGGGGCGATTCAGTCCTGCCAGGCAGAGGATTGAAGACGAGGCCCTGGGGGAAAGTGCCATGTACGCGGCAAATGGGAGAAGAGAAATCCACCAAGAGAAAGAAGAATAGCAGAGCAGTTGGGAGAAAACTAGTTGAGGCAACACAGAGAAGGCTGGCTTAAGAGGGATTTGAACACTGACTAAAAGGAGCATAGTGAGAAAGGGAGGTGTGTGGAGCAAAAAAGCAAGAGCTAAAGCCCACCTTTCATTGCCAAGCCTGGGGGAAAGGAGGAGGAGGGCTATACTTAGGTAGCCTTTAAAAAACAGATCTGTGTGTATCTGTGTGTGTGCATATGTGCACAAACAATTTTCTGCCTGGGCTTTTTAAAATAATTTAAGTAAAACAAAAATCAAGAGGGAGGAACATTCCACAGAGAGGAAAATATTTGTCCACGGCAAAAGCTACATGGTAATCAAATAAACAGGGACTGAAAATGCCCACTGGCTTTGGAACACGCAGCCACCGGCAGTGCAACTCCTGTCTCAGTGCCGCGGTGAGGGCTGTGGGGGATGCAGGGCTCTGAGCCCTGGAGGAGTCATCAGCGCAGCTACTTCTCCAAGAAACTGGACTTTAAAGGGAAGAAGAAAGTGTAGGAAGTGTCAGAGAGCAATACAGGGCCGTGAGAGAGGCTTGGGCGAGGGTTAGTTTTGTTTTACATTGGGAGTTTCTGGCCTTGCTGAGTTGCTAGGCCTTTGCTGTTGTTGGTCTTTGTTCCAAAAGCTTTTTAGAAAGTTCTTCTCGCTTAAATATCTGAACAGATTAAATCATGTTGGGTTATTTCTGGTGTTTTATTTTAATTGAAAAATTATCTGGAATTTATTTTAATGTCAAAAATGAGGACACCGTACCAAGTGTTCCAATGATTTAGCTAATTACTCCAGAATTCCAATCCACCGATTTGAAGTGTCAGTTTTATAATATTACTAAAATCTTAAATATCCACGTCTATTCTTGAAATGTATTCTATTTCATTCATACTCTCAGTGCACTATTTCAAAACTGTTTCCATGACCATAGATTAATACATTCTAGAGTTGGTCCTATTTTATCCTTTTCCAGAATGTCCCTAATACTACAAATTCAAACATCCCTCTTCATTATTTTATCTGTATATTTGTGTATATTTCTGGAAGAACTTTAGGATCACCTTTCATCTTATTTCCTTAAATCCATTTGGGATTATTAACTAAATTTGCATTCAGATTCTAAATTTATTTTGGAGAAAAAATTGGCTATGTCCCCCAAACTTGAGTCTGCCCAGTGAAGAGTATGGTGCATTCTACTGTTCATTCAGTCATCATTTTTTTTAACTCATTTATCAGAATCATGTTAACATTTTTCATTAATTTATTTCTGAATAGTCTGTGCTTTGGTTGTCATTATAAATGATATATTTTCTGGGTTTTGAACTGGGTTGATCGCTAATAAAGTCTTAATTTCTGGCTTCTCTTGAATAAGAAGGAGATCTGACAGTGTGGGGCCCCCTTTCCAATATGGTGACGGTGACCAGTGCGTTTCCTTAGGATGTCCACTTGCCAATTTGCCAGTGGCTGCACACACTCCACACATTTCTGCTACTTACCTGCCCCCTGTAGGCAGATGAGCTCATGTAGGGTTAGGTGGGTTATGGACACAGATACTGACATCATTGCTGCCACACTGCTGACCCTGTGGCATCACTAACTCTGCTTCTTCCTCTCTGACCTCCCTGAATATGACAGCTCCTTCTGGGCTGTGGACCTGCTGCATCTTTCCAGCACTGTCGGCTTTTCTGCAACACACCCCTGCCTCTCAGGTCAGAAGCAAATGTCAGCTCCTCCTACCCATCCACCCCATCCACGGTCTTGCCGTTCCTGGCCAGAGTGGTCCCTACCCCTTGACTGAGCAGTAACACTAAAGGGACTATAAATTTGCCTCTCATCCACTGTCTTATTTACATACATGTGCTAGTTTATTTTAAAGATCTGCCCGTTAGGAGGGGAGGGTCTAAAAGTCTTTTAGACCTCTGGCCTTATCATTTCTAACCACTCCCCCACCCCATGGAACAGCTTACCACAGATCTCTGCTGCCCCGTCTGTAGCAAGGCCCTGTAAATTACAGACAGAGAGAAAAGAACTTCTAAGCCACCACCATAACTTTGACTTCCTGTGACCACACAGACCATAGAAATATCAACATAAAAATTCCTGGAGAAGGATATTTTGCTTAGGAGGACACTTTAATTGCATACCTTTCTGTGACTTGTAATAACTTCATAGACCCTCTGAATGTGATGCGCTCACCTTCCCAGACTCAAGGGAGCTTGCTCACTTGCCTATTTTCAGTGTATTTCCTCCAACGTTCTCTATGCATAGCTTTCCCAAAGGTACATTTCTTATTTCTATTTAAATTGTTAGATACATCCACAATATTCTTTTTTTAATCCTCAATTACAAATCATCTTCCAAGATTGTATTATTTCAACACTGAGAGTGAATAATATGCTTCAAGATTCCCAAGTTTATTACCAGCAAATAACTATGGTTGGCTAAAGACTTTTAAGTATGTTTTTCCTACTAAGGGTATATACGTGGATTAAACAGTTTGTAATGAGTCTTCTTCCCAGAGATTTTATATTTGCCTTTTGTTTGGATTCTTTCACTGTTGAACATTATTATTACCATGAATGTCTTTTCTCTTTGGGATTTAGTTCACCATTTGCCCCTCTCTCTTTACAGGAGTAAAGGAATTTATGTTGTCCTTCATCCATCCACCACTCCATGTTGTGTGTCCATTCCTTCAACAGGTATTCAGTTTGGGTTCACCACCTTATTTGTGGCCTCTTTCCAGTGGCCCTTCTGTTGGCTCTGGAGAAAAATATATTGGAAATCAGAGTGGGTACGTGGAATCTTGACTACCCAGTATAGACGCATGGTGCCAGAAGAAGCCCAGGACGTCGCAGTGTGGCAGCCCACCAGGCAAGGAACAGCAATTCTGGCTGTGGTGGACCAATGCTACTCGCTTCATGGGGTGAAGTCCTTGAAGAGTCCAAAATGCATTGGCGTTGCTTCCTAAGGAATCCAGTGTTGGGTATTGTTTAATATGAGAGGGAGATGCTAACACTATCATCGTTATAAACAACATAGTTGTTGCAACTGTAATTGTTATTATTTTTAATATATTTTCTTTATAATTATTATTTGTGACTTACAAGAGCTCTTACAGGGGCAGTTGTTAAGAAGCGTGGCCATTATACTGTTGCTGAAGTGCTAATTCAGTAGAAGCATGGTAATAGTATTAATAAGCACTCACTCTTTTGATCCTCACATGACTGTAAAGGTCACCCAGCAGTGCTTGTATAACGGAGATAGAAATCTATCCGTCTAAGAGTTTGTAGAACCTAAAATAAGACCAGTCATTCCACCGTATTTGACCATATATTCCAGACTATCAGTTTAAAGTAGGAACTACCTGATGAGGCCATAGAAATCCTTTGTGCACCCCCAATCATTCATTACCTTCCTGGTCCCCTGGGGCAGAGGTTCTTCCAGAAGGTGGCCCCATCTCTCCTCCCCACCCCACTCTTGGCCTTTGCTGCCCACTGTTGGTCATTAGCTAAGCATCCTCATGTCCTGCAGGTGTCTGAGCTGTGAGGGAACACAACTCAGCTGTTTACAAACTATACTGACTATGACCAGGCTGAACAGCCTCTCTCCTCCCCTGCCCACACCCCCACAGGGCAACGGGGGGCTCACAACCACAGCGATTCCCATGCCAGCCCATCAGGGAACCTCCTTCCCTAGAAATATTCTTACAACAAGGGCTGTTTCCTCCCTTACTTCACTGCCAGGCTCACTCCCAGGTTACAGTCCCCAACAAAAGGCTATCCCAGTTTGAATTTCTTAATCAAGTCACATTGACCCTGAGTACCTGGCATTTTCCTATGAGCACTCAGAGAAACAGAACAGGGCCTGGCAGTGGCTGCGGGCCAGGTTCCTGGGTGAGGGGGCTTGCTGGGCCCTTCAGGTTCTGTAGTCTGGCCCAAGCTCAGCTCCCAGCACGGCATCTTCCCACCTGCATGATTTCGGGCCAGGCTTCAACAGTTCAGAGCTTCATTTTATCATCTGCAAACAGAATAATTCCCTGCTGCATATTTTAAGACTGTTATGTACCACAAACGGTGCTTAAGGAATTCAGTGAGTCAATGCATGGAAGTCACACAACCTGGCCCTCAGGGAATGTTAGTTATCTTCATTATGCACCATCGATAAAATTGGCTGCACAGACTTGGCCAGGTATCAAAGCTACAGGCACGAGAATTTGACAATGTGTCACTGTCTGGATCATAGTCACAATTTTACACAGTAAAACAAGCTACCAGGGACCACCCAGCTATCAGCCCACCCGACTCCCCACCCCAAGATCCCTCAATTTATCTGATTTGCTTGCTACCCCTACTTTTTGGAGAAGGTTGGCAAATCACACACAGTCAATGACTGCTAGGTTATGTCCATTCCCATTCACTCAAATTGCCCCCATTTTCAGTATCCACTGTGCTGCAAAACATAGACTAATGTTCAGAAATATGAGAGCAAGGCCTTTCCCATTCCACAGTCAGAGAAGTACGAATCTGTCATGTTTAATATGCCATGTGACACTAAGCAAGGCAGGAAAACAGGCTCCTGTGCTTTAAGAAAGTTTTTAACAATGACGTTTGAAACTAAAAGTGTTTTTGTTTGACCTTCAGCTAACCAGAAAATTCAATTGACTCCTATTCCCCATTACTCAGGTGTCCTGGTTTGATTGTATTAGGCACTTTTCCTCATCTCCCCAGCATGGCTTTGCTCCATCAGCACAGATGGAGTGTCTCCAAGGCTGCTCCGTGTGCATGGGCGTGTGCGTGCACACATGTGCACCCACTGACTGGTGCCACTGATTCATATCCAGGGGTTGTTCTGTCTTATAACTCAAGCATTGCTTTATTATATCCTAGAAAACTGCTTTTAGATCATTGATTGAACTATAGACCATCCTCTTGCCCACATTAGGAAGTGACGTCTTCCAAGACACAGGTCCTGTGTGCTTGTATATATGTATAAGTAAGAATTAAATATGCATGTCATCCCCTCACATATTTAATTTGTGCCTTCCCAATTGAATGTGCACAGTAAAGGCTAACTTCCCATAACAGGAGAACTTTTAGGAAGAAAGAAGAAGGAATTAGCCACCAGGGAGAAGACAGGATATCGAGCAGGAGTTTGGTATAAAGTCATTTATTCTAAAGCTGCTCTGGCTCAATAAATAAGTGGAATTGACATTGTTGTATCATGCCAGAGCATCTGCTATTGAAGACCGATTTTAATTTACTTTGATATAAGTGGAAAATTGTGTCAGAACAGCATGGGAAATGAAGCACACTGCATCTATCTGTACTCCTGAAGTGTGTCTCAGAGCTGCTCAGTTTTGAGGAAAAGTACCTTGTCTGGAGACAATAGAATTATTTTCATTGTTGGAATTTTTGTAGCTTCCAGAAGCACATCTGCAGGTGATTCTGTAAAAGTCTAGAGTTGACTTAAATAGCAGGAAATTTTAGCCAATTGAAATCAGGAGAAGTGAAATATTTTTGCCTACCACCACCACCACCACCACCACCACCACCACCAGGCAAGCACTTGTACACCCAGAGAGATTTCACATCAGAGGGAATGACGAAGCTGGTTCTGTTACCGAGGCCAAACTTGTTCTGCTCACTGCACAACAGTGATAAATAAATAAATCAGGAGACAAGGTTTTGGGGCAAGGAATAGTAACTTTATTCAGAAAACTGGCAGACCAAGAAGATGGGGGACTAATGTCCTGGAGAATCATCTTTCCCAAGTCAGAATTCAGGGTCCTTTTAAACTAAAAAGGGGAGGGGGTGTGGTTGGTTGTGCAAACTTCTTGCTGCCGGCATTCTTTGCTCTTGCAGCCATCCATGTGGGTCAGGCTATGGTGTCCCTGTAAGCCTCCAACAAAACAAAGGTAATTCTCTATTTTGCAACTTGCCATCTCTGCGTAAGTGCAGAAGTGGTAACATCCTTAAAGGTCAGAGCCCGGAGAATAGGCTTTCCTGTAGGTTTTAGGCTAAAGGCAACGTTGTTTTACAAAAGGTGCAGAGCCAGCAAGATTAAGCCTGGAAAACAGGGCACAGTGCTTCAAACTGAAGGAACAGATCCAATATGGCATCAGATTTGTTCTCGATTACAGTTCTAGTTAGGGGAAATTTTGCAGCAGAAAATCCCCTCAGTTGTTTTTCTTGCTTTGCCTGAGATCTTGTTTGTTGGTGTGTGGTCTCATGGTGTCTAAACCGTATGTTCAGATGAATACTATTAAAATCATATGGTGCAGAAAACATATCTGTTCTGCTTCAAAAAATTACTGAAACATTTAGCTTTGTTTATTCCATAGAATTTGGATTGAATCTATTCTCGACTTTCTTCTTCCTTCAAGCCAGTTGTTTACTGGAGGGTTTAAAGCCCAAATTAAAGAATTTTGGAGAAGACTCATGTAATTCATAAGAGCTTTACATCCGAATTTAAGACTGACCCATATTTATACTTTTAATCAAGGAACACAATAAACTTTGTTAGTCGAACATTTATGACTTTTTTAACTTTGTCCATGTAATCTTTAGGAAGTTCAGAGGCTTAGACACTTGATCTAACAAAACAGGTATCATTGCTTGACTCTGTGAATGAAAGAATCCCAGTATAGTTTCCTGCAAGTATATTTTATTAAAATTAATAAAGAATTCCTGCTCTCTAATAAAGCAACAGACAGAAGCACATACTGAGTGTTTAAAATAAATCAGAATATAGGTTAACTTATCTAAGCAAGTCAAGATAGTATAGGGAAAAAAGTATGAAGTTGAAGGAAAATACATATTGTGCAATTAATATCCTATTTTAAAGAAGCAAATGATAAAAAAAAGCCAATTTTTAAATCATTTATCTATGAAGGAGTTATATAAAGCAAACTTATATTCATAAGTGTTACAGAAACTAAAGGGCTATTTAAATCTACATTATAAAAGATTAAATTATACCAAATAGATCCCCAAGGTTGATTGATTTTCATGATATTTATACTTTTTGAAAATATAACTTATATAAAACATATCCAAGCAGCTCTTGAATTATCCACAGTAACCTAGTCTACAGTTACTCTTACTGTACTTAAAAATGTAATAGGCAAGGTTCGGGCCCTTGCTTCTGAACTGCCACTGGACTTCTGGATACTCCCTTAGGTTAAAGACCAAAAGCAAAGTAAGTATTCTACTTTAAAGCAGTTGCTCAAAGACTCTAAGACATTCACTATCTATATCCAGTTACAGGAAAGAATTAAGTTTTCTGTACATTAAAAAAAAGAAATCTTCTGCTGAAAATGAAATTCTGTCATGTATGCTGACCATAAATATAAAGGCTCTAAATTAGTGCTCCCTTTGCTGTTTTCCTACCAGCACAGGCCATGATCATCGCTTTCACATTCCCTTTATGCTAGATGAACGAACGCCTCTCCACATGCTCAATTCTGACAGTTGAATGTGTGTGAAAGCCGTCAATCACCTAGCTTGTTGGGAACACACAGTTTCTTTTCAGTGGGAAACTACATTACATACATATATATGGGGAGGTACTAGCTCCAAATCAGTTTTACAGTGAAATCTGCATGAAATTCTAACCGGTACTAGGAAACATACTGAAAAACCAGCTTAACTGTTTATAGTGCTACCTATTCTCTTTATGCTAGGTGAACGAACGTCTCTGCAAATGCTCAATTCTGAGAGTTAAGTGTGTGTGAAAGCCAACAATCACCTAGCTTTTTGGAAACAAACATTTTCTTTTGAGTGGGGAACTACACTACATTCATATATATGGGGAGGTACTAGTTCCAACTCTGTTTTACAGTGAAACCTGCAGGAAATTTACCGACACTAGGAAACATACTAAGAAACAAGAGTAATTATTTCTACTGCAACACATTTCCCTTTATGCTAGACGAATGAAAGCCTGTCCACATGCTCCATTCTGAGATTTTAATGCGAGCGAAAACCATATATCACTTAGCTTGTACGGAACACACAGTTTCTTTTGAGTGCGGAACTAACTACATACATATATATGGGGAGGTAATAGCTCCAGCTCGGTTTTACAGAGAAAACTGCATGAAATTCAAACCGGCACTAAGAAACATACTGACAAACCAGAGTAATCCTTTCTACTGCTCGCCATTCCCTTTAAGCTAGATGAAGGAACGCCTCCACATATGCACAATTCTGAGAGCTCAATGTGTGAAAACCGTCAATTACATAGCTAGTTGGGAAAACACAGTTTCTATTGAGTTCGGAATTACCCTAGATAAATATATATGGGGAGGTACTAGCTCCAACTCTATTTTACGGTGAATACTGCATGAACATCAAACTGGCACGAGGAAACGTACTGAGAAACCAGTGTAAGTGTTTCTACTGCAAACAATTCCCTTCATCCTAGTTGAACAAACGCCTCTCCACATGATCAGTTTTGAGGGTTGAATATGTCCAAATGTAATCTATCACTTAGCTTGTAGGGAAAAAACAGTTTCTTTTGAGTGGGGAAATACACTCCATACATATATATGGGGAGATACTAGCTCGAAGTAGGTTTTACAGTGAAAACTGCATGAATTTCAAACCGGTACTAGGAAACATACTGAGAAACCAGAGTAAGTCTACGTAGTGATACCTATTCTGTCTATGCTAGATGAACGAATGTCTTTCCACATGCTGAATTCTGAGATAACTGTGTGTGAAAGCCGTCAATCACCTAGCTTGATGGGAAAACACAGTTTCTTTTCTGTGGGAAAGTACACTACATACATTTATATTGGAAGGTATTAACTCCAACTGGATTTTACAGTGAAAACTGCAGGAAATTCAAACCAGCACTAGGAAACATACTAAGAAAACACAGAAAGTGTTTCTACTGCAACCCATTCCCTTTGTGCTAGATGAAAGTATGCCTGTACAATGCTCTGTTCTGAGAGGTTAATGCGAGCGAAAACCATCTATCATTTAGCTGTAGGGAACACACAGTTCCTTTTGAGCGGGAGAATAAACTACAGACATATATATGGGAAGGTCCTAGCTCCAACTCGGTTTTACAGTGAAAACTTCATGAACTTCTAACGGGCACTAGGAAACATACTGAAAAACCAGTGTAAGTGTTTATATTGCTACCTATTCTCTTTATGCTAGATGAATGAACGTCTCTGCAAATGCTCAATTCTGAGAATTAAGTGTGTGTGAAAGCCGACAATCACCTAGCTTGTTGGAAACAAACGTTATCTTTTGAGTGGGGAACTACACTACATGCATATATATGGGGAGTTACTTACTCCAACTCGGTTTTACAGTGAAAACTCCATGAACTTCAAACCGGCACTAGGAAACGTACTGAGAAACCAGAGTAAGTGTTTCTACTGCAATCCATTCCCTTTATGCTAGATGAACGAACGCCTCCCCAAATTCTCAGTTCTGAGAATTGAATGTGTGTGAAAGCCTTAAATCACCTAGCTTCTTATGATCACATAGTTTGTTTTCATTGAGGAACAACACTAAATAAATATATATGGGGAAGTACAAGCTCCAAATCGGTTTTACAGGGAAAACTGCATGAAATTCAAACCGGCGGTGTTAAACACTACTGAGAACCCAGAGTAAGTGTTTTTAGTGCTACCTATACTCTTTAAGCTATATGAAAAAAACATGTCTCCAAATGCTCAGTTCTGAGAGTTAAGTGTGTGTTAAAGCCGTAATTAACCTAGCTTGCTGGGAACACACAGTTTCTTTTCAGTTGGAAACTGCACTACTTACTCTGGTTTCTCAGTATGTTTCCTAGTTCCAGTTTGAAGTTAATGCAATTTTCACTAAAGCCGAGTTGGATCTTGTACATCTATATACTTTTAATTTTAATGATATTGAGCCCCAAAAGTCCTTTCAGAACAGCTGACTCTGAGAATTACCACAGGACTCTCAGATTACGAGAACTGGAGGGGATGGTCTCTTCTCCCCAGTTCAAAGTGGGTAAAACTGAGGCCCAGAGCATGGAAGGGACTTGTCCAAGGTCACTCAGGGGGTTAGTGTCAAAATGGGGGGTGATCCACAGCTGGAGACTGTTTTCTAAAGTGCATGTCTGATGCGGTCTCCCTCCACGCCCCCCTGTTGCCTGGAGAATAAACCCAAACTGCTTGGCAGGGCCTAAGAGGCCATTTACTCCTTCCCTTTCACCTCAGCCTCACCTCCCCAGCTCTCCCAGGTCAGGGACCTCCTGCATTCCTTAACGTGTCACTCTGATGTCTTTGCCCCTGATGTTTCCTGTCTCCCCACCTATCTAGTAAGCTCCTATTCACCCTTCACAACCCAACTTAAATGTGCCTTCCTCTCAAAAGTCCCCTCACATTTCCAGGTTGAGTTACTCTGCCCCTCTTCTGCGATCCCGTAGCACTGAACACATGTGATAGTAATTATTTGAGTATTTCTTTGTCCTCCTCCACCCATATGTTTTATTTTGTCTTTGCTTCCCTGGAGCTTAGTCCAAAGCCTGGTCCATAGTAGGCACACAGTAAATATTTGTGACATTGCCATTGCCAAAGCTAAGGGACCCCTTTCTTTGCTTTCCTTCTCAGCTTTTCTATAGTATCTGATGCCACTGATTCTTTCTTCTTGAGATGCTTCCTTCCTGAGCGCCTATGGTTCCCCTCTGCCTGTTTTTCCCTTCGACCTCTCTTGACTGTTCTGTACTGGTCTCCTTTTGGGGTGTCCCTTCCTCTGTCCATCTCTTCTAGACTGTGATTGTTTGAGGATTTGTCCTGGCCTTCTCTTGTGCTCCTCAGGAAAGCCTTCTCTGCCTAGAGTGTCATAGGATTCAGGGTCTTTGCTTACGCTGTTCCCTCTCCCAGAGACACTTTTCCCCTTGTTTCTGGAATGACCAGCTTCTTCTCAACCTTCAGGTTTCAGCCCAGATGTCACCCTCTCAGAGAGTCCTTCCCCAATCACCTGAGCTCAGCCTGAGCTTGGGCACTGAGCAGCTGGTAGGACTGTTGGATGGCAGGAAAAGTGAAGGAGGGGGCAGGTCCTGGGCAGAGCGGAGCACAGAGAAGTGGAGGGGCATGCATCCGTGGCACGAGTGCTAACAGCTCCTCCCAAGTTACCGCTGGGGACTCCACGTCTCCTCCATCCAGTTTTTGGGTTATTAATGCTCCTCAGTAAACTTCCAGTGAGTGTGATAAAACACTTAGCAGGGTGCAGCCAGAGCTCATGAAAGCAGGATTTAGTGCCATTTTGTAGATGTCAGGGCTGACCTCCTCACTCGGGCTAGTGTGTACTTAAAATTCATGCCCAACTCTCTGCCTTCAGGGAGAAGGCCTGGGGCCTGGGGGAGATGACACAGTTCCACACTCCCTTTGCAGGTCTGTCACACTTGGAATGGGCGCTGGCCGGGGAGGCCTCCCAGCAGGGGTCAGGCCGAGCCAGGTGGGGCCTCCCATAGTCTCCTTCCTGATAAGAATGGGCTTTGGAGCCAGACAGACCTGTGCTAGGTGACCAGCTAGCCCTGTTTATCCAGGGCAGAGGTGTTTCCCGGGGTGTGGCACTTCTCAGTGCTGAGACCAGGAAAGTTCTAGCAAACTGGGATGAGTTGGTCATCCCAGACCTGGCTCAACTACTTCTTTACTTTGTAAGCTTGGGAGGATAACTTCCCTCTCTGAGTGTCATTTTTCTCAGCTGTCAAAAGGAACAATTCTCCAAGGCCAGTGGTGCAGAGCAAGCCATAGTGCTGTGTGTATGCACTGGCTCTTGTCCAGTTCATACACTTAGTTGCATCCATACTTGGTGAGCTGTCATTAAATCACAGCCTCCTCCAGAAGCAGACAGAGCCAGTGACCTGGGTAGGTAGAGGTGGACAATTCATTATATATATATAAAGAACAGTTAAACCTACCTTGTTCATCAGGTAAATTAATGCAAGAGGCTGTAACGAACAACCCCCAAGTCTCTGTGGTTCAACACAGTAGACGTTATTTCTTGCTTCCATCACAGTACTTGTGATGTACAGTCAGGCTAGGTGGCCCCTCACAGCAGTGACTCAGGGAGCCAGGCTCTTCCATGTGGTGGCTCTGCCATCTCCTAAAGCTGCCTTCTCTGCCTTAAACAAACTTTAGTGGGATCTTTGAGGGCAGGGGTCAGCAAAACTACACCCGGGAGGCAGTTGTGGTCTCTGGCCAGTTTTTGTCAATAAAATTGTATTGGAACAGGCACACCCTTTGCTCATTGTCAGTGGCTGCTCTTGCCCTACAGTGGCAGAGTTGAGTAGTTGTGACAGTCACTACATGGTCTGTAAAACCTAACTATTTACTTCCTGGCCCTTTACGGAAAGCATTTGCTGACTTTGGCTTTAGGAGGTAGGCTTGGAAGTGGCATTCGTTATGTCCACCTGTAGTCCATTGGCTAAAATTCAGTCTAATTTCCCCAAACTAGCTGCAAGGGAGGCTGGGGAATGTCGAGGATCACATGGATTTAGCATGCATTAATGGTCCCTGCGATGCCAGTCTCTCAGGGTCATTGTGAAGATGTAATAATCATGCCTGCAAAGTATTTCTTGGAGGCTCCGGCACACGGCAGCTCTTCCATAATGACCCCCTGGGCTCCCCAGGTCTCAGTGATGTACCAAGTGGTGGGGACGCAGGATTGTAGGGGAGGATCCCCTCCCCACTCTAGAGAAGAAAGAATAACTAGCCGTTCAGGTCTTGGTGACTAGGATGTGAGCTGAGCACCTTGTTGCATGTAATCTGGATTTGGGCTCTAGCTGTTTACACCTGGCCAGCTGAGGCAGAGACCAGGATGAACCCGGGGATGCTTACTTGAGCCCTGAGATGAGCACCTCCCAGACAGATTTTTTTTTCTCCTGGACAAGCAGGGTAGCAGCTATGAGTTCATCAGCTCTTAGGATGTTGCCAGTCTCAGTGTGACCTGGCTGGACTTAGCTGGGATAGTCCCCCTCACCGTCCCCAGCTGTAATGTCATTTTAAAGAACAGCAAGTTTGGAAAATTACAAAATATGTTCAATTAATCACAGTATAGGAAAGATATATAACATTAAATGTATATATATTATACATTTAATATATTTTTGCTTTGGAAAGCAACTATGGTAAAATTTACTTAAAGCATCGATTGAAGGTTAATTAGTAGTTAAGCTTGATATTTTCAATTCATTCATGTGAATTGAGCGTGATTCTTCACTAATAATAATGAAGCAATTCTGAGTTTAGTTTCAAGTTTGCTAAGTTTTCCCCCTTTTTCTATTGTCTTTTCATAAGAGTTGAGGTCCATAATGTGTAGAAATGTGACACTGAAATCACATAGCAGAGTTGTCAAGTCTTTTTTTTTGAATAATGGAAGATTTCTTTTGTCACAGAAATCCAGAACTACTCACCAAGAGAGATGCCTGAATGTTTTATCCTAAGGCCACAGTGTAGACATAGAAGTCAGTTCTTCTTGTAAAAATAAAGTCAAAGTCAGCAATACCAGCCCCCCAGTCTGACTGCAGTCTCAGGGTGCCTGCCTAAAAGCACCCACACTTACCAGTCTGCTTTGGCTGGTCCTTCAGCACCCACTCACTGAGTGAGGAGCCCTATGTGCTGTCCTGACCCAGAGTTGTCCCTGCCTCAGAGAGAGGAGACATTCTTGTCTGGCGCAGCCAGGACCTCTCTGCCCGAAAGCTGTCTGCTCTCCACCTCCTTGTTCCCAGCACAGCTCAAGGACGATACGGTCATGATGGCTGACAGACTTCAACAGATCAGGGTCTATCAGCCCCACCTGCAGCAGCTTTGAGATCTGTCTCAGTTCCTTTGGGATCCTTCTTAATATTTCATTGCTCACCCCGACCTTCTACCCCGGAGACCACTGGGTATGTTTTCAAAGGCCAGTGCTTTTGTCTCTTCTCTCTCCTTTGGAGAATTGCCCTTAGGTTACTCTCAAGTTCACAGAGAGCCCGAAGGTTCCTGGGAATCTACAGTTTACATCCTCACCATTCTCCTGGTGGAGCTCTCCTGTCTTGGATCAGGACCACCCTGAGATGCAACTTCTGCTCCTATAGAATCAGGATGATGCTACCCTTGGTGGGGCCTTTGTCTGCGATCACACCCTTGTGTAGCTTCCTGCCCTTCTCTGACCTGCTTCTCTCTGTCCTTTACTGATTTCTTCTGGGTGCACTTCACTAATAAGTCACATGCACCCAAATCCTTGTCTTGAGGTCTGCCTGTTTGGAACCTGACCTAAGACACAGGCATCGATGGGGGATTGGGGCTGCCTCTGTGAAGAGTTCGTGTGATCTGAGACGCAGGTGTCCAGCCATGGGGTGGGGAGGGGGGAAGTAAAAGCCTCAGCTTCTAATCATGGAAAAAGCCAGGCGATAGAGCCTAATGGCTATGGTTACAGGCTTTGGTGTCAGGCAGACCCATGCTGCTGTCCTGGCCCTGTCACTTACCGTCTCCCTGTGGCTTTGGGCAATTTGCTTATCCTCTCTAGGTCTGAGTTTTCTCCTCTGAAAAATAGAGATAATGGTCACACCTGCTCCGTGGGATGGTTATGAGCGTGAAGGAAGCACGTGCGTGTGAAGCGCTGGGTGTGTGCTGGCACACGGCTAATACCCAGTGCGTGCTGGCCCGGCTTACGGTTTGGTTCAGGCTATTATTATTCTTTGGCTTGTGCTTTGTCCCCTATTTGTAACTGTGTGTGCCAGTGTCATCGTCTCCCCTGGCGGCCAGTTTTCATTTGTTGGTGGGGAGTGTAGAGTCAGGAGGGAGAATTCCTTTACTTTGTCAGGAACAGGAAAAATACTTAAGCAGTCTTGACTGTTAATTTGGCCTTTGATCGATTATCTGTAGCATGATTGATGATGCCTGTGTGGCATCGGTTGTTAACCATTTTTAACATTGCCCTTGTGTGGGGAACTCTGGATGAGTCAAACTGAGAAGATCATTTGCCTTTCATTTGACACAGTCTTTGAGAAAGTAAGAAGAAAAGACTGTAGGGATTGAAGGTAGGAACTGATAGGCCTCTGGAACCTTCTGTGGACCAGTCGTTAGCTCATTGAATCCTCCAAGTCATACAAGGTTGGAAGTATTACCCTTATTTCCCAGCTGAGGAAACCAAGCGCTGTTAATTTGTGTAGGATCAAATAACCAAGTAACTGGGAGTGAGAGATGTTCCCCAGGTTAGCAAGTGGTGGAGCAGAACTTCAGCATGGGTCTTGTTTTTCTAAATTTCCTGCCTTTTTTTTTTTTTTTCCAGCACAGAGTTAAATGAAGACACTGAAATTATGCAGTAAAATTCAGTGAGAGTGGGGTGAAACTTGGGCATTGAGAATATAATAAAAATCACAGAAGCTCTTTAAGTAATAGTTGGAATGGAAGATCTCACAGTCCCGAAAAGCTCAGAGAACCTGTGCCTGTGGAAGACGCCTTCTAGGCTCAAGTGCAGAGCTCTCAGAAGGTTCTCAGGACCTTTCCTCCCGCTGTCACAGCCTCTGGTGCCACCAGAATTAGATCCTTCTCACTAAATCCGGGAAAAGCCACAGCTCTGGGGCACTGAAGGGGTGTCTGTTCACAGAAGCAGCAGGTGTCCGTTTTGTGGCTGGGTGCTTGGCGATGAGGTAGCATACTGTGGGCGTACTTGTTGGGGCTTTGACATAAAACAGGCCCAGGCTCAAATTCTGGCCCAGCCAATCAGCAGTGATGTCCCTTGGGCAAGGTATGTAACCTGTCTCAGTCTGTTTTCTCATCAGAGGGATGTATCTGAAGGTATTACACCTAGTAAATGCTTCACAGCGCTTTGCTCCTGTCATGGTTCATGCTTCCCCACCTTGCTGTCTGGGGGACAAACCTTCTTTGGGGATTTTGTTCTAGGATCACCTTTCGTGATCCTCCCACAAGCCAAGCTAGCTGATTTTCTCTCTCTCTTTTTTCTGTCTCAGCAGAAAACTGTGAGTATGTTGATTAAGGCACTTGTCACATTGTGTCATAATAATCTCTTTAAAAATCTGTTAAGAAATCCTTTGGCTGCAAGTAACAAATAATCAAATTCCAACTGGCTTTTTGGACGAGGAAATTGCTAATGTCAAGGGATGAAAAGCTAGAAGGAACTAGGCTCCATCTCGGAGTTTAAGAGGTGCAATCAAGGGAGAGAGGGGACGGAGTGGTTTTAAAATACGAATGGAAACTCTCTGGCACGCCTCTCTTCAAGAGGTAGAGTCTAGATCCCTGTCCTTGAGTGCACATTCTTCTGGATCCTCATGGTCTTCATCTGTCTAATGGGGTAATAGTCACGCTCACCTCCTAGAGTTACTGTCAGTAGAGTGAGGTCAGGCAGGTAGCATGCCTCGGGGAAGACAGTGTTTCCAGGAATGTTGAAGGTCATTCTGCACCCACAGGGACTCAGCTGTTGGCCAAGTAAGTTTGGGAAGCTCTGAGTTAAGCTGGTTGGCTGTAGGATTCCTCAGAGCCTTGAATAAGCTCATCTTCATTGCAACCATCTAAGAAAGGCATATTATCAAGTGGCATTTCTTTAGTGTATTTGGCCCTAGAGTCCTACTTTGGAGGGCATTTTATGGGCCTGTGTCCACTGCCTTAGCTCTGTGTTAGGGAAGCCACCTGTGGCCACCCGTGTCCTGTGGTGGGTCTGTGGCTGGTACCTCTCCTATTTGAGATGCAGGGCAGGCCCTGTGCAGTGAGTGGAGCCCCGCCTTTCCTCCTGCCTTGTGTGAATTCTGGGCTAAGTAGATGTAGCAGTGGCCTCACCTGTACCTCACTTGTCTCCCATAGTGCACAGGGGCTCATAGTCTCAAGGCTGCCATGCGCATCTGGTGCCAGGATGTCTGTGGAAAGGTACCCGGCAGGTGGTCCTGAGGGGCCTGGCCACGCACCACGCTCTGCTTACCACCTGGGCCTTGCAGCTCCATTTGTTACCAAAACAAAAGCCCCTGGAAAGTCAGCTCAAGGATGACATGAGCACCTTTTAAGTAAAAGGCGCCTTCAATATCCACATGCCAAATGAGGTGCTTCCTGAGTGGACACTGTCATGGAGAACCCATCCTTTGCTTTCTTAGCTTCCAGGGTAGCCGATGGGTGTCAGGGCGGAAGAGGGCACTGACACAGATAGGATCGCACACAGCCACTCCCCGCCATTCCTCCCAAATTTCTGTTTTCCTCCCCCAAAGAAAACAGCCATTTCTCCTGGCTTTGAGAATGTGATGCAGTGCCCTTTTTGTGGTGGGTTCTGGCCTCCTTTGTACCCTGGCTGTCCCAGTGAGGCTGCTTCTGTTTTTAAAAAATTTAATTTAATTTTGAAATATAGTCAGTTTTTTAATGTTGTGTTAATTTCTGGTTTACAGCCTAGTGATTCAGTTATATGTATATATATATTCCTTTTCATATTCTTTGTCACTATGGGTTACCACAAGATATTGAATATAATTTTCTGGGCTAACAACAAGTTTAGCTATTTTACTTTATTTGTGTGTGTGTGTGTGTGTGTGGTTTTTGGGGGTTTTTCTTGGTGGGGGGAGGCAATCATGTTTGTTTATATATATATTTAATTGCAGTACTGGAGATGGAACGCAGGACCTCGTGCATGCCAGGCACATACTCTACCACTGAGCTATGTTCTCCCCCATATTTTATTTTTTTTAAATTGAAGTATAGTCAGTTTACAATGTTGTGTCAGTTTTTGGTGTAATGTTTCAGTCGTACATATATGTACATGTATTCATTTTCATATCCTTTTGCATTATAGGTTGCTACAAGCTATTGAATATAGTTCCCTGTGCTGTACAGTAGAAACTTGTTTATCTATTTTATATACACTAGTTACTACCTGCAAATCTCAAACTCCCAATTTATCCCTTCCTGCTCCCTTTCCCCCTCTGGTAACCATAAGTTTATTTGTGAGTCTGTTTCTGTTTTGTGGGGCTCCTTCTTAAGGCAGAAAAAGCTGTGGGTGAGGGAGGGGAAGCCCATTGGGCCGAGGCTTCAGACTCAGATACTTTTATCTGTCCCAGCCGCACAGCTTTGATACTCGTAGTGTGGAGTTAGTGTGGGATTCCCAGGGCTGTTGGGCCATCTTGGGATGAGAACCTCTGAGTGGCAGTTCTTGGTCTATTTTGGGGACCAGACAGAATCTTTGATTCCTCTCCCCAGAGAAACACAACCCAGACTGACACAGATACAGTAGCCCTGGCATCTGGGGTAGAACCCCTTGGATTAGAGCACTATGAGTCTGCTCTCTTCTCATTTCCTTTTTGCGGTCCTTGTTTGGTGTTGCCTTCCCTTTAGGGCTGCATTCGTGCCTGTGCCCAAGACAGAGTGAGGGTGAGACACAGGAATGACCAGTTTCTCCATCTGTGATCCCCCATCCTGGTGGTGACAACACGGGTGACAGGGGCCAGAGCATGAGCTTCCCTCATCCAGAACTTTGGATGGGACAAGCCAGGGCTGGAGGATGGGGAGGAGAGGAAAGAGATGGGGAGGGAAGAGGAAAGGAGAGGATGGAGGGGGGTGAGGAAAGAGACCCAAGAGGAGGGGGGAGAGGAGGGGCAGGTGGGAGGCGAGGGGCAGAGGGAGCAAGGGTCCCTGACTGGGGGCATTCAGGGTAGGGTGATGTGTGAGTTATGCCTGGTGACTTAGAGATATTGGCGGCCTGAAAGGGAGGGAGGCAGAAAGCAGGGCTTTTCAATATGAGCATTCGTGTTGCTGTGACAGCGGTCATTTATCACGCCCTGAATGGGAGCTCAGGGCCCAGTGCCATCACCAAAGGCCTCCGGGTGAAGTTTTACCTGAGTGTGAAAGGGGCTGGGGCCTGGGCCTGGCTCTCCTGTCGCCCAAAGGAGCAGCTCCTGGCGCTTCTGGGGCTGAGGGGGTGGCCCCCCGGGGGCTGTATGTTTGGAGCAGAAAGACTTTGGCACCAGAAGAGGGGACACAGGGCAGGATGTTTGCAGGTGGGGGACCCTCCAGGCATCCCTGGCCATTGAGGGAAGGAGTTGCTTCATATAGGGGCCTGGAAAGACCTTCTCCAGGCACTGAATCAGGACCCTTCCCCCATTCAGTCTTGTGAGCCTGCCAAGTGGGGGTCCACATCTGGGCAAGTGATGTCACTGGTACCAGTTAAAGTTTTAGAAAAAGATACTATTTCATACCTACCACGTGTAGGTCATGTACAGATTTTTAATGAGGGTGACCCTCCCTGCTTGCTGTCCGGGAACTCGGGGGCTTCTTGGGATGCCGGACGTCCCATGTTAATCTGGGACAGTCCTGGGTGAAGCAGGACAACTCATCGCCCAAATGTTAAGTTGTTTGACTTCACAGTAGCTCTTGGAAAGAGGCACTGCATTTACCTTCACTTACAAGTAAGGAAACGGGCAGGGAGAACAAAGTTCCGGAGGCCAGAGGCCACAGAGCCAGGGAGCGGGAAGGCCTGGATCTGGAAGTAACCAGTCTGGTGTCTAAGTGTGCGCTCCCAACCCCTCCCCTGTGCCGCCTGGAACCTGGAGGCGACACCTGTGTGATGAACATGTTTTCTGAACAGTGAACCAGGATGATGGGGGCCCAGGGGCTCACTGGTCTGTAGGTCCCAGTGCTTGAGACAGGCCTGCCCCTCCCTGACTTCTTGGTCCACCTGGCCTGCAGAGGGGCAGCAATGGCAGAGCCCACCTGACCTCAGTGTGTGCAGTACCTTGAGTGTGTGATCCTGGTGTTGGGCCAGGAACACAGCTAACGCCGTCCAAGGTCTTTGTCAGAACCTCCAGGCCAGTGAGGACCAGAGGAGAAGGTCGGGGAGGGCGCACATGTCGGAACTTGCAGCCCAGGATACTTTGCTGAGAGGCCCTACACCCCAGCCACGTGCAGCACCTGAGTGACGGCAGACGAGTGAGGACGGGATGACGTAGGGTTCCCGGACAGGAGCCACTTTGGTGTGTTTTCCATCCTGTGCTGTGGGTCAGCTCAGTCGTCCTGTGTCAGGCTCCGGCCAGAGGAGGATGCTAACCCAGATCCTGTGAGTCACGGCTGCTGTTCAGAGGCCATGTGGGAGAAAAGTGAAATCTCCCCCAAGTCTCCCGTTAGCGAAAGCTGGCTTTCCGTCTCCTGTGGGCTGTGCTGATGGAGACTCCAGTGCAGGTGTTTCCTGGGTACCACGCTCACTCCTGGCACCGCGGGCCAGGCTCTCCGTCCTGGGAAGACAAGAGGAATGTGCGTGCAGGGGTGGGGAAGGAGCTGGGGGCACTGGAGCATCTCTATTTCTGCTGATGGAACAGCCCAGCTAGGAGCAGGGAACCACTAGCAGGTTCTCTGCTGCTTTACCCCCAAAGCCCAGCCACCGAGGCCTGGCTGGCATGGGCTTCCACCCCAAGCTATGTCTCCTGCGATCCTCTCCCAGCTCCTGCTGGAAGCCTTGGCTCGTTGGTCCATTCCAGCCCCAGCCCAGACCCCTCACCTCTTGGCATTATGGTAGGGCCTTGCTGGGTTTGGTCGTCTCATTTGGAGAAGCTACAGTGTAACATCCAAGAGCTGACTGATGGGGTCTGAGTGATGGGAACACAGAGGTCTTGGGTGGCAGAGAGGAAGGCCACCAGAAAGCAGTGTAAGCCTCCTCAAAGGACCGGGTGACAGGGGATTCAGAGAAACGTGCTGGAGGAGGCCAGAGGGGGAGGCATCACTCGGACCCGGGGCCCGTGAGGCTTCCCACTTCTCCCTCCTGTAGCATCACCCACTCAGCATGTGCGTAGCCTGTTCACTGGCACCTACTGTGTGCTTGTTCTGGGTTAAGGTCAGGGTACACAGGAGAAAGTCTGACATGGATCAAGTAAGTTACACATTATGGTTAGTATTGTGAAGTCGATAAATGGGGTGCTGAGATGGTGAACGACACGGAGGTCTGGGAAGGCCTTTCTTGAGGAGGTGACTGTAAGTGGAGCCTGAAGGTTGGACCGGAGTCAGCCAGGGAGGGACAGGGACAGGGACAGGGACAGGGTCCAGGCCTAGGGAACAGCGTGTGCAAAAGCCCCGAGCTTGCAGTGTGTGAAGAACTAAAAGATGGCTTGAAAGGTTAGAGCCCCGTGAGTGGCGCGGGGCAGACGCTCAGTTCTCCCGGAGCTGCCCCTGCCACCCCCCACCCCTGAGCCTCCTGCTCCAGCCTTAATTGTCTCAGAGGAGCTGAGCAGGGGGTTTGTGAGGGGCTCTCATTTGTGCCTTGCACGAGGGACATTAAGTGAACAGGGTCCGCCTCAGCTTTTCATGTCGTTAATTGGTGGCCTTCAGACTCTGAAAGAGCATCTTCCCTCTCCCACCCCTGATTTCATTGCCTCAGTTCAGTACACGTGAGCTCCGCACAAGGCAGCCTGCTTGGATATACTAGGAATTGTTTAAATGAGACGGGGACGTATGGGTAGTTAAAAACGCAGCCTTCTACTCTGCCCTCATTAAGTATCAAATTACGTTACAATTACACCCAAATAAACTTGCTGAGAAGCTCAATAGGGGAGGTTCTGGGAGCTTCAGGAGATAAGAGAAATAGGGCCCAGTTTGGGGTGGTGGCCCTACGGCCTGCGTGGGCTCTGAAACCCAGGCAGTGCGTGTATGCGTGTGTGTGTGATCCTGTGTGTCCGTGTCTGTGTTACCAGTTCCTTTGCCTTGCTTTGTCTGTTGGGCGTCATTGGCTTGGGCCTAGGCAGCTATGAGAGGGCAGCAAGAGGTCTTGTCCAGTCTCTGTGCTAAGGGATCTGCCAAGATGCCACCATTCCCCAGCCATGTGATTGAGGAGAAAATCTTGTAGCCTCTTGGAGCCTGTTTCCTTCTCTGTAAAGTGGAGGTGATGCTGGCGGCTCTAGTCTCTAGTACCTGGCACCTGGGGGCTCTTAGGAAATGGGATGAGTCACCATTTTTACTGCTGTTAGCTCACCAGTTGGGTCCATCATGGTCATCAGCTTCTCTCAGGGGTGGGAACCTGCCCTTCCCTCTGACTCTGACTCCCTCAGCCAAGCTGATTAGGCGCTCGGCTCAGGCCTCTGCAAGGCTGCAGTCTTCCCTGTAAGACTGACGACACTGCAGAGCACCTCCCCTGCACGGCCCTTTGCAAATGCTCACTCAGTCTTGGGAGGGAGGCATGGACTCGTTCAAGGTGGTTCTCCTAAAAAGTGGTAGAGTGGGATTCAGACCCAGGTGTGCCTGTGAGGCCACAGGCCCCGGGAGGTGACAGGGGGCCACTTGGTCCCCAGGCTAGCGGGTAAGATTCCTCTGAGTGGTTTTCAGCCATTCACTTTATGCAAGGAGCCAGCCTCGGAGCTGAGGCTCTTGGGAAGGGTCTGGATTAATCGTTATTAATACCTTATTAATAATTATTAATCATCACGAGGCTACTGCTGTTGCAGGGCTCCAAACTAGGCCAACCCCATTCCTCTTCTCCCACGACTGCCATCCACAGCCACTCCTGTTCAGGCCTGGGGTAGGGGACAGGAGGTGTTCCCATCAAAGGACCCTTCCCCTCTCTATTAGGTGGGTAAGGTTGCCCAGGGCTGTCAAGGCATTTTCGGCCAAGACCTCACAGCCTGCTGAGACCTTGTTGTGGGTGAATTGTATCCCCCCACAAAAGATGTTGGAATCCTAATCCCCAGGACCTATTTCTAAATAGCATCTTTGTAGATAATCAAGTTGAAATGAGGTCATTGGGTTAATCCAGTATGATTGTGTCCTTATAAAAGGGGGAATGTGGTTTGCAGAGTCCCAGCTCCAGCATCAAAATCAGAGTATAGAAGAAGAGATTTTGAAACAGTAGCTTGATAACTGACACAATATAAGTCAACAAAAATTTAATGCAGATACAGGCTGCACTATTAGAAGTATAGAGCCCAGTTTGAGGGAGGTGATAGTCACCTTTTACCTTGAACTGGTCAGATCCATTGTGTTCAGGTGTGTGTACAACAATTTTAACAGGACCTAGCCCCCCCCTGGAGTCCACATCGATAAGTGTCTTAATCTGGGGAGATTCAGAACCAAAGCAACATGAGGAACACATGATCAGGGGAACTAAGGCCCATGAGAAATAAGCACTGTCCTCACGTCCCTCAGGCTGCAGGTGAGAGACAGAGCCAGCTTGGTCTGGATGGTTCTGGGTGGGCAACAGTGGGCCCCAGAAAGGCAGGTTCCAGCTTTGGGATAAAGGAGATTGTTTTCCTTAAAAAAAACAAACAAACAAAACAAACAAACAAAAAAAAAAACTTCCCTTTGATGGTAGACGCAATGCCTGCTTGTTACAGAGCACTTGGAACATACAGGTTACTGGGCTGTCAGCTGGGATGCGGCATAGAGACATTATCTTTTAGAGTTCTGGGCTCAAAGGGCTAGACCCCTCCATTCTGTGAGCTGGGGGCCCTCAAAGCACTTGCAGGAGGGCTGCGCGTTCCCCACTGGCTTCTGTTCTCCGAGCCTCCCCCGATTAGACCTCTGCCCACGTGGCCCTGAGATTGAGCTTGCCTGGCATCAGTTCCCCCTGGGCCAGGCCCTCAAGGGTTCAGCTTCTAGTCCAGGTGCTTATCAAGGCATTTCTCCAAAGCCAGATTCTTTCCTCAGAGGAATTCTGGCGCTAGCTCTCAAGATAATTACATTTTTTCCACCTTGTTGCCTACGGAAAAGTTTAAAGCAGCAAATAAAAATCTTTTGTAATTATACCTCCCAAAGATGACTACTGTTAATAACATTTTGGCCTTTTTTCCCCCTGCACCAGTATATTCATTTTTAAGATCATTGGGATCATGGTGAATATATAATTTTATATCTTGCTTCCCCTTACCCCCCTCACTTAACACAAGAGCGTTTTCCGAAGGCCAATATGTGTTTTTAAATACCTTTTAACAGTAGTGGCCTAATACTCCGCTCTTCAGCTGCGTCAACTTGTTACGAGATATTTTGCTTATAGCTGATTTTTTTTCTTTCATGACCAGTTTTCTTGTTGCTCTCTCTGTACATCAGTCTTTGTGCACATCTTTGATAATTTCCTCAGGATAGAATCTCAGAGAAGGATTGGTTCAAGTGATATATTAAGCCACATTTTATTGTGGAAAAAATTTCAAATATACACAAGAGAACAGTATACTGGACATGCCTGTGTGATCGCGTGGTTTCAACAATGACCAGCGTTCTGACGGGCTTGTTTTATCGACCCCTCCCCACTTTTTTGTTAGAATATTTTAAAGCAAGTCCTAGATGTTGTATCATTTCCCCTGTAAGAGTTAGATTTTACTTCTCAAATAGGTTAAGTAACTCTTAAAGCATGACCAGAAGGCCATTCACAAACTTAAAATAATTAACAGTAATTCCTAAGTATCATCTCCTATCTGGCTGGGTCCAACTTGCCAATGATCTCAAAAATGGTTTCTCACAGCCAATAAGTTTGAATCAGGATCCATGCAAAAGGTAACATTTTACATTTGGTTGAAACATTCCTTAAGTCTCTCAACCTATACCGCTTCCTCCTTTTGAAGCCGTGTTCTTCATGTACTGATGAATCTGCTATAAAGTGTTTTATGGTTCTTGACACATGATAGAAACCGATTTCCAGGAGGGTGGTAACAGTTTGCATCTCTGCCAGCCAGTAGCCCCGTGAGAGGGCACACATCCCGTTCTCAGCCTTGAATAGCATTAAAATTTTAAAAAATCAGTTTGATAGGTGAAAGATGGCACCTGATGGCAGCTTTAACTTGCATTTCTATGGTTATAAGCATGATCGAACATTTTCCCCATTTGCATGTTAGCTGTTTGTATTTCTTCTTTTGTTAGTTATCTCCTGTGACCTTTGCTCCTTTTAAAAAGGGTATTGATTAGCATGCTTGAGTTTATAACATAGAGAAATTTAAAGTTTTTATGTAGTCACATTCATTATCTTTTCCTTTGTGAATTCTTCCATTTTTTTTATGCTCAGAAAATTCTTTCCCTACCCCCAAATTCCATTCACCTACATTTTTTTCTCTCTCATTTTCTTATTTTTTACTGAGTTTTAAAATCCATCTGAGATCTCATATAATTAGACCATTGATCGAATACTATAATCCTCATTTCTTCAATAGTTTGCAATGTGCATTTACCATGCTCTAATTTATTTACACACACATATTGGTCTGTTTAAGAACTTGTGCAGTCTTCTGTTTTTCTGGGCTCCTGAGAGGTAGTGAGTGTCCCATTGTGGGAGGTATGCAAGCAGGAAACTTAAGTGCAAGGTCAGGCTGGGATCTTCTGCTCCTGTTTCTGGGGATTTCTGGTTTCCCTGCCCTAGGAGGACCTTTGTGCCTCTGGATCTGTTTGCATCAGCTCTGGGAAGCAGTAATGGTTTCTCTCCCTCCCTTCCCCATCTACTGGTCTTCCTGCCTTCAGGACGGACCTTCAGACTCTATTTCTGTCCATATGCTTGTGATCGGGGTGCAGAGCCCAGACCTCACCAGAGAGGCCTGGCCTGAGGTACCCAAAGGCCTCTTGGCTGGACTGTCCTCTGTGCACTCTGTGGACCCACATGGGGATAGGGATCTGGGCTCTGCTCTGAGGAGAAGCAGGATTTGTCCGCTTTCCCAGATACCCTCTGTCCTCATGGCATTCCCCCAACTTACCATTACAGCTATTCGTGTGGCTTGCCTCTCCACTAGACTGCCAGCCCGCAAGGACAGCGGGCTCGTATTTCCATTTCTGGCACATGGCAGGCACCTTCGGGTGGAAGGAAAGAATGAATGAATGGTCCTTTGGAACTTGGAGGGGACTATGGTGGCTTCATAAGCTGAGCCCAAACTGGAGCCCATCATCTGACCAGAACAAATACTCTTTGGGGACAAAGGGACAGAACACCTGAAATTGAGGTCTATCCCAGAAAATCCAGTACAGCTGGTTGTCATCAGGAGGGCTGTCTCCTGAATCTCAGGTCCACGTGGAGCCATGAAAGTCACCCATGTTGACCCTGAGCTGACGTCTGACCTTGAGAGCGGATGATTTCTCCTCTCCATGAGCACATTCCAGACAAAATGAGGTTGGGAGACATTTGCATCCAAACCACCAAGCTCTTTAAATGCTGGGGCCTGGAGGGCTGATGGGTTTATTAGGTTATTGTGGAAGTTAATAATTTCTCTTCAATGACATGTAAAGGCAGTTATTTCAGGAGCCTGTCCATTTACACAAAGCCAAGTATTTGTCAAGTGCCAGAGGCAATTCCCAGGTCCCAGCCCCCCCTCAATAATTCTGGATTAGGGACAGCCTGAAATCAACTTACACAAATTTTCTTTCAAGATGCATGGAGCTCTGGGGACCACTCAGGAATTTCAGGTTCCTGAAGGTTATGCTGTCAGCAAAAGGGCTGGGGTGGGGGCAGCTGAGCCCCTGCAGCTTTCCAGCTGGGCCAGCTCCAGAGGGGGAGCGGGGAAGCGTGAGTGGGGGCAGGGCATGGATGGCCATTAGTCTGCAGGGGCCCATTTGCCTCCTGAAAACAACTTACTGCCATTTGTATCGCAAACCTCACGCCCAGCTTGATGGTTTTTCCTTGTTCTTTGACTCAGGCCCGGGGAGGGGCCGTGGCCTGGTGGGGACAGCAGGACTGGCACACGTCCCCTTGTGGTGATATATTAGGGAAGGTCAAAGAGCCATCAGTCCCTGTCTGGGAGTTAAGTGCTGGGAAGTGGGAGGCACTGCAGGGACCAACTCACTACTAACTCACTCCTAGATCCCGAGAGCAAGACACTTCAGATCCCAGAGCCGTGGGCCAGAGGTGGGAGGGGTTCCTGAGCCTGGTCTAGCCTGAGCCCCTGGAGCAGCAAGAGCTCAGACCACTAAAGGAGGGGGCTCTCTGCTGAGGAGGGCGGCGTGGCCAGGGTTGGTGTAAATCAAAGAGACCTCTGCCAGGCCTCCTGGGCTCTGTGGAAAGGTCACCCCCGAGCTGTGGTTCCTGGCCAGCCTTGCTCAGGTACCTTTAATCTGGCTTCCAGGAAAGGCATCAGCCTGGGCGGGGGCAGGCGGGAGTCGATGGACAGATGAAGAGCTCCTCTGGGAGCCGTGTGTCCAGGACCGCCCCCCCCCCCCGGCTCAGGGTGGCAGGGCTGGCTGTGTGACGGAGGGATGTAGGGAGGACTCATTCTTTCTGCCAAGCTTCCCTGAGGCCAGGTGGTCCAGGCCAAGCCGAGAGAGGCAAGGCCATAGTTCTCACTCACTTTGGGAGTCTTGATTTGCACATCAAAGGGTCTAATCCTGGCAGGCCCTTGGGCCCCAGGGGGCCCCAGTGAAGTTGCATTCTCCAGACCCCTGTAGGCCTTGCTTGGATAGATTTTGGGGGTCAGGGAGGTGGTTGGAAGGGAGCTAGGTGCATCTGAAAGGGGCCCCTTAATTCCCCTGCGTGGTGGCTGTGGCCCCTACAGACAGACATCCTGGACCAGATTAGCCTTTAACCGGGCAGCTCCAGGCCTCAGCTGCGGGGCCTGGGGCTCCTCCTGGCGGGTGAGCTGGCCAGCTCTTCTGCTTTTGTCTCCAGCCAGCTGGAGTCCTTGATGAATGGTCTGCACACCCCCTGCCCTGAGCCCTGCCACCATGTTGAGTGCTGGTGTCCCCAGCCAAGAGGAATGGGCCCCACTAACAAGCTGGAGGTGGCAGCTCGGTGACCCCTGACCCCATGCACTTGGAGCCAGCAGCCTGGGGAATGGCTGCCCCCAGCCTGCTTAATGTGTCGGGCTGGCTTCTGAAAGGAAAACACATTCAGTGCTCATTAGAGAAAATTGGTCTAATTGGGCTGGAAGCATTCTACTGATCGAACATGGAATTTTTATTAGGAGGGTGACTGAAGTTCAGCCACAGTGTCCCAGCTGGGAGGTGGCAAGAGATTGTCTCGAGGGATTTCACCCAAAATCTCTTGCCAGCTGATATCAAATATCTAGGGAGGTCTGGGTTTGAATTCAGACTGTGCTACCCACAGCCTACATCCTGAGACCCTTTGGGAGCTTCTCCTAGACCTGTTGCCTTAACAGTAAAATTGAAAAAGAAAGAAATTAGAGAAAGAAAGAGGCTGGAGGAATAACTCTCCCAGACTTCAGACAATACTATAGAGCTACAGTCATCAAGACAGCATGGTATTGGTACCAAAACAGACATATAGGCCAATGGAACAGAATAGAGAGCCCAGAAATGAATCCACAAACTTTTGGTCAACTCATCTTCGACAAAGGAGGCAAGAATATACAATGGAATAAAGACAGTCTCTTCAGCAAGTGGTGTTGGGAAAACTGGACAGCAGCATGTAAAGCAATGAAGCTAGAACACTCCCTTACACCATATACAAAAATCAACTCAAAATGGATTAAAGACAACTTAAACATAAGACAAGATGCAATAAACCTCCTAGAGGAAAACATAGGCAAAACATTATCTGACATACATTCAAAAATTTTCTTCTAGAAGAAATAAAAGCAAGAATAAACAAATGGGACCTAATGAAACTTACAAGCTTCTGCACAGCAAAGGAAATCAGAAGTAAAACAAGACGACAACCTACAGAATGGGAGAAAATTTTTGCAAATGAAACCAACAAAGGCTTGATCTCCAGAATATATAAGCAGCTCATACGACTCAATAAGAAAAAAATAAACAACCCAATCCAAAAATGGGCAGAAGACCTAAACAAGCAATTCTCCAAGGAAGACATACAAATGATCAAAAAGCACATGAAAAAATGCTCAATATCACTAATTATCAGAGAAATGCAAATCAAAACTACAATGAGGTATCACCTCACTCCAGTCAGAATGGCCGTCATTCAAAAATCCACAAATGACAAATGCTGGAGAGGCTGTGGAGAAAGGGGAACCCTCCTACACTGCTGGTGGGAATGCAGTTTGGTGCAGCCACTATGGAAAACAGTGTGGAGATTCCGCAAAAGACTAGGAAAAGACTTACCATATGACCCAGGAATCCCACTCCTGGGCTTGTATCCAGAAGGAAATCTACTTCAGGATGACACCTGCACCCCAGTGTTCATAGCAGCACTATGTACAATAGCCAAAACATGGAAACAGCCTAAATGTCCATCAACAGGTGACTGGATAAAGAAGATGTGGTATACTTATACAATAGAATACTACTCAGCCATAAAAACCGACAACATAATGCCATTTGCAGCAACATGGATGCTCCTGGAGAATATCATTCTAAGTGAAGTAAGCCAGAAAGAGAAAGAAAAATACCATATGAGATCGCTCATATGTGGAATCTAAAAAAACAAAAACAAACAAAAACAAAGCATAAATACAGGACAGAAATAGACTCACAGACAGAGAATACAGACTTGTGGTTACCAGGGGGGTGGAGGGTGGGAAGGGATAGACTGGGATTTCAAAATTGTAGAATAGATAAACAATATTACACTGTATATAGCACAGGGAAATATACACAAAATGTTATGATAACTCAGAGAAAAAAATGTGACAATGAGTGAATATGTCCATGAATGGCTGAAAAATTGTGCTGAACACTGGAATTTGATACAACATTGTAAAATGATTATAAATCAATAAAAAATGTTAAAATAAATAAATAAATAAATAAAAAATTATAGCATCCTTGCAGACTTGTGAGGGGGAAGTAAGATTAAGTGTGCATCAGGGCCATGGTATTGCCCTTAGCAGGAGACTGGATCTAGTGGGGTCTGTGTGAGCTAAGATTGCATGTGGTTTCAGTTCCTTTGGCCAAATCTACTGCAATTCAGTAATAAACCAGCCAAGTCTTTGTTGGCTGCGATTGAGGTGACTCATTTGAGAGGTATTTTTAGACCGAGGTCTGGTCCCTTGAAATGTGGGGGCCACACCCCTGGTAGTCTCAGAATCACCCTCTAGCAGCTCCTCCATCTCTTGCTGCAGCCACTTCTGTTTAGTATTGCCTGAATTTTCCTAAGCTTCCCTCGACCCTGTTCCTGCTACTCTGGCCTCAATGCAGACCGTCATGGTCACTGATCACTCTGACCGAGGAATTGTCCCCATGTCCTCCCTGGCCTCTCATCTTCTTCTGCCCTGGTCAAGCCTCCACACTCACTCTCCAAACTGGTCACCCTCCAGAATAGCTCATCCTGAACCCCGGTGACTCCTCTGCAAATGGATCTTTCTAAAACACAAGTTAGATCCAGTCACTTCTCAGCTTAAAACCCTTTCATGGCTCCCGATTGCCTCCAGGATATAGCCCTAACGTCTTAGCCTGCACACTGGGCTCATCCACAGGGTAACCATATCTGACTTATCATCTCAATCGAGACCATTTTATCCAGGACAAATAGTCAATTGCATGGGATGCTCTGCTAACAGGCATAAATCAAGATTGTGCCAGGCAAACTAGGGTGTATGGTCACACTGTCCATCACGACCTGGTCCCCACCCCATTTCTAATTATTCACCGTGGTGCCTCCTGTGCTTCCAGCAAAGCCCCCAATACCAGCTCTCTTCACTCATCTACACCTTAGCACACGCTGTTCCCTCTGCCTGGAATGAATGCCCCTGTCTTCGTTTTGGCTTGTGTGCTTCAAGCCCTCCTTTGATGTCATTTCTGCAGCTCTTTCTGACTCCCATCAACCCTGAAAGCTGTTTCCTTGTGTGTTAGTCATTTATTAATGCATAATGAGTACCCTGAAATGTAGGGGTTTAAAACAACCAAACACATTCTCTAATAACAGTTTTTGTAGATCAGGAATCTGGGACTGGGTGGTTGTGACTCAGCATCCCTCATGAGCTTGTGTCAAGGTGTTGGAAGAGGCTGGGGGCCCAGTTTTAAGCCAATTTACTCACATGATGGTGCTGACTCGGTGGCTCTGGATCTCCCCCTCACCCAGGGCTTTCCTAGCAATGGGGTTCCTTCTCTGTTGGCCCCTTAGGGATGCTGATCTGATCCAGTTAGAGCTGGGGTTTAGGGAGGAAGAAGAAATTCATAATTTCTTGGAAATAGAGCAGGTTTGTTTAAGAAAAGCAGGCTTATTTAAAAAAAAAAAAAAACCTTTCATTTTGTATCTCAGTGATTTCTATGGATACCCTTCAGGGACTCCGTATCAGAAGGCACCTCATTAGCGATTCCTTTGGGACAGATCCACTTTTAGCTCCCAGGAGCCTGGACCTGCTCAGTCTCATGGTTTGCAGCTCTAAGGGAGGAACTGAAGCTTGACAGGTGGAGGCTCTGGCCAGCTTGGTAGGTGGGGGCTCTGGCCATAGGCATTGGAAGGGCCCTCACTTGGGACCTTGGGCCCCCAGGAAGCTTGAGCTTACCGTCTGAGGCATCCTCATCCTGTTCCGTGATGCTGTGTTACGAACGTGAAGGGTGTGCAAAGCTGACCGCATTTGGTCTGCTGCTGGCCACTTTTCTTGGGTGGCAAGGCTCCCTTTATTCTCCGTTATTGACCTAACACAGGGTCCTTGATTCCTAGATGTGAGCCATTCCAAAATTCTTCCCTCCTTCTCCCCTCCCCTCTGTTCATCCACATCCATCCTCCATCCATATCCATCCAACAAATATTTCATTTTCCCTCCTGCAACTCTTCCCTTTCCTCATTCCGTTCCACCTGCACTAGCCTTCTCCTGTTCCTTGCACAGCCAAGCATGTTCCTGCCTTGGGGCCTTTGCATGGGCTGTGCCTTCTGCCTGGAATGTTCTTCCCCCTGAATCTCACATGGTCAACTCCCTCACCTCCAAACTTGGCTTTACTGTCACCTGTCAACAAGTTCTTCTTCACCGCCTAATTTTGCAGACTGCCCTCTCCATCCCTGCGCAGCCTCCCTTGCCCGGCCCTGCCCCCCGCCGTGCTACATTGTCCTCCCCTGCCACCCTGCTTGCTTTTTTATTATGCTCCTTCTGGAGCGTAGAATACAAATTTCATAAAGAGAGGACTCTTTATTTTATTCACTTAAGAGCAGAATCTGTACGTCATAGATATTCATTAAACTTTATCAATAAGTGAATATTTATTTAGCACTTACTGTATACCAGACACCATAGGCATTGGACTAGGCACTAGAAATATAGCAGAAAACAAGGCAGGTGAGGCCTCTGCCTTCAGAGGGCTCCCTAGGAATCTAATGAGTGAGATGGGCAGTGAACAGAACACAGAAATAAGGATAATTACTGATCACAATCACTGGTATAAAGGAGGGAAGAGGGGAGACTGTAATGGAGAACACAGGGAAAGCCACCTAATCCAGGGTGCGTCAGTTTTCTGGAGCTGTTATGACAAAGTACCGCAAGCTATATGACTTAAAACAATAGGGATGTATTCTGTCGAAGTTGTAGAAGCTAAAAGTCTGCAGTCAAGGGGTCACTGCTCTCTCTGAAGGCTGGAGGGGAGAGTCTGCCTGCTTTTCCAGCTTTTGGTGGCCCCCGGCCTTCTTTGGCTTGGGGCCACGTAACTCCATGATCTTTGCATGGCATTCACCTTTCCGGGGACAGATTTCCCTCTTCTAATTAGAAGTTACTGGCTGAGGGCCCACCCTAATCCAGTATGACCCATCCTAATGTGATTGCATCTTCAAAGAGCTTGTTTCCAAATAGGGTCACATTCCCAGGTCCTGGGGCTTAAACCTTGAACCTGTCTTTTTTGGGGACACAATTCAACCCACAACAGGGAGTCAGGGAAGCACTCTGACATGTCAGCTGAGTGGCCAGCCAAGGAGACGGGGATTATGAGTGGAGGAAGAGATCAGATTTATGGTTACCCCTGACCCTTTCTTTTCCTTACAAGCTATTTGTTGAAGGAACGCCATTTGGCTGGTAGAGTTTCCTGGTCTGGATTTTGCTGACTTTATCTGCAGGTACCTTCAGTGTGCGCCTCTGTCCTTGGTCCTCTGTGGAGGTGGGCAGCTGGACCCGGAGGCGGCGTCAGACCTGGTTTCAGTCCCTTTGGCCAGCTCCTCAGTGGGCTTGTGCGCTTTCGCCCGGCCGCACAGAATGTCAGGTGGTCCCTCTTTCTGTCTCAGCAGCTGTTGGTGCTCTTGTCAGCTCATCCCTAAATTCACTGGGGCTGCAGGGGGCAACATTCCAACGCTATTCGCTCTTTTTCATTTATCAACTGGCAAGAGACTTTTAGACAGAGATGCTTCCCCTCCTTTACTCTTTGTTGCTCAGTGATCCAGGTCGTACAGGAAAGGCAGGACCCATGCTTCATTCTTTCCCTTGAGTCACCAGTTTTCAAGAGAATGAATTGGTTCTTTGTCATCCTCAGAAGGAGACCAATGAATTCTTTTTCTGTATCATTATGAACTCTTGGATTGGACATGTTTGATGGGTTGCAGTCATTTATAAGTATTATTTTTTTTGAAGCTCACCTTGTCCCATTCCATCATCCCACGCCAGTAAGAGCTTCTTCAGGGCAGTTCTTGAGTCTTTTTGATACAACCCTAGTTGTCCCTGAGAGGTCCCTTGCTTTCTGTATGACAAGATGTACCAGATTCATCTTGGACATTTTCTGCTCCAGACCTGGAATCAGCTTTTCTCCAAGGCCTTTTATTTGAAATTAAAAAAAAAAAAAATAGGGAAATGGTATTTCATGAGCACTATCCGGGTGCTAGGGTTGCATGCACATTACTACTGTTTTGATTACAAAGAAATAGGTTTTATGACACACACCCCTCAGCCAGAAACCAAGAGGACAGCACCCTCTGCTCCTACTGATAATTCCAATTTACATTAGGATTTTACTTAATCTCTTTGTATCACACCTCTCCTTTCTTCAATCCTGGGAATCACATCCTCAAGGACAGAGGGGAGGGTAGAATTAGAATATTTCATAATTATGTATGCCTTACCCTGCCTGCATCATACACACAATGGTCTCAAAATTACGACAGTAACACCACTGCCAACATACTGGAAACAGTCAGAACCACGTCTTCTTGGTTACGCTCTCCCCTTGCCCGCACTTGAATAGTGCGCGTGCCGGTGCCCTGTCAGAGGGTGTGGGTGTGACACACAGTGCCGTCTCTTTTCGATCTCCCTTGAGCCTTAGTTGTCCCAGTAACTATATATTTAATGTTCACTACACTAAATCCTTTTTTCTCCCTCATCTTTTTAGTCCTCTTTTCCCTCGTCTTTCTAGTCATTTTGGTTGTCTGAAATTTGTTCTCTAATAGATTGTTCAGGAATAGCTTATGAGAAAAACGTTCCTTGAGTTCTTTTATATTAAGCATAGTTTGTCTGAGTCCATTTTACTTACAGATCAGTTTTGCTGGACATAAAATGATTAACTTAACATTCTTCCTTCCTTGAATGTCTTAAGTATGTGACTTCGTTTTCTTCTGGCATCAGGTGTTCTTGAAAAGCCTCTTTATTTTTGCTGAGGTCTTGCTAAGCATTCTCTCCCCTCCACAACCTTGATCTTTCTCATTTGAATCCGCTCTTCTTTGTTATTCCTTCATTTCATTGTTGTTTATTCTCTGAAGCAGGTTACTCAGGCTTGTCTGCCTCCCTCTGCTTCTCTTTTCACAGGGAATAGAACAGTTGGTAGAGGAGCTTTTCTCGCTCAGCAGTCAGCTAGCTCTTCCTGAAGGAAATCAGTGGGCTCCACCCCGCCAGGCCTCCACTTCAAAAGATACAGAAGATGCATCGACATCCTTGTTCTCTCCCTTTGATCTGAAGTTGAAAGCCAGGGCACTCACTGTCCTCCCACCTACAGCGATCTCGGAGTTCCATTTCTCTCCTACTTGTTCCTTTTTTAAAAATTCTAAGTAAAAACACTGTACATGGTAAACTAAAAAGACTCCTAGAGTACACTGACTTTTCTTTGTGGCCCTCTTGACCCTGATGCCCATCCACAATTTTTCCATCCCAGCTTGAAGACCTCTGGGCAGCTGCCTCTCTTGTACATCTGGCTTGTGGAAAATAAATGCTGGGCTGACACTGAGATGTCACAGTTTTGAATTTTGCCTTTTCATCCATCAGATTATGGCACCTCATTCAGAAGCTGGTAAAAATACACCAGTCCACTAAGCAAGACATGTACTATTAGGAGATACATTTTCCTGCCACATGGATGGTAGCTGTGAAAAGTTCCTGCAGAGCAGGAGATCAATAAAGGACATCAATAATTCTTCCCCAATTACTAATTTAGAATTGGATATTTTTCCCATTCTAAGACTGGTGAGTTTTTATATGTTCAGTAGGATAGTAGACATAGTAAATTTTTATAAAGGCATTTTTTTTAAAAAACCCTTTCAGCTACCTGAAGCAGATTCCTATCTGCTAATAGCCTTGTACACTGAAAACAAAATCAGTCATTCCATAATATGTATTTTGATCTAAATGCCTTATCATTGTGAGAGACTGAAAGCAAATATGCCCCGGTAGTAAAGCAGAAGTAAAAAAAGTCATTTAGATTTTGGCTTTGTGATCAAGTGTCATCTTTTTGCATTCTTCAGAACAGGTTATTAGGACATCACTCACTTACCTGTCATCCTCTTTTTTCCTTATTTAATTCTTTTCAGTTTTCTTTCCTTTCTTCCTCTTTTGTTTTAAATTTACTCTCCTAAAATTCATGGAACTAGGACACCAAAACTTACACATTTCAGATCTACAGAACACATTTAGTGTTGTCTAAAGTGTGTTTCTCTATGGAAATTCTCTGTTGTCTAAGGTGTGGGCATACATTTTGATCCTTCTCTAATTGTACCTCACACTGATGGGTTCTCCACAAAGCCTGGGTGTCTAAAGACAGTTACCAAGGATCCTCCATGAGTCAGCACTCTCAAACATAAACATAGGTAAGAACTGCTGGACTGCTTGCTATAAATGCAGTGCCCTAGATCCTATCCTCAGAGACAGAGCTGATACCACTACAAGTCCTTGCATGGTCTGGTTCCCATCTGCTTCTTCAGCCTCAACTTACACCATGTCCCCCGCTCTCTCCTTGTTCCAGCCATATTGTCCTGCTGTACCCCCTTCTGTGTGCTACGCTCCTTCCTTTCTCAAGATCTTGGAATACACTGTTCTAGAGAAACAACATGTTAAAATACTACTTAAGCTCTGATCCCACTGCCAGAATGAAAGGACCTTGAAGGCAAGAATTATGCCCTCATTACTGTTGTTGATAATCATTAGATAAAGTAATGTTTATTAAGCTTTCTCCATGACTTTTTAATTTGTCTACAAATAAAATTTTTAAAAATATTTGTTATCTTGGACCTCAAGAAAGAAGAAACCTACCTTGTTCCTCTAAATACAACCTTGAGTTTTGACTCACTCTGCATTGACAAGTTACTCTAGTTTTTAGCTAATTTATACTCACTGCTGTTTAAATAGGACAAGTCTAAGGTTCGTGATTTGAATATGCTATGCCACATAGATTTATAAATCAATTATCCAATATTCTACATCATTTCTTTTAGATAATAGACAAACATGTTTTACATCTTTCTTTTGCACAATTGTATTCTTATTGGAGATTTTTATCAGTCTTCTAATTCTAATTGAAAAATCAATGTCACTGTGATTTTTATTAGGATTCCATATGATTTTAATGATTTCTTAGGTCAAGATGTTTTTAATTTGCTGAGTTGCATATTGTGGACATCTCACTTAAGCATCAGTGTCAGGGATCTGGGTGACCCAGGAGATGGATATTACCATTTTCTGTGGTTCTACCTTAAGTAATATTATATTCCTTTGCCTTCAGTCTTAAACTAAACAATGTTACCTGCTAGGAAAATATTTTCTTTTAATGTATTAAATACCATTTACTATTCAATTATTTAATAATTGTGTCTATTCACTGCAGAAATATCTTCAGTGAAACTCCAGATGCTTCAGTATACGGTCAGGTAGCATTTAAAATAAGATGGTGAATATTGCAGTGGCAGATTGATTTGTCTTGTCCTACTGAGGAATTTTCTGCCAAACACCAGCCATATGTTGAAGGTGATATTAACACTTTGGAAGAGGGTTAAAAATGGGAAAAAATAAAAATAAAGTTTAATTCTCTCCTAGGAGAAGAGTCTAGTGTGCTATGAATTTACAACTGTGAAGAAGGCTCTGTCTATATCAGTGTGTTTTCTGTATGACTTTTAACAGTGTAGGGATAGCATAATCTCCCAACTCATTGGCCATCAGTTTGGTTTTCTCTTCCTTTAAGACATCCCCAAGTTTCAAGGTTACATTAATCCTATAACCACACTCAGTACTTAAGATGACTGTAGCTACAGAGCACCAGTCTTAGGAGTCTAGCAACACAAGCCAAGATGAGGTAAAACAGATCAAACATTGCTAAACGATTCCCTAAGCCAATTGTTACTGTAGTTTTAAAAATTGCTTCAGTTAAAGTGGAGCTGTAAACTATTTTTCTAACAAATAATAAAAGTTTAATCTACTTTAAAGTGTTTAAAAATCTTCTACAATATGATTTCGTTCAAAAGAGAGAGAAATTGGGTGCCAATCTGTGGAGCTACTATGAAATAAGTAGATAAAGTAACATTATTTATATATTCATGATCATGAAAACAACCCTCACCCAAATTAAATATATAATTTTTCTTAAACATTCTCTTAATTCTTTGAGAAAACAAAAGATAGGATTCTGTCTCCAGATCCTACTTAGGGTCTACTGAAATCATTTTGATGTCTAGAATTTCAGTACCAAGGACAGTGTCAAGTCTAGCGCCTTTTAAAGGGAGAGTCCTGAACAGAGATGCAGAAGATCAGGCTGGACACAGTTCTCACAAAGTGAGAAAACAAGGGGAGGGAGGATCAGAAGGGAGAATGGGGAAGGGAGGAAAATGGACCACAAAGTGACTGGACTTTCAGTTTGGGGAAACTGATATAGATATCAAAGTGATCTTAAGGAAATTATAAGAATACAAATGGCCCCACTAAATTGTTGCCCTTGATGATACGAGAATGTAGCAGGAATATGAACTTGTCTCATACTTTGACTTATTTCATAGATACATTTCATAGCAACATTTCATTATAAAATTTTCAAAGTGAGAATCCACATTAGAATTAAATAAATGAAAAAATTATATGACATCTTAGACTAAATATTCTAGATAAAATATTGTGCCTTAAACTCTGTGCGTGGGTAGCTTTACACCTGAATCCACATGTATACACATGTGTCTTCCAAGCATCAAATTTAGCATTGTTTCACTATATAACAATAACATGAAATATACAGCCTATATTTTCATTAAACGAAGGATAATATATAAGCAAAATTTTCATTTTGACATGAAAATATAAAACACTGTGATTTACTTTGTTAATATTACAACTAATTGAAAATGATTTATTGTTCAATATTATAGTACTTTGCATGAACACAGAATGAGATTTTTGAAAGAACATTAACATATATTGTAATATAAAAAGCACCTTCTAAAGTTTCTAAGAATCAGATAATTACATAAAATAAATATATTTAGAGCTTTTGAAGGGGAAAGCTGCTGGAGTCTGTAATTTATTCAGTTTCATTATGTTGTAAAATTTTAAGAGTTGGAAGTAAACTTTACAACCACCTAAATGATTTCACGTGATTAAACTAAGATCCGTATGACTTTATGATTTACTTCTTAGTCCACTATTTATTAAGAAATGTAGCAGCCATAGCTCAGGCCTTCTGGGTTGTTTCCCAGGACTCTCCCTCAAACATTACACGTCTTTCCTCAGGGTGACTTGGAGGTACTTTTCTTATTGCAGTAAATGTTGCCAGTCATTTGCTCGGCCCCAAACTTAGGAGAAATTGCTGATTTGTATCTGCATGTAAACGCATCTCCTGTGCTTTCAGTGGATACTACGGATTCTTTCTAAGGAATGTGGTCAGTTGTCTTCACCGTCCCTGTTGCTAGCATAGCCCAGGTTACCGACCTCCTCACTGGGACTGTTGCAGACGTCGCCGAGCTGGCCCTCCTGCTTCTGCCGCTGTCCCACTGTAAACTGTGCTTCACAAGTAGGCATCATAGTTTTGTTAATGCACATCGATTATAGTAAATATCTGCTTAAAATTCTCTAATATTTCATAATACATTCAATATAAGTCAAAATTTTTATTTTTCTATGGTCTGTAAGGTCCTGCATGATGCACATCTTTCCCTCTTTAAACTTGTCTCCTTCTAATTATCTTCTTGCTAGTTAGGCTCCCATTATAAAGGCATTCCTAAAACACACCATGACTTGCTGTCTCAGTGCCGTTGGATTTGCTTTCAGTTCTTCCTGAAACACTCATTCCCCATCCAACGTGTCATATGGCCGTCTCCTCCTCATTGTTTAGGATTCCGTTAAAATCATGCTGCATGTTAGAAAAACCTGCTATGATAGACTCCCACTGGTTATTCTGTATCCTATCACCTGGCTGTATTAACTTCATAACATTTATCTCCACCTGACATTCTTGTTCCAGCATAAGCCCCAAGAGAACAGAAATATTATCTGGCTAGTTCTTGCCTCTATTCCCAGCTCTGGAAGAGTTCCTCACATGAACTGAAAAGATATAAAAATATTTGCTGACTAAAGAATGACTGTGATCATATATGTGCAAACAATGAAGAATATTTAATTTCAAGTTTTACTCAATTAAAGGAAATAGAGGGAAATGAAAGAATTTTACAATATAAATTTTAAAAGCTAGCACACAAGCAAATAACAGTGTAGGAAACATTAACAGTCATTAAAACTACTGAAAACCTCATTGACCAAAATATAGGGATTTAGTTTTTCAATCATGCTTACAGATTTGTTTCTCAAAATGGATAAGAAGCAATATGGAGAAGTACTGCCCTAGATTTAAATCAATTATTGGGTAATGAGTCAGGGAGGTGGACATGCTGAGATCCTTAACAAAAAATGCCATCCACAGAATGAGTCATCAGTGCAACAGAAGGCAGCACTGTGGTATTAAGACACTGTTCAGGACCTAGGAACCTAAAAGAACAATAACCAACACAAAAAACAGGATGTGTAGAACTCTGGCAATAATTCTTAAAGCTATCAGTCTTGAGTAAAGTGAGAACCATTTAAAAAAAAAAAAAAAGAAAACTTTCAATTTGATGTAGTCCTGCCTGCCCATTTTTGCTTTTGTTACTTGTGCTTTTGATGTAATTTCCAAGAAATCATTTTCAAGAACAATGTCAAGAAGATTTTCCCCTATGACTTACTTTAGGAATTTTATAGTTTCATGCCTTATGTTTAACTTTTTAATCAATTCTGAGTTTATTTGTGTATTGTGTAGGACGAGATCAACTTTCATTCTTCTGCATGTGGTTATCTAGTGTTTCTAACATCATTTGTTGAAGATACTGTCTTTTTCCCATTGTGTATTCTTTTCAAACATCGATTGATTGCATGCATGTGGCCTTAGTTCTGGGCTGTCAGTTCTATTTCCTTGTTCTAAATGTCTGTCTTTATGGTAGTACCATAAGTTTTAATTACTGTAGCTTCTACACAGCGAAGGAAATAATCAATAGGATGAAAAAGTAATGTAAGGAACAGAAAAAAATGCAAACCATATCTGACAAGGGGTTAATATGCAAAACATATAAAGAATTCATGCAACTCAACATCAAAAAAAAATCAAATAATCCAATTTAAAAATTGGCAAAGAACCTTTAATAGACATTTTTTTTCCCCAAATAAGACATTCAAATGGCCAATGGGTATAAGAAATGGTGCTCAACATCACTAATCATTAGGGAAATGCAAATCAAAACTATCTACTCACACCAGTAAGGAGGACTGTTATAGTTTAAAAAAAAAAAAGATAACAAATGTTGGCTAGAATGCAGAGAATTTTGAACTCTTCTACATTGTTGGTGGGGGTGTAACATGGTGTGGCTATTGTGAAAAAAAAGTACGGATGTTCCTCCAAAAAATAGAACTACCATGTGATCCAGCAACTCCACCTCGGGATATATATCCAAAACAAAAAACAACAACAAAAAAAAGACAGATAACTGCATTCTCATGTACTTCCCGGCATTATTCACAATAGCCAAGTTGTGGAAACAACACAAATGTCCAGGATAGGTTCATGGTCAAAGAAAAAGTGGTATATTTATACAATGAATATTATTCAGACTTAAAAAAGAAGAGAAGGTAATCCTGCCATTTGCAGCAACATGGATGAATATTGAAAGCATTAGGCTAGGTGAAATAAGCCAGTCACAGAAGGACAAATACTGAATGATGTCACTTAAATGAGAAGTCTAAAATAGTCAAACTCATAGACGCAGAGACAAGAACAGTGGTCACCAGGCGCTGGGGGGAGGGGAGGAGAGACAAAAGTTGCTGCGCAGCGGGCGGCTGTAAAGTGTCAGTTACGCGGGAAGAATCCGGCCCGGGGACCTGCTGTGCAGCGTCACCCCTGTAGTCAGCAGTATGTGTAATGTACTTAAAATTTAAGAAAGTAGATCTCGTGTTAGATGCTCTTACCATAAAAAAGGGGAGGGAGGCACATGGGTACTTTGGAAGGTGGTGAATTTGTCTATAACTTTGATTGTGGAGTTGGTTTGACGAGTGTATGTATATGTTCAAACTCATCAAAACTGTATTTATTATATATATGCAGTTCTTTGTACGTCAGTTAAACCTCAGTAGAACTTTTAAGAAACAGAAAAAAGAAGACCTTTTACTGAATAAGCACACAGCGACACCCACACACCCACTCCTGTGATGAGAATATGCCGTAAAAGTGTACATACAAAAATATACATGAAAGGAAACCTAAGTCAGAACGATGTTACACAAATCATTCATACAAGTAGTTGTTGAAAATCCACCGTGTCCCAGGCATGTCTTAGTGTGGGGAGTGTGTGCGTTTGTGGTGCTGCTTATCACAGAAATGCTAATTAACACAGCAGGACAACGGACTGACCAAACAATTGGTAAGTAACCCCCTGTGCTGCAAGAGAGGAAGACAATTACACAAAATCATCTATGTGCTGTGATGTGTTTGCTCTTTTAAATTTCACTAATTTTTAAAATACCTCCGTGAAATATGAGATAGTGCCTTTTACCAATCATTACTCCTACAGTACTGTCTGAAAGGCATTCCAGTGTCTTCTACACTTTGATTTGTTGTTTTCCCAAGTTCAGAACTTTCACTAAAGTTAGTAATTGTTGAACTTCAAAAAGTCTCTCTGTCATGGAAGAGATTATGGTATTTGAAAAGGAGGCTGGTTTAGTTATCTTCTAAGACTTTATTATCCTTTGCTTTTCATGACATCAGACTCGCTCATCTTAACATTCGTCCTCCGGTCTTGGATGATGACACACCCCCCCATCCAACTATTCAAGCTGTCTCTAGATCACTCTTCCTTCCATTTTCCGCCTATATTACCTTATCCAATCTATCACCAGAGTTATCTTGGAAATTATTTTCAAATCCGTCAATTTTTCACTAATCTTACTGCCAATTCCCTAACTTTCATTTTTAGTTATGTCTCACCCTAGTCTCCTTTCTGCTTCATCCACTCCTCATTGAAGTGTGACATCACCCTTTGAGAACAACTCTAAACGGTGTACCTCCTCAGGTTTAAACTCTCTGGTGGCTTCACGTCACTGCTGTCTCTGAAGCACCTCTTCATTCTCATCTCTTACTCCTTTCCTGGGACTCCTTAAGCCTCTCCCCTTCCGCCAGCACGTACGTACGTACACACACACACACACACACACACACACACACACACACACACACACACAACGCTCCCCTGAAGCTAACACACAGTCCCACTTACAGTCAGACACGCTGTTTTCTGTCCTTTCCTTTGCCTGATGACTTCAGGTTTCAAAGGTTTCTCCTCTTTGTCTCACTCAATTGAAAGCTCTTTAAGGGCACAAACTGCCATTTTTCTTGTGTATATAAAATACTCAATAAATGTCAAATGAATTTGTTCCATTCCTACTCTTAGCTGCCACACAGCTAATGCACTCTTCCTGTCCACTCAATAAAATGTGTGAATAATTCTGATTTGATATTTAAATTAAGGTAGAGTCATGACTCTCATTTTTTATACTTAATGTCTTTTGCTCATATTTTATTCTGTTTCAGAGGGAAAAAAAGAGCCACTTTGTGGGGAAAATTATTACTGTGGAAATATCCAAATGTTAAACAACTGTATTACTTAACTTTCTGATGTATATTGTTGTTTACCAAAAAGTAACCATTTCCTCATAAGTCATTGTGATAAAACAAAAACAAAAACAAAAACAAAAGCCTTCTCTCATGACTGTGAGAAGGGAAAATCTAGCTTCCAGGCAGGTGATATGAATTTGATTAACAGAAGGAATCATACATATTTTATGTCTGTAAAATGTAAAATATGAAAAGTAATTCAAAAGATAAAATACAAAAAAAAAATCAGAAGTTTTAAACATCAGTCAGTATTATAAATGCATATTCCTGTAAGAGTTTCTGGGCATAGATGTCTACAAAGATATCCAAGTGACTAAACTGTCTGTGTATTCTAGGCACATAGTGTTTGGATATTTGAAGCCAAAAGTAGCTATTTACCCAACAATCCACTGTAGGAGTGGTTTTCTTCATACAAAAATTGGATCCTATCATTCTCCCACTTACTTTCTCAAGGTCTTCCCACAAAATATATAATATTCTACTTGTCTGGAATCTGAAATCATTTCCTGGCACTCTACACCTCACTCTTCCTACTCCAGTTTGTAGTTTTCCAAACATGCTCTGCTGGCAGATTTTCTTTTCTTTCACTTCCTGTTACATCTCCCCTACCTTTTTTCCCTCAGAAACAAGTAAATCTTATCTCAGAGTTCCCTCCCCCATGATTTTGACATTTCCAGACACCCAGGTTTTGCCTATCTTGTATGTCCATTGTACTTCCTAACAAAATGGGCATTAAATTTAATACTCACATTTTCATTGTTTGCTTGTATGCCTTTTTAACATATTCAAAAAAGCCCCAAAAAACTGAGCTCCTGCTTTGAGCACTGGAATTAAAATAATTAACAGAACAGATACAGCTTCTGATCTCTGCAAGCTTACAGACGGTTGGGAAAGATGGACATTACGTAGCAGTAACAGTAAAATGCATGATTGAGTATTAAAGGCTTTACCAGAATGCACTGCAGTTGTCATGCCAAGTACAGGCATCAGAGAAGGCCTTTGGTAACAGTTTAGCTTGGAACGATAAGGGTAAGTAGAAGGAGAGTCTGTAACACACATGACTGCCACGTAGCAGGACGTGTAGCCAGCTCACAGCAAGTATTTGTTGAATGAACAAATAAATGATACAGTAAAATTTTTCCTAATTTTCTATATAATTTCTGCAAACTTCTCAACCTCTTTTTAAAAAATAAACTGAATGTTTAAAGGCTCAAGTTTTATCTAAGGATAAAAATATTTTTAATACAAATAATTAAGAGTCAGATCTTGTAATGACTGTGTCCCCTCTTGCCTTCCACCTCCCACCTCTAAGATACTGGTTATTAAAGCCAGAAGAATATGATATGTCGACTTCCCAGAACTATGCTAATTTCTAAAAACCAACTTTTAAGCTACGTTATAGAAACAAAAGGTGCCAAGTATTTTTCAACTTGGCTAATAAATTTAATTAATCATGCTCATAAAGGCAAAGACACTTTTTCTATCTGAATTTTCCTAAAATGCAATTACCTTTGTTGTCTGCTTTCTTGACACAAAAAACCTGATCATCATCCACCTGCAAGACATATCATCCATCTTGTCATATGTCTGCAAAGATTCTTGAAACTTTTTTCCACTGACAAGTAACTCTATTTTGACACTCTATTTAAAGGAATGGAGCTAAAGTTTGCTTTAAGGAACTAAGTTGCTGCCACTCAGAGCTTGGGGAATTTTCTAACGTAGTGCCTTAATATCTTTATTTGAGTATAATGTGGCCCATGCCTGAAATTCTTCGAAAGCACCAATTCAGTAAGCATATGTAATCTGCCAGCAGGGACTGAAAAAACACCCTAATAAATCTTATTATCTAAACAGTAGCAAAAATGACTGGGAGTTGTGTCCATAGTACATAAAAATATTATGCAGTGTATGACAGGCCACTTCTTGGAAGATGAAAAATAAGTAGTACAAGAAACTGTTATGCATTTGCTAATTCCATTTCCTGAACAGGGATTTTTTTTTAAAAAAATGCATTTTACTCTGCACTAGGACAAAACTGCCATGTATTGTTTTTGCTGAGGACAGAGATCTGGATGCTGCAGAATTGAAAAAGTATTAATCCCTCACTTCATGGCTTCCTTCAGCAAGGTAAGTTCTCACAAAATCCTCAGTAATTTTGGAGGATCAACTTTGTTCTTCAAAATCTTGTATCCCCTATCTTTGTAGTTTAATTAGAAAGTAGGAGGACTTTGAAGACAGAAAGATCCTTTGAAATCTGGACTTCAGATTCCAACTCCGCACTTACTCGTCTATAATTTATACTGCTCCGTTTTACCTCTCCGAGGCTGTTTCTCATTTGTAAATTAGGGTAGTATATGCCTTCATATTCTTTCCCTAGTTACATGGGTATAAGTGGCAGAGTTAGAATCTGAAATTCAATTTTTTTAAATCTTTCTGTCTTCTTATTACTACATTTTGATGAATCTCTAAATAAAGTTTATTATTAATAACAATTTACTGCTTACAACAAAATATTCAAAATTAAAATATAAATCAGATAATGAAAATGGTCATCAGGGGACTATTATTATTTATCAGATTACCAAATGATCAAATGTGAATCCAGAGGTTTAACTTTAAATTTGGGGGGGGATAATTAGGTATTGATTGACTGATTGTAGGTGCTGGGGATTGAACCCAGGACCTTGTGTATGCTAGGCATGCACTCTGCCACTAAGCTGCACCATCCACCCCAGATGTCTGACTTTATACAGCACATAACCACTTTGTTGTATAGTTCTCAAGTGATTTGCTAAGAATTTATCTTTCTAAATGTAATCCCTGAGGGCAGTGATTATGTCTTAAAGCATATGATAGGATATTCTTTCTTTCTTAGTTTCAGATGAAACATTAATACAATTGTTATAAAATACTAAAAAATTTTAGTATAGTATATAGTACTAAAAAACTATATATATATATAAATAGTATATAGTACTAAAAAAGGAAAGCAAATTTTACTACAGAAACACTATCATTTACATGTCCTATATGTTACCTATCACCTTGAAAAGTTAAAGTAATAATAGTACTTACTTCTGTGGTTGTCATGAGAATTAAGGGAGATAATGTTTATAAAACACGTAACACAATGCTTACCAAATTACAGAGCAAACTCTTGAGTCCAGATGTTTGATTTCATAGTATCTTTTTTTTTAAATCAATCTTTGATTGGGGCAAGATATTTACTGTATCATATTTTTGTGGGAACATTTTAATAGCTTGTATGTATGTGTGTATATATAAATATATGTAAACATATTAGTATTAAATGAAATCCAAGGTATTTTTCTAGTATAAAAAGAAAAGTACTTTTTTGTCACTAAATTTTACGAGTTCTTGTCCTAGTTTAGCATGACTAGATTTTTTTTCAAATCTTAATCATGCTCTAAGGAGCTTAAAAGCACTTACTTCCACTTAATCCCCTCAGTTCACTGTTGGGATCTAAATTTTTGCCTTACTGATGTCACTAACAGAGGGGTACAGAATGTTATAGCTGAAAAAAATAAAAGATTTTAGAGCTAATATGATCCAATCATCATATTTATAAATGAAAGTATTGGGTTCATAAAAGTCAGAGCTTATTTATTAGAAAGAAAAGAGAAGAGAGACATAACAACACAAACCAACCTCACTCCTTGGCAGAGACATCGGCGTTCCCACTTGGCATCCCATCCATTGTACTGCTTTAGCTATTCAGATTTTAAATACACCTGGACTGTATCCTGTGGCTCTAATTATAACTCAGTCTGGGATGGAAACTGAGCATCACTACCATGTTTTTATAAGGACATTCTGACAAGCTGTTTTAATAATACACAGCATTATGCACCTGGAAATTCATGATGAAGAGCTGTCAGCCCTCTGGGAAGATGGTTCACTGAGCTGAGTGGAGGCTGAGAGGTCTGGAGGATGAAAACAGAACTCTCTGCCCTTTAAGAGAAACTTGCTGTTTTAAGCTGCTAAAGGCTGGTCAGAAAGAAGCAAGAAACTTCTAGATATAAGCTACCCTCAACTCTTATTTATATCTCCAATGCTTGGAGAGTTACATTATGCAATCAAATAAAACTTATTACTGATGGCTTTTTAAAACTCTTCATGAAAGTCAAGCATTGATATCTTAGAAAACCTTATTCACTAGTCTTCAAAATGCCTAAAGCTGAACTCCTAATTAAGCCTTTCGGTTATCATCTGAGATACGCTTTTGCAATTTCCTTCAGCATGCACCAAAGTCATATAGAAAATATTTTTAGAAACAGTAAAAATACTGAATGTAAGAATTAAAAACAGGTGAGCAATTGATTTGCAGTTCTTTTACTTAAATTGGCAATAACTTAACATTTTGTAAATTACAGAAATAATGTTACAGATCCACTAATATGTCATTTATAAAGAAATTTGTGCAAGGGGGTCTAATTATAGAAAACTGAATACATATCCACTTGATTTATTTTTGCACCCAAGGAGGTCCAGGTTGAAAGGTGAACTGGTTTTCACTCTAAACAGGACCAGGGCAGGGAGCTGGAGAGGCCACTCCTGAACCCCACCATGACTCTCAGCAGACTTCCCGCCCACAGGCCAGGCCTCTTCTCACCCGAGGGCCTGCCTGTGCTGGGGGTGCCTGGGGCCCTTGGGGTGAGTGGGCCCACCCTCCCAAGTCACCAGCACCTGGGTGCCCACCTTCCCACTGACCAGCAGTGACATGGCACTCTCCACATGGCCTATGGCCGCCAGGGCCACCACTGCCTGCTCTGTGGGGAAGCCGTGCGCTCCAGCTGCTGCAGCCGCGGAGAGGAGACGGAGGACCTGGGCAGCTAAAGCGGGCTCTCGGGACCCTGGGCTGGTCCCTCGAGGAGCGCAGCCTGGATCCCTTCCTGCAGCATCTGCGCGTCCAGCAGGATGGGTGACAGGCACCTCAGCCAGGCCGCCTGGGGTGGGAAGGAGTTGGAGTGGCCAGCACCCTGCACAGGACACCCTCCTGCAGTGTCCGCAGCCACCACTCGGAGAGCTCCAACCACCGGAAGGCCCCAGCTGCATAAGCCAGGCCAGCAAGGAGGCCACAGAAGAGCTGCAGGAAAGGTGGCTCAGGGCTGAGAAGTGGTGTCAGGGTGAGCAGCGGCCATGGCAGGAGCCAAGGTGGCCGTGTCCCCCAGGGCCGTCTAGGGTGGTAACCCTGCCCCACCAGCAGGGCCAGGTGGACAGGCATGTATCCACAGCCACCAGCTGCACTGGACACCCAGAGGCCTACCAGCAGCATAGCCATCACCCTAGAGGCCAGGGTGAGCGGGGCGGAGGTGTGCAGGAATCTCAGTGTGCCCAGGTGGCATTCTTGCTGCCAGCCCAGCGTGGGCAGGAGCAGCGGGCTCAGGAGCAGGCCGGGTAGGGCCGTGTGGCCCAGCACGTGTGTCAGCAGCCGGTGAGCCCGCCAAGGGTCCAGTAGCAGCTCTGGGGCCAGGACCAGGCTGGGACCAGCCCCCAGCAACCAGAGGCTGCTCGTTAGCAGCATCAGGATGGAGGAAGCAAGAGGTAGCGCCAGGAACAGCAGGCCCGGGGGCCTCGGGCATGCAGGGCTTGGCTGAAGGTAGTCAGAGGTGGTCTTGGGGCTGTGTGCTTATTAGGAAGCTAGTCAGAGGTGGTCTTGGGGCTGTGTGCTTATTAGGAAGCAGGGAGGACAGAATGGAAAAATAAGGACGAGAAAGACTTTTCTGGGTGGTGGAGACAGTGGAGGTGCCAGAGTGTGGGAGGGACTCAGCGTTGTGACTGTGTACCCAAATTCTTTGGGCCTCAGCTTCCCCATTGCCGCATGCACCCTCCGCCCCTAGAAGGCCGGGTGGGGACTCCAGCTGGGAGTCGGTACTCTAGCTGCCTGCCGGGGGTCTGAGCATTCCGAGCTCATTCTGCTCACACTCAGGCGTGCCACCCCCTCCTCTGCAGACAGTTGTTCTAAGCCCGGGTCCCTTCCCCGCTATCCACTTTAAATTTAAAACATGTTCAAATAACAAAGACTGTTATTGTTATTGTTGTGGTTAGGAAATGCAGCTTAAAAATAATAATTGATTTCCTTCTCATATTCATTCCTGAGTAATAACTGAGAAATTCCCTACACACTGGGATGTAAATCTTCCCCCTTGAGTGTGCTAAGCTGCATCTACCACAAGCTCTCTGGGCCAGGGGCTGAATAAACCACTTTAGCTCCGTGGGCTAATGAAGAAATAAGCTGGAATAAGGGGAGGAGTTTCTCCAGGAAAAAACTGAAAAGAGCTGTTCTCCACAAACAATTAAAACCAGAACACAAAAGAGAACATCCACATGTATCAGAAAGTTCATTTTTTTTCCACAAAGACTTTGAGACCACATACATATTCTCCAGGAATAAAGAGGACGGCTCCTTTCTTATCCCTCTGGACTTTTCACTGATCTCACTCGTCATTCACCCCTTCAATACATATTTATGAATTACCTCTTATGTGTGAGGATCTAGACCAAGAAACAAGGTTGGATAAATGTTTTCACAGTCCCATGAACTAGACAGATACATAAACAAGTCATTTCAATCATCAGTATTATCTACAATGTAGAAAATTATAGCAAAAAAGTGATTAATTCCTGAAGTTAGAGGAATACAGATGGTTGAAATGTTTCCCAGAAAAGAAATAAGCAAATTTTGATTCACACAGTGTGTAAGTTGGAATTGGCCAAAACATAACAACAATAGTTAGCATTCCCGACTGCTTGCTAGGTGCTGAGCACTGTGTTAAGCGCTTTACAAAAAGTAATCATCTCACTTAAACCTCATGACAACCACTCATGACAGTAGGTGCCATTTTCTCAACTTCACAGGTAACAAACTGAGCCATAGAAAAGTTTAGAATTTTGCCCAAGGTCATGTAATGGCAAGTTGGATTTGAATACAAGCCAAAAATCTCTGTCTGTTATACTCTGCTGCCCCACGAGTAGAATGGAGAGGTGTCTCAGATAATAAATATTCAAGAGCCAGACATGCAAAACAGCACTGAGTAATTCAGCATGTGTGGAGCAAATGTTCTGTTTCAGGAGTGACAGGCATAGGACTGGGATAAAGGAAGCAGGGACCAGGCAAGGTAGACTGTGTACGCCATGCATATTGAGGATGGAATAAAAAAATACAAGGCTATAGGCCAGGAGATTGGATGGCAGATGACCACGTTAGCCAACTTGAAAGACTAGTTGGTCTGAGGTTAAACAGCATCCATGTGGCAGTTGGTGATCGGCAAGAAGCTGAGGAGAAAGAGTAGGTAACATCTGGAGAGGGACAGAATGTGGTGGATGCAGAAGGAAAGAACTAGAATGACTCAGGCATAGTACCTGGGTAGCGTGCTATAAAGTGTGCCACCAGCCACAAGAGGAAGAAAGCTGTTTCCAAAGCTCCGGATCCTCAGGTTTACGGCCGTTAAGGATTCCATGTGCACCTTTAAGATAATGTATATGCCCAGTGAAAGCATCAGCTATTCACTAGATATTTCTCAAAGAATACAGCCCCTATTCCTTAATCCTTTGGGCAAAAATATATCATTTGGTTCTCTTTTGCAGTCCAAAAAAACTATCTTCATCCCTAATACATGCAAACCTACAGGAAGAATCAGCTTTCATCTTTTCTTGTGTGACATTCAGATTGCTTTGCAGACGTCATCTCACTAATATTTACATTAGCTCCATAAGCTGTGCCAATTAAAAATGTATTCCTATATTTAAAGGGTAAAGAGAGGTTAAGTGACTCATCTGGGGAACAGGAAATAATAGCTCCCTCTCTGAATCCGCTCCTTATGTGTAAGAGCAACTGGCAGATGGTTATTGATATTTCATGTGGCTTGAGTTGTTGGGGTCTTCATTTACTAGTAAACAAGGAGCTCAGGAGCAGAAGAGAAACTGAAGATGGCTTTTTCAATACAGCCACTTTTTTTCCTTAATCCTAGGCAAGCTTTTCCACTGACCTGTGAACTCAATAAATAAGAATTTCAAGGTGATACTCAACATCAGTGAAATATCCATAGAAACATGGAGAGAAATGTTCACCACATATTTGATTTTTGCATCAAACATCAGATTGCAATCCAACCCAATAAAGTAACATGAAAATACATGTTACAAATTTCTACCACTGAATAAAGCTCTAAGTTTGGACTTGCTATACATTCTTTATTTCATGCAGGTAAGCAACTCTGATGAAACACTGTGGTCCATTTTCCCAATGAAGTAATTCATCAGTCCTGGGGAGAAAAAGCAAATGATTGCTTTCTCTTCCTTAAATCACCTTTTTCTTTGTGTGTTGGTTTCATGCGGTTTTTCAGGTTCCCATACTCACATGAATTTCTCCCCACATTTTGGCTCTTCTAAGTTTCCTTGGTGGATCTCTGCATTGTCTGACCTAAAACTTGGAAGTACCCTGAGATCCCTTCTCTCTTTTATCTACATTCACTCCCTATGGATGATTGAGGGGCCTATTAGATGTTAAAGTTTGAATAGTCTTTTTTAGAAAGTTTTAAAAATGAAATATAGTCAGTTTATAACGTGTCAATCTCTGGTGTACAACATAATAGTTCAGTCATACATATACATACATATATTCCTTTTCATATTCTTTTTCATTATATAGTGTCCTTATTAGAGTCAAAGAAGCAAAACCAGTACTAGTGATAGGGAATATGGACTTTATTTCAGGCATTAGACCTTTCCCAATTACGGGCTCTGGTGAAGGAGTCTATGGAAGGCTACTACTTCTGAACCTGATGGTGAGCCTACTGTCCCACCAGGACACCAGGGCTGGCAGTCAGTGAGAATGCTGGAAGGGAAAGAAGGTGAGCAAGGAAAAGTAGAGCCCTCAAGAACAAGCCCAAACCTGCAAAACCAAACTGGACATGTGTGAACAAACTGAGACCCTGTCTATTTCTCACTGTCTCTGACTTCAGTAATGAGTGTGACCTGCAGAAAAAGCTGGTACTGTTCTCAATGGAGGTCCTGGTCCAGGACTGAGAGAAGCTGAAAGAGGAAACCCAGTGGGAGCTGAGGGCCCTGGAGCAACAAGCTGAGTGGCCGGCAATCAGTGCCTCTGAGCATGCACTGCAGCCTCGCTGACCCCTGCACTGACCTCCTGCAGTGCCTAAGGGCTGCTGTTTCTCTGCAGACATTGACATGGCATGCCTTTCCCTTCCCTTAAGGTTTCATTTTTTTCTTGAGACATTCCCAGGCTTCCCCCTTTAACTGCAATCCCACTCTCACAAAAAGTCCTCATCCTGGATTTATTTTTGTCCTTACCACTTTTTATTTTATTTTATAGTTTTTACCTATATATCTTAAAATTTTATCTGCTAGCAAGTAAAATTTATGAGAGTAGGTATATTGTCTACTCTGTTAAATAGTGTTTCCTAATTCTGGCACATGATAAGCATTAAATATTTGTTGTAGCAGTACTAGTTTTACAATTAAATAAAATGGCCTGAAATTGTATATATTATATTAATCAGGTTTTATGGAACTCCATCCAGAAAGAAAGGCTCATTGGGATTAACAGATTAACATTACTATATATAAAATAGATAAATAACAAGGACCTACTGTATAACACAGGGAACTATATTCAATTTCTTATCATGAACTGTAACGGAAAAGAATCTGAAAAAAAATGTATGTATATGTATAACTGAATCGCTTTGCTATGCAGCTGAAACTAGCATTGTAAATTAACAACACTTCAATAAAAAACAAGTAATACATCAGAAAAAAAAAAGAATGGCTTATATATTGAGGTGTATCCTTAAAACAGCCGTGTGTTTTAACTTTTTGATTGAATCATATGAAATTTCTAATTTTTTATTATTTTTAACTTACAAAAATGACAGTTTTATATGGCTTAACTAATTTGTCAACTACAATTCAAGAAAAATGACAAAAATTTGGAGAAATCTATAAATAAACTTGAATTGTGTGTATGTATGTGTGCTGATTAAGTTTCTTCTTTGCTTTCCTGAGGTTTACAAATATACTTCCCAATTCTGAAATCTACAAACTAACCAGATACCAGTAACTTCATAAAAAGGAAAAAACAAAGTAACAAAAAAAAAAAAAAAGGGACTGTCAACAACCCAGAACACAACTACTTGTAAACTTAACTGTTTCTCTGCAGTTTCATGCAGTTTAAATGCTAGTACTCAGTATTTAGTGGGGAAAACCATTTCTGTGGACTTCACTGCACTTTCACAGCATTTAACAGCTACTTTCCCCCCACTGTAAAAATATGAAAGAAAAATTCAGTATTTAAAACTTTGTATTTGATTATCTTACTGTGAAATTGCAAAGATGGAAACTTTAATAAAGAGTGATGAAATCATCAAAAACATTTTAAAAAGCAAGTCAAACTTCTCACTCACTCTCCTGCTTCATATGATTATAATTCATTTTTATATAGTGGTCACCTGACAAAATCCAACTACTTCACAGTGACACACACACACAAGCCACACACACATATACAAAGACACAACACATGTAAGTAAAATTTAAAAATCTCTTTTGTCCCTTTTCACAAAGGAGAATAAAAAGAAAAAGTTAAAGTCCCTGATTTTAAGAAAGCTAATTATCACGTTTCTCCTCCATTATCCATGACCGACCTACTGTGGGAATCGACTGTACTATTCTTATGCAATCTGTTTCTTCCAAACACTTGAGTATTCACAGCTAAGGGGAGATGATGAAGGAAGAAAACATGTCCTTGGAATCTAAGGCGGCAGTTTCCGGTGAGAAGATACTAAAATGGGAACAGGAATGGGATGCTGACAGAGTGAAAGAAAACCACCTCATTGCCCACCTGTGCCCTGTCAGCAAAGTGCTAGTTTGCTTCCTCAGTAATCCACAAGACTCTTCTGACTCTACATTTGAATGACTTGATGGTTGTAAAATTTTTGAAGCCAATATGCATTTTTAAATTTATTCACTTATTTGTTTGGTTTTATTTTGCATTTTGGCAAAAATAATTTGAAACAGCTTTAGAATCACACATTTAATAAGTGATAGAGCTCACACGGAAACACAGCTCTCTCTGATACCAAGCTTTTGCTTTGCCAGCTGAACCATACCATCCTTTCATAATATGAAAACTTACTAATGGCCAGGTGATACATTAAAAGGTTTGTATTTTCTCTTTCCAAAAGGACTGATTTCACTCATTTGCCAAAATAAAATGAAATGACTATAAACCATTAAAACAATTTCTCATCTATAATTTCAGCCATAGTAATTCTAATTAAATAGTATCTCTAGGAAAACTTCATAAAGAAAATATCTCTTTAGTAAAATCATCTTTTAGTTCTCTAGCACCCTGGCCATTTCTTCAGTGGTCATTTCTATAACTCAATAATATGTCAGAATTTATTTTGTGTCTTTCAATTTATTGATGGAAATTTCTACCAAGTCTGGTTCTGTCCTCTCATATTTTTCAACTTATATGTATGATTTCCAAGCCTATTGGGGGGGGGGGAATCTCATGATTTTTAATGGAAAGGAAAATCCTATGTAAAAACATTTTTTGTGTGTAGATCTTTCTCAGCATATTTTTTATATAATTATTTGTTCAAACAGAGGGACTCCTTATATGTAGAATGTGACACTGAATGCTAACTGAACAAGCATATGCTCTCATGTATAGCTGGCTATATTGCAGTTGTTGTCATTTTATATAATTGATTACTCTGTACTGAAATACACACACATAGAATTTAAATTGAAAAAGCTTTTTTCTTGATTTTATAATTGATATCCAAGATTTGTTACAATTGACTGTTAAGTACATCACAGGTAAAGTATTGTAGAAATCCAACCTCCTGGTGAGTGGTGGAGGCCAATTTACAAACACAGTTACATTTTACATTAGTGCATGAACCAGAGAGGTTTATTCCTGCAGTGTGCACAACAGAGTAATTCTACAGAAGATCTTTAATTAAATCAAGGTATTAGATTTTTAGCTTTGCATCCTAAAGCTTATCTACACTGGAGACTGTGACATTAGGCTTTTGGAATCAGAAGCTGGGTTTGAAACCTGCTGCTTCATTCTACAAATTGGCAGAAAAATAATTAAATTTTCTAAGCCTCATTTTGTGAGATAGTATCTACAGGAAAGACTATGTGAGTATTGAAATTTGCCAACCTTCAGAACTGAGTACACAGGAAATATAGGCAGAAGCTTAAATAAATACAAGATACATGTTAGTGACCTTCCCAGAGGCATGAGCTTAAACATTATTAGAATTTATACTGTCACAACATTGTAAAACAACTATATTTCAATTAAACCCCCCCAAATTACTTGAACTCGTTGGGTTTAAGGACATTACTGGAGTACCTGTATTACTTGTCTCCATGGTTAACTTTTAAATTTACAATTGGTGGTGATCATAAAGGTGAAAGGGCTGTATAAACTCTGAAAGATTTCAAAATATTCACTACTGTTTTTATTTCTATTTCCAGTATCTTAAGTTCTGCTTCACAACTAACCTACCTAATTGACAATGCAAAGTGTAATTAAGCTTCCTTAAAAAATCACACTTCAAAATAAAGAGTGAAGCAGATCCTATCTGATAACAGAGCTTTTATTTCTCTTCTGACCTCAGCTCCATTTTCCAGGGCTCCAGTCAGTGTCGGGAGCCTGGACATCATAATGGGCTATAACCAAGGAGTGGCTGGGATGGAGTATCTAGAGCACCGCTGTCTTCATTTTGGTCTGTGCTCTTTGAGGGATAGTCTGCTCACACTCCAATATGTTTAATAAAGTTATTAATGAAATGCCTCTTTCAGTTTAATTTTTATTGTTTTGTTTTTAAGCCAACCTCTAGCCTTCAAGGAACTCCTACATGATTGGAGATTCCATAGAGGACTGGATAAGGGGCTTATCTTACCAGAGAGACCCTTCTGAGGAGAGGACCAAGGCTGTTTAATAGCCTGTCTGGGGTCACTTCTATATTCCAAAGTCTTGTTTCAGGAAACAAAGCTAAAGGAATAAAAGCTATTACATAAATTGTCAAAAACAATGAAGACATTATTAACAGGGTTATTAATAACTGCAAACCACATAATTTGGGTCCACTTTGCTTCACCCCTTTCTACGTACAACGGAAATGTTTTTAATGAACAAATTACTATCAATATGGACTTAATTTTCCTCATTTGTAAAAAGAAGCAATAGGATTTGGTCAGTGAAGTCCACACAGCAGCCTGATTCCATACAATGTTCCCATCATTTAAGAGTTTGATGGTCTAAATAGTTTGAGAAAATCTGCATGACTTTGATGATGTGCTGATAAACAGGCTCTGGGAGTGATGAAGGCTGATTTATGACAGCTGCCAATTTCTGTGGTGTAAATATTCCCACAGTGCCCAATGTCAAGCTACCAACAGCTTAATAACTGACTCATACAATTTCTGAATATTTGGCAATTAACTCTCACCAACCGGTAAGAGCCAGCTCCAGCATATCACTGTGTTTCTATGCTGAAGCTACACAATCACAAATGATAGAAAAATAAAAGTCTTGGAATTTACCCTAGCTTTTTCCAAAATATTTTAGACTATTAAGTACTTTTTATAAATTAACACCTACTTAACACATATTTAAAGATCATCATGTTGGCCTGTCCATATCTTCTCACCTTAGTCTTTCCATGCAAGTCAATCCCACACCTGAATCCCATCGCCCACATTTCTTTGCCGGGGAGGGGGGGGTGCTTTCTTCCAACGCACACTTTTCCTGCTTATATTGCAAGCTATGACTATCATGGAATTTAGCTCCCTGGAATCAGCCTCAACCAACATCCAAGAGAAGTTTTTCAGTGTCATCTGAAAGTTTCCGTAGGATAATTAACTCCATCACTCTTAATTGTCCACCTTCCTTCTTTGTCTGTCTTCTCCATCTCCTGCCACTGTTGATAGTACTTCTCAAATAAAATACTTAGTTTTGGATTTTTGTCTCAGGGTCTGTTTCAGGAAAAATCCAAACGAAGACACATGGTTTGGAAAATGATGGGCTAGAAAATCTCAATGACCACTTTAGCTTTAATTATCAAAGATTAAAATAACATCCCCAGATTATTTCTGACATCTTCAGACTCCAGTCCCTTCTATCACTGTGCCTGGCTTACATAAGCCACTTAATGAATGTGTGCTGAGCTAATTCTTTCTGGGAATAAAACCAAGATATGCTGATAAAGGGAAAAGTATAAAGTCAGGAGGTGACTGACTTTGTAGCACTAACCAGAGATTTCAGTTTTATCTGAATAGCCTGTATACCCACTGTTGCCTCACTTTGCCAACACTTGCCCTGCTTCTTTGCCTCCTCCATGGCACCTGCCTTGTGTGCAATTCGGTATCTCAATATCTTTCTCCAACCCCTTTAATCTTCCAAATTGCTTCATGATTAAGAAATGTGCGTTCCTCATAGGTTCTTCACATTCACTCATCTACAAGTACGTAATGAAATTTTTTATATGGCCAAGTGAAGTAACCAGGAAGAGAAAGAAAAATGCCATATGGTATCACTCATATGTGGAAGCTTAAAAAAAAATGATGTGAATGAATTTATTTACAAAACAGAAACACACTCACAGACAAAGAAAATAAACTTACAGTTATGAGGGGAAGGGAGTGGGAAGAGATAAATTGGGAGTTCGAGATCTGCAATATTGACTGGTATATACAATACAAACAAGTTTATAGTGTATAGCATAAGGAATTATATTCACTATCTTGTAGCCTACAGTGAACAATATGAATACGAATATATGTATATCAATGTATGATGGAAGTTCTACAATAGAAATTGACACAACATTGCAAACTGACTATATTTTTTAAAACAACTTAAAAACAATTAACTAAATAGCTTAAAAAGCCACACATGAGTTGTGCTGCCTCTCTGTAATGTGGAGGGAACTTCTGGAATAAGACGTTTTTCTGTAGTAAATGGGACCCCAGAACAGGAAGCCCATACGGCCCTCCCCTGCCTGGAAGGCCTGGCATTGTGGGGGGCCCACTAGGGACTGCGGGCAATGCAGGACCACAGGAAGGAGAGGATGGGGGCCTGGAGGGAAGGGAAGGACACACAGCTGGGAATAAGGCCCAGGAGGACAGCAGGACTGCTATAGTGTCTGTACTTTGATTGGAGTCCTGGAGACATCCGCCCTCCTGCCCCCCAGTGCCATTATCCCACTGCCCAGCCCTCCTTCCCCGTCAGTCCTGTATGCGGGTCCAGTCACTGTCCACCTCCCTCCCACCAGCTGCTGCATAAACAACTCCTGGACCTGAAGGAGGAGTCGGGTGTGCAGGCACCCACCAGTCACAGTGCAACCCACTTGGACTCAAGTCCTCGTGAGTCTGACGTCAGCCAAGATGACATGAAGCATGACCAAGGCCCCCAGCTAGGGGTCAGAGATGAAGACAGACAACCAGAGATTGATTCTGAGGAACATATAAGGCGTTATCGAACAGACAGTGGCCCGTTCAGGCCCAAACCCTTTCTTCTCTCCAGGACATCAGCGTTTCCCTCCATCCTGGGCTAGACAGCCCCTCTCTCCTCCCCAGGGTCAAAGGTGCACTGCACCGAGCCTGGGACCCAGGGATGCCTCAGATCTCAGAGAGACCTCTCCTGCTAGGAAGGCCCCAGGACCAAAGGATGTGTCTGGTGAGGACAAGGAGGAGCCCCCCAGCCTGGACTTTATCTTGGCCTCTCAGAGCTCTGCCCCAGAGCCCTTGAGACTAGTCTGCCCTGGAGGTCGAGGGGCTCCCCAGGCCCCCTCCCCTCAGAGAATCGGCGTCAGCCCAGCTCCTCCACGAGCTGCCAAGTCTAGGACGTGGGCTCTGTGTGCAGGCCAGGTGTCTGCTGAGAAGCTGCCCCTGCCCAAGCCTGACCTCGGGATCTCTGGGAGGCCAGCCTGACTCTGGCGCTGGTTCACCCTCACAGCCAGAAAAGAGGAGGTGTGGCCCACTTGTTGCAGGGAGGAGGAGGAGGAGGAAGAGGCACTGCAGTCAGTAGGAAACAGCAGGCCAGCCCTCCAGTGCCAGCCCCCCAGGGGGCCGACAGGGGAGCTTAGCGGCTCCTCCTCATCCAGTGCTGATCTTGGGTGATGCAGGGGGCAGGGAGGGAGGGCAGGCGGGGAGGGTGGGACCATCAGGGCCATGTTGGAGGGGAGTGGGGAGTTACAGGGTGGGGGAGGTGGGTCTGGGTGGCTGTGGGTGGGAGCAGCACCTTGGGGGGATGTGTAAAATGTGAATAAAAACAGTTTTGTTTGGAAATGTTCTCAGGCCACTGTAGTCTTATTCATGTCTACCCTACTCCACAGAGAGGGGTCCTGAGAGGGAGGATGAGGAGGTCTCAGAAGCTATGGATCCACAGGTGGCCGACTAGATCTTCCTCCACACTGACACGGGGTCCTCAGATGCTCCTGGGAGTCCCCAACACTCACTGTCCCCAGGAACCCCCACATTGTCCTCTTCTCTCAACCCTGACTGGCCACGGGCCTGTGGGGCATCCCATCATCATCTGCATCCCTGAACAAACTAGGGACAGAGAGCTGTTTTTGTGTCTTTCAGGCCTCTGGACACTCACCAGTTCTCTAGACTGCAGCCTGGAGACAGCCCTGGTCTTTGGGGAGCTTCTCTCTGCTTCCCTGCAGTGGCCGGATGACAGGCCAGGGCTTCCAGTCTGGGTGTCCTGACCAGAGAGGAAGAGCCTGGGCCTGAGAGACAGGACTTTCTGCCCCTCTGCCCCGTTGCAGAGGGAGCCTCCTCTAGTCTCCTGGGATTCCTGCAACCTGGGGACTGGGGAGTGGTGCAGGCAGCTCCCTCTTAATCCCAAGGACACAAACGGAATGGGCTGAGAGGAAGTTCGTGGGGGACCTGTTAAAGGTGTGTAAAAGGGGAATGAAAGTAGGCGCTGCTGTGGGATTTGTGGGATTGCTGTGTGGGAGCATCTTGTCCAGCTGAGGGTTTCTAAGGTGCTGGGGTTTGAGCGCTGATTTGGGCACTGGTTAGTTTGCATGCATGTGTTTAGTCTGTAAGATTATAATATGTGCACTGTTCTGCATATATATTACACTTTAACTAAAGTCAAAAGTTAAAAAATAAACTTAAAAATTTAAAGTATAACATAAAAAGGAGAAAAGCAGAAAAGGGCAATTATCACAAAACTGAGGATAGCGGTCACCTCTAGAAGGGGATTTGATAAGATACTTCTAAAGAACTAACAATATTCTATTCTACAATTTGCACAATAATTACATTATTAATTTATTTTTTTAAAGGTATGTTTTGCATTTGTTTAAATATGTCAAATTGAAATTAGAAGTGGCAAAAAAATACTCCAATAAATGTAAAAACAAGTAAAATAAATACCTAGAAATATATAAATTATCAAGAAGAAATAGAAAATATAAAATCAAGTAACGATTTGTTAAAAAATTTTTGAATCAGTAGTTTAACATGTTCCCATCAAAACAAACAAAATCCAGGTTCAGACTGCTTTACAAACAAGTTCTACCAAACTTTAAAGGACTCAATCATTCCAATTTTACAGAAACAGAAATAGTATACAAAAAAAGAAGGAACATCTCCTAACTAATTTTGTAAAGATGGTCTAATTTTGATACCAAAACCAGAGGAGAGCCTGAGAAAGGAAACACCACAGGACGACGTCATTCATGAACACAAGGAGACAACCCCGAGCATCTATGAGCAAACCAAAGCCAGGGGCAGATGACAGCGATGGTCCCTCACGACCACGCTGGGCTTAACCCCAGGAACATAAAACTGATTCAGCATTAGAGAAACCTTTTAATGTTATCTGAAATTTGGAATAGATTAAAGAAGAAAAATCACATGAAAATTTCCAGAGAAGCAGTGAAAAAGCATTGCAGAAAATCAACAATCATTCAGGATTTTAAAAAACTTTGAAAAACTTGAAAATAAAAAATGAATAAGAAAAACTATACTAACACCAAAAGAATGGACAGCCCTTCTCATCCAATTAAAGCTTTACTTTTAACATCAGCAATGCCCACTCTCACCACTGCTCTTAAGACAGGAAAAGAAAAAAAGTGTAAGTGATGAAAATAAACAAAATTGTCATGATTTTCAGATGATATGCTTGTCCTAAAAGAATTTCTGCACAATTTATTGGAATAAGACTTTATTACAGAAAAAAAAAATCATGCCCTCCCCTTTCCACTCTCTGTCCTTTTAATCACATTTTGGTTTTCTTCACAGCACCTACGGGTAGCTGAAGCATCATGTGTGCAGGACAGTCCACCTTCCCCGCTGAGAGTAAACTCCTGCAAGCACTGGGCCGGGTCTGGTCCCCAGGCTGCTCCAGTGCCCGCACAGTGGCCAGGGCACAGGGTATTCATGTTTGTTCAATAAGCTAACCTGCAGTCTCATTATGGTTTAAAATATAATCATTTACCATCCCCTCCCCTCAAAACACCCACACATCATTTGCCCATAGCAACTCTACCCCTGTGTACCCAAGAGAAGTGAAAATATATGTCTACCTAAGAACTTAGAGATGAATGTATACTGCAGAATCATTCACAACAGACAACAGACAAAAACTGGAGACATTCCAAAAGTCCATAATCCAGTGAAGCCATCCAAGTAATTACTGTTTGATGACAAAAGGCAACATAAGTACTTCTCCTGGTAATAACATGGATGAATCTCAAAATACTATATGAAAACACTAGGTAAAAAATTTTTTGGAATGATGAAAATGTTCTAAAATGGGACTGTGGTGATGACTGCACAACTCTGTAAATCTGCAGTGAACTGAACATTTAAATTTTATACTATGTTGATATAGTCGTTTTAAAGTAGAAAACAAGGGACAGCCTCCTGTTGCTTGCTGTTTGGTCAATTTTTAAAAAACCAGTATGGTATAAAGAGTGGGATGAGCATTTTAAAGGAGTTTGTTAACATGAATTAATGAAGTCCAAACTGCAAGATGTGGGACCCTGACAGCAGCAGCTGCAGTCTCAAACTCTCTCCCTAAGCCCGGCCCCTCCAGTCTGCCTTAAAGGGAATTCTCAGAGTCTGTACTGGACCCCACCACCAGCATCCCCCCAGCAGCCAGGCAGGAGGCTCTGGGAGTACTCGGGCTTGGAAATACAAATCCATCAGTGCCAGCACTAAATGCAAACTACAGCGAAAAAGTTTGAATTTGTGTAGAAGATTCTGACTGGTTGAAAAAAAAAACTTAACTTTCTGGGTTAGGATGTGCCACCAACTTTTTTATTTCTCAACCATAGTTTTACATCTTACAACAGATTATGTAATTCTTAAATAGGGGGGACAATCATATTACAGCTTCAGAGTCTCAAAATTATTTTATGGGGCATATGTAACAAAAAGAAAAGTATCTGCTAACTCCAGGAACTGCTCAGAGGTGGTTTAATCTTCATTTAATAACGATAAAAAGAATAACCCACTTTAAAAATAGGTTTGTGCATGAGCCACCTTTATCAGTTTTCCAAAGGCAGAAAAATAGGCAGTCACTTAAAATTAAATGACTTATGAATAACCTCTGAAAAAAAAGTACCTTAGACCTGTGTTTGTGATAAGTGCTATAACAAAGAGAAATAAAAGGAAACTCTTTAGAAGGAACCTAAAGCCAAGGCCTGACCAAGCCTTTTTAATCCTCTCTCCAAGCCAAGCATCCACCGACCACGAGCTGCCTCGGGACCTGGTGTTTTTTTCACTGAAGTAGCTGAACACCTAGTCTGTGTACTAGTGCACACACATACCACTTGCTGAATTAATTAGTAACTGGGAAGCCCAGGTGGAGTTAGCAGCTCTGTCCAGAATGATCTCCTATCAGTGTTTTCACAGAGTGACGCAGTAATCTATTTCCTTATCAGTCTGTCTCCAACAGGGCCTGCAGCATCCCTCAGGGAGGCCGGGAACGGGACCAGGGCCTGGCAGAGAAGATGCTCTGACTGTTAAATCTCACCAGGAGAGGGGGCTGCCCTAGACCACACAACTGTGTGACCCAAGTCTAGCAGTCTCACTTCCGCAGACTCTGCTTTGCACTCCAGGATAATGTCCAAGAGACAGGTGATGGACCCCGGCTCCGCCGGGCCAGCTCACTTCCAGGGAATGATGACCAGAGCACTAGCCCGAGGCTAAGGGCTCAGCTCACCTACGTGTTTCACCCAATCCTCCCAACCCTGAGGTGGGTATCGCTACCCTCTCTCTACAGGACAGAAAAACAAGCTCAGGTCACAGACAGGTGTCCAGAGCCCACACTCTTACCTGCTGTACTGTACAGACTCCCAGCCATGGCCTCAGATAATCTGCTCTGAACTCAGTCAGTGTGTGGTGGGTTCTTGGGTGTTTACTGTTAGGCTGCATAACTCAGATGTTACATATGTATCCAATATTCAATGAATTGTAAAGAATGCCACCCAGTTTGGCTGCCACGCCCACACTGCCAGAGACAGGAAGGCAGAAGGGCCCTAAAACCAACCCAAAGCCCCTCTCCTGCCTAAACGACTTTGCCCTCCCCTTCTTTCCTCCCCCCCCCCCCAGTGCCCAACAGCAGGCCTCGGCCCAGCACAAGAAGAGCAGGGGAAGCAGCACCAAGAACTAACCTGGTAAGTCAGAGGTCAGCGGGAGACAGCTCATGACCACCCCCACCTCACTGCGCCACCTTAGAGAGGCCCAGCCTTATCAAATGATGCCACCTGGGCCTCCGGTGCTCAGACCAGTGGTGGACACTGGCCCAAGCTGGATCAGATTCTCTCCCCCAGGAGTCAGAGTGCTCTGAAGACACATACCTCTGGGCAGCTAGGGTCAGCTCTCTTCTGCCAAGTGCATGGGGATGTGGTAAAAGAGAAGAAAACAGCTGTGCAGAGATGCAGGATGCAAGAAGATTTTGTAAATGTAAAGACGGAGGGGAGTAGCTGCCTTGGTCTAGTTTTCAGTTCCTGGTTACATCCATACCTGAAGCTTTAACTGCTCTTCCTGTCCCTGCAACACCATGAGAAATATCCCTGGATCTTAATCACAGACTCCCCGATTTCTACAGCCCATTTTCTACAAGTCGTGCCTGAAATGCTTTACCACCCTTCCCCACCTTTCACCCAGCTAGCCCCACGTCATTCTCCAGGTCCCAGCTTAAACAGTACTTCCTCCAGGAATCCCTCCCAGACTACTCTTCAATCCTTTGTTCTACCTTTGATGGGTATAAAAGGGAGCACTCTGCACCTCGTCATATTGAGTAAATGGGATTACTTTCCTGTTAGGCTCTAAACACCAAAGTGTAAAAACTACTTCAATCCTACTGCTTAGCACATACGTCAGGTACACGCTCAATAACGTTACGAAGTGAATGAAGCTCAAGAAACTGGTGGAGAACATAGGAGGAGTGAGAAGGATAAACACTGATGAACACCGTTCTGATAAAAATGAAGCTGCTTTGACCCTACCTCCCTCACCCCTTCCAAGTTTCTAGTTCCTCCCTCTTCCATCTCCACAACAGGCCCAAGTTGGTCATGACAATCATCATTTTATACTTTGGTGCCAACACATTCAGGAACCCAGGCTGGTGGAAGCACATTTCAAGGTAACTTGCTGTAATAGAGGAAAGTCTACAGTAGTTCAGGAAAAAAAAATTACATGTTTTGAGGTCTAGACAAATCTCAGTTCTGCTATACATTTACTGGCTGTGAACCTTAGACAAGGCACCTGAGACCTGGTTTCCTTATCTGTAAGGTTAAAAAAAAAAACACAAACCTCAAAGATGAGGATGAAAATGACCCTGAAACCATAGCATCTAAGGCAAGCCTGCAACTGTTAGTCAGCTGGTCTGCACCCCACCCCCAGCTCCTACCAGCCACGGCCGGCTTCAGAGCCCAGAGCCTGCCCTAAGACTGCCCATCTGAGGGACCCTGGAGAACATCTATCCTGCTGGCTTTCCAGTGTATGGGAGCCCCAAGAAGTGAAAGAGAAAAGACAAACAAAAAGGAAGACAAAGCATCTCAGGGTTAGGAGGTGGGTGGGCAGAGCGGGCTGGACACGGGGTGGGGTAGCTCGAGATGTTTCTTGGGGAATCGGTTGTTTTCTACTTAGTAGGTACATTACTGTGAGCAAAGTGAGAAATAAACTATATGTAGTTCCCGGAAAATTCAACTTGGCCGCTTTTCATAAAAATCTTTTTATTAATGCTTGAGAATTGAGAACATACAAATTAAATTCAGCAGAATGGCATATCAATTACAGCCAATTATAGCCAACCACCAGGAGTACATTACTAGGGATGTTATTAACATCAAAATGAATTTTGTTTGCATTTTACTTGTGCTCAAAACTGTTCAGAGACTCTGGATTTTCTGTTGCTCATATAAGATGGTCCTCACATCTTTGAGCTCCAAAAACCAAACAAGAGGCTTCTTTATTAAAAGTTACATTAACTGTTAAGCCAGCACAACTAGGAATCTGGTCTGGAGCGTCTGTAGAGGATTTATACTACTGCTGGTCCTGCCTTCCAAACAGGTGGTACCAAAACCCAGCAAAGTTCCAGGGAGTGGTGGGGAGAGTGCTAGAGCCGAGAGTAATAAGGACAAGGTCATGGAGGAGATGAAACTCAGAAGGAGGCAGGACCAGCCCAGGGCCCAGCCTTTCTTGAGAATGGGCTGGAGGGAAACACCACTGGCATCTTAACAGGATGCTCCTCGGGTGCAGGGACTGACTGTGTGGCATGCGCACTGCATGCGGGTCATTTGGCACGTCCACCTCCACCACATACACACCGAAGGCCAATAACACCTCCAATCAATGTAACAGCAAAAAGCAAAACAAAACCCACATACATTTTAAAATGCCCCTGGAGATAGGGAAAAAAATCACACCCACTGTGTACCCTTAAATAAACAGAAAGAAGAGAGAACAAGCACGGTAGGTAGGAAGTCAATGAGAGATGAGGGAAACACAAAATTTGATGAGGAACCAGCAGAAAAAAGGCATCCTTCAATGACCTTCACCTACCAGGTCAAGTCCCAGCTGCTTAGAAAACAAAGTCCTTCAGAACTCAGCCCGGCCCATCCCAGCTGCCTCCCCTCCAGCCCTCTCCCCAAGGTGCCCACCCACACCCTCCCTTCCCAGACAACTCTTGGTTTCCCTGACCGGATGTGCCGCACTCAGACCTCCGTGCCTTGTCATGTGCATTCTCCTCTACCTGGTGTGCACTTCTTAAGGCAAACTCCCAGTCATACATCCACACCCAGCGCCAAGGTTTGCGAAGCCAGACACAGGCAGCCCCACACCAGCCCAGCCTTTTGTCCCCAAAGCACTCCCCACGGGCCTTCTGTGCTCCCACCCAACTGCACCCCACTGTCTGTAGCAGGAGCTACTGAAGGGCAGGCGCCCCTTGAGTCCTCGCAGGGAACTGGCGCTCAATGAATTCTAAGTGAATGACCCTGCATGAAAGGTTCTTGTAAAAGGCTAACAAAGCAAATCACACAGAAAGCAGACAATAGATATTTTCTACTATTGAAAGCATGTATTTTCTAAACTCTGATCTTTGGTTGAGTATCACTCAGGAACCAGACAGAGATGCTCTACCACTTCCTAGCTTGGTATCTGTGGGCAAATGAAGTAACCTCACTGTGTCTCAAATTTCCACTTAGTGAAAGGAAACATCCCTGCAGTGTGGGTAAGAGGACTAATTGACATGCTTAAAAAAAAAAAAAAAGAGGAAGTGTGCGCTAAATGGCAGTTCTGACTAGCCTGCCGCAATCACAGACACCTTAACAGGACTGGATACTCTACCAGGAATGTGAGTACAACGAAATTTTGGTTAAAACTATGTTTTTAGGAGAGCTGAAAGTCAACAAATCCAACAGCTTGTCCTCCAGCTGCGCTGTGCTCTCTACAGTTCTCAGTACAGATCCCTAGTGACCACTATGTCCCCTGGCTCCACTGACAATGTGGACTCCCGGGTCTCTGGTCTCTGACCACACCTCCTCCTCTAGCTTGCCCATCATGGACACCTGAAGTCAGGCATTCCTTCGGCTCAGCTCACACATTTTTTCTCATCTTGTGCCCTCTCAAGGCTTCAATTAAGATCTCTATGGAGATGACCCCACGACTTCTCAGTCACAGTCAGAAAATGTTTCAAGCTGAATTTATCCAACATACTTACCTTAATTAGGTCATGAAGCATACAGCTTCAGCTTCTCTCATACCATTTTTTTTCCTTTTCTCCTGAGTCTTATACATCACACCAGTCCTCAGCTTCCTCTTCTTTGCCCACCTCTTAAAACTACTTGCTTGTCATGGTTCCTCCTTTGCTCTTTCTGTTCTGTCTCCCTGGTTCTTAAACTCTCTGGGATAATGAATGCTTTGAAAATCTACTAAATGCTATGGATTATTTACTAAAAAGATAAACACACAGAATATATGCATGCAATTTCACCTAACCAATGACCTCAAATAAGAATCTGTGTTCATCCACATGAGACTACCACTTACACAGATTTTCATCTAGATGCTATATCCCTTTCATTTTCAGGATACTTCTAGATATAGCCTAAAGGGCCTCATAAACTAGCATCATAAACTTAACGAGTCCAAACCAGAACGCAGTATTTCTCCTTAACAAACCTCCTCTGCCTACAGTATTCCTTCCACCATGCCCCCAAGCTAGAAGCCTTGGAATTAACAACCTTCCTCATACCACACAACCACGTCCTGTCTCAGGATCTCTCCCAAATCCAAATCCCACCTCTTCAGCCTCTTACCCTGTAAGACCTCATCATCCTTTGCTTCATCCCATACCTGCCATGATGAAAAGTCCACCACTCCTCTGATAGCCCCTCACTGACTCTAACATCTCCATTTCCCATGCCACTACATCACTTCACCTCTAGAAGGTCACACAGTCTGATTCTTCACCTCAGTTTTCTCATTTCCACCAGTGTTTATCTAGATTCTCCAAATATCTCAAAACTGATCGTGTGCCTGCCTCTTTTCAAATACTCTGATGCTTCTCCATTGCACAAATATAAAATTGAACTCTGTTCTGCCTACAGAGTCCTCCACAATTTGCCACCTAATGCCTTTTCCAGGATTGGATTCCACAGCTTAGACTGTCACTTGCACCTGTCTTCATATCAAAACCACACCCACTGGTAAAGGCTCAATTCAAACTCCACTCTTTATATCCTCTATGTAACGATTAGGAAAGGACTTTGCACAGAAAAGGCAAAATTCCTAATGAAAAGGTTCAGAAAATGAAAAAAAAATTCTTCCTTAAAATCGTTAAGTCTTTCGAGAAACATTAAGCTTTAAAAAATATCAGCTCCAGAAGTCTCCATAAGCACAAAATACCACAGGTAGCTGGTTCTAGTAAAAACAAAAAACAAAAAACAACACCCTCCCCGCATTCCATGAACTTTTCTGAGGGATCTGAAGCCAGACAAGGGAGCCTGCATGCGGTTCTGCAAGAACTCCATCAAGGCTGCATACATACTAAGCACTAAAGCAGTAACTGGAAAAGTCCACAGTCACGGTGCTAAAGCGTCTGAGTGCCCTTATGCTAGTACTGGAGCTCACGTGGGGCACAAGGGGAAAAAAGTCAAATTAGGCCCAACTCCAAATGACCCCTTAAGAAATCATGACAGGAATACCAACTCATCCTTCCTGAAACGGGAATAGTACCAAAGTCCACTTTAAAACTTCAAGATTTAAACATTTCACACCAACACTGGTGCCGCTCATGCTTAGAAAGGCTGCGCAGGAGAGCAGCCCTGGCAGCACAGAAGGGGCTGAAGCAAAGCCGGCAGCGGAAAACGCAGGCGACGGGGGCAAACGAGATGATGATTTCGGGGCTGTGCACACACGCCGCTGCCGACCGCTTTCCAGACCACGGCCCCGCCCCGAGTATCTGAAGGACTTCGCAACTTCAGAGTCGGACGTCAAGGGAAGGCCGCGAGGGGAGCGCCCGGGGATTGGGGCCCTGTTACCGTTCTGGGGGTCCCTGAGTGCCCGGGTCCCGGCCTCCACCTCCCCCACTTCCCAATCCCCCACTCCCCGCGCCCAGCGACGGCCGGCCCGGGAAGTGCCGCGAGCATCGCCCCAGCGCGAGCCGCCCGGCCCCGCCCGAGACCCCCGGTGCGCGGACGGCGGGGCAGCCCTGCTGGGGTCGGCGCCGGGCTCGGGGTTGGGGTCGCGGGTCCGCGGGCCGACGCCGCAGCTGCGCCCGCCGAGGCCGGACGGGGGGCCGCGCGGGAGGGCGCGGGCGGCACGCGGGGCGCGGACACTCACCACACCACGCCGGGGGAGCCCTCGCCGGTGTAGCAGCTTGCTGGAGCGCCGCCCACGTCGAACACCTGCCCGCGGACCATCTCGGGGCCGCGCCGCTGCCGCCGCCGCGCTGAACAAGAAGCTCCGCGGCCGCCGCTCGGCCAGCGCCGCTCCTCCTGAACGGACTGCGCTGCCGCCGCTGCCGCCGCTGCAGCTGGCTGGGGGGAGAAGGGCCGGCGCCGCTCGGGAGAACCGCAGAACCGCCAGCTGCTCCGACAGCCTGCCGCCTGACTGCCTGACAAGCTGACCTTCAGGGGGTCAGAGGGAGGCGCTGGGCGGAGCGGAGGAGGGCGCCGGGGCGGGGCCTGGAAGCGTGCGCGCGGATTGGCTCTCGTGGCCTCGGGGGCGGGTCTGGTGTCCCCATAGATTTGGAGTATTTTTGCCTATCAGAAATTTTTTTTTGGAGGGGCGCTAGTGATTTGTTTTATTTTTACAGTGATCACCTATCAAATTGTTTTACTTTGATATTATAGCCCCAAACTAGAGTACAATAGTCCTAGACAGACAGTGGTCTAAGAACTGCAGTTCTTGAGTCCAACCTCCTGAAAAAGTGAAGTATAAAACTCTGGCTCCAAATGCTTGTTCCGGTACTTGTTGACAATGTCGGTGATTTTCTGTTTTCGGCAGACAAGTGGTGGACTGTAGGAGTCACTCTCCAGTCTCTTTCTTCTACAAATGTTAATTGCAGTCTGCATCACCAGAAAACCGAGTGCTCGCCTACTGACAATCATGCCATCCACAAGAGGGATGCCCATGCTAAATTTTCCAGTGGCTCCTTGAATTTTTATCCAGAATAATCCAGTGTTTAAAGGGTGGATGAAGATGACAGGAACTTCTTTTTCAACAGTAGTAGATCCAGAGAAGTGCTACCATTTGCAGTAGTTTCCACGCCAGTACTGATTTCTGTCATCAGGTCTGAGAGGGGAAAGTTTTCTGTATCATCATAGCTTTCCACCCAGACTACAGAAACTCTTGTCTCACGTCCAAGGGGAGGCACAGGGCGACCCTGAGGCAGCCTCTTCATTCTGGAACTGGGACTGAGCCTCTGTGAGGAATTATGATTTGGGAAAAGCTCAAGTGTTAGGGATGGCTGTTTCAGAATTCCTGGCATAAGATCCATATTTGAATCACTGTCTTACTCTGAGATGTTACTTTCCAATGAATCAGTTAATGACTCCACTGGAGAAGGAACCACAAAAGCTATTTTTGTAAGGGCATCACCATAATACAGCACCTTCTTCTGTCCATTGAGAATGCTAGCCCCAACATCTTCAGAGGAGATCACTTCATCTTGTTCAGATCCTTCACCATCGTCACAACTGTTAATAGACCAACTGGTAGAAACATGACCAGTCCAACCAGGGTGTCTGCCCACATCTACTGACCAGCCAAGGGAAAGCAAAAATTCTAGGAAATGTGGCAGAACATTTCTGGAAGACTCCACATTCTTTAAAATTTCCTGGTTTGTTTTCTGACCTGGCTTCATATAGAAAATAAAAACTGTGTCAAAGGGATGACATGGCAAGAGATCCAGATATCCAATGTCATCAAAAAATTCAGGTATCGTAGAATCAAGTGCAATAAAGTGAGGAGGTAGACGACTATTTGCAGGTTCCTTCAAAGCTTCCAAGGACAAAAATCCAAAATGTGAAAGAAAAAGACGTGCTGTTTGGAATTCCTGGGCAGGATGTGGGGGCTTACAGTCTGTAACTGGATCAGGAAAACTTCTCTTCTGCAATTCCTCCTCACTTTGTTGTTCAAGGTGTGTTTCATAAGCAATTTGCTGGGCCATGCCATTCCTTAATTTTTTGTAGTCTTTTTTCCTATTAGGATTAATTCTGCTGTGAACATTTGTATATAAGTTTTTTTAAAACCAAAATTGTTCATTGTAATTCTACTTGAACTTCATAGAAGAAAAAAACTAAAACAAAACTGGAGGAATTACCACATTTCAAATAAATATACCTTTGTCATGGGAAATATTTTTGCATAAAAGATCTCTATAAGGTACAAGAAGAGTTAGTGATAAATAAATAAACAAACAAATAGATAGATAAATAAGTAAATAAATGAAATTATGAAATGCATTAAGAGGTTGTGAAATAAATTAAAGACATTATGTGTTTTCTAAACTCTGTGTTTCCAATTTAGTCATTATCTATTGAGTCTGTTTTGAAAATTTACAGATTCTCTTCTACCACTGTTCTTCCCAACTCATATTTTGAATTGTTACATATATTTTAAAAACATTGTTCATGTTTACAATATTTCAAGTCTAGTTGGTGACTATAATTCCTATGGTTTCTAAAAATTTGTTTCAAGTTTAGAACACATTCACAATTTAAAGTTAAAATAACAAAATACTGTGCATTGAGAAGTTTCACTTCCACCCTTACGACACCTTAGTTCCCCTACCATCATTAGATAACTACTTCATTTCTTATATGATATTTCCAATGTTTCAGATACAAGCAAAAATGAAAATATACTTTATTTCCCACTGTTCTCACAATTATGTATTATATCATAAGGTTCTGCTGTGAACATTTGTATACAAGTTTTTGTGCAGAAATATGTTTTCATTTCTCATAGCTATATACCTGAGATTGTCACGGCTGGGTTCTGATTCTTGAAGTAGTGAGAGGGCAAGGTTTACTTATTCAAGATTGCCTCCCTGCAGGAGGAAGGCTGGCCTTCCTCAAGACTTCATGGGCACGGACCACAGCCGAGGCTCACAGCTGTCAAGGCTGGTAAGTGCTGCCCATTGACTCAGCCATGGGTCGGCTGAGCATTACAGTGGCGACCACAGCTTGTGCCAGCCCTGACCAGCAGGAGAGAGGCTGGTGCTTCCCTCATCTGGAGTGCTCATCCCGTGGAGAAGCTGGACCTGGGGCCTGCGTGTCACAGTGCTGGTTCCAGCCCCTGCCCACACTGGGCCTGGGCTTCTCTGATCATACCAAAGCGCCTGCCTGCTTCTCCAATTCTCAGGGCAGTGGTTTGCCCTGTGACCTCAGTCCTCTGATGGGTCTAGGAAGAGTTGTTTCTTTTTGGTCTGTTCATCTTTTCTTGTTTTGAGGATGGGAGGGATGACTTCCAAGCTCCTCGCACCCTAGACTAGAAACCAGAAGCCTATGATTTCTGTTAGTTTCTTCTCCCCTCCGTAGCTTGTCTGTGTTTGACTTTGGCAATGAGCACCAGCAGCTCATGCCAGGGCACCATTTGGGAGGGCAGCGAGTCCCTGAAGACAGACCTTTCAAGTCTCTCTCCCCACCAGTGACTTCAGTGACAGTCTAGGCCCCACTCCCAGGCTCACTGGCTCCTTCTGTCCCCTGCTTAGTCCTTTCCCTCCACCCCTACCTTAGTCTCTCTGTTCAGTAGTGGGCATCTGGGGTTTGCTCTTGGGACAGGTTAGAGTAAGCCTTCCCCAGGTGATGAGGGGAAGTCAGACAGGGTAACAGGCATCTGGGTACAACATGCAGGAGTGAGAAGGACAAAGACGTTCAAGTTCTCTCAAGAGAGATCAAGTTTTGAATTCCTGTTCCACTGCTTCCTACCTATGTCACCTCTGAAAAGCTACTTAAAACCTACTAGGCTTCAGTTTATCTTAAAAAAAAAAAAAAAAAAAAAAAACTAAACCAGGATAATAATACTAAGCACTAAGTTGGTTCCAGGCAATGGGGAAACTGACTGGGCTGGAGCTGAAGTTTGGTCAGTGTGTTTTGCAGATAAGATATATATTGGGATCCCTTGGTTAGAGGCTAGAGCATACAGGATGGGCAGAGAATCACCTAACTTCAGGAATAGGGTATATGAAGGCCAGGCCCCCAGTGCACAGCCAGCCCAGGTCTGCTGTGGTTGGGTGCAGAATAGGAGTTTAGGGCCAGTGGAATAGCTACTACTGCAGCTGAACTGCCTGAGCTCCCCCGATCCAGTGGAGAGCATGGGTGAACAAATGTCATCTCAGTAATTCACTGACATCCAGGGCCTGAACAACCCAGCCTGAGACCCCTATAACTGAGTTTACCACCAAGGGAGAGAATGTTTGTCTTCCCCCTTCCAGAGACACTTAGCTCTTAAGGACAGATGCTGGTGGTGGGCACATAGCTAGTCATAGTGGTACCTCAGTGGTAGAGCTCCAACTAGACAGATGGCCAGAGATAGGACTGCTGGCAATGCCTAGATGGGTGTGGACACTGGGAAACCACTTTCTTGAGGCCTCCCAAGATTATCTTGGGAAGGGGGTTCCTGTGCACATTCCTGCTCAAGCCGGTGAGATCCCGGTGTCAATGTGCATGTGCGTCCATTTGTGCCCACCTGCCAGTGAGGGTCTAGGACACCTGGGCAATGCCAGGACTGGAAGGAATCTGCACTGAATTGTTTGAATGTCATCTGGTCCATACTGGATATGTGCTAAATGGGGACTTTGCCACATTATCATGGTTTCTAAGGGCTGGAATGAGTGCACTGAGGCCTCCTGGGATCTTCTTTTATTGTTTGTGTATATGTATATACATACATACATACACACACACATATTATTGAAGGATAGTCAGTTCACAATGTTGTGTCAATTTCTGGTGTACAGCACAATGCTTCAGTCATATATGAACATACATATATTTGTTTTCATATTCTTTTTCATCATAAGTTACTGCAATGTATCAGATATAGTTCCCTGCGAGATACAGCATGAAATTGTTGTTTATCTATTCTATATGTATCAGTTAGTATCTGCAAATCTCTAGTTCCCAATTAATCCCTTCCCACCCCACCTCCCCCATGATAACCACGTTTGTTCTCTATGTCTGAGAGTCTGTTTCTGTTTTGCAAATAACTTCATTTGTCTTTTTTTTTTTTTTTTTAAGATTCCACATATAAGTGATATCATATGGTATTTTTCTCTTTCTGGCTTATTTCTCTTATAATGACATTCTCCGGGTCCATCCCTCTTGCTGCAAATGGCATTATTTTATCACTTTTTATGGCTGAGTAGTATTCCATTGTATAAACATACCACCTCTTCTTTATCCAGTCATCTGTCAATGGACACTTTGGTTGTTTCCATGTCATGACTATTGTAAATAGTGCTGCTATGAACATTGAGGTGAATGTATCTTTTTGAATTAAGGTTCCCTCTGGATATATGCCCCAATGATTTCTGGATCATAAGGAAAGTCTATTTTTAGTCTTTTGAGGAATCTCCATACTGTTTTCTATAAGAGCTACACCAAATGACATTCCACCAACAGCATAGGAGGGTTCCCTTTTCTCCGCAGCCTCTCCAGGATTTATCCTTTGTGTACTCCTGAATAACAGCCCTTCTGACTAGTGTGAGGTGATATCTCATTGTAGTTTTGATTTGCTTTTCTCTAATAATTAATGATGTTGAGCATTTTTTTCATGTGCCTATTGGCTATTTGTATATGTTCATTGGAGACTTGCTTGTTTAGGTCTTCTGCCCATTTTTGTATTGGGTTGTTTGTTTTTTTCTTACTAAGTTATATGAGCTGTTTATATATTCTGGAGATTAGGCCCTTGTCAGTCTCATGTTTTGCAAATATTTTCTCCCATTCTGCAGGTTGTCTTTTTGTTTTGCTTATGGTTTCCTTTGCCTTGTGAAAGCTTATAAGTTTAATCAGGTCCCATTTGTTTATTTTTGCTTTGTTTTTCTATTGCCTGGGTAGACTGCCCAAGGAGAACATTGCTGAGATTTGTGTCAGAGAATGTTTTGCCTATGTTTTCTTCTAAGAGGTTCATAGTGTCCTGTCTTATGTTTAAGTCTTTAAGCTATTTTGAGTTTATATTTGTGTATGGCATGGGGGAATGTTCTAACTTCATTGATGTGCATACAGCTGTCCAGTTTTCCCAACACCATTTGCTGAAGAGACTGTCTTTACGCCACTGTATGTATTTGACTCATTTGTCAAAGATTAATTGACCAAAAATTTGTGGATTTATTTCTGGGCTCTCTCTTCTGTTCCACTGATCCATATGTCTGGTTTTGTACCAATACCATGCTGTTTTGATGACTGTAGCTCTATAGTATTTTCTGAAGTCTGGGAGTTATTCCTACAGCTTCGTTCTTTTTCTTCAGTATTGCTTTGGCAATTCTGGGTCTTTTGTGATTCCATTTAAATTTTAGGATAAATTATTCTAGTTCTGTGAAAAGTGTCCTGGGTAATTTAATATGAATGGCATTAAAACTGTAGATTGCTTTGTGTAGTATGGCCATCTTAACAATATTAATCCTTCCAATCTAAGAACATGGGATACTGTTCCATTTCTTTAAGTCATATTTAATTTCCTTAGTCAGTGTTTTGTACTTCTCCACATATGTCTTTCACTTCCTTGGTCAGATTTATTGCTAAATTTTTTTTTTTTGAATGCAATTTTAAAAGGGATTGTTTCTTTACTTTCCTTTTCTGATATTTCATTGTTAGTGTAAAGAAATATCACTGATTTCTGTATGTTACTCTTGTATCCTGCTACTTTGCTGAATTCTTTCATCAGCTCTAGTAGTTTTTGTGTGGAGCCTTGAGGGTTTTCTCTATATAGTATCATGTCATCTGCATATAATGACAATTTTACCCATCTCTTCCAATTTGGATCCCTTTCATCCTTTCATTGCTTTCTTTCTCTCTCTCTCTTTTTTTTTTTTTTTTTTTTGTCTAATTGCTGTGGCCAGGACTTGCAATACTATATTGAATAGAAGTGGTGAGAGTGGGCATCCTTGTCTTCTTCCAGATGTTAGCAGGAAGGCGTTCAGCTTTTCACCATGGAGTGTTATGCTGGCAGTAGGTTTGTCATGAATAGCTTTCATTATGTTGAGATATGTTCCCTCTATACCCACTTTGGTTAGTTTTTTAATCATAAGTGGGTGTTCAATTTTATCAAATGGCTTTTCTGCACCTATTGAGATGCTCATGTGATTTTTGTCCTTTCTCTGTGGTGTTCACATTGATTCATTCGCGTATTTTGAACTATCCTTGTGTCCCGGGGATGCACCCAACTTGATCATGGTGTATGACCTTCTTTGTGTGTTGTTGGATTCTGTCTGCTAATTTTTCATTGAGGATTTCTGCATCTATGTACATCAATGATATTGGCCTATAGCTTTCTTTTTAGGTAGTGTCTTGGTCTGGCTTTGGTATCAGGGTGATGGTGGCTTCACAGAATGAGCTTGGAAGCATTCCCTCCTTTTCAACCTTTTGGAAGAGTTTGGGAAGGATTGGTATGAGCTCTTCTTGGTATGTTTGTTAAAATTCCCCAGTGAAGCCATCTGGTCCTGGACTTTTGTTTGCAGGGAGGTGTTTTATTGTTGATTCTATTTCACTTCTAGTGATCAGTCTGTTCAAATGATCTATATGTCCTTGGTTCAGTTTTGGTGGACAGTTTGTTTCTAGAAACTTGTCCATTTCTTCTAAGTTGTCCAGTTTTTTTTAATTGCCATACAGGTGTTCATCTGGGATCCTTCTGGCTGCACAAGGACTGTGTGTCAGGCAGATGGGCAGGGAGAATGAGAACATTGCTTCAAGGCTTATTGCCAGGTTGCTAAGTTCTGAGTCAGCTAAGTAGAAAAGGAGAAATGAGGCTCCAACTCCTGGAGGTGTGTGAACAACTTGGGGGAGGATGACTTGGGTCCTTGGACAGAAGGGAGAAGGGTCAGGTGGGGCTGGGAGCTAGGAAGGTGGGCAGTGAGTTGGGCCCCTTCAGACAGGGGAGAGCAGGGCCATGAGGGCAGGTGAGGAAGGTGCTAGGAGTCAACTCTAGGAGCAGAGGTCTGAGGACTGCCAGCCTGAACCCCAGCTCACAGCCTGGCCTTGGGCCTCCGCTGTCTGTTCCCACGCCATCTCCCAGACCCCTTCCATTCAAGAGCCCTCTACGCTGCAGGGTGGAGCCCTCTTCCTCACGGGCCGGGTCACGCACTCCAGTCCAGCTCAGTGGTCCTGCACCCTGGGAATCTCCCTCTACCTCTACAGGCAGTTGTTCTTACCTTTGCTAAACACCAGGGGTAATGTTTCTTTACTGTGAGAAAGCTGTTACTCCCCTGCACTGTAGTCACCTGGCAAAATGTCCAACTTCCTGTTATGGGCTGAATTGTGTCCCCCTAAATTCATATTCTGAAGTCCTAACCCCCAGTACTTCAGAATGTGACTTTATTTGGAGTAGAGCTTTTAAAGAGATAACTGAGTTAAAATGAGGTCGCTTGGGTGGGCCCTAATCCATTATGACTGGTGTCCTTATAAAAGGGGGTAATTTGGACACAGATATGCACAGAGGGAAAATGATGTGAGGACACGGGGGAAGATGACTGTCTATAAGCCAAGGAGCGAGGCCTCAGGGGGAATCATCCCTGCCTGCACCTTAATCTCAGACTTCTGGGCCCCATCTGGAACTATGAGATGATAAATTCCTGTTGTTTAAGCCACATTGCCCGTGGTATTTGTTATAGTGGCTGGAGCTGACTGATACACTTCCTCTGAAGGCCTGTGCATTCCCATGGTAGGAGTGGAGTCTGCAAATGAACACATCATTCTCCTTCCCCAGCTGAACTCCTTCAGCATCCTCACCCCTGTCTTCCTCCTGGGACAGTCTCTCTGCCAAGTCCTGCTTCTTTGTCCAGGGAGCCAGACAACAGACCTCAAGGGAAGGGGTGAGTGCTGAGGATCGGGGGGGCAGCAGGGCCAAAAGACAGGAGCAGGATAAGTCTTTCATTTGTTTTTATTTGATTTTTCAGGCTTGGTTTGGGGAGTGGCAGCTGTTGGACTGGAAAGCCAAGAAGGATCCACTGAAAGCTGATGGGGCTGGGGGAGGGGAGGGGTGGAAAATTCCAGCAAGGAGACTGGGGTCTGAGACAGAAGGAAGGAGCAGAGGGGCTTAGTGGGTCACCACAGGGCCTGCCGCGGGGCCTGGAGCAGGAACAGCAGCAGGGGCCAGGGCTGTGGGGGCACAAAGCCTGTGCCAGGCCCCAGTGAGCCAGCAGCTTGCAGAGGCTGGTGTGGAAACTGGGTCTGAGGAGGAGCAGACATGGTATCAGGGAGCGGTGTGAGCCTCTGGATCTCATCGATCCAGTCAATGAAGTAGGAGACATTGGTGAAGACGCTGGGGTAGATGGGATGTCGGCAGTCCAAGCCCCAGCTGGCCAGCCCCACCAGAACCCAGACGTCGGTGAGGTCACAGACAAGGGGTCCCCCGGAATCACCCTAGGAAAGAGAGGGGAGTCAGTGTGGGCGGCTGGGCCAGCGCTGAGAAGACCAGGTAGCAAGGCCGGGCTCATGAGTGTGTGGCATCCAGGCTCACTGAGGTGGACCTCTTTGAAAGTCCAAACACCAGTGTCCCCCTGCAGCCATAGTCATGCAGGCAGGCGCTGGCATCACACTTCAGGAAGCTCCTGACTGACCCCCAGGATGGCTGTGGATTGAAATCTACAACACGTGGACACTTGCACCTAGGGAGGCCACTGTGGTCCAGGACAAGGCCGAGAAGGGACAGCTGCCCCAACAGGGCCCAGGAGGACTGGTCTGTGAGTGGAGCCTGGTCAGGTCAAGCCACTTCAGACCCCAGTTCTTGCAAAACCCTGTCCTGCAGCAACACATCCCCACCTGGATCCTCCCCCTTTTCATTCATTTAGGCCTTTGGCTTTCTCTCAACCTCTTGAGAGAAAAGAGAGATGCTCTTTCTGAGCAGCCTCAGAAAATGCTCGCACCCAGGCCTGGCGGGGGCAGCCTGCATTGCTCAGGGAGTGGGAGGGGGTCCCCAGAAATCTGCTGGGAATCACTGGAGTCCCAAAATACTGTCAGGGCAGGACCATCTGGTTGAAAATCCTCTCATGTCATCACCCAAAGGGAGGGTCTCACCCTTGGGCATGGGGGGAGTGGAGCGGGGCCACAGCCATGCCTGCCACTCTTCCGCTCACCTGTCCACATGCACGTCAAGCATCCAGGGCAGCCTCTGCCCCCGGGCATGGGGGTGAAAGGACAAGGCCCCTCCCCCATGGCACTTCTGTCACTAAGCCAGCTAGCCTGCTGTGGTCAGATGTGACGTGTAGAAATAAGCCATGGAAGGGACAGGACAGGCAGGGTGGGGGCACAAAGACTTCCTGAGCTGAGACTCTAAACAGGAAACAACCTACTGTCTGATGCAGGAGCAGAGGGACCGGTAAGTGCAGGCAAGGAGAAGAGGGATGGGCCAGATGGCAGATGCGGGGAGCGGGCTGTGGGGCTGGGAAGGTGGATGGCTCTCATCTGACTGCTCGCTTTGATGTTCTCAGTGAAATAAGAAGCAAGACCTCTAGCTGAGAGGGAGGGTGGGGGAAGCAGTGGCTTGAAGGAGAGAGAGGGGTACATCACGTGGCCAGCCGAAAATAACCCTCAGAGATGCCCATCTCTAGAGCCTGTGGTTATGTCACTTTATGTGGCAAAGGGACTCTGCAGATGTGGTGGGGTTGGGCATCTTGAAGTAGGAAGCTCATCTTGGATTACCTGGGTGGGCCCAAGGTAGTCCCAAGGGTCCTCATGGGGAAGGAGGGAGGTGGGAGTCCAGAGTCACATGAGGAGATGTGATGACAGAAGCAGAGTTTGGAGCGATGTGCTTTGAGGCTGGAGGAAGGGGCCATGAACCAAGGAATGTGGGCGGCCCCTAAAAAGCCAGAAGAAAGGACACATTCTCCCCTAGAGCCTCCAGAAGAAACGTGCCTGGCCAGCACCTATGCTTTAGACCTTTGACCACCAGAAACCTAAGATAACAAATTACTGTCATTTTAACCACCCACTTTGAGGTGGTTTGTCTCAGCAGCCCCAAGAAGTCATACATGGGGCTCCTTGGAGACAGGGAATGTGTTGTCATCCTCTCAGCTCCTCCCCCTGTCGTCCCTGCCTGGAGTGCCCTCGGCCTCCCCACCGTGTACCCACTCCTAGTTGCTCAAGGTCAGAAGAAGGCCTGGTCCTTGTCCACTGCAGGCCTTGAGGATTCACGCAGATGAGCCATGTGGTTGCCAATATTATGATGGGTTCTGGGCCAGTCTAGAGGAGATGAGAAGGGCTCCAATAGCCTCCTGGCCCTTAGGGAGCTCTCAGAAGGCAGAGGGAACCCCAACACTAGTATTTCCCATGAGAAGTGAGCTGTGGTTTGCACTGCTGTAAAGACAGAGCCAACTGTGTGTGTGTGTGTGCATGCACAGACACACCTGCACGTGTGTGTTGAGTGGGGCCAGGCAGTGGAATCCACCTTGAGAGGAAGGTCTAAGACAGGCCCAGAACAGGTACAATTAAGATAGAGGTGGGCAGACCAGGCCAGGAGAATGAAAGCCAGCACTTGTCAAGCACCTACTGAGTGCCAGACACAGCTCTCAAATTGTTATAGGAACCTTATTAAGTGGAGGCTGTTAGCGACCCCATTTCATGGGTGAGGAAACTGAGCTGAGGCCACAATCCCCGTAAACAACAGATTAATGCCTGGAACCAGGTCTGTCCTGCCCCACAGTCTGAGTGCTGAGTGCCCCTGTGGCCCTTCTCTCCTCAGACCTGTTTCTGGGGGCCCTGTGCAGGGGGAGGGACACTTTAGGGGAGAGAAGAGAGCCCCCTGTTGGAGGGTGGGGGCCAGAGCAGGTGACATGGCAGAAGATGAATCTAGATGGAATCTCTCAGATGGGCTTGGGTGACTGAAAGGCTGAGAGAGGCAGGAGGGGGTCATCTGCTGGGACTCCTGGGTGTCCAGCTCAGTGGTGTCCTCAAGCTGGGGGGAGGGGGACTAGAGGTCAAGGGCACTGTGCATGTCCGGTGGGCAAGCAAAGGGCTCCAGCCCTGTGCTCAATGGGCATGACCTCTGCAGGGGAGGGCAGGTGGAGAACAAGGCTGGAAGTGGGGTCGAGTGACAGCCAGATGGGGACTTGGGAGGATGTGGGCTGAGCCCTTTGTTTCACCTCTGGGTGCAGCTGACTCTGTGAGAAGGACGGGCCAGGCCAGACAGTCAGAAAGTCCACACCATTGATTAGGGCCTGGGAACCGGGAAACCTGGGTCCACCTCCTACCAAGGGGGCAGGTGGCCAAGCTTCCCCCCTCGGGCTCAGCAGCTCACTGGGCCGTCATGGAACCTGCCATCAGCGCGGCCCTCCCATGGGCCAGGCGCACCTCACCCCTCCCGTGCAGGTCTCCTGGGGCACCACAGCATATCACCCCAAACTGAGTGACTCTGCAAACAACAGAAATGTGTCCCCTCACGGTTCCAGGAGCCAGAAGTCTGACATCGAGCATCTCTGTGTCTGTCTCTGTTCCTATAAGGACACAAGTCATTGGATTCAGGGCCCACGGTAAATTCAGAATGGTGTCATCTTGAGATTCTTATCTAGTCACATCTGCAAAGCCTCTATTCCCAATTAAGGTCATATTCTGAGATTCCAAGTGGATACAAATTTAGGGGACACTATCCAACCCACTACACCATCCTTTCCACAACGCCATGAAGGAGGCCTCAGAGTCCCACACTGCAAATGAGGACACAGGCTCAGGGGGTGAAAAGACCGCCAGAGGTCACAGGGCAGGGACACGTGGCAGAGCAGTGTCTCTAACTCGAGCCCAACACTCTCCCCTCCACCCCACGGTGCCATCTGTGTGAAAGATGTGATGTCTGCTTGGGAGGCTGGGCCCTGCGGGGGAGGCAGTGGGTTTGGAGTCAGGTTGTACTGCCTTATATTAGGGTACAGCTTTCCCTCTCCGGGCCTGTCTGCCCACTTACAACATGGGGCACGACAAAGAGCAGAAAGAGAGCTCCACACTCCATATACCCAACAGCGGCCTCATATCTGGAATATAGAAAAATATACAAATATACCAAGAGCCCCTCAAGGAAAAGACAGACAACCCAAGAGGAAGATGAGAGGGGAAAGAACTGGGAGGGAAGCTTTACAGAAGAAGAGATCCAATGACAATAAACATATGAAAATACATTTAATTTGTCATCAGGAAAATGAAGATTAAAACCACAATAAGACATCAAAATGAGAAAAGATGGAAAGTGCCAAGTGTGGGCGAGGACACAGAGCCTCACCCACGACTTGAACGGGGGCGTGTGGTGAGCAGTTTGGGGGCGTCTGGTAGCATCTGCGAGAGCTGAACACACACATAACTTTTAATCCAACAGTTCTCCTCATGGGCTTGTATGAAATAGACTATGAAACATTTGGAAGCGAAATGAAACAGAAAGCTTGGGAACTGCTATAATACCCATCAAAAGCAGAATGGACCACAGAACTCAGTGCCTCCAGCAGAGTCCTGGGAGGCGACGAGGATGAACAAACTCACTACAGGCGGCAGCAGGGATGCAGCTCACACACAGAAAGCGAGGCCACAGACTGACAACTGGAAATAAATTCTACTTACAGAAAACCCATGATCTAAACTGAGGGGTTGCAAGTGAAGGTGGCGGTTTCCCCTGAGTGCTGGTGATGGGAAAGGGACACGAGTGGGGCCCCGGGGTGTTGGTCACATGTTGTGTCACTATGTGAAGATTCGTCCACCCCACACCTATGAAAACACTATGAATATACTTTTTTGTAAGTATGTTACACCTCAATCAAAACTGTAAAATATGCCTCAAAAACAGACGCTGTCTGAGGTCCTGCCAGTAAGGCTCTCAGGGACAATGGGCTTAGGAAGGGGCAGCTGGGGGGACGCTGCCAAGGGCTGGAGTCCGGGAAGACACAGAGAGGGAGGAAGCAGGACATCCCAGGGGTCTCCACAAGGAGAGCAGAGGCAACACCCCCGCCCCCCCCAGGAAGCTGAGGCCCTGAAAACACACAAGGGAGGAACAGAAATGGCCTCACTCACGTGGCAGATGGCCTTTCCTGTCGAGAAGTCCCCAGCACACAGCATCTCATCGTGCACAGAGTAGTTCCTGCCTTGGCCAACTCTTTGTTCATATAACATATTGCAGAACTTGTTCTCAATGAGGCCCACCTTTCCCTCCTGGAGACGGAAGGGCTCGAGCAGAGGCCCTGCGAGGACGAGGAGGACACGAGTGAAGTGCACTGCAGCTCAGCCCCGGGCCGCTCCGCGCTCCCCGCTCCTCTGCCCTGCTCGCCGCTGCTCCCCGAGCCCGGGGTTGTCTCGGCACAGCTGCACTGCAGCGCTGTTCCAGTTCTACCTCTGCCTAAGAAGCCCCCTCCTGTTTGCTGAACTCCTCCAAACTCATCCTATTCCCTCCACCTCTCTCATGGCAACAGACCACACCTCTTTTATTCCGCAAATCCCACTGGCACATACCCTACACGGGTGCTCAGCAACCATCCACCAGCCTGCCTGCCCTTTCACTAACCATCCCATCCATTCTCCACTTGTCTATCATTAACCTTTCCTTCCACCCACCAATCCTCCCTCCGTCTACCTAGCTCTCCTTTTGTCCTATTCACCCACTCACCCTTCCATCCATTTGCCCATCCACCCATCTTTTGACCCATCTCTCCATTCTCCCCTCCACCTACTGATGTGTCCACTCACTCCCATCTGTCTGCCCACCATCCTCTCACCTACGCACCCCCATCTTCCCTTCCCCTCACTCATCCTTCCCCTCCCCAATCGATCCTCTCATCTGCTCACTTACTTATTCATCTGTCCTTGTGTTTAGTGTCTTTTAGACACTAGTGATACAGGGAACATACTCAGTTGGGGGAGACAGGGAAGTGAAGTGAATAGTAGAATGATTTTAGATCTAGTAAGTGGTGTAAAGGCAACAGGGAGCTGTGGTGTTAGGGGTTGTCTGTTTTAGCTCATGTGATCCAGTAAAACTTCTCAGAGGAGGAGCTGAATTGTTCATGTAAAGAAATGAGACCTGCCAAGATGAGCAAGTCGTGCCCAGGAGAGCAGGCAGAGCAAGCAAGGCCGGGAGCCCAGCCACAGCGGCCGGCGGCCCGAGGCGGGTGGGGGTGCAGCACATTCACAGCAGGAAGGAGGCCGGTGGCTGGGCAGGCATGAGTGAGGGACGCAGCAGGAGATAAGCACAGAGGGATGGAGGCTGTTATGCAGAGCCGAGGTAGGGCATCTGGACTTTTTTCAAAGCATAAGTGAGAAGGCACTGAGGGTAGTGAGCAGGGGACTGGCACTACCTCTGCTCTGAAGCACACATCCAGCTGTGTGGGGACTAAAGCAGAGCACACAGGGTGGAGCTGGGAGACCGGTCTGCAGGTGCAGGCAAGAAGTGACGGGCTCCAGGACCTGGGGGCAGCAGCAGAGCACCTGCCAGGGGCCAGGCCCTGGGCACAGGCTGGGATATTAAACCAGCAAGACAGGGTCCCTGCCCTCAAGGAGAAAGCAGTCTCTGTGTGTGTATCTGCGGGTGTGAGTGTGGTGTGTTGTGTCAGTGTGAGTAATTCCTCTGTGTGTGTGTGAGTGTGTGTGGGGGGTGTGGGAATACTGGGGACCTGGTTGTCCTATGACAGGGAGACTAACTGACACACTAGCAGGTGCATCCTACCCAGTGAAGATAGGGTCCATCCAAAATGCCTGCAGCACCTCTGCTGAGAAACACTGTACCAAATAATTACAAATATATATGCTTCTTCCACCTAATTTTGCACCATAAGCATTTCCCCAAACCATAAACATTCATTTCTTTAATAAAGACTTTTGCTCATAAGTCTTTGCCTACACTTCTCCTTTTTCAATCCTAAAAAACACAAACTTTTTCCCGTATTATTCAGTTCACAGAATAAGCCTACAAAGTAGATAGTTGACCTTGGTGGGGAGAAGAGCACAGTGAGCTCAGAGAGGTCAAACACTCTCAAGTCATAATTATTCTAACTTGATCCTGCAGGCTCAAAGGTCAGAGGTCAGAGTTCATAAATGTGTTTTCTCTCCACTTTTCCCAAGTTCCTCCCATGGCAATGGGAAATGGGGTTATTTGTCAGTGGCCTGGAATGGACCAGGCCCCAACCATGACTTCTGAGTTGAATCAAGTCATCTGACATCCATGGTTGATTAAAATCCTGGAGTCAAGCCTTAGAAAGACTCCAAGAACCCAATTCTTGAGTCCAAAAGTCAAAGATTCCCAGACTTGCGGAGATCTGTACTCAGGGAGCACTGAAACTTTAGGATCACACACTTTCAGAACTAGAACTAGACTAGCCCAGTCCTCTGGAAACGAGGCACAGCTAGCCAAGGTCCAGCGGCCACTTTGCCTGGGGACCCCTCTGTCCTCCTCCCCTCCCTGCCCCTCCTCCCTGCCCTCATCCACCCTCCAGGTTCTCCCGTGCCCTCTTACTTTCCTCACTGATCATCCCCCAGCCCGTTATCCAGCAGGACGAGTTACTGGGCAGCTGCATGCCAGGAGCTGGGAGGCAGGCGGGGATGATGTAGGAGGTGAAGTTCACAGGAAAGAGCAGCTGCAACATGGCTATGTCATTCCCAAAGGGATGAAATTTATCAAAGTCTGGGTACATGATAATCCGGCTCACAGGTATCTTCTGGGTGTGCCTGGTGTGCTGGTACAGCTGGGTGTTTCCTAACAAAACCCGGTAGTTCTCCAGGACGTGAGATTTTCTGGAGGAGGAAGGAGGCGTAGTCACCATCATCTCTGAGTGTGAGCCAGCTCTCTTTCCCTGTATCCTCATCTTACTGCCCACACCCCTCTGGACCCCTCTGCCCACCATGATGCCAGGCAGCTTTTGTCTCCCCATTTCTAATGGTCAGGAGCCCTTCTTTCTTGAGGCTAATTGATACTCTACTTACAATGTCAGCATATGGCTTCTCCATCACACCCATGAATTGGAGGCGCATTGAATCCTAGTGCTGGATGGTGGGGTAGGGGGGTCATCAAATGAAGGCCTTGTGATTGTACACAGGAGGAGTTCTGGTTCAGTCCCAGCTCTAACTTGACCCTTCCCAAGGCTCCCTGCAGCCCACCTTCTGGCCCCCGCACCTTTCCCGACCCCTCTTTAAGCATCTTCCTGCCCGAGGGCTGCTTATCCACTAGTTATAAGCGCTCACAAAAGACTGTTAAATGAGCAAATGAGTGCAGGGAATGGAACCTTGCCTTGTTCCCTGAGTATGGGTGGTGAAACTTCCCACCTCCCTGACCTTGAGTGGATGGCTCATCCACCCGGACACCCTCCCCCTCCCCCCCCTCCAGCAAGCCCCTCCCTCTCCACGCCCACTGGAGCACGGAGCTTCTCACTTGCCCCCCCACCATGTGGTCTGCTCTTCTTACCCAGGTTGGGCTTTCTCTTTGGACAAGATAGAGACACGGTGAGGTGGGGTCTTACCACCCCTGATGCCACAGAGGGGCGTGCATACAGCGTGGCACAGAGTAGGTGCCGACAGGACTCTGGGTTCTCAAAGCTCCAGCTCCTGGCCCTGGGCTGTGATGCCCCTGCTCCCTGGAGACCCCTCCTCATGTGTTCAGAAGCTGGGAACTGGGCCAGGCCCAGGAGGGGCAGTGAGTTAGACTCCTCCACAGTCATGTCACTCTCCCAGGGAGCCCCATCTCCCACCTATGCAGCCTGGCAGCAGGGGTCCCCCCGCTCACACCAGTGACCACAGCTCCTCCTGGGAACTCAGTTTTGCACAAGTGAGCAGAATGGCCCAACTGATGGCCATACACACAGTTCTAGTTCCTGCCTAGAGTCTGACACCCAGGAATGTGGGGACACTGAGAAAAAGCTCTGGTCTGAGGTTGGTCCACACCACATGGCAGCCAGGACCAACACTGCCACTCTCCTGGGGCACATCTGTGTTAGGGGACAGGCACAAGGGCTGAGGGCAGAGCATGAGGATCAGACAGGTGAACAAGGAGGACAGTCCAGGTGGAGGGTACGCAGGTCAAAGGCAGGGATGACATGCGTTTGAAGGCCACAGACCGCCCCAGAGAAAAGCCCAGAGGACTGCTGTGGGATACCCATCACCCCTTTTCTCCCTCTCTCCTGCACCCCCCTCCCCAGCCAGCACCTCTGCTGGCAGCCAAGGCAGGAGGACTCACTTGAGAAAGCAGTGGGCAGCAGAAACCAGCCAACGGGAGTTGATGAGGGTGGCTCCACAGACATGCGTGCCCTGGTACAGCAGGCTGGCTTGCCATGGCCACTGGCCTGCCACCACGTCCCGGCCACCGTAGATCTTCCCTATCACCTTGGGTTTCCCACATACAGTGGAGACGCCCCTGCCTCCTATGACAGAGACACAGGTAGTGCCCAGGTGCCACTGCCAGGGAGGCCCCGTCCACTTCATAGATGGGAAAAACCAAGGCCAAGCTTCCAGAGGCCTAGCAAAATGACAGGGTGCCACTGAGAACTGGACAGCAGAGCACAACCCAGCAAGCCCTGTGGGGATGAGGGCTCAGTGGTCTGGTGGGTGGGTGGGGAGAACAAGGGCAGCCACAGCAGGTGACAGCAGCATCTCCAGGGTGACAGACATCCCTGAGTGAGCCTGCCAAGGTCTGGGCTGTCACAGCCATTACTCCCTCACTTAGCACTCCTCAGTGCCTGCTCTGCAGAGCCAAGAACTGCAGGCCTCAGAAGCTGCCAATGTTATTTTTTCACAATCATGGTTGCTAAGGGCTTGTGCCCCCTCCACGTCATCCCAGTATCTCAGGGAAATAGGTTCACAGGCAGAGCTCTGTGGTGTTGTGTGACCTGAGGAAAGTCACTCCCCCTCTCTGACAGGATCCTCCATTTCTAAAGAGGGAGTGGACTAATGAAGACAGCCCTGGCTTTAGGACCCACACTTGGGAGGGCAGGGGTGTGCCCAGGCCCCCTGAGAGTGGGGATGCCGGTCCAGGGCCTGTGCTCCCAGGGCCTCATGGAGGGAAGTGAGACCCCTGGGCCCCACACTAAGGGCCACTTATTCAGCAGTCCCGGTGCTTCCTTCCAGACAGCCTCCCAGCTGTCTGTCAGGGCCAGACCCTGCTACCTGCCCAGTTCACAGCCCCACAAAGCTCCTGGGTCGGTTCCCACCCAGAGACCCCACTGTGGGGGCCTCTGACCCACCTGTGTTGAGGTGATCTCTGGGCTGCCTGGCTGGAGGGAAGGGCAACAGAAGACGAGGCCCCCAGGCCCTGGTCACAGCCGCGCCCCCCTGAGGCCCTCCTGTGTAACCCAACCCAGCCCCGCACTGAGGCCTCAACGCACCTGCGGCCCCCGGAGCCAACGGCTGCGCGTCAGGGGTCAGAGCGCCGCCGTCCTCCGGCCGCACCGCGCCTGGGGCCCGGCCGGGCGCCACCGAGGCCCTGGCGGAGGACCCCCGCAGCTCTAGGGTGGCTGTTGGCGGCAGCAGCAGCAGCAGCCAGAGGAGGGCCGCAGGCTGGCCTCGGCCTTCGGGGAGCCACGCCCCCGTGCCCATTGTCAAGGTTGCTGACCCCCGCCTGACCCCTGTCTGACCCCCCACCTGACCCTGCCCTGACCCAGCCCTGAGTGGCCCCTGAGCCTGGGCCCTGACCCTGCCCGAGTCCATCCCTGATCCCATTCTGCCCTTATTAACTTTAAAGAGCTCTACTGAGTTGTTATTTATTTATTTATTAACACTTTTTATTGATTTATAATCATTTTACAATGTTGTATCAAATTCCAGTGTACAGCACAATTTTTCAGTTATACATGAACATATATATATTCATTGTCACATTTTTTCTCTGTGAGCTACCATAAGATTTTGTATAAATTTCCCTGTGCTATATACAGTATAATCCTGTTTACCTATTCTACAATTTTGAAATCCCAGTCTCTCTTCCCACCCCCCCACCCCCTTGGCAACCACAAGTTTGTATTCTATGTCTGTGAGTCTATTTCTGTTTTGTATTTATGCTTTGTTTGTTTTTGGTTTTGTTTTTGTTTTTAGATTCCACATATGAGCGATCTCATATGGTATTTTTCTTTCTCTTTCTGGCTAACTTCACTTAGAATGAAAGTCTCCAGGAACAACCATGTTGCTGCAAATGGCGTTATGTTGTTGGTTTTTATGGCTGAGTAGTATTCCATTGTATAAACATACCACATCTTCTTTATCCAGTCATCTGTTGATGGACATTTAGGCAGTTTCCACGTCTTGGCTATTGTAAATAATGCTGCTATGAACACTGGGGTGCAGGTGTCATCCTGAAGTAGGGTTCCTTCTGGATATATGCCCAGGATTCAGAAAGGTAGCAGATTACAAGATTAACATTCAAAAGTCAGTTGCATTTCTTTACACTAATGATGAATCAACAGAAAAAAAGTAAAGAAACAATCCCCTTTAAAATAGCACCCAAAGTAATAAAGTACCTAGGAATAAATCTAACCAAGGAGATGAAAGAATTATACACAGAAAACTATAAACCATTGATGAAGGAAATTAAAGAAGACTTTAAAAAATGGAAAGATATCCCATGCTCTTGGATTGGAAGAATCAATATTGTTAAAACGGTCACACTGCCCAAGGCAATCTACAGATTTAATGCAATCCCTATCAAATTACCCAGGACATATTTCACAGAACTAGAACAAATCACAATAAAATTTATATGGAACCATCAAAGACCTAGAATTGCCAAAGCATTACTGAAGAGAAAGAAAGAGGCTGGAGGAATAACTCTCCCAGACTTCAGAAAATACTATAGAGCTACAGTCATCAAGACAGCATGGTATTGGTACAAGAACAGGCATATAGACCAATGGAACAGAAAATAGAGCCCAGAAATGAACCCACAAACTTTTGATCAACTAATCTTTGACAAAGGAGGCAAGAATATACAATGGAATAAAGACAGTCTATTCAGCAAATGGTGTTGGGAAAACTGAACAGCAGCATGTAAAAGAATGAAGCTAGAACACTCCCTTACACCATACACAAAAAAACTCAAAATGGATCAAAGACTTAAACATAAGACAAGATACAATAAACCTCCTAGAGGAAAATACAGGCAAAACATTATCTGACATCTCAAAAATGTTCTCCTAGAACAGTCTACTCAAGCAATAGAAATAAAAGCAGGAATAAACAAATGGGACCTAATGAAACTTACAAGCTTCTACAAAGCAAAGGAAACCATAAGTAAAACAAAAAGACAACCTACAGAATGGGAGAAAATTTTTTCAAATGAAACTGACAAAGGCTTGATCTCCAGAATATATAAGCAGCTCATATGACTTAATACTGAGGTGTTATTTATATACCATGAAGCTCACTTATTACAAAGGACAATTCAGTGATTTTCAGTACATTTTTATTTCCTTCTTTATTTTTATTTAAATACACTTTTTATTTTAGAATAGTTTGAGATACATGAAAAAGTTGCAAAGACAATGCAAAGAGTTCCCATATCCCTCTCACCCAGTTTCCCCTAATGTTAAGATCTTATATTACTATAGCCCATTGGTGAGCCAATAGTGACACATTAATATTAACTGAAGTCCATTCTTCCTCTCTTTTTCATTTTTTAAGGTTTGAAGTTTACATTGATGGAGAAATCAACAGCTTCACAGATAAACAAAAACTAAAATATTTCAGCGCCACCAAACCAGCTTTACAACAAATGTTAAAGGATCTTCTCTAGTCATCAAGCCATCAAAAAAGAGAACAAAAAAAGAAAGAGTAAAAAACAAGACCTACAAAAGATTGCTTTGGCTGTTTGGGATCTTTTGTGGTTCCTTGTGAATTTTGGAATTGTTTGTTCTAGTTCTGTGAGGAATGTCGTGAGTATTTTGATGGGGGTTGCGTTGGATCTGTGGGTTGCTTTGGGTGGTGTGGCCATTATGATAGTGCTGATTCTTCCAATCCAAGAGCACAAGAAATCTTTCCATTTCTTTGTGTCATTTTGGTTTTCAGAGTACAGGTAACCTCCTTGGTTAAGTTTATTTCTAGGTATTTTGCTGTTTTCCATGTAATGGAAATGTTTATGCCGGTTATAAAATTCTGGTTTTTGAAGTGAAAAAAAAAAAGTGAAAGAAGGGCAGCAAATGGCAAAATATCCTTCTTTCTTACGGGTGAGCTGTATTCCATTACATATATGTATGCTGCATCTTCACTATCTGTTCAACTATTGACATGCACTTAGGATGCTTCCATATCTTGGCAATTATAAATAATGCTGCTGTTAATAGCAGGGTGTATGTATCTTTTTTTAATTAATTCTTATTTTGTGGTTGGCTTTATTCCTTTGATAACTATGTAAGCTTAAAAAGAGAAAGTTCTAAACGTTCTTAGAAACAGTGAACAGTACATAGATGTAAATTTAAAAAATATATATGCAGTAAAAAGAAAAAGAAATGAGCTACCAAATCATGAAAGACATGGAAGAAACTTAAAAGATGTATTACTGAATGAAAGAAGCCAGTCTGAAGAGGCTACAAACTGTACGATTCCAACCAAATGACCTTCTGGAAAAGGCACAGCTACAGGAACAATAAAAAGATCGTGGTTTCCAGGGGTTTGAGGAGAAGGAGGAAGAAATGAATAGATGGAGCACAATGGATTTTAGGGCAATGAAATTATTCTGTATGATACTATAGTGGTGGCTACATGTCATTATGCATTTGTCAAAACCCATAGAATGTACAACATCAAGAGTGAACCCTAATGTAAACTATGGACTTTGGTTGATAATAATGTGCCCATGTTGGTTCATCAGTTTTACCTAATATGCCACACTGATAAGAGATGCTGAGGGTAGGGGAGTATATATGTGTGGGAGGGGAGGGCTATGTGCAAACTCTGTATTTTCTGCTCAATTCTTCTGTGAACCTAAAACTGCTCTAAAATAATTCATCTATTAATAAATTTTTTTTAAAAGTTTAAGGTGTACAGCATAATGGGTTGACTTACATACATCATGAAATGATCATCACAATAAATTTAATGAACATCCATCAACTTGTATAGATACAAAATTAAAAAAAGAAAAGAATTCCTTGTGATAAGAACTCTTAGGATTTACTCTGACAAGTCTCATATGTAACATACAGTAGTGTTAATTATGTTTATCACATTATACATTACATCTGTAATAATTATCTTATAACTGGGGAGTGTGTACCTTTGACTGCCATCATCCAGTTCCCTGCCCCCCCAGCCCCTGCCTCTGGTAACCACAAATCTAATCTCTTTTTCTATGTATTTGTTTTTGAAGTATAATTGACCTACAATGCTATGTTAGTTCCTGTTACACAGCAGAGTGATTCGGTATTTCTGTACATTTCAAAATGGTAACTGCAGTTATCATGTGTCACCACACAAATCTATCACATAGTGATTGACTATACTCCCCACACTGTACACTTCATACTCATTTGTTTTGCAACTGGAAGTTTGTACCTCTTAATTCTTCCTCACCTGTTGCTTTCCTCCTCCCAAAACTCTCCCTTCTGGCAATCACGTGTTTGTTCTCTGTATCTATAACTCTGCTTCTGTTTTGTTATATTTGTTCATTTGTTTTATTTTTTTAGATTCTGCAAATATGTGTAATCACACAGTATGTCTTTTCTGTTTTATTTCACTTAGTGTAATATCCTCTAGGTCTAGTCATGATGTTGCAAATTACAAGATTTTATTCTTTATCAGATACGTGATTTGCAGGATTTTCTCCAAGTCTGTGGCTTGTCTTTTCATTCTTTTAACAGGGATTTTGAAGAGCAAGAGTTTTTAATTTTGATCAAGTCTAATTTACCAATTTTTTTTCTTGTATACATCATGCTTTTGATGTTATATTAAGAGGTTATGGAGATTTTCTCCTATGTTTCCTTTGAGAAATGTAAAGTTGTTTTTTACATCTGGATCTATGATCAAGTTTTAGTTCATTTTTTTCTAGTCTGATATAAGTTTCTATTTCTTTGGGGTTGTGTGTGTGTGTGTGTGTGTGTGTGTGTGTGTGTGTGTGTGTGTGTTGTTGCTTTTCTTGTGGGTGTCCATTTACTCCAGCACCTTTTCTTGATTAAAAAAAAAAGGTTAGTCTTCCCATTGAATTGTCTTGGGACCATTGTTAAAAATAAATTCATAATAAAAAGTAAGGTTCTATTTCTGGATTTTTAATTCTTCACCATTGAACTGTGCTCCTATCCTTTTCCAAGAAGCCCAATGTTTAGATTAATACGTGTTACAGTAAAATTTGAAATCAGGTAGTGAAAGTTCTCCAGCTTTATTCTTTTGCCAAACCGCTTAGACTATTATGCATCCTTTGCATTTCCATATGAATTTTAGGATCAGTGGTCAGTTTCTACCCAAAAGAAATCGGCTAGAAGTTTTATAAGGACTGCATTGAACTTTTAGATCAGTTTGAGGAAAGTTGCCTTCTTGATAATATGAAATCTCTTGATCCATGAAAATCTATTTCTCCATTTATTTAGATCTCTAATTTCTCTTAGCAATATTTTATAGTTTTTGGTATATAGATCTTACACATCTTTATTCAGTTTATTTCTAAGTATTTTATTCTTTTAAAAAGCTATTGTGAATGAAATTATTTTGGTAATTTCCTTTTCATATTTTTGTACCTAATATATAGAAATGCAATTGATTTTCATAAGAAATATTGCTTCTTATTACCTTCCTAAACTTGTTTATTAGTTCTAGTCTGTTTTGCTATCTGCCTTGCACAGGCTTTTATTCATATTTGTATACCCATGTCCAGTTTTCTATCAGTATGTACCAAATAAAGGAGACACTCTGCAAGAGTTAAAGGTTTGCACAAACTCTGGATTTTGCTGAATTTCAAACAGAAGGGATTGCCTTTGAATGTATATAGTCTGCAGACTTTTAACCAATTGAGTAATAATTCTTTGAGAGCTGGAAAAATGTCCCCTAGCCCAGTAGAAATACAATTTCTGCGGCTTCAAGGAACCGCCTATGATATATGAAAAGAAAAATACCTAAATGATGTTCATCATGGTCTTCACATGTAATAAAAAAAAAAAAACTAGCAACAGATTAAGAGTCCAACATTGAAAGTATGATTTTAAAACTATCGTACACCCAAAAAAGAACTCATCAACCTTTAACAACCATTAATGTAGAAGAATGTTTATGATGTAGTGTTAACTGAAAAAAAATTCAACAGTTCAAAAATACAGATAAAACTTTGGAAAGATAGTCCTCAAAGTATTGAAAGTGATTGTTGTTGGTATGTATTTCCTAATTCTTTTTTGTTTGTATTTTTTATTTTTCTAAAATGAACCTGGGTATTATCATATTGAGAAAACTTAACGTTAAAAAAATTATTTCACCAAAAAAGCTTGTGTGGAAGGGTAATCAGTACTATCTAGGGTAGTTGCTGACATATAAACATTCAGTAAATACTTAAGAATAAATATTTATTCAATATTGGCATTGTTAATAGAATATAACACTTACATAATATTCAGAATATTTCTTCACTCTGGAATGATAGGTAAATAAATTGGGTTCTGGTTTGGAAACCCTAAAAATATACTGAATATATAAATGGATGAATCTTAAGTCTGATAATAGTTTAAGGAAAACAATAAGTAGCAAGAAAAGCAATAAATAAAATTGCCTCCAAAATGGCAACTGTCTTTTTTAACATACACATTAATACTGTGAATGAGTCTGTCTTATGAGCATATGAAAACTGTATGAGAATCTTGTAAGGAAAATTATAGAGGAAAGACAGAGGAAAGGAGGGAGAGGAAACAGAATGTCTGAATCCACTAATCTAACAGCAGGGACAGAGAAACAGATATTGAGCAAGATCTAGAGGAGAGACAAGCTACAGAAAAGACAGGCTAGGCTGCCTGGAAACTGAGCTGTGGGGACATTAGCTGGGTTAGGCAGGGAGCAGTGCTTAAACGATGGCCAAATGACAAAGGTCTGTTCTTCAAATACTAACAGGCTAAAACAAAGAGCTAGTTCTGGAATTGATGGCATAATGTAGGATTAATGTACTGGTAAGGGAGTAAGTTGGAGAGTCAGGCAAGCCTCGTGCAGGCTCAAAAACTTACTAGTCGTGTGAATGTAGGCAAGTTATCTAACTTCTTTGAAATTAGCTTTCTCATCTTTCTGTTATTATCCCAATTTTATATTTGTGTAATGTTCTTATAATGATGCCATAAGAGTTAAATGAGACAGTGCATGTAGGGTGTTTAATACAGTGCCTGACATATAGTGAGCTCTGCGTTCATGTGTTAGGTATTCTAATCCGGAAGAATGTGCAACTAAGGTTCAGAGCCTCATTGGAGAAAGGGCAATCTAATGGCTTTTTAATAAAGAGGAGGATAAGGTGAGCAGTGTCAAGAACACACTAGAAGGAATTACCGCTTTAACCATGTTCCCAGATACACAATGCTACAATTTAAAGCCATGTTAGTGTTATGTCTCAAATATGCCAATACATACCATTTATACCTAAAATTCCCTCTGTTGGATTTGGTGTGCTAGAACAGGACATGCTATGCTGAATAGAGTGGAGAAAAGAGATGCTGCCAGAGGACAAAAGATGCCAAAGAGACAGGACTCTCTTAACATTTGGGCCTTGAATGGGGGAACGGGGTGGGAAGGGGTAAGTTGGGAGTTTGAGAGATTCGCAGATACTAACTAATATATATAAATTAGATAAACAACAAGCTTATACTGTATAGGCACAGGGAACTATATTCAATATCTTGCAGTAACTTATTGTGACAAGGAATATGAAAACAAATATATGTATGTTCATGTATAACTGAAGCACTGTGCTGTACACCAGAAATTGACACAACATTGTAAACTGACTATATACTTCAGTTAAAAAAAAAATATATATATATATATATATACACAAAAAATGAAGAGACATTTCACTGAAGAAGTTATACAGAAGGCAAATTAGCACATCAAAAGATGTTCAAAAGCATTAGCCCTTAGAGAAATAGAAGCCAAAACTATGATGAGATATCACTTCACACCTAGCAGAACGGCTAAAATAACAAATAATGATAACACCAAATGCCGGTAAAGATACAGAGAAAATATATCACCCATACATTGCTGGTGGAAATGTGGTACAGAGGAGTTTGTAGATCAAAAGCCCTGAGAATGGCTGCGTTAGGAAAGAACTATTTTCCTTGAAAAACAAAAGCACGTGCATAGTAGTTGTATTTCTCTGAAACTATTGCTCCAAAGTATATGGTTGCAATCATTTGTATTAACAGTAACTTTTAACCAAAATAGCTTTTATTTCACAAAAAACTAGAGGGTAAGTAATTGTGAATTTTATGATATACACTGACTTTTTAGCAGATGAGCAAAGTTTATGAATGCATGTAACACAACTTTCTACAGCTTCTAAGGGCTTCTCAAAGTTGCAAAAATAAGCACATTAATTAACAGACCCAAAGAAATAGCCTCTTTTTAGCATTTAAAATATAAAACAAAAGCATATAAACTGAAAAGTATGCTTAGTAACCAATGTTTCATTGTCATATCTTAGAAATGATTTAGGCATCCAATGAATACCCGAGAATTAATTTAAGTCTAAGGTTTAAGTTACCTAAATATAGTCTTCAAGCTAACAAACTATAAAATGTAACTACTCTTGGAAATCAGAATAATAATTCGATTTGGTTGAGCACAAATTTACACTTTTTATAATCGTAAACATTCAATGGAGTTAATACTAGCTTATTTGCTCAATAAGCCAGTATACATTTAGGAAGAACATTCCCAACTAGAGTGAGATACAGGCTTGCATTACTCTTAACACTGGGAAGTCAGGGCCACTAGTTCCAAGAACAGTTACCTAGGTCCACCTTTTGAGCAGGAGCCAGGATGGGAGTGGTGGATGCAAAACATTGACTGGCATCTCCAGCACATGTCTACGGTCTATTTATACAACAGAAAATAAAACTTCTCATAGTAAAATCTATAAATGTTTCCATTCAACCACCACAATCCTTTTAATTTTCAATCACACTTTAAATTTCATCAAAGGTGTCGATTCTAAGCTCAGTGGCCCTGGAAATACATTCAGCTAAACTGTATTTGAAGTATGTTTTTGTGAGAGCTGGAGGTTAATTTCACCTATTTGAAAATTAGATTCTTACTTTTTAAATTATGCAGTTATTTTTCTATAATAACTCATCATGAAAGAAGATAGGAACTTAGTATCTTATTATTTCTAAAAAAAATTCTTTTCAGTTTTTGGCTTCTCTCTGAATAGACGCTCTGTGCCAAGTGTTGACCTTATCTCTGTCTAGATTAAATGCCCCAGAGGGCACTTAAGGGGGGATAACCTGTGACTCTGTTGCTAGTCAGGAGACCTACTGAGTGGGATTTTTAAAATAGTACAACTTTTGTGTGTGCCCTAGGAAGATGGGCCACTTCAGATCTAGCTAGAGGAAAGAAGTGGGGATTTTCTAAGTCTCATATTCAGACATAAAAAAGAACGACAGAAATCAAAGGAGGCTTCCAATTACTTATTATTTTGTAAGAGAATCACGAATTAAAACACAGGGACCTGGAAATAAGAACTTTGTAAGACTTTGTAATCTTTGCAGGTCACTCCTGCTTGTGATTTTTGTTGCTCCGTAAAATCTTTTTTTAATTATTATTTTTGTGGGGGAGTGTGATTAGGTTTATTTTATTCTTTTTTTGTCTGCCTATTCTTTTTGTTTTTACTTTTTTAAATTGAGTTATAGTCATTTTATAATGTTGTGTCAAACTCCAGTGTAGAGCACAATTTTTCAGTTATACATGAACATACATATATTCATTGTCGCATTTTTTTTTACTGTGAGCTACCACAAGATCTTGTATATATTTCCCTGTGCTATACAGTATAATCTTGTTTATCTATTCTACATACACCTGCCAGTATCTACAAATATCGAACTTTCAGTCTGTCCCTTCCCACCCCACTCCCCCTTGGCAATCACAAGTTTGTATTCTATATCTATGAGTCTGTTTCTACACATATCAGTCCTGCAAACCTGAGGCAGCAGAGGCTGCCCCCAAGCCAGGCCACTGGGGAGATGGGAGTACACACAAGGACCTGCACAGGACAGCCCCACTCCTGCCACTGCTGCCCCCACCCGCTTACCACACCACGCCAGCCTCCTGGGAGCACACTGACCTAAAGACATGGGTGCACTGAACCTGGGGCAGCAGAGGCCACTCCCAGGTCAGGCCATGGGGAAGATGGGAGCAAATGACTGGCTCCCAAGGGGCAGCCCTCCTCCTCCCACCACTGCTACCTCTACCTTCGTCCCAAGCCCCCTGACCACATGAGCCCAAGTTCTTACTAAAGTGGGTAGAGATGGAACATATCTCAACATAATAAAAGCTATTTATGACAAACTTACAGCCAGCATAACACTCCTCAGCAAAAAGCTGAAAGTCTTTCCGCTAAAATTGGGAACAAGACAAGGATGGCCTCTCTCATCACTTCTATTCAACATAGAAAGTAGTGGAAGTCCTAGCCACAGCAATTAGACAACAGAAGGAAATATAAAGGGATCTAAATTGGAAGAGAAGAGGTAACATTGTCATTATATGTGGATGACATGAAACTATATATAGAAAACCCTAAAGCCTCTGCATAAAAACAACTAGAGCTAATCGAACAACTCAGCCAGGCAGCAGAAGACAGTATCAACATAAAGAAATCAGTGGCATTTCTTTACACGAAAGTAATAATCCCTTTTAAAACCGCATCCAAAAAATAAAATACTTAAGAATACATCTGGCCCAGGAAGTGAAAGAATTCTTATGTGGAGACCCACAAAACCCTGACTAAGGAAATGAAAGAGGACTTAAAGAAATGGAAAGACATCCCGTGTTCTTGCACTGGAAGAATCCATAATGTCAAAATGGCCACGCTGCCCAAAGCGACCTACAGACTTAATGCTATCCCTATCACATTACCCAGGACATTTTTTCACAGAACTACAACAAACCATCCTAAAATTTATATGGAATCACAGAAGACCTGAAGTTACCAAAGCATTATTGAAGAAAAAGAACGAAGCTGGAGGAATAACCCTCCCAGGCTTCAGACAATACTACAGAGTTATAATCAAAACAGCACGTTATTGGTACAAAAACAGACATATGGGATCAATGGAACAGGATAGAAAGTCCAGAAATAAACCCACACACGTGTGGTCAATTAACCCATGATGAAGGAGGCAAGAACACACAGTGGAGGAAAGACAGTCTCTTCAATAAGTGGTGCTGGGAAAGCCAGACAGCTACCTGTAAAAGACTGACATTAGAACATTCTCCAACATCATGTACAAAAGTAAACTCAAAATGGATTAAAGACCTCAATGTACAACCAGATACTGTAAAACTCCTAGGGGAAAACAAAGGCACAACACTCGTGGACATACATTAATGCAGTGTATTTTTTAAACCAGCTCCTGGACTACTGGAAATAAAAGCAAAAATAAGCAAGTGGGATCTAATTAAACTCAGACTTCTGTACAACTAAGGATACCATCCACGAAACGAAAAGACAACCTACAGAATGGGAGAAAACCTTTGCAAATGATGTGACTGACAGGAGACCAATTTTCAAAACATACGAACAGCTCATACACCTTCATAGCAAAGAAACAAGCAACCCAATCCAAAAATGGGCAGAAGACCTAAACAAACAATTCGCCACAGAAGACATTCAAATGGCCAATAGGGCACATGAAAAAAAATGCTCAGCATCACTCATTGTCAGAGAAATGCAGATCAAAACTACAATGCGATATCACCTTACACCAGCCAGAATGGCCACCATTGAGAAGTCTACAAGTGACAGATGCTGAAGAGGGGGTGGAGAAAAGGGAACCCTTCGACACTGTGGGTGTGAGTGTAGATTGGTGCAGCCACATTGGAGGACAGTATGGAGGTTCCTTAAAAAAATGAAAACAGACCTACCACATTATCCAGCAATCCCACTCCTGGGAACATATCCAGAGAAAAATAAAATTCAATAACACACATGCACCCCAATGTTCACAGCAGCACTATTTACGACAGCCAAGACATGGAAACAACCCAAATGTCCATCGACAGATGCCTAGATAAAGAAACCGTGGTACATATATACAATGGAACACTACTCAGCCATAAAACCATGCCACTTGCAGCAACATGGATGGACCTGAAGACTGTCATTCTAAGTGAAGTGGGCCGGAAAGAGAAAGAAAAATGCCATATGTTATTATTTATATGAGGAATCAAAACAATTATAACAATAATAATAAGGCTACAAATGGACTAGTTTTCATTTTGATTTCTTCAATATGTGTAAGCACATCTGACTGTCCTTTATGATCGTATTACCATATTCTGTTGATTCTTATTTTGAGTTGGCTTTAGTCCTTTGATAAATATGCAAGTTGAAAAACCTAATCTCTTCTTAGAAATGGTAAGTAGTACATTTATGTAAACTAAAAAAAAAAAAGTGCAGTATACTGTATATACATATCTATATGCAATATAACGTGTATGTGCAGTTGCACTGTAATAATTCTACCTAATAAAACTGGAAAAGTTGGGGGGGCGGTGAGGGAACAGACATCGGATCAAGGGAACAGAATATAGGGTCCAGAGAGAAAACCCACAAACTTCTGGTCAATTCATCTTCGATAAACAAGGCAGGAACAACATAGAGTGGAGTAAAGACAGTCTCTTCAGCAAATGACACAGGGGAAACGGGACAGCTGCATGGAAATCAATGAAATTAGGAGACTCCCTCACACCGTGCACAAAAATAAATTCAAAATCGCTTTAGGACTTAAACATAAGACAAGACATTACACGCCTCTTTCAAGAACACATACGCAAAACATCTGACACACACGTCAGCAACACTCTCCTAGGGCAGTCCACCCCAGCAAACAGACATGAAGGCACAGATACACAAACCAATGGGACCAAACTGAATTCATCAGCTTTTGCACAGCAAAGGAAACCATAAGCAACACAAAAGGACAACCTATGAGATGGGAGAAAATATTCGCAAAAGATGAGACTGACAAGGGGTTAATTTCCAGAATATATAAACAGCTCATACAACTGAATAACCAAACATCAACCCAATCCAAAAATGGTCAGAACTAAACACACCTTTCTCCAGTGAAGACATACAAATGGTCAACAGGCATATGAAAAAAAATCCTCAGTATCACTACTTATCAGAGAAATGCAAATCAAAACTACAACGAAGTACATCACCTCGCACCAGTCAGAAAGGCTGTCATTCAAAAGTCCACAAAGGAGAAATGCTGGAGAGGCTGCGGAGAAAAGGAAGCCTCTGACACTGCTGCTGGGAATGCAGTTTGGTGCAGCCATTGTGGGAAACAGTAGGGGCATTCCTCAAAAGACTAAAAATAGACTTCTCAAAAGCTTTTGATCTTGGTGGCAGGGTGACCAGCTCCCAAAGGCCCAGGCCTCACCCCTTATTCTGCCTCAGGTCAACTGTGACACAGAAGGTCCAGGGTGGCCTCCACCGGCCAGGCTGGTCCACCTACACAGGAAGGCCACAACCTGAGGGCCAGTGGGAGGTGCTCCCTGGCTGTATGGCGGCCTCTCACCTCCAGAAGTTGCACCCGCTTTCCCAAACCCGGGTATAAGTGGCAGCAAAGACTACTAATGAGGGGGCTGGGGCACCACGAACCAGGGCGGGGGACCGGACCCGCCTCAGGGTCCTAACAAGACATGCGGCCTGGATCTCACCCACACACCCCTCCCTGTGCGTCTCCCCAGCTGCACAGCCCAGGCCTCACCCGTAGGCTCCCTGACCTGCACGCCCCCACCAGCGCCCCCTTACCTGCTGGGTGAAGGCAGCAGAGGCCACAGAAAGAGGCGGCCCAGATCCGAGGCCGTGTTCCTCCATGGGTAGCTGGTCCAGGAGAACCGGGCTCCTGCCCAGTTTCCACTGCTCTGGGTGGGCTCAGACGTCCAGGCTTGCATGCCTGCCCCGCCTCTGCTGGACCACAGAGGGGAAGCTCAGGCTGGGGTTCCTGCAGTGTGGGACAAGGAGAGTGGGGCTGGGTGGGGCCGGGCGGGGAGGGCTGGTGGGGAGGGGCGACCCTGTGGCCCACCCCTCCAGGTCCCCACCAACCCTAATGCCCCCACCAGCCATCGACTGGGTCCTGATACTCAACCAGTACCACCACGGGCCCTGGACCAGACCACACCCCCAGCCGCACCCCCCTGATTGCAGTGCCCCACCCAGTGACTGCCTCCCCACCTCTGGCCAGGCCTGGTCCCTGACCTGGACCCCCAAGACAAAGCTCCTTCTCCTTACATTGAGGTCCCTGCCCTCACACTCCCCACACACCAAACTGACCCCTCATGCCCCACCCGGGGTCCCCTCCACCATCTCAAGATGGTCCCCCTCACCTTTCACCCTGGGACTACCGCCCACCCCTCAGTGGGGTCCCCTCACTCCCAGCAGCCCTTCACCTCTCAGCCTTTCCCCCCTCACCCCGAGTGCACCCCTAACCCAAGCTGACCCTCTCACCCCTCACCCCGCGCGGGCAGGGCAGTCCAGCTCCAATCACCATGGTGACAGCCACCAAACAAGGATCCTGAGCGTGTGCGCGGTGCGCAGTCAGCTGTCCCAGGCTTAGGGCGCGGGCAGGCGGGGCTGGAGGCAGCTGCAATTCCTCAGCTTGCAAAGCACTTCTCCCTGTCAGCCTGCTCCTGAGAGGCAGGCGTGGGGCGGTTTAGGGGACTTGGCAGTGGCAACAGCAGGATTGGGGCTGCCACACGCTATAGTAGGTATCTGCTCCCATTTCTCGCGTCACCGCTGCAGCCCCCAAACACTGAATGCACAGTGCCCACCCCTCAGGAGCAGCATGACCTTAGGACAAGCCTCCAGGGAACCTGGGGCAGCAGAGGCCACCACCAGGCCAGGCCCCTGGGAAGATGGGAGCAAACCCACAGGGAGGCACAGGGCAGCCCCCTTCTCCCGCCACTGAAGCTGCCGCCTCTGTCTTCCTCGCTCCCTAACCAAACTTCACAGGCCTCCAGAGAGCAGGCTGACCTATACATGTGAGTCCTGCAAACCTGGGGCAGCAGAGGCTGCCCCTAGGCCAGGCCACAGGGAAATGGCACTAAATCCAAGGGCTTGCAGGGGGAAGCCACCCTCCCACCACCCCCGTCCCCTGACCACACCATGTCAGCCTCCTAGGAGGTGACTCACCTAAAGATGAGGGTCCAGTGAACCTGGGGCAGCAGAGGCCGCACCCAGCCCCGGCCACAGGGGAGATGGGAGCAAATGACTGGCTCCCGAGGGGCAGCCCCTCTCCTCCCACTGCCGCCGTTACCTCTGCTACCATTATCCTAGCCCCCTGAACACACTGAGCCCATGGTCTTACCAAAGTGGGTATACAGGAAACATATCTCAACATAATAAAAGCTATTTATAATAAACCCACAGCCAGCATAATACTCTACCAAAATACTCAACCAAGAAAAGCTGAAAACCTTGCCACTAAAATCTGGAACAAGACAAAGATGCCCACTCTCACTACTTCTATTCAATGTAGTATTGGAAGTCCTAGCCAGAGCAATAAGACAACAATAAGAACAACAACAAAAAAGAAATAAAAGGGATCTAAATTGGAAGAGAAGAGGTAAAACTGTCATATGTGTGGATGACATGATACTATATATAGAAAACCCTAAAGGCTCCAAACAAAAATGACTAGAGCTAATAAAACAATTCAGCAAGGTAGCAGGACACAACATCAACATACAGAGACCAGTGACATTCCTTACACGAAAGAAATAATTCCTTTTAAAACTGCATTCAAAAAAAATAAAATACTTAGGAATAAATCTGGCCCAGGAAGTGAAAGACATAGGCAGAGACCTACAAACCACTAACTAAGGAAATTAAAGAAGACCTAAAGAAATGGAAAGCTACCCCATGTTCTTGCACTGGAAAAATTAATATGGTTAAAACGGCCATACTACTCGAAGCATTCTACAGATTTAATGTGATCCCTATCAAACCACCCAGGACATTTTTCACAGAATTAGAACAAATCATCCTAAAATTTATATGGATCACAAAAGACCCAGAATTACCAAAGCATAACTGAAGAAAAAGAATAAAGCTGGAGGAATAACCCTCCCAGACTTCAACAACACTACACAGCTACAATCAGAACAGCATGTACTGGTACAAAAACAGACCTACAGGATCCATGGAACAGAATAGAGAGCCCAGAAGTAAACCCACAAACTTCTGGTCAATTAATCTTTGACGAAGGAAGCAAGAATATACAATGGAGTAAAGACAGTCTCTTCAGCAAATGGTGTAGGGAAAACTGGACAGCAGCATGTAAGTAAATGAAGTTAGAATACTTCCTCCCACCTTACACAGAAATAAATTCAAAATGGCTTAAAGACTTAAACATGTAGACAACACTATAAACCTCTTAGAAGAAAACAAAGGCAAAACATTACCTCACATACTTCTCAGTAATCTTCTCCTAGGGCACTCTACTCAAGCAACAGAAACAAAAGCACAAATAAACAAACAAATGGGACCTAACTGAGCTTATTTACAAGCTTTTGCACAGCAAAGGAAACCATAAGCAAAACAAAACGACAAACTACAGAATGGGAGAAAACATTTGTAAATGATTCAACTGACAAAGACTTAATTTCCAGATTATATAATCAGCTCATAAAGCTTAATAACAAAAAACAAAGAATCCAATCCAACAATGGGCAGAAGATCTAAAAAAGCATTTCTCCAATGAAGACATACGAATGACCAATAGGCACATGAAAAAATGCTCAGTATCACTAATTATCAGAGAAATGCAAATCAAAACTACAATGAGGTATCTCCTCACATCAGTCAGAATGTCCATCACTTAAAAGTTCATGAAGATAAATGCTGGAGAGGGTGTGGAGAAAAGGGAACCCTCTTACACTGCTGGTGGGAATGTAGTTTGGTGTAGCCATTATGGGAAACAGTATGGAAATTCCTCAAAAAACTAAAAATAGACTTACCCTATGATCCAGCAATTCCATTTCTGCTATATATCCAGAGGGAACTCAAATACAAAAAGATACCTGCACCATCATATACAATAGCCAAGACATGGAAGCAACTTAACTGAATTTTCAGCAACAGATGACTGGATATAGATGTGGTATATTTATCCAATGGAATACTGCTCTGCCATAAAAAGGGATAAAATAATGCCATTTGCAGCAACATGGTTTGACCTAGAGATCATCATTCTAATTGAAGTGAGCCAGAAACAGAAAGAAAAATACTGTATGGTATCAGTTGTATGTGCAATCTAAAAAAAAGACACTATGAACTCACCTACAAAACAGAAGCAGAGTTGCAGAGTTAGTAAACAATCTTACACTTACCAGGGAAAGGGGTGGGGGGAGGATAAATGTGGAAGTTTGAGATTTACAAATGTTAGTCACAGAAACCTACGTTCAGTATCTGATAATAACCTCTAATGGAAAAGCCACTACAGCCACCAACTGAGGAAGCAAGAGAAGAAAGGTGAGTGAGCTATCCTGGGCTATAGCCCAGTACTCCTAAAGTCCTGGGCCCGCTGCTGCACTGCCCCCCGACCACACGGCGCCCTCCTCCCAGGAGCAGATTGACGTGAAGATATGCGTCCTGCCAACCTGCGGCAGCACAGCCCGCCCCCAGGAGAGATGGGAGGAAGTCCACCTGCCCCATGGGGGCAGCCCCCCTCCCCGCCGCCTCCTAACCGCACCGCCACTGCTTCCTGGGAGCCCACTGTCCTGGAAACCAGTGTCCCAGGAACCTGGGGCAGCTGCAAGGAGAGGCGCGCTACCCCTGGTGAGCTGGGCGATTTGCCCCCATCTCCCCTGCGGCATGGCCTGGGCTCAGCCTCTGCTGCCCCAGGTTCCCGGGACTCAAGTTACAGGTCATCCTGCTCCAGGAAGGCAGGCGCCCTGCCGTCAGAGGGCTACTGAAGTGATGGCGGGATTGGGGCTGCCCCGTGCAAGTGCGGGGATTTGCTCCCATTTCTCGCTGTCGCTGCTGCCGCCCCCGCACACTGACCACACCGAGCCTGCCTCCCAGGAGCAGACTGACCTGTCACCTGTGACCCGCGAACCTGGGGGAGCAGAGGCAGCCCTCAGGCCATGGGGGAGATGGGAGCAAATCCACAGGATCCCAGGGACAGACCCCTCTCCCCGCTGTTGCAGATGATGATGCCGCCCCCGCCCCCGCCCCCACCCCCAGATAGCAAGCGTCTGCCTCCCAGGGGCAGGCTGACCACCAGACGTGCACCCTGTGAACATGGGGAAGCAGAGGCCGCCCCAGTCCAGGCCGCGGGGAAATAGGGAAGAAAATCCAGGGGCTTGCACAGGGCAGCCCTCATGCCACCATGGCCACCGCCGGGACCCGCGACAGCAACGCATCCTCCTCCCAGGAGCTGGCCGTGGCCTGAAGGCCAGTCGGAGATGCTCCCTGGCCGTCCAGAGCCCTCACCTCCCGGAGCTTCACCTGCTTTCCCAAACCCGGGTGTAAGAGGCAGTGAAGACGCGGCGTTCAGGGATGACTAATGTGGGGAGGCGGGGGGGGGACACCACGAACCAGGACAGCGGCCCCTGACCCGCCTCAGGGTCCTAACGGGGCGCGTGGCCTGGGCCTCACCTCCGCACCCCTCCCTGTGCGCCTCCCCAACGGCACAGCCCAGGCCTCACCCGCTGGCTCCCCGACCTGCGCGCCCCCACCAGCGCCCCCTTACCTGCCTGGCGGCGGGAGCAGAAGTGAAGGCACGAGGCGGCCCAGACCCCAGGCCGCGTTCCTCCTCGGGGAGTTGGTCCAGGAGCACTCGGCTCCCACCCAGCTTCCCACGCTTTGGGCGCGCTCCTCCCCCTCCCGCCCGCAGCGCGGATGCTTGGCTGCGGCTCCTGCAGTAGGGACGCTGCCAGTGGGGCCGGGCGCTGGGGCGGCAGGGCGGCGGGGCTGGCCAACCTGGTGGACCAGGCCGGCTGGGTCCCCAACCCCAACGCCCCCACCCTGCCACCCACAGGGTTCGGGCACCCAACTAGAACCACCACAGGAAGCTAATAAAGTTCCAATAACGAACACCAAATAAATGAAGATCTATCAATTGTCAGGCAAAGAATTCAGAATAGGTGTCCACTTACAGAAGTTTAGTGAACTACAAGAACACACAGGCAGACAGCTAAATAAATCAGGAAAACAATGCATAAATAAAATGAGACATTCAACAAAGTAATTTTAAAAAACTACAAAGAACTATATGTAGAGTTACGTATATAACTATAGAATTTAACAAAGCAAGAAAAAGTAAACCATAGAAAGTATATTTAAAGCAATAATGGCTCAAAACTTATTGGGGAGAGAAATGGACATCTAGACCTATGAGGCCCAAATAGCTTGAACCCAGATGGGCCTACATCAAGACCTCTTACAATTAAACTGTCAAAAGTAAAAGACAAGGAAAAAAATTTGAAAGCAACAAGGAAAAACATGAGAAACAACATGTGAAGAGACCCCGTAAGACTATCAGTGGATTTCTCAAGGGAAACATTTTAGGCCAGGGGTGATATATTCAACACATTGAAAGAAAAAAATAGTGAACCAAGAATTTTACACCTGGCAAAGCAGTCCTTCAGAAATGAAAAAGTAACAAAGCCCTTGTCATTCTAAAACCATTAAAACTGAAGGAGTTTATCACAACCAGACCTGCCTTACAAAAAATGCTGAGATTTCTTTGTGTGGAGGTAAAAAGATGGTAATAAAATTTGTGAAAACGTAAGAAAGGATAAAACTTACTGTCAATAGTAAATACATATTCAAAATCAGAATCTGTAATATAGTAATGGTGATGTGCAATTCACTTACAACTCGTCTAAAAGCTAAAAACCAAACATAGTAAAACATTCATAACTACAATGTTATTAGTTATAAAATATAAAATAATTGTAACATCAATAATTAAAATGTGAGAACAAGAAGAAATAAAAGTATAAAGTTTAGTAATGCTATTGAAAAGTTAGGTTTTCATCAATTCAAAATAGAGTGTTATAATTTTAAGATATTTTATGTAATAATTAGGGGAAAACCTGTAGTAATTAAACAAAAGAAGATGATACATCAGTCAAACAACGTTAATACCAAAAAACATCAGAAGACAAAAAAGCAATAGAATACAAAATAAGTAACAATACATTTGCAAAGCAGCCAGAAATCATTTAACAAAATGACAGTAGAATGTCCTTATCTATCAATAATTCTTTTAAATGTAAATAGATTAATTGTTTCAATCAAAAGTCATAAAATAGCTGAACGGATTAAAGAAAAAAACAAGTTTTAATGATACACTCCCCATGAGAACTTGCTTTAGCCTTAAAGACATGCATAGAGTGAAAGGAAGGAAAAGATATTTTAATTAAATGACACCTCAAGAAAAGTGGAAGTAGCTATACTTAAATCAAACAAAATATATTTTAAACAAAAATGATATGAAGAGAGATGGTCACTGAATAATAACAAAGAGGTCAATCCATGAAGAAGGTATCACACTTGTACGTATTTATGCACCTAACGCTGAAGTGCTCCAACATATGCAGCAGAACTAATGGAGCTAAAAGGAGAAATAACAGCAAAACAGTACCAGCTAAGAACTCTAATACCCCACCCTCAGCAACGGACAGATCATCTGGACAGGTAATCAGTGAGAAAACAGCAGATTTCAACCAAAAAGACATATAAAGAACTTTCTATCTGACAATGGCAGAATATAAATTCTTCTTAAGCAAAATGAAACATTATCTATGACAGACCATACACTGGGTCACAAAACAACTCTTAGCAAATTCAAGAGGGTTGAAATCATACTAAGTATCTTCTCTGACTACAATGGTATGAAAGTAGAAATAAATATCTTAAGGAATTAAAAAAAGAAAAAAAACTGAGTCAAAAGTAAGGGAAGGAAGGAAATAATAAAAATTAGAGCACAAATAAGTGAAATAGAGAACAGGAAAACAATTTTAAAAGATTAACAAAACGAATAGATTCTTAAAAAGTTAAACAAAATTGACAAATCTTTAGCTAGACTAAACTAGCCAAGGAAAAAAGAGAGAGGGCCCAAATCATTTTAAATGAAGGAGATATTTCAACTGATACCATAAACATAAAAAGGATAATAAGAAGCTACTTTGAACAATGATATTCTGGACAACCTAGAAGAAGTGGAAAAATTCTTAGAAATACACATTTCAAAACTGAATCAGGAAGAAATACAGCATCTATCTGGCTAAATACTAGCAAGCAGACTGAATCAGTGATCAGAAATCTCCCAACGAAGGAAAGCCCAGGACCAAGTGATTTCACATTTTTTTATTTTACAAAACATTAAAAGAAAAAGTTAATGTCAACTCTTCGCAAAAAAGCCCAGAGGAGAGAAGACTCCAAAACTCATTCTACAAGGTCAGCATTTCCCTGATAGCAAAGCCAGAAAAGGCCATTACCAGCAAGGTAAACACAGGCCAATATTCCTGATGATGGTAGATGCAAAAATTATCAATAAAATAGAGAAAAAATGTGATGATGAATATATATATGTTCATTTATAACTGAAAAATTGCGCTCTACACTGGAATATGACACAACATAGTAAAATGATTGTAAATCAATAAAAAATGTTAAAAAAATTATCAATAAAATACTTTCAAATCAAATTCAGCAGCACATTAAAAAGATCACTTACCATGATCACGTGAGATTTATCCCAGAGAATCCAGGATGGTTCAACATATGCAAATCAATTTTGTGATAAATTACATTAATAAAATGAATTTAAAAATCGTATAATCATCTCAATAGATGCAGAAAAAGTAGCTGACAAAATTCAAAATCTGTTTAAATAAGCACTTTCAACAAACTAGGTATTGAAGGAACACACCTAACTACAATAAAGGCCATAGTGATAAGTCTACAGCTAACATCATACTTAATGGTGAAAAGTTGAAATCTCTTCTTCTAAAATCAGGAAAAAGACAAACATGTCCATTCTCACCACTCCTATTCAACACAGTACTTGAAGTTCCAGCTAGATCAATCAAGAAAGAAGAAATAAGCCCCAGAATTGGAAAGGAAGAAGTTGTAAATTGCCTGTATTTGCAGAGGGCATAATTTAATATATAGAAAACCCTAAAGACCTACCAAGAAACTTAAATCTAATCAACAAATTTAGTAAAGTTGCAGGATACAAAATTAACATTCAAAAATCAGTAGCATTCCCATACACTAACAGTGAATTATCTGAAAAACAAATAAAGAAAACAATTTCATTTATATTAGCATCAAAACAAACAAAAAGACTCAAGAACAAATTGAATCAAGGAGGTGAAATCTCTCTACACTGAAAACTATAAGACATTGATGAAATAAATGGAAAAAGACACAGATATATGCAAAAGTATTCTATGTTCATGGATTAGAAGAATTAGAGGAGTTTTAAAATGTTTATTCTGCCAAAAGTAATCTGTAGAGTCAGTGCAAACCCTATCAAGGTTCTAAAGACATCTTTACATCCTAAAATGTATATGGAACTACAAAGACCTCAAATGGTTAAAGCAACCCTGGGAAAGGATGAAGTAGAAGACATCACATTTCCTGATTCCAGGCTATTTTACAAAAATATAGTGATCAAAACAGTATGGTACTGGCATGAAAACAGACATAGTCCAATGGAACAAAATTGAAAGCCTAGAACTAAATCCATGCATACAGCCAACTAATATTTGACAAGGGAGCCAATAATACTCAATGGAGAAAAGACAGTATCTTCAATAATTGGTGTTGGGAAAAGTGGATATTTACATGCAAAGGAGTAATACTAGACTGATATCTTATACCACGACCAAAACTTAACTTGAAATGGGTTAAAACATGTAAATGTAAGATCACAAGTCCTAGAGGAAAACAGAAGAGAACAAGCTCCTTGACATGGGTTGTGGCAATTTTTTGGATGTGACACCTAAAGCATAAGCAACAAAATTTAAAATAAACAAGTAACACTATGTCAACTGAAAAAAACTCTACACAACACAACAAAAAATCAATGAAATGAAAAGACAAAATATGGGATGGGAAATATGTGCAAACCATGTATCTCATAAGGGGTTAATATCTAAAATATATAAAGAACTCATCATACAAATCAATACCAAAACATCACAAATAATCCAGTTTAAAAATGGACAAAGGACCCACAAAGGTATTTTTCTAAAGGAGTAATATGAATAGCTGACAGGTACACAAAAAATGTGCTCAACATCACTAATCGTTAGAGAAAGGCAAATTAAAACCACAGTGAGATATCACTTCATACCTGTTGAAATGGCTAGTGTCAAAAAGACATGAGATAACAAATGCTGGTGAGAACTTGAAAAAAAAAAGGAACTGCTGTGCACTGGTGGTGGGACCATATACCAGCACAACCACTATGGAAAATAGTATAAAAGTTCCTCAAAAAATTAAAAATAGAACAACCATATGATCTGGTTATTCCACTTCTGGAGTATGTATCTGAAGGAAATGAAAACACTATGTCAAAGAGATATCTGTACCCCGATGTTTATTGTAGCATTACTTACCAGAGCCAAGACATGGAAATGACCTAAGTGTCCATCAAAAGATGAAAGAATGAAGAAGTGGTGATATCCATCTATGTATCTATCATCTATCTATCTATCTATCTACCTAATGGAATATTAATCAACCATCAAAAAGGAGGAAATCCTGCATTTGTGACAACTTGGATGGACCTTGAGAGCACTGTGATAAGTGAAATAGGTCAGACAGAAAATGACAAATACTGCATTAATTTTCTTACATGTGGAATCTAAAACAAATGAATTAACTCATTAAAAAAAAAAAAAAAAAAAGAGATCATACTTGTGGTTACCAGAGGCCATGTGTGAAGGAAAGGAAGAAATGAATGAACTTGGTTAAAAATAAACTTTCAGTTATAAGATGAATAAGAACTAGGAATGTAATTTACAACATGATGAGTATAGTTAACACTTTTGTGTGGTATGTATGAAAGTTTTTAAGATCATAAATTCTGAGTTCTCATCAAAAGGAAAATTATTTTTTTTCTTCTTTGTATCTATATGAGATGAAGGACATTAAATTTGCTGTGTTATTCCATGATACATGTAAGTCAAATCATTATGTTGTAGATCTTAAGTTTATATAGTGGTGTTTGCCAATTATACCTCAATAAAACTGGGGGAAATATTTACATCAAAAAAAGAGTGAAAAGAAGCAACAAATTTGGAGTACAAAGATTTCAAACTCAGAATAAATAAAGAATTCTCATAAATCCATAAGAAAAGGACATCCAATCCAATAGAAAAAATGGCAGATGTCTATTAGTCATTGCCTTAATAATATTGCACAACAAGCAGGTGTCAGACCTCAGTGGCACACAAGAATAAGTGCTTATTTCTCACTCATGTCTGCGGGTCAGCTGGGGCAACTCTACACTATGTGTTTCATTCTAGGGTCCAAGCTGGTAAATAGTATAAAGAATGGCTACTTGGAGTTTTTAATCTCATGGCTTGGCCAAATGCTCTAGTGGGCCAGCCCAGACACACAAGCACACTTCAAGTTGTTATTCACATTACTTTCATTTATATACCACTGGCCAAAACAAATGGCTGACCAAGCCCACCAGCTAGAGGAAGTAAACCACACCCCTTCCAGCAGAATGCTGTACTCATCTAACAAGGACATCTGTAACAATATTACAGGGGAGTAAAAAAATCAGTCAGCTACATACAAGAAAAGGAATTTTACAAATTAACAAATCAAATGATGAGGAAATACATGAAAATTTGCTCAAAACCATTAGCATCAGGAAAGAGGAAATTCAAAATCAAAATAAAGTATCAACTTACATCTATTAATTTAGCAAAAAATGAAAAGTTCAATGCCAACTGCTGGCAAGGATGAAGAACAATGGAAATTCTTGTAAAGTTTTTCAACGTTAGGAAAGCAAATTGTCTTTATCTACTGAAGTTCAGGGGGCACATATTCTACATTCCAGCAGTTATACCTCTGGGTATAGAAAGTCTTGGCACATATCCCTATAAACATATACTGTAAGAAATGTTATAGTTGTGTTTATGTCATACACACACACAAACACAAAGCAAACCAGAAATACTGGGAACACACGAGGTGCTCATCATGGAAGAATAGGTGGATGGATAAATACACTATGGAAGATTCATACAACATTCCATTCAGGAAGTGAAAATGGAAAACTACTTCTACATATTCCAACATGGATGTAACTCACTAAGATAATGCTGAATAATGAAGTGATAAAATAACATAATTTCCAGCTACAGTTAAAAGATAGAAAAGTAAAGAGTCCATCATTTAGGAATATATGAAGTGAAGTGTTTCACATATTTTTTTTTACACACGGAGTAAAATATAATAAGATATATATGATACTGAATACATAGAGCAATTCTTAGTCTAGAGGTAAGAAACACAAAAACCAAGTGGGAACTGAAACACAATCAGGGAGAGGCACGTGGTGGATGTGTGGGGATGTTCATTTTCATTGATCAGGGGTATACATGCCTATCACCACTGCTATTATTGATACATTTATTTGTATCTTGTGTGTATATATGTCATAAATCTTCATTTGTGTCTTATAATTTAAAATATATAAATAATATGAAATAGTGATTAAGGATGTCTAATTCATTTGTCCCTTTAAAGGAAACCTAAAAGTTATTTTTTAAAGAGTTCTTTTGAATTCGTTTCTATTTTTACAAATTATTCCATGTAAAATCAAATAGAAGTAGATTGAAATAGAAATATACATTGAAATAAAATATAAATAGAAATATACTGATTGAAATGGAAACATACATCTAATACACTAATAATTAGAGTTAAAATTCCACTCATAAATAATCTAATGCAAGTATCAACTCAATTCATTATGTATTTCAAGTGACATGCTTCAATTCTGTAATTTAAGGAGTCCTGGTTATTCCTCTGTGCCCATTGCCACAGTCCCTGGTTACAGCCACCTCTTCCTTTCTTTGATGGGCTTTGATTTCTTTAATGGGCTCTGGGCTTTAATTTAGGCCAGATGTGTCCTTCTATCCTTTCCCAGCAGATCTTTAGTCCCGTGGGTAAGTTGCTTCTCTTGTGTGAACTACGTTTCCAGAGGCCTCAATGCTCCTTAATGGGCTTGTAGGACCAGTCATTTCATAAGAGGGCAGCAAGCCCATTAGGGAAGGAGAATCGTTCCTAGTGCTGGATTGAGGGTCGAAATTTATAGTCTGTTTTACAGGTCACAGATTCATCATCCCATACACACACTATCCTCTCTCCCAGAGTTTGATTATCCTCCAGGGCATTTCGCTCAGAGCTTCAGTCTTCCAAAGTGCACCCGTCACATCAGGCCTTGGTCTATCAGCTTCAAACCAAAATCTTGTGAGGTTTATCTAGCGTTTCCTTTTTATTCTTACTGTGTAATTACTATAAATAAACTTTCATGTGGAAAAGAAAATAATTAATGGTATAGTATTCATTGCTAAGAAAGGAAAAAAAATCTTCAAACAACACATTGGACATGCTTGTAGATGAATACCAGGCAAGCCAGAGACCAAAAAGTACTTCCAGAAAATTTCTTTCAGCATAGCTTTATATTGAAAAGAGTGAGCAATGCAAAAGTGCATTTGCTTTGCTGTGCTCAAACTTTCTTTGAAGATTTATTGTTATATAAATGAACTGGAAGTTCTTGAACATGTAAGATCTCATGAAAATGCATTAATGAACATACATGCAAAACTGTTTAAGTGAGAGTCACATTATACATTTCTAAGTTGCTCCAGGTCAACTTTTCCACTGAAACAGCAACTGGATCTTGAAAATTTGTCCAAAGATTAGTAGAGGAATAAAGCTAATTCTGTACCCTAAAGAGAAAAAACAAAGGTGCTCGTCTACTAGGAATGTTGTGAGGGACCAATAAGCACATAGCCTGTTTTATCATATTGATATTTTTAGTGATCAGCCATCATCAAGGAATCTACAATGGTTTTTCTTCTAATTAGTGAAAGTGACTACCTTTCCCTAAGCACATTCTAGAGTTTTCTCTTAGGATTCAACTAATCAGTCACAGTGCTGTGACTGTCACCCTGTCCTCAGTGTTCTCAGGAACAATATCCCACACATCCTTGGATAGAGAAGACTACAGAATGCGGTTGGGGGAAACAGTCTCTTTAGAAAAATGGTTCTGAACTTCAGTCCTGTGCTTAAAGAGGGGACACTAAGAGAGATTACAAATCCATGTTCTTCAAGTTTGACTAGCAGAGGATAAGGTCAATTTAAATTTCCCCTTGGTGGGAAGTGCACATTTAGGGAAAGCACAAATACTAAAACTGGAAAGATACATTAGCATGGCCCCTGAGCAGGATGCACACATATTCATGAAGCGATCCAGCATCAGACCTAAAATCATAAAAACTCCTACAATAAAACTTAAGCATAAACAACTTGACTTCAGTCCTGATGATGATATTTAATGTAAAACACTGCAAAGCAAAGGCAACAAAAGCAAAAATAAACAGCTGGGGTTACATCAAACTAAAAGGCTTCTGTACAGCAAAGGAGACCATCAGCAAAATAAAAGCAACCTACTGAATGGGAGAAATGATTGGCAAATCCTATTTCTGACAAGGAGTGAATATTCAAAATACATAAAGAACTCATGCAACTTCATAGGGAAAACAAGCAATCTGATTTACAAATTGATGGAAAATCTGAATACCCATTTTTCCAAAAGAGACATGCAGACAGCTAACAGGGACGTGAAAAGGGACAAAACATCACTATCATCAGAGAAATGCAAATCAGAACCACAATGAGAGATCACCTCACACATGTCAGAACGGCTGTCAGCAAAACAACAAGAAATAATAAGACTTGGCAAGGATGTGGAGAAAAGGGAACCCTGGTGCACTATTCATAGGAATGTAAATTCGTGTAGCCATGATGGAAATATGGAGAGTTCTTAAAAAATTAAAATAGATCCATGGGATCCAGCAATTCCACTTCTGAGTATTTGTCCAAAGGACATAAAAACACTATGAAGTGATAACTGCACCGCATGTTCATTGCAGCATTATTGACAATAGCCGAGATACGAAAATAACCTGAGTGTCCATCAGTGGATGAATGGATAACAAATGTGATTCTCACACAAACACACACACACACACAGAGGAATATTATTCAGCCATAATAATTCAGCCACTTTCCCAAACCCACATATGAGCTGCAGCAAGAAAGACGCAGGATTCAGTGATTACCAATCTGGGGGAGGGGGGGACCCCAACCAGAGCAGTGGCCTGGGACCTGCCTCAGGGTCCGCATGGGGACACGGGGCCTGGACCTCACCTAAGCACCACTCCCTGTGCGCCTCCCCAGCTGCACAGCCCAGGCCTCACCCGCCGGCTCCCTGACCTGCGCGCCCCCACCAGCGCCCCCTTAACTGCCCGGCAGCGGCAGCAGAAGCGACAGCAAGTGGAGGCCCAGACCCCAGGCCGCGTTCCTCCTCCGGGAGCTGGTCCAGGAGCTCCCGGCTCCCACCCAGCGTCCACATTCTCTGGGCGCGCTCCTGCGTCCTATGACAAAGGAGGCAAAAATATACAATGGAGAAGAGACAGTCTCTTCAACAAATGGTGCTGGGAAACTGGACAGCTGCCTCTAGATCAATGAAGTTAGAATACCCCTTCACGCCCTACACAGAAATAAATTGAAAATGGCTTAAAGACAAACATGGAGACAAGACACTATACACCACTTGGAAGAAAACATAGGCAAAACATTACCCGACATACATCTCAGCAATGTTCTCCCAGGGCAGTCTACCCCAGCAATAGAAATAAAAGCACAAATAAACAAGTGGGACCTAAGTGAACTTATAAGCTTTTGCATAGTAAAGGAAACCATAAGCAAAACAAAATGACACCCTGTGGAATGGGAGAAAATATGTGTAAATGTTTGACTGACAAAGGCTTAATTTCCCAAATATATAAACAGCTCATAAAATTTAATAACAAAAAACAAACAACCAAAAATGGCAGAAGATCTAAACAAGCATTTCTCCAATGAATACTACAAATGCACAATAGGCACTTGAAAAAACGCTCAGTATCACTAATTATCAAAAGAAATGGAAATCAAAACTACAAAACACCAGTCAGAATGCACATCACTCAAAAGTTCATGAATGATAAATGCTGGAGAGGGTGTGGAGGAAAGGGAACCCTCTTACCCCACTGGTGGGAAGGTAGTTTGGTGTAGCCATTATGGAAAACAGTAAGGAAATTCCTCAAAAAACTGAAAATAGATTACCCTATGATACAGCAATCCCACTCTTGGACATATATCCACATGAAACTCTAATTCAAAGAGATACATGCACCCCAGTGTTCATAGCAGCACTATTTACAATAGTCAGGACATGGAAGCAACCATCCATCGACATATCAATGGGTAAAGAAAATGCTGTATACGTACACAATGGAATATTACTCAGGCATAACATGGAATGAAATAATGCCATTTACAGCAACATAGATGGACCTAGAGATTATCATACTAAGTAAATTAACTCAGACAAAGACAAATATCATATGATATCACTTATATCTGGAATCTAAAAGAATAACACAAATAAACTCATTTGCAATACAGAAAGAGACTCAGAGATGTAGAAAACAAACACGGTTATCGGGGAGAAGGCAGAGGGAGGGTTAAATTGGCAGTTACACATAGGTGGTGTTACTAGACACAAGATAGAAATCTTAGGCACAGTGTTCTGTCAGAGAAATATTCTTATGCTCAGAGGGTCATGCATCTGCTAAATATTTAATAGATTTGTAAAAAGCTGTTTTCTTAGGTTTCTTTAAGCTTGTCTATAACCACTGTTCTAAGACAAAATAGAGAATCCCTTTCACTATGCATGTAAAGTCTTCCTTCTGTGTCAGGGACACATAAATACATATGGCTGTTGCTACTAGTTATGTGAAAGAAACTTTAAACTTTAGTCAGAGTGTTCCTGCACTCTGGAAAGGAAGTTACACTCAGTAAGTGAGGCAGGCAGTCAACTGATAAAAGGACGTGTAGAAGTAGTGTTTGTTAGGGAACTTAGACATTTTTCTGCACCTTGTATTCTAACACTTCATAGATGAGGAAGCCTGCCCAGATGCATGTAAACCCTTGTTCCCATGTAGATAGATAGATAGATGATAGATAGATAATCATACTTCTTAAACGATCTATAAAAGTAGTTTTAGACACAGTGTTTCTTTCAGTGACAGAAAGTTACACACAATAAGTGAGGCGAGGATTAAGTAGTGTAACAGACCTGTAGAGTTAGGTTTTCTCAGCCTACTTGGAAGCTGAGTCATATCAAAACCTTTTAACAGTGAATGGATGTAAAGGCCTTTCATAGTATGTATAAAAAGTCCCGTTGAAATGTTGATTATATACAGATGTTGTCTTGAGCCCCATGATAGAAATGGGAGACAGTGTTCTTTCAGAGCTATATGGCTGTACAGAATGAGTCATGCACCTGTAAATTAAGAAATCTCTGGACACTCCTTTCCAAGGCTTCTGTACGCTTTGCTATACATGGTGTTCTAAGAAGCAGAGAATGAGAGCGTCCTTCTCTCTGCATGAAAAGTCTTGTTTCCACACTAGGTATATATAAAGAGATACAGATGTATAGCTGCTGTAACTAACCATATGAAAGAACATTTAGGCACAAGGTTCTTTCAGGGAGAAGCTGTACCCAGTAAGTGATGCATGTAGTTTTAACAGTGAATGGAGACGAAAGTCTTCCTGTGTGAACGTAAAACAAGATAGACAGAAAACTTAGACACAACGAAAGTCTTCCTGTGTGAACGTAAAACAACAAGATAGACAGAAAACTTAGACACAACGTTCTTTTGGAGAAACACTGTTACACATAGTCATCCCCGAGGTGAATCACTTAACATTATTTATAGAATCTGATTTTACAGACGTCTCCAAGCTTTGCCATATGCAGTGTTCTTACGGACAATAGGTGTGAGCTCCATCACTCTGCATGCGAGGTCTGTCTTTCATGCTACATAGACAGGCACACCTGTTGTAACTAACTGTAGGAAAGAAATTTTAGGTGCAGTGTTCTTGTAGTGAATGAATCAAATAACCAGCGAGTGATACACACAGTCGAGTGAGTGAAGGACCGGCGGCTGTAGGTCTTCTCCTGCTACATAGAGGCTATGCTACATCCAGGTTGTTAAGCAGCCTTGGATGACAAAGCCCTTCATCTGCATGTAAAAAACTGTACCTGGATTAGATATGTGGCCTTAGTGGGACTTTACAGAACAAGTCTGGACATGGCGTTCCTTCAGCAGAGCTAGTGTCAGTGAGTGATGCTGGTAGTGACGTGTTTGGCAGACTTGTCCAACTACTGCTTCTCGGGTTTCCTGGAAGCTGAGTCAGAGCCAGGTTTTAACGGTGAAGATAAGCAAGAGCCTCTCAGGAAAGTCTTGCTTGAATGTACCTTATACACACATGCTGTCACTAGCTATGCAGTAAAAGTACAGGCACAGTGTCCTTTCAGAGAGACGCTGTTGTATCCAGAGTGTCTCGCATGCAGTGAGTATTTAAACAGATTTATAGAAGCTGTTTTCCTGGGTTTCTTCACACTGCTATTCTGTGTTCTAACAAAAAATAGGTGAGAGCACCTTCCAACCTGCATCTAAAATCTTACTCCCATATTAGATACAAATAGCTGTCCTTAGTGTCTCCATGACACAGACCTTAGGCAGAGTTTTCTTTCAGTGGAAGGAAGTTTGCCCAGTGAGTGAAGCATGAGGTGAGTGAATAAAGGGCCTGTGGCAGCATTTCTTTCCTTGCTACGCAGGCGCGTCCCGCTGCCCAGGGCTCTAACAGCCCTGACATGAGCAAGCCTTTCCATGTGCGTGTAAAGCCGTGCTATCACATTCAGTGTAAGTACAGAGTTGCTAATAGTCCATGAATGTAGGTTTAGACAGTCTCCTTTTGGTGAAAAAAAGGACAAAAATGCGCAGGCTGACAGCGAGTGGTTCAACAGGCCTGTGGGATCACTGATGCCCACGCTGCCTGGGCGCTGGCTCACGCCTAGAACTCTGCCCCTGGGTGGGCGGCAGGGACGGTCTGAGTCCGTGTAAACTCCCGCTCCTGTGTTCCTTATACTTAGAGGTTCTTACCTGCTGGCTTGCAGAAATCCTAGGCACAGAGTCCTTCCAGAGAACTACTGTTAACTCCAGAGTCATGAGGTAGCGAATCTTTTAACAGATTTAAATGCTGTTTTCTCAGGTTTCTTTAAGCTTCCCCGTAGCCAGGGTCCTAAAAGGAAGTAGACGAGGGGCCTTTCAGCCTGTATGGGGACGCGTGTAGTTTTTCATATTTATACACAGATGTGTGCAAACTAACAAGCTTGTGTATATCTAATAAGGGAATGAGCTTTTACACATACATGAGGAAGTTTCTCACTTGGGGGCTGGCTGAGCACAGCGAAGAGGTTTCTCTGTAGCAGGAAGAGCTCTGCTGCTCAAGGTCCTCTGTTCAGTTGAGCGTGTACATCACTCACTGGATATAAGCTCCATTCACTGGAAGAGCACGGAGCCTACCATTTCCTTCATAGCGCTGCTAACAGCTGTCTGTCTCTAACACGGAATCAGGACCTTACGTGCAGGGCGAAAGGAGCATTCATCTCTTGCCTGTAAGAAAATGGTTTATACCAAAGCTTGAAGAAGTATCAGAAATAAGCTTCTGTGAATCTGTTAAATGACTTACTACGTGCATGACTCTCTGTGTATGAAAATGTTTCTCAGAAAGAACAATGTGCCAGTGATTTCTATCCTGTGTCTAGTAACAGAATCTCTCTATATGAAATATGGGAATAAAACATTGAGGCACTTGGAAAGCTTTCACATACCTTCCCTCTTAAAACCAAGGTGTGAATCATCTTTCAGGTGGCCTTGGAAACTCGTTCTGCGGGTCTGATGCAGCGTTCACTGCCAGCTTCACTCACTGCGGGTACTTCCTGCCACTGAAAAGTCACAAAGTCAACACCCTCTTGCAGAGTAATAACAAGCGCAATGCATAACTAATAATACAACAAGCTGTTACATGCCTGTGAGAGGGATTTATTGTCCTTGAGCTGTTAGAACACTGGGTGCAGGGCAGCTTCTAAGTAGCAAGAAAAGCGCTACTTACAGGTTCTTTATTCAACTGACTACACGCACCACCCTCTGGGAATAACTTGCGCTCACTGGGAGAAATCTCTCCTAAAATGTCTTTCACACAGCTAGTAAAAACAGCTACAAACGCGTAATATGGAAGCAAGATTCCCCATACAGGCTGAACGGTTGCCTCCTCTACTTCCGTTCAGGACACTGGCTGTAGGGAAGTAAAGGAACTTGAGAAAACAGCATTTAAATCTGTTAAAAGATTCGCTACCTGATGACTCTCTGGATTTAACAATAGTTCTCTGGAAGGACTCTGTGCCTAAGATTCCTACAAGCCAGCATGTAGGAGCCTCCAACTGGACGCTGAGTCATACTGAGAGTGGTAACAGTGCATGGGTGCTGAAGCCTTTCTGACTGCGTGTCACACGGTTTCCACATTCTCTGTGTGTGCAAGTTCTTAGCAGCTACGTGGAGGGCATCGTGAACTCAGAGTTCTTTCACAGAAATGCTGTTATGCCCAGAGAGTCGTACATATAGTGAATCTCTTAACAGGTTTCTAGAAACTGTTTTCTCAAGTTTCTTCAAGCTTCACTATACCCAGGAAACATGTGAGATCCTTTCACTCTGTGTAACTTTTGCTTCCACATTAGAGTTTCTGAGCTCTTGCTCCTAGCTATATGAAAGGAACTTCAGACGCGCGTTCTTTCAGTGAACTGACATTATGCCCGAGGAGAGGTGCATGATGCCAACTGCATAAGGACCTGGATCAGCATTGCCTCTCCTGCTCCTCAGAAGCTTCCCTGTACCCCATGTCTGAGAGCCCACAGGTGAGAAAGTCTTCCCCTAGTGGAAATTCTTGCCCCCATATTAGGTATATACAGACTTGGTTAAAACTAAACTAAAGACATTTTAGACATAGTGCCCTTTCAGGAGAAAAAAGGCACCTACGGTGTGAGGCTCATGGTGAACTGTTGAACAGACCTGCCAAAGTGCTGTTCCTCAGGCCACTTGGATGCTGAGTCACATTGAGACGTTTAACACTGAATGGATGAGAAAGACTTTCCAAGTCCTCTCCCCATGTTCCCAACATACAGATGTTCTTACTGACTACGCGGTAGGAATCTGAAGCTCAGAGTTCTTTCACAGAAACGTTGATAGATTCAGAGTCATGCATGTAGTAAAAAATTTAACTATTTTCTCAGGTTTCTTCAAGCTTTGTTATACCCAGTGTTCTGACAGGAAATACAAAGGACATTTTTTCACTTTGCATGCAAAGTCTTCTGTGTTGGAAGCTGTTGTCACCACCTATAGGAGAGAAATTGTAGACATAATGTTCTTACAATGAAGAAAGTCATGCTCAGTGAGGGATGTATGTAGTCCAGTGAATACGGGCCCTGTAATCTTTCTCTAATCAGAAGCTTAGTTACAGCCTGTGTTCTAAAGGCCATGGGTGAGAAAGCCTTTTTTCTGCACGTAAAAATTTGTTCCTGTATCACACACATATAGACTTACTAGTACTCTATGGAAGAAAGTTTAGACGATTCTGTCAGTCACAAAAAGTTAGACTGTGAATGAAGCTAGCAGTGCATAGATTAACAGCCCTGGACGGTTCATTTTCTCTGGCTGCTTGGGTGCTTAGCCATACCTGATGTGTTATCAGTGAATGGATGGGAAAGCCTTTTCCAGGGCATGTAAAATCCTGTTCCTAGATTTTCAATATTTAGATGTTCTTGCTGGCTACATAATAGAAATCTCAAGCTCAGAGTTTTTTTTCACAGAAATATTGTTATTTCCAGAGTTTAAAGCATGGACTAAATCATTTAACAGGTGGAAAGAAGCTGTTTTCTCAGAATTCTGAAAGGTTCCCTTGTCTACCTCACCATGCCCAGTGCCCTTACGGGGAACAGATGAGACCGCCTTCCGCACGGCTTCGAAGCCTTGCTTTCATGGTGAGCAGAGCGCTGCTGTCACCAGCTGGGATGCAGGACCTCTTAGGCACAGTGTCTTTCAGGGGAAGCGTTGCACCCAGTGAGTGACGCACACAGCTAACTAAATGAAAGACCTGAGGCAGCAGAGCTCTTGCTAATGAGAAGTTGTTACAACCAATGGTTTCACAGCCAATAAATGACAAAGCCAATCCCTCCTCATTTAAAAGAATGTCCCCACATTAGATATATGGAGACTTTTGAATAGCACTAGGAAAGAATGTTTAGACACTGTTCTTTCCTTGAAAAAAGTGACATGCAGTGAGTGAAGCTTGTGGTGAGTAGTGCAAGGGACGTGTAGAACTGCTGATTCCCAGGCTACTTGGATGCTGGATCACAGCCAGTGTTTTAAGAGTGAATGTTTAGCAAATGCTTTCCTAGTGCTGTAATAGAGAACAAATCTGACTCTACATTGGATCTGTTCCTTTAATTTTAACCAGTGTGCCTGCCCTGTTTTCCAGGTTTAGTCTTCCCAGCTCTGGACATTTTGTGAAACAATGTTGCCTTTAGCCTGAAGTCTACAGGAGAGCCTATTCTCGGGGCTCTGACCTTTATGCATGGTAGCTCTTCTGCACTTACATTGAGAGAGCAAGTTGCAAACCTCAGAATAAGCTTTGTTTTGTTGGAGGTTTACAAGGACAGCATCACCTGACCCACATGGATGGCTGAAAGAACAAAGAATGCCTGCAGCAAGAAGTTTGCAACAACCAACCACACCCTCTCCCCTGTTTTGTGAATAACATGAGCCTGTATTCTGACTGGAGCAGGATGGCTATCCAAGACATTATTCTGTCATCCTCTGGGTCTGCCGGCCTTTGCAAATAAACTCACTATTCCTTGCCCAAACACCTCGGCTGTCGTGCGGCGAGCAGAACGAGTTCCGATTGGGTAACTCTCCCCTGTTTGTTGCAGCATCAACAAAGCTGATCCCAGTGGAGTCCCTTCTATCCTGAAAGGGGCAGCAGTTAATTCTGATGGGAATAGACACTTTACAGATACGAGTCTGCCCACAGGACCTCAGCCAGCATCTCTAAACAATGTTGAAACCACCAATACAGGGTCGCACATGGTATCACCTCAGACCAAGGGACCCACTTTATGTCAAAAAGAGCAGGAGTGGGCAACACGGCCAGGGGACCCACTGGGTCTGATCACATGATCTGGCACCAAGCAGCTGTTAGGACCACACCTCCACCAATGATCCAGTGTCAGCCCAGGATGAGCTGCCCTCCCCAAGGAAGCTGTGTGTATTCACGTCAGTCACATGTATGCAGCACTCCATCACCGACAGAACTCAGGGCAGAGGAGCAGAAAGGTGAAAGGAGGCCCTACCCTGACCGAGCGACCCACGTGAGGCCCTGGTGCTTCCTGTCCCTGCAGCCTCCGCTTCCCACCCTGGTTGAAAAAGGTGAGAACACTTCTACCAGGGCACATGGCACTCCAGCTGCTATCCGAGCCCTCTGGGATCTGCAGGTCAGCACCTGGACAGGGATGACTCACCGCGAGGCCTGGGAGGAGGGAGACTCGGTGTCGACAGGGAGGGCAGGGAAGGGTGCGGTCTCGGGCTCTGCGTGGCCTTCTCTTGCTGCTCTCCGGCCCTGTGTTGGTTGCGTGGAAAAGTACAGCAGGCAAGACCCAAGAAGGGGATGCTGGCCTCTCCGGGATGAAGGTCAGGGTCATACATCCAGGCAAGACACTGAGACCAGCGGAGGCGCCAAATGAGGGTTAGGGGAACCTACAAAAGACAGAACAGGAGGGGACAATGAGTCCTTAGACAGATAAACCATTGTAAGTTTATCCCAGGAAGTGAGACCCCCCGGGGCGCTGGAGTTGTTGCTCCCAGTGCACACCTGAGAAGTAGATGTGAACGGCGCCTCCAGGACCACCCTCCAGGATCCCAGAGCACATCCCTGGGCTGCAGGCAGCACAGGTACCAGGAAGCAGCTCTGAGGCCAGTCAGAAGGATCACCTCCTCTGAGGATGGTGGCTCCGCCCAGGGTCCTGCCCCCTTCAGGAGCAGCCCCACCTCCAGCGACCGATGGATGCAGGGGCTTTGGGCTCAGCCCTACTGCCCCAACTTAGGACAATTCTGGAGGGCCCTTCCAGCCCGAGAGCTTTGTCCCTTCCCGCACCGCTGCAGCTCAGACGCGACCCTGGGACCCACTGCAATACATGGGAGGCAAGAGGGCCCAAGGCTCCCAACAGCCACTCCCAGCTCAGTTCCACCAGAGATGACTAGTTTCTACATTCAGAAAAGGGGAGGGGGGAATCTAAACTTGACATAGCTTGGCTTTTTCACTCCTCATTTCATGGCAGGAGGTTATAGAGCCAAAGGTTTGTAAGAACCATCCTGTTGTCAGATGAACATGACAACATTGATGAGGAACACACAGCTGCTGCCTTGAAGCCCCCTTTTGTGAGAGAGAAGAAACGACAGTGTGAGTTCCCTCTAGCTCTGAGAATGAGATGTTAACTGGTCCTGCTGTGGAAAATTCATTCAGAAACTAGTCAGCTTTCTTGTTTCAGGGAGGGGGGGAAGGTAATTAGGTTTGTCTATCTATTTTTAATGGTGGGACTGGGGATTGAACCCAGCACATCGTGCATGCTAAGCACATGCTCTGCCACTGAGCTCTACCGTCCCCCCTAGGAAACTAGTCAGAAGTAGAAAGGGCCAAGAATAGCCAAGACAATGTTTGCAGAAGGAAAACAAGAAACAGAGCTTTTCCTACTAGACAGCAACACCTTTTTAAAGGTGCAGTAGTAATTAAGGCAGCGGGGTTCCGATGTGAGAAGAAACAGGCCAACGAATGGAAGAACCGTAAGGTGGACTCATACACACGTGGAGACGATTTACAGCAGGGGTGGTGCTTCGGGGAAGGGGGCAGAGGGCGGTCCTGTGAGTAAAGGATGCCAGGGCCACTGAATACAGACCACTTAAAAAAGAAATGGAAACAAATGTGATGCTACCTCATACAAAAGTCAACTGCTGAGAGGGGGCAAGGAAGCAGCTGGGGTTATGAAGAAGGCAACATCGAGGATCTGACTGTGACGGTGGACACACAGACCTACATAGGTGAGAAAATTGTGTAGACCCTAATTCACACACACACACAAATGAGTGCAAATGAAACTAGGGAAGAAAGCCCGTGTCAATGTCCTGGTTGTGAAGGTTTACAACATTTCCTCAAAATGTCACCATTATGTGAAGCTGGGAAAAGTGTAAAGAATCTTTCTGGATTTTTATTATTATATTTTTATTTATTACTTTATTTGGGGGGAGGTAATTGCATTTTTATTTATTGATTTTTAATGGTGGTACTAAGGATTGAACCCAGGACCTCGTGCTTGCTAGGCACACATTCTTCCACGGAGTTATCCCCTCCCCCTCTGGACTATCTCTTAAAACTGCATGGGAATCTGCAATTAACTCAATACAATTTTCTATTAAATTCAAGGTACAGGCAGACCTCAGAAATACTGCAAGTTCAGTTCCAGACCATGTGGTAAAGCAAATGTTGCAATACAGCAAGTCACACAAAGTTTTGGCTTCCCAGTGCATGTAAAAGGGACCCCTATACTTCACTGTAGTCTATAGATGTGCAAGAGAGTTGTCTAAAAAAACAACATGCACACCTTAATTTAACAGTATGTTTGGTGGGAAGAGGGCAGAGCTCAGTGGTAGAGCTCGTGCTTAGCATGCACGGGGCCTGGGTTCCATCCCAAGTCCCTCCATAAACAAACAAACAAACCTAATCCCCCCCCAAAATAAAAAAAATATTTTCTTGCTAAAAACTGCTGACCATCACCTGACAAGGCAGGATTACCACAAATCTGTAATTTGTAAACTAACACAGTATCTTCAAAGTGAAATAAAGCAAAGCACAGTAAAACACCGTACACTTGTAAGTTAAATTTTAAATGCAAAAGGCAAAACTACATGCGTGTGCCCCGGGAGACTGCTACAGACTGAGCTGTATCCCTTCCCAAAGTTCCTTTGTAGAAGCCCCACCCCCAGTGGGGTTGTACCTGGAGAGGGGGCCAAATTAAGGTTAAGCAAAGTCCTCAGGGTAGAGCCTTAATCTAATAGGACTGGTGTCCTTCTAGGATGAGACACCAGAACCGCTCTCTTCCCCACCCCTCCACTCCTCCTCCTCAGCTCATCCAAGGCCATTTGGACCCAGAGAGAAGGCAGCCATCTGCAGACCAAGGACAGAGGTCACTCCAGAAACCACCCACAGTGGCACCCTGGAACTTGAACTTCTAATCTCCAGAACCGTGAGAAAATAAACGTGTTATTCTGTTATTGTATCCTGAGCTGATAAATACAGAAACATACACAAGACTGTTCAGTGTCATATTCATTACACTAGCCCAAACTGGAGAAAACCCAAAAGCCCATCAATTTCAGGATGGATAAATGATTAGTGATATAAATGTATATATACGAGCATAAATACAGTGAAAGACTACACAACAAGGAACACAGGACTATAAACCAACTATACTTCAATTAAAAATAAAAAAAATAAAGGAAAAAAAAGACTACACAACAAGGAGATAAATGAAACACAACTACAGGCAATAAAATGGATCAATCTCATAAACCATGCTGAATAAAGTGATGGACACAACATCATCCAATATGTATTTTTCTACTTTTTCAGAAATAAAGTAAAACTTACATATAATGTGCAGGAGCGAATGCTTAGATGATGAAGCTACAAACAGAAACAAGGAAGTGATTACTATAAAAGATATTAGCATTTCTCTAACTGGTTTTAATAAACTGTTACAATGTATTTGGTATTCACTACAATGATAAAAGGGCACATGGCGTGGGACCCTGGACTCCAGTCCCAGCTGCCTGTGTGACCGTGAGCAAGTTGCTTCGTTTCTCCATGTCTGAATTTCAAGGCTGTAATCAGGGGATCTATCTCATGGGGACATTTTGAATATTGATAATATCACATATCTAAAGCTGAACAGGACCTGGTACTTAAGCTCTCAGATGTTAGCAAATATATTTTTTAAATGTTCTAGCCACTTTTAGCATTTAAGAGAATCTATCAGATTTGTGATTTAGTTAAATTGTACAAGTTTCATTCAATATATACATTCATTTAAAAATTGGAGCAAATTACACTTGTAAAAGTGTAAGTTTTGGTTTATCAGGTGTGAGAGCAGTATACAAGTATTTAACGTTTCTTCCTTAGAGAAATGTTGATTAATAGTCACAGATTAAGTAATCAGAGTTCAAGGAAGGTGTAAATAAGAGTATTCTTGGCAGTTTGGTACAGCCATTATGGAAAACAGTAGGGCAATTGCTAAAAAAGCTAAATATATACTTACCATTTGATAAAGCAATCCCACTCCTGGGCGTTTTACCCAGAGGGAACCATAATTTGAAAAGATACATGAACCCCAACGTTCATAGCAGCACTATTTACAATAGTCAAACATGGAAGCAATCTAAATGTCCATCAACAGGTGACTGGATAAAGAAGTTGTGGTATATATACAATGGAATACTACTCAGCCATAAAAAATAAAATGCCTGCAGCAACTTGGATGGACCTGGAGATCTTCATTCTAAGTGAAGTCAGAAAGAGAAAGAAAAATGCCATATTTTATCACTTATGTATTTAGTCTTTAAGGAAAGACAAATGAAGTTACTTACAAAACAGAAAGACTCACAGACATGGAAAATAAGCTTATGGTTACTGAGGGGAAAGGGGGTGGGAAGGGATAAATTGGGAGTTTGAGATTTACAGTTACTGCTACCATATATAAAATAGCGAAGGTCCTACTATATAGCACAGGGAACTGTATTTAATATCTTGTAGTAAACTATAATAAAAAGAATATGAAAAAGAATATATGTATGTATGTATGTGTATGACTGAAACATTACACTGTACACAAGAAATTGACACCACATTGTAAACTGACTATACTTCAATTAAAAAAGAGAGAGTGAGTATTTTTTCTCTTCAGGCAGAAGGAATCTCTCCACAAGGCTCCCAGAGTCCTGCCCTGTGGGCCTCCTGTTACATATGCTCCTCCTTCCAGAAGCCGGCCCCTCCTCCAGGGCCCTGGGTTTGCCTCCCTCTTGCTTTCACAGGGCTTGAGGGCCGCTATCATCCCCACCTGCCTCTCGGTTGTTAGCCTCTACCTCCGCAGCATCACACCCAGCCACCATCCAGCCCTGTTCTACAGGGGGAAATAAACTCATTGTTGACTCAGTGCCCTCTCCATCACCAGCTATTTCTCTTTTCTCCACCTCTTCAAAGATTACCCAGGTTTAACCATCCAGGAGCATCAACTTCGCTTACCAAACACATCCACTAGATATATTCCACATGCGTTTCCATTTAAATTCAATTCCCTCCAAACTGGCTTCGAAGAGCTGACAGCTGCAGCTGAACTGTTCTTGAAAAGCTAGCAGAGAGTGGGGGGGTATGCCAACCAAGGAACAGTTGTTTGCCTTCACCTGCCTGGACTGCTGGGCTGCATCCCCCCAAACAGGTATCCCCCTCCCTGATGCTCCCCCCTCTTCCTGGTGGGGACCCAGACAGGAAAGGCCACCTTGATTCCAGAGCCGGGGTACTGGGGACTCCTCAGATTCCATCACCCCCTCCCCTAACACTATGAGGAGCTGAAACCAGTTTTTGAAATTGTCTTTTTTTCTTTTCCCCATCATAACCTGGAAAGAACACTGACCAAGATGAAACCAATGGGTTGTTCTCTCCCTTGCCTTGAGACCACTGGCACTCTCTATGGAGTGTCTGTGTCTCTAAGTAAACTTGCTTTCTCTTAAACAAAACAAAAAAAGACGAAATCAATAAAGATCATTTACTATAAAACCACTGAAACTTTCCTTAAAAGCTTGAGCTTGTGATAACTTGAAGGTGACAGAATTTAGGATGGTGGTCCCTACTCCCATCGTCATCCGCATCTTTCATGGAGCCTTAGCCTCCTGGCCTCCATCTACCAGCAATGCCGCCCTGTGGTGAGGTCCGCCACCAGCCGACCTCTGGATAAGGGACTCAGGACCGGCCGCAGCCTTAAACCGAGCACCCCGAGGCCCGCGCAGATTTTAGCACCCGTCTACCCGGGCTCTGGCTGAAATAAAAAGAAAGCAGCTGGTTGGGTGCAGGCCTTGAGGAAATGACCCCAGAACTATGGTTTTCAAACTCCGGTGTTTATCAGAATTACCTGGAGGGCGTGTTAAAACACAGATTACTCGGTGCCACCCCTAGTTTCCGATTCCATGGGTCAGGGTGGGCGCCCCAGTTTGCAGCTCGAACAAGCTCCCAGGTGGTGCTGATTCTGCTGGTCCGGGGACTACTATGCTTGGAAACCCGCTGTCCTGGTTATCTAAGTGGTAGGGCAGGCCTGCAAGAGACTCCGCAGAAGACATCCCCTAAAGATGCTGCTCCGAGGACCCTCGCCCCAGAGTGCACAGATATGCTAGATTTTCACCTTTGGGTCTAGCCACCGACTCCTTCCCAAACTCTTCTCGCTCTCCCTGCTCAGGAGCCCGGACCCACACCCAGGGGGTTTTTAAGACTTGGTGGCTGTTTTCGAAACTGCCCGAGGCCCTCAGACTAAAGAACTGAAATGAGCCGCAAAGATACGGGGAGCGAAATCCACCTTCCCGGGCTCCTGGGCAGAGGAAGCATTCCCTGCTGGGGCCCCTGAAACCCCTACCTCGGTTGTCGCCGATCCGAAGCTGGAAAGACATCGCCACGATGAGGAGCATTGTAAGATACTGGTAGAAGGGCGGTCCAATAATGAAGATCAGGACTCCGCATCCTGGGACCGCGCTCACCGCGAGTGAGACCCCGAACCACCGGTGGAGCGCTGTGATCAGTTCGCCGTCCTGGCCTGCGGAGGGGAGGGGAGGGGTGCTGAGCCTCGGGGCCCAGGGTCAGGAAGGGAAGGGGCCTTCGGGGTCGGAGTCCGCCCAGACTGGCCCAAGGAGGGTCCAGGATTCTGGGGAACTTCGGGGGCACGACAGAGACCCACCCTTGAGGAGTGACGTGGGCGGCACCAGACCGGATGCGACCTGCGGGCATCCGAGGGCGCGGGCTCCCGGCTCACTCACCGAACAGCACGGGCAGCATCCACAGCTCTGCGTAGAGGATCTCTGGTTTGTGACTTGCCTGTCCTCTCGAATCTACCTCAGACTTAGGGCGCGAGGAAGCCCCAGGCACCGGAGCAGTGCCGGGAGCAGCATCTGCCGGTGGCGGGGTGCAGGGAGGGAGGGAGTTGGGGAGGGCGGCCTCCTCCTGCCCGGCCTGCCCCGCCCCTCACGCGCCCCCAGACCTGCATCCCCGGGGCCGGCCGCCGCGTCCCACCTCAGCCGCCGCTTCCCCAGGGGCCGCCGCAACTGCCGCGTCCCCCAGGGCCACCGCGTCCCACCGCAGCCGCCGCGTCCCAGCGCCTCTCTGAACCAGCGATCCCGGAGCAGGGACGCTGTCAGTCACCAACTCTGCGGGCTAAGGGGCCTGGAACAACCCCCAGGACCGCTAGGCTGGAGTTTGCCAGGGTCTCTGGCCAGCTGCACAGATGGGGCTCCTTGGGTGCCAAGTGGAGGGAATCCGGGAATGGGAGCAGGGGATGAAGCGGGGCGGCGGAAGAACGGAACCCACGCGGCCTTGGAAGACTCCACCGTCCTCAAAGCCTCCATGTCTCCTAGAAGGCCCTTCTCCCCAGGCTGAGGTCTCCCCCAGCCCGAGGAACCACACCTGCCCACCACGGGGGAACCTGCAGCCGCTCACGGAGCGGGCGGTGGGACCCTGAGCCCAGCTGAGTGCCTGCCCCCACCATTCAACACCTCTTTCCGGAAAACGAATGCTCCAATACCTGAAACAACTTGTTTGGAGAGAGGAAAACTTGCATGATGTGATGAAAATGGTCCTTGACCTCTTTGATCTTCCTGCCTAGAACCTATAATCCCACTCCAATCATGGCGAAAACCTTACACGATTTCCACGAGGGGCATCCTGTGCGCCTCAAATCTGTCAAGGTCATCAAAACCTATAGAAGCCTGGGAAAATGTCACAACCAAGAGGAGCCTAAGGAGGTGGTGATGATGACAGGCAACGTGGGGGTCCTAGAACAGATAACGAATACATGGTAAAAATTAAGGAAATGGGAATAAGTAGGCACTGCTTCATAATAATGTGTCACTATTGGTTGTTGATTTTAAAGATTATTACCAGTGTGTACAATACACTCTATAAAGGATGCAATGATAGGGAAAACTGAAGCTATAATATGGAACTCTCCTATCTGCTCAGTTTTTCTATAAATCTCACACTGCTGTAAAATGTTAAGATCTAGTAGTAAAATTAAATACAGCCGACCCTTTAACAACACGGGTTTGAAATGCACAGGTCCCCTTGTGCGTAGATTTTTTCAGTATTAAGTAAGCTTGGGAGTTGGCTGACTCCATCTGCTGAGTGGCAGGCAGGGAGGAACTTGGTATACAGAGGGGTGACTCTGAGTTATCAGTGGATTTTCCACTGTGCGGTGGGTCGGTTCTCCTAATCCTGGTGTGGTCAAGGGTCAAAGGTGATCAGGAAACATTTACAAATGAAATGGGACATCTAGACTTTGCCTCTAAACAATCTAAGTGTAGGAAATATAATACAAACAAGATTACTGGTTATTTTGAAGCTGAACAATAGATAGACTGGGCTCATTACACTGTTTCTCTACCTCCTTTTGATCTATTTTTCATAATAGAAAGTTTAATTGAAAGGAATGAGTTAAATCTATATGCCAAGATATGGGAAAGAAAAAAAAGTTTGAGTATGTTATGAAGATAAGTTAGAAAGGGGAGTATTATTTGCCATCTTATATCTTTCCATACTGTTTATATTTGTATTTGTGTGTTTAAAATACAACATTAATTGGATAACTTGGTGCACTTCCTACAAAGGAAGAAAGTCTATTTGAATGACAACGACATTTTTAGTTAATCCTCCAATCTCAAGGTATCTTTTTTAATCCCTAAACAGAGTAATAGGCTTCTGTGTAACAGGCAGGCTATAAATCCGTGAGTTTCCCCCCTTCTGTTTTAGCAGTGTGGTTGGCTTACCTAGCACATGCGGGGAACAGTGTGGCACGCACACTCACCACATTAAAAAAAAAAATCACCTCTTGTTCGAGGAAAAGTTTTGTTTTAAATAAAGTACATCCTTTTTAGGTGCAATGGGAAAGTAAATCTCCCTCCCTACCAGTCTCCTAAACTGTGATCCATGAAGATGATAATGAAATCTGGGGAAATACTTACTATTATTTAAAAAAAAAATTTAACACAGGTACCGGGGATTGAACCCAGAACCTCATGCAAGCTAAGCACGTGCTCTACCACAGAGCTGTACCCTCTCCCCTCTGGGGAGATATTTTAATAAATGAAAAAGTCCAACAAAGAGGGCCATTTACAGAGAATAAAGCTGCCCAGGATGATGAAAGTGCCAGGGAGTTTGGGGTGTTTTTTGTTGTTGGTTGTTGATGTCATTCTTTTTGCTTTGCTTTTGTCACAAACCGTAAAAGACTACCGTGGTGACTGCTGCCCTTCTGTGGAGCCAGGGTTTTAACTTCCATTAAAAAAATAAATAAGTACACTTAATTACCTCCCCCCAAGAATTTTTTTAAAAGCTTTCATTTGCTCTATTCGTGATCCTGTTGACCACTTTGTAATATTTTGTTTTGTTTTTACTTTTTTTTTGGTGGGGGAAGGTAATTAGGTTTATTTATTCATTCATTTATTTATTATTTTTTTATGGTGGTACTGGGGATTGAAGCCAGGACCTCATGCATGCTAAGCATGTGCTCTACCACTTGAGTTATACCCTCCCCGTCTCCAATTGGTAATGTTTTTATTAACACATTAAAAAAAAGCATTATCAATGCCCTCAAGTGGAGATAAACTGTTCTTATAAATGTAACCCCTGTCTCAGGAATGACAGAGAGAAGCAGTTTCCTCACTCCCTCCACCGGGATCTGTAACCAGGCTATGTCTGTGGGCTTGGCCATCGACCAGCCTCTCTTCTCAATCTACTGCTACAAAGAAGAGACAGGGCTGGACAATGGTCTCTTAGACAATTCAAGTCAATAAAGGGGCAGGGTACAGCTCGGTGGCAGAGTGCCTGCTTAGCGAGCACGAGGTCCTGGGCTCAGTACCCAGTACTGGCATTAAAAATAAATAAATAATCCCACTCCTGGGCATGTATCCAGAGAAAAGTATAATTTGAAAAGACACATGCACCCCAGTGTTCGCAGCAGCACTGTTTACAATAGCCAAGACATGCAAACAACCTGAAATATCTATTGACAGATGAATGGATAAAGATGTGATATATGTACACAATGGAATACTACTCAGCCATAAAAAGTAAATAAAATAATGCCCTTTACAGCAGCATGGGTGGACCTGGAGATCATCATTCTAAGTGAAGCAAATCAGAAAGAAAAAGAAAAAGAAAAATCCCATATGGTATCATTATATGTGGAATCAAAAAAAAAAAAAAAAAGACACAAATGAACTTACTTAGAAAACAGAAAGACTCACAGACATAGGGAACAAACTTACGGTTACCAAGGGGGAAAGGGGCAGCAGTCACCATCAGTGCTGGCATGAAGGTTTCTGCAGGGTCGGCAGGTGGGGCAGGTGGAGGGCAGGCTCACGGAGTCTACATCTTGTGTCTTCTGCAACCTGTGATCTTCTGATTCTCTGCTTTGTTACCAATTCATAATCATTCATACAGGTGTGTCAAATTTTAAAATATAAACATCAGAGTTGGTCATTCTAGAAAATGAGCTGGTGTAGACAAATCCTGTTTCCAATATCCTGAGACAACTAGTGTTGATGCACACTTCTCCCCAGTGTGCTTAATTTTAAAGTAAGGATTTAAATTACGGGGGAGGAGGCTATAGCTTAGTGGTAGAGCGCGTGCTAAGCATGCACGAGGCCCTGGGTTCAGATCCCCAGTACTTCTGTTAAGTAAATAAATAAACCAACCTAATTACCTCCCCCTGGACCCCCCACCCCCAATTTAAATTATGAAAAATTTCACACATTCAAAACAGTTGTATAACAAAGACTCATGTACCACCCCCTCCCACTTAAAATGTTAGCATTTTCCACAGTTGCCTCACTACTCTCTTCTTTAAAATAGATACCACTGAAACATCTTTCCTTTCCGTCCCCACAGGGAGTCATTGTCCTGAAGTTGGTGTGCGTCTCCCATGTATGTTCTGCTACTTTCTCCAGTGCATTTGCAGAAATATTCTTTGGCAGTTGGTTTAGAATAAATGGCATCTGATATGCAAACAGTTTTGTTCTTTAGTTATGATGTGTTTGCTTTTTTTTTTAAATCCTGTAAATGGAGAGTGTCAGTCATTTACATAAAGGGGATAATTTTAATGCGCTGAATTCCCTCATTACATCACCTAGGCTCCAACAGTTATCTGAGAGGAGATAATGAATCTAACTTTACTGAATCTTTTTGTTTCTCCAATTTAATGTTAAAAATCAACATAATAACGCGTGCAAGTTGTAAAAAAAGGTCTTGGGGTTATAAAGTAAGTCTCAGTCTCTTACTAATTTTTTTTCAACTGTATGTATTGTGAATATCTTTTAGTTTAAATTGCTTTTCACCTTCTTTAAGGTGTCTTGTTTGTTTTGGGGGAGGGAGGTAGTTAGATTTATTTATTTACTTATTTATTTATCTTTTTTTTGATTTAGAGAGATACATACTGCATGTTTCAGAAGGCTAGAGAAAGGCCATGAGATGTGGCGGTTGTGCGCTCAGGTTAAAGTAAGAGTAGATATAGACTCTGTAGACAGAGTGCGTGTTATCTGGGAAGAAAAGGGAGCGAGAGAGGGAGCGAGAGAGGCCGCGAGGCATGGTGTTGCCAGTTTTTATGGGCTCAGTAGCTTCACATGCCAACAAGTGGGATTCTTATGTATCTTTTAATGTACTGGGGCTTGAACCCAGGTCCTTGTGCATGCTGAGCACACACTGTGCCACTGAGCTACACCCTCCCCCAAGGTGTCTTTTGATGAATAAAGTTCTTAATCTTAATATAGTCAGATTCATCAGCCTTCATGGTAAGTGCACTCCTTGTCCTGCTTAAGAAATCCTTCCCTGCCTTGAGGTCTAGAGACGTTCACTCTCCTTTCCACTAAGAATGCTGGCGTTTCTATCTTAATGTTTAAATCCTTGAATCATCTGGGGTTAATTTTTTTAAATTAGGCATAATATTGGGATATAATTTCATCTTTTTATAAATTGATAGTTTTGTGCTTGAGCCATTCTCTTAAGGCTACATCTCCAACTTGCGGCCTCTTCAAATCATCTCCCTGACATTTCTCAGACTCCTACATGGAGCGTGAGTTAGCCACAAGGCTGCTTTGTGGCTGCCCAATCCCACACTCGCAGCACCCTGCCCACCCCACCCCGTTCTCTGGAGGACCATCTCCACCTTCCCATCCCCTCCCCTCCCCTCCTCCGAATGCTGGTGGGCCCAGCTCTGAATTGACAGGGGTTTCCACTGCTTTGACTCATTTCTTCTGGCACCAGAACCCCTTGGCCTTGGGAATGCGTGAGGAGAGGATGCTGTCGACTCTTCCCCTAGAAACAAGTGTTTGGGCTTGAACCCCAGAAGGCAGGAATCCAGGTTTGGGGGTGCGAGGACCACACAGGGGCCAAATCTAGTCTAAAGGAGGCTCTGTTTCCCCTTGGCATGCTGGGGCCGGACCCCAGGACTTCACTGCACCAACAACCACTGCAACTTCTGGGGACTGAGGAGTAATTCCTGCCATTTAACAAAGAGGAAAATGAGATTCTGAAATTCATTATCTTTCAGGGTCATAATGGAGGCTCTAAAGTGGCCCCACGGTTCAAGGTCCTTGAAGGCCCTAAGTCTGAACTTTCGAATCTACCCTGATTTCAAAGCTCACATCATGTGCACTGCCTGGCCACTCTGGCCCAAACTGTGTGACCCCGGCTTCCAGCTCTAAAGAAACTTGTTTAGTCATGTAAAAAAAAAAAAAACAACAACATACGGAGGAGAGGGGCAGGTATAGCTCAGGGGTAGAGCACGTGCTCAGCATGCGCAAGGTCCTGGGTTCAATCCCCAGTAGTTCCGTTAAAAAACAAAACCAAGCAAAACCACATTGCTGTAAGTAACGCACTAGAGCCACCCGATGAGGGCATGCTGTCAGTGACGCATGGCTTCAGCGGGCTTTTACGGCCACTTCACATTCAATCAAAACCTGCGGGCTGTTCTTTTGCGACCACCGGTGTATCAGGTGAGATAATGGGCAATGGCTGAAACTAGCAAATGGAAGGTTATAAACTGGATAGTCAAAACGTCTGGAAGGTCCAGCCCATAGGTGTGAAAAGTTTATAAGCAAATTTGATGTTTCCTTTTATATGTATCCTTGTGCTTAGCGTTTGATATTGTCTTTAAGAATTTGTAAATGATTACTCATTAGCTCTGTTATCAATCATAAGTAAACTATTGGAGAATAAAAAACTATGAAAATGACATCTACTATAGCGTCATGAGACAAATATAAATATAATTTAAGTAAAATTTTTTCTTTTTATTTCAGAGACAGATCACCTGGCTTGAAGATGATATTAAACCTAAAAGTACTGCCAAGGAATTTTGTATACTTCCAAGTGATACGCACCACTCATGAGCATAAGGGTCTTGGTAAGTCAAATGTTCATCAATTTCTGAGTTCTTCAATATTATAACAAATGGTTAAGTTGCTCAAGGATTTATCACAGCTACCTATTTTGTAACACGGGTCCTATGTAATAAATTCTAGAGTCAATACACCCATGTGACCCCAAACCACTATTTGTTTTCTCTGGCTGTGCAGGGATATTACAGTCAACTATGTGACTGCTAAAGATCAGCGCAGGCTGAGTGCTCCTTTACACGGCATCCACACCCAGGTCCGCACTCACAGCTGGAGAGCAGCAGCCGGCAGGGGCCCGCATCCCTGGGGAACGTGTGCAGCGGCAGGGGCGCTCTGCGTTTATGGTGAGCCTGCCAGAGAGCCAAGCATCACTGTCGTGCTCAGCCAGTGACAACCTAGCAAAGGCCCCAAGCAAAGCTGGAGCGGGCACGCCGCCACAACGTGGTGGGCAGGAGGGTTAGGGGTCACCACAGGGAGGGGCACCCTCCATGCAGGAGACTATTGGTTGTTTTTGTATTGTGTTACTTTGTTTTGCTTTTAACTATCTGAAGCAGAGAGAATTTCCATTAGTAGAATTCCTAAGTGTGTCAAGAAATAAACCCCAGTAAGAGAGGAAACATATTGAAACAAGGTGTCCTTGTGTCCCTATGTCCTTGTTTACAATCTGTTTGATGGAATTAAATCCTCCCTTCATTTTGAAAGCGATGTATTTGCCTAAATAAGTATACTGTCAAGTTAATCCACTTGCAGGGAGGATTTCCTATTTGGCCATCTCTCCCATTCGACGAGGCAGATGGTGGCTGCTCTAAATGTGCTTATTGACTCTTTCCAAGTAGGCAACCCTGGGGTCAGAGTTTCTATAAAGGACCCCAGGACCGAGCATGTCTCTATTATCATTTGCTGACGCTCACCTTCATTTCAGAGTCTTGTTTATATCCCTTTAAGACTGACGAGGAAACAGCCATTTTAAACTCCAGTTTTCTAAATGTAACTAACTCAGCAGCAGAGTTCCCTTTCCTGGCCTCTTCTGCTGTTGTTCCCAGCCTGCCAAAACTGTTATTTCCCTGAAACTTTAAAACTCTCTGACCTCCTGCTTATTTGGTTATGAATCTGTACCTTTGTGCTGTGGATACTTGTTTCCCATATGAGTTACAGATCCTCCTTACTGCCACAAATCACCTGCAGTTAAAAGTTCATGAGCCTGTACGCGGGGGGAGGGAGGTGTGCTTGGAAGCTGCTGGTGGTGTTCGCTGAGCCAGGAGGGCACAGGGCCGTTATCCGAGGTGTTGGAAAATCACCTTCCGCTGAGGCATGCTGAATTTGAAATGCTGCTTTCAAGAGGCGATATCCCACGGGCAGGTGGCTCCAAGAATCTGGTGCCTAGAAGGGAAGTTCAGGGTTAGAAATAACATGTGGGAATCCTCGGCATGGATATGGCTTTTTAAGGTCCTGGGAACAGATGAGCTAAGCCAGCGGGGAAGTGGAAACTGGGTAAAGTGATGGGGAAGCCCTGAGGCAAAAGGAGCAGAATGAGGAGAGGCCGCATCAAGAGCAGGGCAGGAGGTGCAGGAAGGAGCTATGATGCTGCAAAGTCAGTGAGAGACAGACACCCTTAGAACAGAGAGGACTCGGATGTGGGAGGGCAGGGTCCAGAGGGCACTGTCCTGACCCCAGTGCAGGATGGGCAGAGAGACTGGCTTAGGCGCAGGGTACTCTGTGGTATGTACTTTTACATAGTTGAGTAATTCTCCACAAATCCCATGTTTATCCTTTCCACTGAGTTTCCATTTAAAGAAACCTTCTGAGACAGGGAATTCAATTGACCAGACCCAGCCTTTTCCTGACTCATCTGCTCACTCATCATCACTTTGTTGCACTATGTCAGGCCTGGCAAGCCACTCAAGACCCAGAACTGTGCCAACAGGAGAGCTCCTGCCTTCGAGGACCTCATGCTCCAGGCAGGGATAATGGGCCTTGAACTAACAATGAAGGTGAAAACCCGCCATGTCTGATCCGTTGACTGCTACTGACTGGACAAGACAGTAATGCGTGGCTCTTCCAGTGAAAGCTGAGAGGACCAAGGTACCTGCACTTAAGAGAAAGAGTAAGAGTGGGAGGAAAGCAAAGGGCCGGGCAGAGGCGGTGGTGTGCAAAATTAAAGGCATGGCATGGATCTCAGAATTATTTTGACACAAGGTCTGTGAACATGCTCACGTGAGACTGGCCTAGGAGGTAAGAGGCTGGCTAGGTTTTTGGAGAGCTCTACTGCCACTAGGACCTCAAGTCAGGAAGGAAAGTCTGTGACTATTTGAGACATAGATGTACGTTTGCATTCTTATCTGTAACGGGCAGATAGTGACCTGGAAAAGATGATGGGACCACAAAGGAGGCTTACTCTCCAGCGCCAACTTTCCCACCGTCAGAAGAGTTAGTGGAAAAGGAAAACTCCTGGACAAGGGCGTCGAGAGCCAGGGAGAGAGGCCTCTGGGAGCAGAATTAACGCTTAATCAGACGCTCTCCTCTCAGGGAGCACAGCCCACCCAGGCTCTGCCTACCGGGACCTCAGAATGGCTGCAAACCAGCGGGCTGATGGTGACTTTCCTGGCCCTTCTCTGTGCTTGTAGCCTTACTGTACATGGGGCAGGGATTAGGCAGCTTTCCTTTTTAGTTTATTAGAGGATGCTGGATCAGGGAAAGCCATGTTCAAACTTGATACGGAGAGCAGCACACATACAGGTCACCTTGACATTCGGGATGGGACTGGTGGACTTTTGTGTTGCCTCAACTGAAGAAAGGAGGAGTGTGTCTTTCCAGATGAGCAAGAGACAAAGTATTTGGCAGCTAGATCCAGGTCATGGTGACCATTGGTGCTGTTCACCAAACACTGCAGCATCCCTCCCTGTGGGCACGTGGTTCATTCACACGCCCCCTCCCCAGGTCCCGAGAGGCTGTGAAGCAGAGGCCCTTCTGAACACTGTGTGGGTGCAAAAGGTGGAAAGGAGAGTGGAACACAGTGTTGAGGGCTGCAGTGCTCACAGAGAAGGTGACTTAGAGCCAAGACCTCAGTGAGTGCAGAGTGAGCCACGCAGACAGAGGTGCCCCTTGCGGGAGCCCGGGGCAAAGGCAGCAGCAAGGTCAGAGGCATTCCTGATGAGACAGGAGCAATGCACGGTGCAGAACCAACCGGTGGGGCAGGGGAGCAGGCCCCGTACCTCCTTGATGGTAGGCTTCTAGCCAGTGATGGTTTCTGATTACGTAACAGGCCGTGTTTGCACAAAGATGAGAACACACTCAAAACCTTAAATAAAATTCAGGATGTGAGCCTGGCTGGTGTGGCACATGCAGGTGCCCATGGGGATTAGTTCCCCCTTCCCTTTAACACTGGTTTATTGGGCAAAGGACTGAGGAGAGAAGGATGAAGCTGTGCTCCCCAGCAGGGCCAAGGCCCCCCGGTGATGCGGGCAATGATACCCAATAGAGAATGTTCTCTGTAAAGGCCCCAACTGTATTTTGGAAAGAACCTAAAAGCATCCAGGTATTTTTCAATCCCAATATTGTAATGGGGATATTGAAACTCAAACAACTTGAAGAAATTTACCAAAGTTCCTCAATGTGTAGTTTGAATTCCGGGACCCCAAGGAAAAATTTCCAAGTGGATCTGTTTATTGTGTGAAAATGGTAAAATAAAAAGTCTCTTGCTAAACAAATAATTCTCTTTCATGCCCTTTCTCCCCTTATCTTCTCTGCTTTCCATCCCCATTAATGTACAGATTATGTCCCTTCACGGTACATTTTAAAATGCAGATTCTAATAGGTAAGCCATAGAGTCAGAGAGGCCGCGTTACTTGAAGCCCCTCCTGCGAGGCCCAGATGCCCTGCCCCTCCCAGGCGCTGATCACTGGGGTGGAGACAATAATGACTTTCTGCCCCGGGTGGATGGGAAACCAAGGCCGAAGAGATTAAGTAACTTTTATGAAGTCACACACCTGCTAAGGGCCAGTAGTTCCAAACTGTAGTCAAACTTTGCTTCCCTGGACGTGATGGAGCCCCGCTGCAGCAGCTGCAGGCTGGCGGCCAGACGTGGGGGCCGCCGTGACACGCTGCAGAGAGAACCCCAGCGCAGAAGCCACTCCACTGGTGCCCCGTTTACAAACTGTGCAAAGTGATTCCCTTCCTGGGCCTTTGATTCCTCCTCTGTAAAATGGGAGAGTTGGGTTAGATGAAATGTAAAAACTCTTCTGACTCGAACATTTCATATTTCCAAATCCCGGCCTGGAGTTAGCTTTTCAGTGTTGGAAGTAATTTTTCTTTAGGAAACTGTTTTCCTGTAAGGAAAGGGATCATACCAGGATGCTCTGGGGTGGGGCCTGCAGGATTTGGGGGCCTTCTTTTTATCTGGAACTCCTGCCACAAACTCCAGCTCAGGAGGGCGTAATGCACATGGCCTGCCTGGTGCCTGGTCTGGATGTTTTATTGTGTCTACATTTGCCGAACGGTTGAAGAAACAACTTCCCACCCACAAAGAAATACTTTTCTGTCTCTCATAAACATCTTTGTAACTGCATTAATCATCTTTCCTTCCTGCAGAGGAAAAAAAACATCCTTACAATGTCATCTAAAACACCATTTTACATAATTCAGAAATAGCTGGGAAATTAATGTGTGTGAAATACCAGTAAATGTAACAGGTGAGAAATATATAAAGTCCCCAAATTTAAACCTCCATGCTTGTGAAGCACCTGTGCTCATAATTTGTTTTAATAATTTGGAGCATTTAATGATTCCTATATAGGCCATTAGTGCCTGCAGCACGTGGAACATTTTAACAAAACACAAGAAAAAGCATGATGCTTAATGTTATCTACCTGTAACTTCTAAAACACTAGAATGTTATTTCTAATGCTTTTCTCCTTTCCTTTACCAGAGAAGAGGGCCAAATGGAAAAATGACAGATTAATGAAGGAGAGGGACTTGGTGACAGGAAGGGGCGGGAGTCACCCACTCCTGGGCACAGGCTCGCTCCCTCAGTCCCAGCAGGTCAGGACATCGCCTGGAACGGGACAGAGAAATACATCAGTCCTGGAAGTCACCGGCAGTTTTCTTTATAAAATGGTAATCACAGGCCCCTGCCAATTAAAGGTTGTTCAAATGTCTCATCTCAAAATATATAATATGCAGTGCTGATTAGAATAAAGCCATCTTTATTTCTTCCTTATCAGGTTTGGGCACATTCCAAAAAAAAAAATATATATATTTTTGATGTTACTTCCTCCAGGTCGCCCTGGGAAACTAGGCTTTGCAGCTGGCCTCTGCTTCTCCCCGGGCATCTGCCTTCACGTCCGTGGCCTCCACGGGCCACGCCTGCCCTGCGTGCAACCCTGGGTTCCTGAACATTCTCCCGCCTACCCCAGGCCTTCCAGCTTTGGGAAGCTGTTCACCCACTCCACAATGTGAGTCCTACTCTGTGCTGGGCATGGTGCTAGGTTTATATAAGGACAGATGCAACGCCCTGCCTTCAGGAGTGCAGGCCTGCAGTGTGGAGAGCATGCGATGCCCCACTCAGAGCCCAGGCGAGGGGAGGGCAGGCTCCAGGAAGCCAGAGAGGAGGAGCTCCTCCACTCTGGAGGAGCAGGCAGCTCTGCACAGACGGCCCCCCATCTGGTCCTCGGACCACCAGGCAGCAAGTGGACAGGTGAAGGGGTTACCAGTCAGGGAGGACTGTATCACAGCAGAGGAGTGAGACCATTTCAGGCATGGCAGATTGTGAAAAGTATTCGTTACAGGGATCTCCTGGTAAAAGCAGCAGGGGACGTGACCTCAAGATGCAACAGGGGAGCACAGCGCTCTCCTGAGCAGGTCCAGGACTTGTCACCTGATTCCTGATATTAATCAACCTAGGGCCCTTTTTAGGAAAAGGATATAAAAATATAAAAACAACATTAAATGCAAATATATATATGTGTGTGTATATATATACACACTTATTTTGCATGAGAAAAAACAAATACTTAACAATTGCAAATGCCACAAAAAGTCACAAAATTTGGGAAAAAACAGATTTTATTTTCATTTGCTAGCTGGCCTGTCGTCATCATTCTCATGTGTCCTACCTCTTTTTTTTTCCCCCTGAAGGATGCAGGTGGTCTCTAGAAGCTGGAAAAGGCAAGGAAACGGATTGTCTCCTCTGGCCCCAGAAGGAATGCAGCCCTGGGGGCACCTTGATTTCAAGCAGCAAGATAATAAACTTGTGCTGCCTCAAGTCACTGAGTTTGCACTCACTTGTTAGAGCAGCAATGGGAAACTCTTACTGTTGTGAATTCTGCACCTGACACGTTAGTTATTCCCTGTGAAAGAACGCCTTCAGCCTCCCTCCAGCTGCGTTTTCCTGGTGGGCTTGCGAACAGCTTGTCCACTTAATCCTACCTTGAGGATTAGAAGAGAAAAGAAGAAAACACAGTGAGAGCTCAGTGCTAGTTATCTTCGTTCTTAGGGCAGCGTGCTGGTTATTGTGCCAATATCTGACACTACATCTAACACCAGTGTGTGTGTGTTTTCCAACATCATTCAGTCCTCTGACACTGACTGGATGTCCAGCAGTTCGATTCAGCTTAGGAGCTGTCTGAACTTGGTGCAGACTCCATGGGCTAAGGACTCGGTCTCACCACGCTACCCCCCTGCAGACACCAGCTGCAAAGGGGGTGCCCGGGATGCTGGTGGTTCTTCCTGGCCAACCACGAACTAGTGGATTCCCATGACCTTCCCCTGTAGGTTCAATACTTGTTGATAATGACTCACGGAACTCAGGTGAACACTTTATTTGTTTACATTATAAAGACTGTCTCAGGAACAGCAGGTTGTCTCCAGTTGAGTTCCCCTAGCAGGCCTTGGAGCGCCACTAAACTGGATGCTCTGGCAAGGGTGACGGTGGGGCATTTGAACTTTTCGGCAAGCTCCCAGCCCAGGCATTTGAATGGAGGGTCATGTTGTATGTTTCTTTTTTGGAACTTGGAAGCCCCAGGAATTAAGGGTAGCAATTAGGTCCTGTGGCTTCCCTCATTTTGGCTAGCCAGCAGGGTATCACCCATGCAGGCCAGCACAATGCGCTGAGGGTGCAGTTCCCGCCAGGGGTCAAGGATGGTTGCCAGGGCCTTTTGGCACCCTTCTGAAGAGAAAGCCATGCCCTGGAGAAACACAGTCCATGGGGAGCGTGGGGCTGGACCCTCGCAGTTGGCCGTGGGAACCATAAATGCAAGAGAAGGCCTGTACCCCTTTTTCACGGGGACTGTGAAAAAGGCGACCTTGCTGTCTAGTATTGAGACATGTGGGTGGGTCATAGGGGGTCTCCCCAGCCAAGGGATGCCCTCTTGGGACTGGCCAGGTTGTGGCAAGCAATGTTCCAACCAAGGAGTGTTCCATGGTGAGTCTGAGGGCTCAGTTTGGCCTGCCCCCCATTTTTCTGTGACTAAGTTCTTAATGGTGGCCAGACACTCCCTACTTAAGGGCCATTGGGGAATTTTTGGTCCTGCCTTGGTGGTGTCCAGGGGCTTAGCAATAGGCTCCAGCCAATGTTGTTTAAGATGATTCTCAGGCGACCGGGCAGGGTCAGGGGATCACCCTGAGTCAGCTTCAGTGGGTCCCCCACTCGTTTCCCACCTCCAGGATTTTGATCTTAATGCCCCATTTTGCTAGGACATCCCAGCCGATGATGACTTGGAGCAGGTCTGGGACAATTATGGGGTCCTATGTCTCTTCCTTTATTTGATAGTCTGGGAGGGCCATGGTGACAGGCGCTCAAAATTTTTGTAGTTGTCCCATGAGGCCCCCAATTCCCCACACTGCCCCCTCTACTGGATCCAGTGGCTTGCCAGTACCATGAGCCAAGTCCTTCCCGACCACCGACCTGTCGGCGCCTGTATTGAGGTGGCCTCAGACTTCCTGGCCTGCAACTCATACTCTGATTACAGGTCGATGATCCACGTCCAGGACCGGGAATGTCTGGGCTTGACCCCATCAGATGGGGGAAGTGCCAAGTACTGCAAGTTGGGCAGTGATCCCTGGTGCGCATGTCCCAGTCCAGATTATTGTAATTTTTTTATTGGAGAATCACCTCAGTCCGAATCCCTGGGAGTAGCCAATTGTTTCCTGTGTCAAAATTATATCATTTTGGCCACCTGACATCAACGCAGCCAATAAGCCCTGGTGGGATATCCAGACTGGCCCCCAGGGGGACTGGGGTGACCACCCCAGCTCCTGGCAGTCTCTGATCATGGCTGTGAAGAGATCAAAGCAGTCGGCACCATCCATAATGGGCCACAGGGCTTGGGCGCCAGGTCGCAGGGCTTGACATTTGAGGGCTACGGCAGGGGTGTCCCCATGGCAGATGACGACTTCTCCCTCTGAGTCATCTGGGGGAGGGCCATGGGGACTTACTGGCCCTCCTGCTATCCGTTTTTTGCCGGCCTCTCGGGGCACAAGGCTGCCCAGTGACCAGGTTTTTGGCACATGGGGCAGGGTGTTTTTGGCCTGACAGTGGGGTCAGGCATAGGTTTTCTGCCTGTGCCTTGGTGCCTACAAAGGCATTCACTTTTCCAGTGCCCACCTTGCCCACAATAAAAACAAGGCCTTTTTGGTTGAGGGCCTCTGGGCCCAGGACACCTTGCCTGGCCACTGTGGCTGTTCGGGCCTCCGCGAGGGCCACAGCCTCGGGATGGATCTCATTTGCTACCCAAATTTTGTCAGGTAGGCTCCCTTTTTTTTGCCCTCGAGCAGTAAAGGTGTTGTGAATGGGTTTGATGGCGTTGGTAACTGAGAGTTCCTCTATGAGAATCTCTTGGGTCCCTGAGTTGAAGGTGACCTGGTCCGCCGCCTTTTGCAGCCTATCCAGGAAGGTTGAATACTCCTCCATGGGGCCTCACAGGACCTTGGCCAGAGCCTCCCGGAGACCCCCCTGGGGCCAGCGCTCCATGGCCTCAATAACCCGGTCCTGATAACATCGGCGAAGAGCTGTACTGGGGAGGGAGTGCACACGCTGGTCATTTCCCCCAACTGTGCTGCCTTTCATGGTTGAGTGTTGGCTGGACTAGCAACCCATTGCTCGATTTGCTCCTGGATCAGACTGGTGGCCATCGCCATTTGCACTGGCGTGAGAACTCCCCTGAGCAGGTGCCTTAGATCCAGGCCGGTGGGATTGGTGGCATCTGTGATGCCCCGGAGGACTTGTACACACCCTGGGCTGCCTGGACCATATTCCTTGGTTTCCCTCAGGTCTTTATAGGCCTGGGTATTCCAAGGTACCCACTGTGGGAGGCCTTGGGCATCTTGGATGACTGGAAAGGCCTGAGTGGCAAGGACCTTCCAGAAGGGACTGGGGTTATTATTCCAAATATCCCCATCCCATTCCTCTGGATCTATGGCTCTTGGGGGGGCTCCCTGGGTTCCCTCCTTTGGCGTGGAGCTGGGAGGTCCAGCTTCCCAGGTTCTCTCGCAGCCTCTAGCCGGCACCAGGTTGGCTCTGGGGTTTGTCTCCTCCCACATGGTCTTGGCCAGAGCCAGTAGTGGGAGATCTTTACGCCTTCCCATTATTAAGTATTTGGGTTGTTCTATGGCAGTCGGAGGGTTCCAGGGCACCCTCACTGGGGAAACACTCCTTGTATTTAATGTTTTCATCCAGGACTCAGCTGTTCCCTTTCCATAATTCCCATATCCCAAGCGGTCCTTGTTGGCTATCACGTTTTCCAGCAAACCCCATGTCGTGCATGCCCCCCTAGATCGGGGTGTGGACTGAGCTTTCCCGAGGGTGAGCTGAAGAAAGTGCCTCAGTTCCTCAGGCTGGTCTGGAGGGCAGTGCAGGGCCTGTGGATGGGGCTCGGGCCTTAGACGCCGGGTGGACTGCCAGGGAGGCTGAATGACGGGCTGGGGCTGTTGTGGGGAGCAGGATGGCTTAGTGTTTTCCCCACAGCACCGGTAACCGCACAGCCGCCGTTTCCCAGGCAGCAAACTAAGAGAATGGTTGTAACAGGGCTACTGGCCGCCCGGAAGTCACATTTCCCATTTTTAGGGTCGATTTCAGTTGCGTTGGTTGCATTGTTGTTTGTGCAACCCCGTAATTTGGTCAAATTGTAACTGGCTAGTGTCCGGACACCAAGGGCGTCAGGACTAACTTGGCGCCACCACAGGCAAGCCCAGTGGGCCAGGCCAGAGTTATCAGAAAAAGGCAAAGGGAAGGGAAGAAACGGGCCATTCTCATAAGGAAAGAAGCCACAAGATCGCGAGATGCCGGAAAGATGCTCCTCACGTGGGGCACCACTTGTCAGGCTCAGGTGTCTCTGCTGGGCTGAGGGTGATCAAGCCTTTCCCGGGTTCTGAGCATCTCCAGCCCGACAAACCTGGGGACCCTAAAAAACCTGTCAGCTATCTTTTTTTCTGACGACCACCATGCGTGGGTTCCCTGGACTTTGCATCCCCAGTTGCTTGTGTGCGGAGTGAAGAAAGAGCCGAGAGCCAAGTGTTCAGGCGCAAGGCAGACGGGCTCAGGACGGGAGGGGACCGGGCCCGCGCTTCTACCAGCCTATCCGAGGCCAGGAGTGCACTGGACCCAGATAGCCCCCCAACTCCTGACAACCTCGGCATTTTGTTGAATTATCAACCAGTCAAGCAAAAGGGCTAGGGTGGGGGTCGCAGGCATGGGGGGAGACGGGTGGTGGTTAGTTTTGATTGGTGACCTTTAACGCATTGGGGGGCCTTTAGCGCTTAGAAGGTGTGGGGCCACTGTCCATTTGCTCGTCTGCCTGGCCCACGGTCACTGTGCTACTGCGCTCGGCCAGGTGTTGTCTTTTGCAAGCCAGCAGCTGCCGTTCTTGCTGGCCTGATCCTACAGTGATGACTTACTTTTTGTTTCCCTTGTGATTTTTGTTTTGTTTCAGAGCCAGCTCGCCTGCTTAAGCCTTACACATCACACCTGAGTGATCACTTGACCACCCCCCGAGTGACCAGTTGACCCCACTGTGTGACCCAGTCATCAGTTTGGCTCTTCAGTTGGCTCAGAGCTCAGGACGTTCTCAACCGACGTGGCTGCTCTGCCAAGGGTTCTTCCCTGCAACTGACAGACCCTGGATGAGCAGTTAACGTGCATTCCCTGGGGAGGTGGCCGTCTGGGCTGCTGTTTGCGTGGCTTAGTTAATTAAGTCTGTGACACTCAGCGTCTCACTAACTTGTGATCTGATCACCTGATCGAGTAGCCTGGACAAAGGCTGGTCAGAAAATGGGCAGGAGTTCAAGTCTCTCTTCACCAAAACCGAGGCTCTATTCTATAAACTCCTCATCCTTCTCTAGACCGGGGAGCGACAGGGACAGAGAACCATGGCCTGTGATAGGGTGCCCTCCATGACCTCAGCCGGAAGACCCCACCCCGGGACTCTGGGGATCAACAGACAGACTCTCCCACTGACCTCATGTAACTGTCCCTTCTCACCATGCTCCCAGGCAACACTCAAGCTGACAGTGGCCCTGTCTTCATCAACCCATGGAAATCCTGCCTGGGAATTCCAGTCTCTTCCCTTTTAAAAAACTTCTGCATTTAGGCCTCTCCTATTTGCTTTCAGGTTTGCCCACGTACATTCAGAAGAGCTGAGCTGTGAGTCCCCTTTCCTGTACCGTCTTTGCGAGGGTGGCATCTCCTGCTTCAGTGAAAGCGGTGTGGTGTGTTTGCTGTGCCTGCTCTCTGGAGGAGTGTGTATAAACCTGACATTAGGAAATAGTACACTTTTCTAAATTTAGGAAAATATTTGAAGCAGCTGGCTTGACAGAAGATTCAAAAATATACATTAAGTTTGTCATCATTAAAAAAGTCCACAAATACTAAACGCTAGAGAGGCTGTGGAGAAGAGAACCCTCTTACACGGCTGCTGGGAACGTAGTTTGGTGCAGCCGTTATGGAAAACAGTAAGGAGATTCCTCCAAAAACTAAAAATAGACCGTGTCTGATCCAGCAATCCCACCCTGGGTGTATATCCAGAGGGAACTCTAATTCAAAGACATACATGCACCCCAATGTTCACAGCAGCACTATATACAACAGCCAAGACACAAAAGCAACTTAAACGTCCATTGACAGATGACTGGATAAAGAAGTTGTGATATATTTCTATAATGGAATACTACTCAGGCATAAAAAATAAAACAATGCCATTTGCAACAACATGGATGGATCCAGAGATGGTCATTCTACGTGAAGCCAGAAAAAGAAATATACCATGATATCACTCATATATAGAATCTAAAAAAAGAAATAAAGAGGACACTAATGAACTCGTTTACAAAACAGAAACAGACTTGCAGACATATTAAAAATCTTATGGTTACTGGGGGAAAGGGAGTGGCAAGGGATAAATTTGGGAGTTTGAGATTTGCAAATATTAGCCACTATATATAAAAATAGATTTAAAAAAACAAATTTCTTCTGTATAGCACAGGGAATTAGATTCAATATCTTATAATAACCTTTAATGAAAATGAATATCAAAATGAGTATTATGTATATATATGCAACGCTGGGACATCTGGCACATTGTAACTGACTGTACTTCAACAAAAATTAAAAAAAAGTGCACTACAAGTATTTGTTAGGATAAGATAATCCTGATAAACTGCTGCTGGGAATGTAAACTGAAATAGTCCTTACGGAAAACAGTATGGAGTCTCCTCAAAAAAATTAAAACAAGAACTAATTTGGGATCCAGCAGTTCCACCTCTGGGTGTACAGCCATAGGAAATGAAAACAGGGTATCAAAGAGGTGTCTGCACAGCCATGTCCATGCAGCATTATACCCAACAGCCAAGACACGGAAACAAACTCAATGACCGTCCAAGGATGAGCGAATAAAGAAGTCACAAACACACATACTCAGTGGGCTATTACTCAGTCGTCTTGTGGCAACTTGGGGGCATTAATCAAAATAAGCCAGACCCCACGGTATCACATATATGTAGAATCTTTATTAAAAAAGAAAAGTCAAATTCATAGAAACAAAGAGAAGAAAAATGATTACCAAGGTTGGAGGGTGGAGAAATCATGAGTGTTTGGTAAAACGATAGAAACGTTCAGCTATAATATGAGTAAGGTTTCAGGAGCTGAAGTAAAACATGGTGTCTAGCGTTGGTAACACCGTATTGTATAACTGAGATTGTTAAGGGCAGAAACTATGTGTTCACACTGAGAAAAAAAGGATAAATATTTGAGGTGATGGATGTGTTAACTAGATGGAAAGAATTATTTTACTGTGTATATGTACTTCAAAGCATCATATTAATATTCTACAATTAGAGGTCAATTATGCCTTAATAAAGCTGAAATTAAAATGTAAAGATAAAGAAATAAAACAAAGAGATTTTACAATCTTTTTGCCTTCTTTTTTCAGTTAGTCACTAGCCTAGTCATTTTTTATTCTCTCTGTACTCAGCCAACCCTATAAATCCACTTCAATCCAACATACTTAACTGAGACCAGTTTGATACAGGCTCTCAGGTGGAACTGGGGTGGAAAACAAAATGGAAAATCAAACACTTTATGGTGAATGGACACAAATTTGAATACTAGCTCTTTAGTAGCGGTTAATTGTGAAAAACTGGACAAGCCATGAATCTCAATATTCACACATGTATATTGGAAATAACAACTAGAAACAATGTTATCAACATTGAATTTGGGGGGAAAATTTTGTAAGCTGGTAAAAACTCTATAGAAAGTAAATATATTACTTGGTTTGCATAAAACAAATAATCCTTATCATTTTGTTATTTATTAGAGAGACATATGTGGAGGCTGATAAATATGTTTCGCACAGAAATAAGATATACTCAGATGGCATTCACTGATACCTGTTTCAGAGGAATGTATTACCAGTTCACATTAACTGTATCTTAAGCCTAATCCATTATTTATGAATATATACTCTGTCTAAGGTATTTTAGACACGTCAAGATTTTCATTTACTTTTGTCTTATCCTGTGGGGCTTTCCAGGGTCAGACCCCTTGCCCGTGTCCTCTGCTGTGGCTCCTCTCTGAGTTACCCAGATAGCAGATGCAGTGTCTCATGTAGATCTCCTGAGTTTCTCAGATGCTCAAAACCATCACCAAAGGGAAGAAGTTAACTACTTGGTGATCAAGAGCACGTGGCCCCCAGACATCCTGGCACCTAGGGGTTGACAGTTTTGACTGCCCTGTTACCTCAACACCAACCAACCAGAGAATTATGCGTGAGCTGATTGAGTACCCTGTGACCCCCCTCCACTACCAGCCTTTAATGCTCCTGCTTTGCTGGAACATTTCTGCGAGTCTGGGCTTTTCTTGGGCATGAGCCACCCGTGGTATATATACACAAACACGATGCATGTGACTCAGCAGTGAGATAGTAAAATTCTGCCGTTTGCAGCACTGTGGATGGATGTATCATGCTCAGGGAAATAAGTCAGGTAGAGAAATACAGGTACAGCGTGACATTACATACATGTAAAATCTAAAAAATAAAACTAAGGAATGTATATGGCAAAACAGAAACAGATTCACGAAAAAGAAAACAAGCTAGTGGTTACCAGTAGGGAGAGGGAAGGCAAAAGGGAGGGCAAGATATGGGTATGAAATTAAGAGATATAGTCAACTACGTACAAAACACACAAGCAACAAGGGTGTACTGTACAGCACAGGGACTTACACCCATTACTTTATAGTAACTTTTAATGGAGTATAAATTATAAAAATACTGAGCTGGACACCTGAATCCTGCTGAATATCATGAATCAACTGTATCTCAAATAAACAAACAAAATAAAAATGGCATATTCCTAACTGAAGACAAGTTTTCAGTTTACCAAGTAATTCATACAGAACGTTCAGTCTTCTGCTTAGAAAGACTTGTTAAGTATAAAAATGCATAATGTTATTGGAGACAAACATATTGGTGACAAACATACATAAACTCAATCATCAAGCCTTTGAAAAGACCACAGGAATAATCTTCAACCAAACAAAAGTAAACTACATGTTGGAAAATTACTCTGTGGGACAGGATCTTCTAAGCATCAACAAATTCATGTAAACTGCAGGAACTCTGGAGACCTCCTCTTTGCACTTAAGAAAAAGGACGTACTAGAATTTCACTTTCCTTTAAGTAAAAGTGAGATAAGGATTATTCAAAGCCTCAAATATTTGTTAAATGAAACCGCACAGAAATGAAACATTGAAAAAGTGATAAGCGATGAGAATTGTAACTTACAAAAAACTTTAGTTGGTCATATTCAAGATTTGATAAATGAATTTGATAGGAACTGCACAAGGAAATGTTTATAGTTTGATTTTTAACCTTGAGATAGAAGTTTTATTCATTTAACATCTATCAATTTAATATTTCCTATTATTGGGCAAGATTCAGGATACAAAAAGAGAATGAGATTCGTAATATTTCTTACAGCATTTATTAGAAGTCAGGAGAAAGCGAAAGAAAACTGCGGGCCAACTACGCGCTCCCTTGCCTTCCCCCCAAATTCCTCCAGGACAGAAGCTGAGGCTGAGTCAGAAGAACAGGAGCCTCAGGAACACTGAAGACGTTCAGGGCTGTGGGGGTCACAGGGCAGAGTGACGTGTAACACACCATGACGGGGAAACAACAAACAAAGCCACGGCATTTGCGCAACTGACGAGAGCAAGTAGCAGGCGAAGCTGGCTGCTCAAACCTGATGCCCCGAGAAGTGGAAAAGTGCCTCACGAGATGCCAAACGTCAATGACAAAAACGTAGCTGAACACAGACAGGGCTTGTAACTTTGTCAGTGTAACTTTGGCAAAAAGGCATCAGACTGAAGAACAAGCCAACAAAACACTTCAAACAAGGTGGTACCCATATGTGATGGAAATTTATTCAGCCATATGTGAGAATGAAATCTTGCCACTTGCTACAACACAGATCCACCTAGAAGGTACTATGCTAAGTGACATAAGCCAGAGAAAGACAAACATCGTGTGATGTCACTTACATGTGGAATCTAAGAAGCAAAACTAATGACCAAACATAAAAAGGCAGTAACAGACTCTTCGATACAGAAAACAGACAGGTGGCTGGCAGAGGGGGGAAGGGGGGAGTCATGAACAGGTGGGGCAGATCAGGGGTCACAAACTTTCTGTAACAGAATAAAGGAGTCCAGCATCTGAAACGTACAAAATAGGGAATATAAATAGTCACTGACACTGTGGCGACTTTGCACGACGACAGACGGTGACTAGTCTTACTGTGGCGATCACTTTCTAATGTGCAGAAATATCGAACTAGAACTGTTCACCTAAAGCCGTCAGTGTTGTGGGTCAAATACACTTACAAGAAAGAAGGAAAAGAAAGAAAAGCAAGCCCTAAACGAATGTTTAGCAACTTCTCCACGGGAGTGACCGTTCTCTTTTCATGCATGATGACATGACTGGTAGTAAAGACTGAAGGTTGGAAAAAAAAGGGAAGAAAGAAAATGATAAAAGAATGAAAGGATAACATAGATCAGAATTTTAAAAACTTAGAAACAAAGGCCTGGGAACTCAGAAAAGAATAAGATAATACTGAAAAATCACTTTTAAATGAAATTTAAGCTAAAACAAAGTGATAAGTAATGTTTTGTAGAACAAGCAAATGAAAAGGAGGAAACTATTAAACACTACTGAGAAGTTCTCCTGGAAAAGAAACTAAACAAGAAATTGTAAAATATTTGATGGATGTGTCAAAAGCAGAGGATAATCTAATATATGAATGACTGAGGGACCTGAAAGAGAAGCAAACAAAAAAAGAAGCAAGATGCAAAGCAAATTTTAAATACTATGATGCAGAATTTCTGAAATTTTGTTAAAACCTTTGAAAACTAACGTGAGAGAACAAGGAGCACGGCCCTGCACTGCCTGACGGCACAGCGCCTCGCGCCGCCTGCGGTGACAACCACCCTCCTCTGTCGCCACGTCCCGGCTCACGCTCAGCAGCAGCCGCCCCAGTGCTTCCACTGCTTGCTCCCCCTGCCGGCCACCAAGTCAGTGAGGGACGCGGCGAGAACACAAGCACGTGGGTGCCTTACCTTTCTTCCCCAGCCTCCATGTTCACATTGCCTCCTCCTGGTCCTCTTCACCACCAGCTGCTCCCTGAGAGCTTCTCTTAACAAGAACAGGAGAGAAGGTGCTGCCATCTGGGGGGAAGAGAGGAGTTGCACGTGTCCAGAGCCGCCCGGGGCAGGAAAACAGCCACATGGGGGGTCCGGGGAGGAGCCAGATTCTTGGGGTCCCTCCGGCAGGGTGGGTCCAGCCCTTCTGACTCCCAACCTGCCCCCTCCTCAGGCCACTCGGAGGGGCGTAGGCAGATTCAGCGGTGCACAAGGGGGTCAGGAGCCAGGGCAATGCTGAGAGAGCAGTGGGGGGGTGGGCTACAAGATTTTCTACAAGGTCCCGGCACCCCAAGTACCTGCACGGGACCAGCTCCTAAAGGAGAAGAATTATCAGAAAGGGGAAAGAGGAGCTAAGGAAGAGCTACAAAGAGGAGTTTATGAATTAGAAATAGAAAATGAAAAAGAGATGAATGAGAAATCAATTACATGGAGATTAAGGCTCTGCGGATCAGAATCTGCTTTGTCTGCGAAGCAGTGTTCAGTGTCCAAGGGCAGCAACGCCGGGATGCTGGGGTGATGCCAGGAGAGGGGAGCAGACGGTGAGTCACAATGAGAATGTGGGGCCCTGACCCTCCTGGGATGGTGCAGCCCCACCTGAGGACCCCTGTGTCTTCATCTCCATGGTCCTCCCAGGCCCTCAGTTGCTCCACCTCTGCAGGGAGTGAGTGGGTCTCTGTCTCTCCTATACTTTTCCAGCCATCACATTCCCTATGCGTAACCAGGAATGAAGGCCTGTGTCCTCCCGCCCCTCCTACGGCAGCCATGCATTTCTGTGCATGACCTGGCCGCCCTCCCTCTCTGTTCCGCTGCACACTGCTTCCCTTCCTCACTTCTCTCCTGATTCGTGCTCACTTCCTTTCTCCTGGCCTCCCTCCACCAAGCGTGCAGCTCTCCCATGTGTGCGCACTACAGGGACGGCCATGGGTGTCCTGCCACCCTCTTCAGTCAGTCTACTGACCAATTCTCAGCATCCGCCCTAACCAGGGAGCCCCAGGCATGAACCTGATATTGTTTTGTCCCTGGAGGAGGGAGGGCAACCATCTTCACACAACAAGTGACTGTCCTGTGCCTGGGGTGACCTAAGGTGACTGGGAGATACTTCATTCCACACCAATCCCATAAATCTCCTATTCCCTTAGGGAGGATGACAGCAAACTTAGATAAAGTAACTTGTGTCAATTCCCTTATTATGAAAATGATTCAACACGGGACCTCTTAAATACACAACACCTGCCAGGGTTTGCCCTGAGCCTCGGAAGGACGGGGAGGGGTGAGACAGGGCAGGCCGGAGGACAGGCCACAGGCTGGGCGTGACTAGGGTGTGTGGATCAGGGAAGGCTGTCTGGGGAGAGCAGTGGGATCTGAGAGGGGCAGTGACCTCCTGACCGGGCCACCTGGAGGCTGTGTCTTGGGCCCAGGCAATCACAGGAGACCAGGTCAGCAGGGCCCTGACGGCAAGCGTGTGAAGCAAGCCGAGCAGCCCTTCCCACAGTCCTCCAGACGGCCCGTTGCCCAGCTGGGCACGGCCCTCCCTCAGGTGGAGGCACGTTCTGCACAACAGCCTCGGGTGCAAAAGCAGGAGAGCCGGCTTCGCCCTCACCTGCTCCCCACGTGCAGCCACAGCCCCGCTGAGGCGCTGCACCAGGCTGAGTGTGGGAGACCCCAAGGCGGACATGGCGGGCCACGTGGCCACCAGCACCACTGAACGCCCTCGCTGGCTCTCAAATATGACCTGAACCTCACTTGCCCCAATCCTAGAACTGGGGGTCCTGGGGTGCTCGGGGCCTGTGGCCTGCTGCCTCCCCTGCCCACATGCCCTCACCCAGCTCCCCTGCTGGGTACTGGGTCTCCTTCCTCCTCCCAGCCTTCCCCAGTAGCCCCTCTGCCTCTGAAGGCAGCCAGCCCCCACCATCACTTCACTCCCCCCAGGCCTTCGTCTTCTGTGGGCTCTGAACCTACCACCCACTCCCAGGCACTTCCTGATGGGGAGTTGTTCCTTCCAGGGTAAAGGAGGGGCTGGGAGGGAGAGCTCTGCCTTTTCTGTGGGCACCACCTTTCTAGCCCTTGACTTGGCTCTGGAGTTGTTTCCATGGTAATGGCCTGATGAATTTTTTTATACGTATTAGAAATAAAGCACCTGTAGCTAAAAAGGAACCTGTATTTCAAATATTTTGTAAACAAAGTAGTGGAGCTGTACCTTGTTTATTGCCTCCATGTCTGCATGGCGGGGCAGCAGCTCTGCTGCAATGCCTTCGCAAGGGCTGCCGCGCACTGGGGCGCAGTGCTCCCACTGACGTCTGCAGCGCTGACGTTGGCATCACTTTTGACGAGGATGGCCACGCACTCCCCCGCCTCGCACTGTGCGGCCTGTCGGCATCATGCCAAGAAACAGAGTGTAAGCGCTAGGAATTCCAAGCCAACATGCCACAAGTCCCACCAGTTCATTATACTTAAAACAGATCAATTCATTTTTTATTTAAGTCGTTACATGGAATCCATCTCACGTGGACACGGCTGGCTGCTACACACCTTCATGATGGCCGTCTTGTTCCTGCTGTCCTGTGCACTGAGCTGGCATCCTCACTCCACCAGGAGAGTCACCACGCCTGCATGGCCACTGGCACACGCCAAAAGGAGAGCAGTCCTGTGAACGGGAGAGGACTTTTTAGGACATTAGAGCGCACTAGTTCAAACATACCATTACTCACATAATTGGGAACATTCAATAGCGTGCTATTCCTACCCCTTTAAAAGAAATATTTCATTTTCTTACGGAGAAAGAACACTACAAGCTCTCACTACTCACATTAATGGAAGAACAACCTGTTTGAATAGAAAGAGCATGACCTTGAGATTCAGCCCAACTTGGGTCGGACTTCTACTTAAACTGTCACTTATTAGCTGTCACTTCGCCTTTCTGTGCCTCAGTTTCCTCATCAGCAAAACAGGGATGAAGGAGGAGTTATCTCACAGGACACCACCGTGAGGCTTCAGTGAAAATCTGTGCGAAGTGTTTAGCACAGCTCCTTGCACAAACAACAGCTCGCCTGCTGGCAGACAATATGACTGTGACACTTACTGCTGCTTTACAAGGACAACATTTCAATTAAGTAAAATGGTATCAGACCCACTATGCTGCTGTGAGGATCAGAGAGAACACTGGGCTTCCCAGGCGCTCTCTTCCCACGGGGCCATCAAGAGGGCGCCAGCCTCGTCCCTCCTGCCAGTCGGCTGTAACCTCCCCAAGCAACCCTCAAGTCTGTCATCCACGGTTCCTTGTGAACAGAAGGAGTTTCCATGACCGTCTTCACAGAAGTGCGTTTTACCCCGGCTGGGAGCAGTCACAACAGTAAAATCAAAATTCACGCCACTGAAGTTCCTATTACAGATGTGAACCGCGCTCTCCACCGCGATGGTCACACTTTTATAGTCAACCAGCACCACAGTAGTATTTCCATTACTGGCAAATGAGACATCCTTGGACGAGGCCTCGATTCCTTGTGATTTTGAATAATTTTGTCATGAATCAAAAACATGTTCAATTTGAAAGTGCCTATAAAATAAAAAAAGCTCACTGATACTTAACACAAAAAGAACATAATCATATTTTTAAATTTGTAAAGAAACTAAGCACAAAAAGAGGATTTTTTTTAAAGATCTTTGAGAGTGTTTTCATAAACAATAACATTGAGGTCTAAGAAGACGATCATTAACAAGACAGTAGCAGAGTTAGTTGCATGGCTAAGGGCTGGCAGGGCCAAGGTGGTGGGGGGCACCCACTCCTGTTCTCAGATGCACCAAATTGCAAGTTAGGGAACAGAGACACTGAGTCAGACAGACACCAGCATCTGGCTCCAGAACTTGCTTGCTGGTTGACCTCGGGCAATTAACCTTCCTGAACTTCAATTCCCTCTGCTGTAGGAAGGATGCACTCAAATGGCAACTGCCCAAGTCCCTTCCTAACTTTTATTTCTAACAGGGTTGAATATGAACTCCTTCAGCCAACAAAGGCAATTAGAGTTATGGTGCATATTATCATCTCCAAGTAAAACCGCTAATAAAGCCACCCACAATATATGAAGAGTATTCCTATTGAAATCTAAACTCACCATACTACTTTCCACAGCATCTAAAAATACACGAAGACTCTTTAAATGCCAGATTAACGTTATAAATAATAATCTAAGGTATAACCGTATTTTCCTCCAGAGAAAAATCATTCCTAGAGCTCTTCCGAGCAAGACAGACAGTAACAAAGCATCAGCCAAGTGCAAAATAAGACAAGCTTTACTGCAAGAAGGTCTAAACAGCAGCATAAAACTACAGAGGAATGCGAAATCATTCTACAGAAGAACGGGGGCTGCGGGGGGCTGACCCTACCGCCACAGAAAACTTACACAGACATTAAATTGCCTTTCATTTTTACATTATGAGGGAGACAATGACTCAAATTAATATGCAATGCTGTGTAATACTGGGCTATCCGTGACAGTAATTTTTTAAGTCAACATCAGTCAGCACTATCACTAAATGCTATTATATTATCAGAAAAGAATGAAATGAAGTCCATCCGTACCTGTCTGAATGACGATTCCCTGACCACTGGTTAAGCAGGCCTTTCCTTTCCACCCAGACAACTAGAAACAATAGGTGAGAGTGTGAATAGTTTCCACACAATTATTAAAGGTTTTTATCTTGCTAAAATACAAAAATAGGTGATTCCAATGCCACCTATAGATATTTTTACTTTCCTCAAATGAAAACAAATAGGCTGGGAAGAAATTTTCTAAAAGTAGACAGACAACGCACATCCATCTAATCCTCCAGAAACTTCACCCCTGGATTTTTTCACAATTCAAAAGCTGCTTCCTATCCTAGTTTTAGCCAAAATACTCAAAACTATATTCAAATGTCTAACTGTTGTTTGAGTTATTTTATAAACACAACCCAGTAAACTATGCTGGTTTACAACAGCGCTTGGCGATGTTCTCCTTCTCAGCGGTAAAGGCAGGCTACAGAGGGCTACTCAGGGAAACTTCTCATGTGATGGGGTATTTGTTTCCACTCAAAGCTCCAATGGATTATTAAGTTCTGAGCTGTAAGAGGCGTATGGTAATTTATTCTTACAGGTAGATGAATGTGAATGAAAACGAGCCCCCCTCTAAAGGCCCATACACCTTGATCAAGTGGGATTTATCCCAGGAATGCAGGGGGTTTTCAATACCTGCAGATCAATCAATGTGATACACCACATTAACAAACCGAAGACTAAAAACCACATGATACTCTCAGTAGATGCAGAAAAGGCTTTTGATACAATTCAACATCCATTTATGATCAAAACTCTCCAGAAGGTGGGAATAGACAGAACACACCTCAACATAATAAAGGCCGTTTATGACAAAGCCACAGCTCACATCATACTTAATGGGGAAAGGCTGAAAGCATTCCCTCTAAGATCGGGTACAAGACAAGGATGCCCACTCCCACCACTTCTATTCAACATAGTTTGGGAAGTCTTAGCCATACCAATCAGATAAGAAAAAAATTAAAGGAATCCAAATTGGAAATGAAGAAATAAAACTGTCACTGTTTGCAGATGACATGATACTATACATAGGAAACCCTAAAGAAGCGACCAGAAAACTACTAGAACTCATCAATGAATTTGGTAAAGTTACAGGATATGAAATTAATATACAGAAGTCATTTGCATTTCTACACACTAACAATGAAATAGCAGAAAAGGAAATTAAGGAAACGATACCATTTACCATCATGCCAAAAAGAATAAAGTATCGAGGAATAAACCTACCCAAGGGGGCAAAAGACCTGTATGCTGAAAACTGTAAGACACTGATGAAGGAAATTGAAGACAACATAAACAAATGGAAAGATATACCATGTTCTTGGATTGGAAGAATCAATATTGTTAAATGACCATAATGCCCAAGGCAATTTACACATTCAGCGCAGTCCCTATCAAATTACCAACGACATTCTTCACAGAGCTGCAACAGAAAATGTTAAAAATTTGTATGGAAACACAAAAGACCCTAAATAGCCAAAACAATCTTGAAAAAGAAGAATGGAGCTGAAGGAATCATGCTCCCTGACTTCAGGCTATACTACAAAGCTACAGTAATCAAAACAGTATGGTACTGGCACAAAAACAGACACAGAGATCAATGGAACAGGACAGAAAGTCCAGAAATAAACCCACACACTTATGTTCTATTCATCCGTGACAAAGGAGGGAAGAAGATACAATGGAGGAAAGACAGTCTCTTCAATAAGTGGTGCTGGGAAAACTGGACAGCTACCAGTAAAAGATTGACATTAGAACATTCTCTAACACCATGTACAAAAATAAAATCAAAATGAATTAAAGACCTCAATATAAGGCCAGACACCATAAAACTCCTAGAGAGAAACATAGGCACAACACTCATGGGCATACATTACAGCAATATATTTTTTTCAACCCGCTCCTGGAGTATTGGAAATAAAAGCAAAAATAGACAAACAGGATCTAATTAAACTTTAAAGCTTTTGCACAACTAAGGACACCATCAACAAAATGAAAAGACAACCTACACAATGGGAGAAAATATTTGCAAATAACGTGACTGACAAGGGACTAATTTCCAAAATATATAAGTGGCTCATACACCTTAATATCAAAGAAGCAAGCAATCCAATCCAAACACAGGCACAAGACCTAGGCAAGCAATTCTCTAATGAAGACACACAAATGGCCAATAGGCACATGAAAAAATGCTCCGCATCACTAATTGTCAGAGAAATGCAGATCAAAACTACAGTGAAATATCACCTCACAGCAGCCAGAATGGCCATCATTGAAAAGTCTACAAACGATGCTGGAGGGGGTGTGGAGAGAAAGAAACCCTCCTACAGTGTTGGTGGGAGTGCAGATTGGTGCAGCCACTTTTGGAGGACAGTATGAAGATTTCTCAAAAGACTAAAAATAGGTTTATCCTATGACCCAGCAATCCCACTCCTGGGCATATATCCAGAGGAAATCCTAATTCAAAAAGACACCTGCACCCCAATGTTCACAGCAGCAGTATTTACGACAGCCAAGATACGGAAACAACCCCAAACGCCCATCAACAGGTGACTGGATAAAGAAGATGTGGTGTATTTATACAATGGAATACTACTCAGCCACAAGCACCAACATAATGGCATCTGCAGCAACATGGATGTCCCTGGAGAATGTCATGCTAAGTGAAGTAAGCCAGAAAGCGAAAGAAAAATACCATATGAGATCACTCATATGTGGGATCCAAAAAAAAAAAAAAAAAAAGAACATAACTACAAAACAGAAACAGACTCACAGACACAGAGTACACACTTGTGGTTGCCAAGGGGGAGAGGGGTGGGAAGGGATAGACTGGGGGTTCAAAATTTGTAGATACTGACAGGCATATGTAGAATAGATAAACAAGATTATACTGTATAGCACAGGGAAATATATACAAGATCTTGTGATAGCTCACAGCGAAAATAAAATGTGACGATGAATATATGTACGTTCATGTATAAATGAAAAATTGTGCTCTACACTGGAATTTGACACAACATTGTAAAAGGACTATACCTCAATAAAAAAATGTTTATAAGAAACCAAAAACTTAGTGTTCTTATAGTTTGACCAATATTTTCATCTAATTCAAACAAACCATAAACACTTCTAATTTTACATCTGAAGTAGATGCTTTACAACTTATTTTCAGAACCTTTCAAGATTATACCCAGAAGTTTCTCCAAAGACACTCCAAAGATACTTCTGGCCGTGATACACAGCCGCTGTGTCACTATGCAGTATCTTTCATGGTTTGGCATCTTTGAGTAAGAAATGCAAGCAGTCCCTCCCTGACTTTGGTTGCATCCATTCTAGAAGGCATTGCCCCTGCTCCTCGGTCCACAGTTGTCAACACTATGGAGGCAGCAGTAACCTGAACAGCAGGCTCTATGCTTTACGCAGAATCATTTTAAGACGGCCCCCAAGAACACATCTCATTTAGAAAACAGGGACCCGCTACAACAGCCAGTCTCAGCTTTGTAGTAGTGAAGCTCAGACTGCACGTAGCTGACTTGGCAGTTGTCTACATCAGGGCCTATAAACTACGAGCCAGACCCAACCGGCCTCCAGTTTTGACGTCTAAGGTTTTACTAGCACACAGTCACCTTCATTCACTGCACATTGACTGTGGCTGCATTCGCACCACAAGAGCAGAACTGAATCGTCATGACAGAACCATGCATGTGGTCCACAAAATCTAAAATATTTACTAATTGGCCCTCTGCCAAAAAAAAGTTTGCTAACCCCTCCTCTGCAGGAGATGTCGGAGGCAACACAAGACTTCTCCAAGAACCATCTCCAACGCACGTGAATTGGGCCGCTGCTAGCCTACGTGTGGGCTGCGGGGTCACCTGGTGTCAAAACACAGACACAAACGCACACCGCTAAGGCTCTTTATCATCCCATATCAACCCCGAAGCTGCCAGGGCAAAGCACGAGCGGTTACCACTCCCAACCACCAGAGCCCCACCTTTCCCGCTGTCTTTACTGGTAAATTATGTTAACACGAAAAGGCTGCCCTTTAAAGTTCATCAAAACATGATTTCACTTGCATAAAAAAAAGTTTGGAAAACAGAGGGTGAGGAAGGCAGGCACCCACATGGCATGTGTTCCTGAACCACCTTATTCTAGCTCCCCGTGTAAACCGCTCTTCCCCAGAAGGCCCTGCCGTGTGAACTGTCACTCCTAAGAGGCCAAAAAACTACTAGGGAGGCAGTGAGTTCAAATTAAGGAGCACAAGGCGGTGTGGGTGTGCAGACTCCCTGCCTCACAGGCCTCACTCCTTGCTGGAATCAACACCAAATTCCAGGCTTCACCACAAAAATTCAAAAATTGTTTTAAATTAAAAAAAAAAAAATCAGTCTTCTAGCATTTCATGCCTCAAAGATGTCAGGATTTTTTAAGTGCCAAGTTGGGTTTTGTTTGTTTGTATTTTAATAAAAAGAGTTTTAAAGGCATTGTCAGCACTGCTGTGCCAGCACGGGGCTCTGCCCTCCGCTGTGTACGGGACACAAGGACAGAGGCCACCTGCCGCAGGGGGCGCGGCCTTCCCTGCCAGCTATTTGAGCCCCACTTCGCCACGTTAGAGACTAAGCTCAGGACGATAATGAAGGGCGAAGTTTAAAAACTTCAATCTGGTGAGACAGACCTGTCCTTTTATGTGTAAGCTCCTTAACAGTGAAATCCTACACATTCTTCTGAACTTAACCTCGTGGGGCTTACGCAGCCTACAAAAAGCTTGTTAGCAGTTTCAAAAATAACCATATGTCCTGAGGCTGGCTGTTCCTCCCTTTTCAACTTCAGCACTTACTCACTTTTAAAACACCTATTTTAGGGAGAGTTCCATCCATCTCTGTTCTTTCTTCATCTTTGCTAATAACAGAGTCCCCTGCCCCCAAGTAAAAATACCCACTTTCCAGCTCTTGACTCTCCATCAGCCTCTCGAGAAACCTTAATATTTTGATAATGACTCTCAATTCTTCATTTTCAGCACGTTACTCTTTATTTTACTGTCTTGAGATTTCATCGGTATCCAACTTTAACCCTAAAATGTAATGTCCAAAACCAAGCCCACTGCCCCATTTCTGAATGACTTGTTATAAGAAACCACGAGCACGACACTAAGATATTGGAAGCACCTTCCTTTTCACCCCTCCATCTGCGTCACTCTTCAGTGACCCTGGTATAAAAATGTCGGTTCCCTAGAAAAACAAACTCCTAACCCAGGTATAATGCCTCCTGGCTTAAAATACAGTTTCTCCTCAATGGTCATAACCACCCTCTCAGGAACATGGTTCTCAGCTGGCTCTTTGAGCTGTAAACACGTACCCACACAAACACAAACTGACCCCAAGCCTACTCAACGACTTCCCTCTGAATTCCCATCAAGCTAACTTCCTAATTACATTTGCTCCTCACATACTCCAGTTCCAAAAGTCTTAAACATCTCTCCCAGCCTTTTTCTTCCTAAAAGACACCTTCCGCTGGCTCAGACACTCCAATATGTTCTGTGTAGTCCAATATCAACATTTCCCCAATGAAAAATGTACAAATATTTACATCTATAAGGTATCAAACACTTTCAGTCATATAGTGATCATGGATTAAAAACTGGTCCATTCCCCCTTTCCTACAGTTTTGTGCAACCTGTGTGTCATTGCCTCTGCCATTCATACGTAAAAGCATCTCAAAGACAGGGACCGCCAAATACTTTGTTGTTTCTTTGCTGCCCAAATATGCAATAAAACATTGCCATGATTTTTAACCAATCTATAGTCAAAGCAATAAAATTCTGAAAGTTAGTAAGCAACTCTGACGGAGTATAATTTACTCTCAAACGAGTTGGTTGGTTTGTCTGTTCCTCCCCCAAAAAACAGCCTAGCAAGACTGGATTTCTCTTCCTATCTTTGTGAAACATGGGCTACATGACTTCCTCAAGGTAGGATTTAGCATTATTTGTCTTTGGTTCCACGTCTAACATTACATCCACTACAAAAATACTTTTAATGTCAGCACCTATTTTAAAAAGAATTTAAGGTTCTTAACAAAAGCATAACAAGAACAAGACATATAAAGAACAAGACACCTGGAGAAGTTCCAGAGGAGGGCAAAGTGATCAAAGGGATGGAAGAAATTATTTTAAACCAGACACAGAGTCAGGGAAGATGATAGTAAAGAGGAACAATGAGAATCTACAAAACCAGGAAAAGGCAAACTCCAGCTCATTCTAGCATTTCTCAAAACACAAGCTCAGGATGCGTCCTGGAACTTTAAAGAGGCTGATTTGAGGAAAATAAATGAATTGTTAATAAACAAATGGGCCAATAAATTTGTAGAATTCATTACTTCAGAAGAAAAAAGTACAGAATAAAAAGTGTTTGAGAAAGTTTTAAATAAGTGTAATCAAGATCGGGAATGGGAAATTTAGCACAGATAACCCGACTTAAATTTATTCCACAAAGCCTCTTTCAGCAGTGGCTTAAGAACGTGAGCCCACACGTCACCCAGAGGGCCTGTAATTCTCAGTATAGTACTGTCTATGTTGTTATACAAAATGCCACCCTATGCTTAATCCTTAAGGTCTGTATAAATATACGAAATGTTCATTATTTTCCTGCACCGTAATTTGGCACTCTGAGAGGATACCTAAAATACAAATCAAAGATTCTACAACTTCTTAAAATAACACAAGGCGAAAAAAATCATCCTCATTTGATAGAGAAGACAACCCAAATAAGCAAAGTCACAAGTCATCCCACCAATAAAAATGTGCTATCGATTAGGAACATGCTACTCAAAAAAAAAAAAAGCATTTGGGTAAGGAAAAAGTCTAATAACTTTTTAATAAACTGGTTAAAGTGCTAAATGCTCTCCCCCAAATCAGTTGTGATTCCTAAGAACTCTGAATTTCCCGAGTAATTGATCTCAGTTACCGTGTCCTCCTGATAACGCAGGAACTGCACCCAGGAAACAAGAGGGTAAGAATCTCCTGTACTGAAAGAAAAACTCTCAAGGAAGACTGCAGAGAAGGGGAGGAATTTTAATTTCAGAGGCTCCCATTTGGGAGCCCAAGTAAGAGTTTCCCAGAAACAAAAACTACAGCGCTGTTTCCCACCCGGTGTACCAGGAAAAGCTACATACACAGGGATGTCCTCTGTGCGCACACACGCTCTGGCTTCCTCAGTTTCCTTCTGCCAATTACTGTCCAGAAACCTACCAGTGTCCACTCTGGGGAAAGACAGAACTCCTCGAAAAGTAACCTGCAGGCTGGCACATGACACGCACAGAGAGCTAAAAGGTTACGAAACACAGGACTGCCTGATGCCTTCTGCCCGCAGCGAGGACTCGGTTCCCCGCTCACCTATACACTCCCCACACTCCGGGAAAACGTCGGCAAAACTCCGCGGGATGCGCGGGCCTCCTCCCCCTCCCTTCACCCCCAATTCCCCTTCCCGGGGCCACTCACACGTTAGAGAAGAGCGGAGCGCTGGAAGTGGGCTGGTTCCCTTCCTCCTCCGGGCGAGGCGGCAGCTGCGGCAGGCCCGCGCGTTACCGAGGAAGCAGCGGGGCTGGTACCGCTAAGCCGGGCGGCCACCCGGGTGTCTTCCGCGCCCGCGGAGCAGAGGAGGCGGCGGCCCCAATTACCTCCTCTCTTCCTCTTCCTGGATCTCTTCAGGCTGGGTCTTCGGCCCGTCCCTGGCCACTTGTTCCCGGACAGTCACGTTTGGGAGGCTCCGGATTTCGTTTCCGTAGTTTCCTCTGGGCAGAAGCCGCGGGTCCCCCGGGTGCCCCAACCCGGCCCGCCGCCCTCGGGGCTGGGGCGGGGGAGGGCGCTCTCAGACCTGCCCCGCAGTCCTGCCGCGGAGCTGGGGGCCGGCCACTGGCCGAGGGAGAAGTCCCCGAGGGGGCGGAGGGGCGGGGGGAGGGAAGGAAAGGACGGCGGCGCGGGGCCTGCTGTCCCCGCCGCCCCGGCTGCCGCTTCACATCAGCCCCCCCAACACCGGGGGCCGGGGTCGGGGTAGCCGAGCTGGGGGTCCCGGCTCATATTCCCCAGGGCGAGATGCTAAGGCCGTGGGCGGGTGGCCGAGGTGCCGCCCCGCTCGGCACCGCCCCCGCTCCCGACTCCCGCACGTGTAGCTACGGCTGCGACCCCCTCCCTCCACCTTGTGGGGGGTCCCTCGCCCCGCGCCTCTGGACGAGACAGAAGCTGCCGCCCCTCCGCGGCGTCCTCTCACCGCGGAGTGGCTGACTAGTCCCGCCCGAGGCAGCCGCTCCTGCCCCCCCGCCGCGGGGCGCGGGCTCCGGCGTGTGCAGCCTGCTCCCTACGCCGCCGCTGCCGCCGGGAAGGTGGGGGCGGAGGGGCGGCCGCGGCTCCCGCTGGCCGCAGGTAGGTCCGAGGTCTCCGCGGCGGCCAGTGCCCGGAGCTGGGTCCTCGGGTGTCCTCGCTCTCCTGGCGGCGGCGGCGGCGGCGGCTCAGCTCGCTGTGCTGCTCGCTCAGGGCGGGGCTCCCCCCTCTCTCCAGAGAGAGGGGCGCGAGGAAAGCGGTGCAGACTGATGACTCCTTATAAGGACACTAGTCCCATTCAGGAGGGCTCCACGTTCATGACCTCATCTAATCCTAATCACCTCCCAAAGGCCCCACCTCTTAGCACCTCGCAAGGAGGAGAAGGAAGGGGGGTGGCGGGACAGAATAGGATTTCACTTGTGAACATTCAGAACATTCATAACACCCTTAAAGATGTTTTTCTTAAGAAGCCCATCTACCCTAGAGATGAAATGCCAATGTTATAAAACAGAGAAATTGCTACTATGGTTTTTGTTTTGAATAGCAATTTCCCTAATGCTTGGCATGCAAATATCGGTAATACATAGAATTTTCCTTTTGGCTTCTTGTAGTTTAAAAATTAAAGCAATGTAATTTCAGGATCATTTTTAATAAATGAATTGGTGATCTCCAGATGGTTGGCTTTTACTCTCTTACATCATTGCAAAACACATCTTATTAGTGACATTTTAAATTTTTTAGACCCATGTGTAAGAATGGTTATTCATTTCCCTTTTAAAACCACAAATAAGTATTATTTTTTTTAGTTTAAAGCCATCTGAAACTTACAGAATTCCAAGTACAATATAAAGAACTTTTTTTTATCAACTCCCATTTGGGATTGAGTTACCAACTTAATGCCCCATCACCCCCAAAGGCTTAATGGGGTGCTTCGGTCATCTTCCTACATAATCACAACACAACCATCAAAATCAGGAACTAAACATAGATCATTCATATTACCCAATCCTGAGACCTTTATTAGATTTCATCAATCATCCCAGTAATATCCTTTATAGTAAAAAAAAAAAAAAGATACACTTCAGAATGTGTTGTTCAGCAGTAAACTGGGTGCTTAGTGTCCACAAGGTCCTGGGTTCAATCCCCAGTACCTCCAATAAAAAATAAATTAATTTTAAAATACATAAAGAAACCTAATTACCTCCCCCCCAAAACAAACAAAAAACAAAACAAAACAAACAAAAAAGAATGTGTATTGCATTTGTCACATTTCTTTAGTGTCCTTTAGTCAGAAATGTTTCTTCAGTCTTCCTTTGACTTTCATGACCTTGATACTTTTGAAGATTGCAGCCAGTTACTTTGTGGAATAGCCTTCAGTTTGGCAGGAACATCACCAAAAGTGATGCCACGTTCTTCGTGCTCCTCAACAGGTGACACTCAGCTTCAGGAGCACAACCAACCATCCCGTGCCTTCCATCTTAAAGTTTTAACACAGTCTGTGATCCTTTTCTTCTTGTGTATTGTCTCAGTTTTCTCCAGGTTAATTTTCTTTTTTGCTTTCATCTTAGACTTCTGTCAAATGTCTGGTGATCCTGGGCTGTCCATACAGGAGAAAAAGCCTGGTTTCCACTTTGCCCTGTGCCCATGCCTTTGGGGGCGACTAGTGACTTCATTTCTGACCTTTTCTAGGGTTTCACATCAGGGGTTGGCTGGGCATTGCTGGACGGTGCCGCAGGAACTTAGGTTTTGCTCCATTTTTCCTTAGTTACTCCTTGTCTATCTACGTTCTATCTTCTAGAATTTCCTGACATCTCCTCTCTGTAGTCACTTCATCTCCTGTTCTCTTTGTACTTTTTATTCCTTTGTTATTTTAAGGGTTTTTGAGAGGAAGTGGAGGCAAACAGTTTTTTTAAACTGTAGTCTACTTTTTTTAATGAACATTTATTTTCATTTATTTTTAATTTATGTAAATGGTTGTTAACACTCTCATTTTTAGGTGGGGAGATTTAGTCTTTTTTATTTTTACATTTCTAATTTTGGTAGCTGTTAAAAGGTAGAAACTACTGTGTATAAAATAAATGTTACAAGGATTTGTTGTACAGCACAGGAATATAGCCAGCATTTTATAATAACTTTAAATGGAGTATAATCTACAAAAATATAGAACCACTATGTTGTACTCCTGAAACTAATATAATCTTGTACATTAACCATGCTTCAATACAAAAAAAATACCCATCATGTCATGGACCGTTCATTCTTACGGGAGGCAGAAAATCGAGCTGAAAAAGTCAAACAGTGAGTGGTTCCAAGGGCTGCATAGAGAATGAAGGACACAGTGTACTAAGAAGTGACTTGGTTACTCTTCTACTGGATCAACAGAAAATAACCTCTCTCAGGTAGTGATTTTTAAAGAGAAATATTCACCTACCAGGTAAAGAACAGGGAAACAAACAGCATTATTGGCAGAGGGAACAGTTAGTTCAAAGCTCCTAACATGAAATGAGCTTGGCATGTCTAGGGGAGAAGAAAGGCCACTGTAGCACAAGTGGACAAGGGGGAAGAGTGGTATAAAGTCAGCGAGTTGGATGCTTGCAAACCCATCCAGGGCTTTATAAACCGCAAGGAGTCTGGATTTTATTCTCATGTGATGGGAGGCCAACAGAGTGTTCTATATCAGGGAGGAACACAGTCTGATTTATGTCACAGACCAGGCTGGCTGCACTGTGGTGAAGGAACACTGGGACAGTACTTGGGAACTGTCTCAGTGGCCTAGGTGAGATGACGGTGTCCTAGGTTAGGATGGTGGCAGTAAAGAGGGAGAGAACTAGAGGGATGACAGATATATTCCTGAGACAGAGGTGACAGAGCTTGGTGACAGACTGACTGTATCTTGCAGATGAAAGCAAGAACTGAAGGAGTTGCTTATGAGACAAACTTACAGTATAGTTTTTTAAGTTGAAGTACAGTCAGTTTACAATGTGTGTCAATTTCTGGTGCACAGCACAACGTTCCAGCCATACACATACATACGTATACTGGTGGGAAGGGATACATTGGGAGTTTGAGATTTGCAGATACTACCTACTACATATAAAATAGATAAACAGCAAATTTCTTCTATATAGCACAGGAAATTATATTCAATATCTTGTAGTAACCTATAATGAAAAAAATGTGATTACAATATAGCTTTTAGAAATAGAAACTTACCTATTTCATGAACTATTCAAAGTCTTTATCCAGCTATTCTTTCGAATAGTGCGCCATTATCAATCGTTGTCACTACCCAAAGTAAACATTCCAAGGTATTTACAACATTGGAAACACTAAATGACAAGAGATAACAAATAGCCTTGAAGGAAATCCACATCATTCAAGGAATATCACATCATAAAAACAGCCAGTCACGAACTTTAGAAATTTCTCCTTTGATTTAGCTCATCTGCACAATTATTGGCCAGTAAGCCCAGGACAAGAAATTTTTAATTCATTAATAAAACTGGGGACAGTGGGTAGTGTCTTTTCACCTCTCCAGGTGCAGGTTGGTGTGGTCGCAGTTTCCCAGGATAATCTGGCAGGTGGGAGCAGTCACTGCTGCACTGCTGGGGACTCCACGGCCTTCTTCTCTGCGCTCCTGGGAGTCATGCATGGATGTCCTGGGAGTCATGCATGGATGACAGAGTTGCAGGAGCCAGACAGACGTGATAGGTGTGGTGGGCCCACCGCCGTGGCTTCCTGGGTAGTGTAGCTTAGCTCTGCTAGTCCGTGTATTCCCACATTTCTCATCCCTTCTCATCTCCTCTTCCTAACCTTCCCCCTCGTGTCATTTCAGCTTTCTGCTTTCCAAGGGGAAGGCTGTAAAAAATTTTTTTAATGTATTGGATGATTTCCAATTTGCAGTTTCAGGTATGAAGCCCAGTGTGGGCTTTGTGAGAGAACCGCAAACCTGTGAGAAAGAACTCTGCTGTCAGGATAAGGGACCCTGTTCCTCCATCCAGCGGAAAAGAAATTGAAAATAGGTCTTCCTTTTCCCTTGTCTAGAAAAACAAGTGTCCCCAAAGCGCGCAGCCTGGGCTGAGGCTCCAGCCTTTGGCAGCGAGTAACCAAAAGCTATGACTGGGGCCCAGATTGGGTCCTTACCTCCTGGATGTGCTCCCTGGCCCCCTGAAGCTCTTCTCTGTAGCCCTTCTGCTGCAGCTCGCTAAGGCTTTCATAATACCCCTCTGGGTCACGGGTCTCTGTGAAGAGCACCTGGGAGAGGATCTTCCAGCTGGAGGTGTCCAGTGCGTGGCCCAGGGAGACCTGGAGCTGGTAACGCAGAATGGGGACCTCCTGCTCAGTCATCTCTGGGGCGCCCCCGGACAGCACTGTCCACACGCCCCAGAGCCCCGCGGGGAGTACCGGCAGGCATGGCTCCAGCTGCGAGCGCACGGAGCTGGGGTGCTGGTGCGCCGCGCAGATGCTGAAGGAAGCGCCCAGCCCAGCTCCTCGCCAGGGACTCCAGCTCCCTGCCATGTGGCAGCTGCTCCGCCACCAAGAGCCCAGCGATGCCCGGTCCGCCTCGCCCTCCCTCACCATTTCTAGCATCTCAGTCTCCTCGGTGACCGTCACGCAGGCGCTCACTACCCGCACTGACAACACCGGGGCCTCCTAGGGCGCCATCGCGGCTGGCCCCCGCCCCACCTCTGCCTCCAGATGCACTCCGGGCCGGGCTGGACGTGGCCCGCACTGGGCTCTGGAGAGGACTCTCCGCCTCCTTTCCTGCCAAACTCCATGGCAGCGGGCACCCTGGAAGGCTGCACATGCTCCGAGGAGAGCTGCCCTCCGCCCAGGCCGGGAGCCTCCGGGGGCCCCAGGCTCCTGCCCGGTGTTACCGAGGCAGTGGCCTCGGGCCGGCCCCTGCTCACTGGGCAGCTCGGCCTGCAGGTCCTGTCGGATGTGGGTGCGCCAGGCTCGGCGCCCCCTTGCACACCCGCCTGATGCTGGATGCTGCTCCTCTGCCTCTGGGCCGGCTGGTTGTGGCAGCTTATGGCAAACTTAGCCTCAGTCTCATTCCGGGAGACGACAGAGACAAACCTGTGCTTCTCCTGCTCCTCCAGCCCATGCGGCCTCATGGCCACCCAGTCAAACTCGACTATCTCCTCGAGGGCCAACGACATGGTGGCTCTGGTGCCAGGCCACAGGGAAGGTGCCACCGGCCCTGCCGGCCAGGGGACTCACCGGCCGGCTGAGCCGCACCCGGCCCCCCACCACTCACCCTCGCTGGGTGCCTTCAGCCATCCTGGCGTGCTGGCAGCTCTGCCCCCTCGCTCGCCTGCTGCTCCGTGCTCAGAGCCTCGCGCTCCTTTGTGGCTCGGCTGGCAGGAAAGACAATACGTGCCCCAGGAGCAGGTACAGATACACACTACTATCTATAAAATACAGAAACATCAACTCCCAGGTCCTTAATAGCAACAGACAAAAGATGTCACTAAAGAAGATGAGATAAGAGCAGGTCCCCATCATCCAGAGTCCCTCCCAAAGAGTCCACAGAAGTAAAGAGGAGATGAACAAGATAAAGAGTTTACTTATACACACGCAGGAGCCAACCAGAAAAGTAACTACATGTTACATGGTGCAAGTTAAAGGCTTTTTTATCAACCTAACTTAATAGGGCAAAGGGAGAGGAAAGAACTGGCTTCCATGACAGGTTTCCTTCTGCATCTATCGAATCTCAGGCATCTTCAGCTTAAAGTGCCTTTGTATCAGCCATGGGTTCCATCTGACTTTCCATTCCTCGAACTTTGTTCTTCTTTTTCAAGATTCACTCATCTATTATGAGCCCCTGGATTTTCCACGTGAATTTCAGATTGATTGTCAATTCCTGCAAAACACCACCTGGGATTTGGGCAGGCATTCTTTGAATCCTTAGATCTATTCATGGACAATTGTCATCTTAGTAGTCCGCTCCATGAATTTGGGGTTATTTTCTGTGAATGTAGGTCTTAATTTCTCTCAACAAAATCTCTCACCTATTGCAGCCTTCAGTGGCCAAGCCTGGTACTTCCTCACCTCTGTGGGATGCTGATGCAGAACGGACACGACATCCTGGAGAACCTCTACTGCCATGGAGCTGACTTGGAACTGAGTCCTGAGAAGGCTTTATTCTTTACAGATTCTTAACTCCTGTAGAATTCATATTTTACTCTCATAAATGCTTATTGTCCTCATAATAAATCTTTTAAATATAGGATTAATGTACTTCAATTACTCCATAGATGAGTAATGGATGGGTCACATTCACATAGGATTTTAATCCTTTTAGAATTAGTAGAGCAATACACATAACAAAAAATTGAAACATTGCCTAAAAGAGAAGAGAAGAGATTTGTAAATCCCACCCACAGAGGTGACTGTCATGAATGATTTGGTGCTTATCTATCAGTCTCTGTGTCTCTCAGTATGTATCTCTCTATCTCTGTCTCTCACACACTCACAATCAGATTCATTTACATCTATGTTGATTTCACACATATGTGGTCGTGCAGATGGGACCCAGGATGCAGAGAGTGGGTCTGCATACTTCCACCTTGAGGCCTCCCTTGACATCGGGTAGAAACCCGACATCCACTTTTCCAACTGCACACCATTCATTCATCCACGTGAACCAGAACTGATGGAAACCATTCCCTCTCCATCAACCTAGTGTTGCTTTAATTCCCACTGTTTCAACCAGTGCTGTGATGAACACCCTTGAAAAGACATCTTTGAACAGCTGTGCAAGGACTTTACTGGGATGACGTCTAGAGGATCAGCACTTTTGGGGCAGGGATGCACCTGTGGCCCTTTGATGTGTCCTGTACCCTTTTCCCCCGGAGAGGAGCATCTGTTTGCTCTTCCCTCCAGGAGACCTGCTGGGGCCTCTGCCTCCTCACATTGTCACCAGGGCTGGTTGTCAGCAGGCTAAAGACCTGCCAGCATGATGGTGACCAGTGCTGCCCATACTGTGTCCGTCTGCCCGTGTTCTCACCCGAGAGGTCGAGCATCTCTAGCACACACTGGCCACCTGCGCTGCCTCTCGTTGAAACTGCCCGTGTGTGTGCGGTTTCTGTTGAGAACACTGGGTTTCGAGAGGTTTTTGGACCACAGGGACATGAAACCTTTCTCCAACCTTGGGTTATGAGGAACGCTTTTTCCAGGTTGTGGTGTGTCTTTCCAGCTGTTTTTCTGGGCTTTGGCTTGTTTTTTGATTTGTTTGGTTTTGTTTTTGCCACAGGAAGAGCTAAGCGTCTCCCTTCTGTCCTCTGGCTGTGGTGTCACAGGGAGAACAGCAGTGTCTACCCCGAGATTATGCACAGTGTTACTAAAAGGGCTTCATTTTGTGCATCACATCTTTAATTCCCCTGGATTTCCCTTTCAAATAATAAAAATGCTACTTCAAGTAAAAACAAAAGAAAATCACCAGCCCCAGCTTAAAACATGTGGGCAGGCACAAAAAGCCACCTTTCATATGGTTTCATTGACAGGGAACACCCAGGAGAGGTACAGACCCCCAGAGACGAAGAGGACTCGGGGCTGAGAGGGGCTGGGGAGGGAGGGAGGGGAGTGCGCGCTCTGGATCCAGGGTTGTACTTTGAGGAAAGAAATAGTGTGAAATTAGATGGTAGTGATGGTCGCACAGCATTGTGAATGCACTTAACGCTCCTGAATTGCACAATTTAAAAGGGGAAAAAATCTATATTTTATTAAAGAAAACTTAAAACAGCAAAATAAAAGATGCCATAATCGATGTGAAACAAAAAAAGGAAAGTAAAGAAAAACCAAACACAAACATCTTCAGGGGAAGGGAAGTCAAGTTCGGGTAGGGGAGGGGACTGATGGTAGGATTTTGGAGAAGAAGGTGTGGGTGGGCACAGAGGGGGCTCAGGCCCAGGGGCTGGTGATGCCTGGACTGGTTCTCCGTGGCCCAGCGGTCCAGGTGCAGGTGCAGGAGCTTCAGGAGCAGCACGAGCTGCAGGAGCAGCAGGAGGGAGCTCGGGGTCTCCTGCTGGATCCTGATGGTCCTGGTTTTGGTCTCTGGCATCTTCCCCTGCCCCCGCCTGCTGCGGACCTGTAACTGTTGGAAGTGGAGAGAGCTTTCAGCCTTGTGGAGGTGCTCATGCTGTGAGAGAGGAAAAATTTACCCACGTGCCTCCCTTTCCATGTGCCTCTTCAAGGACAGACATCTTCCCAGAGCTTTCCAGACAGCTCCCACCCAGCAAGTACCCACAGGATGTGTTCTGTGACTGAATTCTTCCAGACAGATGGTCTGAGGCCAGTCTTTGCTCTGGTGCCAGCAGCAGCCTCTGGGGACGCCTCCCTGTGTGGCCCAGCCCTCGGCCCTCCCTCACCTACGCACATGCACCAGCCCCGCCCTTCTCACCTTCGGGCTCTGCCTCGGTGGGCTCCCGGTCCTCCACCTGACTCCCAGGGAGGTGCTCCAGGTCAGAGCCGGGTCTGCCGAGCTGCCTGTCACCCACGGGCAGGACCCTGGCGTGACGCCTGGGCGGTTTCGGGGTAGGAGGCCGTCGTGGTGGCGGGGACCCCTCCTTGTGCAGACTCACCCAGAGCTCATGCTGGCCCTGAGAAGCGTGCAGCGGCCCCTCGCTCGGGGAGGCGGCGTGGGTGTCCTCACGCAGCGGCTCCTGCGGTGTCCGGCTCTGCAATGACAGTGACCGGCAGCCAGCCCGGCCTGGAGGTCTCAGAGCCCTGCCCGGCCAGGACCACGCCTGCTTCTGCCCGCTCGACCCTCTGCTGCCAGATCGGACTGGGACCTTGGTCAGCTCAGACGGCCACCCGGGAGGGAAGAGACCCAGCCAGAGGGCACGGGCTTCGACTCGGGCAGCAGGGCCCTGCCAGGCTCGCCACAGCCCAGCCCGCCAGCTGGGACCCGGGGTGCGGACGTGACCGGCCCCCCAGGCCTCTGACCTGCTCGTGCTTGAGGCAGGGCCCCCCTACCCCACCCCAACATGACTGCCCACCTCCAGCAGCGAGGAAGGGGATGTGGGGCTACCCAGGTGGGGTCTGAGTGGTGGACCGGCCTGGGCGGGCCTGCCCCGGGCCTCCCTGGGTTACCTTTGGGTCCCTGTGGCCGAAAGGCCAGAGGCACCTGGGGTGAGACTGGACTCAGCGCCGGCACCGCTGGCCCAGCCCCTCGCCGCGGGCCTTCCAGGGGCTGCGGCCTCGGGGTTTTGGGACGCAGCAGAACATGACTGAGTTGAGCTGAGTTCACCAACCAAGTGAGCTGAGTAGGGGCTTCTCGACAGAGTGGGTGCCTGGTGACCTCGGTTCTAAGTTCTGTTGGGTTCTGTTGCCAGGGAAGCGAGGTCACTTCCTGGGGTCCCCTTCCCCAAGCCTCCTCCTTACACAAAGCTCCCCAAGGGCCTCTCTGGGCTGCCAACGGCTCACCTCCCAGCCCATGCCATGTCCACACACAGTGACACCAACCCAGCCCCCCTCCCCAGAACCCTGCGGAGGCCTGGATGCAGCCAGGGCCCCAGCTCTGAGGACACAGCTGGGTTCAGGCCCGGCTCCCCCCACAGCAGTGCTGTCACCCTGGACAAGCCACCTGCCTCTCAGGGTCTCCCCAGTACCCCATCGGCACAGTGGGGATCATTCTGTCCCCTGTTTCCTGGAGAAGCCATCATGCCTTAGACACATAAACACCTACAGTCACCCCCCACAGGCTGGCATCACGGGGAGCTCGTGCACAGATTCAGCAAAGGAAGGGCCCCACATAAGGCTGGCAGAGCACAGAGCGCACCCCACACAGGCCATGGTCCGCCCTGAGCTCTGGGGAAAGTTGCCCTCCTTGCCGTCTTCTTCCCAGCTCCCTGTCGGGGGGTTGAAATTGAACACAACTCTGACACCGTCCGCTCGGGCATACAACCTCCTAGGTCATTCTGTCTTGTTCAGATTCAGGCCCAGTGTCCCATCTCGGCCTCTGGGGTGGGCTGCCCCACAATGGCTCCCTGCTTTTTTGCCTTCTAGACACATGTCCTTGTGTGATCTCCACACTCTCCCCTGCAGGGTCGATGGACATTGGGTCCAGGTTCTGACATGTAGACTGACTTACGAAAATGTGCGTGACTTCCACTCATTCCCAGCTCCAGCATTCATTTTCTCTGTCTGTCTCTCAGTGCCTCTCTCTCTGTCTTGTCTCTCTCTCTCTCTCTCTCTGTTTCTGTCTCTCCCTCTGCCTCTCTTTGTTTCAGTCTGTCTGTTTCCTGTATGTATGTGTGTATATTTATGTGTATTTGTTTGTATTTATGTGTGTGTATTGTTAGGACCCAGGGAAGGTCACTTCTGAAAATGCCTTGATGACATATTATTTTGAATTCATCTGACTGAAGGAAAAACCTCCATGAAAGCTGTGCAAGCACTTTGGTGGGATCAGCGCTAAGGACCAGTGCTGCTGGGGAATGGGTGCGCCTGTGGCCCTTTGATGCGTCCTGCACCCTGTTCCCCTGGAGAGGAGCGTCCGTTTGCTCTTCCCTCCAGGGGACCTGCTGGGGCCTCTGCCTCCTCACATTGTCACCAGGGATGGTTGTCACCAGGCTAAAGTCCTGACAGTGTGATGGTGACCAGTGCTGTCCCACAGTGTGTCCGTCTGCCCGTGTCCTCACCCGACAGGTCAAGCATATCTAGCACACACTGGCCACCTGCGCTGCCTCTTGTTGAAACTGCCCGTGTGTGTTCAGTTTCTGTTGAGAACACTGGGTTTCGAGAGGTTTTTGGACCACAGGGATGTGAAACCTTTCTCCAACCTTGGGTCATGATGAACGCTTTTTCCAGGTTGTGGTTTGTCTTTCCAGCTGTTTTTCTGGGCTTTTACTTATTTTTTGATCTGCTTGGCTTTGGTTTTGCCACAGGAAGAGCTAAGCATCCCCCCTCTGTCTCCTGGCTGTGGTGTCACAGGGGGAACAGCAGCGTCTATCCCGAGATCATGCGCAGAGTTACTAAAAGGGCTTCATTTTGCACATCACATCTTTAATTCCCCTGGATTTCCCTTTCAAATAATAAAAATGCTGTTTTAATTAAAATAAAATATTCATCAGTCAGAAAAGACATTTGGAATTATTTCAATGTTTTTCAATTTGTTAAGACTTGTTTTGCAGACTGTAAGGTGATTTCCGCTGGAGAGTCCACGTGTGCCTGAGGGGCACGTGCGCCCTGCTGCTGTTGCATGCTCGGGGTACCGCTGTCTGGGCCGTTGGTTTGCAGTGCTGTTCTCCTCTGCTGCTGCCTTACTGATTTTCCTTTGGTTGCCCCATCCATTATTGAAAGGGGAATATTCAAGTCTCCTCCTATTATTGTATGGCTTTCTATTTATCCCATTAGATCTGCTTTATATATTTGGGAGCTCTGGTGTTGGGTGCGTATATATTTCTTGTATTAAAAATATTTTATATAATTTTAAAGGTTCTTTTCCATTTACAGTTAGTAAAAAATATTGGCCATGTTCCGCATGTTGTTCAATACATCCTTGAACCTGTCTTAAAACCAGGTGTTTGTTCCTCCTGCTCTCCCATTGCAAAATTTCCCCTCCCGTCCCCTGATAACCATTTATTTGTTCTCTATATTTGTGAGTGTACTTCATTTTTGTTATATTCAGTAGTTTGTTTGTTTTTTAGGTTCCATATATAAGTGACACCATACAGCACTTGTCTCTGTCTGACTTAGTTCACTTAGCATGACGCCCTCCACGTCCATCCATGTTGCTGCAAATGGCAACAGTTCTGCATATTTTATGACTGAGTAGTGATTTATTTATACACACACACACACACACACACACGCACAATTCACACAGTATCTTCTTTCCCTATTTATCTGTTGATGGACCCTCAGATTGCTTCCGTATCTTGATTATTATAAATACTGTTGCTGTGGACATTGGGATTTTTAAATTAGTGGTTTCTTTTTTTTTTTTTTCAGATATATACCAAAGAATGGAATGGGTGTTTGTATATTTATAATTGTTATATCTTCCTTTTAAATAAACCCTTTTATCTTTATATAATTATCTTCTTTATCTCCTGTAGCATTTTCTTAAGTTTATTTTTTCCCCTAGAAGTATAGCCACCCCTGCTCTCTTGCGGTTACCATTTGCATGACTACCTTTTTCTATCCCTTTACGTGCAAACTTTGGGTGTTCTTAAAGCCAAGGTGAGTCTCTTATGCACAGTGTACACGTGCAGCTTTTTGTTTTATCCATTCAGTCACTCATTTTCTTTTAATTTGTGAGTTTAATCCATTTAAATTTAAAGTAATTATTAGTTGATTATTGTACTTATAGTTATTCTTAATACAGTTGTCAACTAGGGTTAAAAGTGTTTACTGCACTACCATGACAGTGTTGCACTGTTCTGTATTTCTTGATATATTTACCTTTTCCAGTACAATTTATACTTCCTTCTGCTTTTGTGTTGTTGCTTAGTGTCCTTTTGTTTGAGCTTGACAACCCACCCCCTTAGCACTGCTTGTACAGCAGGTCTAGTGGTAAGAAACACTCACGTTTTGTTTGTCTGGGAAAGTCTCTCTCTCCTTCACTGCACAGGACAGTCTTGCCAGGTGTAGTATGCTTGGTTGGCAGATTATTTCTTTCAGCATTTTTAAATATATCATCCCGCTCTCTCCTGGCCTTCAGGATTCTGCTAAAAAGTCTGCTGATGGTCTTAATGGAGTTTCATTGCATTTGATGAGTCATTTTTCTTTTGCTGTTCTGAAAATTCTCTTTTTAACTTTTGACAATTTAATTTTAATGTGCCTCGGTGTAGACCTCTTTTACATTCAAATTATTTGGAGTCTTTCGGGATCTATAAATCTAGAAGTAACTTTCCTACCCCTGATTTGGGAAAAATTTAGCCATTATTTCTTTAAATAAGCTTTCTTCTCCTTTCCCTTCTTCTTCTGAAACTCCCATTACCTATTGTTTATCGTGGCTGTGCCCTGTAAGTCCTGTAGGCTTTGTTCACTCTTTTTCATTCCCTTTTACTTTTGCTCCTGTGAACAGAGCACTTCAGACAACCTGTCTTCAAGTCTACTTGATTCTTCTGCTTGGTCACATCTGCTGTTGAAGCTCTCTACTGAATTTTTTGGTGAAGTCATTGCATTCTTTGCTCCAGAATTTGTGTTTGGGTTATTTTGTATGATTTCTGTTTCTTTGTTGAAATGTGCATTATGATCATGTATGAATTTTCTGTTTTGTCTGGTTGTCTATCTGCATTCTTTTATAGCTCAGTGAGCTTTTTTTTAAGATGGTTATTTTGAAATCTTCATCAGGCAATTAATAGATCTCTGTTTTGGGGGCTCTGATACTGGAACTTTGTTTTGTTTCTTTGGTGATACCATGTCCCCCTGACCCTGCATGATCCTTTCTCCTGTGCCGACGTCTGCACACTTGAAGAAGCAATCACCCCCCCCAGGCTTCACACACTGCCACTGGAAGGGGAAGACCTTCACCAGACAAGCCGGCTAGAAATTCTGGGGATTGATCAAACTTTTTCTATAGATATGTCCACTCTGCTCCCTTCACTTCTTTCTTGGGGAGATAGTTTTAGGACTGTATGCCTTGTCTTAATCCTACAGAGCTGTGTAAGGTGCTGAGAACTACCTGCTCCTTTTCCCTAGGGGAGTGCCCTGCTAGGCCAGGGCTTTATGTGCAAGCACCACTTCCCTCCCTCCCTTCTGATGGGTATGTCTTAGAATTTTGTGTCCTTTCTCTATTCTACAGAGCTATGTTGAATGCCAAGAGTCACCTGCCCCTTTTCACATGGCAGTACACTGAGATGCCCAGACAATGGGTTCACCCCCACTCCATCCCTCCCTCCTGAAGGGGCAGTCTCAGGGCTGTGCACCTTCTGCCGATCCTGCACAGTCAAGTTGTTGCTGAGAACTTCACTGGCTGCTGAGGCCTGTGTGTCTCTCTAGGAGTGTGGATATAATGGCCTGTGGGAAATTGTGGCTCTAGGGGTGTGTATGCTGGCTGCTATTAGCCTCCACCCGTTTCTTTGTTCCTAGATACCTACCTCTTGGATGATCAAATTGAAAAAAAAAAAAAAAAAAAAGGAGAATCACATCTCACCTAAGAACACTTCCTTAACAAACACAAGGACAGAAATCAGATTCAGAGCAAAAATCAAAACCCATTTACACCATCAACCCTGCCACACGTATGTAAACCACCCCCTTGCAGCCCTCCAGACGGCCGCCTGGAGAAAATCCTCACCAAGAGCACAAATGGCCAGAGCCTTTGCCAGGACTTCGTGCTCATTTTCAGAACTTGGTCCAGTTGGTGACTGATATCCACGGCTTAAGACAAGGTATTTTTGAGGCTTCCTCTGCTAAGAGCAACTGGGCTAAAAGGGAACTATGGGCTCTGAAAGAGAGAGAGAGCACGCAGAGCCTCTGTGGGTGGATGTTTGAGAACACCCCAAAGGCACACACAGGTCTAAATACGGACACAGGGATCTGCTGATTGGCATCTTCATTGGAAATCTCCTCCATGATAGAAAGAAGCAAATTCAAGACGTTGAGGTTGGATGGGCAGGTCGGCCTCTTGAACTTATCATTGAGGAGGATTTGTAATTCTCTGAAGAATTCAAAACAACCATTCTTGCTTTACTAACCTCATCTATAGATAAACAGAAACATGGCTCTAGGGGGGTGATTCAAAGCCCACCCACCCTTCTTACGGACCTCAACACCTCCACCTGCTTCTCCTGCCAGGGCATTGGGGAAAGAACTCTCCTACACTCAAGAAAGAAGAAAACACTTAAATAGTAACTGCCCTACACCTCTGACACTAGGAAATATGCCCCAGAATTTCTCCCTTAAAAGGCTTACATCCTTCCTCAGGCCCTTGTGATAGCAAGAGCTGTGCTCTCCAGGTCCTGAGAAGCAGGCCTTTAAGCAAGAACATCCAAGGAAACATCTGTAACTTGAGGGTGCCTTGCTTTTAATTGTGCTTCATACCTCCTGTCATAAAATGGGAGACATTTCTTTCTTCACCCGGTAAGTGCAATGAAAATCTCCTTCCCCATCACTCCCTCAACATCACAATGCTTTCTTCCTTTACACACCTGGCCATTGAAATAACTTAGTCCACTAAAATCACCACCTGAGACTGGAGAGGGAAAGGCTAATTATAGACTAACTGGATATTTTATCCACTCAGATTGGCTTTTAAGAAACATCAGGATGGCCACATGTTATTTCCAAAAAATCCTTTGTTTAGAATTTAGTCTGCAGCCTCCATAAATATTCACATACCAGGGCAAATCTCAATCTTGGGTCTTCTCCACAAAAATTAGTACAAACCTGTAGCTCTCACTAAGCAAGTAATCTTTCCTATTCTGTCTGCCAGAAACACAATTCAGAGCCCACTATTTTATATAAACAGATGATTTTGTATGACTCAGTTTTACTGACTCATGGTTGAAATTTGGAAAGAAAGCTATTATATGTATTTGCATTTGTCTGTAAGATTATGTATGTCTTTTATTTCAGGGGGAAGGGGGGAGTCCACAATTAAGAACATAGAAGGGTAGGGGAAAGCCATTTTTCTTCCCCTACACATGCAATGAAATACTACTCAGAAATAGAAAGGAATAAGCCATCACTCAATGCAACAACCATAGATGAACAGCACATGTATACTGCTGAGTGACAGGATTCAGTCTGCAGAGACCACACGCTGTATGGCTCAATTCATATGGTATTCTGGAACAGGCAAAACAGAGATGGTGAACAGTTCATGGGGTGGGGGCTGGAAATATTCCAGATGATACTGTAGATATGGACACCTGCCACTATGCATTGGTCTAAACATATTTTTTTTTACCCAACAAGTAAATCATAATGTATTCAAATTTAGTTCTTTTTTTTTTTTTTTTTTACGATATCAGAGTGTCACAGGATGGAACAGAGAATGTGACAAAGAGTCTAATTCATTTAGGAAGTACAAAAGAGATGTATGAAAAAACTCACTCTTGGTGGTGGGGCAGAATGCACTTGACCTAATTATCTATGGAAATGGACAAAATCTGTAGAATAAATGCAAATTGTGCCATTTATAAATACTGGACTCTTAAGTTCTTTCCCACGGTGGTGGTAGCTGGCAATACGGAAACTACTCCATCTGTAGGCTGGAATGGAGCAAGCAATGAATTCCGTAAAGTATGAAAAGTTTGTAACAACTGGAAGGCCCAGAAGTTACAGGGTTATGACCTGCTGTATGGTCGTCATGGCCCTCAACATCTGGAGGGCCAGTGCCCTTCTCGGCAGGTTAAGAGGCTGTTAGGGAGGAGACTCTTTTCTCAACCACATGGATGTTGGTCATGTAAACATGCCACGGGACTGTCTGTACTGCCTGGGTCATTGTTCAATTGCCCCGCAGCATGGTCAGCTCAGTAATCGGCCATGAGGCTTGACAGGGCCCAGGCTGGCCTGAGCTGGGAAACCACAAGTGCCTGCCTAGATGGTCAGAGGTTAAGGGCTTCCTGTCTGAGACTTGATTTTCTATTGATGCCCACTCAGATGGGACAAATGATTCATCAGGTCCCAGGAGGGTCCCATAAGTCCTCAAGAAGGCAGCCCCTGAGGGCCAAGTGGTCCCTGCACCCAGTCCTCAATACACCCGCACATGTCTTCTGAGTGCCCTGTGTCAGAGCTGTGCTGGACACTGGGATCCCTCGAGCAGAGTGGGGCCAGCAGCACCCTTTCCAGGTGGGAGGGAGGACAGAGAAACACCCTGCATGACTTCTGACACCCTTCAGAAACAGTCAGAAGGACAGACATTTCATTTTTCTCTCTGAGACCAGGACTTGGCGGGTTAGGGGAGAAAAACAATGACACAGCTCACTTATCTGATTCATGTGTGACCCTGGGAGAACGCTGTGCATCCTGGAGGCCTCAGAGAGGTGGACAGGGGGAAGGGGCATGCGGGTGGGTTATGCTTAGACCTAACCCTAACCCAACCCCATAACCAAAACCCTAACCACCTAAACCTAACAACTTGGACTTTTGACCTCAACTCTGACACCTAAACTCTAATCCCTGACCCTGACCCTTTGTAACCATCACCCTCTACCCTGACTCACCAATCCTGACCATATCCTTAAACCCTGACCCCTAAACCCTGCCACGGACTAGGATCACAGACCTAAACCCTAGCAAATTGGCTACTGAGGGACGATTCCACAATCTCTAAAGTAAACTCAGTGAATGAGTCTTCACGACCAAAGCACAGGCATGAAAGAAAAAAAGAAAGAAAAAACCAAACAGATACATTGGATTTTCTCAGAGTTAAAAACTTTATTGCATCAAAAATATTATCCAGAATGTGAAAAGACAGCCTACATATTGTAAAAAAATATTTGTACATTATATATCTAATGAGTCTGTTATCCAGAATGTATCAAGAAACTCATCAACAAAAACACAGAAGACACAATTTTTCAGATGCACAAGGGACTTGACCAGACTCTTCTCCAGACAAGGCATACAGTGGTCAACAGGACATGAAAAGATGTCAAACATCAGTAGTCATGATGGAGATGCAAATTAGTACAATACAATTCCCATTCAAACACACTACAATTGTTGTAATGAAGAATAATTTAAAAAGAATGAATATTGGCAACAATGTAGAGCAAAAGGAACCTTTAAATACTGCTTGTGGAAATAAATGTAAAATGGTGCAGCCTACAGGTACAATACTTTGACATTCCCTCAAAAAGATAAATGTACAGTACTACATGGTTCAACAACTCCGCATCGAGTGATAGATGGCACAGAATTGGAAACAAGTGTTCAAGCAAAAAGTTGTACATGAGTATTCATAGCAGCGCTGTTCACAATAGCCAACAGGTAGAAACAATTGAAATGTCCATCAATGGGTAAATAAATGAGCAAAATGCAGGACATCCGTGAACTGCCATATTATTCTGTAATATGAATGAACAAAGTAAAATAATGTAGATGCTGGAGTCAACAATATGGCAGCTCCTCAAAAAGTTTAGCACAGAGTTCACATATGAGCTGTCAATTCCATTTAAGGCACGCACTCAAAATATTGGAAAGGAGGGGCTGGAACAGATGCATGTCCTCGCATCATTCACAGTAACAAAGGTGGAAGCAACCCAAGTGTCCACTGATGAAGAAATGAATAAATGGAATGCGGTATTTATACACAAGGGAATGCCATTCAGCCTTGAAAACTAAGGCGATTCTGACACTTGCTACAAGGTGCATGAACTTACTGAAGTAACTGTGCTAAGCGAAATCAGTCAGTCATAGAAAGACATGTTCTATGATTCCGCGTACATAAGGCTGCAGATGAGTCAGACAGAAAGAATGTGGTTGTGAGGAACTGAGAGGAGTCAGTGTTGAATGGATACAATTTCAGTTGGGGAAAATGAAAAAGTTTGGGAGGTGGGCAATGAGAACTTTATTTTATAACACGGTAGGTGTAGTTAATGCCACAGAACTGTATATATAAGAAGGTTGAAGTGGTAAGTGTCATGTGTTTTTAATCAAAGTAGAAAAAAATAAAGTCCTGTTACTTGTTACAAGGTGATGAACACTGACCACCTCCTCAGGGAAAGACGCCATTCAGGAAAGGCCACCCAGGTCACATGCTCCTCTTTTGCTTGAAATCCATCAAAGGTATGACTTGAGGGAAAGTCCCAGTCAGGGTTTCAGAGAAAGAACACTGGATCAGAATGGAAAGAGACATTTCCATAGATTTGGGGCAGCTGATGATAGAAGAAATGGACCTGTGGGGTGGATTATTGTAAGAAATTAGAAGAATCATCACTTAGGGGTTATGTGCTGGTTCCCTGGGAGAGTGTCCCTCTTTGGGGTAAAACACACCAGAGTACTTTGCATGAGGTGGCCAACGTGAGTACTGTGCACCGCTATTGAAAACTGTCTATAGATTTGAAATTACTGGAAAATAAATTCCTTTTCCAAACAGCCATATCAATAAAAGGACAGAAAAGTAGAAAAGATATGAACTTGGTTACAGAGGCCAAGCCCTACCCAGCCTCTGCTCACCCAGTCTGGTGATGCTCATCACCCTTGAAGGAATCCACGTGGTTTTGAAGAGGCCCTGTGGGAAGATTGTACCAACAGCCACTATGTCTTGGGTGTTGTGGATGACCTGGGTGTGGTAGAAACAGTGGTGTTTCTAATTCCTGGTTGTTTTTTGTTTGTTTGTTTGTTTGTTTGTTTGTTTTGCATCAAACCACCAAAAAAAGATTGTTAGGACTAATAAATGAATTCAGTCAAGCTGCAGGATACAAAATCAATACACAAATTCACTTGTGTTCGTATACGCTAATAATGAGCCATCAGGGAGAGAAATTAAGAAAACAGTTCCATTTACAATAACATCGAATCCCTGGCGAGTCTGGAGGAGACCAGGCTCCTGGCAGCTGAGCAGGGAGCCAAGTCTGAGGGCAGAAGAGGCAGGTGCTGCCCTGGTCAGAGAGGCGGGTGCATCACCCTCTGCTGGCCAACAGGGAAATGCAGCTGCACCCACTCCCAGTCCAGTGCAGGCTGCGGCCCCTGCTGGCAGTCCTGCTGAATACAGTACATTTTGGAAATGCAAACTGATGGAAGCAAGTATCCTATGATTTCTCAAAAAATAGTGATGGAGCAGTTAGAAATCATATGCAGTGAAATGGAGACAGACACAAACTTTATAAGTTACACCAAAAATCACTCAAAAGTATCCTTAGATAAATTCTAAAAGCAAAACTGTAAAGGTTGTAGAAGCAAGCATAGAAGAAAACCTACAGGACGGTGCATTTGTCATGTGGATGATGATCTTTGACTTTCAACAACACAAAAAGCCAAGACCCAAAGGAAAAAAAATTAATAACATGTACTTCATCAACTTAAAAATTTCTACTTGGTGAAATAGCTTATTCAGAAAGTCAAAAGACAAGCAACAAGCTGGGAGAAAAATGCTTGAAAAATACATATCTGATAAAAGATTTGTACTCAAACTATACAAACAGCTATAAAACAAACAACCCCATTGAAAATGGGTAAAGATCTGGACAGATGTCTGGCAAAGAAGATATACAAATAATAAACAAGTGGACAAAAATATGATCAACACCATGTACTATTAGGGAATTACTAATTAAAACAACAAGACAGCACTACACACCTATTAGAATTGCTACCCTCCCTGCAAGGTGACCATACCCACTACTGGAGGACAGGGAACAAATGCAACTTTCCTTCATTGCTGATTGGAACTCAAAGACCGCCTCCTAGAACACAGTTTGGAAGTAATTTCCAAAGCTGAACAAGTCTCACACCTTGAGATGCATCAATCATGCCTCCAGCTTTTACACAATTACTTTGAAAAACTATTCCTAACAAAAACAAGGACGCTTTTGTGCACGGAAGCCCCACTCCTAGTGCCTAAGCCTTAAAGGAATCAGGATGTCTTCAGTAGGTGACTGTGTAAGCAGATTGGGGTACGTCCATGTGAAGGGGAGCAGAATAGGATACCCCACGGTATGGAATTTCAAAAGACCCCAAAGAGCTAAAACTATTTGAAAAGAGAAACTCAAAGTTGGAAGCTCACACTTCTGATGCTGAGGGATGACCATGTAAACTCTCCAATAAAACACGGGGAGGCATTGTCATAACCTTGGGTTTAGCAATGATTTCTTACTTCTGACGGCAAAGCACAGGCAGCAAAAGGGAAAAAATGAATTGAAAATTGAAAATCCTTGTGCATCAAAAGATGCAATCCAGAAAGTGAAAAGACAGCCCACACATCGGAAGAAAGTATTTCCACATGACATATCTGATGAGTCTTTATCCAGTGTGTATCAAGAACTTTTACGCATCCTGGACAGAAAGAAACAACCCAATTTTAAATACGACCAAAGGACTTAAACAGACCTTTCTCCACCCAAGACATGCAAATGGCCCATAAGCAGGTGAAAAGATACGATGGAAATGCAAATTAAAGCCACGAGGCAGTCAGTCTTTCTCACACTCTCAAATGGTTGTCGGCAAGAAAATCAAAGGCAACAAATGTTGGCAACAATGCAGAGAACTTGGAACCTTTAAACATTACTTGTGGAAAGGCAAAAGGGTGCAAACTATGTTAACCATATGAAGAAAGACAATTACCACATCACTCGGTGACTCCACTCCTAGATATAACCCCCCAGGAATTGAAAGCAGGCGTGCGTAATATTGAGAGCAGCTCTGTTCGCAACAGCCAAAAGGCAGAAACAAGGCAGATGTCCCTCAATGGGTAACTGGAACCAAGAAAGTGAGGTTGGCTCATAAGCCACCATATTAGTCTGTCGTGAAAGGAGTAAAGGGAAAAATGCAGCCTCTGTGGGAAACAGGGCAGCAGCTCCTCAAAACCTTTAACAGCATTTGCAGGTGAGCCATCAAATCCACATCTGGGTGTACACCCAGGAGACCGAAGGCGGGGACTGGCACGTATACGGGCACATCCCTATTCACAGCAGCACTAGTCACAGCGGCAAAATGTGGGAGCGACCCAGTGCCCATCTACGGACGGGCGGACAGGCCGAATGCGTATACACACAAAGGACCGGAATTCCGCCTTAAAAGTTACAGAAGTTCTGACACGTGCTGCAACATATATGAACCTTGAAGACATGATGATAAGTGAAATAACCCTGTCATAAAAGGACAAAAATGACGTGATTCCACTTAGATGATGTATCCAGAGAAGTCAAATTCAAAGGCAGAAAGTGCCACGTGGTTTGCAGGGGCTGAGGGGGAGTTAGTGTTTAATGGTTACGGAGTTTCACCAGCGAAAATGGGAAAGTTCTGAACACGGATGACGAGGATAGTTGTACAATGGTGTGAAGGTGGCTACTGCCATAGAACCGTGTGTTTAAGATGGTTTAAGTGGTACATGTTATTGACATTTAATGACAAAAACAAAAATGAGTAAGGTACTGCTACACGTTACAATCCAGCAACGGCCACCCAGGTCAAACTCAGCTGTGTTTTCAATCCATCAAGCTTGTGAAAATGAGGGCAAGTGTCAGTAAGAATTCCAGAAAGAAAACTGGATCAGAATAAAAAAAGGCATTTCCCTAGAGCTGGGGCAGCTGGTGAAAGCTGAGGTGGGCCTGTGCATTGGATTCTAATGTGGAAACCATAGTGATTTCCACATTTGGAGGTTATGTGTTGGTTCCCTGGGAGGGAGTCCCCGTTTTGGGTAAAAGACACTGGAGTGTTTTGTGGGAAGTGCAGGTGCAGTAAAGCAAAGACAGCTGGGGAGTCTGAGTGTAGAGACAAGAGGTGTTCTGTTCCACTATGGCGAGTCTTCTGTATGTTTGAAATGACTGGAAAGTAAGTAACTTTCCAAAACAGTGTGTCAATACCAGAAAGGCAGAGAAAACACCAAACTTCCTCACAGGCCAAGTCTTAACCAGATCTAGCTCACTGAAAGTTGCAAAGCTAATCACACTTGTAGGAGTCAGACTAATTTAGAAGAATCGTGGGAAGGCAATATTAGGAGCCACTATGGTCTCCGTGCTGCAGATGACCTGGATGGGATAAAAGAGTGGGGTTTCTGAGTTCCAATTTTTTACATTATTCCACAAAAAAGTGATTAGAACTAATGAATTAATTCAGTAAAGTGACACAATTAATACACAAAAATCAATTGCATGTGTAGACACTAATAATGAACCAAGAGAAAGAGAAAGAAAAAAATCCAATTTACATTGCATCAAGAAAAACCCAACAAAATAACTAGAAATAACTTTAATCAAGGACTTGAAAAATTTGCACACTGAAAACTTCAGAACACTGGTGAAGAAACTGAAAATGAGACAGATAAATGGAAAGATATCTATCCCACGCTTATGGATGGAAGAATTAATACTGTAAAAATGTCCATTCTACCCAAAGCCATGTACATGTGAATACATCCCTACCAAAATGCCAATAAGTCCATCGACAGACGACTGGATAAAGAAGTTGTGGTATATTTATACAGTGGAATACTACTCAGTCATAAAAAAGAATAAAATAATGCCACTTGCAGCAACATGGATAGACCTGGAGATCATCATTCTAAGTGAAGTGAACCAGAAAGAGAAAGAATAATGCCATGGTATCAGTCATATGTGGAATCTAAAAAAAGACCCAACTTATTTACAAAACAGAAACAGACTCATAGACACAGAAAACAAACTTATGATTACCAAGATGGGAAAGGGGTGGGAAGGGATAAATTGGGAGTTTGAGATTTGCAGATACTAATTTATATAAAATAGATAAACAGCCAAGTTTATACTGTATAGCACAGGGAACCATATTCGATATCTTATAGTAACTTATGGTGAAGAAGAATATGAGAATGAATATATGTGTGTTCCCCTATGACTGAAGCATTGTGCTGTACACCAGAAATTGACACAACATTGTAAACTGACTGTACTTCAATAAAAACGTATTTTAAAAAACAACAAAAAGAACCCTTTTGTTTGGCTTCAAGGTAGAAAACTTAGACCCACCCACTCTGTTCTTCTTAGCAGAACAGGTCGATTTCATTATAATGTGTACTTTCACAACATTTCTGATTTTAGGAGCATTTCACCATCTCTAAGTGCCAGAATTATGAACAGCCAATTTCATCATGAAAACACTCCTCCTAACAGCCTGCTTTAATGAATTTGAATATCCTACCCACAGTTTGGATACAATCAATTTATTCATCTCTTGGGAAAAAAAAAATTTTTTTATCACTAACATTAACTCTATGTGTATGACAGCTTTCACTGACCACCACCACATCAGGCACCACACCAAGAACATAATATGCCAGATAGAGAGTTACTATGACAGAGTAAATAATAAAGGTTTAAACACTCTTATTCATTGAGTCAGAAAAATTGGACCTGCCCTTAAGAATTTTAAATTCTTCATGCTACCATATTATACCATATATTAAATATAAGGTTCATACTCCCAAAATATTTTTGTGTAATCTTTTTGTACCAATAAACACTCTTGTTGTTACTATCATTCTCCTGACCATTATTTCAGAAATCCTAATTATACTAACAAGCTCATTAATGTTATCTTCATTTTAATTGAAAAAAAAACCCATGACCTATGGAAGCACCCCAAAAATATTCCTAACACAATCTACCATATCAATAATGCTTCTAATATCAATAAGACATCTTGAAGGACTCATGACTAACATCCTATGCTCATACATACATATACTAATTCAGGGAGTGCTACATCTCAATTATGACCATCAGAGGCCTTAACATAGTCAAGCCACTTGTAGCTCAGCTTAAATTGAGTCTTATTTACCAACATAATTAACCATGATGTGTGATTGACTCCAAGCCCTCAGGACATAGAACCATTAAAATTACATACCCTTGCATATCAGGTACACAGCTTGCTTAATCAAAACCTCCTACCTCCCAGTATTTCTCATATTTTATAAGCCATTATTGCCCTACCAGCCCCACAAAAGGCAAAGCATGTAACTATATAATATTCAACTAACTCATCTAACAAACAGACTGCCCTTACTTTACCAGGGCAAAGTTAGGATAACTACAAACTACTTGACTAATGATACCAGTCAATTACTTAGATATGTGAGTTTCATATAGGCAGACATTCCTCCAGTTCAGCCATTTACATTAAACAAAATTTAAAAAATATTAAGTGCATGTTAATAATCTCCAAAAAAATTCTATAATAATTGCAACCTAATCCAAACTACAAGCTCAATAGCAATGTATCACTTAAATGTATGTCTTATACATACAAAATCCTACTCACATTGTTGACCTAGCTTAATAATTTAAGCAAAGGGCTGAAAATGCCAAGATGTGTCCTAATTTCATAAATACATAGGTGTGAACCCAGCCTTTCTATTAATGTTTAATAAAATTACACATGCAAGTATCTGCAGCTCATTGAGACTGCCCTCTGTATCGCAAAGACTAATAGAAACAAACTAAAACATCGCACTAAAAAGTAGCTCACCAAAGCTGAACTATTCCTTAAAGGAAATGGCAGGGATAAAAATTAAGCCATGAATGAACATTTGACTATGTTATATTAAAACATTATAATTGGTAAAATTTAAGCTAGCCACTCTGAACATAAGAATAACCCTTATTTACAGAAATCCAGCAGAAAGTGTATTAAATAATAGCTTAAAATAAGATCTGAGCAAAAATGAAAAAAGCTGATTAAAAAATCATAAGCTGTAAAAGAGACTTTAATAATTTCTGATTACACAACAGTGAAGATCCACCTGGGATTACATAGCCCACAATGCTTAGGCCTAAATTCAAATAATTATAACGGCTAAACTAACTATTCACCAGAATATGCCCAGAATCAGCCTGAAGACAAAGCACTTGGTGGTGATTCATACTCCTCTTTTTTTTTAATTAAAAAAAAATTTTTTTGACCAGACTATGTGAAGTGGGCAAGACCATGACAAACACTATGTGATGGATCACTGCTATGCGGAACCTGTCAAATAGTACACGTGAATGTATTTGCAGCTCAGAACACACTCACCGACACAGAAAACACACACACTATGGTTAGTAAAGGGGAGGTGGGGAGGAGTAATTTACGAGTTTGGGATTAGCAGATATAAACTTCTGTGTCTAAATTAGATAAATAGGAAGAATTGTATCTCACATAAATAATATTCAGTAACTTGTAATAAACTAATACAAGAAAGAATCTGAAAAGGGATATATATATACAAATTTAGATAGATATATGTATATAAAATTATTCTGATGTACATTAAAAATTAACACAACACACTAAATCAAGTATGCCTCAATTTGGTAGAAACTTTGATTCAAAATCTAAAGTATAGAAGATTGAAATTCAAATCTGGTGCTCTAGAGAATGCACCATACGGGAATGATGAAAGAAACATTAAAAGGACCAAAACCCAAAGCTGATTTCTTTTACATTTTGCATAATTATTTATCTAGATGACTAATGAGGAGAAACTAAGAAAATTAACCTGAAACCAGATGACCTTCTTATGAACAGATTACATAACAAACTCATCTATCTGGCAGAAGAGTGAGAAGATTAATGCATAAACATAACCCTCCTCACAAGCCACGTGATACCTGGTTGTCCAGAAATGAGTTTTAGTTCAACTGTAAATATTACTTACCAACATAACTTTTAACATAATTTTAAATGCCATTCTAAAAAGGTCAGCTTTTTTGATAAGGAAACACCTTCCCTAAAGACATTAGAATCACCATTGTTGGCTTAAAAGTAGCCACCATTTAAGAAAGTGTTCAAGTCAAGAACACATTCACCTCAATACCAGTAGTCAATAATTCAACTTCTAATTTAATGCTGAACTAATCTATGAATTAACAGAAGCAATACTGTTCCTACAGATAACAATGAATATTTTTCCTTGCATAAGCTTATATCAAAATAGATAACCCACTGATATTAACAGGAAAATAATCCTGAACCAATACCTAATTGTTATTTAAAGCAATTGTTAACCCAACACAGGCGAGAATTTAAGGAAAGATCTAAAAGAGTAAAAGAATTAAGCAATCACAAATTCTGCCTGTTTATACATAAAAAAGAAATAACCTCCAGCACTTCTAGGGTTAATGGCACTACTACCCAGGGACATCTGTTGAATGGTCATGGCATCCTAGCCGGGGAAGGGTGGCATTGTCCATGCTTCTCTACATAAGGACTTGTGTGAATGGCCACCCTAGGGTTTTACTGCCTCTTTTAATCAGTGAAACTGACCTTCCCTTGAAGAGACAGGGATAAGAGAAGACAAGAATACTCTGAGGCTTAGTTATACCATTCAAAAACTAAACAGTAACTGAATTTTAAGGGAGACTATAGCTTTTAATGGATTAATAATTTTGGTTGGAGTGATCACAGACAACAAATGAAACACCAAGTGTTTAAAATTTAGACCAACTATTCAGAATGTTTTATCACTTACTGAACTGAAATATTGATCAGTGAAGCAGGTTACTCTAGGAAAACAACACAATTATATTCTGGAGTTCTTATCAGTACTAGGGTTTATTACCTTGATGTTGGATCAGTACATTCCAGTCTGGTAACTCCAATGAATGATGTTCAATGATTAAAGTTCTGTGTTGTCTAAGTTCAGACCGGAGTAACTCAGGGCAGTTTATATCTATTAAGTATTTTTCCTAGCATGAAAGGACAAGAGAAATCATGTCAACTTTACAAAATGACTTCAAATGGATGATCTCTTTGCAATTCAATTAATTTATACATAATCTGTATGCTCACAGGCTTTGTTGGGTGGCAGAGCCTGGGAATTGAGTAAAACATAAAGCATTACCCACAGAAGTTCATGCCCTCTTCCCTATGATAGTGGTTCCAATCAGAATTCTTTCACTAACAATTCCAATTTTACTTGACCTACCAGTCCTCACATTAGTTGAAGATAAAGCCCTGGGCTATGTACGGATCCAGAAAAGGTGAAACACTCTCAGACCCTACGGGCAATTACAACCCATTGCTGATGCAGATTATTGATTAAAGAACCACTGTGCTCAGCAGTCTAATCAATTGATACATTTATTATTGCATCAATTCTAGCCTCCACCCTGGCTTTCACATATAAATTCTGCTTCTCATTTCTTATACACTAATTAATAGCAACCTAGGTGTACTATGTACAATAGCTATATCAAGACTAAGATGTTTATCCCATCCTCTGATCTGGAGAAGCTACAGATCCATAGATGAACTAATCAGAGCTCTGTGGGCAAGAGCACAGACCACGTACCATGAAGTAATACTAGGAACTCTTCCATGTCCTACTGATAAATGGATCACATACGCTTTCAACGGGAATTATCCCACAAGAACACCTATGACTGTTTTTCTGAACTTGATCCGTAACTATAATTTGAGTTATCTCTATGTTAGCAGAAACTAACCGAGTCCCACTGATTTTATAGAAGGAGAATCAAAACTTATATTGGGCTTCAAGGTAGAAATGTAGCAGGTCCCACCACCCTGTTCTTCCTAGCAGAAAATGTCAACATCATTGTAATGAATATTTTCACAAGGATCCCATATTTAAGAACATTTAACAACCTCTACATGGCAGAATTCTAAACAGCCAATGTCATCATTAATACATTCCTGCAAGTAGTTTCATTGCTATGAATTAGAACATCCTACCCACCATTTTGATATTATCTACTTATACATCTCTTGTGAGATATTTCTTACCACTACTGTTAGCTGTATGTCTATGACAAGTTTAACTACCCATACCCATCATCACATCAGGCACCCCATCACAAACATAAGAAATATATCTGACAGGAGAGTTACTCTGACAGAATGTATAACACATGTTTAAACACTCTCATTCCTCAAATCATAAAAATTGAAACTACCCTTAAGAATTTTAAATTCTCCATGCAAGCACATTACACCATATATTTTACAGTAAGGCCCACTAAATAAGTGTTAAAGCCTACCCCACCCCCCAAATGTTGTATAATCTCTGTTCAATAAACACTTGTTTTCGCTGTCAGTCTTCTGACCATTATCTCAAAACTCATAATTGTAGTAACAAGCACACACTGCTTATTGCTATCTTTATTGCAGCAAAGAGTTTAACCCAGGAGCTATAGAGACACCCAACAAATATTTCTAAAACAATGTACTGCACTGTCTTATAGACACCGCGATGCACTTATCTCTAATAATACTACTTTCACACACAACTTGCTTAATGCATTTGTTTTTTTTTTTTTTAATTTTGGGGGGATACTATGACTCAGTATGGCCTGCAGAGGACTTAGCACAGTCAAACCCCTTGTACCTCAACTTAAACTGAATATTATTTACCAATATATTCAACCATAGTGTTACTGACTCAGTGTTCACAGGACATAGGACCATTGCAGTTCCATACACATGCATATCAGAAACATAACCTGCTTAATTGACAGCTCCTTCCTCCCACCAAGTCTTGTATTTCATAAGCTATCATTGACTTCCAATCCCCTCAAACAAGGAAAAGTATTTAAGTATGTAAGATGCGACGAACTCATCTGACAAACAGACACCCATCCTTCACCAACACAAAGTTAGGATAACTAACAACCTGATCAATTTCTTGGCTGATAAGAATTAGCACATACACACTATCACCTATAAAGTAGATAGTCAATGCGGAAGTATTGTAGAGAACAGGGAACTATATATAATAACTCGTAATAAATTTTAATGGAAAAGAATCTGAAAAGCTGATACAGACAGATAAGTTGATGTATACATATATAACAGATGTATAGCAGATACTTCGCTGTAAATCAGAAATTAACCCAACCCACTAAATCAACTATACTTCAATTAAAAAAAATACTTTCATTCAACATCTGAACTATAGAAAACTGAAATTTAAGTCTGGTGCATACCAGAAGGGAATGATGAAAATAAAACCAATAAAATTACTGAAAAGCAAAGCTTATACTTTTTATCTCTTGCATAGTAATTGAACCAGATGAGTAATATAGAGAAATTACAAATTTTTGCCCTGTGTAGATACTGACAGGCATATGCAGACTAGATAAACAACATTATACTGTATAATAAAGGGAAATATATATAAGATCTTGTGGTAGCTCACAGCAAAAAAAAAAAAAGTGACAATATATGTATGTTCATGTATAACTGAAAAATTGTGCTCTACACTAGAATTTGACACAACATTGTAAAATGTCTGTAACTCAATAAAAATCATTTTAAAAAACCCCTGAATCCAGATGACCGTCTTACGAACAGTTTATGAAAACACATGCAACTATATCGCAAAATAGTTAGAAGACTCATGAGTAAACGTGACCTTCCTCACAGGCCAGCTGACACATGGTTGCCCAGAAATGGATTGGAGTTCAACTTAAACATTACTTAAAAACATAGCTTTTCCAAGTCTGCACCTCTTGGGGAATGAGGGAAATGTTAGCTGCTATCTTGACTGTGGTGATGGTATCATGGGTGTAGACATCTATCAAAATTCAGCAAGTTGTACATCTGGAATATGTGTAGTTCGCTGTACAAGAATCATACCATAATAAGGTGTTAAAAAAATAGAGAGCAGGAAAAAAGCATAACTTTTAATGTAATTTTAAGTGTTATTTTTTAAAGTTACAGCTTTTTGGATACATTATACACTCTCCCTAGAGCATAAGCCTCAAATTCACCATTGTTAGCTTAATAGCAGCCATCAATTAAGAAAGTGTTCAAGGTCAGGAACACAGACATCAATGCCAATAGCCAATAAACCATCTCCTATTTTAATACTCTGCTTATCTATGTATTTATAGAAATAATACTGTTCATATGCATCACAAGCAATATTTCTCCTTGCGTGAGCCTACATCACAACAGATAACCTACTGATAGTTAACAGGAAAATAAACCTAAACTAGTACCTAATTATTTATGAAAGCAATTGTTAACCCCAGACAAGTGAGCAGTTAATGAAAGATTTTAATATGTAAAAGGAAATCAGCAATCACAAACCTTCACGTTAAAAAAAAAAAAAAAAAAAAAACCAGAAAGAATGAAAAAGAGAAATGCTCTCCAGCATTTCTAGTTTTAAAGGCACTGTGTGCCCAGGGACATCAGCTCAGTGGTGATGGTACCCTGACTGTGGGGATGTTCCATAGTCATTTGGCTCTAAATAAGGACTTGTATGATGGCCACACAAGGGTCTTCCTGTCTCTTTTAATCAGTGAAATTGACTTTCATGTGATGAGGTGGGGATCATAGAAGATGTGAAGAACCTACAGGGCTTAAATGAATCCATAGAGAGAGTAAACAATAACTGAAATTTAAGAGATAATATAAATTTTAACTGATTAACATATTTTTTGTTGGTGTGACAATGGAGAATAAAACAACCACTGAGGGATTGAAATTTAGACCAAGTGTTCAGAATAGTTTATTGCATATTGATATGAAATACCGATCAGTGGAGCAGGTTACTGTAAGGACATTAGGTCCTATCAACTCTAGGGTTTAAGACGTTGGATCAGTACATCCAGTACATTGCAGGCATGTAACTGTGATGAGTGGTTTGTTCAAGGCTTAAACTTCTGTGTCATCTAAATTCATTATGGAGTAATTCTGGTCAGTTTCTATCCATTACACATTTCTCCCAATATATAAATACAAGAGAAGTAAGGTCTACATTACAAAATGACTTCCAACCAATGATATCATTGCAATTCAATTAATTTCTACATACTCTACTGCATGGCAGTTTTTTGGTTGGTTGGTTGTTTAGTGTGGCAGGAACTGATAATTGAGTAAAATTTAAAGCTTTATCCACAGAATTTCAAGTCCTCTTCTTACAAAAATGATAACCAGCAGAATTCTTTCACAGATGATTCCAATTTTACTGAACATAGCATTCCTCAGATTAACGTCCAAGACTATATACAAATTCAAAAATCGTGAAACAGTGTCAGTCCCTGTGGGTGATTACAAGCCATTGCTGATGCAGTCAAATCATTTATTAATGGACCACTAAGGTCATTAATCTTATCATTCTACCCAACATTATAAGAATTGATACCAAGACTTCTCAAACTCTTCCAAAGATAGAAGAGAAGCAAACACTCCCAAACCCATTCTATGAAGCCAGCATCACCCTGATACTGAAATAAGACAAAGACCCTACAAAAAAAGAAAATTATAGGCCATATCTTTGATGAATATTGCTCCAAACTTTCTCAGCAAAAAATTAGCAAACTGAAGCCAACAAAATGAAAAGCAGATCTTGCATGATGATCAAGTTGTATTCATCACAAGGATGGTACAAAATATGCAAGTCAATCAAAGTGATAAACCACATCAACAAAAGAAAGGGCAAAAAGTACATGATCATCTCAATAGACGCAAAAGAAGCATTTGATAAAATTCAACATCTTTTCATAACAAAAACTTACCAAAGTTATCTCAACATAATAAAAACTATTTAGGACAAACACAAGGCCAACGTAAAACTCAGTGGTGAAAAGTTGAAAGCCTTCCTGCTAAAATCTAGAACAAGACTAGGATGTCCGCTATCATCACTTCTATTCAACACAGGGTTAGCAATCCTAGGCATACAATCACATAAGGAAAAGAAATAAAAGGGATCCTAATTGGAAGCAAAGAAGTAAAACTGTCACTAGATTCAGATGACAAGATACTACATATAGAAAACCTTAAGTCCACACAAAAACTGCTAGAGCTGTTGCACAGATTCAGTGAAGTAGCAGGATACAATATTAACACAGAAATCTGTTGCATTTTTTACACTAAAAGTGAAATTTCAAAAAAGGACTCTTAGAAAACAATTCCTTTTAAAATTGCATCAACAAAATAAAATACTTAGAACTAACCCTGGCCAAGGAAGGGAAAGACTTATAAGCTGAGAACCATAAAACATTAATAAAGGAAATTAAGGAAGATTTAAAGAAATGAAAAGACATCTGATGCTCTTGGAAGAATTAATATTGTTAAAATGGCCATACTGCCCATAGCAATCTACAGATTTAATGCAATTCCTATCAAATTGCACAGGACATTTTTCACAGAAGTAGAATAAATACTAAATAAATACTAAAATTTATATGAAATCACAGAAGACCCTGAATTTCCAAATACTGAAGAAAAAGGACAAAACTGTAGGCATAATCCTCTTAGACTTCAGACATTACTACAAAGATACAGAAATAAAAATAGTGTGGTACTGGTACAAAAACTGACATTTGGATCAATGGAACAGAACAGAGAGCCCAGAGATAAACCCAGACACCTACTATCCAATAACCTTCAACAAAGGAGTCAAAAATATACCATGGAGTAAGAACAGTCTCTTTAGCAAGTGGTGCTGGGAAAGGTGGACAGCTGAATGGAAATCAATGAAGCTAGAACACTCCCTTATACCATACACAAAAATAAACTCAAAGCAGTTTAAAGGCTTAAACATGTACAGCACACCATAAATCTCTTAGGAGAGAACATAGGCAATACATTCTCTGACATAAATTGTAGCAATTTTCTCCTAGGTTAGTCTACTGAGGCAATGGAAATAAAAGCAAAATAAACAAATGACACTTTATTAAACATATAAGGTTTTCTTGCACAAAACCATAAATGAAATGAAAAGACAACCTAAGAAATACGTTTTGACTGACAAGGACATAATTAGTAAATAATGCGTCTGATAAGGGCTTAATTTCCAAACTATAAAAACAGCCCACAGAACTCAGTAACAAATGATGCAACTGACAAGGGTTTAATTTCCAAGAATTTCCAAAGAGCTCATACAACTAGCAACAGAAGGAAAAAAGCCATCCAGTCAAAAAATAAGCAGAGGACTTAAAGAGACATTTCTCCAAAGAAAACATACAGGTGGCCAATAGGCTCATAAAAAGATGCTCAATATCTCTAATTATTAGAGGAAAAAAAAAGAAAACTACAGTGAGGTCTGATCTGTTGTTGGTCAGGATGGTTATCATTAAAATGTCCACAAATGATAAGTGCTGGAGAGGGTATGGAGAAAAGGGCAAACTCCTACACTACTGGTGGGAACGTTATTTTGGTGCAGCCACTATAAAAAACAGTATGAAGATTCCTTAAAAAAAATTAAAGTGAGACTTAAAATATGATTCAGCCATCCCACTCCTGAGCATGTATCTGGAGGAAACTCTAATTCAAAAAGACACCTGCACCCCAATATTCACAGCAGCACTATTTACAAAAGCCAAGACATGAAAGTAACCTAAATGTCCATGGTCAGATTATGAGATGAAGTTTTTTTAGATAGACAGGCAGACAGACAGAAAGATAACAGAATACAACTCAAATGTAAAACAGAATAAAATAATGCCATTTGCAGCAACATGGATGGACTTAGAGATTATCACACCAAGTGAAGTAAGACAGAGGAAAAAAATATTGTATGATATCACTTATATGAGGGATCTAAAAAACGTGGCACAAATTAATTTACTTACAAAGCAGAAACAGGGTCAGACAGACATAGAAAACAAATAAATGGTTCCCGGAGTAGGGGGACTAGGAAGGGAGGGATCAATTGGGAGTTCAAGATTTCCAGATACTAACTACTATATCTACAAGAGATAAACAACAAGGTCCTACTGCACAGCACAGGGAACTATGTACAGTATCATGTAATAACCTGTAATGGTAATGAATATGGTGAATAATATATGTGTATATCTGAATCAGTATGCTGTACACCAGAAACTAACAAAACGTGGTGAACCAACTATAATTCAATATGAAAAAGAGAGGATTGGAAGGAGGAGTCAGGTTATTACTGGCTGTCTTTCAAGTCTGCCTGGGGCTTAAAGAGTAAACAGAGTTTTTTTCTCTTTTCCTTATTCCCCTACTCTCCTGATGAGAAAACTTTCCTACCTGACACCCATCAACCCTAATTCCACCTTGGAATGAGCCAGTTCCTCAGTGGAAGAAGTGAAACAGACCAAAAGGGGCCAGACTTCAGGAAGGAAGCATGCTAGGAGCAAGCAGTGGCATGCAGCATGAGCAAACTGTATTCTGCCATCCTCAGCCTCTGTGTCCTTTGCTACAAGCCAGACACTTGCTGTGGGAAGCATCCTTCAAAATTCGCTGCTTCATCCCAGGTCTCACCTTCCCCAACAATACTGCCCTTTGAAAGAAACAGGAGGCCACAGCATTGGGGCACCTTTAGCACCTTTCTATTTGCTGCAGGAGAACCAGGGAAAAGGGCATGAGAGCTAGGACATCACTGTGCTTCTTAGACATGTTCATCTCTTTGCTGAGCTCTAAGCACCCTTAGAGACTAAGGACTGTACTACACACGTGTATTTACAGAGCCCAATGTCGGACCTAGGCTGGAGCAGGCGTGCAGTGCATGATGAAAGGCTTGGTTTTTTCACTGATCTAAAGTAAGAGAGGAGCAGAAGGAACATGCGTCTGAGTTAACAGCCCTGGTTCTACCACAAATGGGTCCATTGCTCCAGCGCTAGTTACTTCCTTTTTCTCAACCCTGGGTCGCTCATCTGCAAAATGAGAAGACTCAAGTAGATAGTGTGGAAAGACCCTTCGGTCCCTGGACATCTTACATCCTATGGGCTCCTCTAAGCTGCATCCCACCGATTTGGTCCTTGATTATGGGCCATTTGAAGGTTCCTCAATGACAGCATTTTAGATTTAGAAGTTGTTTTAATAGTATCAATTGCTCATATCGTATCAGGTGCTTCCTAGACAAGGATTCAAGCTCTTCCCAGGTGTTCATTCACGTCAGATTCTAAGCAACCCTGTGCACTTTGCACTATTACCCTTACCTTGCAGTTCAGGAAACTGAAGCAGAGAGGTGAAGTTACTTGCCCAAGGTCGCATGACCGGGGACTGGCAGCAGCCAGACCCAAACCCAGGCACTCTGGCCCCGAGCCTGGGCGCTAAACCACCATGCTATGCTGCCTCCCTAGTCTACGACTGTGAAGGGTTATTAAGTCCACATACTTGTCGACAGCCCTCCCCTATCAGGAGTCCTGCATAAAGTGGGCAGATCCCTGAGGAGCTGACAGGGGAAGTGCCAGTGTTTAAGAAGGAGATGTCCTGCTGAAACACCCGTGTGTTCCGCCCCCACTCTAGATTCCTACGTCCTAACTCCCAGTGTCTCAGCATGTGACCGCATCTGGATCCAGGGGCATTGCCGATGTCATTAGCTGAGTTATAATTAGGTCATACCAGAGTGGAATGAGCCCCTAATCCAAAAAGGCTTCTGATATTATTTTTAAAAAACAGAGACAGATGCACACAAGAACACCCTGGGAAGGTAAAGATGGAGATCAGATTGTGGCTTCTTCAAGCCAAGAAACCACAGAGATTGCCTGCAAATCACCAGAAGCCAGGAAAGAGGCATGAATCTACCTGTGCACACCTCATCCATGGATTCAACTCACTGCAGGTCAAAAATATTGGAAAAGAAATTCCAGAAATGTCCAAAAAGTGCATAACATTTACATTCTAAGTAACCTGTGGGTGATTTAAAGTATATGGGAGGGTGTGTGTAGCGTATGTGAAGGTACTATATGCCCTTTTATAGAAGGAACTTGACCATCCATGGATTTTGGTATCTGTGCAGTCCTGGAACCAGCCCCCGTGGGCACCGAGGGAAGACAGTATGCAATAAAGAACTGTTTTCCAAAATGTATCAAGAACCCTTAAAACTCTGCGATAAGGAAACAAACAGACTGATTAATAAAATGGGCCACAGCCCTGAAAACACATCTTACTAAAGAAGGAATTCAGCTGCAAAAGATGCTCAACGTCATATGTCATTAAGAAATCACGTGAAATGTCACTTGACACTATATAGAATGTCCAAAGTCTAAGCCTGACATGCACCAAATGCTGATGACGATGTGGTGGTGAAAGGGCTTTCATTCGTTGCTGATGGGAATGCAAAATGGCACACACATGACAGTTGGAGATAGGTTGGCAGTTTCTTCCAAAAATGAAACGTTCCTGTGTAATACAATCCAGCAATGACGCTTCTTGGTACTCACACAAGGGAGACACCTTGGGGAGATGTGAAGATAGGGACCCGCATCTCTGTCCCACAGGGAAGATGTTTCTCTTTCATCCCGGGCTGCAACCCCACACTCATTGAGTTACATTCACCCCACCCCCTGCATTCTTGCCAACACCTTCACCCTGAACCTCCAAGGACTGAGGCCAAGTCTCTACCCAGGTCCCCACGTCCCCTCTAAACCTCCCAGAACTGCGGGGAGGCTGGGTCTCTACACAAATCCTTATATCCACTCTGAAGCCCTCAGAACCAAGGTCAGGCCAGGTCCCCACAGAAACCCCAGGACCGAGGCCAGAATGGGTCTTTACCCAGGGGTCCCTGGACCCCGTTTAGCTCCCCAGAGTGAGGCAAGGCTATTTCTCTACCCAGGTCTCGATATCCACCTTGAAGCACCCAGTATGGATGACAGGTCTCTACCCAGCGTGACGGGTCCCCCCTGAAGCGCTCAGTACTGAGATCAGGCTGAGTCTCTTCCCAGGTCCCTATGTCACCTGAAAGCTTCCACTGAGGCTAGATGGTGTCTCTACACAGATCCCCACATCCCCCTTGAAGCTTCAAGGACTGAGGCCATGCTCTGTCCCTACCCAGGACCCCACACGTCAAATGAAGCTCCCAGGACTGAGACAGGGAGGAGCCAATATCCAGGTCACCATGGACCCCTCAAGCTCCTAAAACTGAAGCCAGGCTGGGTCTCTACCCAGGTCCCAGTGTTCTCCTAGAAGCTCCAAGGACTGAGGTCAAATCAGGTCACTATCCACATCCTCAAGTGGCCCCTTAAACTCCCAGGACTGAGAAAAGGCAGGGTCTCCAACCAAGTCAGCAGGGACACCCTGATGCTCCCAAAACAAAGGCCAGACTGGGTATCTACCCAGTCTACACGGGTATCCTGAAACTCCCAGGACTGGGGGCAGGCCTTCATCCAAGTCTCCACGTGCCTCCCAAGTTCACAGACTGGCCTGGGTCTTCACTCAGGTCCCTGTGACCTAATGTTTGCAGAAAACAGTCAGGTCTAAATGTGCTCAGTGCACACAGAATATGGAGAAATCTAAATTTACCATGTAGACAGAATCTGGTCAGTTTAAACTAGCTGAGGGCCGCTATCCAAGGAGGCACAGGTCACACACATCTGCCCCTCAACTTGGGCGTGGAGAACTAGGGCTTAAACATTGCTTGGAGAATAAACCAGCATTGGGCTCTGCACTTTACCTACATCAGGAAGCTGAACCAAATCTTTCTGTCATTAAACATTTCCACATGCAAGAAAAAAATATTACCGATTGCTCTGATCATGCGATGGTCAGGATCCAAGGGCAAGCCAGGAGTTTGTCGCAGTGCAGCCCAGTCTCCTGCAAGGACAGGCAAGACGTGGCCTGATTCAAGCATCCTGGGCTCCCAGCAGGAGGCGGCCACACTGGATTCCTGGGCAGGACAGGCCTGCAGGGCAGAAGCAGTGAAAGGCTGTCGGGCCATCCGGTCAGCTGATCCTGGGTGGAGCCCAGCTCTGCAGAGGGGCCTCTCCCCTCTGCCCACTCCACTGCAATAGCTCCTGAATAAAATCTGCCAGGGAGGGAGGCTGCAGGAGAAACCAACCCTGCTGACACCTTGAACTCAGACCTCCAGGCCCCAGATTCCTTGAGACAATAGATGTCTGCTGTTTATCCACCAGTTTGTGGCGTTTGCTATGCAGCCCCAGGAAACCAACAGAAGCCATCCTCTCTGAAGAAGTGATGAAGAGCTGGGTTTGCATCTGAGCTCCACCACCTATGAGCCACCCTTGGACCAGTAACCCCCATGTCCGTGCCTTGGTTTCCCACTTGGAAAATGGGATTGGTAACAGCACCCATCTCATAGGGTGATAGGGCAGATTCCCTGAGCTAAAGTGTGTGAGGTGGGCAGAACTGGGTCCCGTGGTAAGCATGCAGCATGCTGGCCATCACCCCAAAATTCTGGACCTTCTCCTCTGCAGGGAAAGAGTTATGTCTAGTCTGGGGGAGCCCACCCACTGGCACCATCTCCAGCTGTTAGCAAGTCTTTGTATACAGCTGAACGGGGGATCAAAATTTGCCACCCTAAATGTACCACTTTGGCATAAGGGTCACTTTGAGCTGAAGGGGGCTGAGAAGCAGCAGAAAGCAAGCCGCTCCCCGCCCCCACCACCGGCTCCCTCTGTGAGGACGCCTCCCCCTCCCGCACAAGGAAGGGGAGAAGGGGCCTTACCGTCTGAGCCCTCACCGATGGCAGCCTGCCTGCAAACCCAGCCTTGCTGAGCAGGCTTTGTCTCCCCTAGTTTCCCCCCATGTTTTCACATTCCCACAACTGACTGTCCCTGGAAGCTGAAACCTGTTTTCTTTTCTCTTGTCGCTTCTCCAGAAACGTAACCCCTTTTGCTAAAATGGCATGTGAGCCCTTAAGTCTGTTTTCTGGGTCTCGAGTTGTGCGAAGGGCTCTGTGCACAGATGTGATAAACCTTGTGCTCCTGTTTATCTGTCATTTGTCACTTTAATTTGCTGATCTGTGGTATAGACCCAAAGAGGGCAGAGGAAAAGTCCCTCCCCCCACCCCGGGGCATCAAGTACCCCAACAGTCAGTACCACCTGGCTCTTGTTCTTTCCCCGTGACAAGCACTCACCCTGAGTGTAATGCTTTGGTGAACCCTGGGAGCCTCCCAGAAAACAGAACCTGGGGTGGTCTGGGGCTTCCCAATCCTGCAGTCAAGGTCGGAGCGGGATCGGCCCCAAGGAAGGCCTTATGGTCTACCAGGGCAAGTGCAGGAGGCCTCAGTTTGTGGTTTAGCTCAGTCCAGGCCCCCCTTGCATACATGGCATCCTAGCTGTGAGGGGAAGGGAGGGGCTGGCTCCCCCTCCTCCTCAGATCAGTCTATGGCCTTTGTGAAATGCCCTGGGGTCCACGGTGCTAAAGGTGCCCCAACGCCGTGGCCTCCTGAGACTCCGGGACACACAGGGCATGCAGGGTGGCCACGCTGGGCTCTGACACGGGGTGAAAACCCATTCTCAGGGCAAGTCTGTCAGGTGAGAAATGTCAGTCTGTTCTCAGAAACAATAATTAGTACATACATGTAAACTTAAAAAAAGTGCAGTGTACTGTGTATATGTCTCTGCATTCAGTAGAATGTGTCTGTGCCGTCTGACTGTAGTAATTCTACCTAATAAAACTGAAAAAGGAGAAAAAAATACATTACATCTACAAGTTAATTTGGAAATAACTACCAGCTTTATCATATTCAATCTTTCCATCCAGAAGCAAAATAAATCTTTACATTTTCCTAATGTTCTAGTAAAAATGTATTATTATTACTGATTAAATCTTTTCCTTCTTTAAAAATATACCAACCAACCAACAAAAATATAACTGAAAAATTGTGCTCAGATGGTGTCAACTGGAAGTTGACACAACATTGTAAAATGCCTATAACTCAATAAAAAATGTTAAAAAAAAAAAAAAAGCCTTTGAATAAAAACAAACAAACAAAAGACATACCATCCAAAGGCTGTTGTGGGGCTCAGGGCTGCAACTGAGTGGGCAGGACAGTTGCAGAGTCATCAGAAGAGAATGTGTCCCTGCGGCAGCTCCCCAGAGGAGCCCTGCTGCAGGCAGAGGTGGCCCCTGCACTTGGGGCCCTCATACCTTGAAACCACCATCCTGGGCCTTTGTGGGACAGACACTTGGGCACCTTTGGTACTTCCCTCCACCTGCTGCAGTTAGGGCCTGCCCTGTCTTCTTCATGGCCAAGTTCTCACCCCTCCCCGCAGGCCTCCTGGGGGCTAATGGCATGGGGGTGTCCATGGCAGGAGTGGGAGTCCATGACTGGATGGGGGTGTCCACGGCACGCCTGGAGGTTCCATGGTGGGCTGGAAGCCACGCGGCAGGCAGGAAAGCTCCCAAGACCTTGCCCGTTTACACGTGTCACGATCACGGTACGGCACCCAGTGCACCAGGCTATCACTGTGGTAGGAGGAGCCGTGGTCCAGGGGTCAGGCGGGCCTGTTGGGGATGCCCAGCCCAGGCAGGTGTCTCACTTCTGTGCAGCCAGCATAATGTCCAGGGATCCCCGGCCATGCTCCTAAACTCCCGGAGAGAAGGCCTCAGCAAGGGTCCCTCAGCAAGGGTCCCTCAGCAAGGGTCCCTCAGCAAGACTAAGAGGTCAGCCAGCAGCATCTCCCTCCCCCCACCAAGTTTCAGCAAGAAACAGGAGACACCTCTGTGCTGAAAGACAGAACACCAGCCTGTTGTTCTGAGGGAGGTCAGCTGGTAGAGACGGCCCTCAGCTGGTGACTGGGAATCAGGCTGCTGTAGGGAGTTGAATGGGGGTCTGGATGTTTCTGGGTATGGGATGACTCTTCCACTGCCCACTGGAGCCTCCCCACTCTGAGATTCAGAAGACAAAGGACCCACCAAGATGAGTCCATCCCCAGGCTCTGCTGCAAGTCAGCTTAGATTTGCTCCCCTGATCCTGAAGTAAAACATGTGGGAACCAGTGCCTGCAATTCCCCTATGGTCAGGATTCTGGGACATTTCCATAACACCCCTTTCTACCCTGTTCTGAGCAAAGTACTGGTCAATCCACGATGCCACCCCCCACGAGCAGACTGGGAAGCTGAGGCTCCGAGGAGCCAAGAAACCGCCCACAAGCACAGACATGGGGCCACAGTGTGAGGTCTGGACCCTCTGCCTGCTCAGGGTGACCCCCAGCAGGCTCCACATCCCCCCTCAGAGGGCACCAGCCCACAGAGCCTCCCTATAGGAGAATTCACTTTGCAAAATGTTCTTTTCAGTGGAACTCATGCTACAAAACCTGCCTTTAACAGGATTCATTTCCTAATCCTGTTTTTAGGGTCACTCAGCGGGCTTGTCACCCTGAAGCAGGTTCATTCTCATTCACCAGGGCAGCTTTCCTGGGTCCCACTCACCACCTGGTCGTCCACTCACAGCTCGGACTCAGAAAGGACCCCTCATGCCATGCACCCCCTGGCTCTGCCTGCTTGGTCCCTCATTCCTTTGTCCCCTGCAGGGTCACCAGGAACTCCCACCCACCTGAGGCAGGCTGTCTGCTCTGCCCTGGGGAGGCCGCTGCTGTCAGGTTGAAGAAACAGGAAATACCCATGGGGCCACCCTTACCCAGCACAGCAGCCAGTATCTGACTTCGTCACTCTGGATGGGCCCTGGGCGTGGTCCAGGGACCCACAACATCTCCCGGTTCTTATCACGTCTCAGCACTGTCTAGAAGTGAGCCGCTAAACAACTCTGTGCCAGCAGCAAAGAGAGGATGCTCGCTCACACGCCCCTCGCAACACACAGGGCTGATGTGGGCAGGCCCCTCCCAGGATGTGGAACTCACCTGGGCAGGCCCCCTGGCAGGGCTCGGCACACAGGGACCACGCAAGTGGCCCTCACTGCAGAATACCCTCTGCTCCACCTGTTGCTCAGAGCTGACCCTGAGCACCTCAAAGTGGCAGCTCCTGGGCACACCTGTGACCCTGGGCTTCGCTCTGCGGGGTCCCCCTCCGTTGGCCCTTCCAGGGGCTTCCAGGTTCCCACAGCATGGGGCCTCTGTCTCCGTTCAGCCCCTTTCTTCTCCTGACTCCTGGATTTCTCTCGTGAGAAGAGGGTTTTCTTGAAATTGTCTACCACTTGTGGGCTAGTTAAAATGATAGAAAACAAGCCAGAGCTGCAGCCCTGACCGTCAGAGCCCCACACCTGCTCCTAGGACCTGGCCTGCACAGCAAGGGGTGTTTCCTGCAACAGCAAGCCCCTGATGGGGGCGGACCAGCTGACCCGGGCAGCCTGAGCCGGCCAACTAGCCCTTTCCAGGGGTGCTTGGGTTGAGGTCTGTATAAATGCCTCCTACTTGGAGCCAGAGCATCTGCAGGTGTACCTGAGGCCACGGTCCCTGCTTGGTCAGTGGTCACGGGGCTGGGCTGGTGGGAGGGAGTGAGGGGCCCCGGCTGTGCAGGCGGCCTGGTCTGACAGGGCCAGGCACCCTTTGCTAAGGAAGAGAATGTGTCTCTCAGTGCTGTTGGAAGTTCTCCCCAAACAAAAGTGAGGAAGCAAGAAAAAAGGCAATAAAGGCCAGGAGAGGAGGGTAACTCAGGTCCAGAAGAGCACCTGGAACAGGATTGTCCTACGCGGCCTGCAGGCGCCAACTCAGCATGTGTGCTGTCACTGGTGTGGCTCCAAGCCCCTTTCTCCAGCCTTTAGGGTCCTTATATACATCCAGGTGGCTCCCCTGGGAAGGGTGAGTAAACTTCAGGGCAGCTGGCCTGGGAGTCAGCTCACATTTAGTAAGAGACACCTCTGCATGGGGATGCTCCTTGGGGAGCTGCTGGCCACGTGTTACCAGGCAACTTTTAGCAACCTCGTGGTCTTCAGTCTTTGTAAGCCTCTGACCCTTTTTCCTACCAGAAACACTCTTTAAGGGTTTCCTGAATATGCGTCTCCTGAATGCAATTCTTAAGTCTCCAAATAAACATTTTTACTATTTGCTCCTTTATTTTTCTTCTTCTTCTTTTGGTTGCACACTTAACACTGTACATGTAAGATTCATCCATGTCTTTGCATAGGTTGGTGATTCATTTCTTTCTGCTACTAAATCCAAACTCGTTCTGCTCGCCGCATGACAGGCCAAAAATTGGGAGACGAGCTGTTGGGGCGAGGAATAGTGACTTTATTCAGAAAGCTGGCAGACCAAAAGGATGGCAGACTAATGTCTTGGAGAACCATCCTCCCCCATTCAGAATACAGGCTCCTTTTATAAAAAAAAATAACAGGGGAGGGGGTGTGGTTGGTTGTGCAGACTTCTTTCTGCAGGCATTCTTTGTCCTTGCAGCCTTCCATGTGGACCAGGCCATGGTGTCCCTGTAAACCTCCAACAAAACAAAGGTTATTCTCTAGTTTGCAGCTTGCCAGCTCTGCATAAGTGCAGAAGTGCTAACATCCTTAAAGGTCAGAATAGGCTCTCCTGTCTATTTCAGGCTAAAGGCAACATTGTTTCACAAAAGGTGCAGCGCTGGCAAGACTGAGCCTGGAAAACAGGGCACAGTGGTTAAAACTAAAGGAGCAGATTCAATATAGAGCCAGATCTGTTCTCTTCTATTACAGAAATATATAATTTTATAAAGTCTACATTATTAATTGTGATTTTTTAAAAAAAAAGTCCTACATAGGCTTTTGGTGTCGTGTGTTAGTAATCAGCAGGCCCAAGCAAAAGAGCAGGAAACAAACTAACGAAGTGGCTTCCCTGGTGCTGAGCTGGCCTGCTGGTCCATTCTGGTTTAAAATTCTTGCATCTTGTTTGTCTCTTCTCTCTGGTCAACCCCCAACCTCTCCATCACACTCACTCTCCTTGTACATTCTTTACCCAGGATAGCCTCTCCTTTAACCCAGCAGCTGTATTCAGAGAAGGTGGTCGTGGGCTGATAGCCTCAAAAGAATACAGAGTTTCTCCACAAGGCCAGGTGGATTCATCGAGACAAAGAAGAACGCAGCACCCCAGAAAAACACTCTGCTCTTGCTATCTTTCTGCTCTGCTCAGCTATTCTCTAAAACCTCAGGACAGCAGCCCCAGGATGGATACACAGTATCTGAGGCATGAGCCTGCCCTGACTCCCCTTTCCTGGCAGAGCAAGAAAGCTGCTCTTTTCTGATACTCTGATACTCCCAGAACTCTGTCTCTGGGTTTGAATTCATTTTGGGGGGCACAGAGGCTCGTTTTTTGGGAACACAGGTCATGTGTATTTACTCCTGTTTCCTTTTACATTTTTTGTACTTTTGTCATTTAAATTTGTCTATGGGCAATTTGGGGTGAATTTGGGTGTCAGTTGTAAAGTTTGTGTCTATGTTCTATTCATTCTAAAAAAAAAAAAAAAAAAAGACCCATAAATACAAAACAGAAACAGACTCATTCTGTGTGATTTCTAATTAATTGTTCCTTAACCATTTTTTTGAGACAAGATGGTGAGATATGCGGCTGTCTTTCTGTTCAGATTTCCAAACATAGCATCTACAGCAAAACTGCCTTTAGGGTGAGGCCTCTGGGCTCTGTGAGCACCACATTCCCCGACTTCTCTGATGGCCCACAGGGGGGCACCAAACCCACATCTCTGACCTGATGGCACAGGTGCGTTCTGCCCATGGGCCTGGCGCTTTGCACAGCTGGCAGGAGTTTTGTCTCCTAGGAACTCATCACGGCTTAGGCTTCTAGACAGTGTGGCTGAGCATTCTTGGGCATCGCCAGTGAGGAGTCACATAAGAGGTAAAATAAATTTTTTTAAAAAGGACAAGTGAGGAGCAGCTTCCTGTGTGCAGCTGACTGCTGAGGGGAGGACGCTGAGAAAGAGCTTGATGTGGAAAATTGCAGGCCTTTAGTTGGTTTTATGTGCCATGTAGGTGGTGACCAGTGATGTGCTTTGGCGTATGGTGTCCAGGTTTCCCTGCACTGTTTGAGGGGACTCCCCCTCCCTCTTAGTATGTCCTTGGCCCTGTTTTCATGAATTGACTGACCTCAGCCATGTGACTTCATTTCTGGGCTCTCAGTTCTGTTCCTCTAGTCCGTGTGTCTGTGTGTGTGCCAGTTGCTCCCTGTTGTTACTACAGCTCCGTGATACAGTTTGACGTTAGGGAGGGAGATGCCCCCAGCTGTGTCTTTCTTTTTCAGAATCTTTGGCTGTTTCAGGGTCCTTAATTGTTCCATACTAATAATAGGGTTGTTATTTCTACTTCTATGAAAAATGCCATCGGCTATTATATTGGCATTGCAGTGAATTTGTTGATGGCTTCGGGTAGAATTGACACTTTAATAATAGTAATTCTTCCAATGCATAAGTACGGAATATTTTTCTGTTTATCTGCGTCTTCTTTAATTTCTTTATTGATGTTTTATAGATTTTTAAGTACAGGTCTTTCATGTCCTTGGTTAAATTTATTCCTAGTTTGTTCTATGTGATGCAGTTGTAAATGTGATTATTTATTTTTCTTTCTGATTGCTATTGTTATATAGAAGTGCAGCTGACTTTTGTATATTGATTATATATTCAACTTGAATGAATTTGTTTATTCTGACAACTTTTTGTAAAGTGATGTGAAAAATTGTAATTTTAAAATCTCACTGTTTCTCCCACATTCCTGGTCACCCACAGGACCCAAGGCCTGGTGGCTGCTAGCATCCTCTTCCCACGGTGCCTCTTAATAACAGGTAGACTCGTAGGTGGGCAGTCAGCATCACGGCTTTGGTTGACCTTGGCCTGGGGAGGTCCTGGTCTCTATAACAAATTTGATGTCTATTTTCTCTGCTTTTCTGGCATGGGATTGATACAGTTGTTTTGAAAAGTAATGTAATTTCCAGTAATTAAAAGCATCTAGAAGAGTTTCAATAATGGTAAAAAGGACCCACATTTGCCCCTTCATACAAAATACTGCATTGCGTTTTATCCAAAACAGGTACACTCTCCAGAGGAACTTTTACATAGCCCACAATGGAGGAAAGCATTTAGTTTCCACATTATAAGTTAACCCACAGGCCCGCTTCAGCTTTCACCGGTTGGTCTAACTGCACGTTCTATTTCCTGGAGCTGTTACCGAGACCTCATTGGAAACCTCGGTGGATTTAAAGCACACAAGATGATCATGAGAGCTGGGAGGACTTTCCTTTGTGGATTTTTTCACTAAGGATCTTTTCTTTTTTAAAATTTTGGTTGGATTTTCTTTTCTTTTCTTTCTTTCTTTCGTTTTAATGGAGGTCCTGGGGATTGAACCTAGGACCCTGTGCATGCGAAGCATGTGCTTTACCACTGAGCTAGAGCCTCCCCCCAACCAAGGATATTTTCAGTGTTCATTAACATTGTAAACTGTATCAGTATCACATTCTTACATCCTTTTTTTAAAATTGTGATTAAAATGCATAACATGACACCATTTAAATCATTTTAAGTGTACAGTTTTGTGGTGTTAACTATCCTTACATTACTGTACAAACAAGTTTAACAACAGGTTTATCTCCTTTAAGCATGGGGGGGGGTTAGCTAGGAAACTAACTCCCTGAAATGGCCCAAGACAGCACCTGAGATACTGAAGGAGGATAATAAAATGGCCACACTTAGGCTAACAGATTGCTTATTCCTATGCTTGCCCTTAACACTGTCAACTGACCTGACTGACTGATGGCTACTCACTGTCAATGGGGTGCTTGTGACAAAGCTGGACGGTGGGAGCCTGGGCTCTGGATGCCTTGCTGAGCAGCTGAACCAGAGCCAGCCAGCAGCCACCCGCCTTGGACAACCTGTCGGGTTGGAAAAATAAGCCTCCATTTGTTGAAGTCAGAAGTAACGAGCTACCTGTTGCTAGGTCCAGGACACGCGTTCCTGGACCAGCCTCCCATAGTGAGCGTGAAAATGCTACAGGACATCTCAGAGCAGATTTGCCATTGCTCTTTAATTTTTTGTTTTGGTTTATTTGCTTTTGGTGGACTGGAGGTCTTTATAGTTTACAGGGAGGAGGAAACTCCTCTGTGCATACCAGTTTCCTGGCCTTGTATTTTTTGATAATGTCACTGAAGTGGATTTGCTAGTTAGAAAGGACAAATTGTAAGGCTTTCCGTACATCTGAGATGGTTAAGTTAGGTACATCCACATGTTACTGAGGACAGGATGCACACTTTGGGGGATATTATATGCTTTGCCTAAGTCCACAGGAAAAACCCAAGACTTAAAGCCACCCTCAGATTCTGATGATTTCATCGTTCCGTTAACCTGCAGCCATCCACGTGGGATGAGGAGGGGCCCCTGGGGACACTCCGCTGTACAGGGTACTGAATACCCTGTAGAAGACTCTCTACTGCTGTTTTCTCTAACAGCCCCTCCCTTCTCTTATCTCTTGACCTCCAGCTGCCCAGTGCTGCCTGCTGAGGCTGCCGGGCGATCCAGCTAGGATGCTCCTGCTCAGAGTCATCTGATAACACATCCATTTGATCTCTAATCTTCTACAGCAGTTCTCAAGCTTTGACCACAGAACTCTAGGGCCACAGGTCCCTGAGATCACTGTAATGGCTCCGGATTTGCCTTGTTCACTCTATCTGCAGCAATGGTGTAGAAGCAATGCTGAGTACACTGTTGCATCTTAGTGTAAATCAAAGGTGACACCAAAATGCACTGGTACTCACTGGACACTTGACTGCCACAAATTAACTATTTTTTTTTAAAGGTCAATTTCATTTAAGAAAGTTTTTGATGAAGCAGTGAACATTATTTATTTTATTAAATTTCAGGCCTCGAGGACAAGTCTTTTTAACATTCCACGTGACTGATTGGGAAGGTCCCATAAAAAAACTTCCGTTTGCATTCCAAAGTGGAATGGCTGTCTTTAGAAAAAGCTCCCATGTGATTAAGTTGTGAGCTGAACTGGCTGCTCCTTTATTAGAAACACATCTTTATTTGAAAGAATAACTGACAAGCTACGGTTATTCACGCCTGGGCGCTGGACAGATATTTCTGTAAAAGTGAGCAGATGGAACCAAGCAGCACTGTTGTCCATGGTAAACTCCAAGCTATCAAGCAAAAGTTAGTTTTGGAAAACTTCTCAGCAACTGAGATCTTCGGCACTGTCTCAGGAGTTAAAGGCCTTCCTGATAAGATTGATGATAATATTAGTGAATGTGATGTTCTGATATTGTATATTGAATTTGGAAGGGCTTTATAATTTTTCAAAATGTTTTTCAAATGACTACTGCATGACATTACAAAATAAAGCACAGGAGAAGGCCCATTCAGATTGCAAGATAGAGCAGTGGCTTTAAATGTACCAGAAAACAAAGTTATTAATATGACTTGGACTCCACATTGCAGCTAGCCTTTAAAAAATAGAACTTGTTACATTTTTGTGTAGTATCAGAAAGAATATTCAGAATTATCTGAAAGGATTGTTAAAATATTCCTCTTTATTTCCAACTATATCTGGGAGAGGTCAAATTGTCTTCAAATGCTTCAACCAAAATACCACATTAAAATAGATGGAATTCAGCAGTAAATATGAGAATGTAGCTGTAATCTATTGAGCCAGACACTAAAGACAAGTATGAAATATGAAACAATGCCATCCTTCTCAATAATTTTTTTTTTTTTTTTTTTGGTTTGGAAAAAGATAGTTACTTTTCACAAAATACATTATTTGTAAATTTCTAACAGGTTTGTTATTATTTAAAGCACATTATGAAATATTTTTAAACTGCCTCATTTTTAATTTCTAACATTGCATTTATGTATGTGTTCCACATAAACAGAAGTCTTTGGGATCCTCAAAAACATGTTTAAGGTATAAAAGAGTTCCAGGATCAAAATCATAAAGAACTCAGTCTAGCATATTTGTTCATCCAGGTGACACTTGTATTTTACTGCCTCCTTTTACTTTTTTTTAACCCAAAGTAGAGAATTTTTGCAGTCTTTCAAATAGCATGACTATGAACAAGAGGGAAGTAGGTTTTTTAAATTTTATTTTTTATTGAAGTCTAGTTGATTTACAGTGTTAGTTTCAGGTGTAGAGTGAAGTGATTCAGTTATTCACATATGCACATATATATTTTTTCAGATTCTTTTCCATTATATATTATTACAAGAAATTTAATGTAGTTCCCTGTGCTATACAGTAGGTCCTCGCTGTTTATGTATTTTATATACATTAGTGTGTGTGTGTGTGTGTGTGTGTGTTTGTGTGTGAATCCCAAATTCCTAATCTATCTTTCCCCTGCCCTTTCCCCTTTGGTGACCATAGTATGTTTTCTACGTCCATGGGTCTATTTTTGGTTTATAAATAAAATTTCTATCACTTTTTGAGATTCCACATATAAGTGATATATATATGTCTTTCTCTGACTTACCTCATTCAATTTGATAATCTTTAGGTCCATATCTGTTGCTGCAAATGGCATCATTTCATTCTTTTTTATAGTTGAGTAATATTTCATTGTATAAATACACCACAACTTCTATGTCCAGTCATATGTAGATGGACATTTAGGGTGATTGCATGTCTTAGCTATTGTAAATAGACTAGTGCTGCTGTGAGGACTGGGGTGCTTGTGCCTTTCTGAATTATAGTTTTCTCTGGATGTATGCCCAGGAGTGGGATTGCTGGGTCATATGGTAAGTCTATTTTTAGTGTTTTAAGGACTCTCCATACTGTTCTCCATGCACCAAACTACATTCCCACCCACAGTATAGGAGGGTTCCCTTTCCTCCACATCTTTCCAGCATTTATCATTTGTGGACTTTTTAATGATGGCTGACTGATGTGAGGGGATATCTCATCATGGTTTTGATTTGCATTTCTCTGATAATTAGTGATACTAAGCATCTTTTCATGTGCCTGTTGGCCATCTAGATGTCTTCTTTGGAGAAATGTCTTTTTAGGTCTTCGGCCAATTTTTGGATTTTTTTTTTTAAGCTGTATGAGCTGTTTGTATATTTTGGAAATTAGCCCCTTATCATTGCATCATTTGCAAATATTTTCTCCCATCCTGTGGGTTGTCTTTTCATTTTGTTTATGGTTTCCTTTGTGGTACAAAAGCTTTTAAGTTTAATTAGGTTCCATTTGTTTATTTTTGCCTTTGTTTCCATTACTCTAGGAGCTGGTTCAAAAAAATATTGCTGCAATTTATGTCAAAGAGTATTCTGTCTATATTTTCCTCTAGGAGTTTTATAGTATCTGGTCTTTAATCCATTCTGAGCATACCTTTGTGTATGGTTTTAGAGAATGCTTTGATTTCATTCTTTTACATGATAGAAAGTCCAGAAATAAACCCACGCATGTATGGTCTATTAACCTATGACAAAGGAGGCAAGAATATGCAATGGAGAAAAGACAGTCTCTTCAATAAACAGTGCTGGGAAAACTGGGCAGCTACCTGTAAAAAGAAGTCATTTTCATTTAAGAAAATTTCAATGCCTTGTTGAAGCATCTTTTTCTGCAGAAGCATAAAATGATTCTTTGGGACAAGAAGCCCCTCCTTCTTAAACTAAATCTCACATGGGTAAAGGATCTCCAGGATTTGCCTGTTCATCTTATAGCTTCCAAAAAGAGATGCTAGGAAATCTAGACCTGGACTTATATCTACAAATAAAAATGCTACAAATAGAAAGAGACTCAGAGAATTCAGTTCCACTCACTCGCTATATAAGGGAAATAAAGCCCAGAGATGTTATGTGACTCCTGTAAAGGCACAGGACAGCTTGGCACACCTCAAACTGGAACTTAGTTTCCCTGATTCTTGGTTTCTTTCTATAGTACAGTGTGTCTTGACAATAACTTTTGTTTTAAAATTGCATTTTTGCTTTTTTGACAATATGATGGTGTTGACCTTAATCTCATCTCAATTTAATGACTTCATCTTTCACAGGCTCTCTCGTGGGTAGAATTATACACAATTACCGGTAGTACAGCAGAGATTCCAGAGCGATTGTTGGCGTGAAATGGTGAGTAAGTGCAGGATGACCTTTGCTTACCAAATATAGAAACAGAAGACGTTCCCAGATTGTGGAGGGCGAGCAGTTGCCCAGTGTGTTCATGCATCTGCAGGTCTGCACAAGCTCTGGGAGTCCCTGTGAGTTCACATCAGTGTTTTGACTCATGCAACTTTTGGCTAAACTCTTAACTTTCCCATGTCCTTCCTCATTTCTGTTCCATGACATGGTTGCGACTAAAATATATTTTCTCTACAGAAGCTCTGTTACATAAAGAAAACATATCACCCTTTCAAAGGCGTGCAGTCTTTTTCACTGAGAATATTTAATGTGTTGAAAAATAAACAAATATAATTAAAATAAGAATAATGATACCGGTTGGATTCTTCCCTGTATAAATTACTTGTATTTTTGCCATCTTGTGACCATACATTAGATCCATGACCTGGAACAGATTCTCACAGAGGCATACATTTGATCATAAAGTAAGTCAGGGAAGTGAGAACAGGGGGAGGGTAGAGCTCAGTGGTAGAGTGTGTGCTTAGCATGCACGAGGTCCTGGGTTCAATCCCCAGTGCCTCCATTTAACAAAAAAATAATAATAATAAACAAATAAACCTAATTACTCCCTCCCCCCAAAAACCCAAACAAAAAAAGTAAATAAATAATAATGAAAAATTTAAAAAGAAAGGGTGAACAGAAATAAAATATATGTAATGCCACAAATGGGAAAAAAAACAACTCAGGAGTATGTTTCCCAGTGTTCAGATAGCAGGTCCGCACAGGTGCCTCCGAGTGTAACCACCAGGGAGGTCAGCGTGCACCACTGTGTGATGCGAGCCTTTCACAACCACCTTTTAGTTTTACTAGCATTGACTGTCCAATAGTTTAATTCAGGATACAGATTCACTTTGAAAATGAAAAGCACCAGTGTCTGGCATGTGTGTGGGAGAAGGTGGTGGTGGATTATGTGGGGCGTCCGCTAGAACATAGCCGGCACTTCACCAAGTGTCCTCAAAACTCAGCGATTTTGAAGAGTTGAAAAAATACTCTTGGAACCTTCAGGTCATCAAATGATCTTAGGCTGCATCTGGTAAGTCGCTTGGTGCTATTGTGGGCATAACTATGTAAAAATAACTCACGTTCCTGCTACCTTTCCCTGCCAGCACACAAATACCCATAGAAACTCAATATTATCCTAGGATAAAAACCAGCACATTTTCTCTAAGATTATTTGTATTACTTATATGGCCAAAAATTTTTTTTGATAAATATCCTGTGCTATTTTTAGTGGCTGACAAGCTCATTCTGTTCTCCGCAGGAATCCTCTTGTGCAGAGCTCCCCATCACTTTGTGATGGATTCCTCACATGTTGGGATGGGGCAGCACCATCGCATCCCCAAAGTGGGGTTTAATACAGTTAGTATATCTGGACCCTACTAGTCAAGGTACCAGTTCTCCCAAGGACAAATGTGACTTTCTATCCAGCAGGCTCCCCCACAGGGTTATAGCTAAACATAGAAATTACAGAAAGGCTTTGCATACAAGTTATTAATGTGTTCTGTCTTTTAAAAATCCAAATGTTAAAGCCGTGAGGATCTTGGTGAACACGTTTGTTTTATTATTTAGGACAAATACGATAAATAGAAAAGCCTGCTCTGAGGATAGGTTCTTTCTGTACTTAGTTATCTGAAGACCTCAACAGCATTGCCAATAACTCTGTATGTCTGCATTTAGTATTAATGTCATAGGAACCATCCACTTCCATCAAAATAGTCCAAGGAAACAGGTGTAGAATAGATTATAGTCCATTTAAAACATTGCTTGCTGAATTGTTTTTAAATAGGCTTCTGTGAAACTGCACCCACTGGGAGAAAAATGAAATCAGAATGAATCATACACCCAAAGGTCATTGATCTAAAAATACAGGTCCTGTGAAATGCATGAACACATTCGCCTTCATGGCAGTCACCAAGTGAGAGGATTTCAGAGTCCTGCCAAACCGTTTAAGCAGCTAAGCTTGCTGATTAATTTATCAGCAGCAGAGAAGGCAGCAGCTCCAGTGCCCTGTGTCCGCAGGGAGGAGAGCAGTAAACAGTGACCTGCCAGGGACAGACAGAGATCAAGAGCCCCCTCTCTGCGGGAGGGAGGAGAAGCATCTGGGCGCAGCACAGGGGAGCCAGCCTCAGCCCCCAGGAGGTGCCGGGATGGGCACCAGGGGCGTGCCGCGCTGGGGACCAGGCCAGCTTGGAAGTGGGGCAGTGTCTGCGGCCATCCAGACAGTGATCATGGTTCCTAAAAGCCATGGAACTTAGGTGTTTCTCATGTTGGTGTCTCTACAGTGTCCTGGAGAGGGAGTGCTTTCACAGGGGCAGGGGTCTCCTTGTGGGGAGGGCGGTAACAGGAATGCGCTGGCTTGTCTTTCATTTTTGAACTGAGCCCTGAGCCAGTGGACAGCTCTCTCTGATAAGTGTTAGAGGGGATATTGATACGTATTTCAGTTTTGATAGCTTGGCACGAACAGTTGCCTTGCTTCACAGAAGGCTCAGGGGTGGATACCTCTTCCACAGTGATGCTGCACTGTGAGAAAACTGCCTTTTGATAATACTGCTTATTGGTGAATAAATACGCACACACAAGTGGGGTGACCAGTAGTGGCGGCAGTAAGGTCTGTTTACCCTGGTGCCGGCTAGTTAGGGACATGTTGTCATTAGAGAATTAAAAATAATAAAACCAGCAAACATCAGGATGGCATTGTTATCACCGTGCTGGTGACTGTTAACATTATCAGCAACAAAGTGCTCCTCCCTGTCAGAAAGGACCCCCTCACGCTGGCGTGCAGTCGCCCTTGGTATCTGCAGAGGGCTGGTTCTCTGCAGTAAATTTGGGAGTTTGAGATTCACAAATATTAACCACTATATATAAAAATAGATTTAAAAAACCCCAAATCTCTTCTATACAGTACAGGGAACTAGATTCAATAGCTTGTAATAACCTTTAATGAAAAAGAATATGAAAACAAATCTATGAATGTATATGCATGACTGGGACATTGTGCTGAACACCAGAGATTGACACATTGTAACTGACAGTACTTCAATAAAAAAATAATAAAAAAAAAAAAAAAACGGAATGACAATGGAGGAGAAGGGTGGCTAGATTTCCCTTCGGCAGCAAGAGATGCCTCTACCTCTACTGAGAGGGAAGAAGGGAAGAACTGAAGTTCCTGTGGGTTATGCAGTTCAAGAGGGGAGACCTCCTTTAAAGGTTTCTCTTTCAGCAATAAAGAGAGAGAAATGAATGAAGTGAAAATGAGATGACACAGAAAATGTGTCTGTAAGTGAGGAGGAGTGGCAGGGTGGTAGGTTTGGATGCTAAGGTCGTACTTGGGAGAATCTGTTGAGGGCAGTGGGAGAGCCGGCTGGACATAAAGGGGTTTCTGGGTTGCACCAAAGACACAGGTGGGGCTGGTGGGGCTGGAGACCATGGCTTTGTGGAGGCACCTGCCTCCACTCCTGTTAGGTTTTCTCCAGCCCGGCAGGAGAGTTGGGGCTACGCTACCAGAACAGCCAGTTGATGGTCTCAATCCAGGTGAGGCTCACAGGGCCTTTTAGTGGGATGAACAAGGAGTGGGATTCCTGCTAAAATGTTCTGTATGGATGTGGATCCATGCCAGCCAACAGATGGCTTTAGATTGTGCTCCACATAGTGTGGACACAAAGAGTTTGCACACAGGGTGGAAATGCAGGACCAGAGGGGCAAAAATAAAAGCCTGATTTCTTGTTTTATTTATTGAAATACAGTCAGTTACAATGTGTCAGTTTCTGGTGTACAGCATCATGTCCCAGTCACACACACACACACACACATATATTCATTTTCATATTCTTTTTTTATTAAAGGTTATTACAAGATACTGAAGATAGGTCCCTGTGCTATACAGAAGAAGTTTATCTTTTATCTATTTTTATATATAGTAGTTAGCACTTACAAATCTCAAACTCCCAAATAATTGACTTTTAATCCATAAAACTTCAATGAAATATGAAGGATTGCTTATGTATTTTACTGCAGTCTTTAAGTGGGGCTATGGCGCTGCCCTAAACTAGCATTTGTATGTCTAACAGCTCTTCCAAAAGATGACAGCTAATTCCATCCCCATGTGCTGGTTTGCCATCTTAGAAAAACAGCCTAAGTTCCTGAACTTGAAATGGTGATAACATAGTTTTGTTTTTCACATGTCATGAATTTTATTTAACTCCATTTTGCTCTCTGGAAAGGACAGAGTTACCAGAGGGAATTCATATCTTTTTGGAAAAATTTCCCTTGGCTTTCTCAGCTAACTTACCGCTCATGATGCAAAACCGTTCTGTCTGATGTAAAATTGTCAAAGTGCGAAACTTCAATATCAGAAGGAACATGCTGCTAAATTTAAACTGGGAAAGGACTTTACAATCAGAGAGTCTATTTTGTGCTCTTAGTAATAATAGAGAGTGACATGTCTTTGCCACTAGCTGACTTTTCCGTGTTGCTTCTGCAGCCAGCAGCCACAATGCTGTATGTTGACCTCGATGGATGGTGACACATCTCATTAATTATGTGGACACAAACCCCCTTTATGAGTAGGGGGTGGGGTGGGGGGGACGTTTCTTGTCATTTTAGCTGTGTGCCACACCAGATATCTCATCTGTTCTCACTGATTTCAGTGAGAGCCTGTTCACTTTTGTGTTGTGGCTGTTTCATGTGTTGCTTGTTTATAAGTGTCTTTGTGGACATACTTAGGTGGATGTGTATATGTAGGTTGGCTTGTGCGCTTTGGGGCTAAGGTCCTAGCCTTAGCTGATCACTGCAGTCACTAAAAAGCACTGAGCAGTAATTTAGCCACTTGCAGGGTTAAGTCGGCTACATCCGGTAGACGCCCAACATTTCAGCTCTATTGACGTGGAAGCTGAGAAATAATGTAACGTCACGGAGCCACACACCGTTAGGTATGTTAGGGCCTGGGCTGACCCTAAAGTTCCAAGTTTTCAACATACACTCAAATATTCTTCTTAAACTGTTCTCAAACTAGCTTGCAAGATTGATTGCAGATAATCAAGCAAAGAAAGTGTGTCCCATTTCCCAAGCTGAATGTATTTGAATTCCCTAACCTATATCAGTTAGCAAGGCTTTGTTAACACTTGTCTGCACCAAATTATGCCATTAACCTTTCCTTGGAAAAAAAAAAAGCTGTAAATTTAAGCACAATTTAAAACTACGTTCTTCTCATGTTTTAATAGATGAATTAATATTTAGTTGAATGTGTCATTTTGTTTGCCTTTCATTTTAAGATGCATTTTATTTTAAGATGCCTTTTATTTTAGGAAATAGTACATGAGCATCAAAAGTCAACAACAGTTGAATATTATCCAGTCAGTTTAACTGTTATGTTGAAGGCTATTGTGTGCAGTTCTAAGATCTTTAAAAGAAAGTTACTCTCTGAAAGGGAAGCAATGGTAAGAAATAACACTTAATCTATCAGATTGATTGATAGAGAACTGTCCCCCACTAATCTATGATTTATAACTAAGCTGATGTTCAAGGTTTGGAAACATAGAAAAACAAGGCGATATGATTTCTAGCCTTCTGACTGGAGTGATGCAAACATCCATCGAAAACAATGATCTGAAAAAAGGAGAAAAGCCCTTTTTTCACATGAGGCACTGGGCATATTTGGTTTTGTTGTTGAACTTCCTAATCTCAAAGCTCTGTGAACAAAATATTATTGCTCCCATTCTAGGCGAGGAAATTGAGATTTGAAGAGATTTCACTCAAGATTACAGAGCAAAAGCAAAATGTGACTCTCAGGCCACGTTCCTGATTCTACATCCACGCCACCTTTCATGGATTATATAAAAAGGAACATTTGTCAATAAGAATTTTTTATTGTGTCTTCAGTGCTGTTGATCAGAAGTATTCTAGTTTGCCTCATAGTCCTATTCTTGTCACATTAAAAATGCTCACGTAGATGATGATGAGTTTGATAAAAGTGCCCTTCCATAACTTCCCAATCCCATGGTAACAGACATTTTTAGATGGTAATTTCATGACATCCTTTCCTTATTAGGTGAAGAATGCATGAACCATTCACAGGGGTAACAACTGGGGTTGGTTTATGAATTCAGATGAAGTGTATCACGTTTCCTTTGCTTTATCGCCTCTGTGTCAGGTGACAATATGTTTCTTTACCTGCAAAGCTCAGAGCCTCCTTTTGAACCAGCATGACCATCAAGGGATCAAACTGCCCTGGGAAGGCTGACTTGCACTGGTCCTTCTGCTTTTCGCATCTCTTCTTTCTTTTAACTCAACGTGTCACACACATAAATGTCAAAAACAGACTGTCATTCATTTTTGTTAGTCAAAAACCAAATCAAAGATGTGTGAGAAAGAAGGAGTGTGGAGAATTATGCTTGAAGTCAGAGGAGCAAGCAAGCATCAGAATGTGCAAGTCACAGCTATTTCCATCATCAACTCCTCTAGAACTGGAATTCTCCCCACACGGAGAAGCTCTTTGGTGATAACATACCCGAACATGTTACTGTAGGAACAGAGTAGCTTTTAAAAATGGGCATTTAATTTCTCATTGAAAGTTGACAAATTTCAAAGAAAATATTTGTTTATATTAACTTTTTTTTTATTGAGTAATAGTCATTTTGCAATGTTGTGTCAAATTCCAGTGTAGAGCACAATTTTTCAGTTATACATGAATATATGTATGTTCATAGAAAATATTAAACACTCTTGTTTGTCACAGTGCCTGTTCCTCTGCCAGACAAAATAATTCACCAACTAAAATAAAATTCAAGGTGACACTGAAGAGAATTTTCCTCAAATGAGGTTGATGATGTGTGGTATTTATTTACTTTCCATTTTCCACTTATACCTAAATTATAAATAATTTGCATTTATTTTTTTTCCTGATAGTGGAAAGAAAATAGAAAAGAAAAATAATTGAGTTATAAATGCTAGTCCATTATTATTTCAATTAAGCTAGCAGATAGAGCGCAAGTTAGGTGCTGAGTAAAATGAGTTTTATTAGGATTATTATCCCTAAAATGAACAGTGAGAATATTTTACCCTGATCCACATTATCCTCTTTATTCCAGTAAAATCAAATTGAGCTACTTTGCAGGTGGAACAATGGTGCCCAGGGGTGAAATCTCACAAGCTCCCTCATGCAGTCTCTGTACTACCCTGGTAGGGTCTTTTTTTTTTTAACATCTCCATGCCTGTGTTCTTACCTGTTGGTAGGAATAATACTAGAGATGTGATTTTTATATAAATAAATGTTATGAACTAAATGTTTGTCTTCCTCCCCAAATTTATGTGTTGGGACCCCTGTCCCCTAATGTGGCAGTCTTAGGACATGGGGCCTTTGGGAGGCAATTAGGATTCAGCGAGGTCATGAGGATGAAGCCCCCGTGAATGGAATTAGTGCCCTTATATTATGAGAGTGGTAAGAGAGTGAAGTCGTGGCTCTCTGCCACATGTGGACTGGAGAGGCTGGCAGTCTGTGGCCTGGAAGAGCGCCTTCCCCAGAGCTTAGCCCTGCTGGCCGGTAATGGTGGCGAGAACATAACTGTTGTCTGTGAACCATGCAGTCTGTGTACTGTGTTACAGCGGCCAAATGGACTAAGGCCAGTATTTATGATGTGGACTTGTGCCACCAAACACGAGATTTGTGGCTTTGTGGCATGGCTTCACTGAGAACAGTACAGAATTTGCCTTCTGTTTCAGTTGGCCTGGTAGCAACACTTTCCTGGAATTATTGAGATAATGAATGTGATTCAGTTTTGCTCTGCCGCCCCAGCCTCCTCTACCCTCAGCCTCCCCTCAGCCCTCTTCTATCTGAGCCCACGTCACTCTTCCAGAGGCCATTTCAAATGCACCTCTCCTGTGTTGCTTTCACGCTTCCTGATCTGAAGGCTGCATTAGTTTCCGTGTGCTGCTGAAACAAGTTGCTACAAACTTAGTGGCTTAAAACTTCTCACTGCTCTGGAGGCCAGAAGTTCAAAATTGGGTGTCAGCAAGGCTGTGCTCCTTCCAGAAGCTCCAGGGGAGAGTCTACCCCTGGATTCTTGCCGCTTCGGGTGGGTCTAGGTAATTCTTAGGGCTGTGGGAGCACCTCCCGGCCTTCAAGGACAGCACCTTCAAATCTCTCTATTAGGTTTCATAATAACCATCTCTCCCTCTGCTGTGTAGTCACCTTCTGCTTCTCTCCTATAACACCTGTGATTAGACTGGGGACCCGATCACCTAGCCAAGAGTCATCTCCCCAAATCAAGATTATTAACTCACATCTGCAAAGGCACTTTTTCCTAAAAAGGCAAGATATACATATTCTATTGATGAGCGTCTGCTATCTTTGCTTTTGAGTGGCTGTTAATCAGACTAGGACATAAGTGATCTCTTCTTTGTTTTGTTTTTAATTGAAATATAGTCAGTTACAATGTATCAGTCTTGGAGTGCAGCACCATGTCCCAGGCATGCATATATACACATATATTCATTTTCATAGTCTTTTTCATTAAAGATTATTACAAGATATTGAATATAGTTCCCTGTGACATACAGAAGAATATTTTAAATCTATTTTTATATATAGTGGTTAACATTTGCAAATCTCAAACTCTCAAATTTATTCCTTCCCACACTCCTTCCCTGGTAACCATAAGGTTGTTTACTATGTCTGTGAGTCTGTTTCTTTTGTAGATGAGTTCATTAGCATCCTCATTTTTCTTTCTTCTTTTTTGGTTCTACATACAAGTGATATCATGTGGTAATTTTCTTTCTCTGTCTGACTTACTTCACTTAAAATGACAGTCTCCAGGTCCATCCATGTTGCTGCAAATGGCATTATTTTAGTCTTTTTTATGGCTGAGTATTATTCCATTGTATAAATATACCATGACTTCTTTATCCAGTCATCTGTTGATGGACATTTAAGTTGTTTCCAGTCTTGGCTATTGTAAATAGTACTGCTATGAACATTGGGGTGCAGGTATCATCCTGAAGTAGGGTTCCTTCTGGATATATGCCCAGAAGTGGGATTCCTGGGTCATATGGTAAGTCTATTCCTAGTCTTTTGAGGAAACTCAATACTGTTTTCCACAGTGGCTGCACCAAACTGCATTCCCACCAGCAGTGTAGGAGGGTTCCCTTTTCTCCACAGCCTCTCCAATATTTGTCATTTATGGACTTTTTATGTTACAGATAAGGATGTTGAGGCTCCGAGAAGCTAAGTAACCTGTCCAAAGTCCAGTGGCTCAGAAGTGCTGGAATGAACAAGCTAAGGAGCCAGTTTCCCACTCATCATCTCCTCTGGTGTGTATGCACTGAGTCCACGCTGGAGGTCATACACTCCTCTAGACAGCGGAGACCGAGGGGTGAACAGAAAAGTTGGTGTCCCTTCCTTCACAGAGGTGACAACCAAGTGTGAGGGACACAGGCACTGTTCAGGCAGCCACATAAGTATATGTAAAGTGTCATCTGTAATATGTGTTATGAGGAAAGGAATGTGACAGTTTGTGTCATAAGAGGGTTAAGCATATTCTTAGGGAGGAATCCTAGAAAGCTCCCTGGGAAAAGCTCCTCAGGGTTTAGCTGAGAAGGAGGGTAGCAAAGGCACTGCTGTGGACTGAATCATGTCCCCCCAGATTCATATGTTGAAACCCTAGTTCCCTCTAACATGATGGTGTTTGGAGATTGGTCTTTGGGAAGTAATCGAGTTTATATGAGGCCAAGCGGGTGGGGCCCTGGTCATGGGATTAGTGCCCTTATAAGGAGAGACTTGGAGAGCTGGCTCTTACCCTTACCGCCTGCATGCAGACAGAGAAGAGGTTACATGAGCACAGGCGGGCTGCCTCCAGACCACCAGCAGGGCTCTCACAGACACCAGCATGCTGGCACCTTCTTCCTGGCCTCCCTGTTGGTGGTGCCTGCTCCGTGGTGCTGTGTGGGCAGCTGAGCTGGCTGAATGGAGGGGCATACATGAGGAGACCCCTCAGCCTGTTGGAAGAGGACAAAGGCAGTGTGGTCTGTGTGCAGACCGCAAGGACTGGCACAGTTTGAATGAGGCTGTGAGGGCCCAGGCAGGGTGGGTGCACACGAGACCACTCTAGGAATGGGCTTTTGTACCGAGAGCATCAGGTGGACACTGAGACACTCAAGTCCTGCCACAGTTTTGTTCTGGAAGGATCCCTCTGGCTGCTTACAGACTGTGGAGGGGGGTGGGCATGGGGAGGGGCTGGTCCCCAGGCTCCTGCGTGCACAGCTCAGCTCACTGGGGAAGGAGCACTGAACAAATGAAGGATAAGAGGGAAGACCTGAGACGGTCTACAGACCTCTGAGGGTGCCTGCCCCATGCCCCCCGCGTGAGCTCTTGCAGTCCAAACATGGGAGCTGATCGGGGCTAACATTATAGGCTCACTTTTGACGTGCTGATTTTGAGATAACCTTGGAACACTCAAGTGATGATGTGCAGGTCTGTACTTAGAGGAGGGGTCAGGGGCAGAGATAAATGTATTTGTGGGCACTTGCTGCTCAATGGAAGAATCAGGGAGAGGGTATAAGAACATAGGAGGTTATAAAATAGATAACAAGGTCCTACCGTACAGCACAGGGAACTATATTCAACATCGTGCAGTAAAGCAGTGGGTGTCAGAGGTCAGGAACGGGCAAAGGAAGGTCCTTGCCCCACAACCCCACCACCCAGCAGAGAACTAGGCTCCTTTCCGTGGGGTTGGCTGCTCTGAGAGGCGGTGGGAGCCGGGTGGGCTGGGGTGGGAGGAGTCTGGGCGCTCCAGCCTGCATTGCTGCGATAACAAGTTAGCACGAAATTAGTTGCTTAAAATAACGGAACTTAATAGCTTACATTTCTGGAGGGGAGAAGTTTGAAACAGTTCTCACTGGGCAAAAGTCGAGGTGTCAGCAGCGCTGTCCTCCTTCTGGAGAGTCAAGGGCAAAATGTGTTCCCATGCCCTTTCCAGCTTCTGGAGGCGCCCACCTTCCTGGGACCGCGGCCCCTTCCTCACCTCCAGACCAGAAGTGCAGCATCTCGATCTCCCTCTCTGACTCTGACCCTTGCTTCTGTCCTCATGTGTCCTCATGTGACTCTTTCCCCGCCTCTCCTTTTCACCTGTCAGGACCCTTGTGACTGTGCTCAGGTCCATCCAGGCAATTCGGGGTAATGTCCCCATCTCGGGGTCCTTATTCAGCCACATCTGCAGAGGCCCCTCTGCTGGGTCAGGTAAGCTGCGCAGGCTCTGGGGGCGGGATGTGCATGTCTGTGGGAGGCCACTTCTCTGCCACCGTGCACCCCTGTCCCTCTCCCGCCTGTGGCTCCAGCTCCTGGCAGAAACCCCCTTGGGGGAGCTCTGAGTTCCTGGGTTCAGCTGCCCTGCAGGGGCTCTGACACCTGGGCTCTCACTACACCGCTTGCTGTGATGTGCCCTTCGTGGGTGGTAGGCGGCCCCTGACGCTGTGACCTTGGGTCGCCTCACGGTCCCTCATGTGGCTTCCTGCATCTGCCCTTACGCAGGTAGCAGGTAACAGCAGGCAACCGGAGGACAGCCTGAGGGTTTGTCTTCCCGGGTGGCTGGGCCTTGAAGGTGAGGACTGACGGCGGCTTGAATTCAGGTAGTGAGGGAGGTCAAAACATTTGCTCAGGTTTAAGTGAAATGATTAAATAAAAATGATTACCTGTAAGTTTTCTAAGTCAAAAATCCTGCTGTATTCTGTCCTGTTACTTTTTAAAAGTGTTACTTATTTCTCAACTGTGACTCAGGGATAAGTTAATTGTATTTGTGGAAATTAGAGACAAAATTGTCACAAAAACTTCCTTTCTTTCTTTGACTGGGTAGTTGAGAATGTATCATTAAGCACTTCCACAGGTGGATGGATTTTGGTTGTTTGGTTATGATGGAAACAAGACGTGAGGTTGAAGGATGAATTAAAGCCATCAGTAAACATCCAAGGAAGGTAAAGTTTAATGGAAGATTTTCTCTATAAATGATACATTTTAAACAGCACTAAAAATACAGTTTTCCAGAGATAAATTCTAAAATTAATGAATCAAGTGTTTCCTTTGGGATGTGAATAGCAAAAAACACTAAGGAAAACGTTTAAGATCCCTTAAAAGAAAGGTTTATTATAGCCGTTACCTTCATCCCAGAGGCCTTTGTTTCTCTTCAGCATTGACATCTTGATTAGAGCATGTCACCTGAGTTTATTCAGAGATCCTCCACTGGAACAGCTCGGTGAAGCAGCTTCTGACTTGGGTTCACCTCAGCTCTACCATTCATGAGCCTTGTGATCTCAAGTTTTTTTTTTAACCATTTTGAGCCTTGGTTCTTATAAGTAATATAGCATCAATTTAGCCCAATTCAAGAGATTGAGGATTAAATGCAGAGAATCTGTTTCTGAGTAGGTGAGCAAAGACATCGGAGGTATCATTATGGGCATGATTTTGTGGTAGAAAATTCCAGTTATAAGACTAAAGATTTATTTCTTCACTCCTTCCCTTGCATTCCCTCTCCAGCATTCTTCTTGTGAATTTTCAGGTGTCTATTAAGCATTCCGTGGAAAGGCTGATAGGAAGTTGGAGAAACAGTAAGGTTTTCAGGGAAGAGGTACAGGTTGGAAATGCACACAGATGGTATTTAACGCTATGGGGCTAGGCGGGCACATGCAGATGTAAAATGTTTCAGGAACTAGGCATAGCACACTGTGAACCCAGAAGGCGACAAGGAGGCTCCTAAATGCTGCTACTCCCAAGGACACAGTGAATGGACAGCTCCCCATGGAACAGTTTCCTCAGAGAGAAACACAGAAACAGCTGGGCAGCTCCTGCATGTGGGTGACTGGGAATTGATGCAATTCACGTGGGACCCAGTGCAGAGTGGAGAAGATGGGAGTTGGCCTGGGGGACCACACAGAAATCACCCGGCAAGGGGCGACACAGGGTTAGCGTGACATGTCATGGGCTCACTGGTGTCTCCCCAACATTCACATGTCAAAGTCCCAATAACCAGTAGCTCAGAATGTGGCCACGTAGGGAGACAGGGTCTTTACATAGGTAAGTGAGTGACAGTGTGGTCTGATCTAATGTGACTGGTCTCCTTAGAAGAAGAAATTTGGACACAAATGCTAAGAGAGGGAAAACTGATGTGAGAACAGGGAGAGGACAGCTGCCTGCAAACTTGGGACAGAGGCCTGGAGCAGACCCTTCCCTCGTGGTCCCAAGAAGGAACCCACCCTGGGACCCCTTGATCTCAGACCCCCAGCCTCCTCCGCTGGATTCCCTGCCCTCCCGACAGGTGTCACCAAGGCTCCACCTACTGACTGTACTCTTACGACTCCAGAGTCCACACATCTCATATCTTTCTTAAAATAAATTAATGTTGATCTGTATTTTTTAGGCATTTCAAATAAATGAAAGCTGAATTCATTTGTTTTTCCCCTGAACCAGTTTCTGCCTCTTTCTTCCCTATATCCTGGCTTCTCCACCTAACCAGGCACCCAAGATGGAAAGTATCCTGTCATCTTGAATTCCCTCCTTTTTGTCACTCACATCCCATTTCAGTCTTCCTTTGCCTCGAAAGAACTGACTTCTTAGCTCTAGAGACATCTCTGTTCCCTCTCCCCTCTGCTGTCTCTCCATCCTTCCTGACAACCTTCAGTAAAAGCTCTCATCTGCTTTTGCACGCACCTCGTCCAGGCAAAGACAAACTTTCAAAAGGCAGGTGGAGTTATTAAAATATGTTACTAAAATTACTTTCTTCTTCACCGTGAACTGGCTACCCAAGAACAGAGCTATGGTTTATTAAACACTAAATAATTCAAAGCAATATAATTAAATAGTTTTAATCTAGAAATAATAAATATGATGTATTCTTCTTACTGGCAAATCTTTTCTTGGGTAAATATAAAGACAAAAGGAGAGTATAATTTTGAGACCTCGTATCTCGCATTTAATACCATGTTTATATGAACATAATTCTTTAGAAATTTATCTCTCCATGAAGTCATCAGTTCCAGATTTAGGGTTAAGAGAAGTAAACTGAGATAGGTATTATGACTGGAAACTAGGTGATTTATAATCTTACTATTTAAAATTGCTGTTTTAAAACTAATTTTTTAATCCAACGCTTTATGAAGACTAAACGAGAGCAGCGCTCAGATTAATATGCACCGAGGCAGAACTGTGCACACATCTCCTGGTTTTGGCACGGTGAGCATTTACTTTATTTTAAAGTTTCAACTTTGGCATCACTGAGGCCAGTTGGAAAGTCTCAAAGTTCTCAGAACGTAGCTCCAGATTTCACTTCTCATTTACCTTGAGATGAAATCAAACATTGCAGAGAATGCTCTCCCATATAGACCCTTTTAACATTCTGAATTAAAAGCACACAACCTGAGGCTGGAAACTAGCTTTGAAATACTTATCCCAGGAAAATAATTCGCTTATTCTCAGTACAAATCTAGAACAGGTTTAAAGTGGAAAAAAAAATTTAAGCTTCATTACAAGAATCAGAGTTTTGTATGTGATTAGTTGTTCATCTTTACTGCTAGATTAATGAAAGCATGTCCCTAAAGTGTAATTTCTATCCTAATGGATCTTGAGAAACCTGACTAGGTATAGATCTGTGTAAGTCCAAAACGAGAAATAAAATAAATACAATTACCATTTAATGCATGAGCTCATCAGTGCCTCTCAGTCCAGCTTGCCATTTTCACTTGACATACTGCAAAAAATAATTCTCATAATTTTTTATCTATCTTTATAGAGATCACAATATAATCAGCTCAGGAATTCAGAACTTGCTATCAGTGCTATAATTAATTTTTTCAGCATTTAGTCCTACATGCTTTTGAACTTTACATGAATGACTTCAAATTGTTTAAAAAAAAACTGAAACAAGTTTTTTTTTTTTCAATTTAAAAAAATTCAGGTGGGAAACTGGAGACATCCAATATAAATGACCTTTTAAGAAGTTTTGGCACAAATAGAAATAGAAAAATAAGTGATGGTTGGTGGAGAAAGTGGGATCTAAAGAAGATTTTACTTTTTTTAAGACGAGGGAAATTGCATGCTTGTTTGTGGTTGGAAATAATCCATTAGAGGGAGAAGAGATGGCGAAACAGAAAATAGAGGGAAGATTGCTGGTGAATCAGACCTAATACACACGTGGACGGATTACCTTTAGATAAAAACGTCAGTAGTTCACTAACCACAGAGTTCGTAGGATACACGCTGATAAGTTGGAGATATAAAAAGGGAATCTGGAAATTCTTTTCTCACAGCTTCAATTTTCTCAGTTATAAAGAAAGAAGGTTCTCAACTAGGCGTGATGATGGAGGAGGAAGAGCTGGAAGCTGGGAGAGAGGAAGCAGGAAGGGCCCTGGGGGGAGGGGCAGAGCTGACCCTGCAGCTCCTTTGAGGTCCACGGGCAACATGGTTCCGTGTTTCCATCAACCACGGTCAGATGCTCTGCTGCAGGTGTGAGGTGGGCGGAGGGTGGGCTGAACACTGCTGCGCTGTGGTCCCCGGGGAGAGACAGCCAGAGAGCTGATGATGGTTTCATGGGAGTGACTGTAATGACGCGGGGGTTTAAGCTGAATAAGGAGGAAAACTGAAATGAAGATGAAACTGAGTGAAAAGTGGCAGGGTCACAGGAGTAGACATTTCAAGAGGCTTTGAAGTCCAGGAGAACGTGCAGGAAGGGGAGGAGGTGGCGGTCAAAGGGCTGGGTGAGGGGGCTGAGAGCACAGGAGGGCTGTGATTACCGGTAACGACAAGGCGAGGGTAGTGGGGGCAGGTGGAAGACACCATCTTCACAGGAGAGAAGCTCAGGAAGTGACCGCCCAGGGAGCCAGAAGAGCTATCCGGCGTAAGTTAAGGGCAGAGAACTCAGACAAGATGAGGAATGAATATTCGAGATACGTGGGCTTGAGAAAGGGTCTCCAAGATGCCAGCCTGAGTGAGGGATGAGATTCAAAAATGCAAGGCTGTCCAGAGAACGGAGGACGGTTGGTCTGTAACCACAAAACAGGGAGCAAGCTGAACGCCTGTTCTGCCCCCAGCCCGCGTTAAGAGGTCTGCAGGGGGAGACGGAACAAAAGCCCTCGCGGCCTGGGGCGGGCTGCGGGGGGGTCTGCTTCTCCACACTTAAGAGCAAAAATGTAGTTGCTGTCCCCAGTGAAACTACTAACTCTTGTAAAATGGGGCAGAGTTCACGTGCATTTTTCTCCGTGGCACCCAGCATCGTGCTTTGCGCTTAGCAGGAAGTCTTTGTTGAATGGACTTCATTTCAGTATGCTGTCCCTTTATTCTGCTGGTCCTTTTATTCTGCTTATACTGGAATCAGATGCAAAACGTGAAACTATAAGATGAATAGAATTTCATCTCACTCTGTTAGAGATAACTCGGAGATATTCACCGAAGATGCGAGAGGAAGTAGAAAATACGCACTGAAGGGACGTGTGGTTGACAACGTTGCTGGAGTGGTTAAAACGACAAAGTGAGGACAAGGAAGAGCATCTTAAACGTTTTGTGGGTGGTAGGTGAGTAGGGTGGAGATAAAGGTTGATAGAGATTTAATTCTCCTATGAAATGTAACAGGTTAATGCTGAATTACAAGCCTACAGGTCCCAAGGATATTGTTACAGGGGATCAGATCAAGCAGTGATTCTGATGAATCTGCAAAGGCAAGTTCATTGTGAAGTTATCAGTGAGGAATTGTTAAACACATGTAATTACATTTTTCTTTCTTTAGTGTTCTGGGAAAATAGGGTTGAATTCACAGCCACTCCAGTACTTTAGATGGCGTCTTCCATGGCAGACCTTAATTGAATGGCAGAGTGAAGAGGATGCAAATATAGAGGCACTATGAAAAGCCATTGTGTACAGGCTTAGGGAGGGTTGGGAAAAATAAAGAATGTAATCATTTTAGATTATTTTTCTGCTTCTTCGTTTTCTTTAAGTTTTCTTTTTATTGGATTGATCAGTCATTCCAGAAATACAGATTACTTCTTGTCTTTGTGGACTGAATGGTAACCATTTCCTGCCATCTGAGGCTCTTCTGTTGCAATTTTGGGAGCAGTCTGAAAAGATCAGATTAAAATCTATACACTCTTCAGTGTGACAATTTTCAGTTTTAGCAATTTATTCTAGCGTTTTATACCAACCAGTATATAGATTTGATGTATAAGGATAATGTGCTTTGGCGCATTCTGAATAGTTTAATTTCCAAAGAAGATGCACGCTTTACTTTAAAGCACAAAGTTTTCAAGCTTCATTCATGTTACAGCCTGTATCAGAACTTCATTCTTTTTGTTACATCACACTCATCATACAGGTATACTGTATTCTGTTTACTGGTTTAGCTGATGGACATTTAGTTTGTGCCAAGTTTTTGGAATTATTGTGGACAATGCTGCTGTAAGTTTTCATGTACAATTTTTTGTTTGGACTTACGTTGTCATTGCTCTTAATCGTATACCTGAGTGGAACTGCTGAGTCATATAACTATGTCTTGTTATTTTGAGGGAATGCCAACTGTCTTCCAAAGTGGTTGCACCATTTTACATCCTCACCAGTCATGCGTAGATGCTTCCAAATTTTCTACGTCCTCACCAACACTGTCTTTTGTATGACAGCCATCCTAATGGATGTGAGGCAGCATCTCCTTGAGTTTCTTTCAATGAGGTATAATTGATTTACAATATTATATAATTTCAGCTGTACAGCATAGTGGTTCACAATTGTTAAAGATTATACTCCTTTTATAGTTACAAAATATTGGCTACAACCCCTGTGCTGTACAACATATCCTGTAGTTTATTTATTTTACACATGGTAGCTGGTACCTCTTTATCCCCTTCCCCACTTGTGTATGTTTTTAAGTAGAGTTAGCAGAATATGTACACCTAGAAAAATCTGATATTATAAGGTAATACTGGAAGCTTAAAAGAGTTAAGGGAGGACCTTATTTACTTCTGTTGGGAAGTCTATATTTTTATTTTATATACCCTTGATTTATTTTGATTTAATTTTCTGCCATAAGTTTTGCTTAATTATATTTTAAAAATGGCTTATATTTTAAAAAGCCAGAAGCAAAACATAGTAAGCAAACATCATTAACCAAGTGTAAGTCTGACATTTGGTGTTTACTCCATCTGTAGCAGCCCTCAGAACAGCATTAATAGAGAACAACTATGAAGCTATAAGAAAAAGACAAGAATCTCAATAGAAAAGTTGGAAGAGACTTATGGAACATCTCAAAGAAGATATAATAAAAATGGCCAATAAAAACAACCTAAAAAAATGCTTAAAGAAATTTCACTGTGCTCAGAAATATATAGAAAATCACAGAAAAGAAAGCAAAACTCACTGTTGTAAATATATTTGAGGTATCTTTTCATCCTCTTTTTTATCTATATGTACATATCGAACAAAATTGGACTATTCACACTTTTTTGTGTGTATTTCTTTATTTAATGGGATAACTACTTTTCTTCTGTTTCACTAAACCTTTTATGTCTTGATTTTAACAAATGAATAGAGCAGAGTATGGAGATTTCTCAAAAGACTAGGTATGGACTTAGCACATGACCCAGGAATCCCGCTCCTGGGCATATATCCAGAAGGAAGCCTACTTCAAAAAGACACCTGCACCCCAATGTTCATAGCAGCACTATTTACAATAGCCAAGACACAGAAACAGCCTAAATGTCCATCAACAGATGACTGGATAAAGATGTGGTATATTTATACAGTGGAATACTATTCAGCCATAAAAACAACAACATAATGCCATTTGCAGCAACATGGATGGACCTGCAGAATGTCATTCTAAGTGAAGTAAGCCAGAAAGAGAAAGAAAAATACCATATGAGATCGCTCATATGTGGAATCTTAAAAAAAAAAAAAAAAAGAACGTAAATACAAAACAGAAACAGACTCATAGACATAGAATACAAACTTGTGGTTGCCAAGGGGGCAGGGGGTGGGAAGGGACAGACTGAGATTTCAAAATTTGTAGATACTGACAGGCATATGCAGAATAGATAAACAAGATTATACTGTATAGTACAGGGAAATATATCCAAGATCTTGTGGTAGCTCACAGTGAAAAAAAATGTGACAATGAATATATGAATGTTCATGTATAACTGAAAAATTGTGTTTTACACTGGAATTTGACACATTGTAAAATGACTATAACTGAATAAAAAAGTTAAAAAAAAATAAAAGAGAAAAAAAAACCCACAACTGAATAGGATTATAATTTATTGAACCATTTCCTATAATTGAGCATTTAATATGTTTTCAGTAGCACATACTTATGTCTTTTTCTCAGAATAATTTCCTGGAAGTATATGGTTTTAGATGCCTATTTTCAAATTATACAGCTAAACATTTGAAAAGAATGTTAAAATGTGAAAGAAATTATGCCTTTTTTGCTCAAAGGGGAGTTTTTTTTTCTTCTTCTTCTCCTCCTTTTTTTTTTTTTGAGGACACCAATGACAAATTGTTGCCTGAACCTCCTCTTCAGCTCACTGGTCCATGTGAGGCCAATTCATTGCTCTCAGCCCATTCTAGTCCCAAGATTCCAACCCCATTTCCTTTCTTCATAGATACCTACTTTTCTAGTTTCATATATAAGTCTTTGAATACATATGTTTGGTTTAAAAATAGCCTTTGTTTTCTGTCTGGTAATTTACTTAATAAGTTAAAACTTGCTTATTTAGAATTTAGTATTTATTTAGTATGCCTAGTATAGTATTCATTTATGTAAACACTGTTGCCCAAGAAAAATTTCATGTTTATTTCCCATTCACTCAACTCCATGTTTAAAATATCTATGCATGTTTATGTATGTGCATCAGATTTAGTAGTCCTAATTCTGTCTATAAATCATGTATGTGTCTATCACATTTTACCTTAATTCATTTAGTAATGAGCACTTTGTTTACCGCCAAAACCCCACTACTATGAACAGTGCTTGTATATTCTGAGCAATGATCCATTTTCTTGCTACCATAATCAAAGACCACAGCAGTCATGGATCTCTCTGAGAATTCTGATAGGATACACACATCTGTAAAGTGGTAGGCTAGGTCATTGGGAACTGCATTCTTAATTTGGCTAAATACTTCCAGATTGCTTTTCAGAAGGTCTTCACCAGTTTACAGACCACAGGTAATGCCTGAGAGTTTCTGTTTCCCAGTGGGGAATATCTGCATAGCCTGTTGTTTTGTGATTTTTGTTTTGACAAGTAGGAAATAGTATTTATAGTAAATTTGGTCCCTATACAAAATAAAGGTGAAGATTTGTTGTTACTCAAAGAATTCTAGCTTTGTGAAGTTAATCTGAATGCTTAGATTGATTTAAGCCTCTTCATCACTGAGGCCAATGGAAATATAACTGAAACTACTTTAAAAACACATCAGCTAAATCTATTTATATATTCTAAAAATACGTATTTTTAAATTTTCTTGAACATTATATAGTTATATTTTAATGTAAAATTAATACATGAAAGCCAAATTCTCTTAATGATAAAGCAGATTATATAAGATTTCTCTCCCAAAGTTAATAATTATAAATTATTGATAAAAACACAGAGATAATAATTACTTGCCTTTATTCAATAGAGAATAAATAAATTGGTTTAATAAAGATAGATAGATAGATATAAACTGTAAGACTGGAGAGAGACTAAAACCAGGAGGAAAATGGACCAGATGATTCAAGCCTTGATAAAAGGAACAGAAGCAGGTGTTTTTTATTTATATGACTTTTTATTTGATCATACTTGAATTCATACATTGGGTGACTATATCTCATTTAGAAAGCCACAGTCTTACTGGCCTTAGGATTCAGAAAGTTGAGTTCAGAAATGGCAAAATAGCTATAAATTGAGGGGAAATTTTAGAAGGAAGAAAGCCATGCATAAACTACATTTAAAAACTTCCTCGAGTCCAGCAAATTTAGTTGCCTTCTGTAACAAAATCAGTATTCATCAGAGGAAAAATAGAACCTATATCCTCTATAGCATGCCATCCAAAACATCCAGCATGAAATAAAATAATGCCAGACATAAAAACAAACAGGAAAATGAGAACCAACATCAAGAGAAGCACTGAATAGAATCCAAAACTGAGACAACACGGACGTTGTAGTTAGCAGAAAAGAACTTTAAAATAGCTGCTGTAAATATGATCAGGCACACAAAGAATGATAGGATTGTGATGAATAAACAGATACAAAATGTCATCTGTGAAACTGAAACTATAAAAAATGACCTAATGGCAATTCTAGAACTGAAATTGCAATATCCAAGTGCAACGTTTATTTGATAAGATTAACAGCAGATTGAAGAAGGCATAAGAAAAGGCCAGTGAACTTAATGATAGATCAGTAGAAATTATCCAATCTGAAGAAAAGAAAGGAAAAAGACTATATATGACCAGAGTGTGACCTGTGGACATTTTCAAAGAAAAGGAATAAATGCTACAGGAAGGTTTTCAGGCTAAAAAGAAAGAAATAAATGACACTACTAGAACACTGAAATCTACAGGAAGAAATTAAAAGAACTACCAATGGTAAAAATAAATATATATATATCTTTTTTATATTTTCTTACTTTTTAAAAAAGTCAACATACTATAAACATAAAAATGTATAATATTGTATAATGTGACTTATAACACATGCAGATGAATAATACATGGCAGTAATTCAATGCAGAATTGGAAAAATGTAAGTGCAGCTACACTGGTTCAATATTTTTTAATTTTTGTAAATTAGTATAGTGTTAACTATAAAAATATGATGAATTATTGCTAAAAAGCCAATAGAATAAATTAAACAGAGTGCAAAAAATTTGATTAACTCAGAAACAGCAGAAAAGGAAGAATACAGGAACAAAAGCCAAAAGGGACAAATAGAACACAAATAGCAAGGTAGTAAACCAGAATCCAACCAATGAATAGTTACATTGACTGTAAATAGAATAAACATTACAATTAAAAGGCAAGGTATTCAGACTGGATGCAAAACAATGCCCACCTTTATGTTAAACAAAGGATGAATTTTGTGTAAAAGGAAACAGTTTAAAATAAAAGAATGGAAAAATAGCTGCCATGGAACAGTAAGCATAAGAAAGCAGGAGTAGCTTTGATTAATGTCAGAAAAATCAGACTATTAAAATAGGTCAATAGGAAATTTTATAATCACAGGAGGGTAATTTGTCAGGAAGACATAACCATGATAGATACATTTGCCCGTAATAACAGAGCTTCAAGATACAAAGGCAAATGGACCAGATAAAGGGAGAGACAGAGATACTTAACAAACACATTTGAATATTTTGCACTCTTTCCTCCATAAGTGATGGAAAATTATAGTACAAAAAAAAGTAGGAAATCAGCAAGGGTATAACAGAGCTGAACAATATTGACCAATTGAAGATAATAAATTTTAACCTATTGAATAAAACAAGAGTCTAAGTGTAAATTGCTATAAACAAAAATATTAATAAAGGATAAGATTTTTACATAGCCTTAAAATATCTCCCTAGAAATGACTTATTAACTGCATAGGAGAAAACAGTTAAATTACGGTTGAGAATCCTAGCGGAGGAGACCACCTTAGCAAGGTGATCAAGGTTAACATCACCACACTGGGATGGCAATATAACACCAAACTGATCCAAGTGCTTGCTGATATGATGCCCAGAAAGCAACACAGCATTAATTCCTGAATCTGGTTATCAGGAATCATCAGGGGAAAAAACTGAGAAATAATCTTTAAAATAACTGATCTACACTTTTCAAAACTGTTAAGAGAAAGAAAGCAAACACAATTGTTGAAATATCTAAAAGCAGACTAAAGAGATAATGACAATAAAATGCAACATGTGACTGTGAATTGGATTCTTGACTGGGAAACAGCTCTATAGACCATCTTTAGACAACTGACAAAGTTGAAATAAGGCCTGTGGATTCATAGTAGTGTATCTGTGTATTTTCCAACTTGGTTTTTTCTTTGGTAATGTGAGAGAATGTTCTTAGGGAGCACTATTAATGATTTTATCTTTACTGTTTGAACCCCAGGCCCCTGACATAACTGATATTTACCACTTTGTATTTATTATTCCACATATTTCTTTGTGCCAATGCAGAAACACATTGGCACATATGTGAAAAAACATTTTTAAATAAATGTTGCATCATGCAATACACATTTCTTGGAAATTTTCTTTCTTTTTTTCTTTTAACTTTAAGATATATATTGGGCATCACTCCAGATCAACAAATGTGAATATAAATCTTTATTTTAATAGTTGTTTAATATTATATAGGGTGGGTATTTCTTAATTTATTCAAACAGCCCTATCTTAATGATAATTTAGATTTTTCCAGATTTTTTGCTATGAAAAATACTACAATAAATTTCTTCATGTTTAAGAAATTTTGATTCTTTAGGAGAGATTTTTCCAAAGTCTATTTGGTTGTTGTGCATATTTTAAAATTTTACTATGTACTGCCTTTTAGTTTAGGTAAATTTTGGCAAAAAATACATGTTGCAAAGAATAAATTTTCTGTTTTTATTACTTTAATAAAATAATGACAAATCAAGACTTAATTTTGTACGCTGAACCACATCCTGAATATCCCTGGCATCAAAACTCTAAATCATATCTAATTTTCAAAGAATTAAAGAGTTAACAATAAAGTCGAACTAAGAAAAAATGTTTTGGAAAACAACATTTCTTTATCTACAAATAAACAAATTTTGTTTTGTTTTGTTTTAAACCTTTTTTTTTTATTGAGTTATAGTTATTTTACAATGTTGTGTCAACAAATATTTTTTTTTATTAACCATTTAACCTTCCAAAATATTGAAAATACTGAAATCTAAGTTTCTTTAGGTAAATGAGTACACCTCATACTTTGGCTTCTACATTGCAAACATGATCACCTGACTGGGATTTAAACTGAAAACCTATTATTTTTATGTTTCAATATGAATTTTCACACTTCCTTCCTTCTCCATGGGAAGTGCTGTGGGTTGAATTGTGTCTAACCCTCTCCCCCACCCCAAATTCATATGTTGCAGTCCTGACTTTCAGTACCTCAGAATATGACCCAATTTTGGTAGGATTTTTGCAGGTATAACTAGTAAAGTTAAAATGAGGTCATACTGGAGCAGGGTGGACCTTTACTTCAATGTGACTGGTGTCTTTATAGAAAAGGGAAATTTGGTCACAGACATGCACACACACAGTGACATCCTGTGAAGATGAAGGCAGAGATGGAGTGATGCTTCTACGAGCTAGAGAAATCCAAAGATGGCCAGCAAACCCTCAGAGGCTGCATGAGAGGCATGAACAAACTTTCCCTCACAGGGAAACAACCCACTGATGCCTTTGACGCCTTAATCTTGGGGTGCTCTCCTCCAGAACTCTGAGAATAAATTTGTCTTTTAAGTCACCCAGGTTATGGCACTTTGTTATGGCCACCCTGCATACAGCTGCAGAAATAAGGGAGGTCAAATTGCTTCTCCATGTTTACAATCCCTGCTGTATGTTAACATTCAATAGACTAAATTGAAAAAGATCAAGGACTATCACCAATACCATTAAAAACACCGTATTTTTCAGACACATTTTAGAAGCAACTGTTTTATATTTGTATGGTATCTAGTCTTATCAGTTTGGAATGCAGAACCCCAGACAGCTCTACAGAAAAACTGTGCAATTTAGCATTTTAAAATAGACTTTTTGGCCATTAAACTACAGATGGCAACCAGAATATTCCTTGTGATTTTCCACCCAACTTTGGAAAATTAAATTGGTTATTTTTTTTTCCCCAATTCAGTTACGGATTGTGGAAGACAGATGAGGAAATTCAACTTATAAGAAAGGCTTTTCATAAGTACTATTTTTAAAGTTGTTTTAGCATTTTTTTGTTTTCTTTAGAATTTTTGTTCATTTTCTGTTTTGTTATTGTTAGTACTGCATTGTTTTAGATTTTAGATTAATAGACACTATAAATGTCCTAGAATGCCTGCTGGATTTTAATATAAAATAGAGTACATAACAGATTGTCTTCCATGACTTTGAACAATCAAAAAGAACCATTTCTATCTATCATACTGACATGTGAAAAGAACATGCTTTAGGAAAATGCTTTAAAATGAACACCTCCCAGAATTTTCTAGGGGCCTGAGCTTTTATGAATACTGATGGGGATAATTTGTGATGACTGGGAAGAAAAAAGGAAGGGACATGTTGATTACAAGAAGAGAAATAAATGAAGACATGATTTTCCTTTATATTTTGTGAAATTTCCAATAAAATTACATCTGGGATTCATTGTGATAGAAATTTACATTTTAATAAAACTATACAGCTTTCCTCTCTCCATTACTCCTTTAAGATAACAAAGGAAAGCATTTAACATAAATGACATTTCCAAATAATCCCTAAACTTCTTGGTACATATTTAACTTCCTTCACTGATTCCTTTCAAGTCTCACTTAATTTTTGTAATCTACTAAACAAATTTAGAATTTATCATATTGTTGACAGCTAATTTTCAGTTAGGAACAACACACTGCATGTGCTTGGGTTTCAGTGACAGTATTTAAACTTTTGCACCCAAATCCAAACTGAGTGGGGAGGCCACCACCAAGCGATTCTCTGACACCAGTCCCCATGACTGCTTATCCTCCCCCACTTCATATGTCAATCACAAGCCCAGGTTTTCTCCTGTGCTTCTAATCAATTGGCTATAAAGATTGGAGGTTCCAACAATCCCCTCCTTTGGTTTGGCTTACAGAGCAGCTCACAGAACTCAGAGAAACGTTTTACTTCCAAGATTTCTGGTTTGTTATTAAAAACAAAACAAACAAACAAACAAACAAAACAAAAAAAAACACATGCCTCAGGGACAGCCAGATGGAAGAGATGTCTAGAGCAAAGTGTGGGGAAATGGTGTAGAATTTGTTTGTTTGTTTGTTTTTGTTTTTTCACTGTTTAATCACTTAATTTTTTAACATTTTTTATTGATTTATAATCATTTTACAATGTTGTGTCAATGAATATATTTATGTTCACGTATAACTGAAAAATTGTGCTCTACGCTGGAATGTGACACAACATTGGAAATGGTATAGAGTTTTTAATGCCGTTTCTGAGCTCACCAGCCTTCCCAATCCCACACCCGTTCACCAGCCAAAGCTCTCCAAGTGCTGTCCTTTCGGGGTTTTATGGAGGCTCTGTTACATAGGGGAAATGATTTGATCTTTGGACATTGGTGATTAATTCAACCTCCAGCCCTTCTTCCACCCTGGAGCTTGGAGGGATGGACTGAAAATTTCAATCCTCTAATCGCTTGGTTGGGTCTCCTGGCCCCAGACCCCATGTTTAGGTGAGATTCAAGTCACCACCCCACTAACATAACAAAAGACACCTTTTTCAATTTCATCACTTAGTAAACTCCAAGGGTTTTAGAAGCTCTGTGTCAGAATCAAGAAGACCAAATATACATTTCTCATTATAAATCCCAGTATCAGAGTACTTCATGTAAAAAACCTCTCATAATTGTTTTACTAGATTCACTTTTCAGTGGGAATATATCAGGGCAGTATCAAGAAATACAAAAGTCATTGTATAAATTAAATTCATAATTAGAACATTAACGTATTATAAGTTAATAAGGTAAAGGAGAAACAAATAATTCACGAAAGATAAAGGAAACATATGGCTGAATAATTTGTAGTCAGATGTGGTCAGAACCAAAGAACGTTGACTTTTTATATTTTTAAACTTCATCCTCATCATCAGCAACAAAACTCTCAGGTCATAAACTCGCTGACCACTTGCCAGTTCTCGAAGGCTGTGTTTAATGTACTGGAACTTCCATTTTTCTCCCTTTATGACACACACCATTGATACTGTGCTAGGAAATCTCTTCAGATGGCATCTTCTTCCTGTAACAGAAGCTGTTTGGGTGAAGATCCATCTTTACATGCCCCAGTCATCGATTGCCATCCATATTTTACGCCCTCATTAAGTGCCTGCAGAAAAGAATGTTTGTTGTGTGGAAAGACCTCTGAATACATCCTTGGAGATCCAAGTTTCAGTGCAGTTCTCCCCTGTTCGAATTTTGTGTCTTTGTTAAATTCACATCACTTCTTTAGTTCCATATCTAAAACATGGAAGTGTGGACTAAATATTTTTAAGATACGTTTAGGTTCTAAATTTGAAGCCCTTTCTCAACAAGTGTTTGCATTCTTCTAGGAGCCTTTCTGGACAGACTATTTCTCTTGCTAGCTTTCCCACTGCTTTGAATGCACATATCTTTAAATCCAGAAATGGATTCTCTGTATATATTTTTTTCATTTGTAATTGTCTGTGTTTAGTCTCTCCTCTGGAGAGCTGGTACCAAAATTATAAGCTTTCATTCACAGCCTAGCATTCATGCACCTATAAGTATGAGTGTTAGTTGCCTTGAACATCTAATTTGTTAGCTACCTCTTTATTTTTATTTTATTTTTTTTAACTAAGGGAAGGTTTCTCTAGCTTGCCCCCAGGAGAATTTAGTATTTCAGATGGCAGCGTTTCTGAGAGCAGTTCCTCTCCTTTATCACAGACTTCATTTTAGAAGGTTGCTGTCCTCAGAGACATTTTAATGCTCAAATTGACAGTGAGAAGGATGCGATCCATGGGAGGCTCCCTGAACTGGTAACCACACATTTCCAGCTGGTACCATGACCAGCCGTGCAGTGGACCTCTACAGCCAGAGGACGCTAGGACTGGAAACTGCCACCAGACTTCTCACTGATGAAAAATAAACAGTGCTTTCTAACCTGGAGAAAGCAAAACCTGTTTTGCACAAACAGTATTCCCTAACTCATTTCACCTTTTGCTATAAAATGTATGTAAATTATTGAAACCATTAGCCTACTATTAAAAAATACAATCATTTTGAATTATACTAAAGATACCTGTATCTATGTGTATGTATACTTCACCATCTTCTCCAGGACCTTTAAATGCTTTGGGAAGAAAAAAACTTTCCTCTACTCTTCTAGATTTTTCTGGCTGATAATTAAATTGACATGGCATAGGTTAAGAGGAGAAAATCAAATTTATTTTCTTCACTAAAGGAGTTTACAGAAATATGAGACTCAAAGAAATGACCAAAGCAGGCAGCTTTTTATAACTTTTAGTTAAAGAAACAATAAATTTGTGAAGAACTGACGAAACAAAAAGAATCAGGCTTGGGCACCAATGAGTGAGGAAACTAAACAGAATTTGTCTGCATAGCCTCCTGGCCCTGACTTCCCACCTCCAGCAATAAGGATGTTGCTCTGCCTCCTCCTGGTGCAGGGAGTCTGTCTTCCACATGGGAGATGTATTTCCTGCTTTCAGGGGGGCACAAGTGAGGGGCAGATTCTTCTCCTTACACTGAGTGATTCTTGAGTAACTTGAATCCAAAATAATCAATTTGCCAAAGTGGAGTACTTTGCGTTGGCATTTGCTGAACCTCATCAGTTTCCTCTTTTGGAACTTCCCTGAGTTTCATGATTACATGTTGGACTGGTGGCTGTGAAGCAAGAATTAGATTAGCAGATGGGTTAATAGATTGTCCTGTATCTCACTGAGCCAGCCTCTTGGTCCTGAGAATAGGTCAGTTTAGTTAAATGGTCGTGATTCATAACATTTATTCATGGCAGGTTAACTCCTGAGCCAACCAACCTAATTAATTACCTGATAACATGGCACATTTTAAGGTATCATTATACCAATAACTCAATCTGATTGCTATGTTTGAGGCCCCAAGAGCCAATACTGCAGCAAAACTCATCTGAAGGGACCAGATAATATGTCTTCAACTTCCAGTTTGTGCTTGGGCATAACTTTATCAACAGCTTCGATGGCAAGTTGAGGCAAATGAGTGACAGCAGCAGACCAGTAGTCCAAGAAAATTTTGTTCTTTTAGCAGATGAAAGAAAATTAAGTACTCATGTAAGTACACTATCAATATTAAAGCTTATTTTTAAAACCTTTATAATACATTTATTCAATCTTGCCCAGCTTGATCACATGTGAAATGATTTTCCCAAGACTTCTTTTTCACAAGCCTTCTATACATGTTTCTGTCCATTTTGGTGTGTCCCTTGTTTTTCGCTTATTCAGAAATAGTAAACTCTACTTTAGGACAAAATTACTTTCTCTTTCCTCAACAAACATGCATCTCCATTCTACCTTTTCTTGTCAAAAATATGTATTCTACTTTTCTTTTTGTGTACACAGTTAAGTTTCTCTGATTAGTTCTAATAATTATAATTCCATATATTAATCAGAATTCTTTAACCCTTAAAAGTTTAATTTCTAGTGAAATCTAAGAAGTAAGCAGTTTAAACTCACAATTCTTTCTATACCAGCATTCTTTATATTAGCAAATTTATGGTTATATTTTATAACTTTTAGATACATATACTTCCTCATAGAGCAATTTTTCAACGTGGCATAAGCTGTGTTTACTAAGAGACCCAACCATTGTAGTCTCTGTAACAAGAGGTCAAAAGTTGGTAAACTTAGACTTTTTAACAATTAAGATTTCAGTCTCTTATCTTATTTGGAAATAATCTAGACTTTCAGTTCATTCCTATCATTTAACTTAATCAGCAAAATTCTAAAAGTGGAAGTTACCAAAGAGGTTTGGGAAACTAAGCAGATATATCATAAAACAATCATTGCTAAAAAATTTACCTTAAAACTCATATCTTACTTGCATCTAGGTAATTCATTTATTTTTAACACTCATACTCATGAGCATTTTATGAAGTACTAAAGCAGTTAGCCCATCATATTATTTTCTTACAGACAAATTTTGTAACAGAAGTAACAAATTTTATTTGACTTTTAGTAAATCGAGGTAGAAAGAATTATACTTCGTGTCAGTTACTGTAAAGGCATGCCTGTATTAATTAAACCAACAAACTTAAATTACTTTTTATTTACTGAAAATGATCACACAATGTGAATTTCAAAAACATTTGAGTTTGTTTCTATTATATTTCTGAAAGTTAGAAATACTTAATTCCTAAGTGCTTATTTTTAAGTGAATTAAATAGAGCTCTTTGATAAATTAATATTGGCAATAAAGTCCAGAGGTAGAAAAGTACCATAACTATGATGTCCACACACAGACATACAGACAGACAGACAGACACAAAGTATAACAATATAAAACTCACTCATTTATAAGTAACAGTTGGAATAAGTTAAGTTTACCCATTCAGATGGCTAAAGGGTTTTACTGTTGGTGGAGAATACTTTCAAGATTTGCATTCGTCTTTGAAATGTAACCTAAAGGAGGCTGTTAACTAGGTTTTGGGGAAAAGAGCTTTTCCAGCAGTTTGTATTCTTACAAAGCCACTTTTCCTTTTTTTTTTTTTTTTTTTTTTTGCCTCCAGCTTCACTGATTGAGCTAGCCAGGATCAGTCTCAGGCAAATGTGAGCCACAGTGTTTATATATATAATTATATTTCAAAAATATGGTAAATCTCACAACTTCAAGGGACAGAGAAAGGATGAAATTTTGTGGGTTATTTTTTCTTGACCTCTCTATATTTGGCAGACTCTCCTGAAAGTGGAAGTAAAGGGGCTTTATAATTGAAAGGATCTGTTGCTGTCCAGGGGACACAGATCCTTCGTGGTGGGGTCTAAGACACATCCACGAAGGACAGTGCGTACGAAGGCCTGATGCTGGCAGCACCTGATTACAGAGGCCAGAAAAGCAAGCCTTATGTTTGAGACTGATCGTCTGTTCTGAGTGCTTCTGTTCAATTTATTTTCCGGCTTCTAGTGTTTACATGAGTGACCCATATATCCTAGGTCTGAAGGCTAGGCTGCAGTGCTCTCTGTAAATCTTGTAGGGAAAGGCAAGTTAAAATAAGCAGCTGGGAGTTTGCTGTATTTTTCAGGGAACATGAAGGACTTCAAGGAATTTGCTTACAAGATGGGCTCAGATTTGAAGAAGAGGAATTTATGTTGGATGCGGACTTTAATTTTATTCTGAGTTTTATTTCTGTTGTTTCATCTTGTTAAGAGGTTTCCTGAGGCTAAGCTGTTACATTTCTTTCTGTCCTCTTTTTAATTTGGTCTTTCCTTCCAATAAGATAATTTTTGAGGATGAAAACTCTCTAAAATTTTTGTTTTCCTTCTTTGAAATATAGTCAGCTCAAAGGGTCTGTCATCTGGCCACTGACAAGTAGGATCTGCTAGTCTCAATAGCGGCTGAAACTAATAAGCCTTTTTATGGCTTTACCGCGGACCCAAGAGGGGGTCGCAAGAGACCGCAACGCAAGACCCATAGATTTCACTCCCAAAATAGCTGAAGAAATCAAACGCCTTTGTTAGACAGGTGGTAAAAATAGTGTAGTGGAAAGGTCCCCATCTCCCATGGGAACGTGAAATGCGCACACCCGCTCCTCCCTGACCCTGGGCAGCGGTTACTGGAACGGGACCTTTCTGGCAGTAACAAAGCAGTGAAGTCTACAGAGGTCCCCCATGGACTGGGACCCTACGTGACAAACTCCCGGGAGAGCTGGCATGCCCAGACAAAGAGAGAGCTGTGTGTAACCCTGTGTCCCTGAACTCCAGCCTACTTAACACCGGCGTGTGCGGCTCCGGGCTCGCTGGGAACGGAGAGAGTCTTCTCACCGGTCACAGAGCCAGGCTCTCGAGACAAAGAATAAGGCAAAAGGAAAACCTCATCCTATGGTTTCCCTCCTTATGACAAATGACACAACAAAGCAAAACAGTGACTATCTCTGGGAAGAAAATGATCAATTGAAAATAAGAGTCCTCAAACCAAAACCAAATTTTCACTGGAGTTGCTGTGCCAAAGAAACTTGTTCCGCGAATATTTTTCTCCTGCTAATCTAAATTTAGAAAAAGAGGGGGGGAAAAAAAGGTTCTCACTACTCTGATTTCCATCAGGTCCCGCAGGCACAGATTCAGGAGATGGATTTGGCGAGAATTCTTACTTTCTGCCAGTGCTTGTCACAAGGCCCCGATCCTCCAGCTGCGTCAGCCTCAGGGGTGACAGTGTTCAGCCAGTGAAGGTGACGATGCCAACTCTTGGGGATGGAAATTTTTTTTCTCTACTCTTCTAGGTTCTTCTGGCTGTTCTAATAACTAGGTTGACATGAGACAGATCAACAGAGGAAAATCAAATTTTAATTTTGTGCTTCCAGGTGTTTGTGGAAAGATGAGATGCAAAGAAGAGATCGAAGCAGGCAGCTTTTATACCATTGACCCCCTAACATCACAAGTTTTAACTCTATGGGTCAACTTATATGCGGTGTTGTTTCAGTAAATGTACCGTTGGCCCTCCATGTTTGCAGGCTGAGATGGGAAACCTGTAGGTACAGAGGGCTGACAGCACTAAGGGACTAAGCACCCATGGATGTTGGCATACACAGCAATGCCTAGAGCCCATCCCTATGTAAATGGCAAGGGACAATTGTACCTTTTCAGACAAACAACACATGTGTAAAGAACTGACAAGACAAGAGACTGAGGCTTGGGTACTAATGAGTGAAGACACCAAGCTGAGTTTGTTTACACAGCCTTCCCGGCCTTGAATTCCCTCCCTGGCAGTCAGGATACCTGTGCACCTCCTGGGGCAGGGAGGGCACCTTTCACCTGGATTTATTTCCTTCTCTCAGGGGGACAGAGGAAGGTCAGAATGATCTTCTTTCACTGGCTGTTTCTTAAGTAGTTCAAAAATAATCAGTATGCCAAAGGGGTGGTCTTCCCTGAACCCCATAAAATGTCACTGATTTTCTAGAGATCTTTTTATTTTTTCTTTTATTTTTTCTACAGTGATTGCCTACAGAGAAGCCCAAGAAATTGTCCTTAATTGACCCTGAGGGAAATGGTGGCTGAAGGAAGGACGGGAAAAGAGGAGAAGAGAGACAAGGACGTGAGGAAAGAAGGGAAGGATTTATAAATATGTCCAGATGGATGGTAAGAGGGAAGCAAGGGAGACAGAGGCCTGGGGGAATGACCGCCTTCTGGGAGTCTCAGTAATGAGTAGGCATATGTTTATCTTCTTCAATCTTAGGGAAATAACTGCAGGAAGCTACTACTTTCTGAAAATGTCCTTATGTGTAAATGTCTTACAGTGTTTGTACATGTATTTTCAGCTGGTGATGTTTATAATCACGCTCTTTCATGGGTGCACGTACAACTCCAACTCTTCTGACACTGCTCAAAATAAAGATTTGTTATTAAGTTCACAAGGTGGATCCCCATAGCAAACTTTTAGGTAATGCAGAATTGCACGATTTAATTTAGATGGACATTTAGCTTTCCCCCAAAGGCCATTTTGATGGTATTGTGTTGATACCAGTTAGCCTCTTAGAGGTGAGAAAGTAACACCCTTAGCTCTATTCCTATAAAGTCAGCCCAGTGCCCTAGGCTGGGGGGAATGAGAAGGCTGGCTCGGGGGCGTCATGCAGTCTTTTATCAGAGATGAAAATCCAGGGTGATTTGGGACTTCTTGCTTAGAAAGGGTTTGGTGTCATTATATGTGTCAAAAGGGAGACCGTGGTTGTTCAATGAACCCTAATCACTGTATTGTAGAAACTTTCGAAGCAAAAAGGCAATGAACAGAAGCTTCACTTTGTGATTTCAGAATTTCTGTGTTCACAAAGACTGTGCAGGCACAAACACGGAACCAAAGAGAATGTTCACTGTGCCCTTAAAACATGTGTCCTAGGGGATTTGTGTTATTATGATTAAGAACTTACTCCTATACACATTCTTGTTTTTAAGTCACATTTGCAAGTTGGCGTCCTCTTCTCCCTTTGCTTTATTCTTCTAGGACACCTGGCTCAGCCCTTTCTGCAGCCACAGCAGAGCCAGGGAGACATGCTCCCCCATCAGATGTAAGCACTGTCTCTCTTCCTGCAGCCCCTGAAGTCTAAGACAATAACCTGTGGGCAATTGGGTCTCTTGTATGACTAACATAAGAGATTTTTGCATATTTTAAGTCAGAATTAGCCTGGCTACGATTTCCACCCTGAGGTTTGTTTCTCTTGCCCATAGAAAGTAATTTTACTTCTTCTTCTAGGTGGAGGTCCTTCAAATGTTTGAGGGCAGTGGTCCTTATTTTCATGTTATGGACACTCGTATAGATTAGCTTAATTCTCGTGTCCTTTGCTCATTCTCCATATGGGAATTTTCTGAGTGGTCACTGTGTCCTTCCAGAGAACAGCACATCTAGCAGGCGGGGTCCTCAGCCACAGGCGGGGTGTGGCTTACACTCATCCTGTACCTTTATTAATAAGGCCTGAAATTTCATTTCCTTTTCTGAGAGCTTATTCACTACAGGGACTTACTGTAAACCTAAAATAAAACCTCTCTAATTCTTTGTCACAAGCCCTACTCTTAGACTACTGTTCCTCACTCTAGATTTATCCAGGAGGTTCTGTGACCTAAATTTAGGGCTATATACTCACTCATGCGTTTCTCCCTAATTTCATCTTCTTTGTTTGAACACATCATTTCACGTTGTTTGCTCAGTGATGGCGAATCTGCAATTTACTCCTCACAGTGTATTACGGTAAAAATGGAAACCTTCCCTGTGGATTAGTGGTAGGAGACCATTGCCCTTGGTTTCCTTGGCCCTCTAAGGAGATTAGTGCACTGTGGGCACCAGCCAAGTGTTAGGCAACATGAAAAACCATGATTTAATTATTTAAAATGTTTGGATACATACTAAAAATTTCTTGCAGTGTTGTAAATTGAATCCATTGATGCCTCTAAACATAAGAAGAATTTTTGACTTTTCAAGTCTTCTCTTTCACTTTTATGAGATTTTAGGAGAATTATTATTTCTCATTATTATTATGAATTCAGCTTGCTGGCCCGATACGCAAAGCTGAGTTGTACGCTGGACAGTCATGGGTAGCTCTGCTGGGTTCTGATTTATGCCCTAAATTAAGAGATGGCTCTGAATGTTTTCTCAAGGGTAAGTTCTGCTTCTGCATTTGAGCCACAAATTAAGAGACAGACTTTGAAAAAGATGGTAAGGCTTGAAGAACATTTTCAAGGACACAAGTGTAAAAAGACAAGCTGTTGCTGATAGATTCAAAATGAGAGGTAAATACTGGCTCACAGACTGTTTTTCCTTCGCAGGGAAAAAGGACAGGAAAAAATCCTCTGGGATTCAAACAGACCCTGGGGAAAGCTATAGTTTTTGTTTTTTTTTTAAACCTCACTTTCAGCATTTTAAAAATATTTTATGGTCCTGATTTTAGTCATGTTCATTAAAGCATCTTGCCTATAGTTTTGATTTCCTTTCCTCTGCTTTTGTCTGAGAATTCAAAAGCTACCATGTGAGAGCAGAGGTTTGGCATGCTGTTTTTATAGTCAAGCATCTCTGTGTTTAAATCCTTTCTTTAAAATCCAGCAATGGAGACTTTGAGCGGGTTGTTAAATTTAGTCTTGGAAATGTAGTCCTATGTAAAATCAGTTTTTCTGCGTAGAAAATAAAATAACATATATGACGCACCTGATGTCTTGTTCATTGCAAGTATTTGTGTACTTTTTGTCCTTCTTTTCTAGTTTCAAGCAATTTCACAATACTCTCTTCTGTTGTTTAACACCCCCCACACACACACACAGATGAATACAAGAGATTTATTTAAAAGAGGTGGTTGAAAAATGTTAGCAGCCTTTCTATAATATCAGGGAAGACTCAGTTTAAAGTAGCGACTGCATTCTGGTCCATATTTGTTAGATATTTTTCTTTGTTTGTTATTACTGCAATGTTTTTGCATGATTTTGTTTCTCCATAGTAGGAAGAAAATTAAGCTGCCCCCTTTAAAAGTTTTTTTTAACATTTTCAATTGAGTAATAGTCATTTTACAATGTTGTGTCCAATTCCAGTGTAGCGCACAATTTTTCAGTTATATATGAACATACGTATATTCATTGTCACATTTTCTTTTTCACTCTGAGCTAAAAGACCGTTTTGTTTGACTAGAGATCTACTTATACTGAAGTGATGTAGATAGTGGGTTAGGATGTCTACAAGCCTGTATCTTCTCCTTGGAAGGAGGGAAACAACAGGGTTAACCAAAGGGATTAATAACAAAGGCAATGGCTGTTTGTTGATGGGGAGGATGTGGGCCAATCATTGATATGGCTTCTTGGGAAAGAGAAATGATCATGACCTTCTGACACCGTTTCGTGGGAGAAAGAAGAGAGAACAGCTGCCCACCAGGCTGGTAATATTGTTGGGTTGAAGTCCAGAAATGGCAGACCCAGATATCGACTTCACCATGAGGCAGCTACAAAAAAGTATAAAACTAAGCTAAAAGTTACTTCTGAGTCTTATGATATAAAGATAAAATTAGACACTGGTGACAAGTGACATTTTGTGAAAGCTACTTAATTATAATGGTATAAGTTCTAAGACTAATTTCCAAGGCACCTCTATTCTTCTGATGTTTTTCATCACCAAAAATGCTTCTTCCCTCACTCTATTTTTCTGTCCAAAAGCAAGACCAGGCAGCAATGTGTCTGTTCTGATCTCAGTCTGTTCAGACTTGCCCCCTCCAGGTTCCTGGAAAGTGTCTGTCCTTGACTAAGAAGTAAATGAAGTTCTTCATGGAATCCAAGTTTTGCCTTTGTCATGATGTGATTAGTAAAAGGCACGCAAGGACTGTGGTTGGCATGATCACGGTGGGTTTGAGCTTAATCATTGCGCACGTTCTCTGTATGGAAGGGAAGTGATGATGTCTGGCTGGTGGATTCAAGTCCCGTGAGGTCCTTTCTCTTCTTTGCTGGTCCTCAGTGAGCCTCCTGTTCAGGTTACCCTGTCCCGATGCAAACCTCTCAGGAACAACTTAGTAAATTCATTTTCAGTGACCAATAAATCTCTGAGGCGTGGAGTAGGTTTGTACTTTTCTATCATCAAATTCCTATGAAATTTAACTCCTTGTGAGTTACCAGGTTGGAAATATTTTTAAGGCTAATACTGGCTCTCCCTCTCACCAGCGACATTTCTGGAAAAACAGAGCTCCAGAAATGTCAGATTCAGTCCTGCAAATTTACCTGTCTAGCAGCTGCCACCCTTTGGTCCTTAAAATGCCCCTAAGTGACATCAATTATATAACCTGTCACAGAACCTGAGAGTGCTCTTTTGAAAAGTGAAGTGTACTCTGCTCTCTAGCATTTTAGTATGATGACTTATTTATCAGCTTAACCCAAGTAAGTGGTGGCTCTTACCTTTTCTGAGTCACAGTCTCTTTTTCAAGGATACAGGGGAAATTATAGACCTTTTCTTTAGAAAAATGCACTGGTGCACATAGACAATATAGTGCTGAATTTCACATCATCAGTGGGCTAACTGGAGCATGTCCACGTGAGGCAAAATAAATGGTGCCTCAAATATTTCAGAGACGTTGTGGGCTTGTGTCCAGGACAGGCAGCTCTGATGAGCTTTGCTGGGGGAAACTGTGGCCTGATGTGCAGACATAAAGCAGGGAGGGCTGCTCACCAGCGGTGTCTGTTTTGATTGCCAGGCATCCGTTCTGACAGTGCCAGTGCCCTTCTGTTTTGAGATATGTTAATTTTGATGTTGGACACAGGAAACATCTTTGGATGAAGGATGTCAGGGAGAAAGGCCAAAGATGAGCATGGTGGTGGGTACCATGAGGGATGGAGAGGAATGGAGAGCAGGGCACTACTCTGGGCCAGCTGGGACTTGGAGCTGTGACACCTTCAGAAGGAACACGCATTGAGTGCTGGGCTTCAGGTCCCCAGGTGTGCTAGATAGATTGTGAAAATGGTCCCAATTTCCGATGCCATCCCACTCCTGGCCAGCTCCCAGTTCTCAGCAATGGGATTTTTCTGATTTCCCGTCATGAAATGGAATCTGTTTTTATGTTCCTTGAATTTGGCCTGAATGTATGACTTGCTTTGGCCAAGTACAAGTGGCGGAAGTGACAACGTGGCAGCTTTGAGACTCAGCCTCAAGAGGTCTCCCCATCTCCCATGCTCATTTTCTCTTTCTTTCTTCCATCCTTGCCGAGAAAATATCCTCCGACCAGCCGGCTGGAGGATGAGACCTGGTCAGACATCCCAGACCCTCAGTATGAAAGAACGTCTACCTGAGATCTGGAAAGCTCCCCGGCTAACTGACGCTGACTATGGCCAAGTGACTGAGCATTGCTGGATCTACTAGACCCCTAGAACCAGCCAGACAACTTGTGGATACACGACCCCAAATGAAGGTTTACTGTGGCGTGTGCCCCTGGGGCTTACTGGTCACATTATGACAGAATTTGTCAGCGCGTACACACAGGCTAGCTGGATATGGATCTAAACACACAAAGAAGATCTTAAAACGGACTCATTTCCCCAGAAGTCTTGATGTTACAATCATGTAAGATGGAAAGCTGGGAATATTCTCCTGAGAAGCAGCTGCAGGCGTGGCGCGCTCCAGCAGAGCAGCCACACAGACTGCTATGTGGGACTCACCCTGGACTGTGAGGGCGCCGTGGGGAGCATGGCTAGTTCTGGGTTATCTGCTGGTGGGACTGGGGCTCCAGTCCACTTCAGGCCCAACGTCCTCATTTACTGAAACCAATTGTCACACTTCACACATTTGTGTGTCCTCTCTCCCCGAGCAGAACTGTACCAACTGGCATGGTAGGAATGATTCTGTTGACAGTTGTTCTGGGTGGGAGCAAAGCTGGACAAGTTTAAGCTATTTCGAAGCCTTCCTCGTCACCTGAACACGAACTCCTCCAGGAGAAGCCCTAGAGGAAAGAAAGAGCCACCAAGTATTTGATGCTTTGACAAAGTTCTTGCTATATTTCTGGGCTATGATTTATTTAAATTTTGTTGGCCCTTACCTTCTTCCAGGTTTTAAGCACTTTGCTGGTGATTCATATGAGGTCAAACGTCGTTTCTTCCAAAACACAGAACTCTGGGTGGAAAGTCTGGAATGACTCGGGGCCAGGCTCTCTGGCCTTGGAGCCGATGCTCTGCTTCGGAGCCATGTGGTTCGAGAGGAGCTATTTGACCTCTTTGATCTGGTTTCCTCATTGGAGACATTCCGTTGATGATGATTTGATTGCCTCATACAAGGAGTCATGGAGAAACCAATGCTGTTAAGAACTTTGAGAGTTCTGTCTCATTGTAAACAATAAGGCTAACTCCTCTTAAATTAGCTTGAGGGTTTTTTCTTCCATCTGCAGAAGTAAATGCTTCAGGATAGCTCGATTTATCACTCAGCTCTCATTAGGTAGAAGTGGTAAATACACAGCACACACACAAACACACAGAGCTCAGCTTCCATTAAGCACACCTACATTCATTTTAAAATGACGTTTATTTTCTTTTAGTTGTCCTAAGTGTTCTTTTGTAAATATGAGAATGGGAGAAGGAACGTGGAGGCCTTGAGTTGCCTTGTATCCGCAGGAAGCATGTGTGCCCATCCGAGCTGCTCCCCCACCCTGCTAACACTTAAAAAAGGAGGATGCCTTGGTTCATAGCTGTTGTGGACTTCATAAATATATAAGTAAGTTCATTTGTAAGCATTAAAATGGCACAAACGATGAGTATGTAATAGAGGAGAACCAATCTGACGGTGAGACCTGCTCCTCTGGCTCTAACCCTGGGCCCTGTTTCCTAGGCTTGGTCTTGCCAGTGCTGCACTGATGTAAAGATAACAAAGTTGCAGAACAGAGAATAACCTTTGTTTTGTTGGAGGCTTACAGGGACACCATGGCCTGGCCCACATGGACGGCTGCAAGGACACAGAATGCCTGCAGCAAGAAGTTTGCAACAACCAACTACACCCCCTCCCCTGTTTTTGTGGGTGTTCTTTGTTTGTTTGTTTGCATAAAGGAGCCTGTATTCTGACTGCAGCAGGATGGTTCTCCAGGACATTAGTCTGCCATCCTCTCGGTCTGCCAGCTTTCCAAATAAAGTCAGTGTTTCTTGCCCCAACACCTTGTCTCCTGATTTATTGGCCTGCTGTGTGGCGAATGGAATGAGTTTGGACTTGGTAACAAGTACGCTAAACTATTGCTTTGTATGTAGTTGTAGTTAACATGAAGACAACAACAAATAGTAAATCTGGTTTATTAAGGGTATTATTCAGGCCTCTGCAGAGAAACAGAGCCGATGGGCGATACAGAGCTACGTGCAACAGGAGATCTATTATAGAAATTTGTGTGCATGATTATGGAGGCCAAATGCTGCGAGATCTGCTGTCTGCGAGCTGGAGAAGCAGGAGGGCCTTTGGTGCAATTCAGTCCAGTCCAAAAGCCAGAGACCCAGGGGGCCTGAGTCCCAGGGCAGGAGAAGACAGACGCCTCAGCTCAGGCAGAGAGACAATTTGCCCTTCGTCCACCTCCTTCTCCTCAAGCCCTCAGTGGGTTGGATGACATCCCCTCGCATTGGTGACAGCGAGCTTTTCTCAGTCCTCTGTTGAAAGGCTCACCTCCTCTGGGAGCACCCTCACCTTCACACCCGGAAACAATGTTGCACCAGCTCCTGGGGCATCTCTCAGCCAGTGGAGTTGGCACATAAAATTAACCATCATGCCGCTTTTGTCTAGGTCCTGGAAGGTGAAAGCCGTTCTTGGCCCAAATTTCTCATCTGTGTTATAGACTTTGAGCAGGGCATGACTATTTTTTGCTCTGGTTCTATTTGAAGAGAATATTTTTTAGGCAATCATTCAAATCGTATTTTTTATTCTATCGCTTTCTTTTATTATTAGACATGTAACTTATTGCTACTAGATGTGATTTGCAGTTAAAATGTTACTGCTTGTGACTATGTACTCTTGAGATTTCAGTGCCCTTTTGATATCTCAGGGCCGTTTTGTGTGATGAGGGCAAAACTCTTGAGACAACAAGCATATGAAATCTTTTTCTAATGACACCTTGAAATGCATGATGTCATGTTGGTTTGACGACTTTCCTCTGGGAGTTGCGCTAATTGTGTTACTTGCCAGACATTATACTTCAACATTTTCAGTTCACATTAGCATTTGAATTCCACTGAAAACACAGTTCAGCACTCAGCTCAAAACACTGTAACTTAAGCTAACTTTCTTTAGGTATAAGGAGTCTTAAAACCTGAACCACAAGGAAAACTATAGGAATAGGAACTTAGATTCAGGTTTCAGACAACTAAAATTTTAGATTAAAAACTCCTTTACAATGTCATTTTTTTTTATGTATCTCTTAGCAAGCAGTCTTAATTTCATGATCAAAAATTGTACCTAAGATTTCATGTAATCGTATATTTTGTTTTGACTAATTTTTATTAGCTTTAGAAACATTCTTTTATGGTTGCTCTAATATCTTTCTTGTTTGATGTTTTCTGTTCTCAGATTGTAATTTCAGAGAGTCCTGCTATCTGTAGGTAACTGGCTCTCTGGAAGTAAAACACAATGATTGGAAACTAATCTGAGTAAGTTCTAAATTCAAATATTAATGTGTGTATTTTGCAATTTCTTTTTCTTTTCCTGATTGAGGTAAGAATAAATAACATGAAATCTACCATCTTAACAAGTACATAAAACAGTATTGCTGACAATATCACAGTATTGCTCACCGGATCTCTAAAGCTTATATGTATCTGATGTAATTGAAAGTTTATGCCCATTGGAAAGCACCTGCCCACTTCACCCTCTCCCCAGCCCCTGGCAGCCATCATTCCACATTCTGCTTCTACAGGTTTGACTATTTTAAACGTATGCCTCATATAAATGGAATCATGCAGTATTTGTCCTTCTGTAATGGGCTTATTTCACTTAACATATTGTCCTCGAGTTTCTTTCAGGATGTTGTGTATGGTAAGATTTCCTTCTTTTTTATGACTCAATGATATTCTATGGGATGTATATATCACATTTTCTTTATCCACTCATCTTCTGATGGACATTTAGGTTGTTTCCACATCACAGCTACTGTGCATAATTCTGCAAAGGAACAGGATGGAGTCCTGAAATAAACCCATGCGTATACGGTCAATTCACCTCTGACAAGAGTGCTTGCTGGGTACAGGATGGTCTCTTCAGCACGTGGTGCTGTGAAAACTGATGTCTGTGTGCAAGACAATGACGGGGACCCTCATCTTACACTATACACAAAAATCAACTCAAAATTAATTCAAGGCTCAATCATAAAACCTGAAACCATGCAACTTCTAGAGGAAAACAGAGGGGAAGTTTCATGGCCTTGACAATGACTTCACGAATATGACACCAAAAGCTCAGGCATCAAAAGCAAAATAGACCCGTGGGTCTATATCAAGCTGACAACAACAAGAGCAACTTCTGCACAGCAAAGGAAACCTACAAAGTAGAAAACATATTTCCAAACAATAAATCCGATAAGATGTTAATCCCCAAAGTATGTAAGGAACTTCTGCAACTCAACAGTAAAAACAAAACACAAATAAAAAACTCTAATAATCTCATTTTTTTAAATGGGCAGAGGATTTGGGTAGACATTTCTCCAAAGAAGTCATAAAAATGGCCAAAAGGCATATGAAATATGCTCAACAACATTAATCATCAAAAAGTGTAACTTAAAAGTACAATGAAATATCACTTCGTGCTTGTTAGAATGGCCGTGACAAAAAGAAACAAACACAGAAAAACCGAACAAGCAAAATCTGAAAAACAGATCTAACAGGTATGGGTGAGGCTGTGGAGAAATGGGAGCAGGTGCACTGGTGGTGGGAATGTAAAATGGTGCAGCTGCTGTTGGAAACGGTACAAAGTTTTCTTTAAAAAAAAATTGAAAATAAAACTACCATATAGTCAAGTAATTCCATTTCTGGGTATTTATCTGAAAGAATTGAAACCAGGATCTTGAAGAGATATCTGCCCTCTCATGTTCCTTGCAGCACTGTTCACACAGCCAAGAGGTGGGTTTGCAAAGTTATCAGTGTGTCAAGCAAATTCTACAAAAGCATCTTTGCTAAGTAATGACATAACAAAAGGAAGTTGTGCTTCCCAAGTTATTTCCACCAATGTTTACTAGTATAAAAGCTTTGGAATTTCTCCAGCATGAACATGTTAAACAGATGTATGAGAGCAAACTGATTTGACTGGGATTTAACCAACTTTAACTCCAAAGCATCATTTTTGGGTGCCTTCTTCAGTGTCCTTTCTAGTGAGCCAGGTGTTTGGTTGCATTATACAAAGAGCTCCTTCAGTAAGAAAAGTCCTACAAAATATTTAAATAGCTGTTGTTTACTTGAAGATCAAGCTCCCAATATCATAATTTTGCAAATTAAATGACAATGTCCTAAATCATCCTCAGGTTCTGTTCAAAAATGAGAGAACTAACCATGTCATGGAGAAAATTACTGGTTCTGTCTGGATGGTCTAAGAAAATTGAAGATGGAGGCCGTGGCACAAAAGTACCCTAAGGAGATAAAACCAGTTTTGGCAGAGGCTTCTGGTTGCCCCCCCGCCAATATCCATGCTCCACTACCACCATCTTCTTCCTTAGTTTGACAAATCAATTTCTAACTGGACTCCTTTTCAGCTTGTAATCATATGGCTAAGTTCTGGCCTGGAGACATAAAGAGACAAACAGAAGATTTCTGGAAAACCTGCTTATAGAGAATCTACTTCTAAAAGGGGTACTTGCTTGGTTCTCCTGGCTTTCCCCTTCCACCTGATCTGCAGCTCTGACAGGGAGCTCCAGTCCCTGCGGCCATCCTGGACTGGGAGAGGGCAGGGAGGGTGGGAGCTCTGTGGCAGGACAGTAGGAACCATGGGTGGCACTGATGTACTGGCTCTGGACAGCCTGTCTGCAGGCTCACTGTGCTGCAGTCTGCCATCCTAACCTGCACGGCCGTGTTCATACCATTACTTACGCATTTTCTACTTTCCTTACTTAAGAAGGACTAACACATGGGTAAGTGGAAATGTGATACAAATGATAAAACTTAATACAATCAAGACAATTCTAGAAATAAGGAAATCCTTAGCTTTAACTGTCTACTAGTTAGATTAATTTCACTCAACTGCTTAATTATGAAAAAACAAGATATGTGTAAATATGCAAATATAAATATGTTCACAGTATTTCAACATACTAATGAATATTGATTTCAAACCAGCTTGTAAGGAACTGGTTAGTGTTTGAATTTGTATATTACATTTTTCAGATGCATTGTCAAGAAGCTTCATAGATGAACAGAAGAAAAGTTTTCTGTAGTTCTTTGGAACCCCATGCTTTGAGATTGTGTCATGCCCAAACAATTTTGAAAATGTCTTGAAACTTAAAAGAACTTTTTTTTTTTTTTCAAAAATTAAAAGTGGCATCAAATATTTATTCTTTTGAGTAAGTTCGGTTTGAGAACCCGTCTTCAGTCATAGATCAAAGAAAGAGAAATGCTACTTAAGAAACCAGACAGGTCTGTTCATGTCAGTGTGGACATGATTGTGTCTTGTAATGGATCTCTGAAGATGCTATGAGAAACGAAAGCATTTTTTGGAATTAGTGTCTGGCTCCTAGGAATATTCTTTTGCAGAAATATGTATTTGGTTGTATAACTTACAAATATGGTGGTTGAGTAAGTTTCATTTCTTTAAAACAGTGCTTTATAGTACAGCTTTTTCTTCTGCCCTATTTCCATGTCTCTCTCTCCATCGGTCCCCAAGCTTTAAAGACTCTCCTGCCTGTGCCCTTCACTCTGTCCCGGTTACTGGCCGACATGGGCAGTTCTGTAAGAGCCCTCACATCAGACTGGTGAGGACTTCAAGCTACCACCGGTCTACCCTCCTCTCCTCACCTTTTCTCTTTCAGAGTTGATCTCACCCGGGACCCTGGATTTCAGAGTTAGCCACCAAGAGGCATGTGGTCTGCATTTACAGTTATTTCTTCCCTCCCAAATGTTGACTTATTCACGGGATTAAGCATCATGTTAGTCCCTATTTCTAAAACTTACAACTTTCTGTGCCCCCTCTGGATCTGAAATACTTGGCCTCTCTCTGAATAAGGGTTCTGTTGCCCATGCTGTTCATGGCAGTGCCCTCCTGAATCCCAGAGCTCTGTTCCTTCACCCAGGATGAACGCTCATCACATGACTCAAAACCCTAATGGCATTTATTATTAGAAACATGACTGAAGCCCTTGTCTCACCTTTGCCCATCTCTCTCTCTGTTCCATGATGGTTTGAGGTCAAGAGTGTGTGTCTCGTATCATCTGCACTGTCTTCCCCTCAGTCACTGCTGGTCACTTAGGCCAAAAAGTCTGTGGCTTCCTTTAGAAACAAAGTAAGCTCCGAACCACTTAGTAAACTCTACAGAACCCCACACGGTGCCCGTCCTTCCCCTTCCTCCCTGTGCTCCAGCCACCCTGACCTCCTTTCCTGCTGCCGGCACACACCCGCTTGTTCTCAGTTTTACGATTCTACATTCAGTGTCTCCTTTTGGAGATGCTTGATTTTCAGGTTTCCACGTGGCTATCTCTTCTAAACATCCAGACCCCAGCTCTTGCCTCCTCTGACCTCTGCAGGTAGAGTGGCTCCCATCCCCCTTCAGCTCCACTGTCACTTTGTCACATAAATCAGAGGCAGGCCTGATACTCGCTTTGAAAAGTTTTTTGTGTGGCTTGCTCCTTTCTTAGAATTCTGAAAATGACAACCTAGCTTTTTTTTTTTTTTTCCCTTCTTCTTCCTGTATTTGGGCTTGTCTTGATTTTTTTCACTCTTTCTTGGCTTTGTAAATTAAGTTCCTCAGCTTCACCATCTGGACAGTTTTCTTGGATTCTAAATGACTTTGTTTATAAACACTGCGTGGGTCTGTTGACTTGGTTGCTGTGAGAAGTCAGGCTGGGGCCACAGCTCCAACAACTCGCATCTTGCCCTTCACCCCACTCTGAGCCCTGCCCTCCAGCTCCTCAGCCAGGACACGGGGTGAGACAAAGCCTCAGGTGTCCCCTAATGAACTTCCTACTCAGTGCAACAAATGTCTCTGTCACTTCCTGCTAAGTGGCCTTCCAGCTTCTTTGCAAAACAGCCCTGGTGATACGAAGGTCACCATCTCAGCAGCCAAGCCATCACAACGTCACTGAACTCTAAGACTTCCCAGAGACGCCTCCTGTATATTCATCTCCAACTGTTTCCTGGAAACCTCTACAGAATGATTCTAATTCTGCCTTTTAGATCACATGGAATAAATGCTTGTCACATGCTGACCATCTGGCTGTGTGGTTAAGTATGAACAGGATAAATTTATAACGGGGATAAGATCATAAGGAGATAAAGGCAGGGGACGGAGAGGTAAGGGATAAGCCTACATAAGCAAGAACAAGAAACTCCCACAAGGTCACTAATGTCAGAGAGCAGTGAGCAGGGAGCCTCTGCTGTCTTTCCTCACCTGCCTACTCATGTCAGTTATTTCCCACTGAGAATTCTGGGATAAACAGGACTGCTACCTCTGAAAGGAGAGGGGCTTCCAAGAATTGCTGAAGGATGAAGGGAGAAGCACAACACTTCAACTCCTTCTGAGGGAAATTTGTGATACCTTTCACGCCAGCTCTCTTGTGCAGAAAACAAATTACCGTGTAGTGTGTCCGCTTCCTACAGTTTGGAGTCCTCCCACCTTGAGCCTCAGTTGTCTCTGATCGGTGTCCCAAAGAAGTTCCCTAAGAAATGTGCTCTGTGAGTTCCTTCAACGTAGCTTCTGAGTAGCTTTCCTTTGAGAAGGCAGACCTCTGTACCTCTCTCCCCATATTCCATTGCTGGGTCATTTGTTGAGGCTAGAGTGTCAAGGTGACCTCTGTCCCTTGCAGGGTTGGGGCCCAGGTGTTGGGAGTCCCCCTCTCTTCTCTGATGGTGTCCCTCCTTACGGGGCTCACATGAGTCTCAGGGTACAATTCACACAAGAGATGAACACCGGCACCCAGCCTCCAGTCACTCACTCTGCGTGGAAGGCTTACATATGTTAAAGAATCTCTTCTAGGCTTTCTCTCCTGCCACCTGATTGTCAATTCCTTGATTTTACTTCCTTGCTAGTTCATTTGAACTTTTCACCCTGTAAGCACAAGACTCGATTTTCTTTCTTGGTCTCCTGAAGTCCCTGGAAGAGCAGAGTTCTGTCAGGGGTCTTGAACCCCAGGGCAGCCCCTGACATCACAGTAAAACTGCTCCCCACAGTCACTTCATAGTGAGGGAGGGGAGACCCCCTGAAATCTTGCCTCTGGCAATTTTGCTATTAATCTTCTCTCTGCCTTGAGAACATAACATTCTAATCAGTCTAGTTGGTGAAGTATTTCAAATCTCATTCATCACATTCTGAACATTCTTCTGTCTGGTATTTTATTTCCATCCTTTTCCCCACCTTTCTTTGCCACAAAACACTAGCTCTTTGGGGCAGTGATTTTGTTTTATTATCTTTGAATTCCAACATGCAGCATGGGGAGAAAGGGAATGAACACACTTCTAAAAGCTCTCAATTGATGTACAGTGGCATCTGCACCTGCTGGAATCAACGTCTTCTTCCAACATCACCCTAGGGACCCTTCCAGCCTCTCTCTTCTGGAAGATACATGCATTCATAGCAAGGTCCAAGCATGCACACCAATCATCAGTAGTCTATGTCTTGTCTGGTTTGATGTGATCCGCTCACACCAACACATCTCTACTTCATTAATAACTCAGATCATTTAGAGCCAGCCAGAGGGAATCCCTCCCCTTCATTCTCTTTCCCCTACACCCTGTCAACCTTATCGTGCACACAGTCCCAAAGTCAAAACTATTGAAAGACCAGGGAAAAAAATCACATATTAAAGTGATGTTTTCCATCAGGAGTCTAAAGAACTGTAGCAGTGTCCTATGAAACTCAAAGAGATTAGCCCCAGGGTGTTCTAACAAACATCTTATCCTCTGGGAATTAAAAATCAGCAGTTGAATGTATTATATGTCGATGGTCTCCGTCTTGTCACATGAGACATTCCACAAGGAGAAGAGAAATTTGAAAGAATAGAATTAATCAAGCCAGAAACTTCCACCAGATGCCAACACACTACCCCATTCTGTCAGTACCCAGCTTGGGGTCTCCTTGTTTTCTATCTGCCTCATTTCTTCACTCCTCACTTCTTTAGACACCAAGACAATACTCAACAGAGTTGCTAAAGCAATTTTTATATTGACAGCTTTAGTATTTCATCACTATGCCTTTGTTTCAATGGAAAAATGTCCTCCCACGCTTTAACTGAAGATGACTTTCTCATTAGGCAAAGTTTCTGCCTCTTCTTACATAACACATGTGTACACAGCCCACCTGCTCTAGGTTACCTTCCATCTGTTCCTCAAGACAAACCCTGTTGCATAAGAAACAACTTGTTTCCTTTTTGTGGACACTATGTCTCCACGTTAGTGGAATTTGTGATCAATTGGGGCCATCTTTTTAGACAAAGTGTTTCAGGAACCTCATGACAACTGATTCACAGAATATCCTTGTTATAAAAGGATAATTATTCTATCTGTGTTATTTATAAGGAAATATTTCTGATGGGCAATTTACATTTTATGATATGTTATCACTGGGACTGGAAGGTCAACAAAGAAGGGGTTGGAAGTCAGAGAGCTCGTAAAGATGTTAGAGCAACAGGATGTTGGTATTGTCTGGTGTTCTAGGAGCCCGTCCCTTTGAAGTTCTTGGGGAAAAAGCTGCAGACCCTCTTCCTAGCAAACGCACATGCATCCCAAAGTCTTCGTACTGTGGCAGGGTTTCTGGTGTCCTCTGAGGCCACGAATTACAACCCCAGTAAAGAACACTTGGTTTAATACAACTCTTTTCTTTTTTTTTTTTTTAAATTAATTGATTTTAATTGGGTCTCTCCTGAGTATTTTTAAAATTCTTTTTTTTGATTGAAGTGTAGTTGATTTACAATGTTAGTTTCATGTGTACAACAAAGCAATTCAGTTATACATATACATACATATTTTTTTTTCAGATTCTTCTCCATTACAGCTCATTAAAGGAAATTGAATATAGTTCCCTGTGCTATACATTAGGTCATTGTTGTTTATCTATTTTATATATAGTAGTGTGTGTCTGTTAATCCCAAACTGGAGCTCATAGAAGCTAACTTATTTATTTAACATTTTAGTTATTTAAGCCTACGTCCTGAATGCACTATTGGTGTTTCTGATCCAGGTTCAAAAGCCTAGAAATCATGTTATCTATTAACAGAACAATTATTTCCTTCCACTAGCAGATTGTGTTTTCTTCTTTAAAGAATATGTTTGAATATTCCTTCTGCTTCTTTTTTCAATGAACACATATGTAACATTAAATCAATCACTTTATGGTTAAAGAAACTGTGTCCCCAGAGGTTAACGGGTCTTCTAAAAGTCAGTTACCTATGGAGAAATAGTCAGAGTATTTTTCAAATAGTCTCTTTTTTTAAAAAGATTTTGTTCTATTGAATTATAGTCAGTTTACAATGTTGTGTCAATTTCCAGTGTACAGCACAATTTTTCAGTTATACATGGACATACACATATGCATTGTCACATCCTTTTTCACCGTGAGCTACCACAAGATCTTGTATGCATTTCCCTGTGCTATACAGTATAATCTTGTTTATCTATTCTATATATACCTGTCAGTATCTACAATCAAATAGTCTCTTTTATTACTTTGCCCTTTGTGTTTCAATGATCTTGCAACTTAAGCAGGTGTTCATTAGTATAACAATGATCATTGTTACATTTGTAAGTTTATTTTATAATAAAGAATTTAAAGAGACAATAAAGCCTTCAGATTGATTTCTCCAAAGGCAGCGTTGATTTTAACCTTCTCTGAAATTGTCTACTCTATTTTTCACTATTAGATCACATAAAATATTAGAGAAAAGAATTGTTTGGAAAAGTACTCAAAGAAAAATGAGGTGAAATGAGAATTTCACAGCCTGTTGCTGTTCCATTATGTATGTAGCCTAATTCCTGTCTTTCTAACTTGAGCGTGTGCAGAGATTTAAGACCACTTTAATCATTTAATTTTCTCACTCAGCTGTAGGGGAAAATGAAATAGCTGAATTTATGCTAAAAATAAACCACACAGATTTGCTGGATTGCACGACATCGAGTGTGTACAAGTGTCTTCCCGCTTGGAAAGCTAATCCTGCCTGGCTTTCGACTTTCCCAGGAGATTGTTCTAATAGATTTTTTAAAAGCTGCATGTTGAATAATTGTTTCCACAACTAGCACAGATTGGTTTTTCTCAAAAGAAAAAAAATGAAAGTTCTATCCAATTAAAACAGAGCTATTAATACAATGCTGTGCTGGAGAGGAAACGGCTGCTCTTCGAAAGGCCGGTGCAGTTTATTACAGAAATAAATTTCCATGGCAACCGAAAGAGTTGGGTAAAAAATTAAAAGTTTTATGAAGAACTAGAAAAACAGACAATTTCACTCTTTTTAGCTGGCATGTATGAGAATATTGATTTCTCTTGCAAAGGGGAGAAGATGCCTTCACATGGGCTCTGCCATCCTCCCCACCACACGGAAGACAGCTCAGCAGGGTGGCCCCATGTCACTCCTGTCTTTGGTCATTTATATGATGTACCGCACAGCCAGCCACCTGATAGGGCACCTAGATTCAGAATATTCTTTATTTCCTGGTCTGGTAGATCTTCCTTTCCTTTAAATAATGTATTGCATTGTGAACAATATGCTTTGGAATTTCTGATTGTTAGATTATCTAGCCAGTTATCATTTTTAAGCCCAAGTCAAGGAAAATGCCTAAGTGAATTTATATTCAAATTTTAAGATTTGGGATTGCAGTCAAATAACCACTCGTGCTCCCATGAGTCAGGGTACTTCTGTTCCAGCAGCTGACCCCTTGGTGCAAACTGGCCAAGAGTCCAAGAAGGGTAGACACAGCAGTATTAGGGTGAAGATCAGAATGAGAGGGGACATTATGTTTCTCAAATGTGGTGCCCCAACCATCCGCTTTAGACCTTTCTTGGGTTTTGTTTGTTTTTAATGCTAATTCCTGAACACTGTCCAAGATGCAAAGGATCAGAATATATGAAAGCAGGTACCAAGAATATGTAATTTTAGCAAACACACTGTGCGAATCTCATGAACCAAGAAAAGGAGGAGTACCAGCTTCAGGTAAAAGCAGTAGGGCAGGGGATGAGAAAGTTCACAAATGTGGACATGCTTTCAGACCTGCACTGAGATGGGAGCAGCTTCTGGTGGGTGACAGATCACACGATGAGCCCCGCAGCCCCTGCACAGTGATCCTATCATCCGTATGAATTGGAATGTGGTAGAAAAGAAAATAAACGTATTTTACCCATTTGGATTTTCATGAGTATTTCATTTTAAACTTATTAAAAAAGAATGGAGCAAATTTCTAAGAACTGCATCCTTCAAGGAATCCAAAACACATTTCAAATTTGAATTTAGTCCCTTTCATTCAAATTTAGAAATTATAAATGAAACCTTTAAAATTGTTACTCTATTGAAACATGAGTATTCATTGTCATTCTTCTCAAACCAGGTTATAAATTCAGTGTATTTCCTGGTAATATTTCAGCATAATTCTTTAAAGAATTGAACAGATTGATTAAGAAATCATATGGATAAAAAAGAATCCATGAATAATACAGACTATGAATAAGAAGAGCAAAGAGGGAGACTCAGCCAAGGATGTATGAAGACATTTCACAATGCCATTATAATAAAATAAGATAAAATAAAATTAAATTAAATTAAAATTAAATAGTGTAGTTTTGGCATGGGAACAAACAGACCAATGGAATGCAATATAAACACCAGAGTCCACTTTGTTTAGAAAGTTTTATGAAATCAAGCCCTACTGTCAATAACAACAACAAGAGTACTTTGTAGAGAATTTTATGAGGCTTGATTATATGGAGAAAAATAAAATTACAGGCAATAGAAACAAAAATAATCTCTAAATGAATCAAAGTCCTAAATCTGGCTGCTAAAATGAAAGAATACTAGAAGAGAATAAAGGAGAATATATTTATGACATTACAGTTGGGAAATGTTTCGTTGGGAAAAAGAGGATGCCCAGTAGAAACATGAGCAAGTTCGCTGCATAGACGGTTTCAGAGGGGACACTGAATGGCTCCCTGTTGTATGGAGTAGGGGGCGCTAACTTCAGGAAGCTGAGCAATGAAAGGAGTCCTGCTGACTCACCAAAGGAGACCCAGGTGGAAGTTATAATAGTGGGATTTGGTGAGGACGGAAGAACACCAGCATCTTCGTGTCCCTGCCGTGGGGGTGCATATGGAGAGCACATTCTGGAGCCCAATCAGCCTTACTTAGGGAAAAAGAAATGGGACCAACCCAATAACAAATCCTTCTGGAAAACACCCCACAGAACTCTTCAGGATGTGTCTGTGTCCTAGGACGTCCATTAGCATGTTGGCCATAGAATGGGGCTGATGGCGGGGATGAAGGGGAAATGAAAGAGGGGGGCCTTGCAAAGACCTGACACCTGTGCACCGTGCACGGACCAGCACAAGCAGCGGGCCCCGCTGTCTCCACCTGGGCTGCAGGGCAGGAAGGCGCGAGCAGAGAGGAAAAGGTGTCACCTCCAGATTTGTTACCCAGCATTTACCTTATCACAGGCGCAATGTATGTTTAGAGAGAAATCAAAGGAATGACAATTTTATTTCATTGTATTGCCTCTGTGTTTCTCCAGGAAAAAGAAATAAACTACTTATCTCTATGTGAACTGGTAATTTTCCATACACAGCCAATGCTGCAACATTTTCAACGGTGTTACAGCCCTTTGGATCTGCATCTGGATCTGGGGTAGCTGTGGTCATTTAGACAAATGACTATTCTGTAATTTAATCGCTATGAAGTAAGTGCAGTAAAGGTGTCCACGTTACAAAACTGGAGGGACATTAAATCAAATAATTCATGCACAGAATTTGGTATAGAGGAACCTCTCAGTAAGTGTCAGCTACTGTTTGGGGATTCCTATTTCCTGAATTCTTCTTAGTATCCTACCTGCATCTGAGATGGATTTATTTATTCTTGGCTCCATGAATCACGCAGACCTCCCAGCTTCTCCTCCTACCTGGAGCAATCTTCCCTAATCTACTCCCCAAAGATGTTTTTATTCTATCTCTGGTAATTCTGGACATTTATTTTCTCCAGGCAGACTTTTTGAAAAGCAAATACAGGGAAACTTGAGGACATTTGGTCAATTTTTAGGGGTGGGAAAATGTTTTCTGATCACAGCCAGTATATTTTCATTAGCAGTAAAAGAATATGGAAGCAGCTGAGTAAATGCTGTTCTTAGTAAGAAATGCAACAATTCTAGACAATGTGCTTTATTACACAAACTTCCATATGTAGTCTTTAATCTGGAAAGTCGCCACAGAAAACAGCTGACCACAGTCCTTCTGTCATTCTGTCCAGCCACTCAGTGTTTCAAAATTAGAGAAGGGAATGAAAAATTAAGCAAGCTGAGTCAAAAAGAACTAATTCCATTAAAAGCTTTCCTTTATTTATGGAAATAAACTTGATAGATGCTCCTGTGGGGCAGGAGAATTGTACTATTTTCAGAAACAGAAGTTAAGAATTTTTTGGAGAATTTAATAGGGTAAGAAGTGTGTGTGTGTGTGTGTGTGTCTTTTAAAAACAGAAACTGAGGGGGATAGCCACAAACCACTCAGCTACACCGCACAGAGCTGCCTTTGCCAAGACTATTCTTTCTGCAGAACAATGTCACAGTGACTCTGAACCTTTTCGGTGCTATTGAAATCTCTCTGTTTGCAGTGTGTCACCCATGCAAGCCTTGTCTTTTGGGGCATTGTATTTGCTCATGGAGGAACACCACTGGAAAGACCTGTTCTGGGGCAGGGTGTGAGTTGAATGGCCCATTGTTGGTGTTTATGTGCACTCATTTCCCTGAAAACAACGTCTAGATAAAGCTGCCAGAAAAGCAACAATATGCTACATTTTCAAAATAATCTAACTCAAAAGAAAAAAAAAGCACCAGCAATCTTCTGCAATCAACAACTCTGGCAATTATCCCCATGATACAGCTTTATCCTATACAATCGCTCCCAGTAACTTTGTTTCTCTGATTGAATCTTGGCTGATGTAATAACTTCAAAAGATAGACAAAATAACTAGCTCCTTGTTCTAAAAAACTGTAAGTAACACTGTTAGGAAATTTGAACAGAGGATATGCATTCTTTTAAAAATGGGAAAGATAAACCTGCGCTGATGGACTGTGCAAATAGCTTGGTACTGTTTGTTCCATATTTGGTTCCTATTTCTTGGAAACTGAAACTTCCTAAGCAACCCTAACATTTAGATGGATTGATTATTTTGATAATTCTCCATGGAACTGCCTCGGTGTGGCCCAACTGCGCCCAGGGTCAGGGGGCTGCCCACCACTCTCCACCCACATCCCCACGACCTGTGTCTCCACTCCTGCCAGATGCTCTTGGCTCCTTCCACCCATCTCTGTGCTGTAACCAGGGCTCAGTGGCAGAAGGAAGGACTGGGCGTTGTCACCCACACAGATGGCAGAAGCTGAAGAAACAGCATGCAGACCCTGTCACAGGAAGGCTTTCAAGTGACTGTCACAGGAGGACGCAGGACTCAGAAACAAGTCTGAGACCAATGGCATTTCTGGACTTTAAGCTGCGATCAGGGCACACTTACCAGCTGGACTTCAGTTTTGTCCCTGCTGAAGTAGCCAGCTGGGGAATCCTGGTGACAGAGGAGCTCTGTGATTTGGGAGATCTGGATAATCGTCTCCAAGGCCCAGGTCCTGTGACAGTGGACTCACAGGAGAGAAGGCACAGAAACTGCGTTGCGGGCACAGCGGTGTCTGGTGCGGGAGGGGAGGGCAGCCAGCTCAGAACAAGACTGCTTCGACGAGGACCCCGGCAACCAAGCAGAGAACTGGGACTGTAAACCTCTTCATCTCCTTTGTCCTCCTCAAGCTCAAATCACACACGAATTCTCTACCAGTTCTACCTTTACCTTCATGTCTCATGATTTTCGACAGGTGTGTGAATTACTCCACTTTGATAAGTATCCTTTTTCCTAAGTGCTTCGTGTCACGGGTCAAATTGTGTCCTGCAAAAAGCGATGTCAGGGTCCTAGTCCCCAGGACCTCAGAATACGACATTAGTTGGAAACAGGGTCACAGTCAATGTAATTACTAGTATATTTCTTTTCTTTTTTTGAAAAAAAGTATCAAAGTCTAGTCAGCTTACAGTGTTGCATCAATTTCTGGTGTACAGTATCAGGTTTCAGTTATATGTGTACATACATACATTCCTTTTCAGATTCCTTTTCATTATTGATGACTACAAGATTTGAATATAGGTCCCTGTGCTGTACAGTTCCCTGTCGATGTAATCAGCTGAGGAGAGGTCGTACTGAAGTCAGGTGGACCCTTAATTCAAAGTGGCCGGTGTCTGTGTAAGAAGATGGTGTGAACACACTGACACGGGAGGAAGGTGCCCACTGGAGATGGGAGGCAGAGGGTGGAGTGGTGCTGCTGTGAGTCAGGCATGCCTGGGGCCACCATACCCTATTTTGGATAGAAGTACCCTCCACCACGTGTTTTGGAAAGGATGTGGCCCTCCATGTGCAGTGCTTGGCTGCCCTAGGAAGCAGATCCAGTCCTAAGAGCAAGGGGCACATGACCCCAGCTGCCCTCGTACCCCCACTGCCCAGCCTCGTGACGAGTGAAGCGTGGCACTCAGGGCTGACCAGTAAACACAGCTGTCTTTCTCTCACTTCCAACAGATTGTAAGCCCCATGAGGCCAGAGGCTGTGCGTGATTCATCTTAGTCGCCCCTGGAGAAAGAAAGCCACCCCATTCCCCAAAGGGGTCCTGAAATGCTTGCTGAATAGAAACACACAGGGTCTCAAATTTTATGTTTTGGTAACAGTCCATTTTTTCCCCCAAATAAAGTGTGGGTGGGAAAATGGAAGCTGTCACACCCAGGAAGCCCCTGCAGTCTGTTTGCACAATCCCCTGTGGTTCCACCCACAGAGAGTGGGCGATTCGGCATTTATTACTGTCCCCAGAATATTGACGAAAATAGGACAGTTCACACGTGGGCTGCTCGTATCTGTGAGAACACGCAGCATTCCCACAGTCCTCGGCCAGGGGGTCACCGGTCAGTGTGTAAACTCTGGAAGGGACCGTCCACGTCTGGTTCATGTCAGCAAACCCAGTGCTTCCCAAGCACCTCCCTCTCCCCACGGGCCACCTTTCAACAGAAAAGGCACCAAGCAGCTCCTTCAGTGCTGGAGCTGTTAGCAGGCTCGGTGGTGCAAGAGGATCGCCCTGCAGAGCTTACTACCCACTGGTGACAACAAAAGGAACCCCCGGGGCCAGGCCATCCAGCCGGTCAGTGTCAGCGTCACCATCGTCCAGAGGACAGAGCAGGGTGCTGCCTTCGCCAGAAACACATCTCCTTTTCATTGGCAGGAGTTTTGCTTCAATAAACATAATCAGGATTTGGGAAGATTTACCTTGGCAGCAGCTAAAAATGCCTTTTTTTTTTTTTTTTTTTTTTTGAGTACTGACTAATCTCCTGGTGTCCCAGGTGCCCTCCGGCTGCTCTGGGGGTGACATTACTGTTTCAGTTATCAAAAGCTAACCTGGGGATATTCGCAAGAAAGGGAATCTTACACATGCTTATTCTGTAAAGAGTCAGTGGGCGGTGGGTGGGGCTGGCTGACCCTCCCAGACCTCAAGGGCAGGGCCTGGAGATGGTCCAGAAGGAGCATAAGCCCCTCCCCTCCTCCCTGCCCACCTGCTTTTTCCCTGCAGACCATCCTCTGTGCTCCTACACCACACAAACCCCAAATGACTTCCCTTATTCCTGACTTCCTATTCCCACAGACCACTGGACTGATGCTAAGCTCCATGCCTCCTGGTCCAGTTCCTGAGAGAGTCCATCTGAATAGCTCAGCTCAAGGACCAGATGGCCACCGTGTCCAAACAGCAAACAGGACAGCTGCGCCCCAAAGCATTCACTGACCTGCGGAGAAGAGGCAGGTTCCAAGTGAGCAGGCACCCGGAACGGACTTCAGAAAGTGCCCTAAAGGTGTCAGCAATTATAACCCTTTCTGGCTGCAAAGTGTGGTAAATATTAGCTGCACACTGACCCAATCACACCATTTGGTTTATCCAGCAATTGCTTCACAATTCTGACATAACACTTTCTAATCCCTGGGAAGAAAATTCACATTTTAGATTAATTTAAACTCAGTGGGTAGAATGCTGTTACCTTTAGGGTTATTTCACTTGGTAATCAGAAGTTATATGCCAGTGGTGGCATCCTCTCTAAAAACAGATTAACAAATTCTCATGATGCTTGGTTATCAGGATTCTTCTGGTATAGAATTTTCTGGGTCTTACTTCTATAAAAGTTAGAGTCACAGGTTACTTTACAGTTCCTGAGAAAATTTCAGCTATTCCACTTAGAAAACTGATTTCTTTTTATATACTATGTCTTCTCCCATTAATTTCTCTCTGTGCTGTCTTTATCAAACTCAATCTTGCATCTGTAAAATAAAGATTTATAACCACTCCTGTGGAAAAATGTTTTACTTGATTAACTCTGTTCTTTCCTTGAAATCATCTAAAATATTCCACTCGGATTAAGGGATGCTGATTCTCTTTGCTTCATAGGCTGCACACAGAGACAAGAGTAGAGGTAAAATGCATTTTTATTAATTCACAAGAGATCTGGAGTATTCAAGTATGAAGTTCTAAATGGAAGAGGTCACCTGTAAACTTCATACTATTCAGAACATAAAGCAACCAAAATACACAATGTTTATAAAAATCAGAAGTATAGACAAATTGTGCTGCCTCTGGGGTCAGTTAGTGTAGAACCCATACTGGTAGCGGACAGACAGACGGACAGCCCACACTTTGATCTCACGTGTGTAATGCATGCTTTGCTTATCACTGTATCATCAAAAGGGGTGCCTCATACCTAGTAGTGTTTTGTATTTATCGAGTGAGTACAGGTGGATTATTTAGGAGCTTGAAAGGAACAGCATAAACAGAATACCTCCGCCACGGGCTTCCTGCTGAAATCCATCTGCGTTGTCAGAAAAGTAACTGGGCGGACTGTGACCTGAGTGTGGGACTGGAGTTTAAAGCAGGACCCAAGGGTTAGCGGAGCCCATGTGAGAGTAGGAAGTGAGGGGACACAGACACTCATCCCTGGAACCGTGGGTGACAGACTTGGGAGTAAAGCCTTAGGTCTGCAGAAAGTGCCAGCAGGAGTTCACGTTCAGAAAAGGCTAGAGAAGGCAGAGTCAAAATAAAAAAAAACTAAGGAGATGGTTGTGCAGACACCCACCACAGACCGCAGATACAGTTAGCATCACCGTTCTTAAGGAACGTGTGTCAAGGTTGGTACAAACCCAAAGGCACCAACCAAGTGTCACAACATAGGAGACTTGAGTCAAGCCTTCCTTCTGAGACTGAGTGTGAGGACCCGGCTCCGGAGGTTGGGATTTGAGAGACAAATGAGAAGTGACACAAGCAAATGACTTTGTCACAGTGAAAGGGGGCAGACATGAAGGCAGTGGTGGGGCACAGACCTCCCAGAAGCAAGAGGGAAGTAAAACTGTTACCGAGACCAAACTCATTCTGCTCGCCCCTCGACAGGCCAATAAATCGGGAGACGAGGTGGTGGGGCAAGGAATGGCGACTTTATTCAGAAAGCGGGCAGACTGAGAGGCTGGCAGACTGATGTCTTGGAGAACCATCCTATTCAAGTCAGAATTCAGGCTCCTTTAATTCTAAAAAGGGGAGGGGGTGTGGTTGGTTTTTGCAAACTTCTTGCTGCAGGCATTCTTTGTTCTTGCAGCCGTCCATGTGGGTCAGGCTGTGGTGTCCCTGTAAACCTCCAACAAAACAAAGGTTATTCTCTATTCTGCAACTTGTTATCTCTACAGGAGTGCAAAGTGTTAATATCCTTAAAGGTCAGAGCCTGAATAATAGGCTCTCCTGTGGATTTTAGGCTAAAGGCAACATTGTTTCCCAAAAGGTGCAGCGCTGGCAAGACTGAGCCTGGAAAACAAGGCACAGGGTTAAAGCCACAGGAATAGATCCAACACAGAGTCAGATTTGTTCTCTTCTATTACAAAGCCACTTTACTTGAAGAGCTTTGAAAATAAATCCAGCTTCTAAACCTGAAGGTGGGGCTCGGTCATGTCAAGCTGATGGAAACTCAAACAGCAACGGAGAGAGACGACCTTAATGGCACACAGCTGGGGCGGACTATCTGAGAGACACAGCAGGGACGTGGGCAGAGCTTTGGGGGTGACACGTGCATTACAAATAATATACACCTAACCCAAATCGGCTTCTACATTTAGGAATTAGCATTAACAGGAGAACATCTTAGTGTACTTAATAATTTGTGAAGACACACCCACTACCATGAGCTCATGATTGACTAACAGACCGTTCAGCTGCCATGTGCCAGGCTGGCTGACTTAGATCATTTTTTCACCCACATGTGTTCACCTGCAGGTCTGGCTCCTTCTGAGAGCTCTGAGGAAGTGCCTGCCCTCGGCCCCTCTCCCAGCTCCTGGTGGTTCCTTGACAATCTTTGAGCTTCGGTTCCTGCTGCCACACCGCCCAGTCCCTGCCTTCACCCCCACCTGGTGTGTGTCTGTATTCACACCCTGCTCTGTACAAGGATGCCATTCCTCCATCCCTAGGAAATTTGGGCCCCTGCCTGCTCCACTATAACCTTATCTAAGCTAATTACCTCTGCAGCAACTCTGGTTCCAAATCACGTCACAGTCTGAGGTCTTGGGGATTAGGCCTCCCACATATGAATTGGGGGGGGCACAATTCAATCTAATATATTTGACCCCTCCTCTCCCAGGAGAAGATGCGCCATTTAAGTGATGGTACCAGTGATTTCAGATCCCATTTAGAAGGTTTTCCTGGGTTTCCTTAGGACTCCAGCTGAAGCATGACTGGGAGACATTAGGGTCTTTTATTCTGTAACTCAGGAAACACCAACCACTCAGTCTAACAGGGCGGTAATGGTGTTCAACAGTCGTTGGTGGAACTCTGTCCCTTTGGGGCTGTTCCAAGGAACTCTGATTCCCCAAAACAGCCTTTGTTTCCCTTTTCTTGAATATTGTAAAAACCTTAGCCTGAGCCCTCATAAGGAGCCAAACCTCCAGAACAGTAACACAGGACACTTCCGTTGTTGGGGCCACCAAGTTTGGGGCACTGTCTTAGGGCAGCCCTACCGCTGATACAGTTAGCATCACCGTTCTTAAGGAACGTGTGTCAAGGTTGGTACAAACTTCTCTGACAAATAAAATGCATCTATGCCTTCAGAAAGCAATGAGTGGCATCCAAGACTGTCCTGCCTCATATCTCTCCCTTTAGGTTTCCTGATTTCTTCCCCTTTTAATGTTAGTGGCCCTTTTTATACTAGTATACACGTTTGCTTATGTCATCAAAAAAGAACGCGTAATTTGGTTTCACCGCAAGCCAATAATTTCTCATCTGAGCAAATTAATAAAAGCATCACATGTTTTTGCATCACTGGAGGTGTCTCTGGTAGCCCCTGAAGGGGTGAGCAGTCCTGTGGGACCCCCGTTCTTGGGCGTCTCCCCAAACGAGAAGTGCTGTCTGCTCTGGGCTCGTGACTTCCCATGTACTGATGCTCCCCTCTCCAGGCAGAAGGTGGAGGAAGTGCGAGTAACATCTAGATTTTTTTTCTTTTTCTTTTTATTGAGTTATGGTTGGCGTACAATGCTATGTCAATTTCTGGTGTACAGCACAATTTTGAAGCCATACACAAATATACATATATTCATTTTCATATTCTTTTCCCCCCATGAGCTACCACAAGACCTTGTACATATTTTCCTGTACAATATAGTATAAACTTGTTTATCTAGAAATTTTTTGACATTACATTTGATAAGAAAAAAGGTATGTGGATCCCTTGGAAAATTACAGAAATTAGAGTTTTGTTTAGAGTGTTCACCTGATTGCTGTCCCTTTATAGAGCTCTACATAGGACCACAACCTCACCCAAGGTCATGCACGATGTTTATGTCAGGGAGGGAGTCAGGCATCATAACAAACCTGTGCTTCTCAACCAGGGCAGTGCTGGCCCAGGAATATTCTGGAGGAAAAAAGTGCCTGCAGGAAGGGCCTCGCAGTGAGGCTGGGAGGAGAGAGATGGCAGGCACTTAGTGGGCGGGGTCTCCGCACATTAAGCATCCTATAAGGCAGAGGACAGTCCTGTTGAGGACACTGACTCAGACTCGTACCTCCTCCAGGCACAGCCCTGGTCGGCATTCTTTCTGTGCTGAACTTTGCACACTTGCATAACCAGAACTCGAAGTAATGGGCAATGCTGTCATAGACCCTTCGCGCTTTCCCCAGTCTCGGCCAACATGGACTGTGAACGGTGCGGGACAGTGGGCATAGAATTCACAGTCCTGCTGCATGAAACAGGAATGGATGTATGCTGATGCCGTAAAAAGCACTGTTTTCTAACAAGCCCGGGACAGTTCCATTTACACTTGGACAACACCCATCCCAGCAGCATTTTTCATTGAGAGTTTTGGGGCAAATTTATTGAGTTATTATATGAAAATGACTGATTAAAATCAAATCTGGTACATTTTAGTCCCATAAAAAAATCTGTTTTGCAATTTTTATTATTCATCCCCTACATGTGGCCTTGGTCTTTGACGGTAGGTGACAGATGTAAAGCCCTAGAAAAGGTTCTCCAAGCCCAGGATAAAGACGCCAGACTGCATTTTACTACCAGGGAGTTTGATGATCTACAGAAGGTGAGCATCTTGTTGATGAAGGGTGTATGTTGTCGACATGAGTTGGGGACAATGCTGTGCAGGAAACAAAATGTATCCTTTACATGTATCGTGAATAGTGAAGTAATGTTCTACTGTGGAAAGTAATCAAAGACAGTGTCCCAAAGGGGCATTGTGACAATCAGACCCCTCAGATCTGTCTCTGCCTGGACACCAAGGTCAAAAATGATGTTGTGCTTGAAGCCTTAAGGTGCAAACTTGGAATACCGTTACCAAAAATCTTCATGAGATGACTCAGTGTTTTGAAAAGGAGGGGAGTGGCCGGCTATGATGGAGTGTTGGCATAGCAGCGCACATTGCTGAAGACTCTCTTAATGAGATAAATGGCTTCCAAGCCCCTGCTGTGGACAGGACGTCTCAGGCTGTCGCTCTGGAACCTCGGACTGAATCTCAGCTCCAGCATCCACCCCTGCTCCCAGTTGGCCTTTCCTAGCTGGATGGTCTCAGTGGCCCTGAGAAGCAGAATTCTCAGGTACCCGCTTCACTCTGTCCCCTGAAACTCAGCTATCAGGGGTCAACCCAGCACTTACAGCCCACCACCTGGGAGATGGGGCTTGCAGAGTAAATGCACTCTAACAAAGCAGCCCGTCAACCTGCCTGCACTGCGCTTCCACGCCTGCCTCTGTTGCTGCTTCGGGATGTGACTCTTGGAGAGAGTCATGAATTCAAGCCCCTCCCCAGGGAAAGGGTACCAGGTAGGTAGGCGACCTTGATGATGAGACTCTCTCTCTGAGAAACGGGGCTCACTGGGCTTGGCAGGACTGCTTGCTGAAGAAGTAGGTATCGTTAGCTCCCTGTCACCCCCGCAGTGCATGGTAGAGGCGGGTGTGTCCCTGTGAGCCTGGGAATCTCAGACACAGTTACTCTCTCGGGAGCCAGCAGGCCTCTGAACTTTATTTCACTCTGTGATGGGGAGCGGTTCAAAAGAGCAGCTGGGAACAGGGGCACAGTGAGGGGTGCTGGATGCCTGGGATTCGGGACAAACTCCACCTCCTCCAGCTGCAGACAAGGAGCTCAGGAGTGGGAAGCTGGATGCTCACAACCTGCAGAGGTCCTGTGGGGGGTGGGGGTGGGGAGCGTGTACCCTATATCTAGCAGCCGCCGCAGAGTAACCAAGGGCGGGACACTGCCACGCTGCAGGACGGCACCAACGTCTAGGGCCTTCCCTACAGAGGCTCCGGGTGTGTCGTATCCACGGGGCAACTGCAGTCACAGGGCCAGCATCATGGGGTGAGGGGCCGGAGTGGAGCACCTGGCCCCACACTTGGAATTAGACCCTCTCTTGGGATTGAAAAATTAGAACATTTAGTTTAGTACAATTTATTTGGTTTAATTTATTTATTTTGGGAGACAGGCAATTAGGCTTGTTTATTTAATGGAGGTACCGGTGATTGAACCCGGGACCTCATGCATGCTAAGCACAGCCTCAGCCACTGAGCTCTACCTTGCCATCCACCTGCCTTGGGATTTAACGCCCTACTGTTGCCTCCTTGAAATTCTTAGAGATTTAGTTTTGAATTTGTGTTTGTAAGTGACAACTTGATGGGGTCAGGGGCTTAAGTCCTCAGCTCACACAGGATCCCACCACTGACTGGCTCCCACGATGCTGCCTTCCCACTCACCCAGAAGGGTCTCGGGCCACCCTGTCCGGCCACCTGCTGCTGCCCTCTGGCCCCAGAGGGGACTGAGCCCAGGCACAGCACAGGCTCAGGTCAGGCACGTGAGGGCCCCGCCGGCATTCACACCCCAGGAATGGGACATTAAAGAGCCAATGAAACCCACGCCAACAGGTGGGGAGCTCTCTGTGGACCATAGAGGAAAGGGAAGAGCATCCTTTTTGCTTTTGAGGGTGGGGCACATTGTCACCTTGCGTTAATGATTCTGAGCGCTGGAACTTACATCTTCCTCACACTGTCACTGACCAAGCGCCACCGGGCCCCCCATGTGCTGTCTGGTCTCCAGCTCATCCACATGTGCACGGGGTCCTGACGTGGGTCCTCACTGTGGAATTAGGAACATTAACCACAATGGGGAAGCCACTGGTAGGGATCCACAGATGACTCAGATCACCGGACAGCAGAGAAAAACAGCTTTCCTTAATCCTATCTAGCTCCCAGTTTGACAAACTGCCACTGTTGTTCTGAAGGCAATGACAGCTAAGCAGAATGTTGCAGGAGTTTCTGAGAAATTACAGGGGATGGACATTCTAAGGAGAGCTGTTCGTTTTCATGACTGAGGCCAGGTTCTCAATGTCTTCTTTACTGTGTGTTATTTTCTGTTGCATTTATAAAGTGTGTGGTGTATGCGTTTCTGTACCGGCATTTGCATGTTGCATGAGCTAGCACATGTGGGTGTACAGTGTCTGAATTTATGTCTTTATTTCTCCAATTAAAATGAAGGCCACTTAAGTCAAAACAATTATTCCAATTTTCTTAGGAAATTAATAAATTGATTTCCACTGCTTTCTCCCACTTTTCCTCTCTCTGAGTACTTCCACTTAAGTTTATGTGCATATTTAAATTTTAAGACTTACAAGATGATATCACTCATATGTGGAATCTAAAAAAAAGGAAAGAAAGGAAAAAGAAGACACCAATGAACTTATTTACAAAATGGAAACAGACTCACATAGAGAACAAACTTACGGTTACCAAAGGGAAGGGGATGGAACAGGATACACTGGGATTTTGAGACTTGTTATTATTAACTACTATACATAAAATAGATAAAAAATCAAATCTCTTCTATAGAGCACAGGAAACTGTATTCAATATCCTGTAATAACCTATAATGAAAAAGAATATGAAAAGGAATATATGTGTGTATATGTATGTATGTATAAAGCTGTGCACCAGAAATGGCTGCAACATTGTAAACTGACTCTACTTTAATTTTAAAAGTTTAAAAATAAATTGTCAAAAAACTTCCAAGACCACTGTGAAGTCTGACAACACTGCCATGGTAAGAGTCTTTGATGTGCTTTGCTGGTTTATGTTTAAATGGCATTTTTTAAAAAATCATGTATCCCACCCAGACCCTCACGACAACCTTGTGCCGGGGTGTCTACAGTGTAACAGTGTAGTTTTCAACCATCGTAAGGTGGGGCCAGCTCTGTGTGTGTGTGTGTGTGTGTGTGTTTTATGTGTGTACGTGTGTCTATATTTATGTACATGAAACAGATGAAATACTTGTGAGTCTATTTCACTAGTGTGTTTAGTGAGATACATCTTGGAAATAAAATGCATTGTGTAAGTAATTAATGATGTGACCATATGTTTAAAATGCATCAGTAAATGCCAAAACCAGAATACAAAACAGTATATACAATATTATCTTATCTTATTAATGAATACGGGTACGTATATGTGCAAGAAAAAAATAGATGAATCATATTGAGTAGCATTTTATGAGTTATTTGTGAATGGCAGAATTGTGGATGATTTTTCCATCTTTTTGTTTACTTTATAAAGTTCTCTCATTAATGTAATTTTATTTTATATTTATAAAAATAAAACAACACAAAATAAATATTTTTTTTCTGATTTGCTCTTGGACAAAGTAACTGAGGTTTTGGCAGCAAGAAGAACGGGCTGTAATTCACATGGTGGGGATATTTGCACTTTCAATGTGATAGGTCAACAGATGTCGCTACTTACAGATTCCTCTTTGTGACTCTAAGCAGACTGGCTTCAAGATCACTACTTTGCCAGTGTGATTTGCCTTTAAGAAAACTCCAGCCCCAGCCATATATACTACTATATCCCTCCTTGAACAAAATATTAATCTCATATGGACATTTAAAAAATTATTCAATATGTAAAAGGTCAGTTCATGAGATATAAAAATAAAATTACAAGATGGTTGTTGATAAGGCATTTAATATAAAAAAATGAGCACTGAATATTAACTAATATTCTTGGCTGACTCAAGATCCTCTTCTAAAGGGTTTTTTAGATTAGCACCATGTTTACATGTTGAAATAATTCCATTTTGGTTTATTTATGAGACTGTAAACAGAGAGTTCTTTAGATCCTCCCTCCCCCTTTTCTCAGTGACATACACACTCCAGAAAACCCAGATGACCATGAAGACGTCAAATCTGGACTTGAATCCCACTCATTAGGGTGAGAAGACGGGGGTACAGAGGTGCGTGGCGCCACCCTGCTTTCACGACAGCTCACGGTGTCCCAGCTTGACAACTTCTCTCCTTCCATCTGTACAGTGGCAGCCTCCACAGCTGCTTCAAGATGACTTTCTCTCCAAATGTTTAGAAGTGCCGTGAAGAAATGAAGACTCCATTTGCAACAACACAGATGAACCTGGAAAATGTTCTGCTGAGTGAAACAAGCCAGACCCAGAAGGGCCGATGCCGTGTGATCTCACTGATACGTCAAACTCATAGAGCCAGATAGCAGACGGTGCTTGCCAAGGGCTGGGGGTGGGGAATGGGAAACTGTTGGTCCCATGGTACAGACTTACAGTTATAAGATGAATAATTTCTGAGCCAGGAACAGCATGGTGACTAGAGTAAACAACACTGTTGTTTGCTTGCAATTTCTTAGGAGAGTAGATCTTAAATATTCTCAGCAAACACACATACACACACACACACACACACACACACATGAGTTACTATGTCATGTGATGGATGCTTCAATTAACTTGACTGTTGTAATCATTTGATGCTGCGTACGCACTTACATCATCACAATATACACCTAAAAATCCATTGTGAAACCTAAATATATGTGATTTTCACTTGCCAGTCATACCGCCATAAAACTGGAACAAATGATAAAACAAAAAATGAAGAATCAAGGACTTCACCATGCACGATGGGGACCCTTGCGGATGGGAGTTGTGTGTGGTGTGTAGAGGGTGAAAGGAGGGGAACGCAAGGATATCTTTTGGAGTTCTGTTCTTTCTGTTTCTTTGTCCGGATGTCAGTCACACAGGTGTGCTAGTTTATGAAAATGCAGCAACCTTCTCACTCTTCTAATTGTGCCACAAGTTTTATGCAGTGATAGTCACCTGAACATTGCTCTAGGCTCCACAAAAACTAATTATTTGTTCTATTTGCAGCCTAATGTTTTCTTAGGAATAACTTTTTTAAAACCAATAGAAAACATACAGTTATTTTATAGGCTTCGTTTGCTCCATTTTAATCACTGTGAAGCCCAAGTGCTCTGGTGAATGTTGATAAAACCTTGTTAGATATAAGCTTTGTATGTTTGGGGGAAAATATCCCACAAACACCAAAAGAATGCCAAGATCATGTTGTCAATTCATTCAAATAGATTTCAAAAAATCTTATTTTAAATGCCTCTGAAGTTGGCAGAATTCATAGAACTAGATTTGCCACAGTCTTGGGACTCATGTTTCCTTTCCAATGTGAAATTATTAAATGCAAATAAAATAATCATATCATGTAACATCAAAACAACAGAAGATATTGACAAAGTATCAGCAAAATGGTTTTTGATGTGCAAAATTAGTATCCCCAAACTGCTTCAGACAGGGCAGAAACAAAAAAGAATCAAAGACACCTCTTCTAGGAGTAGGGAGGGCAAGAATAAAGCAATGGGAATAGTCCCAAAGGTGTCAGATGCCTTCTGTCCCAAGGACTGGGCACCTTGGACACAGGGCATAGAATCATCCACTGGGCTTCAGCCTCGTCGGGGAAGATGCCAGGTGAGCAGAGTCTTAAATTAACTGAGTTAGCTCGGGAAGGCTCCCAGTATTCCCTAAGCCTCAATTTCATTGTCTGTGGAATGGGGATCCTAATAGTAGCCTCTGGTTTGTTCGGGATTAGAGAAAGTGTATATAGTACACCTGGCAGACAGCCGTCCTACAAACTCATGGCAGTACGAGGGACAAGAGGTCGCAGGATGAGAGACGAGCCCTTGACAAAGCATAACTGCTGTCCAAATGTTGTTTATTATCCTCGTTTTATTTAAATAGATAAGTAAGAAACCATTCTAAGCAGATGGATCATTTTAACTCATGTCCATGATTTCTTATTTACTAACATGACTTTTTTTTTCCCAACTTTTTAAAAATAGACTTTATTATTTAGAGCAGGTTTTGCTTCACAGCAAAGTATTAGTAGACTTCCTGTATAGCCCCTGCCCCCTCCAAACTTTTCTTTTACAATAGAAAGGTCTGGAAAGATCTGGCAGCAGATCTTATAGTGAACTTTAAAATTATGTATATCAAACTATCCCATTAATTAAATGAATTTTAATTTTTTAAATTTTATTTTTTATTGAAGTGTAGTTGATTTACAATGTTAGTTTCAGGTGTACAGCAAAAGCAATTCACTTATGCATGTGCATACATATATATATATTTTTTCAGGTTCTTTTCCATTATATGTTATTACAGGATATTGAATATACCTCCCTGTGCTGTACAGTAGGTCCTTGCTGTTTATCTACTTTGTACATAGTAGTGTGGGAAATACGAAATGTCTTTATCACATCCTAATTTGTGGGATCCGTGAAATGCTGTTGACATTGTTTCTCATCACTAGTCTAAATGTTCAAATGATTCAATATAGCATTACGATGTAGCCCTATTTTCCTACGTCAGTTCCTTTAAAAGTAAATATTCTCCCAGCCCTGCAAGTGATTTGACCTTTTATGCTGTGGTCTATAACCCATTCACTCAACAAATGTTTTTGAGTAATAACTGTGTGCCAGATTGTTCTACGTGCCCAGAATAAGAGTGAGCAAGACCTCATCCCTCATAAAGTTTATATAATGGCAGGGAGACCGAAAATGCACAGTAACTGTAATAAATAGTTCAGTGGAGTGGTTGGCGATGTGTTATGAGACTACAACGGAGCTGGGTAAGGGGGAGTTGGAGTGGGGGGAGTAGGTCTCATCGAGAAAGCGACATTTGACACTTGAAGCAGGTTAGAGATTTAGCCCTGGAAGAGCATTCCAAGCAGAGGGAACAGCCAGGGCAAAGGCCAGAGTGCATGGAAGGAGGCTGTATGAGGTGGGACAGAGGGCAGATCACCCAGGACTCTGGCTCGCTCCCAGTGAAGAGCCCTGTTTAAGACCCCGAGTCACACGATGTAACGCCCTGCTTTTTTAAAAATGCATTTCAGATTTTAAAAGGATCAGAGGATCAGCCTATCTGCTGTGTTGAGGGGGCATGTTAGGAAGATGGAGGGCAAAGCAGAGACCAGTTGGGAGGGGATTTTCCAGATGAGATTCTGGGGGCTCCAAGGAGGTTGTCACAGCGGGGGTGGTCAGAGGTGGCTGGATGTGTGATGATCCTGGAATCAACAGGCATTCTGACAGATGTGTGTGGGACATGACGAGACAGAAGCTCATGCTTGTGTCACAGAAAATTATTATTAAGGGAAGCGTTCCATTGTTAAAGGTAAAATCATATACACTTTTGTTTGCTCTGAGTTTATTCTTTCTGTTGAATTGTACATACTGAAATTACCTGTGAGAGAAGTGAAAGCTTTGTTAACACATTTTCCACAAAGTTACACTGTGAGTCTTGCGGAGAGCGGGCTCTGCTGGGAGGAGAGCGGGCTCTGCTGGGGAGGAGAGCGGGCTCTGCTGGGAAGCCTTGGGCGCCCGGCGGGCTTGCCCGCCCCGCCCTGCGCTCTGCCCTCCGGACCTGGATGCAGTCAGTTGATTTCATTTCCATCAACCTGGGTCCAAGTGGCATTTCATGGTTTCATTAACTGAACTTCTGCTGGCTCTTGACCTTGGGATTTCCAAACCTGTGACTTCTGATTCTTCCTTGCCATCTCCGCGAAGCTGTCTTAAGAGGAATTTCACATGACTGTCAAGAGAAAATTACTTCCATTTCTTTTTCATGTCAAAAGCTTGTCATCACTGCAGGTGTGGCTCACTGTGACTCAGGATGTGAGGTGAGGCTTTTATTTTACTGTCACTTTCTTTTCTTTTAACCATCCAAGAGCGTGCCTCCCTCTGCTCCTCTCTGCACCCGCGTGTGACAGTGGGTATTGTTACCTAATTGCTTGAAGGCAGACCCGGAGCCGTTTTATCCTCTTAGGTTCTACTTGTCAGAAAGATAATTCTGCAACAAATCTTTTTCAGTCCCTAAAGGTTTTATCTGACATCCTCATAAATGGTGGAATATGTGAAATGCTTATTAAAAATAAATAAACGGATGTTAAGTGGTTGATGATTGATTCATTAGTGAGAAGCTGAGTCTCTTTTTCTTAGACTCCCGGGACTGTTAAAAAAAAAAAAGAAAAGAAAAATTAGTTAAGGGGGAAATATATGAATCTTCCAGAATTTAGTGAATATAAGGTTATCGCTTATCCTTTCACAGTGTCTCTATTTTGAACGCTGTTTTCTTTGTTCTTCATAAAGACAATTCACTGTGCCTCCTTGGAGAGCCATGGAAATCATTCTCAGACACTTCAAGGCACGCTTGCTTGTGTCGGCCTGCGTTACTTATTTGACTCACTTTACATGCCTTAACGTTTTGTAGGTGTCAGTTTGGAAAATAAGAGCTATTTTCTTTCCCCACAGGCAAAGCCATCTCTTATCTCTGCACGTGGGGGCGGCACGAACTCTCCCGCACGGGAAATGCTGCTCTTAGAAGCCCCGATGCCCACCTGTGCCCGGAGCTCTGCAGCTGTGGCACGACGGGGCGGTCTGCACGCAGCACTCGGCGGGCCTTACGCACAGCCCAGTAAGGGAAGCCGCATGCACCTCTGTGAAGTTTCAGGTGCTTCTGGATCACTCCTTGCTCAGAGCACGAGGTCATGTTAGCCTGTTAATGCAGCTCAGCTTAGCACACTCTTGAGAACCATGTGGCAGCTTCTTGAATAGGGCTGGTTAGATCTTAGTTGGCACAACTTTGCTAGAACCCACGTTTGTGTCCGCTGTGGGAGGATGTAAAGAACATCACTGGACTGCGTGTCCAGAGATCCCAGCTCTGCCGTTACCTGGGAAGGCAATTCCTCACTGGAGGGAGCAGCACCTCCTCAATGAGAGGGCCCCAAAGGCATTCTTAGGTGAGTCTGCTGATTTTTCGGTAGCAACCTTACCAGATAAAGATACTATTATAAAGGGAATGCATTGTGTTCCAGGGTCTTCTATGATATTAATCTTTTTCTCTTTCTCTTTTAAACTTTATGTTTAAGTCAGGTTTAGGATCACCGCAAAGCTGAAGGGGGGGGTACAGAGATGTTCCCTACAGCCCCTGCTCCCTCTCACGCATAGCCTGCCCCAGCCCAGCATCCCTCACCAGAATGCAACCACGAATGAACCTACACTGATACATTACAGTCACCCCAAACCCCTAGTTGATCTTAGGATCCGCTCGTGGTGCTGAATCTTCTTTGGGGTTAGACAATGTACCGTGATATGTGTCCAACATCATAATCACACAAGGTATTTTCACTGCCCTAAAAGTCCCCTGAATTTTGCCCATTCAGCTCTCCCCTCCACCACCCCTGGGGACCACTGCCCTTTCCATTACCTCTGTAGCTTTGCCTTTTCCGCAACGTTCTACATTTAGAATCATTAACACTTCGCCCCTTCTGTTGGGCTTCTTCACGGTGTAATACACGTTTAGGGCTCCTCCCTTTCTTTTCGTGGCTCGATAGCTCATTAGCTCATTTCTTTTTAGTGCTGAATAATATTCCATTGCCTGGATGTGCCAATTTATTCATCCATTGTCCCACTGAAGGACATCTAAGTTGCTTCCAAGTTTTGGCAATTATGAATAAATGTTCTATAAACATTTAAAATATTCACATGATGAACATGTGTGTGCAGGTTTTTGTGTGGACATCAGCTTTCAACTCCTTTGAGTAAACACCAAGGAATGTAATTGCTGAGTCATGTGTTGAAGAATTACTAGTTTTGTAAGAAACTGCCCCAATGTCTTCCAAGTGGCTGGACCAGCCTTGAGGGTTCCTGTTGCTCCCCATCCTTGCCAGCACTTTGTGCTGTCAGTGTTCTGGATTTTGGCCATCCTAATAAGTATATCGTGGCATCTCGTTGTTTTCATTTGCATCCCACTGATGACACACGATCTGGAGCATCTTTCCACGTGCACTTTTTGCCATCTGTACATCTTTTCTGGTGAGGTGTCTTCTACAATTTGGGGCCCATGTTTTACTTGCATTGTTTGTTTTCTTGTTGATTTTTAAGAGTTTTTTGTATAGAGTTGGGACAACACTTATTTATCAGATGTGTCTTTTGCAAATATTTTCTCCCAGTCTACTCTTCTAATTGTCTTGATGTTGTCTTTCACTGAGCAGGGTTTTTAACTTTAATGAAGTCCAGCTTATGGATGATTTTGTTCTTGGGTCAAATCTTCAGTATTGTATAGCATCCATGTGTTTTAATCTTCCCTCCTAGATTTGTGTCTCCTTTTCACTGCCAAGACTCACAGGTGTGACCAGGATGTTCTATGAACACGTGCATCACGATGTCACGGCTCCCAACCTCACTGTCTGTGTGAGAAGCATGCTATACAAGAAGAACAATCTTATATTTGGAAAAAAATAACTTCAGCCAAAGCTTTAAATTTCCTGTGTCCCTTCATACTCAAAAAGTCAAAGAAACATTGTTAGAGCCAGCAAAACAATTACATCCACCCAGAAAAAGAAGGAAATGTAGGGACAATGGCAACAATTGCATCCTTGTCAAAAAACACGAAGTGGAAAAGGAATTGCTGACTAACATCAAGACAATGGAAACAGAGCTCATTACTGCCAGAATGTGAAGAAACATTCCCTGGAGGAGGGCAGGGAGACTTTTTGCCACTGAGATTTTCCTAAATAACACGTGGCACTATGGAGGGATAAAGCTTCACTATCATTTTCCAAGATCCTCTAGTTTTGAGGTGGAAAGATAGCAAATGTGGTTTGGGTTCTGACCATTTCTTCCTACAAGGAGAATCTCCCTTGTGTTCTTTTTTGGACAGGAAAATAATAGTGATTTTTCCTTCTAAGTGTTGTGCCCCAAACCGATGTTTTACTGGGACTCAACTACACTGATTCAAGATCACCCATTAAGTGCATGTACCACAGACTGCCTTTTCAGTTCCATCACATCGGTCCCTTAAATCAGCCAAGGTGGAGGAGCAGTTATGCTGCAGAAACTGGCAAACACTTAAATCATCCCTCCCTACCACAGTCTGTTGTTGATGATTTACTGGCACACCATTGGCCTGACCCCGCACCCTGACACCCTGTACGCTACCCACTCCATCTTCACACAGAGACGGCATCTCCTTGGTGATGCTGCATGCAGTGACTGGACCACTAACCTTTCACAGGATGAGAAGCATAAGGTCTTTTCTACCACGCAGGTACGTTTCTTCTGTAGACTAAAGTAGTTTGTGTGTTCCTTCACAGTTTACAAAATACATTAACATTTATGGTCTCACTCCCATTTTTTTTTTCACAACCTTCCCAGGTACAGTAGTTATTATTCCATTTACTATATGAAGAAAATACAGATTAGAGAGGTTGTTAGCTGCCCAAAGTCACAGAGCTTAGTCAGTTGGCTTTTGATCAGTCTTCTTTTCCCCTGTATTGTCATCCTATAGAAGGACAGAAAAATGATTCACATGTAGACATTTTTCATATATTGATTATAATCTTGATCTTTATAGAAATTTATCTTGATAATGTTTTGAAATGCAAACTATTTGCTATTATTATAGCATTTGAAAAAATGTGGACATGACGGTAATAATAACTACCATTGAACGCTTATTAAAACACTAAGCATTTTACCTGCATAATCTCATTCAACACTCCTAGGGCACCATGAACACTGATATGTATGTTAAGGAGAATTTGCCCAGATCACGTGCCGGCAGGCAGCAGTTTGCAGTGTGGCTCCGACTCTGTGGGTTTATTGTGTGTAAATACAGCCTCACCTGTCGCTAAGTGCTTGCCCTTCCCGGTCTTCACTTCAAGAGCTTTTTCTTACCCATATTAGCTTAAATGCATTCTAATTTGTGACCAAACATCTTTCAAACAATTCATTGCTCTTAACTTTAACAATCTTCCTTTTCTCCCATGGCTTTTGCCATTTATTAATTCATTAAATTATTAAGTATTAATTCAATATTTATTCAGTGAAAAAAGGCAATGTCCGGTCCTTGTTAAGTGCACTGGTTCCGAAGTCAGTCTGAGCGGGACTGAATAAAATGGGACTATTAATACTCAGCTCAAAGGATTGCCTAGAAGATTCCATCTCAACCTTTTACAAATCAGGACTAGCGTGGTGAGCAATCAGGTCTGAGCAGCTCACCGGGGGAAGAGGCAAGGCTGCCTCAACCGCGAGCCCCCGCCCAGCCCCCTCCCAGCCCCTGGGGGAGGCACTGGCTGTGTCCTGGACGCCAGGAAGCCCTGCGCACAGAAGACCCTTCGTTAGTTCCACTTGGTTAGCTCAGATTAATGAGACTGATTGCATCTGATGAAAGCTCATGACTGTTAGAGAGCTCGGGTGGTGTCCGCTGTGGGTGACTTTTATCCCTGTGTTTCCTTGTGACATGACTCTTTACCCCATTACCTCCCTCCCACCCACCTTTTATTTTTCTGTCGCCAGGAAATCCACTTACGGAGGGTGTGAAATTATGTCAAAAATCAAGTCAGGCTAAGTCTGGAGCGCTTCCATCAGGAAGACACAGGAAACAGTGGTCTGAGGGGCAGGAATCACAAGACACAAAGCCCCCCATGGGTCCTTCTCCCAGGCACCCAAGGTGCTCCTGACCTTTCCTGGGCTCTGTTTAGCAATGACAGTGTCTGCCAGGTGTGACGGTCTCAGCTCGAGGGATGACTGACAGGTGAAGGTCTCCTCTCTCAATCCCGGCGCTGCTCCAGACACCTGCAGTGGGGAGGGGCTGCCATTGCCTTCTCCTTTGATTCGGTGAATCCAGGCGCCTTCTCCCTGGAGCCGTTACAGACATCCCCCCACCTCCTGTGACTATGAGCTGTGGTTTCCAGCTGGCATTTGTGACCCCTTTTCCAGCCCCTACTGACACAGGGACAATGTGGGGTGGAGGATGGCTGTGTCCCAGGTCCCAGCCGAGTCCCTGGGACATCCCCTGACAAGTGTGGGTCCTTGGCTTCACAAAGAAAAGACTTCAAGAGTGAGCCACAGTTGAGTGAAGGTAGATTTATTCAGAGATGTGCACCCCAGAGACAGAACATGGGCTGTCTTCCTGGAACAAAGAGATGCGGCCTCCGAGCACGGGGTCAGCAAGGAAGATGGGATCGGCCACGAGGTGCAGGGTTGTTAGTTTTTATGGGCTTGATAACTTCATGTGCCAACAGGTGGAAGGATTTTTCCAACTACTTTTGGGAAGGGGTGGGGGGGTTCCCAGGACGTGGGCCACTCCCCACTTTTGACATTTTATGATCAACCTTGAAACTGTGAGAGGACCATTTACCACGTTACTATATCACATGGGGTGTAACTGAAGCTCAAGGCCTACTGGGAGTTGACTCTTCAGCCATCTTGGTGCCACTGGCCACGTCAGTCCTTGAATGGCTGTGCCCCACCCCTTCCCTCCTGTCTCACGGCCATACATTCTGACCATCCTTCTCAGGGGGGCTTTCTGCCCCTTCCTGTGACCCTCCAACACAAGACGTCCATCACAGAACCCCTCCCGCCCCCATCGAGTGCGGCCCACAGGCCCGCAGGAGCACACACATCTTAGAAGTGTTCTCAGATTCAGTGCAGCTTCTCTCCAAAATACAACACCAGCACTGCTATGAAAGGTCACTTCCAGGAGCTTCGGACAATTGAGATCCTTGGGTATCAGCCACCAGCTCACATCGCCCCTCAAGTGCAGGGCCCAGAGTAAGTTCTCGGGGGTCAATAGAGACTCCTCACCAGTCTTGACATGAACACGGAGCTCTGATCCCTTCCCGCTGCTGCAGGGTGTGCTGGGAGGTGGGCACAGGGCACAACTCTCACCGGCCTCACCTTCCCCAGCCACTTCAGTTTCAAGCCGCATGCACTTCCAAAGAGCACCTCAGCTTACACAGAGGTTCTGGAACCCCTCTGTGTGCTCTGCATGGCTGGCGTCGTACCTTACACGGGATGTCAGACTGGTGGAACAGTTATAATCTTAAACCCACTACTAAACCAAATCGGAATTACTAGTTATATTTAGATAATTTGTCTAGATATGTGACTTTATACAGGTGAAATATAATTGTCTTAAGACCAGGAAAACTTCCTTTTAAAAAAGTCTTGGTTCATGTAGAAACTCTCCCAGGACTGATATTATAATTGGGGGTAAATTCATCAATAGATTAACTCATTAGCACACAGGTTTTTAAATTGTCCTAAAGAACATAATTACGTTTTGGATGATGTGAAATTGGAAATAGTGTTTACAATTTTAGCATGTGGGACCTTAAGTCAGGGCAACCCTGACAGATATTAGAGGACAGATGAATAATTACTCCTGTTACTCTAATCCTGGGAGGTTTGCCAGATTCCAGCTGATTATGCTGCAATCAGGACATCCTGGTGCCTCGGTTGCCTGGCAACCATTCTCCTCCCAATTTTCTCCCTTCCAGAGGTGCAGAATACAATGCCACTCAGGATTGAAGTCAGCAGATAAGAAATTCAATTTCATTACATCAGTCAGGGCTTGTTTTCTGTGGACACAGCCTGAGCTTTAATGTCAGGCAAATCCAAATTCAAACGTTGACCTTGGAAAAGATCATTAACCTCTTTGAGTTTGCTTTAAACTGAATGCAGGTTTCCCTTGCTGTCCTGAAGTTGGTCATACCCCAGGAAATCTTGTGCAAGCTGAAATGGCATACAGTGAAGGAGCAGTTACCCCAGGACACCTCTTGCTAACGGAGGCACAAGACAGATCACACTGCTCGCAACACAGGTCACAGCTGTGGGGCTTGACGCCGAGATGCTGAGGTCATTCCCGGGAAGGAGGTTGGCGGGTCCCTCTGACTGCGTGGGCTGTGAGTCTGTAACAGCTCAGTTCACTGCCAAACAAACACTGAACACTGTTTTCACATCCTGCTCTTTTTTTCATAAAAGCAAAATTCCTTTTCAGATATCTTTCCATGCAAAAGCACGTGCTAATGCAGATCTTTCCTAAAAGCAAGGTGGCATAAAGCGAACTTTTGGAAAAGGGGGGAGGGTGTCCGTAGTTAGCCAATTAGTTGATTCATTTTTTTCATTCAAAAAAGTTACAGAGCGCATTGTTGTGGTCTGTCAGTTTTGCTGGGCAGTGGGATTAAATAGTGAAGAACAAGCAGTTTCCGGTCTGATGGGACTGAGGACAACTCACGAGGAGTAACAAGATGTTCATGGCTGGACCGCTGTCAGGAGTGGCGCCGACAGGGAGGGTGGAGGAGGTTAGAGACCAGACTCGGGTGGTGAAACCAGAGGCGGTTTCCTGAAGAAGGGACGTTGAAGGTGAGGGCCCAAGCTGCCTTCCAAGAAGAGGCTCTGCGCTGCAGAGAAGCCAGAGTCGTGGGGCGCATTAAAGCAAGAGGTGGGATGAGGATGTGCCTCCAGGGATTTCCATATTGGGCAGATTGCAGGGAAAACAGCGAGATGTGGAAGACTCAGCCGGCTGAGGACCCCCAGACACCGAGTCCCAGGAGTCCTCGCTGTGAGTGGAGCTGGGGCAGCTCAGATCTCTGAAGCCCTGGCCTGTCTGGAGACGGCTGTGATGGGCAGGACCACCCTGGGGGATCCTGTACTTTCTATTTCTTTCCAGAGCAACCCGTGTAAAGCCCCACAGGTGTGTGCATGGATGTGCTAAACACCAAGGATGCTCGCTTGCAGTGTAAACCATGTGAATATGAATCGGAATCCTCAAGTCCTTAAGAGCCTGGCTTACGAGTAACTGTTTCCTGCTAAACCTCAACACGGTGTTGGGAACATACAGTAGGTGCTCATTAAATATGCGTAAAAATCTGTAGGACATGAATAAATGAATGGCTGAGGCACTAAAGAATGGCAGAACAGGAAGCTGTTTACCAAATCCACCGCAACTCTGAACTGATTATTGTTTAAAATGACTTCATGAAGCCAGGAAGAAAGATTCCATGAAAATAGTAACCCTTGTTACAATGTCTACAGATTTCTGTAAACACATATCCAGTCTCTTGCTCTGAAGGCCTTAATTCTCTTGTTAAAATATTTATTTTTCCATTGTTATTTCAAACTTCTTTATAATAAGCAAAATATGACAGTTTATCATTGTTTGTAAAAGGGGAGAAAACTTCCTGTAAACCATGCCTTCATAACTCTATGACCCCCTACAGCACAGAGGGCATCCTCATGACAAATTAGGATGCCTGTCACTTGGAGGAGGCAAATAAAATTGCACAGACCATGCAGCCGATCCCTGGGCATGGAGTGTTAGCTTCTAGGAAAGGGTGGACTTGCCCCAGTGGATGCAGGAAGAGGATATTTCTCAAATCCTGGTAATCTTTTTCTTTCTTACAATCTAGAGCCCACGTACACAAAGGTATGGCAGCCCCATGTCACAGCCCCACCACCCACAGTTAATTGAGTATTCACAGCTGTAAGTAAATTGATTGAATGTACAAATCTTTTTCAAACTCTCTTGATAATAACATACTTTAATACTTATGTTTTAAATTTAAAATCATTTCCAAAGCAACCCAAGCTAGCAAAAGTAAACACAGGATGATAGTAATTGAATAAAAGAAAAGAAAAATGCATTGTCAGCCCACTCACCAAGGGATAAACGCAGTGTTACCTTTGAGGGCATGTTTTAGACTTTGCTTCATTTTGTTTGCATGTTTATGTATTTCACATTTTTTTTATTGTGGTATGCCATCCATGGTGTTCATCAGCCATTTTTAAGTATAACTTATCCACATGTAGATAAAATTATTTTGTGTTATTTTAAGTACATAAAAACATACATAACCACATAATTTATACAGAACACACATACACAATGTATAAAACATCTGTGAGAATTTTGTCAGTTTCTGTTTCTTCACTTAGAACTAGCTTTCAACTTTTAATCCTTATAAATAAAATCAAGGTAAACAACACTAAAGTAAATTTTGCACGTATTTCTGACTACTCTACCATACAGAAATGGAACATATTAACCAAGATTTTACACATTTTTTTGCACGTGATACCACTGCAGGATGCCCTCCAAAAATGTAAAAATGCATGCTCTCACTCACACCCACTCACATAACCATATTCTGAAACTAAGCCAAGGAGAAGATGTCCTGTAATGTGCAAAATTAAACTGAGTTAAAATTACGTGTTAATTTCCATTGATGTGCTAATAACAATAATAATCATTGAATTACATGCTGAGATTGAGGAAAAATAATGTCTCAGAATCGCCTTGGGGAAACAGGCATCTCTGCCTGGACAAGAGGCCACACCTGGCAGGAGTTTAAATCCGACTTCTTTGGAGGATGTCTGATCACAAGGCGGCTTGAGTGGGAAGCGCAGATGGCTGTCAAGGGCGTTCCGCTGGGTATCAAGCACACAGGACAGGCAGGAAAGGACCCAGCACAGGACGCTCTGGCTGACAGACGACAGTCAGCGAGACCATGCAGCAGCTGGTACTGCTCGGTGCCCCTCCAGGGTGGGAGCCAGCAGAAAAGGTGAGCTAGAACACATAGGTGTTTCTTACCCTCCAGAATCTTACTCATTTAAGAGGAAAGACGCAGACAGTGGGAAAATTCCACTGCCATACCAGGCAATATTTGAAAAATAACAATTGAGTTGCACAAGTCAGTATAAGTTGTAGCACTCTGGGGTGAGATGAAAACCATGTGCAGTTTAATTAGGAAGTTATGGGGGAAAAGTGAAATTTGAACTGGATTTTGAAGGACAGGCAGGATGGGGACAGGAAGACAAGCAACCCAAACAGTCAGAAATGAACGTGAAGGTCACCAGGTCTCCCCGGACCCTTTGCTTGGAATGGAGTGAGGCATCGGGTTCTGGGACAAGGAAATTCCACTTTAACTTATGAATCAAAGTGAGTCATTTGCAGGCATCTGTGTGGGGAAATAAATAAAATGAAATGAAAGTCACAGTTCAGCTGTTCATGCAGGCGTGCATAAGGATTTACTGAAGACCTCCCATGAGTTGCTCAGGTTTTGTTTATTTGTTTGTTTGTTTAAGTTGCTGTACTTGTAAAGGCTACAGTTTGGGCAGAACGAGTCACTGAAATATTAAGTTATCTTTGGCTTTGCCGCCACAGACAAATCAGAGCTCATGCTGGGAGGGGGCTTTTCCTCTGTCCCATGTTCCCCTGTGCAGGGACTTGGGCTACAGAAATGCTTCTGGGCCCCTCCCTCCTATGTGGATGCGAGCTCACGGAGGGGGTGGTGCGGAGAGGGAATTTATCAGCAGCGCAGAATCCGAGCCCCTCTCGGGCTCTGTCTCCTGGAAACAGCCCGTCACATCCTCCCCTCCCTCCTGCTGTGCCCTTTCTGTGTGGGCTCTGCCCCTGCTGACGAGACTCAAGGTTGTCCAACTCCCAGTGACTAAGTGGGTCAGTGATTACCAGGAGGTAGTGTTTATAAGCCCACTTGACCACACATCTGAAACCACTCTCCCCAGTCAGCTTTGCCGGGAACGAAGCTGGCCTTCGGCTCTCTCCCGGTACCTCTGACCACCTCCCTACTGGTCCTGAAACAATGTGGGGAAGAAAGGAACCGTTTGCCCCTTCCCATAACAGAGCTAAACTGTGATGTGAGCAAAACATAAGAAATGCCTAAGATGTTTTCTTTCAGGCTTTTGGGTTCTGAAAGCCCGAACTCTGGAGGAGGTTTTGTGCATAAGGTTGAAAGAATCCACACTTTGAAGGACCATAAATTGTGAAGTCACCCTTCAGATTTTTAGGAGATCAGACAGGGTTGTGCAGTAAGGGTTCTAGTGGTGAACAGTGTGCACAGCAGTGAATCAACAAGAAATCCTTCAACCGAACCCCAGTCAATGGAAGCACCTTGCAGCCACCGTGGCTGGCCCTTCCCAGGGGCTGGAGTTGGAGCTTGTCCTCTTCCTTCTCCAGCTTCCAGACATGCACCTCTCAGTCTGTGATGTCAGTCACGCTTCACATTCTTCCAAAATATCCTGGACAGATTTCTCACCAGGTCCCACAAGATCAATAAAACCAAGGAATGCCTGGTATTATCGACTGAATGTCTGTGTTCCCTCCAAGTTTCTATGTTGAAATCCTATGTCCAAATGGAATTAGAAGGGGGGCTTTTGAGGGATGCTTAGGTCATAAGGGTAGAGCCCTGAGGACTGGGACTGGTGCCCTTGTAGGAAGAGACACAGAGACCTGCTGCCTCTCCCTGCCCCCTGCCATGTGAGGACATGACGCGAAGTTGGCTGTCTGCAAACCAGGAGAGGGGCTCTCACCAGAGCCCAGCTGCCCTGGTGTCTGACCTTGGACTACCAGCCAACTGCAAGAAATGTTTGTTGTTGAAGCCGCCCAGTGCATGGTATTTTGTTGTTGCAGCTCAAGCTGATTAAGATGCCTAGGAATTTATGTTCAAAGAAGAGCATGGAACTGCTTTATCCAAGAGCATGTTCTACCACTGGCCCCTTGTCCGCTCCCCGTTAGCCACGCTGGCCTCCTCAGTGGTCCTTGAACTTGTCAGCCAGGCCCCTCCCTCAGGCATTTAGCCTGTGATGTCTCCTCTTCCCGTGGACCTTTTCCCAGATGTTTGCAGGCGCTGCTCCCTCACGTCAGTCAGGTCTCTGCCGGGATGTCTGCTCGCCACGAGCTGTCTCCTCCACTCCAGGGAACAGCGTTGCATGGTCCCTTCCCCTCCCTCTGCGTGGTCTACCCCTTGTCAGCTTTATTTTCCCCCACAGTCTTTCTTTTCCTTTTTTTAAAATGTGAACATCATGATGTCTTAACTCTGGGGGAAAGTTTCTTCTTTTCTAACAGCTGTGACTTTCCCCATAGCTGTTAATAATTTGGGGCACACGTCATCTTCACCTGTATGTCTGATTAGTGACTGTGCTCTCTCCCTATAAGTTAGATTCCAAGAGGTCAGGGACTGGTTTTCCTGCCTGTATCCTCAGGTCCATGCACAGCACTTGGCATGTAGCTGGGACTCAATCAATATGAAGAGGACAAGCTCCAGTTAAAGGAAAAATGGGAAAAAAATGGCTAAGAGAGTCATGGAAACCTGATGACTGGATAGGGTGACAGAGAGCTATTGGTCTCATTCATAAAAACACGCTTTGCATCTTTCTTGTTTATAGTTTTTCCCTTTGCAGTAACTTGAAATTATTCCTTAGTGGTTCCAGGAATGATATTTTTATCTACTCTAGTCTTGAGGGTCCTCCCCACATGTCATCCACAAGTCTTTTTGTAAATATCATCTTTCTAAAGGAGGAAAGAAACCCAATATCCATAGTTAGTCCTTTCCCCCAAGCCCATCCTAACTGCCAGGGTTTCAGACTTTTACACGGAGATATCAAGATCTTGGCATGAGATTTGTCAGCCTATGGCCCACAGGTCTTTGCAATTTCTTAAGGACACTGTATTTATGGGGTTTTTGTGTGTGTGTGTTTTGTCCCTGGGAAAGGTTGTGTCAGTCAAATCATCTTTAACTTGCTTGCTAAATAAATCTAGTAACACAGGCAATACATCTCCCTGTCTTCTGTGGCCTACATTGTTAAAATGCAACCCACAAACAAGCCCGGGGATTGAGGGAGATCTTGATGCTGGGGGTCTGATTGCTCACTGACACGAGAAGCCTCAGGCAGGACTTTCTGCCTGGCCGCTTACGTGGCAGGCTACCCACACACATCAGCAACGATAAATGAGAAGAAAGGGCTTCTGCTGACGTGGCTCAAGTAAGTGGCCCACGCTGTCCAGGTTAAGATAGGCTGCCGGTTATAAGCACTACTCTCACCTGTTTCTCACATCTTCTTGCACAGCTTTATTGTTTTATTTTGATCTTGGAAAAGTACAAACAAGAAGCAAAACTTTATCATGACTAGATTAAAATTCCCGTGCCAAGAAAGATATGATAATGATCAATGTTTTCCTTTAGAAGAGAAACTCATTTTTTTTAATTGACGCGTAGTAGATTTACAGTGTTAGTTTCAGGTGTACAGGAAAGTGATTCAGTTATACATAGACAGACATATATATTTTCCTTTCAGATTCTTTTCCATTATATGTTATTATAAGAAACTGAATATAGCTCCCTGTGCTCTACAGTAGGTCTCTGTTGTTTATCTATTTTATGTACAGTAGTGTGTATCTGTTGATCCCAAACTCCTAATTTATCCCTGCCTTTGGTAACCATACTTAGTGGATCATTCTTTAACTTGACTGTGGCCCTGTATTTTTAGTCTCTTCTGTAAAGGAGCACCCCCAAAGGCCATTTGGTGGAGCCTCTCCCTGGTGTTGCTGCAAGGCAGCTGTCACAAGGGGCTGCTCTGGTCTCCTGCAAAGCAGAGCTGGGCCATCTGTCACCGTGGCTGCTCCCAGCTGTGGCTGCATGTGGGGTGCTCAGGCAGACCCATTTCAGGGAGACCTGAGATTTTCCAGGGGGCCCTTCTGTTCCTGGACTCCCCACTGGCCCAGTCAAACATTCTTTGGAACCATTCTATGGTCTGGCATCCTCTCTGCCCAGTGCCCTCCCTCCCCTCTCCTGCAGAAGTCAGACCGTGGGCGTCACAGCCTGAGGGCTCTCCCCACTTCCTCTGGCCCCTTCACACATGAAGTCCTGTGCAATTCATCCCACTTCGGTGTCTGCCTCTCCCCAGACCTCCACCAGGGCACCGCTGCAACTCACAGAGCCCCCTGAAAAGACTCTGTGCATCTGATGTGAGACACACCCTTCAACAGTCTAATGGCAGGAGGAACAGCATGTAAGGTGGTGGGACAACAATCCTCCCAGGTTTACTTGCTCCTAAAATACCACTCTTAAGCCCATATTTACAGAGTTCCAGAGGAAGCACTCAGGTGTCTGGCTGATGTTTCAAATAAAAATGTAACTGTACAATTCAGATCTATCATGAAAACAGCAGTGTCACCATTACCCAGTGTAGCTATTTCCATGCATTCTATTGATGTGAATTTTCTGAAGGTCTTCTCGACCTCTGATAATTGTTAATGAGAAGGAAAAGAATGTTCAGCAAAAGGACAATAACACTTATTGAAGGCCTCTCAATAGGCCAGCCTCCAGGCAGAAGACTGCATTCTGTCTACCTGTCTATCTATCTACCTGTCTATCCATCCATCTGTCCATCTGATCTAGCCTACCACACATCACACATGTAAAATCTCACCTAATAAATAGCTAGAGAATTAAGGAAAGGTAATTTTTCACATGAATTATCCAAAGACTTGCCTCTATTTAGGTTGACTCTAATGTCTGTTAAGAGAAGATCTTTGAATATATTCAATTAAGTGTTATTTAAAATAGCACCTAAACGCAGTCCCCTCAAAGTGCTGGTATCACACGTTTTGCTAAGCGTAGAGATGAATCTGTCATCTTCATCTGCCTTCTCTACCATTAGCTATAATGCAGCAATTAGGGTAACAATGCTGTTGCTAAATAAGGTAGACTCATTTTACATTAGTCTAAATGATAAGGAAAATTATATCTTCCTTCAAGAAAATTATTGAAGTATAAATAGAGTATAATAGTGCCTGAATACCTTTCAGAGAACGTCAAGGGAACTGTTTTTTAAATAGAAAGAGGTCACTGAGGACGTATGTGAATAACCCAGCATATCATAATATGTAAAATGCACCCAGTAATACTATGGAAATTGATGATTCTGAGTAATAGAATAAGTCAAGATGGGACTTTCAGGGGGTCATTGACTTTAGAATTCTGTTGTATCTCAATTTCAGTCGAAGTCCACAGATCACTGGAGAGTTGAAATAACTCAGGTTTGTCAGAGAGACAGTGGGGCCCAGGCAGCCATGGTGAGGTGGCAAGGATGCTTCAAGCCCCTCTCTCTCCTCCAGATCCCTTCCACCCTCTTCACATAGCAGGGAATCCACATATTTGGATAACTGCTGGAATTTATGCCCATTACTTTGATCTAAATTGGGGGTCCTCATAAAAAAGGACACAAAAGAACTGACAAAACAGAAACAGACTTGCAGACACATAAAACAAACATGGTTACTGGGGAGGAAGTGGGTGGGGGGATAAATTAGGAGTTCGGGATTTGCAGATACACACTACTGTATATAAAGCAGATAAACAACAAGGTCCTACTGTGTAGCACAGGGAACTATACTCAATAGCTTGCAATAACTTATAATGGAAAAGAATAGGCATATATACAGATATGTATAACTGAATCACTATGCTGTACACCAGAAATTAACACAACATTGTAAACCAACTACACTTCAATTAAAAAAATAAAAATAAAAATAAGTAAGTCAGAGGTCAGCAAACTAAAACCAGATAATAATTAAGGATTTTCTTGCCAGGAGTTTCTGTCCCAAGCAACCCTGTTGCAGAGGAAAAGCAGCCTTAGACAGAAGTAAATGAACAAGAGTGGCTGTTGATACCACCAGAGGAATTGCTTCACTTTTATGGCTTCAGACCCTAAAATGTGAAGAAGGCTGAGTTGGGAGTGGCAGGCAAGCAACTCCAGGCATCATAACATATCTATGTTCTTCTGTTTGGATTTAAGAAGCCCAGACGTGTTTTCCCCCAGAAACATAATGGTCCATTTCCCAGAAAGCGCTGGGAAAGAACTCTCCACCATTTCCTGGGAATATACTTTTGCCACAGAGAAGTAAAGTGTGTTCTCCTTATCTCTTCATGGCAGATGCAAATGTGAGGAAAGGTTTCCTGCTGATTTACCGCATCCAGATGGAGAAATCCCGGGAGATGCTGGTAAACCACACACAAAGCCGCCTCTGTGGGAAGCACGAAGGAGCAGATCGCTTTGTCCAAACGGCCCTTACTGGTAATGTTAAGTAATCAGAGTTCACACCCCTGTGAAAATTCTCCCCCGAAGGCCAATGCAATCGTAAGAGAACCACATCTGGAGCAGGGAAGGAGCCCAGCTGGTCACCCTGGTAAGGCCTTTTCATCTTCCCAAGTGCATTTTGGTTTTCTAAATGTTGCGTGTTTGGACACGACACTGTTTTCTGAATTAATGACACATGAATGAAACATGAAGTCAGTGACATGCGGACATCTGGTCAGTCCTCTGATACTTGAGAATATGTTGTCAGGAAAACGCTTCTGCTCCTTAGAGCAGTGGTCAGAGGCTCTGCTCAGTACCATTGTATCTCTGATGAGGTGAGGCTGCTCATCTGGAAGATATGCAAAGCCAACCGATGCGAGGACCCAATCAGAGATGTCACCCTGGAAATGCACAGACAGCACCATGGACTCCAAGCCCATCCTGCAGACATGACCAGTCAGCAGCCTTCACAGCCTATGCACAATTTAGACCTGTCCTGGGCAGAGGTGGCTTAATGCTGTCATCTCGGAATCTTCACTTCGCAATTCCCCTAATACGCATGGACTTCGTTTTACAGAAAATCTACACTTTCATTATTTCTGTTCACCCCCTCAGAGCTACACTGATTCCTATATAAACTCTTCAAAAAGGCATTTTGTTAAGGCTTTTTTTCTGTTAGAAGGTTTAGCAAAATCATGTTCAGCAGGCAAGCTGTAGCAATTTATAACTTCGTGACTAATTCTATGTCAGCTTTTTTTTTGTTCCAGGACCCTCTTCTTTTCCATATTTTACCTGTAGTCTCACTGTCTTTCTCTGGTAATTCTTTACTCAGTGTTATATTAGATAATATACATGAGAAGGCATTCTAAACTCAGATTTAGTTTAAGTCTTTGACTAAAGATTTAACTTTAAGAATATCTTTAAGGAGGGGCAGGGTGTAGCTCAGTGGTAAAGCACGTGCTTAGCATGCATGCATGAGGTCCTGGGTTCAATCCTCAGTGCCTCCATTAAAAAAGAAATTAAAAGAAATTAACAAATCTAATTACTTCCCTCAAAGAAATAAGTAAAAAAAATTTTTTTAATTAAAAAAAGGAATATTGTTAAGTTTCACTGTCTTAGTAATCAAATTAGGCTGTACTTCACTGTGTGATTTTAGATTGCTAATCATTCAAATTTAACTAAAATTTTCAGAGAATTATTAGGGCTCTTTTAGAGCAGTTTTTTCTTTTTGGTGATATGTGACCTCATCCACGCACACAACTGTGTGCCACATCTCAGGTCACCCAGATCCACACACAAAATAGCTTGTAAATGGCCTCAGGCCTCCTGTCTCCCTGCTCATGAACCCAAATGCCTCATCCCTCCCTCTGCATGTGTGTCAGTCAGACTCCCAGCTGGAAACAGACGGCGACCTCAAGCTGGCTAATTAAGGAGCAAGTGTTTAATAGGGCTATTTCAAAAGATGTGGGCAGTTCTTAGGAAGGCAACGGGCATGATGACCACTCCAGCATGGTAATGACAGCGGGAGCCCTGTTACTCTCACTCTGGAAGGGCAAGGAGAGGGGGCGGTCCCTGGGGCCCAGAGAGCGAGAGAGCTGTGCGGAGAAGGAAGGTCCCTGGACAGGAGTGTGTCTTTGGTTGAGGGATGGAACCCACTCATGGCCACCCTTACCAAGGACCCAAGGAGACCAATACCAGGACGTCACGCTTCCCCATCCTCTGATCTAGTCTCACTGCCCCCCATTGATGAACCCACCAGAAACCAGACAAGGGAAACTGATGCATCAGAGAAGACCGGGGACCATAGAGCATGGGTCTAAAGGGGCAAACGGAGCATTTCCAGCACAACTTCCAAACCAAGTTCACTGTCCGCCTGGACGGCAGGCCAAGGCATGCAGGCAAGCTGGGTGGTCCACCGGGGGGAACTAGAAAGGGTTCTTACTGAAATCCCACAGTGGCCGAATTTACGTGTGTTCCTTCAGAAGGCGGAGATTCACGGCCAATCAACACCTGCAGTCAGCGCGCCCACGGTGGTTGGCATGCTGCTGTTAGTATTATTTGCATTTTTTCAGGTTTAAGTGGCTAGTTGGCACTTCCTCTCAATTCAGAGCTACTTCGGCATTGACAGGGGCTCACAGCAGAAGCCCGAAGGGACTCGATGCAAATAAGAAAGACTAAGCGGACGACGTGGCCCTGTTCAAACTTCACCGTACTCAGTAGGAGAGATTTTGGAACGTCATTAAATTTAACCTCACCTTGGGGGATTTTATTAATTCTCCTTGGAACAAAGTGCACTGTTTGCTCTCTGGGCACGAAGCTCTGACAGGCGCCATGACTCTGCAGTCCTGGGGGGGGGGGGGCTGGCCGTCCACGCCCAGGGGCCACCTGGTGCCTTTCTGAGCCACGTGTAGCTGTGGGCAGGTGCCCACTGTTTGAAGCGCGGATGGGGGCTTGGTTGGATTGTTTGTATTTGGGGGCTTGTTTCTGTTTGTCCATTTTTAATTAGAGAATGTTCAAGTGTGTTGCGGCCTCTCAAATTCAACGTAGTCTGCTACCTGCTAACATCTGCTAGGATTCGAGTTCATGACCCTTGGTCCATGCGCAGAAACAAAGCTCTGGCCTTGTGAACAAATGAAGATGAGAAGGAAAGCGTCTTCACCCAAACAGCACCAGCACTGCTCTAAACTTTAACGCTGGATGCAGAGCGATCTGATCTCGGCTCCGCTCATGAAAACCGTCTCAGCCAAGAGGACCGGTCCAGTTTACTGACTGATTTTGCCATATACTAAATTTGAGGGGTATTTTTCCATTATGTTATGTTATATGGCTTAGCAGGCTGTATGACGCATGACCACTGGGTGAGTTCTTCCAGAAGGCACACCGGGTGCCACTCCTTAATCGTCCGGGGCAGACTGGGCACATCTCGTGTCACCAAGCCCCCGGAGGCTTCAGAGGAGATAATGATTCTTTAGTTTGACTCAAAAACAGCACAAGGACCTCAGGGCAAAAAACAACTCTCCTTAGAGTTGGTTTCCTTTCTAATAAGGTTAAACTGTCAGAATTTTCTTGGCTTTTTCATACCAAGGTTGTATGTGATATATCCTGACTGTATTCTCAGAATGTACGTGTATATATTCATTTATTTATTTAATGTTTGCTGGCCTTTTTCAATTTCTTAAATCTCTTCTATGAATCTCTTCTCCTCTCCTGGCTGTTCTGCATTTTTGCAGGGAAAAGATGTCTAGAATTTCCATTTCCATGTAATACTAGGTCCATTTTGAATAACTACAGTGTCCTTACTAGAATAAAATGAATAAACATTCTCGTCCAATGTAATCTTCTAGCAAACTGAGTAAAGGAAAATGGATTGGATATTTGCAGCTAGAATGAAATATGTGTTTCCAGAAAGCCCTAGATAGAGATAATTTTTCTTTCTTCCAGAGTTAAGTCGGTTTGGGGTAGAAATATTTCTCTCCACTGAGCATTGTCCATTTTGCTGCTTTCGCAGAGGAGCAGGGAGGCCCCTTTTGGACATAAGCTGGCTGGTCTATGTCTCTGGAGCAAGGGTTTGGGGGGCAGGGGTGGGTGTGCTGCACCATGAGTCAGAACCCAACTCGGGATGGGATGGCTTTCTCCACTGAAGAGCTTTTAATTAATCTGTAACAAAACAAAGCAAAAAAACCCAACATATTTTTCTAAAAATTCAGGCTTGGACTGGTGAGTATCCAGGATGTGTTGGTTGGCCTTGCAATCCGGGTAATGGGCAGCCCGGCCACGTGCAAGATTTACTCACATGTATTGAACTTAAGAGTCCACAGAAGAAAATTCAGGTTTCATGGAATAAGATAGGAAGCTTTTAAAACCAGCCTAACATCTAGTGGATAAAAGGAAGGAAAAGATCCAATGACAGCCACACCCATAGAGATTCTTGTACCAACTCTATGGTAGTTTTTTTCCCCCTCACAATATACAAGCAAATAATTGTTTATGAACCAGGGAACAATCACTTTTTCCCAATCAAGAAGGTCCATGTGAAAGAATATTATCATTTCCCATCCTTACAATATAATTTCCAACCATCTTAAGTGTAGAAACCAAATTCAGGTTTAAGATGCATACTTTTCTGAATCCCTATTGTCAAGATTTGTTTCATTTAAATGGATTTTTCTGTGTGTGAATTTATATAGTTCAAAAAAAAGCGGACCCGGGATTCCTCCTCCGAGGGTGCGCTGCAGCAGGAAACGCCTCGTGGCAAATGGCTGTCGGCAGACGCGCTGCTGACTCTTTGCACGTGCAGAGTCGTGTGCAGCCACGAAGGGGGGGGGGGGCTGCTAGTAGCCTTCTCCATTTGTGCATAAATGGAATCACAGAGACACTTGTTCTACCGTGATCTACTAATAGTCGAACAGCTAAAAGTAAATCTGTTGCTTAACAGATAAGAACAAGTAAGCATTTAGTTTGTGCTCTGTGGTGAGCATTTTGTCACTAGTAGTTGAAAAATTGATGAAGGCAGGAAATTGGAGTGATAAGTGAGCTGCAGAAATATAATACTCAGGCAAAAAAATAATAAACTAATTGATGAGTTAATTCTTGAAGATACTGTGAAAAGGGAAAGGTGCAGGGCTTCCTACTACATGTGGAAGGAAGGCTCCAACTCCTTCCTGCCTACCTGTGTGTGTGTGTGTGTGTGTTATCTAAAAGACAGGAGGAATTTGGAAACATCTGGGCTGTAGATATTATTGCTGCTTTTTAAATCTTAGAAGAAATATTTAGGTTTATTGGACTCTGATGATGGTCTGGTGGCTGGATCTGGCCGAGCAGGGATGGAATATGTTATCGGCATGTGTAGGGCCGTGATTGACACTTCCTCCAGGGTTAGGTCCCGGAGAAAGTAAAGCACAGATAGTCTCAGTTCTCTGGGACTCAGTGTCTTTCGTTATAGTAGGATGAGTACTCAAAAGAAGAAATTAAGTTAACTTATAGAAATGCTAGAAAAATTAAATCTCTTGAAAACCTGTATCCAGGACTAAGATTTATGGCCTCTTCACAATATTTACAGGTCATTTATTCCATCAGATTGAATAGCTGTTACCAATGGACGTGTGTTACATCATTGACACCCAGAATAGACGCATTTGTATATGAGCCTGAAACAGAGTTGGTGATTTCTGAACCTTAATATTTTAAAGATTTTGAACACCAACACTGTTCCAAATTTTTAGTCTGGATAAATATGTAGGATTAAAAAGTATGAAAAAGAACTGTTTGCCACAGAAATACAGGTCTATATCTCCTTTCAAAAAAGCCTTGTCCAATATTCATGTCCTTTACATAAGATTCCATCTGGTTAATGCTATTTAGAGGCTGGAAAATCTGTTTTTGTAGCTTGCAAAGGAGATAAGCAACACAGATTAAATAACACATTGAGTTGCCACTTTCCCCTTGATTTAGAACTGTATTAAGTGATTTACTATATCCAGAGTGGTCTTGGTTACCATCTTAAGAATCTCACCTAAAAGGGCGAGAATGAATAGTTCATCCTACAGAGGTCTGCCACCGCAAGAACTCGGTGTTTGTGAGGTTTATCCCAAAGTGGCTCTTGGTGCAGAACCATGTTTTTAGGTCAGTGTTTCTCATTGTTCTGAACTCACCTCTTGCTTCTAATTGTTGGCCTCCTGCCTTTTTTGGCATCATGAAGGCATGATTTTTCAAGATCATCATCTTCCGCTTTGTTCATCACTGTAAACTTTCCTTTCAGTCCTTGGCATGGGATTTATTTCAAGATTGTGTCTCTGGGAATGGCTCCTCTGAGACGTGCCTCAGGGAACCAGCCTGATGTGTCTCCCCGCTGGGTTCTGCCTCCCACCCCTGACTCTGGGCTGTGAGGTCCCCAGATGGATGCCTGTCGCTCTGTTGGCATGGATTTCAATGTCGTATTTTTTCGAGTCATCATTATCTTTATTTTAGTCATCTCACTATGGATATGTCCTTTTTTATAAGCTCTCAAATCCCTTATTAAAAAACATGGGTTTTACAGACTACAATAATGATTATGGTAGGAGTTTATTTTCTAAAATTGAACGTTAATAAGCTCAGAATCTGTAATTTCTCTGAAGATTTCAAATTGATTATTATAAGAGCTATAAAGGTAACTATGAATATTCAGCTTATCTGCTTTAGACCATTAAACTATGCTGCAAAAGGCATATATGTGTTGGTGTGTGTGCAGTATTTTTTGAGACTTTCTGTTTTAGAACCATTTTAGAGTCACAGTAAAAATGAGTAAAGTGCAGAGATTTCCCATCTACCTCTCCCCCTCACACATGCATAAATTTTTATTATCAACATCTTCCAGCAGTGGTACCTTTGTTACAGCTGAAGAATGTATATGGACACATCATTCTCTCTAAAGCCCACAGTTTGTACTAGGGTCCCTTTTGGTGGTGTACATTCTGTGGATTTGGACAAATGTTGAATGACACGTATCCATCATCATTTTTCCCCAAAAACCTTTTTTTCCAGCTTGTTTCAGTTACTTTAGGTCCTTGCATGTCTGTCTCTATCTGTCAGTCTACAAATAGAGAGTGAAAACAATTCTCAAAGTGTACAACTTGCTCAAGCTTACCAAAATTAAATACTAGTCACACTAACGAACTTTTACAGTCATTAAGAAACTCATATAATAAAGAGGCTTGGCCTGTCTGGTTGCATGACAGAAAATTTATTTGCTGTAACAAAAGCAACGGAAATTCGGACATAATCAGGAGACATTATAGTGAATAGGATAATGTGGATACAGTCTTGGGGACATTGGGTTCAAATCTCAATATCTTGATTTAAAGCAAGTAATAACTATATTATCGTAGTAACTATATTATTAAAAGCAAGTCATTTTAAAAAAATTATTATCAGTTCTTCACTTATAAGACTAACTCACCTAGCCTGTGTAAATATAAACCAGAGTACACATTGGTACTTGGCTTTTTGGTTATATAGATCACAAAATATGTAATGACAGCTTATAGCTTTGTATTACAGAATGATATTCCATTCTGTGGGTAAGCTACAATTTCTTTTACTAGTCACTACTTGATGGCCATTTGAGTTGATTCTATTTGAGGGCTATTGCAAACAAAGACATAGAAGTCTTTGTGAGAATTGCTTCATTTCTAGGTGTTGAATGATATTTTACTTTGTAAGAAATGTCTAAATTACGTAAGTAATCATACCATTCTGTGTTACCACCAGCAACTATGGCAGCTCCAGTGACTCCACATCCTCGCCAACACTCGGTATAGCAAGTCTTTCCCATTTTAGACGTTGTATCTTACATGCAGTGGTAGAATCAGTATGATTTTATTTTGCATTTACTGATGACTTTGAGAACCTTACTATTTTTGTTTCCTTTTTTATACTTTGTGGGTTTTGTGTTTTTAAAGAAATCATTGCCAAACTCAGAACCCAAAGTTTTTTTCCTCATGTAGTATCTAGAAGTTTTACAGTTTTAATCCCTTACATTTAGATGGATCTGTTGTCCCTCTATTTTGTTCCATTGGTCTCATTATCTCTCCTTGCACTGACACCACAGGGTCCTAATCCTTGTACGCTTATAAGCCTTGGAATCACATTGCATATTTGTATAAACTTTAGAATCAGATTATCCATTTCTATTTTTTAAAAAAACCTGCTATAATTTTGATTGGGATCATAATGAACCTACAGATATAACTGGGGAGAATTGACATGTTAATGATACTGATTTTTCAGTCTCATGTCCACAGAGTATCTCTCCATTAGTTTACACCTTTAATTTTCTTCAGCAATATTTTTTTAGTTTTAGTGTTTAGTTCTTCTACATCTTTTCTTAAAGTTATCCCTAAATTATTTATATTTTGGGTGCTACTGTAAATAGCATTGCTGTTTTTTATTTAACTTTAATGAATATCATTGCTACTCTGTAGTAATGCAATTGATTATTACATACTGACTTGTGTCCAGCAAACTTGCATTCTGCAAACCTTACTATAAACTGATTCATTAGTTCTAGTAGCTTTTTTGTAGATTCTGTAGGATATTCTATGTAGATGATGACGTCTTCTATGAATAAAGACAATTTACTTTCTTCTTTCCAATCTAGATGGTTAGTAATTATTTTCTAGCCGTAAGGCATCGGCTAGAACTTCAGTACAGTGTTGAGTACAGTCTGTAAGAGAGCACATTATTACCTTCTTCTTGATCACAGGGTGGGAAGTATTGTCTTTAACGACCGTGCATCATGTGACCTATAAGATCGTCATAGCTTCCTTTTACCAAATGTAGGACTTTCCTTCTACTACTAGTTTTCTGAAAGCTTTGAGACACAGATGGGTGATATATTTGTTTTTTCCCCACATTTATTAAGATGATCACATGTATTTACTTAAGATTAGAATCTTTCAGAATTTACTGATACTAGTTTTATGTTCCAGAATATAAAATCTATATTGATAATAATCCACGTATACTTGAGAAGAATGTGCCTTTGCTACTATTGGTTGGAGAATTCTGTAAGTGCTAAGTAGACCAAGTTGGACAACAGTATTGTTTAAGTCTTTACTGATGTTCTGTCTGCCTGCTTCATCACTAACTGAGACGAGGGGTGTTTTTATCTCTGATTAAAATTTTGGGTGTCTTTATTTGTCCATTCTAGTCTATCTAGTTTTGCTTCAAGTATTTTGAAGCTCTAATATTAGGCACATAAACATTTAAGATTATGTCCTCTTGATGAACTGACAATTTTATGATTATCGAATGAGCCAGTGTATTCCTGATAAAATTCTTTTACTGAAATCTTCTTTGTTTGATGTGTGTGTGTGTGTGTGTGTGTGTGTGTGTGGAAAGCTGGAGTGGCTATATATATAGCTTTCCCTGGATTTACATTAGCAGGACATATATTTTTCATCCTTTTATTCTGAACTTATCTGTGTCTTTGTATTAGAATTGAGTTCTTGTTGGCAGTGTTTACTTGCATTTTTCTTTTTTATGCCATTTGAAAATCTCTACATTTTAATTCAGATTTTAATCACTCTGGCAATTCTATGTAATGCTATTATTGACGAGTTTGGGTCTAAATCTACCATTTTGTTATTTGGCTTCTCTTTGACACATTGTTCTTTGTTCCCCTTTCCTTTCTTTCTGCATTCCTGTGGACTGATAGATTTTATTATTATTATTATTATTATTATTATTATTATTATTATTATTATTATTATTATTATTATTAAACTTTATCTCCTTTGTTGGCTTCTTAACTATAACTCTTTTTTCTTTTTTTTTTTTTAAGTAGGGGCTTTAGAGTCTATATCAGAGGTCAGCAAACTACAGCCCACAGGCCTAATTTAACTCACTCTGTTTTTGTAAGTAAAGTTCCTGTGGGGCCAGACACATTTATGTACTGGCAGAGTTGAGTGCTTGAAACTGACATGAGCCAGAAAGCCTAGAAGACGTGCAGAGTGGCCCTTTACAGAAGCCTGTCCAACCCTAGTGTATACTGTGCACCCTTAACTTACCACAGTCTGCCTTCACTTAAAGTAAACTCTTGTAAAAAAAAAAAAAAAAAAAAAACAAGAAAAAACTTCTATTTCTCCTCCCAACTCTGGGCTGATAGTGTTATACATTTTATTTCTACATGTGTTATAAAGCTCCCAATGCATAACTATTATTTTTGCTTTGAACAGTCAACTGTATCTTAAAGAGACTTAGACATAAGAAAAATGTTTTATTTGTATCCACATATTAACCATCTCCTCTGCTCTTCATTCCTCAGTGTGGCTCAAGATTCCGTCTGCTATCGTTTCCTTTGGCCCGAAGGGCTTCCTTTAACATTTCTCTTTGTGATAGCGCATGTCTAATGTGACATATCTGTTAGACTTTTATACACCCAGAAAAGTCAGCTCTGGGGCACTCGTCTTCCAAAGGTGTTTTTGCTGGATGTAGAAAGCTAGTTTGACAGTTTGGGGCTTTTGTCCCTTTGGACTCTGAAGACACCGTGCTGCTGCTCTGAACATGGTCTCCGATGGAACGCGCTGCTGTGCTCTGGCCTTCTGGATTTAATTTCCTCTTTTCACTGAAAGCTGTTGTTCTTCTTTTAATGACTGTTTTAAGCCATTTGATTATGATGTTCCTTGAGATAGTTTTCTTCATGTTTCTTGTACTTGGTATTCTGAACTTCTCAGACCTGTGTTTTTATAGTTTTCATTAAATTTTGAAAGTGTTCTGTCCCTATTTCTTTCCCCACCCCCCCTCCCCTTTCCTTTGGGGACTGTGATTACATATATTTGAGACCAAGTGTATTTTCATCTCTCATGTTGTTTTTTCCCTCTCTAGAAGTTTTATTTGGGTGTTCGTTTTTGTGTGGGTGGGTGGGTTTTTAAGATTGAACATGTTCCCTCTACCTTCCTGAATGTATGAAATAGAATTACGAGTCCATATCTGTGAATTCCATCATCTGGGCAGTTCTCAGTTTATTTTTATTGATTGATTTTTGTCTTAGCTATGGCTCTTATTTTCCTGTTACTTTGTATGTCTCCTACTTTTTTGATGCCATAAGTTGTTAAGTAGACCATTTTCTGTGCTAGATATTGTTGTGTTCCTAGTGATACTCTGGAGATACATTCTGTATTGCAGTTAAGGTACTCGAAAATTATTTTATGCTTTCAGTGTTGTTAGGTGGGCCCAGAGTAGCCTGTAGTCTAAGACAGGCTGTCCTCTCCCAAGTAATATATTCTGTGAATTCAAAAGCCTCTCCACTCTGGTTGCTGAGAACACAAACGACCCGCAGCTCTTTGAGAGCCCTAAGACTTAGAAGTGCTTATGCCCCCGTATCCAGTAACGCCCTCACACGTGTAACCTGGTCAGTACTCAGCTGACAATGAGAAGGAGCCCCCTCCAGTCTCTGTAATTCTCTCTCTACGTGCAATTTTCTCCTTCCAGGTCCTCCAAGAGAACAGAGTTTCCTAGCCATTCCCAGACACACAGCATGTCTCCTCACCTCAGGGAGACCCCAAGACTCACTTCCCTTCCAGGAGCAATCACAGGGCTACTGCGTTTGTGTCCCTTCCTCCAGAGACCAGTCCCTTGTGCTGCCGGACGTCAGTCTCTGAGCTCAGTATCTCATACGGCGTGTTCTGTGAATTAGTTGCTTCTGATGGGAGAGCGAATCAGGACTATCTTCCTTCAGCTTGACCAGACCGTGTATGGCTCTCAGCGTGTGTCTGTAACATTTCAAAGTAACCTCCCTACATTTTACCTTATAGGCCTCTGTAAGGTGTTTAAGGGAGCATGCTTATATTCACATTTAACCTTTGAGGAAATCCGTACCTGCCTAGCTCCCCCGACTCTTCGGTGGAAGCTCCTGCCCCGGAGCCCAGTGCCCTGCATCCAACCACGGGTTGTTTCTCTGGACAACTGTGTCCAAAAATAGCACTTTTACTTTGAAAGTGAATTGTTGGGGATTTTAAAAAATCACTTATGAGGTGATTAATTGCATAACCTTTTCCTTAATGCTCTTGTTAAATTATTTCTTCTAAACACAGTTCCCATTTTCTTTTCATATCAAAGATTGAATTGCTTTCATCTGGAGCTAAAAATTTCCAAATGAGTTGGAAGATATATGAATATAGAATTGACAGGATATTATTAATGTCACCTTATCAAACACATCTCTCACTCTGAACTTTTTGCAGCGGATTTGTGGTGTATAAATTTACTGTGAAGTTTGATGTACAAATATCAGGCAAAACTGCCAAGGTCAATTTTAAAAGAGGAATTGAAAAGTAAGTTGGCAAAAATACTATCTTCAGTTGCGTTTCAGGAAATGCAAGTGATTTTTTTCAACAAAATTAAAAAAATTATTATAAATATAATGCACCTTGTTAAGAAGACAAATACAAAATAAAAAAGAGAAGAAACTAAAATTACCCATAATTTCAGAATCAGAAAATTACTACTAACATTTTGGTCTATTTCCTTCCAGTCTTTATTTTTCTCTATCATATAGGTAGGTCATTACGTGTTTACTTTTATTACAAAATAATGTAATTAAATTGCACATATTTTGCACACCTTTTTTTGTTTGTTTTCTTTAACTTGGCTCATAGGCTTCTAACACCTTCAGCTCTCCCTGTTTGTAATTTAATATTAGCATTATACTTGTGTAAACATCTCTTCTGTTTAAAAGCCAGTTGTGCCTCACTTGCAGATATTAATAAACATAACACTAAAAGGAGCAATTCAGAAGTTTAATAAGTAGAAAAGTAATTTTTATTTATAAAGGGAAAAAAAAATATCCACAGTTTTAGCCTGTATTCCAAATAAAGCATTCAGGAGGAACATTTACCTTGGGTTAATCAATTCCTTCTTGGGGGGTGAATAATTTTTCTAAAGCTTTGTTTCAGGAAGTTGCCTTTTGGATTTCTCACGAGGGACTGGTAATGTGCTTGGGATGCCGAGCCCCTGAGCAGTGTTACTCACGTAATAATGGCCGGACGTCCTTTTCTCTCCCAGCAGGTGCCAGATGGTAGATGTTACAACGATGGGGCGGAGTCAAGGTGGCAGCAGCAGCCGGGCAGAACCCGTGAGTTTTCCAAATTTATAAGAATGAAGAAAACTCCCATTGCTCAATAATGCAGGAAAAGAAGGCAGCATTAATGACATATTTTCCAACATAGATGGAAAATGAGATATTCTAATAAATAGAAATATACATTTGTTTGCTTCTGTGTTTCCCAGTTGGCACCTAAAAGATCAGCTGGCGTGCTTGTTAACAATTCTGACCCCTCTCTACCCCAGAACCACTGAATCCAAGTCTCCAGGGAAGACTCTACTTGTAACAGATTCTTCTTCCCCATGCAATTCTAAAGATGGGCCAAGTTTGGGGTGGAAAGTTGTAAATTTCAGCAAATAATGTCATCCTAGAGCTGTCTGAATGCCTTCATCGCTGCTGACTCAGAAAAGGCGTTTCACATCCATGCTGGACCCTCAGAGCAACACTAGGAACACACATTACAAAATTGTCAGAAGGATGACTTTTATGTTTTGTGCCTTTTTGCCATAATTAACAAAAAGATGTACATTATGATGGAATTCTGTAGGTTACAAGAAATACAGTATCCTGCTTGACAGATAAGTTTCATAGAAATTCCATGTTTGGTCGCTGTTGGGGTCATTCCAGGGTTTTCTGCAGTAGTTGCGCTTGGCTGGTGCTGATTTGAGAATGGCTGTCACCAGCCCTAAGTTATTGGGTATAAGTTTATTTGCTGCAATGATGTGAATCACCTATCTTGTTTTACCATCTCAATCATTTGTGCCATTTCTTATGAAATGACTCATTACTTTCCTGCTAAATTGAGCCAAAACTCCTTCAGGGAAAAGTCAAGTTCTCTATTGTGGGGTTCCAGGACAAGGAAGAGGCCCCACAGAGAGCCAAGGGGGCTCCGGTCACAGGATGCCTGCCTGTGCCCTTGTCACTCACGTCACGAAGACACTGACCAGAAAACACAGAGAACATGTCATTGTTTTAGCCCGACTAACAGCCCTGAGTTATGGCCTAACAAACCCTCTCCCCAGTATTCCTCAAGCACTCCAGGCCGCCTACCTCCTCCTAAAGATGGACTGCACCTGCCCCAGGATCATCAACCTAAGCCCTTCGATAAAGATTAACTAACGTCTGGAAACCTTCAACACGACCCCCTTCCCTAAAGCATGTAGACGGTCAGGCCCTTCTTTATGACAGACCCTAAGCACCTGCCCTGCGGATGCACAGACACCTCTAGCCTGTTGCCTGTAGCAGCACACCTAATAAATGTTTCTTTCACTTTTCTTTGTTTCTGGTGAATTCTTTTACTGCCTGCGGTACCAGCCCATCTTATCCCATAACATCTGTCAAATAAGTGAGTCCCTTAAGAGAGCACATAGCAGGCTTACCAGGGGCTGAGGGCAGTGGAAGCTAAATGTAAAAAGGCTTTACCCGTCAGGGTGGGGAAGGGACAGAGATGCGCGCCGTGAGGCACATGCCTCGCAATAGCGAGTGTGTGAAGTAAGACGGGAAGACACTCTCTCACGAGAAATCTGCCTTCCAGGTTCCCACGTGGTGTCCTGGGAACATCATGCACTGGTGGCTGTAAATCTTGACGAGCTTGTTGCTATTTTGTCTGGTTACTAACAATGCAGGCAAGCCCAGTAATTACTGGTTGCAATTCACTACTTTTCCTGTTTGAGGTTTTGTTTTGGTTTTGGGGGTTTTTTTCCCCTTTGACAATCTTACCCATGTCTACATTTGAGTCCTTACGTAAAATTGTTTTCCATTCCAATGCCTTTGATAACTATGTAAGTCAATATGTGCTATTGTAATGAATAAGTGGTTAGTAATATGTTTTTGTTGACATTTGCTCCTGATTATCTTTTCAAGTGCATTTTATTTCGTAATAGTGAAAGAAATGAGCATGGCCCATGGACTGAATCCTCTTCCAGGAAGGAAGTAGCAGTAAGGATTACAGAACTGGGGGGAGGCAGGGCAGAGTGTGATCTGTGTGATACACAATGTGTCACCACCTTTGGGGACACAAGCTTTGAGCATTTGTCTCTTTGGCTTTCCTTCCTCTAATCAGTAAACTGACTAAAAGCAAGGTGTATACATTGTCCTCAAGATAAGGCACGTGCTTTGCAACACTGCACAAGAACAAGGAACACACGTTCACTGGATGTCATTTCTTTCAGTCTGGCCAACAGATGGTAAGATTCCTGTCTTCATGAATTTTAAAGCACCAGTCCTGCTCTTGGTGTGGGGAGTCTTGAACCCTCAACACTCTATCTCCATGAGCCCAAATTCATCCTTATCCTAACTGCTTATGAAAATAGCTATTTTCACTATCTGTTTACTTTCTTGTATGAATTCTTTAAGCATAATGACCTCAATGACCTCGGCAGCTGCTTTTGTAAATGTGCCACACTCCATGTTATATTGGTACTTACTATGTATATGGATACATGGTGCATTCTCTCCCATTACTTTGTGGGTATGTATTTGTGATATTGTGACTTGTAATAAGAAATAGATATTTGGTTTTCTGGTACAAAACATGTGGAATTTCCTAGGTGATGAGCCCCACAAAGGTGCCTTTTGTATGTTAATGAGGTGGTTTTTGGAAAGTCCTTAGGTAAGCTAAGGGTCAGGGCTGGTTGCCAAGGGAACCAATCTTGTGATTAGAGGATTGGAAACTTTCAGTCCCACCCCAGACCTCCAGGGAGGAGAGGGGGCTTGTCGATGGAGGTTGATCACCAAAGGCCAAATGATTCAATCAATTGTACCTATTTAATAAAGCCTCCAAAACTCAAAAGGCTGGAGTTCAGAGAGCTCCCAGTTTGGTGAATGCATGGAGATTCCAGGCAAGTGGCGCCCAGAGCAGGCATGAGAGCCCCAACCCCTTTCCCCATGCCTTGCCTTGGTGCGTCTTTTCCACTGGTTGTCCCCGAGTTGTATCCTTTTACAACGAACCGGTTATCTAGTGAGCAGAGTCTTTCACTGAGCTCTGCGCCAGGAAACTGGCTGAACCCAATGAAGAGGACGTAGGAAGCTCTCGTTTACAGCCAGTCAGAAGAACAGGTAACAACGTGGGCTTGCAGTTGACAACCCGAGCTGAGGGGGTTGTTGTAGATGGCTGTGCGGAAAACAGGTGGTAACCTGGGCTTGTGATCGGCGTCTGAACTGGGTGTGTGTTGGGAGCAGGAGTAGGGGGGTGGTCTGGTAGGACTGAGCCCTTAACCTGTGGAATTTGATGTCATCTCTGGGTAGATAGTGTCAGAATTGAGCTGAATTGTAGCTGGTGTCCAGAACATTATTTGTTGGAACTGTGGGGAACCCCCTCACCTCTCCACCACACATTGGCATTTGGGTGCAGAACCAATTTTAGTATTAAACTGGGCTGAAGTTTTCAAGGAATCCTTACTTTGTCAGGTGGAAGACAAACTCTAATATTTTTCAACTCGATATCACCTTCTCAGCAAAGCCATCCCTGACTCGCAGCCTAGAGGATCTCCCCCTTATTGGTGTTACATTGTTCAGTTGTTTCACAGTATTTTCCAGGAGGACCAGACAGTCATGATAATGTCACAAAACATGAGAGTTGGAAGACCTTGCCTAGATCAAAGACCTGAGTTGCACATCTGGTCTAGAAACTGAAAGTCCTAGAAGTATAAATGGACTGTCCAACGTCACTCTGTTGGTTGGTGTCAGAGTCACTCAGACACCTGCACCAACCTGATGCCTCATCTTTGGGTATAAAAAGGGCCAGAGACACTGAAGTTTGCCACCTACAGGGAAACCTTCGTGAGTCATTGTGTGCAAGACTTCCCTGGGACAGTGGGGAGAGATGTAAACTCTGCTTTTCCTCTGGTGGGTTGACACATAGAGCACCCACCCCAAGCTCATCAGAACCTAGGGACCACCTAGCCCACTGGCAGCCGGGGAAAGAAATCAAAACCCTCAGAAATGTTCAGAACTACGGATCATGCCAACGGTATCAAGAGTAAAGGGAAGATGAGAAACCTTAAACAACCAGCTGGTCCAGATCTGACGGTTCGCACACGTTCAAGATTTCAGGAGCTGCAGATCTCTGTCAGTGTCAGGCAGGAGGAAGAATGAAAGGGTTGGGACCAAGAGAGGTGAGAATGTTCCTTCCTCCTCGCCAGTAACCAACCAAATTCTACCTTTAATCAATTGAGTTATCAAGTCACAGAAGAAAATATATTTTTGGAAGTATATTATGTTTATGGACGTATATTGAGTATCTTAATCACATCTATAGTTTCAACCTTTCAGGAAACTGAAACTCAGAAAGAGTGCCCAGGGTACAAACAGGCATCCTCCTCCTGCCATTTGGTAGTTTTCTGCCTAACGAGGCTAAACTGGAGCAGCTGGATGAAGTTCCATTTTTCCTTTTACTTAGCTCTTGCGTTTTCTTCGGTTGGCTGATGGGTGACTTCAGGGGCTATGGGTGATTAAAAAGGGGCAGCTCAGGCAGAGGTTTGACAGGGAGGGCCAGGCCCCAAGTCCCAGGGGAGCAGAAGGATGCAAACCGGAGTGGGAGACTCACGGGTGCAGGTACAGAGGGGGCAGGAAAGGTAGTGAAACTGTAACAAGAAAGAATAAATCTGACTCCGTATTAGACCTATTTCTGTGCCCTGTTTTCCAGGCTCAGTCTTGCCGGTGCTGCACCTTTTGTGAAACAACGTTGCCTTTAGCCTGAAATTTACAGGAGAGCCTATTCTCAGGGCTCTGACCTTTAAGGATGTCAGCTCTTCTGCACTTATGCAGAGATGGCAAGTTGCAAAATAGGGAATAACCTTTGTTTTGTTGGAGGTTTACAGGGACACCGTGACCTGGCCCACATGGACGGTGCAAGAACAAAGGATTCCTGCAGCAAGAAGTTGGCACAACCAACCACACCCCCTCCCCTGTTATTTTTTTTTATAAAAGGAGCCTGTATTCTGAATGGGGGAGGATGGTTCTCCAAGACATTAGTCTGCCATCCCCTCGGTCTGCCAGCTTTCCAAATAAAGTCACTATATTCCTTGCCCCAACATTTCATCCCCTGATTTATTGGCCTGTCCTGTGGCGAGCAGAAGGAGTTTGGACTCGGTAACAAACTTACCATTCTCCAGTGCTCACTGCGTGCTGGGGGTTATGCCAGACGCTTTGCAGTTCTCTGTCATTTATCCCTGCAACTGGGAGAAGCGTCAGACGCAAGCTCAGAGGACTTCGGTCACGTGTTTGAACTCCCACAGCTTAAACGTGAGAGGACCGGTCGTGCCCCGGGGTCTCCTGCTTGTCTCTCTGTTCAACACTGTTGGTCAAGAACAAAACAAAGAATGGAGGTGGGATTTTAACATCCTCAATGCCAGTTCCAGTGTGGCCTCAATAAGCAGTTAGCCGAGGAGGGAGGGAGGACGGGGCGGGCACAAGGCTATGCGGGGAAGAGGTTCAGGAGCCAGTGGGGGAGCACCAGAGCATCAAGCCTAAGGCAGAGCCACGTGGAGGGCCAGCCCAAGGCTTCCGTTCCCCTTGTCTCAGGGCCCTTTCTGGGGCAGGTGCCAAGCCATCAGCCCCTGTCACGGCAAAGAAGACTTCTCCATCTTCAAAGCTATCTTGTGCAGTATGTTAGCCCTTAGCCACTCGTAGAGATTTACATCTAAATTAATTAACATTTAATAAAATTAAGCACTCAGTGCTTGGGGTCACGGCAGCCTCATTTCACGGGCTCAACGTCTTGCCTCTGTGGTTATGCCTCTGTGATCCGTCTGGTCTTAGGAAAAGCTGACCAGACCCTGCATCTGATATTGGGGCTCAGGTGCGGTTGTGAAGGAAATGGGGGTACCCACCTGTGTGGTCTGTTCTCAGCATTAATAGGAAACACCGAAGGAGCGCATGTTATTAGCTGACCTCACTTTTCTGTGCCCATAAGTGTGTGCAGGTAAGAGTGTTGATGCTGGAGGCACATGTTTGCAGGACGGACAGAGCAGCAAGTCGAAAGTGGGCAGTAAAATGATTTGAAGGGAAATGCTTTCAGGGAGACTTATATGTCTGGAGAAATACATAGTGCAGGAGACACAGACAAAAGTCTTCCTAATACGGGTTGTCCGTGAAGTCTGGACGCGGGCACAGACCAAGTTCAACTGCCGTGTATAAGCCTTTCCTTTTTCTTTTTAAATATACACATTCTTTAATTTTTCCCCATATTATTTGCTTAAGATTGATTAATTTTAAAAAGGCCCCATGTGTGATGGCTATCATTTAATGTCATTTAAAAATTTTTTTCCCTGATAAGACCTAATTCATGTGAGAAAGCTTTTGTTAATGCTTATCAGTATATCAGATTAGAAGAAAATGTCCCCTTTGTTGGCCACATGACAACTGTTATGTTCTTATGCCAGAGTTTGAAAATATTCTGTTTATTTGTTGGCTCGGACTGATCAAGACCAAGTTCTTTACAGAGGAATAAAGGCAACTTGTCAGTGATGATTTTGGACTTGTTTTGAGTGTTTTCCTAAATTCAGAAAGATCTTTTATGGACAATGCAATGCCTGTAGGCTAGCACAACTGTGGCTCTTCAACACTCTGCTTTTAGTTTTTCACTGTTCCGTCCTTCTAAGAAGGTTATGAATATGACCCCAAACCACAGTAAAAATGAGATCTTCTCACTGCTCATCTGCTATTGCCTCCCTCTCCTTTTTTCAACTTTACTTATTTTCAACTTTACTTTTAATGGAGGTACCGGGGATCGAACCCCAGGCTTTGCACATGCTGAGCACATGCTCCACCACTGCACTCTACCCCCACCCCCACCCCAGCCCCATCCCTATCCTCTCCGTTATTGGGAACAGGACGCCTGATGGCAGAAGGCAGATCAGGGGCTAAGGTCTCAGCTCGTGGTCTCCTTAGCTGTAGGGGAGCTTTCCTTCTCAGAGGAGCAATGTTCCTGGCATCAGAGCCACAACCTCATAGTAGCATTTTGTGTGAAGCACACCTGTTAGGCAGGTGCCCAGACCCAAGCAGCCGGGACAGGAGGCACGGCCCCCAGCCTCCCCTAGGGGTGTCCACGCCGCTCACACGAAGGGCACCTGCCCAGGGGGAGAGGAGAGCAGTTTCGGTGTCTGGACCGGCCCCAGCTCTCTTCCGATCTCTGCCTCTTTTCTTATCCTTTGTCTTCCTCTCCTTCCTTTTCTCTTTTCCCATTTCTTCAGTCTATTTTCTTCTTCGATTTTCCTTCCTCTTTTCTCACTAATGGTTCTCTTTCTCCTTTCTTCTCTTTTCTCACATCTCCCTAGGTCTCCTTCTGTTTTCTGCGTCTATTCCAGCTTGTCTTTCTCCTTCACCTCCAACTTCCCTTTTCCTCTGCTTCTCCTCTTACTTCAACCTCTGCAGAGAAGCACACGCCGTCAAGAGCCCTGGGGGTCTGCCTCGTGTGCAGCGCAGTGCCCCAAAGATGGTACTTGGAGAATTCTAACATTTCGGTGGTGGTTACTAAGAATTAAAGATGTATCAGAGGATGGAAGGGGCTGAGTGGTAACTGCTATGTTCTACTAGGAGTTCGCTTAGTCCTTCATTCTCCAGTAAGGGAATTTAAGTTCTCTCCACCTAATGCTGTGGAAACTTCACAGTGGGAGCAAACTTGAAGGGCACTGGCCATGATTGTATCTGACCGACTTGAGACCCTCCACCAACAGAGCAATCCCGGAGACCTGTACAGTCGGAGGAAGAGGTGACAATATGGTTAGGTTTAAATTCCACATTGTCAAGGATATCTTGGCTTAACAGGTTGATGTATTTCCAACAGCAGCGCATTGGAAAATTAAACTATATTTGACCCTTGAATAACATGGGCTTTAATTGTGGGGTCCACTTACATGTAGATTTTTTTCAATAAATATAGTTACCTGTGTTTTCATCTTACAGATCTCTAGGTTAACAAAGTGTTGGGAAAAGTTTGTGTTCGATTAGAGATCACAGTCTGTAGAGTCAAAAGAACTAAGTTTTGAGCCCTGATTCTCTCCAGACTGTCTCAGCTTCCTGCCCTGGGGTGAATCATTTATTCACTTTTTGGTTTTTGAGGCACAGCCATCAATATGCACACTTTCCCCTGTGAGGGGGTCGGAGCTCCCAGCCCCCGTTTTGTTCAAGGACCCGCTGTAGGTTAATTCTATCTTGCACTGACATTGGGAAGAGGATGTGTGTGTCAGTCAGAAATGAGACTCGGAGCCTGCCAGTTCAAAGCTACTAGTTAAATAGTTTCTTTATCTGCTTCTGTGTATTTAAGAAGGGCAAGATAACAGCTTCATGCTAGCCTAAAATTTTCCATTTAAGGAATATTCTATTTTAGTATCATTACCTGCCTCTATATAAGCACCCACTTTGCGTTGTTATAACGTTTTTTGATTAAAGTTAATGTTTACTAACTGTTTCATGGCAAGGATTTTAATGAGGAACAGACACTGTGTAATAGGGAAGAAACTTTCTATTCTATCTATAGACTAATCACTGAAGGGCTGTTTCTTGCAAGCTTAAATGGTACACAGTGGCCCGTCTCTGGAAACCCTGCCTCCCAGATCATGAGCGTGAAAATACCTTTGTTGAGCTCACAGGAAACACCCTGCCCAGGCCCACCTGGGAATGGCTGCAGGAAGGAAGAAGTTAGCACCTCCCTTCCAGAGTCGGACTCGAACCAGGACTTCACCCCTCCCCTTTTAGTATAAAAGAAGCCCGAATTCAAACTCAGGGAAGATGGTTCTTTCAGACAGTAGCCCCCCATCTTCTCAGTCTGCTGGCTTTCCAGACAACATCGCTATTCCTTGTCCCAACGCCTCGTGTCTCGATTTATTGGCCTGTCGTGTGGCAAGCAGTGCGAGCTTGGACTCAGTAACAGTTACTCAGGTGACAAGAGTAGCTGACACTTCCTTCTAGAGAAACTCTATCTTCACCAGAAGGAAGTAAGAATGCAAGCCATATAAACTCACTTGATTTTCTTTTACTGTCATTCAAAGCACACTTTGTCTTCTGAGGCTTGAATTTCTACACTGACTGGAGATTATTACTGTTTTCTATCTTTTCAAATTGACAAAATTAGAAGTCCATTATCTGTTAAACCCTATATATGAAGTGTACAGAAGTGAATTGTACAAATTCAACACAAAAAGAGAATTGCCCATCAGACTCTCCAGTGAGCTTCATACCTGCTGGAAGCCCAGCCGTCTGCTTTTAGAATGAAAACCGTCCCAACTTATCCAGTTTTTTATTTCATGAGAGAAAAGCTGATTCTAGACAGTTAACTATAGGATCCATCACTGATTAATTTTCTTCTCTCCACCTAACAGAAATTTTGTTTCTTCCATTTCTCTTAACTGAGGTCATTAATTTTGTCTAAAAACCATCTTTATACCAGAGTCAATGAGTCAAACCTGAAATTGCATGGTTTCAATGAGGCTAATGCATATTATAAAGACCACAGCCTTCTGTACCTTGTCCAGAGAAGGGACATGTGAAGCCAAAATAAAATACATTAGAGGAAGATTTTTCAGTAATAAAATGTGTATGGCCTGTTCATTGTCATGAAACTGTTGACTTGGGGGTCTGATTTTAACTCCACGTCCACTGGCATTTCTGTTCACTCACTTTCAGAGGACAAACATCAGTCCCTTCTAAGCAAGGAAAGAAAACATGTCCAGCCCTTTCCAGAAACATCCTGAACTTCCTCAAACAGGGTGAGTGGGCCGTGGGGAAAAGTTATTTGCTCTCGGTCAAAGGAAAAATTAATTCAAAACAGATTTAAATCCAGGCAGACATAAGGCGCTGGGTTGAAAAGAGGAAAAGGAAAAGAAAAAAAAAAGTTTTGTGTTTCAAGAGAGTTTAGGAGATTACTTTCAAGTCTAAAAATCATAACCCAAAGAACTTAAAGCTTAACCAAAAATAATATGATTCTTGGAAAAGAATCAAGACTTTTTTCAATAAAACAGTCAGTACATCTGAGACATCTACTGTACCAGCAATCCTATAATATTTATATTGATGTTGCAATATAGTATCTGTGGGACCAGAGTTGTGCTAAAACAAGGCAGCACAGCCCGTGGTTGGCCACAGAGGGGCTACTTTACAGCGTAAGCTTCCATTAATGACAGCGTGCACTCGCGCCATCAGACTGACACTCGATTTAAGATGGAGCAGTCATTCCCACAGTTTGGTTTCAGTAATTTACATGATTAAGTGACTCCATTTTAAGTCAATTTCCTAATACACAAGAGTATCAAATCAATGTAATTTTACATTTCAGCTGAAGAACACACCACATCTTTTATACGGTGTACTTCACTAAGAATCTTGTCTATAGAGTCAATGGAACCCTGACACTGTGTGTGTGTAAAAATGCATTAGGGGCTACTTGCATATTATATTTCACCTGAACAATATGCTGTCTATGAAACCATACAAATGTAGGTGAAAATATACGATAACATTTACTTTTTATTTACTCTCTAAGTATCTAACCATTTGTAAGATGGAATAGACCACTTCTTTGTGTTTGGATAATAATCTATATCAGAATATCCAAATTAATGGAACAAAATGGAAAAAAAAAAAAAGACTTGAAGCCATAAGTTATATTTAGAGATTTGTCAAGAAGCCAGATTCCATGGGTTTTGACTATCTGACCCTTTGGCATCTTCCCACATCATCAACCCTTTAACCCAGACTTGGAGTAAAGGGAATAACAGTATTTTTTTCCCTTCTCTATTTAACTTGGCTTCACTTTCTGTAGAAACTCCTCTTTCCCACAGCCTAATTCCAAGCAAATTGTAATGCTAACAATACCCTCACCGTGGCTAATTTGGTCATTTTGCCAGTTAACCTGATAAAAGGCCAACATTAGATGGTTTCCTTTTTAGGTGAGAAAATAATTAGGAATTTCAACCTAAGATTGACTTGCATTCTTATTAGTGAATTTCCTTTTATGTTTTTTTTTTTCCCCTTTCAGTGCTCTTGAACAAAAATTTCCAGTCACGGAGAGATCTTAACAAAAAGAAAAAAAAAAAAAGAGAGATAATATCAAATAATCTAGAAAAAAGTACCTTTTCCCTACGTGGGTAACAAGTAAGTAACAGAATGCTAGAAAATGGGCCACAGACAAAGCTTTGAAACTGTCATTTTTCCAGGGTAAACCTGAGAGGGTCAAATGTCTTGTTGCTTTTTTGTAGGCCTCAGAGAGAAGTATCTGGGTTTGAGAAATAATGCTTCCTCAATCAGGAGAGAACACAGTGAAAATCATGTCTGTGATGCTTTTGACAGAAATTATGTAACTAGAGGTTGAAGAAGAAGACAGTTGAATCCTGTGTGAGTGGCTGCACGTGCCGATGTGACACGATCAGGAGTAGACTATTTCAGCTTTGTTCTGGGCTTGCTTAGTTCATATGACAGAATAGCAGAAACCAGGAAATATGTCAAAAGTCTCCCTTCACGAGGCGCAGGGGGCTCAGGGCTGCAGGGCTGTGAACCCCCCACTAGGCAAGCAGCTGGCTGCTCTCTGCATCAGCATTTTTTAGGTTGGGGGGTCAGCAGAACCCTCGAGTCCCACAAGCATTTACACAATGTCCATAGTGATGTGAGTGGGAGTTCGGGGTAACTGGTAGTGATTCCATATGATTGCAAAATGCTATTAATTTTTCAGTGGTTTGAAAATCTAGTGTAAAACCAATGCCTTAACTTTTGTTTAGTCCAATGCTTCCCATGTTTATTTCAACAAGGAGCTTTCCTCTCTGCCCTTCCCCACATATACACACGCACACACCCATCAAATCTTTAACAGCTTATAGGACAGAGGTGTCCTGCAAAAATGTATTTTGGTAAATGACGATCTCCATGCTGGCCAGGTGTCTGGACCAGGGACTGGGTGCATTGGTGAAAAAGGGGGAAAACACCCAGGACTTTGGAACTCCCAGGGTCTACAGTCAGACCTCCTGACCACAGGTTCCTCATCCACAGATCCAACCAGCTGTGGATGGAAAAGATTTGAAAACAAATTCCAGAAAGTTCCAACAAGCAAAACTTGAATTGACCTTGCACTCGGCAGCTACTTACATAGCATTGCATTGTGTTTGGTGTTATAGGTGATCTAGAGATGGTTGAAATACACAGGAGGGCGTGTGTGGGTTATATGCAGATATGACATCACTTCATATGAGGGACTTGAGCATCCAAGGATTTGGTATCTCAGGGGGTCCTGGAATCAATCCCCCATGCTTACCGAGGGACTGTATTCAATGGTCTAGTATTATTGATGAAGGCTAAGGAAAGCTCAAAGGACCTAAAAATGAACTGTGTAAGGGCTTAACATCCAACCATTTTGAGTGCTCTGTGCTGACTGGCAGAACAGTGGAATCCTTTCCATCGTTCAGTGTATCCAGTGCGGGACCTAACATTCTTACTTGAGGTTGAGTAGACATAGGGACCAGTATTTAAAGGCTTTCCTTCCTTTCTGTTTTTATAGTTAATTGACTTTAAGAGATCCTCCAGGGTATTCGGTATTTTTCTAAAACTGTAGTTTCCCCTTCTTTCCCATAGAAAATTATTTTTTTCCAATTCAGATAGGATCATAAGAGCAAAACACGTGACCTTTATTTCAGTCATGAATATTCTTGAATGCAACTGATGTAAGTGGCATTTTTGTTTAATATAGTACATAAAAATGAAAACCAGACCCTAGAAAGGTTCTTTGGTCAGCCTCGCCTCTCCCAGTGCGCTGTACGATAGAATAAATGTCCGAAGGGGGAAGACTTGGAAGGGTATTAGAGACAACATGTAGGGAAAAGTGTAACCCTCAAAAATCTTTTGAAAGACTCCTCTGAACTTGAAATTGAAGTATTTTATTGCCCAATTCTGTAACTTCCAACAGTTATAAAAGAGCATTCTCCAAAGCTATTTTATTTTGGGGTCATTTTATTTTTTACGTTATCCCTATACTCTGAAGACCCAGTGTGTCTGGGAGAGAGACAATCCTGTTAGTAACAAAAATATCCACTTTCTGTTGCTGTTGGGGAAACCAGGAGAAACATATTTAAATAATGCCTTTCTACACTTAACATCATGACCTGAGTGCAGCATTTAACGATGCTGTTAAAATTACATTCACGTCAAACAGGAGAATCCTCACCCGCATGGCTGGAAGATGCTAAGAGCCCACACAGTATAAAAGAAGAACATACGGTGCGTATAATGAGCATTCCCTTCGGAGGAGTCCTGAGAACTAGCCCCTGTTGTTTCATTAGCTCTGCACCTGCGATGTCAGGGCGTTCATCCTTTTGACATTCTGATAGTTCCTCTGGAGGCTAGAGAGAACACTTCCCCTCTTATGACATGTGGTTTTGTGGAAATTTTGTCATGATGGAACATACCTTGAAAAATGCAAGTTTCTGCATTTCTTAAGATAGTGTAAAACCATAGCTCGTTCACCAGTTTACAACCACATGAAATGGCACGTTTTCCTTTTTCCCCTCATTGTATCCCCTTGACTTAGTTTGGTCAAATAATAGCACAATTTTAAAAATATTCAGTTCTCAGGGGAAAAAAACCCTTTTAAAGGAGCTAAAGAAATGTGTTCAGTCTCAAAAGTCTTCAAAGTCACATGTTCCTATACATATAGTGTCCTGAGTCATTAGATGGTAATTGTCATGTACAAAAATAATTTGCTATTATAAAAATTAGACTTATTCTAGGCTATCAGAAAAAAAAAAAGCATGGCTAGTCTTAGTATGAGCTTACAAGATTCTTAAGCAAGTTTCTTTGGCTGCAAATATATTTATAATTGGTGTGTGTATATACAAATATATTCACATAATATATATAATAGATTAGTAATTAACTAGTTAATGTGTATGTGTGTGTATATCTCACACACACACACTAACCTATTGCCAAAAAGTGTCCAGCTAAAAGGTTAGCATTCCACGCTAGATGCAGAGATTCTTAATGTTAGTCTGTTTGGTAAACAAATTTCATAATTTTGTAGAGATAAAAAGATGACTACTTACTCCAACCCTGGAATTTTTGTGTAGTAAGTTGAAATTACAGAAACTAATAAAATAGATAAATAATAAGTTTACACTGTATAGCTCAGGAAACTATATTCAATACCTTGTGGCAACCTATAATGAACAAAAATACGAAAATGAATCTATGTATGTATATGGATGACTCAAACACGATGCTGTACACCAGAAATTGACACAACATGGTAAACTGACTATACTTCAATAAAAAATAAATTAAAGAAATTTTTAACGGAAACTATTTACATACATACAAGTCATATAATCAAGATACTTTCTAAAGCTACCATCCATCCCTTCATTTATTGGCTTACTCCCCAATACTTACTGAGTACTTGACATGTGCTGAGGATGGAACAGTGAGACCATCAGACAGACTGGGGGTGCCATGAAGCCATGAAATCTACTCTGTGTATATGTCCACATAGGTTGACCATTCCCATCAAGAAACTAACTAAAAGAATTAATGCTCCCTTTTACTGTTTGCTTTATTTTCGATTCTACAATTTGATGACTTTCATTTTTATATTCTTTGGACTTTAGCATTTCCTTACTTCAAATTAAATCAAAATACATTTGAAACATAAAAACAATCAACCAGCCTTTTTATGGAATTGCTAAAGGCAACGGTTTATAAATTTGTTGACAACCATGAAGTTTGCCCACCATCCCCCACACAATATGGCTGGTTTCTCTGCAGTCATGGCAAAGGGAGAAAAGTAAAGCTGTTCTGGATTTAATCATATTGCCTCTAACACTATATGTGACAAAATATGGTTTCTGATGGACAAATGAATGAGGTCAGCTAAAATATGTCAAGAAATCTAATGAGTAGATGAAGTAATAATTTTCAAATACTAGATGGGCACACCTAGTTGGGGGTGGGAGAAGGAGGTGAAGGGGGTCAAAACTCATATTATTAAAATAATAATGAGTTGAACAGATAAATCATTCATATTCACTATTTGTAATCCACCTCAGAACTTACAGAGAAAAACCAGAGTATTAAGTAGCACAGAAGGAAATGGAGAACTAGTTAATACCAAACTCAGATTATTATTAGTCTTACCCTAAGGAAAAAAATTTACTCTAAAAAACAAAAATAAAGAGAACTTTTAGCTGATGAGATGGGTGGGGGGGGGTGTCTCAGGGGCAATGAGAATCTGAGGACTGGCCAGGAAGCTGATGGGGACAAAGGGTCCCCACGCTGCACATTCTCACGGCTGGAGCAGTGGGTGTCCTCACACTCAGGGCACTTTGCCCAGTTCAGACTCTGAGCATCTTCCTGAAAAGGTCAAAGTCCGACTTCTTCAAATAAGAGTGACCCTCTCCCACTCCACAACTTTTACCGACCTTGACATATCTTCCTCTTCTTCATCTTTTTTTTTTCCCCTCTCCACGGCCTGCTGCATATTTCCACTTGGATGAATTACTGCCTTCCCAAATTCAAAGTTTCAACCCCAGTGTACCCTCTTCTCTCTCCTCTTTCCTAAAAAAACCTTCTTGCTGCATTATCCCAGCCACACACATACTGGCAGCCTTTTAGCAGGCTGAAAACCTTGAGTTATTTTTAACTGCTGCTCTGGTCCCTATGTAACCTTCCAACTTGTCCATCCGAGATACCAGTTTATTTAATTTACTGTCCATTAGTGACCCTGTGTCCAGAATGCTGGGCCCTGCGACAGGTCCACTGCCAGGCTCCACTTAAAATGTCAACAACAGTGAGTCAGTCCAGTGAGGTCCAGAGACTATTTGAGAAATAGTCACTGTTAATAGAAAAGAAAGGAGGAGGGAAGGAAAGATGGAAGGGAGGGAGGGAGGGAAGGAAAGATGAGATGGTGTCAATAAGAGAGAATGCAATACAAAATCTAGGAGACCTAGGTTCTACGTCTATCCCTTTCACTAATTAGCGCTATTAAACCCCTCAACATGCCTTGGCTTCCAGGGTCTTCATCTGTAAGGTGAGGTATTAGTCTGTGTGGCATGGGATCTGCTCTAGTTCTAAGACTTTAAGACTTTCCTTCAGAAATGCCTGTTTTCCAGATTGTAACATTCAAGCTAAGTTGTCAGAGACTCCCCAGAGTCAAGGAGAGTTCCCAGCAGGTCTTGAGAGGCCCTCAAGTTTGCTGGAGGAGAACCACGGAGCACGATTCTCCAATGTCCCTTCCTAACTAAGAAATCGGGGTCTGAAGTGCTGGGCCAGGATCGGGTGCATTATCCGGGAGCCGGGGTCAGTCACAGGCTAGGGTACCTCTCGCCCATGCGCCACGAGGGGTGGGACAGAGAGGTAGCCCGAGACATCATTTGCAAGAATCTGAATCAAATCAAGCAAATCGACCATCTGAAGGGCTTCAGCAGAGAGGTTCTAGAAAATTCTTCTTAGTAGAAATTTGTCGTAGGATCATCATGGCCTCAGGCTAACATTTTTGACCTGGCTCCTTGTGTGTGTGCATGTGTGTCTGTCTGTCTGTCTGTCTCAGTGTGTCTGGGTGGGTATGTCACTTTGAAGGGAGGGTTGAAGGTAAAGAAAAAGAGTAATGGGCTAAAATGTGAGTGAGATGTTAGAAAATGAATGTGAACATATATAAATTATTCTTTGTTAGAGAAGGAAAAATATAAGTAACAGGATGAAAAGGGTATAGGTTGGAAATTCATATTTATTGAGAACCTACTGCATGGATGTCACTAACCTAGTCAGCAACATAGAATACAAACTTGGACCTAAAACCATGCAGTGAGCTATACCACAAGATCTTGTAATACATTTCCCTGTGCTATACAGTATAATCTTGTTTATCTATTCTGCATAAACCTGTCAGTATCTACAAATCTTGAACTCCCAGTCTAAAAAAAAAGTGACAAAGAATATATGTATGTTCATGCATAACTGAAAAATTGTGCTGTACACTGGAATTTGACACAACATTGTAAACTGACTATAACTCAATTAAAAAATAAAACCATGCAGTGATTTTAAATGTAAAACTAAAATAGCACATTTCTAGACTAAAATTACACTGCCACACATCTTTGATGAAACACACGTGATAAAGAGGGAAGTGTGTACATCGCCGAAATCAAGGAGGATGGATTTGCCAAGCCCCCTTGTGAAACTTGTGCGAGTCGCTGGCCTGGGGTTGGACGACCCCCTCACTTGCGATGGGAGGGTAAGCTGCCCGTCAGGGCTGCTGTGCTGAGGGCAGTCATGACTGCACCGAGGACACTGGATACATTCAAGAGACTCATAGGACGAGAGTGGAACCGAGCCAGTAATTTATGACTCTGACTTTTCTCAGAGGTTGTAGTTTGCACATGAGTGAGAACACAAAGTGAGACCAGTACATGGCAGGGGTCAACCATGACCCACTTTCCATTTAGAGTTCCATCTGTCGCCACCACAAGAAACCTCCCAGTGTCACTGTCACTTGGGAAGCTCTGAAGCTGAAAACCTCCCACAATATTTGGATGTGAGAGCCGGTTTACTCTCGACTACTTTTCTGCATTTGTGCCTTTGTCATTCATTCACACGGCATAGCTGTTGTGTAACATGTGTGCATTTGGTCCTCAGAGACAGAAGTGACGGGTGAAGCAGAGGAAGGAGGTGGTGCCCACAGAGGTGACCATCTGGTGGGGCACAAACAGCAGCCAGTCACTGCGGGGCAGTGTGGGGAGTGTTACGGGAAGCACGGGGTGATGCAGGAAGGCAGGAGCTGCATCCAGCCAAGGAACTGGAAGGAGATTATGAAGAGAATGGAACTGCAGATGAGACAATGAATAGGGGTTCGCTGAGCCAAGAGCAAGATCTTCCAAGAGTCTTCTGGAGCCAAGTCACGCCAGGATCACAAGAAAGGTCCTCCAGTCTCAGTGGGAGTGTAACAACAAAGTCCCCCTTCCCTTGCACCTGGGTGTCCATCATGGGTTGGCTACAGCTCTGCTGTGCCCCGTGTCTTCTTTTCTTTTCTCTGGGACACAAGGTGATCCTCACTCTTCACTGGGGACGTTGCTGGTCTTGCGGCAGAAGGCAGATGTCACGTGCGAGCACATCCTGGCTCTCAGAGCTATTGCCCAAGAGTGACACATGCCACTTCTGCTCACACGTCACTGGGCAAAGCAAATCACGTGGCCAAGTCCACAGGGCAAGGGTGTATAACCTCCCAGCGGGCAGGAGGGGCATCAGGCTGTGAACTGCACCGAATGGCAGAAGAAAGAACCCATCCATCAATGATCTGCTGATGTTGTGAACAAGAGGACGGAGCTATCATAGAAGCTGGTGTAGACTTGGGGTGGTGGTGGTGTAGGTTGTGAAATCAGACTTACACCAATCAATGCTGAAGGACCTTAGATGAAGAAACGGAAGGTGATAAGGCCTGAAGCTGTGTCAGTTAGCACCAGCTGGACCAGGCAGGCTCTCCAGGCCCCGTTAAGGACTGAGATTTTTATCAGAAATGTTTTGGGAAGACTTGAAGGCCAAATGCAGTGTGGAAACTGGATTGGAGAGAAGCCAGATTGAAAGAGGAGCGATAGGAAAGTGTCGACCTTAATGCAGGTGACAATTTCTGAGACCCAAATAAGGACAGTAGGACTGGAAAGGACAGTAGGATGTAAGGGGTGTTTGGAAAATCCAGTCAGTGGTGGGGGGAGGAGCCCTGCAGAGGAGGGCTGACAGGGGAAGGAGTGAGGAGGTACCGCATCGGCCCCAGCATGGACATGCCGACAGGATCAGGCTCAGGAACAAGGCAGTAAGTTCCATTTGGGGATTTGGAGTCTGGCTCTCAGGGGGTCCATTCCAGCCAAGGCTTCCATTCAGTAAGTGTACGTCTAGGTCTAAATTTATGGAACAGGGGAATGTGAGCTGAAGAGAGATGCATGGGTTCCTCAGGACTAAGGTGGAAACTAAGCTGAAAGGCCGACGTCATCCGGGTGATGGAGGGAAAGGACCAGAGGGGCCGAGGGGACGGCTCAGAAGACACGGCAGCATCACCCGGCCGTCCTTCCTGAGGGCCATCCCTGCCGTCCCTGGAGCACATCCCCCCACACGTGTGTCACTCTGCGGTGGAGGAAGGGCTTCTGTCCCGGGAGAGGTCACTCCTGGCCCTCCTCGGATGGCCCACAGCCCTCAACCTAACAAGGTCAGAACATTAAACCCACGGATCAGGCAAGTTTGGGTTTCAGTTGCCAGCTTGGCTCAGAGCAGCCCTGCGTCCGTGGCAAAGCTGTCAATCAGCCACGTCTTAACATTCTTGTTGTGAAACAGGGTGGGGCTGACACCGCGGCTTCATCCCCAGTGAGCCCGGAGGGGCTGCAGGCCTGCAGGCGGAGGTGGGAGCCCTCTGAGGCCTGCAAGTGTCTTTCCAGCACAAGCTGGTAGTGTAGCCTTCACTCTGTGAGGGGCGATTCCAAAAGCTATTTTGAGGTCTCATAAAATATAAGGAAAAGAGAAAGGCCTCTGCCAAATCTCATAAAAGCAAAATCGACAACATTTTTTGACATGACTCATTCTTCCTTTGAACACCATCTGTTAGATAAGGGTCAGCTCCTTTTAAATAGCAACTTAAGGAAAATAAAACCTTTAAGAAGTCTTGGTGGAGTGAGACCATTGTTTTTCACGTGGCTAATTGTGGAGGCATCTATTATTTATACGTGAGTTAGCCTGCGGTCCTAACCCTGACCCTAATATTCATGTTTTTCCTTCACGCAGGTACATTTCACTAGTGGCAAAATCGTTAAATTGCCCAATTATGTCACCAGATTGTCAGTGATCTTTCTAATGGCGCTCTCGGTGTTAACCAAAAGCTTTGAGCATCCTTATACTTACAAAAACATTAATTCTGGAAGACTTGTCTAGACACGAGAAGCGAAAAATTAGACTTAACACCACCAACGATCCAGTGAGTGTGGTGTTTTTTGTTTTGTTTTGTTTTTTTACAATTTTTTCTTCCAGTTTTATTAAGATGCAATTGACATACGGCACCGTATACTTTTTTTGAGGGGTGGAGGGAGGTAATTAGGTTTTATCTATTTATTTAATGGAGGTGCTGGGGCTTGAACCCAGCTCTACCACAGAGCCACACCCACCCCCCTGAATGTGTTTTCTATAACTTAACATTCTCAAGCAACAATTATGATCTCCTTTCCAACAATTTTTACTTATTTAGATTAGAGCCAGCCTTCACGATCATTGCTTATGTGTTTTGGTCTTACAAACTCCAGTTCAAAAACACACCAGTGCCCACTATCCAAGCAGTTTATGGGAGACTTCAGACTCTTGGTTGGTTTCAAGTGTTAGTTTAAGTGCTCTGGCAGGAGGAGGACTGGGGCTTTCTTACTGTAATCTTTTCACTTAATTTTCATTTTACTTTATTGATGCCGTAAACATCAAAACATGGTGAAATTCATCATCCGTCAGAGAAAGCGCTAACTGTGACTCAGAGGGGAAAGAAACCAAACCTTCACTACCCACGTCATTAAATTTCTTTGAGTTTTGTAGAATAAAATGTTAAATATATATTCAGGGCTCCATAAATAATAGAATTTTCTTTGTCTTTGAGTTAATTTCTAAGCTATATATGCTCTAGCGATAAGAAATATTAGGTATATGGGCCATCGCTCACCCTCTTCACCCCCAGCATCACCCACAATGACACGTTTATCACCGCATGCTTTCTCAGTTAGTCCTCAGAATCTTTCTCAACACAATGCCCCCGGGAGCCACTTCCAATCACTTACCTGTCTGCCTCCCCGAGGCCAACAGTTTACGTGGGTGATAAATACTGACACTCAAATGTCCTTCTTCCTACTTTATCCACAGTAGCTAGATCTTGTCAGCAAATTTTATCTTTGAATGTCAACAAATCTTCCTTGGAACTTAATTTATGCTACAAGCACTAAAGTCACAGACAAAGACCCATTTTTTACAGATATTAACACCACTTACAGAGTAATACGTTACTATTGTCCCCACCAGCACTCTGGCCCCCTTCCCTCCCATCCCAAAATAATGAAATGCTTGCTAACTGTTAATCACTAAATGCTATTTAACAAGTATTCCTAGACTCATTTCAAATAAACTGTTAATTTAGAAAGGAAAGAGTAAGTTGACTTTAATTCTCATGCAGGCTTGGTTTTACCACTTCCATGACTATAGTCTGTTTTTCCACATCTCAGCTAATCCTTTTATTATAGTCTGTACAGCAATAACAAAATGGACATTTATTGTGCACTAATGTGGAAAGTTACCATTATTCTCCCAGAACATGTCCTTTGCCTCTTTTTCGCATTCTTTTGCACTCTTCTGAATGAAATTCTACTAACTGCATTGTAAAAATTTCACCACGTAGCTGCTGAGATCATGCAGGTGTGTGTTGACAAAAGAACTCTTCCAAACTTTGTGCATGGTCTTGAAAAAAGTGTTTTAATGCCTAGGAAAGGAGATTTGTTCAAGAAGACAAGCTGATGGTAAGCAGTTGTTTCTGTTGTAAACCTTCCATCTGTTGGACCGCATTATCTGTTCCCTTTTCAAGTCAAATCTGCAACAGATTTGTCCAAGTCACTCACTTAACAGTAAATGTCTGGTAGGAGACAGTTCTGATATTTGTCATAAGCTGGTTGATGGCTATTATACTGGACACGTGGCTGGGTGTTCTTAATTGACAGCATGAAATCAATTCCTAACTGCTGTGGGAAAATGCAGTAACAGCTCATTGTGTATAGCACTACAATGTGAGGTCTTAAAAACACCGTTCCTGTAAAAACATGTCTGAAAACATTGGCTTCAGAATTGTGTTTGGTGCCCGTCCACGACTTGTCTCTGCAGAGAGTCCACATTTAAAACTCGCTTTCAGTCAACTTAATAAGTCTTTTATGGTTACTTATAAAAGGCTCTTTATGTAAAAAAAAAAAAAAAAAAAGCTACCATAAATTGTTTTTTGTTGATTTTTTATTGTGCATGTGGCATAACTGTGATAGTATAATCATCAATATCTATTAGACTGTTTACACAAATCACTACTTACACATCTTGGAAAGACTGATACATTCACTAATTTACTCAATATTAAGTGATTTCTGTTAACAACATTTCTCGAAAACACACGTGCCTGCTCTCACATATACCCAACACTGGAACCACTGGACCTACCTCATCTCCCGCCAGACTCAGAGATGCAAAGACAGTAAGATGCACAGTTCCTATTTTCAAGGAGTTGTTTGTTGACAAAACAATTGAATAAATCAACCCACTGTAAAGCAGTTGAGCAGAGATAATCTGACAGATTTTACTATAGGAAAGAGTCTGCTACCCCAGAAAGGCTCATTAATCCAGGGGCTACATCGTAGAACTTTAAATCTCTCTTGAATAATCGCAATCTCAAATGAGAATTAAAATGCCTTATGCTACATTTGTGTGGCCTTGATAATCACCAGAGAACTAAAGAGGTCTAATTTCTGTGATTCAAGCATTTTAGTGGGAGAAATCTCTATTCTGTCTCCTAGAACCACAAATCAATGATTTGAGATTTTCTAAATTAATCCCAGGACATGCTGTTAAGATTTGACAACAATAGAACTGGTGAAAAGTCAGTCCATAGCAATCATTTAAACAAAGAACTATTTAGGATGTAAGTGAAATGTTTTAATATGTTCACAGAAACACACGAGTAGACTGCAGTCAATAACTTGATTCTTCTCAAATAATACTGTCACCAAAAAAGTCATAGAACACTAATGTAATGAATGAACTTAGAACCATCTGGAATCCAATGTTGGTAAGTCAATGATAACATGGTGTTGACATTCCACATAACACCCCAGAAGGGCCCACAGAGCCTCTGTTTACAACTATGCGGTAAACTGTACCTTGAGTGGTGCACATGACCTGTGGCCCTGGACTGTGCAACGTGACATGCACTTTACTTGGCAGCCCTGATAGCCTGGAAGTGGCTTGATATTGTTTTGATCAATAGTTTTGATGATAGAGAATGGGGCAGTATGACCATGCTATGACTCTGAACTTTATGTCAAGACTGGCCCTAGAGTAAGATGTCCCTAAGTTTGCTAAGAGAAGACGGTCTCTGTCCCATGTCTGTCCTATGCAAAGTGACTGCATTAAATGAGACAGGACCTCTAAATTGTGCTTTGTCAAGATCAGTTTGGAAATGTGTTCAGAATTTTACTTTTCAGCAAAACACTCAAGTATGTGCAAGATTTGCTTGAAAAGCAAGTTCCAGAGTTCAAGAGTCAAGGTTCTCCCTACAACAGTGTTCCTTTCATTTGCATCACAAAGTGTTTTCTTGAGTAGGAGATAAAGAACGACCCCACAGGAAGCACCCTGAAGGCTCCCTGAGCCTGTGACCTCTCTTGTCAGTGCTGCCTTCCTTAACAGACCCGTGGGGGTGTGTGGCTTGGGGTTAGCACATTGTCTTCTGTGCTAGGCAGACAAAGGAAAAGCACCTCCACTCTGAAGAATGAACTGGACTCTCAAATACAGACTAGTCACTGGAGTTCAGACCTCAAGAAACCTGTAGTCAAGTAGTGCAGACAGATGTAAAGAAAATGCTGCAATATACTACGTAAGTCCTAGATGCACACATGAACAAAACAGGCAAGAGACACGCTCAACTTTTGTTCAGGGTTTGGGCATCAAAACGGAAGACCTCACACACGAGAGGAAGTTAGAGCAGGCAAGGGGAGTAGGGTCCAGAATGACATCAACACCACTCTTGGCCTCTCTAGTCCTTGGAGGGGAAGGAGAAACCCCCCTAGAAGGCTCTGCGCGGCGCTGAGGCTGGGGCTTGCTCACAGCAGCGGCACTGTGACCTGCATCCAGAGGTGGCAATGACTTCTGGGAAGAAGTAAGGATGGATAAGAGGGCAGAGTTCTACCGGGCTCCAGATGGATGAGGTGGTAACAGAATATGGTCTCAGATTTCTCTCTGGGCAATGGAGCTTTTAAACACAGATCAAAGTCAGAGGAAGTTGTTCTTGTACATTTTTCTTCCAACACGCTGTATTTCCTGTCCTCAGGGCTCCCGCACAGACTGCTCCTTCTGCCAGAAACATTCTTCCTTCCCAACACACCATTCCAGTCATGCATACCGCACATCGCACATCTCAGCTTCAGCGTCACTCGCTCTGGGATGTTCCCTGACCACATCTCCCCTCCACCTGCAAAGATCAGACTCTCCTTGTCAGTGCTCTGACGTCTCTGTGCTGTCCTTCCAGGGCACTTAGGCTGCTTTCAATTGTCCGGCTCCTGTTACCCATCTCACTGACTATGGAGCGGTGGGCAAGACAGTAGCTCTTCGCTCGCCACTGTATTTTATTAGTGTGTATTCAGTCTTCATTTACTTAATCAATAAAAGTTATCATTAAATCACTCTGAAAAGGTTACCTTTGACACACTCCTTTGTGTCTATCTCAGTGACGCCATCCATTTCTGAATCTCAACACGGAATACTCAAACCAGATGTTCTGGTCCTTTTCCATTATATCCTGTATTCTAAAATCTCAAATACCCAGGGGAAAATGATTTTTGCTTTTTTGGGAGTAAGACTTAAGGGAAAAATCCTTAGTGTCCACTTTTTCATCTTTGCTGTTCTTTTGACATATCTAACTTGACAGGTGTGACAATTTTCTCCTGAGAAAGAGAAGACCTCTGAGCCACAGGCCCTTCAAATGTGGGGCGTAGGAAATTTCTGTTATAAACAGAGGAAGTCAGGCAGTTCCTTTTCCATAACTTCTAAGAAAATTATTGTTGCTAACATCTATTTCCTTCTAGGAACAAAAGCAATTTAATACACATCCAAGAAAATTCCTCATCACAGAAACTAACTTGCTGCATCTTGAGAAACAGATGTTAAACCACATTCCCATCAACTTCACTGGAGCATCTACAGTTTGTACATGAAACAGATGCATGTACGTTAGTTACTGACAAGTTAGTTATCACCATTTGCTGATAATGCAAGGCCATGATTTTATGTTCATCAAATATGTGAATCATGGAACAGTAACTGGAGAGCGAGTCTCTGTTGATGAAATAAAGGCATTAAAGTTAAACACTTGTCTGGGGCTTTATAACTCTAGTAGGCTGAGCCTTCCCATATTACTTGTGATCCAAATCAAGCACTTTAGAGACTGCAAGAGGATACTAAAGTAATTGAAGTTATATAACCTTTGAAATATGTATTTTTTCTAATAAGGCAGCTTTACTACATAATGGAGATTATATATATATAATATATTTTAAACTGTGTCCATTTTCAAAAGCATTTCTTCTTACATAAAAAGTAACCTATCTGGACAAATTAAAGAAAAATATTATTTTGCTCTTTTTTTATATTGACTCTTCAATAAGCAGAACTTTCAGGTTCAGCTCTGACATGTAAAGAACTTGAAAGTTGTCACCCCCCCCTTTTCAAGAAGAAAATACTGAACAAACTGAAAATCAGCTGATCTGGGGTGAGTCCACAATTTTCAAAGGATCCCCACACTTTTGTAGATTTTACCTAGAGAATCCTGTCAGTTTCTTATGGTGAAGATCCAAGAAAAATGCCCTCTAAGCTGTGGTGGGGCAGGGACAGAGAAACCACGTGATACAACTGCAGTGTCTTCCCCACAACAAAAGCTTATTCTCCAGGGAAACAGTTTTTTCCAGCACCTTATCTTACCTGGAGGAAGGGCATTCCTTGGACTCCAATCTTCCTGCATAACCGAGGGAGGAACAAAAGCTAGGCTATGGGAGAAACACTTGTGAAACACCCAATGAACGGCTGAGATGTGATCATAAGATACAGAACACATCTCCTCCCATACACCTGCCACCACACCAGCAGGGCTCTTGTGCAGCAAGAGTGGATCACAGCTGAAATTTTCTGCAAAATGCAGACTCTTCCTAAAGAGTTACACCTAGGGAAGCCCAGAATCCAGTGGGGAGTTAACACTAACAAGGACAAGAAAGCTAGAGGACTGTGAGACCTCTGGCACCTTCAGCTAAAGCAAATGTCAGAACAGTCCAATACTTAGCATAACACAAATCCTCACAGTAAAGACCTACTTTCTTCAGGTTCTGTTTCTCAATACAACATGTCCAGCTTTCTCCAAAAATTTATAGGGCATGCCAAAGGCAAGGAAAAACATAGTCTGAAGAAACAAAAGAAGATCAGAACCAGACTCAGATATGACACAGATCTTGGAATCATCAGACTAGGAATTTAAAATGACCAAAATTAGTATGTTAAGGCCTTTACTGGAAAGCTAAGAGATGGGAAGTCTAAGAAAGAATCAAAAGAAAGTGATACAAATAAAAAACAGTGTAACAGAATGAAGAATGCTTTGGACTGACTTATTGGTAGAATATGACTCAACCAAAGAAAGAATCTGGGAACTTGAAGACAGGTCAATGGAATCTTTACAAGCAGAAATTTAAAGACAAAAAAGAATAAACAAAAAGAGTAGATCATTTAAGAACTATGGGGAAATTTCAAAATGTACAACATATGTGTAATTGGGAACACCAGAAAGAGAAGAAAGAGAGAACAGAGCAGAAGAAATATTTGCTGTAATAATGGTTGAGAACTTTTGAAAACTAATGACAGATACCAAACCACTGATACAGGAAGTTTGGGGAACATCAAGCAGAATAAATTCCAAAAATCTGACACCTAGGCATATAATAATCAAGCTCCAAAAATACAAAGACAAAGAGAAAATCTTTAAAGAAACTGGAGGGAGGGAGGAAGAGATGCCGTCTGTAGAAGAATCACACTGGACTTCTCATCAGAAACTGTGCAAGAAGAGCATGGAGTAAAATAGCAAATGTGTTCACAGGAAAAATCCACCAACCTACAGTTATATATCCAGCAAAAATGATCTTCATCACTGAAGGAGAAATAAAGACATTCTCAGACAAACTGAAACTTAAGAGATTCACTGCCAATTGACTCATCCAGTAAGAAACAGGAAAAGAAGTTTTTCAGAAAGAAAGAAAATAATCTAGATTCCATAAATAAACTTGACTACATAAATAAAGGAAGTGCTGGAGAAAGAATAAAAGTATCTTTTTCTTTTTCTTATTTTAATTTATTTAAACTATAAGTTTTTAAAGTAATAATAGTGAAATAATATACTGAGTAATCATAGCACATGAATAAGTGACAGATGGGGGTGGTTGGAAATATTTGTTATAAGTCACCTACACTGCATGGGAAACAGTGCAGTGTTACTTGAAGGATAACAGATTAGTTAAAAATTAGTTTAAAATAACTCTAGGACAAGCACTAATTTTTTTAAGACAAGTGCAACAGATACGCCAAGATAGGAGATAAAAGGCAATCACATAAATGCCCATTAAAACCAGAGAAGATGGAAAACAGGAGGGCGAAAGAAATAACGAATAAATGCAATGACTAGAAGCCAGTTAACAGATATGGTGGATATTAATTAATCCAACTATATCTATAAACACCTTAAGTATACTAATTGAAAGAAAGAGATTGCATGAGTGGATAAAAAAAAAAACTCAATTATATGTTGTCTACAAGAAAGCCATTTTAAATATAAAGAGGCAGTTGTCAAATGCAAAGCAGTGGGGATAGAGATACCCTGGTAATGCTAATGAGAAGAAAGCTGTAGCAGCTGAGTGAATCTCAGACCAAGGGGCTTCAGCATGAGGAAAATTATCAGGTATATAGAGGCGCCTTTGGCAAGCAGAAGAAAAGAAATTTCAAAAATCAGTGCAGACTGCAATGAACTTGAAAGCAGGAAAAGTAGAGAAAACCAAGCCAGAAGCTGGTCATTTAAAAAGATAAATAAAAATGATAAATCTCTCAGCCAACCTAATGAAGAAGAAAAATAGAGAATGTACAAAGCACTGTTATCAGAAATGAGAGCAGGGCTCATTACTGATCTCATGGACACTAAAGAATGACAAAATATTATTACGAACAACTCTATGCCCACAAATTTGGTAACAGATGAAATGGACCAACTCTTTGAAAGATACAAATTACTGAAACTCACACAAGAAAAAAAATAGACAATTTGAAAAGACTTATACCTATCAAAGAAGTTAAATAAAAAAATCAACAACCTTCTGGAAAAGAAGTCACCAGGCCCAGATGGTTTCAGTGGTGAATCCCACCAAACACTTAGGAATACATGACAGCAATTCTCCGCAGTATCTCTCAGTAAATAGAAGCAGAAGGAACACCTCCTAACTCATCCTATGAAGCCAACATCACCCTAATATTGAAACTGGGTAGACATTACAAGAAAAACTACAGACCAAAGTGTATAAAATGGACAGGGACATGCCGGACAATGGAATTCTAGGGGGAAAAAAATAGGATATCTCGTAAAAACTAAGGGAATATGAATACATTATGGAATTTAGTTAATAATTGATCAACACTGGCTTATTCATTGTAACAAATGTACAATATTAATGTAAGATGTTAGTAATAGGAAAAACTGAATGTGGGGTATATGGGAACTCTCTGTACTCATTTTTTTTAATAATTATAGAACTTTTTAAAAATAAAGTTTATTTAAAAATGAAGTTTAGCTCTACAAAAACACTATTAACTGAAGAAGCAGATGAATCAAACTCGAAGAAATTACTTGCAAATCATATATAGGATAAACAACTGTACCCAAAATACATAAGAACCCTTAAAACCCAACAATAAGAAAACACATAACCTAATTTTAAAAAGGTAAAATATTTGAGTAAGCACTTTATCAAAGAAGATATGCGGAAGACAAATGATCATATGAAAAGATGCTAAACATGGTTTGTCATTAAGGAATTGAAAGTTAAAACAACAACAGGATACTATGACACGTATTATAAAGGGTAAAATCCAAAAATCTGCCAATACCAGTTTCTGGCAAGAACGGAGAGCAATATAAATTCTTATTTATTGCTGATTGGAATTCAAAATGATACAGCCACTTAGAAGACTTAAACAGAAACAAAAGGACAGTAAAAAGCCAATAAACTCCTAATAATGTGCAAATTTTACTTAATAATAAGCATGTATCAATATTAATCAATTGTGTCAAAGATACTATATTAATATAGGATGTTAGTAATGGGGAAATGTGATGTGGGGTATATCAGAACTCTGTTACTTTTGCTACTTTCTGGAAATCTAGAATTGTATTAAAATAAAAAGTTTATTTAGAAGAATAACATAAGCAATATGCAATATAAATATAACATAAATTCACAAGCTTTAGTTAATCTTTTGTTCATCTCTGTTTCTATTGTCATGTTATTGAATGGTTCTTGAATAATTTGTCTTTCCAATATGCTGTTATTACATTTGATTCTTTATAAAATTGTCACCAACCTTTTCTAAAGTAGCAATTTATAGTCTGGGCACAGGTCTCTAGCAGCTAGTGGTCCCTTGGTGCTCTCCTTAGTGGGAAGACTCCAGTGGTATGCACCTGAAAAGGGAGATGAACGATCACTGATGGTCATTCAGATTCCCCACATGTTAAAGTTTACTGAATAGGACACACGGTATTATAGGACAGTGCAGAAGAAACTGTCAACACAAAGTCATGCCTAGCAAACCCACTCCTGATCGTTACAATGCAGTTATTAACAAGAATATTGCACTTTAAAACATGAGAAAGCCAGACTAATGCCAATCCAGTTGTGACAGAGGGATTATAGGCATAAACAACAAAGGTCATAAGTCATGGGGTAAACATGTACTTGTGGTCTCCCTACTTCTTAATTAGCATAAGTAGTGCTGGAAGTGGACTCTCACTGGCACCGGATGAGGGAGATGCCCAAACAGTTACAGGGACATTTTTCACTCCTGCCTGAGCAAACCCTAGATTCTGTGGGGGTGGTGCTGAGGGCTTGATCTCTAAATGGTCTTGTTTCCAGCACAGGGGGGTGTTCTGGTTGCCTGATGCCGGCTGTACGGGGAAGGGAATTCTGCCTGTAGAATATTTTACAAATGCCTCTAGGGAAATATTCTTGCACCATGTGGTAATAGCCCCTAAGAAGGAAGAGAGGCTAAACTTCATCAAGCTTATATACTGGTCCATTTAAAAAAACCCACTACTTTTTAGCTTGTTAGCTAATAACTATTTGTTTAATAAGTATACATTTATGTAACAGAATTTGGATGAGATCTGACTTCATTATAATCTGTGGTAAGGTTGTGGAAAATGGCCAACCTCCACCTACTTCAAAAAAGAACCTGCAGGGTGTTCATGATCAAGGTGGCTTAGGTGGTTTACAACAATGCTTTTTAATGGCATTTCCCATCTACATAAATTAACATATCAATACATCTGAATATTCATAGGCTGAACCTGAGTGCTAGTGCTGTTAAAGTGCATTATATAGAGTTTCAGTAATAGAATGAAAAATATCATTGGAATATAATCTCACCTACTCAGAATGTAGTGTCTCAAATCCCAATAAAGCACTTACACTTTACTTACAATGTAAATGTGCAACTCATTTTTTTTGCACTAACTACAGTGGAACACATTTGATTTTTATCCTTTGAAATAGATGCCATGATGGTCTTCACTTTCTATATGGAGAAACAGAGGCTCAGCGGTGACTGGTCCATGGACTGCGAGGTTGAAGGATCATTATATAAAAAGAGGCATTTAGCTTCTTGTTCTCCTTTCAAATATCTAAAGCAAGAGGATGTTTTAAAGAAGATTTCCAATTATCTTAAGGCTAATGCTCGTCTGATTAAATTTGGTTGACAAGGATGGATGGAGGAGATCAGTGTGGCTCTGTTTTGCACCTGGGCAGCCTTTGTGTAATTGTGACACCTCCCCCTTCATTAATTTTGAGTAAACTTTGCCTCTCATTATGATAAAATTTGGGTCTCATTAAATTAAAAGAAGAGTTAGAGCATCCTGATCATTGTTTTATCACCATAAAAGTATACTCAGTGCCAAGCACTCACCCAAATCTTCCACAATAATCATGGGCATTCATATACTTGTATATTTTTACTAGTAAATTTCTGACTGTAGGAAGGGAAACTTGAGGGGACTGGAAATTTGGAAGAAAACACTAGAAAACCTGAGCAGTGTCTTCCTGAAAATAACAGAAAACCTTCTTTCTTTCCTTATAGCAGTTAGACATCACTGGAAGATAAATTTCAATGCTTTGTATGACTATTCAATTTACTCAAATTTAAATTATCCCTAAGAGAGTCCAGCTATAAGAAAATGTGATGACTTTAAAAGTTCATTTCACTTGTTTATGAACAAAAACCAAAATAAAGTAAGCCAAAATAAACCAAAATAAACCAAAACTTAAATAAAGCAAGTTCTAAAAATAAAGTTTATACTGAAAGCTGGAAAAGAAATTTAGAACTAAATCTAGTCTTCTTTGAGTTAATGTCTTACTAATTCAAGTAATAGTTGACCCTTGTTCTTTTACTGGAGTATTGCATTGTTACATAAAATTCAAGAAGGGAATTTAAAACATGTCCCTTTTGAATTACCTAATGTTCATAATAATTGCTGTTATTTGAATTGCTTTCCCCTCTGAAAGAGGAGCATTCGAGAAGGTGTAAAAATGCTCTCCTGGACTGTTGAGAGAGTAGCTGATGGAAGGATTACCTATACCTGAAGTGACTGGACCACAGAGCAAGTTTCACACCAACCACCTTAACCATCCTGGTACCCCGCTACCAACCTGTCACAGAAGTTTGAGATCCCATAGTCTCTTCTAAGGTTCATGGGACAGAGTCACATTTATTTTCTAATAAAACTCCTTTTTAACTAAGAAAATTAGTGCTCAATATTGTCTTCCTTCTAAAGAACTCTGCACAGTCTTTTTATGCTGGTTGAGTTAATTAAAATGGGATCAGTGAGTTAACAATCAGTACGTTAATTGTCACAAAGTTGGTGAGTAAAATTTACTTCTTATGCCAAACATGGTTTATAACTGTAAGTGAATAAGCAAACTTTTCTGAAAAAAATTATATTCACCACAGAGAGTCCAGGAAAATGGAAAAACAGAGAAATATGTTTCAAATGAAAGATCAAGATAAAACCTCAGAAAAAGACATTAGTAAAGTGGAGATAAATGATTTATCTGATAAAGAGCTCAAAAGGTACCAGCATGTAGTAGTTATGAAATAAACAACTCAAGTCACAATGTACAGCATGGTGATTATAGTTAATAATGCTGTATTTTATATTTGTAAGGTGCTAAGGGAGTAGAATTTAAAAGTTCTCATCACAAGAAAAAAATGTAATTATGTGTTTTGATGGATGTTAACTAGACTTATTATGATGTTCATTTCATAACATGCAAAGTATCAAAACATCATGTTGTGCACCTGAAACAGATATACTGCTGTATGTCAGTTACATCTCAATTGAATAATTAAAAAGTTCAATGTAGTAGTTATACAGATTCTCACCAAGTTCAGGAGGACAATGGATGAACAAAGTGAGCATTTCAGCAGAGGTAAATAATAGAAGACAGTACCAAACTGAAGTCCCAGAGCTGAACTTAGAAGTACAGTAGAGGGTCCAGCAGCAGACTGCGTGAAACAGAAGGAAGGGTCGGTGAGCTAAAAAACAGGGCAGCGGAACTCAAAACCCTTGAGAATATTGAAAAAAAATAACTCATACGGTAGGAATGTCCTTTGCCTCTTTTAGGAAACAGTGAAAATAAAACAGCTTTTTGATATTAAATACAGAATAAATATAAATTAAACTTGTTCTATGCACACAGGTATATTACATAGTCTTTTCTAAACTAAAGGCAATGTTTATGCAGTGCTTTCTTTACGTGTTCTCAAAGAACTAGCACCAATAACTCTGATCTTCTGTTAAAAGTGCCTGTTTTTGAAGCTTTATCTTCTTATTTCAACCTAACTTTAATCAGGGTTAAACTACAGGTATTTGAACCTAGAATTTTAAATTTCTACTTAATAGATGATTCCTTCTTTAGGCTTATGCAAGCATATTTCCCGTACACAATGGAGAAATGAAAGACGGTGTTCTTTATCCGAATCTTATGCTGTAATAGAGAACAAATCTGACTCTATATTGGATCTGTTCCTTTAGTTTTAACCACTGTGCCCTGCTTTCTAGGCTTAGTCTTGCTAGCTCTGCACCTTTTGTAAAACAATGTTGCCTTTAGCCTGAAATCTACAGGAGAGCCTATTCTCAGGCTCTGACCTTTAAGGATGTTAGCTCTTCTGCACATCTGTAGAGATGGCAAGTTGCAAATTAGAGAATAACATTTGTTTTGTTGGAGGTTTTACAGGGGCACCATGAGCTGGCCCCCATGGACGGCTGCAAGAACAAAGAATGCCTGCAGCAAGAAGTTTGCAACAACCAACCACACCCCCTCCCCTTTTTAGAATCAAAGGAACCTGAATTCTGACTTGAGTAGGATGGTTTTCCAAGACACTAGTCTGCCATCCTCTCGGTCTGCCAGCTTTCTGAATAAAGTCGCTATTCCTTGCCCCAACACCTCATATCCCGATTTATTGGCCTGTCGTGTGGTGAGCAGGACGAGACTGGACTTGGTAACAATGCCACCCCCTTGACATCCCCTCAAAACTCACATGAGTAAAGGCTGTAACTGCGAGAACTGCAGTGGTGATGCAGTCCTACCCTCTCCTCCTTTGAAAGGAGAGTTAAACCACTGAGTGCTGGAAAGCTTCTAATTTGCCAGTAGTTAGTCTCCTTGGCAAATTGATTTGACTGCCCTCTGTCAAGCTGCTAAAGACAAAATAGTTTCAATAAAGGCTGATGAGGAAAATGTAAAAGCGTTTGAAAAGTAACTGATCAGCTCAACAAAAAGCACACATTATTTCTTGGAAATAAATGAGTATCTGAGGAAGATCACATCCAGCAGCATTCTAGATTAGAGCAGTCTCACTATGAAGCAGCGGAAGGTAAAACTTGCAATCAAATAAAAGATGTAAACTAGAAATATCGATGATGTGTTGACAGTTGGCCTCCTGCATTGTGATTCTCCTGGACTGGAAAGAAGTCCTTACGTCAGAGTCTCCTGTTCCACTCACACAACCATGAGGACATTTAGCCCTTCACTTTGTCTTATATTGTTCCTCTTGTATCTACAGAGATAACTAATATCGACACCTTGCCTTCCTTAATAACCAGGGAAAATCCAATATGCTGTCAGTCTCTCTCACTGACTCACAGCTGTGGCTTCAAACAGAAAACCCTGTTCTCTGAAGGTGATTGTTCCCTGTCCCTCCTCATTCCCTTTGCTCAGACCCCGGGACCCCCAAGCCCCAAACCGCTGTGCCCAGACTCAGGTAGCACATTGGGCAGCAGAACCCAGGAACAGAACTATGACTAACGGTTTACACGACTCTGACATTGCAAAGATGGGGGAGGCAACTAATAAAATGTTATCAAATCAAGGGAATTAATTAACTGAAGTATTAGCATTATAAATGGCCTACGGTGGTCTCATGAAATGCTAGAGTGATTGTTTAAATGTGTGGAATTAGTTAATAAATAGGAAAATAATTGATTAACGTTCCTATCCCTCTTGACCCCTTACACTTTGTCTACCAAACAGCTCACAAAGGGGCAGCCACGGAGCTGCCTCTCCTCTCAGCCTCTACGCCCCCCCCACAACATCCTTCTCTGACCTGCTCTTTCTAATCCTGTCTCTCTGTGCACCAAATTTCTGTCCCATTAACTCAAAACTGGTGAGTTTATTTACAATTTAGAGGAGCAAGTTCAATATCCTGTAATAATTACATTGTATGTGCTGATTGGCCAAAAACATGCTTTTGCAGTATCTGCAATAATTTTCAAGCCTTGTTGCCATCCCGGGTTGTCTGTTATCACCTGAGCATCATCCCTGCCCCGTTCTGTGGTCTCTGTTGCATCCCGAGCAAGGGAGCATGGAAACTGCAGCTCCTGGCACCCTTCACCAATGGGGTTTAGACTGGATTCTGAATCACTTGAGGTGTGGATGGCAGACAAGGAGAAGCACTAACCCCTCGCAGGGGCTGACACCTGCCTGGATGGGGGTTTGTGTCACCCAGGTGCACCCTGCAGGCAGCTGGCATCATCAGTAACATTTCTCTGCTCCTCCCGCCTCCCTCCCCAAGGTCCTCCAACGGTTTTGTGAACCCCTCTTTTTCTTAAAAATGCAGAAGTGATTTCTGTTTCACTAGGGGGAAATACAAGCTGATGAGTGGTCCTAATAGAACAAATATTGTCCACCTTAGGAACTAAAAACAACACCATGTTGATTAAAGGGAGACACAGGGAACGCCCTCCTGTCTTCCTTTCCACCCATGTCCATCACGTCCTGCTTCAGTTTTCTCCACACCACACCCTCTGACATCCTGTACTTTTATTTGTTCCTATTTTTGATTGTCCATCAGAATGGAAGTAGCATAGCAACAAAGGTCTTTTGTTTTATCACACTTTTGAGTCTCCAAACAGTAACAAGTGAGTGCATATCATTCAATACAAGTATTTTCATGAATGAGTGAATCTCAGGAAATTGTGTTTTTCTGCTGAGAATTTATGTTTGTTTCTGCCAGTCTCCTGCAGCGTCCCCAACACAAGACCACTTTATTTACTTTTTAAATTTAATTTTATGTATTTTGGTGGGAAGGAGGAGTCATTAGATTTATTTGTTTTACTATTATTATTTTATTTAATGGAGGTGCTGGGGATCGAACCCGGTACCTCGCGCATGCTAAGCACGCACTTTACCACTGAGCTCCACCCTCCCTCCAAGAGCATGTTCAAATCAAGTATCTGCCTGCGGATTTTCAAGCCACTGAATTTGCAATAACTTCTGAGCCAAACCTGTGGCAGTGAGGGCTTGAGGGCAGGGATAATCAGGAGAGACCATTCTCCCCATGCTGAGCCCGGTCCTAAAGAGAGAAGGTCCCTGGTGTGACAGCCCTTCCTCCAGGATTTCTGTCGTGTTATCACTTCCTATCTGTTTGCTCTGTCTTCTGCCTCCTTGCCGTGTTCCCAGTGTCCCTGGCTCCCGCCCACCAGTTACAGGTGGATGGCCTCCCAGTCCCTGCCAGTGCCAATGAAGCCCTTCCTCCTCATTCTTCCTGGTTTTAGCTTGTTCCCCTTTCTGGGCAGCCAGCCTGATTAAGCACTAGAATTGTGTTTACAGTTTATCCAGTGTTGTCAGGTGTCCGGTGCTGGGAAGGGTTCCTCTGCGTATCCACCACGGTGTTGGGACGGGACGGCCCCTTTTATTGCTTGCATTATTTTATAATCAAGCCAAAATAGAGTACTCTCAAGAATAAGAAGAGTTTGGTAAGATGCTACTTCCCCTAGGTAATAGTCTCAACCATTTAAAACCAAGTATTTTATAAATATTAAGAGCAGCAGCCGTAACTGTCATTTTCAGAAAATGAGATTTCTGCAAGTCTGCTCCAGCATAATTTGCCTTTTCTTTATGTCAAAACAGAGTTCTCTTTACTTGGAGACTTGAATCAGTTTCTTTCTTTCTTTCTTTTTTTTAAATGAAGGCTCAGAATATGCTTTTTGGCCCCGACTGGCGAGACCACCACTTAAGAGCATCCCAGTGTCCTTGGTGGCGTTTTGTAGTTTTGGGAGCTAAGTGCCTCCTGTTTCTCAGAAGGAGATGCATACTTGAAACACTTACCAGCAAGACTCAAAGAAAACATCTTGTCTTTGGAAGTAAAGTGAAAACCAAAGGCAACACTGACCACCGCTTGTTAGACGTTTCTGATGAAGACGCCCTGGCTCTGTGCACCCCGTCCCCATTTGGTGAGTATCCTGTGTTAAAATAATGAACATGACATAGACCTTTCTCCCATTGGACTGTCCACTGAGAGACATATTATTTTTCTCATACCATATTTTGCAGCATTAAATTATAAAAGTATAATTATAAGAAGCAGAACAAGTTTTATCTGCTACAATAGCTAAAAGGGGAGAAGGCAGTTCACTGACTTTTCAAGCCTGTCACCGGGACTGGAGAAGTTACAAACATGTCTCTCCACACAGATGGCTCCCTTTGCTATGGGTCAGGTCAGTAGGTCGTGTTGCTTTGGAATGTTTCTCTTAAAACTTAAGGGCTCATAAATCTTCCCATATTTATGTTCACATGTAAAAAACTCTTCTCATTTGGATTAAATGCATTCTCCTAGAATAGATACTCTTTTAAGGCTGTGATTTTTTGCCTCTTCCCGTGAAGTGGCCCTGAAATAGTGGACTGGCCCCCTGCTGAGGAAGGTGCCTGGGGCTTCACCTGTGGGGACTCTGGGATTGTTTAAAGTCCAGCGACTAGAAATGGAAGGTGATAAAGAAGTTTCAACTCTTTATAAAAGAGACACATTTAATCAATGCTTCTTTTTCTTTTCTGTTTTTTTAACTGAAGTACAGTCAGTTACAATGTGTCAATTTCTGGTGTACTGCACAATGTCCCAGTCATGCATTTACATATATTCAATTTCATATTCTTTTTCATTAAAGGTTATTACAAGATACTGAACATAGTTCCCTGTGTTATACAGAAGAAACTTTTTTTTAAAATCTATTTTTATACATAATTGCTAACATTTGTAAATCTTAAACTCCCAAATTTATCCCTTCCCACCCGCTTTCCCCAGTGGTTACAGGGAAATAAAATAAACAAAATAAAATAACAAAATAAATTGTTTACTATGTCTGTGAGTCTGTTTCTGTTCTGTTTTGTAGATGAGTTCATAGTGTCCTTTTTCCTTTCCTTTATTTTATTTTTTTTAAGATTCCACATATGAGTGATATCATATGGTATTTTTCTTTCTCTGTCTGGCTCACTTCACTTAGAATTACCATCTCTAAGCCATGTTGCTGAAAATGGCATTATTTTCTCTCTTTCTTTTTTTTTTTTCTTTTTCTTTTTTTTTTTTTTTGGCTGAGTAGTATTACATTGTACAAATATACCACAACTTCTTTATTCAGTCATCTGTCGATTGACATTTAGGTTGTTTCCATGTCTTGGCTATCGTAAATAGTGCTGCTGTGAACATTGGGGTGCATGTGTCATTTCCAATTAGAGTTCCTTCCAGCTATATACCTAGGAGTGGGATTGCTGGATCATAGGGTAAGTCTAGTTTTAGTTTTTTGAGGACTCTCCATGCTGTTTTCCACAGTGGCTGCACCAAACTGCATTCCCACCAACAGTGTAGGGGGTTCCCTTTTCTCCACACTCTTTCCGGCATTTATTCTTTATGAAGGGCTTTTTAATTTATTTTTATTTTTTTAATTGAAGTAGTGCCAATGCTTATTTTTAAGTGTGCCTTACCATGAGAAGAAGCAGGAACAAGTCAATCTTTATGACAAGAATTGGCTGAAGTTACCTGAGTGTGATTTTCTCAGTAGTTTCTTTCATAAGCAGCTTTATTGACTATACTTCCAGTGCTTTGCCTGCCTGTTCAGTGACCTTCTTCTTTCCTTCCTTTCTTCCTCCTCTGTCTCTGTCTCTGCCTCAGTCTCTCTCCCTCTCTTTCCTTCTATAAATGCATAAATAAATGGAAACGCACTTGCTGCGATGTAGTTAACCATTCCTGTTAGGAAATAAAGCTGTTGAAACTCGTGTTCTCTGCTGTTCACGTGGAACTGAAACTAATGCCAAACAAAGAAATTTAAAGAACGTCCAAACAGTTTGAAGTACAAGTGTTGAAAACCCTATGACTTAATGGCATCCGGAATGTGTACCAGCCCAGAGACTTCTGCAATAAGACAACTTTACTACTGTGAAATATTTAGTGTCTCTGAGTCCATCTTCAACCACCAGAATGAGCTACGGATGCTTGTTAAAATGTAAATTCCTGGGACCTGGCAGTGCCCAAAGATGTGGATATAATCAGGGTGAGTGGAGCTCTTTGTTTTGCATAATTAACAAGCTATTGGCAGGGAGACCAGAGGGATTCACACCGCAGGGTCCGGAGCCAGACCACCTGAGTCTGAGTCCTGCTTCTGCTGCTTGCTCGCTGTGTGGCTTGGGGAAAGTTGCTTAATTTCCTTATACCTCATTTTTCTTGTTTGTAAAACAGACATAATCTCAGTGCTCACCTGAAAGGGTCACTGGAAGAAAGAAATGACCTAATGCATGTGGCGCTGAGAAGAGCGTCTGACGCACAGTTTACATCGCACAGTGCAAACTATACTATGATCCTTTTTTGACAATTAACATTTTGGAACCCCAGAAGAGATTTCATTTGTCCTTCTTTTAATAACTTTGTTGTTTCCAGCTCTCGTTTTAAAGACAACTTTATTGAGATAAATGTACATACAGTAAAATATACCCATTTTAAGTGTACAATTCTATGAGTTTTGATAAACGCATATACCCTCGTCACCACCACCACGAGCATGAGATAGAGTATTTCCATCAGCCAGAAAGTCCCTGGTACCCTTTCCCAGCAGTTCCCCACCCTGGTCCAGGCAACCACTGATCTGTCCTCTGTCATTACAGATCAGTCTTGCCCTCTCTAGAGGTTCATATAAATGAAGACGTGCACTATGTAATCTTTTGTGTGTCTTGTTTTTCTTTTTCCTCAGCTTAGTGGTTCTTAGCTCCACCTATGTGGCTGTGTGTCAGTAATTTCCCCTTTTCCAATGCGGAGCAGTATTCCGTCCTACGGTTCTACCGTAATTTGCTCATCTGTTGGTGGACATTTGGGTTGTTTCCAACTTGGGGCTGTTATAAATAACTCAAATAATGTCTTTGTTGGCAGCTAGCATTAGTTTTCCTATTTAAAAAAAGAGTGAAGTCAAGGACTCAGAAAATAGACTCTCTCTTTCTATGATCAATTATTTTGAAAAGCCAAGGAGTAAGAGTGGGGAGCGGGGAGGCTAAGCTGGAGAAAAAGCAGCGTCAAGAACTGTGTGTTTTAACTAAGTTAGAAAGAGAGCTTAATCTCAGCTGTGGATCCTTTTCCTTACAGGCAACATAGCTTTGTATGGCTGAACTGTTCTTTTTAGACTTGTCAACTTTTATTCATGTGAAATAATCTTTTACTAGATGGAGTAAACATAGTTACATTCAATAAATACCTTAGAACAAGTGTGTCAGACGTTTATTTTGCAGTATCCATTAACCCCTTCATCTTAGGAACTTTTCACATCACTGTTTCTACCTTATGTTTTTCTTTCAGTTTCCTGAACTCAATGCAATTGTAAGCTATTTCTGTGGGGGAGCATTTTAAAAGCAGCATTAAATACATTGAGATATATAGATATTATTTTGACCTTTTTTTCTGAAACACAATTTATAAGTACCAGTGTTGTTATCAGGGCAGAAAGAGTGAATATAATTATTACTTTAGGACATAAGATTAAAATATGGGGGTGTCACCTGAAATAAAATGCACAGCCTAAAAGTTGAGAGTTATGTTTTACTTGGCGGACTTTCTGAGGACTTAAGCCTGGAAGGCAGCCTCTCAGATGCTCTAAGAGACTGTTCCACTGAGGCTGGATAGGGGCCAGGATTTACAGGAGATTTTGCAGCAAAGACCAGGTAGTCAGAACATCAAAAGATTACTGTTAATGAAAGAAAACCAGACATCTCAAGTTAAGGAATTTAGCACTTTTCTATATGTGGGAAGGTGCAAAGGTCTGGGTCCATTGAAATCATTCCTTTGATGTGCTGGCTGTCTTGGGCCAGTGTCCTGTGCTTTCCCATCCTGAGTCCCCTCAGGGGGCACTGTTGGGGGTGCAGCAGAGGCCACGCTGCCTGCTTGTCTGCATCCTGAGCCCCCTCCGTTCACCGTCAGGGGTGGCGGTAGCGTCTGATGACTTGATGGTCACAGCATCCTTTGTTTACTGATACGGCTGCAATGTTTTCATTCACAGGGGTCTACTGTATAAATACACTCAGCAGATTTTTCAAATATGAGCATTAACAAAACCTCTCAGGATGGCCAAAGTCCAAGAACATCACTTTTACCCAGAAAAGTTCGGCAGGGCACACTCACTCAAGCATCCGGAGAAGCTGAAGATCCCCCATGTCACCAGTCCTGGTTCCTCCGTGCTTCGCAGTTCCTCCTTCAACCCACCCCTTTCCCCTCACATTTTACAATAAGCATCAAAAAGAAACCAGCCCGTGCCTGCGACACTTTGCTTAGAAATTGCCTTGGCTAAATGTCCCAATTCACCATTTCCAGATACCCGCAGACTACGGTTCTGTTCAGTTCCTGCCCTTCCCCGGTTTTCCCTTAACAGCCGCCTCATTTCCATCTGTGCCTCCACCGGCAGGAGTTTCCCATCCACACTTCGCTGGCAGAGCACAGGCCACATGTCAGGAGTCTCTAAGATGATGGAGGCTGTGAATGAAACATTGCAGCCGTATCAGTAAACAAAGGATGCTGTGGCCATCAAGTCATCAGCCGCTGCCGCCACCCCTGATGGTGAGCTGAGGGGGCTCAGGATGCAGACAAGCAGGCAGCCCGGCCTCTGCTGCCACCCCCAACAGTGCCCCCTGAGGGGACTCAGGATGGGAAAGCACAGGACACTGACCCTAGACAGCTATGGTGCACATCCAAGGAATGATTTCAATGAACCCAGACCCTAGCATCTTCCCACACATAGAAAAGCGCTAAATTCATTAACTTGAGACATCTGGCTTTCTTTCATTAACAGTAATCTTTAATTACAGATATTCCCACTACCTGGTCTTTGCTGCAAAAACTCCTATAAATGCTGGCTCCTCCCTTCCCTCTTCGGAGCTGAGCGATCTGGGAGGCCACCTCCCAGGCTTGATGTTCTCAGGAAGTCCAGCAAATGAAACATAATTATCAACTTTCAAGTAGTGCATTTGTTTTTGATTGACAAGGTTTTTCCTGCTGCGGGTCCGGGTCCTCACTAGCAGATCTAACAGCTATGTTTTCACTAATAGTACATGCAACCAAGGCTTTTTGAAAAATCAGGCCCCGCGAAATTCTTCCTGCCTTTGCCAGTGCCCCACTCCAGTTTGGGGTCTCTGTTCCAACAGCACCCTGCTTCCCAGGACTGAAGTCGGAATCCTTTCCATTGCTGCCACAATAAATAACCACAAAGCTGCTCCTTAAAGCAATGCAGGTGAACCACCTTCCATTCTAAGCGTTGGAGGTTTGAATGAGCCTCACTGGCCTGGAACCCAAGTGTCCATGAGGCTGCTTCTCTCCCAGAGGATCCGGGGGATGGGTTTTCCAGCCTTGTCCAGGTCCAGCGGCTGCACACATCCCTTGGCTACTGACGCCTTCCCGTCTGCAAAACCAGTGACTGCTCGCCCAGTCTTTCTTTTTTTTTTATGTGCTTTTTAAATTGCATTTTTCATTGAAGTGTAGTTGACTTACAATGTTAGTTTCTGGAGTACAGCAAAGTGATTCAGTTATACACGTACATATATTTCCTCAGATTCTTTTCCATTATAGTTTACTACAAGATATTGAATATAGTTCTCTGTAATAGACAGTAGGTCCTTGTTGTTTATCACTTTTATAGAGTCATGTGTATCTGCTAATCCCAAACTCCTAGTTTATCCCTCCCCATCCTTTCCTCTTGGGTAACCACAGTTCGTCAGTCTTTCTCACACTGCATCAGTCTGACTGTCTCTGACTCTGACCTTGACTCTCTTACCTGCATCTTCCACTTATCAGGACCCTTGTGATTACACTGGGCCACACAGGTAACCAGGGATCATGGTTATCTCAAGGTCAGTTGGTTACAACCTTGCTTCTGTGTGCAGACTGAACGACCCCTTGCCACGTGCCAGGTAACATAACCTGGTCACAGGTCTCTGGATAAGGACATCTTCTCCTGGGGTTGAAGTCAGGGGTCTGGTGCATCATTCTGTCAACCACTCTATTTAATGCTGACAAACACCATCTGTTCTGAGAAGACATAATGACAAACATTTCTGTCACTGTTAGCCTCTCTTAAAGTCCAAGGTGCTTCATGAATGCTGGGACCAGGAATTTAGGGACTCCGACCTCAACGTTCTCTTTTCCTCAACTGAAATGGGACATCTGGATGCTAACATGGTCTCAGCAATCGCAAGTTGCCAGTGTAAAATGTATCTTAACTGCGTGTGTTTAAGACAAATGGAAAACCAATGATCTTAAGGAGGGGAAACAATAATAAAAAGAAAAAAAAGATACAGAAGTTTACTCTTATGTTTCTTGTGTTTGACAAGTTACTTTGATTTGATAGACAGGACAGGCAGCGGTTTGCTTGCTAAAATACTAAAGTTCTGCTTTGGACACAGAAAAAAAGTATGGATGCAGTATTGTGCAACGTTCCTCACGTTTCTCCCTTCCTGCCTAACTGCTCCCCTCCCCTCTTCCCTCTGAATTCCCCTTGGTTTGGGAACTTGTGGTTTTAGTCTATGAACTTGACCAAGAGGCCAATAAAGATGAATCCATTAGTCCCATTACTTTATTTGAACTGATATGGTGCTAATATCCCAGCTGGTTCTCCAGCTCCCCAGGAATGAACAGATTCCTGAAGCCCATTTCCAGGTCCAGCATCCTTAATGAGCTGACTGCAGATCTGTGCTTGGAAAACTTCCATATGCATGTGAGTTAACTGAGGATTTTGCTAAACGAAAATTCTGGTTCAGGAGGTTTGGAGGAGGCATTTCTGACAGGATCACAGGTCTTGGCCTTGCTGCCGATACAGAGACCGCACTCTGAGCAGCAAGGTGGTGGATGGCATCTATGATTACCACTGTCATTTGCAAGTGTGAAAAGAATGCACATTTGAATGCTTTTGTGCTGTTGTCCATCATGCAAAAGGAAAAACAAAGAATCCTGAGAAAAACTCGAACCTTTCTACCTCAGAGACAGAGACACAGAGACTGCTTTAAACTGAATACTTGCCCTTGTTGACATTTTCATTAAGTTGCCCTGACAACTTCCCTATTCTCAATAAAGTGGAGGCAGGTAGGTTTAACCACACCATCTATAAGTCAGAACAGACCTCAAAGATAATGAGATATTCAGGTGCTCATGTATCCACTTAATGATCATTTTACTGAATCCCTTCTGTGGGACATACCCATGGCTAGACACTAAGGCTGGAAAAATGATTTCCCTAACATCAAGGAACTTTTTTTTTTTAATTCTTTTCCTGTGGCCATTTTTTTTAACGTTTTTTTTTTTTTTTTTTTGGGAGGTGGTGGTGGGGATTAGGTTTATTTACTTATTTATTTAATGGAGGTACTGGGGATTGAACCCAGGACCTTGTGCTTGCTAAGCATGCAATCTACCACTGAGCTCCACCCTCCCCACAAGGAACTCTCACTACCTTTCCAGGGCATATCAATCATCCAGGTAAGAGAAGTTTTTCACAATCACCTTCTGGTGGCCCCAGCATCCTAGACTGGCTGCTTTTCCCACACACCCCACAAAGAATGGGAGAAGCATACAGGCAGACCTCTTTTCACTGTACTTCCTCTTCCTGTATTTTTTACAAATTGAACGTTTGTGACAACCCCTGCGTCAAGCAAGTCTATCGGCACCGTTTTTCCAACGGCATTTTCTCACTTCATGTCTGTGTCACATTTTGCTAATTCGTGAAATATTTCAAACATTTTCATTATTATTAAATTAGTTACGGTGATCTGGGATCAGTGATCTTTGATGTTACTACTGAGACTCGCCAAAGGCTCACATGATGCTTAGGACTTTTTAGCAACAACGTAGTTTTCAGCCAAAGTAGATACATTTTTTTTTTTAAGACAAATGCTACTGCACACTTAGGCTGCAGCATGGTGTAAACATAAGTTTTACACGAGCTGGGAACAAAAAATTCATGTGACTCGATTTATTGTGATACTTGCTTTATCTTGGTGGTCTGGAACCGAACCCGCAGTATCTCTGAGGACTGCCTGTACAAGACTGCAGCTGAGGGCTTACCCTTGGTAAAGCTGAGCAAGCCCTGGAAGAAATTACTGAGGTTAAAAGCCGTCCTTATTGAATATGAAAATGAATATATGTATGTTCATGTATGACTGAAGCCTTGTGCCGTACACCAGAAATTGACATGACATTGTAAACTGACTATACTTCAATTAAAAAAAAGTGGTCCTTATCGAGGAGTTTGGCGTGCCTCAGAATTTGAGGATGGTGAAGGCAGAGATGAACCAGTTAAACAGGTCGCCATCGAAGCCAAGAGCGATATTGACCAGAGTAATGCCAAAGCCAAAAAACCGGGTTTGATACAAACCTACGATGTGTGGCAGCTGGAGGACAGGCCAAGTGAGGCCACTCAAATTACCTTCCTAGCTCAGCTTCCTGGACTTTTATTGGTGCCCTTTGCAAAGGACACCACCTCCAGGCCTTTGCTCACAAGTTTGCCTCTGCCTGAAAAGCACAACACAAAAGAAAAGATAAAAACTTCCTTATTTTATCTTTTCTAAAATCTGAACTACCTTTTAAGGCCTAACTCTCATGCTGTTCCCTTATGAAGTATTTCTCCTGTGTCTGAGGATACCTCTTCTTTCTCTGCAATTTCATAACACTATATTTTTTTTATAGTGTAAGATTCTCTTCCAATTATGCATTACTGGCAGTTTCTTTTTCTTTTCTTTCTTCCTTTTTTTTTTTTTTTTTTTTGAGGCCTTAAATTCTAAGTACTCTGAGGACAAACGACCTTTTGATCTAACAGATTATCAAGTGCTGGGAGTAGAGAAAGAGAAGGTTCCTGAGAGGGCAGAACCAAAAATGCAAATTCGTAGCTCTGCGCTTTTGCCTAATACTAAGGCAATGTTTAGTTAAACACCTTTTTTTTTTTAAACTTAAATGTCTTTTTTTTCTGCTTCTTCTGACATGTGCAGAGCATTAGTTGTCAAGGCTGGGAGAAAAATGTGCAGATGTGATGATTCCAAAATAGGATGGGATTATGTGGAAGGTTTAGGGAGAAATACAAGAATTGGAGATAACCATGAACATTTTGTCTCAAAGTCCCTGGGCTTGAAGAGAGAGCACATAACACTCATGATTAGTTATGAATTCACAATGAAAGAGAGTAACGCATGTGTTTTTTTCTTTTAAGTCAGGAAGGTGCTTCCAAACATATCAGAACTTACTTCTCTGTTTCTACACACACACACACACACACACACACACACACACACACACACCCCGCACACCCAACCACAGAACTAAATGCACTGAACCAAGTGACAGAATCAGGATCTTACTGGAAAGATGTAACTGCCCTGCAACCACACAACTGCATTTGCAAAGGAGTAGATTGGAAACCAGGAGAAGAAAACCATCCATGCAGACATCAGTTTCCCGTTTCTCCCAGGTGAAGTTTTTAACCACGGAAAACTAGCTTTTCCGGACCAGTGTATACTGGAAAACTTTTTTTTTTTTAAGTGGGTCAAATTTTCGTTGAGTTCCCTCCCTTTTTTTTTTTTTCCGCTTTCTCTTCCTTTGTCCCCGTCTCCCCTCTGACTGCACCCAGTCACGGCGGTCGGGCGGGCGTTTGGAGGACTGGGTACCCTGCCCTGGTCCGGTCGTAGTGGCGGGGACTCGGCGCCGAGCTGCTTTTCCACGCGCAGGTTTCCACTCTGGCTGCGCCAGAAAGCGGGGAGCCGCCCCGGGAGACCGACACCTGCTGGGGAAGGCGCGCTGCGAGCTGCCCCCAGTGACCTCCCCACGGTGCGCTTCAGCAGCTACTTTCTTTTTCAGTCTTTGTTGCACGGGAGGGGAGGGGTTCCGAGGAGAAGTCGAAGGCATCTGGGAGAGGCGCTGCAAGGGATCCTCCGGGCCATGAGAGAGAGAGAGAGATCCGGAGGCACAGGCAGAGCCCGGGCAGAGCTGATTGAGCGCTGGGACGCAGAGCGGGGAATCCGGTTTGCTGTGCGCCCCGCCCCGCCTGTTGAGCCAGGAGACCGGACTTAAGCGCCGCGGCCTCGCGGGCGGTGGGTGCACCTGCGCAGGGACCCGCAGGTGCCACGGCAGGGTCTCCTCTCCCGCCCCCGAAGCCCACTCTTTGTGCGCTCTCGGTGCGGCTGTGCGAGGCGCGCCCCCGGAGCTGCCGGCGATCCGGGAACGAAGCCCCGAGGTCCGGGAAGCCACCGAGTAAGTGGTCGCCGTGTCCCCGCCCCGGGTCGTGTCTCCCGGGTGAGCGCCCCCAGTCCTGGGCCGGTCCTCCTCCCTCCCCGCACCGGAAGCCTTCTTGCGCTCCCAGCTGCCCAGCCCCGGGGGCCGGGCCCGGTTCCCACGCCGGGGAGGAGCGAGGGAGCAAAGCAGACGGCGCCCGGGGCAGCTCACGGCCCGGGGGCCCCGCGGCGGCCGAGGGCGGAGGGCTGGCCGCGCTGGCGTCTGCGCTCGCGGGGCGCGAGCGTGAGGACGCGGGGGGCGCCGCGCGCTGCTCTCCCACGGCCGGGGCGCCGGGCAGCATCGCCTCCTCGGGAAGTCGGGGCGCCGGGGTCGCCTGGACCTCAGAGCCCGCGGGGACTGAGGCCGCTCCGGCTCCTCCGCAACTTCGTGCCGCCGGCGGCTGCTTGGGTGAGCGATTCTCCCTCCTCGGGAGCAGAGGGCTGCGATCACAGGGTCGCTCAGCGCGGGCAGCCTTCCGGGGGCGCCGCCCGGGGTTTGCCCGAGGCGTGAGAGTGAGTGTGCACGCGTGTGCGGGTGTGCAGGCGGGTGTGCGCGCGCGTTAATTACCGATTGGCGGTCTGACTTCCGTCCCCCGAGGACTGCAGCACTTTGAGGATCGGTGAGCCGGGGGTCGCCGCGGTCTCTGCGGGCCAGGTCGGTGCCCGGAGCCGCCCTGCGAGGGCTCGGCAGCCTCGCGGTGGCCTCTGTGTGGGGGCTGCGTTGCCATGCGGTCGTGCGATTTCAGGAGTCTTTCTTTTGCTCGCTTGTTTCACACGGTGGTTCCTTCATTTTGCACTTGATAAACAGTTTATATCTTCTGAAGTAAACCAGAAGGTGGAAGGCGTCAATTGTGGCTGAGGCATCTTGGTTTCCAACAGACTGCAAATCCCTCTGAATTTTAAATAGCACAGGTCATATATATAGTTTTAAATTAGACCTTCACTTAAAACATATTGGTAGTGATTTTTCAAGGTCAGTCCTAAGGTGATTTCACTGAAGGTTTGCCTACTTACTGGAGCTGGTCTTGACAAGAATATCTTTAACCCTCTGGTTAGGCGTAGGTAGACGCTGGAGCGTTCAGTAATGGTATAGATTTTCACATCTTGGTTCCTAGTGTAGAAATAATCTGTTGCTTTTCTTAAAATGGCTATGCTATTTTTTTTTCTGCAGAAGTCATTTCAGGTACTTTATGAAGGTATATTATGAAGAGTGGTAAAAATCAATAGCAGCAATGTAACAAAATATGAATGTCTAAAATTTCAAAGCAAACATTAATTTGTCAAAAAGGCAAGTAAATTTTATGCTTTTCAATGGCAGTAGTCTGTACTCTCTGTTCAGATTGAACAGCTGTCTGTGGATTGCTTCAGGGGGTCCCTGAAATTGTGTCTAAACATTTGAGTCACTGCATTTTTAAGGAGATAGCCCAGGGTCCTCAGATATCCAATATTTTTGACCCAACAGAAAAATAAGAACTGCAGAGTTAAAATATATCCTTTTCCAAGTCAAAACAAGTAAGCTTTTTACATAAATACTAGAAAAAATTCTAAAATGATTAAATACTGTTACAGTAATTAAACATCTCACATAAAACAGACCCACTTGTATGTTTTTAAATGTATGTCAGGAAACTCAAGATGCTGAAGTTTATTTAATAGAAATCTGTAATGAATAGATGGGTACCTTCTTTCTCTTCTTGCGCCGTAAGATCTATGGCATACAAAATAAGGATTTTACCTTTCTCTCTTTGAAACCCAACACAAACAGAAAGTACTTATGCTTTGTGTGATGTTTCACAGTGTATGAATATAAATGGCCCCTCAAAGGCCCTCTTTCTAGATATCCAGGTATAAAATAACATGTCCAAGATAGGTTTCTGACATTTATGAGAATGCAGGGGGTACTGTAGCTTCACAAGATTTGGTCCTCATATTTCTTATAACTATGGCTTATTAAGTGATAACGCTGTAAGGCATTATTTGGAAAAAAAACTTTTAAAATTATCATCGTACTAATAAAAACTAAGGAAGTGATAACTCGAATTGTTATTTTCATTATAAATGTCAGATTTGCCAGGAAGTTGCTCAGTTTTCTCTTATTTGCTAGGATGTATAACTTTTATGTCATTGATTTTTTTATCCCACTTAATTAGAAATATTTACCCAGGTGATTTAACCTTGAACATTGCTCTTGATTCCTTCTCTGCATATTTGTAGAAGCAGATACGCTTCCTTCTAAAATATCAGTAATTCCAATGGTTTTTTAGTTTCTAGGCCATCTAGAACTATATGCTAAGCATTCGTTAGGTGTCTGTTTTGGTTGGGTACCTCCATCTTGATACAGGAGGAGCTTCTGGCAGTTGTTAGGTCTTTAGATGATATATTTGTTGCCCATAGATTAGTTGACTTCTTTGGCACTGGAGTCATTTTGGGGCTATCCCGAATTCCATTTGCTTTTGTTTTTCTCAAGCAGTTTGGACGTGTCTGACCTATTTCATGTTTCTCTCCCCTGAGTGCAGGCCTGCAGGCTCATCCTCCTTACATAAGCCTTGAGGCTTACAGGGTCTGATTGGAATCATTCACCGGGAGTGAGGAGCTTCAGGCCGGGACAGCAGCGGGAGAGAGGGACCACCTTACACACCCCGAGGGGGCCCTGGGGCCTGACTCCCCACCATGACAGTGTGATTCTCTGCTGCTCGGACTTGCCTACCTGGAATGCTTGCTGGCCATCCGCAATCTCTGCATTAAAATGAACCCTCCCTCAGAAAAATCAGCGCTACTCAGGTTAAGTGGCACATCCCGCCCCCTCCTCACCCCAGGAGGAATCGGCAAGAAGACACAGAACACCCGGCCTTTGGGAGGGAGCACCCTGGGAAGGGACTCAGGCCTTTGGAACCAAGGAGAGCTTCCTAGTCCTGAACTTTTTGCAGGTGTGACGTAACTGCGTGTCCCCTTTCACTGCAGTTAGAAACACATGCTCCGGTGTCTGTGCTGCCACCACACTCAGCTGTCCCTGGGGGGGCAGGGCAGCCTCGGCTGCTGGGGCCTGGGGCCTCGTGGGCTTCTGGGGAGCCTCACTGTGCTGTCTCTGGAATTATTGACATGTTTTTTTAAAAAAAATGTTTTCCTTTTTTTAAAAAAATGGCTTATATTTTTAAAATTAAAAAAATTAATTTTTTTCCTTTTTTTGATGGGTGAAGTAGTTAAGTTTGTTTGTTTATTTACTTACTGGAGGTACCGGGGATTGAACCCAGGACTTCATGCATGCTAAGCACATGCTCTTCCAGCAAGCCCCGCCCTCCCTCCTTGACTTAAGTTTGGATGTCTTGGTGCTGCAGGTTATTCTGTTCAAGAACACCATCTCCAGTGATGGGCCTGCCGTGAGCCTCCGGGGACAGCTGCAGCCTTTGTCGCACACAGACACTTCTGTGCCTTTTCCCATAAGGCTTGCAGCCTGTTCAGAGCTGCTTCCAACTGTTGCTTCCTTCAGCATCACCCTGTGACCCTTTGTCTTTCTAGGTCTACACCCTGCACTCACATTCCCCGTCCCCGTCCACCTCCTGAATAGTCCACTTTCCCTGGGAGTGTGACCGGGTGGAGGACTTTCTGTCTGCACTTTGATCAGCTGTCACTGTTTGGGACCTCATTCAGCATCAGCCCGTGGGCTCCCCCAGGACCTCAGCCTGCCTTCTCCCCTCGGGGAATCCACTGCCATTCACTCAGCTGGCCTTCTGAAAAGCTGAGACTTGCATGTTCCCTTTCTGACCCCAACCTCCTGTCCTGCCGGTAAGCCCCTCCCTGGGCGCCACCGCACCCCGCCTCTCCTGCTGTTGCTCCTGGGCCCGGACTTTCTCTGTCTCCCTCTCTTGCTCGCCACGCTTACTCTGCAGGGCGGCGCCGGCTCTGCTCCAAGCCCTCCATCTCTTCCCAGAACCTGATGCACTCTGCTTCAGCTCCAGGGACGTGAACAGGGCTCCGAGGCTACTTATTTCCTCTTGGATAATCTCTCTCAAATTCTCCGCAGTCCACGTTCCAGATTTTTCCGGATTTTCCAGTCCACATTATCTTTCTCCTTTTCATTCCTAGCAGATGACCTTATGTCCGATTCAAGGAGAATATTGAGGTCAGTTTAGGCAAGTTATTTATCAAGATTCAGCTTGAATGTAGGAGACATTTGTTGATTTGACCTGATCTGAGCATAAGAATCTTTTCTCATATTGAACTATGCTATTTGTTTCTAGAATATTCATATCCCAATTTTTACCTCTTAAGGGATGTATACAGAAGGCTTTTTATTATAGGACAGCAGTATGCCTATGGTCTTTGTGGTCATATTCCAGTCCTTTTAACCCATCCTTTGTTGACATAGTTTGAAACTCTCTCAGCAGGGCATTTCTCCCGTGGATGCCCTCCCGGGTTTCTGAAAGTGTGGTCCTCAGGGCTGAGCAAAGATGGGTGGGCGCAGGTCACTGGACAGGCCGCGTGAGCTCCTCTGGGTGTGAGGTGGTGAGTCATCCTGAAATCTAACCTGTCCCCCCACTGCTTTTCGCATCCATTGAACACGCACCTTTTTGCATACTCTTCTGCAAATACACTCCTCTATTTGTGCACTGGATCACTAGATTCGGGACTTTTAAAAAATACTTACTGCCATTAAGTTTAATTTTTACCTTTAGCTCGCCTGCTGTTCCAGAAGGTCAGGGTATTTTGGGATTCTGATTTCCTGATACGGATTAGGCATTTTTCCCCATCGAGGGGCATTAGCGGATTGGATCAGGATACAGTCACTATCTTCATCCAGATCGCAGTGCAGAATTGTGAACCAGAGGGACGTCTAGCGTCACCCTAGACGCCTTGCCCTTGCTCTGCCCGAGCCCATGAGTTAGTCCTCTTTCCAGGGCTGTTCCTAGCCAGGTAGCTCTCTTTCCTCAGAGTTTACATTCCTCCGTGTGGCCCGGGAGGATACTGTGACAGGCTTGGTCACATTCCTTGCTGAAATGCATTTCCGCTTTCTGCAGAATGGCTATCAGGAACCCTGCAAAAACAGAAGGAAGTAACAGTAGGTTAGATTGGAGGGGTCGGTTCCTGGTGACCTTGCATAGCTTGGAGGCAGCAGCATGTCGCATGTTAGAGCTTGGGTACCATCACTGTGGCAGTCTCTTGGGGACCGTGCCTGGAATCAGTGTCAAGCTGTCTAGGCTGAAGCTGGTGGAATCCACCTTCTCTTTTTTGAAAAATTGAGACCATGGTGGGATTCCTTGTTCTCTATCAACACCTCTCTTCATTGCAGTATTTTAATGATTTTACCTCTGCCTTTATCTCATCCAGAAATGCTTTCAGTCGTTGGTGGTGAAATTTAGCCAAATTGATGGATTTAAACTCATTTAAAAGATTTAACCTCATACTTTACCGTGGGCCTTAAATTTGCTGTTTTGATGTTCGTCTTGCTTTTGCCAGTTTAGTCCTATTTTCCTGAGGAGCTGAGAAGAAACAGGGCAGGAGCAGGGTGGTTCTGCGGGTCCAGCCACGTACTTGCCATTGAACTTCTTCCTCCCCCAGCAGTCAGTGTGCTGTTCCCACACCGAATAAAAATGCTGTTATCGCCGCTGTGTCTGGCAATAATACCAAGAATTACAGGAACATGTTTTGGAATTTGTGATTTTTGAAAGCTTCGGGTGACTTTATATTCTATGAGACTCTTTTCAGAGGGTGCTCAGTTTTTCTAGTTCTCACAGCGAGGTTTATCATGAATCATGCTAGTCACGGAGGAAGAGACAACAAGTTCATGGCATTCCCTCCCTCGGGGGAGTTTAAAGCCTGTGTGTGGAGATAGCAGGACCCAGAAATAGTCTCAGAGTTACACACGCCAGCCCTTAACAATGAGCTTAATACCCGTGGTGCAGGTTTACTAAGTTCTCAAGAGCCTGAGGCCAGGGCCACAGGAGGGCCGCGTTGGAGAAGGCTTTCTTAGCACTGAGCTCAGGTCTGAGACAGCACCAGAATGCTGGACTTTGCAGAAGCTGTAGCATTTAAATACAGAGAATACTGGAAAGAATGTTCTAGGCAGAGAGAAGGTAAGGGGCAGGGTAGGAAGCAGGTGAGTGTGTGAGTGTGTATGAGTGTGAGTGTATATGTGTATATTGTGAGTGTGTATGTGTGTATAAGTGTATGTGAGTGTGTATGAGTTTGAGTGTGTATGAGTTTGAGTGTGTGTGTGTGCATGTGTGTAGTGCATATGGGTGTATGTGTGTGCATGTGTCAGTGAGTGTGTGAGTGTGTATGTGTGTTAGTGAGTCTATGAGTGTGAATGTATTGTGAGTGCGTGAGTGTGTATGCATGTACGTGATTGTGCATGTGTCAGTGTGTGAGTGTGTATTTGTGGGTGTGTGTGTATGAGTATGTAAGTGTGTCTGAGTGTGTGCGCACGACTAGCACATGGAGCTCAAAGTGCAGCACCAGTTCCCCGCCAGCCGCGGTTTGCTCTGTTCTTTCTGGGATCACCAGGCCCCCCCCTTGTCCTGACGACCCCCCCCCATCTCCATCCTTGCGAGGCGCGAACCTGCGCCTCCTCACAGCAGCACACTGGGCTCCACTTCTCAGAACCCTCCCCGTACTCCTCCGCTGTCCCTGCTCTCTGAATTGTCTGCTGTCCCCTGGGGACGACATTCTGTTCCTGTTCAGCCCCCAGTCTGTTCACCAGAACTGCTCCTCCGGTCGTGAGCGCGCAGGACCCGTGTCACGTGATCCAGCCGCTCGGAGCAGCCGGCGGTGGTGGGGAGGGAGCGTTTATAAAAAGATTTAAGGTAAAAGGGGTTAGATCACAAGGCCAGGGCGTCAGCTGAGCCTTTCTTTATCAGGTGATGAGCAGCCCTTTTGATTTTTTGAGTTTGGGGGAAAGGCTGTGTGGGGTCTGCATCACTTTTAATAAGACCTTCGTGGGTCAGTTCAGACCACTCAGAGTTACACGTGCATTTCCAGACTCAACAAGGACATCGTTTGACTCCTTACTTTAGGGCTGGTGTTTCCATCCATGCTGTTGACAAACCCTGGAACGTTAATACCGTGCATTTTCATTAGAGGAGTTTTGTTATGTTGCTGGTCTAATTTTATATGTCTACACTGAAATTGTTAGCTGCTTATGCTCAATGTTTAGTCATTTTGCAGCTTAATGTGTGCTCTAAGTAGTTAAATTATTTTTTAAAGTTTGTATTAAGTCAATTAAACATAGGACAAAACATTCCAATGTTTCATTAGTATAATATGAACTTTTAGGTTGTGTATTTGTGAATTTAAAACTTAATCAGTACAGCATTCAGAGAATTACAAATGTCACGTGGGAAATACTTGGATAAACACTAACACTGTCAAGACTTGATGTGTCCACAGTTGAAGCAGGATCCTCTTGCCCTGGATTCTCAGTGCACATTTCCAAATGTGGTTAGCAAAAGCTGTCTTCCCAGTGAACACTCTGGGTAAAATTTCATTTTTTCCTATGTCTTAAAATATTTGCAGCCCCTAATGATGATTAATTAACTTTCCTCTTTGTTCATCTCTACTCCAAGGAACAATTTAATGTGCTGCAGGATCTATTTCTGGTTCTTTTCGGTGGTGACTGCTCAGAGTAATATTCTTAAGCCCCTGATGTGTCGTCTCATGCTAAGAGGTTTTCAGTGGCGGTATGTGAGAGCCGTGCTGTTTCTTGATAGTCTGTTGGGTAGCATGTCACCCGACCGGAAGTGCTGTCTCCCCCCACCTTTTCCCCTTGCCCTTTGAGGCTGTCAGACCTTCCCCTGGCTTAGGCCGGGGTGTCACCTGCAGCTCACCTGCTGGCTTGCCCAGGAGCAGGGAGGTCATACATCACGGCCATCGCAAGGACGCCATCCATTAAAGTTCCTCTCCCCTGGTCCTGCCCCCCAGGGGGTCCTGCCCCCATTTTGGGGGCAGCCCTCTGGACGGTATCTCTGGGAGGCCACGGAATAACTGTTTCACCCAGAATCACAGCACGGCCTGTGTGTCCAATGGCGAAAGTCACTTTTATTAGGTTGCCTCTGTTTTCAGTGCTACAAGCAGGGTGCCCTGGGCAGCAACGTCATGCTCAGAGAGGAAGACGAGGGTCAAAAGAAGAGAGAGAAGGTCCCAGACAGAGCTGTTTGTTCGCACTTTCTGTGCCTGGTTAGTTTTCTTCATCGCTAAAGGAGAAACTCGGGTGGTCAGACCATTTTCCCTCACCAGCGTGTTGTGGCCTTCATTATCTTAGGCTGTCAAACCCGAGCAAAATCTGTTTAGTTACTTACTTATTTTTATCGATAATTACTTTTAAAAATTGAAGTCTAGTTGACTGACAATGTTGTATTAGCTTCTGGTGTACAGCATAATGATCCAGTTATACAGATAAATTCTTTTTCATTACAGGCTATTATAAGAGATTGAATTTAGTTCCCTCTGCTCTACAGTAGGACCTAGTTTATTTATTTTATATACAGTAGTTTGTATCTGCTAATTCCAAACTTCTAATTTATCCCTCCCCCTCCCCTTCCCCTTGGTAACCATAAGGTTGTTTTCTGTGTCTGTGAGTCTATTTCTGTTTTGTAAATAAGTTCATTTGTGTCATATTTTAGATTCTACACATGAGTGATGTCATATGATACTTGGCTTTCTGTGCCTGACCCCCCTCGCTTAGCGTGATCACCTCCAGGTCCGTCTGCGTTGCTGCAGGTGGACAGCCGCACTGCGTGGTTCCCAGAGCATGAGTGCACACAGCACACATCACATCTGAGTACCGTTAGGAAAATGGTTCTTACCTGCTCGTCCTGTGGAAGGGTCTCAGGGCACATCCCCAGGAGTGTGTGGGCCTTTGCGCACTTAGACACCTACTGTTTTGCTGACCAAGCTTTGAGCAAAACAACATTAAGATGCTGGAATAATTTACACCCAGTTTCAGGTAATGATAGCATCCATTCAGGACATACTGTGTTCCAAGCCTTGTTAAAACTGAGCTGCCTCTACTGAACAACTTGAGAAGTGTCACGCCCTTGTCATTTAATCTGAAGATGAGAAACAAAGTCAAGGGTGGAAAAGTAATCTGCCTTATTGTCATCCACTGAGTTATTGGAGGAACCAGTGTTCTGAGCCCGCAGGGTCCATCTTCTTAAAAACTGTGCTTTACTGCTTTTTTGGCTTATATACACATTTTTCTGATGGTTTGTAAAAGACTTTGCATGTGACTCATAGCGTTTGTTTTTACAACAGTCAAATTAGACTCTAGAGCATAATGAGTTTTTAGAGTTAGGTTTCAGTGGTCTATAAGCTTCCAAATAAAATACATAAAGCAAGAAAAAATTAATACTTTTAATACAGATGATAGATACTCAGTTAAATTAAAATAAACAAAGTATCTTTAAATTTTCCGCCAGTCTAAAGTTGTCATGATTGTAATGTTTAGGAATGTTTTCTTTGCATTTATCATGGGTGGGGTTTAAGGAACTTCTTGGATATGTGTGCAATGCTCTCATCAAATATGGAATCTTCAGAGCCATTATCAGTTCAAATGTTTTTCTGCTTCCATTTCCTCCTTTTTTTCTGAACTCTAAATACGTGTATGTGAGACCTTTTGATGTTCTGCAGTTTTCAGATGCTTTTCTATTTATCACTTTTTATTCTCTTTGTGTTTTTGCTGGGGTTATTTCGGTTAACCTGACTTAATGTTCACTGATCCTTTCCTCTGATGTTAAATGGAGTTCCTTTCTTATTTCTGATATTGCATTTTCTGTGTCTCCAGTGGTTCCTTTTTTTTTTTTTTTTTTACATGCTATTTCATCATGGAAGCTTACTACTTAGGCCTGCTATTCAACTATGCACTGGTTTCTTTACTGTGTTTAACCACAGCTGTTTTCACATTCCTGTCTGATAGCAACATCTGGGCCATTCCTTGGTCTGTTTCTGTTGACGGTTCTCTCTTGCCCCTGGGTCCCTTTCTTGTTCCCTTTCACGTGTCACCTGTCAGGTGTGTGTTGTGGAGCACACCCCTACATTGGGCTGCAAGCCTGGAAGGTGAGTCAGTCTCAGCCGAGGGGCTCCCCGGGGGGTTCTCCTCTGTCACGCAGCAGCTAGAAGTTCGACGCACGCTCATCCGGCCTCTCGTGACCTGACTGTGGGCGACTGTCTCCTGCCTCCGCTTCATCTGGGATGCAAATGCCCACATCTCTTCCCTCCTAGGGCTCATTATTTGTCTCTTTTGGAATTTAGGGTTCTTTAGCCTTCCACTGAGGGTTTTTTTTAATGACTTGGCTAAGGTATAATGTTGTGTACAATAAACCTCAAATACATAAAATATGCAGTTGGAGAAGATGTGACAGGTGTGTTCACCTGTGAAACCACCACCATGGTCGAGAGAAAGACCATCCCTATCTCCCCTAGAAGTTTTCCTATGTCCATTTCCAGTCAGTGTCCCTCTTCTGTCCCCGGGCGGTTGCCATTCTGCCATCTGGACTCGCAGACTTGTGTCTAGGCTTTAGATAAAAGTAATGTCACGGTGTGGATGCTTGTATGTGGTCCCGTTCACTCCGATGATGACTTTGAGGGGTTATCCTCTTGGTTGCCCACACCTGCTGGATAACGGTCCTTCCATGTAAGGCTAAAACAACTTCTTTTTCATTCATTCACATGATCAAAGACATCTGAATAGTTTCCAGGTTTCAGTAATTACAAGTAAAGCTGCTATGCGTGTTTGCATTCAGGTCTTTGTCTGACCTTTCTCTTGGGTATTTACCTAGAAGTGGAACGCTGGGCAGCATAGCAGGATGCGTTCACATTTTAAGAAACCACCAGACTGCTTTCCAGAAGGGGTTGTTCCTTTTTACTTTCTCACCAACAGTTTATGGAAAATTCTGGTTGTTCCCCATCCTCATCAAGTCTCAGCATTGTTGGACTTAAATTTTAGGCATTCTAATGTCTCATGACTAATGCTATAGAACACAAAGGGACTTTTTTAGGAAATATTCTGTTTAGGTGAGGTCACAAGGGTGGGGCCCTCAGGATGGGATTAGGGCCCTTATGGAAGGAGACAGCAGAAAGCTAAAGGCTGTCTCTCTCTCTCTCTCTGCAATGTGAGGGCACCAGGAGAAGGTAGCCATCTGCAAACCTATGATACTATTTAAATGTGAATCTAAAAAATGACACAAGTGAACTTTTTTACAAAACAGAAACAGACTTACAGACATAGAAAACAAAGTTATGGTTACCAGGGGGTAAAGGGGGTGGAAAGGGATAAATTGGGAATTCTAAATTTGCACCTCTTGGGAAGTGATGGAAATGTTGGCTATCTTCATTGTGGTGGTGATTTCATGGGTGCAGACATCTATCAGAATCCATCAAATGGTACATCTGAAATACGTGTAGTTTACTGTACAGGAGCCATGCCACAATGAAGGTGTTACAAATAAAAAGAGAGAGAGAGCGAGCTTTCACCAAAACTCGCTCGTGCTGCCCACCTGCAGCTCCAGGGCCGGGAGAAAACGAGCCCCTGCCATTAGGCCCCCGGTTTCTGGTGCAGCGTGGCGGCAGCCCCAGCCGACAGGCACACCCCCGTACCCTCTTCAGGCCCCCAGAAAAAAAACCTGCTTTTGAGCACACGCCCACTTCTGTTTGCATTCCCCTTGTGTTTTCCTGATGTCTGCCTCTCCATCTGAGTCATGCGGCCCTTCTTCAGTCTCAGTGAAGGACGTCCTCCCGGGGCGCTTGGTCGGGCCATCTTCCCTCTCGGCTCCAGCCCTTCAACACCAGGCAGCTTGAATTAAGCTCCTGGATTTAATGGCTCGCGGTGTGGGGGCCCAGGAGTTCACGTCTCTTGTCTGCTTTATGCTCCTGCATTGCGGACTCCAGTGGTCAGATGTGTCCCTGCCTGGCTGTCCGGCCAGCAGTCCCAGAGATGTGTACACAGCACAGAAGTCAGCGTCCTTCCCCAGACTCACATCTTCCCAGCGAGGCCATGTTATCCTTCCAGGCAGAGCTCAGCAAAATCTCTCTTGCTCCCGATGCCCGGTCAGTTGTCCGTGATGCCGGCTGTAATTCTGGAATATCTCAGGCACCACCCTTTCCTGCCTGCCCCACAACTTTCCATCCCTCCATCCGCTCGCACGGCTCTTCCCCTCGGGCAGGACCTTGTGCCGAAGACTTCACGTCCAGTCTTAGCCATTTTCAGATGACCTTGGGGAACCTCGTCCATTTCTGGGTCAAGTGAGAGTTTTCCCTTCCAAAAAAGGCCGAAGAATGATAAAACAGGAAGGGAAAAAAATAATTGACAAAAATAATAAAAGTGGGACAGCCAATACGAAATAATAAAACAGAAAAGAGGAAACTATATGGGAAAACGTTTTGGAAATGACTTCGTTCTCCAGCTCTGTGCTGTTTGCATCTGTGTCTGGGCTGCACGTGCAGAAGCTTCAGAGGAGATAAAGGCGTAAGAGTGAACTGTGTGGTGAGGACTTAATACCTCTACATCGCCTGCGTTTGCACCAGATGGCTGCAAGCCGGTAGTCCTGTCTTTCCATTTCAGTGTAAAACTGCACACCGGAAGTCTAAAGTCGGATAGCTTGTAATCTGTGTGGTTGGTTAGGTTAAGGCTGGAAACGTCCATAACTTTTCGATTAAGTGGCAAAGACAGGCTGATGAATAAGGCTATTCAGAAAAGATGTTTAGAGAATTAAGAAAGGACTAAAGATAACTCCTTGAGAAAGTACAAAAGGCGATGAGCAAATCATGCAAAAGAGCCTGGGGAAATAGTCTGGAAACTGAAGATGGCTAAAGCAGTTTTGCCGTGTGTGTTAGTGTTGGTGTGATACGTCCATGGAACGTAAGCCTCTGATCGGACTGAAACCCAGTGTGTGTGATAACTCCCAACTGATCACGTGCGGACCTGGAATTCGGGGAACTAGTTGTGACCTGCTGGTCAAAGCAGAGTCAGCAGTTTGGGGGGTGGGCCCACAGAAGGAGAGAGGTTTCCCTGCGTTTCGGGTGAGGGGGTGATGAGAGTGTAGGGGTGAGCTCTGGGCCAAGGTCAAGTTGCCCACGTTGACCGCCACGCCACAGGAGCTCTGGGGCTTGGGCCAAGTCACAAAAATCTGGATTTTTGTTCCACCAGCTGTAAATAAGCTCTGACATCTCTCCTGCTTGTAAACGCCTGAGCCTTAGCGTTGACGTTTACATGAGAGATGCAGAAGCGAAGAAGAAAACGTGTTTGCGTTTACTGTGAGCAGGCACATTTCTTTAACCTTGTCTGTTTTCAGCCAGTCAGAGATGAGGCGGCACTGGAAGGATATGGTTGTGGTCTCAGGTCTAACGGGGACGAACTCAGCCTTCTCAGCCCATGCTTTGTGCAGATCCAAATACACACCCGTGAAGTCCACGTTTAGAGGCCAAATCTCGTTTCTGGTCGTGGCGTCTCCTGAACTACTTGTAATGTGAAAAATCAGAACGCATTGTCTTGGAATTTGCTTTTTTTTTTGGCTGGCCTTGGCTCAAAGTAAAATTTTGCAGAAGGGGTTCCCGAGAGGGTCTCCCACACCTGTGTTTCGGGAACGTCTGGACTTTCCCTCAGCCCCCAGGCCCGACAGTCTGACCTTCTATTTTAGCTGATAAATTTAATCTTTGTTTTCCCAGGTTGTATTTATTGGTAGAGGAATTTCAGGAGTAATCACGATGGTATGTACAAGGCCCCCCATTTCTCAGAGTCGCCCCAGAACACTGGCTTTATAGCCAGATAAGCCTGGGTTCATTGCCTGTTTCTGCCACTCGTAAGCAGTGACTGCAGACAAGTTTCTGAATCTGTGTTTTAGATTCTTCTTGTGTAAAACACACACACGCAGACTCCCTGTAGGATTGCTGCAAAGATTAAGTGAGGTAATGTATGTGCCGTCTTAGAAGGTCAGCAAGCTGAGTCTGTGAAGGACAAGACAGTAAGTGATTTCGGCTTTGCTGGCCTGGTCTGTCTCGTTGGCCTTCCAACTCAGCAGCCTTCTGTAAGTGAACGAGCCTGGAAACGTAAAAACCCGGTTTCCCTCTATGTCAGCATTTAACACCTGACACCAGACGTGTGGTTTCCCTCACCAAGCAGCTCCCCGCCTCTAGCCGGGCATCTACCACTGAGTTCAGTTCTGAGACCATATTCCTAGAGTCACAGATGAATGGGTCAGTCCCACAGGACAGCCCCCCACCTCGGATCCTAATCCCAGGTCCATGCCTGGTCCTTCCCACAACAAGCTGTGAGCTGAAGGTGCCCATGGCCCCTCCCTGGGCTCAGGGATGTGCCAGAGGAGCTCACAGAACTCAGGAAAACAGTTTACTTACCATCCTACCTGTTTATTACAAAAGGATGCAATTCGAGAACAGCCAGATGGAAGAGACGCAGGGGGCAAGGACTAGGGGGAAGGATGCAGCCCCCACGCCAGCCCCCAAGCCCGCTCTGGGTGCACCACCCTCCTGGCACCTTCGTGTGTTCAGCACCCTAGGAGGTCCCTGAAATCCCTCCGGTCAGGGTTTTCTATAGAGGCCTCATTAGGTCAGCACTACTGATTAAATTTTGACCATTAGTGTTCAGGGCAACTCCAGCCCCTTCCCTCCCCGGAGACTTGCTGGGACACAGGATTCCGACCCTCTAACCCCAGCTCGGGCCATCAGGGAGACCCCAGCCCCCAGCCCCCTCAATGGCACACAAAAAGACACGTCACTGGAGACTCCCAGGGTGCTAGGCAACTAGGAAAGGGAGCGGGCGGGCAGAGACCAAATATATATATATATATATATATATATATATATATATATATATATATATATATATATATATATATATACACACATTTCTTATTGTGGTGCAACTTGGCTGTGTCCCAGTGAGGCCTTATTTGTGGGCACTGAAACTCGAGTTTCATGCGGTGCTCCTGCATTGGGAAACATTCTTCACATTTTTCTCCAGCCTTTCATCCTGGAAAGACCATTCTTAGCACAAGGGCTGGAAGGAAGCAGGCATGAGGCGGGCTTTGGCCCACAGGCCATGGTTTGCCCACCCATGCGTGTCCAGTGTCCTTCTAGGGGTGGTGTGGCTTCGTCTGAGCCTCCCCGTTGGCCCGGTGCCCAGCTCCTCCCCGCCCGGGCCTCCACCATTGGCACATTTCTCACCGCTCTCCTGGGCTTCCTCTGTCTTTCTGTGTGGCCAGGCCAACGTGTCTTGATTCATTTGTTCTTGAGCAGGTTGGATGAGGTTCCGTCTCCAGCAGTGGTGACAAACCTTCATGATTCTTAGTTGGGGGTCATTTTTTTTCCCTCAAGGATCTTGGGAAAAGCTCCAAGGGCTGGATTAGGAGACTCCAGGGTCACTCTTGCATCTTCTTCTAGAATCTTCTTTCCAAATATGACAGATTAGAGCCCAGATCATTTGGCTTTCCTCCACCAGTCTCCTCAGTGTTCAGCATGTGACTTCAGGTACTGCACGGATGTGACAGTCAGTCCCAGAACCTACCTTAATTACTCTTGTTAGAAACCCGATTCTACTCAGACTCTGGGTGCTTCACCTGGATTGCACAAATATCCTGAAATTAACATTCCAGTAAGTGTCTCACCTCTCCCTCCTCATCACTTAAACCCTTCTACAAAGATCAATAAACTTTGAGAAAGTGAGTCCATGGAAGGGTTAACACTGACTTGACCTTGAGGAGAACAGGTAATTACAAAAGCAGTGACTAGAGGTAAGAGTCTTTGTATAACACATACTAATTATTTGTCAATCTCTCATTTTAGGAAAAGAAAATCAGATAGCAAAGAATTTCTCTTTCAGCTTGGTTGTTAAGAGTTTATTTGGTTCAAAAAATTTTCCACATTGGGGATAATGTGGATTTATAGAAAACAGTATGCATTCAGGTGACAAAAGACTTGCTTGATATAACACGTTTGGTTTAATGAGTGGAAAAAGAGATTTAGAATCTAGAATAGTTCTTCAATTTTTTATTCTAATATTTTATTAAAGAAATTTGGCATGCAGCTTATTAGCTAATCGAATTACACAAGATGAAACCAAAATAGAACGTCAGTGCTCTGGGCTGGGCTGTAAACACTATTATTTCATAATTCAATAAAAGGAACCCTAACTATTGACAAGCATTCCTTTCTGGATGTGTTGTCATGCTCTTCAGGTGGAGAACATTTTCTGTATTTGCAGGGCACCAAGCACCTGCCATGTATGAGCTCCCTTGGCTTTGAAAAGTGATGGAAAGAGAGTGTCACAGGTTTCAGATGTTCCCAGATCTTCCTGGGAAGGCAGAATAATCTTGTCAGTCATTTATTTAGTGACTTCTGTGAGCGTGATGGCCTTTGCATATTATTTTCTCTGATCCTTCATGTATCCCCATTTCACCACCGTTTTCCCCTTTCGTGGGTGAGGAAACAGAAGCTTAATGAAGTGTAGGAGCCTGGTCGACATCCCTGAACTGCTGAGGAGGGACTGTAATGGCTGACATTTACTCACTGCAGACGGGCAACAGCTGCTTTCCTAAGTGTTTTACGTTTATCGACGTTTCCCATCACAACACGTACATGAAATAGTTGCTGTTGGCATCCCTGTTCCCAGGTGCGGAAAGTTCAGGTGAAGTCAGGCTGAGACGTCACAGAGCTGGGACACGGTAGGGGCGAGAGGCAGACACGGACCTGCGGTCCTGGGGCCTGACGGAGCTCTTCCCTGCTGGTCCGACTCCACGACCTCAGAGCGCAGCTGCGTTTGCGTGAGCTGGTCCCCGCAGACCACGAGGGCTCCATCGTACTGCGCCAACCGTCACGTGTCTGCCAGATGCATCCTTGCAGAAGAGGGAAGGAAGTGGGGACGCGTGGCTGTGGGCACATCAAGTCAGGGATGTGCTTCCGGGACTTTGTGGCTGGCTAAAATGAAAAAGAAGAGAAAACGAAAAGGTTACGGTGTCATTATGCCACTTACCTGAAATCTACCAGCCCAGTTGTTTCCCCATCATGGATTTGCTTGCATTTTGCAAGTCTCATCGGAGTATACTAACTAAGTCGTAATAAAAGCCGTGAAGTCTAAGATAATGTGACCTTCTTGGGTGTTTTTCCAGATAGTTAAGTAGGTTTTTAACCTTACTTGTAAATTTAAATCAAACATCATTGTGATACAGGCATTTCTGATACAGCACGATATACGTGTCCCTTAAAAGCCACGTGTGCTCTGCTGCTCAACTCTACTAGAAATAAAAGGACTTATGGGAAGAAAGTGTGTTGGGGTGAAACCAGTCAACACGAGCAGTAACAAAAGTTGTAACAATCCTAAAAAATATACACGCTTAGTTATAAAAAGATAGGCTGTATTGTAGGGAATACGGCACTACAGTAATTATGGGACTGATGTAGGGGGAAAAGGTGGCTTGATTGGAAGAGACTTGAGGACAGTGCTGGACCTGCTGAGTTGTGGAGACGCAATAGATAAAAGTGTGTGATAAATCCTCCCAGGACACGGTGTACGTGCAGACTGAGGGAGAGTGTGGGGCGGGGACCTAGCGTGACTGCTACTTTATCCCGAAATATCCCCCTATTTGTAATTGAGTACGAGCCACATCCCATTACAGAAATACCCAGTATTCACCGGAAAACAGGAAAAACGGAATGGCTTTTTATAGGGTAACAGAGGTAATTTCTCCCTTCACCCTTTTCATAGTAATTATTACATTTTCAGTACATATATTTGTAAATGGCTTGGTCTCTGGAAGGAACTATTTCAGCTGTATACTGTGACGGGGATGGTAGGAAAAGCCCAGGAAGTTATTTCATACATTTCAGGAGCAAAATATTGAGACATTGGTCCGGTTTCCTCATGATCTCCATGACCTGCTCTAAGTGGTCATGATACGTAATTTGAAGAGATAGTAACTGCATGTATTCAAATTTCACTGATAATCCTATTGGAGAGTTTTAAAAACATAGATGGTTAGGATTTATAGTCTCAAAGGTTTTGCTCCTTAATGAGTTACAAGACATTCTGCAAACATTTTGCTGTACAATTTGACAATCAAACAAATGATAATCCTTAAGAGTTAAAATCTCCCTACCATGGAGTGTACTAAACTTTGCTACTATGACAAAGTTGTCCCTGAATTGCCCCCTAAATCCCACAAGAAAGGCGTGGATCACACCACCTCATTTTCAATGACTTAGTGTCATGTGTTAGACGTAATTCGTGTCTGATCCCGTGGCTTCAGTGAGGCAGTTGTTTTCAGGGGAATGGGGGTTCCTGGCATTCTGGTCCGTAGATCTGAGGTTTCCACTGCTTTAGAGGTGACCTCCTTGTTTTGGGAGGATTATCAGTCTAGGCTCTTAGTAACAAAAAGTAAGCACCCCCCCCCACTGTTCTTGAAGAGAGCTGGAGACACTGACACTCATGTACAAGCGCAGTCTGTTGCGAATTGGTGATGTACATTTTTTTTTTAAATTGCAGTACAGTCAGTTACAGTGTGTCACTTTCTGGTGTACAGCAGTGTCCCAGTCACGCATATGCATACATATATTTGTTTTCCTATTCTTTTTCATTAAAGGCCATTACAAGATACTGAATATAGTTTCCTGTGCTGTACAGAAGAAATTTGTTTTTTATATATTGATGTAAATTGCAATCAGTGTTCCCGTGTCTGGGCTTTGGGAGGATGAGAAACGCCTTCCCGAAGGAGATTTCAGTAGGAGAGGTGAAGCGTCCCCTCCTGCAAGGTGTCAGGTCACACTGAGAGCCTGCATCTGGGCTGAGTGACCACGAATAGCCCCAGGCCTGGGGGGTGCACCCTGGACCATTTCAATTGCCCTCCATGGCCCCAGACTTGTGCCTTGGCTTTGGTGTTGAGACGGAGAGTCCTCAAGTCCCCTCGGGTCCCCTCAGGAGCCAAAGCCTGTGGCTTCTCCCTGGGAAGAGAGCCAGAAATGACCCACTCTGTCATCCCCTGGGTCACTGTTCTCACCCATCCAAGGCCAGCCCCCTGTCCAGCGCCAACCACCTCTCATTCTGCGTCCCAGTCTGCTCTACTCAGACCCACTTCTTCATCACTCAGTTGGTGGCCCGTGGCCTAGAGCTTAGGCTTGTTGAACCTGGTCTGCAGGGCCCTCCTGCCAGGGACGCCCTGGCCTCTGCCCGTGCCGCCCCTCACCACTGTCCACACGCCCCAGCCAGGCCCGGGGAATTCCACCCCCTGGACCACGACTGGTCTGTCCCCACCTCCGAGCACGTCGGCCTCTCTGGGACTGTCTTCTGAGGCTCCCAGCCACCATGCAGCTGGATGTCTCTTCCTCCTGGGACTGATTTCAGCCCCTACTTGCCCTCCCAGAGCTACGCGCCACTGCTATCGCACATGTCACACCGTGAACTGTGCGTCGGAAATAGCTTTCCTGTTGGACTGTCCTCTCCACGAGGGATGTGATGCCCGTTGCGTGCTGCTCTGCCCTTGGCGTCTGGAAGGATGGCCCACACGTTGCAGACCATCCTAGATACCTACTGAACAGAGTGAAACGTGAACAAGCAAAGGAATGAATGACATCGAGTGTGTTCAGTGCCGAAGGATTCTTGAGCTTTAACTTCCAGGAGCTCATCCTGGAATTTACCAAGGAGGTTGGGGGTGACACCGGGGAAGCAAAAACCAGAGCCTTGGAGACGCAGGAATAAATCTTGTCCGAGGACTTGAACACAGCACAGAAGGGAAAGCAGGGAGGAGTGATGCCTGGAGGCGCTGGAACCACGTCCTTTCCCTCCACTTAGTGCTGGAGAGACTTGGACCTTCGCACAAGCTCCTCCACTGCTTCATCCCGCTTTCCTGATATATCGAAGGGGCAAGTTCTGTAAGTGCCCTTTACTGCCAAGTGAAAAGAACACAGTTTACAAGCGTGACTTAGGGACTTGTACTGAACATTTGTGCAGCCTTTGAGGAATGAAAGCGTTCAGCTTGCAGTCTACCAGGGACGTCAAGCTGTCCTCTTGACATCTGTTTCTGAAAATGGTCGGTAGGTGTGTGCTGGAGTGTGGACACTCTGCCTTTCCTGAGGCTGTCTGTTTTGAAGTTCCCTCTTAAAAAATCTGCACTTTGGAATTGAATCTTAAAACACTCATACTTCTTTAGTCACAGATTTCGGCCTGGCTGGGTGCTGGGTCTGGTGTAAGGACCTCTGTTGTGAAACAGACAGAGGACCTAGTGGGTGCTTCTCTCAGGTTTGGTTTTTTTTAAACATATGAAAAACAAGGCTTTTGTGCTTAATTCCCTCCTGGAGTTTAATGATGGAGCCACATTTCCTGAGCAGTAGGGTATCCTGGTTGTTAATTTGAGGCCGGTAGATGGGCCCTTATTCTCAGCGCAGCAGAGTTAATCACTTACCAGTGAAAGGAGAGAGCAGTCAGAACATTTGGAGGCTGTTTAATCATCAACTGTGGATGACAAGCACCTCTCCGAGTTTCTGAGAATATATATCCCACTGCCTGCCAAGGCCTGGTCACGAAATGCATCACTTTAATTAATTTGTTTTTTCCTTGCCATGTTTTTTACTGCCATCTCTACACCCCACTCTGGACTGAATTCGGAAGCGATCAAACCATTCCTGAAGTCACTGCTAAGGCTGCACCTACAGATCATCCCTCGTGCAGCCCAAGGGCGCGTTCTGTCTTCCCGGCAGGACCACGCCAGGCAAACACGGACTTCCAAGGTGCCCAATCTGCACGCATCTGTTCTCGGTGCAAATTCTTCCGCGGAACAGACGGCGACTGCTAATGAGTTTGTTTACACATGTGTGATTTAATGAGACTAAACACTTAACTGATCGTGAAGTCAGCCTTGTTTCCTGCTGCTGTTTTTGCTTTAATTAAAAACAATGTTGGGCACATTTTCTGGGAATTACAGCACTGTGACAGAGGAGATTTCCAGGAAGGGTTGGCTGTTCAGTTGTGGGACTGAAGAGGAAGATGAGAATACAGTGTTGGGTTTGGGGACAAGGGCTAAAATCTGGCTTAACTGACAAGATTAGGTGTAGTGAAGGAATTTTTCATGAAGTATGTCATGGCAGACTCTTTGGTCCAATGCTAAGATTAGAGTATGTCCCAGAATAACTTATTTTAGGAAGTTCTAGACCTGAATGGGCTCCACCATAAAATCTTTTTTTTTATTGAAGTATAGTCAGTTTCCAATGTTGTGTTAATTTCTCATGTACAGCATAGTGATTCAGTTATACATATGTATATTTCTTCTCATATTTTTTCATTATAGGATATTACAAGATATTGAATATAGTTCCCTGTCCTATATCAATTTTATATGTAATCTATTGTATAGCCTTCCTTTTTTTTGAGTGAACTCTTTTCTAGTTATTGGCTTATATTTTGATATAACTGAAATCATGACATTCAATTAAGACAGTTCTTCTTCCTAAAAATTCATATAAAATAATGGTGATTTAATTTTTATAAATAAATATTTATGTAAGGTTATCTGATACACTCCCCCTTTATTACTTTGAAATTCTGCAGAACTGAACCCACACAGGCTCACTTTGAGGTGGAAGAGATGAGGAAGGAACTCTAACCCCTGACCCACAGGCCAAATCCAGTCTGGTTTTGCAAGTTTTCTCCAGACCCATCTCTCATCCCTCTGCGTGTGTGGGCTGGGGAGTGGCGGAGCTGAGTCTCCGACTGCAGAGTGGGAGTGACCCACTCCGGCCCTGTAGACACAGGTTTCTCACCACTGATCATCTCCCTGCTGGGTCTGCGATCTCCCTGTACCTTCCCGAAGATTCCTAAATTCCACCTGACCACAGGTGTGGGTGTGGCTTTGAGTAGCTCAGGGCCCAGGGCCGGGCTGCTGCTTCTGGCCCGTCCTCATCCCTTCCCCAACCCTGGGCACCCTGAACACCCAGAGGGCTGGCAAATGCGACTTCACCTGCCTTGTTTGTCCCAGTTTGGGAAATGAGTAGGCCATTGTTCTCGACGTACTAGATAAGTTGTGACAAATTACAAGCTGTTGCTTATACATATTAGGAATACATGGAGAGCACTGAGGTGCATAGAAAAGAAAATAATAAATGATTTTTTATTATTAAATACACTAATTTTTTTTGTAAGTTAATTATTTTCTTTTTCTTGCCTTTTTTTCTTTAACTGAAGCATAGTCAGTTACAATGTGTCAATTTCTGGTGTACAGCCCAATGTCCCAGGCATGCATGTACATGCATATACATGCATATACATTTTCATATTCTTTTTCATTAAAGGTAACTATAGGATATTGAATATGGTTCCCTGTGCTATACAGAAGAAATCTGTTACTTATCCATTTTTATATACAGTGGCTAACATTTGCAAATCTCAAACTCTCAAATTCATCCCTTCCCACCCCCTGCCGCCAGAAACCGTAAGATTGTTTACTATGTCAGTGTGTCTGTTCCTTATTTGTAGATGAGTTCATAGTGTCCTCTTTTTTCTTTCTTTCTTTTTTTAGATTCCACATATAAGTGATATGTGAAATGTTAGACTTTAGCCTGGACGATTGAAGTTCCATCAGCTAAGGAGGTTTTTATGTTCTTGTTCGCTTTCTAAGGTAAACTTATAAACCGTATCTTTAAGATAAACTAATCCAACTGTATAAACCTGATTATTTAGAAACTCATTAGGTAATGAGTTTGGGTTCACAGAAAATGCACTCGCTGTGGGGTCAGCTGGACCTGCGTTTCAGCCCGAGCTCTGTCACTTTCTAGCATTTCAGATGGAAGAAAATGTCCTCAACTTGGAGCCTCTGGCCCACTGGGGATAATAATGCCTGTTTCAAAGAAGCTCGCCGCAAGGCCCAACTGTAAACACAGAGTTCCCGGCACTGTTCCAGGCACGACACGGCCTCTTTTTCACACTTTCGTGCCTTTTGACTTTACAAGCTTGGAAAGTTGGTGGACCCAGGTAGTCAAGATCGTTGGTACTGCTGATCAGCAGAATTTACAAGCAGACAGTTCGGCTGAAAAGTAGCTGGTGAGAAACGGGTGGTGGATTGTGTGGAGAAGCATGGTCACAGCATCAACACAAACAAAAGCAGGAGGGAGCGCAGGCCAGGACAGCCCAGCGCGTGATGTTCGTGGACCCCCAGGGAGAGAGGCCTTCTGGGTTTACTCCAGTGTCTTCCAGAGTCAGATCCACACACCCCTGCAAATCCAATGGCATGTTCTCAAGGAATCAGGAGTTCTTTGAAAAAAATACTATTTGCTTTTCATTTTGATGCTATTTTAAAATTACTGCACTATTGATAGAAAAAAAATCTTTTGCAGTAATCATTTCAATTAATTTTTTCACGTGAAAGTCAGTGTTTCAGATCTAACAACATACACTTGGGCATCATAATGTATTTTTTTTCTTCAGGTGTGTTGAGGAGACGTTAGTTATGCTGTTCTGACTTTTCAGAAGAGATCATAGTGAGGGTGTAGTAGTTCCCACACTAGTATGACCTAGACTGAGACTTGACTTCTGTCCTAAAACCATCGTCTTCCACTCTTGGGGAATCAAACTAGGCCAAATGGACTGGGGAAAAAAGGGGAAATCAGTAGTTTGTTCTAAAGGCATTTTGGAGAAAATTATATTCCACTGGAAAATACTAAAATACTAATAGTTGGTCTAGCAACTTGTGAGACATAGATAATTTTGGGAGTTTCTCAAATGTGTGTGCAGATGTTGGTAAATATGACTCTTTTGTAATTAATTCATGTACAGCCTCATCCTGTGCAGTTTAACAGTGAACGTGCAGGGTCCCAGCCAGGGGTCCTTTGTGGTTCCTGGGTACGCAGGTATTTTACCAGAATGCTCACCAGTGTTCCATCCATTTTAGGATTGACATCTCCACCAGAATTTTTGTTTTGCTTGGAAATGACCGACGACAGTAGGGTCTTTGCTTTCTCATGCCTGGCTTTTTCTGTATTCGCAGGAACAGGAGGTGCCTCCTCTGTTCTGAGCTGCTCCTGCCTGTAGACGCGCGGGTCACGAGGGTCCCTGGTCTGTCGTGGCTTCTGTGTGTCTGTCCCACCTGAGAGCAGCTCCCTGGGGGGCCACCCAGGTGGGGCCGCCAACACCATGTTCTGCACGAAGCTGAAGGACCTGCAGATCACGGGGGACTGCCCCTTCTCTCTGCTGGCGCCGGGACCCGCGGCCAAGGAGCCGGCGGAGGCGGCGGCGGCGGCCGGATGCTCGGAGGCCGGGACCGCAGCCCCGCGCGCGAGCAGGGGCGTCCCCGAGGGGCGCGCGCACGGGGGGCTTCCCCCCAGGAAGACCAGCCGCAGTCGCGTCTATCTTCAGACTTTGGCCGAGAGCATTTGCAAACTGATTTTCCCGGAGGTGAGCGCTTGCCCTTTCGAGATGGCACTGATATTTTGAAGATGCTAAAAGAATGTTTTTCTAAGGAAAATGCGAACACTTGCTTTCTCACTTTCAGGGCTGTGGTGGATGTAGAGTATTTTCCAGAAACATATAAAAACATTCCTCTACAGGCATCGTGTTCTTGAATTGTGTTTCATCTTAAAATGTTTAAGATCTTGCACTCTGTCCTGCACTCTGGTGAGCTTGATGACTTGCTTAGTCTGTTGGCCTCAGCATCCTTACCTGTAAAATGGGAATGGTGACACCACCCACTCCATAGAGCCTCAATGTGCATGAAGTAAAACAATCCATAGCTCCAGCCATCCATAAGGACCCATCCATTGTTAGCTGGTTTTTAGAGCTAAATTCCTCAAAGAATAACTTATTTTCTGCTGGGCTGTCCTGGTCTGTGTCCAAAGAGTATCACACATTCCCTGCCAATTTGCTGAGGTGTCCTGCTGGCTCTGAGTTTGAAGTCTCCGCTCACGCCAGGCTCGACCTCATCCCTAAGTTGGGGTCAGGGACCCGCACCTGCCAGTACCTACCTGCCGGCAGCTGGGACATGCCTTGTTATAGTGAGCAGCCTAGAGCCGCGCTGAGATCTGGAGCCCCTCCCTTAAGAGACCTCTGGAAAGACAGCTACTGTGTCATCTCATTTACATATGGCATCTTAAACAACACCACCAAGTCCCAAAGAGAAAGAGATCAGACTGGTGGTTCCCAGAGGCAGAGGGTGGGGGAGGGGAATTAGAGGAAGGTGGCCAAGGTGGTCAGAAGAGACCCACCTTCAGTTCGGAGATGCTTGGGTACCAGGGACGCAAGGACAGCGAGATGGCTGTAGCCAGCACCGCTGGATGATGTATGGGAAAGCCTCCGTGAGGAAAGCCTATGAGTTCTCATCGCAGCGAGAAATGTCTTCTCTTTACTTTTTATTGTACCTACATAAGAAGATGGGTGTTAGCCGAACCCAAGCTATTGTGGTCATCATTTCACATTCTGTGTAAATCAAGCCATCATGCTGCAGTGATGGATGTCAATTATTTCTCAATAAAACTGCAGGGAAGGGAGAGCTCTGGGGACAAGGTATGTACCTAATTAAGTCAAGTATCTTTGGAATAGAAGACATGCGAGGAGCTCCTCTCTGTCGTGGGGTGGAAGAAAAGAGAGGCTGAGTGTCTTCACGGTGTGTCTTCCTCTGTCTGTCAGAGTTCGCAGGCTTATATAAATTCACTAAGCTGGGAGATCGGGCACTGATGTCATCAGACTTCAGCCGTCATGATCCACTGATGGCTTGTCAGTGACTCAGCACCGACCCTGTGCGTTGTGCGAAGCACTGCGGAACCAGACTGCTGACTTCTAGGACTGAGGGAGCTTCAGAGGCCATCTTGATTCACTCCCAAGAAGGACTAGAGAGGTTAAGTGACTTGACCAAAGTCACACAGCTTTCGAGGGGGAGAGCAGTTACTGCTCTCGACAATATGGTCTCCAGTGAGAAAGAAGAGACCTGAAGCTCGGAGGATGGATGGGTTAGAATTAGCTGGAAGTCGAGGGAACTTATTTCAGATGTAATGCTAGAACAGTAGCCCTTTGGGTAGTGGCCTTTGAGATGGAAATACTGACTTACTCTCCCCTAGTGTGGCCCTTCTCAGGCAGCTGGTTGGCGTCACAGCCTGGGAAGCAGGTGGCGCTCTCAGGTTCAAGGACAGAGGGAGACACACAGAGGAACAGAGGGTGGGGGAGGGGAAGCTGGAGAGCATCCCTGCTTCCTCGAGTCCAGCCTGTCACTGTCCCGTTGGCGTCATTATTTTGTCTGATAAATTTTGAGTCCCTCTGATAGAAGTCATGTACATGTTGGAATCTCTTTAAAAAACATTCTGAATTCCAACTAAAAATGACGTTTGCCTTTTTTCTTTTTCTGTATTTAGAATAACCTGTCATTTGCTTGCAAACTCCCAGGAATAAGGATCAGGATTTGACTACAGGGTTATGCAGCAGAGAAGGCAAGACTGTTGGGTCTGGGAGGCAGGGGTGAGGGAGGGTACAGTGGGAGTCAATGACTAGGTCTCCTTTCCCACAACTGAGGCCATTGGCTTTAGAACAGTGACTATCCAGTGTTGGTATAACTGGACTGTATAGTAACCAGCCTAGGTTACATCATCAACTGTCCAAACATCTGAATGTCTTTGATTAAAGAAGGTTTTTTTTCTTTTAAACTGCTTCTTTTTGAGTGGTCAGAGGTAGCACTTCTCCTACTGTTCACTTTTGGTTCTATCAGTAACTCAAAGGAGGAGACTCCAGACAGCATTTGACAACATCATAGTTCTTGTTTTAGAGAATCAGATTTAATTCCCCAATTATGTTTTATTGGGGGGGGGCAAGAATTATAGTTCATTATGCTGAGCAAATTTAGAGTGGGAGCTGGCATTCCAGAGCCATGGAATAGTAGGACTTAGAAAAGGCTTATGGCTTATCTAATGCAAACTTTTCATTTGTCTGGAAAGATTGAAGCACATAAAGTCAGGACGCTTGCTTTAAGTAAGAGATAACGGGGGGAGGTGAAAAGGTCTCTGCCTCTCACTCATAACACATTGCTCTTTCTGATGTAACATCGTTAGGTCATTTTTCATGGCTGTGCACCCCAGTAATCTTGGAAGCCCCTCAGACATAGTGTCTTTAAGAAACTTGCAATACAGTATCAACCACCCTTGTAGCAAATCAGAACCCACTTATTGAATTGAATCAGCTGAGTCAGATCTGCTTGTGTAAACAATACTCTCCCAAACCAAAGACCTCATGAGACTAAGGAGGGTCCGAGGGAACTCCTGAAGTCTCTAAATGTGCTCCAAAATACTGCGTTGCAAGAAGGAAGAAAAGAAGCAGTGTCACAATTTATCCTTATGAATTGAAATATCCTTGGTCTAGAAAAACATTAAAAACTGTAGAAAAGTTGAAAATCAACTGAAATAGCACAGCTTATCCAGAAACCCTACCAATGAAATTCCATCCAGAGTGTTGACAGCAAAAGTGCATTGAACAGCAGTTGTACCTAAGTACTGCTGTGTGCTGTGTTTGTGAGAAAATGCTCGTTTTAACAACAGAATGCATATCTATCTTTATCAAGTCAAAAGAGAGCTGTTAAGTAAAGAGAAACAACTTGAGAGCAGCACTCTATTTACTTTTGGGGATGGGCAATCCTCTCTGTCCATCAGAAATCCCATGATCCACAGCACTTCAGGGTCCAAGGCTTGGGGGTATGAGTGAGCCTGTTCCTCCAAAACTCAAAACAGATGCTTCCTGGGTAAAAGGGAGATTGAGGGCCAGGAACTGAGAATCTTCAGAAGACTGTGGTGCAGTATTGATGTGCATTGAATTGCAGGGACTTAATTTAGAAGGAAATACTGGACTTGGTCCTCAAATACCGTAGTAAACTGAAAGTCACTGTATATAGCTGTCAGGATGTGGAGTACCTGACCTTCCACAGCAGTTGGCTCTGAATCTCAGGTCTCACTTCAAGCTCAGTCCTGCTTAATGGCTTCCCTGTGAACGGTGTCATCTCGCGATCCAGGCTCAGGAGGACTGTGGGCGCCGTGGTAGGAAATCCTGCACCCCAGCAGCCTTTAGCAGTAAATGTTTTGCTTGGGAAGCTTGTGGCTTTTGCCTTGTCTTGTTTTGAATTTGTAACAATTTTCCAGGGGAGCAGTGGTATATAATGAAAGCAGGTGCAAAAGCCTGTTAACCTGTATTATCACTAAAGTATGCTGTTAAAACGTGGCCAGGAAAAAAAGTTCTTTAGAAAAAAAAAAGTTTCGATGCAATGTGGAAAGTCAGGAAGACCTCTGCTCCGCGGGCCCCAGCACCGGGAGGGAACGTTTCTCCTCCGTTACCGTGGCAGCGCATGTGTTAGGGGGGAAAGACTAGAAAGAGAAGCTCCTGGTGGCAGCGGGAAGGAAGTGAAGGACCAAGGAGGATACTGATTGAAAAGGGTATGAACGTGCATGTGACGGTTTAACCAGAAGGTTGAGAGGAGAGAGAATGGTGATATCCCCACCTGACCGGGGCGAGGAAGGAAAAACGGCTTCAGAGGCAGGGTTGGATGGGTTGTCTTTCCTCATCGCCCGTCAGAAGTTCCTAGTCACAGCAGTGATTCGTATATAAACAAATATAATTCAAATCGTTTTAAATTGGAAGCAATCTGAAGGGACTCATGAGCAAGCTGAAAGGGCAGCAGCTCTGTCCTGGGCTGTGTTGCTTCACAGATGCGATAATTACAGACGAAGCCCTCAAGACTTGAATTAACTGATGGGGGCACATGGTGTTCGTTCATTCGTTTGTTCACTCCATCATTACGTAGCGAGCATCCCTCTGGCCAGGCACTGTCTCGGTGCCGGACGTGGCTTGGTGAGCGAAGCAGGTCGTCCCTGCCCTGTCGGAGCCTCTGTTCTAGAGGAGAGGACAGGTAGTAAGAAAAAAAGTCGGGTAGCAAATGCCTGAAAGACGATTGAGAGCATGCGCAGAGGCAGTGCCCTCGTTTCACTCATGACTCTCTTCCCCAAGAACACCCAGAAAGATGGAGCGTGGTTTTATGGGTTTTAATCCACACTAACATGCTGGCGTTAGGAATACCAGAGTAACTTGAGAAATGGAAGCTTCTTAAGGACCCCGGGCTGATCTGCCTATTTACAGTCTCCAATTTAATGTTCCCTTCCTCTTTCCCTAATATCAAAGACGGCCAAGAAACAGGCCCACGTTTCCCTTCCCAAACACGGTCGTCGCCTGCCAGGCATCACAGAGATCGCCGGGCCCTTGCTCCGAATCTGCCCAGGGCTCCATCTCCTTCCAGCCCCTGCTCTCCTCCCAAGGCAGGTGTGCCCCCTCTTCTCACCTGAACAGTCAGAAAAACTGCTCTACAGGGTGAACTGAAGTTTTCTTTTATTTCTTCTCATCTCTTGCATTTTCTTTCAGTGAACTTCACATTTCTTTTCTCAGCTCTATGCACTTTAAAAACCAAAAGTTCTTTTCATAACTCATTTCCTTGAAACAGAAGCTTGGTGTGTTTTGCTTAACTCTGCTGTCCCACTTGACCAGTGGAAACTCCGGGAGAGATATAAATAGTTCCTAAGGAAAAAGGAATTTCACAACTTGGGACATAGCCAGAGAATCGTTCACTGTCCTCTGGGTAAACCACAGAGAGAGTCCACGGCTATATACACACATATGATTTTTTGAGGGGGAGGAGGGAGGGATGCAGAAAAATTGGCAGCACTGGTTACCAGGGTTTTACTTTGCACTTAGCAACTAGTTAGGGAGAAGGAGCTGTTACAAGAGATGAAGAGATAGTCGACCAGTATCTAAAACTCCGGAGGCTTATGTACAAATACTTTGCCATAGAGGAAAAACTGTGACACACTCAGAAATCAATAAAGGAAGAAACCTGTAAGTATTTGGTGAAGATTATTAGTTCAAAGAGAGGAAATGAGTACAAGTTACAGGAAATCCAAGATTTGTTCCAAATCAATGATCAACTGACCTTGATGACAAGGGTGGGTTTAAGGGCTCAGAGAGGAAAGACAGGAGGTCTGGAGTTTTCTGGAGCAGAAGTAAGTGATGCATGAGACATGAATGTGTATTCGGAGCGAAGCGGGGAGGTCCCTGCTGGGGCTGGGGTAGTGTCTGTGCCGGGAATGTGAGTTTGCAGATTCCTGAGATTTCTCCAGGAAGACCCAACTTTACCAAACTGGAGTCTCTGGTGGGGACTGGCGCTTGTTCTGTGGCTGCAGGGGACACCCACCCAGGGCAGGGCCTGAGGGCCACAGCCCAGGCCAGACTCCAATTAGCCTGAGCTCCTTGCTGCTTCCCAAGTTTACAAAGTGCACAGGAAACTGTGAGTTCCCCACACTTAAACCATTAAAGGAACGTTTCCGCTTTTTCCTAAGAGAATTTTTACATATGTATCTTCAAGAAAATGATTACTTAAGGGGATGTTTGAAACTTTTCTTTTCCATCTTCAGTTTGAGCGGCTGAACCTTGCCCTCCAGAGAACACTGGCAAAACTCCAAATACAGGAAAGCAGGTAAGTTGACCCAGTTCCGTTGTGTGAGTGTCCTGGTCCAGTCACCATTGCCGGGAACTGGCGCTCAGTGATGCGTCAGCGTGTGGGCATCACTTTGGCACACCTGGCACCGGGCTGCGGGTCTCAGCTGTCGCGAGTCTGCACGCGGCACACTCATGTTCCACGCTGTCTCTATCGCCAGGCAAGCTCGGGTGTATATAAAATGTTTAGGATTCTGCAGCTGTTGAGGAAAAGGCAGAACTGGGTTTCAAGCTGGGGTTCTTCAGAGCCCCTGATGTGAACCACCTTGCCTGTGCTGCTGCTTTTGATAAGCTCCCAGAAGGCCTGTTCTTTCCTACGAAGGGGCAATTCCTGAAATATTTAACAAAGGTGCAGCGTGGATCGGAGCAGACTCCTTGCTCGAAGATTAGGGCAGGGTCCCAGGGCCGCCTGCCTCCTCCTATTGTCAACCTTCTCCCAACTTCAACCACAGGTTAAACTTTTTAGTGGGGGTGGCTCAGTGGTGGAGCATGTGCTTAGCATGCGGGAGGTCCTGGGTTCAGTCCCTGGTACCGCCATTAAATGAATACATAATGAAATAAACCTAATGACCTCCCCTCCCCCCCAAAGAATAAATAAAAATTATTAAGAGAAAAACACTTAGCTGCTGCATCAGGAGGAGGAGGAGGGCTGGGGGAGCGAGAGGAGGGCAGCTCGGGGGGTGGGGCAGCAGCAGTTGCCACTCTGTAGGGAGGTGTTTTGGTATTTCCACGGCTAGTTTGGTTATACTGGTGTGCACTGGCTGAGTAGCAGTTCTATTCACACTTTTCCTTCTACTCTGTGTTTGAAATTTTCTTGAAGAGAGTTTTCTGTAGAGGTTTAATTAATATGTAAGGTGATTTAAAAAAAAACAACCTGACTTCTACAGTTAATTTTTAAAGATATCTTGGCACCTGACTGCTGATGGGGAGCTTGATTTGGCCTCATGTTTGTTTCCCTGCAATCAAAGGGCTATTTCACTGGTGAATCATAACACAAACACTTGAGTTCCAATTTTCAGAATCAGACTTTGATGTTTTGCAAACCAGCGCCGTTATCGGGAATGGTCCATAAATCCATCCATCTGTCCACTGCTGGAGAGTGGGTAATCTGCTCTGGGGATTATCTGTGCTGGTCTCCCTTGCTGGCGAACTGGTCCCCCACTGCAGGCGGCAGGCGCGCCAAGAAGGGGTCACAGGCGAGTCCAGAGGGAGAGAGTGTGAAGCTCTGAGTCTGACGGAGCTGTGTTTACAGAGTGATATGGAGAGCATGCCAGAGACCTCGGCCCTTCCTCCTCAGTCAAGCTGATAAGATATCTGACAAGTCCTGGAGCTGCTACCGTCCGTCCGTCTGTCTGTCTGTCTGCCTGAGCCCTTGGCAGGCAGCTCCCCTACTCCGAGTGCGTGCTCAGGGCTTGTGCACGCAAGTATTCCTAAGCTGCCTGCAGCTATGCTGGCAGGATGAGTTCCCAGAGAAGTATCTTTTTTAAAAATCTCAAAACTTACAAAAATTATTTTATTTGGAAAGCTTGAAACATCTTTTACCACTTCCCTGATGTCTGAAAGAGTGGATCATAGTTTTAAATTGTCCCAATGATTATTCTGTTGTTGAAATAAGATCAGGGAACTTTTTTTCTTAGAAGACGGCCTGCTGATTATCCTAAGTGGCTTCTTTGTGCTTTTTAGGCCCTTGGGGTACTGGGTTCATCCCCCGTGTGTTTGGTGGGTCAGCCTCCGTTTCTACTGCTGTCAGTTTGCCAACTGCTGAACATACCTTAATAACTCTGTTTTGTGCACTGCTTATTACCTTATGTGACTTGAAAAGCAAAATCTCTCTCTCTATATATAAAACAGTACACTGCTTCTAAACAAAGCGCTGGACCCCCTTTCTAAGTGAGTGAGTCCCAGCCCAGTCCTTACGATGCTCCTCTCAGCTGTTTGCACAGAGAGCTTCTGCTTCATTTCTTTTTCCAGGACCTTTGTTCACATCACGGCATCTCACGTATGAACTCATGGCTGGGGTGTGTGGCCATGTGTGTACAACACACACGCTTGCTGGTGTAATGCAGGCTTACACTTTCTTCTTTCTGAATTTTTTTTTTTTGAAGGTGAAGATAGGGAACGTATTTTGAATTGCACCGTGTGTTGTTTGGATTGGCTGAGCTTTGCTGGGAATTGGCAGGAGTCGAGTTCTCCAGGCAGATTTGCTCTCATTCTTCAGAAAAAAAATAGACATTGCTTAAATGAGAAAAAAGATGTGGATCTAAAGACGGATTAATATAACATATGTGACAAGGAGGTGGGGATCTCTTGATTCAAATTAGATATCATATAGTGGCCCTTAATCTATTTAGATAAGAATAATTTTCTACCTAGCGTTTTAAAATAAGTGTAAGCAGTGCACCTGTATGTGATAAAGTAGCCAGCTGAGCAGTTTTCCGGCTCAAAAATGTTTCCCTTTGAAACTTCTCTCCATGTAGGGTGCTTTACTGAAGTCTGTCTAGTAGTTGAAATTTGTGTGTTTGCCATCTTGGCAAGCTGAACCACAAATAGAACTTGGGTGTCTTTTAAAACACTTTAGCAGTGTGGCACATTTGGTCATAATTAGTCATCACTCTTGGAAATCATTAAAAAAACAAATAAGCAAACACAATAGCATGTTTGTATTTTAGCAAGTTGTCCAGCTGAAATTACTAACACCTTCTAGCCATCAAAATATATGCTATTACGTTATTGGCTTCTGTGCTATGTGCAGTAATTGAATAAGGAATAGACTTCTGTAGTCACGAATTCTTATGTAAGACCAAGGATGAAAGTTTAATGTAGTGAAATCTGAGAGTTAAATACATAGAGCCTAAAACTTGAAAGCAGGGTATATACCATGTTACTTGCTTTAGCAAATAAATAAGGATACTTTAAAGTGGAATCCATCAGTACGTGGATGTTTCTTCTTGATTGTGTGTTCAGAAAACCCCAGTCTGATTCATTACCATCCTTTCTGGAAATTTCATACCACTGGTTTTCCACCAGTGCAAACACCCACACTCTTAGCCTATGTAAAGTTAGATTAAAAGGTAAATATACTTCATAAAATATGGTGAAACACTCTAGATCAGGTACATTTTGGGATTTTTTTTCCCAACATTATTTGAGGTCTGTACATGTCTCTGCTCCTTTCCTGCAAACTTAACAATGAAGTTTTGCCTCAAAGAAAAGGTAATTTAAATTACTTTCTGTCATCATTTCTGTATGTTATAGCCTGAAATTTTATCATTCATTCGTCAGTTTATAATTTAAAATATTGAAATCATTTCAGGAAATCTTTGGAAAGAGAAGACTTTGAAAAAATAATTGGGGACCAAGCAATTGCAGCAGGTAATAAAATATGAGCAATTAGGAAATAATTATACTTGTGGAACTAATATTTTGCCTGTAGACTAAGATTGTCCATTCCTAGAAAATATTTACCTGTAGAACTAGTATTTTTGTCTAAAATATTCCTGTTTATTTGTTGGTAACTTCCAGTGTGAAATGTTCAACATCATGTTTTGTGTTAACATAAAGAATGTCTTTTTCAAACTACATAAATATCTTTGTTTGACCTGTAACATTTCGTCTTCTTTCAAGGTTACTTGCTGAGAAGCAGCTAAAGCTGCCTGTGAGGCTGACTTATAGACATTCACATGCTTCCATCTTCAACTCAACTAAGTGTTCCTCATTTACACATAAAAAATTCTACTCAGCAATGTAAAATGAATAATTTTTTTAAACATTGGAAGCAATCATGGGGAAAAAGGAGAGCAGTGATCTCAGTAATACTTGGTTTGAGGGAAACAAGGAGATGGGTAACTGTCACACTGTCCCTTTCAAGGACCATGAGTCCATGGACTAACAGGTTAAATTTTTCTAAAAGTACAAGATATTAAGAATTTAATGATGATGATGATGATGATGATGAAGGCTGGCTCACACTGAGTCCTGCCTCCGAGTCTGGGACTATTTTAGTATAGTCCCCAGCACCACAGCAGTCTGGCAACAGGGCACTCTTGTTTTCCCTGAGTTTCACATGAGAAAAATGTGGTACTCAGAATTTAAAGACTAAAGGAGACTAGAGAAGGAGAAGCTATAGAAATTAAATAGTATGTTCCCAACACACATTCATTCAGTAGCATTTGAACAACAAGAATACTATTTTACTCAGAAAAAAAAATTACTTTATATTATCTCTAAGAAAGAATGACAAAATTGTGTTTCACCACAGGTGATTTCAAAATAATTCCTGTATCTGATGCTTATTTTCTGGGAGGTCCTCTGAGGGGGTACAGTACCCCTTCACCAACATGTACTACAGTTTTTGTTGTTAACAAGGTGGGAGAGCTTCTTCTAAAATGGACTTGATCCTATATTTCCAATTGTTTTTTTTTTAAGCTTGTATTTATTTATTTATTTTTGAAGTCTAGCCAGTTTGCAATGTCGTGTCAGTATCTGGTGGACAGCATAATATTTCAGCCATACAAACACATACATAGATGCGTTTTCATATTTTTTCATTATGGGTTACTGCAAGATATTGAATATAGTTCCCTGTGCTCTACAGAAGAAACTTGTATATATAGTAGTTAACGTCTGCAAATTTCAAACTCCTGATTTATCCCTTCCCACCCCCTTTCCCCTCTGGTAACCATAAGTGTTCTTTTATAGTTAAGTTTCAGGAAGATAAAAAGTCATACATTATACTCAGTTGATCATTCTGTTGTAATCAGTTGATTTGGGATTTGTATTGAGAGTTCTCAGAATTTTGGAGGCTAATCTATGTAGACACTTTGAATATAGGTGGTTAACTTTGGTGGGAACTCTTATGACTAGCAGATACAAGGCAAACTCAATCATCAGATAAAACAATATTAGAAACAGTAGAACCAGCGCCATCTGCCAAGATGACGCGTTTGCTGCGGCAGACAGTGTGCTATGTGCTTTCAGGAGTTCCGGTGGAGATCATCAGAGAGTCCCTGGGTGAAGAGCTTTTTAAAATATGTTACGAGGAGGATGAATACATCCTAGGTGTGGTCGGAGGAACCCTCAAAGATTTCCTGAATAGCTTCAGCACGCTCCTGAAACAGAGCAGCCACTGCCAAGAAGCAGAAAAGCGGGGCGGGATTGAGGACGGGTCCATCCTCTGCCTGGATAAGGACGAGGACTTCCTCAGTGTCTACTACTTCTTCCCCAAGAGAACCACGTCCCTGATTCTGCCCGGCATCATTAAGGCGGCGGCCCACACGCTGTACGAGACCGAGGTGGAGGTGTCCTCCATGCCCCCCTGCTTCCACGCGGAGGGCGGCGACGTCCTGCAGCAGCCCTGCCTGCTCTACTCCGTCCGCGTCACCAGAGCCAGGCCCGCCCCGTCGCCGGCCCCGGGCAAGCCGCCGTCCTCGCTGGTGATCCCCGTGTCGCTCTTCTGCAAGACCTTCCCGTTCCACTTCATGTTTGACAGAGACATGGCGATTCTGCAGTTCGGCAACGGCATCCGGAGGCTGATGAGCAGGAGGGACTTCCAGGCGAAGCCCCGCTTCGAGGAGTACTTCGAGATCCTGACTCCCAAAATCAGCCAGACGTTCAGCGGAATCCTGACCATGCTGAACATGCAGTTCGTGGTGCGAGTGAGGCGGTGGGACAGCTCCGTGAAGAAGGCTTCCAGGGTAAGGAGAACCTAATACTGCTGCTAATACGAAATCAGCGATTTCACCTTTAAAGTATAGGAAGCGAAAAAGGTAAAAAAGAGATGCTTCGCTTCAGATGTCAATTAAACATTTCTGTTTAGAATGATTCTCAAATACTTTTCAGGCTGGATGGAATCAGTTGAAAATAAGATCTTGCTGCATTCATTTCTTGCTTACCTAACCCCTCACTTCACAGATGCACGTCGCATGCAGTCTAGCTTTTAAAATCCTTATGGAGTATTTTATAACTGAAGTAGAAACGTGTTTATATAAAATACATTTTCAATCATCACAAATAGCTGACTTAATTTAGAATAATAAGAGGTATTTTTCGACAGCCAACAAAAACGGCTTCTTTCTTACAGAAGGCAGCCAAATGGATTTTAAATCAGTATTTAATAGACATGGAAAAAAATCAATAATAATGTATTGCATTAATTGTTAGAAAATGTGGGAAAAACTGCTTTGCTTACATCTCATGATAGAGAACCACGGTGATTATTTAGAAAGGACGTTTGTGAAGTGGTAGCTGACGGTACAGGCAGAGCTCACAGAGAGGCTCAGGACACATCTGGCTTTTAGACACGCGTAACCTGGCAGACACACTGTCTGTTCCCACAGGAAGACAGCTTTGCTGCTTTTTTTATCATAAAAATAATATAGCCAAGTGTTTAAAAAATAGGTAATATTTAAAGGTGTTTATTGCAAAATCAAAAAGCATTAATTATATACATTTCTGTTTGAAACAAAAAGTACTATTTGCAACTTATTTTTTTAAATCACTAAACAGTATATTTTGAGCATCTTTCCATGCCATTATATCCCCATCTGTTTCACTTTTTTCCAGGGCTGGGTAATATCTCATTGTACCGTTGTCTTCCATTTTATTTTATTTTATTTTTTATTGAAGTGTAGTTGATTTACAGTGTTAGTTTCAGGTGTACAGCAAAGTGATTCAGTTACACATATACATACATACGTATATTTTCTTTTCAGATTCTTTTCCATTACATGTTATTACAAGAAACTGAGTATAGTTCCCTGTCCTTCACTTTATTTAACTGCCCACTGTGGAAGGACGTCTGGGCGGCTGTCAACCCTTTGCTGTGGTAAACACACACGCGCAGGTCTGTCCCACTCACACGAGTAGACCTTGTGATGCTGGGTGATCGCATGAACCCTCCCCTGGCTTGGGGCTCCCTTGGGGCAGCCCCTTCTGCAGCTGTAGAAACGGAAGCATCAGCCTGCCTCGTAGTGAGAAGGCCCGAAGCAAGTATTTTTTGCATTGCTGATGGAAAATTATGATTTCCATGTAGAGTTTATCCCTAAATATTCTCCAAGTGTCTGCGTGCATCTTAGAACGCATAGTAAATTACATTGTGAGAAAGTGTATCATTTGCTGGCAGCAAGTAGAAAAACATTAAGCTGAAAAACTAAGGGATTATCTCTGTATCCACGTCCTCACTTTGTCTCCAGAAGGTGCTGGAGACCTGAATAAACCGCCACGCGGTTCTCCTTGGCTCCACAGGTCATGGACCTCAAGGGCCAGATGATCTACGTGGTGGAGTCCAGCGCCGTCCTGTTCCTGGGGTCGCCCTGCGTGGACCGGCTGGAGGACTTCACGGGGCGCGGGCTCTACCTGTCGGACATCCCGATCCACAACGCGTTGAGGGACGTGGTCCTGATCGGGGAGCAGGCGCGCGCGCAGGACGGCCTGAAGAAGCGGCTGGGCAAGCTGAAGGCCACGCTGGAGCAGGCACACCAGGCGCTGGAGGAGGAGAAGAGGAAGACGGTGGACCTGCTCTGCTCCATCTTCCCCGGCGAGGTGGCGCAGCAGCTGTGGCAGGGCCAGGTGGTGCAGGCCAAGAAGTTCAGCGACGTCACCATGCTCTTCTCGGACATCGTGGGCTTCACGGCCATCTGCTCCCAGTGCTCGCCGCTGCAGGTCATCACCATGCTCAACGCGCTCTACACGCGCTTCGACCGGCAGTGCGGGGAGCTGGACGTCTACAAGGTAGCGGGGGAGGGAGTCTTCCCTGGGCGGGGGAGCCGCTTTCCCCGCCCGCGCGCCCTGTCAGGTCTGGGTGGGGGGCGGGCCGTCGCGACCTCAGCGCGTGGCTGCCCGCTGTCCAGCCTGGAATCGCTCGGAATCTGTGCAGAAACCGATGATTCCGTGCAAGGACCGCCACCGCGCCCTCCCCAGAGAGTAAGTGGGTGGGGGTGGGGCCCCGGGGAAAAGGGGCGTTTCGAAGTCAGTGAACTGACACTTGACCATGAACACTGAGTAGATTCAGCATGAGACGGACCAAAGTGTAACTCGTCTGGGGAGGATGTATCCTTCCATCTGAATGTTTGGTTTTGTTTATTGGAGGGGGGAGGTAATTAGGTTTGTTTATTTATTTAATGGAGGTACCGGGGATTGAACCCAGGACCTTGTGCCTGATAGGCAGGTGCTCTGCCACTGAGCTCTACCCTCCCTCATCTGTAAAAGCAAAGGAGTGTGAGGAGTATACAAATTGCCTTGTGCCAAGTGAATTCAGTACAGAGTCAGTGTGATACTTTTCATGGCCAGTAACAGACACCAGGCCACCTGCTTAAGGTGTTCTTGTACAGAGGCCAAGGGCAGAGACATCGGGACAGGGAGGTCTGTCTTCAAATCATTTCTTCTACCTTACTTGCCTTGTAAGTGGAGAACGTTAAGTAACCTTTCTCATTTCTAGAGCAGAGAAAATAATATACACCCACAGAATTTGTATCTGTGGTCCATCAGTCAGCAGGGTTTGTTGAGTGCCTTCGAGGTACCAGCCATCATTCTAGGCACTTGGGATGTACAGAGAGCTAATGAAGAGATCTCATGTTCTTCCTGTTTCTTTAGAAGTGAAACTTTTTTTTTTTTTTTTTTTACTGATTTAAAAGTATTTTGCATTATTCTCAATATTGGTGTTGAGAATAAAGCATGCTTCTCATATATGTGGTTTGAATCATCTTTTAATTGGCCACATAAAAATCTGGCATTTCAGAGCTTAAGCCAACATGAAATAAATAGATTATTGAAGAACAAACAAAAATTATTTATGGGAATATATAAGCCCCAATCTAGATGCTCAAAGTAAAACTTTCCTTTTTAAAAATTTCTAACAGGAAATTCCAGGCAGAGCTATGATTCTCTTGGGGGGAAAAAAAAGAGGGCCTTGTATAATTACAGATAAAATAATTGGCTTCAGTTAGGTTCAGCTTGGTGGCCTCTTGTGGAATTTGCTGTATTTATCTGTAGACAGTTTACGCCTTGAGGATGTCTCCTCTCTGGGAACTGTGGTTAGGAAGTCTTACTGTCTTTGGCAGACTGCTATGATTGCCAGCACAAGCAGCCACTTCTAGAAGTTTCACCTTGCTGACACTTTAAAAAACGCGGTCATTCCTCTCAAGTGTTTGGAATCTGTCCTTGCTGCAAGGCTGGAAGCCCCAGAATCCGCTGGTTGGCTCGGCATCCGGAGCGGGTGCGTCTGTCTGTCCGCATCTCACCTCCTCTGCTCTCTGACTTTGCAGAACACCTGGAGCGGTTGTAGGTAAACAAGGATGGGTCTTGACCTTGGAATAAGCAAACTCAAGATACAAGGAATGTTCACCATAGGCTGACCTGTGGGGGTGATGGCTTCCAGGAGCAGTCAGTTTCTTGTTTCTTCCAGTACCTGGTGGTACCGGGACTTTGTTCCGTTTCATTTTTTTTTCTGTCTTTCAATCTTTTGGTCATTTTTTCTGCTTATTTCCGTATTTACATATCTGTTGTTTTAGCAAATACCTACCGGTCGTCCAGCATTTGCCCACATGGTGGGTACAGTCCCTGTGAGGGGGGTTCACATGTCCACATGTCAGGGGAGGGGCGGCACCTGGATAGGGGCACAGGACAGTTTCCTGTGACATGGTGGACATGCGATTCCTCTCCGGTGTGTGTGGGGGGGTACAGCAGCACAGGGAACAGACTCCCAGCACCACGGAGGGGTGAGGGCGCCCCTCTCCTGACTAGTTCCACCCACTGAGCACCTGTGATGTGTCAGCTGTTGTGCTGAGCGCTCCTTCCGTCTGCACTGGAGGAAAAGCTTCTGGAGGCACTGCTGCCTGGTTCCTCCATGGGTGGCTGTTCTGGGCACGGGGGAGACAGGAGGTGATAAGCAGAGAGCTTGCGCTTCACGGGGCAAAGAAGGACAGAGAACAAGTGTGTAAGGTTACAGTGTTCCCGTCGCTGGGCTGCTCTGGCGGGGAAATGGGGCAGGTGTCGGGGGAGACAGCGGAAGGTCAGGGGCGAGCACTGTTCACAGACGCCGTTGGCCTGGGGAAGTGAGGGACCAGGAGGGGTGCTCCCGGCAGAGGGAGGGGAGAGCAGGTGGGGGCACGTGTGGTACGTTTGAGGGACAATCAGAGATGCTGGGACAGAGGGAACAAGAGGGAGGATCAGGAGGCCGAGTCAGGGAGCAGCAGAAAGGCGGGCAAGAACTTCAGGGCATTTTAACGGCTGCAGCATTTATTCCAAGTGAAATAGGGAATCGCCAACTTAGCCTCCCTTTCTCACCTCCATCTTTCCATACTGGGGGCTTAGGATAAGAGTGGCGATGTGATCTGATAAGTTACAGTAAATATTTAGAGGGGAAGAAAATCTCACCTGTCACTATTCGGTGGCCTATTTGTGGGTTTAAATTAACCATTAGCTTTGTACTTAGAGTCCCAGATAAAAATCGCTGGTAACATGACATAATACTAATGTACATGAATTTGTGTAACAGCTTGACTTCCAGTAGCTTTCCAAACACCATGGTTTCTGCCTCCTGGTTTGACATTTTGGTTTCCATACTTTGTGATTAATACTCATGTAAACAATTTATCATGGCTGTGAGGACCCCCCAAAATCCTTTTGAAAACCTCTAACCTTGTTAACCTTGCACATCTTTACTAAATTTATCTGACATTGACTGAGTAGTGGCTTTGTTCAAAACACTGTATTTTATGCTGAGATGCTGTAAAATCATCCAATAACTTTAAGCAATTTATTATTAATCCAAAGTACATCATTTGTTTCTACAAAGCCATTTTACATGGCGGGGAAAGAAAGGTGAAATGGCATGGTGAGTGAGTGGCAGGTCTGGGAGCTGGAACCCCTCCTGATCCTGAGTTCATGGGGCTGTGGTCCCTCTCAGCGCAGCCCATGATGCAAGGCTCAGAGACCTGTGACTTTCCTGAAGAGGAAAGCCTGTTCTTGGAGGATATGATTTACTCTGATGTTCCATTGGCCCGAACCCTGAGATTTCTGCTGTGTGCTTCTGAGTGCCCGCTCTCTGATGTGCACGGTGGTGCTTCCCAAGTGCCTGTTTTAACGTGGAAAATCTCTCATGTGCAGGTGGAGACCATTGGCGACGCGTACTGTGTGGCTGGGGGGTTACACAAAGAAAGCGACACTCACGCCGTCCAGATCGCGCTGATGGCCCTGAAGATGATGGAGCTCTCTGACGAAGTCATGTCGCCCCACGGGGAGCCCATCAAGGTGAGGCAGCCTCGTCCTGTCGTGAGAGTCCACGTGGTTGGTCAGTGATCAGACGGGCGGTGCCCAGCGCGGGCTTGGTGGCAGAGAGCAGCGTCTCCGGCTAGGTCAAGCAGGAAGGTGTTTACCACGTGGTATTTAGTGGCTTACAGAATCGCGGAGAGGACCAAGAGTCTGTCTACACCTCGCTCGCTCAAAAAATGGGTCCCAGAGTGACACTTCAGAACCACTGCTTTCTCTGTGATCTGGTAGCTGGCTCCACAGCTCCACAGCCACAGTAGGGAAACCCTTGTGCTCAGAAGGTTGCTGTCTGTGCTGCTGGTTTCCAGGACAGAAGGGCCTCTCCTATGATTTCAACCAGCAACACAGAGATCCTGCATCATGACTCTCACAAGATGAGTGACTGGAGTATGGGCTGCCTCTAAGCTTGCGAGAGAAAACCCAGAGGCTTCCGCAGCTGGGCTCACATGTGTAACCAGCGGAAGGGCAGGCACGGCAGAAATCTAGCTCCCAGATATCACACAGGGTATCTGAGTCTCCAACCCTGAGTACATGCAGCAGCCTCGAGGGAGTTGGGAAAATATAGTTTTTAGTTTTCCAATCCCAGCAGGGGAGGAATCACAGTAGGACAGAGGTGACTGCTAACCCAGTGTTTTCTAGGGCACATAAAATTCCACAATTTCTAGATGAGCCGGATCCCAGAATAATGGTGTCTCCTGCAGACGAGAAAGTCAAACTCACATGCCGGCCGTTGGTCTGCTAGGTATTACATGTGCAGAGTATTTCGATCCGTCCCACATGTAGTGAATCTGCCACTTAATTTTTATAGCGTAGCCTCTATTGATAAACCTTCAGAAATGGGCCTTGGGAGTGATGTGGAATCCTATCTGGGGTGCTGTAAAACATAGAGAAGAAGGGAAAATGAGACGTTTAGTCCTGGTGCTCTCCAGTGTTAGTAGAAGCCACGTGTTTGAGCCTTCAGGACTGGTTTCTAAGTCAGCTGTCGTCCCACTGTGTGCTGATGTGTGACACACTCCCCTGCATTTCGAGGTCTGCGACCGCAGGCCTATCACTGTGCACTGATTCTGTGCTTTGGAATTTGGATGAAGCCCAGCGGGGATGCCTTTTCATTCCTCACGAGACCTGGTACCCGGGCTGACAGCAGTCAGATGGGTGAGGCCATGTGGCATGGCTGGATGGTACCCCTTGGACCAGGGACCCCTTCCAAGGTGCCTGCTTCACTCACCTGCCTGGGGCCAGAGCTAGGGGTGGCTGAGGACGGGCTCAGCTGGACTGTCGGCCTAGGTCCTTACACGTGTGCTCAGGCCCTGCAACCTCAGAGCAGTCACACTCCTTACCTGGTGACTCACGTCCCAGGGAACCAGGTTGGTGTCAGCCACACGATCTTTTATGACCTCGCCTAGGAGATACCCAGTGACACGTCCATTATATTCTGTTGGTCAGAGCAGTCACACACTTGCCCAACAGGAAGAGTGTGAAATAATTCTCAACTGTTTTAAAAGCATCACAGCATCTGACTTGTCCAGATGCTTAATTTCTGTAATTTTTTTAGAGGAGAATTATGTTCGTTTGTTTGTTTTTTGGTGAGGAGACTCATAACATCAAAGTAAATGCTTAAAGTATCCAGATTAAGAATCAAGCCAGGGATTTCCACATAAATGGGTTTCGTTACTAAGATGTGTACGTTTGGGGCAGGGGGATTAGTGACATGATTTTTGATGTTTGCAGAAATGTACTTTTAGAGTTTGGCAATTGCAAGAATTATTCATAGCGAGTTTCCGAGATAATTACCTGGGTGATAATAGTTCAGCTTTACTGACCTGTAAAGGGAGACGTTAAACATACCTTTTTAAAATTTTTATTTATTGTCATATTATTTAATTATTTTATTTTGTCGGGGGGGGGCAGGTAAAATTAAGTGTATTTTTAGAGGGAGTACTGGGGATTGAACCCAGGACCTTGTGCATGCTAAGCATGCGCTCTACCACTTGAGCTATACCCTTTCCCCACTAAATACACCTTTTTATTTGTTCTGCCCTGCAGTCCTAGGGCATCTCTGAGATCCTTGGGGGGCTGTCCCTGACATGTCACAGAGACAGAAGTGCAGAGTACTTTTAGGAGAGAGAGAAACACTAATGTGTATTGTGGGGAGCAGATTGTGACTTAAATGTTGTCTTCTTTAAAATCTTTATAACAACATTAAAAGAGGAACCCACAGTTCAGACGAGAGTAGCCACGTCCCTCCTGAATCCAGACTTGGGGCCGTGTGTTTCCAGGTTCAAAGCCCAGCCTTTCACTACTTTTTACCCTCCTGCCCCATGGAATGGAGTCAAGGTGAAAGACTAGGAAATATTTCCGTTTTTTCTTTTCAAACTCTGGTTTCCCAGCCTGTCATCTGTACAGACCATCTGCCCACTTACTCCGGCTGATCCCTCACTCACATCCCCCCTGAGGCTTAGAAACCCCCGGGGGGACTCGTGCTGGAGACCAGGGGGCGAGGACAGCAGAGCGAGTCAGGGAGCTTGGAAAGGCACTCGGGGCCCTCCTCCCGTTCCCTAAAGCCTGCCATGAGGAGGGGGTTACGTCGAAAGTGGCCCCCAAGTGGGAGGTACTCCCAGCAAGTGTCCATTCGAGGCATGATGTGTATCTTAAACGTTGTACCATTTTCATGCTTGTAAATCTGAATGGTTCCCTGACAAGAACACTTTGAGTTGAGAGTGAACCTCAAGACTGGGAAAGGATGGCGGGGTGGGGATGAGAGGAACCAGAGGGGCACTGGCTTTATCTGCATTGTTGTTCATATGTTTACAAGGAGGATGTATTTCTATATTAATCATGCAGTAGAAACATTAAAATTTTATGACAAATTTGTCAAATTCAAAGGTGGAATAGCTAAGTGTGAAGAGAGAAGCTGGTGCCAAAGAGAGTAAAATCTAAAATTGTGCCAGATGTTTATAAGCAGAAGACAGCCTCGGGTCATCATTCTTGTTCATTTGTTTCTATTGTTTGTTGTATTGTTTACATGTAAAACCATATTCTCCTAAGGAAGAAGCCAGATGTCATAAAACAGCTGTGTTTTTGTGCTTGGCGTAAAGCTTTGGTGAAGGAGGGAGATGGAAATTATCCAATCCTGCGCTTTATAGACGAGGAAAGAGCGCTAGGGAAATGAAGGAACGTACAGACAGTCAGACTCACAGATGCAGAGAACAAGTCAGTGCCCGCCAGAGGGAAGGGGTGACGGGGGAGAAGTTGGGGTAGGCGGGTAAGAGGCCCAAACCACTAGGTATGAAATATAAGTAAGTTACAGGGATGTGATGCACAGCACAGGAAATAGCTAATGTTCTATAAGGACTGTAGGTGGAGTACAGAATATAAACTATTGAATAGCTATGCTGTACACCTGAAACTCATATAACATTGTAAGTCAAGTGTACTTCCACTTAAAAAAAGGCAGACTGCTGGTTATTCCTAATACAACTCTCCTGATTCACTGCCTAGTGCTTCTGTTGGAAAGTTTCGCAGAATTCATGATTTGACATGTTACAAGCAAATGATTCTCAAAAGTTTCTAGAAGAGCTCTGAAATCAACTGAAAAACTAAGGAGACTGCAGTTTTCGGATTTCTAAATTATATCTAAGCTCCTGAGTACTTAGCCTTTGTTCAAAATACGCATCTCTAATAAGACTTTAAAAAAATGGTCAACTGAACATGGAACTCGGAAATAATGCACATGGTGTCCGATTGTTGTTTAAAACGTCCCGCTTTCACTTGCTTTGTTGTAGCAGGAATTTAGCAGCTAGTGCATCCTCTGGGATCCTCAAGCGCTCAGATCTTCTAGGAGATCCCGGTTGAAAACAGTCCGCCTTGATTGCTCTGCAGATCGTTGATAACTTCCAGGATCCCTACACCGCAGTGTATCCTGGCTGCCTCTCGCACCCAGACCCGGCCCGACTGTGCTTTCCGTGGGTCTGGACTTTCTTAGCTCACATGTACACAGTCACTGAAGGCCAGGCCTCGGCAACCCCAGCTTTCTGCTGCTTCCTGAAATATTACAATACGCTTTCTCCGCTTGTTGGTCATTTAAATAGGGAGGAAGTTTGGCATAAAGTTCTTTGAAAGCAAGATACCTAAGAGCCCCGTTCTCTGTATCCCCAGAGCTAGCTCGTTACCCGCCTCTGACAGTGTTTCAGGAATAACTTCTGGGCTCCAGAAGTCTTGTCTCCCTCACCTGAGGAACAGAAGAGTTTACAGAAACGGTCCATGGACGCGGTGTCTGGTTGCTATGGTGACTGTGATGGGTGTGTGGGATTTTGGTTCAGATGCTGAAGACAGTGGAGAGAAAGCTGCCCTGGGTAACAGCCCTAAGGACATACATGGAGAAGGGTTACAGGTGTGACTGACCCTCACTAGTCGCTGCTGATCGGAAGTGAGGAGGAGCGGAGGTGCGAGCGAGGAGTCAGTCAGTCAGACAGGGCACTCACACAGCTGCGACGAGGGGGCGTTGTGTTACCAGTGACCAGGAACACTGTGCTCCTTTTTTGCTTTCAGATGCGAATTGGACTGCATTCCGGGTCAGTTTTTGCTGGAGTTGTTGGGGTTAAAATGCCCCGTTACTGTCTCTTCGGGAACAATGTCACCTTGGCGAACAAATTCGAGTCGTGCAGTGTGCCGCGGAAAATCAACGTGAGCCCCACCACGTACAGGTACTGCAGCCCCCAGCGCCCGAGGTCTGCTCATCTCATTTACCTCCGCTTGTCCCTGTCCCATCGGTTTGTTTCACTCTTCGTACCTTCCTCTCGCTTAGGTAACCTTAAAGGAAAAGAGAAGCAGTAACTCTTATCATCCTGGCTTTAACCTTCTGTCAACTATTCATTTGCCTCGGGAGAACGCCTCTCCTGAGGTGTCTGTCGCCAGGCTGTGACCCCTGATGCGCATCCTGCCTTCCCCGTTTCAAGGCGTGTTACTTCTCACACTGCCCGGACAGGTGTCCTGCAGTACAACTCTGGCACTCACTTCCCAGAGTTAGCACCCACCCGTTAGAGGGCGTGGTCCCCCACAAGAATGCCCTTAATTCAGGTGCCTGCTGTGGAAACTTTGGTTTTAAAAATCCAACTGTCATGGAAATCCTTGAAGGGCAAAAAAACTGTTCCAGATCGATATGGTCACTGACTTACCTCAGGCAAGTTCACCTTTCTGTTCTCAGAGGTGACAGTCCTAGAGCATCTTCTTTCTCATTAAAGCCCCAACCACCTTTCCTGTCCTTTCCTGTCCGGCCCCGACTGTAAGTTGAAGATCTCACTTTCTATTCCTCAGCAAAAAGAGATTACCATCTGCTAAGAACCACGCCACCTTCACCCTCAGATCCCATAGACAGAGCTGCCTGCACTGTCTTAGGTCCTGGTACCTGTTACGGGGGCTGCGGCCCCCTGGTTTTGCTCCAAGTACCATTTCCTCTCACCTCCTTGAAAACCTGTTCTCTTGAAAGTATCAGCCTTCTCCATGACCAGTTTCTCCAATGAAATGATTATTCCCATCAAACTACGGACGCATCTGACTATTACACCTCCTTAAAGACGGTGTCTTCCTTGTCTCCAACTCTGTCTCAGGCATCTCCCTATGTGCCCACTCCTTTCCCAGCAAAACTCCTTCTAAGGTTTGTCTACGCTCAGTGCTTCTCCTTGCTCACCCTCATTCCCTCTTCTGTGCACCCCACTCGGAGGTCCCTACACTTCACTGACATGGTTCCTACCAGGATCATCCATGTTCCTTGCTGAAATCTGGGCAGTTCTCTGTTCCCATCTTCCTCAGCATCTCGGAATCTGTTGACTTGATGTGAAGTTCCCTCCTGCAAACATTTTCTTCTCTGGGCTTTCGTGACCACTTCACCTGGTTTCCTAGTTACCCCGTGGCTGCACCTTCTCGGTGTCTCCTGTTGGTTCTCTGTCCACACTAGACCTTTGAAGGTTGTGCTGTCGAGAGCTCAGTCCCTGTTCTACCTGGGTCCTAACTTTTTGATGGTTCAGTTTTTATCTCTAGCCCATTCTGTAATTCTCCACTGAGTTTCAGACTCATATTTTCTGTTCTGTCCTTGTGCTCTGGTGACTAATTGATGAGTTACAATCAATGTGACCATGTTAGAACAAGTGATTCCCACACTCACCCTGACAGAATCTACTTCCCACCAGCCAAACTTCATCCGTCTCCAGCATCAGTCTCAGACGGTAAACCTCGGCGCCATCATCCCTTCCTCCATGTCACGTCCAACCCCCTCCACTTACAACTGATACCCTGCATGCAGCTTTTCCCACCTCCCTCGGTGCCACACCCAAGCCACCCTTCGCTCTCCAGCCTAAGCCTCTCAGCCTCACCTCAGTCTGAGCCCCGCTTGCTTCCTCAGAAGCCTCGTCCCCGCCGTTCACCCTCCACCCAAGAGCCAGGGGAGCTTCCTAAAGGATGTCAGATCTCGTCAACCCCGCAGTAATAGCCCTCCAATGGCGTCCCATTGCCACCAGAATGAAATTAAACCTGTAACCACAGACCGAAGAGTCTGCTTTGATCAGGATCCCGCGACCCTCTGATGTCCTGCAACCCTGGCCTTAGTTTTCCCATCAGACTTGGTAAACCGGTTCCTGAATCAGAGATACTTGCTGTCTCTTTACCTGTTTCCCTTTGTCACCCTCTCCACTCGTACCTGAGTCGAAATGGTTCGTCAAGTCAGAGCAAGTTCAGAATCCCGTGAGACGTTGTACAAATACTAAAGGGAATTCTTTCTCTGGACAGCTTTATGGGTAATACGCTGAATCCTGGGATGGCATTTCTCAGTAACATGACATTAGGAAGCGTCACTCCCCTCATACTTTTTTGATGTTGCCGAGTCCAAACTCGTTCTGCTCACTGCACGGCAGGCCAGTAAATTAGGAGACAAGGTGTTGGGGCAAGGAATAGCGACTTCATTCAGAAAGCCGGCAGACCGAGAGGATGGCAGACTAGTGTCTTGCAGAACCATCCTGCTACAGCCAGAATATGGGCTCCTTTTATTAAAAAAACAAAAACAAAAACAAAAGCAAAAAAACGGGAAGGGGTGTGGTTGGTTGTTGGAAACCTCTTGGTGTGGGAATTCTTTGTTCCTGCAGCCATCCTGGGGGGGGTCAGGCCATGGTGCTCCTGCAAAACCTCCAGCAAAACAAAGGCCACCCTCTATTCTGCAACTTGTTATCCTTATATAAGTGTAGAAAGTGTTAATACCCTGAAAGGTCAGAGCCTTGAGAACATGCTCTCCTGTTTACCAGACAGACTAAAGGCAACATTCTTTTACAAAAGGTGCCGAGCTAGCAAGACTAAACCCAGAAAAAAGGGCTCAGTGGTTAAAATCAAAGGAACAGGTCCAATAGAGTCAGATCTGTTCTGCTCTGTTACAGTGAGACACGTGTAAATTTAGGACGGGTACCCACACCAAAAAATACCCAGACCTTCAAAGTCCACGTCCAAATTCTCATCGGTAATTTAGAACATAGCAGGTGTAATGACAGCTACACATTCCTTTCTTTTCAGTGTCATGAGGGGTTTTAGTTTAGGGGACAGTTTTCTGCATTTTTGTTACTGAGGGACGGAAAACTCACAAGAGACTAGGTTCTATGTTGCGTGAGTTTCGAGTCAGTGGGTTAACGAGAGGTTTGGGTGGTGAGCGATCAGGAGAGACAACATTGGCAGGTGGAGGTGTAAATGGAGGCTGCCTGGTGGGCGGGGGGGGGGGGCGCTGACCTAGAACTCCTCTCTCTGAGGACATAGCCCCCAGAGGCAGGGCGTGGATTCCTTAGGGGAACAAGGAGAATGAAGGGCCCATAGGAGAGCAGGTGCAGGCGTTTGGGGAAAATGGTGCCCGGTCATGAGCGGGTAAGGAGAAACCGCCCCACCACACGTGAGCATTTGCACCGGGATTGCCGTCAGGCTTTTGTCGAAATGGTTTCATTTTTCTGACCTGTGTCTCTTCCAAATCCGCATCTTCTTTAGAAGCTGATTTAATGAACATTTCTAACTCCGTGACACTCCAGTTATGTTTAAAAGCACAGGCTTTGTGGTGAAGGGTGTAGCTGAGTGGTAGAGTGCCTGCTTAGCATGCGTGAGGTGCTGTGTTCAACCCCCAGTGCCTCCACTAAAAATAAATGAACCTAATTATCCCCACCTACTCTCACCAAAATACAAGAGTTAAATAATACAATGGCAAATAAATAAATATTTTTAAAAATTAAAAAATAAAAGCATGGGATTTATAGTCAGAAGTGTGTCCTGCAATGTGAAATACAGGGCTTACCAGATGTGCAGTTCCAAGCAAGGCATTTAATAAATTCAGAGGGTAGTTTTAAAGCCACTGGTAAGATCTCCAGGTAGAAAAATAAAACCAGAGAAAAATAGATGCCCACTCAGCCTTTCTGCATCCTTTTGCAACTTGCCTTGAATCCACCCGATATTATGGTTTTGAGATTTTTTTTTTCTTAATGAAATGTAAATCTTATTTATTTATTTAAACTATTCTGAGTGCAGTGGTATGCTGGGAAGGCAGCTTTGGGGAGTGAAGTGGATAATCTCCAATTTCTCGCGTTTACCGATTTTTAAAGTGTAGATACACTCACCATGGCAGGTTACAGGCTCCCGATGGTTTTTGTGGCTTGACAGATTACCAGTGTTTGACAGTTGTCACGGGCCATATGAGACAAATCCAGCAAGTCACATGTGCATGCCAGGTAAGGTGTATTCCAGGGTATAAATAAGACTGTCTTCAGTCCATGCTTACTGGAGGATATCCGGCTATTAGTTGTTACAAAACATGATTGGGTAAATATACATACGTCTCTAGATAATACACCTATAAATGGTGTCCCAGGTCCTGGGCTGTCCCCAGTTTCAGCTTTACCAGCCATCAGTTAGCTGTCCGAACAGGTTTTACCAGCCTGCACTCCACCGTCTGAGTTCTGTTTCCCAGTGCCTGCTGTTGTCAGACTTACTAATTGTTCCCCTGTGATGGGTGTTATGTGGTATCCAATTGATGCTTTTAATAAGGCTTGTTTAATCAATGTATTTAATCTTCATTACTTCCCTAAGAGACGGTACGTATTATTGTCATCCCCATTTTAAAGGCTAGAAAGCTGACATCTCTATTCAAACTTAGATCCACCAGATGTTGAAGCTTATACTTCCAATATTGTGGAATTCTGTAATTTTTCATTATATGTTACCAAGTACTGTGCCTTGTAAATAATAGGTACTCTAAGATGCCTATGAATCCAGGACTAAAACGTCCTTTTGTTAGTTTTATTATTTTGCAGGGTACACATTTTGCTGGCGCACAGATAAAAATTAGTCCATCGAATACTCACGTGTTGTACGCTACTCGAGTTCTGTAATTCCTGAGACCTGCGTTCCCACCCAGCAGTTTTGTCTGGACCAGGGAGGGTGTCATGGTTCCGACCTCAAACGTAGCAGCATCACTCTTGTCACTGAGACGTGACCCTGCAGACTGGGGAGGGGATGCCCACGCCCTGACTGGGAAGATATGATGGGCGATTTTCTGCCGAGGGAGGTCTCAAGCCCATTTCTTCCATGGCCTGAGTAATAGGTCAGAGAGATGCTTATTAAGTTTGCATCTGACAGAGAGCGAGAGAGCAGGGAGAGGAACCAGAAATGTAATCAGTGTGGTTAGACTTTAAAATGAGTTTATCATAGTGGACAAATGCAGCCGGTAATTAAAGCTGGTCAAAGGTCTGAACTGAAGACATTTAATTCTTAAGAAGAATTTGAGAAGAAAATTATTGCAAATGTCAGATAGTAGAGTGTTGCATATCCAGCTAAATCTCACCTTAGTCCTGTAACCTAGAATTCAGAAAAGTTCTAGTGACAGACCCAGAACTCGTTCTCATATTATTTTATATACAAATGTCTTATATATAGACCTTTCCTGTCACAACTTCTTGTCCATGCTTACTTCCTAGTACTAGTTACAAAATGAATGCACTGATAGACAATGTCTTTATCTCCTTCAACTTTTTCAATTCTGTAACATTATTTTCATATACTTTTTTTTTTTTGCTGTTACTGAACTTTCGGATTGTTTTGAGTTTCTTTCCCCACTGTTGTGACTTGTGCTCTTATGTAGGCTGTAGACTATATCTTTACAAAAAAAATTTTATAGTTATTTTTCCTAAGATGAGTGAAATACATTATTTGGTAGAATTTTCTGCTGTTGTGAATTGTCCTTGGGTGAAGGTGTTTGTAAACATTATTAGGGGCTTGGGGTCAATCAGACTGAAAATGGCTGGCTTATTAACGTTCTCAGGAACTTTCATTGAGTTAGATCGTCTTTTCTTGAACAGGCAGTTGTGTCAGTATCCAATTTCAGGATTAACATTTTTATTTTCATCTTTTCAGACTACTCAAAGACTGTCCTGGTTTTGTGTTTACACCTCGATCCAGGGAGGAACTTCCACCAAACTTCCCCAGTGAAATTCCCGGAATCTGTCATTTTCTGGAAGCTTATCAACAAGGAACCAATTCAAAACTGTGGTTTCAAAAGAGGGATGTTGAAGAAGGCAGTGCCAACTTTTTAGGCAAAGCCTCGGGGATAGATTAGCAAAATGCATCCCCAACGGTCAGGCTTTGGGGTTTGACTCCTTGGAGCGTGCGTGGAACCTCTGAAAGCACTTTGCGCTTGCGGGGGGGCGGAGGGACTAAGAGACCATCTACTTTTCCTTCCTCTTAATGGGACAGAAATACATTCACTTCAGTACTTCAAGTCTTCAGTGAAAAAAAGAAAGAAAGAAACCTCAAACAGTGACTTTGGGAGGGGAGGTGTTTCTGTTACATAACAATCAGTTATTACCTGTACTCAAAGTTCAGCGCCTGTATGTCAGGTGATTGCAGGGACCGGGCAGCCTGCTGAGTGACCCGCAGTCGCGCCCCGGGTGGGACACCATGGTTGTTAAGGTGTGCTTGTGATAGTATTGTCTCAAAACAGCATTTTGAATAGAAATGATAGTCTTCAATACCTTAAGCTCTTTGAACCTGTCAACTCTGCATTTTGTTACTTTTCCTCATTTCACTGTTGGCATATATAACAAAATAGATTGAGGGTTTTTTCTGCTGCACTTTTCTGTTCCATTTTCTCTTTTTTTAAAGAAAGTAAGCAATTATGGGTTAGCTGCAATAAGACTATAAAGTAGTTCTTCTGTAAATATCAAAGATTATTTTATAAGAATATTCGCCGTAATATCATGTGTCATAATAAATGTTTCCTTTTTTGATATTTTAAAAATTCTACACATGGTAAAGGCTACAGCAATTTCATTTTTGTTAATTCATATTTGCGTCATAATGTTCAGGATAAAAGAGGATTATAGCCCATATTAAAATGCAATAATATCGTTCTAATTTAGCTGAACCAGAAGCAACATGGGAGCAAAGGAAGTTTTCAGGGAACACACCGTAAACGCAGAAGTGAAACGCTGACACACACGTACACGTACACACACACACACACACACACACACAAAAGAGCAATTTGGACCTGTTTCAGCAGACATCGTCCATTGCCGTGCTGAGCCCAGTACAGTTCCAGTAAGAACATCTAAGTACAGAAGAGGGAAAGAAGACTTGTTCTTTCTGCTGATAGCTTTTTTCCAAGTAGTTGTGCTGAACATTTTGGTGTGTGTACGTGCCCTGAGAATCATCAAATTTTTAGTCTTAAGTATGCATCTGTGAAGGTTTTATTCTGGTTGAGATAACTCAATGATACTTTTCAAAGAGAATGGTAGTATTGATGAAGCGGACGATGCTGTGATTTCAATTATGGAGATTTCTAAACATGCTTCTGGAGCCTGAACTTTCATTCTTCACAATGTTAGTCTAAGACCCCTGGTGAACTCAGTGACAGCCAGGAGCCTGGTTTGAGACAAGGAGATTTAAAAAAAAAACAGACTCAACTTCAGAGCGAGAAAAAGGTGAACATTACAGTTTTAAATCAGTATTCGTAGAACTCTTGTTTGGAGTTCTGAGAAGTAACTCAGTTTAAAATTTCTTTAATTATCTCCATCGGTGTCCAGGCTGGTCCCTGGTGACCTCAGGAGTAAAAAGTCCTCACTGGTTGGCCTCCAGGATCCCCTAGAGTGCTTCTATGAATTCTACCATGATTACTCTTTACAGAATGATGCTCCCATGTCTTAAAGTGCTGAATGTGTCTCCTTAAATACCAGTCTTATTACTGGAGAGTGCTATAGGCCTTGGGAAAATATAGTTATAATCTCACAATTATATGATGTTAATAAAAGTATTTAAAAGGGAAATAAAGACTTAAGTACATGTTTCTTTCTGGAACTGCACCTTTATTGCAGGGAAAATATTAGGAATTAAATGAAATTTAAAAGCATAAAATATTTATCAAATATTTAAGCAGACCCAAATTTGGTAATAACTTATGCTCTAAAAGTTGTAAATTAATTAGAATTCAAAAAGTATTTTCTAGTGGATGTCTATGTAAACACACACACAAAACCAATGGAGGAAAATGTAAACAATCTTGGGGTAGGGAGGGTAGAGATCAGTGGTAGAGCACATGCTTAGCATGCATGAGGTCCTGGGTTCAATCCCCAATATCTCCATTAAAAAATTTTTTTGAGTAAAAGCTACACGGAATTTTTTGCACTATTCTTGCACCTTTTCTATAAGTTTGATATTTTATCTGAATGAAAAGTTAACCAAAAAAATGTATTCTCCCAGAGGCCAGCCTACAGAGGCTCTCATGGGCCAGCCTACAGAGGCTCAAGAATCACGGAATAGACCACAGACCTTAAGCCAGGCAGGCATAGCCACGTCGCCATGACGGACTGCATTCGAGATCTGCAGCTTGGGTGCTAAAAGCACCAAGGACTCCCTTCTCCATCTGTGTCTCATCCACTTTGGAGACATCTCAGATCGAGAGTGCTGATGGTACCCAGCCAGGGACAGGACTCCCAGAAGGCAGGTTCACAGGGAGAGGAAGGGACCAAGATAGGGTCCGAGGTTGGCCCTGCAATCAAGGATGGAGAAAAGAATGGACGAGAGGGTCTATGGCCGGCTGTGGGCCGAGGGTTCTGAATCCTAGTGCTGGTTCATCGTCCTAAATCACCACGTGGGGTCCCAAGACGCCCGTTCCTCCTAAGAATCCAAGAGCTGCTCTGTACTGGTTCTGTTACCCCAAAAGGTAAAGATCCCAGTTCTTGTCACACCTGGAAGGCAAGATTATAGTCAGGAGATGGTGCGTTGTGTAGCTGAAGATTTTAAAAGATTTACTTAGAAAAGGGAAAGTACAACCCCAGGAACGGGAGGTGGGCTGATCCAAGGGAGGGAAACTGGCTGTTTCTGTCTCCTCTTCTCTTACACCCTCGCTTGGTGGTGGTCTCTTGATTGACAGCTCGTCCCTGGAGTGCTCAGTCATGTTTGGCCCCTTTGCACATGTCCTTACATAACGTGGTGCACACAGAGAGACCCGTGGGTGGGAGGCTAAACCACAATGTTAATTATATTACAGTGAGCACTGGGTCGTGTCCTGTTAGGTCCTTGTCACTACTGTGTAGTAGTGGCTGTTAGGTTCTAACTGGTTTCTTACTGGTGCTCATTTAGAAGAAGTGAAGCCTTTTTATGCTGGAGGCGGGCACACCACCATCTTCCAGCCCCTCCTCCCCTCCCCCTTAGCTGCCCGGTGCCCCGCTTACCTAACTACCTAACAGTTCTACTGTTTCCATGACTTTTCGTCCCATTGTTTTGTGTCCAGTAAGCAAGCACTGAGTTACAGCAGAGTCTTCGAAAGAGAAATGTATCGATTTCAAGTGTCTCTTCCCGTTTTGCCTTATCTATTTCCATCTAGACTTTGGAGAAAAAACACAAAGTTTGAACCAATATCAAACAGATTCATTTACTTGCTTTTCATGTATTTATTCATCACTTATTGAATGTCTCTGGTGTGCCAGGAATAATGCTGTTTTGGGAACTCTGAAGATAGAGTCTGGCCCATTCCATCAGAAAGAAAACTGAATGGTGAACATAAGAGAAAAGAGTGACAAGATGCTGTGGGAAGACACTGCGGAGGCTCGGGGTCTGGAGAAGTATCTAGGCTGTGACGAGCCCATCGGGCAGGAGGGGGGACGCGGTCCAGGCAGGCGAACCAGGCACCGGCAGAGACGGCGTCTTGGAGATGGACAGAGATTTCCAGACAACCAGGTGCCTGGGACGAGTCGGGTGAGGAGAGTCAGGACAGAAAGGCCACTTGTCAGGGTGTGACTCGCCATTAAGCACCGTTATGATTAATCTCCACGGAGCCCTCGCTCAAAATAAGTCTACAGAAGGAAAAACAGGAAGCAAAGGGGAAAAAGCAGACCACTGGCTTCAGCCTCCCTCCCCAAAGTTTTCAAACTGCCGGGGAAGGAAGCCGGCAAGTGCCGAGGAGGGACTGGTGGGGTCACATGTGTGACTCTGAGAAGCCCTGTCCCGTCCAGCGCAGCCTGGGTGAGGGGGGACGTTTACTTGCACAGACGGCTGTGTCTCAGAGCATAATGGTTCCTGCTCTCTCCTGGGGACCTTCCCACGAGGAGGACTATAAAGCTGAGACGCCTGGCCTGGGAATTTCACGTTGCTCTCCAAGCCGTTGGTCTCAGAGCCTTTGGTGGGAAGGGAGGAAGGATTGCTTCAGCGTTTTACTAACTTTTCCTCCAAGTTACTCCTCCCTGACGGTCACTCCAAGCCAGACCCTTGTTCAGGGAGGTTAGGAGCCGCTGTAGAGACAGAACAGGAGGGTCTCCGGTGGGTGAGCAAGTGAGACAGGAGGGAAGAGGAGAGCGGCTGGGGGGCAGGGGACAGACTCGGGCCCCCCAGGGGTCACCCAGCTGGGGAAGTGCCTGCCCGCACTGGGCTCTGCCTGCAAAGCCCCGGCGCAGTCTGGGCTGCGTTGAGCTTGCAAGCCACACCCCAGTCCCTGCTAACGCAACCGTTAGCATCCCAGAGAGATGGCTATTGGAGTACTGTGATCGTTGTAAGTACGTGGGCCTTACCTGGACAACTCGCTACCCATCAGCGGAAAGGACTCTGAAGTGTGTCTGCTGGGGTGGGTGGCGCGGGGAGACCACCGCCCTTCCCTGAACGACAAAGCTGGTCTGGCCTGGCTGGACTTCGGCCCTCTTTCAGCCTGTGAATGGCTGTGCTTGGGCAGTTCAGTGAAGCAGACTGAAAGATGGAAGGGTGGGGGACAGGGCACGGGAGAGGTGGGGGGCAATCAGGAGAGGGGGAGCCCAGCGGTGGTGCAGTTCCTGGAAGGAAGGACTCACCGTCTCCAGAAAACCAACCTCTTTGCTGCGGAGGCGGTGGAAAAGCCCAGTCTCCTTGTCTGAGCACTGGCTAGAGGCGGGCACTGACGTTAACAGCGCTGATGCGCACCTTCCGCGGGAATTCTTCTCCAGTCCTGGGAAATCTCCGGATTCTCTCCTGAGGTGGGGGAGTCACTCCTGCTGTGAGAGCCAGGAGCGCCTGGGAGTGACCCGTCCTTCGTCATTCCCTTCTGCTCTGGGCGTGTCTGCTCCCAGATGACTGGGTGGCTCCTCGCAAAGGCACCTTTTAGGGTGCTGGGGATGGGCACCCGCCCGTGCTCCCACTTCAAGCCACTTCAAACATTTTACACTTTATTGCTGCCTGGATTTCTCCTGAGGCAGCTTTGTTTTTGACCTGTCTTCACACCTGCAAGTATTGTGACCAGCTCACACAATCCTCACTCTTTTACCTTGAAAAAGATTCCTTCATGACTACGCTCATTTTTCCTGTTTTCAGTGTCTGCCAAAAAACCCCAAAACCAAAAACCAGAAAACCAAAAACAAAAAAAGAGGTTTCATAAATGCATAAATTGCAAGTTTTAAAAAACTAAGCAAAAGGGGAAAAAAGGTGATATTCTTAAAGCCATGCTTCTTTTATTATCAGCAAATTCTTTTCCATCATAATAAACTTGGTTTCAGGAAAATGGTAATATTTAAGATTTGAGTATTGGGATAGAAATCAGGACAAAATTTAAATCACAGACCTGGGACTTAATCTCAGATATTTTGGTAGAAGATTTTTAGATAAGGTTGTGCTGCCTTTCAACTTTTTTTCAAGTATTTAATGTCAAAATATTAAATTGCAAGTAAACCTTGCAGATTAGGAAGAAGAGAACTCGGCAGAAAATGACTTTGCAGCATGCCCAAATCTTAAACTATCAGCGAAGATGTTTGGTCTTGCCAAACCCATCTGAATTGAAGAAAGAACCGTGAAGTAGTCTCAGAGAAAAATAAAACAAAACAAAGAGAAACAAAAATGTTGTTACCGAAGTTGGAAAATCTTGTGTATTGCACGCCTGGAATAGGAAGGGAAAAGCGGAGCCTTTTGGGAAGTTACGGTGACAATGGTCAGAGAATTCTGCGGCTGTGAAAACAGCGATGTTCAGTGACGCAGCTTCTGCACCCTGTCCAGTCACAGTCAGCTGCCTTCTTCCCAGATAATTTGTATCTTGGAAAATGGAAGTGGATACAAATACCTTAGTGTTTGAGGATGTACTGTTTCTTCACTTCCTCCCACACATAAATTAAAGACGTCCTGCAAAGTCTTATGACACAACTTGATAATCACTCATCTGGGGCAGTGTTCTCCAGCCTTTTGGATTCTGCAAACCATTAGTAAGATATTTAGTACACCAACAATATATTATAAATATATAAAATAAATTTTATCACATAAACATTATTAATTAATGTAATAAGCTGCTTTCAATCTGATATACTGCAATATAGGAATAAGGCTTATCTTTAAGTGAGCATGAAAATGAACAGAAATTGTAGTATTTTCTTTACTTCCCCAGCGAGTCATGTTTATACTTTACTCTGAAAACTATTACAACAAGGCCAGTGGGTCTTCATTTCATTAGTCACATATCACTTTGAGAATGGATGAAGGCAGGAGAGACACAGACCAGCACCCTTCTAAACACGGGCAATACCCCAAGGCTGACGTGGACCTCCAGAGACTGGGGGTTTCCTGGAATCGACTCCTGGGCCACCCTAGGGAGGTAGCAGGGACCGTCAGACTTGGAACTAACTGGAAGAACCAGCAAATCACATTCAAAATGAGAAAAGAACAAATAACTAGAAGAGGTCCGTGCATTTTGGTTCAGCTGTGATCACTGCTGATTTCTGGGAACAAAGGCAGCTCGTTCTTTTCGCCTTGTTCTGTGGAATAATTCACGGAGTTCCATATACAGATAACTGACGTGTTCTTTTCAGCAAATATTGAACATATGTCTTAATGTATTTTCTCAAGCTTTGGGTAAATGTGCATTGCTCCAGATATCTCAATTCTTTCTTCTAATTTAAGTATTTCTTTTCATTTTTCCTCTTTGTAAAATAGGATAGCTATTGGACCTTGCATTGAAAACCTTCTGGATATTAACAATGCTTCTTTTATGATGACTTTCCCAGTTGCTTTAAGTAACACGTTGATTTTGAGTTCAGCTTCTGGCAGAGTTGCAAAGTCTATCAGAAATACATCCTGTGTCTCAGAATCTTGTTAGATATTGCTGCCACATAAATATTGCAATAAAAGTGTTAAATAAAAGTCTTCCTTGTACTTCAATAAAATATATTTTTAAAAATCTTTACATTTAAAATTTGTTCTGTTGAAAAAGACAGGTGAACCATTGAGTTAGGTAAAAACAGTATTTTTCCAAGTTGTACAAATACATTTGTTCTGTTGTAGGTCTTGCTGTTTTCCATGGAGGAAACTTAGCACAGCTGTGGGAGAAAAAAGACCAACACCAGTTAATTCAGGCTTTTGCTGTGTACAGATATCCAAAATCCCTTAAATACAGTACTCAGATCACCAAAATACATTTCTTTAGGTCTGTAAAACTCCTTTTTCCAATACAACTCACATTCAAGTTTTTCAAATCACAAATAACATCAAAAAAAATTTAAAACCCTAAATTTAAGAGTAAAACTGTCCTCAGCTTATCCAGGAGTAACGGTGAGTAGCTCTGGGGTCAATCTGTTGGCTGCATGCTACCAGAAGACATTGTCTCCACCACTCTCTTGCATTTTGTAGAGAAACAGGAGTACCAGTGGCCTTTGTTTTACACAATTTTCCAAGAATGTATGCATAGCCAGCAGCCTTAGAAACAGAGGTAATGCCTTCCAGCAGAGCGAAGGGCAGCATGTTTACCACCCATTGTAAAAGATCTGTGTCCCTAAGCTCAGGGCTTGACCTAGAATGCAGCCCACTGTGTGTGTGGAGATCACACTGTCCTGTGGAAGCTGGTGCAAGATAAGGCTGACTCTGTGTGTCTGCTCGCTCAGCTGTGAGTCATGAAGTCTCTTGTCTCTGACCCGAGGGTCTTGTGTCTTCTGCCAGCACTTCACAAAACTGTGACGGTTTAACTTGTTAACTTGCAGGTGGAGCAAAAGATGTCTTCATAGTTGTTGACAGTTTGACAGTGAGGGTGGGATGCTGACGGATGGAGACTTGGCTTCCTGGAAGAGGATGGACCAGGGTCTTGTGGGCTAATCATGATCTAGAGGAAAAGTCCATGGGATGTGGTTGCAAACATGGTGACCAAATTGTATGGCCAGCAGTGTGGTAACGAACTTCCACTTTATTATCTGCTTGTTACCGAGTCCAAACTCGTTCTGCTCACTGCACAACAGGCCAATAAAACTGGAGACGAGGTGCTAGGGCAAGGAATAGCGACTTTATTTGGAAAGCCGGCAGACCAAGAAGATGGCAGACTAATGTCTTGGAGAACCACCCTGCTCCAGTCAGAATGCAGGCTCCTTTTATACAAACAAAACAAAACAAAACAAAACAAAACAAAACAAAACAAAACAAAACAGGAGAGGGGGTGTGGTTGGTTGTTGCAAACTTCTTGTGGCAGGAATCCTTTGTTCTTGCAGCTGTCCATGTGGGTCAGGCCATGGTGTCCCTGTAAACTTCCAACAAAGCAAAGGTTATTCTCTATTTTGCAACTTGCCTTCATCTACATGAGTGCAGAAGAGCTACCATCCTTAAAGGTCAGGCCAGGACAATAGGCTCTCCTATAGATTTCAGACTAAAGGCAACATTGTTTCCCAAAAGGTGCAGAGCTGGCAAGACTGAGCCTAGAGAACAGGGCACAGTGGTTAAAGCTAAAGGAACAGATCCAACATAGAGTCAGATCTGTTCTCCTCTGTTACATGCTGGTGAGGAAGAACTGGGGAGTGAAGGGTATGTTAAGCACCAGGTAGGAGGTTCAAGTTCAGCCATCTGAATAGTGGCTTGGTAACTGTTGCTAACACCCCTCTGGGTGAGAAGACTTTCTTCCCAATCAGGCTGCCAGCCTCAATTCCATCTCATTGTCATAACTAGTACGAAGCACAGCCCTGGACCAGAGGAAAGTCCCAGCCCTCTTCATGCGACAGTTCCAGAAGCCTGCGTTCATCCTCACTGCAGAGGAAGACAACCTGCACACCCTCTGAGCAGAACAGGTGAATTGCTAAGGCCCCAGCTGGTTCACGGGTGCCCTGAGCCCGCTGAGGGCAGAGCACTTGTTCGGGAAGAATGGCAGCAGCGGGGGCATCAAAGGCTTAGCTCTTCTGAAGACCTCATTCAGCCTTCAATCTGTCCAGAGATGACGGTCAGAGGTGTGGGAGTTTGTTCAGTGGCCCTGGCTGCCACGAGGGAGCTGGGTTCTTTGGGGGAGATTTCCATGAGGCAGACCAACTCCCATGGGACCTGTAGAGAGGGCACTGTCATGGGCTGAACTGTGTTACCCCTAGGTTCATCTGTTGAAGCGCTGGTCCGGGTACCTCCGAATGTGACCTTATTTGGGAATAAGATCCTAGAAGATGTAATTCATGAAGCTGAGATGAGATGAGGCCTTATGGAGTAGACAGACTCCACCCCTCATCCAGTGTGGCTGGTACACCTACAGAAAGGGGACGTTTGGACACAAGACACACACAGGGAGGACACTATGTAAAGATGAAGGCAGAGCCGTGATGCTTCTACAAGTCAAAGAACAAGAATTAATGCCAGAATCAGCCAGAATTCCCGTGGGAGGCATGGGCAGATTTTTTTCCTCACATTCCTCAGAAGGAACCAGACCTGCCAACACCTTGGTTTTGGACTCTTAGTCTTCTGTACCAGGAGACAATAAATGTCTTGCTGTTTAATCACCAGGATACTTTGTTTTGGCAACTCAAGTAAACTAATGTAGGCATTGACCTATATTTGGACCTTTAATGCCCTGAATTGGATTTACAGTGCTGATTAAAATGACTCACTGGAGAATGTAAGACTCACATAGACAAAGTGCTGAAGTCAGACCCACAGCCCTGGAAAACTATCTAGAACTTGCATGTAAATTGGGCAAGAATTTAAGGATATTTTCTGGGTAGGAGGGCAACAGATGCCCCAGATTAAAGCAAGCTCCTTAAAAAGAAGTTGCCGCTCTGTAGACTTTTAAGTCAACCCCTTGTCAACTGACCTGAGCAAAACCCACGCCCCTGTTGGAATCTGCCTTGTGATTCTGCAGAGTCCAGTGTCCCCAAGTCTGACAGACGGGGACAGTGATGAGGACCTTGCCACCAGCTCGAGCGTGCTGGGCAGATCGAAGACACTGGAAGCCCATTTGATGGAGCCACCTCCACACCCTCAAAAGTGACAGTGACACTCCTTGCTTAGTGGCCTGAAGCCACCATCCCCTCCACACTCCTTGACCCGTCCTACTCTGACCTCAGCTGCTTAAAGCAGACATGGGTGAGGTCAAGGTCTCCCTGCCCCCACGTGGAATCACAGGTCACAAGCACCTGTCTGAATATTGTGGGGCGGGGGGTGTTTGGGAAGGGGGAGGGAAAGAGAGAAAAATTTTATGACTCTGTTGTTGACAAGTCACCATCCCACCTGGTTCCTTGGAGGGATGTGGCATGTGAATTAAATTAGTGGGATGTAAGTAAAAATCACAGTGGAAGAAAGAAGGAAGTGTATCTTGTGTTAGGGGCTTTGTAAGCTAACTACATAAGTAGTGTCGTTACATCTACATCTGGACATGTATTTGGAACTGACCAGCTCTGTGCTCTTGCTGCCTTGAGCTACGAATGCCTCAGGGGGTTCTCGCAGTCAGACCAGTGCTAGCTCCCCTGGGGCCCCCAGCCCTCAGGATGCCTTTGAGCTGCAAGTCTCTGGTCGGATCGTTTTGCTGGTGGGAGCCCATGGGGAAGGGAGTCAGCCTTCCCCAGAAGTCCTGCTTGAGCTGTGGACCTGTCACCTCCCTGCTGGAGGACGCGGCTCCAGCTCGTAAGGATGAAGACCTACTGGTGGAGCGTCTCCTCTTACTGAGTCTCCATATAGGTGGGGAATAGAATCGATGAACATAATTAATAATTATTATTATAGTTACTGTAATTCGTTTCTCTAAGTTTTATTTAAAATGCACCTGACTGTTCCAGATGAGGGATTTAGGTGAAATAAGCGGAGAATTGGAAAGAAGCTGAGGTCATAGCTGCTGAAATAAGACGCAGATTCGTGGGGGAGGAGGAGCGGAAGTCCCCCACCTCGGTGGGTGGTGGGGGTGGCTCCCTGACCCCCGGAGGGAGGGCGGAGTGAAGAGAATCAGTGATGGTCATCATTCAAAGCCCCCTCCCCAAGCCAGACCTTCGTCACAAAAGAAAATGTCCTCTGCATCTCCGCAAACTGTTGTACATGCTTTGTGTTTTAATCTTTTTTTTTTTTTTTGGCCTTAAATACTGAAGGCCCTGTCATTTCTTGCCAGGTTACAAGGAACAGGGTCCTCTGCGCCCCGCTGACACTTACTGACTTTTTCAGACACAGCGGGTAGAGGTCCAGCACCAGCATCTCCTGCACAAACTGCAGGCTTCCCTTCCCCTCCCCTCCCCCCGGAGCAGCAGCCACTCGGTCTCTCGGGGGCCTGACACCTTCATGAGCAAAGACTAGACTGGTTTATGCATACAGGTGGGACCCCTCACGTCTACCAGCTGGATGGGAGGCAGTGGAGGGGGCACCATCAGCCTGTGCGCCCTGCCTGCAGGGACTTCCACGTGGGAGGCCACAGCACTTTCCAGGGGCACCGTGTGCAATCTGGGACTGCACTTGTGTGCCAGCCCAGCCCGGATTTTCCTTTCCTCTGAAAACACAGAGACCTGTCCTGTAGAAGCAGGAGGAGGAGGGAGGAAATAGGAGATATTCAAGGGTTTGAGGGCTCGGCATGGGTGGGTGGTGAGGCCTGGGGGTGACTGCAGCGAAGGGGGCATCCCAACATGGCTCCTGTCGCATCCTCTGATGTCTGACACCCCTACTGTCTCCAGGTCAGGACGACCATGGACGGCGCTCTCTGACTGTGTCCATGGTCCACCGAGCCTACTGGACCAAGGCCCAGAGCCCTTCTCTCCAGGGGGAATGAAACACACCTGAATTAAGAGCAAATGCATCTTCCCTGTTATAAACCTGGAGGTTCTGGGTAGAGGGAGGGACGGGGAGATCGCCACTCCCCCCCCCACAAGGACACATCCAACAGAGAGGCTGCCATCACCTGGCAAAGGCATGGAAGTGTGTGTTACTGACAGCTGCTTGCTGTGGGTGGGGATGTCCCCTCTCTGGCTGGCTGTGCAGGCTGAAAAGGGCCCTGGATGGGCTCATGGCTCCACCAGGGGCTGGCAGGCAGGTCCTGCAGGGCGGTTCCTCCCACCTGGCCAGTTGCACCCGGGGGCAGCTTCCCTCCAGGATGATTTTGCACTGAGCCCGGGATCTCCTCCCTGCCAGGGGCTGCAGTGTGCACAGAGCTTCCTTGGAGCTGGTGCAGCCTGATTAGGAGTCTTGTCTTCACAGGGAGTTCCTGCCACTCATCCTGCAAACTTGGCATCAAGGTAGAGGAGGCAGGGGTACCATGTGTGAGGTGTAACCGGGAGCCCTGGTCCAGGAGGCTCAGCAGACAATGGACACGGTCCAGAGGGCACTGTCCGTGGTCATCCTGACCACGGGGGCCTCTAAGAGTGGGCCGCCTGCTTCAGAACCGCGGGAGAAAGGGGAGCTTGTTAAAGCTGCAGGTCCCTGGAAACAGCCACAGGCTTGTCAGGTAGAATGGCAGGGTCGCAACCCAGGAGTCTGCAGGGTAAACAAATGCTTCAACAGATTTTGTCTTTTTTAAAATCAGAATTCTCAATTCCAGATGCCTACTATATACAGTCCCTCTCCAAGGGCTGGGTCACTGTCTGAGTGTTCATCCGCTGGACGGCAGAGTCTGCCAGCCGGGAACACCTCTCTAACCCGCGGATTGCTGAGTCAGCGTTGCAGCCCGCAGTCCCCCAGATTCCCAGACCACAGCCGGCGGACGCGTTTAGGGAGGCAGAGAAACACCAAACTTCCCTGGATTCCTTCCAGCACATCCCTGGCTCTCCCAGGCTCAGCAGGGTCGGGGTGGGGGGTGATGGGCGTGGTCCAGCACACGGAGCCTGGAGCAGAAGGACAGACAGACCCAGCGTGCCAGACCAAACGTGATCGGAGTACTTCCGAGCCCAGGAGTAAGTGACAGTCACTAAGAGTCCCAGCCAAGGAGCAGCCTCTGGGCCGCAGACCAGAAGGTGAAATCGTCGGACTGGGATGGAGAAGTGCCAGCCAGTTGGCCGGTAGGGCTGTTCCTGCATTTACTCTCCATTTATGTGATCAGTGTCTTCAGCGCAAAACCATGAGAAGTCACCACTGTGATTTGTGCTCACAGGCGCATCGTGCAACGTGACTCACTTCCTCTGGAGTTTTCTCTACCCGCAAGATGAGCGGTTTCATCTGTTGGTCCCCATCCTTTTTCCCAGCCTCTGGCTTCCCTGCTGGCTCTTTCTGAAACCTCATTCTCAGCTCTCAGGGCGAAGCTTTACAGATTCCTGATGTTCAAATGTGACGGATAAAAAGGAAAAAAATTTGTTAGTGTTGGGAAACAGACCAAGGCTTTTGACGGGGGTGGAAGGAGGGCTTCGAACTGTGAAAGACAAGCAGGAAAAACTTTAGACCCTGTAACGCACCTACCAACACAGAGCAAAGACACCTTTTCTAGCTCCTCATATCAAAAACTATTAAATAATGTTACCTCCTTGTAAAAAGCCCCACCACCACCCTCATCCACATACTTATATAATACATGCAATGTAACTCATAGAGTCTCTTTTTGGGGTCACTTTTTATGGAGGAAGTTAGTGAAATTCCACATAATTTATGATTTTCCCAGGACTTTGCTGGTCTTCCTCACGGTTCTGTGAGTTCCTCGATGTTCCAAGGTGGTGGAGTAGAAGGGCGCATAGCTCACCCTCTCCCACGAACACCCCAAAAATTACAGCTAAATATGGAACAATCCGCACAGATACCTACTGAACTGTGGCAGAATATCTTTCACTTTGGAAATACAAGAAAATCCTCACAAAACCTGATAAGCAGCACGTTTCTTCTTGTTCACAGGGATGTCTATCATTCACAGAGAACTATATTCCATATCTTGTACTAGCCTACAAGGCAAACGAATATGAAGACAACACAAAAAAATATTCCTAAGATTCTTTTCTGTGTAAGTCAGCCACAGCTAGTTTCTACTGCTTGCAGGGTAGAACTCTGACGGATGGTGGGACAAACCATTCTTGTGACGGTTAATCCTGGGGAAACATCCTTCCTTCAAAGATAGCCGTGGCCCTCCATCGTGTGTGTGTGGGTTCCTATACTGTACGTAAGGTACATCAGTGTGATGTACGTGTGAAACACAACACAGCCAGCAGGAGAACAGGGAGAGGGCCACACAGAGTAACAGGGTGGGTGGAGTAGAGTGGGAGGCTCTACTTTTGTTGACATCTCTGACCGTGACTTGGACACCCCTGCCTCTCTTATAAGGACCTTTGTGATGACACAGGGTCCCTCAGAAAATCCAGGATACTCTCAAAATTCCTGATTTACTCACATGTGCAAAGTCTCTTTTGTTATATATGGTAACACACTCACAGGCTCTGGTGATGAGGACACGGACATCTTGGGGTGGGGGTGAGGGTGGGTGGGGGTCTGGATTCTGTCACTACAGCACACCTGATCACCCACATCACAGCTCAGGACTCCTTAACTAGCTCACAGCTCACACCACTGTACTATTGTTTTAATGTGAAAAAAAACTCTTGGTTTCACTAAAATCACCTTTACCTAGATCAGATTGGAAAAAATCCACAGGTTTCCATAGCAGGCCAAAAAAGTAGGTCTGAGCAGCCTTGGAAACTATGGCCAGTTACTTGTGGTCTTTTTTATTGGTTTCTTGGCAAGGATGCAAATGAAAAAACAGAGTCCAAGAAGGAAGAAATAAGAGCTTTTCAATAACATGAAGGCAGATTTCTGGTGGAGAGAACAGAAAAACGTACCCCGGGGTGGCTTGACTTTCCTTCACTCAGGACAATAGAGCAGAGCAGACCTGGAGCTGACTCGGGCTCCGGGCCGCGGCGCTGAGCTGATGACCAGGGACCAGCACTGTCACCAGCACAGCGCAGGTCAAAATGGACTGGGACTGTTTTAGAAGCACATTTCTGATCTGCATTATCCAGGTCACGTTCGATGAGTATTCACTGCGTATCAGGTGCTGTCATATGTCCTTTCATCTCCACGACGGCCTTACTTTCAGAGGTTTGGAGAGATTAGTAAGCTGTCCACAGCAGGGCCAAAGGCCAGAAGCCTTAGGAACCCCATTCTCTTATCCTCTTCACGGCGTTTTCTTACACCACGAATGTTCAAAATTTATATAATTCAGACAGAGAATCATGTGATAAAGTCAGCAAGCCCAAAGTGCATTAAATTGTACTATATGCAAGATGCATTCATGGATGTTAATTCATTTGATCCTTATCAAAACTACAGAAGGCATAAAATCATTTTATCATTACTGTCATTGTTATTATCTCATGACTATTTATAATGTCCTTGTTTTACAGACATGAAAAGAGAAGGGAAGTCATGTGAACTCCCCTATGTACATGGTGATCAAGTTGCAGACGACTCCTTTTTTGATTTCTACCTATTCAGTCATCATAACAAACAAACACAAACTGTTGATTCTTCAGACGCGTAGAGGGTTACATCAGAAGGAAAGAACTATGGGTTTGGGACCAACCACCTTCAGCAGGGTCAGGTCACACAGTGGAAGGATGCCTCTTACCAGCTTATGAGCTCCTCTCTCCTCCAGCCTCACGTGCTCACATCCATAATCAGCAAAGCGGTATCTTCCCTCACAGACAGTGAGACGTCTACACCGCAGACAACGTGTGTGCAAACACTTGGTAAACGGCAAAAGTTACCCAGAGGTAAGACTTTCTTTTTAAACCGAAGAGCATTAGACTCATTCCAGTGGAGCAAATACTGTTCCACACTCTGATCTTTTCAAAACGGCACTGATGCTTCACAAGGGAAGCTGCGTTAAGGGCTCTTTGCATCTGGCCAAACCGGTTTAGGGCTTTTTGTTTCTGTATTTCAGCTTGATGTTCTTTGTCATGCGAAGGAAAGAGCCTTCAAAATGCATTCTAAAGGGCATTTTAATAAATATGTACACTTGATAAACATACTAGTGGGTACATTCAATGCAATTGTTTTGCTTCAAATGTCAATGAAAATGAGTAAGATTTTACCGCGTCAGCCTAGAATTTCAACTTTTTATGTTGCTCATAAAGCACCCCTTCAGAATAAAAGCTCACACTCTATGTAAATGCATTGAAGGGCAGTTTTCTTTTCATTATTTTTAACTCATATTTGTTAGAAAATTGATAATATTATTGTAAAATTTAGTTAGGTTTGAATTTTATTTTATGTTTTCATTGAAGTATAGTCTATTTGCCATGTTGTGTTAATTTCTGGTGTACAGCATAGTGATTCATATTATGACTCATTACAGGTCATTACAAGATACTGTATGTAGTTCCCTGTGCTACACAGTAGGACCTGGCTGTTTATCTATTTTATATACAGTAGTGTGTATCTGCAAATCCCAAACTCCCAATTTATCCCTCCACCTTCCCCTTTCCCCTGGATTTTATTTTTAACAAAAAGAAAAGTACAGAATTCTGAACATGCAAGGTAGACGCAGCCGAGGAGTTGTCAGGTTGTCACGTGTCACTCAGGGCTTCCTACGTGAGTCCTCGCCGGAGCTCCTAATTCCAGGCTGTAAGTAACAGTCGGGTGGCTCTTTAAAGCTGATGCTATGCTTTCAAACACATCTCACGTGATGCTCCTGGTACCTTGGCTGAGCACAGTGGGCCAGGCACTGCCATCCCGGTCATAAAATGGGGAGTCAGAGGCTCCAGGGAAGTTGCCCAGCAAGAAACTGACAAGGCTGAGCTGGACCATCTAACTGCCGCCTCTAAGCTCTTTTTTTCTTTTTCACTCTCTCTTTAATAAAAAAAAAAATTGAAGTGCAATCAATTACAATGTGTCAGTCTCTGCTGTACAATCTTATGGTTACTAGGGAAACGGGGTGGGAGGGGATAAGTTTGGGAGTTTGGGATTTACAAATGTTAGCTCTTTTCACCGTGCTCTCGCCACGAGGGGGACATATCGCATTTCTGGAAGAGGGGCACAAGGAGTTTCGTCAGGTTAGTGGTTGATTCTGAAAACAGCAATCACAGCGACAACCTGAAAAATAACATAAGTGATCAGTTTCTGAGCATTCAGAGTGCGCCTTCCACTGCTGGAGGATCACACTCGCACAAAACCACGTGCTGCTCACAACAAACCTGCGAGGGAGGTAATGTGTTTAATCTCCTTAACCCTGGAGTGTATTGATCTGTTATTTTCCCCATGTGATAAGTGAGAAAAATTGGGAAACTTGTTCAACATCAGTCCTCTACCCAATGGTGAAAAAGAGGCAGTCTGACTCAGGAGTCTATAGGTTAACTCCTACACTGGACTGTCCCCGTAGCTAACTTTGCCCTTTGCTTTTTCAACCAGGGAAAGATAAAAAGAGAGGCATTCAGACAGTTGAATGTGTGGTTCTCATGGTCCTCTATTTCCTTCTCACCGGTGACACTCAGTGTGTAATTGAACGGAGTCACACTTCAATGCAGTACCTAGAGGCTCTTAAGAGTCGTGGACCACTTTGAAACCGACATATGTGATGCAAGGGCTCGATTCCAACCACCGCTACGTGAGAAAAGAGGAAGGTATATTTAGCCCTGTCTTCCTAGGAATCTTAAAATCTTCCAGGGCTTCTAAGGACAATAATTCATTACTTTACTAATTAATACTTCTTGGCTAATATTTTAAATGTTCATTGTTCCCCAGCAAAGCAAAGTGCATAATTTCCTGATATAGAAAAAGGTTTTTACTAAATGACCTGTAAAAATACCTTTCAGAGCTCAAAGTAGATAAATCTTTGAATCTTTGACATATTCATGGTAGATCTATTCTTATTTTTTTTTTAAGTCTCATTATCTCTCTCAGCCACATGTAAGTGTAGGCTGTGGCCAAAGTAAGAAACTTGTTAGTTTTTATTTTAATCAGTTTGACTCCAGAAGCATAGCATTAGAGCTGAGTCTGGTTTTCATAAGCTTTTTCTCAGCAATAAAACATATTTTTCCTTAATTGCATATATTCCAATATACATCTTCGTGATGAGTTGATTTATCTTAAAGCTTCTAATTATTATAACATGACACTAAGTATCATTTTAAATTCTTTTTAATTTCTTTCAATTCACTTATAGAGTCCAAGCATTATACATATATATATGCTTGAACATATATATGTATGTGTATTTTTGGTTTGTTTATAAATTCTGATGGCAAGATAAACATTGAAAGGAATTTGGTACAGAAGAGTAACTTTAGAAAGTGCTTCTCCTAATATTCAGTAATACCTTCTGCATATATACATAGATGTATAGTTGATTTACAACGTTGTGTTAGTTTCTGATGTACAGCATAGGGATTCAGTTATACATACACATATATATTCTTTTTCATTATAGGTTACTACAAGGTATTGAATATAGTTCTCTGTGTTATAAAATAGGACTTTGTTGTTTCAGTAATACCTTTTCCCTGTGACTTAGAGTTAATTTGCAAATTAAAAGGAAATCTGAATGTCACCTCTTTAGGAATCTGAATTATTGAATCTCCTTTGCCATCGATCAGAACCACATCACGTAACATGACACTTGGAACGTACTCTTCTCCTTGCTCACGAGCACTCGGAATTCTCTGCTGTTGTCAGGACGGAGGGACTGTAGCAGCGACAATCTCACAGGAGGTGTGACTGTCTGTGCTTATCCAGCACTGGCAACAGAAGCTTCACGAAGAAACAATAATCGGGCTCTGAGCCACGCAGATTAAAGAAGCGTATGACTATCAAGCAAAACATTGTATAAGGAACTGCTGAAATTAAAGGACACGATGCTCTGTGACGTGATCCAAAAATAGAAGCCCTAATTCCGCGGTAGGAAGAATCTGGCAAAACACCAAAGCTTTGAAAAGCAACGTGCAGACCTGAGGACAGTCCCCGAATGTTTCCTCTTTAACCCAACCTTGGGTCTGTTATCTTCCCGTCGCTGGAAAAGCCTTGAAAACAATGCTTACTCTGCGCTTAATGTTTAACGTACCCAACAAATTTCCTCTTATTAGCTGAAAATGTGAGTCATTTCAGCTGGCATTTGGGAAAGCCACATAGTACCTTTCTACTTATTTATTTTTCACACAGTAGGCTGATCTTCAAATAGTTGGCGTTGACTCTGCGGCTGGCTAAGCCCTTCCCCAGGGGCTCTCTTTCCTCTAGCCCTGGTCCTCCTCCTCGGAGAGGCCACCATTACACGGTTTCCAGGAACACCACGTCATCTGCTTATGAACTGGCTGTCCTGCTGATAACAGGTAGGACTCTTGCAGAAGCAAAGAGATGCACTTTGGGGCCCTCAGGGCTGGTGGCATCCTCTCTCCCTAAACATCAAATCCCTTAAAGTATCTGTGGGCCAATGAATGTTGGCAAAGTTTCAGTGAACAGAACTTCCTTTAGATTCAGGGGACGGTCAGGTAATTAACAAACAAAACAGTGTAATATATTGACAAATGCAAACATTCTTGGACAAAATGGACTATGAGAGCAGAAGTTTGAATTTCAGAGAGAGAAACAAAGCTGGCAGGGAAGCCCACCATTTTTTTCCTTGTTCTATTGAAGTTAATTTACAGTGTTGTGTTAGGTCCTTGTGGACAGTGTAGTGATTCAGTCATACTTACACATATATATTCTTTTTCATTATAGGTTATGCAGCTGACAAAGGCTTAATTTCCAGAATATACAAACGGCTCATACAACTCAATAGCAAAAAACCCTGAACAACCCAGTGAAAAACAGGCACAAGACAGAAAATGGACGTTTCTCCAATGAGGAAAAGACATACAGTTGGCCGACGGGCACAGGAAAAGATGCTCAGCATCCTTCCTTTCCTTTCACATCCTTCTCCTGGTGGACTTCCCTCCATTTCCATCACCAGAGAGCAACATTCTCTCCCTTTACTTAGAGAATCTGAGTGTGGGGCACAGTGGCACACTCTGGACTGAGACATACCATGGGTCCTACTGCCGTTCAAAGGAAGACAGGTCGAGATACATCAAAAAGTCTTTTCACAAGTTTAAAAAAAATTACATCTGTGTAGAAAAAAATCAAAAAGTAAAAATGTTGGTTCCTCCAGCCACTTGTTCTAATGAGAGACAGTAGGCATCTCAGAACTCTCCTCTGCATCTTCCCAAAAGCTTACGTTTATAACAACGGTTGTGTTGTTATCCAATTAGCACCTTACTCTACACAAGCACTTTACAGACAAAACACTGGAGGTGATTACATACACATGCCACTTGTCCATTTAACGCTATCTTCCTCATCACTATGCGTCCAGCTTTTTCATGGCTGTTTAGAGTAATGGGCTGTTCTAACAAAATTAATTGTTAACGTTCGAGAATGGCTTAATATTTTAATAATTATACAAAGTGTTTCATTGTATGAAAGCCTCAAATTTATTTAAAAATTCCACCATTAGTAATAGAAATTGTTTTGTTTGTTTGCTATATAATATTTCTGTATCAATCATGTTTCAACAGAAGTGCCTGCGTACAGAAGCCTGTATGGTTTTATTTTACTTTTTTCCAAGTTGCTTATTTTACTCAGCAGTTTTCCCCCTCAACAGACTTGTGATAACCACATCTTTTAAATCTGTACATGTCATCAGAACAACCTAGAGTTTTATTGCTTTGACATTTGATCTGACCCGCCCATCGTGGAAGACCATCGTGGCTTCTCAGTTGCTCTGAGCCGGTGACCTAGAAGCGAAACTTGCCTTTCCGTCCTCACTGTTGACCTACAACAGTCCAGGTATCCACACACCCCAGGCACTGGAGTTTTAGTCAACAGACAGGCCCTGCTCTCCCATCGGGTCCCGGTGGTGGGGCTCAGGGCATTAACCATCCTAAGAGCCTGGTAGAAAGTAGACTGGGAGGTAGAGTAATTAAAGTCTGCTCGTTTTGTACAGGCCTTTTCCAGTTCAGCAGTTACCTCTGAAACACAGCAACAGAGGCCAAATTGTGGACAGTCGGAGATGCCCTCCTGCAGCGAGAGGTGGCTCCCAGCCCGGGCGCAGGGTCGGGGTCCCCCCAGGATCAAGCCCAGAACCTCACTAGATCTTGCTGGGCAGGCTGGTCACGGGCAGAGCTGGTTTTGACAGGACCCACACCAAAACTCTACCACTGACAGCTCCAGCTGGCTCACCCACTGGGCTCAGTGACTAAGAGTGGAGCGTGTGGAGCGCTGTATTAATAGCTTTCAGTTTGCCTTAAACTGTGGAGGGACCAAGCCACAAAGGAAATGTTTATCTGCACCACGACTGTGAACATGAGGATGCTGACCACGAGGGAGGGCGGATTCCTTTTAAGGCTTGTGCGTTGCAAAAGACACACACACACACACACACACACACACACACACTCCCCTCCCTGGTTTCGCTACCCAAGGGCACCCTCTGGATAAGAGCACATTGATGAGTCCCCGGCACTGCCTTCTCCTTGCCCCGGGCCGTGCGGGGAGCTCCGCGGTGGCTCCTCCGCGGTCCCTGTCGCGGCCTCCAGCACCAGCCGGGTGGGTCACCGGGGCGGGGGTGGGAAGGCCCGAGCGCGGGCCCCGCGCGCATCCGAATTCGCTCCGCTGCGCCGATTGGTGGAAGCCCGGGGGGCGGCGGCCAGGCCTGCGGCTCGCCCGGCGGTTCGCTGCGCGTCGCTGGCAATCAGGGCGCGCGGGGCTGGGCGCCGGGGCCGCTCGACGCTGCGCCGCGGGCTCGTTGCGCGGTCGCCGCCGCAGCCGCCTCCTGGTCCCTCCGCCGAGCCTCGGCGCGGGGCGGCGTCCCCAGCCCGGGGGCGGACACCATGGTGAGTGCTCCCGGCTGGGTTCGGAGACGCTCGCCGGGCCTTCCCGCCGTCGGCCTGCATCCGGAGTGGGGAGACGGGGACGTCGGGGGTCGCGGCGGGGGCGGCCGGTGCCTTTGCTTCCGGAGCTGGGGAGGGGACGTGCGGCCGAGGCGCGTGTCTCCCGGTTCAGGGCGGCCGAGCGGCCGGGGAGGCGTCGGGTTCGGTCCCCTCCGCCACGCTTTCCGGATGCCCGGCCGACCTCCACGCGGTGACAGGTGAGCGGGTCCTGGGGTGGGGCGGAAGAGACCGGGAGGGTCTGCCCCTGACTGGGGCAGGGGTGGCGCCCCTGGGCTGCCCGGCCTTACCACCGAGGACCCGTCCGCCCGCAGGAACGGAGCGCAAGCAGGGCGCGGGCCCCAGTGTCCAGCGCAGGGCCCCCGCCCCTTCCCACCCGCAGCTGGCCCCTGACACCCGGTTTCCTGCCCCCGCAGTACGGATTCGTGAATCACGCGCTGGAGCTGCTGGTGATCCGCAATTACGGCCTGGAGGTGTGGGAGGACATCAAGTAAGTGACCGGCTGCCCCGGCCTCGCCCGGCCCGCTACAGCCCCTGCGCCTCGCCGCATCCTCCGCTTCCTGCCGGGTGGCGGGGCGCGCATCCTTGGCGCTGCTCCGCCCGCCACTCCCGCCGCAGCCGCGCTCCCACGCCCCGGAGCGGACCCGGAGGAGGGGCGGCGGGCGGGGCGGCGAGGGTGGGGGCGGGGGGGGGCCGGGGTCACCGCGGCCTCCAGACCCGGCCCGGGCGTGGGAACGCGCCGCCCGCCCGCCGCTCCCGGGCCTGGGGGCCGGCGGCTCCCACGCGGAGGGACCGGGGGACCAAGAGGCCTCGGCCGTGCTCGGGCTTCCAGAGGCCTTGGAAACCAGCTCGTTTGTCGTTTACACACCTTGCCCACATCAGCAAACACCGTGCGGCCCTTTGGGGATGCTGAAACCCACTTTGCCCGAGACTGTTGGTTGAGTGCATTTATTCATCTGAATAAAATGCCCCCCCCCTTTTTTTGTTTCTGTTGTGGTGAAGCCTGCCACTTGTGGGAGGGCGTCCTGGTTTCAGTCCAGAGCTGTGAGCCGCGTGCTCTGGGTGTGCGCAGAAAAGCCCACCCACCTGAGAGTCCGAACGTGCTGCAGTGATGGGCCACTCTCCCTGCGAACACACTGAGCATCTCAATCTTGCAAAGTTAGAGGTTTAACAAAGTTGAAATCTCATAGTTTAAATCTCTTTCTTTCTCTCCCACTCTAGTGAAATTTGCGCGTTAACTTGTTTAGATGACCACAGCGAAGTAGCTACACCAAAACCCTGTACCGTGTGGATTTTCATATTGGGGCAGTGTAACTGCCACCTTCAAAGAGAGGCAGAGGGACTGAGACCACATTGTTATTTACTCTGATTTCCTGTACTCACTGATTTCATTTTCTTATATCAAGTAGGTGATGATCTCATGCTGTTTTTCCTAAATAGACTACAATTATTAGCAGTCAATTCTAGCAGGCTTTATTATGCAGTTACATGACAGTGATTTCTTACACAAATCTGTTTCCATGGAAATGACCAGGGTTAAATATTAAGCAGTGGAATGCAGCTTTTCCTTCCTTTGGGTCTGTATTATTGAGCACTGTTTCTTGTTCCATAAGAGGTTTACTTTACCCCCCAGGGGCACATCTGCATATTCTAAAGAGAAATGGAGATTGGGCATTTATGCAGTTCAGTGAAGTGAAAACCTAGGCACTAAAGCTTACTTTGGAATTGGAATTTTCTGTTTATTAGTTAACTTTATTAATTACAGTTTTTATTTTGCTTGGTAGACTGTGTCACAGAGAAAGCAGGCATCAAGAGCAAGATTTTAAACCACTTTTGTTTATCTTTTTTTATTGAAGTGTAGTCAGTTACAATGTCGGTTTCTGGTTACAGCATAATGTCTCAGTCATACATGTACATACATATATTCCTTTTCATAGTCTTTTTCATTACAGATTGTATTGAATATAGTTCCCTGTGCTGTACAGAAGACACTTGTTTATCTGTTTTGTATACAGTAGTTAGTATATGCAAATCTCAAACTCCCAGGTTATCCCTTCGCACCGTCTTTCCCACTGGTAACTAAGATTGTTTACTTTATCTGTGAGTCTGTTTCTGTTTTGTAGATGAGTTCGCTTTTAAACCACTTTCTTTGTGAATTTATGAAAGCATCATATATATCTCCCACATAATATTTTCTCATTGGTAAGATAGAAATTCCCAGATTTCCTGGTGGATAAGCGATGACAGTGAATATGAGTTTTGAGAGCACAATAAAAGATGGCTGTTATGATTAAACGGTCTTATATATATTACTCGGATTTAGAACGTGTCTTACCCATTATGAGTTTAGATCGTTGTCAGATACAGAGGTGAAAAGTGACATATCATAGAGAAATGTTTCAGAAATGTAAAAAATTAAATTATCAAATGATTTGTTTACATTGGCCAGCTATTCCACACAGAAGATCAAAATATCTAAAAATTTTACAAATTCCTCTGAGGTGAGAACTTTACCAAACCACACTAAGGATACTGTTGCATTTTACTTTAAAATAATTTATTAATTTTTAATTAAATATCAACATCTTCTAATTCATGAATATATCTTTAAGTAGCCTCAGGCGATGTTCTTAATTCATTTAGGTGCTAATAATTTAAATCATACAACACACTTTTTCTTCCGGTAAAATGAAGCAAATCACATGAATCTTTTTCCTACAGAATTACCACGGGGATTATGTGCTCCTGCAAGGGAAATGCTATTAGTTATAGCAGGGTTTGCAGTCCAGGTGTTGGTCTGATTCGTTTTTGTCTAAGCATCTGTCTTGCTGGAGCCCATCTTGTCTCGGACCCAGTTTATCATCTGGAGGAGAGATGCTCAGCTTTCTGCACTGAGGGTGTTATAACAGCTCCTTGGTTTTCCCCGGTCAGCGTCCCAGAGGGATGCCTGTGTGTTCCCTGGAAGAGCATTTGCTTAGCGTGGCAGAGTCTCAGTGCCTGGGGGCAGGAGGGGAGAAGTTGGAAAGGTCTCATGTTAAAGTGTTCCTGGGGAGATCCTGACCCCTCCTCTGACCTCCCCATCTCCTCCGAGGTGGAGCACAGCGAACACTGCTCCAAGATACTCTCAGTTCTGCCTTTTTATGAAAACTGAATATATAAAAAACATTTTTTTTTTGTCTCAGTACATACCAAACTCCTGTTATCTTCCTTTTTGCTCTGTGAGAAACTATCTGAATTGTTGCTGTTTATAAAACATCGTATACTACTGTTTTGGTTTGGGAGGAAACGGCCATCCATGGTTCATGAGAAAGGAAGCCACACATTTAGTGACAAAGACAGTCCTAAGTAACAGATTCCAGATGGAAGATTCTGACTGGTTAAAGCCAGAAATGCTTCACTGTAAACTCCGTACCCACGTTCCCTCCTACCAATAGTATAACCATTTCCCAAGAGCTTTAAATTCCTCTTTTTAAGAAAAAAAATTGTCAAGAGGGACAGTTTCCTTTAAAGGGTCAGTAAGTATTTTTGGTGCTGCAGGCCAGGATTCAGTATCGAGGATTGTACGCGTACCTGTACAGCAGTCAAATGTCAAAAATGCAGAAGCCATTCTTAGCTCCCAAATAGCAAAAAGAGGTGGTGGGTGGGATCTTCTGATGCCTGGGCTGTCCTCTGTCCCTCTGAACTGATTGTGGCCATAAACATGTATCAAAAAGCCAGAGAGCCGTCTGAATCGACTTCAGATCCTGCCTTGTTGGTTTCCTTTCTGTTTTCAGGTGGCCCTTTCTAGATGTCCTGGGTCCTAAGTGAGGATAAACAGCAACCATTTCAGGAAAAAAAAAAATGAGGTCAGGACATACATATTCAGAAAGCTCCTAAATCCTTGGTTTAATCACCTCCTTACCCAGTGGCCCTGACTAAAGCAACTTCACATCAAATTACTGGGCTCAGTTTTAGATTTTCTAACTTCACTAGGACGTTAAGATGGATTCAAAAAATGAAAAAAATCTAAGATGATTAAAAATCTTATTGCAGATACTACCTATTATATATGAAATAGATAAACAGCGAGGTCCTGCTGTACAGCACAGGGAACTATATTCAGTATCTTGGGGTAAACCATATGGGAAAGAATGTGAAAAGGAATATATGTATGTATATATACATGTATAAATGAATCCCTATGCTGTACACCAGAAACTAACACAACATTGTAAGTTGACTATATTTCAGTTAAAAAGAGTCTATTAGAAACAAAAAACACCTTCCTGAAAACTCTCTTGCCTAGAGTTGAGCAGGACAAGGGATGACATAAAAAGAAGAGTCCAGAGTCCAGAGTGCGACATGGTGTACGGGTTAGCTCTTCTCTGCTTTACAGAGAACTGAGAGAAAAATTTGGATCAAAATCTTGGTATGAGATTTGAAGATGAACTAATGACACTGTTAGTTGGTAAATACTGGAGTAAGTTCCTCTAGGAGGCTGTCCGTAATCTCCCCTGTGCAGAGAAGGCATAATTGTTCAGCATGGTTTTATCTGACTTCCTCTAGCAGGGCAGCAAGCTTTTTCACTCATTGACCTAAACATTCTTTCATTCTCTCATTAAGCTTGTTTTTAATGAGCATAGTCCGGTATTCAGGCACAGAGGATAGGAAAGCATGTAATAACAATACTCGCTTTCAGATAAAGTCTAGAGACGTCGGGCTATTTCTACTCTCACTATGTCTGGGTTTTTCTGCCTGTAACTTACACATGGGAACATTGGGCTGTTGGGCAGTATACTCTTATTTTCCAGTTTTGAAAGTAACGCATCTGGTTGAATTTGTTTATCATGAATTAATCATTATATGCAGTACTCCAGAAATTGACACAATGTTGTAAACGGACTATACTTCAATTAAAAAAAGGAATTAATCATTACGGTTCCTATAACGAGGAACCTATAAAAGAGGTTCTTACTCCAGTATTCATCAAATGCTTGGCTGTAATATAAGCTAGATATGTGACCTCCCCAGGATTGTGAGATGGTGGATGATGTCTGTAAAGTGCTTCACACAGGTTGTGAAAGAGAACTGCCTCATAAATGGTAGCTGTTACTAGTTTTACTCCAAACCAAAGTTTCTCAGCTTTTCCCTTTGCCAGCTCCCCTGAAAGATAGGAAAGGCTCCTTTACATGATAGTCACTCTTGGAAGTCTGGGTGCTACACCCATCTAAGTGTGCCCTCATTGCATCCCCCCTTACCCATCCCCATTTGTTATTCGAAGGTGCAGCATATGCTTTTTTTTAAAAAAAAAATTCATTAGTTTGATTTTTTTCAGATCCCATATATATGTGATAACATACAGTATTTGTCTTTCTCTATCAGACATATTTCACTAAGCTTAATACCCTCCTGGCCATTCTATGTTGTGGCAAATGGCAGAATTTTATTCTTTTTCATGACTGAGTAGTATTCCATTGTGTGGAAAACACACACACACACACACACACACATCACCTCTTCTTTATCTAGTCATGTAGATGGACATTTAGGTTGCTCCCATATGCTCTTTTTTTTAAGTTCTTTTTTTGAGGGGTAGGTAATTAGGGTTTTATTTATTTTTTTAGTGGAGGTACTAGGGATTGAACCCAGGACCTCCTGCATGCTAGGCATGTACTCTGCCACTGAGCTATACCATCCCCCCTGCTCCCATATGCTCTTAATATTCATTTTATCAAAACAACTTAAAACCAAATTATGTTCCACATTTTGCCATGTTTTAATCAAATTTTCATATTTATATTCATGAAGCTATATTGTCACATATGTATCATATATATATATATCATTACATTTCTATGCCTTCCTGTATTCTTGCTCAAGTAGGTTTTAAAATATTAACAGCACTTTTTTATTTTAAAAGCTGTCTAAAATTTCCAAAGTCCCTTCCTCTCTGAAATTTCACGAGTGCCACAGCATCCACGTGCAACAGGACAGGCCTTTCCAGCTCATTTTGTCCCAACTTTGTTGAGTTAGAATTGGCACATAACATTGTGTGAGTTTAAGGTGTCTGATGTGTGGATGAGATACTTTTGTACATTGCAAACTGAGTACCATTACATTATCAGCTACCACCTCCGTCCCGTCACACTGTTACAATTTATGTGTGTGTGGTGAGAACACTGAAGACCTGCTCTCCTAGCCACTCTCCTAGTTTTAAGTATGTGGTCCCGTGTTCTCTATAATTGCCGTGCAGAACATTGGTCCCCAAACTTGTTAGTCTTGTAGCTGGTGATCTGTACCCTCCGAGCAACATACTCCCAGCCCCTGGTACCCGCCACTGTCCTGTGGTTCTGAGTTTTTCCTTTTCAGTTTTCATATATAAGGGAGCTCAATGCTTTTTTTTTTTCTTTAATGATGAAATTGTGTTCCCGAGAGGCTAAAGGACTGTTCTAAGGAATTATATCAGGAAGTTGAATCAGACCTCCAATTCTGCTCTTTATTTTTTTTTTTTTTAATTGAGGCATAGTTGATTTACAGTGTTATATTGGTTTCAGGTGTACAGCCAAGTGATTCAGTTATACATATGTATTCTTTTTGTGATCCAACCCTGTTCTTCTGATGCCAGGGTTGCTGCTACTTTTGAGAAAGAAATAGGAGCCAATGTAGTTTACATACAAAAATGAAACCGTATTAATTTTCATTCCCAGAAACTTCCTCAGAAAACAAACAAATGAAGACACAGGTTAAAAAAGTCAGTAAATGAGATAATTGTGAGGATCAGGACCTTTTTCTCTAGGAAGACCTGCCAGTTAGCGTGAAGGACGGGAGGCACAGTGTGTGGGCTGACAAGCTCACTGAGGGTCGACGTTACCTGTGCAGGTGGGGCTTGGTGTCCAGAGCAGACCCCTTCCCATGACCCGCGGGGCGCTCTGTGTGCAGAACATAGGACACAGAACGCGGCCGTGTGATGAGCAGTGGCTGAGGTGGGGAGCCAGCTCGCAGCCTTGTCTCAGGGCTTGTTTTGATGATCGAAATATCACCCAGAAGCCAAGCGTGGTCTTTGTTTTAACTGAATTCTGTCATCTTTTGAAGTTAAAAAAAAAGGAGAAAGCTCACAGAAGCATATTATGTAATCAGGTGTCAAAGAAGCTTTGTAGGTTAAAATGGGCACCAGGGATGGAGGAGGAATCAGAAAATCCTCATTCTCCCTCCCTCACTCCCAGACCCCCTTAGGGCGAACGCCGACCGTTCTCTCGTCCTGCTCACAGCGGACAGTGTCCTTCTGACCCTGTCACTTCTCTCCAGGATGGGAAACTCAAGTGCATCCTTCTCTCCTGTGTGTTGGAAAGCCAGTTAGGAGTCGAGACCATGCAGACATCACTGGGAAAGCGCGTTAGGGAAATCTATTGCCCCGCCCGGCTGGGAGGCTGACAGCCAGGACCTGAGTGAGGACTTGCAGCTTTTCTATTCGCTGCTCTGCCTCTCGGCTCATTAACCAGGAAACAGTGGGGGGAACATGTCTTTGTTTAAGTCCAGCAAGTGGGGCATCTTTTCTATATCAAGAGCTATGAGGTTAGCGGTGTCTTCTCCAGGGGACACATAAACGTTCCCATGGATTTATCCTTCCTTTTCGTTACCGTGTCCTTGGTTGTACTGAACACTCTGACCGACTTGCCACTTAGTGTTGGATCGCGAAATAGTAAATTGTTCCTTTGTTGAAATTCTTTGTGGTCAGTCTTCATATCAGCCAGACACAGGAAGCTTTCGTCCACACCCCCACCGGTGCCCAGCACCCAGCCTCGCGGGCAGGTTTTCAGGTCCTGGGCCAGGCTGAGCTTCCCCGTGGGGGTGACACCTGTGCTCAGAAGGGCCTCTCCCCCATGCTCCCCACCCTTCCTCCAGTGGAAACAGTTCTCAGCTTTGAGCTGGCAGGACAGGTCTTACTTCTTAACGGAAGGCTTCTGTCGCCTCCAGAACTATGCTGTTTCCTCACAGTACATGCATGCGTTTATAACTATTTTATTGCGTGATTAATGCCTGTCTTGTCTCCCTTAACTGCAGCTTCTGCAACCAGCACAAAGCCCCCCTCTGCGTATTCATATATGTATAAGTGAATTATCTTTCACATTTTAGTTTCTGGAGAATAGAGCACAGATATATTCACCACACATATTTTTTTTTCTGTAGCCAGGATTTGTTATGTCAGAACGGTGACATCTTCAACTACTATGTAATAAACTAGAAACCCCATTGAAATGGGCATTTCTTACATGAACAAAGGCAGATGATATGGCAATAAGTTACAGCATCTCTTTTTGGAAGGGTCAGAGTGCATACGTAGTTGTAAGAAAAGGATTCAGAATGCTGCTGTCAGACCCCTGATCTCATACACTCAAAGACACTTACTGGATTGGATTCAGGAGAAGACTGGCTCCTTTAGCAGGTGTCTGCAAGGCAGCTATCTGTGGTGCTGTTTAAGGTCAGCGTCACAGACTGCAGATAAAGGTTTGTAAAATGCTGAACTTCAATTTGAAAACTAGATGAGAATGCTCACCTGGCCTCTCTGTTTTGAATGTAGCAGGTTGTAGAAATTGACACTTACCGTGTGGTCCCACAGTCACCAACTCCCCGAGTCCTCAAATCCACTGTAGAAAATAGATTTGTTCATTAAGTAAGGGAACTGAGGCTTCAAGATTTTATTCCACCTCTTTTTGTTTGTTTTGGGGAGGAGGTAATTAGATTTACTTATTTTTTAGTGGAGGTACTGGGGATTGAACCCAGGACCTCGTGCATTGCTGAACACATTCTCTGCCACTGAGCTATACCCTCCTTGGGGCTTCAAGACTTTAAATCCCTGCCTCAAACCACTCATTTATTAATCATCAGAGCAGAGGTTTGGACATGGATGTTATGTGATATCCCCACACGAGAAGGACTTATAACTGTCTCCTTTCCAAAGACAGCGTAGCCTGGAAGCGGGCTTCGTACAGGTGTGTTAGTACCGTGCTCTTTGCTTTGGTTTTCCGGTGCTTTTCAAGCTCTTGTCCAGGTGCTTGTGGCTGTTACGTCTTTAAAGGTGGCTTTATTCAGAAACAGAACGTCTACTAAAGAGAATCAGAGCCTCAGAAATTAAGAGCAGTGTGTTTATTTCTGGAGGCGCTGTGGCCGATGTGCTGGGGAGGCGAGTTAACAGAGGTGGACCCACACCCCAGGCAGAGGGACATCATTTGTCCGATGAAGAGACTGCAAAGGGCTCATTGGAGATGTTTGTGGTGGTTGTGTGTCCAGAACTGGGGCGATTTACTAATGAGACTGTCTCATTAGTAAGACAAGTTGGACACAGTCAGAAAAAAATGCAGTTATGTATCAAGAGTGATACTCTTCATAAATGCAGCTCGCTTGGGAGAGCATTCACTGTCACTGTGTACAGTGCTGGGACGAGTGACGACATGGACCCAGGAAGACGCACCTGAACCACCTGGAAGAGGCTCCTCCCCTCGACGGCTCCCTGCTTCCGGGTTCAGACTTCTGGGGAATCCTTGAGTTGGGATCTTGAAAACTGAGAGCCCATTAATGCTTCCCAACTACTCCAAAAAAAGCAATATACATTTTTAATCTTTAGATGTTACTTATAATTGTTACCTGTGTTCATACTATGTATATGTTCATATTATATACACATTATATATATAATATATATAATATATATGTTTATATATATTGATACTATGTGTATATGTTACCTGTGTTTAGACTGCAGTTGGAGGTTTTAACTTTAATAGTGGTTGGACACACCCCACGACTGTGCCGTCCTGACCTCACTAAAACGAACTGTCCTAGGATTTATCGTCAAGGCGACATCTGCATCCTGTCTCTGAAACAGCCTGGGCTGTGAGTGCGGTTTTCGCAGGAGCAGCTGTCACTGGTCAGGGTGGTGGTTTGATTTGCGCTGACCTCGTCTGCCTGAGACCAGACATTATTCTGAGGCTCCATTTTCAGGATGCTTGTATTCAGACTCTCCCATCCTAGGATACCGGTTTTCCTACCTCCCCGGGAAGCTTCTTTACCTCACAGCCAGCGCCTTTGCCATGTACTAAGCTTACTTGAGGGGCGCACAGTAGCAGGAGCTCAGTGTCAGAACGTGAATTCAGTTTTTGTACGCTCACATTTTGCAGCTAAGGAAGATATCTCCCCAATGTGGAGTTATAAAGAATGCTGCCTGGGTATTTCGGACAACTTGTATACCTACTTTAAAATCTAGGTGTAAGTTTAAAAATTCCTAAGTTTGAAAACAAACTATGTTTTTTTTTTTGCCAGTGATGTTTGAGTGTTTGATTTTTAGTGAGGAAATACACTTAATTAATCCATTTATGTCTTTTAAAACTTGCACACATCCACTGAGTGCAGGCTCCATTCCGGGCACCCAGGTGAGGCACCAGTGATCAAAAACACAAATGGCGAAACCACAAAACCAGAAAATCCCACCCTGAGAAAAATGCCAACTGTCCTTTTGGGGAAAGGTAATTAGTGTAAAGAAATGATCAGTTTCAATTCCAGCAAGTAACCATTTCTAAGAGCAAGTGGGAGATGAATTGTCAGTGGGAAAATTGTCCACATCTGCCTCCTCAATTTTTAACACTTATTCTGGCTACAGATATATAGAATAGGATTATTTCTGGTTCTGTCTCCAGGTGAAGGTTTGGACTTTGTTTTTAAAGCTCCCAGGAGGGCTAGAAGTTGTTTGATTTTGGCTATCTGAATGAATCCTATCAGCGAATCCACAAATTGAGAGCAACTTTAGGTTAATTATTCTGATGCTAAGTGAAAGCCACCAAGGCTGTGTTGTCCCCCTCCCCCTCTTCCTCCACTTGCTTCCTGGTCCTCCCCCCACACCTCCCCCTCGAATCACTGAGTGATGCGCCAAGTAGAAAACTCTAATGCTTAGCCTCCCCCCTGCCAAACCACAGTTATTAAGTATACAGGGGAAGATAACACAAACTACTGTATGTCATACTATCTGGAAATAGTGCAACACTATGTCTGTTTGGGGTTTTCCAAGGGATTTTTATAATAATAATGGGAAACAATGGAATGCAGTCACACCAGCCAAATATATGGTGATGGCTGTTCCATTGGTTACCATTTGGTAGATGAACAGTGTTGAATACACTGTGCTCCGTTTTGCCTATGGCTTGATACGGTATTTTTTGTCACCGAAAAAGTATTGGAAAGAAAACCAAACCTATGTCCAAAGTCGTTTTTTTCTTTTCAGGGAAATTTTAAACTATGTTTCTTGGAGAAGCCTGTGTTCTCCTCCTATGTAAATATAATTTAAATTACAGGAAATTACATAATTTCCTGGTGTAGTACAACAATTTAGACAAAATTGATGCTCAAAAATATGTTCTGAATAATGAATGAGTCTAGAAGACTTGGTTCATGTGCCTGACTGAATTGGGATGGTCTAAGCACAAAAGGCATTCTACACATCAAGAAAATAAGTCAAGTATTGTTACAAGTGTTATATCTGTATGTTGGATTCATCCTTTACTTTGCTTTTAAGAAGAAAAAGTCCTTGAAAGTTATGGGTTGGGAAGATGAGGGATGGAGAATTACGCGGTCAGAGTGCGTGAGCTGTGGACATTGTTTATGTAACCAGAATACCAGCTCCCTTCCCAACCTCTCTTACATGTGGTGGTCACCCTCTGTGACTTCAGGTCGCTGGTGAGAGACATTTTTAACACTAAGGAGAGAAGAAATTGTGTCACGTTGGAAGGAAGGCTGTAGAGCTTCCCTGAAAGGATGGAGGCAGATGTATGTTAAAAATATATCCGAGAGATTACTGTCATCACGTGTCCGTGCTCTCTGGAGGCTGAACCAGCGCAAAGTCTGAACAAACCTAAATTTTCCTGGAAGCTGGAAGAAAAGCTGTATTGAGAATCAAGAGACCCCAAGAAAGCGTTTATTAGCTCAAAATGTCTACTGGCATTAATCACAATAATACTGCCTGAAATTAATTTTTTGGCTATTACTTCTCTGCACTGTAAGTTCCCCTGCTCAGCTGAATGGAGTGAGCTGATCATCAATAAAGTGTAATATCTCCAATTAGCTTTCACTCTGAAAAGGGAAGAATTGGAGGAATGGGCTACAGAAAGAAGTGAAGTGGGTCCAGAGAGATTGGGTCATTTTGCCTCCTGGAGTCTTTGCTCAAACATTAACTCCTTCAGGAAGCCGCCGGCTGTCACTGCCTTTAACCTTGTGTCCCGCCTCCTCCTCCAACCCCCTCGTCTCACCGTGTATCCTCCCCTGCTGTCTTTTGTAGCATTTATCATCTTGGAGTAAATTATGCAATTTGCACGTATGTTATGTAAACATAATGATTCATAAATATAATTATATATATATATGCTGTCGCTTATTTCTGCCAGCTGAAGTGTAAGTTCTATGAAGGCAGAGATCTTTATTTTGTTCACTGATACAGTAAAAGTGCTTTGAAAAGTGCTTGGGGCATAATAGCTGTTCAAGTATTTGCGGCAAAACATCCCCCTCCCGCCAGGAGGAAAAGAAGGATAATTAAAAGGTGACTCAAAGTTTCCCAAGACAACTGTAAATAAGGAATTCTAAGTCTTTTGAATAATTCATTGGTTTTCAGTGTGAAATTTTTAAGAGAAGATGGTTATTTCCTTTCATGTAGTGCTGTTTAATTTCTGTTTCAGCCTCCCTCCAGGAGGTATGTTGGGCTGAACACTTCAGGAAGTAAAGCTTAAAAGATAAGGGAGCTTATTTTATTAAAGCAGGAGACAGAAGAGAGGGACGCACTGACTTATGGTTGGGGGGGAGTCCCTAGGGAGATGGCCATTTCTCTATTTCATGCAGAAGAACTGTGTATTCTGTTTGTAGCTCATTGGTGACTGTTTCTGAGAAACTGAGTCTGTTACACAAATTTATGTTGTTTGATTTACCCCAGTTGGAAGAAAAAGGATAGGACACAGTGAGAGCAATGAATTAATTTGTACTTCATTATATCTTTAATTAAGATTGGTTTATGTTTTATGAGAATGCCCTAAATCAGAGGCTTCGAAATCCCAATCTGTAGACCATTGCTGTTTCCTAATAAAATGTTAGTGACAAAAAGGAGAAAAAAATGAAGCCCTCCAAATCCTGCAACTCAACGATTCCATTTCTAGGAATGTGTCCTATTTTTTACGTAGAAATATAAATATTAGTTACAGAGGTATTCATCACAACCTTTTGTTTGTGCTTGTGAAAAAGTAAGAGCAATTTAATACCTGTTGAAACTTCAATGTGTGTAACCGAGGCAATTCTATGTAGTCCAGGCATAGAAATCGATTTACTGACATTTACTTCCAATAGGAAGTCAAGAAAGGAGGTTTCATAGGAGTATGATCTGGTGTGTGTAACGTATCCAAGTATTTCAAGTATGAGCAACCTGAATATAACATTAGCAGTGGTCATCTCAGGACACTGGAGGGTTTTGTAAAGGTTTTCTTTTCCCACACTGTATATTTTTATACAGTTAGAAATTAGAACGTGTAAGATACACACTAGCATTTGTCTTAAGGCAAGTCAGTGTTTGTACATTCTGTCTTCATAATTTGGGGCTATTTCACTGACTTTTGGCTTTAAAAAGACTTGAAGTCTTAGAGATGTGTTCCTTTCGTTTAACAGCTGTGTCTGTTCAGCCAGAGCGAGAACCTCACACCTACATGCACCCTTTGCGTTTCTGAGTCTGTGAACATAAGTGCTGTGGGCTTTGGTAATACCCGTCGCGCTTAGTATGTGCTTCACCTCTTTACAGCTGTGGGAGCTGGATTATGCGACTGCTCCCATTTTAGAAAAGAGGGATTTTAATGCTCACAGGCTCTGTGTGACTTGCCCAAGTTCATCGGCTGGTACATTCTGGGCTCTGAAGGTCACATCTCCGTGCCCGCCAAAATCACGCTCCTCTTCCCCCAACGTGCACGCTGGCGCGTCCTGGCAGGCAGACAGGTGGCCTGTCCTGAAGGACACAGGCTGTCTGGGAGAAGTCTCCATCCCGCCTGCACCTAAGCTGTGCTGCCGCCTGGAGTTGTTCCCTCGAGCAGACGCCGGTGTCCCAGCCCCGGGTGTCCCAGCAGCTGTGACAGCAGCGCCTCCGAGGGGAGAAGGTGGTTGTGTCCGCCTGGGTGGCGGGTGGGGGCTTTTCCGTCACTTGTGTTTGTTCTCCTGGAGCCTCCAGGGGCTTGGATGGCTGGGTTTGGAGTCAGAGGTGGAGATGGATGCTCCTGAATTCGTGGGTCTCAAGCTGGACAAGCTCTCTGGGACCCTGCCCGTCAGTGCTCTTCCGAAGCAGACGGTACTTTGAACAACACAGACACTTGTTGGAGAAAAAGAATCCAGATCCCACCAAAGTAAACATACTCATGTAATCGTGGCAGCTACTGAAATGAGAACTGTGATTGCCCCTCTTTAATCCTGTGTGCGTTCTGAGCCTTTAATACGCTGAGGATGTGCTGCAAGATTTTACCAGTCCACTCGCGCCTCACACTTAGGACATGTAAACCACAGCTCTGGGGCTGACCCTCTTTGCCAGTTCAGCTCCCGGTGACAGCATCCTTCAGCTGCTCAGGCCAGAACTGCAGTGTCATCCTTGCGTCCTTCCCTCCTCCCACATCCTGTGTCCAGTTCATCAGCAAACCGTGCTGAACTTGCCTTCAGGAAACATCCGGACCCGGGCCACTCCCTCCCTCCAACTGCCTCCACCCGGAGTCCATCACCGACATTTCTCTCCTGGATGTCGCAGTAGCCTCCCCGCTGGTCTCCCTGCTCTGCCCTCGCTCTGTCCTCGCTCCGTCCCTGCTCCATCCTGTGCGCCTCTGGTCCATTCTCAGCGCAGCCGCAGGTCCGTCCTTCACTGAGGTCGGTTCATCTCACCGCTTCTATCACAAGTGTCAGGACCTTCATCTCTTCCAAGTACATGAAAGCATCACCCCGTTCGCACCAGGCCCTGGTTACCTCTGATCCTTCCTCTTGTGGCTCCTCTGCTTCCTCCTCTGTTCCTCCAACACCCGGGCTGACCTCCTGCACCTGCTCTTCCTCCGCCCGGAACACACCTGCCTGTCCTGCCCGTCCGGGTGGCTCGGGTCCCGCAGAGCGGCTTCAGACTTGACTCAACTGGCAACTTCTCAGTGATGCTTCCTGCTCCTGTACATGAGATCCCTCCCCCTCCCCAGCTTAATTTTTCTCCAGACCACCCACCCTTATATCTGTGTGTATATGACTTAGTTTCATGCCTCTTCGGCCTCCCCTCCTAGAATGCATTTGTTCCAAGAGGTCGGGCACTTAATCTTACTAAAGGCTGGAACCCTCATGCCTAGAAGAGGACCTGGCGCACATAGGGACTCAACAAATGTTTGCTGACTATTCATTTACCAAACGTTATTTCTTGATTACAGCTGTTATCAGGTATTGTGCTGGGCATTAGAGTACCACACACATGTTAGTCTTCCTAAGACATACTTAAATGTATCATTTTAGTTTGGGGACGGGGATGTGAAATAAGATGTTCTTAGTCACCAGACTTTTAGGTACATGTCATCGATGTGAACAAATGTGCCAAAAGCATATTCTGTTTCAGATATAAAACCATTTTTATGTGATCCTTGGAGCTGTAGTCCCTGCTCTTTTATCTCAACTCTTTCCCCTGTCTCTGCTGTTTTTGTTTTTCTAGAAAAGAGGCACAGTTAGACGAAGAAGGACAGTTTCTTGTCCGAATCATATATGATGATTCTAAAACTTATGATTTGGTTGCTGCTGCAAGCAAAGTCCTCAGTAAGTTGAACGTGACTTTCCTTCTCTGGTTGAGCTACAAGTAGGTGTCCAAGACAAAGGGTAATGTTGTATGGTTGTGCAGGCTATGCACTGCACAACCCTGGTTGTGGGGGATATTCACATATAATGTTAGGCCTAGGCTACCCTGAGTTCTATCTTTCCTCTTACAAACTCTTTGGAGAATAGAGGAGCTCTCTGCCCCTCCCTACAAAAAGCCATGTGTTGAGGAAGGAAAAAAATGTTGTTACTTAATGTAATGAGCTAATAATGTGGTAATAACTTAATATTGCAGTGTCAACGGCCTAGGAATTACAAGTGTAGTATACAGAAAATATTTTCTCCAAATCTTTTCTGTAATCACAAGTTTTCTTGGGTATTGGTAAGAAAAACAAGAACAGAGATCTATATCAGTCAAAACTCATGCAAAGAAGGCAAGTCGCCCACCCTGCAAAAAAAAAAAAAAAAGCTTTATGGAAAAAAGTTGTTCTTAAGGTAATATCTCTTATTCTCATAGTGCTTCATTTATAACTGGGCTACAGTTTGGATAGAATAGAAAGCAGCTTTTCAGCTTTCTCAGATACACTTGGAAGAGTGAACACCACCTTTTGCAGACTAAACTACAAGAATTATGGAAGAGTATGGTAAATTGTTAATAATAAGAAAAACATCCAGCCTCATTAGTACTCAACATTGACACAAATGTAAAATAATTTTATATAAATTTGGCAATTAAAAAATGAAATAGTCAAGGGGAGAGTTAAAGGGGAAACTCACACTTTAAAATCTGATGGCAAAATAAGACAACTTTTTTGGAGAATAATTTTGCATCATCAGTCAAAATCTTTTTTAAAAATGTTGAAATCCTTTAGAAATTTTTCCTAAAGAAATTATTAGATTTATGTGCATTAAGATGTATGAGTGTTTCCATTTCAGAGTAACTTACATTTTAAAGAATTAGAAAGAGCCTCTATTTTGAGTAAGCTGACATTTGTGAAATAAATTGTTGCATACCTGTGTTGAATAAGATAGTGATTAAAATTGATATTACAGAAAAAAAATTTTAATTTTGGGACATAATAATTGAATATTAAGGAAAAAGCAGGATCTTTGGGTACTTACTGTATGCAACCAAGTTATTACATATGCATAAGGAAAAGCCATTCTGTACCAAAATAGCATGTGTGTTCTTGATGATTTTCAAGATCTTTATGTAATTTTCAGAAAAAATAAGTTCTACCTTAAATATAAGTTTAAAAAAAAGCTCAAAATTTTGTCACAGGAGCTAAGAAACTGATTGCTTTGTTTGTAAGTACAAACCTTCATTGGACGTTCTTGGCTAGATGTCACTCTGCACAAAAACAGGGTATTTAACATTTTTAAATTATATACATACCTTCATTCCTCTCATTAACAATTTTCCACCTCTAATATGTTTTGTTTTTGTTGTTGTCTCTCAAATCTATAAAATAGATCTCAATGCTGGAGAAATCCTCCAAATGTTTGGGAAGATGTTTTTTGTCTTCTGTCAAGAATCTGGTTACGATACAATCCTGCGAGTCCTGGGATCCAATGTCAGAGAGTTTCTCCAGGTGAGCAATTTGAGGTCCTGTGGCTAAAAATTCTGAGTCTTGGATTCTTACCTGTAGATGCTGGAATACTTTTGCCCAGCCAGCTGCATGAGTGTCTTTCTGCTGAAATGGAATCACAGTGACATTTTTTTCTAATTCACATAAAATAATAATAGTTTTTGGATGGTCTTGAATACATTTTGGCATTGTTTTCTTTAATTTTTGGTTCCTGACTCTGAATACGCAAGTTGTTGTGTTCTCTGAAAAACTCGACCTGGCCTGTTGTGATCTGTTCAACTGCCTTTTTCTAAATGCTGCTTTCTGCTGGTCATTGGCTTTTATGTATATAATATGGGCGTACTTTCTATTTGTAAGTCATCTGAATTTGTGTTGTGTAATTAAATCGTGTAGCAGTGTCTGTGATGTCCTGCCCGAAGCTCGTTGTTTTGGCTAAAGCACCTAGAGTTCAAATTTGGAGATCATTGCTCCGAGTTCTGTATTAGTTCATCTACTCAGGAAAGGAAAACAGGAAATTCTCCAAAGTTAGTCTCAGGTGAAGTCAAAGATAAATAATGTTGCCAAAGGCCTTTGTCTTCTTGTCTTGTTAAAATTATCTTGCCTTTTTTTTTTTTTAACTAGTAAATTGCACATTAGATGGGAGACTATTTTTGGATCGACTGTGCTATTTTAAGCACAGGCATTTGTTAGACCCTCTTCTGGAAACGTGTTCACACTGAACATTATGTGAAGGGTATTTCTAAACTGGCCACTGAGAAGAACCAAATCTTGCTGGAAAATGATGTCGGAACAATACTAGCTGAACTGGGGCCCAGTTTGGATGGAATGTAAACTACTTTCAGTCCAGCTGCATTATTGATTTAACAGCCAAAATAAGAACTATGGTGTTTAATCAAAATGTCTGTTGTTTACATAGTGACATTTTTTCTTATAAACTTAAAATGGCGTTAAATCAAGAGGGAAGCTGGTTTGCAGTCCCCGCTAGCAGTTGACCAAACTCCTGGTCTCCAAAAGAGCGGTCACTTCCAAAGGAAGTAACCCCCAGGAGATATTCAAATTAACCTTTAACTGGTTGCATTTAAATGAATTAAAAAAAATTTACTGAAGTGTAGTTGATTTACAATGTTAGTTTCAGGTGTACAGCAAAGTGATTCAGTTACACATACACATACATATATACATTTTCTTTTCAGATTCTTTTTCATTATATGTTATTACAAGCTATTGAATATAGTTCCCTGTGCTATACAGTAGGTCCTTGTTGTTTATCTATTTTATATACCGTAGTGTGTATCTGTTAATCCCAACTCCTAATTTACCCCTCCCTAAGCCTTTCCCCTTTGGTAACCATAGCTTGTTTTCTATGTCTGAGTCTGTTTTTGGTTTGTGAATAACATTTATTATTTTTATTCCTTAGATTCCACATGTAAGTGATATCATAGGATATTTGCCTTTCTCTGACATTAGTTATTTTAAATGAATTAAGTTTGAGATTTAAAAGTATTTGGGGATTTGGTTTTTGATTACATGTTCTATTATTAAGTAGCTTTGTTGACTCTTGTCACCTTCTCAGCAACGTGTCAACCCACAGTTCCTCTCTTTTAATTTTAACATTCTCTTGATGGTCACATCTATGTAACCAAAACAGTCAGTACAAATGCTTTAAAATGTTTTTAACCTTTACTCATTGTGATCATCGGCTAAGTTTGCAAAGGCACAGAGGGGTGACCGAGCAGGCAGCCTCCTGGTGTGTGTGGCTCCAGGTTCTAGAGCCGGCTGCCCAGGGGGGTGGCCTCCACATAACAGCCCAGCGTTTGAAAGGTGGTGCCGCGGGCATGAAATACACACCAGGTTTCAAACAGAATGCGGGGTTGTTCATGCAGATTCCGTATTGATCATGTGTTGAAAAGATATTATTTTGGAAATACGGAGTTATAGCAAATATATCATTAACAGTAATTTCAGCTGTTTGTTTTTCCTTTTTTAAAACATGACTGCTAGAAAGTTTAACAGTGTGTATGTGACTGACATTTGTGACTTGCTTTAATGCCAGCATTATCTTAAATAGTTCTTAAGTCTGTTTTCCTCAAGGTCAGCAGGCAGTTTTAGCTAATATGGCTTTAAATTATACACGATTTTATTTTATTTGTCTTTTCATGTGAGTGTGAACAATGAGGAAACTGTAAAGTTTTCATCAATACTGTATATTTTTAATCGAGTTTTTTTTTTCCTGGTTTTGAAATTGCATATATTAATGGCAAACTGAATGTATTAAAATACTGCTTTTCTTAAAAGTACATATTTATGTTAGGATTAGGCTAATTACAAATATATTAAATGGACTTTTATCCTGTATAAGTGACTCTGACTTAAGCAACTGATCTTCATAAATTGTTTTAAGATCCTGGCTCACATTTTAAAATAGACATTTTTCATTCCATACATTAATCAAATACTCTTAATGGTGAACTTCAGCCTTTCATTAAAAAGTAGGATAAACTGGGCCTTATTGTAAAGATGTTTCACTTTTTTTCTCTCACACCACCTGATTTTACCCAGTCATGAAATCCTTAGAGTCTGTTCCCTAAATACTGAATTTTCAGAATTCTACCATTTTTCTTCATTTTCCCTGCACTTCTGTGGGAGAGTCTTCCAGTATCTACAGAAAGGATGGGTTTCCCCACCTCTCTTCGAATCCCTCCAATGACTTCTTCATTCTAGAACTAGAGATTTTTCTGAAATGTAAATATATCTCATCATATCACTTGCCTAAACCCTTCAGTGATTCCCAATTGCTCACTGAAATTGTAAAAAGTATTTAAAATAATTGAAACTACTTATGTCTCCATCTTTCTCTCCTCCAGCCCAGCCGAACAGAACTGCTTTAGAATCTTTTTTTTTTTCCAGTCTTGCATGCTCTCTCTCTCTCTCCTCTGAGCTTCTGCACCTGCTCTTCCCTTTTTTGGAACACTGTTCCTGCTCCTTTTCATCTAGATCAGTCCTCGTCATCCTGCTGGTCAAATTGCTTCTTCCAGGAAGGCTCCACCCCTCTCTCTGTTCTCAGCCCCGTTTGAGTCTGGGGACTGATACGTCTCGTGTTTTCAGAGGACATCCTATTTCCCCAGACACAGTAGTTCTCACGCTGTGTTCATTGCTTGTTTGTTGGGCTGGGCTGTAAGTTTCAAGAGGGCAGAGATCACATGTCATTTCTTAATGATGCTATCGGCACAGATACAATGTGTGTCTGGAAATGAATGAACATTTTTCTTGTAAATGAAGATTTGCTGTTCATACAAAAATAGGAAGCAAATACTCCAGTAGCTCAAGATTAATCCTTTTATTAAGGCCAACAAAAATCCATTTGGAGTGAGATATATATTTAGAGCTGAGTTATAGGTTGAAATGTAGAATAGACACACACTGGACCAATTTCCTTTTCATGCAGACATGGCAAAGTACTGTTTATTGATTCGTATACAAGTGACAGTACTTGAAACTTTTAAAATGTTTACCCTAATGTTTCCACTTGAAGCTCTCAGGCAGCAACCACATAGCTGCTGAAATGGTGACACAGGAGCCGGAGCCTGGGCGCCTCCCATCGCTCGCCGTCCTTCCAGGGAGGACTTCCTGGGGGAGGGGACATGTGTCTCTCCCAGCCTCTCACTGGATACATGATCAAGAATGGCTCTCTGTTGAAAATACATTTTTCTGTTTTTACTTTTCTTGAAGTAATTTTTGAAAGTTTTTTAAGAACCAGGCGCGGCATGTAACAGGCAATCAATCAATAGTCTTTGAATGATAGAATTAGTTAATTCTGAGTTGTATGTATATATATTTGTTTTGGCCCAAGCTATTTTATCCAGATAATACTTGTGTTTCTTTGTAGACATTTTATATTAAAGAGATGCTGCATAGATCGTACCTGTAGTTTAGTTTCAGAAAAATACTTGTTTCTCAAGTGGATTTTTGTCATTTCCTTTGATTAGTGAATTTAAACAATTTAACAATTCAAACAGCTTAAAAAATGGACAATGTCCCTTTGAAAGGCTTTGCTGCCAGTATTAAATTTCTGGCTCTGAGTAGCCAATCGCTTTCATTTTTTCAAAAGTGGATTTAAAATTGTTTACATCATGCCTATTATTAATCTACCTCTAGACTCCCACAAAAAGTAGCCAAAAATCCTAAGTTGGTGAAGTAACAAAATATAAGAAACATTTTTAGAGGAAGCCTTTTAGAAATATTACTCTCTCTAGATAGTACACAGTTTGGAATTGATTTTTCTTAAATCTCCTGTAAAACCATCAGCTTGTGGATTATTGATAAAAGTAGATAATCCTTGAAATTTATTATTATCCTTTAGCTGATTTAGTAAGCAGAAACGTGGTTTATCAAAAAGAGATTTACAAAAAGTAGGAAGACATTTTGATGTAGATTTTTGGATTTTATACATTTTATCTGTATTTATTGTCTTCAAGATAAGACCATATTTCAGTCATTTTCTTACTCTTAAATTAGGGATAAAATGTGGTACCATGCTGCTGCTGTAGCTAATTTCTGTCTGAAGCATCCAGTATAGTGATTAAAACAGAGCAGAGAATGTGTAGGGTTTGAAAACTCATTAAAAGTACAGCTGGTGAGGAGCGTGTGGTCTGACGGGATGTCCTCCGTAGACGCCGCTCACCTCTGCTCTCCGGTGTCCTCTTGCGTCCCTGCAGGTGGGTTTTTCCCAGAGTCGCTGCACTTGCGTCCCCCATCTCAACCCTCTTCTGCAGTGTGAGTTTCCCTGTTCTCTGTCGAGGGCTGGAGTCCCCCCTGACCCTTGCATCTGGGATGGCTTTGCTGATTACTTGACCAACAGAGTGTGGCAGGAGTAACATTTTGATCCTTCCTAGGCTGGTTCCTAAGAGGTCTTGAGTTTTCCACCCGAGTATCTGAGAGCACTTACTCTTGGGACGGTCCCTCCAGGCACCCCGTCATGTGGACTGAGGAGCCCATGGTGCCCGGAGAGGTCATGTGTGGGCTCTCAGAAGACTTAGCTGGGCCGGCTGAGCTCTCTGCCGTTAGGGTGACCATCCTGGGAAGTCAGCCTGGGAAGTCAAAGAATGATGGTGACTCCATTCCCAGCTTCTGACTCCAACAGGAGAACCCCCTGCCTGAGTCCAGGCAGCCCCCAAAACCATGCGGAATAGCATTTTCTGGTTTTTTTTAAACATTTTTTGTTGATTATAATCATTTTACAATGTTGTGTCAAATTCCAGTGTAGAGCACAATTTTTCAGTTATACATGAACATATATATATTCATTGTCACATTCCTTTCTCTGTGAGCTACCATAAGATCTTGTATATATTTCCCTGTGCTATACAGTGTAATCTTGTTTATCTATTCTACAATTTTGAAATCCCAGTCTGTCTCTTCCCACCCAACATTTTGTGTTAAGCCAGTAAGTTTGGGGCACCTTGTTATGCAGCAGTGGATCATGGGAACAGCACTTTGTGTACTGTTTTCCTGTTTTTTGATCTGCGTTAGTATGTGCACATGTGTTCACGTATTTATGGGTGAGTCGGGAGCTTTGAGGAGTCCGTGTTGCAAAGGGGAGATGATATATAACCTTTGCAAATGGAACCCAAATCAGTGCGCAGCAGGGTTCTGAGTTCATTTTCAGCGGTATATGTTATTCTTACACTATATATTTCTTACCTCCCCAGTAATTGTACAAAGGTGAAATAAAACCTGAACGAGCATGGGAGGTATTACTGAAAAATAAAGGAGTAATATGCAACCTTAGAGACCAGTCAGGATTTAATGAGGCACCTGCTTAAATACGCAGAGAAATGTCAGGGCAGTGATCAAACCTGATACTCTCTCAAGTTTGCTGGAAGCTCTGGCTTCTTCCACTGACTTTGGTTTGGTGGAATCTCACTCACCCTGTCAGTTCATGGACTGAGTCCTCTACTGGGGTCCCTGCTCAGCCTGCAATGAGACTTTCTTCAGTTCGTGTTGGCTCCCGGTTTTGGCAGCATTGTAGCTTGGCCAGCCCACCAGGAGCAATCTGGGATTGATGACTGAACTAAAATTCTTCAATGTTTGTGCAAAGTGTTATTTTGGGAAATAATGAGGATTTTCCTGAACAGCTGGGACATTCTAATACTTCTCTAAATTATTTATAATATTTCTTAGAAAAAAATGTACCATTCTTTTTGTGTTTAACTTTTAAATTTCAGAAGGAACTTTTCTCAACCTCTAAAACGCCAATTTCTATAACCTGTGTCTACTTGGGGGAAAAAAAAAACGCACAGCATCAGAGCTATGAGTTGGGTTTATTCAGGATCTTACTGAGGACTGTAGCCGGGGGGGTGGGGGTGGGTACAGCCTCTCAGATGACCCTGAGGACTGTTCTGAGGAGGTCAGTTCAGTTGGGGGGGTCAGTGTATGTGTGACACTGACTAAGGGGGTGTGTGCACTCAAGGACACGGCTTGGTTGCTGTCAGCACGAGGAACAGACATCTTAGTTAATGGTTTTATTGCTTTTCTAAGTGTGGGAAGATGCAAGAATCCGGGTTCATGAAACATTTCTCCTGAAAATATCTAACTCCCTGAGGGCCAGCTGTAACAGTTTTCCCTCATTCCTGACCTTCACCCTGAATTCCTTCCTGGGTGTCCTGCAGGTCAAGGGCTCCAGTGGCCAAATGACTAACTTCTTGTAGAACCGGGTGGCAAGAAACGTCCCTTAGTTGGCACCTGCAATTTTAAAATTGACATGTGAGAACTTTTAAAGGAAGATAAGTATTTTAGAATTTAAGACTTTAAAAAAAAATAGCTCGTATATATTTTCACAATTTTTACAAAATATTGGTTGGCACATGTATATAAATGAGATTTTTTAAAACACAAATGTAAAAGCAGTATGACGAGTGAAACTCTTTACACAGGTATTCCTATGACTTTTTTTAAAATTTCTCTTGAGAGGCTGGTAATAACTATAAGCAGTTTTAAAAATACCACCATTTAAATAATTTTAGTGACTCTTGTACACTTTCTTTTTAAATGAGGCCTTACAGTAGTTCTTTTAAAAGGGACATGCTGTATCTCTTCAGTTGGAAGGCTGTTCCCCAAGGAGCAGCTTGAAGAAGGAAAGGCTGGACAAGCACCGCTAAACACCAGCTCTTACTTCCTCTGAACCCCCAGCTCCTCACGCCCTGGCCCTGGCGTTTCTCGTTAGATGGGGCGGAGTTTTCCACTTTAGGTCTTACTTGTTTAAATTTTTTCATATTCAAATTCTACAGTGACTTCTTTCTTGTAAGACTTAAAAAGGGTTTTCAAATCACATGACTCCATCTGTGAATGCTAGTGTCGGTCTTGCTTTTCAGAAACCTGACCAATAAAAAGAAAGGAAATGTGGCGATTTGTCCTCTTTGCTTAAAAGAGAGAGGTTTACAATGACTGACTTAGGATGTTTTCCTGATCTGAACTTCAGTAACGTTCTCAAATAACACACACAGCTCCCTTCATGCCGTCCACTGCGAAAAGATTCTTGAAGACTGAAAAATCTCTCTCAAAACTTTCGATGCAAGGTCTTACTTTTACCTATTTATATGGACCGTTTGGGAATTTTTAATTAGATGCTCTGGGAGCAGAGAAATGAGGTGGTTCATTCCTGGAAACTTTGCCTCTGTAATTTCGTTTAAGCCTTTTTTTTGCTACACATCTTAAGAGAGATTCTGCATTTGTTTTGCAGTCTTTCAAGATCTTGAAAAACATGGAACTTCAGAGTATTTCTCACAGGATTAACAAATTCTCTTTTGTTTCCCAAATCTGTGTGTGCTAAATCTCGAACTTTAGTTTCCTGAGATGCCAGCGCTAGTGTTTCTTCTGTGAATGGTAACGCCTGGGGGAAGGGTGAACTGGGCTACAGACAGCAGAATTCCTGAGAAAAAGCACATTCATCTTGCTTGTAGACAAAGTGGTAAAATGACATCAGAACAATGAAAGGAATGAAATGAAAACCTCAGACTAACCTTTTGGCGTCTTGAGGCAAAATGGATGAGTGGACTTGCCTGTGTTCTAGTGTCCGTAAAGCCAAGAAGAATAAAGCGAAAGCATCTCTGAGCTTTGCTTGACTGTTAATTTACTGTTTCCCGGGAATCTACTTGTGTTTAAAAGTGTTCAATCTATATGTGTTTACATGTGTTCTGTTTCTCTGATGTTTGTCATCGTCCATTAGCTCTTCTCTCTGAGTACCAATCTCCAGGGGTCTATTTAGAAACAGAACAGAATACCAGCTTTAACATGAAACTCTTGTTCTCCAGAAGATATTGCTACAACCACGTGGATGAATAATTGATTTTGTATAGATGGTTTTATAAAATGCAGACAAGGTTTTCTCTTGGCTCTTTTGAGAATCTTTTTTGTGGCCTTTGAGGTTGCTGCAAACAGTTCTAGTTCATGAAGAAGGCACCTTTCGAGCAGTCTAAATGTACTCCAATGAAAATAATTTAATTTTCAATCATGAATTCCATGTCTCATGGTAGACAAGCTGTGGTGATCATTTTGATTTTGAGAGTATAAAACCAAGGAGAGAAAGCTGGAACTAAAGAAATCCCAAGAGTGGTTTTTATGGTTAGATACCATCTAAAGAAAATCAATATTACATTAAGTGGTGTTACATCTTTTCTGCTCCAGGAAAGCACTTTACTTGTCCACTTAATTAATAGCAGACCCAATAAAACAGTCAGTCTCTGGGGAGCTGATGACCACTAAGACTTAAAGGATTAGCATCTGACTTCGTGTGTTTGGTTTCCCACTCGCCTTGACTTGGTGAATTCAGCAGCACTTTATTACTGCTATGAATACTTATGTACTGGCAATACTTTTATTTAAAGTGGCTCCACGTTTAGGGTGCAGGGCTGTCTCCAGGTGGTGTGTGATGTGGTGGTCTTCGGCATCCTGGCCCGTCTCGTCCTCGTCAGCGTCGGTGGTGCAGATCAGGGGGACGATGCTATTGTCACTGCCTCCCGCCGTCCGTTTAGCTGCTCGTGGAAATGCGCCGATGTAACACCACCCAGGATGGAAAAGACGCGTGTGGAAATGACGTTGGCATGCTGACTTACGCCATCCTGCATTTGAACACGTTATAGAAGACAAATAGAAAAAAAAAAACTTTAAAATACATATTTCAAGTTATTGTTAAACTCAGGTTTACATTTTTTCTTGAAAATGAGCCACAACGCAGTACCTGGGTCTGAGCATGTTAGGAAATTTCCTAAATGCAGCACCGAGCTGAATTTTGGCTTCAGGGGAGATGGAGACACATGTGAATCTCTTTTAGTGATTTTTTTTTTCTCACCGGATTTTCTCTTACTCCTTTTACAACATCAGCAGAAGTGTGAAGGGATCCAGGAGGGCTGGGGAGCCACCTTTGTTGTCTTCCTTTCCCGGGAAAGAGTTCCCGGGAGGAGAACTTGTCATAGGAGAGCCCTTGGCACCCCTTACCCTGGACACTTCTAGGCCTCTGGTTGTTTACATATTTCTCCGGATGGTCCATTCTCAGTGTCCGCCATGTGGGAGTCCTTGTACCCGCTGACGGCGGCCTCTCGAGACTCTCAGGACCACTTGATATTTTAATAAAGAACTGGCCCGACTTGAGCATAAGAGGTGTAATTCGGGGAAAGAAAACAAAATTTCAGCACCAGGCACGAAGGCATCTCTCAAAGAAGCCACATTCACCTCGTTGAGGAAGCTGTCGAAACATTTATCTAAATCAGTGTCACCTCTTGTGGCCTCGCACAGATCCTGGCTGCACACTGACATCTCCGGACCTGTCTTCCTGTCCCTTTACGCGTCAGAAGCCACTCTGCACGTTCGTTTGTGATTTAAGCTGTGATCAGCTTACAGGCAGGGTCTGTGTCATCAGCCTGTGCCCTGCCCTGTCCCAGCCTGCACCGCACACCGCAGGACATGTCACCCTCCTGCAATGGCTTCACACAGTGTGTGGATGACTGGACGGTGGGACAGAGGATGAAACTGCTGGCTGCAGGGGCCCTAATGGAGCGGTTCCTGAATTTGGGACCCATGCTCCCTCCAGCTCCTTCCCGATGTCTTACTGGATCCTTCTGTTTCCCTAACTGGCCTCCCTGAGACGTTTGAACAAGAACTGTGGTTCCTTTGGGCCCACAGCGCCCCCTGTTAAGGCGGGTTCTTTGAGGCCCACAGCGCTCTGAGACCGGTTTGCTTTCCCCATTCTCTCTGGCAATCATCACCAGGTATCAGTATTGACAGATTACTATTTGATCAGTGAATTTTTTTTATTGCTATGGGAACCAGTTACCACAAACATAGGGCTTAAAACAACACAGATTTATTATCCTACAGTTTTGTAGGTTGCAGGTCCATTTCTGGTCTCACTGGACCAGAACCAGCAGGGCTGAACCCCTTTCCTTTGGCTCTGGGGGTGGGTAACCAGACAGGTGTAGGCAGAATTCAGTTCCATGAGGCCATGGGGCTTTGGATCCTGTGTCCTTCCTGGCCGTCAGCTGGGGCTGGGTCATGCCCTAGAGACCTCTTTCCAGGTCCTTCTCATGCTCCTGTCCCTCCAGTCTTCTGTCACTGTACCCCCCTTCCCCTGTAACCAGGAAAGGTTCTTGGCTTTTAAGGACTCAGTCAGTCCTGTGATCAGGGGGTCCGCCACTCCTGCAGGGTAATCTTTCCAACTCGAGAACCATGACCTTAACCCCATCTGCGAATTCTCTTCTGCCATCTGGGCTAACCTAGTCAAAGGGACCGGGGCCTGGGAACCTGGGGGACACCACGATTCTGCTTCCTGCCCCTGAGGTGCTCAGTGCTTGATAGACAGCATTTCACTTATTTCCATCCTATCAGAAGAAATCAAGTCTTGGAAGAGTTGAGCGAATTGGCTACGTGATCATGAAATGACAGTGTCATCATTTATACTCAAGTCTACCTGGTGCTAAAGCCACCTTGTTCTTCATCCCATGGAGGACCCAGTGAAAGTAGAGCTTGCACCATGTCTTCTGGGAATCTTGAAACAAATCTGTTTTTTTCCTTTGTTTTTAATTAAAGTACTGTCAGTTACAATATGTCAGTTTCTGGTGTACAGCACAATATACACGCATACATTCATTTTCATTTTTTTTTAATATTAGTAATACAAGGTGGTGGGGAGTTTGGTATGTTCTAAATTAATAACCAGGCTATAAGAACAGAAAATACTTACTGGCATATTTATTGGTTTTCCAAGACTTCAGTTTCAGAAGTTTCCGTCTCACAGGTGAGTGTGAAGCTGTCCCTTGATGGGAGACTACGAATGACCATGAAGAAATGATGATTATTTAATTCCTGAAGTGATTTTAATTTCTAAAATATTACTTCACTAAAGAAAATGCTTATATTTTCATATGCTTATAGCTCTGATGGAGTCTTTTTTTTCATCAGGAACACACTTTGAGGGTTGCAGTGTAAACACAGGGTAACATGTGTGCACTTTGATCACTCCTCACTGTTTATCGTAACAAACACACAACTGCCCCCAAACTCCCGTAATGATGCACATCTCGGCTTTCCACTCATAACTGCGTGTCTCTTTCTATTTCAGGCAACCATTTTACATCCCACTTGCTCGTTTACCTTCCTTAAAATGTTTCAACTGTTTAAATAGTTACAGATGTTTCTCTTTTTACATTTTACTTTATTTCTATATTTTGGGGGGAGGGTAATTAGGTATTATTGGTTTATCGAATACGGGGATACCGGGGATTGAACCCAGGACCTCATGCATGCTGAGCACCACCCTACCACTGAGCTACACCCTCCCCCCAATGTTTTTCTTAATCACATCATTTTTGCTGCAATCTCCCCAAGGTTCTTGCCTTGCAGACGTCTGGGTGCAGCTGGGAAAGGGTGTGCGGTGGGAGTATTGGCCCGTCAGCCCCCGAAGCGCAGGCCGGAGGCTTGTTCCCTGAGCTTGGTCTCCCCAGGTCGGCCCATGTGGCTGCCTCATTCACTCGGCACCGTCTCCTCTTCACTGCAGAATCTCGACGCCCTGCATGACCACCTGGCCACCATCTATCCGGGGATGCGGGCGCCTTCCTTCAGGTGCACTGATGCAGAAAAGGGCAAAGGGCTTATTCTGCACTACTACTCAGAGAGAGAGGGGCTCCAGGACATCGTCATCGGGATCATCAAGACGGTCGCCCAGCAGATACACGGCACTGAAATAGACATGAAGGTAACGGTCCGTCTCGGGGACGCCTGAGCCCAGACCCCCTGCGGAGGGTTAAGGATGCTCGGCGAGTCTACTTCAGCTGTCAGTGCTGCTGCTGGACCTCAGCAGAGGTCCACGTAAGCCGTGACGGCAGCAACACCCTCAGGCTTCTATAGTTGGCCCTGGAATGCAACATACAAGATTTTTTTCCTGGTGGGAGCAGATTTTGCTTTCTAATTATACATTGCTCGAGGCACCGTGAAATTTGGTTTGCACTCCCTGTGAGCACACACTCGCTGGGAAGTGGTGGCCCTCAGAATACAGGAAAACCCGTGACACAGCACATGCTAAAATAATGTGAACCGAGGTATTATCTTACTGTTCATTGTTTCCTTGTGGGTTTTTTTTTTTCTGTCCGTCCCTGAGATGTAGATAGAATATCTCATTTTACGAGCTAAGTTTTTCTTTTTTAAAAAAAAAAAAATTAGATTGCTTGGTAAAAGAAGCCAAGCCTCATACTTGAAAAAAATGTTAGTTTTGAGTGATGATTTCAAGGTATTGATAGCACAGCTGTGCCATGGAGAACCCTCGTTTTTCTGTATTTCTGACCCCGATGGCCTCTCCCCTGAGCTGCTGTTTGTGTGCTCAGGGTATCAGCCCCCCAGAGCCGTTCTCAGTGGCCCTAAATTTAAAAAAAGTGGACAGAGGGATGCCCTATTTCAGTTTTCTTTCCTTATGAGAAAACTAGTGCAGTGCTTTTTTAGATGCCATAGTTACATTCTAACACATACGGGAAGCCCAAACTCGAAGTACAATTTTATAGAAATAAAAACTGTAACATTTAAATTGATTCTATTACAAAAGTATCCCATGTATTTAATCCAGTTGGTCCCATTGGATTTGACGTTTTTGTTTTCTTTCAGGAGTTGGTGTCCATTCTTCCTTGACCCCCAGGCTTATCCTTAGTTTTTCTGTGTAATATGACATTGTCAAATCCAGAGACATTTAAAAATTAAAAACTTGGGTAAAGGATTGAAATTCTTCCATGGTTAGGAGTCTGACTGAATTTCAGTTACAATGATCTGTGCTTTTCACTTCCAATTTTTTACCCTGACACCCAGCTGACACCACAAGTTTAGTGGGGAGCCTGTGTCCAGGGGTCTGTGCATCCTGGCTCGACTCCTGGCCTGCTTTTTACTTAGCCAAGCCGAGCAGGACGCAGGTACATAGAAACTTCGGGAAAGAAGCATAAATGAGGGCTCCCTTGGAAGCTGCAGTTGCCATGGTTACCAGAGCTTTGGTGTGGAAGATTGACGGCAGTAGCATGGGCTGTGGAAAATTCAAGTTTTTACCTAATTGTGTAGTTCCCTTTATATAATTTGGGTTGTCTCGTGGACTTCACTTACCAGCTATGCCAGTACAGACTTCTGAAATACTTGCATTTGGCAATTATATTTTGTATTTTAATTTTTTTTCAAAGGCCCTATTTTAATTTCCTGAGGAATCCTTATGTTGAAGCCATAAGTTTAATAGGTCCAGAGCTACCAGACAATTTAACTGCGCAAGAACTATCAGACCATGTCAGGAAGTGATTTATGGAGAAGTTAAAAATATGATCAGAAAAGCTGTTCGTTCTGCTAATTTAACCAAAGCAGAAGAGCAGAATTGAGGAGTTAACTAGTAAATTTAGGTTGCATATAATTCTGTTCCTCTAGCTGAAATGGAAGCACAGCAGAATGTCAGACTTCCAGGATGGATTCTGGTTTGATTTGTTCATGAGACTTTAGGGGAAATCAGTCTTCATGAGGCACAATTTTCACATCATAAATAAGAATACTAATCTTTAACCAGTTTAGGAGATGAATGTGACAGTTTTAGTAGTAAGATTCTAATTTCACCATGAAACTGTATCTGGGAGAATACATACAACAGCGGTATTAATTGCAATTTGTTCTTAAGCGTCAGAGAACGCTGCAGTGAACTCCTGAAAAAAAAATGAAAAAGAGGAACATTTTGTCATTTAGCTGTAACTGAAGAAATGTTGTCCCCACTGTTTTGTATTTTGATCTGACTGCAGTTGAAATACAGGTTTTCCCTTTGTAAGAGGACGTGTTGGTTGCATTTCTTAAATTCAGAAGGAAAAAATCTTTTATACCTTAGTAATGCATTTGCCTGTGAATATTATCTTAGAAACGTAGTTATTTCTTTCAGTTATAGAACTTCACTCACAATTATGATTACTTCCATGGAATGAATTCCCAGATTTGGAATTAAATCTAAGAATATAATTTGGAAGGGGCAGTTGTGCATTCTGTCACTCTGTCCTTCAGAAAGGTTCATCAGAATGAACCTTTCTGAAGTTAGTGGTAATGTGAAAGGACTCTTTCTGTGTCCTACCCAGTTTGGTGCTGTAATTTTATATACTTGCCAAGTGATGGGTAAAAAATGACATTGCGTATATTTTAAAATTTGCATTTCCCCCATTTCATTTCCCTCTGTCGGTACATGTCAGGTTTGATCATATTATAGAGCCCCACTTTGTACCACGTAGTTCACTTGATGAGTGTGCTGGGCTGGGGGCGCCGAGCCCACCGGGACAAGGGGGTGCTTTTCTCCAAAGTCCACCAAAGAGGCTGCACGGACGACTAGTGAACTCGGACCAGATTTGCAATTTTATTGCAATTTATTATTCGGTCTTTAAATTTCATAGATCAATGTCCAGAAATAGTTTTCCATTTTAGGCTTGTATAGTATTTGCACATATTAAAAATTTGAAGTTAACTTTCTAGAAATGCAACTCTCCTAACCAATTTCTTAGATATTTAAGTGTTTCAACTAAGTGGAAATACAGACATTTAACATCATTTCCCCCTTTGGCATCAGGTTATTCAGCAAAGAAATGAAGAATGTGATCACACTCAATTTTTAATTGAAGAAAAGGAGTCCAAGGAAGAGGATTTTTATGAAGATCTTGACAGATTTGAAGAAAATGGCACCCAGGAGTCACGTATCAGCCCATACACCTTCTGCAAAGCTTTCCCTTTTCACATCATATTTGACCGGAACCTGGTGGTCACCCAGTGTGGCAACGCCATATACCGCGTGCTCCCGCAGGTAGCCCCTCACTCATCTAGCCCCTCGGTTACACGCCAGGCCGTGTGGAGCACACTGGGCACCACACAAGTTGTGTAATGGAAGCTGAGTGCACTTGTGCCCTAAGACAGCTGCTTTTTTTCCTGTTTTAATCCCAAGGAAAAGGACAGTGGGAAAATTATGTGGGAACTGTATACTTGTTTTAGTGAGAAAGTGAGTGACTTTCTAGTAGCAGTCAGCTTTCACTGAATTTATTCACCATTGAGCAAATATTCATTGGATATCTACTACCTGAGTATAGCTTTCAAAGTCAACTAATGACATTTGCAAGGAAAAGGAAATGTAAAATATACCGAAGAGGAAAGGGGAAGAGATTACCATGAAGTTTAGTAGAAAACGCATCAAAGGACAGCACCGGGTGATGCTGAGTGCACATTTGGCTTGATTCATTCAGACCCATTTGCAAACTCCTTTCTTTCCACTTCCTCTTTTCTCTCACCTTCTAACGTATGTCTAGAGATACTTTTTGCTTGTAATTAAGGAGACGTAATAGTTCAGGATTAACTGCAATGGAATTTGACATAAACCTGTAAGTCTGGAAGCAGAATAGTGTGTGGGTGGGGCTCTCTCCCCCAGGCATGACCGACAACGTGTTTCTTCCCTCTCTTTGCCTGTTTTCCCTTTGTTTTGAATATTTTTGGTTTTGGAAGGGGTAATTTAATTTGTTTGTTTTGTTTATTTAGGTATGTATGTGTGTATGAATGTACTTACGTATGTACATGCAGGTACTGGGTGTCCAACCCAGGACCTCCTACATGCTAAGCACGTGCTCTACCACGGAGCTCTGCCCTCCCCCCGCTTTTCCCTTTGCTGTGACGTGAGGAGAGAGGGTGCAGGAAGGACATTTAGTCCAGCGCCTGGTCCCGTGAGCAGTTGTTAAGTGTTACCTGTTACTGTTGGATCAGCCATCTCTTGATAAACTGAGTGTTTCTGGGGGATTGTGGTATTTAAGTTTCATGTTAAGCCATACATGTTCAACACTTCATGCTATATTTTGAAAGTCAGATTCTCTTCTTTTTTCTTTAAAAAGTCTTTTCTCATTTAGCTTAGCTTTAGATTTGAATATTAGTTGTCTGAAGCCATATTCGGTTTTATGTGTTTTGTTTTTTTAGTTTAGTATATTCATTTTTTTTTTATTGGAGTATAGTTAGTTTACAATGCTGTGTCAATTTCTGGTGTACAGGATAATGTCTCAGTCATACATAGACATACATATATTTGTTTTCATATTCTTTTTCATTATCACTTACTGTAAGATATTGAATATAGTTCCCTGTGCTATACAGTAGAAACTTGTTGTTTATGTATTTTATATATAGTATTGTGTGTCTGCAAATCTCAAACTCCCAATTTATCCTCCACCACCACCCCCTTCCCCGTTCCAGCAACCATGCGTTTATTCTCTGTGTCTGTGAGTCTGTTTCTGTTATGTAAATAAGTTCATTTGTGTCATTTTTTTTAGATTCCACGTACGAGTGACAACATACAGTATTTCTCTTTTTCTGTCTGATTTTTTGTTCACACAACCACACGATGTTCGTTTAGTCACTGAGTTGCGTAAGTGCAGGTGTGAGTTCATAGTGGAGGTAATTTTTCTGCAAATAATTATGATTTTCTACATTTAAGTATTATTGAGCTGGTTTAATCTAATAATTAATGCCAAATTGCAAGAATTCTTCTGACTCAAAAGTGTCTTTTTCTTTTCATCTGCACTTTAGCTCCAGCCGGGGACCTGCAGCCTCCTGTCTGTCTTCTCCCTGGTCCGCCCTCACATTGACACTAGTTTCCATGGCATCCTCTCACACATTAACACGGTCTTCGTCTTGAGAAGCAAGGTAATCAAGATACTGTTTCTCTAAACGTGGAAAGTAAGGTATGTCACAGATGAGACGTGTTCCAGAGGGGTAGTTAGTAACATTCTGTGAGATGGTAAGGCAGGGAGATCAGAGCCAGCCCTGAAGGACCCTATTTCAAGGGGTTGAAATAAATCAACCTTATTGATTTGGGGTTGCCTGAGGGGCCATGGAGCTCAGTCAGCTGATTAGAATTAACAAAAGTAAATTCTGAGAACATCTTGCCGGAACAGCCCAGTTGCACATATGAAAACCAACATCTTTTACTCCTGGTACAGCCACAGTGTCCTATTTTAGAAATCAGAACTAATAAAGATTTTTTTTTTAACTTTACTCAAAGCCACTGGTTTATTGTTCCTTAAATTGTCTTTTATTCTTTCTACCACTTTGAGGGGGGAGGGAATAAAAGTGGTAACATTTTCATTCAATTGATAATGTAGGTAGCACCCAGATCTCATAGTTTCTGTTCTTGGTACTGATACAGCAGAAGTGCCCCTGAGGATGCATTTCATCCTTCCTCCTGCCTCCCAGAGTCATACCCACACGCTTCACGCATTTGGAACTAACTGCTTCCAGCTGCTCTGTGAATGCGGGGGTGGGGAGTGGAGAGGCTTGGTCGGGTCTTTGCTGGAGCCTGCCTGGGATTAGGTGCTGGAGCCAGACTGGAAAATCAGAAGTAAGATTCATAGATGCTTTAAATAAAAATTTGAATGTAGGCATCTGGGATTAGCAGATACACACTACTGTATATAAAATAGATAAACAACAAGGTCCTACTGTACAACACAGGGAACTATATTCAATATCTTATAGTAACATATAACGGAAAATAATCAAAAAAAGATAATACATGTGTAACTAAATCACTTTGCAGTACACCCGAAACTAACACAACCCTGTGAATCAACTAGACTTCAATTAAAAAAATTATAAAACATGTATTGAAGGATACTTGGCTTGCAGTGTTGTGTTAGTTTCAGGTGTGCAGCATAGTGACTCGGTAATTTTGAGATTCCACGCTGTATGGATGATCCCCGTCTTTGATCTCTGTGCCAAGCAGTTTTGTTTTTTAATTTTTTTTACATTTTTTATTGAGTTATAGTCATTTTACAATGTTGTGTCAAATTCCAGTGTAGAGCACAAGTTTTCAGTTATACATGAACATACATATATTCATTGTCACATTTTTGTTTTTGCTATGAGCTGCCATAAGACCTTGTATATATTTCCCTGTGCTGTACAGTGTAATCTTGTCTACCTGTTCTGCATATGCCTGTCAGTATCTACAAATTTGGAAATCCCAGTCTGTCCCTTCCCACCCCTCACCCCGAAGAAAGCTTTTGTATTGTTAAAGAACTACTTCTCAATAAATCGGTCTTGAATTCATTATTTGGTATTTCTGGTTGATGTTACCAGTATTGTAGCTTTCAAATGATGGAGCTGGAATTCTGGAGGAAAAGTGCCCAGGTCCAAACCCTGGCTCTTCCATTTACTCTAAAAACAAGTGTGAAAGTAGCTCTTCTGGGTTCAGAGGAGGAGGTCAGCTGGCCTTTCTCAGTAACATGAGGGTGCCTGCTGCCTGGCAGAAGGCTGGTGGCCTGCCTGTCCTGTTCTAACTGGTGCCCTGGGTTTGGTGGGAAGCGGGCTCGGCATGTCCTTTGCTGATCTGTCAGGTGGGGAGAAGGGCAGGAGTTAATGGCTGTGTCTTGCCCTTTCAAGGAAGGATTGCTGGATGTAGAGAAATTAGAGTGTGAGGATGAGCTGACCGGCACCGAGATCAGCTGCTTACGTCTCAAGGGTCAGATGATCTACCTGCCTGAAGCGGACAGCATTCTCTTCCTGTGTTCACCAAGGTAATCCTTTTTAGATTAATTATAATGGTTGCAAGTACCCACCGTTAGCTAACAAAGGAATTCGGTGACATTTTATTCAGTCGGGTGCACAAAGTGTAACTAGATTTTACAGCTCTGTTAAACTTCTCTCCATAATGAAGGTACTTTCATTTAACGTTTGTGATAAACTCAGAAGAAATCGTGAATTCTGTTTTATCTGCCATGTCTTAGCAATTTGCGGAGTGTTTATGCTATTAGATCAGGGGATGCCTGATCTGAAGTTAGTTAATTCTGTGGCTCCGTACCTCCCAGAGAGATGTCACATAGACAACTGATTCTATAAAGCATCTCGTACGATAGGTGAATATGTGGGTATATTTGGCACCCAAGAGATTACTTTTCTAATTATTTCTGGATTTAAACTTTTATATTAAAAATATTTAGCTACTTTAACAGAGATACACTATGCAAAATACACTATTAAGTTGAAATTTATTTAAATTATATTATTTATGGTAAACTCCAGAGGGAAATAAAACTGTAAGTTGGTAGTTTCCCAATTTGACAAAGCGTTTTATTGAAAGATGCATAAGAATTCAGAGTTAGAAACCTGTATCGAAATTCGCTTTAGGACAGCAGCAATACATAATTGTAAAACTCAGTGTTAGGTGATATTTTGTGAATTTATTACTTTGTATAACCGAAATCTGGGCACATTGTTCAGTAAACACTCGAGAAAGCATGTTTTGGTGGGCTAGTGATTAAAAATTTAAAGTCCAAATGATCACTTTTTATTTGAAGATACTGTCTTAAAATTTCTGAAAAATCTAATAAATTTTGAAGCAACCTTCTTTAAAATTATAAATATAGTATTAAAGATTAGACTAATGATGGGTTTCTTCCCCCCTGAGAATATATATTATGGAAATAAAAGAGACAAAATTAGGGGACCCAAACTCTTTATGGTTTTTAAGCAATAACCTACGTGGCTGTCACTACATCTTCATCTGCTGTGTTTTTTCCTTCTGCCTCTTTCTTAGTTGAGCATCAGCAGAATGACAGCTTCTCAACAGGGACAATTTCTGTTCATGGAGAAAAATGATTTCTTTAGAAACATAAGCAGGGAATCTGGAGTCTGTCTGCTAATCACCACATGCAGAAATCGATTTCATAGAGACACACTCACAGCTTGATACATGCATGGGGCCTGCTCATGTGTATAGAAAATTTATACTCAAATTAACTAAGACAGCCGCTAAAAGCAGTTTTACTTATAAAATAAATAATTCCAAGGTGATAGTTTAAATATAGGAGAAAAGTTAATAGCTCATTTAAATAATAAATAATACATAAATTTTTAGAACAATGAGACTTATAATTTGATTAAGTTTTCTGTCTCCATATGAGCATATTTAACCATTCATTTTCATTTTAAGCTTATAATCATTTTTCCTCTGCTGCTGTCAGGTCTTGTGTACCATTTGGTGGGTGATCTGGCCTCTTTCCCGAGGGGTGTGTGTCAATTATAAACTCTTGGCTCATTTTATTTTTCTTCATTGGCATGCTAATTTTTGCCTTGATTTATGCACATTCCTGCTGAGAATGCATCACATGGAGACATTTTATTAATCCAAAATTCTTCAGTGAAGTCACAACTCCATTATGTTGCTTTAGAGAAATGATTATTGCTAATGACCAGACGTAATGACTTTGCATTTAACGAATTCAAGCCAATCATGTAACCGGAAGCCATTTTAGCCAAAGAATACATTTTTAGAAAGCAGTTAACTTTTCCCTTGCCAGATCTTCACTGAATCAATAAATACCATGTTCTAAAAATGACATAAGTTGCAAAAACACATACAGCTCAGCCAGAACAAATAATCTTTCCAATAAATGAGAAAAATTAGTCAAAAAAAAAATAAATAAAGAGAGTAGCAGAAGACATCAGAGCCTGAAATGAGAAACACAGAAAAATACATGTTAGGAAGTCCTATGTAACGTCCCGTGGGAGATGGGCCACAGATCGCAACGTTTTAATCACTGTGTCTGAAGGAGAAAAGAGTCACAGAACCCACGAGGCAACAGTGAACGAGTTTCTCAAAACAAACTGTTATTGTCCCTGTTAAAGAGAGTAAAGATGGCTTTTCCTCCATCTCTCTGTAATGAGGGGAAAATGTGGCAACATCAAATGACAGCCTTGTGTTAAATGAAACCTGAGCAGATTCCACAGGGCAGTTTTTCACAGTATCTTTTCTTTTCTTTTTTTCTTTTGGATTGAAGTAGTCAGCTTACAGTCAGTTTCTCACAGCATCTTTCAGTTTCGGCTGAGGGCATCAGAAAGTGCAGCTTGGCCAGGGTGCAGGTCAAGTTCACTGCTCTATTTAGACATTCAAAAGAAGGGCGTCACATTCCTGCTGCTTCCCTCCAGTGTTTGGCTCCCCTTCAGCCCCGCCCTTTGACGGGTGGGGGACAGGGCTAGGCTCCACAGCGGCGGGCAGGGGTCGGTGCTGCCCGGGGACACCAGGGACTGACTCTGCCTGCTTCTCTGCGGACAGCGTGATGAACCTGGACGACCTGACACGGAGGGGGCTGTACCTGAGCGACATCCCCCTGCACGATGCCACGCGGGACCTCGTGCTGCTGGGGGAGCAGTTCCGAGAGGAGTACAAGCTGACCCAGGAGCTGGAGATCCTCACAGACAGGCTGCAGCTCACCTTGCGGGCCCTGGAGGACGAGAAGAAGAAGACAGACACGTAAGAATGTCCCCTCGCGGGGAGGAAGTGCGTGGCTCTAACCCCCATAGCCACCGGCTCTGCTGCTGGCGAGCGCAGGGTCAGACTCTTAACCCTGTGGGTCTGGGCAGCAGGGGTCTCTTCCACATCACTTAACAGGGATTTTGTCCACAAGGATAAGTCAGTCTCAGTGATAAAGGGGCAAGGCTTCTAGTGTGACAAACCAAGTGGAAAGAACGTACACCAAAGCATCCCTCTGAAAGCCACTGGGACAGTTCAGATGCATAGATCAAGTCCAGCTCTCCGTGCACTCGCGTCTCACACGAGCGGGGTGGGGTGTCCTGAGCATCCTCTCTGTGCCCGGGGCTGGCCAGTGCTGAGGGGGGCACTGAACACGGAGCTTAGTTCGGATTGGCCGTTATATTATAAAAGATTGATTTTCCTGGACTTGCAGACCATTTTAGGGTTTGGCAGATGTGAATCTGACAGGCTGTAATGTCACCTGGGATGACAACAACTCCATTTGTAATGTGCTAAAGGAACAAAAGTACCAAGATACAGAGCTATTGTTTGTCTCTGAATGGTGGAGTCAATTGTGAAATATCGGTCAAGGAACATTTAAGACAACATTTTATTTTCAAGTAACTCATTTAAACAAGTTCACATCCTTGGCCGCCTTGAGTATATTAAGTAAAGGCACTGAATCTCTGACTTTGATGGGAGGATCTTACCTAGGGCCTTGTGTGTTCATTTCTAACATTTCTGTAATAGGAAGTCACCTTGTTGGCGAGGTGAGCTGATGTCTCTTCCTTTAAGAACTGTGTCGCTGCTTGAACACCAGAACTTCGGAACCAGCTTCATTTTCTGCGCTGTTCTTGCTTAGATACGTGTGTTGTTGCCCATGGGTGGGGGAACATATACCTGTCAGCTGTTATCGGGAGCCTGGATGAAACCTTACCTGGCTTGCCCTGCCTTTGTATAATGCAGCTGGAAGCTGTGGTTCTTCTGAGGCCACTTGATTTTTCCTCATGACCTGAACCGAACTCCTTCATCTTTCCAGGTGTTTTGCAAATTTCCAAAAGGATATGGGATGGGGGCGGGCAACTCACATTCCTCCTACTTGTGAAAAACAACACAAAATGTGTGTTATATTAGTACGTGGTATAGCTCCATCCGTCAAGAATAACACATATATGGAGCTCATCAGGTAGTGTGTAGGACTAAGGCTCACAGGCACATGGATTTGGAAGGCTGAGTTACTCAGGGCCCTGCTCGGGCTGTTATATTAAAAACCACCTCGGTTTCATTTTTTGTTCAAGGTGATTTAATTCTAAACACTGACTCATCATTTTTGTTGAAACGGAATTGTTCTACTGCCCACATTTAATATTCAAATACAGCTCCCAAATCTTTCATAAAATGTTCTCTGTTTGAAAGTTAGAAATGGACTGGAGACAAGCCACTGAATCTAGGAACCACAGGCGCTCAGCTCCGTTGGGCACATTGAAAACCGGCACTGGATGCTTGGGCTCAGGGAGGGAGGGGCCTCGGGGAGGGAGGGGCTGCGGCAAGGGAGGGGGCGCAGGGTGGGATGGGACTGGGGGGAGGAGGCGCAGTGAGGGAGAGGTTGTGGGAGGGAGGGGGCTCGAGGAGGGAGAGGCGCGGAGAAGGGAAGAGGCGCAGGGAGGCAGGGGCCGAGGGGTGTCATTTGTCCCTCGGGATCGTCTGGTCCGGGGTCGTCGTCTGAAGCCGGTGGTTTCTGTCCAGCGCCCACCCTTGCCCTGCGGTGCTTCCTCTCTGGTCCCCTTGGCACAGCCCTGGTGCCATCAGTGTGGTCCCGGGTTGTCAGTGGAAACGACTGTCTTGCCTAGACTGTTTGCACCTGCTTTCTCTGTGTCCTGCCTGGGGTTGAGGCACGAGGGAGCCAGGGGGTGGGGAGGGGACCTGCTTCTATTAGTGTTGAATGAAGGACACGTGAAGGATCCTGGCACCTGAGAGGCCGCGTGCTCCGGCTGGTGGTTCCCACAGCCCACACGGGGCTGGGCGAACAAAGATGCTCTCGCCCGCGAGTGTCGCGGTGGGAGGGCCCAAGTCCGGGACCGCAGACGCAGCTTTGACTTCTGCTGTCCGTCCTTTATCTCGTCTCTCTGCTTGTTGGCTTATTCTGATTCGGCTTGAATGCATTTGGATTTGGGGCCGTTTCCTGTGATTCAAACCAAGTATTCTTTTTTACATTGTCTGTCCCCGACTCACACGTGTGGCTGCTCGGGCGTCCTCGGGGCGCAGGGCGTGGGCCGGCCCTCGGCCCCCTCACGGCCTGTCCTGCCCCCAACAGGCTGCTGTACTCCGTCCTCCCTCCGTCCGTGGCCAACGAGCTGCGACACAAGCGCCCCGTGCCTGCCAAGAGGTACGACAACGTGACCATCCTCTTCAGCGGCATCGTGGGCTTCAACGCCTTCTGCAGCAAGCACGCGTCCGGGGAAGGCGCCATGAAGATCGTCAACCTTCTCAACGACCTCTACACCCGCTTCGACACCCTGACGGATTCCCGGAAAAACCCCTTTGTTTACAAGGCAAGTGGGGTCCCCGCCCGCCCTCTGGGCGCCCTTCTGGATTCTGGGTTTCCAGGCCCGGCTCCCAGGCGCTGCCCGGAGCCCCGCAGTCTCGCTGCAGTCAGCTCGCAGGCCGTGGCTATTTACCATTTTCTTAAATAATTACCTCTTGTTCTAAAACACTCCCTTCCTCGTAACCAAGACGGATGGCGCAGACGCTTCCCTAGTTAAAATAAAATGTTCAGCAGCTTACGTGCGATGACACGAGTAAGTCCATGCAGGTGGTTTATCCCGCGTAACGTAAACATAGCACTGGCTTCGGTGCTCTGCGAGAGACGTTTTTACTGAAATCTATAAATGATTTGGACGGTAAAGAAGTCGGGGAGCCTGAGGAGGGTCCTGGGGACTCAGACCTGCTTTCACGTAGCATCAGCTTGAAGACAAACAGTTCTAAGGCCTCTCTGCCCTTTGTTTCAATTGGAAACAAATATGATCTTGGAAAAATGAAGTCAGTGGAATATTGCCTCATAAAGGCAAGAGTGCATGCTGCAACACCCCCAGGCATCTGGAGGCATGTGAGCGCCGCGGGGCGTATTTATTTCATAGACCTCTTCTGAGCTCCAGTGTCACACTTGGTGAGCACATCATATAAATAAACGGCTAATGACCAGGATAAATCACTGAACTTCAGGCAGTGCCTCTTGGGCCCTTCAAACCATCCCTGTTTTAGGGGGAAATAGGATCATAAATTGTTCTACTGGATTGGAAGGGTATCTGAGGTGAGAAACCAGGGCTTCCTGGAGGAGAAGTAATGCTGCGTCTGCACCTGCCTGTAATCAAGGATCTCGAGTGCCAGGTGTGAAATTTCAAATAAGGAGGAGGTTGCTTCCTGTTGGAGCTGAATGTATCAGATTCACGGGAGGGGAGTTTATAAAGTTACGGATAGCATTGGAAAGATGCTCTGTGTATCAGGATAGCAAATGAAGCCGTCCTGTTGATAACTACCTGATGCACGTGTAAGTGTCTGTGCTCTTAGGTGGAGACCGTTGGTGACAAGTACATGACGGTGAGTGGTTTACCAGAGCCCTGCATACACCACGCTAGGTCCATCTGCCACCTGGCCTTGGACATGATGGAAATCGCTGGCCAGGTTCAAGTAGATGGTGAATCTGTTCAGGTTAGTACAAAATAGACATCATAACGGTGGTGGTAGACCTTGTCAGACAACTGATTTATATCCTTGATCAGATAATCGTTAATGATGTACAAGGAAGAGCATCTTGCCAATGAAGACTGATGTTTTATTGAACCCACTGTATTGTGTTCTTCCATAGAAATGGAAAATCTTTCCGCCTATTTGAAATTACCTAGTTTATTTCATGTGCTGAAAGTCATGAGGATGAGATAAAACCTCCTATCGCTTCTGGTTTTTTTTTTTTTTTAATTTCTTCTCTGTATCTCATATTAAGTTACCAGATTCTTATCTTTGAAAGCTTCAAACTTTACAGAAAGTCTTGAAAGACAGATTTCGTGAGGGTCTTTGATTCTGTCTAATATATGTGGAATTCTTGCGGTTTTCATATGATGACATTGTTCCATAATATAAAGTAAGCAAAGAATTTGTGTCGCTGGCGTCACTGAAGCAAAGCTTTGGTCTCGACAGATAACAATCGGGATTCATACGGGGGAGGTGGTTACTGGTGTCATTGGGCAGAGGATGCCACGGTACTGTCTTTTCGGAAATACTGTCAACCTCACGAGCAGAACAGAAACCACTGGAGAAAAAGGAAAAATAAATGTGTCTGAATATACATACAGGTAAGAGAACACATCCTCGGATTTACTGACTTGAGAAATGCCCCGTTGCCCATGGTTTGACTCCCTGAGGGGTTTTATTTCCTCTAACAGTGATCACCTCTGCTCCTAGGATGACATTTCTTATTTGAGAAGATTGTGCCATTACTTCCATTTTAAATGGTTCTACATTGTCTTAGGAATCTCTGATATGATCATTGTTACTCAAAACTTGAGGTCCCTTCAGATAACTTCAGTGGGTGTCCTGACCGTCTCAGTTTATAACTTCGGTAGATGTCACTTCCCCATAAGCCACACTCCACCCACCTCTCCCTGCCCCTGTCCCCTGTCTTTCAGATGTCTTATGACACCAGAGAATTCAGACCCACAGTTCCACTTGGAGCACAGAGGCCCAGTGTCCATGAAGGGCAAAAAGGAGCCAATGCAAGTTTGGTTTCTTTCGAGAAAAAACACAGGACCAAAGGTATGACTAATCAGAGGGTAATTCCTTCTTTGAGGGCAGAGTATAAATATGGGTGGCTAAATCTTAATCACTGAAAATATGTTGCCTTTGAAAAGAGTTCTTGCTTCCACGAACCCTTAAGTGAAGCAGCGGAAGCACTGATTCATTAACGAGCTGGTGAGAACAATGCAGAGATCCCAGGGGATTCTTGGTGGTTGCCGTCTTTTGTCCGCTAATGAATTAGAACCCAGAGCACTAGATGGAGAAGACCTGTCTTCTGTTCTGAAGACTCAGATCCTTCCAAGGGCCATGCTGTCCCCCGGTGGAATGTTTGGGGGTCTTGGACATGCTAGTCCCTCGTGTGTTTTTCCTCGAGAGACAAGTGATGTGTACTGTTCCAGAGTCCATGTGATTTCCTTAGGGAAGCTCTCGGTTCGTGCTAGAGCTGACCCCAGCCAGAACGCGTGTGCTCGAGGGGCTGGGAACACTGGGGCTCCCCCTGGAGTCCTGGGACCACAGTGGGTGGCTCCGGACCCTGAGGTCCTGCCCCGCCTGGTTCCCATCACCCTGGGTTGGGTCAGAAACAAGTTTGATACTTTGTCCCCGGATTGATGTATTGGTTCCGTAGAGGCAGTGGGGCTGCTTGGTTTTCTCTCTTTTCCTGGATATATGCATTCCCTCAAAATGCTTTCAGGGTAGAAGTCCTAAAAGGAATGGAATGCCAAGTTTTAAAATATTTATCTTTATCTTCTTTGCGCTGTTTTCCCTTTAAATAGCAGTCCTGGCATGCTTACTGGTGTCCTTCTAGGTTAAACCCCACCTCAAGTGCTGCTCCTTCACTTGGTGCCTGTTTCCTCCAGCGTCAGGGTGGGAATGACCTAGAAGAACCGTAGATAGGAATGCAGATCGCGCTTGTTTAGAAAGGAAATATTTTTGGGGAGTTCGAGAAGCTTTATCATCACTAGAAATTAATCGCGTGTTTCTTCCACTTTTTAAAGGAGACAGAGCAGGATGATGACTGAATCTTGGACCACGGGGCGAAGAGGACAGAGGTGGGGTTATCCCCACATGACACACGCCAGTCCTAGGGACAGCCGTCCCCTCTGTCCTTCTCAGTTTTCCCAAGCCTTTCTCCTGGGTGTATCTTTCACTGTTCATTATTCAATTTCAGCTCTGCTTTTGATAATTTTCAAGGTTTAGTATATTACGCCTTTAGATGTGGACGATGTGAGCTTCACGTGTCTTAAAATCTACTACAGGCATCACCTGCCGTGGTGATTTGCAAGTCGTAGGCACCCAATAGATACTCGATGAATTTAATGACGTGAAACTGAACAGTATTTGGCCATGAGTAGTTACACCGTGGTTTTTCCAAATCTGTTGAGTGCTGTCTCTAGATATGTGTATGTAAATTTTAATGACAATAACATATAAAAAAGTTCTATCATGTCGGTGTATATCATTAGAGAAGTCATTTTCTAAAAGAATGAATTCACAGTTTTAGAGAAAAAAAGTGGTTTATTTTCAGACTCCTCAAATAAGAATGAATGTAACCGTGCTGAGAACATGGGGACTGTTTTGAATTGTGCAGACTTTGCTTCAGACAGAGACAGCACACTTCTCTGGGACTAAGATGTTTGGTTACTCACTCAGATCACGTGGTGATTATCATCGCTCTAGAATGCTGTCATTTGCATCGTGTTCCTTGTATTACGACTCTCAGTAAACCACACACAGCTGTTACAGGGAGCGGTGCTGTTTCACAATGAGCTGTTACGGCGGTTTGGGATACGTTTTAGGGCTCCAACCACAGCCAGGGATAGCTCTGGGAAGAATGCTGGGTTTCCCTGGCCTTTTATTTCCAGAAATGAGCTCCTTTCCCTTCGCTTACAAGAATGTGATTATATCCAGGGCATCAGGTTCAGAAAAGTGACTTTAATTTTGACCTAGAATGCATTCCTGTTGGATTCATTGGCCCATTGTCCTTTCTCTCTCTGATAATTTATTCATAGCCATCCTTCTGAAATCAAGTACAGCTACTTTTGTGTAAAGATGTCTGTCTTGAATTTGAGTATCTCCCATCAGCACACTGACATGTGTGTACATGTTCCGTGTTCATGCGTAAGAGAACCTGCAATAAATTATTTTTTCCACTTGTCTCTGGATGGTTTTTAATTCAATACAAATGATATTCAAGTTCTCATTGAGCATTTGATCAGTGCCATTTTTGTAAGTCCACTTTATAATTTTAGCAAGTGTCAACTTGAATGTTGCTTCCCCACTGCTGTTGATACAGTTGAACGCCACCTCTTCACCGAGCATCTTCTGAAGCGTTTTTCTTTGGTACCAACAAAGTGACAGGAGGAGACTGGACCTGGAGGGATGGACACGCGGATAAACGTAAAGTGATGCCAGCTCCTGAAAAGTGCCTAGTCTTTTAGGGGTGGAAGACCTGTATAGAGATAACTAAAGTGTCTGATATGGTGATAAAACATTCTCCAGACACAGAAAAAAGATGTAGAGAATGAGAACCAGGTGGGATGGGAAGGAGGCGGCAGGGGTCCCCTGGATTTTATGATGGTTTAGTTTAAAGGTGAATTAATGGAGCGGAAGCAGTCTAGAAGCCTGCACTCCGTGTCTGTCTGGGGAGTGTGCATCGCTCTAAATAAACTTGCTTTCCCTTTCCTGTGCCTGACTCTTGAATTCGTTCCGTCAAGAAGCTACTCTCTGGCAACATTTCTGCCAATGGGGCAGGTTTAGTGGTGCCTAATGTGGATACACGGTGCTCATTGCCGGGAGAGGAGGCCAAAGGGCAGAGAAAGCTTTTCACGGTTAAATTTTTCATGTCTTGCCATAAAATACGGGTTTTATCTCACAGGTAGGAGTTTATCAGGTTGAATTGATACATGTACATGTTTTTTAGATTTTACAGTAGAATAGCAATTTATACACGAACACAGGTATATTTTGGAACCAATTTCTTATTTCATCTTATTAGAATCTGTGATTGTTTCACCAGATGACATGTTCTGTTGGCCACTGAAAGGTGTGATGCGATTTAGAATGAGAAATACATAGATTTGGTCTTAGTCTGCATCTTCAGTTCTAGCTCAGGGCTCCTAAAACCCTAGGAATTTCCTCAGTGATGAAAATGACAGTGTCTTTTGCGTTGATGAGGTGGTTCGGGGGCTGCACTTGGGGGTGCGGGTTCCCAGGAGAACCCACCTTGAGATTAGAGGGTTGGAACTTTCAGTCCCACCCTGACCTCTGACCTCTGGGAGGGAAGAGGGTCTGGAGGTCAAATTGTTGCCAATAGCCAATGATTTAATCAAACGGGCTTCTGTAGTGAGGCTTCCATAAACCCTGGAAGGTTGGGAGAGCTTTCGGGGTGGGGAACACGTGGAGATGCAGGGACAGAGGTGTGCCCAGGGGGCGGGGCCGCGAGCTTCCTCCCTCTGGCTTTCCTTTCATGACAAGCTGATCATCTAGTAAGCCAAAGGGCTCTTTGCGTTGGTGATCCGCTCTAGCAATTTAATCGGCCCCAAACAGGGAGTTGGGGGAACCTTAGCTCTATTGCCAGCTGGTCAGAAGCACAGGTGACAACCTGGCCTTGCCACTGAGCTCTGACAGCCTTGTAGGACTGAGCCCCACCCTGAGGAATCAGGAGCTAGCTTTGCATAGATGGTGTCAGAATGGAGCTGAACTGGAGGACACCAGGTGGGGTCCTGAGAATTGCTTTGTGGTTGGGGGGGGAACACTCTACATAATACATGGGTGCAGAATTCTTAAAGGGGAAAAATAATCCCTTACCTGCTTCCCTTTAGAGGTCTCTTTGCTGCCCCGATGAGTGGCTCTGGGAGCCTCTAGAGGGCAGCAGAGAACGCTGCTTACTATCTAAGGGGTGGGGGGAGCGGGGGAACGGGGAACAGGGTCTACCCTGGAGGTGCAGCTCAGCACCCTGGCTGTCAGCTGAAGACCCTTCCTGTCCTTCCTGTGTGCAGTCTTGAGTTTATCCCTCCACTCTCCCCTATGTTCGAAGAACTGTCAGGAAAATAGTTGTTTCTAACCTGATAGACATTAAACATTTGCATACTGCAAAATCTGTTCACACATATCCTGTTCAGAAATGTCACCCAGATTTTTCCTGCTAATTCTGGAGGAAGCTGTGTACATTGGTTAAAACAGATAATTGGTAACAGAAGCTGTAATTCTGTACAGAACTATTATAGACAAACTAAGTTGCATCTAGCTCTTGCTGAAAGCTGTCAAATACACGTGAGAAAGCACTGCTTATTCACAAGGAGAAAACTGGAAAGCCCCATGTTTTGCATTAATAAAAAATGCACTTGAATGATTCGTTCTTGCGACTTCTACTCTATCGAAGAGAGGAAATAGTATAGGATAAATTAACAAAACAAAAAAAATCACTGTACAGTCGGGAACTGGAATCCAGTCCCGGCCAAAAACCCAAACTTGCGTCCTGACAAGTCATTGGACCCTTTAGGATCCAGTTTCCTAACCAGTGAAAAGGAGCAGGACCAGACGATTATCTAAAGTTAATCCTTGCCCTCAAATTCCATCATTCCTTGGGTGAGCATTTCAGGGCAGGGATACTATGACTTTGGATTGGACCTTTGGGAATTCTGAGACACTCTGAAGTCTCGGCTGGACTCTTTTTAACAGTCGAGGAACAATGAGTGGATGAGCTGAGAGATTTTAAAGCGAACGCCTACGAAATACACCACTCTGAGGCAGACACCTGGTGAGGACTTTTGACTTAAGCTAAAATCAGAATGACTAGGTCGTATTAGGATGTAAGAGTCTTGCTGTATGTGTTTCTATTCAACATCAGCCCTATAACATTTATCTAAGTACGTTACTCACGTTCAAATCCTCGAATAAAGAGCTGTGTTTTCGATGCACAAAAAAAAGGGGAGAAAATGTACCTCTCTTTCAAGCAGTAATCCTTTTGAAGTGAAAATAACCCCTTAAACACTGAAGACAGCAAGTATCAGTGAGTGTGACATGTAAATGCTTTTATTATTCAATTAAAAAAAAATTTGGCGGAAGGGGGAGCAGGGAGGTAATTGAGTTTATTTGTTTCTGGAGGAGATGCTGGGGGTTGAACCCAGGACCTTGTGCGTGCTGAGCATATGCTCTACCACTTGAGCTATAATGTCTCCCCTAATGCTTTTATTATTACTAATAAAACGTATTGCCCACTTTGTGTCAACTTACAAAATATTTCCCATGAAATAAAGAATTCCATACCAAGACATGGAAACAACCTAGGTATCCATCAGTGGATAAATGGACAAAGTAAACATGGCATTGCGGGAGGGGATAGCTCAGGGGTAGAGCGTGGGCTTAGCATGCACAAGGTCCTGGGTTCAACCCCCAGTACCTCCGTTTAAAAAAAGAAAAGAATATATATATATAATATATATGTATTATATATATATATATATATAATGAAATGTTACGTAGTTTATAAAAAGAAGGAAACCCTGCCATTTCCAACAATAGCAACGGACCTTGAGGACCTTACGTGAAGTGAAATTAGCCAGACACAGAAAGACAGCTGCTGCATGATCTCACTTCGAGGTAGAATCTAAGAAAGTTGGACTCACAGAAATAGAGTGGAAGGGTGGTCGCCAGGGGACAGGAGTTGGAAGAAGGGTACAGGTTTTCAGTCATAGGATGAATACGTTCCGGAGACGAATATACAGCACGATGTCCCCAGTGAATGACGTATACTAGAAATAACAGTGTGCAAACTGACTTGCTAATTAGCTTGATCGTGGTGCTCATTTCACAAGGTGTACATACACCAAAGCAGCCCAGTGTACACCTCAAATAGGTATAAAATTTCCCTTTCGTGGTTTTCTGCATCACATGAATAAACTTCAATGTAACATTTATGTTTAAATACCTTTTAAAAAAGAATTTTTACATGATTTATTTTCCTTAAACAATAATTTGCTACAATCTTGTTGCAAATTTTTAAAACTTTTAACACTGTATTAACAGAGGTAGAATTCTTTAGGACAATCAAAATCATGGTGTACTTACAATATATTAACATCAAATTGTGTATAAACAGATAATCTGATCCTCTCCTTTGAAATGACACGGAGACCATTGTAACTAAGAGTGAATGCACGCGTTTGTTCCTCTGTACGGAGACTCATTATATAATCACAACTGTAATTTGAATCAAGTTAGGATTCCTGAGAAATACCGACCCGTGGGCACACACACACAACAGACACACACACACACACACACCAGCCACACACATTCACAGGCAATTTTTATTTGTCATTTATACCTAATAAAGCTGAGAAAAATATTTTTACCAACTTTAAAAATAAAATTTTAAAAATCCCTAAATACTTTCCCTTTTGTGGTTCTCCACATCACATGAATAACCTTCAATATAATTTGTATAGACCCATGATTATAATACAATCATAAAGTTCTGGCAACCATAGCACCGCAACTTGACACTGTGAGCTCACATAGCTTTGACTGTATTAGAACAAATAACGTCACCAAAGACGTTTCCGTTGTCTTGATGCAAAGACCATTACAGTGAAGGCCCAGGATGAGTCGGAGACTGATTCCTCTGCTTCTGCACAGGCAGGGGCCCTGAGTGGGGTAGGCGGGGTCTGTGTCCTGGAAGCAGAGACACAGGAAAGTGCCAGTCTCCCAAAGCAGGCAGAATTCAGATTGAGGTCTGAGCAGAAAGTCTGGAGGGCTGTCAAAGGAGCCCCGTGGGGAACGAGCTCTGTGCGGGACAGACTGGGAGGGAGATGTGTCTGGAGCCCAAGGCCTCTTGCTGGTGCCCAGTGTGTGTGCAATGACGTTTTGCAACATACCTGTTTAATAGTTTTATATCTTCAATTTCAAGTACAGAACAAGATTTACATAGGCGAGTGGTTGCAATTCCTGGATGGACTAATACAGCTGTTTTTTCCTCCAAAGCACAATTTTTTAAGCCTCTTTAGAAAACAGCAAGGGTGGGCTTTCTCAGCAGCATGGAGCAGCAGTAGAATTGTCCGACAGAGATGCAAGTCACCTAGGAGGTGAACTTTTAAATTTAAAAATGTCTAGTAGCCACACTTTAAAAAGTAGAAAGAAACGGGGACATTGGTTTTAATTATATATTTCATTTAACACAATATATCCAAAATACTATCATTTCATCAGGTAGTTCATACAAAAAATTATTAATGAAACATTTGTATTCTGTGTTTCATCCTAAGATATGCATTTTCTATCTGCAGCACATCTCAGTGTAGACTAATGTAAAAGATAAACTGAGGCCTGTCAAAAATTCTAAGGTTTATTTGAGCAAAAATGCAGCACCGACCGGAAGTAGTTAGAAGACCTCTTCCTAGCTCGGGAGAGAATTTCATGGAGAAAAGGTGGAAGCAAAGTAGAGAAATTGTTGATAGGCTGCAGGCTAAAGGCTAGTTGGCCGACTGTGACTGGCTGTCCTCATATTTCAGTGTTCTAACCATGAGGATTTGCAGTGTCAGAGTTTGGGTTGTTTATGTCGACCACCTCCTTGTTTAATTAATGTAACACCAGCCACTTCTCAAGTGCTGGCTGATTACGGGAAGTCAGTGGTTGTCGTTGATACACAGGATGCTCATGGATACAACTGGAAAAAAACTGTAAAAAGCGAATCACCATTTTAGGTATTTGTTTTGTTTCCTCCTTGCCAGCACATTGAGTCCTACTTCGTTATTTATAAAAACAAAACAAGAAAAGTAGATGAATAGTTGAAAGTGGTCATTGAATAAAGGAAAAAAGTGTATTTTTTCATTTTTCAACATTATACTTTCCAATTTTAATTTATAACATGCAGTTTTGAAAAGAGCATTTCTTTTGAACTTAAACACAATTTAAATGGTGATCAGCAGAGTAATAAAGAAAAATGAGTTCTATCTGAGAGATTTTTAGAAAAATATTTAAGGAAGAAGAAATTGGACCTTTTTGTAAGTCGCTAACATTAGCAGCCTAAGGTTTTGAGATGACACAGGACCTTACATTTTCACTTGGCAGTTCTTTTGCAATTTCTGCATAAGAAGCAATTACAAAGCACCAGCAGCACTGATTATCTTCTGACAAAGCAAGACCCTTTCTAAAGATCTTGCTCGTCATCACCACCCACGCTCCTTTCTCCTTTTCATCTGTATTCTTGCTGAAGCTTGTTCTTTCCCCCTCGACCCAACCTGCTATTTTTGTACTTTGACAAGAATATTACCAAAGCATTAACTAAAAGTGAATACTGCAGATGACTACCACTAGAAGTTTTGCACACGTATATACATGCAGGATTCTGGAGGGGGAGGGTATAGTTCAGTGCTTAGCATGCATGAGGTCCTGGGTTCAACCCACGGTACCCCCATTAAAAATAAATAAATAAATAAAACTAATTACTGGTCCCACCAAAATAAAAATAATAATTTAAAAAGTCTTAATTTTTAAAAAATTTGTGCTCAACAAAATGTCCCAGAACTGCAGGAACTCTTCAGACTAGCCACAAGACTTTCTCTGTGATTTTACCAAAAAGTTGCTCCTGATGTATGAATTTCTGAGATTTGAAACTCTTTAAACCCAGGTCCTTTCATTTCTTAACACACAAAGCCTTTTTAAAAAGGAGTTCTTTTTAAAAACGGTGTTAACGCTACAATAAAAGTTACAAACCCCTTTTGAAAAATGTACACTTCTTTAAATGCTGTCTGTGCTGTAACTGCTAATGTGAACAGGTTCAGATAAGGGGTGATCAGAACCCCCGCTTTCCCTGAAGCTTATGCCAAAACCCACACCTCCAGGCGGCAACAGGGGGCAATACTACAGTCACTACAGCATGCCCCCATTGCCCAGCATTATTTGAAACATTCTGCATGTGTTTAAACCTTGTAGTAACCCATTGAGAAGATATTCTTATCACCTACATTTTATTTAAAAGGAAACTGGAGCACAGAAAGTTTGGGTTACTTTCCTAAGGTCAAACAGGGGCCGAGTGGAACAGCCAGTGATTATATGTGGTAACCGGATGCAAAGGTCTGCACTTCCAACCAGCCTGCTCGGCAGCCTCTCAGATTACAGGTACGTACACAGAGCGATCGGCCAGTGAGGAACTTCTGCTGTGTGTCTTGACACCAGAAGACTGTCAGTTTTAGCTGGACAGGTGGAGAAGGAGTGAGGGAGGGGGATATGACAGGTGGTTTTGGCCCCGAATCTTATGACCAACGCTGGAGAATAGGGTTTGGAGGCCTGGGGCACAGGCAGGGACCAGAGTAGGTCTAGAGAAGGACATAAGGCAGCAGTCGTGAGGATGGCACCCACGTGGAGGCATGTCCTACTGGTAATTGGCCCCACTATGCAGAAAACCAAATTGGCCTTAGGGTTTCAGGTTGTGAGTTTGCTTAATCCCAGAGTGACCTCTGATGGGCTGGTAAAGTAGAAAAAGAAAGTCATAGTTCTGTTCCCAGAGGCATAGCTGTACCAAATATATATATATATAAAAAGAAAGATTAAAGCTTATTGTCCTCAAGGTTCCACATTCCACTGGCAATACTCCACCGCAGCGAGCCCCGGGCCCCCAGATCCCTCCTGGCCCACCTGCTGGGGCCATCAGTTTCCCTTAACCATGGTCTCCAGAAGAAAAACGACAATTTATCATGAACTTGAAGAAGTTTTAAACTGTTAGCAATTATTCTTAAAATCAGATCAAATACTCTGTATGCATGTGAACAGACTTCAGCACTCAGGAGCATGTGTGCACTTTCTTTTAAATGGTGTTCTCAAAAAAGAACTTGATTAGCAAAATACACACACACACACACATATATATATATATATATGATGCGTTCATCTTTATATAGGTTCAATATATGTACTCAGTTTGCCTGCTGTAGTAAAATGCCGTCATTTGAGCATAATTTTACAATGTTTTTTAAATTTAAATTCACCTGGACTTCCCCATAAATACCTTCACCCACCCACCCACCAGCACAAGTGTGTATGAAAGTGTGCCGATGTATGAGTGAATGTATTTTAGAGAACTTATACGATGTTACTAACCAGATTCAAGATGACAACTGTGTGTACATGAAGAAACCCAAATCACACTTAGATACAGAGATCTGAATTTGAAAGTCTTGAAAATTTAAGGAGACTCAAAAGCTGGATTTTCCTTTACTTTTTATTTTTCCTTAAATAGAACTAAAATTAATAAAAACCTGATTTGTTTGACTGTTAACTAAGTGATAATATATGGACTGGACTTTACTTTTTCATAGAGTTATAAAAGTTGAAAAAGAGATGCTAACGTTCCTTGATCTCTGGGCTCCAAATAAGCAAGTGCAAGGCAGTCCTGCACATACTGCTGTCTGGTGCTGACCCCGGGGTCACAAGTTCTTGGTGACACCCTTGGGACCCCCAGTAAACTCGTGGGCGTGAACACAGACCTCACTGCTCAGCACCTGCTGTGGTGCCGAGTTAAAGGCTTGCTCAGTTTTTGTTGCTATATTTTCCCTCTTCGTTTTAAAGGTACTTGATTAGGAACAATTTGCACTGCATCAGAAATCTGTATTTAACATAGAGACCAAGGGACTAAAAGGCAAAGTGATGTCTTGTCCCCAGCATTTCATTACCTTTAAAAATACGAGATTCACTAGGCTCTCTGCTACCTGGTTGGCAGTTCAATGAATATTTTGTGTATGTTGAATATTTTATACTATTCAGCCTCTTCTTTTTGTCCAAAGCAAAACACCAACCAAACAGAAACCAATCCAAAAAAGCCAAAACCCCAAATTATGCTGATTTTCATTCTGAAACTAAAGTGTATATTAAAATATCTCAGACATTTAAGTTATCCATGATCTCAAAATTTAAAAATGTGATGAACTGAGTTTGCCAATTTACTTTGTCTTTCCTTGGGAATTTTTACAGATTTTTGCCACAAGCAACCATCAGTTTAAGTGAAAAGATAAAGCCTGTCACCCTCCCAGGTCTCACTGAGTAGTTTAGAAATTACATGTTATTTACATGGCACTGTTGATCTTTATCTACATCTTAATTACTGACTTAAATCAATTATTAGATGACTATCTACTGTATTATGTTAATTGTTCAAAAAATCATCAAATTGTTAAAAATCATTTTTAAAGTTTTGCTACATTTCAAATTAAATCATGAGTTAATCTAGATAACAATAAAAACAAAAGTATCAACTTTTAAACATTTCTACCTTGAATAATATTATTTCCATAACACGAAAGTTCTATTTTTTTCACCATAAGTTATTTATACTGCCAAACTGGACTAAAAACAAATATCTCCATGACACCAAAATATAAAATCTTCACTCATCCTTGGGGTGTTTTCCAAGAAAAGGAGGGCCCTGACTTCTCCAGTGTTTCTTATTATGAAACTGATTTGAGCAACAAAATAAATAATGATAATATTAGATTATAACCCAAAGTATCAAAAACAAAACAAAACAAAACAAAAACCTTTCTGAATCCATGTTGATTTAAATAAATGGTTAAAAATTATTAAATATATGAGGGATTTAGGACAAGTCTTCCTTATGGAATAATTTTGACAGGAATAATTATGAATGAATTAACTCCTTGGGGATAAAAGGGAGAAATCTGGAGAGTCGGAGTAATAGATCTAAAATGAAATCAAATTAACTAACAAGTACCTGAAACTAACCTATTGCATATTTTCGGCTAGGAGATTTGTTTGCTGTATAAAGTAGCTGGAGCACTTCAGAATAACACTGTGCTACACTCTGTTTAGTATAACAGGAAAGTTACTTTTTCTCAAAATATGCTCAGGGAACAACCCTACACTACACGTGTATTCATAGTATATTTCCCCGTTTATTGACTTTGTTGTATTAGATTGTACACAATTTTGTATTCTCCCCTTTTGGCTCAATATTCATATGTAAGCATTTTTCCGAGTCTTTGAAGGCTTCACCGAGTGGCTGTCGAACTGGTGGGAAATGTCATCTGGTGGGTACGCCCGTGTTGTTCTCATCCAGGTTAGCAGGGCCGGGAGCCCCACTCAGTTAGACGCGGGGGCGGGCTGAGCGGAGACCCGGCCCCCGGGGCCTGGGGGGGTGTGCGCACCTGCGGGGGCAGCCCTGCTTCCGCGGGGACCGGCTCATGCACGCCCTGGGAGCCCGCAGTCCAGCCGAGGGAGACGGTAAACCCCACATTTAAGATGAAAGTAAGTGAAATGATAGAAGGTGATGCGTTCTGTGGGGGAAAAGACAAACAAACAAACAACAGAAGGAGGAGGAACTGGTGTGCAGAAATGGGGGTGGTGTTGCTTGCAGTCTGAAAATGGGTCAGTGAGAGGTGAGTGAGCAAATCCGTGAATGGTGCCAGGTGATCAGTGCACATATTTAGGGGAGTGCAGCCCAGGGAGGGCACCGACAGGCCTGAACCCTGGGCGGGTTCACGTGACATGCGTTTCAGAAACCGGAAGGATGCTGTGCCCCGAGCAACCAAGCCTTCGGACACGGCCTCGTTTCTTTAGAGAAAGAACTGTCTGTCCCAGGAAGTCTGAGACGGTTCGTAATTACCCCTTAGGTCAACGTGATGGACAGAAACGTGAAGCACCCAGCATACACTGCTACCCTCAAGCATGAACTTTGGGTGCTTTCTGCAGCTGCCTGTTCCCAATTTCCTAGGCATGGTCTTTAAAGATTAATTATTATTTCATTATGTAGCTGATCCGCAATTTATTCATAATCCTTCTCTTGCCGGACATACAGTTTAATTCCAATTTCCATTATAAATAATGCTGCAGTCCTTGCTTATAAATTATTGTCTTTGTCGTATTTGTGGCAGATTTTTTTCCAGTTTCTTGCTTGTTATTGAATGATCTTTATCATATTTTTGACCTACACAATTTTTATGTTGTGAAATATATTATTTTTACCTCTATTATGATTTCTTCTTTGCCTCTCTATATAAAAAGCTTTTAAGCATCTGAGGACTATAGACATATTTTCCTGTATTGCCTTTTACGTTTCATGGTTTCTGCTCTTCTATTCATCTTAATTCATGCTGAGTTTATAATGGTTTGTGGTGAGAAATAAAAAATGAGCTTGTAAAATCCAAATAACTGCCTTTAAAATCAAAGAGCATTTACTCTCCCAATGCTTTGTAAGGCTAATTTATTCCATGTTGATTTTTCACACATAGTGGGGTTTGTTTTAGGGTTATCTAGCTGTACCGTGTGCCTGTTGGCCATTTGTTGACCTAGAACTGAGGTGTTTTTTATTATAATATATTCTTTATAATAATTTTTTAATATTTGGTAAAAATATTAATTAATACATATTAATTACTATGCAGTGTTTCCCCCCCTAATTTTTATTTCCATTCCTTTTGTAATGTTTATTTTGGTTGAACATTTACTGTTAGTATAGGAACCCAAGAGGTGGATTTCTCTTTCTTGTTTTCAGACCTTCCAACAACCTCTGACCATGGAGAGTCATACATCTGTACAGAAGTATTTTATGTGCATTTTTATTTTATTTTATTTGACCGGGATGCCCAGGTCACAGAGATTTCTTTCTTTTACAGCTGCCTGCATCATACCTGTAAGAACATGCATCCCCTGTACAGCATGCAGCTGCGTGTCCTTTCTTTCTCTGAGTCATGTTTAAATATGCCTGTTGTACACATCTTTAAATGAGTCATGCATGCAGTGACGATCGTGCTGCTCCCACGTAGTGGGGGGTAGTTACCTCTTTCTTTCCTTCCTCTTTCTCTCTCTGTCTCAAAACAAGAACAATAAAGTGCATTTTATTTAAGAAAGCTCCTTTTTGGACTCAGGAGGTTAAGGGGACTAGCTTCAAGGTGATTTTGATTTGCTCTTAATAGAGGCAGAAACCTTGCCAGGGCTTTAGAAAGATGTACTGATTTATTCAGACCATTGGAATGGTCACTGACAAAAGTCATGTTTAATTGCATGGTGTACTATGGTTTGTTAGCATATGAAAAATCTGAATGTCATTTAAAGTTGACCTTTGAATCATCCAAGCTGCTCCTTCCTCTTCCTATGGGGTATTTACTTAATGCAGATGCGTAAGAACTCTTAGTTAGAATAATGGATTTGCATAAAAGTTGCCAGATATTATTGTATGGATAGTAACTGACCATATTGTAGAAATTTTTGAGCAACTTTTGTGGGGCTTAATCTTCTTTCTGATTTTCTCATAACCTCAAATTCTGGGAAAAATCTGTCTCAGTTGATTCTAATTGGATTTGCAGATTTGAATCCCTTTTTGTGTGACTTGTGATTCCTGCCATTCTCCAGTTTTTATTCTGATTTTGGATACAGGCGTTCCATTAAGACCACTTTCATTCTTGCTAAGTCTTAGAAGAAAATTTTCTAGCACCTCAAATCTAAAAGTAATTACTCACATGCCGACAATCACTTTGCCATCAGAGCTACAAAAGCTGCAGGAAGCTTTCACAATTTTAGTAATGAGATGACTTAGCAGAAGTAACAAAGTCCTTACAGTAGATACATTTTTCCAAAGTCAACCAACCGTTCATTTCTTGCTGGCTAAATGAATTTACTCGTTTTCTGAATGATTTAAAATAACTTTTCTTTCTTTCTTTTTTTTTTTTTCTAGACAGAGTTTTTCATTTACTTTCTTCATGACAAGAAAAATTGTAATTAACCTTGGGGGGGTGACTGCTCACAGAAGAATGGTCAGAACATGAAACATTGGCCAACAATGTGGGGGAGTAAATTCTCATTTAGAACTGGTTTTCCCCCAGGAAGTGTCACACTCACCCTGATTACTCACCACGCCGGAACAACCCAACATTGGCCAGTAGGCGTACTGACTTTAACCTGAGCACCGAGCAGCACGTGCTCCATCGTGTGGAGCGGCGCGGAGCTTAGGTAGGACTCCCGCCCATCCTGCTGACTCTTTGGGCATCACTAGCTCCCCAGCAGCTGACTTTAATTCTCAGGTCCAATCAAAGCTGCACAGGCACCTAATTCCATTTCTGCTGCCACCTCTCCTTGCTGTTCCATAATTTCCTGTTCTCTGGTGCGTCTCAACTTCCATCCTACGAAAATGAGATACCTATGCATATATGTCAAATTGGTCAAAAAAAACCCCACAAAAATCTCACATTATAATTTGATGGGAAATACAGTATAATGGGGAACTCAATTCTCTTGCTACTGTTTTCTGTATAAAATGCTAGTTTATGTCAGAGATCAATTTGGCAATAGTCAAGGGGGAAAGCATATTCCAAACAATTCCATGAGTTTCACTTCTAATAACCAAAGGAAATGTACACAGAGTTTCACTGCAATATCTTTGCTATAGATAAAATATTGAAATTATGTAAACACAAATTTGGGGAAAAAAATCAGTCAGTCATGGTGCATTTATTGATGTAATTTTGTGTAACAGATCAGCTGGATCTTCATGTTTTAACATGAATACACAGTAAACATGTGACATAAAAAAGCAGGTTTTAGATTAACATATATAGCATGATTAAATACATGTAAAATATGAGGGAAATAGGACGAAATATAATATTAGGTAAATATGAATGGTAGACATATGACTATTTTCTTATTTTCTTAAATTTCAATTTTTAATTATACTTAATAATCAGACAAAAAGAAAAGTGTCAATTGCATGTACCTCATTTTCTATGTTAACTTCTGTGTAAAGTGTTTAATTATCTTCTTTCGCTACTGATTTATTGTAATGTTTAAGTAATTAAAAATGTGTGCTGAATAAACGTTTTACTGTGTTTAGACAAAAAGGAACTAAGTAGAGATTGAAAAATCTGGGAGAAAACTAAACAAAGAAGGCATAACCTTGAAGAATGGGAAAGGTTTCAGAATCTCCCTGAAAAGGAAGGATATTGCTGTTAAAGAGGAGAAGGCGGTGGGGCGTTACTGAGGAACAAATCCTCATGGCAAAGCTGTGGGTCAGAGAAAGAACTGCCCGGATTAGCCGAGGGAAGGAAGTTTAAAATTGATGCTGAATTTGTAAGATGAGTGGATAGCTTACAGAAGGCGAGGGGAAAATAGAAACTCTGAAATCATTTGGGATAAGAGAATGTCACAATATAAGAAATAGGTAAGAAACATCATTGTGCTGTAAGTTGTTGAGAGATGAGTTCCAGGAGACGCTTGTCCAGTTTCAGGAATGAAGGCAGGGTTTGGGGACAAATGACAGAAAGTGAGAAAGGAGAGCAAATATCCGAGGAGAAATGCCAGGATTCTGTGGTTAGAGGTGGAACACTTACTTGGCAGCAACAGCATTGTCAGAAATCCAGAAATAGCAAAATTAAAACCACCAACACAATAAATAGTATTTAGTGAGTATTCAGTGTACAGAGAAGGACAGGTCAAGAACAAGGAGCCTGGGGGGAGGGTACAGCTCCGTGGTAGAGTGTGTGCTTAGCATGCACAAGGTCATGGGTTCATGTGCCTCCATTAAAAAAAGGTTAAACAAATAAACCTGATGACCTGCCCCACCCCTGCCTAAAAAAAAAGAACTGGGAGCTTTACAAGAAATAAGGAAAGTTTCACTTTTGTTCATGAAATAAACCAGCTGAGTTTTGGTTACCTAGTTTAAATGGTTTTGTCTGTTCAGTGAATTTTCCAGTTTAGTTTCCATCTTGTATTTAATTTTAACAGTGTTCATGCTAACGGCATTGAAGACATCTCGTGACTGCCAGGAATAGTTTCTCACGTGCCCCAGTCTCTCTGCACTCAGGATGTGCAGTCACACAGGACAGTTCTGTGGTTTTGCCCACATTTACACTTCACGGGTCATGGAGGGTCTCAGGTGAGTGAGTTCCTGGCCCTACTTCTGGTGCAGCTCTGCCTTATACACTGTTTCTCGTTGCTCAAAAAACCATCCCAAATGGAGGTGCAGGTGCTTGCTATGATTCACAGTACTTGCCATAATTCTCAGTTACCTTGGGTCTGCGCTAAGGATACTCCCATATACTTCTTGAGTTTTCAAAGTAATGTGTCCCTGAGGCTGGAGGAGAGGGTATGAAACCAAGACTGAGTCCTTATTCATTCTTTGTCAGAATTCCTACAGAGATTTCTAAAATTGCATTCCCCATAGAGAGATATTGTGACTGTCCAGTTATTGGCAGCCCATTTGATTGGCCATAGAGCAAGGCCTTTGGCGAATCCCATTAGTCCATAAATTTCCAAACATTATTCTGGAGGTGGATTTCCAAGCATCAGTGTTCCCAGACATGCCCTCTAGAATGGCCATTGTGTGAACTCACTCTTACCTGTGCAACCAAAGTGTTACCATTTGCAGGGTGAAGGGTGGCTGGTTTCCAAACTGACTCATCTTTAATTTCTTTTTCTTTCTTTTTTCTCTGTTTATTGAAGTACATAGTTTCAATGTTGTGTCAGTTTCTGGTGTACAGCATCATGTTTCAGTCATACATATACATACATACACTCGTTTTTATATTATTTTTCATTACAAGCTACTACAAGATATTGAATATAGTTCCCTGTGCTACACAATAGGACCTTGTTGTTTATCTGTTTTATATGTATTAGATGGTATCTGCACACCTCAAATTCCCAATTTATCCCTTCCCACCTCCTACCCCCATAACCATAAGTCTGTTTTCTGTGTCTGTGAGTCTGTTTCTGTTTTGTAAATAAGTTCATTTGTGTCTTTTTTTTTTTTTAGATTCCACATATAAGTGATATCATATGGCATTTTTCTTTCTCTTTATGACTGACTTCACTTAGTATGATGATCTTCAGGTTCAGCCACATTGCTGCAAATGGCATTGTTTTATTCTTTTTTATGGCTGAGTACTATTCCATTGTATAAATATACCACAACTTCTTTATCCAGTCATCTGTTGATGGACAGTTAGGTTGCTTCCATGTCTTGGCTATTGTAAATAGTGCTGCTGTGACCATTGGGGTGCATGTGTCTTTTTGAATTAGAGTCCCCTCTGGATATATGCCCAGGAGTGGGCTTGCTGGGTCACAGGATATGACTTACACCTTTCAGTGTATCAGCAACTTGCTTTGCTACAGCAGAGAGAGCCGTGGCATTTAGACTGATCAGCGATTTTGTCATTGGTTTTAAATGAACAGCTACCACCTGTTTTTGGATTTAATTTTCTTCCTCCCTTCTCCTCCTCCAGAGCTGCCATCAAGTATGCTCCCATAAGAACCACTTCCATTTTCTCAGTTTTCTCAGGATTTCTACTGAGTTGCTCTGTCTTTGCTGGAAAGTCTCTCTGGTACTGCAGTTATTTTGGGGAGTTTGAATTATTTGATGTCTTAGCGACAGGATCTGTCTTCATAGAAGCTCGGTAACAAATAATTAATTCCTTAAAGGATTAGATGTAGTTGCTGCCCCCAGTGACTCCCAGTCCTCAGTGTCCAGTGCTTTGTGCCGAGGTGCAATGTTAGGTTTCTGCCAGACACTCTAATCTGCATACGTCCACTTGATGATCTATCTATCCAAAATGATTTGTGCTTTAATTAAAGTTAAAATATTCAGCGTGGGTGGAAAGTGGGCAATCCTAGAGGTTCTCATTTAGCAGGACAAATTACAATTGAGTGAAAGGTGAAACTGCCCTAGAAAGCTATCAGCCAATGATGGCTATCAGCCAAAGCCATAAATGCACTGCACTTACGGGCTCAGGTGCACGTGGGGTCACGACAACAGGCCTTCCCTGCTTTCTCTCCCATCTGCAGCTCCTTGCTAACCCTAATGGCTCCCCTGCAGCCGGGCTGTAGCCCCCCAGTTGTCCGTCTGGTTGTCCGACATGGCCTTCCGCAGCTCCTGGTTCTCATATGGCCCCATCCCTCCGCAACAGGAGATTTATACCAGAGACCCAAACCTTTATTGGCACCTGCCGTGACTTGCCTCAGTGTCGTGTCACTTGAGAGTGACCCACTGCTGGCTTTCATGTCACAAGCCTAGGGCTGCTTGGACCCTCAAGATTCAAATCCCTCAGAAGGATGATTCCATTTTTCTGCAGGTGACAGAAACTCGCTGTCTTCCTACCTTGGTCTATCCCAAATGAAGTAGCATGCCTACCTTTAACATTCTGGAGAATTGGATGCTGAATATGGCAACGAAGTGAAGATTAATGCTCATCCTGAGCATCTTCTCCATTGCCTTGTGTTTACCATCCAATTTTCCGCCCTTTGATCGTTTATGCAAAGAAACGAGGACAAAGATTCACAGGCAGTTGATGGTCTTTTCAGCCAAGTCCAACTCTTCCCTGGTCTGTCTGTCACCATCTGTGGTATTTAGACGGTGCATTTAGTAATAAAGAATCAAAAGAAGTAGCCTCGTGAGGGAACACGCTATCTTTCCAAGTTCCCAAGAGAACTTTTGGTGAAAAGACATCCATTTTGTCTGTTTCACATTTGTCTCAATTTTACCTTGTTTTGTGTTTCGTTTTCTTTCCTGGAAGTGTCACTAGCACTTGTGCATAATTAAGCTTGAAAACAACATCTTTAGATTTTCAGAAGTTAGTCTCATGTGGCCGAGAAGGGAATGAGACCCAGTGATGCTAGACAGAATGAATTTGGGGTTAGAATTCTGTGACTTGATGGTTATTTCTTCAATGTGTTTGACAGAATTTCTGGACAATTCATCCTTGATTGAGTATTCTCAGAGACTGAAAGTAGGCTGATTGCATGAGGGGCAATGAGAACATTTCAAGTCTGGAATTTCCTCTCTGGATTAAATAAGAGGAAAAATGATAAACGCTGTGTACTCTCAGTATAGCACAGATTTATCTTTGCTTTCACATTGATTTATTTTAAGTATCCACCTGTCTAGGAAATGGATACAGATCCTACCCTTCCCTTCTAGAACTCTCTAGACAAAAGAAAATAAGTCACGTTGAATTTTCCTGGAAATAAAAATTCTCAGAAATTTTCTAAAGCACAAATTCTATGTATTATTTCCTGCATAGAACAGTATCTTGTCTCCTCAAATACAGTTCATTGATCAGGTCTAATTTATACAGTTAGTCATAAAGAATATCTTTTACTATTATGCAAATATTCATTTATTAAAGAATAGTTCTGAAATGCCTTCTGTGTGAGCCTCTACTGTCTTAGGGGCTGGGAATTCCATGGTGAAAAAAAAACACAAGATGGTGTTTTTTTCTTTTTTATATATAAATTAATATATATATATATACACTTGGTACAGACACAGACAAGATACCTATGAAGAGATATATATCCACAATGGATTTTATTGAGTCCCCAAAGCTACAATGTAAAGTTACTTAACAGTGAGTTAGTCATGAGTAAATCTGTGGGTATTGTGCAGAGAAAATCAGAAGCCTTTGTCCCTAGTGGACCTCAGCATTCCTCTATGCCATTTTTATTTCCCAGACAATTCTGAGGTGGAGAAGTCCCCTGGGTCATGTCCAGTATCTTCAGGAGGAACAAAATGCAAAGCCAGTAGACATTGGTGAATATATACTCGATAATTTCTATGATCGTAATCACACTGGCCCCACAAAATAGCCCCAGCTGGCCACCGACATCTGCTGTAATAAAGCCAATACAGAAAGTGAATAAATCGTGTTTTTTCCTAAAAAGGAAATTAAATGTTATTAGATTTTAAACTGTAAGCTAATAAGTTAATAACAATGGGTATTATACGAATATGAGTTAATGGCATTATTTTAAGTTTGGTATAACGGTGTGACAGCAATTAATACCTTAAATATCTTAAAATAATATTCACATAAATTATCTCAAAAAAAGAGAGGCAAAAAACGTAACATTTATTTTCAAAAATGTACCTCAAAGACTTTGGGGGATATTAAATCTAGGCAACATCATAAAACATCCTATAAATTCATTTCTAAGTGTTGCATGTAGATCAGAAATTGTACAACAGGATGGCATTATTAGGTAATTATGTTTTCCACAAACGAATTTCCAAGCAATTTGTGGCTTCAGGTGTCCAAACCATATCTTTTTTAAGCATTTGCAGTATTTCATTAAACTAAAATATAGCACTGCCTTTTTTTTTAAAAAGAAGTTTTAAAAATCTACATGCCTTTATTGTTTGCGCCTTTTTGTGGTAAAATGTACATAACATAACATTTCCCATTTTCACCAATTTTAAGCGTGTCGTTCTGCGGCATTACGTACATTACGTTGTTGTGCAACCGTCACCACCACCTCCCGTGCCCAGAACTTTCTCATCTTCCCAAACTGAAACTCTGTCCCCATCAAACACTAACCCTTTACTGCCCCCTCCCCTTGCAACCTCTATCCTACTTTTTGTCTCTATCAATTTGACTCCTGAATCACTCCCTCTGTAAATAGATAATGTTATTAATCCTTTTCTCCCCATCAAGGCCATTCTTAGGACGATGCTATTTTTGTAACTCATGGCGACGGAGTTCAGGCTTCTGCAAGAACTTTGAGGAATGTGTGTGTTTCCTCCCTGATCAAGGGCTCAGCTGCCAGCGTATGATGGCGGTTGCCTGACTCTGGTACCTGCTCCTGTCCCTGACATGCCCTGCTCTAAGATGCAGTCAGAACTGGGAAATCGGCGGTGACGTTTGCTAAGGACCGAGTGACGGAGGAGCGCTAGCAGGCAGTGGTCGCGTCGGCAGTGCCAGATTTTGCTTGCCTGGTCTCTTTCAACCCATCTGGGTGGAGCTCTGGGTGGAGTCTGAGAAACCTACGCCAGAACTTCGACCCAGAAAGTGCAACACGCGACAATAGTCCCTTGCCGGGGCGGTGTCGGAGGGGAGGCGGAATGCTGAGTGTGAGTGTGACAGACACAGCCTGTTCTCTGTGAGCGCTTCTGCAAGTTTGCTGGAGGGTGCCCAGGGAGTGGAAAAGTGTCAGATTTAAATGGCAGGTGGATGACAATCTCTATTGATTCTTTTCCTCCACTGATAAGCTAAACCTTAAAGATGAAAATAAAAAATCTGATAGAATATTTTTTAAATTGAGGAACGACTTACCAAGTAGCTCAGACACACTGACTGCTTTCTGCTGTTGGGTAATCTTATAGTTTAAGTCACCATAGTTTATTTCAATGTTCACAAGATTCTCCCTGGGGGTAAAAACAGAGTTAGTCTAGCTCAAGATTGTCAGCACTCCTTTCAATTCCTCTTTGGCAAAAGTAGCATTTATTTTTGGTTCAGATGCTGTTTAACATCAGATTTGAGAAACATCCTTGTATTCAGTACTAATCACAAGAGCTTCGTTTGGAAGGCGTTCGTGTTATGTTGGTATTTAGGGAAAAGAATTTTTCCTCTGATCCAATCATTTTTCTATGCCTCATTCCTGAGAAACTGGAAAAAGACATTAAATGTAAATATCTCCTGAGTATATTAGAATATTTACAAGCATCTGAGTGTGTGTCTCATTTTAATTCAAATCTTGGTCCTGTCCCGTGTTACTTCTGTGACTCTTGCAGAAACCAGGGGGATCTCCTGGGTATCAGCTGTCTTATCTGTAGTCAGGATTTTAGAGCTCTCCAAGACGAAATTAAATAATATATGAAAAGAACTGGCATAGTGCCTGGCAAATATTGGGTGTTCAATAAATGGTAGTCATTTATCTCAAATCATTAATATATTATTTAGGGCAGAGTCTGCTTTCTTACTGTGACCAGAAGAGCTAACCACTGTTTTAAAATGATAACTCTCTGTGCCATCTCATGCACCCTCACAGGAGCCCAGAGTTCCACCTTGAACTTCACTGATATACTGAATTGCCTCTGGTTAGTGCTACTTGGATGTTCAATAGGTATTTCAAATCGAACATATTCCAAGTCAAACTCTTGACATTTCCCGACTTATAATACAATAACACTGCACAGCCAACCCATCCATCAGTAAATATTTGCTTTACCTTCAAAATAAACTAGAATCCAAGCTCCTCTCACCCCACCCACCGCTACCACCTTTGCCTAAGCTTCCATCACCTCTCACTGGATTCCGCAGTAGCTTTCCAGCTGGTCTTCCTGCTTCTGACTTTAAGGTAATCCACCCCACGGATACACACCCTTTGTTCTTCACACAAAAAGCAAAATAATACTCATACAACTTGCAAATCACCTTACTCACCTGCTCAGAACTCCCCAGAGACTTCCCATTATTTGCCAGTGAAACCCCTCCATGGCCCTTATGGGGTTTCCATCGGCCACCACCTCTTCCCAGTGACTCACACCCAGGCAGTCTTGGCCATCACTTCCTCTGCCTCCTGACACACCAACCTCATCCTCAATGAAGAAGGCAGAATGGCAGCTTCAGTGTTCCTCTAGCCATGCACGGGGCGTGCTGTTGGCCTATGACCTCCTTCTGTGTTTGGTTTTCCCTCCTTCTGAAATGTTCTTTCCTCGTGGAGTGCTGAGGCCCCCTTTAGGGAAGCAGCGTTCACAGTGTGGTCGCAGGACCCTAGGGGCCCCATCATCCTTTCTGGAGGGTCACAGGGTCAACGTCATTCTCATAAAATACTAACACGTTATTTGAGATTTTCACTAGGCTTGTTGTTTCACGGAAGCTGCAGTAGCCACTTGTTAGACGGAATAGCCTTTCCACAAGAATGAATGAATGACAAACTGTGGTTATTCAGACTTTGGTATCTGGCAGACATTTGCAGCAAAAATGAGCAAAACAGCTCTGTGGCATTGAGGAAAACAACAGATAAGACTTGTAGTCAATGATAAATGTCAAGCTTTGATTTTACACTGCATTTAGAATTTTGGAAAATTTGTGTCTGCTATAATGAGCTCAGCTCCCCACTTTTTAAGGACTTTTATGATAGGATAAGTAATGCTATTAAAATGAAGTGTATATTATATAACAAAGTGGACTGATATTTGGAAAATGTGCCATAGCTCGGAGAATTTTTCGAACTTCCGGTAAATGATGCTCTGCATCACATGTTCGAAGTGCAAGATCAATCAATACAAATACAGTTGCGTCTGAACAGTTCACTGATAGGCTTTGACGTTCCAGGGTGGACAGCTTGCAAATGCTCCCCTTCCCTCTCCTCGTTCCCCAAAGAGTTTGGCTGATAAGAAAGTACAGGGTTTCTCCTTTGATACCTGGGAAGATTCCAACCACACGAACTCTGGTCCTCATCCGGGACCACTCACCCAAGCCCTGCCTTATAACCACATGGGAAGGCAAAGCCATCATCCCCTTCTGTCAGACCCACAGAGGTTCTACTTGGGAGCGTGCCCTACTCTTCCCAGAAAGTGTCATTACGGGAGCAATAAATAAAATTTTCATATCCTCTTGATGCACCTTTGGCATCATAAATCTCACTAGTCTAATCAAATTTTGAGTGGATAGTTGGTCCCAGTCCCTGTGGGATAACTGTAAGAAACAAACTGCAATGAACACTGAAGAGAGCACACTCAAGGTTGGATGTGTCATCAAGGAAAAAAATCACAGTTATCCGTAAAGGCTATTAAAACATACCCCCCCTTTCCAGCTACACATCTGTTTGACACAAGCAACTGTTCTCCAACCAAGCAACATAAACCAACAGGTTAAATGCACAAATGAGAATCCAGCTTGCTTCTACTAATTAAGCCAGACTCTGAAGCAGTCAACAACCTTCTGAACCAATACCCCTTCTCTTCCAACATTGATTTTGCCTTGGAAAATGTTACTGTTTGTAAAAAGCTTTCACTTACATTACCATGCAGTACAAGTATTATTGCTATTTTCAGTGAATTAGTCAAGAAAAGAATTTCACAGCTTAAATTTCGAAAATGGCAATTACTGCCACTTACGTCTCACACGAAGAAAAGCTCAGTTGGACTCAGTGATTTTTTAAGAGTACAAAGTGACCTTGAAGCTAAAAAGTGTGAGAGTATAAATACAGTTGAGTCTGAACAATTCACTGACGTGTTTTGACGTTCCAGGGCTGACAGCTTTCAAATGCCACATTTCCCTCTCCTCATCCCCGAAGAGTTAGGCCGATAAGAAAGCCTAGGGCTTCCCCCTCAGGCACCTGGTTTAGGGCTTTGCTCGGCTGTCACCTCCCAGGAAGACCTCGCTGGATCATGCTCCTTGGTGCCGAGGACCACCTCCGCCTGACCCGCCTGTACACGCTCACCGTCCATCCTCACCCGGGGGGGAAATGTATCAGGGCAGGGCTTGTGTTTTACGCTGACATGTCTCTAGCTTTGAGAACACCCTGGAGCCCTGACACACAGTAGGCCCTCCCTGCATATTTGTAAAATGGACAAGTAAGGGAACATGTTGAAGATGAAACCAATGAATGAACAGATAAATATTAATCTGTCTTATAAGCCGAGGTGGAAACCAACCAGCTGATGACTTTCAGAGGCAACAATAATTATCATTACGAATAGATCCTATTAGCAAAGTTTCCTGGAATTAGGTGGTGTCAAAATACATCTCAGAAGCATGGCTGCAAATCACTGTCTTGATTATTTACCATTTCAGAAATCAATATCCCCAAATAGAATTAATTCAAAATTTATCATTAATGTGTTTACTTAATTTCTATTGGTTTAACCCTGGGCAACAGGAAAATGTCCTGTCTTTAAGTAGATAATTGGAGGGTATTGTAATATTTGCAAATAATAAAACAGTTTGCCAAAGTGGAAGAACTAATAAAGTTGTCTTAGGAGCCCAGAAATTTTAGTAATATTGCGATCTTTTTGTCCTCCACGGTGCTCCCAATTTGCATGTAAACTGATAATTCTGTTTGATTTCCCTAGCACAAAACTTGTAGCCATTTCCAAGCATTAGTCATTTGTGTTTTTGAGAGAAGAGAATTTCATTCTCTACAAAAACACTGTGACGTGTATTTTCTCAGGCAGGTTACTTGTCCCGTCTACACCTCATGGTGATAGTGAAACTGTTCAGGGTTTTAGCCCAAGAATATTTGTTTATGTCAGGAGAGGCACAATTATGAAATAAATCTGGATTTTAATAAGGATGAGAAAATCAAAGAAAAATAGTTCACTGCGTTTACAAAACAAAAATACTTCTGGGTGCTTGAATGTAACTGCTGTATTTAGGGGAATAAATTTGTTTTGCATAAAGTAAATAATTTTATACAAATTTTACCTAAGAATGTGTTAAATTAAGGCCAAAAATTTTTTAAAGTTCATTTGTTTTGCTAATGAAATTGACCTAAATTCAGCCACAACTGACCGGTCCATTCACTCCCACGTGGCCTGCTTCTGTCAGGCTAAATTCTTATCTTCGTCTTAATGGAATTCAGTCACCGCTGTGTGGGGCTCCGGACTGGTCCTGGTCTGGTGTTGCTTTGTTTCAAATGTTCGCAATGCTAAGATTTTATATCTGCTTTCCTGACAAACTACTTGTATTTTCTGATTTACCACTCTTTGATTTCTGGTCCCCGTGTACAAACTGGTGTTTTAATTTATGTGTGACTTCTAACCACCGGCTCTGACTAGGATCTGGTCACCCTTGAGTCCAGCTGCGCCGATCCACCACCTGCCTAGTGGCTTCCCCTATCCCAACCATGTATGGGCCACACATGTCAGTTACATGATGAGATTAACCAGATAACTACTTCTAATAAAAGTTTTAGGAAAAAACAAGCTATGTTCTCTAGGACCATCTTGTTTCACAATGGATTTCTTTTCTGATTCACCAAAACGTCTCCAACATCACGCCTACATTCTCTGCATGCTAAATAGGAAACTCAGGGGCTCTCTCAGCCAAAAATCACACAATGTGCTCTTCTCAGTCACAGTTAAATAAGGAGTCATACTGTAATAGAGAACAAACCTGACTATATTGGATCTGTTCCTTTAGCTTTAACCACTGTGCCCTGCTTTCTAGGCTTAGCTCTGTACCTTCTGTAAAACAATGTTGCCTTTAGCCTGAAATGTCCAGGAGAGCCTATTCTCAGGGCTCTGAGCTTTAAGGATGTTAGGTCTTAAGCACTTATGTAGCAATGGCAAGTTGCAAAATAGAGAATAACCTCTGTTTTGTTAGAAGTTTACAGGGACATCATGATCTGGCCCACGTGGACGGCTGCAAGAACAAAGAATGCCTGCAGCAAGAAGTTTGCAACAACCAACCACTTGTATTTTTGTATAGAAGGAGCCCATATTCTGACTGGAGCAGGATGGTTCTCCAAGACATTAGTCTGCCATCCTGTCAGTCTGTAAGCTTTCCGAATAAACTCACTAGTCCTTGCCCCGACACCTCGTCTCCTGATTTATTGGCCTGTCGTGCAGCGAGCAGAACGAGTTTGGACTTGGCAACAATACTCTAAGTACACCAGTTTCCATATTAAAGTGAAATACAAATAGATATCTGTACTGGAGATCAAAGTGTTAACAAAGATATAATTGTGATTTTTCTACTTTACATCTTTTTATCTGCTAAGTGTTTGAAATGATACCTTAGCAACCTTGTCTTGATGAAAATACTTTTTCTTCCTGATTTGAAAGAATGCTTTACTGTCTAGGCATTTACGCAGGAGAGCGTTTTTAGTTTGTTTGTTTGTCTCATTAAAATAAATACCAGCTTAACACTGGAATCAAAGCATGCTTTCAGAGTTAGAGCCTTGACTGCATAAAAGTAAATCAGCTTTTAATTAGTTAATATACTTTATTATAATAGCTGTAAGTACAAACACCAAATGTACTGTGCTGCTATTTCAGGTTTTCAGCTTGAAAATATAAATAAAATACAAAGAGAAATGTTAAGGTTGCTCCCTGACTTAAAAATAGAGAGTTCTTTATGACGTTTGGTTTGTAATTTCTAAGAGGCATGGTGTAGCAGAAAGAAACCTAACAGAGTCCTCAGTTCATCAAAACTGCCATATGTCTCGGTGGAAATATATTGAGTCGTGGGCTTTGGGCATAAATTCCTTGTGTGAACTACCTTCACAGGATGGTTTCTCAAAATGCCAGGGTCCTCAGTCCCCTCGTCTGTAAAATGAGGCTACTCCGTGCTCCGTCTACCTTAAACAGTTCTTAGAAGACTCAACTATAATAATAGACAAGAAAGAGATTTCATGTTTACACAAGTGAACTGATATTAGTCAGCATTATTCCCGGTTGGGCCAAAAAAAGGTAAGATCATAAGCAAATTACTCAGGCTGGCCTCATTTTACCTTTCGCTCAATTCAATTAATTCAATTTTCTACTTTTAGAATTCTAGGCTTCCACCGATCATTCATTAATGTAAGTCATAGCTTCCTTCGGTTGATCAGGATTTCATGTCCCAAGTCTTTGAAAATAAAGAAAATATGTTAATTACAAATAATTTACCAGACTGAAAAAGGTTACCTGATGTAGTCCCAGCTTCGATTCAACTTCCTGGAAAGATGTTTCAAAGCTTGGTGACTTGGAAACATTGAGTAAGAAACAGTAGCAGGGTACTCCGTTTCTTCACAAGGGACAGGGCAGCTGGAATTATGTGTTCCCTTTGTACACAGTCCCTTAACTTCAATGTGGTCTGAAATGAAAATTAACCCAGGAACTCAGAGAAGAGGACTACTCTATTCACAGTGGGCGGAAAGAGCTTTTTAATATTTTGTCATTTCACTTTCAATGCTTAAAACTGTGGTTAACAAGTTCTATCACTACTTTAACAAATGATATTCATATTTTATTTATATTTTAACTTAATACAGCAAAACCTGATTAATGACCAACTTCAGGCTTGTTTTCCAGACTCTATAACATTGCTTCCCCTTCAGGCCCTGACTTTTGTATGTATCCTCTAGTTAGACTACTGGCAAAACCCACCACACTTTACTACACACACACACACGTACACACACACGTACACACACACACGTACACACACATATACACGCACGGATGCACACATACATGTATACATGCACACACATGCACACACATACACGCACACACGTGTACACACATATGTACACAATACACGATATACATGTACACACACAAACGTACATACATGTACACACATACCCAGTACACAATACACATACATATACACACATACACGTATACACATGTACACACATACACACTTTCCTGAGCCCACTATTCCATAATACGTGCATGATTTGTTTCCCCAAACTTCCCCCACAGCCCCCGGCAGGGGTGTGAAATTACAAGAAATTGACAACGTAACTTTACATCAGTGGTCGGTGATAGGACTTACACGTATTCAGCTTGCGAGCTATTAAAACCATAAGATCTCTCCCACCCACACCCGTTCCATGAAATATGTTACCACCCTTGAAAAGAGCCTGTAAGTCTATTCCTGTGGCCCTGGAGACGTTTTCACGGTGCGTTAGAGCAGCAGGTTTCATAGAAGGGGATATAATATGATTCCATCTCAATGAAATAACCAGGGACCTAAAGTCATAAATATGAAGCTGCATTTGTGGAGAAAATTAGGGCTGAGTATTCTAGAGTGTTAACACTGGTTGAAAGTTAAGAGAGATATAAGCAAAAAAATGCTGTTTAAGAAGGTAAAGGTGGCATGTATGGTTGTGACTCCACTTATGTAAAATTATATCTGTGCACCTAATTATGAAGCACATGTAATGAAATGAAGAGTAAAAGAACAGTCACCTAAGCTGTGACAGTAACTCTCAAAGCTGTGCTACGTCTGCTGACTCCCATGTGACTCTTTCCTATTTGTGACGTCTGCACTAGTCACAACAAGCATGCTTTATTTATGTGATGAGAAAAATCAATGAAGCTATTTTGACTGTAAAGTTTAAATTAAAAAAATTAGAAATAAAACCCAGAGGTCTCTTGCTGTTACTTTGTCACTGCGTACCTTTAATTCAGATGTATCTTGAAATCACAGGGCTTCCTGTTTCGTTTTACTGTCTGTGTCTATGTAAGCTATAGTTGCTAATTTTAAGGACGTTGAAAAATTACCCCTTATAGCCTCTCCTGTTTCATTTCTGAACTATCCACAGTATGATGTAGAGTCTTGTATTGCTCTGAGCAACTTTCATATAAATCCTGAAAATAAAGGAAGAAATGAAGCCACTTACCGAGTACGGGAGACACACAGTTGTAAAACTTTTGCAGGTCACACTCTACCCCGTTTCCTTAAAAATAATAAGTGTAAATATAGACTTTACATTTTATGAAATAAGTGGCATAATGACAAAATACCTTCCATCCATCCATCCATTTATTCTTTTGCAAAAAAAAAACCCGTGAAAACATAACACCCCGCGGAAATCCACACTGAGAGGAAGGATAACCGTGTTTTTTTTTTTACTTCCACGTTTCTTTCCATCTGTATCATTCTAAAATCTTCTTAAGCAGTAATAATAATTTTAAACTGCCCCTAGTTCTGAAATTTAAAATTGCTTTTGAATTTATCATCCCATTCTTTTTCTACTGTAGTCCAATGATGTGGAAATCATCGTTTTACAAATGAAGAAACCCAGGTTCAGAAAGTGGCCTGAGCAGTTAGGGACAAATGTCCTGTTCATTCTGTTCACCTTCCACCCCACGCCCTCTGCTCACTGATTTAAATTGATACGCACTCGCACACCCAGTCGGCTGCATTTCCAGTGGCAGGGTGGGCCGGGGAAGTGCCAACAGTTGTTAAGCACCTGCTGTGGACCTTGAGACAAAATCAGTATGTACCAGAGCTGGGTTTAATCCCGGGCTGACTTTAAAGACTTAGCCTCTGCATCTTTTTATTGATTTTGGGGGTGGGGTGGGAGAGAGGAGGTAATTAGGTTTACTTATTTTTCAGTGGAGGTACTGGGGACTGAACCCAGGACCTCGTGCATACTAAGCACACGCTCTACCTCTGAACTATACCCGCCCGCTGCATCTTCATACAGTATTTGTCCATTGCTATAACCCATGTATCACAGGTTAGCCTCAGTGTGTAGTTAATGGCCCTGAAAATGACCAAAAGAGATCGTCCACCTACAACTTGTGGGTAAGTTCAGTGGACTAAGAGGAAGTGTGCTTTGTGAAGAAGTGAAAAATGAAAAAAACTACCTCCACCATTGTTGGTAAATAGCTCTCTTTTCCAAAATGTTCCTTCTTTCTTGCAATGGTATTTCCCCCACTACAAAGAAGGATGGAATTCAGGAAATGGCCCATAGCTGAGAGGCTGGCTTTGACAACGTCCTCTACAACGTGTTGGTGGAGATTCTGTAGCTAGTCCGTGTAATAGCTGTAAATCTCAGTTTCCTCACCGGTAAGTTGACTTAGACGGATGCGTGAGGACCAAACCAAATGACACATTGTCCTGAAAACACTTGATCGACCCTGAAGTTTGTGCAAATGTCATGCCTGTGTTTCATACTTCCTCTTGCCTAGTTTCTGGTCCATATTACTCAGCTTTTGTTTTGTAAGAAAGGAGACATTTTAAAAATATAATATCATTTTCCATCTACCAGTTCAGACTTTTCCCCAGTAACTTTGGAAAGATAATTAGGAATGAGGTCACACTGAGGAAACCCTGATAAGCAGCTTTAGCTACTCGAGAGCACCCAGCTGAAAATGTGGAAAATGAGACCTGGGGACCAGCTCAGACAACACAGGGCTCTTTCCTTTTCCAGAAATCTCTACTATGAGTCCATGATGTACAGTCTGCCAGCTGCCATTTGTCAAATGATTGACTTTGCAGCGTAGACTTTCTTAAGCATGGAAAAGAGTTCCATGACACGTTTATCTCCGTGTCTCGGGTTAACCACCTAGAAGTCAAGAGGGGACGCAGCCGTTGTCTATTTACCAGGAAGCAGGAAGGGGACGCATCCACACAGCTGCTCTATGTGCCGAGCTTTGCATTCCTTCAGGCACCCACAGGTGCTGTATGTCCTGAAATTCTGCAGCTGGATGTGAGGGTTGCATTCTCCCCAAGGGTATTCTTGATGCACTGTCTTAAGACAAAGTCAACACATGGTTGAGGAGATTTTTCTGAGCTCACTCACGCACCTCCACCCCAAGAAGAGATACACATCTTCACTTTTCTCTCGAAGGTCACTGATTTTTTTTTTCCAGTTGACTGCATTTGTGTATTTTGCCTACTCTGTTAACCTGAAAATCCCTGGAAGTGAGTCTAATCGTTGGCCTTTAACACACATCCCAACTGCTCTGTGCCTGCAGTGAGTCGATAAAATCAGACCGACTGCTCTAAAAATTAACTCCCACAAGGAAAAGTGGTATCCTTTATGGAAATGATATTTTAGCATCTCACTCAACCCACGCACAAACCAGCAACCAAAATCACAGAGAAAACCCTGCACTGAGGACCTACTGTGTGCCAGGCAGGATGCTTAGCGCTTTCTTCGTGTCATTTCACTTGAATTTCCTGATAGCTGTGAAAGGAAGTACCCCCCACCTCCCAGTGTGCAAATAAACGTCCCCTGCTCCGCAGCCCCCAGTGTGCAGAGAGGAGATGGAAATTCGGGAGGTGAATCGAGGAAGTTACAGGGCAGGGATCTGGCAAGTGGAAACCAGCCAGACACTTCTGACCCCAGAAACCCTGCTCCTCCTGCAGACTTTCTCCTTCTCGAATGCCCCTCTGAGAAAACGCACAGTTCAGCCCCCTTGGCATTTCCTCAGACACTGTCCCTTCCAACTGGAATGACAGTCAAAGTGTAGCTGGACTTGGTGAGGCTGCCAGCGTTCAGTTATATTGTGCATGTGAATTCACTGTTTCATGACATGTGAGCCTCCCTGTAAGGGATCTGAATGGAACTATGGAATTTCTGGGGTGTCAGAAGGCCTGGGAGAAGGGTGTGTCCACGCAGAGGCATTAGGGATGTCCCTCGGGCACTGCGTCTGCAGACGCTCACCTTCACCTGGCGGATGGTCACCCGCGCGTGCGTCCCCACTGGCGACAACAAGCCTAAGCCGTCCAGCTGTGGCACCTTCACGGGCGAATGGATTGCAAAGACGATCCCAGCATCCACAAAACCAAGGGTGGGGTCATCCGTGAATTCCTCCTGAAACCAAAATGCGCTTCTTGTCAAACTGCAAGTAGACGTCAACGCTGCATGAGTTTAAGATTGCATGTGGTCATCTCAGGAGAGCACTTGCCTTGCTTAAAATCAGGTATCTCGTATCAGGATGCCATCTCTTTTTATAGGAAAGCGGCGAAAGTTAAACACCTAAGACATACTTTTCAAGGCTGATTCCCACTTCTAAGCTTGGAAGGTTTCACACGGATGTTTGTCACCTTAGGGGACAGTCACAATGCACATCATGACTGCTCCTCGCCTGATGTCCCCGGGCCTCTCCTCCCCTGCTTGCCTGCAGTTGCTTCCTCCTTGGCTGTTCTCTTTGCTTCATTTGCTTTACAAAATTATTCACCCCACTTCTTCTCTTTGCAACAAAAATATCTGGTCTTACTTAAAAGGCAATTCATTTTCCCACAAAAGTGAAGACTCACACTACTTCCTTAATGCTTTTATGGGAAAATGAATTTAAGTTTTACAAAACAATTTTTTAAATCATTTTTTAGTTGATTTACAATGTTGTTAGTTTCTGATGTACAGCACAGTGATTCAGTCATACATACATATCAATTCTTTTTCAGTTTCTTTTCCATTATATGTTATTACAAGTTACTGAATGTAGTTCCCTGTGCTCTACAGTAGGGTCTTGTAGTTTATCTAGTTTATATACAGTAGTGTGTCTGCAAACCCCAAAGTCCTAATCTCTCCCTCCCCTCCCATTTCCCCTGGGGAGCCACAAGTTTGTTTTCTATGTCTGCGTATCTGTCTCTGTTTTGTAAATAAATTCATTTGTGCCATTTTTCAGACTCCACATATAGGTGATATTATTTGATGTTTTTTTCTCTGACTTAACTTCATGTAGTATGATAATCTCTAGGTCCATCCACACTGCTACAAATAGCATTATTTCATTCTTTTTATGATTGAGTAGTATTCCATTACATACATATATATATATATGTATGTATGTCACATCTTCTTTATCCAGTCATCTGTTGATGGACATTTGGGTTGTTTCCATTCCTTTTATGCCCAGGAGTGGGATTGCTGGATCACATGGTAGGTCTATTTTCAGTTTTTTAAGGAACCTCCATACTGTCCTCCACAGTGGCTACACCAATTTACTATTTACATATACCAAGATTTTCTATAAACCTTCTGTCAGATGAGCCAATTTAAGACTAAACTTCTGGTGCCTTTGCTATTAGCTGTGATTTCAGGCCACAAGGAGGGGGAGTGGCCTTGCGAATGGGGTGGTTTTTCTTGTCAATGAGTCAACTGCACATGAGATTGCATTTAATAAATATGCTTCATCTTGCATCTGAAACTCCGGACCCTGTTTCCCCTGGTCCTGTCATGACCCTCCAAGGAACACTTAACTGGCTAGTCTGGAGAAATATTTCAGTTCTATTTACTTGTGGAATGTTGCGTTGAATTTGCAGATTTTAATTGTATTCTAAAAATATTTGAGAAACTTCAGCTTGTAAAATTAATCATATAAAATTCAAAGTGACCATCTGGCTAATTCTTAAATAACATGAAAATATTGATGAAGTAGACACAGGAGCAGGGTACCTGCACTGCTTCTGAACATGAAGGAAAGTGTCTTGAATGGACGCAGGTGAGTTACGAAGCACACCTTAAGAGAGGTTCCTGGCATGTAACCAGTGGCTTTGTTCACTAGGATTGGGGAGGTGGGTACCTTGCTGGAATTCAGGGAGGCTAGTTTTATTTCTCATCTTTGCCATCAATTTCTTGTGATTTTGGATACTTCATTCAACAGCATTTCAGACTTTTTGTTTACAAAACCGAATACCTCTAAGTGTGTAATGCTAGAAATGATTGTGCAAGACAGAAGGTAAGAAATAACCTTGGGTGAGAGCTCTACCAGGAACTCCTGAAGTGAACACCACTGCATTCTCAGGTGTCTGGACACATGCTTCCTTAGAACTTCTTGGACCAACGACACACAGAGCTAGGCAAAGTCCAGTAACACAACACTTTTGCAAAGCAAGTTTGTCATCAGCGTTTTGGAGTATGGATCCTAGGACTTGCCAAATGTCTGTGTATGGCTTCTTTCTAAACATATTACCTAAAACCTAAGAATTATTTTTAAAATGCATAGGGTTGTCTTAAATGAACTATGTGCATTCTGATTTAGAAATCTCTAGTTTCCTTGTTTTGTGGCATGAACATTTCCAGAGTCCTAATGATGATAGTAAGTAGTACAGCTAAAACTATCCAGGTTCTGCCTCTCAGTTGTGCCTTTTTAATCTCTAAGCCAGTAGTTTGTTCATCCATAAGACTCTTGGCTAAACTAACAAAAAATGAACTCATGAGAACATCTCCCAAGACAAACGGTTCTGAAACTCCCACACATTGTTCCTGTCCTGAACCCTGGTTCAGTTTAAGAAAATTCAATACCTGATTGATGTTGAAGAGCAAGCTTAAGCCTCTTCCAGAAACACCCACTTTTCCCTTTGCTTGGAGGTTGTCGCCATGATTAAAAGTAAAACAGTTTCCATATTCAGTGAAGACGTGCACAAAGTCCTCAAATACGAAAATAAACCGAAGAAACTACAATCAGCGGGGTACTCTGGCCACTTTGGAAGTTTGCATTGCTCTAAAATTCTTTTCTTAATCACAGGGCCTGAAGTGAGAATGCAGAAACAGCAGAAAGCACGGCTCACCTGGCCCTTTGGGTTTGTATCCAGTAACAGTTGTTGGGTTTCGTAAGCCACACTTGTCAATCTGTGCAGGAGTATCTAACTGAGACATTTTCATGCACAGATGGCTCCTGAGCAACAGGGGAGTGACCTGCATGGGTCCCTTGTTTTCAATAAATGTGCACTAAGTACTCCCCGATCCGGGGTTGGTTGACTCCTTGGCAGGATATAGACAAATGGATAAGGTTTTCCTTCTAGAAGGACTATCACCAGAGATGTCTGTTCCCTATTTTTCCCTTTCAAACTGCTTGAAAAAGGCAGTATGTCTCACGTGTATGCTATGCCCCTGGTACCATAAGGCTGAACTAATGAAATATAATGAAATATAATCTTTGGTTGATCAAATGCAGACTGATTCTCCATAGGAGTAAACTTTATCTCAGTGTGAAATGGTGCAATGAAGTAGCTTATTATATTGATGGTATTTGAAGAAATATGGAATCCTTACCTCTGGGCCACATGGCTTTCCAAAGAAGTCGCATTCTAACAAAGTGCTCCTGTTGAGATAAAAACCTTTTTTCTTGACGAACTCCGTAATGCTGAAGTTTTGGTGACTTGCGAGAAAATCAATAGCCTCTTTAGAGCCAGTGGAATTGGTACTGATTTCCTGAAGATGAAGGACTTTGGATACAATGTGCCATAAGAAAAAAATAATGCCAAATTTGGTGGCAGCTTCTGTCTGGAACCTATTAGTGGAGATAAAGGCGGTATTTAGAGGACTCTAGCAGACCATGCCTGGACCCCGTCGTCTCTTCCATCTTATCTCCTCATTTATAATACTGTGATAAAAAACAGGTCCCTAAGAGGTCTTTGTCGCCTTCTGTAAACTACCTTGTGTTTCTGCACATCGTTTCATTTGCCTAGAATGCCTCCCAGCCCTTGATCTGGGTACTTCTAAAGGGACCTTCAGGACCCAACATCAAGAGTGGTGGGAATGGGTCACTGCTAAGAATGCGGACTTAGGAGCAGACTTCTAGGTTCAAATCCAAGCTGGACCGAAGGTGGTGACACACATCTACCTTCCTTCTAATCGCCAGTCCTGCTGACTTCGGGTCCAGCCCCAGAAACAGAGGCAGCAGACCTACAAGGACTTCTTTCCAGCCCCTGTGATTTAGTGGGGCTCAGCCCCCATGATACATACTTTATGCTTTGTCCCTCATGGTGGTTCTGCTCGTCTGATCAAGGCCTGATTTTTACAGCCACTTCACGGGGTGACTTAGTACATATTTTCGTTTCACTGTGACTCAGGGTCCTCATGTGTAAATCTAGTGTATGTTAATATATGGTACACGTCATTCCACTGGTAGGTTTTAATATATCCCATCTCAAAATGTTACTTGTATGGTCAAATTATTTTTTTCCAAAACATTTAGAAGAGTGCCTGGAATATGGTGAGTGTAAGGCAAATATTTATTCAATAAATGCCTCTTTATTGTCAAAGTGACTTCTTGGCAGTTAAAGTAGAAGTAGTCCGTTTGCTTAATAAGTACTTTGTTATTTTATTTTGCTGAGCAATTTCTGCCTTGCATTATGTATGGTTCTTTATTTTCATAACTTACATTTCTTTTATTTCTTTTTTATTTTTTTAATTGACGTGTATAGTCAGTTACAGTGTGTCAGTTTCCAGTGTACAGCATAATGTTTCAGTCATCCATATACATACCTGTATTCCTTTTCATACTCTTTTTCATTATAGGTTATTATAAGATATTGAATATAGTTCTCTGTGCTATACAGAAGAAGTTTGGTTTCTTAAATCTATTTTTATATATAGTGGTTAACATTTGCAAATCTCAAACTCCCAAATTTATCCCTTCCCATCCCCTTCCCCCACTAACCATAAGATTGTTTACCATGTCTGTGAGTCTGTTTCTGTTTTGTAGATGAGTTCAGTAGTGTCCTCTTTTTTCTTATTTTAAATTTCACATATGAGTGATATCATATGATATTTTTCTTTCGCTATCCGACTTAACTTCACTTAGAATGACGATCTCCAGCTCCATCCATATTGCTGCAATATTTTATTCTTTGTTATGGCTGAGTAGTATTCCATTGTATAAATACACCACAACTTCTTTATCCATTTGCAAACATTTTCTCCCACTCCATAGGCTGTCATTTTGTTTTGTTTATGGTTTCCTTTGCCGAGCAAAAGCATATAAGTTTATTTAGGTCCCATTTGCTTATTTTTGCTTTTATTTCTATTCCCTGGATAGACTGCCCTGGGAAAACATTGCTAAGATTTGTGTCAGAAAATGTTTCACCTATATTTTCTTCTAGGAGGTTTAGTGTCTTGCCTTATGTTTACGTCTTTAAGCCATTTTGAGTTTATGTAAATCAATGAAGTTAGAACACTCTCTCACACCATACACAAAAATAAACTCAAAAAGGCCCATTTTTAAATCAAGTTGCTTCTTTTCTAATTTTTAAGGTTTAATCACTCTTTGTATGTTCTTGATGAGTTCTTTACCAGATACATCTTTTGCAATTGTTTTTCTCATTCTGTGGGTTGTCTTTTCATTCTCTTCAGTTCTGTTGTCTTTAATAATATCCTGGGGCATAAGTTGCTTCAGCGTGTAAGGTAGTTAAATTTGGGCCTTTTCACAGCAGATTTTCAGACCAGTCTTCGAACATTCTTCTGACCCCAGGAGGACTCCTCTTTCTTGGATTCCCACTGTAAAACTAGCTAGGCTGTGGTTTATCTTGTTCTTTTTATGGACTTACTAGCCTCATTTTGGTTGTTTACCATCAACATCTGTAGTGTTTTTGAGAGCACCCTTGGACTTGAACTTTACAAGTTCTCTGTTACAGGCCAAGGCGAACTTCCCCACGCTCTGTTCTAAGCGGAATTCCCTTAGGGAGAGCCTCCTGGCCTGCCTTTCCCTCCAGGCAAAATATTTACAAGGAGGGTTCTGAGCAGGGGTGTGGCATATGGTCTTCTGACTTTGTCTCTCTCAGTGCAGAACCTCCATCCTTGGGCAGGTGGAGATGAGGGTGATTATTTCAACCTACCACACCCTAGATAGAGCTTCTGCCTCATAAGCAGGGGTCCCTTAAGGAAGGGAGCCTCCAGCCGCCTAACTGTACTCGTCTGGAATTCAGCCTCTGCGACACAGAGAGGGATTGGATGGGGAATGTTGACAACCTGCATCCGCCAAGGCACAGGGAGCCCTCGACTGGAAACTGGGAGGAGAAGGAGCCCCGTCTTCCTGGTCAAACCCACCTGGAGTGGAGCTTCTGTCACACTGAGACAGAAACGGGGAAGGAAGGAGTGGTTTGTGACTCAAGTTCTGTAGACTCTGCATGTTCTTGTTGCAATTGCATGCATTTTCTTGAGTAAGTATTTCTGCATTCTCTGTATCCCCTGAGGACAATTTCCAGATACTTTAAGTGGTTGTGTATACATGCACACATATATATATGTACACTTTATGATATTCTAATTATTGTAGTAGATATAATAATTTTCTCTTTTTTCTGCTAAATTTTAAAAAGGGTTACCTCCTGTGATAAGAATACTTAGCAGATCGGTCCTCCTAACATTGGAAGTGTGCAGTGCAGTGAAGCTGAGTGTGGGTACAGTGCTCTACAGCACATCTCTAGAACTCATGCGTCCTAATTAACTGAAACTCCGTGCCCTTTGACCAGAAACTCCTTGCTTCCATTACCCTCGCCCCCAGGCCCTGGCAGCCACATTGCACTCTGTGGCGCTATGAATTTGACTATATCCAACACCTCACATAAGTGCAGTCACGCAGTATGTGCATTTCTGTTACTGGCTTATTTAACTTAGCATAACATCCTGAAGGTTGATGCACATGGTCTCATTTTACAGAATTTCCTTTGTTCTAACAGCTGAATACTATTCCACTTTGTGCACATTCGACTTTTCTTTTGTCCATTTGTCTGCCAGTGTGCATGTAGATTGTGTCTAGATCTTAGGCAATGCCTATGGGAGTGTTAATATCTTTTCAAGATCCTGATTTGAATTCTTTTGGATAAAGACTTAGGAGTGAGATTGCTAGATCATATGGTAGATCTATTTTCAATTTCCTGAGGAACCTCCATCCCACTTTCCGTAGCAGATGCACCATTTTGCATTCCCACCAACAGTGTGCAAGGGTTCCAAGGTTTTTACATCCTCCTCAACATTTGTTGTCCTTTTGTTTTTTTGATAATGGCCGTCTGATAGGTGTGAGGTGATATCTAATTGTGGTGTTGATTTGCATTTTTCTGACGCTTTGCGACCCTGAGCATTTTTTCATATACCTGCTGGCCATTTGTAAGCCTTCTTTGGAACAGTGTCTATTCAAGTCTTGAGTACATTTTAAATTGAGTTCTTAGGAGTTTTGTTTTTGTTTTATGCTATTGAGTTGTAGGAACTCCTTCTATATTTTGGTGATTAACTTCTAAATGGTTGATTTTTTTAAATAAAATTCACCAATTATGGTTGTTTCTCTGGGAAAAGACCTCTGAGGGCCCTCATACCGCCATTCACAAAATAACACAGGCCTTTCCCTTTAATGAAGGATATTTTCAACGAATCTTTGCTTTTTTTAATGGCTATGGATTCTTTTTTTTTTTTTAACACCTTTATTGTGTTATGGTTCCTGTAAACTACACATATTTCAGATGTGTAATCTGATGGATTTTGATAGGTGTATATACACCAATGAAACCACTACCACAATCAAGATAGCTAGCATTTCCATCACTCTAACCAATCTTTGCTTTCGTTAGAACACATACCATTTAAAATACCATGGGGCAATAGCATTGAAACTCTTTAGGGAGGCATTTGATTGACTCTTTGGGACCTTGATATATACCTTGATACATATCTAACGACCACACAAACAAGCTGTAGTATCTAGTGCATATTGAACACCTGTCCAAAGAACGCCCAGGATGGCACAACTGGTGTCTGTATCACCTCATCTCACGGAACAGCAAACGTGTAATGTAGAAGACATCATGTCATTTCTTACCTACACAAATTGATGCTTAAAAAGCTGTAATGACTGGCCGATGGTCAAAATAGCCCATTAGTGGTGGATCTGAAGGAAACCACGTCCCTGCCCCAAGGCGCACCTCCTACCTGTGGTTGTTCAAGTTGACCACAGGCGGTTACAAGGCTCTTCATGGAAGATCTCGTGTGGGAAGGCTGCCCTCCCCACAGGAGACCTGGCGCACAGGCAGCAAACTGCACTCTTCTGGAGGGAGCTGTGGTCAAGGCCCCCCAAACAGCAGAGCACTGAACCAAGTGCGTGCACAGGTCACACACCCTGGGAGCTGGCTGTGCTTCTCTTCGAGTAAGTACCTTGTCCCGAACACATCAGAGATCTCATGTCTCCATCCTTTGCACAGCGGTTCCCTCTTGGTCCCCCCTGCACACTGGCCATCCTTTGACACCCAGACTTCCAGGACACAGACAGAGACTGTCCCCTGTCCTCTGTTCTCTCAGAGCCCCTGCACACACCTTGAGTGTAACGAACAGTTACCACACATATCGCCTTGTGATTACTGATATTTCTTTCCTTTTTACTAATTAACAAGCTTTTTAAATGCAAGGATGAAGACTTATACATCTGTGTAACCACAGGGTTTGGTGCTTTGCCTAGCATATAATTGTGGAAGAAAAGAAAGAAGGAAAAGAGGGAAAATAAAGAAGAAATCAGTCAGCTTCTTTGCCCCTGAATGTGTGTTTTTAAGGACAATATAAGAACTTCAATAGTCTTATGTATATTAAATATCACATAATAAACTCTATTTCAGTCATCCAAGAAAAGTTATACTAGTGAAGTTATGGAGACTTGTTATTATTGAAAGAGTAGTTTTTACCTGTTTAAATTGCAAAACGTCACAGCCGGGAACTCTATATTTTCCACGTACTGAACCTCCACGGACGTCGTGGTGGGCCAGGTGAAATAGTGGATCAGGCGACCGTAGATCTGCCAGACCAGCAGCAAGACCGAGCCCAGGACCACCGCCAACCAGACCACCTTGCGAATTCTGCTCCGGTTGCGGACAACATTGTGTACACCGTGGAAGGAAGTGGAGGTGGCAAAGTCGTGGTCCAGCTTCTCTCGGTCACTGGGAGATGGTAGAGATTTCTCTGAAAGGTAGAGCCTTATCTTTTGCAAGAGTCCTGAGATTTAAAAATAATAAAACAAACAAAAAGGTAATGAGTTAGGAAACCCTAATGCTACATGTGAAAAACAAGACCCACGTAAGTTTAAACACGTTATCCTTTTATGTGCCTGCATGAGGACTCAGAATTCACCTTGAGTTGCATGGCTCATTTGGGGTCAAAAAATAGAAGTGCTGACTGCAGGGGTCTAATGAGAACATGCCGATGCTCTTCAGAGGATGCTTCTTGCTGATGCAAACCTCTTGGCGCCATCGTCTTAATGTGCTGGTGTTTTCGGTTTCAATCAATCCACCCTGAATGGGTTGCTTTCGACAACTCTTAATCTTTAAAAACTTAGCTTCTGGCCCAGGCACAGTGACATGTGCTACTTTAGCCAATTTTTCAATCTTCCTAAGACTCCGTTTCTCTTCTGTCAGATGGAAGTAACAGCCTCTGCCTCACGAGTTTGTTGTGAATATTAAATGAATGGGTGGGTGGCTTAGCATGTTACCCGGGCCAGGACAGATCCTCAATTCCTATTAGATATTTTTGTCACTCTGCTCATTTAGTAGTGATGTGATAAATGGCAAAATACTCAAGGATTTTTAAACACTGTCTAAAATTCTCATCTAAGAGTTGAGTTCTTAATGGTCTCACAAATGCTGGTAACTTGGTGAATTAACTTGTATATCCTTTACTTCAATTCAGAAAGTATTGTTTCTGTCAACTGCTCAGCATGAATGCACTTCTAAAGGGTTTCATTAAATCATCATCTAATATTTCATAAGTCTAGTCAATTAGCTAAAGTTAAGTCATGAGGTATATAGTGATACATACAAGATATATACGTTTCCTAAGGGACTCCGTTTCATCTGCAAAGTGCTAGGACGCAGTTACAAATTATATTCTGATTATTTTATAGAGGCTGTATACCAAGCAGGAAATTGTGTGTTAATCTGGTTAGCTTGACTTTGAACTAAGATTTTATACTTTCTCCCCATACTGGGTTCTTAAAAATTTAATTTTTATTTTTTATTGAAGTGTAGTCAATTTACAATGCTAGCTTCAGGTGTACAGCAAAGCGACTCAGTTATACATGTACATACATATGTATTTTTCATATTCTTTTGTATTACATGTTATTACAAAAAACTGAATACAGTTTCCTGTGCTATAAAATAGGCCCTTGTTGTTTATCTATTTTATATACAGTAGTGTGTGTCTGCTAATCGCAAACTCCTAACCCATCCCTCTCAGCTCCTTTCCCTCTTGGGAACCACAGTTTTTCTTCTTTTTCTGTGAGTCTGGTTCTGGTTTGTAAATAAAATTTGCATATACTGATTTTAAAAAAAAAATGAATTAAGAGATATATATGTATAAAGTAACTGCACAGTCCCAGAGCAAAATCAGAAATGTAAGAAAAGTTATGGTTATTATCCATAAGCAAAATAAATTTAATAATGCTCTTTTATGTATAATTTAGCCACTGGCTACAAAGACCTGTGAAGAACTGAGTCTGACAGAAGGCCAACCCGGCCTCTCGGTATCTGACACCCTTCCCACCACAGGGGAAGAGTAACTGAGTCATCAGTAATTGATCAGCCAAAGTATGGCTGGTTGGAAGCATTAACCTGAAAATATAAATTTCAAGTTGATCTGTCAAGACCCAGCTCCTTGAATATAAATTTACTCCTTGACAATTACCTTGGCTTTCCCGGCATGTTCTCAATCACTTGCTAAGGGTTTCGAAAGAGTTCTTAAAACAATATTGTTTTAGGTGGAAGGTAAAGAGACAAGGTGATGTGCTGTTGGGGAGATCAGGATTGGTGTAACGCAGAGCCTGCCAGCCTGCGAGCCGGCGACGCCTCACCCTCCCGGCTGGAAGTGTGTACTATGCAATCACAGCCAGTGCTCTGGAACCGAACCCTCTTCTTCACAGAAGCACTTCGAGGAACATGAAACAAGTTTTGCTGTATTTTAAACCGAAAACTGTAGGCACATGATAAATAGAAACCAACAAAATGCAACAAAATAAAACCAAAAGGCAGCCTAGCATGGAGTAACACTGTGAAACTACATACACGCAACTCCCTCGTACACATTACTCTCCTGCTGTTACTCATAATATACCCGAGCAATATCGGAGATCAAATTTCCACAGTGACAAATAGAAGTCCCCTTTCTGTTGCTAATTTCTAGCTTTTAGGGATGCAAATTGTAACTGTTCTGGGGATTTTACCTTTTACCCACCTTTTCCAACATGAGCTTTTGATTTCTCAGTATGCTCCATTTCCAGTTTCAGCAAGCGGGAGTCCTGGTGGTGTAACCAATTTTCACCAGTAACTGTATTCATTTTGTGACCTTTATATAAAAGACAGCAGTTGAGGTTGTAAAACTGGGGCAATTTAAATGTTTGTGTTGCTGTGTTTTACCTCATAAAACGCATAATCGGCAAACCAAAAATGCGGGCCAAACCAGCTATGGGCATTTATTGACCAAGGAGAAGCTCTCACGGAGGGAAATCAAAAAAACGTAATTAAGGAAATTGGTTTCTCAGAATTAAAGGGACGATTCTTACAAATAATTGTGGTTCTAGAATCACCTCTAATTGACACTCAGCTAACTCACCTGGCAGAAAGTCTCCTTGGTTCTTATCTCTCCTCTCGCTTTGTATCACTTTGAATCAAAATGCAGTTGGAATGGGATTTGGGAGGTAGAGACGTCTTGTCTTTGTTGAAGTTTATAAATGGCAGATGAAGCTGTTTTAAACAGAAATGATAATCGATGAAAATGACAAAATAAAATACCAGAAAATATCTCCTGGTGAAGAAATGAGTGCTGCAAGGATTCAAATTCAATAAAGCACCAATGCTAACCATTTATTCACAGGAACAACTTTTGAGAAATTACTAGAACTCATTGTATTAACGAATAAACTGGAGAATGTACATTATGGTGTCTGAAGGGCGCCACCTCTTGACTCGATTAAGGAATTACATGTATCTCTGCTTGGAGCCTTTTAGAGTTGCTGTGGTCATGTTTTATAGATAACATCGCTACTAACTAGTAACATGGTTATGTGTGTTGCGTATATTTTCTTGGAAACTCAGGACTCTGAGTTAAAACTAGTCTTATATGGAAGCAAACTAAGAGACTTCAAGGGATGTAAGTGAAGGTCTGGAAAGACGTCCCCAACCATCAAGTTACAGATTTCAATCCTACGATGGATGAATTTCTCCCTTAATAAAGATCTCTTCTTCAGGGTTAATTATGACCTTGGTAACAGTCTGAAAACCCGGCATCCTCTCACTCATCTGTCCTCCCTCCCTTCCCTTGCTGGTCCTCCCTTCCTTCTTCTCAGCATCTTTCTGCAGCATTGTGCAGGTGACACAACAGTGTCCTGTCCCGTCACTTACTCACTATTAGAACTTCTTGGGTGGAGTCCTTAGCAGAGTTCAGAGCAGGGCAGGTGGGGACAGGGGTGCCCTGGGGGCGACATCCGGGGAGGGAAATCAAGACAAAGACAGAGAGCCTCGAAAGCTGTATTTTATCCACATCCCAATTTAACCGAGGCTCAGGCGTAAGTAGAAATTTTCTTACCAATGACGTCATGTTTTCGCTTCTCTCTTCTTGACTCTATTACTTCCGTATTAGTGCAAAGAGGGGAAAGAGTGGAACAGGTAGAAAGGAAAGACCGCTCCTTCCTTGTTGGCCTCTGCTAGACAGAGAATGGTATTAAAGAGCACCTTGTCTTTGCTCAGTTGTCCTCTCTTCTGTGACTTTCAAACATGGTGCTTGCAGCCCGGTGCTGGCCCTGCTCTGATACCCACCACCTCTCTTCTACTTTGGAATGAATGTCCCGACATCTCTTCTTTTTCTCCTTCTCTCCTCAGTTTCAAGCATGCTTCCCGGTCAGCTCCACCCCATTGGCGACTTTTAGTAAATTCAAGCCGCATTTTTGTCTAGCGAGGACGCCCCGCCCCGCGTTTGCCTTCCTCGTCCCCGCTGGGACTCAGAGCCCTGCATCCTTGTCATCTCAGGCCCCTAAGATTTCTCATTAAGGACCACAACCTCCCACCTCTTCCTTGTGCCTCCCCCACCCACAGCCCTGGATTTGCACAGTGAGTGCACTTGGCAAAAGACAGATCATCAGATTTCTCCCTTCACCACTCCTTAACGTGCACGCAAACATAAAGGCTGGGGACTCCGTGACAAAACCAAATCCAGTGAGCATCTAGAGAGTTCTGGACAATTGTCACCTACCACCCTTGCCCAAGTAGCACCCACCACAGAAAGCCACTCATGAGTCCTGATTAAATGTAAAAGATGAAGGAAAGAGAGCAGATGGGGAAAACACTTTCTCTGACTTTGCTTTTGAATCCAGAGCATGAGCAACATTAAGAATTTTATGTAGTATCTAGAGACATATATTCTGGTCCAGTGTCCGTTGTACAAACACATTTTTATTCTGTTCTTCAAAAAATCTTATTTTTTTATAAAAATTTTGATCTGATTGAATTAGCATATATCTAAAGATATAAAAAAGGTCCTCTTTAGCTACGACTTTTAAATTCAGCTCTGAATTAAAATTAATAAATTCTTTCTATTTGGGGCAATGCATTAACTGTTAATAGTGATGCAATTTCTTTTTGATTTAGACAGATTTGATAGAGAGTACAGGGTCTGCAAAGAAGACAGGGTAGAGGATACTTCTGCTTTTATTGGAGGTAGACATTTTTCTTAATCATCTTGGAAAGAAAAACAAAGCAAACTCACAACTTAATAAATAAATAATTAGTAATAAATAATAAATAATTCAGTGCTCTTAATAAATAATTCAGTGCTGTCTTACTTTGGGTTTGTAAGAACACAAAATCAGAACTTTTTCTGTTATGTCATAACGATTTTCTGTTATGCTTTGTGGATTAGTGTCGTGTGTTCATGACAATATATAAAATACTTTTTAATAAAATACTAAGTGGAAGAAATTAGCCACTGCATCATATCTATACGAGGCAAATGGTTCACAGATCTGAAATGACAGCATTTAGTGCAGAAAGGGAGCTTGTGTTACTAGAAGTCCGGCCCTTCTGCCACCCCCACTTCACACATTTAACAGCAGAGGAGGCTCAGACAGGAGGAGAAAACATAGAGTCCACGAAGGCAGGGCTCTGCCTGTTTTTGGTTGATCTACCCAACTGGGTAGAAAAATATTTGGCAGATTGGAGGCAGTCAATAAATATTTGTTGATTGAATGAAAAGTTTGTCCTAACCTTGTATTTTTTCATTATGCACACTCTATCATGACGTAATAAAATTACTGTAATTTTTCCAAACTTGTATTTTGAAAAGTGCAAACTTACAGAAAGTTGACAAAACTGAGTGATGAACCCCTATATATGCCATACTGTGATTGTCTAATTTTTATTGTTTTCCCACATTTCCTTTGTCTTCACGTCTAAATGAACCATCCTCGTATTGCTTAAGGAAAAGGTTGTCCTCTTATGGAAATATATAAAAATCTCACTCAGAAAACTTAGTTTTGATACAGCACCATTATTTAGCATATATTCCGTACTGAATATTTCCAGATTCTCCTCAATCAAACCTTATGTTTTATGTCCCAATCCAAAATCCCATCAAGGATGTGGACTACACACCCCTGTCATTTCTGTTTATTCACTTTAAATCCAGAACGGTTCCCTAGCCATTAATTTATTCTTGTTTTTTTGTCTTCTCATTACACTGCTATTTTTGAAGACTCCCTGTCAGGCGTTTTGCAGAATGCTCCTTGATTCGGGGTTGTCCGGTTCCTGCGTCATAATCAGGCTCAGGTCAAGTGTCTGAGGTCCCTGGAGAACCATGCAGGCGACGTGTGTCCTCAAGAGGCTGTGACCTCACTTTCCCCTACTGTTGGTAACAGTTAAGTCTTATCTCCTGGCGTAGGTGGTCAGTCTGAGTTCTCCTTTGTAAATGTGCCTTTTCCCTTTTGTAATTAATAAGTAATCATTGTGATTAGAGTATCTTTTTCCCAACCTTTCACCCAGTGATTTTAGCGTAAATCACTGAATCCTATCTGAATCAGTAATTGTTATGACCTTCACAAAAGCATGCTATTCTCCATCTTCCTTCTGTATTTTTGTTGGCACTCGTCTGTACAGGGAAATATACACAAAATGTTATGATAACTCAGAGAGAAAAAAATGTGACAATGAGTGTGTATATGTCCACGAATGACTGAAAAATTGTGCTGAACACTAGAATTTGACACAACATTGTAAAATGATTATAAATCAATAAAAAATGTTATAAAAAAAGAGCTTAACTTCTGATCTCTCTTATTTTTTAAATTAATGAATTATTTTATTAATCTGTACATTAAAACTTATCCCCGTGATTGCTATTTTAAACAGTTCTTTAAATTGGCACCCTTTCTGGAGGGACTAACGGAAATAAGTTTACTGTTTCTACTACTGTCAGATTTTTCACAGTTAGCTATTAAAAGTTCGTAACTCAAAACATGAATCTTAGAGGAAAAGCATTGTTACTTTGATGATATAAACTTGCGATGCTTTCCACTCGAATCATTCAGTTCCAATCACCAAAATACTCAGCTGTGGAAGAGAAGGTCTGGTTTACGATCATTTTAGCGATCAGTTATTTGGGTGGCTATTTATAAAAAGTGGGGTAAAACAACATGCAGACATGCTAACTTTTGGATTTTCCCTTTAAGTAACTCAATTTCCTTCACTATGTTTATTTCATACTTTTTTAGCAGATAATCTAGAAACAAAACTTCTTGAGTCAACACGAAGGTGACCCCCAGACTTTCTGTTTATCCTGTTTCTGAGTGTCTTCAATAAGGTGTTGGACTTGTTAGCCAAACAGAATCGCTCTGATTTGTGTTTTCATGGGCTGACTGAATGAATGTTCATCCTTGGACCTTTAAGTACAGGAAGCAACTGTCTGGTAACACATATGGGAGAAATATACACAGGAAAATGTACATATCTGTAACACCCTCATTAGCGGACGTATATTAAATGAACATCGGATATAGCCTAACTGTTTACACATTCAAAAAGCCCACCCCAGCTGGTGTGTTCAGCCTTCTGAGAATGAAAGCCCTGGGGATCCTGCCTGCGCGCTCCCCGCTCCAGTCTCTGCTGGAACCGGCTATTGGCCGGGGCTGTGGGAGGTTTCTGTTTGCCCTCCTGCTGCCACGCCATCAGGGAAACAGCCTCTGTTTAAACACCTCTGCGGTATTCCTCATGGTATTGAAAATGTTCCTGTAATTGGCCTAGGTAGGGGGAAGGACTCCACTAATGCTTAACCTGCAGGCCCCGGAGGTTGCAAAATCCTGTGTCTGCACCGTACATGACACAGTGGGTCAAGGTTGCCGGGAAAGGGTCAAGTTACCCAAACATTCTACTGGCACTTTTATGTTCCTGTCTGTTTTCTCAGCTCTGAACTCTTACCTGTTTGTGCCACAGGACATTTGGGGGAAATGGGCCTGCCTTCCAACTACTTAGAACTTGATTTGCCATCATTTTCCTACCTCTGGGGACTACACTAAAGAAGGATTAGAAGTTGTGTGCTCAGTGCATCTTCCAAAAAGAAAGCGAAGTGAACTCCAAGGTGGCACATGTTTAAGGTGGAACATTCCAGAGGCACAGACCGTCAGAGATCATGTAACGTAAATGACTGAGTTTTCCCATGTGGATTTCACACGCTGCAGTGGGATGAGCAGTGTTCCCCCACACTCAGGTCCCCCCACAGGACCTCAGATGTGACCTTATTTGGAAGCAGAGTCTCTGGCAACGTGATTAGTGAAGTATCTCAAGGTGAAGTAGTCTTGGATTTGGGGTGGGTCCCAAGTCCAGTGACTGCTGTCTTTACAGAGAACAGAGAAGGAGATTTGGACACGGACTTGCAGAGAACACAGCTGTGTGGAGATGGAGGAGCGACTGGAGTGATGCTCTCATTAGTCAGGGAGCTCCGCGAGCCACCAGATGCTGGGAGAAGCTGGGAGAACCTTCCCTGGAGCCTGGGGGAGTGTGGTCCCGGCAGCGCCCGCATTTAGGACTTTGGGAGAACTGGAGGAGAATACATTTATTTCTATTGTTGTAAGCCGTCACACTTGGGGTAAATCGGTATAGCAGGAAACGAGGAAACGAGGCCACACACTGGAGGGAAATGAGGTGTATTTTTAACTGAGGTTTTGCTAAAAGCTGTGGGTTTCCTTGGCAACAAAAAGGAATCTGAAGCCTGATGACAGAGTCTAGTTTTCAAAAGTGAGTTTCTGTGGGAGATGGAATTTTTCCGCAGCTCTGTGCAGAATACATATGACCATGAGGAAGAGTTCCAGCACAGAGGCAGAAGGTGGCAGAAATAATTCATGAAATCTGTGTCACCACATAAGGCCCAAATCTTTGTCATGTTTACAGCAGGTCAAAAATCATGGGCAATATTTTTACGCTGTACTTGGGTTTAGCGTTAAATTCCTGGGGATAACTGTCTTCATCCAATGAAGACAGAGTACCTCATGTGGTCCAGACATGCTTCGAGCTGAATAGGCTGCATCCACGAGCAAGACAGAGATGCTGATTTTGTGGACCTGCTAGTTTGGCAGGAGGGGACAATAAACCTACTCAGCAAGCAGTTACCTGATGAGTTACAGAGTGAAATGTGCTAGAAAAAGAAAAGGAAGTAAAACGTGGCAGGAGAGGTCAAGGGTGCTCAGTCTGAGGAAACGGCATGGATTATGGTAACGAATGAGGTGATCAGTGCAGGCGTCCTTGGGAAGGTGAAATGCAAACAGAGTCTTGAAGGCAGGAAAGGAGTTACTCAAGGAGAGAAGGACGTTCCAGCCACTGCGTAGCTACAGCCAAGGTCCCGGGTGGAAGCTCCTTGCTCCAGGGAGAAAGCAGAGATGAGAAGGCTGGTGGCGGACACACAATGCTGTGCTTGTAGGCCATTGTCAGGATTTCGTCTTTTATGTTTATGAGATAGAGAATTTTCACAAGTCTTTTAAAAAATGAGTGGCATGGTCTAATTTGCATTAATTCTCCCTTAAGGTACAGAGACTTTGTGAGGAGAGGAACAGGTGGTGAGTGGGTGATGGAAAATGTGCAAGATGTTATTAGATTCTTCATACATATTTGAAGGTCGAGCCGAAAGGGTTTCCTTGTGAATTGCACGTGAGTTGTAAGAAAGAGATCAGAGTTGAGGATGATGTGAGGATTTTTGACCTGAGCAACTAGAAGGATGGAATTGCTCCCAATGAGATCAAGAAGGCTTCCTGTAGAGTAGATGTTGTGGACAGGGAAAGCCCAGCTCTGTTCTGGATCTGCTGAGTTTGCAATGTCTACGAGACATCCATGTAGAGATGTTGAGTAGGCATTTGAGGACTGGAGTCTGGAGTTCAGAAAGGAGGTCTGGGCTGGAGATAGACATCGGCAATCAGTGGCAGATGGGTGGTATTTAAGGCCATGAGAATGAGTCACCCAGGCAGGGAGCTTCTCTAGAGAAGACAGGGTGGCCCCCGAATCTCCAATTTTAAAATTTGTGGGAAAAGGAAAGGCCAACAGGGGTGACCAGTGAGAGTGAGATAATCTTGATGCCAAATGAGGAAAGCTAATCCTGCTGAGAGAGTGACAAACCGTGTCAGATGCTGCTGATGGTTCCGGCAAGATGAGGCGTGAACACTGACCCCTGAGTTTAGCAACGCGGCAACTCTAGAGAAGCGATGGGGCTACCATTCCACTAGTGCCGAGAGAATTCAAGGAGAAAAGATGAGACAGTGCACATCACCAACTCTCTTGGGAACTTTTAGTTTCAGAACAATGAAAACAGTGAAGACACGCAAGGTGTGATGGATAAAAATTCTCATAAGTTTCAGAAATAATAGCACGCTTGAAAGCTTACAGGTACCACACACAGGAGTGAGAACGTGAGGATGTGGGAGAAAGAGGGCTTGACAGTTGGAGCAAAGTTTGTGAGGAGTCAGGGTGGATGACGACGGAACATGCATGTGGAGAGGCTGGTAGGACTCTGGTCTGGGCAGCAAGGGGCGGGGACAGAGTGTGTGGGAAGACACGTCAGGAGGGATGGAAGTCAAAACGGAAATACTCCTCTGAGTGTTTCAGATTTCTCAGTGAACATGTGATTAAAATCATCAGCTGAGATTATAAATGGGGCAGGAGAGAGAGAGGGGCAGATGGCTGAGAGAGAGGGGTAGAACGGATGGTCTGGGAATGCATCGTCTGACGTTCCCGCAATGTGCACAGACCACCTGAGGTTCAGGGCTGTGATTCTGAAGTGAATCCAGTGGCATGGCACTAGTACTGTAACCCCCAAAAGAAGAGGAAAGACCCCAGCTCTTGTCACACTTGAAAGATACAATTACAGTCAGGAGCCGGTGTATTGTGTAGCGAAAGATTTATTCAGGAAAGGAAAAGTGCACCTGGAAGAACGGGAGGCGGGCTGATCCGAGAGGGGGAAAGGGTGGTTTCTGTCCCCCCCCCCATACCCTGGCTTAGAGGGGGGTCTCTTGCTTGATTGGCAGCTCTTGCCCCTGGAGTGCTCAGCCGTGTTTGCCCCTTGGCGCTTGTCCTTAGCCATGGTGCACGCAGAGAAGCCCGTGGAGGGGGTGGGGCCAAGCCGCGGTGTTCACTATAATACAGTGAGCACTGGGTCATGTGTGCTCAGGTCCTTGTCACCACCGTACAGTTGTGACTGTCGGGTTCTAACTGGTTTCTTGCTGGCACTCGTTTCTTGCTGGAGGCTGGAATAACACCATCTTCTGGACCCTCCTCCCTCTCCTCCTCCTGTCTGCCCGGTGCCCCACTCATCTAACTACCTAAAGTATGCGACACAGTTGTCATTTTAAGTTCTTTTGTAGATGTAAAAAAGGAGAAAGAGGTGAAATTAATTTTAATAATCGATCTTATGAAACAAAATAGTTCAAAGAGTTATTTGGACTGGTAATCAACGTAAGAAGTATTAAGGAGACATTTTTCCATTTTTCTACCAAATTTGGTGTATGTTTCACACTCACATCTCCGTTTGGACCAAACACATTTCACGTGTCCAGTAGCCACAAGTGTCTAACAGCGACTGTGTTGGTGGTGCCGGCGTAGTGACGACTGCAGGAGAGGCTGACTGCGGGAGTGGGTTCCAGATCGTGAGACAGGAAGGAGAGGCTGGGGAACTGGACCGCCAGGCTGCTGGTGGGATCCACAGAACATTTTGAGGGCACACAGAGGAGGGCTTTTGACGAGAATGACAGTAGTCAGGTAGGTGAAGTCACTGAGAAACAGGAGAGGGTGGAGGAGGATTCTGAGCAAAGACCCCTTGAGGAGAAAGGAGGCCTTTAGGAAGAAAGGAAGAAGGGTCTGAAAACAGGAATAAGAAGTGAGTGGACTGTCCCTCGCTCCCCGTGGTACAGGGCTCGGGGGAGAAAGCGGCACGTTGGAGGGGACTCCTTTGGGGGTGCGTATCCTGGGGGAGGTTTTCAGCAGCGTGAAACCGACCAGTCCAGTGAGACTTACCGGTTTGCTTGCAGCTCTTCGGAAGGGATGTGTCTTTGCTGGGGGGAAAATACCGCGTAATAGAAATTGACAAATATACACGTATTTACATTTTTCAGTGGAAGTAAAGAAAGATTTGCCTAAATTTACAATATTAAAGACAACTGATTTCTAGACATGGGAAAATCGAGGGCACGTAAGACCCAGTGACTGGTTCTTTCTGGGAAGTGGAGCCCTGGTAACTTTCATTCTTGGCTTGGTGCCTGCTTGTGCTGATACTGTGTTACAACATGACGTTCTTGTTTGAATAAAGAAAAAGGCAGAGACCTATTCTTTCCTGGAGGTCTTTTAATTTGATAGAACCTCTGTCCTGAAGAAAACATTGGATTTTCAAAAGAATCGCTAAGTGAACGAGATTGTTCTGTGTGTGTGTGTGTGTGTGTGTGTGTGTGTGTGTGTTATGTTAAATGTTGAGTTAGGTGATAAGCAAATTTGGACAACCAAGGTGATCAAATAGTCAATAATGAAGGAAAGTCCAGATGTATATCACCTCAAATATGCTGCTTTGATAAAAAAAAAATTACATAAATGTAGAAAAAGCTCCCCATTTTCTGTCTTGAGGCAGGAAACAAATTCTCCTTTTCCTGTATTCAGATCCTTATCAGCCCAGAGAAGTCACCAGAGGAGTCTGCAAACGAACCTGATTCCTCTCACCCTTACCTTCCCAGTTACTGCTTCACATTACCACCGCCAACCCCTCGGTCTTGTCAATTCTTCACACACTACTTGTTTCTTGGTCTAAAAAATGTAAGAGCTGCCTGCTCTGGTTACTTCAAGGCTTCATTCTCTAATGAAGTCTCCCATGTACATGTACAAATCCAGCAACATCTGCGCACTTTTCTCCTCTTGGTCTTTGTCAGTTTCATTTTCAGACCCAGCCAGGGACCCTCAGAGGGTTGAGGGACACGTTTTCCTCCCCGAGGACATTGTCCTGAGCGCTCACTGAACACGAAGCTGAAACCAGCCTCCACCAGGACAAACACATTTCTCAGCCCAGACACCAACGCAGGCGGCTGACACAGAGGGACTCCGTTGGTATAAGGTGTTCGCTCCCTCAAATCAGATATAATTCAACTTAACCAAAAGCTTATAATTGCTGTTCTTTTTCGGTCTGTTTTTACAGAACTGATGATTACAATTCATCAGGTTGGTTACACTCTGTCCACCAGTTTGAACAAATATCGAGATAATAATCTCTCACAGGAGCCAAAGTTAGTTTATTAATGGAAAGCAGGGTGACAGAGTAGAAACAGCATGGTGCTGGCAATGGACCCGCTCAACCACTAACTGGGCGCGTAGCCAGGAGAGGTCGCTAAGGTTCGGCTTCTCCTTCCCCACAGTCAGTGCAATGGTGTTTCATAAAGTCGTCCACGAATTAAACTAAGTAACGCGTCCGCTGCAGGGTGAACTCAATGCACGTTAACAATTACCGTTATGGATTAGCCCATGTTGTCAATTAGGAATCACTTGTACAAGGTTTTTTTTTTTTTTTGCTGTAAGATTGACAATAATTATAATTACAAGCATATGCTCCTAATTGTTGGATAGAAAGATGTCTTCAATTTTCAAAGTCGTATACAGTCTTCAGTCTTTTTGTTTGTATGTTTGTTTGCTTGCTTTTTAGGGTCATTAAGAAAACCTATTTTTTTAGTGATCAAATCCATCCTGTAATAATATCATTAAACCAAATTCATAGAACTCATAGGGTCTCTCTTGAGTAGGATGAGTAAGTAAGTACCTGCTCCTTGGAGGATGTGAAATCTGCTCTCTGACGCAGAGAGAAAGCAAACACCTGTCAGAGGAATCTTGTAAGTAACAGAGGGTCCGAAGTCACAGGGAATCAGTTCCCTGTGGGCTGACAGCGCTGCGAGAAGACATCACGATAAAGGGAGGATGTCAGTCAGCCTTGAGAACAAAGGACTGCGTTCAGAGATGGTCCTTGTCATTTTGCACCATGTGATGACTTCCTGCGAAGCTGGGTGTTTTACTCGCTGCTGCAAAGGAAACGATGAACTCAGATTTTCCTTCCACGAACATGAGAGACTCCCACTCCTCCAGCGAAGACCCCTGACCCACATGGTCCTCCTGCCTCTGGATGAAAACCCCGCTGCCCCATCACCCGTCCTGGAATGCTGTGTAATCACAGCACGTCTCCTCCCTTTATTTCCTTTGTTTTACACGTTTGACACAGAAAAACTCTTCCACCAAAGATTTCCCAGGTGAGATGTCAAGACTCTGATGAGAGGAAAGCAGTATTTTGGATTTTCAGTACCCGATTCCCCAAATCAGTTCTATTTCATACTAATCCTTTGATATATTTCTGTGGCTTTTTAAAAAGACACTCCAGTCATCCAGCAAATTACAGGGTTTCAGGGGCTGTGTCAGGAGCTGGGGTCAAACACCAGATATTAGAACAAAAGCTGCTCTGAGTACTCTTTTTTTTTTTTTGATTTTTTGTTTGTTTGTTTGTTTTTGTTTTCATTTTTCTTTATTGAAGTACAGTCAGTTTCCAATGTGGCATCAATTTCTGGTGCACAGCATCATGTACCAGTCAGACATATACACACCTAGATTCACTTCCATATTCTTTTTCGTTATAAGTTACTACAAGGTATTGAATCTAGTTCCCTGGGTCGTACAGTGGGTCCTTGTTGTTAATCCATTTTACCTAGTACTCTTGTCATTTAAGAATTACAAGGATGTCGAGAGCTCTGGGCAGAGACCAGCATATATTTTCTCCTATCTCACAGAACGTTGTTAAAGTCTAAGGGCTGGGAGTTCCAAGGCAGCTGGTGCAGGAGAAAAGGGAAACAGTGAGAGTCTTTGGTTTAAGTTTGGCTCTGTCAGCGGCCCGCATACGCATCCCCGGTTCTCAGGGGACTGACATGCATGAGACAGCCCCAGCAGTGTCTGGCTCAGAGAAGGCGTCACAAACGTCACATACTTATGCTCTTTTTCCCCTTATGGAATTTTCTCCCTCCATGTGTGCAAATCATTTCCCAAATACTCGTCAGTTATTTGAGAATGAGCAATTCAATCTCGGACACAGCAGCATTCAAAATGCACAGAAGACACTCAATTGCACCTGAACAACTTTTATTGAGATGGTGCCCAGTTGTTGACTTCATGACCTGCCTGTGTGCAAGTATGAGCTATAAATGGACAATCCACAGGGCCTGGGCTTCAGAATTTTAAAACAAAGCTCATTGACTTTCTTCATAGGTTATCCCTGTTCATCCCCACGTTTCTAAGCTACCAATAGGCTCCTTCTCTGCCAAATACTTAAGTTTTAAACTTTGTCTTTGACTCTGCTGAACAAAGCATTGTGGGAAGAGGAGGCTGGCTTTTGCCGAAACATCTGTTGCGTCCTTGTTTCCCTGGGGGGTGCTGGGTACAGAAGATTCCAGGAGGTGGACCACAGTACTTGCCTGCAGGAAATACAGCCTAGTGAGTGTGTCAGGCAGAAAACCCAGGGGTAACAAGCAAACGCAATGAGCCTAGGAGTTTGAATACAAAGTCTTGTTGACTCACTGGGGAGAAGGAAGACAGCACTCCACCTGGGGTTACTCCGGAAGGATGGAAAGAAGCCAGAAGTGCTAATTTGAAGAACCAGGAAGACGTCAGTGAGGAGAGGCCGGGAGATCACACCAAGCACCGAGAGTTTGGGAGATTCCAGAATTTCGCCACCATGGTTCAGATTTATTAAGCGATACTTGGGCTGGAAGTGATGGAAATGATAACTGAAAATTACATAAACTGTTGTTCAAGGTGTGGAATCTTGGGTTCTCTGCAAATAAATTATTATGCAGATTTTGTTGAATGTTTAAAGATATAAGTTTATCCTGGAAGCATCAGAATTTGCTTCCCTCTTCCTTTTTAAAGAACAGAACAGACTTATTATCTATTTGAGCATTTTGCAAATTTTCCTCACTCACAAGCTGCCTTTAATAATATTTTATTACTATTAAGTATTACAGTAACAGTAGTAAGATGAACCATATGAAATTGCTGATATTCAACCATTCTGACTTACAAAGCAATAATTTCGTATGATTCAGACTATTACATTTCTAACCTTTTTATCATTGATTTTAGATGATTGATTATGAAGGTGCTTTAAAAGTTATGTAACACATAAAAATTATATACAGTATGTTTTTATACAATTCATACTATATAGATGATATTTAACAATTTCTCACTTATAAATACCATATTAATAAAAAAATTCTACTAAGTTATATAACGAAACCCGTGATTTGGGGACATTTAAAATGACAATATATCGTGTTTGACCTAGGGCAGGAGTGCATATTAAAACATTTATTGGAGTTTCATGACAAATTACACCACCGATAGTGGGCAAAAGTAACTTTTATAACCTTGTGTTTGAAATTGCTACAACTTACATTTAAAATATCAATGAAAATATTTCTATAAAGTTCATGCTTGTTAATAAATAAGAAAAGTAAAGGAGAAAATATGAACTTACCTGTAATCATTTCTCCACAAATACTGCATTCTGTGGACCTGGGTTAAAAAATTTCCCCTGGTCCCTGGCTCCTTCCTGATACTTCTGCTGTGTGAGCCTTGACAGCTCTTTACCTACAAAATGGGTTACTCTGACCTCTTAGCACAGAGAGACTAAAAATATTGGGTATATGAGTAAATATGTATATTTTATGTCTTATTAAAAGGTTGTACTATAAAGTAACATATATTTCTAAAAATTATAAAATGTTTTATAAGTTCACCAAGTCACGTAACAATACAATTCACAATTGTTTACTTCTTTATTTCTACTAAAAAGTAGGATTTCAAAGTATTAAGAATTCTAATTAACATATGTAATTAAAACTCCTAAAATTAAAAAATAAAACATCTTTTTATGCAAAGAAGTTTTTTTAAAAAGTTATAAAGAATGGAAATGCAGTTTATTAAGGGAAATAAAGTGATTTTGACCTAAAACTGATTATTTCTAAATAAGCAAGAAAACAAGGGACAAATAAAATGGACGTAGAAAGTTGTAAAAGGTTTGGGGAAAAAGGAATCTTTAGAAAGGAATTTTATGTTGGCCAATCTGGATAAAATTGGAATAATTTTAAGTTAGTAAATGAATTTTAATATCAAGAGTAATCTGGTGCAAAATTAAAATTTGTTTTTCTCTGTGAAAAGAAAGTTTTCTTAGATAATTGGTCTGGTCTTAATGCGAAATTGTAAACAAAGGTTTTCTTTACCTTTAATGCAATCTGTCTAGAAAAACAAAGGTTTTTACAACTAAGAAAGCTTCTATATTTGCCTAGGAAGTCTTAATTGTTCTGTTGGTTAAACGGATAGGTAAGCAATGCTTCACAGTGACCTATGATCTTATTTTACCAAGTGTTTTAAACATTTTTGATATTTTTGACAAACGTCCCCAAATCAAATTCTACTGTCTTTGACTCAGAACTAACTTTGAGATATGTTTCAGAGGGCCTCTGAAATATCTCAAAGATTTGCTCTCTACTTATGAAAAGGAGACGTTATCTAGGTTTATTTGCTACCTTAAATTACATGGGCATAATGATCAAATAAGAAGTAGTACTACGCCTTCTCTAGGTGTACACGTGTTTCAGAAATTGTGAAATTCCTAGAAATCTGGTATGTTCTGGTAAAACTGTTATCAGTCTTCATTCTATTTATTATCTCCAAATGTTGTATATCACAGAAATAATAGCCCAGTTTCCTTTGTCAATTGCATTGTACTCAGCTCTTTAACGATGTTATTTTAAGTCTTTTGTCACTTATAGTCAGTTTTGGGTTTACGCTGATTCTTTTACAAATATGTTTCATCTTCAAAGAGATTCATGGAAAGGACTCTGGTACTTACTTTAGAGTACAGTTTTCTGATACACTTTCAGATCATACCATTGAACTGGGTAAGAATCTACAGAACTCTAACGAAGAAACAGATGGCTTAATATAACTGCTAACAAAAGCTAAAGATCAAGAATGAATTCCATAGGACTGAATGGACTGATGAGGATGATTATAATATTTATGAATTTTCATTGTAAACCTTGCCAGTCCATTTGTGTTTTGCTTTTCCAGATTTAAGGAAATCCCTCAAGCTTTCTGTGACTTGCAGCAATTTGATAAAGTATACCTTTGTAAACAAAGATGACACGTTTATCTTTTTCTCCCTATCTGATCCCTTCAGAATTCAGAAACTCTTAGTGATCATTCTTATTTTCATGGCAATATAGCTATTTGCATAAGTTCAATAAAAATCTGTTCTCCAACTAGAAATATTATATTAGCGAGGCTTTGACTGCAGTGTCATATTGAAAGAGACACGCATAGACTCAGATATGACCAGACAGCTTTAAGGAACTAAGATCGACTTTATGGAGCCAGTAGAGACTCTTGGAAATATCCACCTGCTACTTTCCTAGCAGCCTAACTAAGTAAGAAAGGTAACTTCCTAGCAGGTGCAGAAAACTCAAGATATTTTGGGGACCTCAAGAAAAGAGATCACCCAGATCTGTAGGCATTACAGGTGAAGTCTGATGGAAAGAACTTGAGTTGTCTTCCCAGCCCTGAGAGGGCTCTAAAATTTCAATCTGAGATTCCTTATGAAAAGTTCCAGCAAAGCAGATTTTAAAAAGCCTATATGGTCAATCTTTATTGTTGTTATACATACGTAAATAATCAGGCCAAGCTTTTCTAAGCCAGACTTACTTTGCAAAAAAAATTAGCCTTAATCTGACTATATTTCGTAGAAATGAGGATGATTTGAGAGAGAAAAAGTATGTTTCAGTAATATACCTTTGTGAGTATTACTTGCTATTATTCTTAATTGTCTTTGAGGTTTTGTTGCTCACCTGTAAACTGGACTAGATCCTGATTCTTCTAGTTTCCTCCAATATCTGGCTATAATTCTCCAAACCAACCTTTTTTTTTTTTTACATTTTTTTAATTGAGTTATAGTCATTTTACAATGTGTCAAATTTCAGTGTAGAGCACAATTTTTCAGTTATACATGAACATACATATATTCATTGTCACATTTTGTTTTTGCTGTGAGCCACCACCAGATCTTGTATATATTTTCCTGTGCTATACAGTATAATCTTGTTTATCTATTCTGCTGTCCCTTCCCAATGCCTGCCCCCTTGGCAACCACAAGTTTGTATTCCATGTCTATGAGTCTGCTTTTGTTTTGTATTTATGTTCTTTTTTTTTTTTTTTTTTTTTAGATTCCGCATATGAGCGATCTTGTATGGTATTTTTCTTTCTCTTTCTGGCTTACTTCACTTAGAATGACACTCTCCAGGGACATCCATGTTGCTGCAAATGGCATGTTGTTGTTGTTTTATGGCTGAATAGTATTCTATTGTATAAATATACCACATCAAAGTAACATTTTAAGTTTCTCTCTGTTTTTTTGTAAACTTGGAATCCCTAAGAACTAAAACTGCCATTTTCCCAAAGCCATGCAAACTAAAATTGGGCAATGTGATATAAACTTCAGAGAAATCACCATAACATCTCATGTACAGACAACCTTCCTGCCTCTTGTTGTCTGAGCCCCTCAGAAAGTTTACCTAAACACCCAATGATATCATCAGAGACATTGCAAGAGATGCTTTGACCCTGACATCTAGAAATCTTCATCCAGCTCCCCTCTTGGTACCTAATTGTGCTCAATTACAACTAGTTATACTAATCATTGTTCTATTTTATTGTCTCTTTGTTGTTTTTAAACTGTTTGTGCTTTGTATCTTTTGCTGTTGTATCATGATGCCCTCCACAGGAGTAATGGTAGTTTGGGGTCTGGAGGTGGCTAACCGCTCCTGTAAGATTCCCCCTGATGAAGCATTGTGCCTTTTGAACACCACCTGAGACTCACTTCCTACGTGGCTCCTTGCTGCTCAGTTGTGGGCATAAACTCTCTGAAGGCGTCCCTCTCGCACAACCACCTCCTTCCTCCTCCGTGGGACATGACTCTCTGGAAATGAGCCTTCCCAGTGCCAAGGGAGTTGGTACCAATGACAAATAACCAAATGGTTGATCATCAGTGCTTTATAATGAAAGACCTTGATCAAAAGAAGGAAATATGGAGGGGAAATCAAAACGGAGCTGGTATTGCTAAGAGAGAGCTCTAAAACGGAGCCCGGAAGCCATCAAGGAAGTGTGAATTATGCACATTAGCCTGGATGGGATCTGACCTTTTGACCACTTATTGTCCTAAGGAAGGCATCCAGAACATCTGCCAGAAACTCAAGATAATTATCAGACACTTACCCTAAAATACCTTGTGACGGTCTGTCTTCTTATCTGGTCCCTGCCCTGAAACAACTCGTGATTCCTTAAGAACAAGCATTTCCTGACTCAAGTCAGAGTCAGTCACCTTCTCACCAGGAAACGTTAACAACTTCAAGGCTTTTTAGTTTTATAAGCCCTTGATACTTCCTCCTTCCCAGGACACTCTCAGTTTTACCCAAACCTATGTCTCCCAGATTGCAGTCCTTAAGACCCCAAATAAACTCTTTTCTCAATTACAGCCTTGTGCATTGTTTTTGGTAGACACTAGTTACCTTAAACCCACACAGAGGAAAGAAACAAACCCTTAATTGATCCATAATTAGCAACATGAGTACCCCTTCCCTTGAAGTCAGCGTCTTTTCTTGGGTCCGGCCATGATAATTACAACTGAGCAAACATTACTTGTTGACGGCTGTTCCAGTCTTATCAAAAAGACTTTGCAAAGCTCCTGGTTGTATGACAAGTTTAAATGCCAGCTAAGGTGTTTATTCCCATCTATGGGAGTGAAGCAAAACATCATCAACAACAAAACAGCAACAAATTACTGCTTTATACAACAAATGGCAACTCATCACATCAAATAAATGAAGGAAAATGGATTATTGAATGGCTGCTGTGTTTGGAGAACTTCCTTTGCTTGGAAAGGAAGAATATTTTGAAAAACAAAAAAGTAACTATTTAGCTCCTAAATGTTTTACATCTCATGGTGAACAAGAGCTCGATATATTATTTTGACTTTCTCCAAAGCAGATCCTGAGACAAGGGTTTAAGCAGAGGGAACTTATTTGGGAAATAAGGAGGAAACAGTGAGGAGGTAGTGAGTGTGAGTCAGGAAGGGAAGGGGGAAAAGCCAAAATCGGACTCGTTGTCGAGATCAATGCTGTAGACAACTGGGGATTCCTCCTGGAGATTTCGAGAAGGGTACAGGGTGCCTTCAGAATTATCTTCTGAAAAATAGGATGCTGGGCCATTTATCCATGAGAACTCCCCTCTTGGGTTCGTGTTTCTGTGTCTGCCACAGTCTTTCACTGTTGAGTAAGAACAACTGGGTTGCAGGGTAGGGTGGGGGACTGCAGCAGTTCCGAGCTTTGAGGGTTATGTGAAGGGGGGAATGGAACGTTCCACAACAGATTACAGGTGCTTCTGTTAGAAATCAACACTGCAATGGCTAAAAGAACGAAGTAAATTCCTGTTGCTTTGTAAATCGAGCCCACCCCAACTTCTTGCTAATTCTCTTTTCTTGTTCTATCTCATGGGTTCACTTCTCTATCTCCTAGTCTTAGAAATCACAAAGTAAGAGCTAGAAACATAGGTTTTTATTTGAAAAAAATCTTAATTTATTTTGGATGTTCTTTTAATACTCTTCTATGACACATTTGAGGGGAAAAAAAGGTCATTGTGTCTCCCAGGTTTTCAGTGTCTTTACTTCTAAAACAGATTAGATGTTTTCTAGGGTTTCTTTCAGAATTGGGCATGATTTGTGCCTTCTAAGCACGCTCATCCACCAGCTCTGCCTGCCGGGTATTCCTTCTGTAATCTGCGTGTACGCAGAGTTGTGTGCATAAAGAGACATAATAACTTTACAGGATTACCACCAGCCATGCATGTACCCATACATTCTCCCCGTTTTACCTTCTGTAGTGCCCGAGGTTCTCACCCTGAGCTTTGATTCTCTGAGTTTAAGTATACTTCTAGAAGGTCCATATAAAATACCTAGTAGCTAAAATATATTGGGAGCAGTAAACACTATATTGGTTAAATAAATTTTCAATCTGTTTTTACTGTATAGCACAGGGAAATATATTCAAGATCTTGTAGTAGCTCATGGTGAAAAAGAATATGAAAACAAATATATGTATATTTATGTATGACTGAGGAATGGTGCTGTACACCAGAAATTGACACAACATTGTAAACTGACTGTAACTCAATTTAAAATAAAGAAATTTTAAATTTGATAATGAAGAAGAAATTTTCAATATGAGGGGAATATCCGATTGACAAATTGGTGCCCAAGAGGCAACATGTAAGCATCAGCAAGATACTGACCAGACTATCACCAGTCATACATTTCATAATACTTTCTATCGCAAAAATTCATGGGAATACATGTGTTTGAGGGGTTGCGATTGTTACTTATTGTCCTGGCTGAAGGAACCAAATTTTTCCTCATTAACTTATAATTTCCCTGATGCTCTGAATTCAAACCTTTGAGTAATCAGTTCCGGTGTTGCTCAGGCAAGCCAAGGAATTGACAGTACTTAGGAGATCCAAGTGGAATGCTATTAAAAAGAAAAGAAAGAAAATCTTTTTGCTTCTTAAAATATTTAATTTTTCTAATTCACAGTCAAAAAACATTTCTTTATTTCTTCCACTAGTATGTGGACCATTAAGTGAAGAACAATTCTCACTTGAAAGACTTAATGAGAATAGAATAAAGTATTTAGCTTTATTCTTGTAAACACATATGCCCAATTGAATAACCAAGTGGAGAAAGAGAAGCTATTAAATATTTGCTCTTTCTTAAGGCTCTGGGCCAGGGCACTGCTTCTGCTGCTGACAAACCCCTGTCCTGGGTAGAAGCAACTGCCAGAGGGATCTGTAAAGACCCAAAAGGAATATGAGGGATCTAGGATGTGGTTTAGACGATTTCCTAGGCTTCTTGCGACATTTGCACGTTGTTTCTCTTGCTGCAAGACTGCATGTACACTACAACTTATTGTAGAATCATAAAAATCAGAATTGTAGGTTGGATCAAGATTTTCGAAATTACAGTCCATCTTGAACACGTTCATTTCTTTTGATGGAGAAGTCTATTTGTATAGAAGTTAAATTAATTTCCCACATCCCACAACTAGCCAGTGGTAGAGTCAAGACTTGAAATGAAGCTTCTGACTTCTAATGACTTCGGTAAATTAGACACAGCTCAACAACTTTGGAGCGTGAAGTATGCAGAAGTGCCGTCTCCCCGGTGGGTCCTAACGCATCACAGGGTGGACCCCAGGACGAGGGGTGGCGCCTCTGTCCTGGCCGCCTGGTCCTCAAAGCAACAGGTTAGAACTTAGACCAATGAATAATGCTTTCTGGGAAGACTATGTTAGCACTGACATTGTTTGGAACTGTGGGCATATTATTATTGCTTTCAAATTATCTGCAGACAAAGTAGGATGCCTCCCACTGCCCTGTGAGCAGTACGCCACAGGGGGCCAGTAAATTGTTCATGTCCGTGGAAGTTCCAATGCAACAATTAACTGCCACTAATTATTAGATGAAACTTAGGCCAGAAGAACTGGGAGGATGGGACGGAAATGGGGTTTAAGCACAAATCCTGCCTGTCATATAATGAATTTCTTTCCGCAGAGACATTCAAGTTCAATGATTGCCTTTGGAGTCATAAGAATATCCAAATCTGAGATGGAGAGAATAATTATTTATTTTTTACAAGCTCATCCTCTTATATATGCTAACATTTTGCTACAGGTGTTCTTGGAATAGAATAGTTAACATTTTTTCTATTGATTTAGTTAATGTTTGTTACTTTGCATTTGAAAGCAGAACTTGGCAAGTCAAATATTCAGTTTTGGCTCACGTTTTTAGCAAACAGACTGTCCCAAACACAAATGTGCTCTAAGGTTTACCGAAGTTTAGCCTCTATACCATTTGCAAATGGGCTAAGAGACACAGAAGGCTGATTGGCTGGGGCGGGGTCTGCAGGTGCATAAAAGGCAGCTGAGAACATCTGGGAAGGTCAGTGCTGTCACAGTGTCAGAGCTCAGGGCTCCTCCGACTGCGCTGTCACCATGAGTGGCTGCCCATTTTTAGGAAACAACTTTGGGTGAGTATTGCCCTCTGTTTGAAGTATGGCTAAGCTCTTGGGACTGCCAAGAACGAATGCTTTAACTTCTGAATTTCAAGTGCATGGAAAACTGTCACCCTTCTTCCCATGTTTAATAAGCTACTGTAAGAACTTACCAAAGGGGAATTTTTGTGTCTCATCTCGTTAGTTACTGTGCTTTGTCCAGCTTTACTTTTTCCTCCTCTCTTATCTGCAGATATGCTTTGAAAAAACTGTCTGTAGAAGGCAGTGAAGATGACCAATCACAAAGTGGTGTGAACAGAGCCAGTAAAGGAGGGCTTATCTATGGGAACTACCTGCACGTAAGTGGCGGCGTCCTCGCCAGGCTAACCGGGCCTTGTAGGCGCTGAATTCAGCTAAATGACATTTTCATATTTGGTGGGTGTTTTTTTTCCCCCCTCAGTCACCAAGTAGTTCTCTGGTCCTAAAGATACCTCTTTTCATACAAACTTATGCTTTCTCAAGTTCTGCTAGAACAACCCAAGAGGCTCATATGGGAAGGGTCACCTGTCCGACAGAAGCACAATAAAAGCGGAGAGTGCGGGATCTGGGCAAGGTGTACTCGTGATAAGATAAAGCGCAGATTACTGGCAGGCGTTGCACAACTTGTTTAAGTAAGACACGGTTGCTAAATCCCAGGCTACATAATGGCAAATGTATCCAGAAAATCTCTCTTTTTAATTCTTTATCATAAAGTAGAAGTGTGGAAGGCACATGCTTTCTTGAAATCATTAGGAGATGAAAGGATGTTACAAAGAGGTATTTGGAGATTATTTTTAAGACGTGAAATGATAGAGCCCTTGATGTCCTTATTGATGGGTTTCTAAGGATGAGCTGAGAAGCAGTGTTAAGATCTCCCAAGAAGGGACTCTTGCAGAGAAGAAAAGAACAGCAGATACACCGGAGGCTAAACAATTTATCAAGATTTCATGATACCTCATGAGATAGAAGGGATGTGATTTCTCAGTGAGTTCACTAGCCTTTGCTAGGGTAGAATCCTCCCAAATATAATTTCTTCTGAAAAGAATAAAAATCATAAGGCCAACTGACGCTTTATGAGGGGACATTCATTGTTTAAAAGACTATAAATGGGTTCCTGAGAATTTGGGATTCAGGGGACTTTTTCAGTATTGTATTGTACTTATTAAAGTTGGTGAAAATCAAGTCGTTCGATTTTAAAATCAGCCCTTTTTGTACTCTTTTTTTCCAGATTTATTGAGCTATAATGGACATATAACATTGCATAAGTTTAAGGTGCATGCATGGTGATTTGATGCATTTATATATTGTAAAGCGATCACCACTGTAGCATTAACTAACATCTGCATCACGTCACGTAATTACCATTTATTTGGGTGTGTGTGTGTGTGTGTGTGTGTGGTGAGAACATTTAAGATCTACCCTCTTAGCAACTTTCAAGTAGATAATACATCGGCATTAGCTGTAATCACTATGCTGTACGTTAGATCCGCATAACTGATTCCTCTTGTAACTGGAAGTTTCTACACAACTAGTCTTGCTCTTTTCTTGTTTAAAGCTGGAAAAAGTTCTGAATGCACAGGAACTTCAAAGTGAAATAAAAGGAAATAAAATCCACGATGAACATCTTTTTATCATAACTCATCAAGGTAAGTGGCCCAAAAGGTTAGGCGGTAAGTGCTTGGCGGGCACTTCCCGTCAGTAATGAGGGAAGTTCCAGCCCTTTTAACTGCAAGATGCTGGTGGGGCAAGGGCTCGCCTTTGTTAGCAGCCCTTGAGAATGAACAGTGTGCTGTCAGATAAATTCTCATAGGCCCTCCTTCCGGGATTTAGAACAGTCTTCTTTCTGTTAACTCAATGCTAATTGGATCAGGTAGGACTTTAGTTTTGTCCTAAATCCAAGGGGACTTTCCATCACTCGGAATTCACAAGAATTTGTAAGCTAAGATGTTATTATTTTTCAACTTGGAACTTTAACAAACTATTTTCAAAAACTAGATCACTCAGATTTATTATAATTGCACATGGCTTGTATAAACCTGGTACTAAACAGAAATATAAATTTTGTCTAAAATGTGTGCTTATGCTCCCCAGACTTCTAACCTCTGGGTAGTGGTTTTTAATGGAGGCGTCCATGATTTTGGAGGTTTAGGAAGTCCCTGAACTCTTTGAAATTGTGTGCAGAATTTCATGAATATCTATCTTACAAAGGTGACCCCCCCAAAACATTAAGATTTACTCTAAGATTGTTCGTGTCAGAAGTGGAAAGTTTGGGGGCCAAGGGCTGTCTTCCTCCTCCTGCTCAAAAAAAAAAAAAAAAAAAAAAAAAAAAAAAGCTTGTTTGTGTCATAGCACCGTGTTCCGAGGCCCAAGGACTCATGCTAGTCAATGCTCCATTTATAGATGCTTTCTCTCCTTCCCAATTCTTTGTGTCTTTTCCTCAAATGATTGTTTTCCTTACTGTCTGGCTGAAATGATCAACACCTTTGTGTTAAAAAAAATTTTTTTAATGGAAAATGATTAGCTTCATGTGTTACTTCTTTTGTTTTTTTTTTAAATTTATCTTATTTTTTTGTTGGTGACTCACACCAAGACAAAATTAACAGGGGAGGAATCACAGCAGGGCAGCACAGATTTGGAATTAGAAAAGGGTTTAGAATCCCATTTCTACCATTAAAGATCGTGTAACCTTGGTGAGATTTCTGGACCAGAAATGCTCTCCATTTCCCGATCTATAAAATGGAAAGAATGATTGCACCCCCTCATTCATGGAGTCCTTGTGAAGACGACGTGAGACAACGTGCATGAAGCCCTTAGCCCCAGTTAGAGTAGGCACTAAGCACACAAGGAATGGCAGCTGTCATCACTTGATGGGGGCTTTCTTTCCATCCTTCCGTCAGACACGCGTCAGTGGGTCTTGGGACTTGGCCACACAGTTAAACCTGAAAAATGGATGCATAAACTGATCAAGAAATATTGGACTGGCTCTTTGTCCAAATATGAAAATTAGATCCCCCGAAGTCTCCTTAACTGTAATTTAAAGGCATAGTTTGACTCCCCTAATTAGTACAGAAGCCCGAATAGAATGTGCTGGCCATCGCTAAGATGACTAATCTTCCATGCTCCTCTAATGACTGCATTAGCCATTTAATTCCTCTATTTATAAAATCATCACCCAGTGTTTACATTACACCAGACACTGTGCTGGGAACCAAGGGAAACCGATGAATATGACAGAGTTTTAGACTCTTCAGAAGCTTGTCCCCCTCGTGATAGTCTAAGTCCCTAGAATCAAGAACCTGTCCTCTTCGTTAGGGTAATGAATGCTGATGTCTTGTCTTCCAGATGAAGCTGAGCATCACTTCTGCTCTCGGCACAGCCCCAGCCTGGGCAGTCAGAATCAGTTCATGGGCCATAACCTACGAGACACAAACAATATTTTGTTGAGAGAAATCAACACGATAATAACTAAAGCCTGTAGGTCACGTGCCTGGCGTATTAAACCAGTCAACAAAGGCAGGCTTTTATAACGTTAGTACTAATATTTGCTTGTAGCATAAAATGGGGCCACATTGGGAGTTACTGATTTTTAAATTGCAGTTTTATTTCTCTTTTGATGTGTTAACCATGTCTTTCCTCTCATTGTGGTCAAAAGGCTCCTGTAACTTTCCGGTTGACAATGATTCTCTCATTCCAGCCTATGAGCTCTGGTTTAAGCAGATCCTCTGGGAGCTGGATTCTGTCCGTGAGATCTTTCAGAATGGCCATGTGAGTTGTTATGTCACCATATTCTTTTCATGCTTTTTTGGGGAGAATGTGGAAAATATTATTAATAGTAAACGTTTAATACCAAATGGGGGAATTATTGCTTAATGAGAAAATAAAAAACCCACATTCATGATTACCTTACCCTTGCTTTAAGGTTCCTTTCAAATTTTTGCTTCAAGCCCCTTGATTAAGACTCAACCTTTTCCCTTTCAAAGAAGTTCTTACGAATGACGGTAGATTTCTGGGACAGCTAGTGTAGATTCTCTAATGAACAGGAACCAGAGTTGTATTGCTAGGAATGTTTGCTGTGAGAAGCTGGGAGCAAGGATGAGGAAAGCGAAACAGGAGGAGGAGGTGGAGGAGGGAAGAGACAAGACATGAGGGGCAGAGGAGGGGCCAGAGAGGACCAGGACCAGCAGGAAGGGAGGAAGGCAGAGCCAAGGGTCCGGGGAGGCTCCCACACTGCCCCTCCCAAGCCCGCCTCCTGCTCCCGCCCCTCCCATCCTTGGAGGACACAGGACACAGGTTGGGTCGTTCCACCCGGAACCCCTGCTCCACATGAGCGGCTGGGAGAGAGAACGCGGGTCCACAGACCATCCTCCTGTATCTGTGGACAGAGTTCCCACTTACGCCGATGGCAACTTGCAGCCTCAGTAGAGAGCAGACCTCCTCAGTGTTAATCTCACCCAGGAGACCCCACGTGACCTTTATTCCTTAAAGCAAAACTAAGAGACACCTTTACTTTGAAATCAGTGGGAGGCATGTGCCACAATTTCCTTGCTTCCATGTAGTTTTCTATTTTTAAAGGAGAACATGATTTCGACTTTGCAGACATCCCTTGTGCACAATTCAGAGTTGCTCTGAGTTCAACATGCATTTAAGGCACATTTTAGTCCCAACGTTCCTCTCTAAAAGACAGAGAAGATCAGTAGGGAGGCACCGTCGTTTACAGTCTAGTTTGTGTCTTCTAGAATTGGGGCTCGATCACTCAGCGCTTCGTGTCTTAACCACCAGGTCAGGGACGAAAGGAACATGCTGAAGGTTGTCACCCGAATGCAACGAGTGGTGGTGATTCTCAAACTCCTGGTCCAGCAGTTCTCCGTCCTGGAGACCATGACGGCCCTGGACTTCAATGACTTCAGGTGAGCACGTGGCTTCGTAAACAGGTGGGGGGGTCACCACTCCTTTCTGATGGGCGTGAGAAGCCTGTCCTTCTGACACTCTGTCACTAGGAGCACCTGGGAGAGACCACAGGAGCACTGGAGCCGCTGTTGAAGATACTTTATCCCTCACTTTTACCTAGGCACATAACAAGTTCCATTAATTTCAGTTCATCATGTGTGCCCTGATTTTACCCCAAAAGGGTCTTAGATAACCTATGAAAATGGCTAAAAAGGCTGATAGAATACACACAGCTAAATTTAAATGATTCCAAACTGAAAATGAAAGAGAAACAGGAATGATATTTAAAGAAGCATGTCAGCAAAATTGTCAGTATAAGTTATGGGTCAAGTAGAAATTTTAGCTGTATATTTCCAGAATGAGATACACACACACACACACACACACACACACACACACACATATACATATAAAAGTTTTTTTTCATACCAAAGGCTGAGAAGAAATGTTAAGACCGTCAGGTGCTTTTAACAATGTAACAGGCAGGGTCTTCTACACGGTTGAGAATCGAACAGAGAGCAGTCAAATTCCTTTGTAGCGTACTTAACAGAGGGACTTCTCAGTGGCAGTGAGAGGAAGGACGTTTGCAAGGGTGTGGGCCCGGGGGCTGGGGGGACAGCCACACCTGTTGAGGGCCTGTTTTGTGCTGGGCCACAGCCCACTCGCCGTGCTTGTAGGATCTCGCTGGTGCTCATAACAGTTCTAGGTGGTGAGATTAATGGCTTGAACTTTTAAGAGAAATTGAAAAATATTTCTAAAGAAGCTTTCAGCATTATCGAATAAAAAATATTGCTCAGTGTTCACCTGCCTTTATCTTAGGAGGCAGTTTAGTACACACAGGTGCATATATGTTTATGTGTGTGTATATACATACATGTAAACACACACACACACACACACACACACACACAGCCTTTGGCAAACTATACAAATATTCCAACTTTAAGTTGCCGGCAGCCGTGGTGATATTCCAGTAGCTCACTGTCCTCATCTGGGTGAGGTCCCAGCCATGGGGCCAGCTCTACAGACACACGCCTAGGAGAGCAAAACCCACCAGCTCTCCCAACAGAAAGGACTGCTCCAGCGACTAACATACAGTATCCACCATCTCTCCCCGCTTCTGTCCCCTCCCCGCCTGTTCGCATAGAGAGTACTTGTCCCCAGCGTCCGGCTTCCAGAGTCTGCAGTTCCGACTGCTAGAGAACAAGATGGGGGTTCTCCAGAGTCTGAGAGTTCCCTATAACAGGCGACATTACCGTGACAACTTCAGAGGCGCAGACAACGAGCTCCTGCTTAAGTCTGAGCAGGAGCAAACGCTCCTACAGCTGGTGGAGGTACACCTCTGAGGCTTTTTCTTTTATTTATATTTGGGTGGGGGAGGTAATTAGGTTTATTTATTTACCTATTTATTTTTAGAGGAGGTTCTGGGATTGAACCCTGGACCTAGTGCATGCTAAGCACACGCTCTACCACTGGGCTACGCCCGCCCCCTATTTCTAAGGTCTGGTTCGATACCTCAGGTTCACGTAGCTTCTGCTGGACCAGAATTTTAAAGCCCATATCAGAACTGGGTTGCATTCACTGTCATTAAGAATGAATTTATAGAAATTCTTAAACTTGTAAATTCAACTAATTAAAATTTTAAGAACTCCCTTGAGAACTCCAGAAACATTTATATAATCACGTGTTTGTTAATATTTAATAACCTCCTTATGTTATTAAAATAATCCTTTTAAACATTCTTGCTAAGCAACATTTAATTAGCTGATTTTTAAATTGGGTATGCTTATTTATTTAATGAACTTTATTTCTTTAAAATAGTCCATGATTGAAAAGTTCCACAAGTTGTGCATTTTTCTTAATGAAACTAAATTACTAAGATTCTATTCTTTAGAATTTTCCCCTTTTGTGTCTTAATTCTCTCTGGGTCTATAAATAGTCTTGAGGGTTTGTTAATTTGCTTCTACATAAGTAGATTATTAAAGAAGGATTATAGAATCTTTATCCTTCACAAAGACTTCCTTTGCAAGTTAATTTTTTTTTTATTTTAGTGAATTATACTCTGCTCATGAATCCCCTGGCTATGGTAAATGCAGATTTAGGTGAAGAGAGGTAATACCGTTTAATTACTTGCAAAAATAAGGAGAGAAAAAAATCACAAAGCTGATTTCAAAACAAAAATAGGCTAAATAAGAACCCATAGAGATGCATGAATTTGGTTTTATTTTTAGATTAAAAATCTTGTGGAATCTTAAAAAAATTGAGAAGGTCATTCATTTCAACATTGCTGCGTATACAACGTCCCTGCATGTGGAAGAGATCAGAGCTTCTACACGTCATAATTCCTTCCAACTCCTAAGACATAAACTATTTTGGGAGTAAACCAGTATAAAACAGTATTATAAAACCAGTATTAAAACAATGTATAGATACGTTCATAGATTTTCAGGACAAAATTGGGATTTCTGTAATAATATATTTCCTGATAAAGAGTAAATATTATTAATATGCTTGAAAGGAAAGAGAAAATATTTACACACAAAAAATCCTTACTGACATATTTCTCAAAACTATGAAAATTTCCTGTTCCAAGTTCATAAATGTTAGTTACAAAGTGTCTTATATATTTTAAATTTTACAATGTATTCACTTGAAAAATATTTTCTTAAGGCATGGCTGGAAAGAACCCCAGGCTTAGAGCCACATGGATTTAACTTCTGGGGAAAGTTTGAAAGAAACATTGTCAAAGGCCTGGAAGAAGAATTCACCAGGATTCAGGTAATTATGACACCAAAGTAAACTCGGCTTCCTTCAGAAGTAGTCCTGGGAATTTTATTTCAGCAATTTTCTCTTAATCTGTCATTTTCCTTATAGCATTTTTCTTTTACAAATACACCTGCTTGGTATATATTACATGCTTGATTTAATTTTATTTATGAACACTACAAATAAATTAAGGAGTTCATTGTCAACAAGATTTTGTCTTTGAGGAACAGATGAGATTAATAGACCTCTTTTCATTTCTATTGAGAATTTCACCTCATGACCAATTCAAGATAGAAGCGGGCTCACAGAGGACCAGTCAACCCGATGTATTTAGTCCTACAGCTTCCCTTCACTGGTCTGCCTTTGCTGGGTACTTCTTTTTGGCTCTCAGACAATGTCAAGTTTCTCTCACTTAAAAAAAAGTACTGTTGATCCCTCATTTCCCTCAAGTCACAGCCCCTCACCTTTCTTCACGACTACATTTCTTGAAAGGGTTGTTTCAGTGCTGTCTCTCGGGAGGCTGTGTGGGGCAGTATCTAAGGCGCGGACTTGGAAGTCACCCTGCTGGGCTCCAGCCCCACCTTCACTTCCTTACGACCCTGTGACACTGAACGCCCTTCACTTCACTTCCATCACTGGCAAAATAGGAAATAAGAGTGTCTACCTCGCATGATTATTACGGACATCCCACTGGGCTCGCAGCTGTAGAGTGTTTAGGACAGCAGTTGGCATGATTATTCCTTTCTCCTCCCATCGGATTTTCACCTTGACACAGGCTGACCCCATCATTACAAGCAGCCTCCATGTGCACAAACTCAGTGGCCATCTTTCATCTCCATTTTATGTCTCTTCTCCTGGCTTTCAGCATTAACGGCTACTTACACTTCTTGAACCCTCTCCCTCGAGGTTTTGGTACCAGCGCGCCGTCTTCTTCGAGTTTTCTGTCCCCTCATGGGCTTATTTTTCTCTCTCAAACCAGTAAGCGTCGGGGATTCACAGCGCGTGGGCTCAGAGCCTCCGTTTTCTCCCTCTGCCCACTTCCCCTGTGTGAGCTCATCTGTACCCACTGCTTCAGCGTCTGCTTGGACACCAGTGACTCGCAAAGGTTTACCTCTAGCTTAGACAGCTCCTTGAATTTCAGATCATATACGTCACACCTTATTTTCATTGCCTCTTGCTATGCTCAAAAGCACACTGAAAATAACCAGACTTTCAGTTTCCCCTTCTACCTAATCTTTTTTTCTCTCCTTTCTTTTAAATTGACATATAGTCAGTTACAATGTGTCAGTTTCTGGTGTACAGCACCCTTCCACCCATTCTTGAATCAACTTGGTCTTCTCCAAGTTGAAGAACTTTTTCTCCTATCAACCATTTAGTTTAAGACAGACACCCACTTGATCCTTGACACTTCCATCTCTCAGCCACCTCTTCAAGCTAGCACCAAATCCTACTGATTTTACCTACGAAATGGCTCTCGAGTCCCGCCCTTTCCTACCCACCCCCATCAAGGGCCACTCGCCATGGTTGTTTACCTGGACTAGAGTCCCAGCCCCTCATCTGTTCTATGCATCTCCCATTTCAGCTCCGTTCAAATTTATTCTCTGCCCCGAAGTTTGAGTAATATTTTCAAAATGCAAATCTAATCACATTTGCCTTTTGCATAAAACTCTTGGATGGTTTCCCATTGTTTTCAGGATAAAGATAAAAATTCTTACCATAGTCTATAATGTGTTTCGTGGTCTCGTGTGGTCCAGGTATAATGAATTTCCTTTAAGCTGAATTTAGTTCCTTGAATTTATTACCATCGAGTCTTTTTTGTGTCATCCTCTGGGCTTGGAGTACTCTTCCCCAAGTAACTTCCTCCCAGTCTTCAAGTCTCGGCTCAAGGAAGACTTCAGGAAGGTCTTTGCTGACCTTCTGCTACTGTAAGTTGTTAGGACGCTACACTGCTCCTTTACACCACTGTCCGTGGTTGCAACTTGGTTTAATTTTTCAATGTTTTATTCCCACTGGGCGGAGATCTGGGAAACTCATTTTTGCTCACAACTGTATCTCTATCACATTATGGATAGTGTGATAAGTTGATAATGAATAAATGGATAATGAATTGGCCATAGCATCCTTACACATCCTTACTTACCACGCAGCATGGCTGTTCTGATAAACTGAATACAGCTGGGGTGGCTGATTTTCGCTCCCGCCCAAATAAGTGGGTTGTAAGGAGAGCACGTGTTTAGGCAGGCAAATAAGAGTTTCCTTAAATGAATCAATAGGGGTCAAATGAATAAAAACATAACAGTGAAAAACATCTAAGAAATTGTATTCACAGAATACTCTACTGAATATAGAATTTGAACAGAATGACTAGTTTCTCTGACTAGGAATTCTTAATTTTCCCCACGTAGAATTACTTTATTTTCTTATATTAAATGATCACTGTCTAAAAGTAGATCTTGACTGACCACTTGTTATTACCTTCAGTTTTGCTCACGAGTCCATTTCTCATGATATTTATGGAGAACATTTGAGTTTAACAGATCACATAACCTTAAACAAAAGGACAGAACCGGTGGATATGAGGAAGAGCCCGTCTCGTAAGCCATCATCTCCCAGTTGTAGGGTTAGCTGATGCAGTAAATATTCGAAGTACTCCCTGTCTGCATCCGGTTGGTCCATTCCTCACAAGCAATGTTTCCTAAAAGGAGAATCTATTCTCTCTCGGGAATGTCAATGCAGTGTTTCTACCCCTCCCCCAAGGCTAAGGAAGAGTCAGAAGACAAAGAGGAACAAATGGCTGAATTTCAGAAACAAAAAGAGGTGTTACTGTCCTTATTCGATGAGAAGCGTCACGAGCATCTTCTTAGTAAAGGTAGGTGTTCTTATTCCAAGGATCCTTCCCTGGAACGTTACTGTATCAAACCTTCCACAGGGGACGTAAAATGAATGTTACGTCCCCTGAGAGAATCTGGGAATTTTTTATTTATTATGGAAGTTAAGTATATTCTATATCAGGTTTTCCTAACAAGACATTTAAAGATTTGGAGAATTTAAAGTGTATATATGTAATGATAGTTTCCTGAATTCGAGCTAAGGGATAAAATATTTAAAGTAACATTTGCATTACTTTCTAAAAACATGGAACACTTAATTATTTGAGGTGATGATGCCACATTAGTCAGAGTACCTTAATTTACCTATTAAATGAACACTTGCTACATGTCTTGCAGGGGAAAGACGGCTGTCCTACAGAGCACTTCAGGGGGCTTTGATGATCTACTTTTACAGGTAAAAGCAAATCAAAAGAGGGGAAGTCGAAGTTAAAATTGAGGAGTAGATACAGATAATGCATCAAGTATAAGGTTTATAAATTGCAGTCGTAGTTTAAAGAAACTCATTTAGATTTGGGGGAAAGCTTAGAAAAAACTGACATTTCATGAGGGTTTTCTTTTAATTTAAATAACAAAGGTTCAGTTTTATCCTTATAGTGGGCAAAAAAAAAAAAAAATACACACAAATTAATCAAATATCCTTTTGATTAAATTCTGCAAAGTGTCGTGTGACACTGAAAGTCCTGTAGGGCCAAAGTTTAATCAGTCTCAGAAACTCAGCCATGAAATGTGTTCTGTCATTTGACAATGTTGTTAGTCCTATTTTATAAGATGAAAAAGAATGGATGAATAAAAGCTGTTGTTCTACTTATTTGGCAATTTCAAGTCAAATCGCTTCACTGTCTCAAGTGTCTGAGGTGTCCACATATGTCCTCCTCCTCCATGTGTAGATCCCATCTTTGTGTTTCAAAAATTAAATGTGTCAAAGCAACAGATAGCATGCTAGTAAAAAGCAAACCCCCCCAGAAAAACAACAAACAAAAACACCCACCAAAACAAACCCCAAACCCTATCTTTATTGGATGTCTTACTTGTATTTAATTTTTTATTTAACTTTTTATTTAAGTTTTTAAAGATTTAATTTTTTTTATTGAGGTACAGTCAGTTTACAATGTTGTGTCAATTTCGAGTTAACTTTTAAATCCTCTCAAATCTGTTTTTCAGAATGGCAGCATAAAAAAACCTTTTGATGCTTTTCCTAAACTCTTAGTAAATATATACCATTCAAGCTCGTGTGTCCTCAGCAGAAAATGTACTGAGTGTTGAAGGCTTAGATGAAAAAGGGAAAACAGCTGTATTAGAGGACACTTTAAGGAGCAGTCTTTGTTTTTATGTTTTACTATCTTTGTCTGGAAGGAGTTTTTGGCTCTTATCAACCAGAAACTCTGAGATAGTGTTCAAGTCTGCCTTTTAATGAGAATGAGTCAGGTATGACTCTGGCTAGCTGCTTCCTGTAAGTCAAGGAATGTTTTAGATTCCTTAATCACATGCTGTAAGGTGTGTGGTATCCTCTTGGTTTTTGAGGTGAGGAAAGGGAGACTGAGGAGTGAGCCGGAGCTGCTGCAGCCCCTCAGAGGCAAAGGGGACATTTGTTTCCCTTCCAACAGATGATAGAATGCACTATCTTCCTAACACACTGGATTTTCAGGTCTCTTATTGTTATTATCATGATGATTATGATTATTTCTCCTCCAGGGAAGAGCCCAGGTTCCAGGTCCCCTTCCAGCTGCTGACCTCCCTCATGGACGTGGACTCCCTCATGACCAAGTGGAGATGTAAGTCCCCCCTCCTCCCGGACCCCACCATCCTTCTCCCTCACCCAGCCTTCCCTCCCTCATCCCTTCTCCACCCCTTTGTGTGTCTGTCGATTGCTTTGTGCAAAATCAGCTCAGCGACTTCTCTCAGGGCTGACCCATCCCGCACACCCAGCCGGCCCAGCCCCCAGGGTTCATGGGACTTTGAGGTCCATGAAAATGTTTTCAGATAATCAGAAGAAAACAGTAAACCTTAGGTCAAAGAAAATGCTTTAATAGATCATAGAGATTTATTCATTTTGTGTCAATACAATTTTAAAATGTATTTTCAATAGTTTTGGGTTTTGTTTTTTTTTTTTTTCAAATGGACGAAGTGTCTCCTAAAGGCAGAGTGAGGAGGGGCTCATGAAAGTCGCGGTGTTCAGACTGATGTGAGGGTGGCTGGAGTCACGGGCAGGCAGCCTGCGCACCTGCGGGGCCCTTGGGGCGCCACCGCACCTCCCACGCGGCGGGGCGATAAGGTGCGAGCCTGCTCTCGGGAGCAGCAATCACCGCCAGCCCTCGGGTTCAGAGCCACGTGGAATATCCGGCAGAAAATGTCCAGGGACTTAGTCTGTGTGTCTGTCTAGACAACCACGTGTGCATGGTGCACCGGATGCTGGGCAGCAAAGCCGGCACCGGGGGGTCCTCGGGCTACCAGTACCTGCGCTCCACAGTCAGGTAAGCGGGGAGTTCACCTCCGGATCTGGGGGGAGTCCACGTGCATCATCGGGGAACCTCATTTACACTTGCTCCGGCCTGAACTGCTGAGACACACTTCTAGTTGGGTTAAGTATTCCTGTTGGAGCCTTCGGAGGTCATGGTAAAGATCCTTCGCTCAGACGGTCATCGCTTTGGTCCTGTGATGAAAGGCAGGCATGGTACCGAAGGCCGCATGATCTACGCGGATGCGAACGAGTTAATCCAAGGAGAACCGTTCTCAACTCGTTCTGGCTCAAGTCTGGGCAAGACTAAGACAGCTGTCGCTAATTCCACTCATGTCCTCCTGGCCAGACGAATGACACAGCTGAAAAACTGTCCCTTGTTTGCCAATATGACTCTACGTCAGAGCATAAAATCTGCTCCCGTTCACTCCGGACAGTGCCCTTTTCATACTGTTTACAAGGAAAAGAGGTCCACGTGGGCTGAGACCTTAACATGTGCCAGAGAGATTTCTAGGACATCCGTGTCCTTATTTTACTTAGGATCCACAATATTATAAAAATAGATGGATATACGAACAGGGAGACACAGTCGAAAACTGGGAAAACTACAAGGCCCCCTGGGAAAGGGGACTCAGCTGCGGAATAAATTAGATGCGCACATTTGGCCCCCAAATTCTTTACGGTGCGCTGTTTTCATCCCTGCTCTTACTACCAGGTTGACCACGTTATGCACAGGCGGCATTCTCATCATTTTTATACACTGTCACTTTCCCTGGATATACTCTGCAAGCGTGAGACGTAGATGACCGTTGGCACAAAAGGAGCCACACCTCTGGGCGGTGGGGGTGATGAACACAGATGGCGTCCCTAGAGTGTCTCCGCCCCGTTAAATCTCCCCGGAGGCCTGGCCGGACCTTAGATTTTATTTTCCAGAGTTAGAAACCCAAACACACACTGCGGTTTAGACAACTTGTCCCAGGTGACGTCAGGTGAGGTGTAAGGGACAGAGCGAAATTTGAATCCAATTTTGACTCCAAAGACAAGTGTTCTTCCGCTATAAAACTGCCAAGAGTTGACTGACAAAGACAAAAGCAACTTTAAATGTGACACTTTTTATAAATCTAAGATGGCATTTCAATTTTTTAATGCCTTTGCATTATTAATAAACAGCTTCTTTACAGGTGGGACATATTTTCCAACAAACAACTAGGAACACTGATGATTTACATTTAACTTTTTGCACACCATCCTTTAAAAGTGAGAAATTGAGGACACACCTTTATCTTTACGAAGGTGGCATGACAATAAAACAACTCTGGGTTCTAATCTGTAACAGCCTGACCCAGATCACTGAAACATGTAATATTGTTTTATGAGTGTGACCTTTGGATGTGGACTAAAAATGAAGCAAATTAAAACTAATACTATTTGATATACACAACATGTAACATATAATACAGACTGTAACATTGAATGTTAGAGCAAAATAATAATAATTTGAGAAATTTTACCATATTCCATGCCAGTAAGTCTAAAACATCTGTATACATGTGTTTTTCCAGTGACAGGTACAAGGTATTTGTAGATTTATTTAATCTTTCGACGTATCTGGTTCCCCGACACTGGATTCCGAAGATGAACCCAATTGTTCATAAGTTCCTTTACACGGCTGAGTACTGTGACAGCTCCTACTTCAGCAGCGATGAATCAGACTAAAACCACCTGCAGAAATCTATGAAGAACACCGATTTCTCAGTCTGTGGTTTTTTCATTTTCTATGAATTTTCATGAATATAGAGTCCTAATGTGATATATGTACATACATAGTTGAGCACTGTGGTGCTCTGATTCAATCCTAGGAATAATTTTATTGCCTCCTGTTTGGGAGGATATGAGACTAAGCATTAAGATAAGAAATTAACCCAGTTAAATTGTAACTTATACATAGAGTGTTTCCCTATTAAAAACTTAATGTCTCGGATACACACTTCAATGTAATCATTTAATGTAATTATCATCTCATTGTTTCATACTTTATAACCTTGTAAACTTCAGCTATTTCAAATATTTTATGCAATAAAATGTGCATCCTGTACAGAGGCTTATTCAATTAACAGTTTTAAATAATAAAAATTAGTCTTTTGACATACGATCTTTTGGAAACATTGCTTGTGTATGTTAGGACTTGATGCTCACGACAGAAATCTGAAACTAACCTGGGGGCGGGGGGAGGGATTTACTGGACAATGACGCCACCAGCTCCGAGAACTGGGAGGCCCCTGGGGAGCTCTGAGCCCACAGGGATGGACTCAGTTCCTGGAGAATGGCACTCCTAGAACTTTGAGGACCCTCTGTCTCCCCTCTTTTCTGCAGGTGTTGGCTTTCTTCATCCCTGTGGTACACGGGCTCCTCCCTCAGGCTGGGTGCCCGCTCCCAGCACCTCTGGACCCCCACAAGGGAAAGTGCTTGTCCCAGCCCCAGGGCTCAGGGTCTGGGAGGCAGAGCCACCCTAACGCACAGCAGAATTGAGGGAGCAAGGAATGTTTTTTCCAGAAGAACGGAGAGGTAGACAGACTAGACAATGATCCAGTTCATTTGTAGTAAAGAGAGTTAGACTGAGAGTTTAGATCAGACATGAGTTTCATTCTTCTCTTTCTAGCTTGGTCCGGCAATCCTTAGTTAAATTTCTGTTATGAGGGGAGTACAAAATCTCATCAAAAAGGCTGGAGTGTTCACCAGCCTTGCTCTGGGGTGATTATCTACGGCAAGCAGCAAGTTCTTGGTGGAACCGAGCTATTCTTTGGTCTCAATCACAAGTTTTTCTTATGGGTCACATTGTCTAATTCGTCTCTAAATGATATATAATTGCTTTTGCCTACATGGCTTTGGGGGTGTGTGTGTGTACGTACATGTACAAAGAGTGCAATGGGGGTTAAGCTGAAAAATACAGGGACAAGTAACATGGGGGCTAAAGGCAATCACTTTGAAATAAGTCAGCAAACTTGAGAGCAAACCATCTATTAATTTTCTGCTTTGGTACAAACCACCAACTTAAGCCCCAGTCTCCTACCGGTATAATGAGAATAAACATACTTACCTCATCATCTTTGTTTTTACTGCATTCTGTTGATATTTATTTTGTAGTTGGCTTTATTCCTTTGATAACGTACGTTTAAAAAGCTAAAGATCGAATCTGTTCTTAGAAACAATAATTAGTACATATATGAAAACTAAAAAAATGTGCAGTGTGCTGTGTATACGTATTTACATGCAATATAATGTGTATGTGCAGTTGTACTGTAATAATTCTACATAATAAAACTGGAAAAAAGATAGAAAGACAGACACATATATGTCTATATTTATAATCTATTATTTCATACTATAGTTTTATAGTTTGCCTTTGTTTTAAAATAAACTAAGCTAACACACACACAGAAATAATGAAGAAATATGTTAATGGATGTTCTGTCACCAAGATGCCTTGAGATCTTGGAATAAATGCCATTATTCAAGGCTTATTCTTTTAATAATTAAGACTAAATAATTTGATTTAGCTATTTTTATCTATGTTTCTTGGTGCAACTAAACTATATAGTTGCAAGAGTTTTTTTATCCCCCCAAATGATGTAGCAGTGATTCTTAATGTAAATGTCAAAACAATTTATAATCCCAGTTAGTAATCTTGCCCACATTTAATTTTGCTTCTAATCCTGGCAATCGACTTCAGATAATTCTTAAGTGACTCACAGCACCACTGTAAGGCTGCCTACCTCAGGACTCACTTGGAGACCCCTGTGAAATCACACCCATGAACGTCTTGGTTATCTTCATTCTTACTCCCAATCATGATGGGAAGATTTCACTGCTTTCCTCTTAGCCTCGCTGGGTGAACGTCACACGCCTTCTATGGCTGGAGCACAGCATATGCCCGCACCGAACACTATCGCTATTGAGGCTGGGGAAGAGGGCAGGGCTTCTTCCTGAAAGCTCCTTTAAAAGAGTTGCTATGTTATCTTTCGGGCATGGGAGCCGCTGAATGGTCTAAAACAGAGGAATAACCATGATAATGGTGTCTTTTAGAAATGCAAGTCCAGGGGACATCTAGCAGACGGAGTGTAACACCCATCGGAATCACCTGGAGGGCTTACAAAACAAAGAGCTCTCAGTGCTCTCAGTCCTGGTCTTGGGGCTGTGCCTGGAGACCTTCTGGACTGAGGGACGCACCTTTAGCAGGGAGAATACACAGCAGCGGAGGTGAAAGGCACTGAAGAAGGAACGTGCCCCGAGGAAGGGACAGGAGAGACAGAAAGGGGGCAGGTGACTGAGGGGTGGCTGAGGTACGGCTGACCTGACACAGTATCGAAGAGTTCCCTCAATTTTACCGATTCAGTGATGACATCACGTTGATACTGTTGGACTAGATGGAGACACCAGGAGGTGCAGGAGTTTTTGTTGTTGTTGTTTATTTGTTTGTTTGTTTTGTGGAAGTTAAGGGAGAAGGGAAGGTTAAGGTGTCTATGGAGAAAACCAAAAATTAAATATATGGATTCGGAGCTGAGAAAACTCTTGTGTGAATGTAAAGCACGTTAACACTGTGTTCACGAAATGTCAGCCCTACACTTGTGGACAGAGGCTTCTTAACCCAACATCAAATGCAGGTTGTTTTATTATAAATGTCTTCAGAATCCAGAAGAGCTGAGAGGTAGGACACACCTTGTAATTAAAAATATCTATCGCTTGTAAAAGACTACCAGAAAAGAGTTCATATTTTACAGAAATCAGTAAATTAACACAAACTAGACCAACCAAGACATAGTTCCTTTTCGGCATACTTGGATAAGGAGAACATTCACCAAATTGTATATCAATTTGTCATTCTGGAACATTTCCAAACCTGAGTCAACACACGCTCTTTTAAAATTGCTTTCAGTTGGTGTAAAGAAAAGAAATACAGTGTTTGCTTTTGCTTTTCTTTCTCTAATAAGAAGACTGATAAATAAAGGCCAACAGTGAGAGAAAAAATGGGATGTTCTCAATTGTTTTTTCAGCGGTTGTTGCAACCTTCACAACTTTGCTTCTAAGACGGTCTACATTGGAACGCAACCATGAGTTTTAGAGGAGAGATACGTGTACGTGTATTACTTGATACAACCTTCTTACAGTCGTGCACATGGTACCATTTGCACCTATATTCCAGAAGAGAGCTTTTCATGCTCTGCGTTCCTACACAGCCACACAGGTGACAAAGAAGCGACAGATGGACATCAGGAACCCAGGACCAGGGGACAGCCAAAGGGAGCATCAAAAGCTCCTTTAAGATGGGACTCTGGGGAGAACTGGGAAAACAGAGGCTGGGAAACTCACATATTGGCTGACACCCCAGATTAATGAGATTGAACTTTGAAAGGGGTGGTGCCTCCAAGTGGTGCAGGAACAACTGAGTGAGGTCCTGAGGTGGACAAAGGCTTGGAGAGATGGAGCCAAATAAATGCTTATGAAATGGAAATGGAAAGTAAACAATGAGCCCCTCTTTAGCCAGGGGGGCCAGACCACCAGGAAAATTGAGAGGTTTCACAGTCAAGAGGAAGAGAAAGAGTGAGAAATACGGGCAGACACGCTGTTCTTCAATCCAGGGAGAACAAAGGAGGAAATAAGATCTATTGGACTCCTACTGGCAGGGAAAAGTTCCAAACAGCATTCTGTCTCTGAGGCAAAGCTACGCAAGACTTTCCTGTCTCATGGCGGCCATACTGGTCATCTAATTTCAGTCGGGCTGGCTGCTTCTCTTCAAAGTGGCTTTGTTTTTTGCTTCTTTCTACGTGATCTCTGCACAGGCCAAGGGGTAAGCACCGTCTGTTGGGGTAAAACAACTGGCATTTGAAATTTCTTAAGAGATTTCACCTCGGAGGGCCGCGCATGCAACTGTGAGAGGCACACATCCTTCAAGGCTGGCTGTTCTCATGTACATGGGCGGTTGGGGCTGGCGACTGTATTCCATGAGGAAAAGAAGTTCTTGTCACCTCTCCAATCCTACCGCAAGTATGCCACTAAAAATAAACAAACAGCCAACCAAAGCAATCGTCAAACGAAACCAGGTAACAGCCCCTTCAAAGCGAGGAGACCTAAAATATCCCCAATCTGACCTTCCTCCGAGGAGGAAACCTTCCCACAGACTTGCTCCCCGGACGAGATGCTGGCGTTCTCCCTACCGACCCGGGCTGTCCCTCTCTCCGTGAGAAGAGAACACCCTACAAGTCAGTTTGAATGCTGCGAGGTTCTAGAACCTTCGGTGGGTAGTTGTTAAGCCCAGGAGGCCAAAAACGCCGAGAATGAAGCGCCACACCTCACCATGAACCTCCAGGTTGGCAGCCGTCTCTCGAACTCACACGAACACAGCAGAAACAGAATCCGCAATGCCTAAGAGGAGAAGAAATGGTCGGTACCGCCCTGTTCTTCCTCACCCGCCTTTCAAACGGCAAATTGAAACCGCTTTCATTTAGGTTCAGAAAGAGTTAATATCTACCAAGAAAGTAATCTGCTGGTTACAACCACCTGTCAGTGTAAACACGGCAACCTCAGAAGCAGGTATTAGAAGAGATGCCTCATATTTTTGTTTCAAGAAACTACCAAAGAAACAAACAAACAACTTATTAACTGAACAGGTGAATGTATCTGAAATGTATCGCACTATATCTATATATATATATATTGCTTAGAGGCAGTAAAATTATTTTTAGGATTATTTTAAATACAATTTGAAGATTCATATTCTAAGATTTGGAGTCTAATAAACTTTCAATAAATTACCAGCCTGCTACCGTTTTCTTAGCACAAAAGAATGCAGACCTCAGCATCACGGTGGAAGTGATTAAACATCCAGTCTGAAGACAGGATTTCACTGTGATTAGCTGTGTCTTTGAAATCTCTCAGGGCCATTGTGTATAAGAGTAATGTGATCACCATCAGAGATTTAACTTAAGGAAAGGATTTGAGTTCCTGTGTAAGTACTAATCAACCAGGCAGGAGATGGAGACTGAAACCGGGAAATGGGTGGAGAGGAGAAATTATCTGAACTCACCCTTTGTAGCTGGGGGCCGGGGAAGAGGCTGTGGACTTAACTGAGGCGATAATGAGCCTGAATTATATTCTTGCAACTCTCCCGCCAGGGCTGTGAAGGCGGCTGCCCTCAGCCCAGAACCGGCACTGCAGGCGCACGGGAGACAACTTTTAACCCAGACCCCGCGCCAACCACAGCTTCAGTCCTCGACGGTGACCACATCACTTTTATGGACAGTGGCGCAAGGCAGATGGGCTTCCATGGCCCCAAGAGATTTCAGAGACACAGTCAATCACAGTGAAGTCCTGTCTTGGAGAAGGATGCTGATCGCTTCCGCCCTGCTACTGGGGTCTGTGTCCTTTCGTGCTGAGGTAAGCTGTGGCTAGTGGCAGGGGGTTCAAGGAGTGGCAGCATCAATTCATCTGCATTTTCTGATGATGTCAACCCCCCAGTGATGCTGAAAAGTCAAAGCCTGATTGGGTTGCTGGCTGAAAGATTCCTAGGATGTTGACTCCTTTCAACACATAGTTTATGGAACATGTTTTACTGGGGTGATGGGACAGGCCATGTATTAAATTGCATGGATTCCACTTTATCGAACAATTGGGCAGTCCTCACCTGACTGAATCAAAACATAAACTCTCAAATTTTTCCATAAGTCTCTTCTATCATAAATATCGCCATCTGGAGTGTTGTAAAGTTTTTAAAAGTTGCATACATGTTAGAGCTAACGAGAAATTAAATGCTTTCTCTCATACACAATATAGTTTTGAGTCCAGCCTGATTTGGAAAATATGCTATTTTCTAGATCAAAAGTTTTAGAATACAGTTTGAGTACAGATTTTAGAATATGCTGAAAAGACATAAATAGCTATTTTTAACTTGGCTTGTTGTTAATTAACAAAAAAATGTTGTTATTCAATAAAAGAGCATGTTTGCTATTGGCTTAAGCCTCTCTATTCCAGTGGGTGCTTGGCTAGAAGTTTGTAGGTGACAAGGGGCATATTAAACCAGAAACAATCTGAATGTTCAGATTTTCATCCATTTTGATACAAAGAAAAAGTGATTCTTGATGATCCTAACTAGGTATTATCATACATAAAAGAATGGAAAATCATATAGTTATATAAAGCAAATTTGGAACTCGGAGACATTTTTGGAGAAGTTCAGCCCCCCAAGTCGAGTACTTTTCTCGTTTTCAAAGTAGTTCACTTTGGTAAATTATTACTGTATCTTACAGTGCTTTGCTCATTATATTGGTTTTTTACTACAGTCCCTCCCCTCTTTTAAAACAGGAATATGTGCAGTAGTGTCTTTTTTTAAAACATGATTTTAGTTTTATCAGTTGGCTAAAGGATGAAGGTTATTACTGTGAAGGTGACTTGGGTACCCTGGGCACACAAGATGGACTGGACAGGTTTGTGATTTTCATATACTCCAAGTCCCTTCCTTGACACTCAGCCTGGAGTGTACCATGTAAATTCATGACTCACCACAAATGTTACCTCCCATTTTAACGTGGGCATAGCCGTCAACTCCCCACGAACTTCCCCATGAGTTCCGCACAATCCAATATGGAGGACTTCCTACAAAACACAGAACCGTAAAAAACCCCAGAGAATATATTTGTGGTAAAAGAATGCTTATTTAAAGTTTGGTTTTGGAAAAGTATAGTGACTCTAAGAAAAAGATAAAAAAAAATGTAACTTATGCCAAATTTAGCTAAGTAAACACGAGCTGTGCTTAGAGTCACAAGCCAATCAATGGAAAATATGTTTGAATTTGTTTCCTTGATATGGTTACTGCACAAAATAAACACACACACACATTTCCAGGGAATTTGAAAAAGGAAAAAAAATTAATCGTTAGATAAATACAACATGCACTTTATTTTCCCAACAGTTATTCTAAATGCTCCAGATTGAGAAGGCACATTATTTACATCAAGAATTTAGGACCAGTTTAACAAGGCATCCACCAAAGTTAATTGGGGGAACCCACAGGTGTTTTTTCCTGCAGGTCTAGTGAAAAGGTGCACCGCTAATCCCAAACTCCTAATTTATCCCTCCTTGCCCTTTTCCCCTTGGTAACCATTACTATATGTAAAATACACTACTGTATACAAAATAGATAAACAACAAGGACCTACTGTACAACACAGGGAGCTGTATTCAATTTCTTGTAATAACCTATAACGAAAAGAATCTGAAAAGAAAATATATATGTATGTGTATGTATAACTGAATTGCTTTGCTGTACATCTGAAACTAACATTGTAAATCAACTACACTTCAATAAAAAAATTTTTTTAAAAGAAACCAAAAAAAAAAAAAAAACCAGAAAAAAGAAAAACTGTAAGGTTATGAGGACTTAGCTATAACCTAAGTTATAGGTTATATCTATATAGGACCAATTTCAGCATTTTAAAGGATAGCAACCACTTGTCAAACTGCAGGTCAAGCGGGAAAGCAGCCATCAAGTCTTGTTAGCACTCACCTGTTCGGTCAAAGCCAGTCACGAGAACGGCGTGATTCGCCTCCCCGCTGGAGCAGTGATGCTGTATGATGCCGCCCAGGTAATCCTGCCAGCTCACTGCATCCACTATCACTATCAGGGGGCCTGAGGTAAGGAGCACTTTTGCCATTTCGTCTTCTTGGTCACTACCAAAAGAGGAATTGTTGGGTTAAGAAGTTTCATTTTCAAGGTAAAAATATTTTATCAAAGTGATCTATTTAATCTGAACATGGTTAGGTTTGGTGGCAATTACCAAGACTTAAGTGATGGAGGCTAAAAAAAGTCTGTAAGGTTGGCAATCCAGGGTGGCTGTGGGAGTCCAGAACACCAGAAACCCAGCTGGTTGTATATGAGGTTTCCCTTCTCCAGGTCAATTCATGGTCCACAATGGCTGCTGGAGCTCCAGCCATTTCACATGTATTTCAGACAGCAGAAAGTGGAAAAGGAAGTGCTGCATCCCTGCTGAGATCCCAGAAACGATCCCACTTTCTGTATGTATCTGCATGGGTCTCAGTGGCTACGACTCAGACAGATGGCCACATCTAGCTTCAAGGAAGATGGGAAACAAAGTTTTGGCTACAAAGTACCCAGCTGCAACATGGGGATTCTTTAATAAGGAAAATGGAAAGCCTGGATGTGTGGAGATATCTCGCCATCTCTGCCACACCAGGAAGAACTGCGAGACCAGCCAATTTAAGTTAGTGAACATCAAATAAAGAAATTACAGGGAAGGGTTACCCAAAAGAGGTGAATAAACTCACGGGGTAGAGAATGCTAAGATGCCACAGAACTAGGAGCAGGTTGTGAAGATGGCAAGAGATACAGTTACTGCTTTCCCACGCGGACTTGTACTGATAAAGTCTGACAATACACAGTACTCCACCTTCATGGATCTTACAGGGACATGATTAGGCCATTAATTTACATTTTTAAAGGTCAGCTATGTGGGTGCAGGACACTGAAACCAAGTGACTGATATTTCAGGCTGTTAAGATAGCATTTGGGAGTTTATGGCTGCAGCAAACCATGGCGAATTAGTGGCTTGAAGAGTGAGTAATCCCTCATCATGCCAGCCAGAGATTAGCTTCCATCAAGGGGATATTCTGTCCACAGATGAGGAAAAAAACACAAGTGCAAAACAGTGGAATTTATTGAAATAGAAACCACACATTCACTCGAAACATTTACTCATGTTACCTGTTAACGTGAAGATCTGTTTTTGAAGATCTGTAAGTAGGCATTTCTAACTGTCTTGTTACAACAAGGTAGTGAATAGAGTTCCCTGTGCTGTACGGTAGGGCTTTGTTGTTCAGCTACTTTATACACAGTAGTGTGTGTCTGCTAATCCCCAACTCCAAACTTAACCCTTCCCAGCCAAACGTGGGGACTTCTTAGGGGCCTCTCCTGTCTAACCAAAGGCCGGGTGACTCCTGTTTCAAGCCCAGTGCAGCGACTGCTGCCTTGTCTCCCTCCTCCTTCCCTCCCTCTCTCACTGTCTCTCTCACTCACACCAATCCCTTTTCTCTTGTTTCTTCCTAATATTTTCCAATTTGCTACTCAGGACAAGGGACTCCCTGAGTCTTTTCTCATGACATTTTGAAGAGCTGGCTCCTTTGTCTGCACACGCCTCACCTAGATTCTCCAGGAACTCACTTTCCCATTTAGAAAGTGCGTTACCTTCACCCTCAAAGGAGGTGTGGACCAGTGTGCTCAGTGACTGCACATCCATCATGCGTTCTGTGTGTCCTGCCCTCTCGGAACCGAGGTGCCTGGTACATGGTCCCTCGTCTCCCTGAGAGCCCCTCCTGCAGATGGGAGCCGTGTGGACCAACAGCCCGTGCCCTGACTCACAGATGGTTATTCAGAGGGTCCATTTTGGACAAGGACCCAGTCTCACCCTGGACTTCTTTCAGACCCATAGGGAGACACCAACTGGACCAATAGTACATTCAGTGAGCATCAGGGCAGTCTGTCACCTTAGCTGGATTTAATTTAATCTATTTTCTCTGTTTTAAAAGACTGTGCAAAGCTCTATTCATCTTTTTTTTAAGAGAAGCCAGGAGTTGGGTGAATCTTCCTCTGTCCTTGTCACCCTGAGCACCTATTTTGCACCACATGCAATGGTCATAAAGGACCCCTAGCCACTTGGAGTTCTCATGTGCTGTTAAAGCATTTTCTAGTGTTTATTTTCCCTGAGCCTGTCCAGAGTCACCGTGACCTTCAGGTTCCCACCGCGGTCCTCTTCCTCTCCAGTCCCCCTGACCCCTGCATCGTCTCATGCTTCTGGGTGCATGACCTCGTTGACCCCTCAGCATGCTCTCCCCACTCGGCCCTGGGAGGAGAACTTCAGTTTACGCCTTTCTCCCAGCTGGTGACTTGAAAGATGCCAGCAATACAGGGGGCTCTTGGTAAGCAGACTGCCTGGCATTAGCTAGTGTCCACACAAAGTGATTTTTGTTGATTCAAGAGTAAGATTGAAACATGCTAAGGGTAACCGGGACACTTAAATTTGGAAAGAGATGTAAATGTCAATTATGCCTTAAACTGGATTTAAATGTGTGACTTTAAGTTTGCTGTTTCTATTTGTAATGATCCATGGGAAAATAATTAGATTGCATTTAAGAAACGGCATCTCTAGAACTCTGTGGTGATCACCAATTCGTCTCCAGTAAAAAGTCGGTTTTAAAACAATTAAGGGTACGCAGTGATGCAGTCAATCAAGTTATTAATTCCAAACAGTCTACAGAAAATAAATTAAGAAACACGGAGAAGAACACAACAGAAGAAGACACATACCTGAAGTTGTACGCGGAATAACCTTTGATTGAAAATCCAGAATGTGAAGCTGGAAAGTAGCGGCACAGGCCGTTTTGGGCTGTAAACGGGTATTCCAAGTCGCTCACCAGCTTTACTTGCATCTAAAGGAAAACAATCACCGCACATATCCTCCGTCACAAGGCTGCTTTAAAAATGAAACAGAACTTGTTACAACGTGTGAAGTAAGATTCCGCTTGGCCACATTCGTCATGTGGGTATTCCTGGAGTTACTAACATCTTATAAAGTCAAGCTTTCGGTGTTTTTTGTGGACGTCCTAGGTAATTAACCTCGATGTCTTTCTTTGTCCTTTGCTCCTGTTTCTCCTGAGCCTCGTTTTCCTAGGACCTCCGATCTACTGATCAGGTGCAACAGTGTCACCCACGCCCGCCGGCCACCACTGAGGCTCACTCCACCCCACAAGCATCCTTCTCTCCACCTCCCTCTGCTCCTGCGTCTGGCGTGGACCACGAAGTTCAGAGCTGTCCAGCCAGCATCCTCCCCTCCAAACGCTGGGCTTACGGGAGTGAGGGGCGCACTACGCGCTGCCGCCCGTGACACACAGAGCAGCTCCTGGTGTGTGGGGACGTGAACACAGTGGGTGCGTGGGGAAGGATGTTGGTGTGGAGGACCCTGTCTACACAACCTACTAGCACCCTCTCTGTGGTCTCACCCAGTTGACGCTGAATCCTGGAGGATGTCACAGAGTGTACCTGGGTAAAGCCCCCGGAGACGAGGAGGGGAGAGGGCCAGGGTGCATTTCCGTCTCAGCTACTGGCTTGGCAACAGGACCTCACCTCTCAGGGCTCATTTCCACATCTCCATAAAGAGCTGCGTGTTTCGCTGATCTCCAGTGCCCCTTTTAACCTCAATTTTCAGAACCTTAACCTTAACATTAACCTTAATCAGAAATCCTATGGAGCTGAATAATCATACACCCTCATCTTTCTGGGTCATTATGCATTATTATATATCTGCAAAAAAGCATTTATTAAGCAATGTTAAATAATTTTCTGAAAACAGACTTCAGGTAAGATTTTCACATTTTGATTTCTCCATGGCTGACCTGCCCAGAAGTGATTCTTTTTTTTTTTTCATTTTTTTTCCTGCTGTAGAATATCATAATCTAATGTTTTTATTTGTTTTTAAAATTAAAAAAATTATTTATTTTATTTTTTGCAGGAGAGAGGGAGGTAATTAGGTTTATTTATTTACTTATTTTTAGAGGAGGTACTGGGGATTGAACACAGGACCTCGTGCATGCTAACCATGCGCTCTACCACTGAGCTATACCCTCCCCGTTTTTAAAATTTTTAAAATTGAAGTATAGTCAATTTACAGTGTTGTGTTAGTTTCTGGTGTACAGCATAGTGATTCAGTTATACATATATATTCCTTTTCATATTCTTTTTCATTATAAGCTATTACAAGGTATCAAATATAGTTCCCTGTGCTGTACAGTAGGACCTTGTTGTTCATTTCATATATAGTAGTGTGTATGTGCTAATCCCAAACTCACACTTACATGTGGAGAACTATGAAACGCTGATTAAGGAAATCAGAGAAAACTTAAAGACATGGAAGGATATCCCACACTGTTGGGTTGGAAGAATCAATATTGTCAAAATGGCCACACTGCCACTACAGATTTAACACGATCCCCATCAAATCACCCAGGACAAGTTTCACAGAACTAGGACACATAATCCTAAAATTTACATGGAATCGCAGAAGACCCAGAACTACCAAAGCGACTTGTCCTTAAACCTTGTGATGAACTCCAGCTTGGCTCATCTACGTTTCCGAACCTGAAAACACTACTTTGTATGTGAGAGTGAACTGTCTTGAGTTCGGAGCAGACGTGCAACAGGCAGTTTAAAAAAGCAGGCACCTTACTGAGCCAGTTCAGGGCGCTGAGCGTCGACCCTCCGCTGCAGCCGTAGTTGTCGTAGGAACAGTCGATGACCTGCTGGACACTCAGGGCCTCCAGAGGCTGCCCCGCCCTGGCGCGCGCGGACTCGGCGGCCGCCACCACGCTGAAAGCCCAGCAGCCGCCGCACTGCGGCCGGGGAAACAGAGCGGTGCCCGTCAGCCAGAGCCCCCCCAGACCTAGCTCACCGCGTCTCTAGACGTCCCGCGTGAGCGAGCCGAGTCAAGCAAGCAGGGTCTGGAGGCCGGCAGAGCACAGATGCTGACCCTGGAGATTTTCCAATGGAAAAAAGAAAAGAAAACCAAATTCTCTTAGAAGCATCAAAATCTAGTCACAAATGAAAGGTACATGGGAGGTGTCGCTATTGCAAGTCGGACAACGCAAAATCAAAGTGAGTTTTAGAGACTGGGGAAACACTTGGACTGGAGGTCTTTTCAAAAATGGATCAGGTCACTGAACAGGTGGCCTCTGTCCTGAAGAAGTGTACCCCCCACCGCCCCCTCCAGGCGTCACCCTGACACTGCTGCTGTGCGGTTCACCAGCTCCCCCGGGGGCGGGAGGAGAGCGAGGCGGGGGTGAGGCTGCAGGTGCCCGCGGGGCAGTCCTTATCTGACGGACACAGGGCTCCGTGAACGAGTTTTCAGTCTATCCAGTTGCTAGCGCGGGCACATCATGAACGCATCGAAACGTCCCAGCAGTGGAAACCCATACGGATCCTTCCTCCCTGAAATACTGGCTGACGAGTTTCCTGATGTTGGATCTGGTAATTCGGACAAACAAGACCAGAAGAATAAAGTGCTGGTCCTGGAAGCAAGGGGGGAGGTGGAGGAAACGTCCTTGGGATTTCATGCAAGAATGAAGGGTCACAGAGAAGGCAGGGATGAGGGCAGAACCGACTTAACCCCACATGCTGCAGGAAAGGAGGGGCACCTGGCCGTCTCTGTGGAGTGAAGTTCTGAGCGGCTTCAAGTAGTCTTACGTACTGTGTGTCTGTCCCCGGAGCAGAGCAAGACCTCCACTCAGGGACTCCACTGCAGGGTCTCCGCCCCTTGAGCAATGTCAGTGCAGACCCTGACACCAAAGTGATGGCTAGCGTTAGGTCACCTCCCCAGAGCCACCCAGGAGGGCCTTCCTCTAGTAAAGGGATTTCTAGTTAAAAGTTCCCCTTCCACACAACGTAGGCACTTCTGGATGGTTTCAGACTCCCACACATTTGATAATGAATCCAATAATAAAGCAAATGATTTGGTGGTGGCATTGAATGCACAACATTCAGTACAGAACCTGAGACATAAAAAAGGATCATCCCAACGAGACGGAAGCGCCGGCTTTAGGACATGGGCCTCACGAGAGGAGGCTGAACGACCCATTGAAGTTCCCAGTGCAGACAAGTTGAGACCACGTCCCTGTGTCCAGGGACCGACTTCCCGCAGCACTAGACACTCCGTGTGCCTGGCGGGGGCACAGAGCACGCACACCAGCCCTCCACCAGCTGTCAGCGCAGGGGGCTCACCACCGGGGAGGCGCACACCCACCTACACCCTTTTTTTCTTCCATTTTTAAAAACAGAAGTATAGTCAGTTACAATGTGTCAATTTCTGGTGCACAGCATCGTGATTCAGTCATATGTGTACATGCATATATTCTTTTTCATTATAGGTTACTGTAAGATGCTGAATCTAGTTCCCTGTGCTACACAGTATAAACTTGTTGCTTATCTATTTTATATGTAGTAGTTAGTATCTGCAAATCTCAAACTCCCGATTTCAGAGACTCTTCACAAGGACTCACAAGCTGCAGCCCCTCCCGCCCCCACCCCCACAGGCTCGCTCTCCAGGGTAAAAGGCTGCATTTATTGCTGTGCGGATTCACTTCTTTATCGCTTACCATGTGTAAAACTGCCCTGCCACTTGGATTACTTTCCTGTGTTTTCTTTAAAGCGTCACGCAGTTTTTCGGCGCTGTACCCTGACTTCACTTCTCCTGCAATCCTTATTGCAGGATTTTGTACAGTGGGCGATTTTTTAGGAACATTTATGTCACATTATAGCAGGACTGACTGCATCTTAAAGGATCACAGATAAAATGTGTGTGATCCTGCCCGGGTGGGGCTGGGGCTAAGTTTTCTGATGGCGCTCAAGGAATGAGCACCCAAGGGCTCAGGGCACTCTGGTGGTGAAGGTATTTGATTTCAGGTGACTTTTTCGGTGTGGTTCTCTTTTTGAACTACTTGTGCATTTAGCAGTCAAGTCTGCCTCCCCCAGCCCTCTGTCGGCGGGTCTGCAGAAGGCTCGGTGGCCTGGCACAGCTACGGGGCAGTGTCCCCGTGTCAGTGCGGGAAACAGCCAGCAAGGCTTGCCTCAGAATACAGGCAGGACCTTGACATCTGCTCCTTCCAGCAGGATTCTCCTTTCACTGTCACTTTTTGCTGATGGGGTGTGATTTTTACCTACGGAAATGCAAGTCTCATTGAACTTGACCTCAAAGGTGACCTCCCATGCTGAGATGATTAGAAAAGAAAAAAAAAATCTTAAAACATACCGCCTGCTGGTTTCTCACTTGCGTTACAACATGCTTGTCCCTCCAGTCAAATCTTAGCGGCAAAGACACGTTAGGGATGGCTTTCTGCATGTCCGCTGGGTATCTGGGAAATCTGGAAGCTCTGCTTCTTAAATAAATGGCTGGATATAAACATGGAAAAGACAATCAACATTATATTATAGAAGTTCTTTCTGGAGGAACTTTTCTACAGAAGCAATAAAGTTGCTAATGAAATCTGCCATTTGTGCTTTTCTATAACATGAGATGGATTAGCTGAAAACTACAAGAAATACAAATTTCCATAATAGGATTGGAGCTGTCACATGAAATGACTTGTTTGATAGAAACAGGTCAATATAAAACTGACTATAATTGACATTACCTGCTTCATCATAACCCATGGAACCATGGTGTCTTGAATAGAAATAGCAGAGAAACCTGGAGAAGGGATAAGCTGTTGTCCCTCAGAGCCACAGGGAAGTGTCCGTATTCATAATATTTAGATCTGGAGCAGTAATTTGAAGAGTGTGGCCATGAATTTATTTTCCTGTCAGCACCTGTACATGCTTGACACTTACTGTTTAATAAATGTTAATGTTACTCAATTCACCAGATTCACAACTGAACAATTCTCAAAAACTAAGGGCTTAAGTTAAAATCAGGAACCCAACCATCTAATAGCACCACCATCGCACCACACCTTTAAACTCTTCAGGAAACAAATAAGAAAACTGGTTTATTCCGTAGACGGCAGTGGAGTTTTCACGAGGAAATAAAGAATTCAAATATCGATGTCTGTTAAGGCTTTCCTAAAAGGGGGAAAAAAAAACACGCTGATTTATATCACTTGTTAACTTTCCAGAGCCATTTGTGTGTAACTGACTTGGAGATACTTTTCAGATGTAAAAGTCAAAGCCTGACTTATTTCCTGCAAGTCACAGTAAAAGATTATATAAAATAATCAGATTACATTTATAAATGTTTTGTATTAAAAATACTGTCTGATTTCAGGAATAATTTTTGAGGCTGGGAAAGGTACGTCTTAACCATTTATAATTCTCTTCACCAAGCATGCTGAAACATTAAATATATATTTATTTAATGTAGTGAGAAAAATAAAATAAACTGCAAATAAACACTAGACACTAATGGAAGTTGTCCCCAGTGGACACTCCTGTGATCAAACAATTATGAATCTGGAACAGGTTGTCATTTTTATCTTTGGGTTTCCCAGCACAATGAATAAAGTATGAAAAAAAAATGAATGAATAAATAAGTCTGATTCCACCTGAGCTGTATAGCGCTCCCTAGTTCATTTATGGTAAAAAGGCTTGGGGAAAGACACTCATCCTTGAAATGGCCCAGGAAGATCGTCTGGTTTGTCTGTCCCAAGGGAAAAATTGGACCATTGTTTACGGATTTCTCAGCTTTGAGTTTTGTGACAATTCCCTTAGGCTTGTGTTTTATACAGACGTGTCCCAATGTCCTAACACTGACCAACTGCGTGGGTCAGTGAAACTTCAGGACACCCCTGCTGGGTAAGTTCCAACTCCAGCTCTTCCACGTTGGCTTGTGCACCTGTGTGTCGGTCTCAGAAGCCTGTGAGCAGAATGAGGGCCAGGCTGGTGTGTCTCATCACCACTGAGCTCCCTGCACTCAGTGCATCCTGGCGCGACAGACTTAGTAATACATACATGATTGCACTGTGTAAGCCTCGTGCCCTTGATAGCTTTAAGCTGTATTTTTTTTTCCTATGTATATACATTCTTTTGCAGATTATTTTCCATTGTAGGTAATTACAAGATATTGAATACAGTTCCCTGAGCTCTACAGTAGGTCTTTGTTGCTTATTTATTTTATACACGGTAGTGTGTATCTGTTAATCCCAAACTCCTAATTTCTCCCTCCCCCAATCTCCTTTCTCCTTTGGGAACCATAAATTTGCTTTGTATGTCTGTAAGTCTATTTCCAGTCTGTAAATAAGTTCATTTGTATCTTTTTTTTTAGATTAAACATATAAGCGATATCATACGGCGTTTGTCTTTCTCTGTCTGACTTTACTTAGAATGATGATCTCCAGGTCCATCTATTTTGCTGCAAATGACAATAAGCTGTTTATTTTTAAGTAAATTATTAATGAGACTTGTCATAATCTTATTTTTTCCTCATTAAGCATGCCTGGAAAGGTTGCTAATTGATGAAATAATCAATAGTTATCAAGTTTTCCACATTTAAAAATAACCTTGATGAAGCAAGGCTTTGAATATAATTTGGAAAGGAGATGTATACATATAAAAACAGAGCTGGTATGAGGAGGCCACGTAAGACACAAGCCAGCAACAGCAAACTGCTGAGGATTTCAGAGGACTCATTCATTCTGTAGTATTTACTGGCATCTTTGCGAGTGGAGTGATGGGGGAGGCACTGGGAATGCAGGGCCTTGATAATGCCCAGGGGAGCACGTGGAGTCAGGAGAATGGGCTCCCAGGCCTCCACCCGCAGGGGCTTAACCGCTGTGTCTGAATCACACGACTACACGAAGCGGGCCGGGGTCCCCACCCGCTGCACCCAGCTGGTGACTAAGCGCTGAGCCCGGCCTGTTCGGGGAGACGCAGGTTTGTGGCCGGTGAGCTCCCATTGTCTCCCCTCTTCCTGCAGCTCGGGGCAGCCCTGCACCCAGACACTCTCCCCACTACTCCTGTGATGAAGAAGAAAGGAAGGAAAAAGAAAGAGGAGACACGTCAAGGACCACTATCAGGAATGGGAGAAGGGCTACTGCAGATGCTTCTGGCACTAGAAGAATAATCTTTTGACAACTTTATGCCAATAAGATTCATAACCTGTATGAAATGGACCAAGTCCCTGGAAGACCCAAATGACCAGATCTGGATACTCAAGAAATAGGAAACTTGAACAGCTTTTTAGCAATGAGAGGCTCTACATTCCTCGTTGAAAATCATCCCACAAAGAAAACTCCAGGCCCTGATGGTTTCATGAGTGAATGTTACCCAATTAAAAAAGAAATAATGCCAATCATACACACATTCTTTGAGAAAATAAGAAGAAGAGAATCCTTTGCAACTTCTTTTATGCGATTAGTATAATCCTGATTTCAAAACCAGACCAGGACATCTCGGTGAAAGAGAATGACACCTCAGTGGCCCTCATGACTACAGATGTAAAATCCTTAGCAAAATATTAGCAAATCAAATGCAACAACTTATAAAAAGACAATACATCATGGCCCAGAGAGGTCCATTAAAAAATCTACGTAGGTTTAACATCTGAAAATCACCAACATCATACGCTATGCTGATGGAATAAAAGAGGGAGAAAAACCATATGATATTTTCAATAGATGCAGAAAAAGACCCTTGACGTAATTCACAATCCTTTCATGATAAAACGTCAGCAGTGAATGAAAGGACACTCCTTCAGCCTGACTGAGGGAATCTGTGAAATGCCTGTTTCAACCAGAGGCCAGCTTCCAGAAGAATCCCATGTGTGAATTTCCATGTGACTCAGGTGCAGTGACTTCTGTCATTTTATGGCTGTCACCAGCCTGTGCCAAGACTGCTTGATATTTATAATGTTACTTGTTGGCAAGAGAAAAATCCTCTGAACTCCTAGGGGCTCTACCCACCTGTCTCCCCACCTCTCAGCTCTACCTCCTTCTTTCAACTCTGCAAGACCATTAATAATATTTAAAGTACTCCCTCGAAGAATTCTGAGCAAAGCATAATTCTCTCATATGTCTACACACACACACACGGTGGATTTCTTTATTCTCTTAAATTTGTAACTAACCAAAACGTCTTACCACATAAACAGATACCACATTGCTGTGTGATCTTTGGCTATATACTGAACCTCTCCGGGCTTTATTGTCTTTGTTTGCAAATGGGGCAATACTGACCCGGCAGAGTGTGAGTATTAAATAAGATAATGTTTGGAAAACACATATGACAGTGTCTAATATAAAAATGCTCAATTAAATACTGTCATGTTCTACCTTTTCCCTCTTTAAACACAGAACTTTTGGATGATAGAAAATGTCATTCATAGATGATGTTTTCACATTTTCTTAGGTTAATGTGGAGCAAATCTGTCTCACGGAATCAGATATTACCAGGGATCTACTGAAAGTAATAGACTGCTTTCATAGTAAAATAAAATTATCAGGATATCCAAGAACATTTCGTCTCCTATTTGCTGTGACAACAGGACTCTAGTTATGTCTCCATAATGGTGGTTTTGGATCACTTAAATCTCAAAAAGTCCTGTATCTTGCTTCTGGAAATCACTATTCTTTCGAGTGACTTTCTGGTCTAATTCCATTCTAGTGGCGAGGACAGGTTTCCACAGACACACCACACCCTGTCCATCTAGGCTGAGATCCTGCTAACATCCTTGGTCACAGAACCAATCAGCACACGCGCTCAATACAAGGCAACGGAGGCTGGAACACCAGTCAACTACACAGGAAACGGCCCTAAGGCCAAACAAGATTTTAAATAAGAAACTGACCCTTCATTTTGTTTATGAAAAAAGAAGTGTACGGTTTTGAGGGATATACAGGAAACCTATCATTTGCTAGCTTTGAAAGGCACAGACGTGTGAAAAACAGGTGGCTCACTTAGAACTGATAAATCAAAACAAACTTTCAACAGATCTGTGGACAAATAATCATCTTCACATATTTTTGTTTGGTTTGGTCTTAACCGGATGAGTTACAGTAAGACACACCAGATTCCTGCCTGGAAGGGGAGTCAGGGCCAAAGAACCTAAGGAAATTATCCTACGATTGTAAAATGAGAGAAAACGTGTCCTTCTGACAGTAATATGTACCATACACCCTAAGTCTCTCTAATCAAAACCATACCTTAAGGCCCTGAACCTAAAGCTACCTTTATCATGCCTTCTAAAGCCAGCCCTCCTTCTGAAAGCTGGAATCTCATGTACTCAGAGTTGCCTGTGTGTGTGCGTGTGTGCGTGTGTCTGTGTGCGCACACACACACACGCTTAAGGAGTCACATTTTCCAACTAATGATTAAATGTCAGATGTTTCTGAGTGGTCTCTCCTGCATCTAATCTGCTGCTTTGCTGGCCCAGCTGGGATATTTCATTAATTCTCTACAATTCTTACAAATCCATAAACAGAAAGGAGGGACCTTGTTTGCTCAAAACAAGAAACCAAGAGAACTGTTTCAGTCTGAGAAGGATAAACGATAACTCAGTAAGAGACCTGGCCAATCTCACAGAGAGATCAGGCGGGAGTTTTAAAATTCCTGAGAAACTGACCTTTTTCCCAGATGACTGGAAAGCGCCTCCTCTTCCCTGGGCATCTTAATTTCCCTAACTTTCCAATTATTGGTAACAATAATTAGGAGTTGTTCTCTGTGTCGGGTGAGTTGAGAGGAAAATGACCATCCTCAAAACGAAGTAAGAGTAAAATTCCCCCCGTGGGGGGGGGGGCGGGTAGGAGGTGGGGGGGGGGGTCTCAGCTATCTGTTGGTCCTTAACACCACCTCTTGAAGAAGAACCAGTTCAGTCTTATTCACAGACTGCCACTAAGTGAGAGTAAATTAAACAGTGCATTTTCTTCCTGCAGGTGCTCAACTGTTTCTAAAGGAATAAGCAAATCCTTTAAGACCAAATTGCCTTTGGCTCTAAAATGAAATTTTTCAGCTGTTGGGTACCCTAAATATGCAGGATTGAAGGGATTGCTAAACTGAATGCAAGCAGTTTTCTTAGGTGCTTTATATGAATTAAGTTAACACCGTACCAGGCAGTTGCTAATATTGCTCCAGTTCACAGATGCCTGAACTGAGGCATGGATAGGAAATGTGTCTTAGGTCGCACAGCTGGGATCTAGAGGAAGGTGTGGTTATTCAGCCAGCAGGAAATCCTCAGACGAGATAGAAACTTTCCTGGGCTGCACATCAGTATTTTTGAGCTGAGAAGGCAGTGAGAATTTGATTTATCTTCCCCTCTGGTATCTGGGTTTTCTTCTAACAGTGGTGATTTGCTATGCACTTAGCCGTCTGGTGTGTGCCTGGGATGTGCCCCCGGTACGGCCGGGATAAGCTGCATATTGAAATCACCGAGAAGCAAGCATGGTTTGTAAGATCACTTCCTGCCTGGCACGCTCAGCCCCAAATCTCTCACTTCTGCTTCTCAGACTTTCTCTTAGAGTCCTCAGTGGCAGGTTCCGAGGTTTGGTGGAGGAGAAATCATACATTTTACAAACAGATTTAAAGATTCAAAACGTTCTCCTGGTCGCTGCTTTTAGTTCCTGGAAGTTGCGGGTAAGTCCAGGAACGAGCAAAAAGTAAAAAGTTTGTGTTGGAGTGCTGCTGAGACGTTCTTAGGAGTCTTGGGAGCCGTAAACCTTAGATGGCGATGTTCATCTGACCACACGGCAGTGTGCTGGCCAGCACTCCTGGGCAGTCGATAATCCAAATATCACAGGCTGCCGTTGGGGAAAACAGTATTAGAATAAAATAATTTTTTTCAAAGGATGTACTTCTATAAATTACCACTTTGGAAAAGTTCCCTAGACAAAGCATTTTTTGTATGTTCTGCTGGAATCTGTATAAAAATAGTGTGCACACATATCTAACATGCAAAGTGAAATAAGAAAAGTACAGTCATTTAGTATTTGTGTGTGTGCGTGCAAATAAAGATTGAATTAAAAAGTTGCCCTTTGGCGAACTGCCTAAAACAGCCTGGTTTGCTAGTACCCGTCTTCACATTCTCCTGTTTGCTGGAAAATGGATTATAGTTCCGTGTTTAAACATAACAATCTCCATATACGAGGCTATAACTTCTTCGAGGTTAGCACATGCCTTATTCTCCACTGAATCAGTCAGGAAACCTAGCCCATCTCCTTATACAGAGTAAATGTCAAAGTAATGGATAAACGGTGGACAGGTGAACAAATGAATGATAAATTCTGGCCCGAGACCTCAAGGCTATGATGCATTTTCATTTTGGGAGTGTGCGCGTGAAGCTAGAGCCAGGAGAAATCACCACTCGAACAACAGTACCTTACGTCACATTCACCTCTTAATCTTTCTGGTAGATAGAAATGGTGCTTTCAGGCATCCTTGGATAAAGTCTTTCTGGAGGAAACCACCACGACTGTAAGGCGCTGTGTCTAGCAAGCACCTGTGGCCCATTAGTTATGCTCATTCACTGTAAAATGCTATCATCTTCTATTGAGACCTAAAGAAACGTGCCTAGAAGTTTTTCTTTTTGAAAAAAATGTAGCATGTAACATCACGGCGAGAATTTATAAGGTGAAACTCCTGAAACATTATGCAGGAGTCACACGTGTATTAGCACGTAGACACTCCACCTTTTATGGCCCATTGTTGGGTCTGTGGTCTCCAAAGGGATAAGAGGACCACCTGCCCTGTGGTCCAGCCATGAGCATCTCTGAGCATCTGTGCACAGGTTGTACCACAAAGGCAAACAGGCATGATCCAACAGCTCTGGTCACTTCCAAGGAGTAAAGAGCAGAGGGAGGGGCCGCTGTCCCTCCTGCCACATCGGGTATCCTGTGAGGCAGCCTACAATCATCCAGGAGGAGCCTGGGCTTCACCCCACAACAATGCGATGGTGGTTTGTGGGCAAATGTAACAGATGCCGCGCAACTTCCAACGTAAGGGCTCTTCCTGGGGAACTTAGGAAAATAAAGAAGCCGCGGAGGACAAAAACCTGCCACCAATCTCTGAACCCAGGGCCAGGAGAAACAGGCTGATCAATCATACACTTGCTCCAACTGTGTCCGCAGTGCAATTCCCGGAATACTGTTTTCCACACCTTGCTTCAGACAGCCGCTGCTCACCACCCCACCTGCACAGCTGACGGGAGCTCTCAGCCATCCCGAAATAGGTCACCGACATCCGAGGGCGACAGTGCCAGGCCCTCAGTATGTGTCTACTCTCTCCCTGTTGCTGGTCGATTCTCCTCCGCTCCACACAGATCACTTTATAACTCTGCTTTAAGTTTTAAACTTCTTTTTTTTCCATGTTAACTTGACTGTGGAGCAAATTTTCTAGATTCTGTTCATCGTTTTCCCCTGATAGGTAAACAGTCTCAGCCTAACCGATTCATAATCTGACATTATGAGTTAAAGAGACCTTAACGTGTAGAGTTACACTGAGTTTCAGGCTCAGCGCGCTTTAGTGCATCCTGCCAGGAAGATGCTCGTGGGTACCCAGCAAGCAACACTCTTTCTGCCTTGACCCATGACCAGCTTTCCCACCTAGGTCCAAACAGCCATCGAGGTTCAAACTCAAGTTTCCAGTGACTGCAGACAAGAACCCTAAAAACTCTCCTTTCCTGGGGCCTCCGTCTGGTGAAGCAAACTCCCACTAAAAGCAAATGCTTTGAACACCTTTTCAGACTTTTTCAACTCGAGGTTTTTCAATGTACGGAGAACCCCTGACCCTCTGTCCTCCTCCACTTAAAACCTTCCATCCCCCCACATATACCCTGAATTTCTCCTGAGAAGACTTGTCTTTCTAGACACTCATCTCCTGGGACTGGCCTCCTCACAGGCCCAGTATGAGTAATTACCGCATATAAGTACCTACATATACATTTATAAATAGTATAAATTATATACATTTAAAATATACATTCATTACACTGGCCTCCAATCCTCAAACATTATTTTTGTGAGGCGCATGGCGTGCTTTCATTTCTGCAGTCAATGAACACACCACCAGTGCAGGTGAGAGCATTCTCCCCCTGAGGGCTTTGCTTCACCACCATCTGCAACCAGCCTCAAGGCAGGAGTAGAGTCCAGGATAGAAACTGTTCTCCAGCAATTGTACCAGTGCTTCTGGTTTTGAAAGCTACTGGAACACAAGACCAATAAAATGGAGATGGAAATACACGGCTTGGTTTAAAGAAGAGGAGACGGGATCAGGGAAGGCTGGCCCCTTCTAACCACTGGAGCTGCAGGGCAGAGCAGGGAGCTCGAGGGTCCCATGAGAAAGCTCATGAACATACCAGGAAAAGTAATAACTACAATTCCGATAAGTTGCAGCGTTCTGGATTAGGCATGAATGGATTTTCCTTGATAACGAATGAAACCACAATCACGACATCTCATGAGTTAAAAAATTATTAAATAGTACCAGAGACACAGAACACAGGACTCTAAATCACGATCTTTTGCAGTTTCCTTGGTTTCAGGAAAAGCCTTATATTTATACCCAGCTAACTGGTCTGTTCCTGGGTCTTAAAACTTGGTGGAATCTGAAATGATGAATGAAGCCTTTTAAAAATGATCTGAGAAGGAGATAAAACTCCTCTGCCTTCTGTAAATCAGTCTCCACCGAGTCAGGTGAGCTTCGAAGGTGGTGCACTAATTCCCGGAGCCCGCGTTCAGGAAAATCACCAATGGGTAGGATTCTCCGAGTTTGCTAAATGCACGCTTCGTTGATAAAATTCGGATTACAGAAGGTTACCAGCGCCCCCTTCCGGGAGAAGGACGCCAGGTGCCCTCCGCCCGTTTCTGGTTCCCGTAACCTCAAGGTGGACAGTTCAGGAGGGCGGGGAGGACGCCTAGCGGTGTGTCCTCCCATCAGGAACACCCGGGACGCATCCAGTGCTCGCCTGGGGCGCATCACACAAACCCACAGCCACACGTCTCTCCTGAGGACCGATCTGCGGGCCGGCACAGGCCTGGGGCGGAGCGACCCCTGGCACCCGGGGCGGAGGGGGAAGTTCGCGCGTCCGCCCAGTCCAGAAACCCGGGTGCGTCCTCAGACTGCGCTCGGGGACCTTCCGCCCCGCCCCGCCCCGCCCGGCCCGTACAGGAAGGGACAGGCGACCCTGGGGGTGGCGCTCGGGGACCCTCCGCCCCGCCCAGCCCAGACGGGACGGGCAGACGACCCTTGCTCCATCCACCCCCCAGCCCAGACCCCGAACAGGGCTGCGCGGTACCCGGAAGGCGGCCGGAGGGTGGCGGCCCCGCGGCGGGGTCGGGGTCGCGGTCTGGGCGCCGGGGCCGCAGCAGCAGCAGCAGCAGCAGCAGCAGAGCAACCAGAGGTGCCTCAGCTCCATCCCGCCTCAGCCATTTCCTCTTTCGGTTCCCGGGCTCCTCCCCGCGGCGGGGCGGGGCGAGGGGCCGGGGACTGGGAGGTTGTGGGGGCTCGGGGCGGGGGCGGGGCCGGGGCGGGGAGTGGGGGGCGGGGCCGGGGGCGGGCCCAGGGTGGCGGGGCCGGGGGTGGGGTGGAGTCCGGTTCTGGGTCGGGGGTCCGTGCGTCCAGGGGCTGGGCCGGATAAACACTCGTATTGCTGATTTTCTCAGCATTGTTCTAAGCACCTTACAAGTATTACCTTTATTCCATCCTCGTTAACAAATCCTTCAGTGGATAGTATTATCGTTGTTTCCATCGTACACATGAGGAAACTGAGACACAGAAAAGGTAAGGTGCGCGCTCAAGGCCGTGCATCTGACAATGGTGGTCTCGGGTTTGGACTGAGATGGAGTCTGGCTCCAGTCTGGGCTTGCGGCCTCTCCAGGTCTGCATCCTCACTTTTATATGCTTTATGAAATTCTGCAGTTTCTGAAATAGGCATTATTAATTCATTATCAGTGAGCACTAGGATTGCATGAGATGTAAACTTTAAACAACCAGCTAAAGATAGTCAAATAACCTGGAACGTGCGCTGAGAAAGATGCTAGTGTTAAACTGGGGAAGTATTTGTATGGCTATTAATTTTATAAGAGGTTAGTTCTTTAATGATTGCTTTTTACAATACGAAGAATTTTCTATCCTGACATAACCTCATGACTGCAGGATTTCACACTTGTCCCTCACCTCTGATCCTTACAACAACTCTCGAGGCAGAATCATCATCCTTACTCTGCAGTTGAAGAAACTGACTTGCCGTGATTAAGGAACGCACTTGAGAGCCTATGTAGTCAGACTTCAGAGCCCAGACTGGGCTCAGTCACTCCAAGGAACACCTGCGGTTGTTTCTTCTCATTATTTTTATTTTGTGTTGGTTTTTCTTTATCAACAATATCCTTTGTAGTCCACTGTGAGCTTTCTATGTTCTGATACGATTTACAGGAAAGTGTGACACTCAGTAACGCAGTTGAGTCATTGTGCTACCTCCGAATTGAAGAGCTTTTTTTTCCCTTTTAATATGTTTCTCTCTATATTATGGGAGAGAATCCTATTCCTCCAGGCAATTAATCAGCTAGTGTCTGGACTGGAATATTTGATTATCTTTGGTTTTGGATATTACAGGGATATTTTTATTACTGCCACAAAATCCACCTCTCATCTCCTTTGTGAATGTTGTTGCTAACTGGATTCATGTTGTTGTTGAAGTCATCTTGACTTCTTATATTGGCCACATTTCATCAGAACTACATAAATCCTGAATGAGAAAATATGTTACATACATTTCTGGGTACAAGACTTTCCAATTTCCTTTAAGGCTGAAGCAGAGAAATGCTGTCTGAACAGCCACTGCTGATGGCAGGATTTGTGAGGCTTTAGAAGTAGCTCATTCCAGTTTCCCAGCTGGAGGGCGGTGCATCAGGGGCCGCCAGACATGCGCAAAACAAAGAACTAGGTGGTGCCTCCACCAGCCAGCTTCCAACCAGGAGGGAAAATGTCACCGGTGAAAAGCCCTGCGTTACACCTCCTTTCTCCAACAGGCACTGGGACAAGATGCCCCCGGAAACACCTGAAACCAGACTGGTTTCTGTAGAAACCTCGATCCATTTTTGTTCTGCTGACATTTGAATAAATGTAAACAGAGGAATGCACACACTGTGGATGGAGACAGCTAGTGGGTTTATCTTAGAACCATTACTAACCACTCATAGCAAAATAGTAGTTCTCTTCTCATAGACTTAGATTATTCCAGTCAAGTATTTCAGAAATCTGGGATTTGTAGGCAAAAACAACACATTTCACATGGCAATAATATTTTGCAGGAGCCTAAAACTCCCTTTCTCTCTCGTGTAATCATTTTAAATAGCAGAGATGTGCCCTTTTCAGGATCTAAGAAAATAATTCCAGTGTCCTTTATTCTCAGAATGTCACTAATTCTAATGTAAATTCTGTTTTAATACCACTCCATTCCCTTAATTCAGATGGAGCCTGAAACAATTACATGCCTTTTGACTTCTACTGCCTGTGCAAAAAATCACATTATCTCAAAGATGAGATGTAAGAAAAAAAGAAGACTTGCAGGAAGAGGCAGGCATATAAAAAGACCCATCTTCAAGTGGAATTTGCATAAATGAGGGTGACTCATCCTGGTTATGAATCTAACTTTACACGCAACAATTACAGGGAACTCTATAACTCAGGAACCCTATGAAAATGAGAACTACTTGCAGCCAAACTCCGGAGGCAGGTGGTTGCAGAATGATTTCATTTCATTGCTTTGAAGGATTGCTTGGTTTAAATGATTTTTAATTGATCACTATTTTGTTTTACAAATTAATAATGTATTAATGACATATGATATCGAATATTTTTATATGTTCTTTGCCATCTATTTATCTTCTTTGGTGAGGTGTCTGTTAAAGTCTTTGCTCCATTTTCTATGGGGGTTGTTTATATTCTTATTGCTGAGTTTTAAGAGCTCTTTGTATATTTTGAATAGCAGTTCTTTATCAGATGTGTCTTTTTCAAATACTTTCTTCCGGTCCGTGGCTTGTCTTCTCATTCTCTTGCCAGGGTCTTTTACATTTTAACGAAGTCCAGCTTACGATTTCTTTCTTTCATAGTTCGTGCATTTTGGTATTGTGTTTTAAAACGTCACAACCACACTGGGGTCGTGTAGGTCTTCTCCTATGCAATATTTAGGAGTTTTACAGTTTTACTTTTTACATTCAGGTCTATACCCACCTTGTGAAGGGTGTAAGGTCTGTGTCGAGATTCATTATGTTATACATGGATGTCCAGCTGTTCCAACATCATTGGCTGCAGAGATTATCTTTGCTCCATTGTATCGCCTTTACTTATTTGTCAGAGATCAGTTGATTATATCTATGTGGGTCTGTTTCTGGGGTTTCTATTCTGTTCCGTTAAGCTATTTGTCTGTTCCTTCACTGATACCTCACTGTCCTGATTATTGCAACTGCACACTAAGTCTTAAAGTCAGGCCGGGTGGGTCTGGGGCTTTTTTTCTCTCCTTCAATGTCATGAGGGCTCTTCTGAGTCTTCTGCCTCTCTGTCTAAACTCTAGAATCAGGTTGTCAGTATCCACAAATTAACTTGCTGGGCTTTTGATTGGGATTCTGTTGAATTCACAGATCAAGTTGGGAAGAACTGACATCTTGACCATACTGAGTCTTCCTGTCCATCAACATGGAATATTTTCACATTTATTTAGTTCTTCTTTGTTATCTTTCATCAGAGTTTTGTGGTTTTCCTTATACAGATCCTGTACGAACTTTCTTGGACTTCAATTGCTAAGTATTTCTGTTTTGGGGGTTGCTGATGTCAATGACATTATGTTTTTAAATTCCACTTGGTCATGATTGGTATCTGGAAAAGAGACTGACTTTATTATATTAACCTTATATCTTGCAACCTCAATATGATCACTCCCTAGTTCCAGGAGTTTTTTGGTTGATTCTTTCTGATTTTCTGCATTGATGAATCTGTCATATGTGAACAAAGACAGTTTATGTCTTCTCTCCCAATCTGCATAACTTTCATTCCCTTTTCTTGTCTTATTGCTTTAGCTAGGACTTCATGTACAACGTTGAAGAGCAGTGCTGAGAAGGAATATCTTTACCTTATTCCTGATGATCACTATTTTTATACCATATTTGTGCACTGCAGTCTTTTAGGTCATCCTTGGGCTAAGACCCTAAATAATGCCACAGTGGGTGTGACATACATAGTGAATAACATACAGCCTTGGATTTGGATAAACATGGGTTCTGACACTTGTTTGCTTATTGTCTGTGTGACCTTAAGAAACTATGTATCTTTCTCGATTATATTGTGTATAAATTAGAAATAATTTCTAGTTCTGGTGTCATTATGAGGATTAGAGATAATGGATAAAACATGCTTGAGCACAGAAGTTGACTCATCTTAGTGGCTGTAATTGCTTGGCTGTAATATCTCCCTTTGGGACAAGATTCAGAACCAACATTTGTAGACTGTACTGTCTTTATGTTAAATCCTTAGGCAAAAATCACTTCGTGTTTGAAGACAGTAGCTCTCCACTGTCTGTTTTGCATCTTAATAACTTTCCTTACTGATCTCAACAGTGGACTCACAGTCATATAATTTAAGAGCTACTGTCATCATCATCAGGGGAATAAGGTAATTTCCTAATGACTAACTTGTTTAGGTTTTGTAAATACAGCTGTAACTTCAGCTTAGATATTCCCCCTGACCCAGCATATTTGGAGAATTTTTGTTTAAGTTTCTATTTCTTCACTTACAGATGTTTATGGAAATAGAGTTGTTGGAATTTGAAATAGAAAATCGAGGTAACGTGATTTCTGCGTGGACTGTGGGAAGAGGGAATGTTATATGAAGTTCAATCACTAGCTTGCTCTGTCTGTGCGATGCATTAAAAGGATCTAACGGCACCTGATCTGTCATTGAGTTATTCTGGACCAAGATAACACTGTTAACCTCAAGCCTTAGGCAGGTGGTTGAGAAATAACTGAAGAAGTTAAATGAAGCTTAATTAAACACATATCCTCCTACCGTGGGGCTTTCTGAAACTCAACCCACACAGTCAAGGAGTGACTATATTATTAAACAAAGCAGGCTGAAGATGAAGATGATTTGAACCCAAGACGTTTTAGGATCACTAGGTTCATGGGATGTACAGCACATACATATCTAGAGTCTAATCTCTTTAGTTTGCAGAAGAGACATTTCCTAATGAGATGGAGAGCTCCTAAAATTTACATAGCCAGCCCCTGGAGAGCAGAGCTTAACATGTTGATTGCTTCTGTCATTCTTCTAAGATCCTGTGCTGCTGCTCTGAGTGGACATGCCCTCCCACTTTTAAACTGTGCTTTTTTCTTTTTTGCAACTTGAAACACACCCACTGATGATCTGCCTTATGCAGTCATAAAATAGAGCTATAAACCTGAAAAAAAAAAAACCAACCCTTCTGCACAGAATTCTTAACAGATCATTTTGCACTTGCCAAGGATAAGGTTTGAATTGTTGAGAAAATCAGTATTCAATGGTGGGTGTAAGATGTTCAGTCTCTATTGATTCACATCACAGTTGGTTAGTACTGAATGTTAGCTATTACAGCGGTATTGTACCACTAGCAATAGGCTACGTAATTCAAAAATAAGTTAACATTTTTGAGTTCTTATTTTCATAGTAGGCAATGCATTTCTAGTTTCCATCCATATTATCTCATCATATTTTCAGGAATTCTTTGTCCATTTCCTTGTCAATGTCCCCTGAAATAACAGAAGGTTAGAAAATTAGCGTTTGTAAAGATAAAATGATTGGATAAAGAGTGAATGATGAAATGGTGAAACGGTTTGAGCAAGCAGACAGACCAATTCCCATTTATTTACTGTGACTCCCTGGCATTTCCCCCGAGGGCGTTTTAGGGTCTATATCTGAAAAATACTGTATCAAAGCAACCCATCTTTGAAAAGTTACATGAGATGCGGTACGTGAAGTACCATCCTGCCTGGCACTTAGCTAGTGCTGGTTAACGTGAACTCACATTAGTATTTGTGTCATTATTCCTACATGAGAATTTTGCATCACGGTGAATGGATAAGACCTTGACACTTTCGCTGGATAGGTGATCCAAACTGATTTTGTTTTTATTTATGAATTTTAACTTCAAGTGTAGGATTTCACTTGCTGTTCATTAAAACAAAAACTTACTTACTGGTTTTAGTAAATGTGTGACGGTTCGAGTCTGACCACATGAGGGCAGCATGGCACCTTTTAAGACAGGGATGGAGTGGTGGGGGGTGAAAGCAGTATTAAAGCTATGGAAATCACAGGTACAAAATTAAAGAAGACTAGAAGGCTCCATAATGATTCTCTAATCCAGACTTCCATCTTACAGTTAGGGGAACTGGGTTTGAAGAGGCCAGTTAGCAAGTCCCCCGTTACACAATGATGTCTGTGGATGGTGGCAGAGAAACACCCCACAGCACCAACAGCAGAACGGTTACAGCATCACCAGAGCACCTAAGTGCTCCGAGACTTTGTATTATGCACTAATCGTGTGTGTGGCAGCATCGTAGAGGAAACTGAATATTTCTGTTAATGAATTAGCCTCAGGAATGGTCCTTCCTGGAGAAACAGAAAAATAAAAAGGAAGAGTCTCATTTCCAGAAGACGTGTGTGCTTGGAGGCAGGAGACCGAACCATGTGACTTCTCAAGGTTGTCATTAATATTTTGCTCACAGCCTTGTGCCTGTGCGTTGCCTTGGAACTGCATCATCGACTCCACGAAGCAGGAGCTAGCCAAGGAAGGGTACTCTTCTGTTTTGCCTAGGAAATTTCCCCCTTTTTTTAACCCACTTTTTCTCCACTTCCCACTTTCAGCCACAGAGGTACACAAACACACACAAACAGCCAGAAACATGCAAAAAATCCATCCCTGTGGCCTTATCATCGTGGGGACGCCTGTAGGGGGAGAGTTGCTTTAACTTGGCACCCACAGTCTTCATCACACTTACCCCCTTCCCCAGCCTGGTGAGTAAGCACATGTCCTGCTGTCCCCACGTCCCTGTCCTCCCTCATATCTGTACCTCTTTGCAATTCCTTCTCTCCTCCTCACTACCATGCCATGGCATTAACCCGTCAGCCTTGAACTTTGCACACTGTGATGCTTAATTTTATGCATCAGCTTGCCTGGTCCACAGGGGTCCCGGACGCCTGGTGAAACATGGTTCTGGGTGTTTCCATGAGGGTGTTTTTGGGTGACATTAACATTTACATCAGTAGGCTGGGGAAAGCAGATTGTCCTCCGTGATGTGGGTGGGCCCCATGCAATCAGTTGAAGGCTGAACAACAAGATCAGAACAAAATATCTCATCCTCCCAAGTAGAGAAGAATTCCTCCTGCCCGATCTTCTTCAACCTGCGATGATGGCTTTCTTTCAACTCAAGCTCAGCCTGAAACCCTGGCCCTCCCTGGACCTGAAGCCAGACAGCCTTCGGAACAGAACGTCACCAGCAGCTCTCCTGGGTCTCAGGTCTTTGGATTTCAGTGGACTTACCCTGCAGATCTTAGGATTTTTGTGTGAGTCAGTTCCTTGTAATCAATCAATCCATGAGTATGTCATATTGGTTCTGTTTCTCCGGAGAACCTTGAACGGTACAGACACTTTGGTTCTCTTCTTATATTTTCAGATGAAACCAGAATGTCATTTGTACAACAATTTGCTCGTTAGGATTATTCACTAACTAAATAAATTACCTATTAAACATGAAATCCCTACCTTACGCCGGCACTAACCTTGAGTCCTCAGTAAGTGTCACAGATTTTTGGCATTTAGTGGGGATTTAACAAGAATGTGTTGATGAATGAATATGTAAATTCAATTACTTATCTTTTGAAGGGATTTTTGATTCTGTCAGAGAGCTGGCACTTTTCTTTCCGTCTACATGTGGGTGTCTCACAGCACAAAGGCAGTACTTATATTTTGGTTGCTAGGATACTTCTTTGTCCAGCCACAAGCTGTGCATATTATAGGTCTGGGCTGAAGGACGGAACAGGTGCCAAGAATGATTCACTCAGAATAAAGAGGCTTAAGATAACAGTGTCAGTTGTCAGTCAATGTTAGATCATTAGATTTTTAATTTAATGTCTTAAAGTCTATAATGGGACCTTGACAGCATAGACTCTGACATGTTACAGGTAAGACAAATGCGACCCTTAAGAGCGGTTCATGCGGCAAGTTGGTGTGGTTAGTAAATGAGAGGGTGATTACTAGAAATAAGATCCCCAAAGACCCAGTCCTCGCTGCTCCCTCACAAGCAAACAGCTTCTCTGTTGGCCTGTATCCAGCACCCCCTGGCAATCAACCCCCCAGCAAACCACCACCATCTGTGTCAAAGCTCCCCTGGTGACCTGCCCCCCATGAGGAGCCCCCCCGGGCACCATGCTCCCCCTTGCTCACTGGGCATCAGCATCTTTTCCTTCTGTTCCTGGGTCTCGCGGACCCACACGTCTGTCCACACACTGGGATCCTGTCTTCTCCTCTGAGCCTAGAGGTCTCTCCTCCTCAACCCCCACATTGCTGGAGATCCACAGTGTCCCTTTCTCCCTTTAGACTTCAGCCCAGGTGTCCTCCCTGACCTCCGTGATCCAGGCAGCACACGTACTGGGGGTCATCTTCAACCCCACTTCTCAGCTTATTCTTCACGAAACATTAAACTCTCCAAAAATATGCTGTCTTTTCAATTAGTTTTGCTCTTTCTCTGTATCCCTGGCAGTAAATATCTGCAAACTACAGACAAATCTCCAGGAAGGCAGAAATCTATTTTGTTGATTTTTGTGTTTTATGGAGTGTTCAGTGCTCTGTATGTGCTAGACCATCATGGGATGTTCTTTGAAATGATGGACTCTGGTTCAGTGAGAAGAGCAATCTGAAAATGTAGTTCATCAGCTTGACTCCCGCATCAGAGGCTCACTTGCAAACACGGTTCAAGACTAAATAATCAAGTAAAACTTCAAAAGTTTAGTGCTGTCTAAATCAGAAACTGCATTATTTGAATGAATTTGTTAAATCTGTATAGCATTTTTACACTTTGAAATGGGAGGGATTGCATGTGTGTGACTTTGGGATTAGTTTTGAATAGAAGATATGTGTGTCTTTAATTAACACAGATAATGTTGGGACCTTGTCTCAGACATTTAGTGTCACCTGAGTAGGATTACATGAGGCACACTCTGCCATCGTTTGAGTGAGGTTCTCAAGAAATCAAATACAGGAATACGCATCATGTAAAAAGTATGTCCACTGACAGATGACTGGATAAAGAAGCTGTGGTAAATTTATACAATGGAATACTACTCAGCCATAAAAAAGAATAAAATAAAGACATTTGCAGCAATATGGATGGACCTGGAGATCATCATTCTAAGTGAAGCCAGGAAAAGAAAGAAAAATACTATGTGATATCACTCCTATGTGGAATCTAGAAAAAGAGGACACTAATGAACTTATCTACAAAACGGAAACAGACTCACAGACATAGTGAGCAATCTTATGGTTACTAGGGAAATGGGGGTGAAAAGGGATAAATTTGAGAGTTTGAGATTTGCAAATGTTAGCCACTATATATAAAAATGGACTTTAGAAAACCAAATTTGCTCTGTATAACACAGGGACCTATATTCAATATCTTGTAATAATGTTTAATGAAGAAGAATATGAAAATGAGTATATGAATGCATATGCATGACTGGGACACTGTGCTGTACACCAGAAATGGACACATTATAACTGACTGTACTTTAATTAAAAAAAAAAGTAATTGTAAGTCTTAATGACAGGCAAGAATAAAAACGTAAACTGTCTTATTCTACCACATTTCATGATTTCTCTGGTATTCAGGAAACCCAACAGCTTATATTTAATCTTTGCTTCAAATAAAAATGAAATGTATAAAATCGAGTTGCAATTTTTCTTTAAATGTTATTAATAGTCTAACTTCATGATGCATTTTGATTGATTGGTGACTTGCCGGCTTTGAGAGTCAACGTCCTTGGTTGGAAGTTGGATGAGCCAAAGGCAGGACGCGCTCGAGGTGGGGTTGGGTTCTGGGTGCCGGGTACTGACGCGGGAGGTCGCACAGCGGGAACATGGACCCAGGCTGGGTGAGCAGAAACGGAGGATCCGGTAAGAGTGAAGATCGGAGGCAGAGGCCAGATCTAAACCCACAAGAAATGCTGTTTGGGGAATTGTTGCCAAAAGACTAAGCCCGATGGAGGTGGAGCGGGCGCTGCACACCCGAGTCAGGAGCGCATTCCGGATGGTGCGGAGCACGAGGACCTCGCAGGTGCGGAGCCGCCCTGGGGCTGGGGGTGGGCTGAGTCGTCCTGATAACGCAGTTAAATTGCCCCATTCTGACTTTTCCCCAAGTTGGGGAGCTGCTGCTTCTTCAGCCTGGATCTTGGAAGGAAGATAGGACCAGTCTGAAGCTTGCGATCCAGTCTGGCTTGGAAAAAAGGTGAGCCCAAGTGAGGTCAGCCCAACAGCAGAGCCCCACCAACATGTGAACGTGGAAGGGGATTGTTTTGGGTGATGCTTGCCCTAGTGTGCTTCCAGCAGAAACCTGACTAATTTACCCACTGGTGAATGGTTATGGTTAGTAAAATGGTGCGTTTACTGAACAGAGGATACAATGATTAACTGGAAAATACACCTAGAAATTGAAAAATTATATCCAGTTAAACTGACAAAAAGTGGATCATCACTATTTGTTTGTATTTTAAATAGCCTGCTGGATCTCGTTAGGACGACTCCAATAATTTACCTCCAGCTATGTCTACACAGCCCAGTTGTCTGGACTTTGAGCAGTTGTGTCTCTGTCCTTAGGGCAGAAATCAATTGTGGGGCAAGATTCTATTTAGGGAAGGACAGACAGTTAACCTGCACCAGGATCCTGGTGTCTGTACACTGGGAATTTCCAAACTGGATTTTCCCAGTGAGCATTTCCGACAAACGCCATGTTACCATGTGGACTGAACCGTGTGTCCCGTGTGCAGATGACGCACAGACCTGCTGATCCTGCTCGGGTGGAACGCCTGTGGTTACTCCTCTGCATTGTGACCGAGCGGTCCCATACACTGTGCCCCTGCCTTTCTTTCTAGAAGTGGGTCTGTGACAAACAAGGAAAGAAATGCAGTGATAGTCTCAGCCCTAAGGGCATGTGTGCTCCCAACAAAGCTACGTCTGAGGTATTTGTTTGTTTGTAAGTCATTAGCGTATTTATTTATGTATATGGATGCTTTAAAAAAATTTTTTTCCTATTTAATTTTAAACATCGTGAAGTTAGGGGCCATTGCTTTCATGAAGGCTTTTCATGCGGCATCCTAGAAGGTTTTCAATACACATTTTGTCCCAGGAAAGACTGGATTTCTGGTTTAAGAAGTGTCCAGGTTGGGGAGAAGTGAATCTATTTCAGGCATTTTTCTTTTCTGGTGCATGTCTGGCATGATGAACTTCCTGATATGAAATTCCAAAGAAAGGACTAAGGCTCAGGGCCTTTTGATTTCATATAAATGGCCCCCACTCGAGCATCCTGAGACCCTGGCTTTCCTGGTGGACGCCTCTGGCAGACACAGCGTGGTCGGGCTGCCCGCTGTCACCCATGTCCTTGCTGGGGGAGCACCCACGTTGCCCTGGGGGTCCTTCTCCAGGAGGATCCGGGAGGGCCGGCTGCTTCCCATCTCCACGGGGCGAAGGTGCTGACCACCCGCCGACGGTCATCAGCTTGGGCGAGGGCGACCATTCTGGGGGTGAGACCTGAGGGGTGGTCTGCAGGGCTTCTGGCAAAGGGCTTCTTGATCTTAAAAAACTCACAAGACTGAGCCCGTCCTCTGCCTTAGATACAGTCAGGTGGGGAGGGAATCCCTGCAGCTGCTCTTCCCTCTGGCAGAGGGGAGACCGATGGCCTGAGGGTTAAGGAATCGGGCTTTGGAGTGAGTGCCGGCTTCCAGTCCCATCTCTGCCACTGGCTGGCCACGAGGGCTCCTGCCAGGTGGGGAGTCCCTCAGGGCTTCCTTTCCCTTCTCTGGAAAATGGGTGAGAGTGAATATTTGGAGGATAAATGAGCATCTCAAGTCCCCTCTTGTGAAAAACAAGAATAATGAGAGGTCTCCCTCGTAGGACCCTTATGAGGATTACACGAAGTAACGCAGGTAAAAGGCGCTTAGACTGAAGCTGGTGCGCGGGTGGTGTCAACAAACGCTAGCTGGAAGCAAAGCGTCAGCGCGGGGGGCAGGCCCCAGCGGGCCCCAGCAAGCAGAGCGGAGGCCCACTTGTACTGCGTGTGGAGCTGCCAGCGCCTTGAGACGCTTTTTCACCAGATTTTTAAAGCTGATGTCATGACCTGGGCCACTACAATCAGGGTGTTCCCTGCCTTCCAGTGAAAATCATCTTGATGACATGGATTGCCCGTCAGTGCAGAGGGAGTGGACCTGGTGTTCCGTCACACCTGAGAGGCTGCTACCATGGGCTTCTCTGTCCACGTCAGTTTAGACCCTGCTCAGGAAGAAGGGAGAAACTTACGCATACTGAACACTCTACTTCCACTGGGGTGAATTTTAACTCAGCCCCCAACATTTAAACGCTCTTCACCTCAGTGACCGACGGAGCTGATCGCAAGTGCAGGCACAGTTCTGAATGCGGACCCTGTGAATCATCCCAGCATCACACAGGGCTTTAAAGGGCTTCATCTTGGGCTAAAGCAGCAGTGAAAGCTCTGCATGTTGGCTTTCTTCCAAATCCAGCTCCCAAGGCTAAAATTCTCAAGTCCAGAACATGCACTGTTTAATTACCTGACGACTACTGAGTCTCGTTTGAGAAAACACAGTTTGATCGATGGGTCCAGCTGTGGCCCCCGTGCGTGAATTTTCCGATCACTTTAAGATGCTGGCTCCGCAGCTGTCATCTGGAACTTTAACATGCACTTGCACAAAGCTGCTTTACAGGCTTGTCTCCATCCATGAGAGAGGGACGGCGTTTCTCAGGGAAACTTCAATATACAATTTGTTACATATCCTAGCGATGCTGTCATCAGTGTTAATGTTTTTGTTTTTCTTAAATGTCCAGATTCTTGTAAATGAACAGTTTAGAATGGAGTGACCTCAGGACAGGTTTTGCCCAGTAAAGGACTGTTTGCTGAAGTCCTGTTTTTCTCCTGCTGACACAGTGATGCTTCTGACAGCTAGGATGGTGGAATGGGATTCCAGATTCTTCCATTCCCACAATTTGATTAGGGAAACCATCGGAGGAAGGGCCAGTCCACTGTCGTCCTCACCAGGGCTCTTGGAGTGATCAGGATTGTTGAAGGAAGGGCTGGAAGCGGGGAGACTGGCTCCTCATTGGGTTGGGGAGGTTTGGGGACGATGAGGCAGCAGGTCTAAGCTTGTCTCTGAGCAATCTCTGATTGTGCTTAGGGCACATTCATTGCGTTCTTACCATCTTCCATCAAACCCACCTGCGCCGCCCCTCCGAGATGTCGTGGGAAGGAGATGTAGTTGCGATGGCAACTTTAGTGAGAAGAGGGACCTAGGGTTTTCAAATGGCCAAGCAGAGAATAACATGTGTTTTATACAACATCATTTTCAATAATGCTTTCTTGTCAATTGAAGTCTAGTCGATTTACAATGCTGTGTTAATTTCAGGTGTACAGCACAGAAATTCAGTTATATATTTATGTTCTTTTTCATATTCTTTTCCATTATAGGGTATTACAAGGTATTGAATATAGTCCCCTGTGCTGTACGGTAGAAACTTCTTGTTTACCTATTTTCAATAATGCTTTCTCATATCCTTTCTTTGTTGGGCTCCAGTGACCGGCATAATCCCAAAGTCTGCAGGAATAAAGGCAATCTCAGTGTAAGAAGGGCATCTTGATGTCTAACTCTGAGGAAACAGATCATTTATGTGCTTTCAAGGTCACCCTTTCCATTGCCAGTCAAAAGGAGAGCAGAATAATCATTTAGTTGGAAATGTCTGTTTTGACATTACAGGGAGGTGAAGAGATTTCTCTCTGAACTCTATAAACGTTAACAACATGGCCTGTTCTGTAGAAGTGTTTCTTTCTCTTCTTTTTCCTTTAAGGACATTCTACTCTAAACCCACTCAGGTGTGTTTAGCATGGGAACAATTCATGACTTTGACTTCCATTAAGTTCCCTGCGAATGCTTCTGCTGGTTTTGATAACACTGAGAAAGAGAAGAATTAAGTATCTGGAAAGTGCAGCAATATACTCCTTATAGGGAGCATTTAGATATTTTTGTTGGGAGGTTATTCCACACAAAGTAGAAAATCCTCACAGCATTCAGAGTTATTTATCCCCGTAAAACATACTGACTTTGATTTTCTTTAGCAGAACTGAATTTCCCAAGCGTACGTCCTTCTGTGCAAGGGGGTTTCCACCCCTGCACGTAGCGCTAAACAATAATGACTTCAGTTCTTTCGGTTCAGAGAGAATTTTCTTGTTTTTGCTGTTTTTCAGGTCCAAAGTCAAAGATGTGAACTTGTTCGTCTTCTTTATTGGTTTGTGGGACAGCCACCCAGCGGAGCGTCGCTGAGACTGATCGTGCGAGGAGCCCTGGTCCAAGGGAGAAAGGAATGAATGGTCACCGCTGTAAAGCAAAGGGTCAGGTGGACACCGGGTGGCGTCTGGCTGGTTGCTCTGAGTTTGGAGTCATGGTGATTATTGCGGGAATTATTGCAGGAGTGGATGAACTGGACTTTGCAAAGCTGTATATGTAACTTCCGTTTTATTTCAGGGTGTGTAATGAAGGGGTGGGGAGAATTCTCAAATCTAGGTACAAAATAGCAAAGCTTAGGAGTATTATTGATAATTTCTATTTTTTATAAACCTTCTGGCTATGATTCACCATTTTAATGTTAGGATTTTTCTTAACAAACTAAAGGAAAACCACAGGGAATATATATATATATATATATATATATATATATATATATATATATATATATATATATATATATATATATATATATATATTTTAAACAAAAGAGCCCTAATCTACTTCACTCTGACAGTGATTTGCATTTAATGTGTGGGACTGTTTGTTTTTACATTCTTACCTAAGATGCTGAATTTTTTTTTTTTGTCCCTTGCACATGAGAGGAATTTTTCATAATTTGTGTGATATATAAAAGCCTTCCTAGTCTCTATGCATTTAATGGTCAGTTGGTGCTACATTTATTTGTCCTTGTTTATAGCATCTTTTGAAATGTCCTGTGCACCATATAAGAAACCACTTTCTCTTCTAGTTGGTTGATCACAGAAAACAAAAACAAAAACAAAAACAAAAAACCAGGGATTGAAAATACAAAAATATTGAGATGTCAAAGATAGACTAATAGAGAAGCAACGTTTATCTAGTGAGTTCTAGAAGAAGAGACAAATGGAAATAGAGAAGAGACATTAGAAGAAATGATAGATACTTTTTCAGACTGATAAATAAATAATTCCTTAGATTGTAGAAGTAACTTAAGTCCTGATAATCAACTAGGCACTGAGATTCACTGTAGAGACTGCAGAACCACAGAGATGAAGAGAAATATATTAAAATGAGCAACAATAAATCACATATTATAAACAATAAACCACAGGAATCAGAATTTGACAGTAAATTTCACACTGGCCAAAACTGAGTGAAGGAAAAAAATATGACCTTGAAAACACTGAGAGGACATAACCATCAACCTAAATTATCCTTCCACAGTGAGGGTAAAATAAAGATATTTAACGTAAGGGTTAATCTTTATCACTCATAGAATTTTGCTGAAATGATAAACGAAGTTTATCAGGAAAGAAATGGGACCCAGAAAAAGGCTACAGTGAAAAAAAATTTAGAAAGAAGATGTGGGTAAATAGATATAAAACATTACATAGTATATGTAATTTCCATATAATATATATGGAAAATATAATAATAATTTAATGATGATAAATAAAAATTGAGGATTTTAAAGATGAGAAGAAACTAATACACCAGGCAAATTTTACCACAGAAGATAGATCAAAATATTTTAATTTTTATTATTAATACAGACATATTAATTAACACTCACCTTTATTAAGAAAAACATGCACATACAAATTTAAGGGTAACCAATAATGGGTTCTTAAACCTAGCTGGAGAGAAGGTGAGTGGACTGGAAGACACATTCAATGATCTTATTTAGAATGCGGTACAAAGACGAAGCCTATGTGAAATGGAAAGAAAGTTTAAGATACAGAGAGGTTTTAGAAAGTCTAACATGCCACTAACTGAAATTCCAAAAAAGAACAGGAGAGAAGCCTTTGGAAGGTGTACCGAGAGTATATTAGAGGTGATAAAAGGTTATGATCTGTAGACTTAAGAAGTCAAATAAATAAAAGCGTTTTTGTATTGTGTGAGGCTGTATGATCATTCCCAAACATTTTCCACTCCTTCTTATGGAGACGAGGTATTTTCCACCCAGTTACTGTTGAGCCTGATGATGTAGCTTGCTTAATGAAAAGAAAGTGGCAGTGCCACGGGTCCCTGCCGGGCTGAAGCCCTGAGAGCGAGCATGCGTTTTGTCAGGGTTTCCTCCTCTTCCTGCCGTGATGCTGGAAATGCCCCAAGTCAGGGCTCATCTCTCAGCCTAGATGCAGACAAATGGAGACACGGGGCAAAGCCACGCTCAGCCCACAACGGACACGTAGCACGGATGACATAAACTTCTGTTGCGCTCATCTTCGGGTACGACCCTTTAAGTCTTTCAACGTGCAGTTTAAGCTAGCTGAGCAGTTCTCAGTGGGGAATGATTTTACCCCCGGGGGGTACTTGTCAATGTCTGGGTGCACTTCTGGTTGGAGGAAGGCTGTGGTCATGCCGCTAATCACCGTATAAGCTACGGGGCAGCCTCCGCAAGAGAGCTACCCAACCCAAACGTCAGTGGTGCCCAGCTTGAGAACCCCTGATGAGCCTACCTCCTGGTCTCCCCAGACACGCTGCAGGAGACGGCACGTCACCAAAGACACGGCGTCCTTAATGGGAACCACCGAGAACTGACTGACTACAACCCAAGAACCAACAGTTGGACCATCAGCTGATTTTTCAGTGGAAACCAGAAGGCCACGGAACACCACTTCAAACTGCTGAAAGAAAATGACGGTAAACATAGAACGGTGTAATCAGCAAGGCTATATTTTAGACATGAGAGCCAAATAGTGGCATTTTTATGTAAACAAAACTAAGACATTTGCTGCAAGCAGACCTTAAGTACAGAGTATACCCCAGCCTCCCACTACCCTGAAAGTCATTCTAGTGGAGCGGTCTGACATGCAGAACGCAGTGGGGAAACAAAGAAGCAAATGTGGGGTGCATTTCCACAGACTGAGTATATACAACAATATCTCACTGAATCAAAAATGAAGATGAAGTTGAAATACTTGATAACTATCAAGTGAAAATCAGAGTTAAATTTCCCAAGGTCCGTGTATCATTTGAAGTTTCGTATAGCTTAGTATAGAAATTAAAATTTCTAAGGTCTCCGAGTCTTAAAATATATAAAATTGACCTTGGCAGAAACTTACAAGAGAAACTGACAAATCTCCAGTCATCTTGGATTTTTGCTAGCACATGAGTTCATGCCACTCTTCACATCCAACGTCCTCACTGATGAGAATGCAAAGCAAGGCTTGGAAATACTAAAAAGCAAGGCAGGCTTCTATTCACTTCCATATTACAAGATTTTTCAACCCAGGGACAAAAGTTGGACTAACATCTAGATGGAAAACTGTTAAATACATACATACCTGAAAATATAAGAAAGAGGACTTTGCAAATTCACGTGTTTGTATGATCCCTGAGTCAGAGTCTGGCTACAGTGTGGGTTGGTACTGAAACGATTGTCTCTAAGATTAACGGTTTTATTGTATTCATTGGTAATGGGCAGTCACAAGATAAAAATAGTATTTTAACTTATTTTCTATTATGTGACCCAATGAATGTAACATCCATTATTTAAAAGCAATGGGAACATTATTAGATATACCAATTACATGCAAAACAAACGGAAATTAAAAACCACTTTTTTCATTCATTCACTATATACAACACTCTACGGTTCAGCCGAAGGTGAGCAACAGCCAGACAGAGTTAAAGATTAAACTGAGAATTGTGATGCATAGTTTTTTAATTTTAATACCGAGGTCTGTGGAGAAAAGATAGACAGCAAATTAAAATTGTAGACAGAATATTAAACATGTAATCCCTGAAAGACAAAATTGGTTTCACAGAGCATGTTAGTGCCGAGGTTAATGAGAATTTGTTGGACTGGTTTCATCTGTGAAAGTAAGAGCTTCCATATGTTTCTTTCATGCTTTGTTTATTTTCCCAAGGCACAGATATTGCCTGCCTGCTAAATGGGCACATTAGTAAGTAGCTATTTTTCTCAGACATGGTCTCAATGAATTTTGTGACCAGTAATAGCTGGACATACTGATCATTATTTCCATGTTTTAGTGCAATATAAAAAAAGAAACAAATGAAAAAAAACTATTTTCTTCCATATCTTGAGAAAATTAAAGTAGAAAAAAATTCATGTTATCTGTATTTAACTTAGTCATCACTTTCTGAAATATTCCCCATGTTTTTCTAAGTTTCATTTCGGAAGGTGTTCTGCACATAATAGGATCACTCAGTATCATAAATTACTATCTCACAGTTTCTTTTTACATTTAATTTGTGTCAACTCTTCAAAGTGAACCCTGGATTGCTTCAACAGCTCTAGTTACAAATGCTTGCACTTCTAACGCTGTCTTCTGAAAACTGAACTGTAAAAGTTTGTTGTTGTCAAAGGGGTAAATGAATGAGGACTGGCAGAAAAAGAAAACGTAATCATAATAATAATTTAAAAAAATTTTTCAGGCTTTACCATGAACTGTACGAGTAATTTACAAGTAATTTAAAACTCATCCAATCCTTGCCAAATCCAACATACCATACTGTGATTAAGCTCACTGTGTAAACTGGGAAATGTGTAATAAAAACTTTGGCTTCAGTCCAAAGAGAAGTCTGGTGACCCCAGTGACGAGGAAGTAATCCCCAAAGCCCTGAAATTTCCTGGGGGACCAGGGTCCTGTCCTGACTCGTGGTGGGCCTTGGAGACCACGCTGGATCGTTATGCTAATGAGGTGACTCTCATTATTCTAATGAGGTGGTTTATTATGCTAATGAGGAAGACCGACCAGGTGACTAGAGGGATAGGGCTTTGGGCTCACCTTCCTGGAAGAGGGGAACTGGAGACTGAATTTAATCAGCCACACCCACATCGTGAAACCCCAGTAAAACTGCATACTGAGCTCTGGTGAGGGTCTTGGGCTGGAGATGCTCTGTGCACAGCCCTGCGGACAAGGGAGCCTCATAATTGTTACCCCCAGATTCCCATTCGGTGCATCTCTTACTTTGGTTTGTCATTTGTGTCCTTTGGCCACAGTAAAACTGCAACAGCAATTGTATATAATAGTAGGAATATGAATGCTAAGTGTATATGACTTTTCTGAGTTCTGTGAGTTTTCTAACAAATTATCATTCCAGAAGGTGGCTGGGAGAACCCCCAAACTGATGGTCACCTCATCCAGAATGGGAGGGGTCCCGGGGACCCTCAACCTCCCAGCGGGTGTGTGAAGAGAGGGCAGTTCCGTGCGGACTGTTCCCTCAGACTTTGCTGTTTGGCGCCCTCACTGCAGACTTGGGCAGACTCGACCGTCAGGAGGGCTGTGTCTTTAGCCCCGAGTTGGGCTGACTCTGGGTGGGAAACAAAGCCTTCATTTGCTATTTTAGCTAATTTGCTCAAAATCCTGCAGTAAACGTGTGGAGAATTTGGTACCCGGATCCCAGCAGTGTGTTCTTTTTCCTTCTAGGTTACCACAAGGTACTGAATACAGTTCCCCGGACTACACAGTAAGAAATTGTTGCAACGCGGTAAACTGACTATACTTCAATTAAAAAAGAAAAAGTGTTCAGCGTAGGAGTGTGACCGAGCTATACGCCCTCTGGCATGAAACTGACGCATGTGTCCTAACACAGTCAATCAGCAAAGACACACACAGGGAGCTCTGACATCAGCCCCTCCTCGGGGACCTGGTTCTGAGCCTCAGCCATTTTTTCCCAGGGATCCGCGTGCATCTCCTCTGTGTGTCTGGTGATTCGCACCAACCAGGTCATCTTTCATTCAAGGACTTCTATAAACGCATCATAGCATTTGAGATCCAATGATGTTCTCTGAGTCTTTACCTCTGGATTGCTGAGGAACAATGTGCTTTGCTCTCTTTTGTTCATAAAACACTGGCGGTGGTTGGGGGCGGTGACAGCTTTCTCACCTGCGTCCTGAGCACACTTCTCGGTATCTGTGTTCCCCTCTGTGGCTGCATTTTCTCTGCAGAATCCGAGAGCTATTTTTATCATGTGGTAATGAGAAGAGGAACTAAAAGCACTGGGGACCCTTTATGCTGAAGGTCCCAATGGAAAATAGATTTTCTCCTCATTGTAGGATGAAAACTGTCATGTACAACTACAGAAAATATTGCATGGTTTCTCCACCTGATGATGACTACATTACAGAAGTGTGAGCAGTCCAGCTTCCACCCTGAGGGTGACACTACCATGTGTAATGTGGGTGCGGGCGTGTGCAAATGTGGAACAGAATAAAAGGCATAATGGTGTTCACCGCAATGCTATGCAGATTTTAAATGCACTAAATCTGTTTTCTAGATAATCATACATTGCATTTTTTCAATCCACTTAGTTACTCTAATAAAAGTAGTATCTTATAATTTTATACATTTTCTTAATTTTAAGGTTTTCTCACCATTTTTATTTTAAGTGCTTATGGTTTGCTCCTCTTTGCTTGATTAGGTTGCTCTGTGGCTTGTTGATTCTGTTTTCTTCCAAGACCTCGATTTTAGACCTGTGTGTCTGTTCTGTTTCTTTATTTGCTTCCAAACTCGTTGATTACCGGTTTTAATTTATCAGTCCCTCTCTTCTCCCTCTTTTGGTCTCATTACTGTCTTGTTCTCACTTTTTTCCGTGCATGTTTCTCCTTGGAGCGCCCTGCTCAGGTTGGCTCGTTCCTAGGACCCCAGCTGCTCTCACACCGTGCGTTTCCCCTGCGCTCCCCGAGGAGTCAAGCCTAGTTGCAGACTGGGCTGCAGTTTTCAGATTAGCTCCCTGAACTTTCTGCACCAAGTGGAGAGCCCTCAATCTGAGGATTGCTACCTATGGGTGGGCTTGCGTCTTAGAACTGTTCGAGGTGTGCTTGCCTTTCCTGCTTCCTTCCCCGTGGTGGCTCACACCCGGCCAGATTTTTGCGGTCTTGCTGGCTCAGCCCGTCCACCTGCATATGGAGGTCCTGGGAGAAACCTTGCTGTTACTCATTTCCCCTGGATGTAACCTGTCTGTAGGATTCATTCATTGGTCATTCACTTTCCTTTTTTTGTATTTTTGCAGGGGGAGAATTAGGGATCTTCAAAGACTATAAAATTGCCTCCATCTTCTTTTGACTTATTTTTTTAATGAGCACTCTGGCTGCTAAACCAGTGAGGATGCAAGTCAGGAATGGCACCTGGGTACCAGTTGCAGGGCTACCATGGTGGTCCAGGTGGGAGAGGCTGGTGGCTTGGACACTTTGAAGGTTTGTTCAGAGAAAGCCTCTCTCAAGGACCAACTTTTGAGCTGAAGCCAGAAGGAGGAGAGGAGGCATGTGAAGAGACAGGAAGAGAGCCTCCCAGACATCTGCTGGGCCAGGTGGGAAGGGTGGGTGGGAGCATGAGCTGCAGAGACCGTGATTCAGGGAAGGACGAGAGAAGGAGGGAAAGGCCAGCCCCCGCCTGTCCTTGGAAACCCTCTCAGGGGTTTGAGACGCTAGGAAGTCATCCAGGTCACAGACTGGAGCACACGTGTGAGACAATGTCATAGGAGCAGAAGGGGAGGAGGGCCGACCGAGGCAGCAGGATCTCACCGTTGCATCAGAGGGAAAAAAATGATCTAATCTGATCTGAGGATTAATCTAAGTCTTTTCTGGAAAAAAAAAATTTTATACCTTGAAGGAGAAGTGCTATTTCAGTAGATGGGAAGAGAGGGAGCCAGCACTTTCCACACTTTTTTAGACTGAGAAAAACTAGTTCCAATGAAAAGTGTGCTGGTTTAGTAAAGTTCACCCCGTAAATACTCTCCCACCCTAAATAATCTCCCCCAAAGCGAAATTAAGGCATGCTAAATTAGCCTCCGCCCGGTTTTATTCTCATGGATGGTACAGGAGCCTCTCAGGAAAACTCTGATGCCAACCGTCCTGTTTTATTTTGAGAACTCACTTGTATGAACAGCAGAGGGGAAATCAGTTAAGTTTTCAAAGAAGCAGAAGTACCACATTTGCTCTGGGGCCCCGTTCCCCCGTGAGAAGCCCAAGTACTTGGTGGGGGTCTTAACCACGTTTCACTGGCATAGAATCTAACGATAATTATGGTTCATAGAAAACATCTTCAACTAATACGTGTGCACAGTGCTTTACATACATCGCCTCACACATCACGGCGACCCTTGGAAACAGGTCATATTCTTATGTCCACTTTACAGATGTGTCCACTGAAGCTCAGTGAGGTTCAGGCTACATTCAGCAACGTCCCTCTGTGAAATTCCAGCTGACCCTCGAAGCCAAGGCGCTGGTTCCTGTACCCCACAGAGATGAAGTCTCTGTTTCACTGACATTTCAGAGCACCCTGCCTTGGAAGCTGTGTGCTGTCAGCATTTTTAACCAGATATTTAAAGACCTATTTGACCTTTTTTCTTAGGACAAATTTCATTTTCTGGCTCTTTGAAACACGGAGGACGTTGCTCCCAAATAAATAAATATAGCATAAACACCACCAGAACTGTGTTTTCAAGGGCTAATTTAAGCTTTTTGTAAGTGCGTTTGATTTTTAGGACAGATCATTCTGTGATGCAAATAAAGTTCAGCTCTGCTGTGTCCTTGTTTAAAAGCTAGCCTTGTGCCTTTTTCCCAGGAGCCTGCGCGTGGTGGGGTTTGTTTCGTCGCTTTCAGATTACTTGATCAACAGCCTGCAGCACAAAACTCAATTTCATCCCCTGTGAAAACGTTCGGGCTAATGGTTTCAGACTTTGTTGCTCAATTTATCTGCCTCTTAGAAGGAGTCATTAAGTGGAAGAAACCCGCTTTGGGAAATAAGGAGTTTTTCATTTGCTGGTAGAGGCATTTTCTTTATAAAGGCATCATTAATCACATAGTTAAACCACTAATTAAAAATGTTTTACTTTGACTTGCTTTATTTTCCTGAACTACACTAAGCACCAGTCTGTCATGTGTAGGCAGGTAATGACCGAAGACCTCTGTGTCCCGTCTGTCGTTAAAGATTAATACTAACCCTGTGTTGCATTTCTCTTGTCACATGCGCCTGGTGTGTCAGTGTGTGTGTGTGTGTGTGTGTGTGTGTCTGTGTCTGTGTGTCTGTGTGTCTGTGTGTGTGTCTGTGTCTGCCTGCGAGCAAGAAAGAAGCCGCTCAGGCACAGGGGTGAGAGATTTTCCACCAGCAAAGAAATCACCATTCACAATGTATCAACCCTGGAAGGCAGCTGCCTACATTTATAAAATGTATCAAATGTAAGTATTTACCTTGCAGTTGCTGTGAATTCGTTCTTATCTCTGTTGGCGTCTTTTTCGCGGCTTTCAATGAAAAGAGTTAATGTCTATACTTTCCTTCGAAGGAACGAATATGTTCTAGCTCCTTAAAAAGGATTTACTAAAAGTAAATATTTGGAGCATTACTGAAAGATAAAAAGCAGGATGTTTTGGTGGAAAAGCAATAGGTCGGGAAGCAAAGAGTCTTCTGTTTTCTTTCCAATCTGCCACTAACTTGCTCTATAATGCAGATCCCAGAAACTCTTGGGGCTTGAACTTTCCATAGTTGCAAAATGACAAAGTTAAAGCTCGCAATTTTTTATTTTCTTCTACATCTTGTGTACCATGATGTCAAACTATCGTTTTGTGTTTAGATGAAGAAACCAAGTTTCTAAGAATACAGAATGTATTTTCTTCCCTCACCTACCTTGCCATTTTACAATCTTTTATATTCTGTTGTTTGATTAGAAGGTTCTGAACCACTGGGTAAAGGTCTTATCTTGAATGAAGAAAATAATAAAAAATGATAAATGCCTTGGTATTGCCTATTTTTATTTTTTTCCAAAAGGTAGAATGCAATTGTGCTGTGTTGAATGTCTTGCATAAGCTAAACCTGAAGACAAAGTCATTACTGTTCCCTCCGTGTGGTGTCACGTGCTGGGGTTGATAAAACTTGGCATTTGCTAGCGTGGTTTATGTACTTTCAGGGAGAATCTTGTTCTTACTCTCTTTTTTGCCTGTCAAAACAGAGCAGTAGAGAAATGTAACTGAAGGTATCAGTAGACCACCCACCTTGCTCTAACTTATTTGAAAACGTTTCCTATTTTAAGTTTAGGAGGTTGATAGCTTGCCTGCCATTGGTGGTGCTGATAAAAGAAACCACAGCAACCAGCGCCACGGGCAGTGAAGCGGGGCATCCTACACCACAATGCACCGCAGTCATTTACCTGGTGGTCTTCCTGTGCTTTTTTCCTTCCTGAGAAAGCCAAATGTAGTGTAACGAGTATGAGTTTTGGACTCGAGCTGGTCCTGGTTGGGCAACTTGGGCAACTTGGGCGTTATTAAATCCTGGTCATCTAATTGTCACCACTGTGAAATAGGGACAGTAGTGCCTACTTCAAAGGTGCGTGTGATGTTCGGTGAAACGCCATCACTGTTTCTACCGTACCCATCAGCAACTGTTGTTTCCCAGGCGTGGAAGTGAGGACTGAGAAAAGCAGGGTCCTTATCCCAGTGGGTCTTATATTCCTGCAAGTTATAGAGATGCATATACAGTGCCTTGAAGTGAGAGTTACCAGACACACATTGTATTTATTTAAAAAAAATTTTTTTTTAATAGAAGTACTTGGGACTGAACCCAGGACTTCCTGCATGCTAGGCATGGGCTTTATCACTGAGCTATGTCTTCCCCCATTTCCTTCTTTCAACCACCAATTTGCTCTCCATTTCTATAATTTTGTCATTTCCAGAATATTATATTAATGTAATCATACAACATGTAACCTTTTGGTACTGGCTGTATTCATTCAGCATATTTCTCTGAAGATTTATTGAGATTGATGTGTATGTCAGCAGATTTTTCCTTTTTGATTGCTAAGTAGTATTCCATGGTATTGACATACCATAGTGTTTTATTAACTGTTCTCCCACTGAAGATGGTTGTTCCCAGTTTTGGGTTCTTATGAATCAAGCTGCTGTGAATATCTGTGTCAAGGTTTTGTGCACAAAATGTAAGTCTTCATTTCTCTTGATAAATGACCAAGGGTGGGATTGCTGGGTTGCATGGTGGTTGCATATAACAGTTATTTCCATTTTTACAGACACAATCCATAAAGTAACACCTCAATGCTGGAGATCACGCAGGGAAGCCTTTTGTAAGTTGAATTACTGTTCATAAATTAAATCACATTTTCAATATAATAGCATGGCTGTGTATTTTGGAAAATGAAGAATGAAGAAAAATGTCTACATTAGTAAAAATTATTCTGCAGTTATTAGCTTTATTCCACAGTTCCCTAATTGCTAGCTTTGGTATGTATATTGGATTTTTAATGGACAGCCTCAAATGCGTTTCTACAGCAAGTGTCCCTTTCACAAGAGACAGAGTTAACAATGTGCCCCTCTGTCACTCCTTGACCTTTCTGACAATTGGTTATTATCCTGTCCCCAGGTATAATGTTTTCATAATCCAGTACTGACAATAGGCTTAGATATTTAAGTTTTGCTCTATTTGGATTCCAGCAAAACTTCTCTTTCTTTTTCTCTGCATTGCTTATCATCAAAGAGCAAGAAGCTATTTCAACACTAAGACATTTGGGAAGACGAGGAAGACCAATGAAATACTCACGGTTCTCGGGTGGTCACACTGTTTGCATATTACGACTCCTTGACGCAACTGCAAGGTCACAGACCTAACGTAATTCTTTATACAAATCAAACACTTGACTTAAACAAACTTTTTCCCCCCTAAGTTATCTAATAGATATAGGTTTAAGGAAAGTATTTTTCTGATTCCTTTGACTAAAGGGTTTATGTGTTTTTTTAACTCTCTAGATTGAAGTAGACTTTTCAGTGTGTGCCGCTCAGTTTTTTTCTTTAATATGCAGAAATATATTTCACAGAGTTGCACAAATTTATTCTAATTAGGAAGTCTGACTCAAACACTATTTAAAAATGTGATACATGTTAATGCCTTCAGATAAATTTGATTTATTAACTGCTTACCTTGCACTTTTTGAAAAGGACAAATTCATTCATCTGTTGAAAGTTTTATTATAACCTATGAAATCACTGTAATTAGGTATAAAAATCTCTAAAGAAAAGTACACGGAATTAGTGCCTGAGTGAGATTTCCATTATATACAAAATGCTCACAGCACGTCACCCGTGAAGTTTCCGCCTGACTCGCGGGTGTGAATGTCTGTGTGCAAGGCTGGAGCAAAACATTTCTGATCTATGATCATATCATTCTAATATAATAGCTCTCTCCTGTGTCAAGGTGTTTGATCCAATGGGAATTACATTAACCGACAGTAGAAATGAAAATCATTATTTGCCAGGCAATCTAAAGAGAACACTTGCGTTGTTTTGCTGAGAATGAGTTTTGAACTTAGTAACTGTTAATCTTTCGAAAAGTAAGAAATGATAATTGTACTCTGATCAATCAAATACTATTAGGTTTCCCTACTGAATAGGTTTCTATGGGTCTGTGTGTGGAGAGACTCGAGGAAAAGATGCTTTGGACCACCAGTTAAGGGCATTTCCCCCAAATCCTAGCAGGTGAGTTGAGCCATGCGTGATTATCAGGAATACTTTAGCTTAAGACCCAGTGCAAAGCTGACCAGAACCTCCTCACTCCCTTTCCCCAGACCATCACAGGAGCCACCTTCAGGAGAGGACACCTGGAACAGGGAGGAACAAATCTGACTCTGTATTAGATCTGTTCCTCTAGCTCTAACCCTGGGCTCTGTTTCCTGGGCTCAGTCATGCTGCTTCTGCACCTTTTGTTAAAGAATGTTACCTAGAGCCTGAAACACACAGGAAAACCAATCCTCAAGGCTCTGACCTTTAAGGGTATAACACTTTTCCATTCATATAGAGATAAAAAGTTGCAGAATAGAGAATAACATTTGTCTTGTTGGAGGTTTATAGGGACATCATGATCTGACCCACGTGGACAGCTGCAAGAACAAAGGATTCTGACCTCAAGAAACTTGCAACAACCAACCACACCCCCTCTCCTTTTTAGTATTCTGACTTGGGGAAGATGGTTCTCTAGGACATTAGTCCCCCATCTTCTTGGTCTGTCAGCTTTCCAAATAAAGTCATTATTCCTTGTCTCAACACCTCATCTCCTGATTGATTGACCTGTTGTGTGGTGAGCAGAATGAGTTTGGACTCAGGAACAATTCTGCAAGTAATCTATATTTTCTCATGAACAGTAAATGCTGCTTTCATTAAGTGTTAAACAATTCAATGATATTTTTAAATAGTGGTCTCTTATCTGATTCTGTGAGATGCTGGTTTGGTGTAGTCAAGTTTGGATTTTATTAGGCAATTAGATCTTTAGGACGACTGTATGCTTAATGAAACCATAATGCATTTACTGAATAAAATGAATCCTGCCTGTGTCAGTCTCCGATATTTAGTACTTGGATTGAAAGGTGCTGGATTTTTTTTATTGATAGATCTAAAAGACAATTTAAAAATTCATGTGGTGTACTGCAGAAAGACTCATAAAACTGACATTCCCAATTCATTATACAGAGTCTCTGAGTCATATCGTAAACCTGAGTTGTAATTTGACAGTAGAAAATTTCATCACATATTGGGGCCCCACCATACGTGACTAGCATCTCAAGCAATTATCTCTTACACTGAAAATATGACAATTTTACAGAATGCTATGTTTATTACTGAGTTTCCAAGGGAATTATTTTGGTTAAAAAAGAAAAATAAGGAAGAAAGGAAGGGAGGGAGGGAGGGAGGAAGGAAGGAAGGAAGGAGTGAAGGAAGGAAGGAAGGAGTGAAGGAAGGAAGGAGTGAAGGAAGGAAGGGAAAAGAAAGATGAATAGAATCCACCTGATTGTCTCTGTGGTTACCACATGGAGGCCCAAGAACAGTAGACTCTGGGACCACATGGCTCAGTGTTAACAGTTGTTTAGTCGCTCTTTTGGCAAATTATGTTACTATCAAGAAATGCCTTCTGATGAATGGTTTTCAACTCCAGAGAACAGAGACATCACAGTATATTGACAAAAATCAGTATTTTACTAGATTCACTGAATTCTAAATCTATGAATATTTTCATCCTTGGCATTATGTTCTTTAAAAAATGTTTTCAGAGATGAAATAACATAAAAACATAAGTTTTTGTGTCAGCACCATCTTTCATCTCCTTTTCTTCTCACCTACCTTTCTGTGTGTCCTGAACGAGATGCTGAGTCCAGCGAAGTCTTAATTATTATAGCATTTTATGTATCATTGTAGAAAATAACACATTGCCCACTTTTTTTTAATAAACATATAAACATGTCAGATATGCTAATGTACACATTTTGAATGAGGTCATCCATTTTTGAAAATTAAATAAAGCTTTTTTTTTCAGAATTCATGAAACAAGTACATGAGCAAGCCACCCTAAATAAGTAGGTAAAGTAATTTTGAAAAGAGTATTTGTTGTGTTTTATTTTCTAACACTGTAAGAGCCACAATAACCTTTGCTGTATATACTGTTAAATGATTTATTAGTAAACTCATCTCTTTGCCAAACCTAATGACAGGGAAAAATTGAGCATCAATTATTATCTGAAATGTTGGTTTTTAGTTTGGGAACTGCATGAAGAATGCTACCAAGGGGACAGTCGGCCCCTGTCATCTTGGACCATGCTGGTTTGCCCCTGTCGTCCTGGTGTAATTATTAATGGTGCCTCCTTTCACTCTTAGAGTGAGTGTCCTGGTTTGTGGTAATAACTTATATTGTCACCTTAGTCATGACCCATTCTTCTGATTTTAAAAGATAAAAATTTTCCAAAGTGACATCTGGATAGACGGCAAAAGAATTTCTTTCCCAGACATTTATAAATATTAGTTGTTCACAGCTGCACAAGACACAGGGAGGGCAATTGACCTTGGTCGTTCCAGAAACCAACAGGATTATAATTATTAACAAGGCCAAGTTTTTATTCTTAATCACAGGTTTCCTCTGGAAATTCATGTCACCCTCAAAATCACTTAACCATTAAAAGGGCACTTTTGATAATGAAGATCTGTTGAGTCTTACTCTGAAAGGGTGTGAACACACACACTATAGCCTTTGCTTCTGACAAAGGAACTTGAGTTTAGATCCATTGCAGTCCGCTAACAAAGGACCTTAGAGGAGCAAGTTCTTCAGAAGTGCTGGGTTCATTTCCTTATTTTCTGAAGAGTTGATCCAGATCGAGGGTCTTCAAAGGTGGGTGTGCTGACCACTGCTGACCAGCACGAGGTGCTCGCCAGTCTGTGGCATCATGCAAGAGAGTAAAATCCTTCTTTCTGGAGTTGAATTTATTCAATGCAGGCATTCATGTTTTACTCTGAGATAAGACAAGCTCAATAGATTTTGATGTGGCACTAGTGTTAGGAAATTGGTACATTTCTTAGATCCTGTTAACCGATACATTGTATCAAATGTAGCTAAATGGCATGTGCTAACTCAAAGGAAGAGTTACGCAAAACAGATACGAGGGCTCGGTAAACCTTGTGCATCAGTGGTTGTCACTAGTGCCATTAGGATGGACAGAGATCAGTCACCCCATCTTTATGCTTTGAATGAACGTATTCCCATTGGTTCTAATTATGTTCCATGGAAATTGATGGCACATGAGAATATCGAACCCCAGTGAATATAAGACCTGATTATGCATTAGGATGTGTGGAAATTCAATAACTCAGAACGACTACTGCTCCAACGCTGCCTTGTACTAGAGTTAGAGGCAGAGCCTTGGAAAGGAGGTAATAAATGTGTTTTCCACGGGGAAAGGCGTTTCTTTTGGTGAGTGCCCAGGTGTGCTCTTTGAACTCAGAACAAAATTTCCTATGATTTGCTTCCTTTCATCCTATGATTGTTCTTGTAGGACTGTTGGAACAAACAGGGTAGCCCCACAGGAGACCATCTCACCGGCTTTAAAGAGAAAGATAAGAGGGCTGGGAAAAAAAAAGGAGAAAAGCTTTTATAGAACCAGAGGAAGCAACTTCAATACTCAGCCTGGCATCAAAGCCATGGAAGGCATGAAAGACATAGTATGAGTTCTGTTAATAGTAAATTTGCCGTAGAAATGTGGGGAAAAATGCCCTGGAGGAAGGAGAATTGGTATATTATGAACATTATCATTAAGTCTACTCCAGTTCTTGATGCTAATTTCTAGTCCAGCATCCATTCTGAACAGAGAAAAGAGGTTAAAAAAGGGGGGGGGGGGATGATCATCCTTTTGTCTGAGAAAAAATGTTGGTGAACAAAGAAACCCGGACAACATGCACATCCTCGGGAGCTCAGCTCACAGCACGTTTACTGACTAAACTATGAATTAATGCACGTTTACTGAGCACCCAGCCTACAAACTGAGAAGCTGTTGATCCCGGATGCTTCTAGGGAAGGTTAGTGTCCAGGGACAGACTGAGGAGCAGGATGGAGCAATGTGAGATCACGTTACTCGGGTGAGGTCCACGTCCTCGTCCTGAGTAGGGAGAGTGTTTGATTAAATATTCCACGGAGAGGAGTCATTCCTTAGAGAAAACTGCATGGGGGAAGTGGAATTTGAGCCAAGTTATGAACAACAACAGCAAAAAAGGTTTGGACTGAATTCAGGCGGAGGAGGAAAGGCATCTGAAGGAGAAGAAACTGTGAAGTGAGTCCGTGAAGCTGGCGTGATAACACTGACCCTAGGAGACCGGAAGGAAAGTGGCCCAATTCGAGTAGGTGATGCTCTCCTCTAGACAGCCTTTCTTTGTTTGGTAAGTTTATAAATGCAAAAAAAAAAAAAAAAAAAAATCTAGAAAATAGAATAGTGCGCTCTGAAGAGGAAATACTCCCAAACTGTCCCGTCCACGACTTGTTCCCAACTTGTGGCCTGTTTTGAGTTTGCTTGTGAGATGCTTTCAATGCCTTTATGAGTATTCTCTCTGTCTTATATGTTTATACACATATCATTGTATTATTTTCTGTTTTTTAACTTTAAAAAAAATAGTTAACAACGTGGAATAGTTATATTTTCCCATCGTTTACCTTGTACCTTTTAACAGCTGCCTGATAGTCTTTCCTATCAATACATCATAATCAGGCAACCTGTATCCCATTGATAAACACTCAGCTTGTATCTGAGATTTTTCCAGTACAAACAACTTTAGGAGGAGTGAAATAAATGCACTGTGTGTTTACACACAATCAAACCATGTCTGTATACTCTTAGATGTGGAATTGATAAATCAAGGCAAAGTCCATTTACAAACATAACAGATACTGCTGGTCACCCCCCGTATTATTCCAAAGTGTCACCCCATCAATGGGGTTGGAGAAGAAGGCGGCTAGAGACTCAGACGAGACCAAGTACAGTCAGGATGTCAGCTGGATAAGAAGCTGGGAGACTGCTGAGAAAATCTCTTCAATCTCTTTTCATTGATTCTATTGCTGCAAAACCAGCCTCTGTACCCTGAAAACCGAGTTGAGACTCAGAGGCAGAGTTTGGGGAAAATCAGAAAAGAACAGCTTTCCTGTTTTGTCAGGCAGAGGTGGGTCACAGCAGGCGCACGCCTTAGGGACTGTGAATCCATCCTGGGGTTGAGGTCCTGAGGTTTTATAGAAAACTGGATGGAACAGAAAAGGTGACAACAACCAGGGCACTTTCCAGGGTGCTGCTACATTCCCCTTAACCTGGATGAATCTTTCTGGCATCAGGAGGAACTCCGGAGGGTCTGTGCACTTTTCTGAGATTATCGGTCCATCGCCTCCTTCCTGGAGCACAGCCTCTGGATTGAAGCTATGCTCAGAGAAGAAGGGATGCGGAGGGCAGAGTGTGACGGCAGGGAGTCAGTCTGTTAGTTTGTTTTCTACTCCTTTGGACCCAAGTCTGTCATAAGCAACAGCCAATAAGAGCCACGCTGGCATCTCTGGAAATGTTTTTTCTACTTGCTCATAAACTTGTCCTTGACATGAGAAATTGTGAACCCAAACTGGGCAGAGAGGTGGGGGTCCCTGGATCGGGGGGTGGTCCCGCAGGGATGGTGTCGGTCATGGTGACCTGGGCGCTTGGGTTCACCGACTTCACAGACTCCACACCAGTGATCCAGCCTCACCGGAGACAAAACTGAGCATCTTCCCCGCTGCTCCGGCCCCAGCCTCTGGCCTCTTAGCTGAGTGTTTTCAGGCGAGTAATCATCCCTCCAGTTTGCAATCTTAAACAACAAGCTCTCTAAAATCATCCAAGAGGGAAACCAGAGTAACTGAGAAGGTGCTCTCGTTCTGATTCTGAGGAAATTTTGGTTTGGATAATTTTGAGGCTACATCAATCAACTCACCAACCAAACAGAAGCACCGCCGTAGAGGACGCGGAAAGAGGGGCGGAAAGGAGGGAGCCTTGTAGGTCAGATCTCCTTTTCACTTGGATGAACTTCAAAGAAATGTGGTTTCTATGCGCGAAATAAAAGACTGTTGATATTTGGCATAAGAGAAAAGGTCAGACTAAACTGTGAAAACAGAATCGGGAATACAAAAGAGGAAAATGACAAAATCTCTCAGAATTCAGAGCAAGAGACAAAGGACTGAAAACAAACAGGAGTGTGTTTTAGGTGGAGGGAAGGCAACACTGTTGCCAACTACATGCCTACCCAAACGATTACTTGGTTTTCCGTAAGAAAAAGTGCAAACTTTGGAACAAGACAAATATTAAAAGACCTACGCAGCAGGAGGGCAAATTCTGAATATGGACCTCTAGTTACAGATCTAAAGAATTCAAAAGGTACCAGACAAAGAAGAGTTCAAAAGGTACCAAGGCGGTGAGGAAAGTGCGTTAAAGAAAAAAGCTCAACTTATCTTTATAAAAGTCTTTTACTGGAAGAACAATAAATCTCATATGATTTTTGGTAGAAAGATAAGTTAAAGAGAAAAGAAAAATTGTTACGAATGAATAAAATCAGACTATTATCAGACATGATCCTGAGTCTCAGAAGAAACAGCGAAAGCATGAAATGGCAGGACCAAAAAAAAAAAAAAAAAAAAGATAAAAAATCCAAACACAGTAACAGCACTTGAGTGAAGGACAGAATTTGTCTTTCTCTGTCTGACTTATTTCAGTTAGCATAGTGCCCTCAAGTGCATCTATGTTTTGCACATGGCTGGGTTTGTGGGATGGAAAAACCAAAAAATAAAAACCACCAAATTCATAGAAAAAGGGATTAGATTTGTGGTCACCAGAGGTGGGAACTGGTGGCCGAAAGGCACGAATTCCCAGCTGTAAGGTAAACGAGTCCTGGGGCTGTAACGTACCGCAAGGTGACTGCGACTAGTGGAGGATACATTTAAAACTTGCTAAGGGAGTAAATCCTAACAATTCTTATCACAAAAAAGAATTTTTTTCCTCTTTCTTTGCAAGGAGCTGTATGAAAAGGTGGATGTTAACTAAACTTATTGTGATGACCCATTTGCCAAGTATGTAAATCAAGTCCTTACGCATTAAGCTTATCTGGTGCTGTAGGTCAATTACATCTTAATAAACTGAAAGAAAAAAAAAATAAAGGGCAGGAAGGGGCAATTTGTAGAAAAATGTATGACAGAGAGAAATGCAGACCTCTCAGATAAAGACAGGGCTTCAAACACAGTGCCGACCAAAGTTAAAAAGTACTATTTTCATTACCATGTTGACAATTGTTAAGTCTATGGCAGTGTCCAGTGTTTTAAAAACATCACACAACAATCATGCAATGGAAGGGTGCTGTTAGGGTCGCACAGATTCACTTCCTTCTCCTTCTGAGGACTGAGCTCTGATGCTCCTTTGGGGAGGCCCCCTCTGCCTCCTCTCAGCCTGTAAATTTGGAGGGAACTGACAGCCCAGAAGGACAGGGTTGGTTCAGAGAGTGGCAGAGTCTACGTCAGACCAGGTGAGGTCCAAGTGCCAGGACTTCCGTTAACAAACTCAAGGGAAACTGGCCGCTCTGCCGTGTTCAGTGCTGCAACAGCGTGGCTCTGAGGTCACCGGGAGTTGGTGGGGGGGAGGGTGGATGAGGGGTCAGCACAGGCAGACGGGGGTGCAGCAAACAACTGAGAACTGGCAAAGCCAACTGGTGGCTTGTGGTGGCCTGGTTTTAGCTCAGAACGAAGACACACCTGAAGTCACTTAAAAGTAAAAGCAGGCAGACCTGTAAAACCCTGGGGTTGTGTGAGCCAATGAATTTGCCAACGAGCTTGTTTCTCACTTACAACAGAAAGGGTCTTAACCGATGTGCTTAGGTGCCCTCAACCCGAGAATTCTAGGAATTTATACCCAAGTCTAAGACTAACAGGTGTGTGTGTGTGTGTCTGTCTGTGTGTGTGCACACGTGCGTGTGTGTTCAGCACAGGGATAGTTTTATGATAAATTAAAATCGGGTTTACTGACTAGACAGCATAGCCAGAAAGCAGAGGAAAACTTGGTGTTTTAAAGTGACAGCAGAAAGGGTATGTGACTGACGACTTGATTGCAAAAGCAGCCTTTTAGGATGTTGTAAGTCTAGGACTGACGCCTCCAGCTCAGGTCGCCAGATCACTGGCCTTGCTCTATTCAAACTATACTTGGAATGGAGGTAGACAACCAGGTCCTACTGTAGAGCACAGGGAACTCTGTTCAATACCTTGTAATAACCTGTAGTGAAAAAGAATATGAGCATGAATATGCATGTGATTGAGTCACTGTGCTGCACACCAGAAGTTAACACAACATTGTAAACCGACTATACGTCAATAAAAAGTAAATAAATTAAAAAAAAGTAAATTATACCTGGAGTTTGGGTAGCTTTGAGGCCGACAGCAGATTTTTCCCACCCTTTCTTTGTCCCCAATGGAAGTGTTGCCCTCTCTGGTCTCTCTGGGTGGGACACAGCTGAGAACAGGTGTGGCGTTTGGATGGAGACCTCGGACCTGGTTAGCTACTTCTATCCTTGGTAGGTGCCTCTGACTAATGGGACTGTGGGAGTTTCAATAATTTTCATTTTATTCACTCACGTTTTCCATATCTTGTTCAATAAGGATTAGTCAGAGAGACAGGATAAGACCCAAGATGATGGCTTTGTCAGGAGGTTCCCAAAGGTGACGGTCGTGGGGCTCCAAGGAAAGGCTGAGGCATGGAAACGAGGCACACGTCACGTGGGATGAAGCTGAGAGCATCACGGACCCTCCACTGAGTGGATGCTCAAAGTGGAAATTCTAACAGGAGAGGCCGAGCACTCCAGAGGGGGGAGAAATACAGGTGAGGATTTGAAGGTCTGAGTAAAGATCTGAGCAGCTGGCCTCATAACGTGATGGTGGAACAGTAAGAGACAGGACACACAGTGGTTGCCAGCAAGGCCCCGAGGAAGCTAGATAGCCAGGAGTTTTAGGAAATCTAGTTCTTGGGTTCCTCATCTTAATCTGCTCCTAATTTATCTCTTAAAAGGCAGAACCTCTTATCAAAGCAACTTCCAGTTTTTACAATTAAACAGGAAGGGAATTCATAAATGGGTTAAGAATTCATCCCCTGATAAGACAACCGTTATCCTCGACAGAACATCAAAATTGGTTTCATGAAATTCCTTCAGTGCAAAGAATAATAAAACAGCCAAATGCAAACTGTTTTTTATCCTTGTCTGTAAGAGATTCTTGGATCTTCCAAAAAAAAAAAAAAAATACAAATAAGATAATTGCAACTGTCGAATAGCAGGTTTAAAGTTGATTATTCTTCATCATTATCAAGATTTGTCTGTTAGAAAGCAAAACGCTACACTTTCTGACAGTTTAGTGTGTGTTTTAATGCATTCTTTCTTTACCAGATTGGCAAAGGAAACAAATGATTTATTGTTTTAGCTGTTTTTGTCATTTAAAAATTATTACTAAAAGATGTTAGTTTAAATGTCTTTGAATAAAGGAAATGATTTTATGGCTCTTCTTCATTTCAGCAAATTAAATTAAGCCCTTATTAGTGAAGGGGCAAAACCCACAAAGGGAGCAGCAAGACCTCCCAGGCAGGGCCATGGCCTTCCCACTTTTGCACTTCTGTAAAACAGCTTGCTTCTAGGAAAATGAAACTTACCTGTAAAATTCCATTGGTTCCCAAAAGCTCACTCCCGATTGGTCCATTTCTAACACCTAATTTGCATTTACCCCTAAAATTCTATTGGTCCCCAAAAGCTCACTCCTGATTGGTCCATTTCTTACCCTTCATTTGCATATGGCGTGAACTTAATTGAAACCTAAACTCCTATAAAAGCCTGTGTAAACGTACAGACGGGGTCCAGAGCTTGGAGTCTTCAACTCTCCTGGGCCTGCTGGCATAGTAAACCCTCCGAGTGTGAGGGTCTCTTGGTGTCTTGAGGGGATTGAGGTTGCTGTAACATTAGTTTGGGAAACAGAGGAGAAAGACATGCCAGTGACCACAGCCTCATCAACATTTTGTTTGTGTTCTTGTAATTTTTTTTTTCTTTTTCAGTTAATTCATTACTATCTAAAGAAAGAAGGGGGCAAAATAAGAGTTCCTTAAAGCTCAAACACATGAACTTCTTTTTGTTTGTTTCTTTTGTCAAGGTCATTATCAGTCTCAGACCCACAGATTGTATTAAAGTTCTATAAAAGTAGAGGAATAGATTTTGTAAGAAAAAAGAGCATTTTTAGGGTCAGTTTAGTCTTCTTTTAGTTTTGATTTACTATAAATATAAGATGAAACTTTGAGTATGAGTCTTTGAGCCTGAGTCTATAAATGTAGAGAAACAGATCTTATAAGGAAAATGGCACTTTTAAAGCTCAGCTTAGGCAAAAAAAAAGAAGAAAAAAGTTTTGATTTACTATAATTATAAGAGGAAACTTTGAGCATGAGTCAGTGATGAAACTCAAAGTTCCCCCTGGCAAGTGTCTTTCTGCCCTGTTAGTTTAATACACTTATTTTTTATTTTTCCTATGACTTAAAAAAACCTCTTTTTTTAAACTGGATTAAAATCTACATAATGTATGGAACCATTTTAAAGGAAACAGTTCAATGGCATTGATATACCCACAATGGTGTACAACCACCATCCCTGTCTAGTCCCAAAATATTTCTATGCCTTCAAAATTACTCTATGTCCATTAAATTACTCCCCACTCTCTGGTAACCATGGTAACCACCAACCTTCACCTGTCTCTCTGGCTTTAGCTATGTCAGATATTTCGTAATGTTATGTATTGATACTTTGTGTTTGGCTTTCCGCACTTAGCATAGTGTTCTCAAAGCTCATCTATTTGTAGAATGCAATAAGACTTCACTTCTCCTTATAACCAAGTGATATTCCATTGTTTGTGTCTGACAATCTGTTTATCTGCTAATCCATCCATGTGCATTTGGTTGCTTCCACCTTTTAGCCACTGTAAATAGAGCCACAGTGGACATGTGTGTCTTTTTATCTGTCTGAGTACCTGTTTTAAATTTTTGGCTTACATACCTAGGAGTCGAATGGCTGGGTCACATGGTACTGTGTTTAAACTTTTGAGGAATTGCCAACTATTTTCCACAGCAATTCAACCATTTTATTTTCCTACCAGCCATGTGCAAGGCTTTTAACTCATCTACAACCTTGCCAAGATTTGTTATTTTTCATTTGATTCCAAATCTCCCGGTGGATGTGAGTGGCACTTCATTGTGGTTTTAGTTTGCATTTCTGTGATGATTAATGATGTTGAGTCTCTTTCCATATACTTTTTGGCCATTTGTATATTTTATTTGAAGAAATGTCTATTTAGGCCCTTTTGGATCATTGTATTATTTATTTTGACCATTTTAAAAATCAGGTTGCCTTTTTCTTATTGAGCTATAGGAGTTCTTTAGGAGATAAGTGACTTGCAAACATTTTTCCCTTTCTATAGGTTTTATTTTTCTCTTTATCAATAACAGCTTTAATGAACAAGTTTTTAATTTTAATGAAATTTGATGTATCTACTTTTTATTGATCCTAATGCTGTTCTTGACATATCTAAGAATTCACTGCCAAATCCAAGTCACAAAGATTTACTGGTGTATTGTTTTTCTAAGAGATTTATGGTTTTAGCTCTTGTATTTAGGTTATTGGTATATTTTGAGTTAATTTTTGTGTATTGTGTATGGTAGGGGTAGCCTAAGGCTATCCATTTGTCCTCGCATCAGTTTTTGAATTGTCACTATCCCTCAGCATTGATCTTAACACCTTGTCAAAAATCAATTGGCTTTAGACAACTGGTTTTATTTCTGGACTCTCAGTTCTATTCCAGTGTTTCTGAGCTGACACTACATTGCTTTAATTACTGTAGCTTTATGGTAAGTTTTGAAATGGAGAAGGGTGAGATCTTCAAGTTTGTTCTGTTTTTTTTTTGGCTATTTGAGGTTTCTTACAAATTCTATATGAATGCCTTTTATTTATTTTTCTTGACTAATTTCTCTGTCTAGAACTTCCAGACAATGTTGAATAGCAGTGGAGGTGAGCATTTTTGTTTTTCTGTGTCAATTGAAATGAGCATTTATTTCTCCTTCATTTTATTCATGTATCACATTGATTGGTATTCTTATGTTGAACCAACCTTGCATTACTGAGATAAATGCCACTGGCTCATGGTGTATAATCCTTTTAATATGTTGTTGAATTTGTTTTGCTAATATTTTGATGAGGATTTTTGCATCTATATTCGTAAGAGATATTGATCTTCTTCAGAAATTAGTTCCATAATTCTTTAAGGTAAATTCTAAGGAATGATTATGAGAATATAAAAAGCCTCATTAAAAACTAGTCAAAGATTATGAACAGACAGTTCACAAAAAAGGAAATAGAAATAAATCTTTAATAAAATCCCACATTAATCCTCAATTATGATGAGGGATGAAAAGTCAGCCTTTATCAAGATACCATTTTTTAACCATCATATTGACATGGTTCTCAAATTGAAATACTCTCTGTTGATGAAAGAGGGGAGCAGTTGCACTTTCCACAGACAAGTGATGTTAATAATTTCTTGTGTACAATTCAGAGAATGTATATGCAAAAAACGCAAAACATAAATGTCTGATCTTTTTAAGCAAGTGATTTAATGTTATTTACACTAACGTATCTTGCTTTGTCGCTCAGTGTAGGGGAAATCCTATTATATAGCAGCGTGATTAGATCTAGGTCTCCTTTTTAATGATTGTATCTTAAGTTTTGTATTCACGTATTATAATTTACTTTCTCAGTTCTCATTAATTTCATTTGTGTTTTGAATTAAAAGCAATTTCTTAAAATTAAGTTGGATCCTAATTTTATAGTGAAAATGATCTCAGAAATAAAGATAAAAACATATTTTAATAATGCAGGGTTAGTGTATTGATCAAATCTAGGGAAGACTAATACATTTCTCATATTGAAGCTATGGATCAGTCACAAAGAAAAGGTCGACAGATCCAAATTTTATACAATTCATTATTTTACAAAAAATTTTGAATGACATTAAAAAAAACCCCAACATTGTGGGGTGGATATAGCTCATTGGTAGAGCGGATGCTTAGCATACATTACATCCTAGGTTCAATCCTCAGTGACTCCATTTAAAAAAAGAGAGACATTTTAAAAAATCCGGTATTTCCAAGAATAATTCTTGGATGCATTTAGAAGCATAGTAACATTTGGGCAATGTTATATCAAAATTTTAAGTAAATGAATTAGACCTAGGTTACTTAAATGACTTGGTGACATTTATAAGACATCCAAGTTCCTAAGAGATGAGTGAACAGAGTGCATTTCCCAAAAGAAGAAATACTTACAGTAGACACACATTAACTTTAGTAGCAATGAAAAATACAAATTAAATTATGTCAGACCAACAACAGGAAACAATATGAAGCCAACAAATGTGATTAGTGTCATACTCAGAAACAGTGACAGCCTCCATGATGCATTACAGAGGAACTGAATACACAACTACCATCGTCAGTGATAACAAATAAATATATATTCTTACAAGGTCTGGGAGACAAAAGGCAAAAATAAAAGTAGTTATTCTATGATGTGTTTATGTGCAATTATTTTACATCTTTAAGCATTGAAATTGTGTAATTTTAAAAAATAATAAGAAGAAACACTTAGGAATGAAGTTCTGTCTTCTCTTTAAAGCATCAGCATTCTGTAACAGTGACGTCTCTGTTCTATCTCTATGTTCTGAGATTTGTCAACGGGTAGTATTCTGTCTGATGTCATGAAGCCTTTCTAATTCATCTTCGTGGTCTCAGCACTTCACAGAGTGCCAGTGTGTGAGAAATTCAAAATAAACAGGTACTAAACACAGGGAAACTGACAAACTTGCCAGTTGAAAAAAGAATCTGTTAATCCTTTGGTCCCTAGGCGCCGTGAGGAATATTTAGGGAGAATAAATTAAATGTAGAGCTTTTCAGAGGCTGAGTAATTTCCATTTTGGAAAAATCCTTGAATATTAATAGAAAGTAAAGAAAAACCAAAACAGAAGACACTATGTGTTTTATGGTGTGTTCGTTGGCTAGGGCTGCCAAAACAAAATACCACAGGCTGCTTCATTTTAAACAGTTAAAATCGTTTAATTGTATTGAACAATCCGAGTTTATTTTCCTGCAGCAGTGGAGGCCAGAAGGCCAAGATCATGGTGTCCTCAGATTTCATACCACCTGAGGCCTCTCTCCTTGGCTTGCAGGCGGCCACCTTCTCACTGTGCCCACACGGCCTTTCCTCTGTGGCCGCACATCACTGCTGTCTCTTCCTCGTCTTATAAGGACACTAGCTGTGCTGGTCTAGGGTTCCATCCTCCGGACCTCACTTAGCCTTAATTACCACCTGAAACACCCTATCTCCAAATACAGTCACACCGGGGGCCAGGTCTTCAACGTATGCTTTTTGTGGGGAACACAATTCCAACCACAACATGCAGCATATTTAAATCTGACATTGAAGAAACGATCATTTTCAGGAGCCCATTTTCTAAAGCTGTAACAAACATTTATTTATTATAACTTTGCTTGAAGTTATAGATCTCAAGCTAACGTCTCAGGATCTTTGTGAACAGAAGTCCAGGCCAAATGGCCACGCTGCCCCCCCACTCTCCTTGGATCTCCCTGGATGAGTGGTACCCAGCCTCTGAAGTTCCACTGAGGAGGCCGGGGGACACACTCAGGACGTGTGGAGGAGGACCTGGCACCTTTCGATGGAACGTGGGCGATGGGAGACCGGAGGTGGGGGGGACCTGAGCAGATAAGTGACCCTCCATTTTCTCTTTGGTGAACCACACTGAGAGAGCAGCACCCCAGGGCCCTCTGGGAAGTCCTACCAGGGGTTTCACGTTGCACAATGTCGAGTCAGTGCCTCTCTGTCCCTGGAGCTTCATGGATGGTCGTTGGCGCAGCCAGTGCGGTAACTCGTTGCCTCCCTTTGCTTCACTTGTGTTTTTGTTCCCTTTGTTTCTCCTTGTGTTTTCTCCTCTGGCTTGGGCTTCCCAAATAAAGTGTCAGCGTTTTAATCCCTCCCTCGGGTTCTGCTTCTAACTCAGAAAACACGGGTTAGTTTAACACAAGTCGTACGTGACGTGGCTCCAGAGCTGGACTGCTCGACTGTCTGAAGTCATCCACTGAGGATGGTAATGGGGTGGTAATGACTCTTGGAAGGCAGTTGCACCACAAGGACTTAAACTTTCATGTTGGTTTAATTGAAAGGAAGTGTAACTGGGGGGCAAGAGTAGGGAGCAGAAATGGTTGTGTATTTAATTTACATGGGGACACTTTGGAGAATCGTGAAATAGCCTGAATGCCTTGGTGCCAATGGAAAAAGTACAAAAAGAGAATGACAGGCTGGGGACGGTCAGTTTCCATCTTAAGCCAGTTTCTGAAGCCGAAGGCCTCCTGGCAGCTGTAGGGGACTGCTCATTCTGGGAGCTTCTGGCAGACTTTACTGAGAATCTGGCCAAGGATCTGATTCTAGGGGAGACAGGTCTGCAGAGAGGACTAAAATGTGAAGACTTAGCACCTCTGCTGGGTCAAGTCAGGGCTGTGGTAGCGAAGAGTAGGGCCCCACAGTCCGGGATGAACACTTGTAGGAAGACAAATCTGACCCTTGAGCTCCTAAATTATCCTGAATCCTGCTTTTCACCAGAAGCAGCTCCATCTCACTATATGAACCCTTTTCCCCAATCTGAGAGTCAAGACTCGGCACCACCCAGCCCAGCCCAGGTCTGGGAAGAGATACGTACAAGAACCTGCAGGACGTGACCCTTACATATAAGTAAGGACCAGGGTGGGCATGTGCACAAGTGGTTCCTGACAGCCTGGGCAGAGAACAAACAGCACGCTGGACAGGGGGAAACGCATGGGGACTCTGCACCCAGCACCATCCCTGGTGACCCCTGTCCCGTTCTGATTCCACAGAAGCAGAGACATTGATGTAGAGATGTTTTGCTTTGTTTTGTGCAGTGGAAGCACAGCAGGGACCTGAAGAGAGCCAAGCAAGAATGTGATCTGGGGGAGAGTCCAGTCTTGGCCTGATCCACTTAAATCACCCCAGGGTGCCTTCCCTTTTAGAATTAGGGGGCCAGTCTTTTGTACACTCTGCTGGTCTCCGCTGTGGGCTATTCCCAAGGGAAGGAAAGGAGGAGGTTGACCTTCACAGAGAAGGGGTCTTGTCAGCCAGGGTACAGCCTCAGAGATGGAGGATGGGTTTTCCCTGAGAGCTGCTCTTGCTCACGGCTGCGAGGTGATGGGTGGGTCTGGGGGGAGGCCCCCAGCATCCGTCACAGTATCTGCTCGTGTGTCCCCAGCACAGGGCAGGATGCTGTACCATGGATGTTTCTTTTGTGCTGTAATCCCCACCAAGAAACACACCAATTAGGGAAAATCAAATGTGGGACAAAACAGCACTGATACAGGAAAATGTGGGGCCAGAGGATGGCTGTGTCCCAGGTCTTGCTTGAGTCCCTGGGACATGCCCCGCCAAATGTGGGTCCTTGGCTTAGCACAGGAAAGAATTCAGGAGTGAGCCACAGTTCAGTAAAGGCAGATTTATTCAGACAGATACATACTCCATAGACAGAGTGCAGATTGTTTCAGAAGGCAAGAGAAAGGCCATGAGGTGTGGGGGTTGGATGCACAGTTTAAACTAAAAGTAGATAGTCCTTAGACAGATTGCGGGCTGTCTCCGATGACGAGAGAGTGAGAGGCCACGAGGTGCGGGGCTGTGAGTTTTTATGGGCTGGGTAACTTCACATGCTGACAAGTGGGAGGGTTATTCCAACCACTCTGAAGAAGGGGCTGGGAGGCCTAGGAACCGGGCCATCACCTACCCTTTGACCATTTATGGTCAGCTTGGAGCTGTTCTGGCACCTGTGGGAGGGCCATTTAGTAGCTGTGGTATTTCAGTGAGCCTATATTGAAGTTCAAGGTCCACTGGGCGTTGACTCTTCCGCCATCTTGGTGCTAATTGCCGAGTCATTCTTTCACTGACTGAGCCCTGCCTGCTCCCCTCCTGTCTCAGTATTATTAAGCTTTCAATGTATCAAGTCTCGATTCTGACCTAATTTTATAAAAATATGACAGAGATTTCAGGAATAAATGCATTAATTTGTTTCTGTAATTTATATCCAAAGTTGGAGAAGGGCTATCCTTAAAATGATGCAATTTAATTTGTAGTTTCAAGAAATGCCACGAGCCAGGTCAGGATTTACCTAATAATGTAAAGACTTTCAGGTTTGGATTCTGAGCCTTCAAAATGAGGTACTCATTTTGTATCTATAACCCCAAATGTCATTAATATTCAGAAGCTATCTTATCTTAAATGGTCAAAAAGTATAATATGTGGCATAAATTTTGAATATTATTTATATAAGTACTAAAAGCTATTGAAGTCAAAGAAGATATGCATTTGTCAAATTAACATTTATGACTTTCATGATATTCATTTTCTGATAATGAAATTGTGTTTCCTCAATCCACTGAGATAAATTTCTCTGGATTCCTCTGAAGCATGATTTCTGTCTCAGATTTCATAATTTTTTGCAACCTTTCCTGGAAGCAGCAATGGGTGGGGAGTGGCTTTTCTATAAAAGGGTAAATTTTGGTGTTATGTTTTTGTAAAATATTTTATTTTTTAATAAATATCCACAAGCATACTGATACATGAAAATATATAGCATCAGATCAAATAAAGTAGAGGGCATCAGGGCATTTAGTCATGTCAGTATTTTTTGAAATACCTGCTAAAATGAGAAAATGAAAAAAAATACATAGTCGCTGCCTTAAATCAGTTCATATGATGTGGTTGCAGAGATGAGATGAATTAAAAGATATAATTCAGTAAGATGATGTTATGGGCCCTGAGAGATAAAGATACACTGTTACTGATCTAACAATCTAAATTGTCATGAGAATTCAAAACAGGAAGTCATTTTATGCAGCTGGAATGGATCAGGGGAGCTTTTTGTTTCAAATGTTTTTATTTTTAATACCTTTTGAACCAATTTACAAATAAGTATCTTAAAAAAGAAGGTGCTCTCCACTAAGTATTATAAGTCATTCAGTTTATTAATTTATTGAAATGATTACTTTGGTTAATTATTGGTAGCATTCATTATTATGTCTAATGAACAGAAACTCGTAAAACTAAGTGAAAGGAATGTCGACTGAAATCAATGCACAACCTAAAGGTCGAGAGTTACGTTTTATTCAGTGGACAATTCTGAGGACTCGAGCCGGGATGACAGCCTCCCGGATGGCTCTGAGGAGCTGCTCGGAAGAGGTTGGGGAGGAACTAGGATACAAAGGAGCTTTACAACAAAGACCAAGTAGTTGGAACATCAAAAGATCATCTGTTAACTAAAGAAAACCAGGCATCTCAAGTTAAAGAATTTAGTGCTTTTCTATGTATGGGAGGGAGCAAACATTTGGGCTCACTGAATTCATTCCTTTGACAAGCACCTAGCTATCTAGGGCCAGGATCCTGTCCCTTCTAATTCTGAGTCCCCTCAGAGGGCACCACTGTGAGTGGCTGCAGCGGCCGGGCTGCAGCCTTGTCTTCACTGGGGGGCAGTGGCCACTGATGACTTGGTGGCTTCAGCATTCTTTGTTTACTGATATGGTTTGCAGTATTTTTCGTTCACAGGAACCAGGTAATTATCTCTGACATATTTGTGAAAGTCCACAGACAATTTGATTTCCAACAAATTCCTTTGGCTATACATTCATACATCTCTTGCTTCATTCCCAAGCGGGATTCCTAATCATTTCTAAGACAAGCAGTGATCAGACATCAGACACACCTGTGGGATGTAGCTACCTTAATGACAGCCCTGCCTCTGGCTGTCATAACCCTTTGATTATATATATTCTTGACCTTTACAAGTGAGCTCATTTCGTCATTGTCACATGAAAGAATTGTGGCTTTTCTTGACTACGATATCTCTCCAGCGCAGATCTGTGATAAATGATAAACTATCTTCCTCTTTTCCTCTTTAACACTTTTGAAATAGAATTATTAGCAGTTCACCCTCTATGAGATTTTGGTCTTGTGGTGCACATTTTAAAATCTGTTTTCAAAAACCCTCAAAGTCCAAAACCGTATTATTGGTAGAATTTAAAGTTTGTACTCTTTCTTCTGGGAGTTTCCAGCCAGCTTTTATTTTGCTATTATTTTACTAGTACAATTTTTCTTACCCTGTCTCCAACAAGGAAAACCCCTGGGGAAAATACAAACTTCGTATGTATTATGACAATGGTTTCTCTAGCAGCAGGAGCTCTGCAAGAATATTTAGAAAATCTTCTTTTATTTTCTGCTTTTATCTTCATTTTTCTTTGTGAATTTCCAAAGAATAGCTCATATGTTCCAGTTATATAAGTGACAGAGGGTTACAGTATTTACTTCACTTGGGAAAAGAAAAATGTGAACAATTGAACACTATGGGGCTCTTTTCCTTGGTGAGAATAGCGTAACTTCTCTGCTACATCCAACTGAGTCCTGGGTCTAAAAGCAGAATCAAAAAATCCACAATGTATCCATTTGATTGTTTAATGAATATTCCAAGACAATTGATGATTGCTCAAATGCTAAATTTAATTTAGTAAAATGTGAAATTTTGTTGTAGTTACAGAAAACTGTCAAAGCACATTGTCAATTGTATAATTTCATGGTCGATATATTACTATACAAGTGTACAGAAATAAACGACCAATATTTTAAGATAACAGACCATGAATCAGAACTTGCTTAAGTCCTATTATGGACTAATCATTATTTCCACCAATTAGAGACACAGTAACAGCTATAATTCATGCAAGTGCTTTTAAAAATTATTCAAGTCTCTTTGGGGATGATACAGATTCTAAAAAGGCATTATTATTTATCATAACACCAATGTAGTCTTTCTGACAGGGACTAGGCTTAGGGTTAGCACGATCAGTTCCCTTACAATAAAGGAAGATCAGAAGATTTGACATGATGCTAATTTGTCCCTTCTTATGCAACTGTTTTATAAAAGAAATATCTGCACACACTTCACATATATAAAGGGCGTCAGAGAGACAGGAATTATCCCAACTTGTGGATTCTTATATTCCATTTTTGGTCAAGAACATTTTTTGCATATTCTAAAATCAACCCAGGTGTCACAGAATCACACGAAGTATGTTTTAGTAATTCTCACTTTATCATACTATTAGGGCTAAAAATGAAATGGATCTAAGAGGAATGTGAAACAAATAGTTCTGAATTTCTTATTTGCATCTGGTCAATACTAATGTCTAGATGGATTTTGCTACCAACATTTTATCAACCTTTACACTGTTACTAAATTCTGCCAGCAGCACCAATATTCCACTGTCCCAAATACACATGATATACATTAACTACTAAAAATGTCTCTTGGCCAGTATTTTATGTTGTGTTGGATTAATGGTAGAGTATACAGGGAAATATTCAATACACTGTGACTTAATAATTATTTTTCCAGGTTTCCTATTGACTTGCAAGGCTATTTTTGGGAAACTTGCCTGGGCAAGAATAGATTTCTGCATCCATTAAGATCAAAATTTACTTTAAATCATCGATCCCGATCTGTGTTTCAAGGAGTCTTACAGAAGCCTCAAACCCTGATAAAGATGCTACCATTACCTGTGGGTAGATCCTGGACCTTCAGACCACTTAGCTTTAATTTCGCAATTTCCTTTTGGTATGTTACAAACTCTATCTTTGTCTGAACTTTGTAGAAAGAATTCTAAGAGTATAAATAAATATGTAACACTCTAGCATAAAATTTCACGCAGTCTATTTGAGCTTGCACATACTCTATGTTTTCTCAATTTGCTAAGTCAAGCTCACCTATGCAGTCTTCCCTCAGATCCTTTCTCCAGCTTAAAATATCCAGGTCTACTGAAGTCCCCTGCTTATAGATTCAGTCCCAGATCCTGTGGCACATTCTTTCTGAGGCAGGAAACATGTTGGTGGCTTTGGAGTTTATTTCATTTCCTACTTGTCTTGTTTATTCCTTCCTTTTTTCCCTTCCTTGGGTGTAACACCTTGTTGTCACATTGCTTGGCACGCTAATCTCCTCTAGAACAGCTGCTTACCTGCCTGACTCTAGATTACTCTGGGGAATGACTTAAAAAAAATAACGTTTTTTTTAAACTGATATACTGCTGTCTGTTTGTAAGATGATTAAACACAATATTTTTTAATTGTAAAAAACAAAAACATACTTTTTTCTTTTCTCTCTTAATTTCTTTAGAAAATCAGGATGCACATAAAGCAAACTTAGTACGTTTTATAGTTGGGCTTATAACATACATAAAGGTAGTGTCTGTAATAATAATGGCAAAAGGAGGGAGGAGATGGAACTACATTGGAACAAAGTTGCTATATTATATTGAAATTCAGTTTTATCTTTAAGTAGAGTGTGATGTTAACATGTTTTTTTGTAATCTCTGGAATGACCACTAAGAAAAATAACTCAAAAAGTTAGTTTAAAAAATAAGAGAGGAATTAAAATGGTACACTAAAAATGATTAACAGAGATAAGGCTATAAATAAGGCACAAGGATACAATATAGACATAAAATATACAGACAAAATACCTAAATGTCAAACATAAATTTTCAAAAAATGTAAATGGAATAAACACTATAGAAAAGCAGTGATTTTCAGACTTGATTAAAAAAAGTAATCTGACTTCATGGTGTCCATGGGAGATATGATTTAGATATAGAAATACAAATAGATTCAAAGTAGAAAGATGGAAAAAGGTACTCCATGTAACCATTTACCACAACAGAACTTGTGTGGCTAGCTTGTTATCAGGTGAAACAAACATCAAAACAAGCAAAGTTACTAGAGACAGAATCAGTGCGTCATGCAGGAGGTCAGTACATCAGGAATTTATAATGATTATAAATTTAGATGAAACAAACAAAAAGAAGCCTATAGAAAAATAAACAATATATTCAGAGATTTCAAGACTTTTTTCTCTTTCTATCTAGTAGGACAGCCAGACATAAAATTAGCAAGGATGTTACAGACATGAACAAGACCATCACCCTGATCTACCTATAACCCATAGAACACTCCGCCCAATGACCACAGAAGACACATTATTTTTCAAAAGTACATGGAACATTCTCCGGCATAGAACATATACTAAGCTGTAAAACAAGTCCCAACAAATTTAAAAGGACAGAAATAAAACAAAGTTTGTTTGCTACTATGAAAAAATGGAATCAGATGTCTATAATACATAGCAGTTAGGGAAATGCCCAAATATGTGAAAATACTTAAATGTTCATATATTTAAAAAATTTGAAATGCTATATAATTGATGGGCCAGAAGAGACACCTGAAGGAAATTAGAAAATATTTTGAGATTAACGAAAATAAAAGCAGAGCATACTAAAATTTATGGAATACAGGCAAAACAATGCTTAAAGGGAAAGTTACAGCTGTAAATACCAAAGTGAGAAAAAAAAAATCAAATCAAAAACCTAATCTTCCACTTTAAGAAACTAGAGAAGGAAAAATTACGTGAAACCCAAAGCAAATAGATAAAAAATAGTAAAGACAAGCACAGAAATCAATGAAATATAAAACAGAAATATAGAGACAATTAATAAAACCAAAAGTAGGTTTTTATGATCAACATGATTGAAAGACTCTAGTAAAGCTGATCAAGATAAAAAGAAGGAAGAAGCAAGCTACAAAAATTATGAAGAGAGGGCATTATTCCTGACCTTAAAGGAATCAAAATGATTTTAAGGGAACATTATGAATAATTTAATGTCCAAAAACCTTTGTGTTTGAAACTCTTCTTTTAAATTAGAGAAGATAGATCAAAGGACAAATTTCTAGAAAGGCATAATTTACTAAAACTGACCCAAGAAGAATTCAAAACAGGACCTATAACAAGTAAAGACATTGGATTAATAGTCAAAAATTTCCCACAAAGAAAAGCTAAGGTCTAAATACTTATACTGGTGAATTTAAGCAGATATTTATAGGAGAAATAATACTCATCCTGTGCAAATTCAGAAAATAGATGAGAGAATACTTTCCAACTCATCTATGAGGTCAGAACTATCTTGGTACCAAAACCAGACAAGGACATTACAAGGAAAGAAGACGTTACAAGGCAAGAGCCCTTTATGCCACATGAATATAGAAGCAAAGCATTCACAAAACGTTAGGGGCGTTATGCAGTGTGACAGTGGCGTACATACAGAACACATTATGATTAAGTGAGGTTTCTCCCAGGTATATAAGGTTGGTCTACATCTGAAAATCAGTCAATATATCATATTAATAAAGGTCAAAAGCAGTACAATCATCTCAATAGATGCAGAAAAGCACAGGAATAGAAGGGAGCTTGTCCAACCTGCTAAAAGGCATTGATTAAAACTTAGTGCTAACATCATACTTAATGGTGTAACACTGAACATTTTTCTCATAAGATCAGTAACAAGGAATAAATGTCCACTCTCACCACTTCTATTCAACATTGTACTGTATATTCAAGCCAGTGTAATAAGAAAATAAGTCAGGGAAAAAAAGTATACAGATCGGAAAGAGGGTAGTACAGCTTTCTTTATTCACAGATGACCTGATTCTAAATGTATGAAATCACAAAGAATCTACAAAAAAAAAAAAAAAAAAACCCAAAAAACTGTGATATCTAAGAACTAATAAATAAGCTTAACAAAGGTGCAAAATCAAGATACTAAAATTAATTGTTTCTATAATGGCAGCAACAAATGATGACGAAAATGACTAAAATATTTCAAATCACAACATAAAAAATTTTATGAATTCAATAAAAGATGTGCAGGACCTGTACCATGAAAACTACCAAACGTGAGGAAAGAAGATTTAAATAGATGGAGAGGCATACCAAGTGCATAGATTGGAAGAAGCAGTATTTTGCAAATTACATTTCCCCCAAATTGATCTGTAGATTCAATGCAATGATAATCACAATTCCAGCATAGTTTTATTTTTTAGCTTTAGTCTTTGGAGAAATTGGAAGGGTGATCTTAATATTTACAGAGAAACACGAAGAATTTAGAATGGCAAAACCATTTTGATAAAGAAGAACTAATTTGGTGAATTTACACTACCTGAATTCAAAGCTTGCTGTAAGTAACACTAATCAAGATATCGCAGGGCATGTCTACTATTTACAGACATAAAGAGAAGCAGAATACAATTGAGAACCCCAAAAATAAATCTGTTCATTTGTGGTGAACTGATTTTTATCAAAGATGCCAATGGAATTCAGTGGGGAGGGTGGTAGACTTCCCACAAATGATTGCGTGCACACACACACACACACACACACTGAACTTGGGCACATCTCTCACATCATACATACAAATTTAATATAAATGGATCCCAGACCTAAATTTAAAGTTGAAACAATAAAACTTGTAGAAGAAAACAATAGAAACATTTTTATGAATTTGGCTTAAGCAATGATTAATTTGATATGACCTCAAAACAGAATCCTTTAAAAACAAACCATAACAACCCCTTACTCAGATTTGAAAACTGGAAGATGAAGCCATTGATGCTGAACTTGGTTCTGTGTATCGATCCTCATGCTTCAGGTGGTTGGCACGGGCTGCTGCCCTCTTTAGAAAAGGGACTATGCTGGGCTCCTAGAGGCGCCAAAATGTAAAAGGCAAACTTCTATGTTCGCTCAAGAAACGTGTGTTTAGGGGGCATGTCCGTGATTGTCTTGGGAGGCTGGAGGGTGAGGCGACGCGGTGCTGAAGGGGGTTGTGGGAACATCCACAAATACGAAGGGGAATATGTCACAGGATCCTACTGAGCATTATTATCAAATTTCATAGACACAAGTATCAGATGTACACAGTAACTCTTGTTACATGCCGTACCAGCGCTCACCTACTGAGCTGGCTCCTTGTTGCGGTTTCTTTGGTTTCTCATTGCTACAGCCAGGCTTACGATCCTCATAGACGTACTCATCATTCCATCGTATTCTGCAAATTTTCATGTTGGTCTGAATGAACAGATGATGTGAACATGTGTTGACGGTGGTGATGAAAAGCTAATATTTTTATTTGCTGGAACAATTGCCTTCTGGATGCCATGCTTTTAGTTTTTCTAAAAATGACAATATTTAAATGTGGATTCTTCTGTGAATTCTAAGCAGTTGTTAATTATAGCAGGTTGCTAATTATACCAAGGCAATTGCGTTGTAATCCTTTATAGCATCTTTCCTTGTACACATCGTTTTTGACTTTACATAAGCACTAGGTGTCAATGCTATATTTTCTTCGTATGATCTCAAGAGCCTGACTGGGGGTTTATTTTATTCACGGTACCTCAAAGTCCTTCATTTTTCTTGTTTCCCCTTTAAAATTTAGTTGTTTTAACAAATGTTGTTTTCCATCACATATTTCTGTTCTTATGTAACAATAAGCATAGTTTTCTTTTACTCGCTCTTGTTTTTAAATAAAAAGGGGTAGACAAAAAATGTCTTTGGACGAGGTAAAGTGAACAATAAATAACTATTTTTGGATGTACTTTAAAGGAGGATGTAAAAGGTGAATACAATCTCTAAATCTGTATTCTTCAACAAGATTCGTGGGTTCCAGCCTGAATGCTGAATGCTTGGGGCTAAGTGTGAACTCACTCGCATACACAAAAGCTCCTTTGCGGGTCCTTTACTTCATGGCAGTTACGGTGCTGCTGTTAAATTCGACCCTCCACCTACGCTGCAGTCGGGCGACCGTGGTTGGAGGAAGCGCACACATCGTACCCGCGCCAACTGGCCTCGCTTGAAGTTTATTTGCTGATCTTTAGTGAACCCCGGTCCAAATGCCAGGCTGTACTGCTCTGTATTCGCTCCTCAACTCTCCACATTAGCTGCGTTACAGTCTCTCTTCTCTTCTGAAATCTTCTCCGCCTCTCTCATCATCCGCACTCTCAGCTGATGAGCTCAGTTTCTATTTCACCGAGAAACAAGCTGCCATCAGAGCCGGAGCAGGAGCGCATCTGGGCGTGCTTGCTTTCCGCTCCCTCCTGGGCGATGAACGCGCTGTCTGCACCCCTAACCAGGACGACACCTCCTTGTGTAATCAGAGCCGGTCCTGTGTGCCTGCTGAGGACATTGTCATAGCATTTCTTTCCTTTGGTGCCTCATCGTTTTTCTTCCTGTATTTCCTCTTCCTCACCACACATACAGGCTACTGCTCTCCTTTATTACATCAAGACAAAACAAATAAAAACAACACTTTTCACTCCTTACCTGTTCCAATGATCACCCTCTTTCTTCCATTTACAGCAAAACTCTTCCCAGAGTAACGTCTAACCCTCATGCCAGTCTCTCTCCTCCCGTGTTCTTTGGAATCTTCTTTACTCTCATTTTCCACCCTTGCCTCTCACCCAGGTCTTCAGTCACTGCCCACTGCTTACATGGTTCTCAGCCCTCACTGCGCTGGACCAGCTCTCTGGACATACTTGGCCCTTCTCTTGCCATTTGGTGGGTACTTCCCACTCATGTTTGGTGCCGTCTCCTCCTCTACCAAACCTGCTAGTTGTGGTTGGCTCACAGGGCTGAGTTCTTTGACTTCTCTTCCTGTTTAAACTCTGCCTCTAAGTGTTGAGCTCATGTTTTTAAGTGATGTTAACATGCCAGTGACCCCCAAATGCACACTGCCAGCCAAGACGGGTGACTGTTAGGCATCCAATCTCAACACATCTCAAACTGAACTCCTCCTGAAGCCAGCTGCCCCTGAGCCTTCTCCATCTTGGTAAATGTCAGCACCATTTTTCCAGCTGCTCGGTTCAAAACTGAATATATCTTTCACTCTTTCTCTCACTCCCCATGTTCAGTTCAGAAGCAAATCAAAATGTGTCCAGAATCTGGTTCTACCATAGTTATTTTTCTCTCAGAAGAAGATGATGGCTTTCTGTGAAGCTCATGGGCTCCAAATCAAAGTAATTCTTTTAAGTGCACAAAATAAAATAGTGACGTTAAAAGAACAACCAGTTATATTGAAAAATATGTTATCTAATTATGAATCTACCAAATTTGTGATATATTAATGTGCCTTGTTTTTCCTTTGTGAATTAAATAGCAAGATATAGCAGTAGCTTTCAAAATTCTGGAGAAATAATAATCATTAACTCTATTTTAAGATACCTGGGATATGAAAATATCTGTGCTTTCTATTCATAACAAACTCACAAATACTGCTACTACACATGTAGTTTGTAGTCTGCCTTCATGATAGAAGGAAACGCTATCTTATAGTTAAAAGTTAGGGAAAATAAGGGTGTAATTTACCCCATTCAGGCTCACAGACCCTGCTTCTTTCCACGGAACCCTTGGTCCCATGATCCTTAGGTTAGAAAATTGCTGTTTAAGGCATTATAAGAATAGGCACTGCTTTACCTGGGTCCAGGAAGGTCTGAGTTTCCATAGACCAAAGGGAGAAACACCATTCTGTCCTCTGCTTCGACAAGACTGGATACTCTAGGTCCCTCATAGAAGTGCAATCATGCAGTATGGGTCTTTTGGCTTATTTGCTTAACATAACATGCTCTAGGCTCAACCATGTTGTTACCAATGGCAAGATTTCCTTCTTTTTATACTATTCCATTGCATGTATATACCATATTTTCTTCATCCATTCCCCTGTCAATGGACACTTGGGTTGTTTCCATAACTTGGCTATTGTGAACAAGGCTGCAATGAACACATTAAATGTTCTTACCACATACATACACACACACACACACACACACACACACACACACACACACACAAACAAACAAAATAATAAAACCAAAGGGAAGCAAAGAAACTTTTGCAGGTGGTGGATGTATCTACTGCCTTGACTATGATGATTTTTTTTTCATGGGTTTATGCATAAGCCCAAACTCATCAAATTGCACACATTAAATACATACAGGTTTTGGTGTATAAACTACTTCTCAATAAAGCTGTTTCAGAAAAAAGGAGACAAAATAGAAGAAGCCCAACCAATGTGTCAGTTCCCAACAAGAAAGTGGAACATATGACTTTTGGTCACATTTTATTGGTGAAAACTTGGTTCCATGTTTACCTTTAACTTCAAGGATACTTAAGAAATATCTTCTAGCAGAGGAACTATTATGCATAGCTTTAATTCTATTTCTACGGAGGAAAGAAAAAAAGCACACATTTGGGTAGATAATCAGCACAACTCTAATACTCTTTTTTGGGTTAAGGAAAAAATCATTTAACCAAATTGGTTAGGATATTATTATGATGAGAAAATTGTATGCATGCTTTTTTTTTTGCTTCTATGGAAACGACCGTATGAATATTTCTTCCCTAGTCCATAAGAATTCCATTTGACTAATGTTAATTATTCCTTGCATTCCAGGAATTAATTAAAATTCATGATTTGTCTATTGACTCTATCCTGAATTCAATTTGCTAAAACATTTTTAGGATTTTTGCATATCTGTTCATCAATGAGACTGAATTTAATTTCCCTTTTCAGTGTAGTCTCTATCCAGTCTTAACACTAACGAAATAATATGTGGATCATCAGTAAAGTGATCTGAGGGTCTTGCCAGAGGTTTGTCTGTTTTTCAGTCTTATCCAAGGTCATCTTTGGCTAGTTGAATTTCTCCTCATTAATAATCTCCTTTTGCTTTTGCATTAATTACGATTCTTATCCTTATAACTTACCTTTTTTTCAAATTATTGCCGGTTTCCTAAGTTCTTAACTTTTTAATTATATGCTCAAATCAATCTTTAGGCCAAATTTTTAACAAATAAGCATTTAATGTTTTCTCTAAGTACTGTTTTTATATGTCTTATTATTCTTTGCAGTCAATTCTAAGTATTTACTAGTTTGCATAATATTTCATTCTTTGTCTCCTGGTTTATTTAGAAGTTTATTTAATAAAAATTCTAAACACATAAAATTAATAAATTTATCTTCTTATATTAATTTCCAATACATTTACATTGTGATAAAGAAATACAGTCTTATATTCTCCAGTGTTTGGAATTTTTTAGATTTATTCCAACTCTAAATGTTTTAGAATAAATGTTATAAATGTTATAGGATAACAGGACATGGTTAACCAGCATAAAATGTCAACTCACACAATGGGAGAAAATATTCGCTAATCACATATATTTAATAAGGGATTAATATATTATTAATACATTAATATATTAATCAATATATATTAATCTAATAAGGGATTAATATCCAGTGTATGTTGACAACTTCTAAAATTCAACAACATGAAAAACCAGCAACCTAATTCAAAAATGGTCAAAGGACGTGAATAGACATTTCTCCAAGGAAGATATACAGATGGTCAATGAGGACATGAAAAGATACTCGGCATCACTAAGTATTAAGGAAGTACAAATCAAAACTACAATTAGATGCCACCCCACAACCATTAGGATGTCTTCCATCTGAAAAACCAGAAACAAGTGTTGGTGAGGATGTGGAGAAATTGGAACTTTGAGCTCTGTAGGTGGGAATGTAAAACGGTGCAGCTGCTGTAGGAAACAGCATGGCGCTTCCTCAAAGAATTAAAAATAGAATTATCATATGAGGTAGCAATTCTGTTTCTGGGTGTACACTGAGGGAATTACACCCAGACTCCTGAAGAGAGATTTGTACACCCTGTCACAGACGCATTATTCACAGTAGCTGAAACATGGGTGCAACCTAAGTGTCCATCAACATGTGGATGGGAGACAGACTGTGGTGTGTGTATACCGTGTATATATACCGATTATTCAGTCTTAAGAAGAAAGGAAATTCTGACGTGCTACTGACGGATGAACCTTGAGGACATTATGCTCAGTGTAATAAACCAGTCCCCCAAATACAAACACTATGTAATTCGTCTTATATGAAGTACTTAGGGTACTCAAAAATCAGAGACGGAAAATGGCATGGTGATTGCCCAGAGCTGGGGGGAAGTGGAAATGAAGAGTTACTATTTAATGGATACAGAGTTTCAGTTTTACAAGATGCAGAGTTCTGGTGGTAATGTAGCACATTGTAAGTATATTTAATATCATTCAACTGTACACATAAGAACAGTTAAGATGCTATGTTATTTGTATTATACCACAGCAAAAAAAAAGGAAAAAAATTGCATAAAGAAACTTTAGAACATTCACCATGGACACCTGTATTTTTCTTTTCATTCATCTGTAATTTATATTGTTAGACAATGTGTTTGTGCTGCTTGTGTAACTTAAAAAATGGAAGTATCCTATTTATTGATTATTTTCACCCAGGTATTTGCCTTTTGGGGAAAGTGGAAGGCAGAGTTGTTATTTTACATGCAAATAATTCCTTTATAGAGATCCCAGGAAAATCAATCTTTTTACTTTCTTGATGTTGAAAAATCATAGCCCATGAGACAGATTTATGGCAAGATTATCCATCTTAGATTCAATTAGCATGGAATTTCCCAAACCATTTTGGTTCTTTGAGGCAAAATAAATGTAACAGGAACTGTGCTAATTAAATAAATAGCACCCAGTTAGAGTGAAATGTGAAGGTAGCAGATGGGCTGTGTTTATTTACAGGGGAGCTCAACGGCATTTGGGGCAGAAGTTTCCCAGTTCACTAAAAGCCATCATATGCACTTTGGAAGAGTCAGAGTGCTCCCTCCTCCGCCTGTCATGTCACTGTTGTTAGAAAGACCCGGGGGTCAAGGAGATGTAAAGGGGTCCCTGGGAAGACAGGCTGTTCCCACTGAAACTGGAAGTGTCTCAGGCCAGGTCTTCAGGTCAAAGGGCAGAGGTGAGATCGCAGCATGTGCACACAACTCAGGAGGACCACGCCAGGAGAGAGGAAGCAACCGGATCAGGGGAACAAAACATGGCATGAAGCTGCAAGTTTAGGGAAAACAACAGACCAGAGCCAGGGACACAGCAGAGCTGAATACAAACCCGCAAAAGAAATATGTGTTGTAGCAGAGGGAAGGTGGCTGGCTGTTCGTGTCGGGGACCGAGACGTTGAACCTCTCCCTTCTGTCTGCAAACAGTTTGACTTTGGAACATTTATTTAATCTTTTTCATTCTCAGCACCTCTGAGAATAATGGGTAAAACATTCCCATTTTTAAGTATGATGGATAAACCGGCAAATACTCATCACTCGGTGGATAATAGTGATCACCATGGCCACGTGTGGGGTGTGTGGAATACACAGAGGCGGGAGAGAGTTCTCGTGGACAAACCCTCACTGAACTCTGCAGATGCCTGATGCTACCCCGGCTCCTCTCAGATTCATAAAGCAGTGAGTTCCTTTGGGACAGTCGGATTATTCAGATAAGGGCAACACCAGCAGAAGGGCCACAGAGACTGGGATTTGCAAGTGAGCTGTGGATTAAAAATGACTGAAAACGAATCTATGTGTGTATGTGCATGACTGGGACATGGTGCTGCACACCAGAAATTAACACATTGTAACTGACAATACTTCAATAAAAAAAATGGTTGTGATTTATATCAGGTTTATCATGGACCATTTAGAGATTTATAAATGCTAATTTCTGTAATTTAACCCAGGCAAACGGAAGAAACAGAGAGAGGAAGAGAGAGAGAAATGCCTAAACAGCCATTTTATCTGACATTATATATTTATGTATGTAATATACACTCCTAGGCTTGAGTACATCTGTGTCTGTAACAGAGTCTGAATGTCTGTAGGCGCCTCTCACCCTGCGACCTCCCGCAGGGCAGGCACCGTTATTACCCACGTTTCACAGATGAGGAGGCTGAGGACAAGAGGACAAGACTGGAAGTCAGCCTTGTTCTAGAATCGAGAGCAGTTAACGCCCCTCGTCTACGGCATCTCAAAGCGGGAACCCGCGACGGTGACTGCACTCGAGGAAACCGCCGCACTCCACGTGGATCTCCTGCACGTTCACGGTCGTCTCTGCGACGCTGTGCGGGCTGCTTGGAAGCCCTGCAGCTCTGATTCAGTACGAGCCCTGCACTCACATTTCAATAATTCAGTGAATGTTTCCTGGATGTCGATCATGTGCCATATTTTACTCACTATGCCTTATTTTGAATAAAATTGAAGCCTCTGATTACAGTAATTGCTGAATTAATAATTAATCAGCAATTTTCTTCAGAAGTGATTGGACCAAGACAGCTTTGAAAGGACTGCTTTAAGAAATCTTGATTTTAAAAAGGAAGAGTGGGGACTGATGTGAATTCAGTTCAAGATTTAAACAACTTTGAGTATAAATGACAAAAACAATATTTTCCTGTTGTTAAATAAATACACATGTGTGTGTGTGTGTGTGTGTGTGTGTGTGTGTGTGTGTGTGTGTGTGTGTGTAGGGGGTGATATTTACTCAGAACAGGAGAATCCTGACATTACACACTCAGAAATGATGCAAATTTGAATGTAATGCAATTGGCAACTGTCTTTGTTCCCCCACTGGGGTTCTCAAATACAGGCAGTCTGAAGTTCTTTCCTTCTGGACACTTAGATTAGGGGGAGATTTAGAGAGAATAGCAAGATCTAGACAGAAAAGAGCAGAAAATTCCTTTTTCAAAGCAGGAGGCAGTCAAGTTCCCAGGATTCTCCAACTAGCTTGATATTCAAGCTCACTGCAGTGATCACATTAACCTCACAATAATGCAATCTTGCCTTCTGTTTGATTGTATTTTTGAACCTTATTTATTTTGCAATGGAGGAATTACATTGTGAAGAGTTAACCTATTTTATTCCATGCGAATCTAAATTATGATAAAAACACAGATATGTAAATAATGAAATAGACACACATATAAGCTTGGTCTTATTTGCCACTAGATTTCAGTTTTGTGTTGTTTCTGACTTCTTTTGTTACAGCTGGTGTAGTTTAGAAATCCTGCATCTGAAAATGCATGAGAAGGAGGCTTTTTGGTGGAAGGCAGAAATTAAAAAGAAAATTTCTTAACCTTCATTTATATTCTGAAATAGGGGAAGATAACTCTCACTACTTATGTTAGGATTCTATTTTCTTAATTTGCAATAAAGCAAAATAGAGAACTTCGCTTTCCTTTGATTGAGAATCAGAGATTGTATGAATGTAATTAACTAGCACGTAGCAAACTCCCATCTTTCAATTTTATGAAAGGTCAAAAGTTATCTAACACACTTTCTTCTATTGAGAGGAAATTAAATGAAAGTTTGACTGTTACTGAGTCCAAGTTTAGAAAAAAGACACAAGACTTGAGCTGAATGTGCTCAACAACTTTGGTGGAAATGGTGTCTGAGGAGCAGGCTAGAAGCAGGAAGAGGTGGACCCACTGTTAGGGGCAGAGAAGAGGAAACCAGGAAAGACAAGTGGTGCGAACTCTGTTCTGCTCATAGATTGTCATAAAATTGACCCCACACTTACCCTGTGGTCTGGTAACCCCACTCCTGGGCATATGTTTGGAAGGAATTCTAATTCCAAAACACACATGCACCCCAATGTTCACAGCAGCACTATATATGATAGCCAAGACATGGAAGCAACCTAAATGTCCATTGACAGATGACTGGATAAAGAAGTTGTGGTATATTTATACAATGGAATACTACTCAGTCATAAAAAGGAATGAAATAATGCAGCAGCAACATGGATTGACCAAGAGACTTTCATACTAAGTGAAGTAAGCCAGAAGGAGAAAGAAAAATACCATATGATATCACTCATATGTGGAATCTAAAGTATGACGCAAATTAACGTTTACAAAACAGAAACAGACTCACAGACATAGTAAACAATCTTATGGCTACCGGGGGAAAGGTGGGGGGAAGGGATAAATTTGGGAGTTTGAGATTTGCAAATGTTAACCACCATATATAAAAATAGATTTAAAAAAATTTCTTCTAGATAGCCCAGAGAACTATATTCAATATCTTGTAATAACCTTTAATGAAAAAGAATATGAAAAGGATTATATGTATGTATATGCATGACTGGGACATGATGCAATACACCAGAAATTGACACAACATTGTAAACTGACTATACTTCAATAAAAAAGGAAGAAAAATGTACTCCACAAAGAAAGGAACTCTCATTCTGTCTGCTGGGGAGGGTCAGTTGATTTTGAGTCTTCCAAGGTCCCTTGTTAAAAGGAGGGAGAGGGAAGGGGAGGACTGTCAGTCACTATGGAATGATGGATGATAAACTTCTCTTGTTTAAGATGGAACAACACGGTGGACACAACCCAAATATTCATCAACAGGTGAGTGTAAACAAAACGTGGTACATACATCCAACGGAACATTATTCAGCCTTAATGAGCAATGAAATTCTGACACGTGTTACAACGTGGATGCATCTTGACACAAAAGGACAAATGTAGTGTCATTCCACTTACATGAGGTACCTAGAAAAAGCAAATTCAGAGACAAAAAGTATACTAGCGTTTCCTGGGCACTGGGGGGAGGTGGGGAGGAGGGAAGGGGGAGTTACTGTTTAATGGGTACAGAGTTTCTGTTTGGGAAGATGAGAAAGGTTCCAGAAATGGACAGCAGTGGTGGTTGCACAATGTTGTGACTGTACTTAATGCCAGAGGGTGGTACACCTAAAAATGGTAAAAATGGTACATTTACATATGTCCAGATACATCACAACCTAAATTGAGGTAGCCCTTAGTCTGCCCAGCCTCCCTCTCTGCTGCATAATTCTTCACTCTTCTCTCTTTCTCTCTCTCTCTCTGTCCCCACCCCACCCCCCACTTAGGGACCTAAGACCCTCACACTCCTGGCACCCTCACTGTTGAAAGGTCATATACGTGAGTTCAAGATCTTATTAAAATGTGTTTAATGCTCTATGCTTTCCAGAAGTACTTCAATTTTAAGGAGGGCAAAGGAAACAAGAAGACAGGAAAGGAATGTACCCTTAATAAGACCCCAATACGTGTCTGACATGAAGGAAAAATACTTGATAAACATTTTACCAAAATCTCGCATCAATCCTACGAGGAAATGTGTCACACTTGAACCAGAACTAGGAGGCAGGTCTGTCTGGATCCAGCAAACTGTGTATTAAATCTCAGTCCTGAAGTGCTTTTAAATCTTGACATTGTAAGCCTGAGTTTCAGTTCCAACTGATACTTGCTTATAGCTTGGAATGCTTATCCAATGGGGCAATCTTCCCAGGGTCTCTGAAAAAAAGAAATCAGACATGTTGCTTAGATATTAAATATGTACCTAAGCAATCTCAGATGCTCTGACACCCTTATGCACACGCTGAACATTCATCACAGAGCAGGACACGCACGGAATTCAGAGTCAACTGATCTGAGAGTTGTGCCCTTAAGCAATGAATTTACCTGTTTTTGGCATCAGTTTCCTCATCTGTGGAGTAAAGACATGAAGGTCAAATGATTGCTAGAGGTTCATTCTGGGTCCGAGATGCTCCCTTTAATGTTTTTTAAATAACAGTTCAATGGAGGTATAATTCACGTACCATAAAATTGGCTCTTACAGAGTGCACAATTTAGTGATTCTCAAATGGACATTCACGGAGTGTGCACTGGCTAATCTATCACCACTATCTAAGTCTACAGCATTTCCATTACAGCATTACCAGTCACACCAGTTCCTCCCTCCCCCTGGCCCCTGGCAAGCCTGGCTTGCTTTGTCTCTCTGGATTTGCCTTTTCTGGATATTTCCCATGACTGGAACCATGCACTATGTGGTATTTTGTGCCTGGTTGGTCTCATTTAACAAAACGTTTTCAAGGTTCATCCATGTGGTAGCATGCATCCATGTTTCATCATTTTTATTGCCAAAGACATTTGTTAATTCATTCATGATTTGATAGATATTTGGGGTGTTTCCACTTTTGGGCTATTTAGAATAATGATGCTATGAACATTTGTGTGCAAGTTTCAAGTGAACATATGTTTTTATTTTTCTTGACTAAAGGTCTAAGATTGGAATCACTGGGTCATAGGGGAACTTTATTTTGAACATTTTGAGGAACCGCCAAACTGTTTTCCAAAGCAGCTGCTCCCTGTTACGTACCCACTGGTGATGAATAAAAGTTTTATTTTTTTCACATCCTGACAACACTTGTTATGTTGTCTATCTTTTTTTATTTCAGCCTTCCTTCTGGGTGTGAAATGATATCTCTCTGTGGTTTTTATTTGCATTTTCCTAAAACATGAGACTGGGCATCATATCCTGTGCTGATTGGACATTTTCTTAACTTCTTAGAGAAATGTCTATTCAAATCGTTCACCCATTAATTAGTCTCAAGGTGGATACAAATTAAAATTGTGTATCAGGGAAGTTACAAAAAATGGAAAATCGAGGACCTGAAGTTACTTGCAAATAGTGGATCCGCCCCTTTTTGGGAACACCAAGGGTGGAAGCCCACTAAAAACAGACACGTGGACAGTAAGTACGTTGCTCAGAATGGAAAAAGCTAGGAAATTACTATGCATAAGGGGTCTTGTAAGAAAGCAGTTACCATAGCAACCATGGCCTCACGCACTGCACTGAACGATGGGCTTTATTTCAGCCTAATTGCACAGTCTTCATGTGTTTCCTTCCCTGGGAGACAGTGTCTACACAGAGACAAGTATCCCACACGGAGAGGACTCTCTTTAATATATACTGATTAAAGTCTGAATATCAGTATTGGATGTGAAATTGTCTTCGCAGTTCCCCTTTCAGAGACACTGGGCTAAAACAGTCCATGTAGAAGTCTAAATATAGTCCCTTCTGTCATCTGACTACAAAGAAAAGAAGAGTGAATGTGATGTTAATGGGTGCTGTGCTGTTTCTACAAGATCATGAAATTACAACCCCTGGCTTTTCAAGTAAATTAAACTTTGCCACAACTGTTAATTGAATTGTGGTTATTCAATTATCTTTTTTTTCCCCCTTCCCACTTTGAGCTTTCCTGAGAGATAGTCACATCACAGCATCCGCTGCAGAATGGTCACACTGCTTCCCCTCTAATTAGGCTAATAGCAAACTTGACTATTATAAAACAAAGTGGAAATGCACCTTCCTCTCTACTTTCATTTTGAAGGAGAAAATGTCTGCTTTCAGAGACTGAATGAACTTTCTTGATCCCACATGCTAGTTAGCAGGTGCATGTTACAATCACTGTCCATGGATCATAACCTTATAATTATTCTGCTGGAAGACGTTTTTGTCACTTGCCAAGAGCGGAACGTGGACGAGCCCATCTCTCTCCTCTGACGTCCTCCAGTGTTTTCTGCCCACAGAAGGAGCTTTCCACAGGACGCTGAAGCTTTCCTTTTCAGTGGAATCTGACCAAGAGTAAGACAGATCTCAGCCCTGGCGTCGGGGCTTGCCCTGCCACAGACAATGCCATGAAGTAAGCCAGTTGCTCTGACATCTACTGGATTCACCCCCTAAAACTGGTACCCAAAGGTCTATTTCCTCTTCCTTAACCAAGATGATGCCTGAACTGGGACTTACCCTCATAAAATAGGCTTTTCACTTTTAAACGTTCTATTAAATTTAAATGGGACTATTATACTATTAATGAGGCTCACTGTGGACCCCACGAGAAGCCCTTTAATTCTGAACTGTTGAAAATAACAAAAATTAAGCACAGCACCATTTGCTGTCATCGTAGTGGGAAACCTGGTGGCTGATTTTTAAACCAACAGGGAGAAATACCAGTAGCACCATCTAGAGAAGGTTTGATTAAATCTTCTTGCCCCAGATCCTGCAGAGTGTTTCTCCTCTGCCCCCCACAGCCCCCAGGAGTGAAAGCTCAAGGTAGAACCAGAGGGAAGGGGGGTCGCTCTGGATGGAGGAGGTGGGACGCCTGGTCCGTGTCCTGAACGAAGCCTGTCTTTGTCACCCCCGGTCCTTCTCTCCCCACGGAGAGGACACTTACAAGGCGTGCAGAGATCGTGAGCAGCTCCATTCGGTGGCGGATTTCTTTTTTGGTCATAAGCTGTCTGTCATTTTCAATCTGTTGTCTGGATTTTGTTGAACACTTTATTCAGCTACAGCGAGACACTAACTCTCCATGGGTGACAAACGGGGGGTGAGCTAAGGTATCTTCACTCCGCCCCAAACTTTCAGCGACAGGCCTGTGTCCACAGTAGTGAAGTGAGTGTAACTCCAGGAGCCCTGCCACCCTCAGTCCCACAGCCCGGAGAGCCACCGCCTCCTGGAAACCACACTTCTCAACGTCTTTTATTTCTCTTTCTAACTATTTTTGGAAATACAGAAATAAAATGCAGGACAGTATAACCACACTAACAACAACAAGAGAAATTCTGTGATTCTTCTGTTTAATTCCAAAGACAGGAATAGACGTAGAAAAGAAAAGCTTACTCTTAGTCATCTTTTTTCCTCCCACACCTGCTTCTATTCCTCTTTCCTGATGCTCCCACATCTTCCCAAGCCCCAGGTCACAGATGCAGGTCTTCCTGGACCTCTGCCTCTCGTCCCTCCAACACAGCACCAAGGTCTGTGCCAATCACCTCTCTAATGACCCTCAAATCCATCACCGACTCTCCATTATTCTCAGATGCAAATCAAATTACAGTTTTGCTCAAACCCCTTAATCATTCTATCAATCTCTGTCATTCCCAAGATGTTATTTAAATTTATTAGCTCATATAAACCATGCACTTTTCCTATTTTTCAAATAATGGAGATTCAGTATGTATAATAGAATGTAAGTATAAATACAATACAAAATATGTATGAAGTTATGTGTGTATATGTATGTATACACATAGTTTTCTTCCTCTAAGCTTTTACACATTCAGAGCCCCCCTCCACCCTGTTTCAGGGCTTTCCTGGCACAGCCAGCATCCTCAGAGAACCTGCTCAGGCAAAACGAATGCTTGTCCACGTGGCCTCCCTTGACCACCACGGTTAGAGCTCGGCGTCTCATCTCCCTCTGTGCCCACCTCTGCTTAGCGCCGCTTCCTCTGTAGTGTGGCCAGGGGTCACCTTTCCTGTCTCTCTGTGTAGATGGTGAATTCATGGGAAGTGGGCTCTGCCCTGTTGCTGTCTCCACCTTGCCACACACTGAGAACCCTGTAAATGTAACCACAAGGGGTCAATGAGTGGCTAGTGCTTTGGGTACAACCCTCCTCTCTTCCAACAAATGAATGCCACCTGAATGACAGTCCACTGTTCCTGTATTGTCATAACCATTTGGAGCAACTGCTCTCCCTTTTTACGTCCTATTTAAAAAGTCTGTTAAAGTAATCTTGTTTGGCACTGAGCTGTTCATCACTGTGTCTTTTCCTTCTTGCCTATAAATTCCAGACAAAGTCTGAACGACCAGTTTGAATGGGCAGCCCCTCTAGGACACGAGAACTTGCGAGATCACGCACCTCAAACAGAAAGTAACACATAGACCTGGTTCCCCTCCTCTTCTGCAGTGTGGCCCGAGGCTAAAGCTAGATTTGGAATCTCTCCCGACGTGAATGTCATCTTACAGCAAAAGCTCCCATACTTTCCAGACATCTCCCAAAATTTACACCTGAGTATCAGACACGTATTGCGATTTCTCCAGGTTAGAAGCCTGGTGGGCACTTAATTCCAAAATGTGCCTCTTTCAGGGCATCTCGTACCATCATTTCCTCCTGCCGGTGTTCCTACAGCCACCTTGGTGTTTCCTCTGTTTGTCAAAAATGCCAAGTCCTTCCTTACTTTAGAGCCTTGACAGCAGCTTTCTCCCTTCATGGCTTTCTTTTTACATGATATTTTTATGACTGGCTTCTTCTTGTCTTTCAGATTTTTACTTAAATCCGTATCTCCAGAAAGACCTTTTCTGATGATTCAAACTTATTAGGCAACCAGTCTCATTATTTCATTTAAAAAATGTCTGTAGCATTTATTACCATTTAATAGTTTCTTTTTAGCAGCTGTATTGAGGTATAATTGATAAAGATATATTCAATGTGTACAGTTTTGTAGTTTGGAGCATATATACACCGCAATACTATCACTGCAATCAAAGTAACAGGCGTAGCCAACGTCTTCCAGTTTCCTTGTGTCTCTTTGTGTGTGTGTTGCTTCCTGGGGTTTTGAATTGGTAAGAGCTCTTAACATGAGACCTACCCCTTTAACAAATCCAGATGTGCATACAACCCAGTTAAGCACTCCGTGGTACACAGAGCTCTAGAATTTATTCATGTAGCACAGTGGAATTTTATACCTTGACATTGAATTTCTCCCACCCCCCCACCTGTAGCAGCCCTGTTTCATCCTCTGCTTCTATGACTGACTGTTTCAGGTACCTCCCAGACACGGAGTCATGCAGTGTTTGTCCTATGACTGATTTATTTCACAGGGCATGGTCTCCTCTAGGTTCATTCGTTCTGTACATGTGGCAGGATTTCCTCCTTTTCAAAGCTGAATAATATTCCATTTTATGTATATCCCATATTTTCTTTTTTCTTTATTATTTTCATTGTTGTTTTATTCTTTTTTTCCAGTTTTATTGCACTATAGTAGACATAATAGCACTGTGTAAGCCTAAAGTGTGCAGCATAGTGACTGGACTGACATACATCACAGAACGATTATCACAATCAGTTTTTTTAGCAAACATCTATCATCTTATATAGGCACAAAAATAAAGAAATAGAAAAAAAATTGTCCTTGTGATGAGAACTCTTAAGAGTTACTCTCAACAACTGTCATATGTAACACAGCCATGTTAATTGCATTTATCGTGTTGGACATGACATTCCTCATGCTTATTTATCTTATAACTGGAGGTTTGTACCTTTTGTCTGCACTCATCCAATTCCCCCTCTCCCTACCTCCCACCTCTGGTAACCACAGATTGGATCTATTTTTCCATGAGTTTGTTTCTGAGCATAACTGAGCCACAACTCTGTGTTAGTTCCTGTTACGCAACACAGTGAGTGGATATTTCTATACATTTCTAGTTAGCATCTGTTGCCACACAAAGATATTACATCACTGTTGACTACATTCCTCACATTGCACATTTCATCATTGTGGCATTTATTTTGCAGCTGGAAGTCTTATACCACATTTTCCTTATCCAGTCATCTGTCGATGGACACCTGGCTTGTTTCCAAATCTTAGCTATCGTGAGCAGTGCTGCAGTGAACCTGAGATGGCAAATATCTCTCTGAGACCCTTATTTCAAATCTCAGATGAGGACCTAGAAGCGGATTGCTGGTAGTTCTATTTTTAATGTTTAAATGCACCACCATGCCGTTTTCCTTAGCCGCTGTACCATTTTACATTCCCACCAACAATGTACAATTTTTCCACAACCTTGTCAACACTTAACTTTTGTTTTCTGTATTCTTAAATTCCAGAACTTCTGATTGGTTATGTTTTATGGTTTCTGTGTCTTTGTTGATGTTTTCACTTTTTAAAAAATTTTATTTTATTGAATTATTGTCAGTTTACAAGATGTTTTCATTTTTTTTCATGTATCATATTTCTGGTTTTGATTAGTTGTCTGTGTTCTCTGATAGCTCTCTGAGCTGTGTAAGATGATTATTTTAAATTCATGGTCAGACAATTAATAGATATGTCCATTTCTTTAGGGTTAGTTACTGGAGATTTGTTGGGTTCCTTTGACAGTACGATATTTCTCTGATTTTTTGTGCTCCTTGATAGTTTTATGTCAGTGTCTGCACATTTGAAGAGGCAACCATCTCTTCCAGTCATTATAGACTGATGCCCGCAGGGAAAATCACTTCCAATCATCCAGCCTAGAGGCTCTGGGAGCCTTTCAGTGCTTCCTGCGGATGTGCGTGCTCTGCTGAGCTTCCTCCCTCCTGATGGAGAAGTCTCAGGCTTTGTGCCTCTTCCTGGCCCAGCTGTGCTGGCTGCTGCCCCTGGGGAAGTGCCTGGGCTCAGACTCCACTTCTCCCCCGTCTTCCTGAAGGACCAGTGTCAGGGCTGTGTGCCCTCTCCCAGCCTCACAGCGCATGAAGGCTGCTGAGACCCCTGCCCCATCTCTGTTTTCAGCTGTTCCCTGGCCTTCCAAGATGCCACCTGCCTCAGTGCTCTGAGCTGAGGGGATGTCCAACGCCTGAGCACAGCCCCCCAAAGGCTGAGGACTTTGGATGGGTATTTTGCTCACTCTTTCACCCGAGGGGGAGATCAAACCATAGGCTGAATGGGTTGGATCTCTCTCAGCACTGAGCTTGGCAGACAGAGTTCTGATATGAATTTTAATAGGGTTATTAGCAAGGTCTCATGAGAAAAACTACAATTCAGCCAAAATCTGAAGGCAGTAACCTATGACCCATGAAGATGTTGGGAAGAGCATCCCAGCAGGTGCAAAGGCCCTGTGGTAGGAGCATGCCTGCCATGTTGGAGGCTAGGTGGGGGCAAGTGAAACTTGGGAGAGTAAGAGGAGACCGTGTCAGATGGGTTGCTGTCCAGGAAGGGGCTGGACACCACGTGAAGGGCCTTAGGGACCACCATCAGGAATCCGGCTTTGAATGTTCATCTAGTTCTCAGCCTACAGATGAACAGGACTGCCATGCTTTATTATTGCAATGCCCTTCACTTAGAAAGAAAGTGATATTAATACACAAAACTATGGGTGTTAAACAGTGGGTAAAGAACAAAGCCATTCATAATACATTTAAATAAGTTCAACTTTTATATTGACAAATATTTTTGTGAATAACAATCTCAAAACAATGTTTCTGGGTGAACCAAATTATAATATGATTCAAAAATTTTATCCATTTATCACCCCAAGTCATTTTCTATAAAAGACGAAGTGAGATTCTCTTAAAACTGTGATATGTTCAGGAATGTCAGTGTTCAAAGACTCATGTGAAATTCCGTGCATATGAAACCATAAAGGTGAGTAACGTTTTCAGGACTTTGAAGAACTAATTTTACCTTGATCATTATTACAGTGATGCCAATATCCTTTGTTTCAATTATCTACACACACTTCATTTAAAGTTGGAATTGACCTCTACATGCACTCTCTGTGTGGAGAGAGGGACCGTGGTCTTGGATGATTCTTTTTAATTTTCTTACATGTTTCTGTATATATTTACTCACCGTCATTTATTTCATCTATTTGTGCAGCTCCCTTTTTGTCATGATTATTTATCCCCTACTTTATTTATTGATTTTTACTGCTGTTTATTTATCCATTCCAGGTTTTTCTGCTCTACTCATTTTCTAATCTTATGATTTATTCTAGTTTTATATATATAGTATTTTCTTAACCCCACCCCTTCTTTTCCCATTTGTTTATTTTGTTTATTTTTTACTGCTTTTTTGAGTCCATTTAAATAATTTGTGTTCAGCATCTCTTTATTGATATAAAATATAAAACTATGACATTTTCAATAAAAGTGCTCTTTAGTTATATCTCATAGGTTTTGATATTTTTGTTATGATTACATTGTGAAGTTTTGCTTCAGATTTGTTTAAGAAAGAGTTTTTAAGTTTCACATTTGAAGAGGCATTTTACTTTATGAGTCCATGGTTTTTTTGTATTATTGAATTTTGATTAGGAAGTATTTTCTGAGCTATTTTTGACTTCTTTTAAAATTTATTTAGATTTTCTTTGTGACTCAATCTGTAGCTAATTTTCTTGAGATCCTTGTGTACAGAACAGATTTAGATTTTGTTTTTGTTAACAAATTTAAAAATCTTTTCCTTAATAGGAGAGTAAAGCTACTTACATTAATATGGATCATAGTGGCCTTTTGCCTAATTTTACATTTTCTCAGTTTACAGTTACTGAAATAATTTTACTCTGTGGGCTATTTCTTGGCTCTGTGTTCATGTATGTATATGGGTCTTCTTGTGTTTTGGAAAGTTTTTATTCAGTTTTGAAAGGTTTTGATTATTTTTATTCTTATTCTTAATACACATAACTTTCTCTTAGATGCCAAGTTTTTAAAGAGAATCTCTATTGGTTCCTCACTTTGAACAACGCTAAAATGGTGTTTCCTTTTCTGTCTTTTTCACTCTTTACTGCCACACTATTTTGATCAATAATATTGCTTTCCGCAGTCTTTGACTGTGTGCTGTATTCTATTGCTATGTTTTGTTTGGGGCATAAATTATATTTATGCTGGATTTCCTCTGTCTTTTATAGACATCATTTTCTTCCTAAATATTCTCCTTTCCCCACTGCATGTTATTATTTTTGTTTCTAGATTTGATGTCCTTTACTGTGCTTTTCATAAATTCTATTTTCCTTTGTATTCTTGCAGTATCAACTTTATTTTTATTATGCTTTGTTTGCCCTTGATTTTTTCCCCCCCTGCAACTACTGGCTCCCATTTTATTTCCTTCTGTTACCTTGAAACAACTTTTTGGAGTTTTTATTTTTCTGATCAGTGGTTTTCTTCAACAAATATTATTAATCTATTAAGATATTTTAACTCAGGGCAAAATATTTGGACATCAGTTTTTAACTGTTTCATGCCAATGTTTTTTTTTTTTTTTCAGTAAATTTTCTTCAATTGTTATTTTTCTGTTCTTTTCCATTTTTTTTTTTTTTGTCCCTTTTGGTATATACTTTGGATGTTGTGTCAGCAGTTGTTTTAAAATTCGCCGTTGAATGAGTTGCAGTTCCCAGAATCAGCCACCCGTAAAGGACTCCCACGGGGAGTGAGGGCCCCGTGGCGTCCACGTGACCTGATGGAGTACGATCGCGTCACCGGGAGGTGGCTCTGTCGGTAACTCTCCGCGCAGCCCCGCTTCTCTGGCCTGCGTGGGTAAAAGCTGTATCTGGAAGTCATTTTTCAGTCCTGCAGACTCGGAAAATCCTTCCCTCGTGGTTGCAAAGAATAGACACCACTTTTCTCTGTAGAAGCTTTTCACTGTTCAGAAATGAATTTCTTTCCTGGAGCATGCTGAGATCTGCTGCCTTGAGCCATTGTCTGCAGTATTTTTCCTCCACTTCCTCTGGGGTTACTTCTGTTCCATCAAACCTACTTTTGCAAATCTTCCCACATTTGTTTTTTTCTTGCTAGTGATGAATTCTTCTCTTCTCTTCTCTTCTCTTCTCTTCTCTTCTCTTCTCTTCCCTTCCCTTCCCTTCCCTTCCTTTCTTTCTCTCTCTCTCTCTCTCTCTTTCTTTCTCCTCCTCTCTCTTTCTTTCTTTTATTGCTACAATGTGTCAATTTCTGGTGTACAGCACAATGTCCCAGTCATGCATATACACACATATATTCATTTTCACATTCTTTTTTGTTAAAGGTTATTATAAGGTATTGAATATAGTTCCCTAGGCTGTACAGAAGAAATTTGTTTTTTTATCTATTTTTATATATAGTGCCACATATTTTTGAATCTGAAAGTTGTATCCTCCTCTTAGCTGTGCTGAATATTTGGTTTGTGGCTTTTGAAAAAATTCTTCCTTGTTTTATACACATTCTGGGAGGAGTAGTGGAAAGATGGTGACATATTTTATCTGAAGTCTTCTGTATTGACTGAACATAGAACTTACAGTGAAAGTTGCTTTAAAAGTTGTATTTGGATTTTTTAAAAATCACCACATTTTTATTGGAGAAGTATATTTTAAAATATTTTTAATCCAAATTTTTTTCTCTATCCTGGGATTCTGTTTTGGGGAAGTAGAAAGTGCCTTATTTTGGCCAATGCTTCATGTGTGCTTGCGGCTCGTACCATTTGTAAGCGCTTACTTATAGAAACTTAGCATTCCACGGTGAGCAGTGATGAAAATATTAAATGACTTGCCCTGGGCCATAAAATAATGATCTGACTTTACCAGCTGTCAACGTCATCAACACAAGATTAGAACATTCTGTATGACAACCTGAGTCACGTCTTCCTGGCACTGTGGGAGTTTAATAGCTTGAAAATCTCTAGAATTCAGCTGAAGAACCAACTTCCAGAATCTTATTTTCATGCTTAGAAAAGGCAAATGTCAAGTGATTATGTACAATATTTAAAAGAATATATACTTTTTAAAAGGCATATAATGAAGAAAATGTGAGCATGTCAATGGTCCAGGCTTATGCTGGTGAACATGTACCACAACTTACTAACGTGAGCCCTACGCTTCCATAGGTGATAAGAGAAATGCATTGTATAACAATCACTATTTAATAAAAGGAGGCTTCCTCATGTTTTAAAAGAGGTTAATTTCTAGGTACTAAGATGCAAGGAATTTTCATGTGGGTCGTTAACCCACGAACACAGGCAGAGCATGGACGCCGTCTTTGGCAGAAGGTCCTGGTGCTTGTTTGTTTCACATGGCGGCAGGTTGATCATCTTGGTCTTTGATAAAAGCTGCAGGCCTGCTGTGGGAATGTGACCCTCACCCTGTTTGAGCAGGCTAGCTCACGGGGCCAGGGCATAGCTTTTGCCTGAGTCAGGTGTGGCTGTTTTCCATCGCAGCCTCCAGGAGACGGGAGCCTTCTCCTCCAAAGCCTGGGCCTAGATTATTTATATATCAACTGCCATAAACATCTCTCGTAGACTCAGTGATAAAAAAGATTCTCCAGCTCTTAATGATTCGCAGCTTCCAGGTCCTAATTATCTTTACGCTGATACATTTAGGTCTCTGAATTAATAAGCTGGGTTTCTTCCATGCGATTCAGCTTCAAAGGACACCTTCCACTTGGGCCTCGAGAAACAAGACACTGGGGAAGTGTTCTGGGAAGAGTGTGAGGCGCTGCTTTGTGTGTCAGCTCAGTTCATTAACCCCGGGCCCCACCACGTCTGCCTTCTTCCTGCCCTGGTACCCAGGACACAGTGTGGGTCGGGGCGGTGGGGGGAGGTTCCAGCCTCAGTACAGCAGGGGGTGAGGAGCAGGGGTCCCCCTGCACTTTCTGCTCCAACTCTGCTCACTTTCCAACGCACTGGACCACTCTGAAACCAGTTTCCACACTTCAAATGCTTACTAAGGAGTGAATGTCAAATTTAAGGCTGAGAGTAAGCCCTGACATATTGAATATTTTCCCACATGAACACGCTATTTGTTTATTACTTTGTTTCATTTTCCATTTTTCTGTAAGCTGTTGTAATTTTCTCCTTTAAATTCTTACACCTTATTTTGCCCCTGGGTACATTTCTGTGTATGTAATTGTTTCTGCTGAAAATGGTATCGATCTATACAAATAAAATCCAATTTTATCTTAAAAAAAGAAGTGAGGAAAAGTCACTGAGTCACATGTGCTCCTTCCGTGGACTCCTGGGTCCTCTGTGTCCACACTCTTCTTACCCCTCCCTGACTCTTCAGTAAAAACAAGAAAGCATCTTGAGGCTGTGCATGTAAGAAGCTTGGAAGTTGCTTCTCCACCCTGACAACAGGTAAAGAGCTGAACAGACTGGAAAATGCACAGCTCTTTAAGGTCCTTATGAGAGGTGAAGACACAGGCCAACTGCTGCCTGCAGGACTTGGAGGGATAAGTGTACCAAGTTGGGGCTTGGGCTGGAGGCACAGTTCACCGGGGTGGAGACTCTCAAGCAGAACCAGCTCGGGCACCAGCCTTGGGGCAGGAAAACCTCAGCTGTAATCAGTGAACTGCTGGAGGCCCAGTGTGGACAAGCCTGGGAAACAAAAATCCAGGGGGACACAGTTTCGCCCTTTTTGTGAGTTTCACCTCCAGGGACCTGGCCCAGATCTCACCGTAAACACTGAAGGAAAGCCCTTGTGATTTGGGGGTGGGAGGAGAGGAACAGAGCGCTGCTCTTAACCAGACCTGCCCTCAGGAGACACTAGTCAGCTGGAGCTTATGCTGCTGGGGTGTTTTCGGAGCCTAACTGGCCGGGCAGAAGGGAAATGCATGACTCAGACCACTCCAGCCCTCCCGTCTCACCCAAGAAGCAGAAGAAACCCTGAGATGCACTTCTGAAGCCCCCAGTTTGGGACACAGACTCCTCAGAAGACTGAGACCTGATCCCAGGCCTGAAGGGTGCACCTCCTGGCTGCACACCTCACCGCACTATGATCAGTATATGCTGAGGGCCATGATGGAGAAAGTAGACTGCATGCAAGAATAGATGGGCAACTTAAGCAGAGAGATACATCCTAACTAAAAACAAAAGAAAAAGAAACGCTAGAGATAAAGCCCTGTAAGGGTGGTGAAGAGCTCCTTTCATAGGCTCAACAGTGGACTGGATGTGGCTGAAAAAAGTCTCTGCGCTTGATTATCTCAGTAAACAGAAAGCAAAGAGAAGAGTATGCTACAGAAGGTGTAACGTACGTATATGGCCAGTCCAGGAGGACAAGATGCACAGAAAGGGACAGACAGATATCTGAAGCAATAATGACCGAAAATATCCCCCAATGAAAATCAGACACCAAAGCACAAATGCAGGAAGCTTAGAGAAAACCAAGCAGGTTAAATAGCAAAACAAACTAAAAGCAAAAGCAATTACACCTAGGCTTATCATTTTTGAACAACAGGAAATCAAAGTGAAGGAAAAATCCTGAAAGAAGCCAGAGAGGAAAACATGTTACCGGGAGAGGAACACGAATGACGTCTGACTTCTCCTCCGAAGCCATGTAAGCGAGGAGAGGGTGGAGTTCAGCGTTCTAAGTGCTGAGAGGAGAAATTCACCAGTTTAGAACCCTGCACCCTGCAAAATTATCTTTTAAGTGAAGAAGAAGTAAAGACATTTTCAGACACACAAAAAATGGAAGGAATTTGTTGCCAGTAGGTCTGCCTTATAAACAATTTTAAAGCAAGTTTTGTTTTCTTTTTTCCCGCCAAAGGGAAGGCAAATGTTAAAGGTCAGAAACTCAGATCTACATCAAGAAAGGAAAAGGCTCAAAGTGTTAAGTAAATGGAAAATAAACTTATTTTTCTTATTCTTAATTGCTCATTTGGAAGTCAAGAAATCTCATCTTTCTTGCTTTCAGTAGTAAAACAAAATTATGCTAAGATACAAAATTTTACATCTTTTAAGGGTACAATGTGGTGGCCACTGAATATAATCTCTAAGACACAAATCATTATCTACAGAACACTGGCTTAATCACTTAAATCCATCCTGATTGAGCCTTGAGAAGCCACTTAAGACTTTGTGGCTTAAACATCATCCAAATCATTTATGATGACAGCTGAATTACGATTATGTTTAAAGCATTCCTTGCAATGGAAACAGCAACTCATCAGCAGAGGAGAATGTGGCGGAAGCAGTCTGAACGCGCCAGAAGGAACATCTGTGAAACTCACAAACGCACGGGAGACAACCCAGCTGTGTGGGATTAAGACAAGTTCTCATTAATGCGTCCGAATAAACTGCAAAACGGATCACGTCACAGGTTCCAGAGACATCGCTTCTGAAATAAACATAAAGCCCTGTCTTTAACTCAAAATTATACTTAATGAATCATTTCAGCCTTTTAATAATTAGAAGACTGCCCATAAACAGGCTTGGGGGTTGTGCCTTGAGGCTGACCAGTGTTTAATTTTATTAACAGATTTATGAACAGGGAAAGGTGGGATCCCTTGGAATTCTGTGTTAAAGGGAAGTTGACAAACCACCAACTCGATCCTCTATACACTCTATTAGAACGGAAGGAAAGGAGGAACACACTGCAATTGCTGTGCACCAGAAACTAACATGATGTTGTAAATCAGCCATAATTCAATAAAACCCCCCACCCTGTGTGCTGAAAAACAAACAGGAAAACCACAAAGGGTTGTATCACTTGGCCTCTCCAATTACAGCCACTGAATTTAGGACCAAACTCCCTTTATTATTTTTTGGTAAGAGGTGTCTCTGTTGTACAATGAAACTAAAATAAATGGAAGTGAAAACACTTGAAACAAATGATCAGTTGAAAACCCCTCCCTGTTCATGGAAGCCGAGCCTCTGATGGTGGTTCTGTATTACTTACCTGAGATAAGAAAACAATTTGGGCTTCGGTCTAGACAGCTGACAATCACACTTAGGCACTGACAACAGTTGTGACACTTCACTGTCTTTTTAAAAAGACTTTTATTTTATAGCAGTGTTTGGTGTAGAACAAGGTAGGGAGGGAGCTGCAGAGATTTTCACGCACCCCCTGCCTCCTCGCACGCTCAGCCTCCTCCTTATGAACATCACTCATCAGGATGGACAGACGGACAGAGGCTGTGCCCTCTTTCTCCTCCTGCTAATGGTCAGCGTCTTACTTCCAGTCCACCTTGGGGTATAGGAGATACTAGTAAATACTTTGAGATCTTTTTTTCTTACACAAGTTTTAAGGGCTTTATCATCCTTGTAGACAAATTATTCTAAAACAAGACCATATGATTTATTTACATGTATACATTCACACATTTTTCTGCAGCAGGCATCCTGTTATTTTGTGTGTTTTGATAAGGGCACAGTTAAGAGTCAGGCAGCCCAGCAGACACTTGAAGAACTGAGTCTTAAGAGACCAAGAATTGTAATGTTAAAATTGAATAAGTTTATATTACTCCTTGTATCTAAATTAAGCTTAGTAATAAATCATTAACCAGCTATTAACACGAACAAGCATGGGACTCAATTCTCAGTGTACGAAAAAGCACAAGGCATGGTGTTCCGGCCTTAGCACTCTGCAGTCTGGTTTAGGAGCCAGAGCGTACACATCGGACGGCATCCACCAAAGCGAGCGTCTGGGAAAGGAACGGGACAGAAGGGAGTTTGGAAAAAGAGGATGTCATTTTCAGCAAAGGTTTCATTTGTTCAAAAACCAAAATCACAGTAAGGATCTATGCAGACTATCAATAGTGAGCAGATGTCTCAGATGGTAGGAATAACAAGATTAAATAACACAGTGCTCCTGAGCAAAAGTATCAGAGAAGTAAACAGTTAAAACAGTTACAGTGCAACGTGCCTGGCACTATGACTAAGGCATGAATGTCACGTGCACTGCAGAGAAACCTGCAGCCCTGCCTGCAGAAGCTGGGGATGGGTTTGAAGTGGAGAAGAGAGGTTTGTAAAGCAAGAAGACTGCGTAAGACTATGTCAGGCAACATGGGTCGTAGAAAAAAAAAGTCCCCGGCAAAAGAAGATCCTTGTGTGTATGTATGTCTGTGTGTGTGTCTGTATGTGTGTCCGTATCTGTGTGTGTACAGAATGGGCAGAATGGGGTGGGAAGTGTGTTTCACAATGCAGGTTTTATTACTGGTCACTGATGGTGAAACCAGCAGATCAGGAGATGACTGGCACTGACAACCATTACTCACGCATGGCTCCCAAGTCAGGGGCCTTCCAACTGCACAGGGTGCGAGAAGGAAGGAACCGTTTCATCAGGAAGCAGAGGGAGAGGTGGTTCTTGAGGGCGGGAATGGACCGGATGAGACCTGAGGGGGCAGGCTGAACAGGGTTAGGACTGGCTGGTTTGAGAAATGTCAGCAGGCTCGGGGCAGGGGCTGTGCCTCGTTGTCTGGCTCTGGGATGACCCCAGAGTGAGAGAGCCTGACCTGGGAGGCAGTTTGGAGGCCAGCACAATGGTTTGCTTGATTCGCATGTGAAGGTGAGTATCGGGCAAGAGCTTGCTCTCTAGGAATTAGCTGATCCTGGGAGGGCAGCCGTTCCCGTGTCAGCAGTGCCTGGCATTGCAAAGCACCGGGGAAGAAAGAAAACAAACAAAGAACGTAATTAATACATAACACAGACATAGAAAATAAACATGGCTATCAGGGAGGAAGGGGGTGGGAAGGGGTAAATTAGGAGTTTGGGATTAGCAGATACACACTACTGTATATAAAAATAGATAAACAACAAGGACCTACTGTACAGCACAGGGAACTCTATTCAATATCTTATAATAACCTATAATGAAAAGGAATATGAAAAATAATGTATATGTATAACTGAATCACTATGCGGTACCTCAGAGACTAACACTGTAACATTGTAAATCAATTATACTTCAAATAAAAAATAATTAAGTGGTTTGAAAAAATAAATAATAAAGTAAAATTTCAAGAAATTACCAGAATGGACAAGCCCCTCTGTCCCTGAAGGGGGCCCCAGTGGGGGAGCCGTGAGCAGCCTGAGGGAGGGCGTGCTGGCAGCAAGACGCTGAGTCTGGCCGTGGAGCCGGGAGGGGTCACTAGCCTCCCAGAGAACCCCCCGCCGTCTTCCTGTTTCCCTGGTGACCCTGTTTCCTGGACCCCGTGGACCCCCGTCTGTCTGTCTCTAGTGGATGCTGCAAGTGTCACTGATCAGGCACATGGGAGACAGGCTGCCCCCACATGGTCTGCACGATGCTGTCCCCATGGACCCTCACCCCTGAGTACCTTAAAGAGACCCCCACTTCCTGAAGATCAAACACATTCCTTCCGGGGGTCTAGCTCCATAAAATACGAAACTGGTATTTTTTTTTCTTCTTGTTTTATATAAAAATACCACCCAGGTAGGTACTGAATTTCAGGGAAGGGGCTTGGAGAACTGTTTATTTTGGAGCTAACGCATAGTAAAAGAATGCTTTCAGGGATTTTTGCTTAAAGGCAAATTTTTTCCCCAGGTCTTATTAAACATACTATTCCGGCATCAGGCAAAAAGATGAAGTGTATAGATTTCCCTCGAGAGGGCTTGTGGGCACCTGGTGAGATTTGGAGTCTTGACACATGCTTTCTTTAACAGCGTCTTTCAACCCCGGGTATGTGATCACTTTGCACTTACCATCCCCTGGAAGGTACACTTTTTTTCTCTCTTCTGCATCTGGAAAGCCTGAGACACGTGGACTTCTTCCTTGGAGCTGCATTAATTTTTAATCTGGAAAAAAAGCTAGTACATACTGGCCACTTTACATTCTTAGTGTTTAAAGCGACCAAGAATGGTAGGTTTGCCCGTGGCTTCTAACACCCCAAATTATGCTTTTTATTCCCAGTTTCCAAAGAGTGTCTTCATTATAAGCTGATCTCTAAAAATCTTTATGGAAAGGGCTTCCAGATTTGTTTTTTCACGTGCATGTTTAGCCGCACTGAACGCACCAGATGTTGGAATGCATTTCTTACGCTTGTACGTTAATACGATGTAAGAACATGGGTGTCAATACCAGAGGAACGTGGTGTGTTCATTGCTACAGTACATCTGCCATGGTTACTTAAATATTTCCTCTGCCCGGGTTTTGAGACTACGCAACAAACGTGTTAGCTTCCCCCCCCCGATACACCCCACCCCCCCCGCAGCTGTGAGGGAAGAGCTCAGGATGGACCGTGAGAACAAGGGCGTTGCCGAGGGCCGGAGCAGCTGGAGAGCAGGCGGGCTTGCGAGGATGGCTTTTCCTCATCGCACCCAGCTGCTCGCCCGGCCTCACTGGCAAGGAAGCAAGCGAGGGACCTCCCTCGGGTCCTCCTCCTCTCCGTCTTCCTTCCCTCCCTCCTCTCTCAGATGCCAGGCAGCGGAGGAGCAGCGAGCTGTATGTAACGGGGTGGGGGCGGGGGGAAGCACGCGGCTAGTCCCCCAGGACTGTGACCTCCCAGCTCTCCCAGAGGATGCTATTCCCACGATGTAGGTCTGCGGCATTTCTGTCTCCTCGTTCCACTAACCTGACGCTCAAAAAGAAAGTGAATTCAAAACATTTGTAGATACGAGATATAAAAATAGTAAAAAAAAAAAAAAAATTATTAGATACCAATCTGTAATAAATGCACGATTTCCTGCGTAAAAGCAGTTAGCAACCTTGACTCAAGAGAGGTGGCATTTTTATAGATAAGATCACTTGTCTCAAAAATCTAGGAGCATCTACTAAAAACTAATCAAATTAATAAAAGAGTGTAGTAATCCCTGATCAACATAAATAATAAATGACTTCCCCGTTTATCTGTATGGATGGCTCAGGAATAAGCAGTGTGGGAACATTTGGTTACTAATGAGAAAATTAGCTTGTAATATCATTCATAAACATGTACACAAAAATTCAACAAAGACTAAATAGTTAAATGAATTATATAAAATTATAGAAGAGTCAAGGAATAGACTTACCATATGACCCAGGAATCCTGCTCCTGGGCATATATCCAGAAAGAACCCTACTTCAAAATGACATCTGCGCCCCAATGTTCATAGCAGCACTATTTACAATAGCCAAGACATGGAAACAGCTTAAATGTCCATCAACAGGTGACTGGATAAAGAAGAAGTGGTACTATTTATACAATGGAATACTACTCAGCCATAAAAATCAACAACATAATGCCATTTGCAGCAACATGGATGTTTCTGGAGAATGTCATTCTAAGTGAAGTAAGCCAGAAAGAGAAAGAAAAATACCATATGAGATCACTCATATGTGGAATCTGAAAAAAAAAAATGCTAAACAGAAACAGACTCATAGACATAGCATGCAAACTTGTGGTTGCCAGAGGGACAGGGGGTGGGAAGGGACTGGGATTTCAAAATGTAGAATAGATAAATGAGACTGTACTGTGTAGCACAGGGAGATACATACAGGATCCTGTGGTGGCTCACAGCAAAAGAGAATGTGACAATGAATGTATGTATGTTCATGTATAACTGAAAAATTGTGCTCTACACTGGAAGTTGACACAACATTGTAAAATGACTATAACTCAATAAAAAATGTAAAAAAATTTATAGAAGAGCCAGAAGAAAATGTAGAAAAAAGTTTTTCAGTTACAACGAGGATGCTTCTTAGCATATTTGTAACCAGGAGAAGACATGGGGTGAAATAATGACAATCATTCTAATCTTTGCTTGGGGCAGGTTTCAGTGTCTCCACATTTCTTTTGCTGCAGCTTCAAGTCTGACCCTTGATAGGGTCAAAAAGAAAAACTAAAAAATACTAAAAAAAAAAAAAAAAAAAAAAAAAAAAATCAGCCTTAAGGCTAAGTCACAGAATTTGAGTGAAATGTGGAATTTCATCTGCTAACTTTCACCATTTCTCTCCCATTCTAGCAGCAACCTTTTGCCAACAGTAGGGTATACATGGTAAGTTCTAGAAAAAGTTCCATGTGGGTGTTTTCTTGGCCAGCTAGTATTAGAAATGTATTTGCCAATGGAGAGCAACTATATTGCTAAATTTCTAGTTTTCCTTTTGACCAACTTCAAATAAAATTTCATCGATATGAATTTGGCCAAATGCTATTCCAGTCTAAAAATGGCCGTTAACTTTACAATAATTTGTCTTCCTTCGATAACTTAATGCTTATTATTTTCAGCCAGGAATGGAAACACAGGGTGAGCTCCCAAATCCACTGTATAATTTTGGAGTTCCTTTCTTTTTCCATGAGGGATCATTGGTCACGAGTCATCACACATATTGCTTCTTCTTAAAACCGAAGCTCCTGTAGATCAAATGATTTTGCCTCAAGGTGGAGCTGTTATATTTTCAGAAGAGGAAAGGACCAGCAGCACTTTTGAAATGTTCTGAAATTTCGTTACAATGCTGAGGAGAAGTTTCAGCTGTTTCAAATAAGAAATGACAGAAGTGACTATTCCTTCTCTTCTTTCTCATTCTAGGAAACAGGGGTCATGGTAAAGGCACGTCGGACTACGCCCAGGTGTCACCGCGTGTCACAACCCTGTTCATTCAAGCTGACGGGCTCTTCCCAGGAGGTTTGTTTCAGAGCATCTTCTGATGCATCTGGCTGAGTAACGCGCACACAAACATGTACCTAAACCACAAGCTGCTTTACACAGACCGCCTGTGCTTATGTTGCAAACATTTTGTATATGTGTCCTCTGTTGGCCAAACAAGGCTATTTTAGACAATTCTGGCAGATTTCCAAATCACTGTCATCCCAGATATATTAAACTCCAACATCGCAGTTTCTTTTGCCTTTTTTTTGGGACTAAATAGAACCAGGCTTATCAGTTATTAGCAGCAGCAGCAGCTGAAGTACAAAATGTCAGCAGAATGAAATTAAATATGATGACGCTGGTGTCACCAGATTTAAAAAAATCAAAACCATAGTAAATCTGAGAATAAAGATTGTGTGGAGTTTTTAATATTCTCATTGTGTTTATTTGGAAATACTGAATATAGAATGTAATTTTTACTCAAAAAGTGTAAATACCACACAATATATTTCTTTGCCACGATCTTTTGTGACTCCTCTTAGCTGACGGAAAACTCTGATTGAACGACTTTCAGATGTTTTAATTTCACAGAATATTCTCCCCTTTACTGAGGACTGCATGGGCACCTCACCCCTCCCCCTCCCTGCCCACCCCTTTTTTCTGAGAGAGAAATTTGTCTTCCCTGGAAGGATTGTGCAAACTGTAACATGCTACGTGTTGAGTCACTGTTACGCTGCAGTGTAGTGTCATGCCTCTGCAACGTGGACGGGGCAGCCCTAAAGATGATCATTAGCATTTAATATGTTGCCATAACTTGCCAAACTGTGGAAGAATTTGTGTATCTGCTGATAGTAAAGTGGCATTTATTGAAGGGAGAGTGTTATAGAAAACAAGGATATTTAGGTGCTATGTGACATAGTGAAACTCCAGTGTACACATAGTGTTCAAAATAGCTGGATACCAAAGTGTGGTTTCCCAGTGCTGATCCCAAAGCTTCTTAGTGCATCCTGGGTGATTGAGGGGAGAGGATGGAGCAGAGGGAGATGGAGGAGGAACAGGGTTCTCATTGTCTCTCACCTGTCTGATGCTGGTCCTCTCCCAGCAGATCCAAGTAAAACATGTTTGCTCCAAAATCCCATCCAGATGTGACCTGATGTAACACCTCACCCTTGCACTCATTATATTTCTACCCTACTTGGTTACTCAATGAATATTTAAAAATCAAATCGGATTTCAATACATGCTTCCTTAGCAGATTATTCTAGTTTTAGCCGTGTTGTATCACCATCACAGGCACAAAATATTTACATCCAACTGTAGAAATTACAGTCCGAATTAGGCAATGTCAGGGTTGCTGACTCACTCATGATGGTGTCTGTGGTATATCTATCACAGGGCTTATTGTTAAACCCCAAACCCCCGCATTCCCTGCCAAAAACGTAGTCCACTATCAGATTGCACAGAACTTGAAATCACACACTGATTCAATAAACTTGTAGTTTAAAAGAACATCCTGGTATTGTGCTTTCTATAAAATGGAATAGATGCTCTTAGAAGAAATTCTGATAGAACTTAGATAACTTTCTCTAAGTTTGTACCTTTACAGTCGTCTGCTGTGTTCCAAGACCAGCAGGATCCAATGGAACAATTTTAAAGACTGGAAATGCGCCTGAGCTCTTCTGAAATTAACCCACTAGCGGCTCATGGATATTGATCACTCGAATGTGTCTACTGTGTCCGAGGAACATAGTTTAAATTTAATTTGATTGTAATTTGTAACTTAAATTTAAACATTCACGTGTGACTAGTTCCTACATACTGATGAATGCAAGTCTAGAAGCTACATTGGAGTCCTTCAAAGCTCACTCTCTGGGACCCAGTCTAACCTCACCCACCACCGACACACTTTAAAAGCATTTCTCCTGTGGGATATGACACTTTAGATTTTGCTGTTTTGAAAAAAAGCCCACATTTTCAGGAACATAACCTGAACATTACTCAAAAAAATAATATATTTGAAAATGACAGTTTTAAGAAAATGGTGTTAGCTAGCCCTCTTTCTTCTGTCCAGCAAATTCCTTGCTGATCCCAGATTTAAAAGCTGATTTATTTCATACACACACACACACACACAAAATGGGTACTATTTTCTGTCCTTCCTTCCAGATGTAAGGACTCATCCAAATCCCCAATCAATCAATGGGTTTATATTTTAAGTGACTTCTGATTGAATTACTATCCTTTTAGCTGCCTACAGGTGCCCATGAAATAGCCTCTTAACCCATAAGTAAACTAAACACGTTGTCCTAGAAATTCTCCAAAGCAGCAGCTGCCGGGGCGCCACTCCTCAGGGGTCCTAATTCAGGTATGGGCTACTTCATGTCAGCCAGGCAAGTTCCAGAAAAGTAGTGAGTGTGGTCGATGGAAGCAGACACTCTGGAAATATTCTCTCTGGTCATAATTAAACAAGTTTTGGGAAGTTATTGCTCAGCCATTTCAACTGATACATAAACTTTTGGAAGAGCTAAGACTGAAAGTTTCTAAGAAACTTGAAAAATCATCCTGGTTGGTTCTTGCTGGAAAAAAAAAAGGCTTTGATTTAGCGTGGTATCTACCAACTTCTGAAGCAACATTACTAATTAGCCAACAATTTCCTACTTGATCAAAGCTAGCTGGCTTTCTAGTGATATTTATTTTTCATTTTTTTAATTGAGGAAACAGTGGTTCATAAAATTGTGTATTTCGTGTGCATACGATTCTGTTCCTACTTCTGTATACGCTACAGCGTGCTCACCACCAATAATTAATTTTTCGTCCATCGCCGTACAGTTGACCCCCTTAGCCCACATTGCCCCCCTCCCCTGGTAACCATCACTCTGTCTCTATGCATTTGGTTTTGTTTGGTTTGTTCATTTATTTTATTTTTGTTTGTTTTTTATATTTTACACATGAGTGAAGGCCTGTGGTGCTTGTCTTTCTCATCTGACTTATTTCACTGAGCAGAATACTCTCAGGGTCCATTTATGTTGTTGCAAGTGATGAGATTTCATCCTCTCATGGCTGAGTAGTGTTCCATTGTATATACTTGTATAGATATTGATGGACACTTAGGTTGTTTCCACAGCTCAACAATAATAAATAATGCTGTGATGGACATAGGAATTCTTTTCAAATTAGTGTTTTTGTATTCTTCGGGTAAACCCGGAAGTGGAGTTGCTGGAGCACATGGTAGTTCTAGTCTTAATTTTTTCAGGACCCTCCATACTCTCTTCCAAGTAGCTGCACCAATTTACATTCCCACCAACAGTTTATAAAGGCTCCCTTTTTTCCCTCCACATCCTCACCAGTACTTCTTATTTCTGGCCTTTTTGATGATAGCCATTCTAACAGGCATGAGATGATATCTCATTGTGGTTTTGATTTGCATTTCCATAATAATTAGTGATGTTGAACACATTTTCATGCAGCTGTTGGGCATCTGTATGTCTTTTTTGGAATCCCTTGGGGAGACAATGGGGACTGAATGTTGGTTGTATATGTGCGGGAAATGGTATCAGAAAATTGGAAGGGTCTAGGGAAAGCTTTCTTGGTACATCTGCTTGTTTCTTTGCCATAACCCTGTGCATAATATAGCTGTTTAGGGAAGATTTAGCTCCCTCAAAATGAAAAATTTCTGTTTAATTAAGAATACTACAAAGTTTAAAGATTGGTGTTCAACTGGGCAAATATACTGAAATACCTAAAACCAGCAAGAGATTAACATACAAACTGTACATGGAACTCCCTTAACCTGACAAGGAAAAGGTGTAACATCCAACACAAAACTAGGCAAAGATTATGAATAGGCAACTCATAGAAGGAAAAATATGAAAGACTAATGCATGTAGAAGTGCTCAACCTCACTAGTAGGCAGGAAAAAAAAGGCAAAAAAGTAAATTCAAACGAGATACCAGCTGACTTGCCTTTATATACCGGTAACAATTACCTCGAGATGGGTAAAGTTGTTATTATTTCTCCTACGATTCAGTAATCCTGCTTTCAAATTATACTCACCAGAGAGGAGTGGCCCTAACACGAGGGTCAGTGCATCTTGCTTGTTGTAGCAAAGCAGTGAAAGCAACACGCGTGCTTGCCTTTATACATAAGTGTAATATACACACAGGAAGCAATCCCACGCAGCAGAGTGGCTGGCTCGGTTTACATACGTAACCGAGAGGTGTGTTAAAAAGGCAGGCAGACGGATGTGGAAAACAGAACGCTGAATTGAAAAAAAAAAAAAAAAAAGTAAGCAAGGTAATAAAATGACTAATCCTAAATTACGTGAATCTTAAACACATAAATATATGCAAACGGGTCCATTTTTGAAGTATTTATATGTATCAAAAAAGGAAATAAGAAAGTTGACTCCAAAGAACACACTTTAATCACACATGCAGACAAACGGAAAAAGAGACAAACCAGGAGGAATCTGTACAGACTAAGGGTGATTTTACGCCAGACCTTCAATTCTGGGCACGTGAGCTCCTTACAAACAAGGCGAAACCAACAAGGCGGTGGCTTTGTGGGAGGAAACTGGCGGTTGGGCGGCAGCGCAGTGAAATCGAGGTTGTTACTCAGAAGGAGAGACTTGAGGTTGTTCCTGATCCGGAGGGAGGGGCGGGGAGTGTTTCGGAACAGGATTCTGGAAGAGTGCAGGACAGGGGCTGGGGGCGGGGAGGGGCGTCCCGTCTGCCTCAGGAGGGGAGGGAAGACACGCGGTGTTTTCAGGCAGCAGCGGGCACCTGGGAGCAGCCCCCTTCCTCCTCCATCTCCTTGACTTGCTGAGTGTCCCTCCACCCAGCACAGAAGCGGACCCTCTTGTCTCACTGTTTCCATCCTCATGTGGGTGTTATTCTTGGCTCCTGAGTTAGGTTGAGAGCAAGTTAGACGTTCTCAGAAGTCATGGAAAATTACATTTCAGATCAAGAAGGAGCCTTGCAAAGCATTTTATGAGCACAGTGAGCATTTATGACACCCATGTCCAGTGCTAAGCCCTGTTTTAAAGGTTTTACGTGCATTTCTCTCAACGAGTTCCCCCTCTTGTTTTTTTCACACCTGAATAAATGAAGGTCCAAAGATCTTCCACATGTGACTAAGTCCAGATGGCTCAGGTCTTGGCCACGTTTCATCTAAATGCCTCGCCAGGAGCAGCACCTGCTACCACAGGCTGATCAGCAAGTGAATTCTGGGGATGGGCATGTGGCCCCTTTTTTTAAAAACTAATTTTTTTTATTGAAATAAAAGCTCAATTCTTGTTTACGGGGGGCAGTAATTAGGGTCATTTATTTATTTATTATTTTTGGAGTACTGGGGATTGAACCCAGGACCTCGTGCATAGCTAAGTACACACTCTACCACTGAGCTCTACCTGCCCCCTGGCACCTTTCTTAAGACCTTCAGCCCTCAGGCCTTCTCACACGTTTCCACCTCAGTCTCCTTTCTTTTTTAAAGCTTCAAATAGAAGAGGATAACACGGCCAATACTCCTTGCTGAGTTTTATGAGCTTCTGTGCTGAGGAGAGCAGGCCAGAAGCTATTTTGGGATGCATCGTTTAAAATAATGAGAAAACCAACTCAAGCAGTGGATGAAGGGGACACAAATACAAGCCAGGGGCGGGGAGCCCTGGGGCAGCGGGGCCTGGCCTCCAGGGATGTACCAGGGGACACTCACTGAACTGGCTCTTTGCTGGGCTCCAGGTGTCCAGAAGCAGTCCTCCACAGAGGCCTCCAAGTGGAGAGGGGAGCTCCCAGTCCTGGGTACCAATTTGCACTCAACTGGTCTGGGGTAGTAATTACAAAACCCTGCTTTTGTGCTGTTGCTTGGGGCTTGGTAAAAGAAATGATCGCATGTTGAGATGTAGGGAAGTCAGGCTGGCTTATAGGTGAGTTAACTTGAATTTGAGGTTCCCTAAAACAGCCGGCTCATGGCTTATCAAACGTACATGGCATGTCTGCTTTAATTCTTAAAGAAAATGACACATGGACCAGAAGTAGAGAATGACCATGTTGAAAACAAAGATTAAATGCCCCTCTTCCCAGGACACCAGTGCTGGTCCTCCTTTGATGATGTTTCCCTCCCAGGTTCCGAGGCCACACCGATTCACTGTGTACTGGCCGGTCTGGTTTTTTAAACCTTAAAGAAATGGAGCCCTGACTCGTTCATGTTTCTTTGCTCTAACAAGATGTAAAACTATGCTGGAAACCAAGCTTCTCCAGAGCAATTCCTCGAAGTCATCTGGGGGGTTGTCTTCTGGGTTATAGTCCTCAGTTTGCCTCAAACAAAACTCTTTTCTCCTCTTATTAGTGATTGCTTGTTCAATATTTTCATCAACGGGGTCTGCAGGAAGGGAACTCTAACATTGCAGAAAATGATTAGATAGTCATGAGTTGAGAAGAATGAACCATCACCACGTCAGTTGTTTCCACTGACACCGTCAGGACAAATGTACAAATCCATAGAAGTGCAATGCACACTGACTTTCCTTTGTTGGAATTTAAATTTTTTTTTTTTACTATAATTCATTTATTGGGAGTTCCCACATTTAAAAAAAAAAAGTCATATGAACATATCAAGAGTGAGATGGCTAGAATTCTGTCAACTAAAACAAATGCAAACCCAAAGGTTGAGAGTTATGTTTTATTTGCTGGACTCTGTGAGGACCTGAGCCCAGGAGGTGGCCTCTCAGCTCGCTCTGAGGACTGGCTCCAAAGAGGCAAGGGAGGAGCTGGGATATAAAGGAGTTTTTGCAACAAAGACCAGGTAATCAGAACATCAAAAGCTTGCTGTTAATGAAACCAGATATCTCAAGTTAAGGAATTTAGCGTTTTTCTATGTATGGGAAAGTGCAAGAGTTGTGGCCGCAGAGGCTGATGACTTGGCCTTAGATCCTTTGTTTACTGATATGGCCGCCATGCTTTTCATCTACGATTCCATAATCACAATTCCGCTCCCCAGCAGCAGTGACTGTAAATAGCTGGTTCTTATCCTTCAGAAACCAAGAACACATACACACCCATGTGTGTGCATTTTAATTTGTAAATAATATTCTTTAAAATCCTTATAAATAAAAAAATGTTTCTGTGAAAACATGAATGGACCTTGAAGATGTTATGCTAAGTGAAGTAAGTCAGAAAGAGAAAGACAAATACCATATGATGTCACTTATATGTGGACTCTAAAAAACAAAACAAACAAATAAGACAAACAAGAACAGACTCATGTAAATCAATGAAGCTAGAGCACTCCCTTACACCATACAAGAAAAATAAACTCAAAATAGATCAAAGACTTAAACATAAGACAAGATACAATAAACCTCCTAGAAGAAAACATAGGCAAAACATTATCTGACATACATCTCAAAAATGTTCTCCTAGGGCAGTCTACCCAAGCAATAGCAATAAAAGCAAGAGTAAACAAATGGAACCTAATTAAACTTACAAGCTTCTGCACAGCAAAGGAAACCCTAAACAAAACAAAGTGACAACCTACGAATGGGAGAAAATTTTTGCAAATGATGAAACTGACAAAGCTTGATCTCCAGAATATATAAGCAGCTCATAAGACTTAATAAGAAAAAAAACAAACAACTCAATCCAAAAATTGGCAGAAGACCTAAACAAGCAATTCTCCAAGGAAGACATATGAATGATCAAAAGGCACATGAAAAAATGCTCAATATCACTAATTATCAGAGAAATGCAAATCAAAACTACAATGAGGTATCACCTCACACCAGTCAGAATGGCCATCATTCAAAAGTCCACAAATGACAAATGCTGGAGAGGCTGTGGAGAAAGGGGAACCCTCCTACACTGCTGGTGGGAATGCAGTTTGGTGCAGCCACTATGGAAAACAGTATGGAGATTCCTCAAAAGACTAGGATAGACTTACCATATGACCCAGGAATCCCAGTCCTGGGCTTATATCTAGAAGGAACCCTACTTCAAAAAGACACCTGCACCCCAATATTCATAGCAGTGCTATTTATAATAGCCAAGACATGGAAACAGCCTAAATTTCCATCAACAGATGACTGGATAAAGAAGAAGTGGTATATTTTTACAATGAAATACTATTCAGCCATAAAAACCGACAACATAATGCCATTTACAGCAACATGGATGTCCCTGGAGAATGTCATTCTAAGTGAAGTAAGCCAGAAAGAGAAAGAAAAATACCATATGAGATCGCTCATATGTGGAATCTAAAAAAAAAAAAAAAAAAAAAAGAAAAAAAAGAAACTGGAAATTGACACAACATTGTAAACTGACTATAACTCAATAAAAAATGTTAAAAAAAGAGAATAGACTCATAGATGAAAGATATAGAGAACATATGGGTGGTTGCTGGAGGAAAGAAGGATGGGTATGTGAAATATAAAATTAGCCACTGAGAGATAATAAACAGCATGCAGAATATGCTCAATAATGTCACAACTTGATGGGGACCAGGGATTACTGGGCTTATACTAATGTGTGCAAACGCCAAATCACTATTCAGTGCACCTGAAACTAACAGAACATTGTACACCAACTATATTTCAACAAAAATTTCTTTAGGAACATATGTATCACGAACATATATATGCACACGTGTATATATATATAACATATATATACACGTGTGCATATATAATTTGCTATATATATGTATAAAATGTTGCTATATATATATATATATCAAAAATAATTCCATATCTAAAAATATAAAATTGGGAAAAATGGAGAAGTATAAATTTCAAACATGCAAATTATATTCAATTCTTATATAAAAGATGCAAATTGATATTCTTTATATATATATATTCTTTATATAGAAGCACTGATAAATCAGAAAAAAAAAAGGATCAACCCTGTAGAACAGAAAAGAAATACAAATGGCTCATAATGAATCCATGCTAATAAAATAAATATAAATACATACAATATTGAAGTACTGATATTCAGCTGTCGAAATTGCAAATCAATAATATTGGGTATTAGCAATGTTGGAGAAATAAGAACTATCATACAGCATTCACGGGAAAGCAATTCAACAGTGCTTTCAATATTTAAAAGGCTCAAACTGACATACCAATTCCACTTTTGAAATTTTGTCTGGTTGAACCCACATTATCGATTTAATATGGCAGCGTTGCTAATTGGAAGAAAATACTTGAAAGCAATCTAAATCTTTTTTTTTTTTTAACATTTTTTTATTGAGTTATAGTCAGTTTACAATGTTGTGTCAATTTTCAGTGTAGAGCACAATTTTTCAGTTATACATGAACATACATATATTCATTGTCACATTTTTTTCACTGTGAGCTACCACAAGATCTTGTATGTATTTCCCTGTGCTATACAATATAATCTTGTTAATCTATTCTACATATGCCTGTCAGTATCTACAAATTTCAAACTCCCAGTCTGTCCCTTGCCAACCCCCTCTCCATTGGCAACCACAAGTTTGTATTCTATGTCTATGAGTCTGTTTCTGTTTTGTATTTATGTTCTTTCTTTTTCTTTTTTTTTAGATTCCACATATGAACGATCTCATATGGTATTTTTCCTTCTCTTTCTGGCTTACTTCACTTAGAATGACATTCTCCAGGGACATCCATGTTGCTGCAAACAGCACTATGTTGTCGTTTTTTATGGCTGAATAGTATTCCATTGTATAAATATGCCACATCTTCTTTAAGCAATCTAAATCTTAATCACTAAGAGAGTGTTTAAGTAAATACATTGTATTCATACAATGGAACACTGAGTACTATTTATAAAGAATGAGGTAAAATATAAATTCATATGGAAAAATATCTGCACTATGTTGCCAGGTAAAAGTGTGGTGGTATCAGAATAGCATATACTGTATGAATTTATATGTGTTAAAGCATAATCTTATTTAATCTGCTTAAATGTATACAGTGAGTTAATGAAAAATATATCTGGAATGATATCTGTGAAACATGCTAATTTGGAGACTTGATTGGGGAAAAGGGAATGAGACATTATATTTTTACTTAGGGTTTAGGTATTGCTTTTATTTTAAACATTCCTCACATAGCATTAATACTCAACTCTGCATTTAGGTTCGGTTTCAGTTTTAAACAATATGCAAATAGCCATTTTATAATCAAAATAACTTTAAAATCAGATTTGTTTTCTTTTTTACGGTAAGCAGATATGATTTTTATAATTACTTTTCTTAAATAAATAATGAAAATTTAATATCATTTTCACATTAATTTTTAAATTTAACTTTATACTTTCTGGTTATATTTTCTTTACTACCTACTATTTTCTTTTCAGATGTCTTAGGAATATTAACATTTTATTTAAAATACATATTTGTGGAGGAAAAAAATCCTACAGTGCCATAGAAACAAATGACTTTACAACCTTGTCATCTTGCTAAAATTTTAACGACTTCTACATGAGCACTGTATACTGAGGCAATAGGTGTGACTGCATTATTAGTAGCCTAAGTGGATGTTTCATTTGTTCCATTTACACTGAAATTCCTACTTGGTTACAAGGTTCATTTAGGTCCTGAGCCCCTGGGTCTCTGTTTTCATAGTTCAGCTCTTACCACCTCTAAGTTTCGGTTGTTACGCGAGAAAGCAGTAGCGCCCAGATGACGCCCCAGTGCAGTGAAATAGTTAATTAACTTTCGTAAGTGAGCAGCCTGCTCAGGACACAGTTCACGTGGTTTAACTGCTGGTGAAGCAGCGGGATGTTTACAGAGAGCTTTGAACTTTCATCCCGAACTGCTCAACCCTACACACCAAACAGGTGTTTTTGTTTAGTGTTCTCTTCCTGCGACATTAGGGAATTAGAGAGAGAGAGGTCCATAACTTCCAGCCAACATGCAAACGCTTTCACTTTTTCAAACCGTGGCATTTGAAACCGAAGCCATGCTTTTCACTAGTGGACTCGAGACCGTAAATACCACATTTATGGAGCACTTCTAAAATGTGCAGCGCTGATGATCACAATTTGACAATGTTAATGCCTTGCTCACGAAACAACAACATTCTAGCATAAGTCCTTTCTTATTTCTGGTGTTAACTTATATACCTTTCTAAAACTTCTAGTTATACAAATCATGGGTGAAAAACAGCTGTCTGCATTCAAGTTTTTAATTAGAATTTAAAGCCATATTAAAAAGCAGACTTTTTAGAATTATTTTTCTATAAATAGTCGATTTATACTTAGTATCAATCTCCTACTTTCATTTTTTAATTTTTTCTATGTTTTAAAAAAATTTTTAACTTAATTTCACTTATTTTTATTTTGGAAGGGGGAGGTAATGAGGTTTTTTACTTAGTTATTTATTTCAATGGAAGTACTGGGGGTTGAGCATGTGGTCTACCACTTGAACTATTCCCCACAGTCTCCTACTTTGAATTTCAGTATTTGCCATGAAATTCAGTATCTTAAACAATTTTGAACTAGTAATTATTTGCACAAATCCTGCTCACGTGGGGGGATGTGTAATATTATATGACATTCTTATCATGAAAATAATAGAACCAACTAACCCATGTTGGGAATAAAAATGAATCACAGGTTTAATATTATTTGAATAAGATGGCGAGCACGTAGCAGAGCTTGTAATAAAGTCAAATTCACTAACAAAGTACAGAATTCTCTCCAGGTGGGAAGGCTTGCCATGGTTTGCATGTAAAGAAGTAAGCAAAGTGTAAATCAAGCAGTCAGATCGCTGACCCAGCCCTAAGACCACCGATTACTATGGCAAAGTCTTTTTCCAAAGTTTGTCATTTATTGAGCGAATATCGGGCCCCATGATGGGAGACTTTGGAAAGCTGTCTTTTCCGCTCACCTTTAGGAAATTTTACACTAAAAATAGAATTCAGAATTCTGTTCTTCTGGGAAAGTAAAGTGTAGGATGGAAGCAAACTGCAACATTTACAGACCCTTCAGAATCGCACAGCAGAGGGCTTCGGAACCCTCAGCAATGACCATGTCCAGTTAACAGTACAAATGTTTCACTCGCTTTTGGATCTTTAACTTCCACTTTCGTTAAAAGTTTTCTTTGTGATATTATAGAATCCTCAACTTCTCTTAGAATTACAGACATTCCACTGTGGTGTGTGCTGGTGTTGACATCTGTGCTAGGAAAGATTCTTTTGACCTTTTATTTAAAGAAAAATGTAATATTTCAAGTGACAACGTACAAGATCAACTGAAGGCAATTCTACGAGACACGTGTAGGTTTCTCCTCACATCTACACGTGACGAGTGATTTACTTGGACATTAATCCCAACAGTTTTTGATATAATCATCCTTTCTCCTTCCCAACAGCTGGACTACAAGATCCCTGGACTCCAGGGAAATTACAGACAAGCCCCTTTCTGACTTTTATTATTGAATTTCCCTGCTCTTGTGGTGGTGGTGGGGTTACCCTGGGATAAGAGAGAATGCATTTACCTAGATCACGAGGGCCACAGAGATCAGGAGGGAGGCCTCAAGGTCTGAGAAACCACTTCACCTTGAGGCTCACGAAACCTACCCTCTGGGGTTTCAGCTGCAGGAAAAGTCTTGTAAGGTCCTGAGCCCAATTTCAAAATCATATTTTTTCCCTAAACTTTTTTTTTTCCTTGCCATAGAATCTTCCTATGACAAACACCCCCAAATCCCAAAGTGAATTTGTCCCAATGCATATCCTTGTAACCATCACCCAGATGAAGATAAAGAAATGATCTGTGATTTTTCCTTTTCTCAAAGAGAACTGTGTCACCTGTGTATGTTCAGGTCCCCATAACACTTGGATTCTTCCGTGTTATGGTGTTAAAAGTAGAAAGTGGTGGCACCGGGGAGGAAGGCGAGGTGTGGAGGTAGCTCTCTGCTCTCTGCTCTCTCTCCCCCAGGCATGGTGTGTCCAGGAAGGATAAACCCCTCCATCTGATAAGATGACTGGATGCAAACAGGATTCGGAGAACAGTGGAGTCTCTATTTGGTGCCAGATAATCCTGGATGGGCCTTCCCAGAGAAGGAAGAGAAACCAAAGGAGATTCCCTGACGATCATTTACTGTATAAAATCACAGAATATTGATAAAATTCAGAAAATGGAAAGTGAGCTCCAATATAGAATAGCATTGTCTGCTGGCAACCCAATAAGATGGAGGCTTGAGGTTAAATTCCAGATTCTGGTTCAGTTATAGAAAGTAAAGGAATGACCTTTCTTTTCCTTTTCCAACCCGAATTTGTGGCGGTGAATTCGTATTTGTTAGGTTAGGAAACCCGTCACCCACAGAAAGTCCTAAATTCCAGAGACTGAACGCAACAGAAGCGCATTTCTCATTCATGCAGCACCAGTTGGAGGGGGCTGTCCATCTGTGGTCCGTGCAGCAGAGGAAGGAAATGTGACCCACAGAGCTGGCGCCAACTCGTGACACACGCCACACGACCTCCTTCCAGTCCAAAAAAATTAGACGTGCAACCCTCCACGGATTTGGGTGAACAGCACTAAGGACTTCCACAAAACTCATTCCAGCCACAACAACTACAGCTTTTCAATTTTCCTCGAGGAACTCCGTGAATTCTAATGCAGAAAGAAAGCCATTACCTCTCTTTTCAATTCAGAGCACCCTGAGTGAGCACGCTGATCTCTCCCGTGTGCCGTTTAACAGGACTTCCATTTTGCCTGCCGCCAGCAGGGAGAGTAGTAATTGGTTTTCAATTTCCCAAAGATGACTTGCCACCATCAGCATTTTATCAGGTTTTAGAATCCTACACCAAGGCGATCTGAGGATATATTTTACTCCTTTTATTGTTTCTTGCAAATATAGAGGCTTTATTCCTTCAGATGCTGATTTTAAGGAAGTGCTTTATGAGAGTTTCGGTGATTTATGCTTTATTTTGTATTCCGTTTTTATTAGAAACAGGCCAGCGGCTTCTAGTGTTTGAACCAGAATTTGGTTCACTGACAGTAAAATAACAATCATTCATCATAAACTTTCAATCCATTCTTGTCCTCATCGTTACGTGAATGTGGATGTAGTCCATAAAAATGAAAAGCAGCTCTCACACTCCAGGGTCGACGTTCTGCTTAATGCTCAAAAGTCAGACCAGTGTGGAGGATTTAAGTACACACAGTTCGCAAGTCAGCCTGCCTGCATCGGAATCCCAGCCCTGCCACTGTGTGACTTTGGGAAAGTTGTGTAAATTCTCCATAATTCAATTTCCTCATCTGGGGAAGGTAATTGTAATGACCTCCATAGACTACGGAGGATTCTATTTTATTTATGAAATCTACGTGGATTCTAAATGAGCAAATACTTGTGAAGTGTTGAGTGTTTGCCCTACAGGAAGCTCTGTATGAGCTTTGGCTGTTATTGCTCTTGTAATAATAATAATAATATTAATATTAATAATAATGAATAATAATGAAATAATTATTATTATTTCAATGAGAAGTGAGCCCAAAATGACTTTTTGCCAATCACAGGGGTTCCCTGTATTATACAAAGTTGTGGCATTGGCACAAAGGATCCCCAAATAGGATGGGACTGGATATATTGTCATGCCCATTTTCAACTGCTCTCTCCTGGAAAAAGAGACAGGAAAGGTTAAGTAATTTGCATGTGGTTACATGGCGCACCAATGGTACTGTGTATGGACCAAGAGAATCCAGTGCAAAATCAAAGCTCCCAATGCAACTCACACCGCAGCGCCCACCATACTGACAGATGATGTGCAAAAGGTGAGTGATAAAAAGCTTTATGGGAAAAAAGTGGCTGAGTTAGGGCTGTAATGGCAACAGAAAACAAAGATGTTATTCTTCGCAGAGTGGTAAGAATTCTGCTTTACTCCAGGGCTGTCTATCTGATGGTAGCATTTGTCAAACAACCTGCTTCATCTGGAAACAAAGCAGATTCACTGTCCTGTTACATGCAAATACATTTACCACTCAGGTGTAATTTGTGTAAAAGTGTTTTCCTGATCAAAGTATGTCACGCTAGCTTGCTTTCAGTTTTGCTTCTGTTTTTCTACTTTACGAGTTTCTCTTTGATACCAACTAATTAAAACTTCCTTTTTCCTTTTGGATTTCTAGTGATGGCCATTCAAAAAATTAATCCTTCTGTCGTAGAGCTGATTTTTGCCCGCACATTCAGGTATCTAAAGAAAGAGACTCTTGATCCTTGACTATTCTCCAAAATGTGTGACATATGGTATAGTTTTGTCAACTGAAATAAAATGCACAAGCTAAATTTGAGAGTTATGTTTCATTCAACGGGCTTTCTGAGGACTTGAGCCCGGGACATCTCAGGTCACTCTAGGAGACAGCTCCCATAGAGGCAAGGGAGGGGTCTGGATTTATAGGATTTTTTGCAACAAAAACCAGGTAGTCAGATATCAAAAGATTGCTGTTAATTAAAGAAAACTAGACATCTCAAGTTAACGAATTTGGCGCTTTTCTGGGTATGAGAATGTGCAAAGGTCTGGGCTCATTGAAATCATTCCTTTGATGTGCACCTAGCTGTCTAGGGCCAGTGTCCTGCTCGTTCCCATCCTGAGTCCCCTCAGGGGCACCGTCGGGGGTGCAGCAGAGGCCGCGCTGCCTGCTTGTCTGCACCTGAGCCCCCTCCGCTTACTGTCGGGGGTGGCAGTAGCGGCTGATGGCTTGATGGACGCAGCATCCTTTGTTTACTGATACTGCTTCAATGTTTTTCATTCACAATTTCTATAGATAAGGCAACATCTTTTGTTTTTTCCTGAAAAGTTTATGTCCATAAATAGTCAAGGATGATAATCAGGAGCTTGTGAGCGAGCACTCGTATTTTTGGCAGCAAAAGTGGCCCGCGTGGGGAGATCTGAAATTTACTGATCTCGATAATCACCTCACTAAGTAGCCCCTAAAAATCCTCTCTCCTCCCCTGGCTGAGCCCAAATGGAGTTGAAAACACGTGGTAGTGTTTTACTTCATTCACTTACAGGAATTTATGTCACCTGTCATGTGGTAGACTGTCTGGATATCTTGGAAAACAATCAGGTAAAAGCCATCGACCCTGCCTTTAGGGACACCGGCATGGAATGGGAGGAAAACACATTACACAGAGGACTACGATGCTGCGTGGAAATGTATATGGTGACATATGGAAGTCAGTGCGGGTGAAGGTGACGGAGCCTTCTTTGAAGATGTCATAGCTAACCTGAATTCTGAAACATAAATCGGAATTATATTCTTGAAAGTTGAGAATAATTTTCTCCTAGGAGGAGAGAAGGAACAGCAGGTGCAAAAACTTAGAAGCAAGAAAAACCAGGACAGGTCAAGGAACAGGAGCTAGTTCATGCTGGCTGGAACGTAGCAGGAGGGCCAGGGAGGATGGGGGTTAACTGGAGAAGCGGGTCCGGGCTGGCTGGATCCAGGGCGGGTCGGCCCCCGGCTGATGCACACCAGACCTGAAGCCCAGATTCGTGGATGAAACTTGCCGGAAACACCGCCATGCGCATTTATTCCCACGTGCACCCTGGCTTCCGGTGCTGCATCCGCAGGGTTGAGTAGCTTCATCAGTGACCATGTGTCCTCAGACCCTGAGATATTCACAAAGTGGCTGCCCTTTTGCTGAGTTTTTGGCTGGATGACATAGAACCAATAAACACCTTTCTAAAAATGTTTGCATTTTACCCTGAAGAAAACAAAAATGTAAAAAACCAGTTAAATAACCCTACCCACAGGAGCTAGGCTGCATTGTGCAGAAGGCAAGGGCAGCTGGTGAAGACGGGGCAGGACACCAGCTGCGAGGCTGCACGTGAAATGTTATGTGTGTACAAAAGATGCTCCAGGTTATCAGAACGGAAGTGCTCTTTATCTCTGATCTAGAATATCCGAATCAATTTCTCATGAGTAGCTGTGTGCTTAGAAAAGTCCTTCTGGAAATCTCACAGATTTGTGGAGAAGCTCTCAGTAAGACATCACCCACCTCTCGACCCTTACAAAGACAGGAGAAGAGTCATCACATGCGATTCCAGACCTAATTACAAATATAAACCCCTCTTGGGCCACAGAAATAGCAGGGCCGTGAAGTCATCATTTTAAGGAAATTCCCTACTTTGTTTCCTTTACTTGAATGTAACATGTGGTGGTTCCACCGCCCAGAGCTTATAAATCCTTCTGATTCCTTATTTGGAAGTATCCTTCTGAGTCAAAACCAGACCATAAATTCTGTAATGGTACAGACTAAACAAGCAGCACCCGCTCCCACCACCCGACCGGAGGAACCACGCTCCCCTCTTGGTAACTGAGGGGAAGATAAATATCCCAGCCCAAATCGGGGCAGAAACCTGAAGCCCTTCTGACTCGATATGCTTAACTTTGGATGGCATTCAATGTCAAGCTGATAAAGGCACAGATTTTATCTTTTATGGTAGTCATTTTCTCTTGATGGTAAAATCATTTTCCTTTGTAGGACTCTGTTATGATAAAGAGGGCTTTTCCTTCTGTCTTCCCATGTGCTCCACAAAGAAAACAAATATTCAAGGAAGCGATGTCGTAAAAGGGCCTGTGTGTGGTCTGGGGCCCGCTGAATGCAGATCAGAGGGCTCCGTGGGACTTTGAGAGATGGGTCAGCTCGTTCCACAACCGCCAGACAGGACTGCACCTAAACCCTCTCGCACAGACCAGTGCATAGCGTCTGGGTCAGACACTCGACGAGTCAGCGGGAATGGCTGCCAGTGCGTTTATTCCCAGGTCTGCGTCTCACTGAAATCCTGCTCTGGTCAGGGAGATCCAGTCTTACTCTGGGCCTTACGTGGAGACCCTGTGATAGTTAATGCTTGCTATGAATAATTAACACTCCCATCTTTGAGCTGTTAATTATAATTAATAGCATGGGAATCAGTGATCTTGTTGGATAAGACACTTCAAATACTGGCAGAACCTTCCAGAATGAAAAGGCATACCAGCATAGAGAAGGAAGGTCCCAGTTTCCATGTCTGTGCACCTTTGCGGGTGACTGGGTGGGCCTGTGGGAACAGAGCAGGGTATCCAAGTGTAGGAGTCATGGTCTCAATGTATTTTTTTAAATCATGATGCATGGAACTTTATATGGGAGAGAAAAATATTCATATTAGCTTATATTTGCAAGCTGATTTGATGGACACAGTAAGTGGAGAGCAAGGAAACACATTCTTTTTCTTTTTCCTTCCTTTTTTATTGGGATATAGTTGATTAACCATGTTGTATTGGTTTCTGGTATACAATAGTGATTCAGTTTTATATACATATATATTCCTTTTCATATTCTTTTTCATTACAGTTTAATACAAGATATTTAATACAGTTCCATGTGCCTCACAGTAGCACCTTGTCGTTTATCTGTTTTATATATAGTGGTGTGTATCTGCTAATCCCGAACTCCCAGTTCATCCCTCATCCCCCGTTTCCCTGGTAACCGTAAGTTTGTTTTCTATGTCTGTGAGTCTGTTTCTGAAACACATTCATTTTTCAAGAACGTACATTTGAGGCTCACTTCTAGTGATCAGCAGGCAGCAACCTTGTTTTGAATTTTCCCCGTGAAAACGATCCTCCTCAGTGGAACACAAGGGCCCTCTAGGCTCCTTGTTTATGAAGTGATGCTACGAACCTGGCCAGTAAGCAAAGGTGACCAAGGGGTCCGACCTGCGCCTTCAAGGTCTCACTGCTGGAGATGCGTTCACAGCCAAACCTCAGAAACCGACACGTCACCATTTCTGCAACCCAGTCACTGTGTTCAGCTGCCACGGGTAGGCGGGCGATGTGGAGTCAGGAGTGGTTTAGATGCTCCCAATTACGCTGTGCAAATGAAATTAAAAGTTCAAAGTCCCCAGCTGCCTGTAAAGTGAGTTGATAAGTGGAGAGAAAGCTGTGGCAGTTTGCTTTGAAGTTTGTTTTATTTGCCTGTGCATCTTAAAGAGTTGAACTTAATGGGAAAATTTGCTTACTATTCTGTTTTTTTTTTAATAGGGCAATGCAGCATGGGTCAAAAACACAGTTTATATTGGACTACATTCTTTCCAAAGAGCTGGATTGGAGTATGTTCACTTAACCCCCCAAACACAGTCACACGTATCACCCCCCCGCCACACACACATATGCATAAGTTGATATATTTGAATCCTAGAGGTGAACTGAATTTTCACATTCACCTTGACCACCCTGAGTCAGTTCTTGAGTTTTGCTGCCATGGCAACCATCCCTCACACGCGGCGGGCCCCCCACCCTAAAAATCTTTAAGGGAGAGAGGTCAGAAGTTGCATTTTCACGAGGTTAGAAGGGACAAGAATTACACAATCAAATTCCAGGAAATTAATAAGCGAGCCCAGTAAATACAATCTAATGGGTCATTTAATTGAAAACAATAGAAGAGAGTTTCCCTTTTGCAGCAGAATTACATGCTTCAATATGGAAGCGGTCTCAGAGCTGGAGCTGACGGCATTTTTCAAAGAGAATGATCGGATAAATATTGGAGGTGCCTCATTAAAAATATTTGGCTCTAGAAATGACTGCTGATGTTTTATTTGGTGGGGGGGGGGGTGGATATGAGGGAGGAAGGGGAAAACACCCAGCAGTAACCTGACATCGCTTTCAACGTGCCTGCTTTGTAGTTTATTCTGTAAGTGAAACATGAGACAGACCCTAGAGGCACTGTATGAAAATACTTCAAGCATTTCTTTGTTTCGCTGGGAAATGAGCTCACCTTTCCCCGGTCCCTCTGCCTGTGGTGGGAGTGTTACCCCTTTTCACCCCTGCTTCTGCGTTCTGATAGATTTTCCAAGTTAAAATCTAACACTTTCTTTGGATTTTCCCCAAATGGAACACAGTTTGTCTTTCTAGCACAAACCTGTGCTCTCTGAAGAGCACATCAAAGATCTCTCGCCAACTCCCAGAACTTCCCGGGGAGGCGGGGGCTCTGGCGTCTGCGGGAGAGAATGCTGTGCTGTGAAATATGAGCCCCGTCTCTAAGAGAGCGGGGCAGGGTCCCGGCAGGAACCAAAGTTTCCTGACTCCCCACCCAAGTCCCCGTGCCTGATCCGTGGCCACCCCCATGAAAACAGTAGCAAAGACAGACAGGGGAGGAACTGGGCTCTGAAAATGGTGACTTTCCCTAAGATGCAGATGGTAAAAGAAAAAAAAAAAAACAAAAAGAAAGCCTTTCAGTGTTATACAATCTTTTCAACTGCACTTTATTTTATTTATTTATTTATTTATTTATTTATTTATTTATTTATTTATTTATTTATTTATTTTTTTTTTATTGCAGTGTAGTCAGTTTACAACGTGGTGTCGATTTCCGGCGTACAGCGTCATGGCTCAGTCATACGTGTGCACACATGGTCTCCCTTTCGCAGTCTTTTTCATTATGGGCTCTCACAAGATACTGAATATAGTTCCCTGTGCTCTACAGCGTGAACTTGCTGTTTGTCTATTTTATGTATATTAGTTAGTATCTGCAAAACTAGAATTTTAATGTGACGAGCTAATACACCTTCAGTAAATGGGAGTGACTTTTTATGCCTTTTGGTATTGTGGCATATTTAAGTTTGATAATTTCAGGCCAAAAGTAGTTACTACTACCAACACACATACACAAACAACATGACTTTTTCTTCGTATAAACTAAATATATCTGCTTTATATTTGTATATGTGTGTTTCTTTTCAAGACTGTAGATTACTTTCAACCAAAATTGGCTGTATTGTACTTTATTCAGTGGAGCTATAAACATATTGCTCAAATATCCATATTTTAAAATTATTTCAACCATGTTGTATACCATTCACTCAAAATTTAGACCATGTTTCTAGAAATGAGTACAACTTACTTCAGTTTTGCTAAGATAGTAAACTAACAGGGAAGGAAATACAGAGGATATAAAATTTCAAAGGTCAATGTGGGTTGGAACAGTATCTTTACCACATAAAGTCACATACCCTAATCTTGTTCATCCGTTACATCTTAGTTGTTCCTGTTAGAATTGTATTCTCTTCCACTTGTTTCAGAGTCAAAATGACCTTTAGTTTTTATTAAAATGTTGTCTATTAAGATCCAGAAAATGTCAGTGAAACTTACCGACTACACATCTGTCACCGCTTTGAACCTCCGTATCCACGGTGACAATATTTTTAATCTTTCAGGATGGTGGGCTTTACAGCAATTTTCTCAGGGCTGATTTCACGCCCCTGCAGGCTGAGTGGTGGCAAACATGCAGATCGGACCAGCACTGGAATTCAATGGTCAGGCTTTGAGAATTATTAACACTATCACTACTTGTGTGAAATTGGCAAGGTCTTTAATGATTCTGAGACAAGCTGTGTGAGGTGATCACGAAGACCTTACTAGGTGGCTCTTTGAAACGATATTGCTTGAAAAATAACTGAATAACCTGCAAAACCATAGCACACGTTACATCTTATTCCTGGTACTGTCAACAGAGGGGCCCTGTTTACCTAACATAACGCTTTCCAAAGTGGTCCAATGATACCTTACAAAACATGTTTTCAAAATAATTTTCACAGTTACACAGGTTTGGAAAATACTGTATTTCATAGCCCTGCTTAAAAGAGTTCTGTATCACGGTGCATGGAATGCTCCAAGATGTACTGTGGAAAAGGAAACTATTTTATATCGTTTAATTCAGGCTTTTGGGACTTACTTGCTCTAGAAATCTTCTGTATAATACTTCTCATATTCATTTAACTTCTGGGGCCAACAAACGGCGAAATTAAATACCCGAAGATAACTATCATACAGAAATCAAAATAGTTTACATCAATTACAGTCTGGATTTGTATAGAGATTTGACTTTTAAACTTAGAGCATTTACCATCACAAGCCCAGGAAACACACATGGAGAGTATCCTGACCAACTTATCTGCTGGTGAGGAGCCGAGGTGTCTGTGTATCGTTCAGATGGACAGAGTGAGGCGTCCAATTATGGAAAGACCCCCAGGCAGGGTGGGCTGCAGGGAATGCATTCTGAAGGAAGTTAGACAAATGATCAGCCACATGGGGTGGAAAGAGAGTCCCCATTAAAGCAAACGAAATGCAATGTTCCAGAGGAGACAGGCAAGTCCCGGGGTGAGGGTGGTGACAGCAAGCAAATGAACTAGATGTGGCATCGCAGGCTGGGAACAAGGAGGGAAAGCTCAATGCGACGGAGTGAAAATCGAATCTTTGGGGTCAGACCAGCTCTGGAAACCGCTGTTTTTCATGGAACTTAAAGATCAAAACATCTACGGCATTGAATCAGCAGTCACCTCTGTTCACAATTCATCATAAGTTATCCTTCCCTTTAAGTACTAATTATTCCTGTCTAGACATTCAGCGAGTTATGTGTATGGTTTGGGGAAGGCTTGATAAATATTTTGAGTCTGCTCCGGAGCATGAAACAGACAGCCTTTGTGTGGTTTCCCAGCCAGCTGGTGAGAGTGACATGAAAAGCACGCAGCGGTGTTTTCACAAGAGTTATCCTTGAACACCCATCGTCCCCCACACACAGGCTTTCCTTTTACGAATCCACCTGCTCTCCCGAAGCCTTACTTCTGGGAAGACTTCCAGCACTTCTGGTTTTGAATAATGACAGCAGAATGCCAAGGAGTGAATTCCATGTAGCCTCACTTAACATCATACATCACATGTCAAGGTGAATCATTAGAAAGATAAATCATCAGAGATTCAAACACTTGTTTTTCAGCATATTTCACATCAGTAGACCATAAAAAGCCTTCATGATACAATACGTGTATTTTTTTTTTTTTAGCCTCCATGAAATCTGAGCCTTGGAGTAATTCAGATGAAGCTGTGGTGAGGTTTACAGAGCTTGTTGACAGAGTAATAAAAATAAATAAAAGATAAAAACAAAGGGAAAGTGTGTTGTGTATCAAAAAATAAGATATTTTTAATACATTAAAGAATATTCACCATGACTATTCATAAACCTAAAAAAAAAATTAAGGGTAATGATAGCTTAGTGGTAGAGCACATGCTTAGCATGCACGAAGTCCTGGACTCAAAATAAAACAAAACAAAACAAAAAAATTAAAAACAAAACAAGAAACAAAACAAAGAAAACCCCAAAACTAAACCCCTACCCCCAAAAAGAATTGTAAAATTTTAAGGGGAAGGGAGAACTCAAGTGGTAGAACACGTGCTTAGCATGCACAAGGTCTTGGGTTCAATCCCCAATACCTCCATTAAAAACAAAAACAAAAACAAACTACCTGCCCTGCAAAAAAATTAAAAAAAAATTTTTAAAAAACACGTCTCTGGTAAGGCATAGTATTATAGAACCTGTATTTGGCAATTTGCTTCTGGCTTGTGAGTCCTGTTCCCATAAGTGCTTCGCAATAATATAATTCTGTTTCCATGACATATTCCGTTATCTTTTGTTCTTTCCAATTCCAATACATCTTCATCAATTATTCTGAATGAATTAAGTGGAACTTCTTTTCAGGTGTTTCCCAAACCAGTCGTACAAGGAAATTTCACACGAATTTGAAGAATTATTGTAGAAACTAAGAACTGATGTGGCGTCCATGCTGGTTTTGGTCAGGTGTGTTCTTCCAGGAAGCCAGGCTGGGTCCCCCCGTGAGCAGCTTTTAGACAGTAGGCTCCCAGAGTTATTCCTGGCAAGCCGTATAGAAGTGAGGGGTCCAAACTGTGAACCCAGCTTCTTTAATGGCATCTCTATCATCCTAGGAAAGTAAAGCAGCTTTTCAGCTATTCTGATACTAATGGTGTGACTGAGGCAGTGTTTACCCACGGGCCACACTAACCCATCTGTCCCCAAGATTTGGTCCTCAACGCGAACGGGCACAAGTCCTTGGCTGTGTTCTTGCCACACTTCCAGCTTCTGGTGTATTTAATTATTTACCCTTTTCTTCCATAAAGGATGCGCACTGGCTTTCAAATCTCAAAGTAAAGAGGGGGCAAGGCCGGATGAAGGCGGGAGTGGGGCTCGCGCGTCAGCCAGTGTGGTGAACGCGCACGGGGTCTCCTGCCATTTCTGCAGGAGGACGTCGCTTCTGGCCCCGGGTCGCCTAGGAACAAGACAGATGGAGGCCAAGCAGTTACTCAGAACACCGGGAGGATGCGCAGCAAGGAGCAGCAGACAACACCCTTGACAGCATCGCAACTTCACACGTAGTATTGAATTTGATACGATTTTTGGAGCGTTTCTCAGTGAGGCCATTGATTAAGATAAAGGCAGTTCTACAACCTTCCAAATAGACTCCTACCCTTGCTTTAAGCCACGACCCTGCAAGAAAGGAATTTCCTGCGAATCTCATGTTTTCCCTTTCCGGCTCCCTTAGAAGCCAGAGAAATTATTTATGCAATTAGCTATTCCTTTGACACCATCGAATCAGCATCGAAAACCTTCATTATAAAATATAATCAGTGCGAAAAAGTATTGAAAATAGATTCCCTGGGAGTTGTGCAAAACGTGTACAAATTATAACAATATTTATTTTAACTGGTCTATTTAAACTAGGTTAAATAATTGTTTTCCTTAAGCAGTTTTTAAGCTCAATTTTGATGTTTTTATCTGCATTTCAAAATTTAATAAAGAACTAAAAGATGTGAAAATTTCCTGCCAAACGATGGGCATTCTGTTCTTATTCTCAAGGGAATTTTACAGAGACTTTTCTGACACTCAAAATCCAATTTTTGGCGTATTTTCCTCATTAACGTTTGTCTCATAAGTCTCCATCTGTAAAATGGAAGAAAATTTGGCTTCTGAGGTATTTCTCTTTCTTCATCTAAAAGCCTTTAAAAGATAATGGATTATGTAACACGCAAATCTTTCACATTTAGCAGAAAAAAAAAATTGTAGGAGCCAGGCTTCCTGCTGCTGTTCACTTTAGAGGATTACTTACAAATAAATCTAGCTTTTCTTGGTGTTTGAATAATTATTTTCAAAGACATGGATTGACTTCAGTCATTTTTTATCTACATAATAACTGCTTAGAGTAAATCTTCCTGAATATCTCTGAATAGCAGTTCTTGAAAATTGGGATCAAACTGATGGCTAAAAAGAATGGAATTATATAAGTTTCCTTGTATGATTTTATAGGGCTTGAAAATGTGCTTTCTGTCAGTTCTTGGGATTCAGAGATGCAGAAATAAATGCCACCAGGAAACAGTATACTTGAGATGCCACGGTCCCCACCCTGCCCTCATGCCCTGCGGATGCAGTGGGTCTAGTAGCCATGTTGTGGTCTCTGACACTGCCTTTCCCTTTGTACAACCAGTTGGTCCAATGTTCTACACCTGATCCATGCTTAGCCAATTTAATAGACTGAACATCTTACCTATAACCTATTATCTGTGACCCAATAGGAAATGCAGTTGGACGATCTTATCTAGTGGTCATGCATTTGAACTGAGAAACATACCAAGAGTTTCGTCAACGTGAAGAGAGAGTTGAAACAAAACAGTTATGAGGAAGGAAGGGACTCTAAGGAGCCAAAGTGAAATAGGAGCCAAATTACAAGGGAGTGAATAACACATGTGAGCAGGTGAAGGTGTGCAGGGAAACTGATGAGATAGGAACAGAAAAGATTAGGTGGCTCACACAGAACTGATGGGTGATTCTGTCCACATGGATACGTTGATTCTGTTTGACCCAATAGTTGCAGTTGCTTATGCAGACATATTCCTAAATCCTCATTTGCTCGAACCTCCTGCAGAAAGTCTCTATATTTTAGAGCCCAAAGAGCCGGGCAGCAGATAAGCAGGCATTGGGGAATGTGATCCAACGGGAAATGCAGGTGACAGAAAGTCAGATGATTACAAAAGAAAGTTAAGAATGACGTACGTGGTCAGGAGGAGGAGTGTCTGGGAAACCCCAACAACGAGAGAGACATGGTGATGGAGAATGTGGTGCGGACTGTTCTGGGAATCGGAACTCTGAAGCAGATGCCACCTCCAAACCCTGAGGAGACCCTCCCAGGATTGCAGCTTCTTGGAGGAGAAGTGACAGAAGAAAAGAAGAGCCAGGTCCTTATATGAAAGGTCATTGGAACAAAAATCATAAGAGCAAACAGACAGACATCCAGGGATGAGCTCTGGGTACACGGAAGAGAGTTAGACTTGGGAATTCACAGTTGGGACCAAAATGGCAAGGCAGCCTCAGAAGCTGAGTTTCCAAGCAGAGACACTGAAGGAGGAAACTGGCTTCTGAAGCTGGTGATGGGGGTCTGCATGAGGGAGATTTAAAACGTTAAACAGCCTGAGAGGTCAGAGGTCAGCATTTCAAAGACGAAGGCTGAGTGGGCTTGACTCTCGCAGGAGGACCAGAAGGTGGGCGTGCTCTTCTGGGTTCCAAAGGGCTCCCTGGAAGGGTTCTTCAGCCTGCAAGTCTCCGCCTGGGGGGCCTCCCAGACACACATTCTTTAATCTCTTGCTCTGTCTCTCTCAGTGGTTTGCTCTGAATCTTGGCTTTGCTCACTACCCACACCAGTAATGGTCCCGGTTTCCTTTCCTGAGCTCAACTGGTCCCAGAGAGACGGGCCACATCTCTCTGCCTGTGACTCAGACTTGCTCCTGCCCCACAGAAGTCTTCCCGGTCCTGGGATGGGGGAGGTGGGTGAGGCGACACCGACCTGGCAGCCTACAGGGATCTCAGCGCTAAAAGCACAGCTTCAGCCAGAAGGAGGTGAGCAAGGGTGCCTCGGCCACGGGAACAGAGTTACTGGAATGGTCTGGAGTCTTCCAGCCCAATCGGTCTGATGTCTTGGAAAACCAAGGGCACGCCCTGAATGTGGGGGGAGGTGCTGGGGAGTTAGGGAATCAATGCTTGGGCACCGTGGCAGGTCTAGTTAATGAGTACTCAGTAATCAAATGGTAAATATGTGTGATCAGAAAAATAAAAAATATAAAAAGATCTAAAACGAGAAGCAGCGATCTGTAGGCGTACCGCAGTTTTCCCTTCATCTCAGTCTAAACGACTGCCACCAGCACGACAGTTAATGTGTCCTGAGTGATTGCTATTTCTTGCACAATGTTTGCAGTCATTCAGTAAAAGGCTATTGCACACTATTACCCTTTGCACAGATGTTGACCGGGCAGTCAGTATCCCCAGCAAAGGTCAGATTTCAAAGCCTGTGCAGTCACCATTCGTATTTGTGTCACGTACACACATGTGCATATGAGTCAAATTCAATTCTAATGGAGTTTCCCTATCAAACATTACATCGGTCACAATACACATATTTTATTCTAAAAATGAAAAGTATAAAACCTCAACTTTAGTAGTTCAGGATAAAGAAATTTAAAAAAAAATCTTATAATGATTTTAGAGTAAGTCACTTTTTAAATTTCTCTGATGTCTATGCTTGCTAGCAATTCATGATAAATAGACATTTAGAAATTATAAACTATTTAGGTATTAGATACATAATTAGATCAGTTATTGACCTAATATTGATGGCTATTGGCCTTCCTCCCTACATCTTCATTAAACTCTTCTAAGAATGAAAGGAAATTATATTTCATGGCTAAAACATAATTAGAAAGTTTATTTCATCTCGTAATTTCCTGATGATGTTACAATTTTACTTCATATGCAGACCTGCAAATTGTCTGGCACCAACCACAGTGACAATGCCTGTATTAATTACAATAAGTTGTTCCTCCTACCAAAAAATAGCAAGAGGAATATCAAGAAAGATGTTAAAATATCTTTCTTAGGGGATACTCAGTGACGACCGTATGGGCAATAATACTTTGTGACTGGCCAAATTTTAAAACGTGTGTTCCAGTGAGGGGCTCTGTCTTAAGTATGGACCTACTGTTCCTTATTTGTGTGTGATTTATACCCCTTTTTATGTTTACAAGAGCTCGTTGGGTACATTTTATAAACACGAGCCTTGTCTCCTTCAAAAGAAGCTTCTACTTTTTCATTTATTGTTGAGTCAACAGGAAAGTCAGCCAGAAGAGTTTATAAATATTTGTGGCCAGTTTGGAGAATAAGCACTAAAAGGACTATTTTATTTATTTATTTATTTATTTATTTATTTATTCATTCATTCATTCACTTATTCATTTATTCATTTATATTGAAGTACAGTCAGTTACAGTGTGTCAGTTTCTGGTGTACAGCACAATGTCTCAGTCATACATATACATACATATATTTATATTCATATTATTTTTTCATTAAAGGTTATTACAAGGTATTAAATACAGTTCCCTGGGCTACACAGAAGAAATTTGCTTTTTTATCTATTTTTATATATAGTGGTTAACATTTGCAAATCTGAAGCTCTCAAATTTATCCCCTCCCACTCCGTTTCCCCTGGTAACCATAAGATTATCTACTGCATCTGCAAGTCTGTTTCTTTTGTAGATGAGTTCATTAGTGTCCTCTTTTTTCTTCTTTTTCCTCAAAAAACTAAAAATAGAGCTACCATATGATCCAGCAATCCCACTCCTGGGCATATATCCAGATGGAAATTCTAATTCAAAAAGACACCTGCACCCCAATGTTCATAGCAGCACTATTTACAATAGCCAAGACATGGAAACAGCCTAAATATCCATCGGCAGATGACTAGATAAAGAAGATGGGGCATATTTATACAATGGAACAGTACTCAGCCATAAAATAGAATAAAATAACGCCATTTGCAGCAACATGGGTGGACCTGGAGATCGTCATTCTAAGTGAAGTAAGCCAGACAGAGAAAGAAAAATACCATATGAGATCACTCATATGTGGAATCTAAAAAGCACTACTTTAAAATGGGACATTTCTAGTGTCACTGTAATTTGATTCATTCTAGTGTGATTAGACTAATGTAACATGAATAATTCCCCATTAAACTTCACAAGGAATATTTTTATAGTGTCATCTAATTTATAACTAATTTTTAGAAGGTTCTTATGGTATTTCCCAATTTACTACTGAATAAACGCTTTAACAATACTTGAAAGAAGGCTCGGAGATAGTCACAGAATCACTCAAGCTATGCAGTAATCGTTTCTATTGCTTTCAAAATTACACAAAATCAAGAAGTGTTTCTCTTGTTAAAGGACATAGTGATGAATCTTTTTATTTTCTAAATGTACAGTAAATCATATTTCTGAATATGGAATTATGATGTCATAATAGTAGGAAAACATCTTGCCATATACGCTCTTATATGGGAGCAATGTGAATCAAAATCTTGTTAGTTTGATTATTTTCTGTTTCCCATCAATTCCTGTAACACTATACATGGAAGACATTGTAAAGAAATTTAGATTGCAGAAGTGGGTCAGTGTAATCCCATGCTGAGACTTCAATTTTCACATTTTTCAAATATAACCCCAAATGAGAGGGCACAAGAGTTGAATACATCAGCAAAGTCGCACTAAACTTCTGAGGAAGATCGGTACATTCAGCTGATTTCTGTGTGCAGTGAATCCAAAGAGTGCTTTTGGCAGTGCGTAATTATGAAATGGAATATACTCTCTCACCCAGCTGGAACACTTCTGATGTAGGTACTTATCTAGATGGGAACATAGTCTAAAGTGGAAGAGAGGAAGAGAACAGGACAGAGAACAGCTGGAGGGCAGGGTTGTGTGGAAAGGTCGTAGACAGCGGAGTCGGCGACACTCCGCCAGTCCTGAGTACCACCAGCCTCGTGAACAGGTCCATCCCTGAAACCTACGTGGGGATCCTGTGGTGCTGGCTCATCTGCTCACCATCACGGGAGAGGGCAGACTTTCTGAAAGGTTCTCTTCCATGAGGTTCAGATCCGATCAGCTATTTTAGTGGACCTTGAACTTCAGGGGAAGTGGTGGTTTTCGGGCTGTTGGTCACTTCTGAAAAGAAGTGATTCTATTCTTGAACACGTTACGTCAATGAAGTTCGAGGAGAAATCAGACGGAGGTACAAGGCTCTAAGTTTAGAAGACTTGAGTTTTTGCCTCTTCAGTGTAGACTACAATAAAATAAAAAATTAGATTATAAGATGCCCTAAGGCAAATCTTTATTTCATTGATTCAACATTGTTCCTACATCATCTAAATATCTGATTCTGATAGTAGCCTTGCATAAAGCTTATTCTTAATTAATGATTATTAATTAATAGCTGAGAAGCTCATAATTTGTTCACATTTTCCCCTCACACCCTCTAGAAATTCTGAGTGCTTTGTTTTTGATGGTGTAGACAATCAATGATTATGAAAATTCGTTTGTGATTTTCCTGAACTGCGTAGTAGAAAAAAAAAAAAACAAAACAAAACCCAAAACAACCAGCTACAACCTAAACAGAACATGAGAAAATGGAAGCTTTCTGTTGAAGGAATAAAAACAATCATTAAGTATTTGGCTTGCATGTTAGGCTGCAGGAGACAAGCAAAGGGAAGTTGTGCTAAAATAACTAATGAGAGTGTCGCAGTTGAAATGAATAAATTGCAGAGCGGGTTTTACAGCGTCCCACACCCGGCAGTGAAATCTGCTTCACGGAAGCCTGGGTCCTGGCCTGTTTTTGCGCTGTCTGTCATTCCCATCAGGGCTTCGGTGATACATTCTCAGTGGAGGGCTTGTTAACAACCACAATTCCTGCTCAAATCTGGGTGTTCCATTAGCTCACAGTGAGGAAGGCCCAGCTGTGGAATATGACAGGACTGTTCAAGCTGAATCTGGGCAGGTGGTGGAGGACCTCCGAGCGTCTCAAGGCCACTTTTATCTTAGCCCTGCCGTCTTTGGCAAACCCACAGGGAGCCTTGTCTAACCACTGCTGAACAAGCAAGGGGGCTCTTGTTTCTTCGTTTTGAGAAGCACTCACCCTCAGAAAGACATTTAAATCTGCAACTTTGGAGTCCACTTTGCTAATAAGCCTGCAGAAAACCACAGGGTTTATGAAAACACGGATCAATGCCAACTACTTTATTACATGGCATTGCCAAGAGCAGGTACCTGCGGTGAACTTTTCTGCTTTTAGAACACCCCCCACACACATATTTCTATCTTTGGATGAGAGATTTTATACCAAGTAATCACCCACAGTAATTGCTTCATAGCTGACCTCATAATTCATATTTTAACCACATAGTTATAACTGGCTTTCTATTGAAGTCCTCTTTAACTCAAATGAAAATATAAGCCAACCTTTATTTTGAGAAATAAAAGGAAAGTAATATTTATTCTCGATGTTTTTCTATTTTCATAAAATAAACCAGTGAGAATTGCTCCGCATTTTTCAGCATTAATGCTCCTCAAATGACCAGCCAGAGCATATTTTGAGTATGTGTACTTCTCCTGACTATGAAAACTGTGTTCTTTAAATGAAATACCGAGAAGTTCATCTTAAGAGAACGACCAAATACTCAAATCTTAACTATGTCATTACATGAAATCAAATGTGTAGCTGCTTCTTATAACTCTAGAACTTCTTTTAAATGCCCCAATCTCACTGACGTTAAGGAAAGAAATGTGCTTAGAGATGTTTAAGGAAGGTGTTGAAAGAAATAAACATATCCTGGTGTGTGTGTGTGCACACACTTATACACAACGTGTGTCTTTTAGAGATTCAATCTATCACTTTTCAACTATACTTTAACAATTTCTTCTTGTGTGTGAATGTTTTCACAACAGTTACATGCATAGAAAGTGATTTTTTCACAAATACAGATTTTTTTTAATTTTTAATTTTTTATTAAGTATAGTCAAGTTACAACTTTGTGTTAATTTCTGGTGTACAGCATAGTGAGTTAACTATATATGTATAATATATTCCTTTTCATAATAGGCTATTACAAGATACTGAATGTAGTTCCCTGTGCTATACAGTAGGACCTTGTTTATCTATTTTGTTTATGGGAATTTGTATCTGTGAATCCCAACTCCTAATTTATCCCTCCTCCCCCTTCTCCCCTTTGGTAACCATAAGATTGCTTTCTATGTCTGTGAGTCTATTTCTGTTTTGTAAGAAAGTTCATTTGTGTCTTCTTCTAGATTCCACATATAAGTGACATCATATGATATTTTTCTTTCTGTGTCTGACTTACTTCACTTAGTATGATGACCTCCAGATCCATCCGTTACTGCAAATGGCATGACTTCATTTGTTTTATGGCTGCGTAGTATTCCATTGTATAAATGTACCACAACTTTTTTTATAATCCACAGATACCTTATGCCCAATGTTTTCAGCTTTGGGGTTTGCTTGAAATCCAGAGACAAGAAGGAAATTCCCATTTTATCCATTTCACACAAGTAAGAAATGCAAGGCTTTTACTGACCCCCAGTCCTCTGCCCATGGGGAACTTGAAATCAGTCATTTTAGGATCTCAACCTAATTTTTGGCATATGTTGCTCAAAACACGTATCTTTTCTCCCACGCCCTAGCCTTTCAGACCACACCTATGTCCTCCAGCCACGGGCCTTGAGTCACTTCCTCAAGGTCATCACACCCTTGTTCCTCCAAGTTCCCCAAACTTTGTTTGATGTGATTCCTCTTCTCCTTACTTACCCACCTCAAATGTCAGCAAAATTTCTACTGACGCAGGTAAGCTCTCTCTGTTCCTCCACGCTGTAGCAGGTTTTCCTTTTATCCAAACTAAGAGACTCATTTGTTTTCTTTCAGGCTGCCTGCTGACGCTTGTAGTTACTTGTTATTTCTGTAAATACTGTGTCAATGTTTCTTCTCCCTTTAGACCTTTAGAGCCAAGACATCAGGGACCGTGACTGCTTTGCTCATCATAACGTCTTTGGTGCCTGACAAGAGCCTACTAGGTGCTTGATGGATATGTTCTATTATTCATTTCTTATTTTTATTTTTAAATTATTTTGGAGGGGAGATAACTAGATTTATTTATTTGTGCATTTTTTTAATTGACTGAACCCAGGACCTGGTGCATGCTAAGCACACACTCTACCACTGAGCTGTCCCCTCCCCTTGCCCCCTCCCCGTGGATATGACTATTGATGGAATAAATGGATGGATGATCTCAGACAAGTCCCACTTAAGCCTGTTTGTACACTGGGGAGATTTCTAAAGCTCCTCAGGGATCTAACAACGGCTGAACCAGAGCAGGACCTGTGGGGGGCTCCCTGGTACAAATCCTTTTTGGCTCCCATCTCTCTTTTGTAAGAATTAGGCTTCATCCAGCCCCCTAGACCTTCCCCGAGTTCCAAAGGGCAGAATCAAACAGATGCTAATCAAGGAAGGGAGGGAATGCAGGGACAGGGGAGGGACGGTCAAAAACAATAGTGCAGCCTTGGGACAGAGTCCTGGTTCCCCCTCAAGGGATATACTGAACAATATCTTTGAGTTCTTCTGCAGGAACTAAGGTCCCCACCCAGGTGGAGGATGGTAACTTCAGGCTGAGCACAAGATTCCGGGAGCACCGCCCTGTTACCTCCCCAGCAACCAATCAGAAGAAAGTCACATACCCTGCAGCCCTCACCCCAAGTTTTGCTTATAAAAACCTTTCTCCCCAAGCCATCCATTGAGCATGAGCCAACCATCCTCCTTGCCTGACCCTGCGGTGAACCTTTCTCTGCTCCAGACTCTGATGTTGCAGTTTGTTTCGCCTCACGGGTGCCAGGCACGTGAACTTTCGTTTGGTACCAGCTCTGCTGTGAGAGAATGCTGACGTGAAGGTGAACATGGGAGTTTCCTTTAGGGAGGCCACTGGCCCCTCAGGCAGGGGGCTTGTTCTCCCTGATGAGCGATGCTCAGAGGACCGGTTCTCTCACCACGACCCAGCTGAGAGCCCAGAGAGCCCCTGGGTACCACACGGAGCACCAACCCACACAGAGTCCCGAGGGGGCTGGGTCGCTTCTTCTCCCAGGATCAAATTGTGTCCTTTTATTCTTGGAGGTGAAGAAAGAGAAAAACAATTCAATAATGATGTAAAATCACCACTGTTTACTTTTTTCTCCTGCTTTATTTTTTCCCCCTCCATGGAGTTCCTTTGAATGGGTGTGTGTATGTCTGTCTGGGTCATTTAATTTTTTCCCAAATTTAATATTAAGTTGAAAAGAAAGCAGAATTAGGTTAAAATCAATATGAAAACAAAAACAAAATCAGAAAAAGCACAGAATAGAAGCTTTCATTTCATCTTTAGTGTTTTTTCCCCCCGTCTCCCTCTCTCTTCTTTCCGCTATCCTCTCCCACTGACTTATTTCCCTATAATCTTTAGGGGAATAAATGACAGGAAAGTACCAAAGGGCTGAGCCCTAGGATTACCAGCAGGAAGGAGGAAGGTCAGTGGAGGGTGGGACCACAGCGTTCGACTCTCTCATCTAGTCCAGGGGCTTCACATAAACTCCTTGGATCATCGCTGAGAACCTGTTACCCAGCAGAGGGATTACTACCCTCTCCCCCATTTTCTAGGTGAAGAATCTGAGGTTTGGAGAAGTTAAGTGTTTTGCCCAAGATTAGGCAGTGGGTCTGGGTGGATCAGGAGTCTGAGTTCAGGTTTTTCGGACTCCAGAACTCACATGAATGCCACCTCACCTACTTGTAAAGAAGAAACATGACTGTGAGGCATAAAAAAACCAACATTCTAAGGAAGTAAGCCGGAATGAGAGCAAAATATACGGTATGGCATCATTCATATGTAGAATCTTAAAAGAAAAATGGGGAGGGGGGACACAAATGAACTTATTTACCAGAGACGGACTCACAGACATAGAAAACAAACTTATGGTTATGGAGGCGGGGAGGGAGGTATAAACTCGGAGTTTGAGATTTACAGACAGACACTACTGTATATAAAAGAGATAAACAACAAGGTCCTACTGTATTGCTTAGGGAGCTATATTCAACATCTTGTAATAACCTATAATGGAAAAGAAATATATAAATATATAATTGAATCAATATGCTGGACATCAGAAACTAACACAGCATTATAAACCGACTATACTTCAATAAAAAAAAAAAAAAGTTGTTCAATCTCTCCCCAGCTGGTCGTACTGTGTAAGAGCAGAGTTTGACCTTGTTTAAGTTGCAGTGGACCCTTTAATTTAAAAAATGTTCAAGGATTTCACCAGGGACATAAATCTGTTTAGTGCTCAGGAAAAGAATAGCAAGAAATAAAAGAAGATCCATTGAAAACACACATGCATGGTGCCACCCCAGGGATGCACTGGGAGCTGTTTTGTGGGCACACCCACCGCCATCTGGGCTTCAGATTTTCCAAGAGAATTTCTGTATTTACTCGCTCTCATGGCAAAGCCTCTCAGAACACTCCTTGGTCATTTCAAAGTCCATGTTGACACAAGCTTTTCTGGAGTTGCTTGTAAATCTGTAGTAACCAAGGGCCTCTCCTAGCCGTTTTCTTGGCTTTATTCCTCTGTTTGCCCTTCATGTTACAAATCTGCAACCGTGTCGAGTTTGTAGCATCTCAGTTCTTTCCTTGTGCCCAGAGACCGAAAGGGAGAGGAGAGGGTGGAGAAGTGGGGGAATCATCAGCCAAATTCAATGAGAAGATTGAGGCAATTATCTGAAAGATACACATGAAAATCTGTTATCACTCAGACGACTTCAAATTTCTGTGTCATCGGGACTGAGACGACTCGAAGACGTTGCAGTCTCCTTCCTCTCCGGCGCAAATCACAGAGCTCACATCTGCAAGGATGGAGGTGTCACTGAAGCACTTGTTTAAACATAAATACTGCTTTTCGCAGAAGGGCTGAATTCACTCTCCAAGGAGCCGTCGTCATGGTAATGACACTTCAGCACGAAAATCAACACTACCCTCTTTGATGAAGCTACTTACTGCCTGGTTTACAGAAGTGCACACAGTTGGCTTACTTGAGTATTCAAACCATTAAATTACTGTTCTTAAATTTCTTCTCTTCAAGAGTATATGTGCTTCCTTCTCACCTGATCATAAAGGCTACTATTATGTTATTAAGTCAACTACTAAACGCAAGGCTTACCCACTTTCTCGGGCAAAAAGTTTATAATCCATGGCAGGAAGATAGACTTTCCCCCCTCATATTCGTAGGTAGGTGGTGACGGCTTCCTCCACACGTTATTTGCAGAATGAGAAGCTCACTTCAGGTTTTTGGTTTATGGTGTTTTGATGTATTTTTTTCTGTTTATATGAGTTTGTGGTAGATACTGAGAGAATATTCCAAGATGAAGGAGAATACAAGTCACAATTTACAACTTGCATTGAATATAACTATCATGTTCATCTGGACCTCGTAAAGTTCACCAAATGCATGCATCTGTACATCTATTTTTTCCCATTTCACACATCTCAAGTATTTTCCTTGTCGATGATACTCTGTAGAAAACTATTTGTAATGGCTGCATACTATTTCATATCCTAGATGTCGTGTAATGCCCTTAATCATTTGAGTTTTACATAAATAATATCTACAAATTGTTGTTTCTGTTTATACAACATTTAAAACTGTTTTTAAAGAAAGTAGAGGGTAATTTGTTGGTTTGGAAATTTTCTTAAGTCTTGATCTTCTTCCAGAAAATACAGTGGAAAATACCAGAAATGGGTTTTCTGCCCTTACTTCTGGAACTTTATTTTATCAATCTTTATCATTCATGAAAGGTAATTAGGTTTCTACTCAATGAAGAAAACTGCAAATGCCTGGGACATCAAATAAGATCTTTACTTAAAGGTGTTATACATATAAATAAGATGATGTTTGGACAATTTGTGGGTCATAGATTTCCCACAACATAACTCATGGCACTAAACTTTTTTTTATACTTCTTTGTTTAATTCTCTTCTCCACCTAAGATTTTATTAATAACACTTCTTCTTGGGAATTGAAACAGAAAGCATTTTCATTCATTCCTACCAGTTTTTCTGTTTTGTGATTTGAGTTCAAAGGAAGGAGACCGTCTTCATTCTCTGAACCCCATGGCTGGGCCTCTCTCAAAATGTAATAGTGAGAGGAGAGCACATGCTCAGCCCGCCTCCATTCTCCCTCCTCTGTCCTCACCCCATCACTTTAGTCTTTGGTCCCCCTGAGCAGTGGGGAGTAGCATCTCTGGTGCAGCAGGAACAAAATCAATTGTCTACAAATGGGCCATCTGCCTACAGAGGCCTTTCTGTTTGTTTTCAACACCTGTGCTTTTGATCCTCGGTAACAGAAGAGAATTTCTGGTAAACATGAGCTTTACTATCAATGTCTTTAACACTCAAAGACCCCCCACTCCAACTGCTACTGCTTGAAGTATACAGATAGCTCTACTTAGTTATCTGGAACATGCTGATCATGACTTATAACGTTATTATTTTTGAAGCCTTGTCAACATCTGTAAGTGCTGAAGAAGAAGGAAGAGGAGAAGTTGGAGGAAGAGGAGGAGGAGAATTCCTTCCCCTTCCCTCACCCCCACACTTGATGCAGAGTCTGGGCATGGAAGACAGAAAAGGCAGAGGCAGTGGATAATGGTGACACCAAAGCAGGAGGCAGAAAGCCTCATTTTCAAGTTGGTTGCACGTTTGACTCTCACTGGGGATTTTTCAAAGGAGTCACCTCTATGTGTTCTGCTTACTCTTTGACTGATGGGCTTTGCCTGTTCTCTGATGAGCTGGGAATTGACTGCATTGGGTGCGCAAGATCCAAGGGGCAGTTACAGAGCAGGTGATCGGCGAGAGGAGAGGTCAGAGGGGAGGAGAGGGGGAGCCATGAGAGTAGGGTCCAGAGGGATCTGGAGCTGAACCGGAAGAGAGATGAGGACAGGGACACAGCTGTGTGCCAGTGAACACTGGACAGGTGACAGCACGAAGTTGTGCTGGCAAACCTATCGTAAACTCTCTGGTTGCTGCCCTGTTTACCATTTAGAGCTCAAGGGAACAAAACTGATGAGGAAAGTCATGAACAAATCACCCCCATTTAATTAATTCCCTGCTGTTTCTGTCGACGATCTTTTCAAAACCAGTGAGGGAACCATCCAGTCTTTCTCATGTTGTGTCTCTTACACATTTTTCTGTCTCATCTGACATTTTACCAGGATCTGTCTCCAAAATTTTGCTTTCTGGCTAATTATCCAAGCTCATCACTTACATGTTCTTCTTTCTACATAACCGCAGGACACTGTTCTGCTAAGCTTTCTGCCACTACATAGTAAGGATCCCTTTTCCTCCAGTTTCTGGTAAGACGTTCCTCACTCCCGTCTGAGTCCAGCCCAGCACCGCCAGGATTGCCCATGTTTCTACTGACAGTCTGTTCACAGCAACTTAGGTATTCTCTGAGGAGATTTAGGTTTGCTTTGAGGCCTGGTGACTCCATTTTCCTTTCATTTTCTCCCCTTTAAACTGGAATGAATACAAATGTTCTCCTATGCCTGCCTCAAAATTGTATTTTGGGAACTGACAAATTGTTTTCCAGTTTCCCGGATCCGCAGAGAGTAAGGAGTTGTGTACTGGGATAAACTGCATTTAGCAGGGCCTCACCAGAACCTGACTTCAATGATTTTGATGATAAGATTGGGGATGTTGAGCTGATGAGAATTAGATGAGATCGGGGGGGGTGCTTTTAGTTGATGAAATAATGAGAGGAGGAAGTCTTTGGGAACCTTGGAAAGGATGAATGGATTTTGCCTGCTGTATGAATGTGAATCTTTGGTCTGTAGAATAACGACTCCTCAAGGATGTCCGCGTCCATGGGAATATGTTATGTTACATGAGAAAGAGAATTAAGTTTGCAGATGGAATTAAGGTTGTCAATCAGGGCACCGCTGAGATGGGGATGTTGCCCTGGATGTCCCAGTGGGTTGGATTCAATTGCATAAGTCTTCAAAATCTGAAACCTTCCCAGGAGGGTCAGAGATACAGGATAAAAGACGAAGGAGGGGAGACTCAAGATGTGAGAGGGACTCGGTTGGGCATTGCTGACTTAAAGATGGAGGAAAGATATTCCTGGCTCGGAACGTGACCCCAGGCCAAGGAGTGTGGTGACCACTAGAACCTGGGAATGACCTTCTGCTTACAAGCAGTGAGGAAAGAGCATGTCAGTCTTACACCCAAGGGGCACTGAGTCCAGTCAGCAAGGAAGTGAGAAAGGCTTCCTAGAGCCTCCAGAAAGGAACACAGCCTTGCTGACTCTTAGCTCACAGAGACCCAGGTGGGACCTCTGATCAGAAGAACTGAAAATAAATCTGTCTGATTCAAGTCACTAAGTTTATAAGTGGTTTCTTATGGCAGCAATAGAAAATACGTCATTCTTTAATAGTGCTATTCTGATCATTCTACTGCCTTGTTTGAAAAAAAAAATCCTTCAAAGCTTCCAACCTCCTTCCTTACAGTAGCATACACAACCCTTCACAAATTCATCCCTACCACGCACCAGCTGCATTTCCCTCTATTTCTGAAATTATATCCTGAGGTTATTTTTTCTCTTTGATAAATGTTTTTCCCCCTCTGCTGTTTCCTCTGGTTAGAACATCCTTCTAGTCTTTCTGCATGCACGCTTCTAGACTTCAGCCAAGAATTAGATCCGGTATTGTCCTCTGTGTGTTTAACTACAGGGCATTCTCATTCGACTTCCTGTCACATCCCACTGCAGGGTGCAGGAGCCCATGCACTAGCATATATCTCAGTATTTCACACCATCTATACATTTATTTCCTTTGGCAGATTGAGTTCCATGGGAAGTTCTCAGGAAATTGAAATGAAGAAAATATGGACAATGATGACCCATGAACCAGAGACTCAAAATCAAGTTGACTGCTAAAAGCACTAAGATTAAGTAGCTTAACATTTTAGACCTCTGAGAGAAATGTTTAATAAAAACAAACTAGTGTTTATCACAGTAGAGATTTTCCAACGCCTTTTGAAATCCTTGGATAAGATTTATTATTAAGCATTGCATTCTCAACTTTCAAGCATATGCATCTATAGAAAATGTCACATTTTATATCTAAAGTGATTTGGAATGACATGGAAAATTTTGTTTTATGGATGTCAAATAAATGCATCCACAGTGAGACTGTTAATTAGAAGCATTTGGATGAGACTGAATACTTAAAAATTACTTAAAACCTGTAGTTATGGCTCACCATGGTCCTAAATGCTTGGAGAATTTTGATGATAAAATTGTTTCTGTAACATATTGATGCGGTTTAAACGTTTGAAGGATAACAGGTTTTCTTCCCATTGGTGATTATTCTTGACAAAATATTTCTGGACATCTTGCCCAGATTAAGTGTTGGTTTTTGTGTAACAGTAAGTTTGAGGTGTTAATAGTGCCATGCTAATAATTGGACTTTAAAACTTCTCTTCTCTCTATAAATATGATACCATTTACCTAAAGTCCAAGAACTGGCAAAAGTAACTCACGGTGACAGAAATTAGGAAGTTGGTGCCCAAGTAGGAAATGCAGATTGATTAAAAAAAGACAGGCAAAAACTTTCAGACCCAACAGCCACCAGGGAGGCTATTGAAATCACTTTATTGTGTTTACTTCTTCTTTCAATACTTTCTGTCCTGGGCGGATGTTGGCCTTGGAGCAGAATGCTGACTGTGGGAATCTGGCTGACAGGCTGCTTGTGTCTAAACCTCTCAAATCCTTTTTTAGCAGATAGAGAGATTCCCCAATGAGAAAGCCTGCTGGAAGTGTGGTCCTTGCCTGCTGGTTGAGAAGGAATTCTCAGCAGAGGCAGAGAGACAAAGTGAAAGGCTGGTCTATTGCTCAAAAAGAGGAGAGAAGGGGAGAGGGAAAGCCCTGGAGTGGGGAGCCGCCAGCCAGGGAGCCGGTGGAGACAGCTCCAGCCCCGGATGGGACCACGGGGTCTTTTACTGGACAGCTCTGCCATCCTTATCTTCATTCCAGTGGTGCCGTCACCTTCTCTAATGGGCTCTTCCCCCCACGGAGCTCAGCCCTAAAGCAGAAACTTCGGCAGGAAGGAGAACAAAGAAAGAGATGCTGGGGTATGTCCTTGAGATCAGTGGAGCAGTTGTGCAATATAGGCATCCTGTTGGAGGGTGATGTCCTTGGAACCAAGGGGCCAGCTGTGGGACAAGAGAAAATGTCCTGTTTTTCAGCAGCCTGACACTTTGTTCCCTTTGTTGATAACCAGCCAGGGTCATACGCTTGTCTAATCACCCATCTCACTCTCCTCTTTCTTCATTTTGAGAACATTATTCACATAAACTTTTGAACCCTTGTATGTAGTAAATGCAGTATAAATACTAATTTAGTGCCATGTGTTACAAATATAAAAATACAAATATGTATTTCCATTCATTTCTTGATTATTACCAATATTTAATAAAAGGTCTCTTTCTGTGGGTTTTTTTTTTTTTTTTTTTTTTTTTTAGTACTTATCATTTGAACTAAAGCAATGGTACCTAACTTCACTCACTTCCCATGAGAACTATTGGAACTAGCTCCCTGCATTCTAAGAGTGTACTTTTGGAAATTGAAATATGAAAATAGATGCCTTAGAGTTGCACGTTTACCACTGCAAATTCATGTAATTAAATCAATAAATTTAAAGCGAAGTTAAAGAAGGTGTTAATGAGTTTGCTTGTGTAATAAAAACTCATCGTGCCGGAGCAAGAATGAGCAGAGACTGAAATGAGTCAGCAGCTCTAATTAAGTCTGCAGTGAGAGATGCAATTCCAGGCAGAATGCTGAATGACCCAATTCCTCCTCCCTTTTCTACTTTGGAAGTGGCTGCACCAAATGAGCTGCCCTCGCCAGTGTGCCGTGTTTATTTTATAAACTCTGATGATTAATATTTAAAATGCAAGTGAAGAAACATCCTAACCAACAAATCATTTAAGACATCCCTGTCTGATTACCCAAGAGTGTGCTTCAGGTGGAATTAAATAACATATTGCCGTCACTGAAGACAGTATTAACCGTACGTGTGAAATTTCCAGCATGCACCATTTGGCACTTGAGTCCTCAATTACGTCCCGCGTAACTGTGTTAGAGAGCTGCTCTTTGCTCTGGCCGGGAGGCTATTCAGCCGAATATAGTCCCATGAGACTGTGCTGTCCTTAAAACCACACAGGACTCTTAGGTGTAAAAAAAAAGTTAATTAGTAGAAGAAATGTTAAATGATCATTTGTTTTTGAACACCATTTCATTATTTGTTAAAAGGCGCTGTTGCCAAGGCTGACCACTTCAGACCCCGTTTCTGTGAGTACTTCCAAACCAAACCAGAGGGAAGGAAACAGGTGTAAGGCAGAAGGAAGGTCACGAATTGTCAAATCATGGGCTCACAGAAGCATAGAGATTAAAGTCTTTTCAAAAAGTCAAAGTCAAAGTCAACTGTCCAACCGCCGCACACAGAGGAGCGTTGACACAGTACTGGGAGGACTCGTATGCTTCTTTTTATTACACGGTGGCCAGATTTAAGCTCTTGGAGGGGACAGCCAAGTCTCTCCAGGCTGATCTGTCTAGAAGCTTATTTTTCTGGAGGAAGAGTTGAGTTGTCTTTGCCTAAAACTGGTATAGAAGGAAAACGGATGAAAGGTGTTCCTCACTCTATGAGTAAGTGTTGTAAATGGCCTAAGATACATAGACTTTTGATGATCACACAATTTGGTTTATCAGAATCGAATAAAAAATATAGCCAGGAACAATGTTCTTTTGTTTATATTTCTTGTCTTGTTTGTTACCTGGTTTGCTTTTCCTTGAATGTTTTGCAAGACAGTTTTATAGGCAGAATGAGGCTTGATATCTTTTTTTTGGAGGCCAAAGAAATGTGGACATTGGCTCTGGGAGCTATAAACTCTGAGAGGATGATTTAGAAGGTGCGTGATTAATGTCTCTTTCTTCCCAGGAGCCTTCATCTTCCAACCTTGTGTCACAGCACCCAGCATTGTTCTCAGTACAGCGTGAAGAATAAATAACTGTGCTCACAGAATACCATCCCTTTGTTGCCAGGAAACCATTACTGGAGTGTCCAGACATGGTCCAAAAGACAAGCCATGCGTTTGAGATACATACATAACAAGTACATACACATTTTTCTCCTAAAATCATAATATTCAACTTGAAGGCAAGGAATAGAGGATAAGAAAATGTTGGCCTTTGTATCTTTTTTTGCTACAGTAGAAAACATACAGCCTAGAGATTGATTTAACACCCCTGTACCAATTGCTCGACTAGACAGTGTAAAATGGAAAGCATCCTAGTTCCTTTGATTTTTGTGACATTTCCTCTGTGGTTATTAAATGAAAAGCACCTACCATAGAGAAGCTTTAACATACAAAGATATGTAAAAGAGATAAAAGAAGTTGTCCATAAACAAACAACTCAGACATGACTACCTAGTCTGCCTCTTACACGTATACACAATTACATCAATATTTGTGGACACAGCACATGACATTTAAGAAACACACAGTGAGCATTAGCTACCATTAGCAAACAGTAATTATTATGATGATGATTCTATAATGTAATTTTAAATTTTTAGATCATATGGACTCCGTAGATGTATCTGACTTTATGAAAGCATTCTCCTAATTTTGGACAGTTATATTTTACATTGTGTATCATTAACATTTTTCTACATAAATCTCTCTATATCTCAGAATATTACTCTAAATTTATAGAAGTGAAAATAGCTGGTCAAGACAGAGGGGCATTTACAAAGTTATGAAGCATAAGGTAAGATTTCCCTGTAGATATAAAATGCATGAGCTTTTATCTTAGTGACAGTGACCACACCCATTCTCCCTAGAAAACACTGGGCATTACTCATTGGAAAAACGTCTTTAATATTTGTTAGATAAAAAGTAGTAGCACCTTCCTTAAATTTGCATTTTGACCTGCTGCATTTCTTTTTTTTTTTTTTTTTCATTTCAGTTATTGGTCACATGTGTTGGTTCTTTTTTTCCTCCCTCAATTTTCTTTTCTTTTTTCCTTTTTATTGGTGGGGGTGGGTAACTAGGTTTTCTTATTTATTTATTTTTGGAGGAGGTACTGGAGATTAAACTCAGGACCTTGTGTGTGCTAAGCATGCACTCTACCATTTGAGCTATAACCCCCCCTTCCTCCCTCAATTTTCTATTTGGGAAATCATTTAAAAAGTTCATAGATGTTAAGGATTGCCTTTGTGTACAAAGCTCTCTTTTGCCCTAGTTTTTTATTTTTTTATGCAAAAATCAGAAATTTCTAAGTTTTATGTATTCAAATACTCTTTACACATTTTTAAGAAAACACACATGCAAACAAACACACAACAAAAAAATCAATTGAAAAGATTGGTAAGTAGCTTTATAGTCTTTGACCTCGAGAGCACATCTAGTTAGATTGTTATTGGGCAATTTTGTTTCTCTGTATCATTGTGCATGTTTTATCTCTCTTTGGATTGTTTCTAACATAAAATAGATTATCAAGTCACCACTGAAAATATTAGAGATCTTACTGAAGATCAAGTTTTACTAATTATTTAGTAAAGAGTACAAGTAAATCATGGGTCACAGAAGAAGCAGAAAAAGTCTAAGACCACGAGTGCTGGTTCTCAGACCCGTCTTTTTTCCCCATGACTACGTTCTCTTGCACAGATTAACCTGTGAAGGCTCTAAGGGATATACACTTACTAAAACAGAGTTGTTTGCATTTAATTTATTTAACTTTTAAATTTTAAAAAATTTTTAGTGGAGATACTGGACATTGAGCCCAGGACCTCATGCATGCTAAGCGTGTGCTCTACTGCTAAGCTCTACCTTCCCCTCCTCAATTTTAAAATATTTCTATTTTGTACTCTGAGAGTTATGTAGCTTACATGACATTTTCCTGGGAGGTACACCCCGTACTTCACGGATTCAAGCTTTGTTTACTGTACGCACACCTAAACAGACCAGGCACACCCCACCAACACAGACCACAGAGTAGTGCTCTGTGTTAGAATTTGCTGTCAGTGTATTTGCCAGAAGGCCTGTCATTTGAAAGATTCCAAGACATTTTGACCACATCATCTTCCTTTCTTCCTTTCCAGACATGTGAGTGGTCTTGGTTCCTGTCCAGTTTGATCCTTGAGATAACTGTAACCCTGTCTAACACCTTGATTACAGCCTTTCAAGAAATCCTGGGCCAGTCAATCTGGGGCCAGATTCTGATTTACAGAAGCTGTAAGACAACAAGCAGTAGAGAATGACTTTGTGGAGTTTGTTAGAGAAAGCCTGAATTGCTTCAGAGAGACGGTAGATATCTGGACTGTGAGGATGTTGCCAGCAGTGAGAGCGCCCCCCACGCCCCAAAAGTGAACAAGGTGTTATTAGATGCTGGAGAAAAGGAGGATCCTCGATACGTAATGACTGGAAATCTAGCAGTACTGTCACCTGCAATAACACACAGCATAGAAAATGTCTCTAATGGAACGTGTATGTAGCTAGGGAGATTGCCAAGCAACTTGTTTAATCCTGCCTGATTTCCAGCCTTCCTTCCTCTTTCTCTCTCCCTTCCTCTTTCTTCCTCTTCTTTCTTCCTCTTCTTTCTTTCTTTCTTTCTTTCTTTCTTTCTTTCTTTCTTTCTTTCTTTCTTTCTTTCTTTCTTTCTTTCTTTCTTTCTTTCTTTCTTTCCTTCCTTCCTTCCTTCCTTCCTTCCTTCCTTCCTTCCTTCCTTCCTTCCTTCCTTCCTTTTTTCCTTCCTTCCTTTTTTCCTTCCTTCCTTCTCTGTTGTAAAGTGTGAAAGGGGAGCAAGACATTGAGAGAAGGAGCCAGAACATGATGGTTGTGAAAATTCTTAGCTTCTCCAACTGATAAATGATGCTAAAATCAAGAGATGTCTTTGAGAAAGATCAGTTCCATGGCATTGCTGAAAAGACAGATGGTCTACCGATGAATCTGAGAGTGTTACTATCCCATCTTTGGTCAGCCTTTAGAAAGACCAATGGCAGTACCTCAGAGGGGTAGTCAGTCACACAAAAGGTTTGTTAAAGGGCAGCTTAAGGGTTTATGTCTGAAAGATTTATGGACTTGGTTTTGTCTAATGGAGTGACTCCAGTGACATTCACAGGGAGTCTATAAAGTCACAGAACAGAGTGAAAAGAGGTTGTTGGATTTTCCTTTGCCCCCCACAATTCTCCTAGCAGTTAACCGTACAAGAAAACTACTCTGCTGAAAACAAGACTTACCTTTCATGAGGAAAGAACGACTCAGAGGGCAGAACCAAGCGTCCAGAGGAAGAAGCAGAGGGGCAATTAAAATTATATTTTGGGGACCTAATGAGAAAATGTCTGACAGTCACCAGGCTGGATTTCAGAAACGCTGTGGACCAGGAATTCGTGTCTGGTTTCCATCTTCCCCTCTTGCTGCCCCACCATGGTCTACTGGGTATATGGGAAGGGGCGGGGGCAGATACCGTGTCTCCTCAGTTTAGCAAGTCTACGGGACGTACACAATCAACTGTAAATGGGGATCTACCCCTAAGGGATTTCACTCACATCTACTATGTTATTTGACCCTCAGTAAAACGTTATTAATAAGCCAAAAGGATAATGTTTTATTTTTTCACACAATAGTAGAAAACAACAGATTTCTATGTTTATACACTATCATTAGAAATTTTAATACAGAAGTTTGTGGTTAGGCTTGCTTAGTTTGATATCATACTTAGGTAAAATTAAAATTTCTGTATCCAAAGGGTAATTACATTACTTACACAATAGAAAAGTAGGTAATATCAAACAATTTCCTGGATGGGAAGAGGGGGGTGGAAATAATCTTTAGAATTATTAGTTTCCATTCATATATTATCCTGTTTTAAAGAAACATTAACACCAATAATGCTGGGAGCTGTTTAGCAGTATGTATTTAAACAGAACACCTGCATAACACGACTATACTCTAGCAATGTCATTCATAGGTATATTCCTAGCAAAGAAGTGTGCATGTATTCCCCAAAACACATGTAAATGAATGCAAATAGCAACGCTATTCATAATAGCTCCAACTGGAAAAAATGTCCACCAGTGATGGAATGAATAAATAAATTGCATTGTGTTTATATAATGGAATATTTGAGAGCATGAGAATCCACAAATTACCACTACCCAACAGCATGGTGAGTGACAGAAACCAGACACAAAAGACCGTATGCTGTATGTTTCTTTTTACAGGGAATTTAAAACCAGTTGAGAGAAATGTACTGTTATTTGAGGTCAGCATAATAGTAATCCTGGGGGAGGAGGGGCTAATGATGGCATTGTGTTGTATAAAGGGGGGTTCTGAGGCTTTTGATCTATGAAGACTGAGTACATGGGTTTTTTTTTTCACCTTATGAAACTGTAAAGCGAAATGGTATTTTCACCTTGCCAACTGCAAGCTTACCATTTGTGCACTTTTATAAATGTAAGTTACACTTCAGCAAGTTTATTTAACAGAAAAGATAAAGTTATTTTAATGATAATGCATTAGACACAGTAATCCAGACCAAAAGAGATAAGAATTTCTTTGGAAAATATTTTATAGAAGGTTTATATTTAATGTAAGCTAAGAGAGAGAGCAGGTTTTGTTTTAAAATTATTTCTAGGAGTAGTTATCTCATGGATAAAGTAAAAATATATACAAGATTTCCTTAGCATTAACAAATCTACTACATTTTCTTAGAAAGCTACAGCATCTCACATTTGAAATAAGACCTCATAGATTGTACTATTCCTGAATTTTCAGGCCACAATGCTTTCAGTTTTTTGCCTCATAGGGTGAGAATGACCCTTGGATTAGCTCCCAGACTCAAAAGGAATGCTGCAGGAGTCAGGATCTCTCTCTTTCTCCCTCTTTCTGCATCTCTCCACACTTCTTGTGTTTGTTTGGCTTTATTTTGAGTCAGCTTCCTATGTAGATGGGGAGAAATCTCATGGATCCTCATCCTCAGCATCTCACAAGAAGTGGTATGCCCCAGGGCGTACTTTCTTCATGGATAAAATGGGGAGAACCGTACCTGGCCCCAGAGATTGTTGTGGAAACTGAGTGCACTGTGCAAGAGTCCGGAAGACTGACTGGCACGCAGCAACCTGCTTCGGCCGCCCCGCCCAGACTTCGCCCTTCAAGCTGGACTCACACTTGAGATCTTTATCGGATGCCTAATAAGCCCCTTCAGTTGAACGTTTCAAAAACCAAGCTCCTGGTATTTCCTCCAAACCTGCTTTTCTCATGCTTTTCCATCCTTGTACTCAATTTTTCTAACTGCTCAGGCTGAACACCATCCTTGACTGCTTTCTTCCCCTCAGATCCCACTTCAGATGTGTCAGGAAATACCCTTCGTTCTATGAGGGCTGCCCAAATGTCTTTCTACACTGATGAAAAATGTCAATGATCTGTGCTGTCCAACGGCACCGTGGGCTCACGGAGCTAACTGAATTTTTAGTTTTACTTCATTTTTAGTAACTAAAATTTTAATTTAAATGACTGCATTTGGCCCTACTGGATGGGGCAAATAGATCTTCAAAGTATGTACAGAACCTCACCCCTTCCGTTATCACCCTCCGGGTCCAGGACCCCCTTATCTCTCGTCTTGTTCTGTGACTAGCCTCCCTGTGTGCACAGTCCCGGCGCTGAAGCGATGCTGTTGGCGTCCGTGTCACCCCCCAGCAGTGCTGCTCTCGGAGACCCCCGGAGGCCTCTCCTCTCACCGGTGTGGCCTTGCCCCAGGGTGCCTCTCTGAGTTTGCTTCTGGCGCGCTCCGTCTCTCTCGCTTGGCCTCAGGATGCTGACCGTGGCATCAGCAGGGGCCTTCCCAGAGAGGACCATTGCTCCTGGGTCTTTTTCTTCCTGGCCTGCCCTTCCTCGAGATCTCCCCAGGGTTCCCTCTTTTACTTCTTTTGTTTCTTCCTTCACATTCTCCCGAAGGCCCTTCTGTCTAGATCTTCTAAATTTTCAACCCTCCCCCAACACTTCCTTTCACCTTCCACTAATTTACTTTTCCTTCTCAGCATGGATTTCCTACTCATTCTCGAGGTAGTCTGCTTACTCATCGCATCGACGGTTTCCTTTGTTGACATGAAAGCTTTAGGATGGAAATGATCCCTCGTTGTAGTGTTTACTTCTCCACCCCGAGCACCCAGAATCTGGCCAGTCCACGGTAGGTCTTCTATAAATATTTATATCCATCGGGCAGATGCACTATATATTCCTCCAGACTTACTCATAGGGACTTTCTTAAGTCTTGTGAGTATTTGCTTACTATGCATACACACACGTGACTTCCATTAACTAAAGTTTTTAGCAAGACATTTGAATTGTGACTAAAAATTATGTATATGCCTAGTCTGAAAAAATTTCATGATAACATTACCTTAAAGAGAAGCTTTTGCTTAGTCCTTAAAACCTCGTAGACAGGCTCCTTTGCAGACTCCTTCTGCAGTAAAATCCATTTACTTAATTTTAGACGCAATATGTGTGAAGAACACCAAGATGAACAAATGTTATTTTATTTTCTCCTTAAACTACTGTGTTCTACACTATATTTAAAACTTTTTTCAAATGTAATGAAATAATGCCAAATTAATTCTCCCTTAAAAAAATCTTTTCATGAAGTTTGTCACTAACATAGATGTTGATTCTCATATTTTCAGTTAAAAAAACAAAAAATTCTATTAAATGTTAGTTAACATTCCTTCAAATGTATTGTTAACATTGTTATGTTATACATACATATGTTATAGTAAATTATGTTGTTCGTTATGAAAAACATAAGCTCCAGTGACTGTATTATTTTCTTAATTCATTACAACTTTTGTAAGTATAAGAATATATTGTCGTACATTATAAAATACTACTTTTAGTGTTCAGTAAAAGTCATTTTTGTTACTGTTGGCTTCACTCCTGTCAATACTTGCTTGATTATAAATAAATGGATACTGAAAATCCTGAAATGATTGGAAGATAACTTAACAGAACTGATAAAACCCACAGTTCTCAAACTCTGCCCTAAGGTACCCTGGGTGCCATAGTGAGCTCATAGACACATATGGAATATATTTCTAAAAGAAACATAGAAACACTCAACATTTCTTGGACATCTGAGCTACTAGGTCAAGGTAGTTCACAGTTTCCACGTATTTCATGATACATTCCTCTCAGTGATGTTAATATCTCTACCAACCTGGGATTTTTTTTTTTTTAAGTTTTAACTTTTTAAAAAAATACAATAAACACCAAATGCTACTAGAAAATCAGAGTAAAACAGGAAATGAGGTAATGACTAATCAGGTTTCAAGGACTGAGAAGTTGTGTAGGACTTCACTAGGCACACATAACCCATTAGTAATTGTGGTTACTTAAGAAAAAAACAAAGCTATTATTTAAAAAAAAATTTATGTGTAGTGTCTTTGAACATGACCACTAAGTTGTTGGGATATTAAAACTTATTGTGTAGACCTAACTACTTAATAAATGAACCTGCTAGAGGTTTCCTTTGGCATAGGAACATTGTGAAATTATTACTGATAACAGAAAATTTGAGAACCTGTGGAGTCAGGTTATTTGTTTTCTACTTTTGTTACTTCCTGGAATTTCTTTTTATTTCATATTTTCCAGTTTTATTGAGATATAACTGATACACATCTCTGTACAAGTTTAAGGTGTACAGTACAATGGTTTGACTTACGTATTTTGTGAATTGATTACTGTGAAAAGTTTAGTTAAATCCATCATCTCATACAGATGCAATAAAAAGAAAAAGAAAGAGAAGAAATTCTCCTTGGGATGAGAATTCTTAGATCCCTGTCAGCATCTCCCTCTGTGCTGTACAGCAGTGCTGCCTGTGGCCACCATTCATACATCACTTTCTTAGTATTTGTCCACCTTTTAATTGAAAATTTACACCCTTGACCACCTTCCTCCAGTTTTAGTTTTTATAACTCTAAGGGACATTTGTAGGAAAACGGTACGATGAATCCCTTAAGGCTATAAAACTATTTGCGAAAGTGCGCCTGTGGTCCTGGTCCGAGCTACTTTCAGTTTGTTTATCACCGATAGAACTTGGAAACACACTTCAGTTTGGACTTGTAACAAAAGATGATCAAAAATAGTGAGGTTTCAGTTTCAGAAAAACTTCAAAACGTAGTTTTGAAACTCTTTGGATTTGACAAAACCCAACTGAATCCTGCCAAGGCACTCCTTCCCCTAATTTTTCAAGCTCTTGTGTATTTGTAGGGAAATTTAATCCTTATGTTACTGATTCATTTACACTTAACTCATCAAAATGTTTGGTAAATGCTATTGCATTTGATATCCAAAGAGTTTTATGAGAAGTTACGTCTGGAAATTTTAAAGTTTTATAAATCATTCTCGAACTTCTTTTCCTTAAGCCAGAAAGTCACATCTTCCCAAAGCATGTAGAGCTAGAATCTTAAATTTGACTTAATTTTGGTAGGGTTCAGAAACTGAGTTAGAGAAAATTAGTAAAACGTTTTGAGTGTTCCTCTTGTAAGCTATCTCAATCTACTGGATTGGGGTTGCCCCTAATAGAATGTTATTTCAATAATTTAAAACCTAAGCAATAGTCAAAATTTTATATATGCTTTTAATGAAAATATTCCAACTCTAAGAATAAAAGATTGCCCTTTAATCATTTTACAAGCTCTCTTAATGCATAAATTTAACATAATGAGCCATAGTGGCTAATTTGTTATCTTATATTTCATTGGCAAAAACTTCAAAACAAACATAATAGCCCTGTCATTGCATTTTAAGTGACATAACTCTTGTCTATGCTCTCAAGAATGTGTCCTGCAGCGAGCAAGTTAACATGTTAAAAAACAAAAACTGTAAAAAAATGCATTAGATCATGTCTGCAAAAGACAAACGTTTGTTAATCACACTGTGTTATTTGGCCTAACTTTTTAATGTCCTCAACATAAGGCATTAATGAAATAAAGTTAAACTCCAACCAAATACTAAATGTGAGTAATCATCTCTTTTCAGCAACCAGCTCACTAAAAACACAATGTGAATTTCCCTTAGATACAAAACAGAAGACACATTTATTATGGCAAACCATACAAAATTGCTACTTTTAAGTAAGAAATGGGTCCAATATGGGCAATTTCACATGGCACAATCTGTATCTGGCCATACACTTATCAATGTATTGAAAGTATTATTTCTAGAAGAATTACTTTATCAGGAAGATCTAGTTTACACATTTTTAAAGAGCTATTGGGGACGAATGCAGGATATCTAAAATGCATTTGAAATTAAGAGATCAGCAATTTAACACAATCATGTATATATAGAGAGAGACTTCTACACCAAAACCTTGTGGTAACTGCAAACCAAAAACATATAATAGATAGGCACACACAAAAGAAAGAGGAATCCAAATGTAAGTCTATAGTCATCAAATCACAAGAGAGGAGAGCAAAAAGAAGAAAGAGAAAAAAAGACCTACAAAAACAAAAATGGCAGCGAGAATGTACATATCACTAATTACCTTAACTGTAGATGGATTAAACACTCCAACCAAAAGACAAAGACTGGCTCAATGGATACAAAAACAAGACCAGTATATACGCTGTCTACAAGAGACCCGCATCAGAGCTAGGGACACATACAGGCTGAAAATGAGTGGCTGGGAAAAGGAAACCAGAAGAAAGCTGGAGCAGCAACACTTATATTAGACAAAATGGACTTTAAAATAAAGACTGTTTCAAGAGTTATCTGTATTATTATCATATTTTTCTAATCCAAATAATTTCTTAATTAATCTTGAAATAGGCTTCCAGCCTTAGTGGTTCTTCAAGCACCTCAATCAAGATAACCAGGTTCTGTAGTTGTAAGCCCTAAATCTCATGGATTAAGAAAATAATGCATTTAATTTTCACTCAGGTGACTGCACTGCACCTGTTGTCTTCACTCCAGGGCCCGAGCTGATGGGGCCATGACGGTGAGGGAGGCAGAGGGAAGGACACAGGGCTCATTAAACTTTCCCTGGAAAGTCCAACAGTTCACTCCTGCCCAGTTCATTGGCCAAAGCAAATCAGATGGCAAGTAATATCAGTGGAAGAGAAGAAATGCAATCCGGTCAGGTGCCCCGAGTGAGAAGGCAGAGAGTTGGTGACTAGTCCTGATGACTACAAAACCCACACTGTCAACTGGAGCTTCTACATCATGGGAGACCCCCTCAGAACGCAGACCTTCAGTAATACTTGATGTTCCTCCAAGCACAAGAGAAGAAGGATCTGCAACAATTCATGGGAAGTTAATGGTGGGGTTATAAAAATTCATTATGCAGTAAATTTAGCCAAGGCAGTAAAAAATACTGTGTTTGGAACAAGGAAAGAATATTTCACCACTATCTTAGGAGTGAACTTTCTAGGCTCAGACTAGGGTAGCACAGACCACAGGAGGACTGGGTCGTTACAAACCAGTGGGTATGATGTGAACCAGCGGAAGCTGACCATGCTTCACAGAGATGGACAGACCGCTGACCGGTGGCCACTGTGTCCCTCCAAACAGTCATCTGGCTGATGTTGACCTAATGAAGATGGAGGGGGAAAGAATAAGCCCATTTTTTGGTTTGTGGCTCTGGGGGGCGTGCTGTGTGATGACAGAAGTGTACTCAGACACACCTTCCTTTCCCTATTTCTTCTTGTCTGTTATTTGTAATCATATGATTTTAGCATGCTGCAGCACCAGGGCCAGGAATGATAGACACCACCACAAAATTTATCATTCTGTTTCATAAGGAAGCAAGTTGCATTCACAAGGTGGTCAAAGCATCCACACATCAGTGGGCGTACATTCCTTAGAGAAATCACTTTTTACAGGAGACCACAAAATTCAAGAATAAAATTAGGAGTAATAAAAAGAAATCATAATTTGCACAAATTGGACCGTGCATTTAGTGGCTGAACTCTAAATTTCTTTACGTGAACCAGTTAACCGACCTGGATGATTCTGCAGTAACTATTAATGACACGTTGAAGAATCTTGTGAGCACCCACATTGTGATCCTCTAGCTTCTGAAATAAACTATTTTCAAATTCGTCTTGACTTCTTAGTCCAGGATGTTGGATCAGACACAGGGGCAGCATCTGGAACGGCTCCCAGTGCAGCAGGAAAGGACAGAAGGACTGAAATGATGTTAAACCCAAGGCACCTGGGTCATTTTCTCCAGCGTATAGCTTCGCTTTGTTTGATATAAAAGACATTTGATATTGTTATAGGCTGGGAAGTTGACTCATTAGAAAGGAATGTCAACCTCTTGCTTCCAGACCACACTGCCACCCGGACAGATTACAAGGTCAGTCAGCAAACGACGGGGAAAACACAGCTCTAGCGAAGCTGTACGGAATGACCTAATTAGATTTATTCAGCCTGATCTGACCGTGTTCATTTTCCTTTTAAGTGTAACACACTCATTCGAGGAAGATAAAACATCATGACAACATCACCCAACACTGAGTAATTCAAATACCAGGCATTCCACTTAAAATATTATAGCACATGCACTGTTGATGTAAGTATAATGTCCTATGTAGGATATAAAGTAGCCAATGTGATTTTTCATAGAAGAAGGTCTTTCTTTAATTAGCCATCATTTACTACTGGCTGGCGCTTTGACAATTATTTTTCTCTTGGAGTTTAACTTTCTGCCCAAGGAGTTTTGATGGTTGTTAAACAACCTTGTTTTCCACGGTTGAGTCTGTCTACTTCGGCCCCAAAACTGTTTTATATTCCCCATTCCCTTTCAACTTTATTCTTGGCAGCTACCTTTGTGTGCATCACCCTGTTCTCCAGATGGTGGGTCCTTGCCTGCGAGCCGTGGCTCAGATATTCCGTTATTAACTTTTCTAGCGTCTTCCCATAATACGTACCCTGATCTGCGGTGTTTTATTGAACTGCTCAAGGCTGTGTGGTTTCCATTGCTGTCTGCGATGTTATTTCACTTCAGGGCCTTAAACCAAGCCCTTTTTCCTCTCCTCTGCTGCCTCCAAGATCCAATTTTCACACTCCCACTGAGCACAAGATCAAATCAATGATTCCACCTTTTTTTTTTTTTCTTACATTGATATCCCCTTCAATACATTTTTTCATAGGATCTTGGCCAACTTTTCCACATTTACCCGTGTGATTCCTTCAGAAGCCACCCCCTTCCAAAGTTATCTCTTTCACATTTAGTCATTTGTTCCTGCTGTACAATGCTAAACTGAATTAAGTCACGAGTTGAATATTAGTGAGACATGAAAAGAAATGAGCAGTCTAATTTAAAAAAATCTTTTCTCTAGCATTTCTACCAAGTAGAAAAAGACTTCATATTTCCGTGGATTCATGGTTTCTTTCTTACTCTATGTTAACATTAGGAAGAATTGTTAAATTTATTATTAGGAAGGATGGAAAAGTTAGATTTTTCATGCATTTGGTTTGGCTTCCACCTTTCAGTACACATTTAGCCTGTTTAACATAGAGCGTTCTGCTTTGAGGAAGAGTTTTGGCATGATTTAATATTGTCTATTAATTCCTTATGTTGCTTCACGGGAGCCTTAAGGAGTCCTATCGACGGACTGCCGTGAGCCATTTTCCTTGCATTTGTACCTGGGAATGCCCAAGGACTTTCTGTACTTCTCTTAACGAGCTCCAAGCCCCGAATCTCTGACCGCATCATGGGCAGTGACCCTTCACAGCAGAGATAAGTCTATTATTTTCATGAGCTTCAGTTGAAAGAAATGTACAGCTTATACTGGGAGAAACTCTTTGCTGGCCTCATTTTAGGAATGACTTTTATTGGAGCTGAGATAAGCATTGTGTTCCTAAAAGAAATGCTATTTAAAAAGGTGGAGTTGAGTCGAAGGAATAAATATTTATAAAATGTTATGGTTCAGACATTCTAATGGATGCAAATTTTTTTTCTTTCTTCCCCATTCTATGGGATGATTATTCTTCGGTTTAATTCAGCATCTTACATAAATGTGGGCTGAGTTTAAACGGTAAGTCACAAAAGCTGTTTGTCAGCTCTGGTTTCAGATTGCACTGGAAATTCCTCCATCTTTATGTTAATCCTCATTCCAATACGCAGGCGTGACAGCAAGGCAGATGTAATTATTTAAATAGAAACAAAGAAGGTTCTGTCCATAGTTGCAAATGATGTTGACGCAAAACCACTCCCTTGGCACTGAGTGGGGAGTACTCTGCAGGTAAGAGGTGGTAAGCACCAAGGGCATCTTTTAGGGCATAATCCCCGGGACCATCGCAGAACGTCAGACGCTCAGACTTCCCGTCAGGGGAGATCACTGACAGTCACGTGCTCAAGTAATTTACAACTCAAATAAAAGACTTTGAGGGTTTTTTTTATCTTTCTTTCTCTTTGAAAGGGAACATGTTCTATTCATTTAACAACAGGAGGAATTATAGTGAAAATCATAAATGGAAAGGGAGGAATTATAGAAATCTGCATGATAAGATTAGCAGTTTGCACAGTAAATAACTATTTGAATAAATAACCAACTATAACAGGGTTGAAATTTACTTGCTTGACTTTCCTATTAATAGTAATCTTAAAGTTGTAAACAAACAAGCAGCAAATGAGATGATGCTGTTTAGATGTTGAGTCAGGACACTTAGACTTGTAGTTACCTGAATACTCTGACAACTTCCCACATATTGATGGAACTTCAACAAATGCATGATCATTTTAGACTAGTTTCTTTAAATGAGTAGGAAATAATAATATACTACTTGAGTTTTTTTTTTTCCCCAAAGAGATGTTGTATGGGAAGAAATCAAATGAGGTATGTGAGATTTCTGTGCTAATTAAAACATAATGGAAGTTCTGCTGACTTCAAACGAGCCTTCCATTCTGTTGATACTTTGAAATTGTGACAAACTACCTCTGCATCCCTGTCTCTTACTTGCTGTTGGTTTCATTGCAAAGGGCTTAATTTAAATATCCTCGGGATAGCCTTATGTATATTTTGTGTGTTTTCTTTCCCACGTAATGACATAATCAGCATTTGCAAAGAGTTCTTAGAAGGTGGGTGTATCACAATGCATTCATTCCCACGTTCACTTATATTTTAATATATTGACTTTACAGAAATCTCCTTACACGTTATTTTTTAAGTAACAAATGTCTAACCTTTTAGAATATAGTTGCACCTCCCTGGAAGCACTCGTCTTCTCTAGTTTTGTGTTTTGATACAAGGTATCCATGCATGAGTAGACACTGATGGAATGTACAAAGCTAATACACACAACACTGAGAATTGTATTTCCACCCAAAAATATAGGTTGGGTGTCACAGACTGGTTGTGCACCCCCAAAATTCATCTGTTGAGAGCCCTGAACCCCAGTGTGACAATAGTTGGAGACAGGACACATAGGAAGTAACTGAGGTTAAATAAGGTCAAAAGGATGGGGCCCTACTCTGGTAGGATTAGTGTCCTTATAAGAAGAGCCCCCTAGAGCTCCTTCTTTCTCTCTCTGCCCTTGATGTGGACACAGAGCAAGAAGGAGGCCGTCTGCAAGCCCAGCACAGGGCCCTCACCAGGAACTGAGTTGGCTGCAGCTTGGTCTTGGCTTCCCAGCCTCCAGAACTGTGAGATATAAGTTTCCGTTGTTTGCTTAAAGAAACAGTCCCTGATATTTCCTTATAGCAGCCTGAGCAGAGTAGGACATTAGGATTGAAGCATTTCACAGAATGGAAATCAAGATTTTGTTGTGCTTTCATTGCTACACACTAATAAGTTCTATTAACTTTTATTCCCACGGAAAGGCTGTAACCTACCATCAGAATTTTCACCGATTCTAAAGATGATTGGGTGAATGGGTCTTAAAAATTTCAAATTGCAAGGCAAGCACTATCCTTATCATGGGAAGTTTTCCTTAATTTGCAGCCTCTGAACTTTAGGTTTTTAAAAACAATCTTTTTTTTTACATTCAGAAAAACAAATGCCAGTAAATGCTAAGTCCAAGGCATCTGAGTAGGACTTGCTACCTTGCTATTTTTGTTAGGCATTTTTATTAATGTACTGAGGCTGTAAGAACAAATCAATCTGCTTTACATGAAGTCGGTCATGGTTCAAGTGAGCAAATGTTCAGGACGAGCTTCCATGAGGGCACAGGCAGGATAAATGCACCAGAACCCAATTAAATAGGCCCGCATTTCTTTTCCAATTATACATACACGCTATGTATTGAGTGCTTTTAGTGGTAAGTTTGCCACAGACGCAGAACAACATTGCTGACAAATGTCACTGGGTTAAGAGTCCATTAATGAACCTCTCTTAGCAACTGGCTTCTTTCAACTTGATCAGCTATGTCTCTTCTGATGATTTAAACATTTCAGTTTTCCGGAAACCTTGAAATTAAAAGCAGAAGGTATAGTATAAATCGCTGAAATGCAAGTTCTTTTAAATTGCATATTTATGGTTAAAAAAAAAAAAAAGACATGCTTGTTCCCTCTGCATCAGAGAACACAAACGTTCCTTCCATTTTCCTTTTGCATCCTGGGTTTCCCTCCGGCTGGTGTCCAGTGGGGCCGTGACATGTGTGACTCATCCTCTGTGGACAAAGAATTCTGGTAGGCAGGGAAGAGATAACATGAAGATGATGTCATAGACCAGAACTGTGTTTTAGAAAAAGAGGAAGGGGGTGTTTTCGTTCAGTTTCACCATAATTTGACCTAAGGATTCTGCCTTTGGTGTGTGTGGTCCAGGACAGCAGTCAGTCCTCCTACGGCTGAGGTCTGGGGCCCTGGCCCTGGGGTAAGTACATTCATGCATTATTTTCTTATTCTTCACAACCTGCATCAGGATGACAGTAGTGTCACCACAATTTTAAAGTCAGGGACCTGAGACTTAGAATTACTTGAGTAACTTTTTCTCAGTAACGCTGCTTATTATGGTGGCGCCAGGGTTAAATCTCAAGTGTGTCTGATGGGGATGCCCGTGTGAACTTGCTGCTTCGATCTGGACTCTGTAAAGAGACTGGCCTCTTCACTAACATGAGCCTCTGTCGCCAGTGCGCGTTCCTTAACCAGACAGTCAGGTCTCTGAGAATGCGGCAAAACACACATGGAAAAATGCACTTTTAGTAAAACTAACAGAACACAAACCCTTGTGGACAGTGGCATTTTCATCTCACTGATCTCTAGGGTCCTTTTCTCGGGCTACCGGCAGCACAGTCAGGCAACGGAGGCAGGGGAGCAGGCCTTCCGACTGGGGCAGGGCAGATCCGGGGGCGCTGACTCAAGTCTGGTAATAAAATGCATGAGGTCCAGTGAGAAGAGCGGTTTCAAGTCGTCGGGAGGGTCTGAGGTACAGTCGTTGGTTTCGCCAGTAGATGGCAGCAAAAAGCAAAACACTGGGGGCAGCACGGAAGAATCTGCATGGTTGGGCAGAATCAAAACCGAAGGATGCCGCTGCAGGGAGCAGATCCAAAGGCGAGGACCTGAGACTCAGGACCCCGTCTCCAGGTGACTCGGCTGCTTTGAGAAGAGCCGAGAACTTGACCATCACAGAGACTCTGTGGACCCAACCCGGGCAGCAGCAGGTCATCAGATTCACGGCTTCCACTGTCACGATAGCTCAACATTTACAGGCAGAAGCAGCACATGTGACCAGCAACGAGGCAAAAGAATGCATAAAAGGTCAGAGCTGAGTAAATAAATCTCATCATTGCCAAATGCGGGTGGGAACTGGATATACATCATCGTGCAAAATCCATGCATCTCTTTCTTGCTTTAATTTTCCTGTTGGCGAACGTCCATTTCCCCATCACTTTAATCAAGTGCATTTCCATATGTCGACCATAACACGGGAGTAGGTAAAAGTCCTCACCTCCATTGCAGTCCCTCTCAGCGTGTGGAGTCGGACGCTGCTCCTTCCACTGCTGGTTTCCTTCCTCTGCCTCGACCCCTCCTCCCCTCTGGACCAGCTCCTCCCTGTATTCGTGCTGTCAGCCTGCATCACAGCACCACTCGCCAAGGCGACAGGCAACGTGGGCAGCGACTGGCCAGCCCAGGAGAGCCCGCACGGGGGCCAGCTTGTAGGAAACGTGGTGGATACGATCCGCTCTGCTACCTTCATCAGATGTTTCAGCAGAAAGCAGAGTTTTGTTTTCCGAGTCCACGGTGATGGAACTGGTTGGGTCTACGATGCAGTGATGACCGTTTCCATTACAAGATTCTTCCTAGAACATCAGGAGATGAATTATTAACCTACATTGTACCTTCTATTAGAGTGAAAATCACCTGCGTGTTGAGGAACTTCCCAGCAAGATAAAAGCCTACCTCCATGTATTTTGCTATGTAAGGGTGTGAGGTAGAAGGGATTAAAAATGAGGAAGAAATAAAAAAGATAAGCATTACTTTTCCCATTGCTTTAACATTTTTCTGTATTTCTCTTTTAAAGATTCTTCAGGGAGTTAACATACAATTGAGAAATCATACAACACGGAGCTGATCGTGGTAAGGTGGAGGTCAAGTGTATCACAATGTGGAAGGATCAGCTTCACCTTGCTGATGTAAAAACTCACAATCATGACAGTAAATTTGATCAATGTCAGTGATACCGATGCAGCCCAGGTCCCTGAATTCCACATTTTCTGTGGGGGTGACTGCTGCGGATTTTTTCTCTTGGAGGGGCTCCAAATTTTCACATAATGTCCCTGGAACAGATATTACATTTCAAACGTGGTAACCTTGATGTTTCCAAACAGTTTTTGAATATTTAGCTGTGAATACATATGAGAAAACCTAACGGCAATACAGCCCATTTTGAAAAGTTAAGGACAAAGACATCAGTTCTTGCCAATCCAGTTCAGCCTTTAATTTCTTTTTGACTATTTGCTCTATTGAAACAATAGAGTATCTAGAACGTTGAATTCTACAATTCAATATTTACAAAATTTTCTCTTTCATTGATAGGCTCATAACGTGGTTGAGCTGACTGATTTCAGCTCTAAATATACAAACACAGCCAAGTTCTCATACACTACGACAGAATCCACACACTTTTCTGCAAAGGGCCAAATAGGACATATTTCGGCTTTGTGTGACATCTGACTTCTGCCATCGTACTCTTAACTTAACTCTGCCACCGTAGCAGGAAAAGCAGCTGTAGAGTATACGCAAGAAAATGGGGAAGCCGTGTTCCAGCACATCTTTTTTTTTAAATTGAAGTGTAGTCAGTCACAATGTGTCAGTTTCTGGTGTACAGCACAGCGTCCCAGTCATGCACATACATACATACATACATACATACATACATACGCCTTCACATCCTTTTCATCAAAGATTATTATAAGACACTGAACATAGTTCCTTGTGCTATGCAGAAAAAACTCATTTTTAATCGATTTTTATATATAGTAGTTAACCGTTGCAAATCTCAAACTCCCAAATTTATCCCTTCCCACCCCCTTTGTTTACAAAATTAAGTAGTCGGCTGGGTTTGGTCCACAGGCTGTAGTTAGAGACCTCTGCGTTAGAATTTCTCTCTTTTTCTGCTTTGACCCTAAATCATTCCCCAACTTGCAAAAGGCTCCAGATAGAGCTTTTTATTACTACATGGAATAGTTGAACATAGCTGTACTCCTGACATCTTACCAGGCTTAGGCAGGTGTTTGTGGTCCTCTGATTCACCTTTTTCTCCTAGGTTTACAGACAGCACCGTTTGGTCTAATGGCATAGTTAACGAGAGAGGAAAGACTATCTACCATCACCACTTCCTCCTTCTCAATTTTCTGTATGAAACAGTCTTGTGGAAAGCCAACGCCATTTACGCAATCATAGGATGTTAACCTGAGACAAGACCTTAGTGATCATTTAGTGTAAGTTTCCATTACACAGATGAGGATACAAATATAAAGAAATTAAGTGATTGCCTAAATCAATCTGGATCTGGAAAACCAAACAAACAAAGTCCCAGAGTTGAAGTCTAGCCTTCTCACTGTTTGATACCATTAGTGTGTCTCACGGAGACCAGTAACATCCCAACTGTCCACCACACTCCCTTGATTAACGGGAGTAGATGGGAGGGAAGTACCCCAGGAGCAGCCTGACGTCCTGGGTGTCACCGCGATTCAAACAACGCTGGTTCCATTCCTCCGCTTTGCTCGGAAACTGGCTCCAAACGAACCTGGATTCCTGCAACTCCGTTCATATCACTAGTTATCAGGCATGACATATTTAGTAAAGTGTAAGGGGCATTTTTTTTCCATTTTAGCATTGGAGGCTGCACACCCACATTTTTAAAAAGCACACCTTTCACAATTGGGGGGGGGAGGTAAAGGAATTAATTACTGTAAATCTCTGTAAGCACTTCAGAGTTAACAACCCAGCTCTGCTCTGCATGTTGGACAAATGCGCTGGATGTGAAAAGTAGGGCCATTTATTTTGGGAGGGTGAAGGTCAGTCTAGTTTGGGTTACTCTGTGTGTGTGGGGGTGTGTGTGTGTGTGTGTGAGTGTATTGTCTCCCTGTGAGCTGTGGAGATGCGCAGGCTGTGTGTGGAATGTGATCTCCAGGAGGGTACCAGAAGCTGGATGTGAGGTTGCTAGGAGATTCTCCCTATTGTTTTAAACAAACTGCACAGGGCTGGCCGCAGCTGTCCGAGTTCCTGGCTCTTAAGAATAACAGAGCTGAAAAACACAAAGAACAAAGGTCTTCCACAATAAGTGGCAATAAATAACAGAATCTTTCTATGCCAGTAAATGCAGGCACTTGGATGTTAAAGCAATTAATAAGGTGAAGAAACACAAGAGGGCATTTGAATTCTATTTGTGGTCAAATACTTTCCCTCCCAGACACTTTGATTTAAATGGTAAGACAATCTGAAGAGAGGTTGGTAGACTGCGATTTTAATAAATTAGCTTTTTAAAATTGCCGTCTTCTTTCTTGTTTAGTTTGACTTTATTCACGGAGAATTTCACCTCAGGGGCAACAGCAAAAACTTACTCTAAATATGTTTTCAAGACCTTAAGTAGAACCAAATTCTACGATTGATAGTAGAAAGCAATTCAGCCCAAGACCCTTTTTACACCTTTCCATAGGCCACACCCACTCCTAACCCCAACCGTCCTCACCCTGGAGGTGGTCACGCGAGGCTACATGTGTAGTGAAACTGACAGGCAGGTCCCACACAGCGGCTGAGGTCTGGACCACCACAGTCAGGGTCTTGGTTGTGACAGGACACCATGGTTGTGTGAGAGATCACCCTTGGAAGACACAGTGACGGGGGAGACCTGTCTCTACAGAGTTGAGCGAACTCCTGTGAATCTAGAATTATTTCAAAATCAAAAATTTATAAAAGCAAAACAGGTCTTGATTTTTCATATTTCAAAACTAGAGATTTTTTTTCCCCTTAAACAATGAATCATAGTCCCTTTGGTTTAGCTCCTGTCCATGTGTGTGTGGATGGTTGTTTCCTTCAATTGACTTCTGCTTGAACACCCATTTCAAAATAATTTGAAAGGTGTAACTCAGACATTTTCTGGGAATCGATTTTTTTGACATATTGTTGGACTTACAGGTTGGTTGGATAATGATTTTTTTTAAGCCTATTCATGGAGTCTCAATCATTTGCAAATTCAAAATCAAAGATCATTCTTAACGGAATCAAAGCTTAAGAGTTTGTACGGTAAGAAGCAAAGCTTTCAAAACAATGGTCTTTGTTTCTCCAAGTGTTTGTGTGTGTGTGTGTGTGTTTTAACTTTTCATTTTGAAATAAATACAGATTTATGGGAAGTTGCAAAGATAGTGGATAGAGGTTCCATGTGCCCTTCCCAGAGTCCCCCCTCATGACTGAGTGTTATGTAAGTACCATCAAAATCAAAACCAGGCATTTCCATGGGTACAGTGTGTGTGAATAGTTTTCTACTTCTTCAACACATTTGTATGGATTCTTCTAACCACCATCTCCATCAAGATTCAGAACTATTTCATCACCGCCAAGGTCTTCTGGCGTTAATATTTCACCAATTCACTTGAAGTATAGAAATTTTACCTCCTTTTAAGGTCCTTAGTCTCCACTGTTTATATTTGTCTTAAATATCCCTCTACATATGCTGGTATCCACATCAGACAACACTCTACTTTTGCTCTGTCAAACATTTTAAAACAATCAAGAAGAGAAGGGAAACCTAGTGCATTTACATTGACTTTGTTAGTCTTTCTTCTTTCCTGATATTTCAAGATGTTTCCTTTTATAATTTTCTTTCTCTTTAATAAAATTTCCTTTTGCTATTCTTTTAGGGTAGGTCTACGAGCAACAGATTCTCTTAGGTTTTCTTCATCTGAGAATGTCTAAACTCCTCTTCTTTTCTGAAGGATATTTTTGCTGGATATAAAATTCAGGGCTGGTAATTCCTTTCTTTCAGCATTTGGCAAACATTTTGCTAGCTCTTTCTTGGTTTCTCTCCCTGGCTTTCTGATGAAAAAGATGCTGTCATTTGAATTGTTTTCTTTTCTATATATAAGTTATATTTTCTCCCCTGTTGTTTTTAAGGTTATTTATTTTCTTGACTTTTCAAAAGCTTTATCATGATATGTCCTGGTGTGACAGCACTATTATTTAGAATAAATAATATCCAGATTGACTTTTGAAATATTATCCAGGAAATTCAAACATTTAGCAAGTAAAAGTCATTAAAATTCTAAATTCGAAGAGCATACAGTATCTTACGAAACTCACCTTGCGCCCTTTTCTCCAGGTGTCCCAGGTTTGCACAGAGCTCTCAGCTCTTTTGTTTCCATTTTTTAAGCATTTAGAAAGTTAAGATGAAAAGCTAAATACTAAACTAACACTTTTTTGTTACTAGGAATACCTATACATAATACATTTTCTTACATTTTCATTGGACAGGTGTTTAACTTTCTTACTCGAAAGCAATCAGCCTGTCAGGTCAGAACTTTGGTTTCTTTCTTGTCCTCAGTGTCTTTCTATCATCACAGAAGAGCAGGCAGTTAATCCTGCAATGTAATATTTACAGGCAGGAGTAGAGTTTTTTTAAGTCTTACATAGAGAAACTAAATAGAACATGTAAGATTCTGAGTCCAAGAGAATTTTTTTCCTGGAATATAAAGAATTGTCGTGTAAGTCAGAACAGGAACACTTGGTTTTGAAGTTCCTTCAAATTACTCCCATTTGAATGGTTGGAGGATAATCTGAAAGGTATAAGTAGACTATATTGTTTGGATAGAAGTTACATGTAGTAAACAGAAAATATTCTCCTTGCAGGAAAGCCTTTCTATAAACTTAGAAGGTGATTAAGACTGCTACTCCACATTATGAAGTCCACATTTAAAGCAGTAAATGGCCAGTTCACACTGGTAACTAGTTTGTAACCAATATGGCAGTTATAGCAGTATTATAAGGGTACCTGATGATGTATCCTCTGATACATCAATAAAAATTGAGTACATTTAGAAGTTTTTCAACTAAAGATAACTTCAACACAGGTAAATGTAATTCTATATGTCATCAGAATTTTACATAATGCCTGAATGTACCACATGCTCTTCTAGGAATAATAGAGTGTCTCTAGTCCTCATATGAAATCTTTATCTGGGAAAAATAAAATTGCCAAGAGCTTTCTGATTTTATAGACCAGGAAACTTCCAGCATTCCCTAAAACATCAATAAAGAGCAGCAATTATCAGATGATGTTATAAGGTTTTCCTTCTAAATACACAGAATTGAATTTTGTTTGTGTATTTCCCTCCTAAGTATAATCAGTGTTTTAAGACAATGGTGTGGACTCTTTCTCCCCAACAGCACTTAACGCATCCTCTCTCCTTCTTTCCATCTTCATCTTTATCCTTAAGAGTCTTGTAGTTGACATTTGGACGCCATCCCTTGTCGACGTCTCTCCAGTACAAACCCTCTGCTCTTACTGTCTTAATCTGAAACTTGTTGGGCTCATTCATCCCTCAGAGCTTCGTTCCTGTCATTTTCTCTGTTAGAAATGTGTCCATCCAGGTCCTCTCTGCCTATTCAGGTATTCAAACCTCCAGGTTTAGTTGAAATCCTGCCCATTCAACAAAGACTTCCTATCTATTTTGTTTGACAATGTAATTCAGTATCCTCTTGTAAAGACCAACAAAATTCCCTTACACCCCATTACAAGGGACAGTTGTGTTTACTCCGAGCATCTCGTTTGATTTTAACTTATTAAAATTGCCAATTATATAAGACATTTTTGTGTTTGTGTTTACTTGGTTAACTTGGTTAACTAAGTTTATCTGCTTATCAGGAACTCTGAGCCTAAAATGTTAGTCCATTTTAGCAGCTGTAAAATACTTCAAAGCATGCCAATTACTACTCTAAACTGATATATAGATTAATTAATTCTGCTGCCTCTGTTTTCCCATCTTAACATCATGTATGTTTGTATCTTAATTTTTGCATGTATTACACTCTAAAAATACAATTTTATCTCACAAAAAAAAGAATCTTAAAAAATAAAATGCTTGTAAAAATTATTGAAAAAACAGAAAAAAATAATATAAAACAAATTCAATTACCTGGAAATAACCATTCAAATAACCACTTCAAATAATTGGATGTATTTACAATAGTTTTTTATAAACTTGTTTTTATAAGTATTCTAACAGGCTTGGAATGCACTAAAATACAATTTTACATGATATTTAAAAATTAAGATTATAGGAGTATTTTCGTGTCACTGAACATTATTTGAAAACATGATATTTAGTAGTTTAATAATAACATATCACATGAGTGTATCATCATTTAGTGGAAGTGTTTCCATATAGCTGGCCATTCATGCTGCATTCAGTGGTTAAGACATTACTATGGTGAGCAGCTTTGTTTTAAATATCTTCATTGCTAAATGTTTAACTTCATATTATTAAAGTATATGAATGGAAGTAGAAGTCTCAATTTGTAAGTTGTGCATATTTCTAAAATTATTAATATTTGTAGTCAAATTTCTCTTCACACAATTTCTTTGTTCATTTGACAATTGTGAGCATTGTGACTCTTTTTTCACTTACACCATATGCATTCCTACAAATCACTTCAGTAACTCTGGAGGAAGGTGTGTGAGTAAATAAATGAATTAAATGGATGTATTTCCAACCCAAACTGGTCTCCCTTTCTAAAATCATATATGAATGATATGTTATATATATTATGTTATATTTAATATATGATAGCTGCTATATTATTTTACAGCTTTTTGTTCTGTCTTCTTTTTTTTACCTTTTTTATCAATGAGTTTTTTTCTCTTGAAATTGATTTAAAATTCCCTTTAAGGAGACAGTATGTATACTATTTCTTCTAAATCTCTATGTTTTATCATATTTGTGGGACTACAGTTACAAGTCATAGTGCATTTGCAGGTTGTCAATTAGACATGACAGTTCACATATAAAAAAGGAGGAGACACAAAACTTCATCAAGAAGTAGTGCTAAGTGTCATAGTGAGAAGACAAGTAACCCTAGTCCTTGGTCCTGTCATCCGTGATGACACGGAGACACGAACAATAGTCTTTCCCCACTTTGTCTTTATTCAGGAATGTTAGACGGTGACAGCACCACATTAAATTCTTTCCTGAATTCTGTTCATAACATCTCATGTGTCACACTCCAAGACACGGACCCCCTAGAGTTTCTAAAAATCATGACGATGATATATTCAGTTGTCAGATCTCAAAACTCAGACAATGCAGATACATATTCGTAAAAACCTTTTACTCAACAGAGAGAAATGCACAGAACACACACGAATGACTGAGGGGTCAAATAGCAAGACTACGCGGGGGAGAACGGGCCGTACCAAACCAACAGTGCTGACAGGGCTACTTGGGCGGACGTGGACAAGCTCACTGGACATAGTCGCACTGACTGCCCAGATTATGACCTTGAAATACTTCTTTTCCATCCTTAGGATCTAGGGCTCTTTGGGGAAAGAAACAGTTTCAGGTTAGGGGCAGATAATATACAACATGAGGCTGAATCAGCTTCACAAACCGGAGAATAGAGAAGCTGCCAAAGCTATTAGAGTCTTGTCCAAAACACTTAGGAGCCAACTGGAAGGGGCTCCCACTGGCCAAGGAAAGAGGGTATTTGGTGCATCAACCAGAATGAAAACTGTGATACATGGAAACACATCAGAACAGAGTTAGGGCGCCCTTTCCTCTAGTTCCCTATCTACATCACTACTCATCCACCCACTTTCCACCTTTGAAAAATAGCTTCCCTTCTCCGACGCCATTGCCCCAACTGGTCTGTTTCTGATGTTTTGTGCATGTTCACTAATAATTTGGAGGGCCTGAAAAATCAGCAAAGAGAAACACATGTTTAATTTCTCATTTAACCCTGTGAAGTCAGGGTCTAAGATTTACTCTTCACATATTTTTAAGAAAACACACACACACACACAGAAAATCTGTTCTGCCAGATAAAAATAATGTGGAAAGTAGGTTTGGCTTTCTTTGTAGAAAGTTGACCCTCTCTGTCTTGTTTCAATTTCATTTTTCTCATGCACTTAATTTCTAATTTGAACAGAAAGAAGAGGAAGAATTTGACTGCTTCTCAGGAAACCCCTTCCTGTGTGGTTCACATCCATGGGGAAAGTTACGTTATTGTTAGAGTTTTCTCTTGTTCACAATAGAAGTTGAGTAGTGGCTTCAATTAGACTTTCTTAGATGCTACTGTGTGCAGAGAAAATTCGACTGCACATCCACCCTGCTCCTCAAAAAGCTTTAATTATACATTATTCAAGGTCATATTTGTCCATATTAGTAACACAAACTATGACCTGGCTAGGAGATAATCACCATGTGAAGCAAAAATAAGTAGAAACATTCAATAGTGTAGAAGGACCATGGAGATCAGCAAAGACAGCACTAGGTCTGGGTTCAAATACTGGCTTTATTTCAACTGTAATTTTACTGAAGCTTTTGATTATGTGAGGCTATCTCATCATGTGTAAATTTATGTTATTGGAAAATACAATATAACAACCTTCTGTCCATAAGTGTTCCGTGATTCTTCATTGCTGAACCAAACTATCCTACGTACTGATTTTATGTCAAAATATTTTATATTCTTGGAATGGAAGGGTGGTGTTTAGAAAAGGAAAAACAATAAAGCATTTCCAAATTTCAGCATTCATTTTTAACTCAAAACTTCTATTCCCAAATGTCAAGTTCATTGGTGCCAAAGTATAGCATTATGTTTCAAAAAAGGAATTCTATTTATTATAACGTTTACTCCATATTACCAATTATACTTTGACCATCTGTTTATATGATAATTTACTAGTTATGTACATTACCTGACTCTGCAAGTATTTCTCAAACACGTGTCTATCTCTCATGAGGAAATTTTTAGAAATGCAAATTCTTAGACCTCACCCAGAGCTTAGGATTCTGTTGGCCGGGTCAGGGTCTTGCTGTCTACACTGTTATTGAACAACCAGGCAATTCTGAATGGAAACTCTACGTATCACCTTCTGAAAATAAGGGCTAAGTACGCTAGCTGGAATTTCTTTCTGTAATAGTATTATCTGATAACTAAAATTATTTTTAATTTATCCATGTAAAGGAAGGACACAATCCTTCATGTAATCTAAACAAAAACTTTCTACTTACATGTAATAATAAGGATAAAAGTCTTAAATTTTGCATGTTGGACTGACTCTGTGTTTCTTAGATCACGTTAAATTGATGTGAAGAGAAAATGCAGGTTTAAAACGTTTACAGTCTGTCTGTCTATTTATCTATCCATCGTCTATAATGACCTGGACATTGCAGCTTCAACTCGAGTTTGCACATCTGCCAGTGCTGGGTAGACCTGGCTCAGTCACGCGGTTCACATACCGCAGGATAAAGACAACCAACATCTTGGTTTAAACAAGCATTCTTCCTAGACGAGCACTCTTGTCACCAGCACCAGAAAGCAAGAACACGAAGAGATAAAAGAGGCAGAGACAATACCTTTGCATGACTGTGATTCAGAAGTTAGTTTGTCTGGGTCTAACTATTCAGTTTGACTCAGAGATCAACCCACGTAATTTACTCAAAGGTAATTTCCTCAAAGGTAAATTACGTGTGAACATAGGTAATTTCACAGCTGAAACAAGCACTCCCAGAGGTTCGTATACAGACACATGCCTACATTAAAGCGTGTTCTCCTGTTACTAACTACTGTATTTCTGGAATGTAATACATATACATGCCTAATTTCTCCTCCTAGATTTCTCAAAGGCAGGTGATTTTTTTTCTTTTTGGGAAATTCTAATGCTAAATTGAAGAGCTGTACAACTAAAACAAGATTATTTAAGAGCATGGAGGAAGGAAAAAATCATCTGGCATGTTAACAGACTCTAAGACTGTACTTTGCCTCACATGCATTTGACTTATGATTCATATCCAAGGTATGTAAATAATATTTACAGATCAATGATAATCAAACAATGCAATAGAAAAATGGGCTAAGAACTCCACAGACAGTTACTGAAGAGGATAACAAATGGCCAAAAAATATTAGAAAAATCTTAATCATCAAGAAAACCCAAACCCTCTAACACGAACCCCCAAATGACTACAGAGAAAGGACCATTTTTTAACTACCAAATATTTTTAAGGGTTTCAAGTTAAGCAACAAGAATTCTTTCCAGCTGCTGCTAAGTTAATTTGGTACACTCATATTACAAATTGCCAGTGGTGTCCAGTAAAAGTAGTCAACTTCCTACATATAACTCAGCGTCCACTCCTAGGTGTATTTGCAGTAAAAGTATACCAGAAGGTGGTGAGATTCTGAGAACCAAGGCTAGACTGCATACACCACCACCCTGCCCATCAGGTCCAAGGACTGCATAGATTTTGTCACACTGGAGAGGGGAGAGTATAGCTCAAGTGATAGAGTGCATGGTTAGCATGTACAAGGTCCTGGGTTCAATCCCCAGTACATCTTCTAAAAACAAATAAACCTAATTACCTCTCCCTTGCAAAAAAAAATTTCTACAAGATTTTGTCACACTTGGAATGATTTATTTTGTCTTCTACTGATAAGTTAGATATAATTGCTTTTATTCCAATCTAATTGGAAAATCAGCTAAAACAGAAATTGATCAAGCCAGCTCAGACAATCCAGGCTGTTTTTAAAAAGTGAGTGTTTTCTCGTCAACTGAAGAACATCATGTTTGTTATTCTTTTACTAGAATACAAGTCTGTTCCTTTTATATCTGACAGGAATTTCTCAGGTTCAGGGGTTTTGGGGCTTTTGTGGTCCCATAATTGCAACTTGCAGTAACTCATACGTGGCGGTGGTATTGACAGGAAAGTCCCAACAGAGTTTTGAAACGTGGAGCTGCTGGGATGCTCACATGTGCAAACCATTTCTGTTTCCAGTTATTGTTTTGAATGCTTACCATCATAAGAATGGTCATGATTAATTTGGCGCCATATTTATACCCTCTAAAATGTAGTTTTCATTGAATTTGGCTATGTACTATTTTCATTTTAGGGATGAAGACATTGAATCTCAGTATTCAGTATAGCCAAAGTCATACGGATGATTTATGACATAGTTGTATCCAGTGTTCTTCAGTGTACTTTTTTAAACAATCCATACATATATATGATCTGCATATTATAATTCATCAGTCATACAGTAAGTGGTTCCCATCATGGTTTTCTGTTTTAGTCGTAACTAGGTTCAGATGTTAGCCCAGGAATTCACTAACTGGAGGAATTCAAGCTACCTGTTTCACCTCTCCAAGCCTCAGCTTCCTCCTTTGTGCAACAGGGCCCCTAATGAACAAGGATGTATAAATGCATAAATGAATTTCTATATGCAATGTGCTAAGTTTATTTGAAGTTATTAATATTATTTGAGATAAATTCATTTATATTTTACTATAATTTTCAATTTTTATCTTACATTAGTTGGAGACATCTGAGATTCAAGGTTAGATCAACTAAGAAATAACTTAAACTGCAATTAAACATTTTCACAAAATATATGCATACATAATCAGTCCTATATCTTTTCAAGATACAATCCATTTCTCACTTTTTTCCCCCAAGGGAAATGGCCCTAAAACTCACTGAATGGAGGTAGTTTATCATAATTCTTTTGTTAAATAAATAGGATGATAAAAATGATAGTAAATGATAGTAAATAAAAATGATAGCCAAGCAACATTTATTATCTGGAAAAATAAAGTCACGTGGCATAAAGTGAAGAAACTAGGTTCTTAGAGCACCACAGAGTTGTGGTACCCAACTTTTGTTTTCTTTTCACATTATAGGTGCATCTTCTAAGTTAGAAATCACCGTTTTGGACAATTCAACTTTTGCTACTAGACTCATGCAAGATTGTTTATAGTGCCTGTCTTTTTCTTTGTTAAGGTCACATATTAATAAAACATTTTCATAGTTAGAGCTAATTATCTAAGAATGAAAATCTAACTAAACACACTTAAAATTGAGAAACTACTGAATTACCCAGAGACTACCCAGACTTTTTGTTCTAAATCAGCAGCCAAACTCTGGGAGGGTGTATCATTGCTATGTTGTTTGAAAAAACACTCTCAAGTGCCAAGATCATCTGCCAGAAAAAGAAAGCAAATAATAATATCACCGAATATCAAAAGGTACTTCTCACAGTTCAGCTCTGAAACAGAGGATTATAAAAACATCACTTGTTACAGTCATAACAAAACCCCAAAGTTTTGTGTCAAGGCAAGGATAGCTTTGAGCCTTTTAAGATTCCAGCTCAGATGGGATCCTTGAGTAAAATATTACAAAGGAAAAAAAGGAACATGCTTGAGGTGCCAGGATTTAGGATAATTGCAGGTGAAAACCCCACATTTGAGCCATAATTCAGCAAGAACATTTATTACACCAGCTTTCCAGTGTTATTCTTGAGCAGCTTTTAGGCAGTACAACCTTTAGCATCGCTTTCCTAAGCTGCATCCCTGAATTTAGACTGTGAATAGGAGAATTGTGTCCAATCATCCCTGAACTTGCATTTCTGGTCTGAGTGGTGGAGAGAAAAGGGGTAGGCTTCATTAATGATTCCTCATATTTTTCTGGTTTTCTAAACCAAAATAATTTAATGACTCTGAGGAACAGCCTTTAAAAGAAACCCTATAATTTAGGATTAAAAATTCTCACCCTCACCATTATGTATGTTCTGAGAATCAGATTAAAAATAGAGTATGTAGAAAAGCACCTTTTCAAAAGGAAATTTCCCCAAAAGGTACGGAGTTGGTTTTGTTAATGGGGTAGTAGAATTTGGAGTAGGGTTTGGCCCTAAAGGTAGAGTCCGTGTGTTACAAACAGCTGGTCTCCTGCCATTTTTGCAGCGAAGGAGTGAAGCAGGGCATCAGAAGGCCATCGTGTTTGGGTGGGAGAGCCTGGAAAGATGTCAGCCAATGAACAGGTCGGCTTGTGACGGAGTTATTGATGGACGGTCAATTTCCAATAAGGAATATGAACAACAGAGTAACTTCAGGGCAGGAAGCTCTGTTTACAGTTTTTAGGTTTTTTTTTCACACCTTGATTGTGGTTTCGTTTTGGTTTTAAATAGCAATCTGTCTATATGTTTTGCTGTAACATAACTTAAGGATAATTAAAATACGGATGAGGTACTTAAATATTCTTGATGATGAGAATTTGAATTGTTTTTCCTCAGTTGACACAATCCTAATTCGTATTTTCATAAATGAGATATATCAGTGTTACATGTTCTCATCAATGTCTGTAATATTTCAGACTAAATTATAGCTGTATGAATACCATATGTTTTTGCTTATCAATTTGACCAAAGGCAAGTAATTAGGTATTTCAAAAGTCATGGTCAAGTAACTCCTTTCTAATTCAGCTGTTTAATTCTGGTGAATAAAGAGCTATTTCTATTATAGGTGTATTATTTAATCACTATGAGATACATTTTTTGAGTACCCACTATTTGCTGGGTGCTACATGTGGGAATGTGTAAGATTAATAAAATCTGCTCTGTGCCTGAAAGGATGTCCTGTCTTCCAGTGGAGATGGATATAGAATTTTCACAGCATTTTGACTGTGTTAAATGAGGAAATAATCTGATGTAACACGACAAGAATATATAACTTCTAACAGGCATACTTTATAGTAAATAATATTTGGACTTCTATATAGGTCTTATACATCTTATTTTTAATTTTAATTTTTTTTTGTTTTATTTTGGGGGGAGTTCATTAGGTTTATTTATTTATTATTAGTTTTATTTTAATGGAGGTACTGGGGATTGAACCCAGGACCTCATGCTTGCTAAGCCTGCACTTTACCACTTGAGCTATACCCTCCCCCAGTCTTACACATTTTAAACACTAGGTTATTATATTTTTAATTGCAAGATTGGGGTTTCATAGCACACCTATCAATTCTAGGAAGTAAGAAAGGAAAATTAACATCAGGGGAAAGTTGAATGATTTTGACAAACAATACTGAATTATTTTTTTGAGTAACAAACTTTTTTTCTGATTACTAGATGTGTCCCTTTATAAAGGTAACATGGGTCCAGATTACCTGATCTGAAAGATACAGGTAAAGGCTAAGTTGTATAATCTGTATAGCATAAGGAAGTTCAATATATAGAAAGATGAGAAAAGTTAAAGCTTTAAAAGGGATAGTATCAAATAATTGGGAATTATACTATTTAATAAATTAAATAATTGGGAAAAGGAGCAGATGAATGCCCTTTCTGGGTATTTTGACTTAGTAATTCAGAGCAAAGACCACATGGAGACAAACAGCCAATGAGAATAGAGGAATAGAGGCTTGCTGGAATAGAGGCTGTGACATGTGACATGTGACATGTGATTGTAAATGTGTCACAAGGTGTTGTTGGGGATGGTAGCAGGAGCCTTGGGACCAGAACCAGGATCCCATCCTGCCTAGAATGGTTATTTACATAGAATCCAAACTGTACTGAGCATAAAAAAAGCTATTTTTAGCTCACTTTATAACTTTTTTGAAAAGTTGAACATTCCATGGTAACTTTTAAGTCTTTGAGAAATAGTAATAGGCACTTAGCAAATGTAAGTTGACTTCCCTTTTCTTATTCTTGCAAAGTGTTAAATCATTTGTGAATTAATATCCACAGTATTTTCGACTCCCAAGAATCCCTGTCACTTAGCACTTTCTACAATTAAGGCTGAACAGACAGGTCAATGTTCAACTCAGGACTTATATGCAGAAATTGTGGTGTGTATGTATACACACACACACACACACACACACACTGGGATACTACTTAGCCATGAAAAAGAATAAAATAATGCCACTTACAGCAAGATGGATGGACCTGGAGATTGTCATTCTAAGTGAAGTAAGCCAGAAGGAGAAAGAAAAATGCCATATGATATCATGTATATGTGAAATTAAAAAAAAAGACAAATGAACTTACTTACAAAACAGAAAGAGACTCACAGAGATAGAAAACAAACTTATGATTACCAGTGAGGAAAGAGGTGGGAAAAGATAAATTGGGAGTTCGAGATGTGCAGATACTGACTACTATCCATAAAATAGATAAACAACATAAGTCTTACTGTATTGCACAGGGAACTATATTGAATATCTTGTAGTAACCTATAATGGAAAAGGATCTGAAAAGGAATATATTTATGTATATGTATGACTGAACTATTTCGCTGTACACCAGAGATTGACACAACATTGTAAACTGACTATACTTCAATTAAAAAAAAAAAGCAGAAAAGACATTAGGAAATTTCAAAATCTAAATCTGACTGAGTGCACTGAGGATTTTTTATTGTTGATTTTAATTATTAGCCACAGGACATGGAAAATGTGAAGTACAATGTAAGGGAGGGTCTTTCCACGTAAGAAGAGAAAAGTACTCCTGGCAGATTTTAAAGGAATGAAACAAGGAAGATGCTGTCTGGTTCCCTGAGAGAAGACTCAGTGTCTTCATTATCCAGGCTTTGGCCAAGAGTGGAAGAAGGAGACAATAAAAACCACAGATTGAGGGGAAATATGCTTGCAGGGGCGCCCTGTGCCCTGCTTCTCATTTGGAGCTTTGAGAGGAGGTCACCACCCAGTGGGCTCTGTGACCCCATGGGGAGGCCCCCTTAGTGTGAAACAGTGACGTTGTCTGATGAGGCAGAGAAAGCACCTGGATTAATGCCCCCTCCCCACCATTTCCTGCTCATGATGGAAACTCAGTCATTCCTGGAGCTCCAAGGATCAACATAGGTGAGCTGCTGGCGGTCCAGATGGAGACGGGCAGAGTGCGGGAAAATCTAGCCGTCATAAGACCACTGACATTTGTAGGGATGCTAACATGAGCCCAAGGGCCAGGAGAGGACCTGGAGGGCAACTCGGGTGACAGACTATTGCCTTCTCCGTCGTGACGTTGTCAGTTTCCACCTGTGCCCAGATGCTCCCGAGAAGGAAAAGAAGGAACGGGAACAGTCTTAAAGCGACTGGAATTAGAATCTTCCTACTTCTAAGCAGATACGTCGCAGGTCCAATCATTCAGCAATAGCTGATGTCCATCACAGGAGAGAAAAGAGATGCATTTCTGCGCATCAGAATCGCGCAGCTGGTCATAGAAAACATTTACGCCTCTAGGCTCGGATTCTAACCATTTTAAATGTATAAACTCACCTTATTCTCTACACACCTCTTTGAGACAGGCTCTATTTTTATCACCAATTTGGAAATGAGCAAACTGAAGAGAGGGGGTGCACCGAGCGGCTGGGGTAACACACTTGATGGAAGATGGAGGCGGTTCCCATCTGCTTAGCTTTATGCACTTCTTCCTGATCTCCACCTCCACTCTTCATGACACACACCCCTTGCTGACAATAACTATTGTCCCTCTTGCGTGTTTTATTTTTAACGTCGCCACTTGGAATCTTTAGGCTTTTATTGCTTTCCCGCCCTTGACACTATCACTCCCACCACGACCTGTCACTTTTATTTGTGATTTTGTGTTATCAGGCAAGACAAGGTAATAAAAGTCTTCACTCTACGTGTTTCATGTCCAAATAATGCATTGGTGCTGATGGGCTTTCACAGGCTAACTGTAAGAATGAATTCACGGAGTTTTATACAGTGACTAGAAGGGAGATAAATAATAACTGTGTCTAAAAATCAAATGGATTTGTTAAAAGACATGATGAACACTGCAGTATAGCATATTCAAGATACTGACCGTATACAATAAACATAATTCTTTTATTGGTTAGAGGTCCAAGCAAGCATAAAATTAACTCCCCTGAATTACGACTTTAGGGATGATAGACTTATACAGGGTAAGAACGCTGACTTTGAAATATGACAGACCAAGCTCAGGTGGTTTACCAGCTGTGGAATTTGGGACATATTCCTCAGCTTCTCAAGTCATGGGTTTTAATTTTCATTGACAAAATAAGAATCATAATATCCAGGTGCCATAGTATTTGGGGGGGATTTGGGGGCAATCATGGAAGCACGTTTCTTAGCCCCGGGTAGAAGACAGGGTAATCACTCATCGTGGTCAGCGTCACCATCACTGCCAGCATCACCTAACCATGCTTCTCCTATTTACTGAGTACATCTGAGCCCTGCGCCTCGCAGAGGCTGGAGAACCCACGTCGGAGCAGACCTGCGCAGCGCCGCCCGGTGTTGGTCAAGGGAGAACTGCATTCAGTGTGAGCTACGCATTGTTTCAGGCGATTGGGACACGTTAACGAACAAAGCAGATGAACAATAGTCTTAGCCCGTTCAGGCTGCTATAACAAAATCACCCCCTAGGGCGGCTGATAAACAGGAGAAATCTGTCACAGTGCTGGAGACGGAGTCGGAAATGGGGGGGCACGGTTGGGCGAGGCCCCCTTCCGGGTTGCAGAGCGCCCACCTCTCACTGTGTCCTCGCCTGGTGGCCGGCACGAGGGCGCTCCCTTGGTCTCTTTCACAAGGGCGGCTCCGCCCCTGGTCTAATCTTCCCCAGCAGCTCTGCCTGCTGACACCGCCACACTGGGCATTGAGGTGGCAGCGAGTGCACTTACGGGGACACAGTCAGACCATAGCAACCAGTCTGCTTTTTTGCTGTTTACATTCTATGGGGATATAGATAGATATACAGAAAATTAAATACGTAAGTAAATCACACAGTATTTTTTTAATGGTCAGCCCGTTGTGATACTTATGCTCTTTTTAAAAAAAATTTTATTTTATTGAGTTATAGTTAGTTTACAATGTTGTGCCAATTTCAGTGTAGAGCACAAGTTTTCAGTCATATATGAATATACATATATTCTTTGCCACATTCTTTTTCACCGTGAGCTACCACAAGAGCTTGTATATATTTCCCTGTGCTATACAATATAATCTTGTTTACCTATTTTATATATATACCTGTCAGTATCTACAAATTTCGATCTCCCAGTCTGTCCCTTCCCACTCTCCTCCCCACTGGCAACCACAAGTTCGTATTCTATGTCTGTGAGTCTGTTTCTGTTTTGTATTTATGTTTGTCTTTTTCTTTTCTTTCTTTTTTTTTTAAGATTCCACATATAAGCGATCTCATATGGTATTTTTCTTTCTCTTTCTGGCTTACTTCACTTAGAATGACATTCTCCAGGTCCATCCATGTTGCTGTAAATGGCATTATGTTGTTTTTTATGGCTGAGTAGTATTCCATTGTATAAATATATCACATCTTCTTTATCCAGTCATCTGTTGATGGGCATTGAGGTGTTTCCATATCTTGGCTATTGTAAATAGTGCTGCTACGAACACTGGGGTGCAGGTGTCTTTTTGAAGTAGGGTTCCTTCTGGATATATGCCCAGGAGAATCACACAGTATTTTTAAAAGCCATTAAATGTCATGAAAAGCAGCAAACAATACAGCAAGGTGAGCTGTTATCCTGATGGTTTAGTTTTGAAGCGACTGGGATATGGAATGGGTTACAATGAAAAATACAGTGGTAGTTTTTACCAGAAAGGTAATATTTAAGCAGATGCTTACAGGACATGAGCGAGTCAGAGGAAGCAGCGTCAGACAGGCCGCGCAGGTGCCCTGAAGTGGGAGCAGGGCGGAGGGATTAGGGGGTGGGGGCTGGGCTGGGCAGAGTGCCTGGGAGAGAGGCGGACGAGGTCGGGGGTCGCCATGCAGACAGAGCGTGCGGTGCCTGGAAGCTGCTCTAAGTGCTTTGGTTTTATCCTAAGTGAGAGGGGCCACGGCAGAGCTTGAGCCGGGAACTGATTCCGTATCCTCGTCTTCCCGAGATGCAGTCACTCAGGACCTAAAACGCTCTCACCCTGTAAAGCTCCGACCCCTACGTCGTGTCCGACACTTACAAGAGATCTCACTATTGACTTGGCGGATGTTGCTTTAATTGGGCTTCTTCATTTTCTTGCATCTTTCAGTAAAAGAAATTGTAACAGAAACATTTCAGAATCAAAACTCATATTTACAGAACATAAAAAGTATGGACTCGTGGAGCAAGGGAAAGGGTAGACTGAATGCAACAATAGCATTAAATTTGTATGTCACTTAATCTATGTTCTTGAATCTATTTCCAAATATACCCCTACAGCCATAAGCATTTTTAGTTCATTATTTACTATAGCTACACTTCACTGACTTTTAAAATATGTCCTCAAATATATACTAGACTAGATATAGCATGTTAAGCTATGTGGATGTAAGTAAGTTGAAAACATTCATTAAAAATAATACATGTATGTTTATGTATGACTGAAGCATTATGCTGTACACCAGAAACTGACAAAACATTGTAAGCTGACTATACTTCAATAAAAAAGAAATATACAAAAAATAGTTTTATCTTTTCACACAGCTCAGTTTGAAGGTAGTGATTTGAAACATTGAATATACAACTAATTTGCATTTGATTTTCCTCTTTTCATTTTTATGTCCTCCTGAGGAATCATTTGATTTAGAAACGTATTACCATACTCAGCTTGAATTATGTTCACATAAAGGCTTGGCTGGGGGCCACTCAGGGGTTTCCCTGGTTTGCATGGACAGTGGGGCTTGGAAACAGCAAAACAGGTTGGGAAAGCATAAACTGGGAAAAGAATCAGAATCCAGAGAGTCTTCTAGAAGGACAGCCCAGAAGCTACTTAGCGCGTTTTCTACAAGGCTTCTTTTAAGTCCCTTAAACTGTTCATCACAACTCAGTGACTACACAAGAACTACATGTGACCTCACACTAGAGTTGAAAATACAAATATCACTCATTTTCAGCTTCGCAAGACCAAAACTACCCAACTTCTATGAGCCTTGAATCTCCAATCACAGCTCTGCTGGATGTTTGAAAGGCTCCCTGGCCCTGCCCTTCACTTAAAATAGAGACACACAGGCAGAAACACTAAAGGGCAGCCCGCAGTCTCACAGCGGGGTACACGGAGCTTGCCCTCGGCTCTCAGACACATCCCTGCTCTTCGCGCACCGAGTGTGAGAAAACAGTTCTCAAGATAGGTAGGAGAGGCCTACTACCGTCACTGAAAGTATGGTGCGGGTTTTTGTTATAAAACCGAGGGGATGTGGTTGCAAAGGAACATCTGAAGGATTCGAGAGGGGAAAGTACAAATCTAAGTGATTCACAAAAGGGTATCTTGGAAGTGGTTAAATCTGCTAACCCAACTGGAAATTCCTTGATGACTCAAGGCTGCTACTCATCTGTTCCTGGCAAATCCACAGGGAACAGAAGGCTTGCCTCAGACAGGGAATCAGAACATAGTGGGCAGTTAAGTAGGAAAGGACAGCTTTGCAAGAGGAAGAATAAAAAAGCCTTTTGTCAGGAAGCGGACTTGAAGCTTTTTGTCTCCAAGGAAAAGGTCATCACTCTAGAAACCGTGTTGCCACAGAGCAGTTGAGCTGTTCGCCTAGAAAAGAAGTGAAGGAACTAGGTGTGAACAAATAAAGCTCTCAGACAGGGAACAAGATGGAACAGATTTCAGAATGATGTTCTCTTGACTCTTGAATTATCTAGTTATTGAAATGATACTTAAATTATCTTAGCGTAAAATTCAAGTAGAGTGGTTTTTGAGTGGAACACATCTTACAGTAAGGATATGAGTGGTGTATTTGGCAGCCACTGTAACGAAGGAAGGGACTGTAGGTTTTTAGTAGACAAAAGCCAAGGATGCTTCATATCCTGCAATATGACAAACACAAATAATCATTCCATACAAAATGCTAACAGCTCCACCATTTAAGAAAATGAGGCAACTCAAAGGATAACAAGATTATACTGTATAGCACAGGGAAATATATACAAGATCTTGTGGTAGCTCACAGAGAAAAAAATGTGACAATGAATTTATGTATGTTCATGTATAACTGCAAAAATTGTGCCCTACACTGGAATTTGACACAACATTGTAAAATGACTATAACTCAATAAAAAAAAAAAAGTTAAAAAAAAGGATGTCTTTGTGAGGAATGCAAGTGTCCAGTCCAGAGACAGATGGAAGGTGCTCAAAATGTGTTGAACAAAACCCAAAAGGAAGCTACCTCTATAAACTAATTAATTCCTCTATGTTTCTGTTTTTCTTTTCATTAATATTTGGCTGAGTGTTGGGAAAGGCCTGGAATATGTCTTCTATGGAAGTCCAAAGTTTTCTAATCTGAAATTTGAGTACAAAGTTCTTGGTCATTTCAGAACAGGTGTGATGACAACCAAAACAATGAACTGGTAAAGACAAAGAGTGGTACTGTTAGAGCAGGCAGGTAGCAGAAGAAGGGGGCCACAGGCCGAATGCAGGAAACCATACATCATGTGAGTACCAGGGTCCCTGGGTGGAGAAGGAAAAGCAGGAACCTCTGGGCTGATAAGAGATCGTACATTTTGGGGTGACAAGTGCCCCAGAGGCTGACAAAGAAAGATGGGAAAAGGAAGGAACCTCCAGTGTCTGAATATAACCTTTGGCTCATTATGCTCTCATTTCAAAAAAATTAGCCTTGCAGATTAGAAGTCCCCATCATGCACTGATGCCATGACACTTCTGATCCAGACTAAATAAGGACAAAAATCCCTCCTCCCCTCGGGAAGGTGGAGATGGGATGGACATCAGGGAATACTGCCCCAAACCCCTCCCTCTCCAATGCACATTCCACCATTCATTTTTACACTCTGTGTGACCGGCTTATAAAGAAGCTCAGGGCAGTGGCTCCGTGACTGATGACTGACGTGCCGGAGAGCTGGAGGAGTGGTGCTGATGGAGTGCTGCAGTGAGAACAGGTCTGCATCCAGAGCGATGCCCAGAGAGCTCCTTCTCTGCTCTGGAAACAACTTAATCTGAAGCAGATGCCTCCCCTCAAAGACCTCCTGAACCACCCAGCTTCATTCCAAACTCTTAGGGAGTGACTTTGAGTTGTTCAATGTGCCCATGTTTTGCTTTAAAAGTCAGGATGGAATAATGAGGTCACTGACTGCCACACCCCCATGAGAGCTCAGAACATGATTTTATGACCCACAGCAAGCAAATTCGTTTTTCAGTCCTTAAATATCGTATCACAGTTGTTAGCCCAAGGTGACAACACAGGAGGCAGAAGCAATGAGAGTAATATACATGTGTATATATTCAAAGGGGAAAAGGTGATAATACTTTGCATTAATAATTCAAATTTCTATGTTCCATTTGCATTCGAATTATAGTCTTTGGCATTGCTCTGCCAATTTATTGATAAATGGCGTCAACTCCACAGAAATTTTCTTATTTTTTTAAATTGAAGTAGACAGTTACAGTATGTCAATTTCTGGTGTACAGCACAATGTTCCAGTCATGCATATACATATGTATATTCATTTTCATATTTTTTTCTATTAAAGAATATTACAAGATATTGAACATAGTTCCCTGCACTATACAGACAAAATTTGCTTTTTAATCTATTTTTATATATATAGTGGTTAACATTTGCAAATGTCAAACTCCTAAATTTATCCCTTCCCACCTCCTTTCCCACAGTAACCATAAGATTGTATTCTATGTCTGTGAGTCTATTTCTGTTTTGTAAATAAGTACATTTGTATCATTTCTTAGATTCCACATATAAGTGATATCATATGATATTTGCCTTTTTCTGTCTCATTTACTTCACTTAGAATGACATTCTTCAGGTCCATCCATATTGCTGCAAATGGCGTTATTTTACTATTTTTTATGGCTGAATAGTGTTCTATTTGTAACTATACTACAACTTCTTTATCCAGTCATCTGTCAGTGGACATTTAGGTTGCTTCCATGTCTTGTCTATTGCAAATAGTGCTGCTGTGAACATTGGGGTGCAGGTTCCCTCTAGATACATGCCCAGGAGTGGGATTGCTGGATGATAGGGTAACTCTATTTTTAGTCTTTTAAGGAATCTCCCTACTGTTTTCCACAATGGCTGCACAGAATTACATTCCCACCAGCAGTGTAGGAGGGTACCCTTTCCTCCACACCCTCTCCAGCATTTATTATTTGTGGACTTTTGAATGATGGCTAGTCTAACTGGTGTGAGGTGACACCTCATTGTAGTTTTGATTTGCATTTCTCTGATGATTAGTGATACTGAGCATTTTTTCATGTGCCTATTGGCCATTTGTATGTCTTCATTGGAGAAATGTCTATTTAGATCTTTGCTCATTTTTGGATTGGATTGTTTGTTTTCTTGTTATTGAGTGCTATGAACCAAAATTTCATCTTTAATGCCTTAACTAATACTGTTATATTTTTAATATGACAGCCTGATTTTCTTTTTGTAGAAAAATGCAGCCACACGTGTCCCTGTCTTGCTGTTACCCAATTCATTTGACTCCAATAACTTTAGCCTGTTTACTGCCATTTCCTGTGTTCACAGAAAACCAGTCTGGGTTGCATTCAGCCCAAATAGCAGGCTGCAAAAAGACACGAAACAGTAACTATCATATATCGATCCCTTAGCACGAGCTAGATGCTGTTCCAAGGACTTATGTGTTATCACTTGTGTCTATAAAAATCCTACAGGGAAAGTATTATTTTCCATCTAAAGTCATGGCGTGGAACTCTAACATTTGTGTTCTTTATAGCAGACCAAGTATTTCTTATTAAACTTTTTATTTGTTTCTTAAACTTCAGACTTAACCTAGTATCATAAACAGAACCTTGGTTTAGCAGAATGAGTCCTAGAGCAGGACTTAGGATAGCCAATCTGTCTTCCTTTTGTCTGTAAGTAACTGGGCTACCATTTGCTTTTCTTATGAAGTTAGTACAGATGACTTCCAATTAAAGCAATGAGATCCACTGGGAATATTAAAAGCCTTGGAATCAGACATATGAAGTTCAAATCCAAGCTTCATCCTTATTATCTGGGAGAATGTAGAAGTTATTATTTTTTTTAACTATTCTCTCAACTGAAAATCTGAAATAATACCTAATTCAGAAAATTATGCTAAGAGTTAAAATTGTGCATGTAAAATGTGTATGTCATTTAATTTGGCCAAATAATTCAATATATTTAATACAAATAATTTTAAATAATTCAAATAATTCAATACAAAGTTTTAATTTTTTGCTCAAAAATTTCCATCACTTGTAACACTGCTTTTTGACTATTTGGTGAATAGTTAGCCCCATTTATTCCAATTCTAAATTTGAATTCTAAATTCAAACACCTTTCTAGATCCTCATTTCTCATTTCCCTTCTGCCTCATGCTTCCAAGGCTGTGGCCATTAAAAATAAAACAAAAACAAAAACCAACCACATCGATCGTGTGTACTGTATTCCTGCCTAGTTTCGCCAGCCGTTTCACCCCTCATATTTTTCTAAGGACTTGAGATGTTTTATTTTTAAAGCCTACACTCTAGGTCAAATCGAAAAATAATTCTGTGTAATTAAACTCCCACTCACTCGAAGCAACGCTTCCCTTTTTCTTTAATGTGGTGTGTGTGTGTGTTTGTTTTCAGTGTCACGTACATTAAGGACAACATGGCTTTATTACGTTTCTTCAGAAACCAGTAAAAATGTATGCTGTGGAAAGAGGGGGTCCCTAGTAACGCATGACTTATTTCTTGATTGAAAATCCGAAAGAGTTTGAATTATTGAAGTAAAGATCTTTGAGTGATGCATATTTAAGTAACTCCTTCTCCTGGATCACAGAATCACCCCTCATTGTTTACGTGTTATGATTCTCAGCCGTGACATTTGTTCTGTTTACCAGGGATTTCTTCTCTAATTGAGACTGGACATTCCAAGGGGTAAGTCCCACAGTCTGTTGAAAATAATTTATTCACATATCATCAGTAGTAATTTTACAAGCAAAGGAAAAATTTGAGCATAGAGTTGAGATTTTACAGGGAATTCATCGAATCAGTTCATAAATTAAGTAAAGGTTGGCTTCTCACACTTCACGCCTAGATGTGGTCAACGGTCTAGCTGAACAAGGTGAAATAGGACTTGGAAAGTTCAGACTTCCTGTGTGATCAGAAGAAGAGCGATCTGGGTGAGCACTAAAAGCCCAACCATAGTAAAGCCGCAGCAGCTGCCTTTATCTGCTGGATTCTGTGTTGGACGGATGCTAAGGTATCAGACATTGAGATTTTCTCATTCTTACATCGCTTACTTTTCAGAGAGCATCTCCACCCTCCATCCTTAAACAAATAGTGCAGCTCCCAGCCAACCCGTTGGCTTCCTTCTCCATCCAAACCAATGGCGTATGGGTTTCATGGCTGATGCGAGGGTAAACACTTCCATTTGACCTTGAATGACAAAGTATCTGGTCCTTGGCACACTTGCATGGGTCCTTCTGGCCTAAGAAAATTACTGCCTTGCAGAGATCCCTCGCTGTGCACCCACATGTGCAGTGGCTGCAGCCTGATTTTTGCTGTTGGACTATGTGCACAGCATTTGCTAGTTTTGTCAGGCAAGTGGGCTGAATTCAGCAGGTGTTATGTTAGATATTTGTTCCCAATCTAGGTAAGCAGCACCAGATGCCAGGCCCTAAATTCCACACTTTGTGCAGCATCGAAAAGGGAAAGGTACAGATGACATTTAGATGCGTGTGACTCGCCACAGGCTCAAGGGTGACCCCCTCTCTCTGTGACCGGAGGTTGTAACCCTAGGTTGTTAATTACATATGAGGAAGTGATTTCCGTGAAAGGCCAGCTTCACGCCTAAGTTTGCTGTTTGTTTGTTTTAGGCAAAAGACAATGCCACCGGCTTCTGCATCACAAGACCAAGAGAGTTCGGAAACTAATTTTTTATGATAATCTTTTCTGTTTAAACAGTGGGCTGGAAAAAAAGAAAAATGCCATATGACATCATTTATATGGGGAATCTAAAAATAATGACAATAATAATAAGGGCACAAATGAACTACTTATTATTTATAACTAAGGTGACTGATTTCTTGAATATGTGCAAGCACATCTGACTGTCCTTTAGGATTGGATTACCGCATTCTGTTGATTCTTATTTTGTAGTTGGCTTTATTCCTTTGATAACTATGTAAGTTTAAAAAGCTAAAGCTCAAATCTGTTCTTAGAAACAATAATCGGTACATGTATGTAAACTAAAAACAAGTGCAGTGTACCGTGGATATGTATCTACACGCCATATAACGTGTATGTGCAGTCGCACTGTAATAATTCTACCTAATAAAGCTGGAAAAGGAGAAAAAAACATGTGCTGAATGGAGAAATGGAAATTAAAGGGATTTAATAGACTTAAATGGATTTAAATATGCAATAAAGGAAAGTGAGACAAATAAAATTCAAGGGAAACTCAAATAATGATAGTTGTAAAGAAAGAAAAAAAGCAGAGCCCCCACAGAGATGGAGGTGACATCTGGATGCTACCTGGGATACTAGTGGCTTCCATTCAAAAGTAGCCCATTAAAACAGCCACTCCAGAGGTGGTCATAGGTACACTTGACCCCATACAGACAGAAGTGACAGAGGCCTCGGTTTGGAACTGAATAATTTGCCAGCGTGCTGAATCACCTCATGCAAATAGCATTTAGTATTCAAGCCATTTCTTGGAGTTGGGTCTGGCTGAATTCCACAAGACAAAAGCTTTAATCCTGGCTACGGAACAAGTCATTTTGAACGATGAGACCCCTTGAACAAATGTGCAATAGGACATAACAAATCTAGGCTGCAAAAAAACGAGGCCTCCTCATCTAAAAACCATTACACTAACTGATTCCTTGCCCCAAACTATTTATCTCTTTGATTAAACTGCTCATAAGAAATACTGATCATGTAAACTGTTCTTCAATAAAGGAGATCTCAAACTGCTCTGGGCTCACAAACCACGGTTGTTTTTGACGTGTGGTAGCTCCTTCAAGGGGGCCGCTGTAATTCTGGTTTCTAACATGATCGATAGCATTCAACCTGATTTGGTACTTCATTAAATTGGAGTAAAAGGGCACACAGTCTTTAACATTTGACTTTGATTGCTCAGCCCTGTGTTTAAGATATCCTCTCATATTATTGAAGATACTTGTGGATGCTTCTTTTATATTGGTATGTAGAATGCCACTATGTAAGTAAACCACAGTTTATCCATTCATTTTACTGTTGGTAGACATTTGAGTAGCCTCGTATTTGGGGCTACAGTGGATACCAGATACGGGCGTTGTAGTGCATGTCTTTTGGAGGATATAAGCATACATTTCTTTAGGGTGTACATCAAGGGTGGACTCTCTAGATCAAAGCATATTCATGGGTCACTCTTTAGTAGATAGTGCCAAACAGGCTTCCAAAGTGGCTGCGCCAAGTTACGCTTCTATCAGTAGCACACAAGAGTCTCAATGGTTACACATTCTCATTGACATTCGACATTGATGATATACTTTGTTACAATGTGGTTCACTTTGCCATTCTGGTGAATATGCGGTGTTATTACGCTATGGTTTTAGTCTGCACTTTCTTGATAACAAATGAACACATAACTGAGAATTGGTCATGGGTTTGCATAGTGTCCAGCGTTGCACACTTTCATAGCTCAGGTTCAGTGTGTGGTACACGCAACTTCAGGTCTCAGTCTTGGTTCATGGTGGTCTCGACTTGATGGAAGCAAACATAAACTCCTGCTAACAGAAGGTAGTTTTTCCCTAGGCTTCCTAGAATCTATGAAAATGATTTTTCAACAACAAGACGAGGTGACAGAATTATCTAAACTTTTACAGAAAGAAGGTAACATCAGCCAAAATCAGCAAAATATAACACAGCAGAAACTGACTCAGACTTCAGATATTTGGAATTATCAGAAGTAGATGATAAAATTACCATATTTGCAATGTTTCAGGAATTATAAGTAAGCTTGACAATATCTCAGCGGACAAAAAAATTTAAAGATCACCTTATAGATTTCTTAAAAATCAGAAAGAATTTTTAGACATCAGTAGCACTCAAAAACAAAAATCAAAAGCTTAATGAGCAGGGTTCGCATCAGATTAGACACAGCTGAAGACAGCAATAGTGAACCATAAACATGGTCAAATTAAATTATGTGGAGTGGATCACAAAGTTACATCCCTAGATTTATTTAGATGTGGAAATTTCACGTGAAGGGGGATACAGTGAGTTCTGACATATGTTTACTCAGGACTGAGGTGGAGAAGAGAGAGGAAAATAAGACAGAGCCAATATTTAAAGAGCTTGTGAATGAAATTTTTCCTGTATTGATTAAAAATACCAATTTGGGAAACCTAACAAATTCCTTTTAGAATAATTTTTTCCAGCTTACATGATTTAGACACCACTTAGGGAAATGTATTAAAATGTCAAAAATAAGAAGAAATTAGTAAAAGTAACCAAATGACAAAAGATTATGTCATAAAGGTGTAAAACTGACAGCCATCTTTTCAATAGCAGCTACTGTGAGCTGACAGTCGATGTGCAGAAAAGGGGGTGAGGACTGGGGTTGTGGAAGTCTGCATCCAGCAAAAAAAGTTTTAGTAATGGGAATATTATGAACTCATTTTCAAGCAAAAAACATGCTACTAGCAGGCCTCTGGCAGGAAGCAAATGATTCCGGAGAGTTTTGAGAAGGAAGAAGGAACAAAGATTTTAAAAAAGGGGTAAACATGCTGATAAATCTAAGTAAACTATGTCTGTACAAACAAAAATAATAATGCATTTTGAGCTAAAAAAAATCAATGCAGAATTAGAAAACTCAATAATAACTTTATTAAAATACTGGAAGATGGTTACCGCATTCTAGTCCACAAAATGATCAAGGAAGACAGATTCATCAATAAACAATTAATTTACAATGGTGCAGAGATTCATAGCATACTCATGGAAAGTAGAGAAATAAATCATACATTCTAAGCAAGTAGACACCCCTTGCCTATGACCCAGCAATTCTATTGCTAGGAATGTACCTGAGACAATCAGGTCCCTGGGAAACACGTACAAAAATATTTATTGCAACATTATTCAAAATAGCCCCCAACTGGAAGTAATAATTATTTAAATCTGTCAATACTTTGGTAAAGTAAATAACATTGCAATCTATACTCGTTGATTAAATCAGATGCTTTTTCAAGTGTACTATATACCATAGAAAAAAGATTTAAAATGTATGTATATTGAAGCTACAGAAGGCCAATTATTATAACTAGAGTAACAGGGATTTGGGTAACAGTGATGTTTAACAGTCTTTTAGATAATGACGGCCCCAGTGCGGCGTGCTTTTTATTTGAATTTACCTTGAATGAGCTAGCAATGTAATTAGCAATTTATGCTTTACAAATGTCTTGATCTACATTGTTTTCACTGATGTTGATTACAGGGTTAAGAATTAACACTATGTGCACTATATAGATGAAGAAAGTGAAACTATGATGAGATTTTCTCAAGAGAGCGAAATTAACGAGTGACAGCTCTAAGTATCGTGTCTCTGACTTCAAATCCAGTGTTCTTATAATAAAACTTCTTGCATTTAGTAGGGGTTCCATTAATGTATGATAAACTGATATTTTGCTAAGAGAAAGAAAATAAAATTATTCAAGAGACCAATCCAGTGACATAAACTTCTATATAATATTTGCCCTTTATTTCCCCCTCCAATATATATCTACTTTTCTGGGATAATTATGTGTTTCTAATTGTTTTTCTTAAACAAAAATGTATATACTTAAACTTCCAAAGAGGTCTGTGTTCTTCTGAGAAAAGAAGTGGGAAAAGAATATCCTAAGTGTCTCTGAGAAACTGGATGTGCCGCTATGATGATCCGGCTGTGACTAAAGTATCTTTGTTACATCATGATGATTGAAATTGTCTGCAAACTAATCAGAACACATTGTGTAACTGTAATAGAAAAGAATAAATCGGACGCCACATTAGATCTGTTCCTTTGGCTTTGGGCCTGTGCCCTGGGTTCTAGGCTTAGTCTTGCTGGCTCTGCACCTTTTGTAAAACAATGTTGCCTTTAGCCTGAAATATGCAGGAGAGCCTATTCTCAAGGCTCTGACCTTTAAGGATATTAACACTTTTGCACTTATATAAAGATAACAAGTTGCAGAATGGAAAATAACATTTGTTTTGTTGGAGGTTTACAGGGACACCATGATCTGACCCACATGGACAGCTGCAAGAACAAAGGATTCCTACACCAAGAAGTTTGCAACAACCGACCACTCCCCCACTCCTTTTTAGTATAAAAGGAGCATGAATTCTGATTTGAGTAGGATGGTTCTCCAGACGGTAGTCTGCCATCCTCTCTGGCTGCTGGCTTTCCGAATAAAGTCACTATTCCTTGCCCCAACACCTCATCTCCCGATTTATTGGCCTGTTGTGTGGTGAGCAGAACAAGTTTGGACTCAGTAACACAACCCAGTATGAGATATTGCCATTCAATCATTCCATTCAATCATAAGTTGACTCAAGAATTAATGCTTTTCTCCATCTGAAAATATATGTACATATGTATGTATATGTATAACTGAATCGCTTTGCTGAACACCTGAAACTAACATTATAAATACTACACTTCAATAAAAAATAAGAATTAAAACAGAAAAAAAGAATTAATGCTTCTTTGATATTTAATTAAAGTTATAACAGGGAGAGTCATTTTTAAGCATCAATTGTTGACTACAGCTTGGTGGAATAGTGACAAATATTAAATATTAAATATTAAAGCTTTCCTTCCTAGAGATAGCTACAAGTTTGGAAATACAGTATGACTCTACGTATAAATTCAAATGCACTTGCTTCCAAAGATGTCTCCAAGGAAATCAAACATGCTTTGACTAGACGGCTTAAGTTATCTTCATGCCAATGTACAAAGATTTCTCATGGACTCCAATCTGATTGGTACCTAAATATTTTATGACTTTGGACTGACCACAGTGCTTTAAACCATAATAATTTTTCAGATTACTTTAGTTTTGTTCAGTAACTGAATACTGAATTAATTATCATTTTATTTCTTAAACATCTTTCATAAACATCTTAGTTCCCTAAGTGGTTTAAATATAATGTGGAGAGAGAGAGATGAGAGAATTTCCTGTTTCAGGAACGTCTTCAGTTTTTAATGACGAAAATTCATGCTGAATCTCTAAACTGATGTTCAGTACTTTAGCAAAACATTATGAACTGATACAAGAAAAAAATGAGCTATGTTTTGATTTCCCCCCTTTTTCTGTGCTCTCCTTTAGAGCCCTGGTAACCCTCTGGATAAAAAAGAAGCAAATCATGTATTGTTGGCATTCTATAAATAATTTTTATAATGATTGAAGAACTATGAGCCAAATTAAATGTGCCTTCCTGCCAAATACGCAGTTAGCCCTGGAAGCAGTGCCTAGAATCCTTAAAGACGTGTTCTTGTCCACTTTCAAAGTCAACTACCCCATTCAATTACATGAAGCGACAGACTGGTAGCTAAGTCAACAGGCACAGTGCATGAGGACAAAGTCAGATTATTTATCCAGAGCTTGCATGTATTAAACTGGGGTAACTGGAGCCTTGGGAAAACTGTGGACAAAGAACAGATTTGGGGTTAAATTTCCTCTTTGGAGAAGAGCAAATGCCACTGGTGTTAGTTCTGGCAAATATAATCAAGTTGTGATGTTTATAGTGGATGCGTTCAAGGAAAGATACTGTGCATCAAAGAATAAGTTCTTCACAACATTAAAGATAACCAGAGAGTGATAATGGTTTTCTTTTTCTGTTCCTGTATGATTAAAATTTCTTCAGCTCTGACTTGCAAGTAATAGATTTTTCCTTAAGGCTCTTTTTCATTCACATTCAGGAGCTCTCCTTGGGCAGATGAACAGTTTCTACGTCTCATTAGCCATCATGTAAATGTGTAAAATCTCAAAAAAAAAAAAAAAAAAAAAACCAGAGAAAAGACTTTAGAGAAAAGAGGTGTTTCAGATATGTGAAAATTTATTACAACTATACATTTCAGAGAGATTTTTTGATTTCCTAATTATTTTTCCTTCTCTGATGGATGAAAAACATCACCATTACAGAACATGGAAGACACACCCCCATTTGTCCCCCCAGCCCCTTGTGGGATAGACACAGTTGAGAAAAAGACACACTTGTGCTGGACCAGATAAATGATTTCCTTCACATTCGTTTTCCAGTGTAATTTTACTCCCCTTTGGTAGTCAAGCATATTCATTGCATTTAGTAATTTACACATAAATAATCCTTTAAGACAAATGCAGTTTTATTTTATTACAAATAGACATTTTAGTCTCAGTTTATTATAATGTACAGACTTAAGCAACTCCATGATGTTACAAACTAAGAACAGACTGTTCTCCTTTTCCCTTTTTATATTTGTGAAGGTGTTAATACACACCTCCTGAGCTCAGGTGGGGACAAGCCCATCTTTGTTTTCTGTCTCAGTTACTCTCCATGTATAAATAAATTCGTATGACCTCACACTACTCCATGCTCCCCTTCAGACCAAAAATACACTGTGCTTTGGATACTTCATTCTGCACTAATTTTTTAGAAATATATTTTGTTCATTGTCGCTTATCCATCAAATTTAGGTCAGATCTCCTAGCTGAAGCACAGAACTCAAGTACCACTGCTAATGTTCAGGACATAATATTGGAGAACACGGGTAGTTTAGGCAAAAGCTCATGAATTTTTCTGAAAAACATCTTAATTCTCTGACTTATTTGGCCTTGGAAGACACGACCTAGGAGCTATCATTAAACTCTGTGGAGGAGTGACTATTTTCTTGCAGGACAGGCTTAAATAATTTAGTCAGGGAAAAAACCCACAAAAAAAGCCTCTGTTTTGGTAAACATTACAAGGAGATGTCCCCAGAGTGTATAAAGTGTAAAAAGCACAGGAGTCTGTTTTGAAACACTCATCAATTTTAGCGCCAAGGAAAATAAATAAATAAAAAGTACAGCTCTAAGATAGAAACATGGTTATATTAGTGATTTAAGCATCACTTATTTCAAATAGCAAGTCTGTTTACTATTTTATTTGTCTATTCATAGTTTTGGACTGATCTCGGTAACCATGTTTCTATCTTAGAGCTATACTTTTTGGTTATTTATTTTCCTTGGCACTAACATTGGTAATTGTTTCAAAATAGACTCTTCTGTGCTTTTCATACCTTTTACACTTTTGCAAATCAAAACTATAGTGACATATTACCTCCCACCAGTCAGAATGGCCATCATAAAAATGTCCACAAACAATAAATGCTGGAGAAGGTGTGGAGAAAAAGGACCCCTCTTACACTGTTGGTGGGAGTCTAGTTTGGTGCAGCCACTATGGAAAACAGTATGAAGATTCCTTAAAAAACCAAAAATAGACTTACCATATGATCCAGCAATCCCACTCCTGGGCATATATCCAGAGGAAAATATAATTCAAAAAGATACATGCACCCCAGTGTTCATAGCTGCACTGTTTGCAATAGCCAAGCCATGGAGGCAACCTAAATGTCCATCGACAGATGACTGGATAAAGAAGTTGTGGTATACAATGGAATGCTACTCAGCCATAAAAAAGAATAAAATAATGTCATCTGCAGCAACATGGATGTATCTGGAGATCATCATTCTAAGTGAAATAAGCCAGACAGAGTAACAAAAATACCGTATGATATCACTTTATGTGGAATCTAAAAAAAAAAAGGACACAAACGAACTTATCCACAAAACAGAATCAGACTCACAGACGTGGAAGATAAACTTATGGCTACCAGGGGAAGTGTGGGAGTGGCAAGGCATAAATTAGGAATTTAAAATTTGCACCTCTTGGGGAGTGATGGAAATGCTAGCGGCTATCTTGATTGTGGTGGTGGTTTCATGGGTGTAGACATCTATCAAAATTCATCAAATTCTACACCTGAAATATGTGTAGTTTACTGTATAGAAATTATACCATAATACAGATTCCTAAAAATAAAATAAAAATGAGTTATGATGTACAAAAAAATCTTGCTTTTTGTTTTTTAAGAAATTTAAATGAATAAATTTAATTAAAATTAATTCAAATTTTGAGTATTAAATGTGGACAGCAATAGTGGTTAAACAACAGTAACAATATGTTTTTCTTATTTCCCAACTTAAAATGTTCTACCAAATTATTAATTACCTCGTTACGTTACCTCAATTATTAATTCTGGCCTCTGACATTCTCATTCATTTAACACCTCTTATAAGATGTTTTATATGGTGAGTTATCTTCGTGTTTTGTCACTGGTTTGTGAATGTTTTGAGATTAGAAACATCTCACTTATTGTTTGACCTCTAACACCCAGCAGAAAATTTCGTATTTCTCAGGAACAGGCAAAGTGTGACCTGTGGGCCAACTCTGGACCCTGCTTTTTCTGTGATGTTTTACTGAAACAAAGCCACACCCTTTATTTGTAAGGACCGGCCAACTTGGGGGCTCGGGTAGTAATGATACCTGTTATATAAAATGTGACGTTGTGTAAGTGCAGAAGAAAAGCTAAAACAACAGAATGTAACCATCCTCTGATTTCTCTCAGAAATACCAGTAGAGAAAAACACCTTTCACATGTGAAAGGGGATTTTGGGAGCCTGTCAACCTTCTTAAAGACCCAGAGACATTATTTGCGGAGCATTTCTCTACTGTCAATATAGTCATTTACTCATGTGAGACTAATGGTCTGTGATATTAATGAAAATCTTTGGCAGAGAATTAAGGGAAAGGGATTGTGAGAATTCTGTCCAGAAAGCTGGAAGGATGCCCAGTACCACGATGCTAAAACATGGGGAAAGACTTGAGTGTGTCTCTGGGAGATCCTGCCTGGTTGGGTTATGGACCAACCTGGACATCAAGTCAGGACAACGCAAACTTAAAAAGAATGAGTGTTACTGTGATCCTCTAAGTCAACAGGAAAAAATTAGTCCTCATAATTAATGAGCTGTCTAAGTTATTTTTAACCAAGGAAAGATTAGAGCAACCCAGAGTAATAAATCTATGGCATAGATGCCTCCAAATTTGATTTACTTTCCCAAGGAAGCTTAGGATAAAAAGAAAAAAGATGTGAGCAACATTAAAATATTCAGTCGACATCTTTGCTCCTCTGTTTGCTTGTTTATTTTTTAGCATTACATGTTGACATTAAATGCATAAGAAAGACTTTACTCCACACATGTATACAAAAAGTCATATGTCATAGTAATCTAGAGGAAAGTGGAGTTTATTATTTTTCTTGTTCTTTAGGATTTTTCCTGTATTTCAGTGAGCTTCTGGAAAACTTCCCAGCAGTGATATTAACATGAAAATGTGGCAAGGAAAAAGAATAAAAAGACTAGTAAATATTTGCTGTGCAGTGACATGAAAAGATGGAGTCTGAATTTTTGTTTTCTAAACTTTGAGAGAAACAAGCACACTTATCGACCTCCCATGCTTGAAATAGCATGAGCCTAATTTTAGTCCTGGGTCAGACAGCGGATTGGATGAGACACACAGAGGAGATACCTTAGAGTCTCCGAGAATTGGCCCAGGGCTGGGGAGGGTGCAGAGCTTAAGTGAGAAAGGGGGCACACAAAATGGCTTGGAGGGGTGTTTTTTCTCTGCCCCCGGAAGAGTGGTTTGCGTGTTTTTCCTGTTTTTATAACACTATAAGAGAAAATAAAATGATGGTACTTCCAAGGAGGCCGATGGGAGGACCCTGCTGTTACGATTCAGTGGGGAGAGGACACACCAGATACGGGGGAGGCAGCAAGTAAGGGGTTTCAGCTGTGACCATTGTCTTGAAAATGATTAAGAAGCAAGGTGCTGCCCCACAGCAATGGAAGAACCTGCTGGGCCCGAGAGTTCTCCAAAACTCCTTTACAGACTTCCAGTAAGCTGAATAATATTTAAGAGACACGTATTTTGCAGGAGTTTTGATTTTTTTCAAACAATGCACAGATGTAATGTTCTCTTGTGCAGAAAGGCTTTCTATACTGTATTTTCCCACACTTAAACTGGGGAGCACCAGGCTCTTGGGTAAGAGATTTTATATATATATATATATATGTATATATTTGCACCCTTAAAACTGCAGAGCTAAAATAAAAAATTTTAAGCCCTAGGGTTAAATTTAGGAATATTAGTCTATTTATGGAGTAAATAATATTTATGCTTAGAAATAATTTACCTTGTTAGTTCTTTGTTTACTTTGGATACACTCCCAGAAGTGAAATTAATTGCTGGATCATACGGTGGTTTTATTTTTAATTTCCTGAGGAGGCTCCATACTGTTTTCCACAGTGATTTTACCAATTTACATTGCCATCAACAGTGCAGGAGGTTCCCCTTTCTCCACGCCCTCCCCAACACTTGTTTGTAGACTTTTTGATGACGGCCATTGTGACAGGTGTGTGGTGGTATCCCGTGATAGTTTTGATCTGCATTTCTCAGATGATCAGTGATGTTGAACATCTTTTCATGTACCTGTTGGACATCTCTATGCCTCTTTGGAAGAATATCTATTCAGGTCTTCTGCCCACTTTTTAATTGGACCGTTTATTTTTCAGATATTGAACTGTATGGGTTCTTTATGCATTTTGGATATTAACCTCTTATCAAATATACTTTGCAAATATCTTTGCTCATAAGTAGGCTTTTAAAAATGTTGCTGATGGTTTTCTTCATTGTGTGAAAGATTTTTAATTTGACATAGTCCTAATGGTTTATTTTTGCATTTATTACCCTTGCTTGAGAAGACAGATTCCTCCCAAAATATTGCTAGGAATGATGTCAGAGAGCTTACTGCTTATGTTCTCTTCTAGGGATTGTATGGTTTTGGTCTTACATTTGAGTCTTTAATTGTTCATTTTGAGTATTTTTTGTTAATGGTGTAATAGATTGGTTTAGTTTCTTTTTTTTTTTTTTTTGGCATTTAGCCATCCAGTTTTCCCAATACAATTTATTGAAGAGACTTTTTCTCCACTGCATATTTAGTTATATATACAATTGACCTATTTAATATGTACAATTCAGTGGTTTTTAGTATATTCAAATATGTCATTTTAGGCAATTTTTGCATATGTTAATTACATACACAGGGATATAAGGCATAGACTTAAACATAGCCTACTGTCATTGGTGACATCAGTCATTACATGGAAGGTACAATTTTGTTTTTTTGGGCAGCTATTTTGGTAAATGATTCTCTTTTTAACTTCTTGACAATTTTTGAGTATAGCTTTTTTGAAAACTGAAGTATAGTTTATAATTTTGTGTTAGTTTCTGGTGTGCATTATAGTGATTCAGTCATATATATATACACACACAATCGTTTTCACATTATTTTCCATTATAGGCTATTATAAGATACTGAATATAGTTCCCTGCATTGTGCAGTAGGTCCTTATTGTTTATCTCTTTTACATGTAGTAGTTTGTACAATTTTCGTTTTGATTTTTGTGTACACAGTGCATGCTAATAATACATAAAACAACATGTCTAGACTTGTCCAAAAATGCATTGTTACTTTTATGAAGAGAATAGAAGGAAAATTGTGTATTTAAGTTCAAATAGCCAAGTCAACACTCGGTTCTTATATGTGTAGCCAACTAAACTAAATAATCACTCAATGAGACGTTGAAATGTTCTTTCACTGTTCATAGAGGTGTCATTCACAAAGTAGAAGTGGGTATTAGAGTAGTCAGAAGAAAAATAGTTTTTACTGGGACTAAATTTATCCCCATACAGTAGATCAAGCTGAGAAGTTTATATTGTCAGGTTGTTAGTACAAAAAGGTCATAACATTCTGAGAAAATGAACAACCGAAAAGAAAACAAAATATAAAGTGAGGAAAGTGATCTGTTATTTAAAAGGTGTAGTAAATGGGTCTTAAAGTTACCTAGACTACATGCAACGGAATTTGAACCCGTGGGATTAAATTATAAAATAATCAGGTAAAAAGTATAACTCACTTTTTACAATGGTATGCAGTGTCCAAAGGATGTATTTTCACTTTAGAAGTTCTAGGGCTAATATTTAAATTAAAAAAATGTGTGTAATTGGGAAAGTTAAAGACAAGAATTGAAAAAATATATATCAGAAGAGAGCTAATCTAGGAATATTTAGTAAAATTAACAAAATGAATCACATCATAACTGTTGAGTTTATATATTTCAAGACTTCATTTTTAAGTAAATGAATAATGATAACATTTAAAGTCCTAGTAATTTTTTTAAAGCTTGAAAGTTATTATGGACACAAAAAGAAATTCAAAATGAAGTTTTAATATATAATTAAGAGATGAGTTTCAGGTTTTTTTCCTCTCTTAAATACTTAATCAGTTTTTAAAGATATTATAATAATGAGATATTTTACATGTTTCAATATTTCAACATTTCAAATGTAATAAAATGGGTAACTTGGATTGTCAGTAAGATGAAAAATTCTCACTACCAAAAGAACATTTATTTTGTATAGAATTTCAATTTTCTACTTAAACATGATTTTGTGTTTGGAAGGAATTCATAGAGCAAAGAGTTGGATGGAGAGAAAGATAGAAAGATAGATAGACAGGCAGGCAGGCAGACAGACGGACAGATAAAGATATAGATATATAGATACTGGAATGTGTTAAATAATTGTCTTCTCTCAAAATATGATCACAATGATTTCTGGACAGTCATTTATAAGATTTCTACGACCACTCGAGCATTTCACCCTACCATTCCACATAATCAAAGTCAAATTCTGCTGTTACAAAGTTCATTTAAAATACATAAAAATGATAAATGACTTCCATTAGTCCAGCATTTTGCTGCCCTTGGTAGGTGCATCACAGCCTATAGAAGTGGATTTTCTCATTCATAATATCTGGAAAAGCAATGCATCCATAATTGTAGAAAATGTTAATATATAATACATATTAAAAAGAATTTAAAGTCTTCTTTAACTTTTAAATATTGGTATATTTTCTTCTAGTCTGCTCTTTGTGCAAATTTCATGTAACAGACATAAGTTACCACATCTGAATTTTCAAATAAGCAATATTCATAAAAGAAACGAGAGATACAACATTAAATTCCTGCTCCTAAATAGATAAACAAAGACTTACCGTATAGCACAGGAAACAGTATTCAATATCTAGTGATAACTTACAATGGGAAAGAGTCTGGTAAATAATATATATGTGTGTGTGTGTATATATATATACAAATGTGTATATATATATACACACATATATATACACAAATGTGTGTATATATATATATACACATATATATACACAAATGTGTATATATATATATACATATATATGTAACTAAATCATTTTGCTGTACACCTGAAACATTGTAAATCAACTATACATCAATAAAAAAAAATGAAAAAGCAGACAAAAAGTTTCTACTCCATAGACTGTATGAATCAAAGGCACAGAGAATGCAAGACTATAAAGATGATTTTACAGTTCACATCTTCTATTATAATCCTTAATCTTCCTTTATATCTCTTCCCTTTATCGCTCTCCCACCCATCAACCTCTTTTTACCACGCTCTTCCCTTGATCTCTTGAGAGATTCCTTAATTTGTGTTTACTATTATTTATCTACAAAGCTTTATTATGCACTCATCAGACCATCACTGTGTGTGTGTGTTTAATCGGCCCCAGTGACTGATTCATTCACATATTCACAGTTATTATCACATGAAAATCATTTTTATTTAAAATTTTCACAGAAAAAATAGTTGAATCAAACAATCTTTAAAAAGAAATTGTACACCAGAAATTGACACATTGTAACTGACTATACTTCATTAAAAAAAAGAAAGAAAAGCAATCAGACTCTGGTCTATAATATAGAAGTTATGTGAGAATAATGATTTTCTGCTTAATTACGGTGTGTGGGATCTTCAGAAGGAATACATTCATGTGTTAGTTTCCAGAACTTCCCACTCTGCTTTTTGGACCAAAAATTTCATATATTCTCTTTGAACATCAAAATGGTCAGCTGCTTGGTAATTTGCACTGCATGTAAGCTCTCCAGCAAATCATTCCATCGCCTTTGTATAGCTGTTAAAGCAAGTATGAAGCAGTGATAAATCCTTGTGGGAAGTGTTATAAAAGTCCTCTGTACAGAAAAATAAATATCCACTCATCTGAAGTATCCACTTACACCTAAGAGAAATCCAATTTCTTCGTCCAAGTGTGAAGTTCTTCGCAAGATAGCATTTCTCAATACTTTGGTTTCTCAGCACATCTTTGCTCGTCCGACCACAGTGGTTCCCCTTCTGGGCCTCTTCTAGTTCTGAGTCACTTTAATATTTAAGAGCAAAAAGCAGATTTGGTTCCCGGAGAAAGGAATCATGTCTTAAGAATGGAAAAACACAAGATGGTTTTCATCCCTTTTCCTTTTTCTGTTTCACTAAACACGTTTGGGTCTTGCTCTCTATCACCATAGAATCCTCATCCTTGACAACTTCATCTATACCTGATAAATTTACCCCAAAGTCAAGATGCTCCCTGTTCCCTCACCTGTTTTTCCCTGGGACCTTAACCTTCATAACACACGAGCCGCTCTACACCGTATGTCTTGTCACCACCCAGAAATGTGAGCTTTCCAAAAGATTAACTTCAAACTTATTATAATCTGACCATGTATGTCAACCCTCAGTCATACCGACAGTCTCTGAGATGTGACCTCCTAGGGACCAGCTGTGATCTTTCTGCTTTTCATCTCTTTCTCCTCCTTTTACATGCACTTCTCTGTCTCCCAGCTCTAATTTCATTGTACAATGTTTTTTTCCTCTTGGTATTATTCTCAAACCCATTTTTCCTTTACCTTACCATTGAGCTGCTTAGGAAACTTCTAATTTTGGATGAATCAAGTTATCTGATTTATCTCCATCTGTTTTTGTTAGTGCCACCCTAATTTCATGGTCTCTAGTTGACCTTCAACAGCAAGGTCCACTCACACTCTTAACACAGTCAACTCTCCATAGAGTTCTCTAAGCAGTTGGTGTGAATTTCCTCTACTTTCCTCTAAACTTTTAAACCTTGTTGTATATTTACCTGCATTTATCCTTTCTTTCCCCATGGCTACCACGGAATGCAAGTCTTTCTTTTTCCTAAGGCAAAATCTCTCAGTTGTGTTTTGGAACTCAGCCTTTCATGCTCACTCAGAAAGATCATTCCATTAGTTATTGCCTCTCGTATTTAACTCAAGATTTCACTGACCTTAATTTATCTTCAGAGAAAAATAACACCACAAATGCATCTTTTTATTTATTTCCCTGATACAGTAAATAGATTATTTTCAAATTCAAAACATGTCATTGATTAATCCACGCCGAACATTTTAATTCTAGAAACAGAAGGTTGATAAAGAAACTGCACCGACCAATTTAAAATACACTCCTATTTTGTCTTTCCAATATCTTCAGGACTCTTTTCTTCTTATCTTATGTCAGAGAAACAATAAACATATTTTAAAACGGAAAAGTCTTAAGAGGACTCTAAACAAAACTGTTTTCATGAAGACTGAAGCTAATACTGCAGTATCTTAAAGAATCTACTTCTCACTCGGAACATTGTTTTTAATGCCCAAGGGCTGTTCTAAGAAAAATTGCTTTTTGAAGTAGCCTTTACATGATATTGTGATACTGGTGACAAAGTGGCTTGGACATATTTGAAAATAAACAGAAAATAAAACCATGTGATGCATTTGTTTGGACAGTATGCCACCTAAAATTCGTGTACTCCTAGTTTTTATGGGTCACACATCTAACTTTCCCTTTATAACAATTTGCTTTTTTTCCTACCACTTGTTTTACTGTGGAGGAATGCCTATTTCTTTGGAAAGTTCAGGTCATTTTAGTTCTTTTTTTTTTTTTTTTTTTTCAGATGAAAAGAGAGCAACGCGGTTGAAATCAAGCATTGTCAGTGTTACGTGGGGCAGGTACAACATATGAACACAGCCCTCTGGCTGGCTTATCTTCTGCATTACTTTGAGCATTCCTACTTGAGTTTAAATGAAATATTTTGTGAGAAAAGAGGAACGGTTTCTCCATTGATGGAACGAGCATGAAGCTTTTCTCCCAGAATCTGAATAAAACATGAGCTCACTGAAAAGTAAACCTAAAGCACTTAATAGCTTGGAAGCTTTTAGTGGATTATGGCTTGATTTATTGATGACTTGTATAAAGACATGAACAGGAAAACACAGCTTTTAAGTTAAGGTTTTAAATGCTGTCATTATTTGTACATGAAGGACAAACTTTCTGTTTGCTCCCTTAGGAGAGGGCAGCAGGGAGACACTGGGTGGGGGGAGGTGCGGAGGAGGGAAGCCGCCTTCATTCTTCGAATACACTCTGAATCCTTAAGGGTTTACAGTGTGCAATGTCCATGTGTAAACCTTCGAGAGAGAATGAACATGCACTAGAGGAAAATCTTCTGTTTCCAACAGAAAGATATAAAAGCCACACATACGAGAGCAAGGAAATATTAGCCAGTAAAAACCCAGGCTGTGGCTTTTACGAAGGATGTTCAATAGTACCAGGACAGGAATGGATCATACAGCGAGCTTTTCTTCTGTAATGGAGGCTCTGTGACATTCTCACTATCCAGAAGTAATTTCTTTACATTTAGGACAGTCCATCTGCTCTTGTGCAGAAGGACCTAGGGTACCAACAACTCACAGACAATGGTAGGTATTTCTGCAGGGTGCACAGATTTTTCGATGTCCACAGGGCGCAATGAAATACTACATAGCTACTTGCAGATGAAAAACTTGGTGCATTTGTGCTCTAGTGAATCAGATTATTCATCCACTCAAAAAAGATTGTGTAGACTTCAGCCAAAAATTCTCTGCCGATTTTATCAGCACTGATGTAAGTGGATTGTCTGTCATGGAACACGTGACGGCGTGTTTTTGAGGAAAGAAAGTTGGATGTAGACATTGATAGTCATGGCAGATACAAGTCATCCGAAAAAAAAAATCAGAATTCAAAGACCTATCATTGGAAAAACAGCTGAAGATAATACTATTATATGAGCGAGAAACATTAATGGTAAGAATTATATAATGATCAACATAACAGCCCTGGAAGCCTAGATACTGCAGCGGGAAATCAGGTACTGAGACGTCAGACATGTTTAGAAGGCTGGGCGGGAGGACAACCTGGTGGGATGTTCCAGCTCGGGGAGGTGGGGGAGAGGGCAGGGATCTTACAGAGTAATAGCAGACGGCGTCAGCTGAACTTCAGCCACTTTGGGAATATTTACTCAAAAATGGTCTCTTAAAATTCTCTTACAGCTTAACGACCATTTGTTGGTGATTTGGGTTTAGCAGGAAGGGAGGGGAGGGACCCACGGGGGAGATGAGATCACGGGAGAGCAACAGTGGGACGTTTTCAGGTCCTCAGTTTCTTTACAACGTCCTATTACAACGTTTCTGTCTTTACGGCCTTACCCTCTGTCTTGACCTCAAACCCTATGCCTTCTGTATGTCTCCTTCCTCAATCTTATCCATCCTCACCTCCCTTCCTTCTCAAACTCCCCCTAAAGTAACAAATGCACCAATCTGACCAACGTTTGAAGTCCGGCTTGGGTGCTTTGTGGGAGACCACTGGAAAAGTCTGTCGATTAAGACCCTTTTCTTCGCTAACGTGACACATTGCTGAAGTTTGGGAAAAAAATGACAGAACTCTGTGAATGTAGATTATTTAAAATATCCAGTTCCTTCCAGTTACAAAATAAAAAAGTCCTGGAGATGTGATGGACAGCATGGTGACTAGAGTTAATAATTTTCTATTTTCTATTTGAAAGTTGTTATGACAGTAGATCTTAAAAGCTCTCGTCACAAGATAAAAATGGTAACTGTGTCTGGTGATGCGTGTTTGCTACTGTGGAGATCATTTTGCAACTGACACAAACATCAAATCGTTATGTTGTGCACCTGAACCTCATATAATGTTACATGTCAATTATCTCTCAATAAAAAAGAATAAAAAGAAAATAAAATATGTGGGTCTTTACACGAAGAAATTAATTTTACATAGTTCAGTTTGTTTTCCTTGACATCTCAGAAGCTCTTAATAATTTTTTAACTCTTAATCTCCTTCCTTCATATAATTAAAAAAAAATTTTTTTATCTTTTTAACATTCAAAATTACAAGTATAAACCCTACAACATGTTTTATAAAAGATGCTAATGAAACACATAACATGAGGTGGGAGAAGGACAAGGTTCACTTAATCTTTTCCTGGAGGGAGTAAGTCAGTAAACCCGTAAATTAGTGGGATTATTTAGGATGGCAGTGAGTGCACTTCTCCTGCAGAGGACAGCGTGCCCAACTAAGATTGATATACAATGTCTCTAACTCTGAAGCTCCAAATTTTAATTTTGTCCCCATCCTTCTTTGCAGATGGTCAACATTTATCCTCCCGTGTCTGATGTACAACCAGTGTCCTTTACATTTGTGCCATCGTTGGATTTGATTGATGGGGTCGGCTGTCTTCAAAGGGTAGGGATCACACTCCGGCAGTTACATCCTCCTTAGAGTAACTGCCAGAGGTCTAACCCTCTGTTTACCCATCAAGTAAAACGTTTATGGGCTCCCAGGAGCCACAGAGACTGAGCTTAGAGCAGAACCTCTTTAAGCCCATGTTTACAACTTCCGGACTGCTTTATCCTCGCTCTGCCCTGTCCACAACCATTTCAGGAGCCTATTTGTGGAAAGAAAGCCACGCAAGGAGCTTCGGTATTTTTACCACCACACCGCATGCGTGCTACATTGCCTAAAATACTTTATACTAGCTTAAGCATGTTGACCTGTTCTCTCGAGACCCAAGTCTTCCATAATGTATTTTTCAAAGAAGGACTAAAAGAAAAGAAGTCACCCAATTTTGGCAAGTTTGACAGTTTTAAGAAGAGAACTTCCTTTCTTAAAACCTAGTTATGCTGTGGGCGTCATGGATTTGTTTAGGAGGAAGACCTACTTGATCTTTGCTTCTTATGGGAAAACGCATTTATAAAACATCTTACAAAATGCAATTTTGAGCTACTAAATACAAAAGTCTGGATTAAGCATGTTGTCGTGACCACTCAAATTCCTGTGGTCTTCATGGCTAGCCTTTGGCATCTGCAGTTATGGAAACTCTGAAGTCCTTCTAATTTTGGAAAATATGGGTGGGATATTTTAGTCTAGTTGTGCTAGGCAAGGGTGTTGTCTTGATCAAAGCTTAAGCCTCAAAATATGTTGCTACCACTTTGAAGAAAGTTAGAATCCAGTGGGAGAAATAAATTACATTAAGTTTTATATTATGTATAAAGGGAGAAACAGTTTACTAATTAGTATTTTGGCTACATATGTATTTAAATTGGAAACCCAAGCATTAGCAGCTAAACCCCTCTACTCAGCAGCATCCACAATGTTCTTCAAGGAAAAAACGTTACAAGGCTCCTCAGGCACACCTGACGTTTGACCCAGAGCCCAGGTTAAAGTTTGCAGTGAAGGCAATTGTCACATCCTTATGCTTTAATGAGATGCACCGAGATTACAGGTTGCATTAAGACCTACGGAGCATAAGGCTGGGATACGCGGTGGTTTGCCAAAATGACCACCAATCATCCAATCCTTATGTGTGGGCCCCATCAACATGCTACTTTGCCTTTTCTCATCAAGAGATAAAATTTGTGTCTTAATGGGAAAAAATATGAAAACGAATATATGTATGTATATGCATGACTGGGACATTGTGCTGTGCACCAGAAACTGATACATTGTAACTGACTGTACTTCAATATAGAAAAAAAGAAGTAAAATTTATTTCTTTACCCCTTGAATCTGGGCTTGGCCACACAATTTGCTTTAGCCAATAGGACAGGAAAAATTATGATGCAAAGACTTGAAAGGTGATTCTACATTATACCTCCCCACTTTGTCGCTCTTGGAAGCCAGACACCATGTGAATAGACTCAAGCTAGTCTGTTGGAAAATGAGAAACTCAGTGGAGGAGGCCTGAGGCGTACCAGCAGACAGTCGCCTCCCAGCTGACCCGGCAACTTTCTGGAACTCTGCCTGTAGAGGAGGGAGGCATACACTCCATCCCTATAAAGATAATTCTGTTTTTAAAGTCCAGATATCAAAACTGTTTCATTTTCTTCAATTCTCATGTGTTAAGGAGAAAATCAGAATTTGCATAAAGTGCAGAAAACTGCACATTCTTATAAGAAACCTGGAATAGACTTATGCAAAAACAGTACAAGATCAAGGTCAAGAAGTAGCTTTCAAGGAGAGCCAATTCATGATTAATAGGACTTCATGTCATGTGACTACTCCTATTCTTTTTACAATAACTCATCATGCTTTTTTAAAAGCTTATTTAATTCCTAAGAGCATTGTGCATTCTATTTATATCCATATTTATGCATTAACTACATGTTTCATAAAGCCAAGAGAGAGTGGATATACAAACGCTTTATTATTCTGTAAATGCAAAAAAAAACGCAGCAGGCTTTCAATGTACAGATAGACTGTCTCTAATATGAACTTGTGTTTTTGGAAGAATAAAAACGGCTACCAAAAATAATTTGCCTCACATCTTATTATAGTGATATTTAGAAAATATAATGATATTTAGAGAAATTAATATGTAATAAAGAGGAAGAAGAGCAATGTTATTCTTAAAGAAGTTTACAGTAGTGGAGGATGAAAATGTGTCATATTTCAAAATGTAGAGGTATTTGGTCAAGTACAAAATAAAAACCCAGTAACGAACTTTTCAGTAAGCCGTATGATTTTCTTCTGTTTTTGTTCAATTTTATTTTTTTAATTATTAAGGATTAATCGTAAAGGAAGACAGTGTTTTCAGATCATGAAAACATGCTTATGACTCAACTTCTAAGACACTTACTTTTTCTTTCTTTAAATATGGATTATACTGCATTTTGATATTGGTATAAACATTTTTGCTTTTATGCAGTGATCTCAACAAAAGACTGTTATGTATTTTGAGCACTCAATCTAAGTTAATTGACTGTATTTTTTAAATGTAAAAAAGCATCAACTTAGTAGGGTTGAATAATGTCTTGAATATGATTAATAATGAACACATAGTCAAATGCACATTACACACAACGTGGTAAAGACCTGAAGAAGGGTATTCAGAACAGTTTAGATAAACAACAATGCTCGTGTAGAAACAAGAGCTATTTAGGCTCTGGTTCCCCCAACCGGGGATGAGAATTAACTATCCTGTCCCTCAGGATCACAGCCTGTCCCAGTCCATTCATCTTCCAGGGTCCTTGAGACATTTCAGCTGACATCCAACTGCAGTCATCAAATTACCTGTTTCAGAGAGGCCCAGAAAAATCATGGTCCTTCATTGATTTTCTACAAAAATACTGAGCCTGGAGTAATTACATCATGCGCTTATATATCTCTAGGGAAAAGTGCAGACAAAAAGGAATTAATCAAGGCACTGTCTACCTGAATCTCTAGTTATCATTTGATAATTCTTACCTTATGAACAAGGAGAATTACAGTTATGTAATGATGAAGATGAGGATTGAGAGGGAGGATATAGTAGATAATTTAAATACTTAATTTGAGCATCCCAAGGCTAATTACTTAGCATTTTAATATTTCTGCAAAGCTCCTTTACTAAGCAGATTAACAGAAATAAAGATTACAAGAGAAATGTTTAATCTTTTTTTTAATTTTTTTTTTTGGTTGGGGGAGGTAATTAGGCCTATTTATTTATTTATTTTTAGAGGAGGTACCAGGGATTGAACCCAAGACCTCATGCACGCTAAGCATTTGCTCTACCATTTGAACTATATCTTCCCTTGAGAAATGTTTAATCCATTTATTACAATGATCTCTTTAAGCCATTTTGGTCATATATTATTCTAGACAAATGCATATAATTTAATTTTGATCTTTTTTCTTATGTTAACAAAAAAGTTCCGAAGAAGAATTTTATTAGACAAAGCTTTGTTACAAACCAGGATTTTGTATCAGGATTAAAATTGGTGTTCTGTATTATGCTCTGCAAGTCTGTTCTTAAAATATTTAATTCTAATATATTTTATTAAGCCAGACAGGAAACATTTTCAGTGAGGCCACACCATTTATTTTCACTCTGCTTTAATTGCTGAAGCATTTGAAGGCATGTTCTCTGTGGTGGGATGTGGTAAGGGGTCCTTTCATCTTGGTGGTTCTCCCTGAAAACCCTGAGGTCCATCTAATTTTCAGACAAACCCAAACTGAGGAAGGACATTCTGCAAAACCCATGACCAGCACTCTGCAAATTGTCAAGATCATTAAAAACATGGAAAGTCTGAGGAACCTATGATCTTCTTATCTTAGGTTTCCTTGTAAGAAATGTTTATTTCTACTACAGATCGGGAAAGAGTCATTTTTTGTTTCATGCAGACAATTTTACTTGACACTTAATGCATCAGTAAATTTAATTCAAGATGTCCTTCTGTGCAAAATATACTGAATGTCTTCTGTGTTGGAGACTTTTACAGATTTCATGATTTATTTTGTGCTGACATAAGAAATTCGATGCATAAATGGATGAGTGTGAAACATGTGCTGTGAATATAATGCTCCCAAATGTCAATGATCTCAGGTATAGACATAGTGTCTTCACTAGCCTGGTGAGGTCTCATGTTAGAGCTTGCCAAACTTCCTGGCAAAGGTTTTCAACCCTCGCCACATGTCACACTCGCTTAGAACTTTAAGATACCTGATCTCTACACCCAGGCTCCAAAGCAGAGCAATTCCATGAAAATCTATGGAGGTTGACCCCAAGCATCACTTTTTGTTAAGACCTTAGGTGGATCCCAATGAGGATGGCAAATCACTCGCTTGAGCACAGAACTGAAGTGACCAACTTCTCCATCATCTGCCTTCATACAACTGGGGACAACTGTGGCCATCAGGGGACATTTGGCAAAGACTGGGAATACTGCTGGTTGTCACAGTTTGGGGGTATGGTTATCTGGTGGGGGAAGCCAACATCGTGTCTAAACACAACACAAGAAGAATTGACTTGGACCAAAATGGCAATAGTACAAAGGCAGAGATGAGTCACTAGTGACTCATGACCTGTAGACCAAAGACCAAAACTATGTATCTATCATCATTTTAAAAATACTTGCTATGTATCTTTAATTCTAAAAACTCTAAGGAACAACAAAAATAAGAGATCTTTCCCCTTTCCTTTCAACTTCAGTTTGCTGTTTCTACCACTGGGACTCCTCCCTACTGCCAGCCAGTTTGAAAGTAATGGATAAGACAAAATGTCAGGCATTTCTTCCTTCCTTCCTCCCTTCTTTCTTCCTTCCTTCATGTTTTTGCACATTTAACCATTATTTATATGTTGCCAAAGCAACTGCATTATTCAGTTAAATAATAGCTACCATTTAAAAAAAAGAAACCAATCAAACCACAGAACCATTACAGGGACAGCTGAAATCACATTGCAGAACTGACAGGCTGCTCCACGTATCCTTATTGTGATCTTGTAGAGGGAGCCCAGGAAAGGACACATTTTCCTCGGAAGGCACGTTTGAGCACTGCTTTAGAAAGCCGTCTAACTAGGAAAAAACATGCAGATGTATCTTCTTTACATAATAAGCTTGTCAAAAACTAGATGAATTATAAGTTGCTGTCGTGAGGCAGCTCGAGGTAGGAGGTGATAGAAGCTGGCTGGACAGGAGTAATTGGATCTTGAAAGAGAGGTCGCAGTTAGAAAAATTCAGATGCTGTTTGCTTGGTGGGAAAGAACTGTCTTCAGTGAAGACAGCACAAGGAAGAGTAGAAAAGCTGAGAGCAGAACTTTGGTGAGGGGACAGCTGCTGTGTTAAAAAGTGAGCATAAAGTCTACACACAATGAACAAAATAGTCATCAAAAGTTGTACAGTTACTGCCTATTTTGGTTGACTGGTAGAACTCAAACCAAATGAGTGTACTTCTTCCATCATCAGAGATTTTATGACAGGAAGAAGAGGAGGTGGTTTAAATTATCTAGATAGTTCGTTTATCCTACCATTTTAAAGTTGCATTCCTCAAGCCTTAGTGGTCTTTCGCTTATTTACAATAAAATGACTCCTTTAGTAAAGGGAATTGTAGATTTGATCTCCAAACTATCAATTAGAAACTCTAGGTGATCCAGGGTCTCAGGGCTTCCATGATGGCCCGTGGTTGGACAGGACTGGCTAAGTCCAGGGTTGGCATCAGGATTGCCAGGCACTGAGGTACCAATAGGCTCACTCCCCATCCCGGGACAAGTTTTAATTGGTCCAAATTTATGTTGCTCATATACATATGTAAGAACTTTTCCTTAAAGGTCTTTGTTTCTTCATAATAACTGCCCAATTCTTGGAAATTCTGCATTTTTACCTTGGTTTTCTGGTTTGAACTCTTTGCTGAGGCAGCAGGCTGTCCTGAACTCCAGCCCCCAAACAGCCCTTGTCCCTTGCTCCTTATAACACAGCTTCTGGTCTCCAGAGCAGCCAGTGGACTAGAGCTAGGTACGTGTAATGACCAATAGTAATGAACTCAACTCTCCAAGTGAGCGAGTGAGTGAAAACACAATATTAAAAAAAATTTTGGTTAAGTTGTCAATGATTCTTGACCCCAAACTAAGTCTTTTCTAGATCGTAAGAGAACAAGTCAGCTTTCATCATTCGCATGTAAAAAACAGAAATGAAATATTCACAGTGATGCAAGCTGGCTTTGAAATCAGCAATCCCTGGCTCACAGCAGTCACCAAGTTGGCACATTCCCTGGAAAGGATGCTCAAAGTGGCTCACAGGAGGAATGGGAAAACCAGGTTGTGCTTCTCTCGAAAGAACAGACAGCAGCATTTCCCTTGGTATTCACATCCATGCTTGACATTCTAAGCCTGGAAGTGTGCAGAAAGATGAAAGTGTCCTACGTTCAAATCTAATTGATTTATTTACTTCTAAGAGCCAGTTGATCTAATAACAAATCTACTTGCCTCATATTTTAAAATAGCCCCAGGAGTGTCTAATTTCACTCTGTGAAGTACTTCTGGTTCGAGACGCAAAGCAAGTTAAATTAAATCCATGCGTGTTATGTTCGCGCGTGGTTCACTAATAAGATGCTGGTAGAAGAGATGTGGGTGGGAAGGAGGATGAGGCTGGCCTTTGGTCCAGGGCCTCCCGCACAGCCGTTACCCTCTCCAGCTGTCCCTGGCCCCACCCCCACAGACTCCTGTAGCAGGCTGCCCCGTGATAAACCACGTGGGCATCAGAACAGTGACATCCTTGAAGATCCTCTTTCTGTAGCTGCCCTAGAAAAAAAAGTGTGCATTTACAGATGAGAATTTCAAGTGAAAGTTTTATGGGGACCAACTTCAGGAGCGGAAAAAAAGAGGCAATTGAGGCTATTTATCGCAGACTGAGTAACAGGACCAGCTTGATGCTGGGTGAGATCACGTGACCTCCATCTTCTGTGTTTCATAGGATGCATTAGATACTCGGGGAACTAACACGTAACAGAGAATGACTGATTCTCTTCTTATTTTCTCGTGTTTATTTTTAATACTTCTGGTTTCTTGCTTCCTTGATGTATTTGTTCAGAACACGCCCAAATTCCATATGTATTTAGTATTCACCGTTCAAAAGAACACCATACACTTCACTGTCATCACTGACCTGTAATTGAAAAGTAAGTAGTTTAGAAACCATGTTTACAAGGAAGCATTCATCATATTTAAACCTCTATTATATAATTTCATACTCAGACTGCTTCGTGATAAAAATCTTGGGATTGTTCCATTTGACAGAAATATCATTTACGTTAATCAGTTGCACAATACTCATTGTCTGAGTATGTCTGGTAAATTATCGGGGTATCTTTAAACAGCTATTTGACCTCAGACTTCTGGGGGTAGACCATACGAGTCGTAAGTGCTTGGCCGAACATTTCTCCATGAATACATGTTAGAGACAGGAGCAGGTATAAACAGGATCAAGTTCAGGAGAAATAGATTCAAGGTTAATCACATGGAAAAAATATAGACTGTAATACCAGGTAGGACAAGTTTGTTTTTCTGCAAGAATTTTGGGACCAATTTAGAAATGATCCTACTTGACTGCAGCCTAACTGTGAGTCAGCACGGTGGGACTACGACTAACGGACCAAGCATGACAGTGACACGTGGGCGGAAAAGTACTGATCTGTTACCCTTCCTGATTAACCCACAGTTCCCCAGAAGTAATAAATTCCACTTCAGGGGTATTTTAAAATGTCAGGGTTAATTTCTTCTTTCTTGTTGTGAATGTTAACCTGTGTGGCTGCAAATAACTACAGACATAGTTGAATGAAAAAAGCAAATTATACCTACATCATCTCAAAACCTCTGCACCAAATCATCTTTGTCCAATTCCATCGCTGAAACAGATTTATGCCTATCAGTTAAAGTCTGATGGAAGAAGGAATGGAATTTTAAGGACAAATCTTTAGTTTGAATAAAAAAATAACAAGAAATGGTTAGGTAAACAGTAAGAAGACACTTACCTTTTTAAGGAAATCACTGCTTATTTTCTTTTTATTTATTCTGAATCGACTTTTTTATTCTTTAATAGAGTTTAATATTTTTCTCCATCAACATTTCCTTTATTATGTGCTATATAATTCTTATTGTCATGGAAATGGGATCTTACTTCTATTTTTTTTGTCCACGATGATTGCTTGTCAGAGGGAAGTTGCCACCTTGTGTAAGTTATTCAAGAATTTAGAAACTTTAGCAAAGTCTTATTGTTTTACTAGCTTGTTTATCGACTCTATGGATGACACGTTGTTTACAAATAAATACATTTCTTTTTAGTTCTTATTCCTCATTTCCATTTTCTTACTATGTTTGCCAGGACCTCTATCACTGTATTTATCAGAAACAGACTTTATATCAAAAATCTGCAGGAAACGGCATATTTAATTTAGACTCATTGCATTTCAGAATAGGAATGAGGCAAAGATCTTCATTATTAGGTATATTTTTTGTACTTAAAATTTTTTGTATTTATTAACTCAAACTTAATAATTACATATTCCAACCTTCTTTTCCTATTTTAATTACATAAATGGCTATTGGTTGTCTATTTCTTCTTACACATATTTTTACATTTTACATTCTTTCTGAAATGTATATACTTAGGGTTTTTTTCCCAACAGTTTAGCTAATAAATTTTGACTTTCAAAATTACACTTGTCAACTGTTCAACTTCTCATGGATTAATTGGTTCATCTCTTTTCTTGTTTTCTGTAGGAATACATTTTCGTATCGTTCTTTTTGAAAGCTTCGTTTTCAGTAAGTATAAGGCAAAACCACTTATAAAATCCAACTGAATAAGTAGCAAAGAGAGATTTATTGCCATGACATGGGCACTTTTATATTAATAGCAGCTTCATCATATAATTTTTGAAGTGTATTTGCTATAGCTGTGTATGTTTAGAAATGTTTGTAAATGTTAACTAGCCTGTATTTAGGCTGATAGATTTTTGCAGTTTGTATGGTCAAAATTACGTTATCTGCGCACCACCATTTCTATTCCAACGCTTTCCTGATTCAGCAAGAATAATGTTTGTGTCGTGATCTGTGCTCGCAGGAAATCAACATTGTTATTATAACTGCAAATAAAAATGTAATATTCAATGTTGAATCCCTAACTCAACACACCAACCTTTCAAGGCTTTGATTAGTAACAGGGATTCAATATCAAACAGTAATTGACATTGTGTTTTTCTCCATTTTAAGCATCATATGATACTAACATAAAACTGGCATCTTTTACATTTTTGAAATTCTTCTTTTGTTAATGGAGACAAGTCATTGCCCACCACTCCTTCACTTTTTATAAATGCGTTAAAAAAACACCCGAAATAGCAGTCGAGCAGAATGAAGAACAGCCGACGGTAAGTGAAACCCCGCGCCCTCCGGGACGCACCGTGAGCGCGGGGGCCCCACCCCCACCCTCCGTCGGGGGGTTCTTGCAGCTACGAGGCTGTGAAGCGGGAGCCGATGTCTCGTCTGCCGCATTTTGTCTCGGGTGTTTCATGCAGTCAGTGCCATGACCTTAAATATCAACAAAAGTTTTCGCAGTTTACGTGTTTATCCTCAGCTTCCTTGAGGACCACACGCGCGGTACACGGATTGCTCTTTTGCTTGCAGTTTTGGTTTTTGAGATTCTGACTGTGAAAGTGCTTGTTCTGCCAGAACTGATCTGTTGGACACACGGAATGCAGCCCAGTCTCCTTGGGATCGTCACACAGTTTCAATTTTCAGATACAAGAAAGAAGGGGAGGGTGGAGCTCAGAGGTAGAGCGCGAACTTGGCATGCAGAGGCTGTGGGTTCGATCACCAGTACCTCCATTAAATTAAAATTAAATGAGTGAACCTAGTTAGCCCCCCCCCCAAAAAAAAAATAGAAAGAGAAATGATTAACCAAGCCAATGTTTCTCTCAAATGTTCTTCTGTTCAGAGCACTAACTTTTTAAACATACCTTTAAAAAATAAAGGAAGAGACTTAACATGCCTTTGAAAAATAAAGCAGGAAAGAAAAGAGAAAAAAAAATCTTCTAAGAAATACACTCAAGTCTTACGGTAAAGCCTCAAAATGAACAATGGAAGAGACCAAATGTCCTTAACTTTTTGAACGTATCTTTAAGAGGTCAAGAAAGAAAAGAGAACAAAAATCTTCCAAGAAATGTGCTCAGGCCCTATGATAAAGTCTCAACACAAATGAGGGAAAAGATACAGTGTCCTTTATTAATATTCTGTAATCTCAAAAACTGTCAAAATGCCTTGATTTTGAAAGTTAAATATTTGCCTTCTCGTATTAAACTTGACCCTGCCCACTTTGCAGTGCCTAAAAGTCCAGGCTCCAGGGCTTGGAGTAATTCTTTTTCCCATGACTGTAACCTACTGTGCCTTTAAAGTGAAAGTTAAAATCATAGAACTAGTTGAATTAACCCCTTACATTTCATAACTTCACCTTTTCTTTTTTTTAACTTCTTACATCCAGAATTGTGCCCACAGATGTTTGCACTACAGAAAACACCCTACAGTCCACCAGCAACACCCCGATTATGAAGAGAACCATAAACGTGTAGAGAACAGCAATGCTCAAAAATCTGGACCCTGTGTATCTCCTGCATTTATTTTGTAGAAGATCCACGTTCTTGTTATCACTAAATTCTATTGCCACTGTGTTTCCTTTTTGAATTACGTTATTGTTTTGGAGTAAGATATTCATTTTTTGATGAAAGTTACATTTAGAAAGAAATCATTAAAAACAGCCTAGTTCCTGTGAAGCAGTTTTGAGTCCTTTCCAGTGAGCTGAATACTGCCTCCTTAGTCAAGCTTAAGAAATCTGTTAAAGATGAATTTCTCTTGGGCAAAACTGTATGTAGAAATAGCTTTTATAAGTCATTCCTAATTAATCAAAAAAAATTTATGTCTTCCTGTTGGTTACCAAAACATACCCAGGACAGGAATTAAAGCTTGATTGGAAATGAGCGATTTTTTTCAGGCTTCAGAAAATTAAAAAATATATATATATCTAGCTCAATGTCTCAAAACTCTGGGAATGATTTTGGTCTCAAAACTATATTTTATTTTAACCTGAGCCATTTGGCTAAATACCTTAGTTTTCAGCTCCCCATTAGTTATAGAACTCATAATGTCCAAAATAAAATTTTAAGCAATAACATGAATCTATACAAGATTATTCTTAAATACCACATAATCTGTTCAGGCAAAATAAGCAAGAATATAAAAATTTATATTTTTGAGAATGGCCCAGGCATATTGGACAAATCGTCTCTGGACAGAGGTAGGAATTTCAAGAGAACTAAGTCTCAACCTTTGAAATATTTCTTCTGCTCAAATTAATATATTCATTTATTGATTTATTGTTAAAAATGAACAAAACCAGTATTTGCAGAATGCTTTGCCTCAAGGAAGACTCAATTTTGACACTGCCATGAAAATTCGAGAAAGAAAAGTTAAAAACTGAAATACCACCAAACTCTTTGCAAAAACTCTTTGACTAGTGACGTGGATGTCGTAACCAACATTTAAGCAAAATATTGATCAATTGTCTCTGTGGTCATTACTGGTGATTTTGTTTTTACTTTACTAACAATCTATACATTCTTTTTTTCCCATAAAACATTTGATGTTCACAGTAATATGAGTAAGCTGGGCTTCTACCTCAATCCTTTGAAACCTGTCTTCTCCTTTTACTTTATTTCTAATAAGAAAATTCCTTGTCTGTATAGGTTTTCCAGTTATCTTCTACTTTTCCACGTTCTGCATTCACGTGAGGTCGATGTGCAGAGTTTGTGTCTTTGAATGCCTATAGAAAGTGACGTAGCACCTGCGAAGTCACTGTGTACGCCCTGCCAGGCATGTCCGAATACTGGTTTTGTTCACTTTCAACAACGACCACACTGTTAGAAGTGGGTGTGTTATTGTCATATGAGGATGATTGACTTCCCACTAGAAGAACACATGTCTTGTTTGTCCAGTTGAGCTGATGAGTTTGCAAGTGTGCATGTACTCTGTGTCTTGTCTCTCCTGAGGACCTGTGGCACATGTGTAAGAGTTAAGCATGGAGTTAGGAGTGAAATACACAGCAATGGCCAGGAGTCAACCTAACCAGCCCACACAGAGAACACACTTTGATCTGGACCTCATTAGCACCACACACAGAGCAAGAGAGTTAACCAATCACAGACTGTTTGGGCCCTGACCACATTAGTTAGCTAGTTTTTTAAGTTTCTCTTGGCTTAGCATCATACACGGGTAAGTAATTAGTAAATGCTGTCCTATCACAAAGTGTCTAAATGCCATGGTTATTACTAAATATTTGTGATTTTTGTTGTTCCCAAACTTGCATATTTCAAATTTTCCATCTGTTAATCATCATGAAATTATTTTAAATATTTAAATATAAGTATTTTCATGGCTGGGAAATTCGTGGATACAAACAGATTTAAAAAGCTTACTACGAGTTTTATGGAAAAAAGTAAGAATAAATGACCAATTACCATGGAAAATTGACAAAACAACACCCCTCGTGTTATACCGTTTCCCACTGAAAGTAACCTATTTTCAGGACGTGAGTAGTCCCAGAGCAATCTGCCAATATCGCCAGGTAAATCGTCTCATTCTGTGATGAGGAAAGCTAATACCATGCAGCAGGGCAGACAGTTCACCTTGGGAAGAAGCTGACTTTATGTATGTATGTATGTGTGGATTTATTTTTAGCAAAATAATTAGAATATTCATGAGTTGAGAAATGAGAAGTCTAAGAGGAATACAGTTCAAAACTTTTAATAAATATGCAAGGGTTCCTGGAACGGAGAGGGGACCTAGCCACTTGGCAAGATGACAGAGCAATGCGAAAATGGTCAGAGGACTTTTAACAGCAGGACAGTGTAATGTTAAACTTTAAAGAAATTGTTTCTGGTGTGATAGTGTGAGCTCTGATACCATGATCTTAAACTCTGGCAGACTGTTTTACAGAGATCCCCTGTGGAGGTTACGTGTGTGGGAGCATCAGTGATGGTGATGGCAATGATGGTATTTGTGTCGATGAGTCATTACAATGTGATCAGGTTAAATAATAAGAGTAACACCTACTGTTGTTGAGTGTCGGGCATTGTTTTGAATGCATTAAATCATTCAGTTCTCAGCCGTTGAGATGGTAGATTATTATATCCATTTTACAGATGAAGAAACTGACACACAAAAAGGTTAAATTACATGTCTTTGTTCTGTTTTGTTTTTCCAAGTATCATTTTTTTTTAATGTGGAAAATTCACCATCCTGGTCCTCTATAGAGAGCAAAGGTTTACTCCCCATAGGTTTAGGAACTAAAAGGCAACTGAGGTTTAGCACATGAAGGGGTCCAGCCAGGATGCTGAATCCCCAGCAAGCAGCGCAGACACGGGGCTGCTCAGAACCCCTCGTGGCTACACGTTTGCGGGAATGTCTATTAACCAGCGGCTCTAATTTCTGTCACATCACTGCCTGCCTTGGTGCCTGAATCTCAAGGGTGTAGAGATACATAGGCTCTGTAAATTGATAGCTATGGGATAAACACATTTTCCGCTTTGGTTATTTAACTATTACAGCTTTGGTAGAAAGAAATGAAAAGCAACAAGGGAGTGCAGAAAAGAGCAATTGTGCAGAAGCAGAAAGTCAGGGCTGGCTCCTGAACGGGAAGGCTCTGGGAACTCATGGGTATTTCAGGAGGACCAGAGCTGAAGCACCACCTGGGACGACCTAAGGCGGCGTGGCCCTGATGGTGGTTCATGGCCATGGCCACCATGATTGGCTGCATCACACTGTGATATTTCAGCATCACGCCACTTGTTGAACATTTTAAATATCGCTGCTGAGTAAGCCATTAGATTCTCTGGCAGGTGGATAGAATGGTGGCAAAGCGTCTCTAACCGATACAATGATTCCTTGCGTAAGGCCAGAAACTGGGCTCATTCTATGAGAGGCTTTCATCTGAGAAGGAATCAATCAACAGCATCTGTATTTAAAATGAAAATCGTGAAGCAGCACGGATGAGCCTGGCCCCTGGGAGTGACTGTCAGTAACCACAGTTCATGTCTTCACATCTCTAACTCGGTAAGGGTATGTTTCAATCTACCAGACCTTCTCTTAAGAGCTTTGTACCTTGTTCTGTTATTGTCTGTAGTGTATTTTGTGTGAATTGGACAGAAGGGGCAGGATGCATTTGGGGAATAGTCAGTAACTATCTTCTATCACCCTACCCGAATCCTTGGAAAGGTGAATGTCCTTGAATTGTTAAAACAACCACAATTAACTATTGGTAGCAGCAGGGAGACTGCAGGGAGGAGGTGTCAGATTAGGTGAAACTGATGGGTCCTCAGTCTACTCCCTGTGGGTGAGTAAAGAGGATGCTTCCGGGTGGAACCAGTCCCTAAGACTAGAGCAAACTGTGCTTGTGTTCCCTCAGCTCCCAGCTCGGGAGTTCCTTGAGGACCTGTTTCTCCTGGGCGCAATTATGTGACTGACAGCAGAAAATTGTGTGGTTTTTGCCATAGATTTGTCGGCAAACCTTGTGTTCTTAGCACCTCAAACACTTCTGCAAAAAGAAAGTGTGTTGTGTCATCTAGAGCTGTTTTTGTGTGTGGAGATCTTTTAATACCCCTTTCAAAATCTGCCTCCTCCTTCCAGGATAACTTGGAGACCGTTTTATGGGACTGAAACACTGTTGTTTTTCTTTTTCATCTTGAGCTGGATATTTGTTCTCTGATGATACTTCCTGGCTCTCAAAGCCTAAGAAAATCACAGGGAATAAAACAGAGCTCTCTTCCTTTGATGTCTGTCCAAGAGCATGGAAAGCCCATCAGTTCTTTCACCTAAAATTCATTTAAGTTAGTCCCTTGACTGCTAAGAGATGACAATTAAAGCACCCAGGCTCTAAAATGGAACCAAAAGATATAATAAAGAAAACCAAAAGAAGCATTCTGAGAAATACTTTTGAAGATTTCACCATTTTTACAAATGTAAGATTAAGTTTGTGTCTCAAAAAAAATAGTGTGATAAAGAACAGATATAATTTTTTTTTTTGATAAGTCAGGCCAAAATACTTTAGCCTGCAGTATATTTTAAGTTTTCTTAAACTTAGTGGATGATTCCTGATTATAGTTTTAATTCTGCGTTATAAAATTAGGCATATTATAATTCTGAACTTGCTTCACGGTATAAATTCCACTTCTTTTGTAAAACAAAGCATTCTTAATTTTCCCATTTAGGGTATTTTAAATTAAATAATAATCAAAATTATCTGATCCTAGTGCATGCTTGTCTGGTTGAAGAGAGATTATACAGCACGAAATGACAGAAATAGAGTGTGCAAATTACACCACCCCCATACGCCCCGCCCCTCCTCTTTCTCCTGCAATGAGCAATTTTCCTTATGGGTAAAAATCATATTTGCAGAATATTATTAATAGCAATCTGTTACTCTCTTGATCATTGAGTATTTGAGTTAAGTTCGATGTTTCCTTTGAAACATAATAGAGAAATTATATTGAATTTGCAAACTTTGGAGAAATGTGTTCATCTGTTGGGTGGAATTATAAAATGATGTTCTCTGGTAGCCTCCCCACCGCTGCAGTCTACTTTTATGCTTTCTGTACCTCAGATTCTAGAATCTTTGAATAGGAAAGCTCTCTTTCAATCCAAATAGCTATCACAAAGAACAAGTGAAAAACAATGGATGTGAAATTTTGGCTAAGATAGATTCCCCAGGAATAGTGTTCTGTTTAATTAATTACTATTCCTTAGATTATGAAAATGCAGATGTTACTGATCACAAGTGAATTTTAATAGTCATATTAAACAACATATACATCTTTGTGCATATTTTTCTTGCCATCCTTGCTGAATACCTTGGGAGTACTCGAGCACCTAAATTGATGGCTCTCAAACTGTGATTCCTAAGCCCCCACCTGAAACACACAGGCTTCCTAGTGTATTAATATACGTGGTTGCAGTCAGGCTCCTGATACCGCGTCTGAGCCGAGGTCTGGAGCTCCACTCTGGCTCTACACGATGTGGTAAATGCACCATGTGTATTTTTAGAAAACTCTCTCAAAACTCGGAAAATGAATAAAGCTTGTGAATGCTCATCCTTTGATCTTAATCCATTTAACAACTCTTTTTTTAAAAGCCCTTTTTACTTAATAACAACCCGACGTGGAGCGTTAAATGTGCCCTTATAGTAATGCCTACTGTGGGGGGCTTACTATAGTCTTCCAAATTTTTATTTTGCTACACATACGTATATGACTCCACATTTTTGTTAATAATTGCATGAAAACATTTATCTAAACTAAAAATATTTTGATATTAATTTTGAAAGAATAGGTGCTATAAAATATGCGGCATTATAAGGGAAAATGCTCCATCAGTATAATTACAATTAATGCATAAGCATACTTATAATAATCTTGGTTGTTTTGGGCTTTGAAAAATCAAGAAAATGTGAAAGTTTTTTTGCTGCTGTTGTTTGTTGTTGTTTATAAGTTATTGATGAATGGAGTAAATCTTTCATAAAGTAGAATGTTCCTGCTTTAACTTGAATAAAGCACATGACATAGAGGTTCCAACTGCAGCTACGATGGAGTGGGCATATGCCACTGTATCTTTCCTACTGATTTCAGCTAAAAGCCCTGAGGAGCAGAACTCATAAAGCCACCATCACAAGACACTGAGAAGCAAATTAGAACAGAACTACTCATAAGAAAACCGAAACTCAAAGAATGAGAATCAGATTCTCAATAAAAAACAATCAAAATGCTGACCAAGAATTTTAAAATCTATTTTTTTCAGAGTGCTGGATATTAACCAAGTTTTTTTTGAAATACTGTTAATTACAATGTGTCAGTTTCTGGTGTTCAGCACAATGTCCCAGTCATGCATATACATACATAGATTTGTTTTCATATTTTTTCCATTAAAGGTTATTACAAGATATTGAACATAGTTCCCTGTGCTATACAGAAGAAACTTAAAAAAAAATCTATTATTATATATAGTGGTTAACATTTGCAAATCTCAAACTCCCAAATTTACCCCCTCCTACCCCCTTTCCCCAGTAACTATAAGATTGTTTACTAAGTCTGTGAGTCTGTTTTTTAAACAAGTTTTGAAAGAAAAATGCAAATCAGAGGATCACCTACTGCAGACAAACAACTGAAGCTCAGGACGAACAGCAGAAGTGGTAGCTTTCTCACTGGCTTTTTCCATCCTTCTCTCCCCAGCTTCACAGCAGCCTTGAGATACAGTGGTCACATCACCATGGTAACTGTTGACATCAGCAGCTTTGCCTCCACTAGAGGTGGGATAATGGGGCTGACTCCCCCAAATCCCCTCCCCACTGCAGATCCCTGGAAAAGTCTTGTCTGAGGGGCTTTGTCATGGTTCCACCTGACTTGGAGCTTGCTGAACAGGAAAAGCCCTATACTTAGGATTTTTCTAAAAAAAATCAGCAGCAATTACTTCATGTAGCATCTGACTGAGGTTTAGAGACAAGCTGGGGCAAACAAGAGTCTGGCCAAAAATGTGGAAAGAAGACCTGGGAATGAGACATCCATAAAGATGTCTCATTTGAAAGCTCTGATATGTCCCTGGAAACATAGAAAGTCACATGCATATGCAGGGCTGTGGGCATGCCCAGAAATGCCTAGGAGGGCTGCAAGCTCACCTCTGGGTGACCTGGAGGCCCTGCACAAGTAGGAAGCCAAGGCTAAGGCAGAGCTGTGAGCAACCTGAGCACTGAGATGCGTGCCCAACACACGTACACACAGGCCCTCAGCAAAGAATGAAAGACTTATTGTCTCAAGGCATTTAAGGAAATTCTCTGTGCACTAATTAACTGACCAGAGTAAACTGTGTAGAGATTTCAGAGTCTGCTGATTCTATATGTTTACCCTGTGGGTAATCATCTCTAAAATTTGGACTCATCCAGTGGGAGGATAGGTATTATAAAATGTTGTCTAACTTTAGTCATGGTGCTCAGTGACACTACCTTGGCCCCCAAAGGCCTGTAGATCAGTCTTCATTCACTGGTCTGGGTTGCTATGAGAAAATCGTCTGAGACTTCTGCCTTACGGATCTAGGTGGAGGCCACGCAATCACCAGTTCATCTGGCTGTACCTGAAGTAATGCCTCAGGCGAAGGAAAAGGTGCTCACAGCAACTGAGGGAGCAGGCCTGATGGTTTGTTGGGTTGTTTGGGTCCATGACCTTGGAGGTCACCATGACAGGTGGGCCTTATTCTGCTATTTGGAGTCCTGTTGGAGTGCAGGACCTAATTTAATGCTGTGCAGGAAAAATTGAACAAATTTGGCCCCAGACACTGTGGGTACAATTAATTAGAGTGGCAGACAGAAGTGTATTCATGGAAAAATTCAGCAGAAGCCAAGAAACTTTGGAAACTATGGATGAACTTGGTCTTGAGATGATTCGTGGTGGGTCTCTCATGTTCCTGTGTGTCTCACAAGGAAAAAGAGTGGTTACCTTTGTCCCAGACTTACTTTTCAAGGATGTTTTTATAACAAATAGAGCCTTACAAGATGGAGCTAGTATTTCCCTCTGGAGCAAATGGAAGGTTTTTATACTGTCCAGTGTCACAAAGATAATATCTCCATCTAAGGCCCTGTTCTGCCAGGGTTCCTGCAAATCTGGGCTCCTCAGCTAAGATGCAAGCTTGTTACATCTGTGTCCCCTGCCAGGGCCACTCTCCATCACTCCTTTGGGGGAGGGGGACCCAATATAATATTTTTCTCATGGAACTTGCTGGGCATGAGTAATAAAATCCTTTGTATCGAACTCAGAAACCTCCTGTCTTCTCTTAGTATCCAGGAAATACAACAAATACATTTTTGATTTGTAAATAAGATGAAGTCTGACTTTTAAAAGTTTTTGGCAAACCCAGGAAAATTAGTAAATTATTTTGAGCAAATATTTAGCAAGTTTTTGAGAACAATATACATTCATAGCATCCAAATTGAACTCACCTAAATGAAACAAAAAAAGAAACCAAAGCATCTTTACATCTGCTAATAGAAAAATATCTGTGGCAGAAGTTACCTGCAACCCAAAATAAGGTGTTTGGGTTCTTATGGCACCTAATCTTCCAATAATAAATATTAAACTACATTTTCAACAAAAAGTATAAATATTATTTATCTAGTCTAAACATTAACATAAAATATACTATTACTTTATGAAAATAAACTTTCATCTAAAATTACAAAATAAGTATACAAAAGAAATTACTAAATGGGTAAAATGTACAAAGTAATCTTTACATAATGTAAAAATCAGTCTAATTCTCTTTGACAAAAGCAGTTTACAAAAACCTTACTTTTCTTCTTTTTAAAAAGACTTTAGAGCAGTTTGGTTTAGTGCAAAACTGAGAGGAAGTTAGAGGGCCCATATACACCCCTGCCCTCACACGTGCAGAATCTCTGTCATTATATACATCCCCCAGGGTGGTACCTTTGTTACAAGTGATGACCTACGTGGACACACAGTCCCCCAGAGTCCACAGTTCGCATCAGACTTCACTTTTGCTGTAGCACACGCTATAGGCTTGGATAAGCACATAATGAATGATACGTATCCATAATTATAGTATCAAAAAGAATAATTTCATTGGCCTAAACATTTGTACTCCACCCATTTAGCCCCTGCTCTGCCCTCAACCCCTGGCAACCACTAATCTTTTTACTGTCTCCATAATTTTGCCTTTTACAGAATGTCATCCAGTTGGAATTATACAGTTTGTAGCCTTTTAAATATTGGCTTCCTTCACTTGGTAATACGTATTTAAGTTTCATCTATGTTTTTAAATGGTTTGATAGCTCATTTCTTTTTAGTGATGAATTATATGTTATTGTCTAGACGTACTACAGTTTATCCATTCACCTACTGCACGGCATCTTGGTTTCTTTCAAGTTTTGGCAGTTATGAATAAAGCTGCCATAAACACCCATGTGCAAGTTTTTGTGTGGACATATAATTTTCAACTTTTTCAGTAGACACCAAAGAGTAAATTGCTGGATCATATGGTAAGAGTGTGTTTAGTTTTATAAGAAACTGTCTAACTGTCTTCCACAGTGGCTGCACCATGTTGCATTCCCACCAGCGATGAGTGAGGGTTCTCCTTGGTCCACAACCTCACCAGCATCCAGTGTAGTCAGTGCTCTGGATTTCAGTTACTCTAGTAGGTGTGTGGTAACACAAAGCATTACTTTTTAAAAACCTCAGAGCTGTCTATTCTCAATTTCATTTGCCAGCAAGGAATTAGAATGACTGTGTCCTCACACCCTCTTAACTAGTTTCTATTTTATATTTTCCATTTTAATTGATAAAATAACAGCCCTAATTTTACAGCTTACTACTGTGGAATTTTAAAAAGTGCACCAGACAAAATGTAACTGTATAACCACAGCCACGGTCAACATGTGAGATATTGCCAGCACCTGAGAACCTTTCTACTACTCTGTCCCATTCTCTTTTTTCCCCCCTTTTTCAGTTTTATTAAGTAGAATTATTACAGTTTGCACATATACATTGCATTGCATGTAAATACATATATACAATATACTGCACATTTTTTTAGTTTACATGTATGTACTGATCATTGCTTCTAAGTACAGTTTAGAGCTTTAGCTTTTTAAACTTACATAGTTATCAAAGGAATAAAGCCAACTACAAAATAAGAATCAACAGAGTGTGGTGATCTGATCATAAAGGACAGTCAGATATGCTTATACACATATTCAAGAAATCAGTCATCTAAGTTATAAATAATAAGTAGTTCATTTGTGTCCTTTTTTTTTGGTTTTTTCCCCTCAAATAGTCATTTCCTTACTTTTCTTTATACTTTGATCAACTATTTATCTATAAATATTAACATTTCCTAGTCTTTTTAAATTATTATATAAATGAAATCTTTTTTGTTGTTGTTGTTTTGTTGTTGTTTTTTTAACTTTTTTAATTGAGTAATAGTCATTCCACAACGTTGTGTCAAATTCCAGTGTAGAGCATAATCTTTCAGTTGTACATGAACATACATATATTCATTGTCACATTCTCTCTTTCACTATGAGCTACTGCAAGATCCTGTACACACTTCCCTGTGGTCCACAGTACAATCCCGTTCATCCACTCTGCATTTTAAAATCCCAGTCTGTCCCCTCCCCCCCAACCCCCCCCCAGCAACCACAAGTCTGTACTCCATGTCTATGAGTCTGCCTCTGTCTCACATTCATGTTTGTTTTGTTTTGTTTTGTTTTGTTTTGTTTTGTTTCACTTTAGGTTCCACATATGAGTGATGTCATATGGTATTTTTCTCTCTTTCTGGCTTACTTCACTTAGAGTGACATTCTCCAGCAACATCTATGTTGCTGCAAATGCCATTATGTTGTCGTTTTTGTGGCTGAATAGTATTCCACTGTATAAATATACCACTTCTTCTTTATCCAGTCATCTGTTGATGGACATTTAGGCTGTTTCCATGTTTTGGCTATTGTAAATAGTGCTGCTATGAACACTGGGGTGCAGGTGTCATTTTGAGGTAGGGTTCCATCTGGGTATATGCCCAGGAGTGGGATTCCTGGGTCATATGGTAAGTCTATTCCTAGTCTTTTGAGGAATCTCCATACTGTTTTCCACAGTGGCTTTCCTCACTTCCATCTCCCACTCTTAATGATTTAGATGTCTTCTTTTACAATTTTGTGTTTATTCTTTTTGCAATTCATGGCAGTTATCTCCTTTCCAGTTATGAGTTTCTCATTTTTGTAGCATCCTGCTTCTTTTCTATTTAGAGTAGACCTGTCAATATTCCCTTTAGCATGGGTTTAGGGTTGCTAAACTCTCTTAGTTTTTGCTTGTCTGTGAAGTTCTTTATCTCTCCTTCTATTCTAAAGGATAGCCTTGCTGGATAGAATATCCTAGGCTGCATCTTTTTTTTCACTCAGGACTTTGAATATATCTTGCCATTCCCTTCTGGCCTGTAGCGTTTGTGTACAGAAATCAGCTGAGAGCCTTATCAGGGTTCCTTGTAACTCACTCTATGTTTTTCTCTTGCTGCCTTTAGGATCATTTCTTTATCTTTGATTCTGGCCATCTTGATTATAATATGTCTTGGTGTGGGTCTGTTTGGGTTCTTCCTGTTTGGGACCCTCTGAGCCTCTTATACTTGGATATCTGTTTCCTTCTTTAGGTTTGGGATGTTTTCAGTCATGATTTCTTCAAATACCTTTTCAATCCCCTTTGTTCTTTCTTCCCCTTCTGGAACCCCTATTATGCTTAGATTGGCACGCTTTATATTATCCCATAGGTCCCTTATATTGTTTTCGTTGTTTTTTATTTGTTTATCTTGCAGTTGTTCTGATTGGGTGCTTTCTGTTGTCCTGTCTTCTAGGTCACTTATTCGTTCCTCTGCATTATCTAGCCTGATTTGCACAGCCTTTAGGTCAGATCTCATCTCAGCAAGTGAGTTTACTAATTCTACTTGTTCTTTATAGCTTCTATTTCATTTTTGACATATTTTATATCTCTAAACACTATCTCTTTTAGTTCCTTCAGTACTTTGATCACTCCTTTTTTGAAATCTTGATCTAGCAGGCCATCAACGTCTGTTTCCTTGATCGTGCTTTCAGGGGACTTCTCTTGATCTTTTAACTGGGAGTGGTTCCTCTGCTTCTTCATATTGCTCATATCTCTCTGGCACTGTGCCTTAAGGAGTATCAGTTATCTAGTGCTCCTGGAGACAGTGTGCACTTAGTGATTTTATTGCGAGGTCTTTGTGTCTTCGCCCTGTTTTGTGAACTCAGCTTGCTGTTTCCAGAGGCCTTCTGTCTGTGCCCTCTGTGCTGCTCCCAGTGGCTGTCAGCTAGCAGATCACGCCCCCTCCCAACACTGGGTCAGGTGCTGAGCTCTTATCTGGTGGATGGGCAGGTCACTCCCCCTCCTGATGCCACAGTCATATGCTGCCCTCTCCCAGCACCATGCTCAGGTGCTGCATTCTTGCCAGGAAGGCGGGTGGCCGCCTGCCCTCTCCTGGCACCAGTCGCTCCACTGCTCTGTGCAGCTGCCCACTCCGCCTCAGGTTGGCACTCTGAAGACAGGCTCAGGGAAGACCACGGAACAACCCTGCCCTGCTCTATGCCAAATCTCAGCTCCTTGTTTGTCTTGGCGACACGAGTTCTCTGAGGGACGAGGGCAGAAAGATCCTTCTGCCTCGGGCTGTAAACAAGTCTCAGTCCTGCCTAGGAGGTTGTGGAGCCCCCGGGTGCGGATTCAGGGCTCCACACCATCCCTGCCCAGGCGCTGCTCACAGGATGATATGGTGGCTGTGGCTGTGCCCCAACTCTCTTCTCACAAGAAGCTCCAGTAATGGCAATGCAGGTCTGAGGAGACAAAGGCTATGACGCCCCTGCCCCTAGGGCACACCAGCCGTGTTGCTTTGCTTTTTTTTTTGCAATTTATGGGGACCGAGGTTATTCTGCTCCCCTCCTAGTCACATTGCACAGCACCCTGCAGTCCCCCAGGGCTGCCTCAGTGCAGCCACCCCTGTCTTCCACCCAGCTCGGGTGGCCCGTCCCAGCCCCCAGCTGCCAGCTCGCTTCTTGGGCTGGGTGTTTCGGGGACCCTTTGTGCCTGTTTAAGTCAGTTCTGTCAGTCAAGGGGTGCTCGGGGCAGATCTGAGCCTCAGAGGCTCCCCCTTTGTCCCACTGGCCTCTGCATTGGAGAGGGGAGACCCAGCGAACGAGCGCCAGTCCTCCTCCCTTAGGATCAGTCCCGCACTGTTTTCCTTTTTCTTCTTTCTTTTTTCCTTTTCTTCTACCAATTTTTGGCATCTTTGTCTTTCGAAGAGAGCGATGTTCTGTAGGAGTTTGGCAGGTGCTCTGGTTGGCTGAGTGGGTCCGTAGATGTGAGTTTTGGTGTATTTGTGGGAGAGGGTGAGCTACGAGTGTCCTTCGACTCCGCCATCTTGCTTCTCTCATGAAATCTTAAAATGTGCATTGTTATGACTTTTTTCCAGCTTTATTAAGGTATAACTGACAAAAAATTATAAGATATTTAAAGTATACATTGTAATCACATTTGATACATACATCAAAGCACTCGTGTTTTTGCAGTTCATTCATATTTTAATTTTGAGTCACTTCCAATGGATTGATTATTCTCTTCATTATTGATCACATTTTTCTGGTTCTTTGCATGTCTTGTAATTTTTTTACTGAATGCCAGATATTGTAATATTTACCTTGTTGGATGCTGGATATTCCTTTAAATAGTTGAGCTTTGCTCTGGGACAATGTTAATTTACATGGAAGTAGTTTATTTCAGGCCTTGCTTTTAAGTCTTGTTAGATAGCAATTTAACAGTTATTATTTTTCCCATCACTGAATTAACACAACAAGCTTCTGAGTATTCTTCTAGTGCTACTTCAGTGTTTCCTAGTGTGACTGCTTGGAACATAAACTGTAGTTGACCCTGGATGAGCCCTGGGAATTGTTCTTCTGTTCCTTTCAGGTGCTTCTTTCCTCAGGCTCAGGTAGGTTTCCCACACATATATGCATATCAGTAACAAACAAAAAAATCCAGGAGGAGGGCCTCTATAGTTCTCTGGAGTTGCTCAGTATGTAGCTCTCTCCTCCCTAGAGTTTGTCCTTGTGAGCCCTGGCCTCACTGGGGTCCAGCCTTAAAGCTTTGTCTCCCCACCCCACAGAAGCCATCTGCCTCTGCCTGGGTTCATCTCCACAGTGTGGTCTTGACATACACCCTATGTCTTATAAAAACTGACTCAAACAATCAAAAACCTATTTGTTTAAATTGTTAAATAATTGTTCATTGTTTCTTACATAAAACCTATGTAAGAAAACACAGCAGAAAACCTGGATGACTTTAGTTTGATGGTGAGTTTTTAAAAGGACCTCAAAAGCATGATCCATAAAGAAAAAAAAACGAAAGCATTGACTGATTGGATTTCATAAAAATAAAAAGTGTATTTGCTCTTCGTGCAGGACACTATTACAAAAATCAAAGGAAGCCACAGAATAGTAGAAAATATATGCAAATCATATATCAGATGTAGAACATGTATCCAGAATACATTAAAACAACACTCAATACACAGAAATAAGACAATAAGAAACTCAATTAACAGAAGTCAAAAGATATGAACAGAAACGTCCCCAAAGACAATATATGAAAGGCAAATGATCATGAAATTAATGATGTACATTATTAGTCATTATAAAATGCAAATTAAAACCACAGTGAGATAACACTTCATACATATTAAAATGGCTAAAAAACAACTACAAATAAAAGAACAATACCAAATTCTAGGGAGAATGAAGAACAAAAGGAAACTTCATTAATTTGGGGTGGAAATACAAAATGAGACAGCCACTCAGGTTTTTGTAAAGTAACATATATGCTTACCATATAGTCCAGGAAGCTCACACTTAACTATTCACCAAGTGAATTAAAGATACATAAAACTAAAAATATATGTTCATGCAAAACCTGTACATAAATGTTTATGGCAGCTTGATTCATAATTACCAAAAATTGAAGCCATCAAGAGGTACACCAATAGATGAACAGATAAACAGACTGTGGTGTATCTGTGCAATGGAATATACTCAGCCATGAAAAAGTAAGCTAGTGAGTCACACAATAATACAGATTATTATTAACTGCATTTTTACCAAGGGGAAGAAATCATACACAGAAACTACATATTGTATGAGCTCTTTAAATGACATTCTGGAAAACACAAGCTATAAGGATGGAGGACAGGTCTGTGTCTGTTGGATTTGACAACAAATGGAGTCACACAAGCAATTTTTAGGGTGATAACACGGTTCTCTTTAGGCGGGGAGGGTACAGCTCAGTGGTAGAGTGCATGCTTAGCATACACAAGGTCCTGGATCAGTCTCCAGTACCTCCATTAAATAAGTAAACCAAATTATCTCCCCCCTCAAAAAAAAAAAAAAACTGTTCTCTTTATACTGTTGGGGAATGGCTGACTTTGTCAAAACCCTTAGAATTATATAACAAAAAGTTTAAACTTTATTGTGTGAAAATTTAGCAGTAATCAGGTAGAATGTTGGGGGACCCCTGGATGGGATGGAGATTTCTGACAAACAAACATGACTGTATTCCTAACTTTTGGCATCATCTCACTAAAGGGAGTTGGGATAAAAGACTCTGACCCAGGGTCACTGTGAGGACTGGGTGCTCTAAGGCTGAAGCACCAAAGGAAAAGTATGTAAACAATAATTCTGTTTGGTAAATTTATTTCTCACTGTATTATGAGTTAACCATTCTGAAACCACTTTACATACATCTGGGGTCAAGCAATTCTTAAATAAATTGTCGGTAGTGAGAACCATGTTTCTAACAAGAAGTTACAAGTAAGAATGCATATGTGTTCATCCTTACCTACAGGCACAGTTCATGCTGTTAATCCTCCAGGTCAACCTGTACAAAGAAACAAATGATTGGTGTAAGAATTAAATGTAATATAAGCAGACACAAAGCAATTGCATTTCCTAAAAAGATGATTATGGCAAAGTAAAACCAGCAGAGACATAGAGTTCAAGGGCTTTTACTAGCTAAGTTAAATATGTATGTATGTCATGTTGACCCACATCAACATGGAACACTCTTGAAATCTACATCTTTAGTCCAGTGATGTTGAAAAATGATAACTGTCTTTCTGTCTTCAAAGCCTTCCAAATATTGCATTGAAATTTCCCAGTTGTCATTCAGGTTTTCAAAAACACTAACAGACAAAAGACCACTCCATAAAAATGCCTCGGGAAGGTTGGATTGGTCTCATGTGACTGAGCCATCAGAAGACATAATTCATGGTCATCAAAGCAACCCACAGCCTGCTGCTCCTCCCGCTTCTACTCTTAGATTTTGAGTGATTGGAGAATCTAAATTCAGAGGTAAAATGATATTTTGAATGCTCCACACAAGCCAGGGTTTAAAATTTTTATTCCACATTACCAAATTTCCTGGGTTTTGTCCTGGATTTGATTGCTCATTTCTGCCAGGTTCAACATTAGGAGACAGAAATCCTGAAATCATCTTTCCAACCAGTTCCCCCTCCCCGTCTCCTACACCTGCTTCCAAAACTTTCCAAGAAATATATAGGAAATTAACAGAATTTGGGGGGCTGGAGAAAATGACAGTATTGCTAGATTGATTTATTAGTAAATGAACATGGTGTAGAGAAAGACACTTACACAAGGATATTTTTATAGTTTGAAATAACAACAAATCTAAAATCTATGCATTCACTGGTGATAAAGTGAAATTGTGTATTTCACAATATTTCTGCTGTGAAATATTATATAGCAGTGAAAATAAACAAACCACAGATACATGTTTCTAGGGATACACCTCAAAAATGTGATGGTAGAAAAATAAATGTTGTGGAAGGATACCTACAGCATGACAATTTTTTTAATGAAGCTTAAAACCATGGAGATCAAAAGTACATGCCAGTGAAGGGTACTGCATGCAGAGTAAAGTCATGCTTATATAAATAAGGATGAAATAACCCAAATTCACAATTGTGGATATAGGACAGCAATGCGATGCAGTTGGGAAGAGGTACACACAATATGTTTGCTCCATTTATACTTTTTATTTCTTTGGTTAGGTTGGATATATCACTGTTTGTTATGTTACTCTTCATTTGTATGTACTGAAATTTATTTTTTTTTTAAAATAGAAAATATTTAGATAAGTTAAATGGCTGAGAGTTGGCAAACACACCGGGATGTGTCATGAACCTTCTGGGTCTTGGCTAATGATGGAAGTGGACAAATGAAGGTTTCCTGGTGTGACAAGTGAATGTGAGCATCTCCAAGCCCAGCCAATATGATGTTTCTACTTTAGTGTTCTTTGAAATAAATGATTGCCTCCCTATGTTCCTGCTTTATTGAATTACCCACTGCGTTGGTGAGTCAGCCTCATATACACCAAAAACTATAAAGTAATATATAACATTGTATGCTTTTCACTCATGAAAAATAAATGCATTAGCTTCTTGAAGTCACAAAGCTTCACGATCCTTGCAGCACTAAGTTCCCACACCTTGAGGGCGAATTCCTCCTCGTCAGGGTTCCTGATGAAGCTAAGACACCAATAATGATATTCACACTTTTTCCCCAAAGAAAGAAGAAGAAATGATTTAAGGACATTTTCTGGAGTGTGTAAATGGCATTTACATTTATATCTGTGAGGAAATTTTTGTCACTTGACCACCTACATAGACCTTCAAAGGAGCCTGGAAATTATGCTTCTTTTTTTTTTTAAATTGAAGTAGAGTTGATTTACAATACTGTGTTAGTTTCAGGCATACAGCATAGTGATTTGGTTTGCTGGGTATTTTCCTTACAGATTATATTTCATTATGGGTTATTACAAGATACTGGGTATAATTCCCCATGCTACACAGTAAGTTCTTATTGCTTATCTATTTTGTGTTAGTCGTTTGTGTCTGTTAATCCCATATGCCTAATTTGCACCCCCACCCCCGCCTTTAGTAACCATAGATTTGTTTTCTATGCCTGTGTATCTCATTCTGATTTGTATTTAGATTCATTTATTTTTTAGTTTCCACATATAAGTGATGTCATACAGTATTTGTCAGAGAGTATTTGTCTTTCTGTGTCTTAAACTGGGCATGAGACTTGTATTTGAGATTCAGATTCTAAAGGTGAGGTGACAGAAAGTTGCAGCCTTAAACACACCCAACAAAGAGCATTCCTCACACCCATGTGTTCTGGGTACATGTGGCTGCGTACTGAAGCATTCCAAAGCAATGATCCTCTCTGTGTTCAGGATCCATGGGTCAGGACTTCAGGCAGGACTCAGCCGAGTGATGCTTCTCCCGGGGTTGACTGGGGTCGCGTGGTGGCATTCAGCTGGCAGCAGCCAGTCCCTGGTCTGAGAAGGCTTTGTCCACGTGCCCAAGACTCTGGTGGGTGCAATATGAAGGTCGGCTGAGTGGGTGCACTGTCCCTCTACACGTATTCTCAGGGCTTCTTCGCACAGTCTCCCCGTGTGTAGCTGCTCTCCTACCTGGTGGCTTAGACTCCCAGAGTGGGTGATCCAGGCACAAGGGGAAGCTGTTGGGCTCTTAGGAATCAGGCTTTGAAACTGGCATGGCAAGTCTTCAAATGCAAGAGAGGAGACACGGGATACAGACGCCCCGTCCTGCTGGAGGGATGGCCAGACAGCACGTGGCCATCCTAAACCCGCCCTCCTGGGGGAAGCTCGGCAGGGTCCTTGTGCTCACTCTTATAAAATCTGAATCACATTGCTCACACTGTAAAAATAAGTAAATGAATTTTTAAAAGCAGGTTGAAGAAATACCCTGGAGAGTTTTCCTAAATACTGATGACTTATAAAGAGCTAAGTTATTGGTTGAATCTACTTTGTAGGATTTTTCACAGTTTAAATTTTAGATTCTGGAAATAATTACCAATGTTTAAAAATACAGTGTTCTTTTGAGTACAGATGGTCTGTTATCTTCCTCTTGAATTAGTCTGAGTGAAAAAATCTAGGGTCACACCTTCCATAATAAAGTGTGGATACCAAGCAACTGGATGTTTGGGGGGGCGTGTGTTTCTGTGTGTTCTAGTTTAGGAAGAGGTTAAAAGGACAGGTAAGTGGTCTCACGTCAGTGTGCTGTTAATTATAAGGAATTTTATATTTTCTTTCCTTGTGGGGTGGAAATGAAAATTTAAACTTCTAATTTGGTGTTAGATGCAGAAAACAAAATAACCTCAAAATAAACATAGAAGGCTGACCTAGTGTCATCCAAGACCATAACGGCTCCAGAGACACCCCATAAACCATATAATCTTCTTTAGTTAAATACACACCAAAAGAGTCCATTCTTTGCTGACTGGACAAGTCTTTTATTACTTTGTAACTAATAAAATAAGAAAGAGGCCATTTCTGAAAGTTTTATTTGGAGATCCTGAATTTATCTTTAAACATTCGAATTCTTAATTGGAGATCCCATGTGTTCTCTATTATTCCACTCTTTAATTTTACTTTGAAATAACTTCAGACTTTCAAAAGGGTTAAAATATTACAAATATTGTCCATATATCCTTTACCCAGCTTCCCCAAAGACTAATGCCTTATAAGGTCATAGTACAGTCATCATTACCCAGGAAATTAATAGTAACAAGACATCACTAACTAATCTACAGACCTTATTCAAGTTTCACCGTTTGTTCTACGATTGTCCCTTCTCTGGTCCAGGATCCCATCAGGACACACGCTGGGTTTAGTCATCAGCTGTCCTCAGTGTCCTCCAACCTGTGACTGTCCCCAGCCCTCCTGTCCTTCATGAACTTGACACTTTGGAAAAGAGAAGCCAGTTATTTTGTCTATTTCCCCTCATTTGGGTTTGTATGATATTTCCTCAACTTTATGTTAAAATTGATTTTTTTTTTTTTGCAAAAATACCAGAGAAGTGGTTCTGTGCTCTCCTCAGTGCCTTATATTGAGGGATATATGACATCCATGTGTCTCATTATCGGTGGTGTTAAATAAAAACTTGACTAAGGTGGTATCCAGCAGGTTTCTCCACTATAAAATTATACTTTTTCTATTTATAATTATAAAGTATTTTACGGGGAGACACAAACACATGCAAATATTCTTTTTTTCATTATACTTTTGCCCACAAATTTTAGCATCCATTTATGTTTTTTCCCTGCAGAAGTTATTGCAGTGGTATATGCCCCCAAATGATTTTCTGTTTCCATTATTTTTGTACATGTACACTGGAAATACTACTAATTACTTAAATTAATTCCATATTTTATTTTCCACTCTACTGTGGCTTTGTGATAACAATGATTAACATTGATAACAATGATGAAACTTGAAAATAATTTTGAGTTTTAGGTTTTGTTTCCCCTCTGTTTTGGGGTAGCTATTATTAGCCTTACTTTGATTTATTTGCTATTAAGTCCATTTTCTAGGGAAGTAGTAAGGCTATTCCATTTTCTATTTACCTATCTTTTCCTCTTTGCCTCTCAAACTTTTAATTTTTTTAAACTATATTACCTTTTTATTTTCCACTTTTTTCCTTTTTCTGTATCATCTCTTTCATGCAGAAGATATTAACCATAATGTAAAGGCTTTAGATGAGATACCATTTGAAGAGAAATAAATTAATTAACAGAAGAGAAGAAAACAATATTTTATTTTGGTTTTATTTTTTTGAGCCAGAAAATGGATGCATTAATGAGATGAGAGAAAGCAGCTTGGCATGACCAGAATGATCAATAACTACCACAGCCCCTAGAAAACAGGTCGGAGGCAAAATTCAAACAAACCAAGGGGCCAGTAGGAATGTCATTATGTACACAAGTTCAAAACAGAATAACTGGTCCCTGGAGGATTTTTAAAAGAGAAGAATTTTAACTGAATCTTGAAATGTTTCTGACATTCTTTGAACAAGAAGAGAAGTAGCCCTCGGGCCACAGAAGGAATGTTTTGGGGAGACTGGGAGGTGTCCGTCCAGAATCCCACTACCAAGAGCAGAGTGAGGCTGGGGTGCTTGTGAAGACAAGAAGCTGGCTTGACTGAGACTCAAAGGATGGTGGTGGAAGAATGGTTTTAATTTAAAGAGAAAAAAGACCTGTAAAGTACATTAATTTTCATCTGAAGAAGAGTTAAGGACATGTATCACATGACGGTATCACCAGTCAAGCTCATCTCAAGGGAGAAAACAAACCATTTTGAGGAAGCAGTCCTTCTGTGTCATCATTTTATCATGGGTAGATGGTAGGGATGATTTATTTTATAATCTTTCTGATAAAGCCAAACAGCTTGTAAGCCGAGTCATAGCTGAACCTTGGCCCCATCCTTCACCTCGACATACTTCTGGTCATCCATCTTCACAATCTAAAATGCAAGTGACTGGCACATGAAAGGGTTCCCATCTGCAAAGGTTTCCTGGCTCTCAGGATAAACTTCAGCCCACATAGAGATGGTGGCTGCAGGAAGTCTCAGCTGATGACATCTCCTGCTCCAGTGCGTTCAAACCATGCAGCTCTTTGTGGACCAGTGGGTGGGAGAGACCAGCCAACTCTGGGAGGAAGAAAGTGGGCTTTGGGTCTTGTTCTCAATCATGTTTATTTTATTTTATTTTATTTTATTTTATTTTATTTTATTTTATTTTATTTTTCATGTAGATTTTACAACCAGTTTTCCAGAACACTGTATCCCACTTCCTAAATATTTCATCCTGCACTAGTTTAACAAAAATTCCCACATTGTTCCTCCTTGAACATGTTGAGATGTCTTATCCAGAGAGAAGAGTTCTGTGATGAACAGAGTACTTGTGAGCCCAGAGCAAGCCAATTTACATCTCTGAAAAGACCAAATTTGTGACTTTGGGCATTCAGTCTGACAATAGTTAATGTGAAAGTATTCACTGCTTGCAGCTACTTTTCTGAGCATTTATTTTTTCTGTGCAAATGATCTCATGAATTCTTTAAAAAAAAAAAACTTCATAATGTAGGCATAATTGTGATTCCATTTTCACAAGAAATAAAAGTGAGGAAGGAGAGAGTTTGGGATTAACCAATACGAATACTATGTACAGAACAGATTAAAAAAACAAGGTCCTACTGCACAGTACAAGGAGCTATATTAAGTGGCTTGTAACCTAGAATGAAAAAAAATGAAAAAGAATATGTAAGTATATGTATCACTGAATCACTATGCTGTACACCTGGAACTAATGCAACATTGTAAATCGACTATACGTCAATTTAAAAAATGGGGAGAAAAAGACTGAAGCACCAAAGTTAAGCACCTTATCCCTGGTCATAGGGTGAGTCAGTATGGAAGCCAGGATATGGACCCAGAGGTATAACATAATCTAATTACCCCAATTTTATTTTTTGTTTGTTTGTTTGTTTATTGTTGAAGTGTAGTTGATTTACAGTGTTAGTTTCAGGTGTACAGCAGAGTGATTCAGTTACACATATACATACATATATATTTTCTTTTCAAATTATTTTCCACTGTATGTTACTATCAGAAATTGAATATAGTTCCCTGTGCTATACAGTAGGTCCTTGTTGTTTATCTCTTTTAGGTGAAGTAATGTGTGTCTGTTAATCCCCAACCCAATTTCCTTTTGATATACCTAATTTTTCATTTATAAGTTATGTGTATTTCTCTACCACCAATGAGCACCATTTATGGAAGAGGAACACATGTACTCACATATTCACTTTCCCTCAATATTTTGCAACTTGATGAATGTATATTCATGAAAAGTACCTTTGTACTTCACCTAATATTGTTTTTGAGTGGAAAAAGTAAGATAGTATTTGATAAGCAGCTGAAGCCGAGGAAATCTGGAAGGGGCTGAGTCTGAGTGGGGAGGGAGGGTGGGAGACAGGGGTGGCGGGTGACCCACACCACCAGGAGGGAGCCTGGCGGTGGTGACAGGACACAGTTGGAGGAGGGGACAACTACAGTGGCAGTGAGCTGATTATAAACTGTTCTATTTACAAGGTTTCTTCACTCTTGGCTCATGACTTACTCTGCAGTGGTGTATTATTTTAAAATATATATTTTATAATTGTATCACTGCTACGTGCTCATGAAAAAGATGACACTTGTGAAATCACTCATAGACACACCCACAAAGTGTGCCAACTACCACTTCATCACAGAATTCACCTCTGTTAACAGTTTTGCCAACAGGCAGTGAAAACAGTTAATATTCTGACTGTGGTCTGGAACCCAGGGAATTCTCTGGGACACCAAATCATAGTTGCAAATCTTGTGCTGAAAGCTAATGGCAAAATACAGACAGCCGAAGAAGCAAGACCAAAGACACAGGAATTCAAGGACTGAATAGTCTTACACCAATGATACATTTCCTAACTTGATCATCATACCAATGTTAGGTAAGAACATTGGCCTTGTTCTTACAAAATATCTGTGAGATCATTTAGTGATAAAAGGGTATAAAGTTCCAAGTTAACTCCTGAATGGGTCAAGAAAAGTAACATGCATACACATAAATATAGAGAGAGATGATGGAAAAGTAAATGGAACAAAAAGATCAGGAACTGGTAAATCTGAGTGAAGACACACAGGAGTTTGTTTGTACTGTTCTTGCAACTTTTCTATAAATTTGAATTCTACCAAAATAAAAAGGTTTGGAAAATGACTGTTTGGATCACCTGACCAGGTAAAGAGGTTTAGATCACTTCACCCGTTGAGACCCTGGCTAAGGCCACAGTGTGCCTGAAACCCCTCCCAGAGGAGGGAGGTTATAAATACCAATGGCGACCAGGCAACCAGCTCAGAAATGAGGACTCAGGGAGATGTGTGCACACCCTTGTTACTCTTTAATATGAAACTCTGTACTTTGGATTTTAGTTACAAGGTATCAAAGGGAGATTGTGACTGAAAAATAAACAAAGCATAATCACCCAGAGAGAGAAAAGCAATATATGGAACTATCTGTAAGTTAAAAAACTTATAGTCACATCTTGTAAAGATTTGTGTGAGATACTGACACATAGAACTGACTTAAATCACAAACAATTCAATCAAGTTTTTGAGAAGGTATCACTTTCAAAAGAGTCACTTGAACTACAAGAGACTGACTGTTCAAGACTTAAAATAGTCTTTTTTGGTGATCCCCCAAATTCTGTAAACAGGAAGCAGGGTAGAAGTCTACATTTGCCCAAAATAGCATATTCTTCAGTGTTTTTTCATTTGTGGTTGAGGAGAAGAGTATTTTTCAGAAGATGGAGTCACGAGTCCTGGAGAACCAGGGCTTTAGGAGCCCCTCCCAGGGAGGGGGTGGTACCCACCCTCAGGGCAGGGCCGCCATGTCTTCCCAGCGGGATTACAGACTTGCTCTGTCCCAGGATGGTCCTCTGCCCCCATTGTTTCTTTCTGAAAGGGAGTGTTCATTATGGTTTTCTGGATTTGTTCAACTGTTGCTTTTTTCTGTGTGTGAGCAAGGCAGAAAAATTGTCTTTATAGTTAATAGATTTACAGAAAAAGAAGATCCACATAGAGACAGTGTTAAGATGATCACAAATCCTAGAGCTGGGGCTTTGGGATTAGCTCCTTGGAGAAGGGAGTGAGAGTAGTTCTTGTGCATGGCAAGAAAAGCAAATGTTTTTTATCAAGAGGGCAACTATGTTAGATTGTATTACTGTCAAAGTATCCCCTCTCCTAGTAAGTCCATCCTCACAAGACCTCAGGCTGGGCCAAGCAGCAGTTTGGGGCCAAGAAATACTTGTAGAGATGATGTGTGCTCCTTCTGAGAAAACGTTTTATGAGCTATCAGGTGGTTCTGATGCTACCTGCTTTGTTGTGCCAAGATTGTCATAGATATTGGCTACTGGTCTACTCCGGGTCCATAAGTGAAGTGGAGGGACAGGCAGACTTTAGCCAATATTAGACCTATGTCTCTGTATGCCACTGAGATTTTGAGACTGTTTATCACTGCAGCACAATGTAAGAAAATCTAACCAATGCATCAAAAATTAGTAAGGGAGATGCCATTTCTACACCACAGGAAAAAAGACTGGTAGTAGTGGTGATAATCACTGCACATGCAAAGCAGATCTGTGATCTGTCCACTGATTTCGGCCAACACTTAGCTGAAGGTAACACTTAACTGTATTCAGGAACCGCGCTATTGTTGCTATGTTTTCTGATGTCCAGAAATGCACGTGAGCAAGGTTTTCTTGTTGTGAAGTGTTGGAAATTAATGATCTAAGACTAAAAGAAAAATAGCTTTGCAGGAGATATACTAAAATTATTGTTTTATTGTGGTCAGCATGTGCCACTGTGAACCAAATGTAAAAGGATGCAGAGTATTTCAGGTAAGCATCAAGAATCTGTCATTAAATCTGGTAGTTATTTGGAAGGATGTCCCACATAGGCATCCTCAGAACGATCCACAGAAGACCCAGTGAGAAAGTCTTTTTCTCCTGTGCTTGAGGCTTGTGGGCCCCATGAATATATACAGGTTTAGCAAGTCCCAAGGAAACAGCCATGAATTTCCATAAGCTAAAAAGCAGTTGGTTGCTGAGAGGAAGTCCAATGGCATCCCTAATTCTTACACTAACATCCTTTTGGAAGAGAAAACAAACAGAGAGGGCCCTAAACTGATGTAAGACACACAGCATGTATGGAAGTGATGAAGATCAGTGCCCTAATGAGTGTGAGGGCACTGCACCCCAGTGGGGCATTGGTGCCATTGCTGGGAGTGGGGAGACGGCACACTTAGATGAAATAAATGGACATCATGGCACAGAGATCAGCGAGTCATGACATTTGGTGAAATCCTAAAGCGAGAAATGCTTACATGGCCAAACATCAGTATACTTCTATTAGCTCATTTATATAAGAAATTGAATTGAACGACTGAATTAAAAACTCACATAAAACAACAAAGAGCAACCCCCTTTTTGATTTTGTGAAAGGAATTATCAGGAAAATAGAATTTCATTATGTGGGTAGTACTAAGGGAACTGTAGACAAAGCCGCTAGGCAAGTTGCAGGGACTTGAACTGTAGAGAGAGATTTTCTCTAAGGATTGAGGTGAGAATTTGGGGTCTCAGGAAGTGAGAGCTTGTCTAATTGACCTGGAAAAATAAATTGGTGTTCTTTAGGAGAAACAGACACTCTGAGAGGAATTTCAGAAGTTCCATTATTGTAAACAAAGTAGCATCAAGAAAAAGACAACAGACAGGAGGGGATCAAGATGGCAGAGTGGGAGGACAAGGAGCTCACCTTCTCCTAGACACAACTGAAATATGTCTATGTGTGGAGCAGCTCCCACTGAAAACCAATTGGAGATGGGCAGAAAGACTCTTCTAGAACCAAGGCTGTAGAAAAGGATCCACACAGAGGCAGGTAGGGAGGGAGGGGAAACAATCAGTTTGGGACCCAACTCCCTAGCAAGGGACACAGAAGAGGAGGGAAATCACAGCCATGGGCATCCTCCCTGGAGAATGAGGGGTCCAACCACATATTATGCGCCCCAGCCCGGGGGTCCAACCCCAGGACACAAGACCCCTTAGCTGGTTTGAAAACCGGTGGGACTTCCAGGAGGGCTGTAAGAAGCCCAGACTCCGCTCTTGCAGAACAGGTACACACACTTGCTTATTCTCCAGAACAATCTGCAGAGGAAGTGGATTGAAACTGGCTGGGGCTCCGGCTGGTTTCCTGGAAAGGCCCCCGAATGTGCCCTAACCACACTGGGCATCTACTCCAGCCCCTCTTGCTCCAGGGCAGCTTCCCACTAGGGTTAAGGCTGCTGTTGCCAAGAGGAATGAGCATTTGACGGGGACGGAGCTGGCTGAGACCTTGTACTGCATCTAAACCAGACAAGGACGGCCACTGCTGGAGCTCAGAGAGCAGAAGATCAAGGGCAGCCTGGAACTCTGACTGGTGTGCTGGGACCCAGTGCCTGCTCCAGCTCCTCTCACTCCACTCCTGCACCCCATGGGGGCAAAGGGGCCATGCTGGGAGTAGGGAGAGTGCACACTTAGATGGAATAGAACCAGCTTGGGCCCAACCCTTGTGACTTCTGCTCCAGCAACTTCCGACCAGCAAACTGTGACTCCCACTAAGCAGTGGAGAAGCCCTGGCTGAGACCTGACTCTGGCTCTAGCCCGTCCATCTCCAGCCCCACCTCCTACCAAGGTGATAGCTGCTAACACTCCTGAGGGAAAGATGTGACTCGTGCTTACTCCAGATCCAGCTGTCCACCAAAGCCACTGGTACACAGGCTGCATAGAGAAGCTACCACACAAGAACACTACTTCAGTACCAGGAGAGGTAGCTGTTTCTTCTAATTTCATAAAGAAAGAGGAAGTTAAACAAAACATGAAGACGGAGAAATTTCTTTCAAACAAAAGAACAAGAATAACTCCCTGTAAGAAACAGCTAAAGAAACAGACAAGTAATTTACCAGATAAAGAGTTCAAAGCATTAGTAATAGGAATGCTAAATGAACTTGGGAAAAGAATAGATGAAAACAGTGAAAATTTTAACCAGGAACTAGAAAATATAAAAAGAACCAGTCAGAGATGAAGAATAAGTAACTGAAAAAAAAAACAAAAAACAAAAAACAAAACAAACAAACAAACAAAAAACCACACCAGAAGGAATTAACAGCAGATGAAGTCATACAGAAAAATAGAAAAATACTTAGGTGATCTGAAATACTGAATAATGGAAATCACTCAGTCAGAATAGCAAAAAGAAAAACAAATTTTAAAAAATGGAGGACAGTTTAAGGGACCACTGAGACAACATCAAGTGAACTGACATGTGTGGTACAGGGGTCTCAGAAGGAGAAGAGAGGGAGAAAAGTGTAGAAAATGAATTTGATGAAATTATGGCTGAAAACTTCCCAAAGCTGAAGGAAGAAACAAATTTCCAGGTTCAGGAATCTCAGAGAGTCCAAAACAAGATGAACCAAAAGAGACTCACACCAAGACACATCATGTTTAAATTGGAAAATGTTTAATATAAGTAGAGAATTTTAAAGGCAGCAAGAGAAAAACAAGGAGTCACATAGAGGGAACTCCCAAAGGTCATCAGCTGATTTTTCTGCAGAAACTTTTCAGGCCTGAGGGGTGTGGCATGTTATATGTAAAGTGCTGAAAGGGAAAAACCACTTATGACAAACCCATGACCAACATCATACTCAACAATGGAAAGCCAAAAGCTCTTCATCTAATATCAGGATAAGGATGCCCAATTTTGCCACTACTATTTAACGTAGTACTGGATGTCCTTGCCAGAGCAGACAAGAGAAAGATATAAAATGTATCCAAATTGGAATGGAAGAAGTATAATTGTCACTATTTGCAGATGACATCATATATAGAAAACACTAAAATCAGTCCCCCCCAAATTATTAGAGCTAATAAATGAATTCAGTAAAGTTGTAGGATACAAGATAAATATACAGAAATCTGTTGCTTTTCTATACACGAATAATAAACTATCAGAAAGAGAAATCAAGAAATCAATCCCATTTAAAGTTGCAACAAAAATAACACACACACACACACACACACACACACACACACATACACACAAATAAAATAAACTTAACCAAGGAAGTAAAAGACCTATACTCTGAAAACTATGAAACATTGATGAAGGAAACTGAAGATGATATAAAGAAATGAAAAGATATCCAGTGTTCATGGATTGAAATGGTTAATATTGTTAAAATGTTCACAGTACCCAAAGCAATCTACAGAATTAATGTAACCTTTATCAAAATATTCATGACAGTTTTTACAGGAACAGAACATACAGCCCTAAAATTTATATGGAACCACACACACACACACACACACACACACACACACACACACACACACAGAAAAAAACAACCCAAGAGCCAAAGAAATCTTGAGAAAAAAGAACAAAGCTGGAGGTATCACACTCCCTGACTTCAGACTATACTACAAAGATGCAGTAATCAAAAAAGTTTGGTGCTGGCACAAAAACAGACAAATAGATCAATGGAACAGAATAGAGAGCCCAGAAATAAACTCACACACTTGGTCAATTAATCCAAGACAAATAAAGCACGAATATTCACTGGAGAAAAGATAATCTCTTTAATAAATGGTGCTGGGAAACCTAGACAGCTACATGTGAGTAAAATTAGAACATTTTTCACAGCACATACAATAATAAACTCAAAATGGCTTAAAGACCTAAATATGACTAGAAGCCATAAAACTCCTCAAAAAATAGGCAGATAATCTTTGACACAAATCAATATATTTTTGGGATCTGTCTCCACAGCAAAGGAAATGAAAGCAAAAATAAGCAAATGAGATCTAATTAAACTTAAAAGCTTTTGCAAATGGAAGCATTAACAAAACAAAAAGACAACCTACTGAATGGGAGAAAATATTTGCAAATGATATGATAGATAAAAGGTCAATATCTGAAATATATAAACAGCTCATATAACTCAATAGCAACATAAACCAAACAACCTAATCAATAAAATGGGCAGAAGATCTGAATGGACATTTTTCCAAAGAAGACACACAGATGGCCAACAGACACACAAAAAGATGCTCAACATGACTAATCATCAGGGAAATGCAAATCAGAACCATAATGAGACACCACCTCACACCTGTCAGGATGGCTAGAGTCAGTAGACCAGAAATACACAAGGGACTATTTTTCATTTATGAAAAGATTGAAATGTCATGTGCAACAACGTGGATGGACCTGGAGGCTATACACTTACTGAAATAAGTCAGACAGAGAGTCAAATATTGTATGTGGAGTCACATATATGCGGAATCTAAACAAGAAAGCAAGCAAACTGGTGAATATAACAAAATGGAAACAGACTCAACAGATATAGAGAACAAAGTCACGGTTATCAGCGGGGGAGGGAAGAGAGAGGGGCATGATAGGGGCAGGAGATAAGAGACGCAGCTACTAAGGATAAAATAAATAAGATGCAAGGATACACTGTACAAGACAGGAAACATAGCCAAGATTTTATAATAACTTTAGATGGACTATAATCTATAAAAGTATTGAATCACTATGTTGTACACCTAAAGCTAGTAGAATCCCGGTAGATATTTTTAAATGTCAGAGAAGAATACATAAGTTGGTGACTTACAAGTGGAGCAAATTGCTGAAATCTTATCAGCCTTTCGCATGAGATATAGGTGGAGAGTGGGTCTTTCAGTATACATTGTTGTTCCACAGCTTTTCATGTCAGTCTTTTGACAGTAAGTAATTGTACTCATATCTATTCTCAGTCAGCTTTTTATGTATTTATAGGTGGTAAGAACTAAGGAAAGTGTTCTTGCAGTGTGAGCAGATTCAAAGCTAATAACATAGCCATTGGCCCCAAGTCAAGACTCTGCTTGTGCACAATAATAGAAAGACATGTGGTCTAGTAGGTATCATTTCTGACCTCTTCCTTAGACTGTACTTCATCATGAGCTTCTACCCCAAAAATAGTGGGATATAATGAGTGCTCAGCACCAAATGAAAAGGTTATGAAGGTCAGAGAGCTGTCCTTACCCTCCCCTTTACAATGAACAAATTCATTCAATTTCTGCTTTGAAAAGAGTAAAGATAAACAGCCTAAAGCAATGTATGTCAAAATCATTTTGGAGACAGCAACATAAAAACACAAGGTCACAAATTTCTTTAAAGGTCACAGGGTTTCTGCATTCCTATTGCTTCATAAGTGTCCTTGATTTCTTGCTTCACTCTAAAAAAAAAACCTGAAAATCATGGTGATGTAGGGTGGGTATAGTTTATGCAAGAAAAATGAAGCAAAAAGGTAAGTCAGAGCCTTTGGCTCTAAATCAGAAAAGAGGCAAGTTAATACATTTCAGGTTTATATAAAATTTATAAAATAGGTTATATGTATGTATTTTATGTTTCCCACTTTACCGGGTTTTTCTAATTAAGCTATGACTTCTCTAGCCTGGTATTGTCAAATAATATGATCCATAAAACTCATCGCTGGCTGACCTGAAGTGAGGCAGGAGCCTCACACACTGGTGGCAGATTATAAATTGGTCAAAGGTTTTTAGCAAACAAAATGACCTTGTACAAATATTTGTATATTTTGAGCGCTTCTAGGCATATCTCCTAAGGAAATAATTCCTTAAAATTTAGGGAAAACGTTTCATGTAAAAATGTTTAAAACTAATCATTTATATACTTCATGACAAATCAGTGGACTAAATGATGGTGGCAGAAGTCACACACATGCTCACACGTGCACACACACACATACGGTGATATGTCCATATGATCAAATTTTATGCAGCTATTGAAGTAAATGGAGCATTAAACAGCATGGAAAAAAAAGTCCTAAAATAATGTTTAGATGATGGACTAGGTTACAAACTTGTGTATTGAAAATTATTCCAGTAAATGTAATAATAATTTTGAGAAACACCATCAAAACATATTATTGAATGCTAAATGGTTTTCTCTTACTTGTCTTTATAAGTGTTTTTATTTTTTCTTAATTTTTCACTGTATAATGTTTTTGAATCAGAAAAAAAGTTTTAAAATGATTTTATAATACAATAGTCTGAAAAAAACAGGTTGATAAATTTATCCAAATGAGTAATTAGGCTTTTTTCTAAACTTAAAAATTTTCCCCAATCCAAGAACATTTTACATTGAGAAGTTTGGGAGGAGGCAGATTTTCTGAAAAAGTTTTTATCCTCTGTAAGCCTACATAAAATATTCTAGAACAGAAAGAATATGTGTCAAAATTTTGTGCCAGGAACAAGTAGTAGAGATTAAGAACAACAACAAAAAAAGTAGAATTAAGAACTCTTCCAAGACAGATACACTTTTAATAACGAATAGCTCAGTTTTCTCTTTTGTAAAATGAGGAGTCTTGTGTGATTGAGCCCCATATATTTTCTTTCATTTCCAACAGAGCATGCTTCTACCATATTATCTCCAAAAACTGTAATTAGTTTCCAAATTTGCCTCTGCACAAATAGTCCCTCTGGAGTTATTGCTGTGGGGGGAGGGTTAAAGTTCTGGTGCTCTATAAATGCTCTTCATTGCACAACCTTTTCCCCTGCGGTCCACAGTCTCCTTCCAAATTTCTTAACCTCACCTTTCAGAGGTTTTTACTTTTACGGGAAGTGGGATTATTTTAAATGAATCATTTGTTTAAACTTCAAGAAATTATCGTTTTGACTTCAAACCACATGATTTTATTCTTGCTGTTTCACTTTGCTTTGTCTTCCTTCAGACACGGGAGTGTGTTTCCCTCCTTGTTTCAATTGTTTTGCATGCCGGTCACTAATTGGTGACTGTTGGGGGCTCCACATGTGTTTCACATAAAGTTGCCAGCTTCCTCTGGTGTGAAATGACAGCCTCGTTGAAAGTTGAAGACAAGGTGCTTGCACTTTGCCTAGAAAAAAAAAAAAAAAAAAAAAAGACGTAATTGGACCCAACAGACATTCACAGCAGCCAAGGGTGCATAATCGTGAACTCTGCAGTTGTGGCTGCTGGAACAGTCATGGAGAGCAACTTGGAAGTGTGAAACGTGTTAACGTTGGTCACAGGGTGTGAGCACTTACCATGCATACATCTGAGAAGCTTCAGGAGGAGGGGGCAGAAAAGATCAGGAAACAGAGGCTGATTAAGTATTGCATTGCTCTCAACAGGCAAATCAAACTGAAAATAGTCTTGAAGTGCCGGGTAGAGTGAGTAGAACCACACTCTATAAAGCAAGAAGGGATTCTGTAGCTGAGAGGGGCTTCTTGAGATTGTGCAAGTTTTATGTGAGGTCCTTGAATCCCCTTTAGACAACTGTTTCCTTCTGGATGGTTTTCAAGGTCTACTTTTTTTTTTTTTTTTCAGTAATCATATGAACCGCAAAGGGCAGGAATCACAGGGACAGTTACAAACAGCAGAGAGGTTTAAAACAGAATTATGGGCACTTAGAAATGAAGTGCTGCTACCTCCTTTCCTCTATTCTATTAAAAACTGTCTTCAGTGAAGGAGTGAAAGCACGGAGCAGAGAGAGACCAGCAGTGAGTGTGGGCAGGAAAGGAGCAATCCAAGATGAGACGGCAGAGCCGGGAGAGGGAAGAATGTGGCAGATCGTGAGAAGGACACTAAATAATCTGGGAAATAATAAATGGTCTCTGACTGCACACAGGAATGTTTATCGACTTTTTTCTAATATATTTAAGGGAATATTAGCATAAATATTTATTAAACCACTCCATCACCTGGTTTGTTCAAGAACTTTTGTCTCCAAATAAGAAACAAAATCATTGAGTTTGGGTATAAGACATAATGGATTTTCACAATATATATCGTGGTGCCCAGTGATTACTGTTGGTGTGATGAAGATACAGTCCCGCTGGCCCTGAATTGACACGTGCTCCACAGAGGAAGGTTCAACAAGGGTGACTGTGGTTTCGGGCAAGTAAAGGACAACGGTAGTCTTATGTACGTGTCTGACATTCTGACGGATAGTGCAGGAAACTCTACCTTTTACAGGAATTTGGAAGTTTTGTCTATTTTATGGCACTAAGCACTTCAACTCCTGAACTGAGATTTTGGGGAGGACCAAAGATCATGGAAAATTTTATCTTTTGAAAATGACCAGAAAATTAATGGGATTTACTCTATATTTTATCCAAGGAGAAAGAAAAATTAGAAGCAGTTCAAACAGGTAATGAGAGACAGGAATTAAATTTTCTAATGACATCATACAGGATTTTTTTTTTGGTCCATGTAACACTTATACTAGAGTAAATTTCAAAGCAGATTACTGCTATCACATTTTGTAAACATTGAGCTGTTGCAACAATGGGCATTGATAATAAACAAGCCAACAAAAACACTGAAATTAACAAAGGTGCTCCAACTGATGTCAGAAGAATCCTAAAGGCAAGGATGGGAATGGAGGCTTGTGTGGTTCATGAAACACTCAGAGGGAACTACACGTCCATGAACGTTTCTGGGAAGTGTTTCTACGACAGAATCTGTACCAAGCAGGAAAGGGCACTTCCAGGCAAAAAGCAAGAATGCAGTTGTAACTGTCTTTCATTTATCTTATGATACATTTTTAATTTCTCCTTTTGGCAAAGAGGAGAAGTTGCTGAATTCAAATGTGGCTACCTCCATCTTTCTCCCCAGAAATCCCCCCAAAACTGGTAAATATTCAGGAGAATTTTGGCTGAATCTAAACTTCTTCAATAAAGCCTCCATTGTGACATGACAGATTTGGAATTTCAGGCAGAATCAATGTCAAAATTCACCATCAGGAAAGCACATACTTCTCACTGCGAGCGCAAGAGAATAGAAAATAACCAGAGAGGTGAAAAGATACCTTGTGGTGAAAGAAAAGTTCCCTTTGAAAGAGAACAATATCGATGGCCAAAAGGAAAAAGAAAACAAAAAAAAGAAGGAGAAAAGATTTTGAAAAACATAATCCATTTTCTTCATTTAAGAGCTCAGAGTAGCTTCTAAATCATTATGTAAAGATGTAAAGTCTAAGATTTTGGAGAGACCAAGACCATAGAGAGGAGTTGAAAGGCTGATGAATGAAATCTGCAATGGAAACCCGGAGCAGCAAGCTGGCTGTTTTTGCAGAAATTGGCATTAACAAATTAGAGAATCTGGAAAGGTTCCAACAGGATATACACTGCACCCTTGAATAATTTGAGGAGGGTGTATTTCCCAAAGGACCATTTACCACAGTGTGGCCATAGGCCCCCAAAGATGGAAGCATTAACCCAGGTTCAGGGGAAGGGACAGGGAGGGGCTGGGTGTGTTAACTGGGGTGTGGGTGTTGCACAGTGGACTCAGGGGTGGTGGTGGTGGTGGTGGGGAGCCGGGCAGTGAGTCACCTGATCTCACTACTCCCCCCCCCCCCTCCTGAAGCCAGAGAGTGAGGAGCCCAAGGAAGCTGTCCCTGCAGGTCAGCCTCACCTAGCAGAGCGAGGTAGAGGGCGGCATCTGAGGGGCACCCGGGAAGTATCCCACCCACAGACAAGGTGAGGAGATTCTCTGAGGACCTGGAGGAAAACTAACAAACACATAAATGATGAGATTATGGGAAACATGGTGGTTTTTTAAATCATCTGTTTTTATTGAAATATCCGAACGCACGTACAACCAAAAGGCTCACTACTTTCTTTGCACCTAAACAGGATACGGACATTTTCACAGACTATTTTTTTTTTATCGTCTTTAAATAGGGAAAGCGTGACAAAGAACAATAGTTTTGTTTAATTTTTTGACTTGGTGACAAATATAGATATTTTCTTGGTAGAGAAGATTTGTTTCAAATAGTGTGTAAGTGTCGGGTATGTGTGTAAATTTGCTTGGCCTTTTTCTTTTTTTTCTTCCTTAAACTCTGTTTTCCATCCTTAATGAGCCAGGAAAGAGTAAATTCCACGTAGACCAATAACTTTTCTACAGATAGGCTATTTATAAGGTGAGAATTGGAGGCGTTATGTCCATACAGAAATGGATTTCTTCAGGTTGAAATGTTTTGATTTTTTAAAAAGTATTTTCAAAAAATGTTTACTATGTTTGTGTTTATACTTCAGTAAACAAGGAGAAATATAATTTTCATTTCTGTCTTGTTTTTGTGACAAAGCATCTTTGCAGATGTAGTCTTTTTTACTGCCTTTCTGAGAATTTTGACTTTTGTCACAAGTATCGGAATTTAACATGTAGAATACAATGTTGCCTTAGACACACAAGGTTTGCCACGTGTCTCCCAGTAGGGGCAGAGTTTTATTTTATTCTGCAGTCGCCAACATGAGAATGGCTTAACTGCAAGTTACCAAGCGGTAAGACTTCTCGTACTGATATGCTGTTTAATTTGGATGTGGAGTATTAGGAAGTAAATTGTGGTGAGGGTGTAGCTCAGTGGTAGAGCACGTGCTTTGCACGTATGAGGTCCTGGGTTCAATCCCCAGTGCCTCCATTAAACAAAATAATAAATAAATAAATGAACCTAATTACCTCCCCCCACAAAATAAAAACATTTTTTTAAAAAAGAAGTAAATTGAAAATGTGGCCAGATGTTGATAAATAAAATTTCCACATTTTTCTTGGGTAACCTATGAAGCTTTCAGAATATTTGATATATACTTTTAAGCCACAGGTCACATTTTTGGATAAATCGTCTGCTAATATGGGCAATTAAAATCTCTGGGAACTACATGAAAATCTTCCACAAATCTTTTTTGGCAACACAAGCTGCCTTATGACAGCTATGTGGCTATCAAAAATGAGAATGTTTCAATTCAAAGAGAAGACAATTTAAAAGTCTGAAAAACTGAGAAAGCACGTCAATGCGATTTTCAATCTTGAGTTCCTAGCAAGGGTTTGTTTTTTTTTTAAATTGAAGTAGTCAGTTACCGTGTGTCAATTTCTGGTGCACAGCACAATGCCCTAGTCATGCATATACATATGTATATTCGTTTTCATATTCTTTCTCATTAAAGATTATTACAAGGTACTGAATGCAGTTCCCTGTGCTATACAAAAGAAATTTCGTTTTTAAAATGCATTTTTATATACAGTAGCTAACATTTGCAAGTCTCAAACTCCCAAATTTATCTCTTCCCACCCCCTCAGCCCTGGTAACCATGAAATTGTTTACTATGTTAGCGAGTCTGTTTCTGTTTTGCAGATGAGCTCATTAGTGTCCTTTTATTTTTTTAGATTCCACATATGAGTGATATCATGGATATCATGTGGTATTTTTCTATCTCTTTCTGGCTTACTTCCATAAAACTTCTTGGTTCTTTTCTCCAATTTTAATAATTATATATCAGTCCCATCATTTTATCTGTAGTTTGGCAATACTTGTCACTTTTATTTACCATGTTATGCCATTGCAACTTTCATGCCAAGAGATTTTCTGACAAAGTAGAGAAAATGAAACATAATGTGGAGTAAAGGTACCAAATTCCTTTGGTAATGAATGAATGAATGAATGAATAATTGAGTGATAAATTGATTCAAAAAGAAATTAGGGAAGAAAGAAAAAGAAAGAGAAGAAAGAAGAGCTGGAGGTAAAGAGACAGGGAGGAAAAAAAAAAAGTGGTGATGGAGTTTTCCTGAAGAAAGAGGAATTGTCAAGACTGCAACATTATCTATGTTTCCAGCCTGCTGGTTTACCAAACAGATTTTGAATTGCCAGCTCCCACATCACCTGAGCCAATGTCTTACGAGTCTCTAGATGGATAGATAAATAAACAGCTTGATCGATCTATATCTATCTCCTATATTGGTCCTGTTTCTCTGGAAAACCTGGACCACTACACATTTTACAATTTAAATTAATAACTTAATAATTACCATGGACCTGCATGTTGTGAATTCAAAATTCTCGCACCACAGGGCAGTCCTTACAGGGACTTAAGTCAATCAAAGTTGTTCCAACCAACTCAGCCTTGGCCACCTGATCCCACCACCAGAAAGTTTTAATTTGAGAGAACTTCAGTATCATTAAACGGTCAGAAATGGGTGGCATGGTAAAATAACTTAAATCAAGCTGGTGTATGTAGGAAAAAAATCAGAAAAATATAGTTCAATAAAGGAGAATATCCTATTAATACAAGTAATCAGATCAGTTTCCTTGTTTGTAACTAGTAACCTCGGAAGACATTTGTAAAGAAGGATTTTTTAAAGTAAGAATTTAGCATTTTTCTGCAGTGGTTTTGTTAAAGAAATCAATCTCTTTTATTAGCCTAATTATATCTACTGGAAAAAGTCTTTTTGTTCCTTAAGATCATTATTTTATTATAATCCTAAAAAGGCATTAGGAGTCTTAAAATCTTCCATGAATTTTCCACACCAATAATCACAGTTTTATTTCAATAAACACAATGGCAAATTCCTCATCATAAATTTCTTTATGGATTAGCGAATATATTAGAAAATTATTCTTCTAGTAATGTTCAAAGATTTTTATATCAGAAACACAAAGTAATGGTAACTTGCACATTAAGTGAGACGACTGCATGTAGATATTTAAGGTTCCTGGAAACATCACCCTACAAATCATTTAGCTCTTCAAAAACCACCAAGCAAGCAATGTTTAACATTTCCAGCTATAATCCTAATTTCAGCGCCCCAGGGAAGAGAAAACTAAACAGAACTAAATTCACAAGATGTCTATTGTCTGTATGGAAAAGATTTCAAATTTGGAAAATAACATTTCTTTAACATTTTTTATTGATTTGTAATCATTTTACAATGTTGTGTCAAAATTCCAGTGTAGAGCACAATTTTTCAGTTATACATGAACATATATATATTCATTGTCACATTTTTTTCTCTGTGAGCTACCATAAGATCTTGTGTATATTTCCCTGTGCTATACAGTATAATCTTGTTTAACTATTCTACAATTTTAAAATCCCGTCTATCCCTTCCCACCTTCCACCCCCTTGGCAACCACAAGCCTACTTCAGGATGACACTTGCACCGCAGTGTTCATAGCAGCACTATATAGCCAAGACATGGAAACAGCCTAAATGCCCATCAACAGGTGACTGGATAAAGAAGAGGTGGTATATTTATACAATGGAATACTATTCAGCCATAAAAACCGACAACATAACGCCATTTGCAGCAACATGGATGCTCCTGGAGAATGTCATTCTAAGTGAAGTAAGCCAGAAAGAGAAAGAAAAATACCATATGAGATCGCTCATATGTGGAATCTAAAAAACAAAAACAAAAACAAAGCATAAATACAAAACAGAAATAGACTCATAGACATAGAATACAAACTTGGAGAATAACATTTTAATTAACCCTGTGACTTTGAGTAAGATGGCTACTGTGCCAAACTTAAGCTTTCTCAACAATAAAAATAAGGAAGGCGTCTATGCTTTGAATATTTCCCACCAGTGATCCTGGTGCCCAAAATGTGTGAGCCACTAGAATAGAATCAGAAATAGCAGCTCAGAGATTCTGCACTGGTCTAAATGAAAAGTCAAGAGCCTGAAATAAGACAACTGGCAGTAGGACCCCCCAAAAAGGAGATGGACTTGACATAAAGCTAAGGATTTAGACACTGAAAAGTGTAGATGATTAGATTTGGAGGCTGAGGAACGAGACATCTGGATGACCACACAGAATGTGGTAGAGTTTTAATGAGAATAGGGGAATAGATAGTAGAGAAGGAAACAAGGGAAGAGAATAAATTCAGCTTTTATAGCTCATCTAAGTTACTTCTGAAGCACTAGATCAAGATGTCTGTTAGACAGCTAGAAATGTGGGTCAGAATTGCAGAAGAGAGAGCTAAACAAGTTGGCACAATAAAGAGACTTGAAGAAGAAGAAGAGGAGAAGGAGGAGGTGAAGGAGGGTAGTCAAGGGAGAAGGAGGAGAAAGTCGTAATAAAAGGAACATGCAGAAAATAATGTAGTATTTTTCTGAATGGGTGTTTGGTTTTTATACAAATGTTACTAGAATAAATGTATAATGGAAAAGAACAAATCTGGCTCCATATTAGATCTGTTCCTTTGGCTTTAACCCTGTGCCCTGTTTTCTAGGCTTAGTCTTGCTGGCTCTGCACTTCGTGTGAAACAATGTTGCCTTTAGCCTGAAATATACAGGAGAGCCCATTCTCAAGGCTCTGACTTTTAAGGATATTAACACTTTTGTACTCCTATAAAGATAACAAGTTGCAGAATAGAAAATAATGTTTGTTTCATTGGAGGTTTTACAGGGGCACCATGACCTGACCCATGTGGACAGCTGCAAGAACAAAGGATTCCAAGAATAAAGAATTCTTACACCAAGAAACTTGCAGCAACCGATTACACCCTTTCTCCTAGTACAAAAGGATCCTGAATGCTGACTTGGGGAAGATGGTTCTCTAGGACATTAGTCTACCATCTTCTCAGTCAGCCAGCTTTCCAGATAAAGTTGTTATTCCTTGCCCCAATACCTTGTCTCCCAATTTATTGTTGTGCAGCGAGCAGGCGAGTTTGGACTCAGTAATAGATGTACCAGTATGCAATCTTTTTTTTTTCACTTAATAAAACACTTTGAAGATCGTTCCTTGTTGGAACACGCAGACTGACATCAACATGAGTAAACATGTAAATGATAAAGAAATTTCCAGAAGCATACACAAAACTGATAACTGTGATTACCCTTGGGGAAGGGAACAGTCATTAGGATTAGCATTGTAGTCAATGGGGCATTTAAATACTTACAAAGTTTTGTTTATTTAATATGGAGACTGAATTTATGTATTGCCTATAAAATTACAAATTCATTTTTTAGGTGAGGTTAGACTAATTCCTCCAGACTATCTCAGGTGCTCATTATGCCTTGTAAAATTAAATTATGTGCTGACCTCTCCTAGAAATCCAAGAAAATGCCAGTGTTTTCTCATAAAACAGTAATTTAATAAGATATATTTCTACCGAGTTAATATTGAAACTAATAGTGCACATGTATCAAAATCTTAGCGGTAGTCAATAATGCAGCTGCAAAATCTTACATGTATAAATTGTCTACCGTTTGGGTGATTGGTGTTTTCCATCGGTCATTTTGACAAGGCCAGAATAACTCTTTAAAATTGCAAGTCATTTAAAATAAGTAAAAGTGCTCCCTTGAAAGTCACCAGCAAACAGTACCCGTGAATCCTTCCAACAAAGGGAAAAAATGAAACAGTTATGGTGCATTTTTCTTCTTTTCCTAGAGAATGGACTCATTTGTTCTCTATAGGTTTCTTTCGAAAGTATCCAGCCAAATGACTCTTCAACATCTATGCTAATTTCCAAGGTTCAGTCTAAGACCCTCTTTTCTCCTTTTTCTGTAGAACATTCTCAGAGAATTGAGTCATTTCTATGAAATTAATTTTTTCTTCCATATGAGCGCCACTCAGGTGTGACACCGCCAGTCCAAACCTTTCTCCTAAGTGTAGCTGTCCTCTCTCTCTTTCTCTCTCCCACATGACACATGGCAACCTCAGGGAAACAGGACTCAAACAAATTTATTATCTCTCCTTCCTCCTTTCACTTTGCAAGGCTGGGTCAGATCCAAAATGAATTCCTTACTTACTGCTAGTGGCTCAAGGTCACTCAAGGTGAGGATGTTGGAGAGGAGTGCCAGATTCGGATCTGCCACAGCTGGGCAGGGAACCAGAAGCAGATGGGAGTGACACTGACCTTTGAGGGGACAACCATATTCAGGGCAGCAGCCCCTCCTCCACCAGTCTACAGTAGACGTGTGGGTATGGGTACCCACTGCTGCCAATTCGACAAAAAAAATCTTGTATTAAATTCTGGTAATTCTATTTAAAACCTAAAGGATACCAATAAGAAAAAATCCACAGCAGCTGACAGTCTTCTGCTGTAGATGATTTCATTTGCTTATCACAACCAACAGTCGGAAACCACACACCTGCGTGACATGAACAAGCAAAAGAACAAAAAGCCAGGTCTGTCTAGCTTTGGTCTCTAACACAAAGTTAATCTTGAATATTTCCTGTTGAGTCACTGACTCCAAACAGCAAATCACTTTATCACTGATTTTTATGGTACTGCTGTCCAAAAACATGTCAAAGCCTTTGGTATCTGAGATAATCATCTGAGAAATTGCTATTTTTCCCACCTAGAATAGAATAATGGTCAGCGCAGTAATCTTGTTAAGTGTGTGTGTGTCTGTGTGTGCGTCTTCTGTGTTGTATTATTTATTGTATTTTTACAACAAACACACTTTATTGTGTGCTGTATTTCTTATTTGGTAACTCAGCACTGCTAACACTCAGACTCCCTTCTAAATGTTCTCTCTGAGTAAACTTTACTCTTTCCTACATAGCTTTGTTTCTGATCTAAACCTTAACTCTTAAACCACTATTCATTAATCTAAATTTTGATGATTCTTCCCTCAAATTGTTTCTTGAACCAGTTACTGTCTTTAATTCCAGCAGCTGCCTCCTACAGCTCAGGCTCTGAGCCTCAATGGTCTGCACAGTTTCCAGTGAATCCCATTGACTTCTTCCAACACCGCACATACGCCACCATCTACAATTAAGTTTTTTCCCTAACAAATCTCTTTGCTGGAAGAATCCCTTTCAAAATCCTCAGACTGATATGCAGAGGGTTGTGAAGGCTGGGATCTCGTTCACTGTATCTTATCGCACAGACTATCTCTTCAAGCCAGATCCCCTTCCATGCATTTTACATAAATTATGATTCTTGTTTTAGAGAATACATATTGGTATAGGGGAAAGCACGTGGTACACTGTCACATAAAGTAAGTCATTAAACAGTATACTTAGTTGATACAATTTTTGAAAAATGAAGGAAGATGGGAAGAGAGCAAAAGCGCTGGACCCTGCTTTTAGATTGTGAGGTCCTTGTCGTCAAATCACTTTTTATTCCCTTTGTTTTTGGTATTTATGTATTTTGCACCTAATACATGAGTTATTTTTACAATCAGAAAAAAATAAACTTTCAAATACACCATGCAAACTTCAGGACCCACCTCTAATAAATACTTCACTTAGTCATCTCAGAATTCAGCAATCCACAATCTTGGAAATTCTTTACGTATTTCTGTAGGAAACACGGATCGATCTTGTGGATGACCCACCAAAAACACAGTTCTTCAAGTTTATGGACCACTAATCTCTAATCATCTTCCTCCAATCCCCTTCACTCAGAGCCAGATTTAAAAGTTCTCTACCCAGAAAAGACTAATCCATGCATAATTTAAGATGAAAACACTTCACCATAAAACAAGCAAAAAAATTAATAAAATGAGGATTTAAAATTATCTTCTGAAATAAATATTAAAATATAAAATTACTTCAAATTTATTTGTTGACATATTCCTGCCCATGAGTGTGTGTGTGTGTGTGTGTGTGTGTGTGTGTGTGTGTGTGTGTATACACGCGCACGCACTCACCCACTAAGCATGTTTTTAATCTGCTAACTGGGAAACCTAGTACCAACTTCTACCACCTATTCTTTTGGCAAGATCCACGATATGGTCCCAACCATGGAATCTCAGAAGTCTCCGTTGCAAGCATTTTTTTCATTGATCATGACTTTAGTTTTTCAATTTAACCATTCTGCCATCCTCTAACCAGCAATTCTTCAACCAAATTGAGAAGTCCAAACTGTTATCATTACAGTGTCATTACTGTCCATCACCCACTTCCCTCCTCCTTTTCTTCCTTCACTGGTGTCAATTCCATAATCAATCACTACAGTTTCTCCCAAGCCAGCACTGTGTATCGCTTGTCTCCTTCACCCTCCAAAAGAATCACCCGGAAAAACCATCATTCAGGTTTGCACAAATATCCTCCTAACGCCCATCTTCACATGCCCACTGAGTGTTGGTGGAGGAATAAAACAGACCACGTCAACTGAGCTAATGCCTGACTGACAACCACAGCTCTCAAGGTTGCTTGGCGAACTCGGTGTGTACACCCAGTAAGATTGCTCGTTAGTTCTCTGTTACAAATATTTCAGGCTGACCATTCAGTCCTCAAATCTCAAGCATTTCTCCTTCTAACTTCAATCTACAATATTTTTTTTTATCATATTTCATTAAAAAAAATAGATGCAGCACACAGAAACTCCCTTATTCTTCCACTGTCAAAGCTCCTCTTTTACCAGCACCCATTTCAGTAAGTCCTGGCTAAAATTAAAGGAAAAAAAATTTCAACAAGCCCTGACTCCTATAGCTTCTCACCGTATCACCGATTTCCTGTGTGTAACATCTCCTCTGTCTCGCATGCCACAAACTCCCTCCCTAGTGCTTTAGCTGCTCTCACCTTAAGAAAAGGGTCTCGTTCTGAGCTTCTCCCCTTAGTGGGTTGAATAGTATTTACCCCAAAATGATATGTCCACAACCTCACCTTTGGAACCTGATTTGGGAAAAGGTCTTTGCTGATATCATTACATGAACAGTCTCGAGAAAAGAGCATCCTGAATCACCCCGGCAGTCCCTGAATCCAGTGACCAGCACTTTCATGAGAGGCACAGAGGAGAGAAACACAGAGAAGTCCATGAAGAGGCTGTACAGTCTGGGGCAGAGATGGATTATGCAATTCCCCCAGCCACGGACAGCTGGGAGCCGCCAGAAACTGGGACAGCAAGGAAGGGTTTCCCTAGAACTTCAGGAAGGAGAAGAGCAGACAGCTGGATTGCAGACTCTGGCCTCCAGTAGTGTGAAAGAATAAAAGGCTTTTGTCTCGAGCCACAAAGATGGTGGTCCTTTATTACCGCAGCCCTAGGACACTAAGACAGACTCACCCACCCGGCTCCAGGTAACACCACAACCTCACCATCTCCACTGCTCCCAAGGAATGAAACTTCCCTGTCCCAAAGCCTTGCATTCCCTTTTCCCCTCATTTCAATATTATTTTTTGTTTTTGGTGGGAAGAGGCAATTAGATTTATTTATTTATTTGATGGAGATGCTGGGGATTGAACCCAGGACCTCGTGCATGTTAAGCACACACTCTACCCCTGAGCTATATCCTCCTCCTACTTTTCCCTCATTTCAATTGGGCTCTTGTTCCCAACTCTAACACTTCCCTTGTAAAGCTCTCCAACAACTTCCATCCCCCCAAACCGGTGGTCACTGACTACTTGTCATCTCAGAGTCTCACAGTGCTCAGGTTAAGTCATCCCTGAGGGCCTGGAATCACACACGCCCTGGTCTTCTCCCTCCTCACTGGTGCCCCATCTGCCTCCCCATCGTGTTCCACCTCCTGTGACTGCCTTCTGTGTATCTGGTGTCCCAGAGTCAGTCACATAACATCTTTACATCTTTTCTGTTTATCCTGTCCAAGTTCTAATAGCTCCAAATTCATGTCCTATCTCTTCTCTGAGTTACATGGTTACATCATTCTTTATTTTTTGTCCTTTTTTTAAAAAAAAAAAAACATAAAGGAAGAGTTTAGTAGAGAAAGGAGGCTGTGGGAGCTGCCTGACAGTGTGCTCCTCCTGGCACCGCACACACTCAGTGTGACCTCGCCAAGTTATTCGGCACTGTGCTGGCTCCCCGTCTGAACTATGGGGGTATGAATAATATCTGTGTACTGGATTATGGTGGGGAAGACAACTCATCCAGATAAAGGCTCGAAAACAGTGTCTGGCTCAACAAGGATAATCATTGTCATGATGATGATGATGATGATTTGACATCTGTATTTGGATAATGTACATAGACATCAAATCTATATGTCAAAGATTGTATTCCTGATTCCACTCAGTTCCAATGCCCAGTCCTCTGCTGTGTTCCCTATATTGGTGTTTAGTACTTACCTACTAGGTACTTAGTACTACCTAAGTATTTACTTAGTACTGGGCAGTAAGACCCCCAAAAGAGGAATCAACTGATGCCTCTTTCCTCCTCTTGCCCAATATCCAATCCAGCAGCAGATCTGGATAACTTCACCTCCAGGTAGTGTGAATCTCTTCATCTGTCTTCAATCAGTGGGAAACCTCCCCCTTTAACTTGCACCATCATCCCTGACTGGATTGTGGCAGGAGTCACCCTTGTCCCTACACCTGTCTCTCCATAACCCATTTTTTCATTAGGAGCTGCAAAGAACTTTTTAGAGTTTCATCAGAACACACAGCCACTCCGTGACTGACGACCATCTAACCGCTTCCAGTTAGTAGTTAGCATCACATTCTGCGCCCTTCCCACCGCACGTCGGGTATATCCACAGGAGTTCATCCTATATGGTGCTCCTTCAGCCCTCCTGCTGTAGCCCAAGCTGGCCTCACTGGGGGTTTGCCCCCACCTGGGGCCCGTGCCCGCCCTCCTCCCTGCACAGATGACCCTCCACCCTGATGTCCCCGGTTCTGGGTCCTTGTCTTCCCTCTCTTCCATCTCAGACCTCCCCCAGTAACACCCACACCACTCCTCGTATCAAGCAGTATCTTTTCCATCCCCAATAATAGTGATTTTCTATCATTTTTTTTCCTGGCTTATTTTCTGCACAGCATTCCTTGGTGACTATAACTTTTTTCTTTCTTCGTTTTATTGTTTGTTTGTTTTTCATTGCTTGACTCTGACAATAGAATCAGCTTTGAGAGGTCAAGGATCTCATTTGTCTTGTTCACTCTTGTCTCCCCAGTGCCAGGAGTGAATGAGAGGAAATAAAATGTTACTGTTTCATATTAGTTTGTCTTGTCTTTTAAGTCTCATGCATGTATGGTTTGTCACTCTAGGGATTTCTTCTTCTCATTAATGCATTAATTCATTCAACAAATGTTTACTGAGTACATACTTTTGTCCCACGTCACTGTTGGATTTTAGTAATTCAAAGGCAATAAAAACAATTTCTTTGCTCAATGAACTAATAATTTAAACCAACCCAAAGATTCTAAAGGATCTAATAAAGCCCTTTGTACATGGCTACACATTTAGATAAATAATATTCAGATTAATTATTCAATTACAGGAGTAAAGAAAATCTTTCACAAGCCTACTGGTAAATAACTTCAGCTTTTTAAATATTAGGATAAAAATTAATAATAGATTTAACTGAGAAGGCAAGTATTTCTTTTTCTTCTGTTTGCTCGTGTGTGTGTGTGTGTACACATGGGAATAGAGTTTGACAACTCACTAAAGGAATTCCTAAGTGTGAAAATATTTCTATATAATTGTCAGTAATTTGCCTAAAAGAAAAATAAAATACTTTATTCTTTAATATACTCTGGAATTAGAGTATTCTGGATAGGTAAATGTCCTTGAGAATTATAATATATGTAGTATTTTTTTTATTATTATGCAAATAAAATTGTCTCAGAAATTGTGTCTTTCAGCCACCTAAGCTTATTGATGCAGTAAGAAATTTTCTTATCTTTGAAATGAGAGCAAAAATGTCTGACCAGGTGATTGTTAGAACTGAGAAAAATGCATATAAATGATCTGCCACTTCGAGTAGGTGCTCAATATTGCTTTTCATGAATACCTTTCTAAATGACCGGTAGTATGCATTTACCTTCTCCAAAATAAACTACTAAACATAGTAATTATATAGTACCTGGATTGCAAGGAAGGAATTAACTGGTTAAATAAATATGAACGTGAGAGTGAGTGCCATTAATTTACCTGCTGCATCAGCCCAGCCGTTTCCCTGCTCTGGGACAGACTTCTTCCGTAAATTGCAGAGACTGGGGCAGGTTATTCGTAAGGCCTTTTCCGGCTCTAAGATGCCAGTATTCAAGTATGTCGATCGTCACTTTGTGATGTGACGCTGTGACACTTAAGGTTCTGTTATGGATTGGGCTGTGTCCTCAGAGAGACATGATGAAGTCCTAATCATCGCTGGTACCTGTGGATTGAACTTGTTTGGAAATAGGGTCTTTGTAGGTGGAAGCCAGCTAAGATGGGGGCGTTCGGGTGAGCCCTAACTGAAGATGACTGGTGTCCTTATAGGAAGAAGGAAACAGCAAGCAAAGGGGGGAACGCCCAGTGAGAAGGTCGTGTGATGATGGAGGCAGAGACTAGGGTGATGCCACTACAGGCCAGGCAGGCTGAGGACCCGTGGCACCTCCAGAAGGCAGAAAGTTTGCGCGCAGAGTCTCAGAGGGAGCCTGGCCCTGCTGGCGCCTTGATTCTGGACTTCTGGCCTCCAGAACTTAAGAGAATACATTTCCATGGTTTTAGCCCCTCCTCTGTGGTGTCTTCTGATAGCAGCCTAAGAAACTAACCCAGGGCCTCCAAGCTGCAGGAACCTGCCAGTCCCTCCGCTAAATGGTCCCAGTTCATTCATTTGAGGATTAGAGTGTCTTACTGTGCTACTTTCCCCAAAATTTCTCCTGCTACTTGACAGGGGATATATATTGCATTGTCATGAGCCAGGTTTATGACTTTGTCTGAAAAGATTCAGAATTAGATTTTCTAAAAAAAATTTAAGAGAAGTATGTCCCAGGATTATCTTGTTTATGTGATGATAAATTCATAATGTATTTCTTTATATTCCTTTAATAGATGCGAAATATATTTGACAATGTTTCATTTTACTTGTCATGTTTAAGATATACTAGTGATACCCTGATCTTCCCACTGCCTTACTTTTAATATTTATGTAAAGTCATCTGTGGATGTAGTTTTTACGAAACACTTTCTCAAGATAAATTCATGTTGCCACTGAATAAACCTGCTAATAGCAACAAATTACCTCTCAGGTTCTCGTGAACACTGTCTTCCTGGCTTGTAGCTGTCTGTTGGTTCCCTGTGGCCTCGCGTGGCCTTTCCTGTGGTGTGCAGCTGGAGAGAGAGAGTGAGCAGAGAGCTTCCTCTTCATATAAAGACACCAATTCTATTGAGCCAGGGCCCCGCACTTGGGACCTTGTTCGGCATTAATTACCTCCTTAAACACCCTGCCTTTAAATACAGCCACATTGAAGGTTGAGGCTTCGACATGTGAATTTCTAGGGAACACAACTTAGGGCATAACAAACTCTATCCTGAATTTTAGTGGGAAATATAGAATGAGACATGAATAATTGAAATAATGTATCTTATTCTTGTGATAAATCAACTTTGCAAAGATGTCAATTCTCCTCACAACAAGGTGTGGATACTCATAATTCCAATCAAAAGCCCAACTAGATGAGATTTTATAACACATCTTCTTCTTTCTTGACAAGTTTTCTGGTAAGACTAAAAACAAAAGCAAACCAAAGTTGATTAATCATTTTCTTAAAATATTTGTGCCTCGTAATTTATATAGCACCTTATAATTTGTGAAGTTCTTTTCATATTGATTACCACACACCATCCTTAAGGCAAGCCTGTCAAAACACTTTCCCAAGGGAAAGAAAGTACTCCCCAATGAAATGATGAGAAAAACTGGCTATTAAATGAACTGTCAAGTAATTCCTATGTGATCAATAGTCTAATGAACTCAGGAGAAACTTAATCCATGTAAAAAACTACAAGCCAATTTACTTTCACAGTAACACCCTTGTCTACTGTATGTGGAAATTTCAGTTGCAAATATTTCCCTTGTCCCATCCTGGTCAGTATTAAACACAACAATAATATGTTAAATGAAGTATTACTTTGAGTTTGTAGGTAGCATTTATTTGATATGCTCCCTAAATACCTTGCAAGATATGAATAAATTGAAAGTAGTACTTCAGTAAAGGAAAAGAAGGGAAAAAATACAGAGAATAAAAACATTCAAGGCTCATGAGGTCGGGACAGCCCTTCCCTTTGACATGGAGGAACCAGAAGTTTTACTTCACTATCTCTCTAACTCAGTTGTCCTCCTGACTCCCTCCTACTTCTTACCCAATTAGCATATGTGTAAATCACAGCAGCCCAACTGATGATCCTGATTCTATTCAAAAGTCCACCAGGAGGAATCCTGGGTCACTGCAGCCTGGACACTGTAAAGTCAAAGATTCTGTGGAGACCCACCACCCCATAGCTACACTGAGCACATCAAACCTCCTTTGACTTTGCAAACGTTTCTATTTGAAATCCCACTAACAGTTCTACTAGAAGACCATATTGTCTTGAATCCATACCTGTTCCAGTAAAAGAAGGGAAAATATTACAGTTCTAGCTCTTGGTGATGCTTCTGAAGAATGTCACGCATTTATCAGTTGTTGGAATGCTGTTCAATCTAAGCCAAAATCATCTGTTTTTGAAGTAGCAAGTGGAAAGTCTATGCCAGTGACAGCCTAGTTTGAAGGGACACAGAGAGAATACCAGTATTCAGGCTCAATAACCAAGGATGCCAGAGTTACTGAGTCCAAGCTCATACTACTCGCCCCATGACAGGCCAATAAATCAACGGACGAGGAACAATGACTTTTTTGGGAAAGCCAGCATACTGAGAGGATGATGGACTAGCATCCCAAAGAACCATCTTCCATGATTCAGAATTTAGGCTTCATTTATACTAAAAAGGGAGGAGGTGTGGTTGGCTTCTGCAAACTTCTTGGTGCTGGAATCCTTTGTTCTTGCAGCTGTCCACATGGATCAGGTCATGGTGCCCCTGTAAACCTCCAAGAAGACAAATGTTATTCTCTGTTCTGCAACTTTTTATCTCTATATGGATGGAAAAATGTTATACTTTTAAAGATTGTCAACCAAAAAAAGAAATACACAATGTGAGAGTTGTGAGTTAAGTTTTATTTGGGGCCAAATGAAGACTATAGCTTGGGAGACAGCCTCTCAGATAGCTCTGAGGCACTGCTCCAAAGAGGAGCTGCAGGGGCTAAGGTCAGTGTGTATGTAATCATAGTGAAGGGGGTTACCTGCAGTCTAGCCCACGTGTAAGCAGAGGCCTGCTGCTGGTCATGAGCAGCAGATGTCACCATTAATGATTTTAGTGCTTTTCTAGATACAAGGAGATGCAAGAAATTGGGCTCATAACACTCCTCCTGAAACGTATCTATCTGAAGGCCTGTTCTGCCAGTTTTTCCCAGAGCACAGAGTGCCTCATTCTGGATTCTCTGCCCTAAACTCCTTTTAGGATGTGTTGAAGGTTGGTGACTGCAGTGGCTCAGGGCCTAATCCTTGCAGAGGCAGAGGCAAGCAACAGGGTTTCATCCACAAGGCCAAGGCTGGGAGGCAGAGCCTTGAAGATGGGCTGTCCTGTCTATTTCAGGCTCTAGGTGACATTCTTTTACAAAATGTGCAGGACCAGCATGGCTGAGCCCAGCAAACAGAGCCCAGGGTTAGAGCCAAAGGAAAAGATCCAATATGGAGTCGGATTTGTTCTTCTCTATTACACCAAGTTCCACTGTGACATTCTTCTAATATCTATTTCTAACTACAAACCATTTTCCAGGTCATTTTAAATGACAGCAAATTATTTTGTCAAACTGATTATAAATTCTCTTTCACTGCAAATGATATAGTGGACGGGAGAGAAAGCAAAATAAACTTTTTGAGTCAAATTATATGGTGAATGTAGAAAATATAGTATGTAAATACATTCAAAAAGGACAGAGGAGATTTTAGAGACACGTTAAAAATAAGAGACATGGTTACTAAAAATAGAACAGAGATTTCTATAAGGTTTCAATTTAGAAGCCAACTCATCCAAACGTTCTTTTAACCAGACCTGCCCCTTTCTTTCTCCTTCCTTCTCTAAAAGATTTGGCTCAGATATCTTCTCTTCCAGGAAGTTTTTCTGAGGTTTTTCCACTCCCTCCTATAGCGGCAAAATAAATTGTGTTCACTTGTGTGTTCCCTTACGCTCTGGGATTTTGTGTCTCACCTAGGCTCTCAACCTTCTCGAATCACTTTCTATGGTCAGGCTTAGTGGAAGATGCACGAGGAAATGTTCTAACTCCCATTCAGATTTTTAGTATAGTGGGAGGACTGTCACATAATAAAACTAATTTGATTACTGCTATGATGTGCAGCGGCTGGAAGCTGAGGGAACGCTCGCCTTCCTCCCTGACTCCGGAAAGATGAGCAAAAGCCAATGAATGGAGATTCCATCTGAGTAGAGTTTCAAAGGATGAGTCAGAAAAGGTCTCATGGAGAATGATGGTGAAGAGCATTTCAGAGACCTGGAAGAGGGTGTGTGAACTGAACGGCAGTGAGAGAAAATGCAGACATCAGGCACTGGGTGTGTCTTGACCGTCTACTTTACTCAAGGGTGGTGTGTTTGACCTGACTTGATTGTGAGGTATTTGCATTCACAGTTATTTCTGCCTTTATCCCTATACTTAGCCCAATGTTCTCCAGCCAAGAATGTTCAACTGGTTTTGTTTGAATGAGTAAATCAATAGTAGAAGTAATTGCAGTAATGATTAAAGACGAGACATGTCAATATAGTTAATAAAGAACAGTTTGGTTTAGCTTGTATGGTATTATGCACAAACCAGGCATATTCAAATCTTCCTAAACGAAGACAGGGCTCCATGGGCAAAAAAATCCAAACCTGCAAGAAATTTCACTGAATGTCAAGTCAGTTTTGATGAACTATGTTGAAAAAGTGGAAAATGTTCCAGTGGAAAAAACTGTATTTCTCTTTGTTGGACCAGTTAATAAGGTCACTCTAGCACTCAATAAAGTCATTCTAAGATTAATCACTTTATGATAGATGCATATTGAATACCAAGGCTGTAAGATATTCAAGGACATTGCACTTATAGTTAAAATGAAATGTGACTCAAAAAAAGACTTTTTCAAAACTGGATTGCTTATAAACATTTCTCAGGGATCAAGTACAGTGAATTTTTTTGTTCTCATCTTCACAGAAGATTTATATTTTACACTTTAATGTCTTTATTTTTCTTTCCTGAAAGTCTGCATGGGCTGCTTCTGTTTGTATTGAGGTAAAATTGGTATATAACATTATGTTAGTTTCAGGCATACAGTGTAAATTCATATCTGTGTAACCACAAAGTGATCCCCACAACAAGTGTAGTCGCCATCCGTCACCATAACACAACGGACCCCTTCATCTATTCCTCCTCCCCCCAACCTCCCTCTCCTCTGGTCACCACCAGTCTGTTCTCTGCATCTCTGAGTTTTGTTTGGACAACAGTATGGTGGTTGGTCCAAAACTAAAAAATAGAACTACCACTTGATTCAGTAATTCCCAATTCTGGATATTTACCAAAATAATTGAAATTAGCATCTTGAAAAGATATTTGTACTCCCATGTTCATTGCAGCATTACTCACAATAGCCAAGTGTCCAATGATGGATGAGTGTATAAAGAAAATGTGTTATATATATATATATGTGTGTGTGTGTGTGTGTGTGTGTGTGTGTGTATATTCAGCCTGCCATTCAAGTATGTAAAATTTCCTGCAATATAACTGAAAGCCAGTGGGGAAGAATTATACAGAGAAAAATAAATGTTTGTCTTTCTCTTCATAAGTGTGGGGAAAGGCTGGTTAGGAAATGGGTCTACAGAGGAAAAAGACTTATGCTGTCAGTTCTTTCTGATCACTGGGGTCTACCCAATAATCCATCTCTGCCAGACCTTGCCAAAAGAACAAAGTATTGACATGTAAACAAACAGACCATAGAGGGCCTGAGGTTTCCATCTATATTCAGTAATTTTAATTGCTCTCGTTATTACCTGAAAGTATTGTTGTGCGTTCAAGGGCATTCTCAGCTGATCCAGGAAACAAAATATGACCACGAGGTGACACCAGGGTGCACTCTCTATTTGGGATGTACTTTGATAGGTTTGCATGAGGGGATGTCCTCCGTAGCATGAGACCGCCCAGAGGTCATCACTCAGGAGGGACGAGGGGGAGGGACGAGAGGGTGACCAGAAAGAGGACTTGCATGTCTACTGACGTCACTCAGTAGCAAGATGGGGCGTCGGGGTCAGAGAGCTCCAAAGGGCAGCAGGGCTGGGGTCTCCAAGCTCAGGGTTGTCTCATCTACAGCTAGCAGATGTGGGATGTGGTTTTGTGGGGTGGCACAGGCGGCCCCAGGTGGCTAAATTCTCTGTATTGGGGCTATGTGTAACCCAACTGAATGAGTATAAGTTTGAGTTTGGCACCAGCGAGTTTTGAGCTAATGGGTCCCAGCCTGCGGTCAAGCCAACAACCCAGGACAATAATATTCCAGTGGCCAGCCTTTGGCCCCTCTGTATATCTAATATGTCACAGGGTCCACTTCCTCAGTCACAGAGGACAGGGGCATAAGGCAGCACCTTAGGAAAATAACTCTCCCCAAGCGTTCGTAAATGAAGCCATGTTATTTTCAAAGGAAGAAAATATGTTATTTGGTCAACGTTGGGAAATCTAAAAATATTTTGGTGACCTCATGCTTATGATAATGTGAGCAGTCTGTCTTTATGGCCTCTGGGTTTGTTTGGTTGCCTTGACTGTGTTGAAGTCAAGTATTTTTTATCATCATTTTGAGATGGCTGAAAACCTTTTAGAACTTTCAGAAAAAACTTTTAGAACTTTTTGAGCACAAGTCTGTGGTTTTCTGAAAGTTTGATTTTAGTTGCAAAATCAGCATTTGAATTAACTCACTCTTTAAGGTTTCTTAAATAAGACTATTTGTAAATAAGATTAGTCTGTTATGAAATCAAAACACTCCTGGTTTTTAACGTGTGATTTAATATATATGTGAATCTATATTTAAAGACCAACTCAATATGCTTTAAATATATACTGTGTCTGTTTTACGTAATGAAGTAATTTTTATTAAGTAGCTTATTACTTTTACTTCTATTTATTTTTTTACTCTTCACTGAACTCAGCTCAATTCAAATAATTATGAACTACAAATGTGTATTTGCTCCTAGATATTAACTTTATTATGTGTTGTGATAGTGAAAAAAAAAAGCAAGTGTGCTTGTCTGTACTACAGTTATGAATATTTAAGACATTTATTATATAATGACATTTGAGAGCTCTATTAAAATACTACTGTGGTGGAGTCTTTTTTAATAAGTATAGTGCCATCCTCTCTGGGCTGTTCATCAAAACGCAGAAGAAGGCAGCAGGTCACATTCCATAACTGATATTATTATCGTTTCCAAAAAAGCTGGAAAAGGAACCCTGCTGCCTTTACACCAGCACAGATACACACGGGAAACAAAAGGAAGGGTTTCGGATGTAAGTTCAAGAAATCCCACAGGACCAGACGCTGGGAAGGATGGTCCCATGTACTGAAATGCCTTGAGAACTTCCTGAGTCACGCTGAACACAGACTGTCATTTCTAGTAAGTATTTAGCGCCTTGAATCACGGAGACAGCTGAAATGAGAGACTTCTGAAACCTGCAGCAAAAGCAGTTAACCCCGGTCAGGTCTCAGGGGTTGAACCCGTGGCTGGCAGTCGCCCTACGTTACAGATGAGGAGGCCACAGCCAATTAATTAAACGTGGTGGCTGACGACACCGCTTTCCCCGCGGTTGGGAGGCCTGTTTTCCTACCTGATTTTACCCCTCGGCGTGCGGCTATCCCCACGCCGGCCACTGGGCCACTGTTGGGAGCCATAAAATGAGTTTCAAAGGCAGTTGGGAGTGGGGGCCATGTACACTTCAGCCATTCCGAGTGAAATTCCAAAACTAACTGGGCCCTCGCCGTCGCCAGCAGCGTCCGCGGTCAAGTTGAAGCCCCTCATCGCCGCCTCCGCCCGCGGGGACCGGTCCACGCCCAGCCCCTGCTGCTGCCCTCTCCCGGCAGCCTTCGGTCTCACCTTGACACTTCAGAAGGTCACCCGTTCCACTGCTAGGCTTCGCATTGGGAAAACCTGAAAAAACGGATTACGAGGCCACCTTGCATGTCGTCAGGTTATGTGTGTAAAGTTTAGCTGATGGTGAAGACCTCGATGAGCAGATGGAAACCCTGAATTCTGCGCATCACTGAATAGGGCTGAATTTATGTTTCCAGTTTCATCATGGCCTGCCTTACGACATTTTTCACTTTCGGAAACTCTCACAAGAGAGCAAAATGCTCAGAGAAAACACGAGCGCTCACTGGGGTCGCAGTATAACGTACACATCATTATCTTCTTTCTTTACGATGATTTTTTTTTGTTGTTGATGGTGGTTCTATCATCGTTTCAAAAGCCTTATCAGCCCTCTGGACAGGGTATATCCGTTGTAAAAATTAACGTTTAACCACCTATGAGGTCAGTCTGGTTAAGGAAACCTTTCAGACTGACACTTTGTGTTCAAAGTGTGATTTTAAAACAAATACATGAGGAACTTTTCAAGGTCCCTGACAGCTGGATAATATAACCCAGTGATTGGGTTTAAAATGTTTGCTTTAGAGGGGAAAGGGTGAAGTTCTAGCTTTGAATGTGGAGGGTCTCAGGAGAACGAAGAAGACAGAGCTTGTCTGGTGTGTAAGTTTCAGGGGCTTACAACCCCCACCCCTCTGCCCTCCCCTGTCCCTCTGGAATGGGCTCTCTCATCCCTGGATGCCTCTCAGCTCAACAACCTTGAGGCAGTAGCAGATTCAAGGACAGCAGGGCAGAGAAAATATATAGACTTACTTCTGTAAGAATCTGGTTCACCCGACCCAAAGGAAGCACTCAGGATTCATGAAAAAACAAAGTAAATATGGATTTTTGTACATCCACATTTAAAAAAAAATCCAATGATAGAAAGCACAAAACAATAGGGGAGAGTCTAGCTCAGTGATAGAGCACGTCCTTAGCAAGCACGAGGTCCTGGGTTCAATCCCCAGTCCCTCCATTATAAAAAGAATTAAATAAATAAACCAAATTACCCTCTCCCAAAAAACTAAAAAAAAAAAAAAAAAGCATGAAACAATGGTATTTTAATGGTATTTTCTGAAGAATGATTTTAATGGTATTTTCTGCTTTCTAGTTTAATATACTAAAAATACATTTAATTCCACTGTGTTCTTTTTGTAACATGCATAAAATGTGGGTAAAATACACTGAATGCATTTGTAACAGGCTAGAAACACACATAGGTCTTACCCTGCTTTGTATAATATAACTACCTTTAAGTGATAAGGATACCGTGTACTCAGAATAAACAATATCTATTTTAAATATGTAAATATTAAATATGAGAACATCCATGGACAGCTGGATTGCAAGGATTTCAGTCCTCCTCTCTGGATAATTTAGGATCAAATGAATAAAGCACCTGCTATGCACAGATGGTGGTTTTGAGCCCAGTATAGACTAGGAAAAACTAGCGATATGGTTCTCATTCTCCGGGTGTTCACCTGGAAGGCAGACAGGTGAGAATCTAAATGACAGGAAATATTTAAGCAGGTTCAGGAAAAACGTGCTGTTGCTTGATATCACAATGACTCCCTGGCAATTCAACAAGTGGTCAGTAGGTCCGAGGTTCACAGAGGTTTGCAATGAATGAAGGTACAGGGGAGGCAGTGTTGACTGGTCCTGAAAGTTGGGAAGATTTATAGACACAGGCAGGAGGGAGAAAAAATACTAGAAAAGGCAGTAAGCCATCTCTCTAGCAGCAGAACATTTTGTTCTGTTTTAAATAAAAAAAAGAAATTTCAGATAACCACATCTCCAAAGCCTAAATGTGTAATTCTGAGTTGATTTCATTACAGCAGAGTTCCTGAGAAAAAGAATGTATTTTAAATCCAAAAGGCATCCGTGCTGAGTGGATTGCTAGCATTTTACTAGCCAGAGGATGTGGAAAATTTTCAGCCCTTGCTGAAGTTCAGTTTGGATCATCATAAAAGAGAGATACTAACAGGACTGCCCCGGTGCCTCAGGCTGTCCTGAGGCTCCGGGGAAACTCAGAGGCCAGCGTGCCCCTGAGTGATGAACAGAGTGAAATCCTACGAAGTATCTTCAGGGGAGCCACCCCCACCCACTTGTGCAATGGGTTGTTCCTGGGTGTCACGATCTACCAAGATTAAGCCACAAATATTGAAATCCTTTCCTTTATTCTTGCTAACAGCGTTCAATCCATTTTGAGACGGAGAGTGATTTTGTCTGTCAGTGGTTCATAAATCTTATTTTATGAAGACCATTCTTTTCACAGAGACGGAGGGGGGCGTGGCGAGGGAGCATGTGCTGTTGGTGTGTCTAGCCACAGGGTGTCATTCTAGTCGTGCAGACTGGTCTGTCTGGAAGCAACACTCTGGCAGCAGGGACCAAACCTCCTATCACATTCAGTTTATTCAATAAACAAACCGTCAAAACTCTTACCCAATTTAAAACGTAATTGTTATACTCTGCAAAGTACATTAGATCTTTTCCTAGATCTGTTCTGTAACCTTAAGTTATTTTACCTTTAGAATGAAATGTGAGGACCCTGAACTAAAATTTCTGCAGTTGACTCAAGTGTAGAATTAATTAAATTAAATGTCATCGCTTGCCTCGGGAATGCAGTGAGAGAAATACACATTCAGAGGCAGTTACCGGGAAAAGCAAGAAAGTTTATAAAAACATCTTTCTCCTTTAAAACTCTGTTTCCATTTATTTCGTCAAACTCAGACTTTGGCACACCGATTCATGATTCAGGTAAAATCCATGTTTGATGGATGCAGCTAATTCAGGCTGAGTCTGCAAACCCTTTCAACTCAGAGTTAACACAGACCCTGAAACTGCAGTCCTGCCCAAATCAGCTTAAACTTAGCACCAAGTCGCCCACTTGGCATCTCCTTTATTTGGTGCAACTCATTAATCTGAAACAGGATCGCTTTAACCATTGTGGGGAGACAGGGTAAACATGGCTTAGGAACATCCCTGCGGTCATTAAAGCAGCGACAGGTTGGGGTTAGTAAGAGGGAACATCAATCTGATACCTTGTGTATCTCCCATCTTTGGGAGTCTTGGGGAGACTTATTTAAGTCTCTATCAGGAGTTTGAGAGGTGAACTCCCTGGTGCCTACTTGTGTCATTCACCCAGCCGGTGACACGTGCAGAAAGTAGACCCCTACTTTGTTCACTCGTTCCAATAGCGTTTTTGAGATCCTTTGCCACAACGGAGAGAAAACCAGACTTGTTCCTTTCAACTGTCCTGTTAGTCTTTATTGGAATCCAGTAACCACAAGAGATACAATGTCCCAACGTGGTCAGTGCAGAGGAGGTCGGTGCAACATGTAGGGCAGGCAGCCTACAAGAGCTCCTGTCATTAGGGGCTTCACCTGCTCATGAAGATGGGAGAGTGCATCCCAGGTGGGCCAAGGCACAGCTCAGGAGGGACCAGTGAGTCGTGGTCCCCAGGTGAGGGGGGAGACAGCATGGTGACTCCAGGAAGTGGGGAAGTGGGGCCTCAGTGCAGAAAACCCGAAGCAAGAAGGCGGGGGTGGAGTCAGGGAGCCCCAGAGAGGACTTGGTCTCCATCTCTGGTCTTCCTCCCAAGAACACGGGGAACTCGGTGGAAAGGGCTAAGTCAGAGCAAGGATGGGGCATGGGGAAGAGGCAGCTCTTCCAGGATCAGATGTGCACTTTGAGAAAGATCATTCCATTCTGACGTCAGGATGCAGATGTGGTTCTGGGGAGACTAGGAGGAGCTCTGTGTTGGGGGCTGGGATTAGGGAAATAAAAATAAAAAATCCAAAGAAGAGCGTGGACTTGAGACATGCAGAAAGAAATCCCTTTTCTATCTAGAGATTCCACAGATCTTTCATTTATCTCCTTAATGGCCAGTGACACTCCATCCAAGAAAAAAAGTTAGCTAAAAGCTTAAACATTTCTTTCCTTTTTTTTTTTTTTTTGTCTTTCTCTGTCTGATTTATTTCACTTAGCATAATATCCTCTAGGTCCCTGCATGTTGTTACAAATGACAAATTTTCATTCTTTTTTATGGTTGAGTAATATTCCATTGTGTATGTACCACATCTTCTTTCTTTATCTATCTATAGACACTTAGGTTGTGTCCTTATCTTGACTGCTGCAAATAATACTGCAGTGAAAAGCACTCCTTGAGTACATAAATCTTTTTGAATTGGTGTTTTTGTTTTCTTCAGAAAAACACCCTGGAGTGGAATTACTAGATTGTGTAGTAGTTCTATTTTTAATTTTTTGAGGAACTTCCATACTGTTCTCCATAGTGGCTGCACCAATTTACATTCCTACCAACTGTCTACAAGGGTTCCCTTTTCTCCACTTATTTGTTGGCTTTTATAATAGCATCCTAACAGGTGTGAGGTGATAACCTAATTGTGATTTTGATTTGCATTTCCCTGATGATTAGTGATGTTGAAGGCTTAAAACTTTCAATCACCACCCCAAGGAAAGCAAAGGAGTTTTCCTGGCATTATGAGGCCTATTTAAATGGTTCATGCATATGTTTACATAAATATCCCCACATCCTCCTCTAAATTATTGTTCTACCAGTTTAGACCTTCACAGAAAGTATGTAGGAGTCCCAATTTCCCCCCATTCTTGATAACTTGGAGCACTGTCAATATTTTTTAACTTTGCACATAAAACTTAGTTTCAGCAGTCTCATTGGGTCGACATTTCTTCAACTGTGAAAACAATTTGACATGATTTCACATTTATTGGCTGTTTCTATGATGTGTCTAATCGTGTCTTTCACCCAGGACTCCTGCAGTGTCGGTCTTTTCTTGGAAGGTTTCTCAAGGCTTTTGTCTTGAGCTCTTTGCAATTCATCTCCCTGTTTGCTTAGTGAGAACAAAGTCAGGACCACCATTTACCCTGAAATTGTACTCTGTCTTACAGCTTCTGCTCCCTTAAAATTTGCAATTTCCTTGTCACTTTACCTGGTTCACGGCCACTTAAGAACCATTAACATCTCTCTGTAGGACTGCCAGGTCTAGCAAATAAAACTATAGGACACCCAATTAAATCTGAATTTCACATAAGCAACATGTAATTTTTTAGTGTGAGTGTGTCCCATGCAATATTCAGGACACACAATACTAAAAAATGATGCATTATTTTTCTGAAATTCAAATTTAGTTGACTATCTTATTTTTTTTTTTCTGGCAAACTTATCTCTGTTTTGATTTCACAGTGTCATTGCAAGCTGCTGGACTCACTCCGTATTTGCCCACACAAATTCTAAAGAGCAAAAATAATTGTATCCTAGACCATCTCCATTTGGACAGAGAACTTTTGGAAGCTTGGCTTGTAAGCCACGGTCCTGCTAGTGGATTGATTGTCTTTGGGTGAATTGCCCATGACGGCTCTGAGGCTGAGGGAATCACTCCAATCAATCAAATGGAAAGTTTCTCTCAGAAAAGAATGGAAAACTTACAAGTGTCATGATTATTAAGTTAAAAAAAAAAAATCCTCCCATGTGGAGTCTTTATCTAAATCTGTAAGAGTAGTTTCAAACTATCAGTCATATTTGTTTTGATGTTTTGAGCTTTGAAATGCAATCATATTATTTGATAAAGGCCCTAGTTTTTCACATATTCAGGTATTTTCAGAAAAATTGAGCATAGTGGTGGTAAGCTGAATAATGTCCCCTAAATTCTCAGACGCCTCCTAATTCTTAGAACCTGTGACTGTGTTACTGTGGGTGGCAGAAGGGACTTTGCAGATGTGATTAAGTGAAAGACTGTGAGATGGGGGAGTTATTCTGGATACCCAGTAGGCCCGTGTCCTCACAAGGAGACCCATGAGAAGGAGGCAGCAGAATTAGAACAAGAGAAGGTGATGTGATAAGGAAGCAGAATCGGGGGCAAATGGCAGGATGCTGTGTTTCTGGCTTTGATTGTGGAGGACGGGGCCCTGAGCCAAGGAGTGTGGGCAGCCCTGGAAACTGAGAGGGCCTGGAGCTTGTTCTTCTCCCTAGAACCGCCAGAAGAATGCAGCCCTCCTAACACCATGATTTCTGCCCCTAGGGCCCATTTCTGGTCTCTGCCCTCCAGAACTGTAAAAACCCACAAGTGTGCATTGCTTTCAGCCCCGAGACCTGTGGTCACTTGTTACATCAGTGATGGACAACTATCACAATGGCCAGGCTCAGAATATTCTCCAGGTTTTCTTGGGTATCAGTGCATTTGATTCAATAGAAAGAAAAGCAAAATAGAAAGAAATGTTCATGTTATTCGTACAGTTATTTATTTTATTAATGCTAGTGTCTGTGCCTCTGTAAAGGTAACCAATGCATGAAAACAGAATTACTACAGCAGAACAGCTCCTCATGCCTCGTGCTCTCCCATTTATATATCAACTGAAATTCGGCAAACCGATAGATCTTTGCTTTAAAGGTGCACTTTTTCACTTTTGGTTTTCACTTTTAAACATTATCCAAGGGTAAATGGCCTTGTATTATGAAATATGAAATTTGGATTGTATTTCTAAATATGTACCATACATTTAAAAAAAGTATTCATGTTCCTCTTCTAAAGATTGCTGCATATAGAATAAAGTTTAGTTAGTGTGAACATATATAAGACTGAAAATCAAGAAGGGAAATATTGACATGCTCTGTTTTGAAAAGAAAGTGTTCGTTTCTGATGTACGAAGACACTGACATATGAATATTTTATTTTAGAAAATTGTTGGATCTTTCCTTCTGTTTTGCATTCAGTTTAAAAACAGTTTCAGAGGAAAAAAAATTGTGTGACTTACTGTTGTGTTCCTAATAAAACAGAAAAATAACAGGTTATGAAGAGCCATAATTACAGGGAGTTTCAGAAGATACATTTGCAAAGGTTGGGTGGATTAGTCTTCAAAACGGTCCAGCTGCTGCGCCATTTGCCTTTAATGCTGGGCTGGATGTATTACCAAGCACAACACATTTGGTTACCAAGCATATCGTATTTGATCTAAATTATTCCATGTTTCCAATATTGTATACTTTGGAACTCTGGAATTTAAAATTTTCTTAACAGCAACCTCTTCCTTCAGATTGAAATTTATCATACTAAGTTTTAAGAACTGCATATATGATACAATTTTTTTTCACTCAAGGATGTGTTTTCATTGTAAAAACTGATGGGTTTCTTGGGTGTTTATTTGGTTAGTGAGTTAGTAAAATTTTTGAATAGTATTGATTAATTTCCTCTATAATAGACACTATGATAATACATATTAATTCTTGCAATGACCTTATGGAACATGTTCATTATATACAGAAGAAAAATGAGCCTGACAGAACTTAACTTGTTCCAAATGCTGTGATTTTAGCAAGTATACATTTTTATCTCAGCTCTCAATAATATTCTGAGTTAAAAATTGTGAGTATAGTTTAACTGCGGTCTTTAAGCTGATATAATGATTATTATATACAGTTTTTAAGTTTTTTATTTCACAGAGTATTATCCACCTTAAATAATATGTCTGTATCAGTCAGGTAATGATAGATGATGTGGTGTAACAAATAATACCCCAAGTCTCAGTGGGATTGTTTGTTGCTGATTCATGTACCGTCAGCTTTGGATTGTAGATTTCCTCAGGGCAACGGTCTTACATTTGTTCAGCATTCCAGCCTGCTGTGTGTTTAATTTTGTGTTTTCTCTACCATGAAGACACATCTCTCTCACACACACACACACACACACACACACATACACATAACACACACTCACACACACACCATAAAGGCCAAGAAGGGAAATGAAGGGCATGGGAGAGATTCCTATAAAAAGAGATTTAATAAAGGTCACAGAAAAATGACAAAACTCCATCAAAGCAAAAATTGTGCAGAAAAATAACTAGAGACCTGTTGCATAAATATCAAAGTGCCCCTTAAGTTAAACAAAGCATTTAAGATAAATAAGCAATAAAAAATGTGGTTTAGGGAAGGAACCTACTATCCTCAGAGCTTGCTCCTGGTTGATCAAAAATATAAAGGGGAGTGAAATCAGTTTGAGGAGACTCTTGAATAACTCTGAAATGTACTAGAATACAGTTAAGCCTGGAAACTGATTTCAGGCAAAATCTTCAGGCTTCAGGAGCAGGTTCCCTGACGCCGCTTTTGACTAAGAAATGTGGGCTTGAAGGTCTGTGTCTGACCCAGTATAACTCTTCATTCCTGTATAATTAGCACTGAGAATGCTGATATTATTTCTTCTTGTGTTACTACGTCTTTTTTCCCTTAGATGTAAGCCGAGCAGAAAAAATATGTGGGCTGTACAATGTGTTGCTCATATTTGCAAGTCTGTCTTACTCCCACGTACACACATATCACAGCCTAACAGTCTCCAAAAGAATCCAGAAATGGAAAGTTTTAACTCTGGCACTGCCACAGACGTAGGATATCTCTCACTCCTTTCCTTCCTGTTGTGATCCTTTTGCTTTTTCTTGGACTTAAAAGACTTTGTTAAAAAAAAAAATCAAATTAAAAAGAAAAAAGTATACAGCATAATGTCCCAGTCATGCATATATATACATCAAGTCGTGCTGTACACCAGAAATTGACACATTGTAACTGACTATCCTTCAATAAAAAACAAAACAAAACAAAACAAACAAAAAGGAAAATAGTGTATAATGTTGGCTGTTTTGTCTTTATCTCTTATCTCTGTTCATTTTATTCACCATTAAATCGACTCACAGAGGAAATTTGCATCAAAGCAGAATGCCTAAGCAGAGAGAAAGCACAATGTATTCTTTATTGAGGTTCAATGCAAAAAAACTGATAAGAAATCTTAAAACCCTGTATTCTCCCCTGCTTGGGTTAAGTTCTCTTCATGTCTGTTACCAGTACTTCACCCATTTGTCCAAAACCAATCTGTTAATGCAAGTATAATAAAAGAAGCGTGCCTTTAGAACTGCATTGTGTCTTAAAACATAAATGCCCATTCATTCAAAATCTTTTGTTGATAGGCCAAGATCTTATTCAAGTACAGTTTTCTAGTGGAATAACTAGTTATTTCTAATTACATTTTCTCTAAACTGAAATAAGAGCTTAAGATACTTTAAGCAATATGAGTATAGGGTCTTTCTATATTTTCCCAGTCTTTTCTGGTAGTATCGTCCACACCTAATTTATGCACCATGATTTTTGTTTGTTGGTTTTTGTTGTTTAGCAATTAGCCCATGTTTTGTTAAAATCCTTTAAGAAACCAAACTCCTAAATATGGTGTTAGTTGTGACTTCTCTTTCATTCCTGATTTTGCTTATTTGGGCCCTCTCCTTTTTTTTTTTTTTTTTAATGAGTCTTACTAAGGACTTATCAACTTTGTTTCTGTTTTCAAAGAACCAGCTCTTAGTTTCATTGACCTTTTCTATTGTTTTTAGTTTCTATTTCATTTATTTCCACTCTGATCTTTATTATTTCCTTCCTTCTACAAACATTGGGCTTTGTTTGTTCTGTTTCTAATTCCTTTAGATGGTAGGTTGGGTTCTTCATCTGAGATTTTTCTTGTTTCTTGTTTCTTGAGGTAGGCTGTAGTGACTGCATCTTGAGACAGTGACAGAAAAGGAGATGCAAAGTTATCAGTGACCAGATGAGGAAGTTTGGGATTTTGAACTTGAAGAAGAGAGATCCACTGACAGACTTTGAGTAAAATAATGATATGATTAAATGTACGTCTTGGAGATTCAAACAGTTGACAATGAAGGTTATGCAATATAGAATTACAGCACTCACCACAGCGCCGAGACTTAGCGCAGAAATCACTTAGAACAGCATCCTAAATGTTGAAGAGTATTAAAGTAAATCATACTAGGGATGTCTCTCCCCAGGTACAATTACTTACCTACAGTCATCAAAGTGTTCTCCCTCTTAGTAAAATGCCCTTGAAAATCTGCTGAGTTGGGGCATCAAGTCTCTAAAGTGACTCTCAAAATTAATTGATAGAAATCAGAAGCAAAACTTCTCATTAAAATATTAAGTTGACATTGCATCTATGACTGGGGAAGATACACAGAAATGCTTACTCACGTTGAACTTTTTAAATAGATTCAGGTGTTTTCCAGGGTCCCTCCTGCCAGTCACCACTTCTAGGCAGCACTTTAATTTCACGTCCTTTGCACGTAAACTCAAATACTCTGGGCAGCAGACACCCAAAGGTTGAACAAAAGCAATCTTCACCGAATGAATTTTTAAATAACCTATGAAAACAGCTATTTTTTTCCATCAGAGCTGAGGTTATGCAATGTTCTAAGACTCAGTCACACATCTAATTTCTCAAGGATACATCATGTTCCACAGTTAAGGTTGTTCTTGAGATGAATGTTTGACTTTTGAATTGTTGGAAGCAAACTGGTACAAGGCTTCCATGGCTCAACTACTGAAGAGACAAACACTCATTCTTCAGCCAAATGTTTTCTGAACTCATTTCAGGGGAATTCTGACTCAATGCAGAAGCTGTGAATTAACTCTCACCTGGCAAAAACTGACGGTTTCCCAAATGCCATACAGTTCCAAGTTCAGGTAAAAATAGACACCAATACTCATGAAATTGTCTCCTTGTTAAATTGGACTATAAGTTTGCTAAATCACACAGGACTTAATGCAATAAAACCTGTGAAGTTAATTTCTCCATTTATTGATCATTCATAAAAGAAGTCGTACATTTTCCAGAGCATTCTAAACCTAAGAAAAAACATGCCATTAACTTATAAGATTTGTTTCTTTACAGTTTCAAAGCACATAGTATATTATTAGAGTTCTCCAAACATTTCTCATTTTATAGAAGTTAAGGCTTAAAAGAGCTAAATTTATTTTGTACAAGTAAATAAAATCAGTGAAATAGAGGTCTTCTAATTTTTTTTAAATTTCATTTTATTGAGTTATAGCCAGTTTACAATGTTGTGTCAGTTTCCAGTGTAGAGCACAATTTTTCAGTTATACATGAACATACATATATTCATTGTCACATACGTTTCCACTAATTTCTGGTAACAGAAATCAAAATCAAAATTACAGAAAACTACGGTGCGATTGGTCACTATACTTGAATTTTATAGCCCTGTCTCATGGTAAATAACTGATTCATTCATTACACAAAGATTTATTAAAAACTAGACCTGTGACAGATGGTGTGAGAAACGCAGAGCTGTGCCTGTTTTCAAAAGGGCTGCTAACCCACAGGGTGTTGTCAGGAGAGGGGAATGTGTTTCTGCTCATGCACGTGCATTTCCTCTTACCAGAATCCACCATAAGAAAACCAACTGGATCAAATACCTTTATCTTTCAAACTTCCTAATAAATAACAATGCTTCATAATATTTGGTCTTCCCAATGGTGGTAGCTGCAAGCTTCTTAAGCATATGTCATGTGTCATTTTTTTGTTTTTTTCCTCTGGAAATTCTAAAGTAAACAAGGTCTTAAAAAATCCAAACAGATTCACAAGTCTAACAGGTACTGTAATATAATCAACAAAGATACTGAAAATACATCACTTGCTACCTGGAAAACACGCATTTTGGTTCTGTAAAATATTTAATATTCATACTCAAGGCATCATTTAGAGGTGGATTAACTTAGTTTTTCCTTTATAAGCAAGCCACTGTGTCCCCCAGGAGAGTTTTCTGAACAAGTTAATATTTTGTGCTTTTGGCAGGCAGATGACTTTTTAGGACAATTTTATAACTTCAACACTGTTGAATGACTCTTTTAAAATTGTGTTTTCTCTTGTAGCCACTGTGTGCCCTGGAACATTCACCAAACAGAATCTTTAAGCAACATTTTCCACTTCCACACCATTTGAGACATAGTATTCTCAGAAGCTGTTCTCTGCAAAGACAATTTACTTACAAATGCTTTTCAGCTCAGCCCCATTCCCTGTGTGCCTCACTTGTAAGGTGCTTCCTTTGGTGACAACCAATATGGCACGTCTTAAATGCCACCTACAACTGCTACCCATTTGCTACTTACCTGCACAGTGTAAAATCAAGACATGTATTAAAGAAGTGATAAAGGCACCTTTACGTCTGGGACTGCAGGATCATTGATTTTAGTGTGTAATGCCACCATTTCCAAATCTCCATGTGCCACCTGATAACTGTCCCTTCACATTTGTAATGTAGCAAGAGTTTGCAAGGCAACCAGAAAGTTCGATAGTCGGCTGGCCCTGGTTTTAGAAAGAGGGCCTGGATAACTATTCTTTCTGCCTTCTTCTTGCTAAATGTGGGGGTTCAGCTGTAGCGATTTCAGCCACGTGGATGTTCTGATTAGTGCTTTTAAACATGGCACCCAAGAAGCTGACATTCATACTCCTCTCAGCCATCAGTATTTCGTTTTGTATAAAATGATGTAAGACACACACTTTCTATTCACGGATAAAAAATACGACGTTCCAGGAGATCTTCTATTCATTCTCCAGGGGCTCAACTCTGCCTCTAAAGCAAAAGGCATTTCTTAGAAATGGGATTTACCTGTATCTACACAACCAGCATCCGAGAAATGGAGGAGGGCTGAGGACCTCACACGGTCGTGCCCAACGCAGCTCCAGTATGTTGCGGCTCCACATGACTCCATCCCGTCACAACAGGAAACAAGTTAATAAACACAATCTGCCCTAAGTTCTCTTTCCCTGAAAGCTCTACAGACTTTCTCCTTTCATCAAGAAAAACAAGACTCATATATGAGTCCGAACCCTGTTACTAGCACCGTGACGGCGTGAAATCCCAGAACTTTGGAAACCTCTAATATGATTTATAATGTTTTCAAAGTGTGTCACTCTTGAGATCCCAAGTAGAATGTAGCTTTCTTGAGCTTGTGCAGCACACTTTTACTTCCTCTTCGTAGCAGTCTGGCAATGAAACAGCATTGTAGATTAGAAGGAGACACTTCCCCACATATTTTCACCCAGAAATCTCGACTATTTCTACCACCTGTTGTCTCCTGCCTTGTCCTTCTACAAGAAACACAGAAGAAAAGGTTGGACAAGCAGGAAGAAGAAACGATACCACTGGGGTATTCTACGAGCTGAAGATTAGAGGTTGTCACCTGCACTTTGGTTTGTCAATATACCTATGGGACCAAAGAAAAAGAAATGAAGAGAAGAAAGAAACAGGCTTGGTGGGAAGTGATGCTAACAACAGTTGTGATGAAGGAAGAGAGAAGATATTTGGAAAGTGAAAAGACACAATTGGAGGGAAACAATGGTGCTCAGGGGTGAGAACCCAGTGGAATGTTCTGGTTGTCCCCAGGGTATGTGCACTCCTTATGTACTGTCATCCTGAGAAGACGTTCTTCATCTTTGCCACACTTGTTAGTTTTTATTTATTGAATACACCTGAAATGTAGAAATCCATGAATATATGTATTTTTTAATTTATTTTTTAAGTAAAAAAATTATTAAATTATAGTTGATTTACAATATTGGTTTTAGGTGTACAACATAGTGGTTCAATATTTTAAAAGACTTAAGAAAGCAATTCATGGAGCAAAATTTGCTGCCACGAATTGGATGAAAACCTTGGGATAGTCCAAAAATGACTCTACCATGTTTGGATTCCAAAACCGTAGATCTGGCTGACCTAGACTGACCCAGTTGTATTTTTCCTGGCCATCTCTTCAAATACAGCAAGTTGTCTTCTGTTAGGGCTATTTCCAAAAATATTGTCTTTCCCGTCACCCATACATTTCAGTTTTCTTTCATTCCCAAGTGCTGCTGTGAGGTGGGGGATGGTCAGTCATAAAACTAGGAAGATTCTAGCATCATAAAATGATTATCTCTGATTCTTTTAAAAACAGCTACTAACATAAGACTTTGTCAGCCAAGATTTTCAAATTCAAAAACATTCAATTCAACTTGAGGTTTCATTCTCAAGGTATTCTTATTTTCCACTGCTCTACAACTTTCTTTTCCAGTTTAACATCTATTAAAGGACTTTTTGAAATGCAAGAGATGTTACAAACATGTCCACATGTAAAGTCTGTCACTCTGGCAATCAAATCAAAACCTTTGGCTAAATATTAGAGACAGGGTATCAGAAAGATAATGGACTCAAACTTGTGAACAAAATTACTCCTGGCTTCCCTTGTAATTTCAGTAACATAACACGGTTTACCACTTCATTATCCTCTAATTGCTTCCCATAAATCATTAATATTGACCCAAACTGTTTCCTGTGGTCCTTCAGGGAAAGGAGCCTTAGGACTTCTCAGGATGCTACCACAGGGTCAGGAAGCTAATGGGTTTCCACTAAGTGTCCTCTGAGCCCCAGTGGATTGCTGTAATACACTTAATTTTCAGTCACTGATATTGCTTCCTAGTGCCAGCCAAGTGTCCGCTGGTTCACACTTCTCATTAAAGGCCAAGGTGCCGTGGAAACAATGGAGTGGAACTGCAGTGCCTGGTATGCAGGAAGTCCAGCCCCCAGGGACTTACCGTCTGATGTTGGCATCTGACACCACAACTTCTATTTCAGATATGGTATGGTTTGGAGTACTCAGATCCCATGAAAACCACCCCTTTTATGTACCAAGAAAACTTACTTTGATTCACATAAACATAAACACACGGAGTCTATATGTGGATAAGAGACTTTAAGGGAGAGAGGTAGTTGGATTGCAACAATAAAAACCACTGGAAATCTCAACTTTTGTGCCCTCTTCCAGAGAATCACAGGGCACTGTCAGCACTGGGGGCCCCCACGGGTCTCCTCACTGTACCAGTGTCCACGCCGTCTCACCAGGTTTCTTGTTCCTTTCTCTTCCCTGCTCTCTCTCCCGCTCCCTGATTCTCTGCAGGATTATTCCTACAGCTGTGATTAAGCAAAATTAAGCTCTTCAAGCTTCAAGTTAGACAGTAAATTCCAGGTCTTTGGCTTTAAGTAGCATCTGTTCGGACAGCTTTCAATAGTGATTTATTTTTCTCTACTACTCCAGAAGTTCCTTCACTGCCCATAGCTCTAATTGCTAGGAATCATGTGGAGGAAATGAGAAATAACATTTCTTAATATTGTAAGAGACAAGACCAGATTTAAAGAATATCTTTTAAATCCTTAAAAAAAAAAAAAAGCAGAAGTAAAATGTCACAAAATAGGAAAAGTCAAGGTGTAACAGTCTTCAGAATAAGTTCATAATAAAGAAATCTCATGAGGAGGAGAGGTGTGCCCTGGGTGGTCTTTGCTGTAAGAGGGGGGATGTGAAAACAAACATTTCTCCAGCATCCACCACACCAGACAGGATCTCTACTCACTGAGAACAAGGGGTACCTGAGAATCTGTAGAAGATCAAACACATCCATCTGAACAGAACTGAGATTCAAATAACTCAGGCCTCACTAACAAGTAGAGACAATGAGATGTATGACTTTCTCAGCCAGCTCTCAATGAGTAGTTACTGAGTTACTAGCTCTACACTATTGCATGTTTCCATCGAACAATTTTATTTACATGTATCCTGCACTCTATGTAAAAGACTTGAGGTGGGTTATAATAAAACGGAGAATATCAGAGCCATGGAAATTTAGCTAGGTGAAGCAATATTATTGCAAGTAAACATTATATAGAAATATAAGTTAAAAGATGCTACAGAAATAAAATACTGATATTAAATTGCACTAAGCCTTTTGGCTAGACGAGTTATGAGAAACTAAATTAGTTATACAATTTACGTCTTGCATTTTTATAAAATGAAACAAACGAAGAAGAGAAAGATTTTTCTTCCATTTACTTTTGTAAAAAAATATTTTTATGGTCAATGTAGTGGATGGCTTCCTGAAAAACCTTTTGACCAGTAAGACAACAGTAGACCTTGTACAGTAGGTTCTGTTAGAGTCGGAGAGAAAGGAAGGATCAGAGACAGCTCAACAACAGAAAGGTTTATTTTGAGAAACCTGCAGACAGTTCTCCAGTTAGACTGGACCCCGCTCTCTGCATACAGACTTGGTTGTTTTATGCCTGGGGGGTAGGAGCTGATTGGTGGGTTCTTATGCAAATGAGGGGTGCTGAGTGGTAAGTTCTGATTGGTGGATTTTTGTGTAGATGAGGTATGAAGGGTAAATGCTGATTGGTGGGTTTTGAAAGGGGTGTGTCTGAAAAAGAGACCGGCTTGTTAGATGAATGTTCCCACAAGTAGTTCTCACTCAAGTCTGGGGAGGGTTTTACAGGAAGTTGTTACTTGCAGTGGGCTTGGCTTGTCCCAAAATAGCAAAATAGCTGCAGATCTCATAACGGAGTTGGTCGTGTCTATCAGATTCCACTGTGCAGGGCCTCCCCGTGAAGTCTTGTTTGTCTGTGCCCAAATTAAGGATCCTGTATATGCTGCTGTTACGAGTAAAACCTTTTTGTTCATTATTGTCTTCTTAGTGAAATCCTTCTAAAAGTACGAGTTTGACGCATATGACAACCTTGGTCCCCTTAGAAATATAATGGAAATCTCCAGAGATTCAGGTAAGGAGCAGAGTTATCAACGTATGAATTAAAATCGTGATATGCAAAATTTACAAGGTATCCGAAAATGTGTTTTTAAATATTTCTCAAGTAAATGTTTATTTTAATATTCAGTTTAATATTTATTTAATCAATTTAAAGAAATTTCAATGTCTATATGAATTGTTTTGAAAAGGACACTGGTTATCTTCCAAATTTAAGTTTTCAGTAGAAGTTTAAAAGATTAAAAAAAAATTACATTTCCATCTGTCATACTCCAGTTATTTCCATTTGTTCCTATTTTAGGCCTTTGTCTGCAAGTGCAAATAGATAGTAAATATCTTGTTTCTTTCCCTCATATCATTAAAGATCATAATTGATTTAACCTGTTCATTTGCTCAGAGTAGACTAGTTACGCTGTGGTAACATTCAGTTCCAAGGTGTTAGCAGGTTTACAGTCAGAAAGCTTTACTTCACTCATGCTGTTCACATTGTCGGTTCAGGCTCCTCTCCAGGACATCTTACTTGGAGGGGAGACTCACATGCAGGTTTAAAGCTTCTGCCTGGAAGGAAGGCTCACATCCTCATTTACCTGGCTCTGCCTGACTTCAGTGGCTCAAGGAAATACAGGTCTACCATGGGCCTGAAAGGAGAAAGAACACAGTTTTGAACAGTACTGGTGACTGTCTCACCCATTTCTGGACACTCAATTTGTTTCCGAACTTTCTACAATTTTAGGGAGTTCTGTAATGAATATTCCTTTTTGTTTTACATTTTCCTACCATTTTTTTTTTAAAATGGAGGTAGTGGGGATTGAACCCGGGACTCTGTGCACGCTAACCACACACTCAACCACTGAGCTCTACCCGCCTCCACCTCCCCACGACTATTCTTATACACATTTTTCCTGTTGTTATTTCTTCAGTAAAAATTCCCAGGAGTGGAATTACTGGGTCAAGAATACGAATGTTATAATGACCCAATACGTATCCCTATATTGCTGTTCAACATTATAGTCAATAGATGGATCTACTTGATTCCCCAGGAGCCACTTGGTAGTCATCCTGGTGCTCCCATTGTCTTAAAAATATGGACAGTCAAATCTTCATTCTTGCCTGTGATTTTGCAAGTATTTCTTTGTTTTGAAATATTATGACTTCATATTGAGAAGTTGAAATTGTTTTAACAGAGAAAACATTTTGAAGAGTCATAACGGTTTAGAAATCTACCCTTCTTCTGTTTACGTATCAATTTGCAGTGCCAGCCTTAGGTCACTGATGTGGCCGGTTCAATGAAATCTTTCTAGTCCTTTCTCTATGATGTCTACCAATCTATCACCTGTATATACAAATGCTTCTCTTTCAGGGACAATAAAACGGTACCTGGGTTTACCCAGCATTTCTTTGAGAATGATTTAATTAGCAAGGAACATACTCGCATTTAATCACAGACTCTGTTGAATTGAAATAAGTATTTTGAAAGGAAATTGGGTAGCGTACTAAATTACTAGGAAGACTGGTGGGGGGTGGGGAAACTGGGTTCAAAAAATAGGCAGAACCCTTCACAGTCGAAATCTGCCCTTGTGAACAGCCTGGTGGAAGATACTTTGCTGTGATCATTGCTCCTTCAATACAACCTTTGCCAGAAACGCCTCTTTTGGCATGTGACAGGGGTCCAGTTACTCCCCCAATTCCTCTACTGTCTTTGGTAACCAGACGTTGATGCTGCAGCATCTGCAGCCTCTCCAGGCTCATTTCCTCTGGATTCAGACACCCAGGTGGGGACATGTGATTGGCCAAGAACAATCCAAGTGTCCAAAATGGGAACTGCAAAATAGAGGCACAGTGTCCTGCAGCCAGAGCTGGGACCTGACCACCCAGGCTCCCACAGGAAGGTGCTCCCCAGAGTGAGGGGCTTCAGAAGTGGGACAAAACAAACCAAAAACTAAACAAATAACAACAAAGATGAAACAAATATTTACTGTGATCAGCAAAATTAGACATCTTGACAATTTCCTTTAGTATATGCCATCCCCCACCCCCATCCCCCAACAAAGCCTCATTGAGATTGTTCTGTTCACTTCCTCTGCCCTTTAACCTTCGGAATTTAAAAAGCTTTGCTTTTCTTTGTTTTCTGCTTAGAAAGAGAGTATTCATTTGAAATTTCCTTTGATGAGTCACATCCTTCTGCTTTTAGAGTCTCTGATGCATTCCCTTTCTCATATTTTGGTTATGTCATCCCTTACAAAATCTACATAGTATATCTAGAAATGTGTTGCAAGATATCCACTTTCTCTGGTTCAGGGGAAGAGGAATGAATAGGTGGAAAATTGCCAATATGCCAGAGATGAAGACACAAAAAGAAACAGGGCTTTATTCCTCCAGTGGGTCTAGTGGAAAAAACAAACAATCCCAGAGCACACAGGAGCCAGATAAAAGGAGCCGGTGCAGAGTGCTCCAGGCGCACGAGAAACACGGTGACTTGTCCTACTTGGGAAAAATTGCAGAGGACAGAAAAGTTTCAGAGGAGAGATACTTTAGTTGAGGATTTCCTTCAGCATGAAGTCTGTCACGTACAGAAAAGAAGCAGCTCATATAGGGAACTTTGCCACGCTGCTTTCCCTAAGAAGTTTCCTCTGAGATGTGAATTTTATAAGAAGGGAATAAATAACGTACAGTCAGTCACCACATTCAAAGACTCTTTAGTGTGAGTTATCTAATGTTGAGTAATTTTCTAAGCTTCTGGTACAAACTCATCATTGCCCCAAATAATCATTGTTGAAGTAATAAAAGTTTTCAAAAAGGAAAGAGAACATTCAAATTCACTCAAGTTAGAGATGTGTATTTCAAACTTTGCCCCCTTTAAAGTCAAATAAACCCATCTTCAACATTATGTCTTTTTTAATCATTGAGATAGTGAGATGTTTACTTTCAATACAAATATCTCAATACCACATAAACCACCAACACAGTTTTGGAAGAGCAGAGCTTTTTTGGAGAGTTTGCAAAATCACCAATGTTCAGAACAGGAAGTGGGTCTTCCTCTGGTCTACAGCCAAGTTCAAATATTAACTTGACGGGCACCCAGCTTTCCCTCCACTTCCTTATTCTTGTCCCCTCTGACTTATTACCACTGGTAATGACTGTGCAGGGCAGTTGGGGTTGGGAAACATTGATCTGACCTAAATATCTCATTTGTCAGAGGATGAAGTTCAAGCTGAGAGACGTTAAGAGACTCAAATCTACTTGGCTACAAAGTCAAAAGCAAAGATGGTGAAACCCTGAAATCTAGCTCACACTGGGATTAATTGAAAGTGTAGTGGAGAATCTAGTTTGGAGTTCCGGTTAGTTAAATATTTCTTAGGCAAGCAAACTTGAACTCGAATGTATGAAAGCTTCAGGAAGATGTTTTCGGCTCAACTTTCAAAAAAGAAAAAAAAGCTAATGTTCCCTAACATAATGTTCCCAATAGAATCAACTGTCTTTCATGATAGTGAATTCCTATATATATGTTTTATTCCTGAGGATAATACATTATGAGGACGGAGGGTGGCTTGGGAGCGGTCATGGCTTTGGACCAAAGATTCTCCTGGAAGGCACTTTGTCAGATGACCTACCCAAGAGGGCGTTCCATTTCTGCCACCGCTGAACTCTTTGATCTGCGGAAGTGCACTTGTTAGTCCTCACCAGATGTCTGTGATGCTCGCCTGAGGTTGTATGTGGAAAATCACAAGGATTGCTGTCCACTACTTCACAATGTGCAATTTGCACTGTTGTTAGTCATCAAAGATGTTATTATTTTTGAATAATGGGCACTGAACTGAAAACATTCTGACTGTTCGGGCGGCTCTCAGAAAACAGCAGTAACAAGAATAACGGCAAAAGCATCCTTCAAGTTACTCTTGGGAGTGAATTCTCAGGGCACGTATCAGGAGATCTTTCTCCGACTCTTTGGAATGCGTTCAACTCCCATTACCTGTGACTAGATCACTGGGTTATCCCGTGCAACTAATGAAAAGCAATAAGGCTTCAGAATGTTTATTGCTATGTTTTACCTCACTGCCTAATTATTCTGAGTTAGTGTATGTCCAGAGTCAAACACAAATCGGCATGATTACACACAGTGCTCTATTGTGTTGAAGGGGCAGGATGCCAGTCTATAAATATGACCCTGTCCTTTAGAAATTAGAGGAATAACAAAGCCAGGAGAGGGTTTATGACTCTTTGAAGTCCAGAAATATGGAAGAAAGAGAGAGACAGAGACAGAGACAGAGACAGGGAGGGAAAGTGGTGGGGTTTGAGGGGACAGGAGGGTGGAGAAAAGAGAGAACTTGAAGGGGCTCATTTTCATAATACGGAACTCAGAATTTCTTTTTCTCTGGTGTGCAATAAAGGAACCCAGCGTGTAAGGATTAGCTCAACTTGAGTTGAAGGCACCGATCCCTTTATGAAAGATCTTTCAAAGGAAAAAACACGACATGTTCTGGCACTAGGAAGACGGTGCCAGGAAGCACATTCAGCGATTTACTTTCCAAGTGGGAAATATCATTAGATCTAAATACCACGTTGTTTGAAGAACATGTCAGTGCACAGACTTGTTCTTAACACTGCTGAGCATTATTTCCGTCTGGTCTCATATCAGGTATTGCTTACAATATTGTCTTTTGGTTTTATCTCTGATGGATTAATATCCTCTCAAAAAATGAATATGCTCAGTGTGAGGAAACTTGGTAACTTGTCCTTTACTGATAAGACATACAAATTGAATCACTTTGCTGTACACTTGAAGCTAACATTGTAAGTCAACTACATTTCAATAAAAAATAAAATTTAAGATAAATAAATAAATAAATAAATAAATAAATAAATAAGACATACAGGAACACTATAAGCAGAAAAAAATTCAACAATTTATCTAATTACAAACCCCAGTGTCTTATGGGAAAATAAATAAAACTCCTGTTGATGAAACTTAAAAAAGACATTAAAATATTGTATTAAAGTTGAATTTTATGAAAAAAGAGGAAAAAACTCATTTTTTGAAAATACCTACAATTGTTAAAAATCAGATTTCTTGCTTGAGGAAAGAGTGAGGGAAAAAATTTACAAGTATTCATTGAGTCAGTCTTACAGAGGAAACATTTATGAATCTCACTATTATGTGATAAAGCATCATCTATACTCTAGCTGAATGAGTCATACTTAGTTACCAGTTACAGTAAAAATAAATTTCTAAAGAGTCAGAAATATTTGCCACCCTCACAACCACACACCTACATCTTTCCAAAGTGTTATCAGTAGAAAAACACATACTGCCAAAATCAAGATCTCAGATTTAAGCTTCCTGCTTTGAAATACCCAAAGGCATGATTATCTACTACCGTGGAAACCACACTTTGTTTATGCATCAGGGCTGCTCACTGGAGACAGATTTCTGTTCTGGCTTCTCCTACAGTTATCACAGCAAAGATAAGAGCCAGGTTATGTGATTACTAAGGAGAGAAAGTAACAGATTTGAAGACTGTGGGAAATAAGTGATCTGCCCTACAGGAAAATAACTAGATAAAAGAGTGGATAATTATTTAAATAATAAAATAAAATAAAACAGAAAGTAATGTATAACATGTATGCAACTAAGAGATGGGAACATAGCATTCAATGAGAAGCATACTTAATGTGGTTAAAAATCATTCCTTTCTCCTAGGCTGGGGAGGGATTCCCAAACGCAATGTGAGTGGCTCATGTAGGTTCACACAGAGGGCGCTGTGTTAGCATCCTCCACCATCAGGTAGGTTGCAGAGTCAAGGAAGTGGGTCAAGAGCCTGAGTACCTGGAGTCTCACACTGTCCAGACAATGCCTTAAACTCAGCCTTCCCAATGTGGTCTCATCCCCTACTGTTCGCCCTCATCTCTCACCGTCCCCTCTTCCAACTGGAAACAGCGCAGGTCCTAGAGCAGGGACAATGGCACGAACATCCCTGAGTCATTAGGAATTGGATCACAGAGAAAAAACTTGTTGACCACCTACTATGCACCAGACACTGTTCTAAGTGCACTGTAACCACTGGTGAACAAAGCAGACAAAGCTCTCTGCCCTCAGGGAGCTTACCTTCTGGAGGAAACCTACAATACACGATATATAAGTGAGCAAACGATAACAGTCGCAGAAAATAAAAAGCAAAAGTAGTCAAACGTTAAGAGCGAGAGAGCCTAGGGTGTGGGCTCCGTTTGTAATTCCGGTCATGTGTTTAGCGTGGCGCTCACTGGGCGGGTCCTCTTGAAGCAGGTGACGTGTAGGGTTAACGGTTGTTCCCATGGACTGAGTGGTGGAAGCGCATTTCAGGTGAGGAACAGCCAGCTCAAAAGCCCTAAGGAGGTCTTCGTGCAGCACTAGGCTTTTGCTGGGAGGGAAAGAGGAGACTTGCAGGGTTTTGAGCAGGGGAGGGACATGGTCTGATTTGCATTTCACAGTGATCACTCCAGCTGTTGAATGAGACACCAAGGAGGAAAGGCAGGAGGCTATCGAGCCAAGTCAATGAAGAATAATGTCTTCAGTCCAGGTGTAGATGTGGACAGGGTGGGCAAGGGCTGGATTCTAGGGAGTAAGTCGTTATGGAACCAGCTGGTAAGAACTGTGTTCTTAAAGTTCCATAAAAAGGACCCTTATAGATAAAACTGGAATCTTCAGTCACTGAATAATTCTGTTTTCTGAGTTATTACCATGCATGTAGTTGAAAAAACAAACAAGTGAAAAAAACAAAAAACAGAGCTAACTTAATTTGCTTCTGGCCTAATCTTAATCATTACCTAAAAAGTTTTTAGGACTTCTGATACAAACAACAGGGGTCGTTGACCTTTTGGGGGTTACCAACCACCTTCAGCTTTGATAATTTTCTAGGAGGACTCAAGGACTCAACGAAACCTCCCTGAAAGCTGTTTTACTCACAATTAAGGTTTACTACAGAAAAAGGGTAGATCAAATCAGCAGAGGGAGAAACACGGAGAACAGAATCCAAGAATTCCAGACACAGAGGTGCTAGCTGTCTTCTCCCAGTAACGGCATGTGATGATGCGCATTGCGTGTTCCCAACCAGGGACACTCACTTGAGCCCTGACATCCAGAGGCTTTTTAGGGGCTCTGTCATGTAGATATGGTTCATGCGGCCAGCCTTAATCTCCAGCTCCCCCCAGAAGTCTAGCTGATATGACAAGACTGCAAATCTCCACCATGAATCACACTGTTACACCATCTAGCACAGCTCAAAGCTCCAGGTAAACAAGAAGTACATTCCAAGAGCTTAGCAGTCACCTCCCAGGAACTGAGAACAAAAGCCAGACCTCTCTTGCGGCAAGGTGAAATTCTTCACTGCACACCCTTAACCAGGGTCTCATGTTTTCTGCCAACATCCATGAAATCATAGCAGGCTAACTTGGTAGTCTGCAGTTAGAGCAAAGCCTCAGACCTTACAGTTCTTGGCAGGAAAATGAGTAGGGATTCACTGAACAATATATCTAGAAGAGGAGGTAAGTGGGGGTCACATCGTAGATTCCTTTTATGTTTTTCTAAGAGGTTGAACTTTGTTCTTTAGCCCATTCAGTTTACATATTTGTAGAGAGACCGGTTCATGTCAGTAACATGTTTTTTTCCTTAAACAGCATCCAACACTCCATACACATAGAAGCAAACTCTGCAAGTTGTTGGAGCAATTCAAGTTTAGGAGTTTTCAGAAAGTGTTCTGGGAGTCTAGACAGTGAAGGCTTTGACGATGTCAGTAAAAAAGAGACTGAATTAAAGATGCAGAGGATATCAGCTGGAGTAGCGAGTCGTGAGGGAAGCCTACTAATGATGGTGGGGAAAAAAAAGGTCCAGAGGAATAGTAAACAGAGAACAGGTATTAAAGGAATAGATGAGGGAGGTCTGGAATGAGAGAAGTGTCTGATGAGAGATCAGCATACTAGAGTTTCCAAATTCATGAACTGACCAGAAGAACTAACGGCAATATTCAGGATCTACTACCAGTGTGGGTTGTTAAGATTGACTATGAGGAAAATTTTAGAGTAAGAAGGCATAGTCTAGGCATACCTTATTTTATTGCACTTTGCAGATACTGCATTTTTTACAAATTGAAGGTTTTGTGGCAACCCTGCATTGAGCAAGTCTTTCAGCCCCATTTTTTTCTAACAGTGTTTGCTCACTTCATGTCTTGTGTCACATTTTGCTAATTCTCACAATATTCCAAACCCTCCACCAGCAAAAAGATTACAACTTGCTAAAGCCTCAGGTGATGGTTAACATTTTTCAGGAATAGAGTATTTTTCAATTAAGGTATGTACATTCTTTTTTTTAGACATGCTATTGCACATTTAATAGACTACAGTATAGTGTAAATATATCTTTTTATTGAAGTGTAATTAATTTACAATGTTGTTAGTTCCTGGTGTACAACAAAGTGATTCAGATCCACGCACATTTATATATTCCTTTTCATATTTTTCCATTATAGGTTATTACAAGATATTGAATGTAGGTCCCTGTGCTATACAGTGGGACCTTGTTTATCTGTGTTATATACAGTAGTTAATATCTGCTAATCCCAAACTCCTAATTTATGCACTGAGAAACAAAACAAAACAAAAAAAGCATGTGATTTGCTTTACTGTAATATTTGCTTTATTGTGATGTTCTGGCACCAAATTTGCAATATCTCCAAGGTCTTCCTTTAAATTTGGAACTAGGATTGAAGACACAAAGACATTGAAGTCACTGAAATGGGTGTGAGGCATCAAGAGAAAGGAAAATAACATACAAATATTTACAATAATGTTAGATTCCAAGAAGACCTATAGTAAAGAAATGTTTAACTTTGCTTTTCCTATAAATTGCAGGCTTATCAGGGAAAGCATTATTAAAAATGCTGAGTTTAGAAAAAACTGATCTACACTAATACTAAAGTTTGTTTTTTTTTCCTCCTTGGGAGGAACTGAATTAGTTTACTGAGATATTCTGCACTGGTCAGCGTAAGTAATGTTAGCTGCTATAAGAAACAACCCTGAAATCACAGTGGCTTAGCATGTAAAGTGTTTACTTCTTGTGAGTGTAAAATTCAAAGTCAAGGAGCTTCACCTTGTGTCTCCTTTAGGGGGCTCTCCCCCAAGAAGTGTGCCAGATACTTGGCATCCTTCCATCTTCCAACTCCAGCATCTCAGATTCCTTTGCCTTCAAGCTCAGCTCGCTAGAGAGAGAGCATGAATGATCTTGCAGGACGTTCTATGGCTATGCCTGGAAATGCAGGAGTGTGTTACTTTCCCCTGGGAACATGTGGCCAAAACTTTATCACATTGTTTCACTGAGGTACAAGGAAGGCTGAGGAACCTAGAATATTGTGAGTTAAGAAGCAGAAGCTTGCTGGATATTTCTCAACATGAGCAAGTTTATTTCTGCTGATCCTTTAATGTTTGATCATCCTTTACTTACAAGTTTAAACATTACTTTCAGAAAGTGTGAGAATATCACAGCATTTGTGAACCACAGGTTGAGAAAGGAAATTACCTTTACATCTGATTTAATATATCTTCTCATCAAATTTTAAGAAACCGTGGGTGCCTGTGTGCGTGTGTGTGTGGCAATTCTGGATGCCCAATTTTAAGACCTTCTTAGTAAAATCTCTCTAACATAACTAATACCATTTCCTTAAAAGTACCTGGTCAATCATAATAGGTTTGATCATAGGAATTAAATGATTTTGGAGGAAAAATTAATTTATACTGAGTGTATATCATTTAAATTGTGATTATCATATGGTTTTATACATGCAAAGTTATACAGTATGTGTATATACATATATATTGACCACGTTTTTAAATGGGTAATTATAATACACAGCTAATTGTCTTAATGTGGCTAATATGTGAATTCATCCATTGTAAGAATTAAGTAAGCACACATTCTTGCAAAGAGCATACCCACAGGGCAAACTGAAGTGAGAATTAATTTAAGTCTGGCCAAAATTATCAGAAGGAAAAAAAATCAAGAGCTTTATCAGTAAATACACATAGTCTCTTCGCTGTTGGGATTCATTAAAAACGTACATATTTCTATTTTGATGTAATCAGAAACCTGTGACAACAATTAAGTAGATAAATAATGATGAGTGACATCAAGAAGTAACACATATCTTCGAGGCAGTCCTTGGATTGGTGCTTCTTATGGAGCACTTAAACACCCCTCACACGAGTCCCCAACCTCACTGTGACCTTACATCCCAGCTCACGGAGACTGAGGTCTATCTGGAGTCATCACCAAAGAGGAAAAAAATGACCGTTTTTCCAAACACAAACACACATGCACTGCCCTTCGTAGTCGCTTTTTCTTGGTGGTTTCTGAGAAACAGATGATACTCTGACACAGTTCACCTGCCTGCGCTCTGCATCCTTCCCTCTCTAAGGCATTACCCAGTTCTCATATCTCCTAACTCCATGGCTTTCCTCTCTGCTGCTTTCTCGCATGCACAAGTGTTTCCATCCAATACATGGAGTCATGTGATCCTTGGGTTCTGCTGGTCCTTCAAGCTGTTGCTCAGTCTCCACGGTCACACCACTTGCGAGGCATCTCCATCCAGTCCCGCTGCTCTGACACCACCCACCCCGCCACCACCATCTTGTGGTCTGTCTTCTCTGCTTGTCTTGGGAAACTCCCGTTACTAATGTGCCCACAAGGTCCTCACCTCCAGGCCAGAGGTCTTGTCCCCATTCTTCTCATCCTTGTTCTGCTGTAGTTTATCTTTCCTGACATCCGCCACACAAGCATCTGATTTTTCTTCCCATGCAATTTTGACTTTTCTTTTTTAATTGTTGTGTAATTCTTTCTTTCTCCCCACCCTCATTGCAACTCATTTCTCCAGGTAGACTTTCTCAGTGTGCATGTCTCTTCTCAGTGTACTCTGCCCCTCATTTCCTCATCAGTCCTCGTGGTCTTTAGCAGACTTGTCTGGAAATGACTCCCCTCTCCTCTGTCCAGTCCAGACGTCCTCCCTCCCAAGAAATGGCTGGAACAGAACTTGAAAACGTTGTCTGCTGGATGCCCCCCCACCCCAGGAAGTTCACAGGACCAGAGAAGTTGTTGCACTTTCTCCTTCACAGCCCACTCCTCCTCTGACGCCTGTCTCTTTCAAAGATGCTTCTATCTGCTCATTCACCAAGACACAGCCTTTGATCATTTATGACATTTTGGGCTGTATTCACACAATTGTAAAGTCCACAATGCCTTTCAATTCCACTTAAACCACAATGTTTATTGCAAATCTTCATAAATTGCTTTCTTGCCTGCAGGGCTTTCTGCTCTAATCCTCTGAAAATGCCAATGCCCAGTTATTATTTTTTTCAGTTACCAGGTCTCTTCTTAAGGACCCTCAGTCGCCTCTTGGAGTGCATGCCGTCGAATATTCAAGTCCTCTCCAAGGTGGCCTCTGCCTCCTTTTCCAGCTTTATAACCCACTGATCCCCAGTGAATGTCCAATAATCCACTTACGCTCAGCTCCAAACGTGTCCCCGACATTTTCCTCTTCTGAGACATTATTCACGCTCCATCCATTCCCAGGAATCCCTTCCACCTCTCCCTCCCGCCAGACATCATGTCAATCCTACTTATCTCTAAAGACCACCAGTTCATATTTCACCTCCTTCAAATATGTCTTTTCTAATCCTCTCCACCATTTTAAAACCTTCATATAATGGCAGTTAGCCCATTCTGACTTGTATTTCAGATACAATACCCCAACTGAATACATTATAAGCTCCTTGAGTGACTCTTATTCTGTCTGCTCCTGCGGCATTAAACAAAGGACCTTGAGCACCGTAGTTATTCAGTGAATATTTGTTGAATTTAAAAATCTTTCATGTTTTCACTCAAATTGTGATACTCAAATCTAGTCTTTAGGTAATGTAGAAATTTAAATAGTTTCAGAAACTTTAGGTAACAAATTGATATATTTAGTTAAGCAAGCAATAAAAACTTTCTCAATAAGTTAAAATCACATGAAAAAGATTAGCTTAGCACACTAAGTGAAGTAAGTCAGACAGAGAAAACAAATATTATACCATATCACTTATATTTGGAATCTTAAAAAAAAAAAGACACAAATGAACTTATTTACAAAACAGAACAGACTCACCGACATAGAAAACAGATTTATGGTTACCAGTGGGGAAAGGGGGAGGGAATAAACTGAGAGTTTGGGATTGGCAGATACACACTACTGTATATAAAATAGATAAACAACATGGACCTACTGTACAGCACAGGGAGCTGTATTCAATAGCTTGCAATAACCTATAATGAAAAAGAATATGAAAAAGATTATATAAATATGTGTATAACTGAATCACTATGCTGTACATTAGAAACTAACACAACCTTATAAATCAGCTATACTTCAATTTTTTAAAAAAGAAATAAAAATGGTTAAGAATCAAAGAAGAAATCTAGTGAACAAAATGAAAGATTCTATGAAATTGTGTAAATATCTAAAAGGCAGATGTTGTGAATAAAAAAAAGGTTTACAAGTAAGAAAACCATCTTTTTCTTTTAAATGTTACTGGAAATGCACTGCCTTTTATCGTTACTGATATTACCAAGAGGAAGATGAAAACTTTTAAATATGCAAATGTCCTTTCTGTTTGATTTCTTTCCTTTTATAGCTTTTAGTAGACTTGCTGCTTTAAAAAAACCTGTGCTGTTTAAGGTCAGGGATTTATTCAGAATTTTTAAAACTTACAACTAATCTTAGATGAATCCCCAAATTAACACTCATGACTAAGTTTCCAGTGACTCAAATAAAAATATCATGTCTCATTTCAAAAGTTTGGGAAGTTCCAAAGAATCGAAATTTTTTGGTAATAATGATCATGAGGACCTGATGAGAACAAAGCAGAATAATTAGTGGTAGAAAGTGGAGATGATTTCTTCAATAAATGTTGGTATATTTGAACCCAGTGTTTGGTTTGCTTAAAGACATTTGAGTTTGAATTATCCATCACAGTATTGACAAGACCCTGCACATTTATGTGATTAGAACAACACATACTGAATTCATACTGAATCCTGTCAAGTCACTGCTCAGAAATGACAGCAACTTAACTGCAAGGATAATAGTGTTTACAAATAAATTAGATAAATTAGGAATTTGGGATTAGCAGATACACAGTATTATATATAAAATACATAAACAACAAGGATCTACTGGATAGCACTGGGAACTATATTCAATATCTTGTAATAACCTATGATGGAAAAGAATCTGAAAAAGTATATATATTCAGAATATATATATATAACTGAATCACTTTGCTGTACATCAGAAACTAACACAACATTATAAATCAGCTCTACTTTAGTTTAAAAAAAATTAAAGCAAAAATAAAGGCTCTGAATAATACCATAGAATCCATTATGAAAACAATTCTTGAAGCTCCATAGAATTAACCCCACTAGGTTTGGGAGTTTTTACTTATGTAAAAATAAAAACTAGATTTTTCACAACTATAAATAATAGTATAGCAAAATAAATTAAAGAAAAATAGGAACACAACAGTTCATGGAAGCAGACAAATCTCTAGTTCTTATGGCACCTGTATTGGGCAGAGCAAACAGACTTTTCAAGCTACCTTACTTTTCTAAAATTCAGGAGTTAGTCAAACTCTGTAGGATTCAGCCTTTGACTCAACGACTTCTTGCCACAAATTGTCCAAGGTGTTTCCATCTCATTTCATTCCAAAAGTTTTCATCTGCATTCTGATTTTAGAAGGGATTTCAAACAAAATATTATTTGGAATTTTTTTTAAGGGCCATTCCACTTTTCTTGGTTTTTAAACATATGACCATTTTAATCCTTAAACACTTTCTGGGACCTTCTTTTTCCTACACTGAAAAGCAGAAGTGTAGACTATTTCTGATCATGGCCTTTATCTCTCCAGTCTCACGGAGTGGAGGACTTTCCAAATTTCTGTGATGTTTATTTACAACATGGATTTTGAATCACACAGTTTAAAGTCTTTTTCCCAAAAGCATATTTTTTAAAGGTCTCCAACACTTTTCTTTGACTGACAGGATAAATCAAACTAAAATTTTTTCTCTAATTGCTGAGTCTCATTCCTTCTCTATGAGACCCAGTTAATAATTCAGGACTCAGGAACTGTAGGAAATGTGTTATGTAGAGAATTGAAGAATGGAACATTCCAGAAGTCAAGGTTCAACAAATACTTCTTTCTCGGGGCTGAAATAGCTCATTTAGAAATGGCCCAGTTTTTAAAGACTGGCTGAACGGAGAACTTGATCCATGAGTTTTGAAACCTGCCCTGAGGCACAAACACAAAGACAGGATCTCGGCACAGGAATGAGGCTGGTGTTGCACCTGGCAGGGCGCCTGATGGAAGCTTCAAAGAGGGACGGGAGCTGCTTTCTGGCTGCAGAAAGGATGAGCCAAATTAATAAAGCCATTTTTTATGCTTAAAAAAAAGATCCTTCACCACAGCTCTAAAGACTTCCATGATTCTCTCAGGTGCCTGAAGCCTGGGAAAACATTTTTAATTGACTTTAATTAAAACCTTGAATGCTCTGTGAGTGAAAGAGGAGATAACAACAGGACATTTACCCTCCTCTCCCTACCATTTTCATCTTCCCTCTGTGTGAGTTTTGTACTAAGACTGTATAAGTCTCTTCACACAATCATATCTTCTCAGGTAACAGAAAGATATCTGCTGGATTCTCACCGACGAAGAATAATCTGGAATTCTTAAAATAAAAAGCTGAATATCAAACAAACTAGAAGTTGAAAAAGAAAAGAAATTCTTCTACGGATTCATCAAAGAAGTATTTAGATATAAGTAAGTGGTGTGCCTTCAGTGAGCCACAGAGTGCATGCTCACATTTTCAGCCAGTCAAGGGCATTCAGATTTATTTCACTTGATCAACATCCTTAGAGACATTGAATTCCTCTGCAGTCTGCCATCCAGGACACTGGCCACATCTTAAGATCTGTTGCAGTCATCCTAAAAATATACCGTTTTATGAAATATAACGGCACTCTCACAAACTTAAAAGGTGTGCTAGAGTGCCAAAGCCATACAAATTAGTTAGACAACATCATAGTTATTCATGAGAGGCAGAAAAGGAATCAGAAAGGTAAAACTTGGGAATATAATTCTATATTCTCAATCGATAGTTAGAAAACCTTGTGGTCTTCCTACTTCTGCTACTCACGCAAGTCTATTATGTTTTTCTATTTTCACAGAAACTTTTCTAATGACAGTGCATATGTACTTGCTCCTTCACTTAACCTAGAGCCCCATACAATCTTTTTCCCCAGCTGCCCAGTAAATCTGATATCCAAAACATCACCAAGTATCACTGCTTAGTCCTTATCTTCCAAGGAAAGGCGTTAACAAGCCCTTTCCTTTGGGCAGATCTCCACAACTTTTGGTGGAACCCATCACACTGCACTTTTATGTTTTCATCCTCTTTTCTCTTTCCCTTCTGTTCTCTGTAAACATTCCCAAGGTTTTGATATTTTTTGTCTCTTTACTTGTTTTTCTCTATTTCCATAGCAACTACTATACTATCTACTTATCAATCTAAATACCATCCTCCTTCAGGAGCCAATGGTCTCAAGTTTCAATCAATGTATATCATGGACACCATATTTATATCTTCTCCTGATCTCTTTCTTGAACTTCAGCTGTGCTTTTATAAAATGCAAGATAGATCTCCCTGGACATTTCATAGGCAAAATCAAACTTAACAAGTCTGAAAGGCTGTCTTAAAAGAGATCCTCTTTTTAAATTAAAAAAAAAATTTAATTCTTACTTTTTATTGAAATGTAGTCAATTTACAATGTTAGTTTCAGGTGTACAGCAAAGCAACTCAGATAAATATATATATATATATATATATTTCAGATTCTTTTCCATTACAGCTCATTAAAAGAAATTAAATATAGTTCCCTGTGCTATATACTAGGACCTTGTTGTTTATCTGTTTTATATTCAGTGGTTTGTTTCTACTAATCCCAAGGACATCCTCTTAACCAGAAATACCTTCTCACTTGTCATCTCTGTAATTGGCACCAATATCCTCTCAAGCCTCAAGGTTATCTATGCATTATTCTCCCTCCACACACATGCTCATGCTCTTCCATGATTCTCCAGGGCAGAAGCAAGCCACTGAATTCCTAAGAATTGTTTAAAATATTTTTGTGACACTTTTCAAGTGTTGACTTACTATATATTTGGCTCCATCTTACATTATCCCAGTGTGCTAAATACTCTTGAAATCCAGTATCACGTCTTCCTAACTTGGAGCTCCCCTGACCCCACCTAAAGTGTTCAGATTATGTTTGTTTTCTGAGTAAGTGAAGTTGATAGCTGTTAATTCAGTTGACTCAGAAAGCCACTCACAGAAGGAATGATGGATTTGAGCTAATTTACATACACAGCCCTTTCCAGGTTATTTATACCATCCTGACCTTGTGGCAGGAGCCAGCCGTGGGGAAAGATGTTGCACTCACATTCCACAGGATTCACTCCGGGGCACATACCAGGTAAGAGGCAGAACATTTAATGATAATGGATTTGTTGACCCAGGTTGAGGATATGAATCAGTCCTGTTGGTCCCATAATTGATTTTAAAGAAAAAGCCCCAGGGATATTAATCCTTGCTGATTCCTCTGAATGGTGAAAACTCATATTTCAACACAACCCCTACCAGTCAGGATTCTTCAGGTCTAATCTTTGGCTCTTTTTTCTGTGCATTTTACCTGGTGATGATGACATATTCTTTGTCTGAAAGGAAAATAAACGGCTAAGTCAATGTCTTCATGAAAGGGATTAAGAACATAATTACACGGCAGGATGGGGGTGGAATGATGGATTCTGTCTTCTCGTTGTGTGAGACAAAGGTACAAAGGCTAAACTCGGAATTCAAGGAAGAGTGAAGGCTTGATAGAACTGACATTTTGAGAAGAAGCTATTATTTACATGAGTGAATCTGAAAGGCAGGTCTAGGTGCACAAAGCACTTCCCAGCAGCAGAGCCATGTGGCCGTGTGCTGAACACTGGAAAATAACACCTTGGTAAAACAACAATCAGTCACTTTTTTTCAGATTGTAAATTACCTCCACTAAATCTTTTTCAGTCTAGTGTCTTACTGTCCCCAATTCTTTTCCAAATATTAGCCACTAGAGTAAAGGGTAGTGTATTCACATCATGAAGTATTAACTTTGATCTACATAAGTAGGAAATGTGTGCATCTTATTTGTGTCTTTACGTGATGTCTTCATATACAGCCTGACAGCAGATGTGACATTTAGAGGAAGACAAAATGCCTGAGACACCGTTTCCATGGCAACGGTTTATAAAAGACGATACAGAACTTAATAAGCTAAGACAATTTTAAATGTGAATGAAGCATATTGGACTTTTAGTAGCTAAATAACCAAAAAGAATTTTTCTGTGCAAAGTATTCTTCGAAATAAATAAGAGAAAGCTTGCTGCCAAGGTTATATTTAGTGACCTATACCAGACATGTCCTAATTCATACCTAGAAAAATGAAAGTAAAATGCATTTGAATCTGCCTCCTTCTCAACAGATGGTCAGCAGCACAATAATTTCATCTTCAATGGCAGTAGAGATTTTCACTGTTTGTTTGGATTTCAGATTTCATGTCACATTCTTAATTTATAATCTAAAAACACAAATATTTAGTTCAATACATGCATGAGGCATTGAATCAGATAATGATGAAGATACTGAAAATGATTGCTTCCAACCTAGCAAGGAAGAAAAGACAAAGACTAAATAATAAAATACAGCTCCAAAGTCTTCAAGGAACGTAAGAATGTGACAAGGAAGGTGCTATTACAGGACAGGATTAAAGAAATTCCTTTGGACCAATGATCCTATCCCTTTTCATGGGGACAGAGAGTGGGGGCAGCTGGGGGTAACCTGGGCCTTAACAAACATGATAGATGAGGCTAGTAGTGATTAGGGAGATATCTTTTGAGGACAATCTTGTAGTAAAGGTGAAAACAAACAAACAAAAAAACAAACAAGCAGAACATTTGAAAAATGGTTCAATTGTGAGTAAAGAATAAAAAGTAATACAGAAGGTATATTTATATAATGGAATACTACTCAGCCATAAAAAATGATAAAATAATGCCATGTGCAGCAACATGGATGGCCCTGGAGAATGTCATTCTAAGTGAAGTAAGCCAGAAATAGAAAGGAAAACACCATATGATATCACTCATATGTGAAATCTAAAAAAAAAGACAAATGAACTTATATATAAAACAAAAACAGACTCATAGACATAGGATACAGACTTGTGGTTGCCAGAAGGGAGGAGGGTAAGAAGGGATAAACTGGGAGTTTGAGATTTGCAGATACTGACTGGTTTATGTAAAATGGATAAACAAGTTTATACTGTACAGCACAGGGAAATATATTCAAGATCTTGTAGTAGCTCACAGTGAAAAAGAATATGAAAATGAATATATGTATATTCATGTATGACTGAAGAATTGTGCTGTACCTAAGAAATTGACACAACATTGTAAACTGACTATACCTTAATTTTTAAAAAAGTAATACAGAAGAGAATTAAGCCTAGAAAATTGTAGACATTTAATAAATCTTGGTTAAATTGAACTTAAATTACATTGACTCTAATTGAACAAATGGAAAGGAATTAATGGTTAGGCTTATTCATGGAGGTCTCGAAATTCAAACTGTAGATGTTAGAATTTATTCTGTTGGTAGGTAGTTTACTCATGAATACATATTTATTAATTGCTTAACACAAATTGAGCATCTTAAGAGTTTCTAGATATTCAAAGACAGGCACCACAGTCTTTGAGCCTTAGGAGGTCATTGCCTGGTTATCCTGGCCCAGGGTTGGTGAAGGGGGCTGCTTGCAGCACTGCTGGACACGATTTCAAAGGATCAGTGAGGCTTGGGCAGACAAAGAGGGGAAGACAGAATTCTAAGAAGTGACTTGTGGTCCATAGGCACAGAGGCTAGAGTACGTTAGGGTGGCCCTGGTTTTCCCCGGACTTCCCCAATTTTCACACTGAAAATTCTGTGTTCTGGGAACCCCCTCCATCCCCAACAAACTGGGACAGAGTGAACAAGAGGGAGACTAAGTTTAATTAGGCAGAATATCAAGTTAAGGTAGAGAGTGGCAAAGTACGATGCTGAAAAACACAGTGCATACTGGATGATAGAAGAGTTTTTCTCCAAGGCTAAAAATCCAGGACTTTACCCCCAAGGAACCATTGCTGGGTTCTAGGTAGAATAGTTATATCAACTCCTGAGATACAACATCCATCGGTAAGAAGGTTATGGACATATACTCCCAGCAAGAAATACCAAGAGATGAGAAGGGTGAGGGTAGCAGGAACAGAAAGGAGAAAGTAGACACATTTAGGGAATAACTTGTACAAAATTCAGTGATTGTGACAGAGATGGGAGATGATGTCATTCATTCACTCATTTATTCAAAAATATTCACTGAGCACCTGAAGATGATGAAAGTAGTTGTTGGAGTAGGACCATGATGAGGTAATTTCAGAATTGATAATTAATGAATAACCATCCATCAGAATGGATGGTTATCTGTTCGAGTGGCAGGAAACGACTTCTGGACTAGTCACTCATACTTTATAAAGACCAGTCTCCCTACAGTCAGTATGATGGATTCCTTGGAATAAACTCAGGAAAGAAATAGAGAAAAATAAGGAGAGCCCTGTTCATGGAGGCTGAAGTTATGACCTGCAGAGATTTAGTAGGAAAGTGAAGGAGGGCAAAGTATGAGTGATCCCACAGAGGCTCCTCAGATCCAGGGAATTCTTGAGGACCGCACTGTGGACGTGGTGGTGGTGGGGCTTTGGGGACGGGGAGATAGAATATCAATGCATTGACTTCAGAGATTCTCCAGGTCACTCACTCATGGATGCTCTGATGCAGACAACCAGCAGAGGGAGAAAAGCACCAGGTTGGACATCAAGGAAATGTTATCCTGTTGACTACAGGGCAACCTTAGAGATGTACCCAAATGCATCAGAGTGAACTCTGCCTATTCCTGGAAAGAAAATAGAGGGAAATAAGAAGAGAAATATGCATTAAAACTTAGAGACTGTCCAAGAGGCAGTAGAAGGGGGAAAACTGTGAATAAAACAGAAAATGGAAAGCAAGTTAGAGATGGAAAATTTTCCACGTCATGGAAGCCATAGGGAGCCGTGCAATCTGAATTCATGATAATATAACTATGCACCACTTATGACACTAAGAATTACATTTTTATTAGGAGCAACTCTTTTACCTAGAATCATAAATTAACTTCTCTTTGTCCTTTCTTTCTTATATCTGCTTAATCCCCAAATTTTTAAAATATACTTTTAAAATAGAATTTCATCAAATATGATCGGATACGTGCATTCTAACACAAATGGCCCATGAACTTAAATTTTAATTAAAATTGGTTTGAATACTTAAGTTTTCTCAAAACAAAGAAAATTCTAATTCTAAAATTTTCATCAGAAAAATCAGAAAACATGAGTTTTCACAAAGAGAGTTTATAAATATGAATTTTCAACTAGCTTACACGTTGTATTCTTAAAACAAGACTTGGTAATTGAAAGTTTTATCAAAACTAATCGTAAACATGGGTTTACATCGAATAAAATTTGGCAGAAATTCAGTCTTTTAATTATAACATTGGATAGATACCTTTCTTTTCAAAAACTTATAGAAATGTTTTTCCACTAAACTAGTCTAGTTCAATTTAAAGGGAAACATTTCTCTGGGGGAAAAATAGTTGGTGAACACGAGTTTCTATAAAAACTAGCTTTTACCTGTGACTTTCCATTCATACTAGTTTAAAATGACTCTTATTGAAATCTTGTTGACTGTAAAGTTGACATCAAAATGAACTCACCAACACGATGTTTCCACAAAAATAGCTTAAAAACACAATATCTTAAAAATCAGATTTGCAACATTCTTCTAATTGGCCTCTCTTATTCCAATTTACAGCCCACACATCATTTACAGCCCACACATCATTTACAGCCCACACGTCACTTCAATTTCTAAAAAATGAGGCTGGGAGTGGGGGGAGTAGCTGTTTCATGGGGACAGTTTCTGTTTGAGATAATGAGAAAGTTCTGGAAATGGCTGGAGATGATGGTCGGACATCACTGTCCATGGACTTAACGCCATGGAACTGTACACATATATATGGTTAAAATGATGGAAAAACAAAAACAAAAAAAAAAAGGGGAAAAGAAAAAAAGGATTAAAAAAGATAGACTCAAGATCTCAAGCAATACTGACAAAGCCTGCGACTTTCTGCCTCTGGATCTCTGAAGGGTTTTGCTTTGGCATCTTCAAGCTGTCTGTGGCTTCCCTGGCAGAACAGCTCCTCTTGCCTCCTTTCCTGGGTACTTGCTCTGCATCTTCTTGGAGACACACACACACATCTTTCAGACTCTCCTCAGCTTCTACCCATCAGTTAGGTGGCAGCTGTGGTGGCCCTGCTCCTTCCCCTCTGCTGTGTTCCCATGATCCCCTGGTTGAAGGTCTACCATGGAATACTTCCCATTGTGATGAAATCACTGATGTATGAGTCTCTTTCCCCATAGACTGGGGAAACAGACTGTAATTTTTCTGTTTTGAATAGCCAGTGCCTAGAATACTGCCTGGTATACAGTAGGTGCTCAATAAATGCTTATTGCATCAGCACACCCACTGTTTTCCTTTCCTCTTTGATACTTACCCTCACATACTGCTTTGGTGTGTGCATCTCAGTTTAGAGGACTCAAAAGGCACTGATCTATCTGATAACTTCTTTTATTGACCACTCATCAAATTTATTCATGTTATTTCTCATTATAGTATTCAGATATGTTGCTTCTCAATTGCTTCCTGGGCTTTATGTTTTGTCACCTCAAGGAGCCAAAATCGTTTAAAAGCAAGAAACTGGTTTGCCTTTGTCATGTGTAGCTTCAAACTGCACCTTACATGCATTAATTCCCACTTGGTAATTATCTATCAGGTATACAAATGTTCAAACAAAAGCAACATTGCTTTAAACCTTCCATAATCTACATTTTTTTTCATCTCGTACAATTAGGTAAATGGTTATCTGTAAGGTTGCATTGTAGGTTTTTTGCTTCTGAGACTCATAGAAACTGTGCTCATAGACTCAGATATTTCCCAATGAAACCACAGCAAACATTTTAATAATTTCATATTAATCTTGCTTTTTAGTCTCTTTCATTCCTTTAGATGTCTCTGTTGCCTTAAGCTACAGGGAAAAGACTCCAGTAAATTTTCAGCATGTGTATGAAACTTCCTTTAATGCCTGTATTTGTTTAACCAAAGTCGTTTATTCATTGCTGCAACAACCATGGGCATCTACTCCATGCCAAGTACTGCTCTGGTCCCGAAAGAATGAGTTACAGCAGCAAACAAAGTCAAGTTCCTGCTTCGATAATGCTTACACATCAGTGAGTAGACAGGAAATAATCAGACCAAAAATACATTTATCACGTGTAGGATGAGGTAAGTAAAAGAGTGAAAAATGACACATGCTGGGAAGGCAATGCAGCTTTGTTAAAGGTGTGCGGAACTGACATGAGGGCAGAGCTGAAGGGGGCAGGAGTGGGGTGTGTGCAGACCTGGATGGAGGAGACCACAGGCTGACAATCCTGAAGACCTCAGGGAAGTGGGGTCGTGGGGCATATCTAAGGACCAGATGCAAACCCAAGGTGGAGGTGATGGGGTGGAGTGAGCCAAAGGAGAGTGGAGGATGATGAGATCAGAGAGGGGTATTGAGGGAAGAGGCAATGGTGAGGTCACACGACCCCGCCGGCCACAATACCAACTTGGATTTGACTCTGAGTGAGAAAGAGCACCACTGGACAGTTCAGAACAAAAGAGTGACATGGTTTGGCCTATGTTGTAAAACACCTCTCCAGCTTCAGGTGACGAATAGAAGGAGGTGAGGAAAATGGTGGCTTAGAATAGGCTGGTTTGTATGCATGGACCTAGAGATGGCAATACTAAGTGAAGTAAGTCAGACAGAGAAAGACAAATATCATATGACATCACTTAAATGTGGAATCTAAAGTAATGACACAAAAATTTTCTACCATTCTGTAGGTTGTCATTTTGTTTTGTTTATGGTTTCCTTTGCTGTGCAGAAGCTTTTAAGTTTCATTAGGTCCCATTTGTTTATTCTTGCTTTTATTTCTATTGCTTGGGTAGACTGCTCTAGGAGAACATTTTTGAGATGTATGTCAGATAATGTTTTGTCTATGTTTTCTTCTAGGAGATTTATTGTATCTTGTCTTATGTTTAAGTCTTTGATCCATCTTGAGTTGATTTTTGTGTGTGGTGTAAGGGAGTGTTCTAGCTTCATTGATTTACATGCTTCTGTCCAGTTTTCCCAGCACCATTTTCTGAACAGACTGTCTTTATTTCATTGTATATTCTGCCTCCTTTGTCAAATATTAGTTGACCAAAAGTTTGTGGATTCACTTCTGGGCTCTCTATTGTGTTTCATTGGTCCATATGTCTGTTTTTGTACCAATACCATGCTGTTTTGATTATTGTAGCTCTATAATATTGTCTGAAGTCTGGGAGAGTTATTCCTCCAGCCATTTTCTTTTTCTTCAGTAATGCTTTGGCAATTCTAGGTCTTTTGTGGTTCTATATAAAATTTATTATGATTTGTTCTAGTTCTGTGAAATATGTCTTGGGTAATTTGATAGGGATTGCATTAAATCTGTAGATTGCCTTGGGCAGTGTGACCATTTTAACAATATTGATTCTTCCAATCCAGGAGCATGGGATATCTTTCCATTTTTTTAGTCTTCTTTAATTTCCTTAATCAGTGTTTTATAGTTTTCCATGTATAAGTCTTTCACCTCCTTGGTTAGATTTATCCCTAGGTATATTATTACTCACAAAGGCTTGATCTCCAGAATAAGCAGCTCATATGATGTAATAAGAAAAAAAAAACAACAAACCCAATCCAAAAGTGGGCAGAAGACCTAAAGAAGCAATTCTCCAAGGAAGAAATACAAATGATCAACAGGCACATGAAAAAATGCTCAATATCACTAATTATCAGAGAAATGCAAATCAAAACTACAATGAGGTATCACCTCACACCAGCCAGAATGGCCATCATTCAAAAGTCTACAAATGACAAGTGCTGGAGAGGCTGTGGAGAAAAGGGAAATCTTACTGCTGGTGGGAATGCAGTATGGTGCAGTCACTGTGCATATATCCAGAAGGAATCCTACTTCAAAATGACACCTGCACCCCAATGTTCATAGCAGCACTATTTACAATAGCCAAGACATGGAAACAGCTTAAATGTCCATCAACAGATGACTAGATAAAGATGATGTGGTATATTTATACAATGGAATACTACTCAGCCATAAAAACCAACATAATGCTATTTACAGCAACATGGATGTCCCTGGAGAATGTCATTCTAAGTGAAGTAACCCAGCAACAGAAAGAAAAACACCATATGATATCACTCATATATGGAATCTAAAAAAAAAGACAAATGAAATTATATATAAAACAGAAACAGACTCATAGACATAGGATACAGACTTGTGGTTGCCAAGGGGGAGGGGGGTGGGAAGGGACAGACTGGGATTTCCAAATTTGTAGATACTGACAGGCATATGCAGAATAGATAAACTAGATTATACTGTATAGCACAGGGAAATTATAGCACAGGGAAATATATACAAGATCTTGTGGTAACTCACAGTGAAAAAAAAAGTGACAATGAATATATGTATGTTCATATATAACTGAAGAATTGTGCTCTACACTGGAATTCGACACAACTTTGTAACATGACTGTAACTCAATAAAAAATGTTTAAAAAATTAAAATAAAATGACACAAATGAACTTATTTATAAACCAGAAATAGACTCACAGACATAAAGAAGCTTATGGTTAATGAAGAGGAAAGGGATAGGGGAGGAATAAATTAGGAGTTTGAGATTAACATACACACACTACAGTATATAAAACAGATAAACAACAAGGACCTACTGTATAGTACAGGGAGCTACATTCAGTCCCTTGTAATAAGCTATAATGAAAAAGAATATGAAAACAAATATATACGTATGGATAACTGAATCACTATGCTGTACACCAGCAACTAACACAACATTATATACCGACTAGACTTCAATTTTGGAAAATAAAAAGGAATAACTTATGCAGGATTCTCCTTCCACTTCCAAAAACAAAAGGAAAAAATCATAGCAGGAAGGAATTAGATCTGTATGAATTCACTAGAAAGAGAAGCGTCAGGGACAGCTCCAAGGTTTATAGTCTGAGAAGATGGAAGAATGAATTTGCAAAATTATGGAAGGAGCCAATTTGTCAGAAACTTTTTAAGTGCCAGAAGATTTAAGTTTGCAAAGGCTACTGAACGTCCAGACGAGAATGTCACAGATGGAGTTGGATGTGAGAAGTTTCTCACTGCCCCCATTTTTCTTTCCAGAATTAGGCTCGTGTGTCCTACTACAGAATTATTAGCAGAACTATCATGCTGTTAAGGAGGTTAAGGATGAGTCAATAAAAACCTTATTTGGATGGTTATTACAAGACTATTTTACATAAAACTGTGTTTAGAAATGAAATGCCCTTATCTCTTCTAACCGGGGGAGGCATTTTCTATCAGCAGATGGTTGCTTGAGTTTTTGAGGCAAAAGCTTTTCCAAGAGCCACAATATCTACTGCAAACATCTTTATGAACTGGGAAGACAGATTAAGCCCCTTCTGAGATGAGAGAATTTATGCCGTGTTCCTGAGGGCCAGGTGTAAGATTGACACGCCTTGCATGTCAACAAGGATTACTGTCAGCTAATTTGGTGTTTATCCTAGGGCCTGCTCAGTGAGCAGCCTGCAGAGGGAAACCCTTTAATGCTACACATCCACTCTCAGATGGTGGAGACTTCCTGGAAATTCAGACAGGGCTGTGCCCCGGGCTCCCACCTAATCCTCTGATTCCATGCTAAGAGAGTATTTGATAGAAACCACTAAAAAGGGCCATGACTCCTGTGACCCTGTGACTGTGCATTTCAAACTTCCATTTCTTGGAGTGTCTGTGTATTCACTGGAGAACATTCCTGGATTCTTGGACTTGAGCGGCCCCTCCCTGTATAGTGTGCTTTGTCCTCCACCTGCAGCCTTGCTAGCACCAGTTACGCCCGAGGCTGCAAGTTCCAGAGAATAATGTTGCTGGAACATTCTCCCACATTCTGTGTTTACCACACCTCCTTCCACTGGACACAGTGCAATTATGCTGTTCTCAGGGCATCATTCTTGCTGCTCATGTGAATGACCTGGATGGTGGAGCCAGTTTCAATCAAACATGGTTGTCTGCAGAAGACACCTCATCAGACCAGCTTGCTACTTTAAGTACTATAGCAGTCATCCAGGTAAAATCATGTCTGAAAGCCAGAAGTCATCAACAGGAATTCAAAAATAGCAAAAAAGGCAATCAATGCAATGCAGTTTCTATCTTTTCTAGTTTTCTTTCACTGGAAAACAACTTGGGAGTCTTCACAGATCCCCTGTGACCACTGAGTCACTCCCCTGGAGAGTCACTGATTCTTACATGAGAAGCAGTGCTGGTCATGGGTTAATTTGTTTCCCCAAGAAGCCATGTTGATGTGACTTTATTTGGAATTAGGGTCTTTGTCTATGTAATCAGTTTAAGACAAGGTCATATTGCATTAGAGCAGTGCAAAAATGTCACGTCTGGAGTCTCGTAAGACGACCACGTGGAGATGGAGGCCAACGTGGGACTGACAGCTACAGCTCAAGAGACTCCAAGCCTTGCAGGCAATTCGAGAAGCCAGGAGAACAGCCTGGAGCAGGCTCCCTACAGCCTCCAGGAGGAACCAACCTTGCCAACACTTTGACTTCTGGCCTTCAGATCTGTGAGAATGAATTCCTGTTGTTTTAAGCCTCCTTGATGATTGTACTCAGTTGTGGTGGCCCTAGAAACTAAACACAAACAGTAGGAAAATGCTCTGTCTTCTGTTTTCTCTTCACGTGAACACAAAAGGAGGTTCTAACTTAACTGGTCTCTGCGGTTCCATTGCAGCAATGCATCCCCTCCCTGCAGGGTCGCAGATTTCTGTTTGGAAAACACTGCCCCAGTCAACCTGATGCAGGAGAAAATGGGGCAGGAGAGGATGGCCATGTCCCAGGGGACCGCGAGTCCCTGGGACGTGCCGCGTCAAGTGAAGGTCCTTGACTACATGCAGGAAAGAATTCAAGAGCGAGCCACATGGAGTAAAAGTAGATTTATTCAGAGAGATGCACACTTCATAGACAGAGTGCGGGCCATCTCAGAAGGCAAGAGAAAGGCCACAAGGTGTGGGGCTGTTAGTTTTATGGGCTGGGTGACTTCATATGCTGACAAGTGGGAGGGTTATTCCAACTACTTTGGGGAAGGGGCTGGGATGCCCAGGAACTGAGCCATCACCCACTTTTTGACCTTTGATGGTCACCCTTAGAGCTGTCCTGGCACCTGTGGGAGGACCATTTAGCAGCTCTTGTCTTTCAGTGAGTGGATACTGAAGTTCAAGGTCCACTGGGAGTTGAACCTTCTGCCATATTGCACTAATGGCTGTGTCATTCTTTTAATGATTGTGCCCTGCCCCCTTCCCTCCTGTCTCAAACCGTTCACACTTTCTCACCTAATGGAAACGAAAGCCCAGCAGCTATTCTGATTGGATGTTTCTTTGACGGTGCCTGGCTTCTCATGTCTCTGCAATTGAAATGGCCACTCACAAGACTGCATCCTTTCTTCCCCACTCTGCTTCTTTCTTTTGGTTCAAGAATGAACCCAGATGTCAGCCACTCTACTCAGAAGACACTTTTCACTCTGCCAACTTCCTCTCCTCCACAGATACCCAACTCATGCACCCTTTACTTCGGGCGTACCAAGTCGATGCTGCAATTCTCCATGTCAGACACTGAATGAAGCAGCCCCGAGGAAGCCTGCTGCTCACACAACCCCATCTCCATCTCCCACAAACAGTTCCAAGTACTCTGCCATTAAGTTCTGGACCACATGGCCATAATGGGCTTTTTTAACCCAGTCATATAATTAGACTAGAAGTGGGCGGAAGACCCAAGGGCAGCAAAAGCATAGAGTCTGCAAGGATCTTTGACGTTCCCCATGGGCAGAGTTTTTGGTGAGGCCATCAGATTCTTGTTGACAATTTGAAACATAAGAAATATGGAGAGGTGAGGCCAGTAGCAAAGCTTCTTTAGCTCAACTGGCCCATCCTGTCTGAAGAAGGTGAGAAGGACATGGCTGGGCTATGAGAAGGCAAATTTCTGAAGAAGCAGAAAGGAGAAAAAGCTGATTTGAAGATGAGAGGACAGCAGCTCAGATGCACAGAAAGAAGCAAGAACAGAACACGCGGAGCTGCTGGTGGAGAGATGGCGACGGAGTAGGGGGGCAAGTCCAAGTTCTGTTCCAGGTGATGTGCCTAACAGTTAAGTGGTAGTTGCTTGAGATGCTGGGGCCAGCTGTCCTCCGGACACCTTCACGTGCCCATCTCTGATTCCACACACGTCTCACCTGTGGCTCTCATCCCACTGACTTACGTGTCACTGTTTCCCTCAAAAAGGATCTCAGCTATCCTGCCTTTACCTACCTTCTGGGTAAGCACTCAGTAAACATTTAGGGGCTGTAACTGAGCTAAAGCAAAAACGTCAAGACAAACTTGAACTTTCAAAGACATCTGCCCGTGTTGACAAACTTTTCAGAATAAGAAAAGTAGGGATTGAATGCTAAGAAACTTTCTCCCCATAAAGCTCTGTGATATGTCCATCTCATGCTAGAAAGTAAGGTCCCTCTTTCCCAGTCGACCAGACCCAGTAATTCCCAGTTCCAGTGGGCTCTTTCCCTCCCTCACAAGGGGCCTATTCCCCCCATGGCCCAGGCCCTGCCCTGGCTCTGGGCACTATTTTCGCTGAATGACCGTTATCTCCCCCTTGCTCATCTTCCTGCCTCAGTTGCATCCTTCCTTCCCCACTTTGCACCCTCCTTGTGGCATCCATGACAGCGCCTTTTTTCAGTCTGCTGCCAGAAGGTTCTAAAACACAAGCCTGATCATTTTGCTCCAGCACGAGTCTCACAAAGCACATCCCTCTTGTCTGCAAGAGGAAATCTCAATCCTCTGATGGGTGCGCCAGGCCCCCTGTGGTCGGACTCTTGTCTTGGGCAGTCTGATGTCTGTATTTGCCCTTCCCCTCTGCCCACCTCTGCTCCAGCTGTACTAGTACCTCTGGTTCGCTCAGCACACCAAGCCCTCTCCCTCTGGGACTCCACGCTCGCTACGTCCTGGGCTTGGTAATGTCTCTACCACAGACACCAGTGTCCTAAAGCACACACCCGCCACGTGGCCCATTCTCCAAACACTGGCTCAGAAACTGCTCCCTGAATATTTCAGTGACGCCTATTTATTCCTAAGTTTAGCTGGGGCTCCGCTCCTCTGTGACCCCATAGACCTCATATTTTCCATTATTCCATTGGCTGTAATCACTCTCCCACGATGCTGTAAAGTCTTATTGCCTGGACCACAGTTAGGGTCCTACCACGTCATCCGCAACATCTCATGCAAAGTGTGGACTCAAGGCAGGCACTCATTAAATGTCTTTTCATTGAATGGAGTATCTCACAGGGATTTATTTCTATAGAAAGCAGGAAGGGGGTTGATACATCCTGGTGTAGGACAGATGAGAAATAGACAAATCTGAAGAATTTAGAATTGTTTGTTTGTGAAACAGGAAGCAAAGTAGCATTTCTGCGTGTGAGTTTGCTTCCAATAGGAGAAGCAGCCCAGAGAGGAGGAGGAGGGAGGGCAGCGTAGCTAACCTGCAGGTCTAACCCACCTCCAGGCTTGTCTGCTTTGGTCTATGGTCAGGAAAATGGACTGGGTCTCGAGGAGGACCTGCCATGTTTCAGGGAGTGTCAGTGTGAATCCAAAGAAAGAAGAGGCAGAATGGCTTCTCTGAGAAGAGGAAAGTTCTTTCTCATGCCGCCTTTGTCCAAATGCTGCAGCCTAGAGATTCCCTGAGGAATAAGCATTGCCCTCGCTGTGTTCTGGATTCAGGTGCCTACGTGTTCACAAGAGCATTGTATCTGAAGGTTTGACTACCCCACTCTTCCCACAGTCTCCGCCATTGTATTTAAAAACTTATTTAACTTTTACAAAATTGCAATAATAAATACCTAATCTTGTAGAGGGAGTAGATACATAAATAATCTCATTGATATAACTAATTAGACTGTGGACAGGAAAGGCAAGTATTCATATCAATTGCCATTTTTTACTTTGAGCCCTAGGATACCATGAATGTACTCATACCATGAGAGCGTGGGTTTATCGCAGCTCTCATCTGTGCTTTAAATGCATAATCTCATTTCATGATCACAGTAACCTAATGAGTCTATACAATTATTTTGCGATTTTGTGGATGAAAAGAAACTCAGATTTAGAAAAGTTAAGTCATACATTGAAGGTCACACAGCTCGTGCAGGGAAGCGTTTGAACTCAGACCTAGTCTCCTTTTCTCACTGGGTGCCATTTTCCCCAACGGCTGAGCACTCCCTGGGAGTCTAATTTTGTTGTGTTTGTTTTGCTAATCACCTCATTAATGCTCCATCACGCAGTTCAAAATAGCAATAGTCTTTTGTGTTATATTTGTCGACCGAAGTAACTTGCCTTGATTTCAATTTTGTATTAAAAGATTTCATTCCACTTCTATCCACCCCTCCTTCCCCTTCCTACCCCTCTTGTAAGATTACAAAAAAGGAAATCTATTCATGAGTTGCTAGGTCTATTCTAAGAATAACTATGTATAAACTCAAGGTCTATTTTTAGAAAGAAATAATAGTATCAATGTTCATACTCCTTTCCTTTCTTCAAAAATATTTTGTGTTTGCCCTACAGAGAACCATCTTCTCATCCAAGAGGTGATTCCTGGAGACAAAGATGATTACCGTTGTCAGCTAGTGAGATTGTCCTCCTCATCGTCTTCGGAATGTGAGGGAATATGGGTCGCCTGTTTCCCTAGGGAAGAACATTAAATTGCTGACTTACTAGGATTTTCATTTTTAAAGTTAAGGCTGAATCAAGCTGGTACACATTTCCATGCTGCCTTATTATCTTCTAAACAAGATGAATTGTTCTTAAATGTTCCATTAGGACAACTTAGATGAAACAGTGGGTATCTATTTGTGCTCATTTTTACCACCCAAGTTGCAAGCCTGATTAAAGTTAAACTAGAGAATAAAACACCCATTATTATCATATGATGTCACCAGAATATGAAACCCATAGAAGTCCAACTGATGTTTGGCTCATCATGAATTTACTTCCATCTTAAGATGATCGGACAATCTTAACTTTGTCATTTTTATAGCTGTGTTAATTCAATACTAAGAGTAACTGAAGCCCTAGAGTGTGACTAATGGGTTTATAGCAGCAGGAAAATCATTTTATATTGTCACATGCAGTGCAGTTACACATCGCTGATTATCCAAGAGTAAACATTCACAGAGTGGCATTTAGACTCAATCAGCCAGCATCGAGTGGGAGACACGTTGAGTCCTAAAAGGAAAATTTTGTTTGCCTGGAAAAGAGAAGTCAGAATCAAATATGAAAAGGACACTAACCGGGCAGAAGACCTAAACAAGCAATTCTCCAAGGAAGACATACAAATGATCAATAGGCACATGAAAAAATGCTCAGTATCACTAATTATCAGAGAAATGCAAATCAAAACTATGATAAGTCATCACCTCACACCAGTCAGAATGGCCATCCTTCAAAAGTCCACAAGTGACAAATGCTGGAGAGGCTGTGGAGAAAAGGGAACCCTCCTACACTGCTGGTGGGAATGCAGTTTGGTGCAGCCACTGTGGAAAACAGTAGGGAGATTCCTCAAAAGACTAGGAATAGACTTACCATATAACCCAGGAATCCCACTCCTGGGCATACATCCAGAAGGACCCCTACTTCAAAAGGATGCCTGCACCCCAATGTTCATAGCAGCACTATTTACAATAGCCAAGACATGGAAACAGCCTAAATGTCCATCAACAGATGACTGGATAAAGAAGAAGTGGTATATGTATACAATGGAATACTATTCAGCCATAAAAACCAACAACATAACGCCATTTGCAGCAACATGGATGCTCCTGGAGAATGTCATTCTAAGTGAAGTAAGCCAAAAAGAGAAAGAAAAATACCATATGAGATTGCTCATATGAGGAATCTAAAAAAAAAACAAAAACATAAATACAAAACAGAAACAGACTCATAGACATAGAGTACAAACTTGTGGTTGTCAGGGGGATAGGGGGTGGGAAGGGACAGACTGGGAGTTCAAAATGTAGAATAGATAAACAAGATTGTACTGTATAGCACAGAGAAATATATATAGGATCTTGTGGTGGCTCACAGCAAAAGAGAATGTGACAATGAATATATGTATGTTCATGTATAACTGAAAGATTGTGCTCTAAACTGGAATTTGACACAACATTGTAAAATGACTATAACTCAATTAAAAAAATCTTGAAAAAAAGAAAAGGACACTAACCTTTATCACTTACTGTCCTTAATTCTTATTTTTTTTATCATGAAAAACATAACAAGAGATCTACTCTCTTTACAAATTTTAAAATGTAGAGTATTGTGAACTACAGGTGCCATGCTGTGTAGATTTTTCTAGAAATTTTCCATCTCACATGACTGAGAATTTATATCCGTTGAAGAGCAACTCCTTGCCCCTAGCCCTGGCAACCACCACCCTACCATCTACTTCTGAGTGTGACTACTTTATATAGACCATATAAGTGGAATCAGGGGTATTTGTCCTTCTGTGATAGGCTTGTTTTATTTAATGTCCTCAAGGTTCATTCATATAAGATTTCCTTCTTTTTCAAGGATGAGTATTATTCCATTGCATGTCTATACCATGTTATCCATTCATCTGTCATTTAGGTTGTTTCTACCTCATGACCAAATGCATACTGTTCCAGTAAACACAGAAGGGAAAATATCTCTTTGAGACCCTGTTTTCTATTCTTTTGGATAAACATGCAGAAGTGGGATTTCTGGATTATATAGTAGCTGTATTTTTAGTTTTGGAGGAAAATGATATTTTTTTGTATAGCAGTCAACAGGGTACAAGGATTCCAATTTCTCCAACTTCTTGTCAACACTGGTTATTTTGGATTTTTTGTGTTTTTGTTTTTGTTTTTTATAATGGCCATCCTAACAGGTGTGAGGTGAGGTCTCATTGTGGCTTTGATTTGTATTTCCCTGATGTTTAGCGACGTTGAGCATCTTTTCATAAATCTACTGGCTATTTATGTGTCTTCTTTGGAGAAATGTCTATTCAAGACTTTTGTTCATTTTTTAATTGGGTTATTCGAGATTTTTTTAAATGATTGAGTTATAGGAACTCCTTGCATATTTGGATATTAACCCCTTATCAGATATATGGTTTGTAAATATCTTCTCCCATTCCATAGATTGCCTTTTCACTACATGGATTGTTTTCCTTGCTGTATAGAAGGTTTTTAATTTATGGTCCCACTTGTTATCTTTGATTTAGTTGCCTGTACTTTTGGTATCAGATCTGAGAAATCATTATCAAGACCAAGGTCATGAAAATTTTCCCCTGTTTTATTCAAGGAAGTTTAGTTTTAAGTCTTAACATTTAAGTCTTTAATCCATTTTGAATTGATTTCTGTGTATGGTGTAAGATAAGAATCTAATTTCATTCTTTTGCATGTGGATGTCCAGTTTTTCCAACACCAATTGTTGAAGAGACTATCCTTTCCATTTTTGGCATTTTGTTGCACATCATTTGATTGTATATGCATGTCCCCCCTCCCCCCAGGCTCTTTAGTCTGTACCATTGGTCTGTATGTCTGTCTTTAACCCAGGAGCATACTATTTTGATTACTTTAGCTCTGTAATATGTTTTGATGTTGGGAAATGTATGGCTTCCAGCTTTGTTCATCTTTCAAAACATTGTTTTAGCTATTTGGGGCCATTTATGCTTTCATATGAATTTGAGAATTGTTTTTTCTATATCTGTAAAAAAATGCCACTGGAATTTTAATAAGGATTGCATTGTATCTGTATATTGTTTTGTGTAGCATGGACATTTTTTGTAATATTAAGTTTTCTAATCCATGAACACAAAATGTCTTTCCATTTAGTTGTGTTTCCTTTCATTGTTCTCAGTAATATTTTGCAGTTTTCATTATACAAGTCTTCCACCTCCTTGGTTAAGTTTACTCCTGTGTATTTGTTAAATGCTATTGTAAATGGGATTTTTAAAAACATCCTTTTCAGATTGTTTGTTGTTAATATATAGATATGCAATTGGTTTTTATACATTGGCTCTTTGTCCAGCAACTTTGTTGAATTCATTTATCAGTTCTAACCAGTTTTTATGGAAGCTTTAGGGTTTTCTACATAAAAGATCATGTCATCTGAAAACAGATAATTTTATATCTTCTTCTCTGCTGTAGAAACCATTTACTTCTTTTATTTATTTTTCTTGCCTAATTGCTCCCACTAGGACTTCAATACTCTGCTGAATAGAAGTGGTAAGAGTGGGTGTCCTTGCCTTGTTCCTGATCTTGAAGGAAAAGCTTTTAAGGTTTTCCCTGTTGAATATGTTGCCAGCTGTGTACTTTTCACATAGGACCTTTATTATGTTGAGGTAATTTCCATCTATTTCTAGTTTGTGTATTTTTTTTTTTTTTTTACAATACATGGGTGTTACATTTTGTCAAATGGTTTTTCTATGTTGCTTGAGATGATCATGTGATTTTTATCCTTCTTATCCTGGTAATATGGTATATATCATTGATGATTTTTATATGCTGAACCATTCTTGCCCTACAGGGTGAAATTACAGCTGATCATTTTTTATAATCCTTTTACTGTGCTCCTGAATTCAGTTTCCTAATATTTTGATGAAGATTTTGCTTCTATATTCACAAGGGATATTGGCCTGAGGTTTTCTTTCCCCAAAGTGTCTTTGGGTGGTTTTTGTATAAGGGTAATTTTTTCCTCATAAAATAAACTTCAATAAATTTCTCTTCAATCTTTAGAAGAATTTGGAAAGAATTGGTATTAATTTTTCTTTAAGTATTTGGTAGAATTCTCCAGCAAAAACATCTAGTCATAGTCTTTTATTTTGGGGGATGTTTTGGTTACTGACTGAATGTCTTTATTAAATACAGCTCTGTTGAAATGTTCTCTTTCTTTATGATTTAGTCTTGGTGAGTATATTCCCAGAAATTTATCCATTTCTTCCAGGTTATCTATTTTGTTGGTATATAATTATTCAAAGTACTTTCTTATAATATTTATTTCTGTGACATCAGTTGTAATGTCTCCTCTTTCATTTTTAAATTTCATTTATTCTTTATTATTTTCCTGTTATTCTAGATGAAGTTTTCTCAATTTTATCGATCTTTTCAAGAACTGACTCTAGTTTTGTTGGTTTTTTTCTGTTTTTTTAAATCCTTTATTTTGTTTATTTTTCTTTAATCTTTATTATTTCCTTTCTTCTGCTAACTTTGGGCTTACTTTGTTCTTATTCTAGTTCCTTGGCAAGTAAAGTTAGATTGCTTATTTGAGAACTTTCTTCTTTTCTAATGTGGACACTTCCTTTACTGCTATAAACTTCCCTGTTAGTACTGCTTGTGCTGCATCCCGTAAGTTTTGGTATTTTGTGTTTTCATTTTCATTTGTACCCAGATAATTTCTAATTTCCCCTTTGACTTTTTCTTTGACCCATTGTCCAAGAGTGTAGTGTTCCATTTCCACATAACGGTGGCTCTCTCAGTGCTCCTTCTGCAATTGATTTCTAGTTGCATTCCATTGTGGCTGGAAGAAATATTTGGCATGACTTTAATCTTCTAAAGTTTGTTAAGACTCATTTTGTAACCTAACAGGACTTACCCTGGGGAGTGTTCCATGTGTACTTGATACCAATGTTAACCTGCTGCTGTTGAGTGGAATGTTCTGTGCACGCCTGTTATTGTCGACATTACCTGTTTTTGTATAACTTTTCTGTCTGGATATTCTATTCATCGCTGAAAATGAGATATTTACTATTATTATGTGGCTGTCTATTTTTCCTTTCAGTTGGGTCAATGTTTGCTTCATATATTCAGCTGCTCTAATATTGGGTGCATTTATATTTATTGTTACTATATCTTCCTAGTGAATTGACACTGTTGTCACTATACAATGTCTTTCTTTGCCTCTTGTCACCATTTTTTTAACTCAAGTGTGTTAATCCGATATGAGTGTATCCAGCCCTCCTCTTTTTTGGTTACTATGTTATATCTTTTCCCATCCTTTCACTTTTAGCACATGTGTGCCCTTACATCTAAAGTGAGTCCCTTGTAGACAGCATATAACTGGATCTTGTTTTTATTATTTTTTGTTTAATTTATTCAGTCACTCTACATTTTTTTCACTGGGGAGCTTAATTCTACACTTAACGTCGATTTTGATGGTGAAGGACTTGCTTCTGCCATTTTGTTGTTTTCTGTCAATCTTACAGCTCCTTAGTCCCTCTTTTCCTCTCTTGCTACCTTCCTTTGTGTTTTGTTTTTGTTTTTGACAGTGGTATGCTTTGATTGCTTTCCAATTTTCATTTGTATATCTTCTATAAGTATGTTCTTTATGGTTACCATGGGACTTACAGAAAAAAAAAAAGTGTAGTTACACCCATCTATTTTAAACTGATGTAACAACTTAACTTTAATTGCATACTTAAACTCTACACTCTTACTTCCCCCTTCCACACTATATTATAGATATCACAAATCACACCTTTTTGTTATATATTTATTAATATATTTCACTGTTATTTCTCTACTTTTGTCTTTTAACTTTTATACCAGAATTGTGTTTTATGCACCATTGCTGCACTATTGCAGTATTCTGTATTTGTCTGTTTATTTATCCTTACCATGAGCTTTGCACCTTTATACACTTTCATATTGCTGTTTATTGTCTTTTCATTTCAACTTGAAGGACTCTCTTTACCATGTCTTGTAAGGCAGGTCTAGAGTTGATGAACTCTCCCAGTTTTTGTTTATCTGGGAGACTTTTTATCTCTTCTTATATTTGAAGAATGTCTTTAAGTCTTAACCATCTACATAGTTAGAGCTTTTATAATAATTTAAAGGAACAGATTTATTCTTTGACCATCAACATATGTTAAAATAACCTTTATTTCTTTTCCATTTTTCTTATTTTTCCTTAGTAATGGTATACAGTGTTCTATTTCATAATGTATTGGCTATTTCAAATCGATTATATTAGAGTGGCTGTATCCTAATAGTTAAATGAAAGCATCATTTATCTTTATATAATACCGTATCAGATTAAAGAAACAACTTTGCTCTTCCAATTTTATTTCTCTTATCCTGCTCCCATGTCTTCACAGAGGACACAACTATTGCACATTTCCTGTTGCATGTCTGAGTAGCATTTAGGATAGAATATTCAGATAAAAATATAGAACATACTTATACCAAAAATATTTGTTTTTTAATCTGAAATTCAAAATTAACCTGGTATCCTTTATTTTTATTTCTAAATACTGCAGATAGACTTGGAAAGGCTTCTGAGACTTAGCTCACCCCTTGGGAATTAAGAGGAACAAGCATCAAAAACAACTCAGCTATTTCTTAGTGAGGATGTGAGATACTCCCACTAGAACCAAATCTGAGGATAAAGCAAGATTTATGACAAGACAGACACCATCATAAATTTGCAATGTACCAGATGCAGTCCTTACCTTTAAAGGTGAATTTCAGTCCATATTCCTTCCAACGACTCTGCTTTAAAGGTGGGGAAATTATGGTTTAGGGCGGTTAATTTCCCAAAAGCTAAGCCTGAAACCAGGATTCTAAACCAGACTGGCACTACCCAGGGCACTAGTTGGCTTACTCCAAGTGCTGCCATGGAAAGATAAAGCACACTGTCCCTGAGGCGTGACCTGTGGTGGCCTGTTTCACGATCTGAGATGAATAACTACTTAGGGTTTATGTATGTATGTAAGTAAATCAACACACATTTAAGTAAATGAATTATTCAATTTATTGGAGAGGCTATGTAGTAAAATAGAAAACAGTATTTTTTAAATCACTCAACTAATTGTCACATTCTTTAATCTAGGGAAGCATTATTTCTAAACATTTTGAATTTTATTGGGTCAGGTAATGTTCCTCTTTGCATCTGTAGGTAGGATGGTTATACCATTTATTGCCCAAATTAGGGTACCACTGAGCCCAAGAGGAAAGGCTGTGACTTACCCTGCCTGGAGAGCAGGCGTGAGTGGAATTGTCACAAACAAGTCATATTTGCCGTCCATCCACTCTAACTCAGACACTTCCAAGATCACCTGGAGGTTCTGCTGTGATTAGCACTAGTGAATTTTCCCTTGGTGGGAAAACAAGAGGGCGTGGTACCGAAGGCATCACTTCAGGATTTGTCACTGCAGGTTCACAGTGGCATTGGTGGGAATCAGAGCTCAAAATACAGCAAACATGAAAATTCTTCCTCGCGGTGATGAACATTTACCCTTAGTGGAGACAGAAAGAAAATGCATCTGCTAGTTAAAATGAGACAAAGAAGGCGAAAAACAGTCATTATTGAATAGTTAGCAGTAAAATATGCAAAATTTGTCATCTGTTATAACTTCCAACTTCAGTCTTCTTATCTATACCTTTATTTGTGCAATGGCTTTAATGCCTGGAAATCCCTCAGTAGAAATGTCTTCCTATTGCCCTAATAGTGGCTTCTCACTAGGCTATTTCTCTCTCTTTGTCTTGCTAGAGTTTGATGCTGTAACTTGATTCCATTTTCCTTATGTTTATACGGAAATAGGTTGTTAGAGAGTATTTGCAGTTAACATTAGGGCCACATATCATGACTGCCTTGTAACACATTGGAACAACCACCTTGAGAACAGTGCAGTGTCTTTTGCTTGACTTCTACCTCTGTGGTTGCCTTCTGTTTCCTTCCATTGGAGTTCTATCGAAATTTATCATGTTTCCTATGTATAAACATATGTCCACAAATCCTAAAGAGTTAACTTTAAACTTCACAGAACTACCATCTGTAAAAGTACTCACAGGCTTATTTGCAAATCCAGTTTATTCTTTAAAAAAATGTATTTGATAAAATCTATTCTATTCTACCCAGCAAAGCAATAAACCCAAGAGGAAGTGAGAATGATAGTCAGATAAATTAAAAAATTATCTACTTTGCTTTCTGTTTATTCACAGACTTTTACATTAGGGAATTGGGAAGAATGGGCTAAAGCAAAAGCCATATAAAAAGAGAAGATTTTAATGTCAAATTCACAGTACACTGAGTTAGTTGGAATTTGACTTTCTATATTTCTTCTTCTACACACTCACTTCATAGCCATCAGTTGTTTCTATACCAGTGCACATAGAAAAGCCAATGAGCTTTCTACACTTTCTCCTCCTTTGAGTCACAGTCAGTGTGCAAATTTTTCTTAATATTTCAACAAATTTATTGGAGATCTGATTCAAAAGGCACATTGATCACGTTGAACTTTGGAAAAAGACACAAGTTGGAAAAATAAGCCCTATTTAAATATAATCTCTTTCCACAGCAATACAGTACTTCAGGAACTTAGAAAAATCAGTGCCAGTTCATAGGGTTTCTGCAAGGTGGATAGTTACTATTACTGTCTTTATATCAACGGTAAATAGAGGTGGGAGTTTAAGGGAAGATACAGGCCAGTAAAATAAGGTGGAGACTAAAAACATTGTTCAGAGAACCAGGAGCAAAGGACACAGCTACACAGCTCTATACAATATGAAAAATTCTTGCATAAATATAAAATGCAAAATAACTCCACATGCATTATAAGCAACTTAATCATTTTCAGGTTTTTCATTAAAGCAAAATGTGTTTCTACTCCCTCATATGAGAAAGACATTAATCTATTTTAAACCCTAAAAAAGGAACAAAAAGTGTTAAAATCACTGCACTTGAAAACAGGTGTATATTTTCCTCTTAACATCAGAAGAATTACCATTTTGAAAATCATTTTCTCTGTGACTAACAAGCACAGGGAAAAGAGGAATTGTGAAAATTAAATGGTCCATTTAGTCAATAGCTGGAAAGCACAAAATTCTGTAGGCAAGAGACTTCCCAGGGGGAAGGGTAGGGTGATGGATTCAGTTTTAGAGCACCTGACTTGCCTGCCTTGAAATCTGACCTGCTGTGATATTGCAACCCCAAAGGTATAACAACTTCTAAGTCATCAAAGAAAAAGAAAAACTGGAATACTGGGGTCAGCAAAGTATCTTTTTTCAATTTATTTCAACTGTAAAAAAAGCTCCCCTAAAACAGTTCACCCGTTTCTCCCACCCTGACCCCCAATGTCTGGCAACCAGGAGTCTGTTCTTTGTATTTATGAGCTTGGTATTTGTTCATTTGTTTGTTTGTCTATAGATTCCACATACAAGAGAGATATACAGTATTTGTCTTTTCTGTTCTGACTTATTTCACTTAGCAAATGTTGTTGCAAATGGTGAGGTTTCACTGTTTTTCATGGCTGAATAATATTCCACTGTACATATACACTACATCTTCTTTATCCATTTGTTCATTGATGGATACAAGTTGTCTCCATATCTTGGTTATTATGAATAATGTTGCAATAAACATTGGGGTACAGATACCTTTTCAAGTCAGTGTTCTCATTTTCTTCAGATAAATATCCAGGAGTGGGACTGCTGGATCATAAGGTAGTTCTAGTTTTAATTTTTTGAGGAGCCTTCATACTGTCGTCCACAGAGGCTGTACCAATTTACATCCCCACCAACAGTGTAGGAGGGCTCCCTTTTCTCCATATCCTTGCCGACACTTGTTATTTCTTGTTTTTTGAGAATAGCCATTCTGACAGGTATAAGGTGATATCTCATTGTGGTTTTGATTTGCGTTTCCCTGATGTTTGGTGATGTAGAACATCCTTCCATGTATCTGTTGGTCATCTGTATGTCTTCTTTGGAAAAATGTCTATTCAGATCTTCCGCCCATTTTTTAATCAGATTTTTTCGATCGGTTGCTGAGTTCTTTATGTATCTTGGATATTAACCCCTTATCAGATACATGATTTTGCAAATATCTTCTCCAATCCAGTGGGTTGCTTTTCATTTTGTTAATGCTTTTCTTTGCTGTGCAAAAGCTTTTTAGTTAGATGTTTGGTTTTGCTTGTGTTACTTTTGCTATTGGTGTCAGATTCAAAAAATGCTCACCAAGACCTATGCCAAAGAGCTTATCACCACCTATGTTTTCTTCTAGGAGTATTACAGTTTCAGGTCTCACATTCAAGTCTTTAATTCATTTTGAGTTAATTTTGTACATGATGTAAGATAGTCGTCCAGGTTTATTCTTTTGCATGTGTTTGTCCAATTTTCCAGCACCATTTATTGGAGAGATTATCCTTTCCCTATTGTATATTCTTGGCTCCTGTGGGCTCTCTATCTGTTCCATTGACCTATGTGTCTGTTTTTATGCTAGTACCATGCTGTTTTAATTACTGTATCTTTGTAAAATAGTTTGAAATCAGAAAGTGTGATGCTTCCAGTTTCGTTCCTTCTCAAGGTTGTTTTGGCTATTCAGAGTCTTTTATGGTTCTACACAAATTTTAGGATTGTTTGTTCTAGTTCTGTGAAGAAGGCCATTGGAATTTTGATAGGAATTGCATTGAATCTGTATATTGTTTTTGGTAGTATTGACATGTTAGCAATACTAATTCTTCACATCCATGCACATGGAAAGATATCTTTCCATTTATTTGTGTCTTTTTCCACTTTTTGCCTTTAATATATTTTAGTTTTCAGAATATAGGCCTTTCATCTCCTTGGTTAAATTTATTCTTAGGTATTTTATTATTTTTGATGCAATTGTAAGTGGAATTGTTTTCTTAATTTCTCTTCTGAGAGTTTATTATTAGCCAAGTCTCCTTTAATCAAAGCAATATAAAACCTCTCCTAATCAATTTCATTTAGAAAGATATTTCCTATAATATTGCTTTTCATCTGTGCATAAAAATCAAAATAGTATGTATTACTAAGAACTATAATTCAATTACTAAAATTTTATGTAGTCTTATTATTAAAATACTGACAATTTTCAAAATATATACATTATTTTTTGTGGCAGAGAAATATGATATAGCAAATAATAAAACATTTTCAACCATAACATGTATATTATGTTAAAACAAAAGTCCATTAAGGAAGTGGAATATAAATACAGCTTCAGGAGAAACAAAGGACCACGGTGAATGTTCCAGCTGTGAGGGAAGAGCTTTCCGTCAATTTATAAAGTAGACGTTGCTGAGTGTGAAGTCATTATGATTCTTAGGTTCCATGGGATACATTTATGAAAGTGCTTTAACAGATTTACATTAAAATCTCCATATTTGTGATACAGTGGAAGTCATATCTTTGTATTTTTAAATATATATAATTTATGTCAGTATAACATTTTAAATATAAATATAAAATTTTTGAGGTCAACTTAAAAGTGTGCAGAGGAATATTCATATTTTCCAAATCCTATATGGTCATGCCCACGCAAAAATAAAGCTTGAAGACCACTACTCGGGGCAATGTCATATAAACTATCCAAATAACATAAGTCCTGAAAGTAGATTTGAGACTGCCAACTGACGTTTTCTGTATCAATTAACATAATGAGGTAACTGGAAGCTTTTCCAGGTGTTCTGTGTTGTGCAGACAAAGGCTCATATAAAAGCCCAAGGTCACAATCCACAGAGATAAGCCCTGAACTTTCATCTCTAGTTCTCATATGAGAAGTTTACCAAATGCTGTAATTAATGTGTTTCACACCTGAGTAAATTTTCTCCCAAGACATTCAATTTAGACGTTGAAGATCAGTTTCTTCAGCAATCCAATATTTTAACCTTTAGTCATGAACATGAGAAATGCATACAGGGTATTTGCTTTGATGCTAAAAAGAAATGATGATACAAAAATAAAATCAGCTTCCTCAAAAAATTCCTTAGAAATTAAAATAAGCATCATTTTTAAAAACACTTAAACTTATCAGAACTGAATTAATAGCTTTGCTGCATATGTTTTCAGGCACCTAAAAATAAATTACTTGAAAATCTGATATTTTAGGCATAATTCAATTCTTACTTTTTATTTATAAACAGTGTGTGGCTATTTTATTTAAAATGCCTTACTAAATATTTTATAAGCTAACACCTTAATAGCCTGCTCATTTGTCTTCCCATTTCTAACTCATCTACCCTCTGTTCTCTCCATAGTGAAGGGGACCACAAACTGGAATACTTCACTCCTCTACTGAAGACATTTTAATAGTTTCCCATAAGTCCCAATCCTTGACTGTGTCCTAAAGATCCTCACCTCACCAGAATCCCGTGTTCCAAACAACAGGCTGCTCCCTTTCAGCTCAAATAACTAAGAGGCCAAACTGGTGAACACCTTCTGATGCAGCAAATCAGTCTCCGCATCGCTGCCCCCATCCCTGCCCCTCACCTTGCCTCCAGTGTGAGCTCCATGACCATTTCCCAGGAAAGCCTCTTCAAGCAGTGCTATTTCCTCTGTCACCTTTACCTCTTGCATGACTATGCACATACTCAGTTGCATACTTGTGTTTACCTGTGTCTCCCGATGGACAGGAATCAACCTGCGATTACCTTTCATACACCCATATCTTGGCGCAGTAGCTGGATGCACATGGTATCTGAAAACTGCTGAGTGAACAGTAGCTCCTTGTGGATTTCAGAGCATCACTACACGAGAAGTCTCAACCACTTAGATGGACCTCGTTACATATGTATCATCCTCGTGCACATGTGTAATTATCATTGTCAGACAACTGACTAAAAGACTGAATACAACAACATAATGACCAGGATATGCAAAAAGTAACCTTTGACATGAGAGTTTTTTTCTCCATTTAGACTTAATCTTATAATCAGTGAACAATAGAGACCAGAGGTTTGTTGGACATACTTACACACGTACCATAGGAATTCTCAGCAGACTTCAATGCCTTCAATATTGCTAAGTTATGTTTGGAGCACATTTTATATGTGTGTGTGTGTGTGTGTGTGTGTGTGTGTACAATTTCCTGGATTAGCACCCATTGCTGCACCCAGATTTATTTTCTGGTGGGTCTTCCTTTCTTCCCTCCAACACATCTCACAAGCTACTGCAGGATTAAGTGTCTTCAAACATTCCATAAAAGATTTTATTATTTCCCTAATGACAATTATTTTCAGTTACATTTTGTTTCCTACAGAACCGAATTCCAAAATCTTGGCAAGGCTGGTAGCACCAATACTTTTTTGTACTCTCACTTCCACATTATGTTTAAATACAGAAAATTTGGAATTTAAAGAAATAGGAAACACTGCAATCTTGAGACACTCTCCAGAGTTAACTTTCTTAAATTTTCGAAGTGAGCAAAAGTAAGGTAATTTGGAGAGTATTTTTCTATAATTAAATTTTAAAAAGAAGAAAATGATATTTGATAAAGCAAAATGTTCATTAATATAAGAATAATTCTTATTTGTTTCAAAGATTTCCAGATAAGAGGAATACAAATATATCTTGAAACAAATAGTTATTGTGCATGAAAATCTGCATTTATGAAGGATTAAATAAAAGATGAAGAAAACCAATAATGCTTTCATTAGAACAAAATCTGTTCAGTAAAAAGATAGCAAGGAGAGGTGGTTATTCACCAAACACTTCTTAAAAGTTACCACCTAAAAAAGAGATAGAATTATTTGAAGCATAAAAAGTCAAAATTAGCAATCTGACTTGCCTTAGAACTATATTCTCTTCATTTCTCTGACCACCTTAAGGGCAAAAAGCACTTTTTAAAGTACTTTTCTAAACTAGAGAAATTTGCACAAACCTCAACCATGACACTGCTGATACACCTTTTTTTTTTTAAAGATACGTTTAATAAAACAACAAATTATCTACCTTTTACATAATGTTTACTTTTAATTGAGTGAGACAAAAATATCACTTGCTAATTTGTATTTAAATGATATCAACTTAATATTAAGTTTCTTATAAATGTATCTTTTTACTTAATATGGAATGTGTTTCTTTATATGTAAAACATTAATATCTAGTATCACTGTTCCTTCCATTTGATGCTGTTAATTCTAATCAGTTTTTTAATGGTACTGATTCTAGTATTTCATAATCATGTGAAATTAAGACAAAATTCCCCTGGGGTTTGTTTCTCCTCTTCCCAAACCTCACCTGGCTCCTCTGATTCTGCCTGCACTCCCTCTCCTCTGGAGGTCAGAATTCAGTTTAAACCCACTATTTACAGTGTGGAAGGGGGGCTTCCGGAAAGCAGAGGGTTTGTCACTGCTGTCACCGCTGTATTTCCAGCGTACTGAATATTTGGCACCTAAATGCACTCAGTAAACCTTAGAACAAACCAACGGAATTGATGATAAATTATCTTGCTTATATCCTAAGGCTTGCAAGCCTCTTCTGTTAACTTCTCCAAATATATCACAAATCCCTCCTCAGACATGCCAGCATTTAACAGGTTTGTATCTGCACGCCTGGCCCTCTTTCTATTGAGCTCTGGTCCTGCCAGTTGAGCAACTAATTCCAGATGAATGGAAGACGCTGGGCCGACGTGCCCGGCTGACCTGCTAGGCTTAGCAAGCATGAATCGTTGAAAGAGAAGCACTCTATTTATGCTTCATGTTCTCGAAAGCAGTGGGATAAATGTCAGTGATACTTGCACTTAAAAATGAGTGAAGAGGTAAACTAGAAAATAAATCTCAAGGAACAAGTTTCCCTAAATAACTTTGTGATTAACGTCCAAAGTTTCTACACAATAGCTAACTGAAATTTGATTTCAACAAAGGATGTTGCTTTCGCATCTATGATTTACAGAGGGCACGGTTCCCAACGCTCTTTAAGAGGATGTTTTCCTAAGACCAGTGAGTGACTCTCGGCTCTGATGTCAGCCTTCTGTCTGCGGCTGCACCAGCGTCTGCAGAGGTCAGTGCCGGTGACCGCCCTGCCGTCCCCCGCTTCCCCTCGGCCGCCTGTAATCACCGGCTTCCTCTAATCTTCCCACTTCGTCTGCCCCGCCTGCTAATTCCTTGCTCCTAAATCCGCACATCTTCTCTGCACTCTTGACTTCTCAGTGCCTGATTTTATATTTTTAAAGTATAGAACTAGTGTTGTTGTTTTATTTTTTTTTTACAATTTGATCTCCCTGTACAAAAAAAGCAAAGATGAAAAATAAAATAACAAACTACAAAATGCAGTTCCTACACGTAGAAAATTATAAAGTGGTTTTCCTTCCAATTAAAAACAAGTTGCTTTAGTAGACAAACATTATTGTTCTGCCTCCATCATTATATTATATCGTATCACCTTCTTTCTGGTCTCTGAAGCTCAGAGCTACAAAAAAATTTTACTTTGAAGAAAATTAAATTAAATAATAAAGGTTGCTAACAAACCAGCCCAGTTGCCTCAGTGGCTTTTACTTTTTGACTTGTTTTTTCCCAGCTTTGTTACAGAAGCCAAAAAACAAAGAATAGAAAGTGTTTGAAGCCAGGAATCCACACACTACACCACTGTATAATATCTTCACCCTTAGATATTGTATTTTTACTCTGCACTGTTGGACAACATGCTATCAAAAAGAATTGATTTATTGATTTCATTTCTAAGGTGCATAAAGATAAGGCACCTTAGAAATTCCTAAAGCCTGACCATATAGTATCCTTTTTCTATTTGGGGGGAAAATTCTATGTATGATTTCTTTGGAAGATTCGAAACATTTTCATTTTATAGCTACAAAATATAAAAATTACAACTGTGCAGGTTTTTGCTTCAAAATCATCAGTCACTGTTTCTGTAAAAGATAGTTCTGAATGTATAGAAATGTTAGTGACCATGATTAATCAGGGCAAGGGTTCACACGAGTGTTTACTTGATTCTCTCTCTCTCATCAGAGCCTGGGTACCTCAGGTTTGACCTGGCAACTGTCCAGAGGGATTTGCTCCCAATTATTTTGATCTGATGTCCTTTGTCTCCGTGATGACAAAGCAATAGCATGGTTTTCATCAAAGGCAGGAAATGCATTACTCTTTCTTTGATCTCAGAAAGGGGAATTCTTGGGTAGAAAGGTGAGACGACAGCCCTTAAGACTTTTGAAATGCTCTAATCTGAAAATAAATAAACTATTTTAATGTGAAAAGTTAGAAAATTCCTAAAAGCACCCTTCCAAAATAATAAGCCCTGATTTTATATGAATCTTTAAATCAAAATGACTCCTCCTCTTTTAAACAGCTATGTATCTCTGAGTCCCAAATTGGGGATGCTTTACTTAGCCAGAAGCCTGAAACTATGCTTTTAGCATGAAAATAAATAATATTCTGCAACTCTATCCTTTATCTTGAAGAATTATGTTGTCAAGACCTTTCTCTCTCTCTTCTCTCCATGTGTTTGAACTCGTGATTGAACTAGCGTGATCTGTTACCCCCTCTCCTTGCCTTTTCCGAGTTTCCGTCTTCCTTCCTTCCTTCCTTCAGCTGTCAGCATTCTGCTCACTTCCTCAGCCAGCTCACTGAGGGCTTGCACCCAATTATCTTATTTTTTCTTGTTCAATGTGTGTAGAGGCCTGAGTGTGAGGGGCACCTGTATGTCTCTCCCTGTTTGGAGACACGTGAATATTAACAAGAATTAGTCTATTTACATAAAATTAGGTATGACTTTTATTCCATACTTCAACAAGAAGTTCAGAAAACCACAAAAAACAATTTTATCAAAAGATATTTGATTCACACCTTATTCTATACACAAAACATCAATTTGAGGTAGATACTATGATTGAACACAAATAGCTAAAGCTATAAAGCTTCTAGAAGAAAACCTAGGAGAGTATCTTCATGACCTTGGGTTGACACAGATTTCTTAGACAAAACACACAGAAATATTAATGATAAAAAGAAATCCATAAATCAACTTCATCAAAATGTAAACTTCTGCACATTAAAAATACCATTAGAAAAGTAATAGGAAATTTCTGCACATTAAAAATATTATTAAATGTAAAATGATTATAAATCAATAAAAAATGTTTAAAAATTATTAAAAAGTTGAGATAGGCTGGTAAAATATTCACAAAAACATATATTTGATGAAGAACTTGTGCCCCAAAGTCAAACAATATAATAAAAATGGACAAAATACGGAAGATAGAAAAATGGAAAATTAGACATATTAAAAAATGAACAATGTTGGTCTGTAAGAAAATGCATGTTGTAAGGTGCTGAACACAACTAATCTATATAAAAATGAGACATTCCTTCATACCACCTAGAAATAAAATGGAAAAGATGGACAAAATATTGATAAGAATATGATGCACCTGGAACTCTCATCTGTTGCTTGCTGGAGATCTGCCAAACCCAAGGACACCATTCATAAATGGAAATTTACCCAAAGAACTTAAAATTTCTGTCCACAAAACCTGCCACATAGCTTCATAGCATCTTTATTCACAGTAGTCCAAACTAAAAACCACCCAAATGTCCACCATTAGGAGAGTAATCTGATATAGAACACGATAAGAAAGACAGAAAATAGATTCTATGTTAAAGTAGAAGTTTTATTGAGATAATGCACGGGGAAGGAAAAGAGGCAGCAGCACTTCAATTAAGAAGAAAAGAAGAAGAAAAAGGAAAGGAAAAGAAAGGAAAGAAAGGCCGCGGGATGGAAGAAACGAATCATTACCACATAATGCGTGTCTGAGAAAGTTTCCACTCGCTCAACCTGACCCTGGAGCCAAGACTGACAATCAGCGCTGTCTGCTTTGGGTGGAAATCTTGGGCCACCGGCTTAAGCAGGAACTGCCTGGGGGCTACTCCAAGAAGAGCTTGTCCTTAAGCGACTGCCACCTGACTCAGTCATTGGCTCGGTATCTGTATCTCCTAAAATAGTGTGTCCTGGGCTCAAAGGCTGAGGCAGACGCTGCAGAAGCTCAGAGTGAGAGGCTGTCAGGAGCCATCTCCTGGCACCGGGTTGTATGCTGGTTGTAAGCTGAGGGGAATAAGCTGATAGAGAAGGAATAATTGAAGATCTCAGAAAGGAGGTAAGAACCGTTGGAAAGAAGTAGTCTTATTCTTCCTTCGAAATGATGCAAGTAAGGAAGAATGAGCACATCTGTAGGTATATTTAGAAGTAGAGGGTCAACTTCACGAGGAAACCTGGCTAAGGATGGAATGAGCCCAAGGCAGGAAAGGAGACCCTGACATGTGTAGAAACCAGTCCGAGCTCAGTCTCAGGAACAAGACATCCTCTATTAAACCATTTGGTGCCAGAATTTGACTAGAGGTCCCATCTGAAAACTGGCTCCAAACCCCAACACTGACTCAACTGAGCCTGTCTACACGCCCCACTTCTAATTCCTTCCCTTTCTCTGCCTCTTCCACCTTCTCTTTCTCGGGACAAATAACATACTTAGTGTTCTTCCAGTGCGGCCCCCAGGGGTCTCCATCCCATGGGGAGTCTTCTGGGAGCAGAAATCCCCCTCCCCAGTGCCCAGCATCCTTTACCACCCCTTCTCCTCCCTGGACCACTTAGATTTGACAATGCTTGTGCTGAGTCAGACTTAATATATTAATGCTTATGATAAAAGCATAACGAATATAATCATCAGAACAACCATCTAAGTCATGACAACAAGTCACAGAGAGTGAAATAAATTCCCTTGGAGCACATTTCACAGGCAGTAAGTGGTACTGAAAGTGTCAAATGCAGGCGCAATTCCTCTGAAACCCTTGCTTTTTCTGTGACCCCGTTAATCCCATCAAGAATGGATTGAGAGGCCAACCTGAGAAAATGGTATTCATGTTCTCAGATATTATTCTCTGAGCAAAATCGAGCTAAAGGCTTTGGAGATTTGGGGTTGAATTTTCAAAGGATCTCCAGTGGGCTTGTGTTTTGAGCATTTGCAACTAAATAGTTCATGAGTAATTCCAAAACAATGCAAACCGGTCTCCAAAGGAAATTAAGTAAAGTCGAGCTGCGCTCAACACTTTCAAATACGACTAAGCCCTTTTCATTTTCTCCAGAAATCCGCACCATTGTAGCCAGGATTTACCATCTTAAACTCTCTAAATACGGAGCAAGTAACACATGCAAGTGCACATGAATTTTATTACTTGTTAGTCTCTGTAAAGCTCAAGTGTGCCAGGGAAAGTCAAAGGTTTACTTGAATTTGTATTTTATTGTATTTTCAGATGTTGTGAAAAGAATTTAATAATGCCATTTCCAGCAGCACGGATGGACCTAGAGATGATCAGACGGAATGAAGTAAATCAAACAGAGACAAATATCATATGATATCACTTATATGAGGAATGTAAAAAGATGATACAAATGAACTTATTTACAGAACAGAAATAGACTCACAGACATAGACAGCAAATTTATGGTTACCATATGGAAAAGGGGAGGGGTACATTAGGAGTGTGGGATTAGCAGTTACACACTACTGTATATAAAATAGATAAAAAAAAAAAAAGCAAGGACGTACTGTACAGCCCAGGGAACTATGTTCAGCACCTTGTAATAGCCTATAATGGAAAAGAATCCAAGGTTGTACCCCTAAAATTAACACAATATTTTAAATCAACTATAGTTAAATAAAACAAAAATCAAAAAACTTCACAGAAAAAAAATAGCGTTCATATTTTATCATCAGGGTAATTTAGAAGCCTCAAATCGAAGGAGGGTAGACAAAAATGCAACATCCTCTATCAAGAGGGAAATGAATGTAAATATATGTGAGCGACACGGTGTTTAACGGTTCAGTTGTGGCGGAACTGGATGTGCTGTGTAAAGCAATCCTGACGCATCTGTGAGTGCTGAGTAAGGTAATCGCACCTTGTGTGAAATTCTGCACAATGTCTTATCAAATAATAGTAATAACAATATCAAAACCCTAAGAACTTGCTTCTTTTTTGTAAGTCAGTTGGCTATTGAAAGACTTAGTAAGATAAATCTTCCCCAGGTTCTCTAGAGTTTGAGGTAGAAGGACTTCAAGACAAGAGAACCCTCAGGCAAAACGACTAGCTGATGGCTTGACTGAGCGGCTGTCATTCTAGAAGGTAGCTCTCTGTGAGTCCACACTGGTTCTGCAGCCAAAGTTTAACACCAGCAAAGATCAATGACTTTCAAGCTGGGCATCGGGCTCACCTGGGATATTTGTTTGAAACCCAGCTTCTTGCGCGATATCCTAAATGTTTCTACACCAATAAAACTAAAGTAGGATCCAGAAATCTGCACTTACATCACTTCCAGTGTTACTGCTGGTTCAGGCACAGCACTTTGAAAAGTATGTGTTTTGATCAACTACTCAGAATAAGAAAGTATCAGAGTTATTATTTTGATTTCTTGAATATGTGTGAGCACATCTGACTGTCCTTTATGATTAGATTACCGCATTCTGTTGATTCTTATTTTGTAGTTGGCTTTATTCCTTTGGTAACTATGTACGTTTAAAAAGCTAAAGATCTGATCTAACTATGTAAGTTTAAAAAGCTAGAGATCTATTGTTCTTAGAAACAATAATTAGTACCTATATGTAAACTAAAAAAAAGTACAGTATACTGTATATATGTATTTACATGCAATATAATGTGTATGTGTAGTTGCACTGTAATAATTCTACATAATAAAACTGAAAAAGGAAAAAAAGAAAAAAGAAAATATCAGAGCATAAAATTCTAAATTTAGTTTTCTCTTAGCTGCATCATCAGGCAGAAACAATGCTAATCTAATCAAATTGACAAGAAATCAGATAGAATTTTAAATTCTCTATTAGGTATTATTAATGAACTTTAGCCAAAACGCACAGTGGATCTTGAGATACTGGCCAATCAAGTAGATGCTGGCCAATCAGTCAAGTAGACCTATCGAATTTACAAATAACTACATCTAAATGCATTGAAGGTAGGTGCTCAAAATTTCATCCTGACAAGGGTGAATGATGAAAATGTTTGGTCATTCAATTGTTGGTCCACGCTGGAACAGAAGGACCAACATGTATGGACCACTTCCCTGTCACCTGCGTGGCTTCCTGCTACCTGTGATGTAATTCACAAAGCCTTCCCACAGCAGCATCTCCCGTCTCGGGTTCCTCTCCAGACACATGGGACTTGCTTCGTCCTGTGAGACTTGCCAGGCTCTGGGATCTGGGCTCCCGCTCAGTCTCCCTTCATCTGTAATGCCTTCTCCCTTCCTCCCTCCCTGTATTTGCCCGGCTGCCTGCTACTCAACAGTCTGTCTTTAGATTATACCTTAAAAAGTCATTCCTTTGCAGACCTTTCCAACACACTTGAAACTAGGTTAGACTCGTGTCTCCACACACCACCTTAAAGTACTCTGCACTTCCTCTATTAAAACAATCACACCTTCCTGCAATCCCCAGTTAAATTCTTTATTTTCCCCAATAGTCAGTATAAATGGAGGTCAGGGGCCAGAACTCTCTTAGTCACTGCTCCATGCCCACCACCACCATCATTACGCTTGTTTAATTCTTTTAAAATAGAAGTTTCAGAGTACCTTATAGGGAAATACAGGCAAAAGCAAATTCATATGTCTTCAATTATCTCCCTAAAAACTGAGGTTACCAGGAAGTGTAACAGAAGTGTCTGTGGTTTAAATGGAGTCAGTGATCTGGGTTACTCGGTGGAGTAACTCCTAAGAGTAAATCAGTAATTTTACTTATGGCTGGTGGAAAATACAGACACCCCATGTTCTCCAGAAGCTTTAAGAATTTTAAATTCTACATAATTTTTTTTCTTTGAATGCCTCTTATTCAGAAGACAAATGAAATCACAGTGAATTCCTTATAGAAATGAAAATGCTGCAGAAAAGGTAATGGGTTGTTGTCATTTTGCCAATAAATATATTGACATTCTGACTTTCATTCACCCTTTCAAACATGCTGTACAAAGACCTGCAGATTTGCAGATGAGCCAATTTGTGGTCAAAGAAAATTTATGCCAACAGTAAAATTCCCATGACTGAGCACTTGAAATAAGAATTACAGGGTGACATCAATAAGGCAAGGACATTCTTTTAGGCAGTAAACTAAGGAAATGTCTCTGTTCCCATAATCAACCATAACACTTAAATAACTCAACTTGAATGCTTTTAATTCTTGTGGTAAAGTTTATAATGCTTTACGATAATTAAGACATAAGAATTAATGAACTACAGCAAACACAAAATACCTTGACTACGTTGAACGTGTCGTTTCCTATTTAGTGAACTAGGTCAGGGTATCCCATAGAAGGAGAGACAAAATGGTATAGCAAAGTGTACGGTGAGGAAACTTTCAAAAACTCAGTCTGCCTTGTTCATTGATTTTCTTATGCCTATTAATCACTGTCTGTGGTACAAATGAATTTTGCCTTTAATGAAACATACTATGTTCCTTTTCTAGGGTTTTCCTATTAGTAGTGTTTGCATTTGACATTCATTTTTGTGTGATTTAGTACCTAAGTGTGTGATGTAGTGGAATGACATTTATATAGATTTTTTTAATGTCCCAGCTAGAATAGCAGACATATTAAAAAGAATGACTCACATAGCAATCACGTAAATGCTCCACCATGAACATAATGAAAGAACCATGCAATTTTTTTTTAATTCATTTTATAATAGGCCTTTATTACCTTTGATGTATTGGAGGCACAGCTCCTGAATGGTGACTGTGATGGATTGGTTTTAGCTAACGATTTGGATTTTTTTTTTTTTAATGAAATTGCTCCTTAGAATGAGAAAAGGTGGTTTATTTTGAGAATGATCCTGTTCAATGTTTTAGCCTGAGAAAGATTTGAGTGAAATTAGCTGTTCTATGGTTCATGAATTATTTCTGGCCTCTATCAGCATCGCTCATAAAGAAATGTCAAAGGGCGGAGCAGCTTGGACGACCCCACCTTGCTGAGCACTGTGAGGTACCACAGGTGCATTCCTAAAATAAACAGGACTTGTGTATTTCTCAGTCTGTGGCTGCATTCTCCAATTTGTCATCACGAACAATGAAAAGTTGAGTGACAGACTCATATTGGCGAAATCTGGCTGCCAATGACAGCACCCTACTTTAGAAGACCCTTGGTCTCGGACTAAGCCCTTTGAGTATTTTAAAGGATTTTAGTTGACACTGCTGAGACAATAAGAAATGGCAGAGGACTATACTTATGGGTCATATTAGAAAAATCAGCTTTAATAAAAACAAAACCAACTACTTGTCTATGAGTGAAGGTATGCAGAGGGGAGCTGGTCTTTTGATTTTCAGTCTGAATAATAGAAAAAGTGTACCGAAGGGTGTTCTCTTATTGCTAACAGGCAGTCCTTTCTATAACTGTGATTTATTTTACCAGAAGCTGGAACAGGTGCGATCTCTCTTTGCCAAAGTCTCCCTGGAGTTCATACCTGCCGTGGGGTTCTCATTTCAGGTCTGTTTGGTCAGATTGCTGAATGGCGTGCAACCCAAGAACTTCTGGATTTGGACTTGGTCTGGGAGCTATGATCTGAAAATGCACTTCTGCAATTTGAACGTAGAGAAACTAACGTACCTGATTTCAAGGATGTTAGTAAGAAACTTCGGCTTCGCAAAAAGTTTCTTCATTGAAAAAGTTTTAACAGAAATGAACGCGAGGGTTGATGCATCCCCATAAACTGAAAAATCATATTTCCCAAAATAAATGTCAGCCTCGGACGAGGACCACACGTGGTGCTTTTGAAAAGCTGAAATCATAGTTATCACAGTTAACAGCAAGAAAGGAAGGAGGTCAGAGGAAACTGTGGGAGTTTTTTTTAACTTTATTTTTGAGGGGGGAAGTAATTAGGTTTATTTACTTATCTTTTTAAAGGAGGCACTGGGGGTTGAACCCAAGACCTTGTGTATGCTAAGAAAACTCTCTACCGCTGAGCGACACACTACCCCCTGAAAGTGTGATTTGTTGCTTAGAATAAACAGTTTTGCTGTGAACTCTATGAAAAAAATAAATAAATAGAAATAGGTCAAAGGGAAAAACATGACTTGCAAACTGCAGTTAAATATGGGGTTTCCACCGTAGGTCAGATGCCGTTTGCTGACTTTATAAAAGAAGCCTTCTAATTGCCTTATTTCCTTTGAAAAAGACCCAGCATGATGCCAGCAGGTAGGTGCAGCTGTTGGCGTGGCCAGCACAGCCGAGGGGCTGTCAACGTGGAGCCCTCGCGTCTCTCGGCGGAGGGGGAGTAATCTGGGCGGGTCCCTCTGTGGCCCCAAAGGCTCTGAACGGCTACATGTCACGTGGATAAGCAGATCAACACAGCTCCAGCTCCAAGTGAAATTTTATCTTATTTCTGGCACCACAAAGGCTCACCTGATCCTTATCTGTCCAAGAAAAAACATTCCTCCTTAACAGCCCGGTGTAACTCTTTACGATTGCCACATACCTTCTGAAAGTCATGAGAGAGCCTTTGTATCAGGCCCTGGGGTAGACAGGGTGGCTCAGGCGCTTAGTCTGATCAGGTTGATCCGTACACTTCACTCTGTTTTAGAAATATCTGAAGAGAAGAATTTCTCGATGCTCGTTTGAATTTTTCAGACCCCAACCGCACCCCTAGGCAAGCAGGCAAATCTGTGAAATAAAATGAAGGCAATATTATTAAAAGACACCTAGTCCCCTTTTGTGTCTTAAAGAGTCTTAGCGCGGGAGTCTGGAGATGGTGTTTTCAGTCCACTTGGGCCGCTAGTGAGCTCTGGTTCTTGGCCGTGGTCCTTGAGAAACAGACATGATTTCTCATGATTTCCACTGACCAGACAACAAGTGAGCCTCATTTTCTTTCTCAGCTTCCCTGTACAGCATTCTGAAAGTTTTTCCATTTCTCTGTTGCCTCAGTATAAAAACATTCCAAATGCTTTTTTTTAAATGTATTATTTTTAAGGGGAGAGGTAACTAGATTTATTTACTTACTCATTTTAATGGAGGTGCTGGGGATTGAACCCAGGACCTTGTGCATGCTGAGCACGTGCTCTATCACTGAGCTATCCTCTCCCTCTCCTTCCTTATTTATATATATTAACCTTGATGGTGTCAGTGATGAAACAGCCTGAGTTTTCAGAGGAGTGTTGAGACCATCTGCAGGCAGTAACTCTGGCCTGGATGGACGTGGCTGGGGGTTCAGGAAGTTTTCAGAGTATGGTGTGTTTTTTCAGAATTATTTGCAAATTTTTCTTATCAAGAATAAAATATTTAAATAATATTTATTTAGCAGAAGGAGGAAATGTGTTAAGCAAAGGGATATAGCTGCGAAGCCAAATCACTATTTTTTTAAATTTTATTTTATTTATCTTAATGGAGGTACTGGGAATTAAACCCAGGACCTTGTGCATGCTAAGCACATGCTCTACCACTTGAGCTATATCTTCCCCCTCAGATAGAGTTTTCTAGATCTTACCTCTACCATTCAAATGAGATAGAAGATTGTACCTTTAAAATGCAGACTTACCAAGCATACTACCCCCCACTCCCGAAAAAACAGAATGCATTTCTAAGTGTTTAAGGTCATAGTTCATGTACCAGGAGAGGTTAAATCCAGAGGAAGAGAAACAGACATCTTCCACAGATACACGAGTGAGGAGTCGGGGCGTCATATAAAAAGAGTCGGCCATTGGCAATGTTTTCCGTACTGAAACCGTCCTAAGCAGGAGGGCATCTAATTCGTGGCTGTGTGTTGTCATCTTAATGTACCTGTGAGCGGGGCTGAAGGGGAAGGAGGGGTTTCAGAATCACCCAGTGCTGACAAGAGCAGAGACATGTTCCAAGTATAGAAAGACCCTGCCCTTAATCTGAGCCCTCTCTGGCCCCAGTTGGCTGGAAGGCACATGAGTGTTGGGGCAGGAGATTGCAGGCTCTGCACGATCACCCGCTGGTACAAACCCAAACGCTGTTCTGATACTTCGTCATCCTCGTCCGGGTGTAAAGTCACGCTGCGTCACAGGAACGTTTAGAGATGATAACAAGAAGCCTTAATGGGAGAACTGTGACTCCGAATCCAAAAGGAGTGTTAGTGAGAATTGTTCTCAAGAAATCTAATATCTAGACTCCTCCCTGAGGAGGCAGTATCTTTCGGGGTCAAGAGGCTATTAGAGGTCAAGTGCTCCAGCTGTGGAACCAGACTGCCCGATCTGCCACGTCCCAAATGGATGCTGCGAAAGCAAACACCACCATTTCCTGTGCCTCAGTCTTCTCCTCTGTCAAATGAGAGTAATATTAGCCACACCCAGGAGCCCTGTGGGAATTACATTATGTCTAAAGCACATTTCCAAACTAGGCTATCATTACTGTCATCACTGTCATCAACCTCTCGGTGCTGAGCCATCTTCCACAAGTTTTGGGTTTGTAGACAGCGGTGGCTCATAATGTCAGCTTACACCTCATTGTTCACCCTCAGGGAAACCAGCTTACTTATCACATTGCCCGCACTGTGGAAAGACCCAGAAGCATGACATTTGTTCATTACAACAATTTACTGATTTTTTTTTAATTGAAGTACAGTCAGTTACAACGTGTCAGTTTCTGGTGTACAGCACAATGTCCCAGCCATGCATTTACATACGTATATTCATTTTCATTAAAGGTTATTACAAGATGTTTGTCATAGCTCTCTGTGCTATACAGAAGAAACTTTTTTTAAAAATCTAATTTTGTATACAGTGGCTAACATTTGTAAATCTCAAACTCCCAAATTTATCCTTTCCCACCCCCTTTCACTGGTAACCATAAGATTGTTTACTAGGTCTGTGAGTCTTTTTCTGTTTTGTAGATGAGTTTATTAGGGTCCTTTTATTCTTTTCTTTTTTTTTTTTTTTTTTGGATTCCACATATGTGTGATATCATATGGTATTTTTCTTTCTCTTCCTAGCTTACTTCACTTAGAACAACGATCTCTAGGTCTATCCATGTTGCTGCAAATGGCATTATTTTATTTTATTCTTTTTTGTGGCTGCGTAATATTCCACTGTGTAAATATACCAGAGCTTTTTTATCCAGTCATCTGTTAATGGACATTTAGGTTGCTTCCATGTATTGGCTATTGTAAATAGTGCTGCTATGAATATTGGGGTGCACATATCTTTTCAAATTAGACTTCCTTCCAGATATATACCCAGAAGTGGGATTGCTGGATCATAGGTTAAGTCTATTTTTAGTTTTTTGAGGAATCTCTATACTGTTTTCCATAATGGCTGCAACAAACTACATTCCCACCAGCAGCGTAGGAGGGTTCTCTTTTCTCCACACCCTAATTTACTGTTGAAAAATCAGCTTTTTTCATTCCTAACACGTATTAAATAGCTAAAGAGAAAAATGACTGAAATCTGAAAGCCTTTCATACCAACTTCAAGAACAAAGAGTCTTCCAGCCTTGTGCTCTCAGTGTGCAAAGAAAAGATATTGGCTAAGAACCTTTAAAATTTTGCATTATATTTATTCTTAAGAAAAGGATTTAAGCTGTAATTCAAAAAATCATTCTATATCTTACACGACACATATATGTTTATATTTATTATTAAGTTGCAAATGGCAGGAGGTATGAAGTTACATGTTAAAGGTCAACTTAAAAAAATTTTCATTGAAATACAGTTTACAATGTTACATCAATTTCTGATGCACAGCATCATGTTTCAGTCATACATATACATACATATGTTCCTTTTCGTAATCTTTATCATTATAGGCCATTACAAGGTATTGAATATAGTTGCCTGTGATGTCCTCATTCTAAGTGAAGTCAGCCAGACAGAGAAAGACAAACACCATGTGATGTCACTTATCTGTGGTCTCTAAAAAAATGACACAAGTGAACTTTTTTACAAAACAGAAAGAAATTCACAGACACAGAAAACAAACTTATGGTTACAGGGGGAAGGGGGATGGGAAGGGATAAATTGGGAGTTTGAGATTTGCAGATACTAACTGCTATATATAAAATAGATAAACAAAGGCCAACATTTTTTATTCTAATTAAACTGAGTTTATAAATTGTCCAAATGAAAATTTCACCCTTGTTTTCACTTGTTTTGTGTTTGCTTCCCTATTTTGTTATTTCCCCCCTTTTTCCTCTAATAAATATCTACAATGTGTACACTTTGTTTGGGGTTAAGAGGAAGATTTTAGTACGGCATCCAGGGCAGACCCAGAGTCCTTCACCATGTGAAGACTCTTCACCACACGACAAGACAGGGAATCTAGCTTGTAAAAACCATAGGAAAAAAAATTAACATCCCAGTTAGTTTAGATTTAATTTTAACTGAACTTTCTATAATCTGTTTTCTGTGTTTTGCAAAGGTCTATTGGGGGAGCCAGAGTCTGTGGAAAAGACTCAGTCCACCATCTTGAAGTAATTCCAAAAAAGCGTATTTTCATTTTCTATGTCCCTGCAGCAAGTCGTCCATTCCTCTTACAGCTTTTACCACCCTGAACCTTGTGCCTCAATGATCTGAGCCTTGTTTTCTCTTCCCTCCTGAGTCCCACGGCGGCCAGGGGAGATGAAAGCGGAGACTTATCAGACCCTTATGGTGTTTAAGAAACATCACGTGTGCCATGCAATTTAAGTCATTTATGCACCCTGTAAATAAGCATTAATATTATTTCTACTATATGGATGAGGAAACTGAGGCCCAGAGGAATCAAAGTACATTACATTGTGCCTCTCTGAATTCAAAGTCCAAACTCTTTCCATGAAGGCAGGGATTTGATTCATTTTTTAATCCCCCAAAGAGATGGGCGTATCTCTTCACTCATAGAAATTCTCACTAAATGAAAGAAAGTAAATATTTCCTTCAAATAGTTTTACTCTAAGTATCATATAATATTTGTCACCTATGGTTTCTGAAAAACTGGCTATGCTGTGCTCAAACACACACACACACACACACTGTTGCACACACAATAAAAAGAAAAAGCTATTCAGCATACAAGATGAGCAAGCTTGAAGCATCTTAGCAAAGCCTGTATATTTGAGAGTGTCAAACAGAACTTTAAACATGTCTTTTTCATTATGTATGTAACCCATATATATGTAAACAAATAAACAAATATTTTTATTCTTACAGAGCATGGTTTCCCCCATTCTCTCAAATACACTGGGCTCAGTTGGGTTGTATCGCATGGGTGAGTTTAATTAGTTAACAAGGGTTGATTACACAATAGCTGTGTGGTCTAGGCCGCTCAAAAAGTAATCAAAATAGACTTTCTAAACACATAGGTTGTCATTGAACACCAGATTCTAATATCTTTACTTCACCAGGTAGTTGACAGCATGGGTTTTAAAATATACAAAATAGTGTCCAAAAGAGTAAACGCCACAGCATAAAGAGCTTATTTTAATAAAAACAGTTCTATTATACAGCAAACATTTCAAATGTGTTGGAATAGATCACACAGTTACACTAGATGATGTATCGGGAGCTGCCGTGGAAAGGCCCACATGGCAAGTGTGGCCAACAGCTGGCAAGACACAGAGACCCTCGGTGCAACAGCCTTCAAGTCCGGAACTGGCAGAGCACCTGCTTAGCATGCCTGAGGTCCTGGATTCAATCCCCAGTGCCTCAATTTAATAAATAAATAAACCTAATTATATCCCCCCAACACAAACAAATAAAAAACTAAAAAAAAAAAAAGAAAGGAAAAGGAAGCCTGCCAGCAACCAGGGGAAGAAGGCTGCACAGCTGGGCTGTGCCTTCAGATAAGACCGCAGCCCCGCCAGTCCTGTAAGTGACATCGCAGGAGGCTCTGAGGCACAGAACCCAGCTAAGCTGTGAGATGATAAATGTTCATTGCCTTACACCACTAAGTGTGGGCGTAACTTTTTTATGCACCCAAAGATAACCAATGCACTCAATAACATAAAATAACTGAATTAAAAGGAATGAAATCAAATGTCTTCTTTCAAACAATGACTTGTAAAACTATCTGTGAAATAACACACACAGTACACACAACATGGGGTCATGGTTGAGAGCATAAATTCTGGAGCCAGAAGGCAGGGTTTAAATTAAGTTGTTCTGAAGCTAACGCATATCCCACTGTCTAAACCCAATGTATCTTTAAGCAGCATTCTGTATAAAATAGTTTCTTACCAGAAGGTCTGCTCAGCTCAGTTCAGAGCTTACCTGTATCATCCAGAGCATCTAAGTGTGTGGCTGATGTTCTGAAGCACTCACTCACCCAAGGAGAGGTGAGAGAGGCCTTTTTACACAAGCAGAGAATCAAAAGAAGGGAGAGAGAAGTTTCATGAGGAAACTGATGAGAAAAACGGGATTTAGAATCTACATGCAGCAACTCTCTTTCAAAAAAAGATTATATATGGTCTCTCCACAAAGGAACAGAGTAGAATTAAGTCAGTGGAAGTTCTGTCTGTTGTTATGAGGATGTTTTTCACCTGATTGGTTTTTTTTTAAATTGATGCATAGTCAGTTACAATGTGTCAACTTCTGGTGTACCGCACCATGTCCCAGTCTTGCACATGTTTTAATGTCCGAAAAAAAAGGTGTGCCTTTCACTCACTTTTCCTCTTTCACTCTCATGGCGCAAACAAGCGTTGACCAGCCTGGACATCAGCACAGGTAGAAGAGGAGACCCACAGAAGGGTGGAAATGCTTCTTAGGACTCGGACCAGGCTCTCGGAGACTCTTGTCTGAACATTGTGGGTGTGTGCCTTTCAAGTCTCGAGCCTCGTGAGAGCAGACTGAGGCCCTTTTCTGGTGTCCCTCCCCAGTGGGATCAGAAATACTCAGGAAGAAAATTTCCCATGCACTCTGCCAACATATCAACTCGACTCCCACATTACTCTCTTCTCAAATGAATTTTAATTTGCTTCAAAAAATAAACCCAGCACTCCCATAGAAGAAAACTCCTCACAGCTCAATGACACTGTCAAGCAAAATCAAAAGGATGCTCAAAAATTGGTGGCTCAGAAGATGAACTCTGACCATTTGATTCTTGCACGAAACAGCTTCTGAGTAGCGTGAATTTTTCTCAGACATTCCCAATGGCTGCCTCCTGCGGGACTGTCACAGATTGTGGAGCAGCAACTGCCTTGTTTCCAGGTCAGCAGAAGTGCTGCATCCTTCACATATATCCAGAGGAAGTCAGCATCCAAGCTTCCCAGCCATCTCTCCATCAACAGACCACGCAGAAGGACCACGGAGATGGTGAACGACGCTCACCCTGACAACTGGCAGCAGACAGAACCTACCTAAAGGAAATCAGAGTCAGCTAAAAGGACGTGAGGATGCTGACTGTTTCAATGTCCTTTTTGGTGTGATTTTTTTCTGAGGGAAATGTGTGTATTGGATGCAAACACTAAAAGAGCTTTTGAAGGAAACTATTTATATCCCTTGGTCTATTTACATAACGATTAAGACGAGGGAAATGGGGACTATTAGCAATTGTCATTTTGTGGGGGAGGGAATTAGGTTTCTTTCTTTATTTTATTGTTGATGTGGCTAATGCAAAATTGAAAGCAGCAAATTATGGCCAGTTTTACATTGTTCATGATTTGGAAGGCAAGTAACCAAAAACAACAGGTTTTCTCCTAGAGAAGAGGTACCATCCAGTCAATAGACCCCGCCAACTGGCAGGGCACTGAAACTGCCCTAAATCTAGTCTTATCTTTGGTTAAATCATCCTGTGATTCCCATTTGAAAGAATTTTACTTCAGGCAGCACGCACATCTCGTCAGATTGTCTTGGGAGAGTCCTGAAGAAATGGGATCCATGAAGAACTGGTTGGGTTGACATCACCGGAGGACCTCCGTGTCCAGGTACAGTGGGCCCTGTGGGGCAGTGCCCCTGGGGCCCTCGGGCATTGAATTCCTCAGTTCACCACGAAAGAACTTATTTTAATTCATGAACAATCTCTTTCTTCATAATTTTTTTTTTGTAAAACTGGCAAAAAAGGTACCTAGAAACTAACTTGATTTAGATTACACATTCTTTCGTGCACTATTTGTAATGAGTAGTAGATTCGTCGTGATATTTTTAGCAGAAATAAAACAAGCTAAAGGGGAAAAAAAAAAGCATATAATATACGAAGTGAAACATTTATCACCACAGAGATAAATGATGGCTATTTCATTTTCCAAAAACTACTTCTGTTGAATAACTCTTTCCAAAGCTGACTTTCAACCATCTCAGAAAGGATGACTTTCCTGAAGGCTCCTACAGGAGGTAACTGACACTTTAGATTTTCCAGAGGAACTCACTGGAGTAGAATGAACCCAGATAGGATAGTTATTTGCCAAAAAGTCAAAAGACCTGTGCTTGCAAAACAGGACATGTCAGGCCTTGTTCAGTCTCTTTCCTCGGTGACGGAGTTCAAATCCCAGGTGTCATTGGAGTGGAACAAGCCCACCAAAAAATAAAATCAACGAGGTCTCTCTAAGCACGTCGGGAGGTGGTACCTGACTGGGAAAGATGCTTGCTTCAAGCTGTTGCACCCACTGTTTATACTGTGCTTGCCTAAAGCCCAGATCTCCAATAAATTTGCAAAATTCCTGGGCTACTTTCACATTTCCTGTGTTAGGAAACGCCCTCTTTCCTGCACCATTTCACAGACATACCTATAAGTAGCTGCTCTTAAAATGGGAGAAACTAAAAGAAAACAACTCTTTTTAGAAATGACCCAGGTCAGGAGGCTTCCTGGTTTTTATTGCCACTTCAAAGCCAAACCAGATAAACTAGCTTAAGGTACCACTTTGACACGGAATGGAATTTGATCCAGCTGTCTGAGAAGCATGAGGTTTGAGATCACAGGGATTTTGCTTGGAAGTCTCGCCTCTCACCCATATATGGCAGAACCCGCCGTGCACGCTGCTCGTTTGTGCCAAGAACCCCTCTCCACCAGCTGACCCACCAGACTTAGGACGTTCGCTGCTTCTGGTACGTCCACCCCTGTTTTCGGCAGAAAGTCACATGAGACTTGTGCGCTCTGACCCTCCATTTACACTTTTTATGTTTCCCCTCCAGGCTGCTCCGACCAGCAGCAGGGACCGCGAGCGGAATCCGGGATTGGAAGGTTGCGAATGCTTGGACGCCACGTGCTCCGTCCCCTTAGAGATGCCTGGCTCGCACATCCTGTCTGGGTTAATGCTGCTTTTCTAACTGCAGAGTGTCTGGAGCTCGCACCTGCCCAGGCCACCCTCGAAGGGTCACTGCTTGTTTCCAGTAGAGCTTGTGTGTCCCCTGACCTCTCTGTCCATCTCTGATGCTCTTAGGAGTTTCCTTGGAGACATTTTTAGCAGGAAATGTGTCCCTTGCTTCAGGCTTCTCTGTTCTTCCAGTGTCTCAAAGCTAATTTGACTAAGTAACGTCTAAGCCTAGATATGACCAGATGACTTTCCAGATCAGACATGCGATAGCAGAGGTTTAATGAGAAAACTTGGATTTCTCAAGGGGCTGCGAAGCTCGGCTGAGTTATTTGTGTTCTACGTAGGAAATAACCCAAGTCAAAGATAAATGTGACACTTCAAATGGAATATCTGCTGACGTTTCTGGTGGCAGCTGCAAGGATGTCTAAGGTTTTCCATTTCTCTGTTCAGCTTCAATAATGAACTCGAGGTCCAAGAATCATCTTTAAGAAAGAAGCAAGAGCTCAGTTTAGTCAAAAGCATTAGGAAGAAGCTGGGGGGAGGGTATAGCTCAAGCGGCAGAGCGCGTGCTTAGCATGCAGGGTTCAGTCCCCGGAACCGCCTCTAAAAATAAATAAATAATCTAATTTCTCCCCCTAAGAAAAACTAAAAAAAAAAAAAAAAAAAAAAACATTAGGCAGAAGCAGGAAGCTGGAAGCTTAATCTTTTTCTTCTGAATGTCTACAATACAATACTAGGTTTAAAAATGATGAGGGGTTTACTAAGAAAGCTGGTAGCATCTGAATGCCAAAACATCAGGTTGCCACTATCACTACCTGACATTCTTTTTTAAGCTGGTGATTTCTATGAACTGTTTTGGTTCACATTTAAACTATTATCCTGAATTTTCAATCAAAATTTCTCACATGGAAAATGTGTACCCATAACTGGCATTTTTAATGGATCTGATAGTAACAACATTGTAACTTAAAAACGCTCGTGTTTTCCTTCCAGTTGAAGGTTTGTTTTCCCGCATTCAGGAGAGTATTTTTAAGAAAGTTTGGTGCATATAAATAGCCATTCCAATAACCAAATCTTGACATAAACTGAATATTTGCAAATGTGCCAGAAATTCAGTGACATTATTTTGTTTGTGTTTTTTTTTTTCCCCTCTATTTTTTCCATGGGCTCCAGCATTTGCTGTCTTAACTTGTGATTGGAAAAAAAACTACCCAAATAGGGCAAAAAGATGTTTCTGTCCTCTGAATTCAGCCAGAAAGTCAAGAGGAATCAACAAATATACAGGGTCTTCTAACTGGGAAATACTGATGTGATCAAATGTTCCACGTGTAATAACACCGTCCTTTGAAGTTTGGCTAGGAGTGCCATTCACTCAAAAAGAAAAATCCACATTTAAAAAGTAGGGACGCTGGACCCTCTGATGACAGAAAGCTACGGGACAAGTGGATCTGGTCACTGTTAATCACAGAACCAAAAGGGTGCTAACAGTTGGTAAACCCCTCCATCAGTACTTTGAAGATGGCCCACATATGACATTAACCATGAATTAAGAACTATTAAGTATATATTCCTTTATTAATTTGTTAATTAATCATGAGTTAGTACTGGAGAATAAATTTATTCTTTAGCTACCCAATAAAGCCTCATTTAACCATTTAATTCTTTGATTTTAAATGCTGACAAAGACATTTCACCAACATATTTTCCCTTATAAATCACATGTTTAAGCAATTCCTATTTCATATTTTTTTTATTTTGTCATGACTTGAAAATATGTAAAAGAAATTCCTTCCAGAAAGATGAGTACGTGTCCCATTGCTGACTTATCCCTTCCAAGTCTGGGTTTCCCCAACCAGCCCAAATGATGAATGTGGTGCTGTCTTACACATTGGAGGCCAGGCTGCCTGGTTACCAAATTGCAAACATTCATCCCACTGCCACCAAACTGTATCCCCCTTCACGATTTGTGGGCCTTAAAAAGAAAAGAGAAGAAAAGCAGAAAGAAAAGAAAGAAACCAGTAAGTTTCTGATAGAATGGAACATTTAAATTCACATGTTTGCACTGCCCACAAAAGCAGACCATTTCCATTTTTCAACCCAAAAAAGCTGCTTCTTCCTATGAAAAAGTATCTGCCTTAAACTAGAAATGAAAAATAATTATGTGACAGAAGATAGGGGACCGCATCATCATACACACGTCCAGAATTCAGTAGGTTGTGTTACTCACCTTCAGTCCGTGGGGACCCCCCCCATGTGACCACCCTCATCAATGTTAGGTGACCACACAGCTTGTTCCTTGTTCCCTGACCACATGCCTCCTTGATCACCCGATTGTCTGACCCAGCCTCTGAAATGCCGCCGTCCACATCCATCTCAGAGAACCAGCCATGCTGTGAGGAGTGATGGAGATAAACGTGGAAAGGGGGCCACTGCACCAGTGACTTGCCCCTCGTCTGCAGCAGCAGCGGAAATACCACCAGTTAGAACTGCTTCTTTCCATTTCTGCCTTTCACGCCCCTTCAGAAGTCCCAGCAAATTAAACTGAGTCACACAGAACCAGATGACATCCTCTTCCCTTCCCGGAGAGATCCAGAACTCTCTGGGAGACGGGACGTCCGGAGAACGCAGAGACACGCGCTCTGAACACAGCTGGGGGTGCAGGGACAGAAGGGTGAGCCTCTCAGGGCAGAGTCTCCCTGAGGTGATGACCAGGCATTCCTTGTGCTTCCTCCTGTCTCTCTGCCTTTACCTGTTCATTCTTCAGTCTCTGAGCCTGGACTGCTTGCTCTCAACGACAACTGCTCCTAGTGCTCCTTGAGGGGTCACAGTAGACTTAGCTGAGGCCACCTCAGCAAATTCTCCTGAAGGAGAACACCTGAGCATGTGACAGCTCGGTGAGCGACTGTTTCTGTCCCAGCATTCCGACCTGCATGTGGACTCTGTCGTAATGGAAGGGTCGTTTTTCTTGTATTAAGAACATAGTAAAATCTTTCACATCATACAATTATTCTATAGTTAAATCACTCTACTCTTAGAAAAATATCTACTTAGATAATGATGTATTTGATATGCTACTCTGGAAAGTTTAGGAGCTGTAAGGGATGGTTAGGAGGCTCTCCCCCAGCTCGTCGTGAAAGCAAAGGAGGAAAAAAAATGTGCTTGGGTAAAGAATTTAACATCCTGGTGGAAATTCTGTAAATACTGAATGATGTTTACCAGGCCTCTACCTACCTCTGCAAAGAAAAAGAAGAAAGGGGAGGAAAAAAGAAAGCATGCTTTTGATCTGTGATGCAATGCTTAAACGCCCTACAGAAGGTCATCTGGTTCCTTTCCCTGTGGTAGCTGAGCTGGAGAGACAGCCGCTCCTCACTCCACTCCCCATGGTCAAGTGTATCAGCTGATGCAAGGATCACGAACCGGGTCCTCAGTGCAGAAACAAAAAGGAATCCAGAGATTCTCAAATGTATTGCAGTTTTCTTCCAGCCGGGGAAGAAGTGTTCTGGGGCATTGCACACATTTTCCCCCTTTATTTACATGCTTTCAGAGAGCCCTCTGGCTCACCTTAGAATATGATTTATGTATCATGGTGCCTTGGAAGGCAAAGAAATTTTCACTCTTTCCAAGCAGGCTGCATTCTTCTTTTACCTGTTTTAACAGAATTGCTTTCCAATAACAAAACTCATCAGATTTCAAACCAAAATACACTGGATCAAGAGGGTTTGGCACCGGCAATCAGGGAAGACATCCCTACTCGAAATTGCAGAGATCAACGTGATGACATTTACACGTGCGCAAGTGTTAACATGGTAGAGGGAGCAGGGAAGCCCTCTTACCCCTTTCCGTTTCACTGGATATGTGATGGAAGGACGGACAGATGGACAGATGGATGGATACTTCATCACTGGAGGCTGCCTGACATCTTTGAAATGCAATATCCTTCTCTATTGGGTATTTCCCACATTATGAGCCCCAAAACTCACACCCTTGGGCTCCTCTGCAGCACAAGACATAGGTCCTACAGGTCAGAATTACCCAGTCAATATCTGGATTCAAGAGTGAACTTATCTACAAAACAGAAACAGACTTGCAGACATAATGAACAATCTTACGGTTATTGGGGAAAGAGGGTGGGAAGGGATACATTTGGGAGTTTGAGATTTACAAATGTTAACCACTGTGTATAAAAATAGATAAACAAATTTCTTCTGTACAGCACAGGGAACTATATTCAATATTTTGTAGTAACCTATAATGAAAAACAGTATGGGGGGAGGGCGTAGCTCAAGTGGTAGAGCACATGCTTAGCATGCATGAGGTTCAATCCCCAGTACCTCCTCCAAAAAATAAAAAAAGTAAGCCTAATCAACCCCCAATAAGATTTTTTTTAATTTAAAAAAAAAAGTATGAAAATGAATGTGTGTATGTACATACATGCCTGGGACAGTGCACTGTACACCAGAAATTAACACGTTATAACTGACTGTACTTCAATAAAAATACATAATTTTTTATTTAAAAAAAGAGGAAGCTATCATATTGGGGAACTGAACTCCTAACAGATGCTTCTGGAGAGCCTCTGGGTTGTGATTGGATATGGTCTTGCCTGTGTTTCTGAAATCTGACTCTCTGGTCATCCTGGCAATAACCTCTAAAGGAACCTTTTTCACCAAGACAAATTTTCTTTTTTTTTTTTTTATTGAGTTATAATCAGTTTACAATGTTGTGTCAATTTCTGGTGTACAGCACAAATTTTCAGTCATACCTGAATATACGTATATTCATTTTTACATTCCTTTTAACCATGAGCTACTACAAGATCTTGTATATATTTCCCTGTGCTATACAGTATAAGTTTGTTTATCTGTTCTATATATACCTGTCAGTATCTGCAAATTTCGAATTTTCTTAAAGGATGTATGCAATCCCTGAAATAAAAAAGAAACACGGTAACGTTTGTCATTACGTCACATTACGTTACAAATGAACTTTGGCATTGCAAAACCAACTTTGTCATTACCACAAAAAATAAAAATAAATACAAACATTGTAGAATTATCAAAACCTTTGGGAGCACACTTAAAGAAAAATAAGAAGCATCTGTGTGACTTTTACTGAATCGTGTGGTGAAGAGGAGAGATTTGGATGGTAGCCTGAAGGGTTATGGCTGAAACGGCAGAAGAGAGACCCTGGGGTGAGGTACAGTCCTCAGGAGAGGAGATTCAAGCAAAGAGCAGAAACGTTTAAAGGGGTCTAGAGGAGGAAGGTGTGGCAGGCAGTGCGAAATGCAAACCTCCTTTCCTCCCCGCGAAACATTTAGTAAACTCTGCATTGTCTGTAAAGCACTTGGAGTTAAGTTGGAGTCAAGGAGACAGTAAGATACCGAGAGTCGCTCAGAACGAGTGAACTCAGGTTGAAATCAACAAAAAGCCTTCCTTTCATTGGGGCATGAGGATTCCATCAACTAGGTGTCTCTGAGGCGCCAGTGGGAGAGGATAATTAATCAAGGTGAACCTTTGAAAAATAAAAGCTACCTATGGGTCGTGACGGTGTGACCGGGGGCATCTGAGGGGCGGTTTGTGCTCTCAGCGGGGATTACGCGCAACGGCAGGAATCCATCAGTGCACCGCCGGCTACTGCTTTTAGCGGGGAGGGCGTCCTATGACCCACCCAGTTATCTAAAGGACGGGCAGTTAGCTCACCTGGCGGCGAGGCCGTCTCAGCGTTCATACCAGGAGATCAGTGCTCTAAAGTGGTAATAAATCTGGGATTGTCTCAGAAAAACAGAAGGGGACTCGCAAAGACTCCGGAGAACACAGAGCTAGTGATGCGAATGATCGCTGCTGTTTTCTTCTGCTTCTTCTCCATAAAACGCTAATGGACTAAAGAGAACATCTGATTCATTTCTCACTGTCTTGACAGAGAACATCCAGTTAATCCTGGGAGTTATCTCCTAAGACCTTGCGTGCCTCCGTGAAAGGTCATTCCATGACCCTTGTTCTTAGTCCATTCCAGAGCCAAGGCCTTCTGACCAAATTCTCAAACATTTCCGCACTATATTTCAGCTCAGTAATGGGCTACCTTTTCACACAGGACCCAAAATCCATCCTGGAACGCTTCCCTTTGCCAGAAGAACCTGTCTGGGCCTCTTTCCAACAGAGTCGTTCTGCAAATCTCTCCCAGAATGTGCATACTCCCTTTCCTTCTAACCCTGATTCTACCTGATTCCTAGTCAAATCCATTCTTCTGGCTTCTCAGTTGCCTTGATTTCTCCATTCACTGCTGACCGAAGGCTCACCTGGTGGCAAGCAAACTTTTAACTGCTCAGATGTATGGAGGTGAACTATAAGACTTACAAGAATAATCCAAAATTCAATAGAATCACTTGTGTCTTTTTTTTTTTTTTAATATTCCAGATATGAATGACATCATGTGGTGTTTTTCTTTCTCTTTCTGGGTTACTTCTCTTAGAATGATGATCTCTCGGTTCATTCATGTTGCTGAAAATGGCATTATTTCATTCTTTTTTGTAACTGAATAGTATTCCATTGTGTAAATATACCACAGCCATCTGTCAATGGACATTTAGGTTGCTTCCAATTACAAAACAGAAACAGGCTCACAGACATTAAAAATAAACTTATGGTTACCAGGGGGGAAGAAGAGTGCGAAAGGATAAATTGGGAGGTCAAGATTTGCAAATACTAATGACAATGTATGAAATAGATATGTTTGTATCTGTTAAACCCAAACTACTAATTTCTCTCTCCCTACTCTTTCCCTCACCAGTAACCATGTTTGTTGTCTATGTCTGTGAATCTCTGTTTTATAAATAAGTTCATTTGTGTCTTTTTTTAGGTTCCACATGTAAGAAATATCATATGATATTTTTCTTTCTCTGTCTGACTTACTTCACTTAGAATGACATTCTCCAGATCCGTTCATGTTGCTGCAAATGGCATTATTTTATTTTTTATGGCTGAGTAGTATTCCATTGTATAAATACACCACAGCTTCTTTATCTAGACATCTGTTCATGGACATTTGGGTTGTTTCCATGTCTTGGCTATCATAAATAGTGCTGCTATGAACATTGTGGTGCATATCTTTTCCCATTAGAGTTCCCTACAGATATATGCCCAGGAGTGGGATTGCTGGATCACATGGTAGGTCTATGTTCAGTTTTTGAAGGAACCTCCATACTGTCCTCCATAGTGGCTGCACCAGTCTGCACTCCCACCCACAGTGTGGGAGGGTTCCCTTATCTCCACACCCTCTCCAGCATTTATCATTTGTAGAGTTTTTGATACAAACCATTCTGACTGGTGTGAGATGACACCTTATGAGAGTTTTGATTTGTGTTTCCTTACTTCCATCTGGTGTTTTAAGGCTTGACACCCACACTCTCTCTGCTCCTTCAGTGATGCTCCAACACTGCTCAGTCTCCCCGTTGGCCTGTGATCTGTCCTACTTATTAATCATATCATGTCCTCTTTGCAATAGGCTATTTCAGCTCACTTTGACTTTCTTCTGTGCTTTCGTCCAAACTGGGCTCTCTTACCTTCAGTGCATATGTGAACTTTTTGTCTCCCACAACACAAAGAAAATAGTAACTCCTTCAGTTTCTTGTATTTCAAGCCCCCCCCACCCCACACACACACATACCTGTAAATACGTTTCCCTTCAAACCCAACCTTTACAACTGGGTTAGTGGTCCATCTTTTCCTGAGGACGTCAGCCCTTTAGAAATGGAGAGTGGAAGAGAGGGCAGGGACCATGACTGTCATATTTGTACACTCGGTGATACAGGAAGGCTTGGAACATAGTATTGATAAACATTTCTTCATTTTTCTTTCTCATTAAGATAGGGGGGAAAAATAAAGAGGAGGAAAAGAGCCAGGAGAAGAGACGTTAACGTTTAGTTACTATTACCATATGCTGACCACTGCTAGATGGTTGTCCTTTATAATATGTGGATGCTATGACTTTCTCCCTTTAACAAAGGAAACACTGCTTTTTGGGGGTGTTGTGTGATTATCAATGGGCTCCCAAGAGCAGGGCTGGGATTGAAGCCAGGCACCTGCCGCCAGTTACCTTCACCACCGCTGAGTGAAGGATGCCAAAGAGAACACAGTAGGATGTCAGCACTTTGCCCCTACGATACGCAAAGCTCCCAGCAGGAGAGCGGAGAACACAGCCAGGCTAGTGGGCTTGACGAACTGCAGAATGTCTTCATCTCCGCTGAAGAGGAAAACAAATTAAGATTGAAGACATGATTTGAGACGGGATTCCAAATGGCCTTAAAGAAATGAAATAAACTTTCTTGGCAGTGGAGAAGCACTGTGAACTATGAATTTAAAAAAAAAAATGCAATGAAATATATTTCCTATTTAGAAGAGTCAAGGTGTTAGGATAAGAATTATAAAGAGAGCAGATTAAAATATCCCAAACCTTAAGAACTAGGAGCTTACAGGGAAGGTAGACCTTAATTACAAATGAGAAGATAGAAAATGATTCCTGTAAAAATAAGTTTTGTGGGACATAAGGAAAAGTAGAGATTTTTCTTTTAAAGATAAGGGGGTGACATTTATGAAGGGTGACATTTTATAGACACCAAAAGAAATAGAAAAAAAAAAATCTAGGGCTGGAAGAAAGCTCACTTGGGGTGGAGGAAACAGCCCAGCAAAAGTGCTGAGGTGGAAAAGTGGGGGTAAAAGTTAAGAGCGCAGCTTGACCGCGGTGCTCAGTCTGGGAGGGCAGCCGTCAGGGGCATGGTCCACGAGGTAGGTAAGTCCGGGACCCATCACCTCTGCCTGCGTCCTTCCTGCATCAGATCATGGGACTCCCTCTGTGTGTCAGCTGGAAAATCACATTATCATAACTGGGGTTGAAGGAACTAATCTGACAGACCGTGAGCTGTGAAATAGAAGCTATTTATGAAAAAAGTAAATTTGATGGAGCTTGAGATGAACTGAGTCTGCCGGGCGAGGGAGGGGGGAAATCACTCGCAAGTCACGCCAGCATTCCAGGGGCGTGGTCTAACGAGGAAGGTTTTAGGAAGATCAGGCCAGGGGAACGGTGCACACAGAAGAATGATCAGTGAAGAAGCAAGATTTATCGTGGAGGGATGCTGACCAACGCAGGGCTGAGAGTTCCGAACAGGCAACAGGAAACCGGGGGGGGGGGGGGGGGGGGTTGGTCCTGAAACATTTCAAAACGAGAACTGACAAGAATTGATGTTAGAATGAATGCAATTAGTGAACGTCACAGAATCAAAGTCAGATCTCAGGCCCTACACTGGAGAAGTCTGTGGTCCACGGACAGCACTGAGGAGTTTACTAGGACGAAAAGTTTGTTTTAAAATGGGATAAAGATAAACTCAAACGTGGGCGCTCTGAGTCGCATGAGTTCCACGATTCACCTCAACCAAGTCTTCCTAGTTATTCTTACACACATCCCTCGTTTCCAAGATTCAGCCCTACACATCAGAAGTTCAGCTCCTCAGACACTCTCCAGACATTTGCTACTTCTCAATATCCTGAGTAACCATTCGCTTCTGTTTTCAGTCTTGTCGCTATTCCTATAGCAGAGGGAGAGAGAACAAAGGCTAAGATTGGTCTAAACTTTCTGTGCTCTAACTTTTTGGTTATACAGGAACCAGAAATGATAGTCACAGCTGAGATGGAAACTCAGTCCCTCACAATGTCTTATCTGGCCATTGGTGTGAAGTAAAGCATCTAAAACCATCCCTGGCCATATGAAACTTACTGACTGTAAGAAAAATTGTCAGATGCCTTTGATCTCTTTTAGCAATACGAGCCAAAACAGACAGTCATACAAAGGGCAGACCGATTAAGGTTGTTTAAAGCATAAACCAGATAAAACTATCAAATACCAGATTATTAGAAAAATGATCAGAGAGAACGATACAGAGTCAAATATAAGTGGGAAAAAATTTTCCTGCAGATTTTTTTAAATGGTTAATCAAATTCTTAAGCCGTATTTAAATGGCCTTAAAAAGCTTTTTTTTAAAGTATAGTCAGTTACAATGTGTCAATTTCTGATGTACAGCATAACGTCCCAGTCATGCACGTACATACGTACATTCGTCTTCATATTATTTTTCATTAAAAGTTATCACAAGATATTGAATATGGTTCCCTGTGCTACAAAGAAGAAATTTTGTTTTTTAATCTATTTTTATGTATCGTAGTTAACAATTGCAAATCTCAAACTCCCGAATGTATCCTTTCCCGCAAGCTAAGAGATGTCATGTGGTCTATGCCCTAACTGACAAAAGACACCACACCTGCACACATGAAAACTGAGGCTGTCCTACAAAATAACTTGCTTATGGAAACTGCAAAGAACCAAGTATTCCAGGGATATATGACTTTAAATGCACAAAAAACAAAATTGGTTAAAGAGGAGGCAGATAAGCAGTCTGTATTCAGAAGATCAAGGAATAAATACATTTCCCTTTCCTAGAGACTTTTCACACTATAATCTGTTGTCTCGTGGCTCCTACCAACCACATATTATGTCTGAAGACATACTCATCCTGGCAAGATATTTCCCCTTTAAATATGGTTAGTAACGTTTCTCTCATTTAAAGACTCGAAAATTAAGATGAGTTTCAGAGTTTTAGAAGAGATGTTTGTCCAAATCACTATAATCTTTATATTAAAACATTTCAAGATATTATGTATTAAATTGGTGAGTTCTATATTATATCTTTATCAAGAATTAAAGTGATACAGTTAAATAGAACAGGTATTAAAAAATTGGTCAATTTGGATCAAAAATAGCTTATTATTACAAATAGTATTTTTGCAACCAATGAAAGGACTTTGCCTGAGTAAAATAAATGAATCTCCGTATTAAGACCATTTGGGATGTGTGTGAAAATAATTCCTGAACTAAATAGCTGAAATCTTATGAGGAAGGAGGATTAGTTTAAGAGGGGGTAACAATTCAGACTTTGCAGAAGAAACCAGGAAACTTAACCGCTGTTTCATTCATTTGAGAAATCTCTTTAGACTCTGCCTGAGGGTTGAAACAGACTCCACTGAAATGTGTTGGAGAACTCCGTCCCCAGACAGACCCTTCTCGAATTACACAGAGCAACTGCTGTAGACTTGACCACAAAAAAAGACCAAGCACACCGAACAGCTCTGTGCGGGGCAACCTGCTCGCATTCCTGCTAGATTAAACAATGCGTCCCTGCGTCTGACCAGATGAATTTTTTTGATAACATCAAACCCCAAATCCAAAAACTTTCAGCAGCCAGACGTTTTGTTCAAAATCTCCCCAAGCGTTGCCAACACGGCAGCTGCCAAGGGCTCCAAGCTGAGCGGTTTCCATCCTCCCCCACCAAGAGGGTCAGGAAAGGAGCTAGCTCTTCCCTGTCCATGACTGTCTGCTTTGGCTTGGATTTGGGAGAAAGTGGAGGGAAGGGAAAAGGGAAAAACAAAACAAAACAAAACATTTTAGCTGCTCTAGGTGAATGGGAAAGTCCCTAAACAGCCCTCTGGGTTCTGAAAGGTTTCTCACCTTTGTTTGGGGTAAGAGAGACGCCACGCTATGTGCTGCAATCTTATTTTTATTCATTCTTTGGAAAGGGTGGTATTTCTCCCACTTCAACAAGTTCAGGGAAAGGATAAAGAGTAAATTATACAGCTTAGGAGCATGCTGTCCTGCTTATTATAAGAAATGAATTGGATGAAATGGATGATCTGTTTCTCCCTTCTCTAAAAGAGGTAAACTATGAAACGTTGAAATCCATCTGGGTGGAAGACAGAGTCAGTTTAAGCCGTGACTATCCCAATGTTCTGGGCTGGGGTATGCCAATGGGACGGACTTTTAGATTCTCTTTTCATGTGTGAGAAAGAAGGAGGGGCAGGGGTTATTACAGTGATTGGAACACACCTCAGAAATGTTCCAGAGTAAAAATCTCTAGCGCATCAATTTGGTTACTGGTCACATTGTGAGCAACACAGTGAAGGTCTAAGCATCTGGGGGCTACAATGGCCTCAGCATGGAGGGATTCCCCAGAAACCTACAGGCCCTTCAGTTCTGCCGACAGACTCACCAGGACACAGGTCACTGCCAGCCAACTCCACGGGAAAGGAACGCAACCACGTGGGTGTTCGCCTCACTTAGTAAGCAGTTCAGCTAATGAGTAGCTACCATCTGCTAACCACTGTGCTGGACCCTAGGAAGTCTCCACCCTCTAGGTGACTGTTGTCAAATGGACCTTTCATGATGGAGTGCAACGGAATACGAACTGTAAGAAAGAAATCCACAACTTTTAATGGAAATTGAGATTGAAAAAAAAATTCATTCATTATTTCATGAATAAATGGAGTCTTAAAACTGTGAAACAAGACTGCGTTGGCATTTCTCCAGGAAGACTAAGGAGAATCTGTAATCTGGCAGAAGAAATAGCATGCTCAGAGGTGTAGACGGTTCTGAGAGAGTTCACTCAAAATTCTGGGAGTTAAGTGAAACATGCAAAAAAAAATTTCATGTTGGTGAGCAAGACTGCAAAACAGGCTGCAAATTCTTCCATCTGTATCTGTGCACCGTTTACAATGTGACTTTGTGAGAGGCAGGTTCTGTTTCTTTACCCATTAAATCTGGGTTTGGCCATGTGATTTGCGTTGCCTTATGGGACATTACCAAATGCAACACAAGCAGAAGCTTGAAAATTGCTTGCACCTTTCACGTGGGATGAAGCCTCAAGAGGACCCACGGCAAGCACACCACCTGTTGACAGCCAGCACCGTGACAACCAGCACCGGGCACGGGTCACGTGAGTGAGGGCGTCAGTGGCCAGCCAGGTGGTGGCAGGCACAGAGGTAAGACTAGAGGAAAATTCAGACTCACAGAATAATGAGTTAAGAAATTATTGCTCTTTTAAGACACCAGGTTTGGGGACTGGCTGGTTACACTGCAAAAGCTAATTGATGGTTGAGATGTTATAGAAAATATTACGCAAGAGTCAGCGTTCTTAAATGCAAAAAAAAAAAAAAAAAAAAAAAGCATGCCTGACTCTGACTGCTTTAACAAGAAAAGATGCTATTAAAAAAATTAAAAAACAGTTCACAGACGCTCCAGGAGGGCGGAGATGTTCTCCTGGGTACACCCCTGCCCCCACCACCAGGACCAGCCACACAAAACCGCATCTCGCACTTTGGACACTGAATGCAGGATGCTATAGGTAGGACCCCTGCAACTTCTAGAGCCGTGGTGTAACTGCTGGACCTCATCATGATAGAGCCCATGTCACCCCTTTATCCACATCACTAGCTTCCAAAGTCAAGTCTCCAGCGGGTCGTGTGGGTTTGCAGAGTCAGGAAACACGCCTACCCTCCAGCGATGGAGCAGGGTTGTGGGGGAGTGAATCTGTGGCTTTGACTTTGTGGAGGAACAGGCTTCTAAATTAAGAAATACCCTAACGTAGAGTGCTCGGAAGTGCCGAAGTAACTTACACCCACAAGTGTCTACACCTTCCTGTAAGCAAGTTTCTTTCTTACTGAAATATGCAAACAACCAGAACAAATACATTCCTCCCAGTATAATTCAGCCATCACTCAGGAAGTGAAAACTCCCCAAAGGGAGTCAGTACAAAAATCTCATCAATGCAGCGGGTAGAACTGTTGGAGGTTTTACAGGAGCACCAAGAGCTGGCCCAAGTGGACGGCTGCAAGAACAAAGGTCTCCTCCACCAAGAAGTTTGCAACAATCAACCACAGCCCCTCCCCCTTTTTTTTGTATAAAAGGAGCCTGTATTTTGACTTGGGGAGGATGGCTCTCCTAGGCATCAGTCTGCCATCCTCTCGGTCTGCCAGCTTTCCAAATAAGGTTGCTATTCCTTGCCCCCACACCTCGTCTCCTGATTTATTGGCCTGTCGTGAAGCGAGCAGAACGAGTTTGGACTCGGAAACAGAACCAAGTCCAGCATCTCTGAAGGATGCCATTTCTGTTCCAGTTCCACCACGAGCCTCTCTTATTGCCTAATATTCTGTAAACTGTGGGTCAGGATGTAACATTTCCTGCCATCAAAATACCCTATGCGTATAAAGAATAAAGAGGAAGAGAACGGAGGGGAGACATTGGGACATTCAGGTGTGAACCTGACACACGAAAGCAGAGAATACACAGACACTGCAAGTAGTCACAAGGCTGCCTTTAGACTTTTAATCACTTCTCCTTCCTTTTCTACACCATGTTGTCTTTGCCTTCAGCTGGCTGTCAATAGATCAGACTTCTTGACCCAGGGGGATAACCCAGATGAGTGCAGAGGTCCCACCTTCAGGCTATAACCTTGTATTCATTTGTTTTACCATTGGACATAGGCTCACGGGCCCCCTGTGTTCTAGACCCAGCCCTCTCTGCCCCACTACACAGACAGGAGCCACGCTAATCACAGGGGAAAGAAAGTCAGTCCCTCTGGGGACAATGTGGCAGGAAGTAATTAGGGGGCACAGGACAAAGCCAGTCCCCCATTCCCATCTCCACGAGCTTGGGACCCTTCCTCTGGAGCCCGGATGAGGGAACAGCAAGCTTCTCCTTAAAAGGCAAGATGGTAGATGTTTTAGACTAAGAGGCAAAATCAAGGAACAACGTGGATATTTATTTATATAACCATTTCCAGTGAAATCATTTAAAAACAGACAAACCAATCTTAGCTCATGGCTATAAAAAGAATATAAATAAAACACAAAAACAAGGCAGTGACCAGGTTTGGCTCCCAGGGCTGTAATTTGCTGACCTCTAGTCTAGGTTATGCCAGGTATTTGGGGCACCTCAAATTATTCTGGCATTGGTCGCCGAGTCCGGACTTCAACGCATGGACAATGCAAACGATTAGAGCCACTCCCAGCTACCAGCATGTGCGCCTACATCAGTGAATTCAGCCTAGTTTAAGATTAAGTTTCCCTCTTTTTGACCTAATATCCACAGACCTTCCTCCCACACACAGTCTAGGCTCTTGCTGTATAAGTTAGCAAATCTGCACAGCCCTTAAGGTGCAAGCTTTGTCACTCTACGTTTTCCTTTCTACACCAACCCCGGGGCACTGATTCCAGGCATAGATCTGAAGATGCTGGGATGGTTTCAGGGACGCGGTGTCACTGGGAGAATCTTCTTTCCCTTCGAGTTTACAGTTTTAGGCAGGGTTATTCGAGGTCCATCAAACCAGGCAGGAAGAGTCCCATCAGACCCGAGAGGAAGGGCGGCTTCCTGGAGCAAAACCACTTTCGCTCTTTTAGCAGAAAAGGGATCTAAATACTAAGAGCTGTTCGTTAGCTCATCGCTGTTCCAGGAAGGTCTGGACTCTTCCCAGCAAACCACAAGCTCAAAGGTCCCAGATTCACTGGAGGAAGAGTTCCCCTGGAGACCCCCTGTTGCCACCAGGACACATTTGCCCACAAGCCCCCAAACCCTCTCACCAAAGCCTGACCTTGGATGCTACTGTCAGAACTCCCACCCCTGCACCCAGAAACGGGGCTCCTCCACAGCCAGTGCCCTGGTCCCTGCTCCCCTGTGTCATGGGCTTGGATGGGTAAGCAGATGGGCAAAGTCTTGGACCCTCAGTTACGAAGGAAACACTCAGAAAGCTGTTGTCTGATTTGCACCCCAAGAAGCTGCAGACTTAAGTGGGACTGGCAAGAGAAATAAAATAACCAGTTTCAAAGATGTGGAGGGCGCTGCTCAGAGAGCTCAGCAAAGATATGGAGGCCCAGAATCCTGGTGAAGCCATCTGTCCCTGGGCACCAGCCCGGCCCCAAGTGCACTCAGCCGCCACGGGCAGTGGTCCAACCCCAGACTCAGGGGGCAGGGGCCAGGATTGCGCAGAAGCAGGACCAGAGGACAGCTGACAGTGGATCAACAGCAATTCCACATAAAAAGCTTAAAGGAGACAGAGGGGCTGAGAGTTAAAAGGAAAATTGGCAGACATTGGGTCAGAGATCTCAAGGGAAGCAAGCGGGTTTCAAGAAGGAAGGGCTGCCTGAGGTTTGCTGGCACTCCACAGAGGTCAAGGAAGATGCAGACTGAAAAATACCCGCTGTGTCTAGTGACATGGCTTCCCGAGGGGCTTAACGGACATCCTCTTCACCGGGGGACGGAGCAGAAGCCCAAATCGGACTGTGTGGTGCGTAAGGGCTGAAAAACAGAGAAAAAGAGGGGTTGAAAGGGGACTGTTGCTGAGAAGCTGAACAAGAAAGTCTGCAGAAGAAAGGCGGACTGGTGCTTGTTCTGTCCTAGAGGACAAGTCTCATCTAGCGCCTTTTTTTCCCCTTCAGTCTTTACAGTTAAAAAATTAAATTAAATAGAGCATTTAAAACGGGATGATTTCACATAAAAATCCAGCTGTCCTTGAAATGTCCACTAATCTCACAACACAGATTTATAGCACAGGCCCTCAACTGCCAAAAGAAAACCTGAGCTGGGAGGCTTCGGGTGACCTGCCCAGCGTGACAGCTAGGAAGGGCCTGAGCTGGGACTGGAGCCCGGGCTGCGGGCCTCTCCTGGTCCTCTGTCTCCCACGACACTCTCACGATTACGAGTGAATCACGCAGTTCTGGGGTGACTTTCTTCTCATGACCCCGACCTGGAACCTGCTTGTGCCCTTAGCTGCCCAGGTGGAAGCAGTCTGCAGCCTGGAGGCCTCCGTCCCGTCCTCTGCGGCTTCTGGGGCAGAAGTTTCCTCCCCTGGCTGTGTTCATAAGGAAAGCAGCGGGGACCCCTGGAGAAGCTCCTCCCGGCGTCAGCCCCCGGGGATGTGCACACGCGCTGTCAGTCATGACTCGCTCGCTGATGAAAGTCAGGAGTAGTCGGGAATCCAATAAGAAGGAAAGTATTTGGCCAGGCTCGCATTTTCTACTCCAGTGGCTGCCCTCCAAACGTCTGGTCTCTGGGATGGAAACATCTTTCCTTAATTCTGCTGTGGTTCTCAGTTCAGGGGGAGCTACTGTTCCGGGGATCAATAAAACCCAACACGGAGGGGATTCTCTGTGTTTGTCAGGGAAACACTCAGGGATGCCACTGTTTTTTTTTTGGTGGATGTTATTCAAAGAACCTACGTTTATTCTAATATTGATGTAATTCTTATTAGCTACAAAGTAAATGTGTAATTAATGCAATTACTTAGAAACTAGACTGTTCCTTTCCGTAAGTATCAGAACTTATTTTTAAAAAACCTCTGTGTTTTTCTGGGGGGTGGGTATAGCTCAGTGGTAGAGAATGTGCTTAGCACGCACGAGGTCTTGGGTTCAATCCCTGGTACCTCTATTAAAAAAAAAAAAAAAACCGAATTGCCCCCTCCCCCCAAAAAAATAAATAAAAATAAATAAATTTAAAAAGACAAAAGCTAAATAGTTTTGATTTTAAAAAAATTGTTTTAAAAAACCCCATTTTTCTATATGGTGACCTTGGGACACTAAAGAAGGAATCTTTAAAATTTCAAAATTACAATCAGCTTGAAATGTCTTGTCATCTTAATGGAAAGTTAAATCAAATGGTTTAAATTAATAGACATGTACTTACGCCAAAAAATAAGTCAACAGACACAAAGAGAAATGTCTTATATTATCTTGAAAGCAAGAGAAGATGTCTATTAGATTTGTAGCCTTCTCGGAAGATGTCTAAAGTCATCACAAGAAAAGATATACTCCAAAGGGAACAACTATATTTAAGGAATTTAAATTAGCACAGATTTGTCACTGGCGAACCAATAAATTATAAACTAAACCTTTTTAAAATTTATAAATTAAAACTTTTCCATTAGATTTATGTATTATTAGGTATTTTTAAGGTGCTGAAAGTAAAAATGTTTTTATTTCACATGATACAGTATTAAATTTTCTCTGAAATATTTCCTCAGAAAATAATTTATGACAACATAATAAAATGTGTTTCTTCCATGACCTTAAAGAAACTATATTTGGAAACATTTAAGAAAATAAATGTAATCCTGAAAAATTAGTCAAATTGTTACTTAGCACATCTAAAAGTCATAGTAGTACATGCCTCTTGCTAGACCTGAATGCAGAAACCACAAGGTTTATTGTCACAGTCTGGGTTCCTGGGAGGCTGACTCTGAGACAAGGATGGAGGTTAGGATGTGGGTGGTACCTGAGGAAGCATCCTTGAGATCAACACCTGTGAATGGCCAGAGAGGAAGGAGGTGGGCAGAGGGAGATGGTGGGGACCACACAGCTTCAGTAACAGCCTCCGTCAGCCCCATGCCCAGCTCTAAGGCCGAGGTGACCACTCCAAGCTGTCCTGACTGGAGCCAGAGACCCAGAGGTTCACAGCCGGCATCTACTGGTCATTGCATGGTCCATCCTGGGCTGGGGACATGCCCTTGAGCCCTTCAAATAGAAGCAGTTATTCAGATACACCCACCTCCTGTACTCCCATTTATACGTTCACATTTCATTTGCCTTTTATCACAGCTACACTGCCAAAAATTGTGAAAAGGAAACTATAGCAAATATATCATGATTGGTGACGTTAAAAAAGCAACAACCCTCTGAAGGTCAGACAACCTACCTGACCATACCATCACCACTGCTCCTCCAAACCCATCCTCAGGACCAGCTCCTCTCTGGCCCCTGGATGGGCACAGGGCAGCCCCTCAGCTCCGCACTCACTCCCAGCAGCTGTGAGAGTCTCCTGGTCACCTCCAGCTACTGTGGCTCTTCAACTCCGTTTTATTAATGAATATAGGAAAAGCCCTACAATGAAAAAAGGAAAAGGAAAAGTCAGAATTTAATTTAGGTTCAAATTCTCTGCTTCCCAGGATTTTATCTCTTCACCGACAAGTAACCCAGGGTGTCTGTCACTCCTGACCTCTCCTGTTTGGGTGGAGAGGCAGGAAGAGGGGAGAACCGGGGAGTGGTTCAGTTCATAAGGAGCAGGGTTAAAGGGACAGGGAATTTTATGTGGCTGGCGCTGAGCTGGTGTGGACTTCTCACTGTTGCCACAACTTGAACCTGAAGGCTGTGTGTAATAACCCTGTTCTTCTGAAGGCCACTCCCCATCCAACATGTGAGGGCAATTCCTGCGTCACAGGAGACATGGTTTCCTCTGATTTGCTAGGGGTGCTTCTCTCTTCAGACCCCCGACTCCAATGGCATCCACCCCTACTGACCTCATAACTCCAGTCAACCCTTTGGAAGGTGCACGTGGTCACAAGCAAGCTCTCTGTCTGCACCCAGGTTACGTGTGGTCTGAGACATTTCTGATGTGACTTCTGACCACCCAGCCAATCTCTCTCCCAATCCTCTGTGGCTTCGGGCCCCTGCAGTGGGTGCCCAGACTCTGCCTAGTCTCTGCAAAGCCTCCCACAAGGCTTGAGCTAGAGAAGACTTATTTCCTTTCCCATGGGAATTCACAGTACTCAATACTCTCTAAAGAAAGATTTGATCTCCAATTTCCTCAGCCATTCAACTCCAAACTGATGTCCTCTTAATCAGAGATAGGTCAAAGGTCCCCAGCCAGGTTTCTTCACCTCTTTTTCAAGTCTTCTCTGCAGGTCCGGTGCATCGTTTTGGAATGCAGTGACACCCGCCATGATGATTTTGTTGGTTATCTATATGCCTCATTCAACAATGAGGCCGTAAGAGTCCCATTTTAACAAACTGCTCTCCAACATTATACATTCAGAAGGTGGATACAGAAGCCATACATATTAAACAGCCAGGATCTTATGAGATGCCGATGAAACACATTCTAGTCCCTACACAAGACTCCGAGAAACCCTGAGTGCACCTCCTTGTAGGCCGTGTCTGCTGCCGTCTTTAATGGAATAGCCAAGGGTATGGAACTAACCTACAGAACCTGCTTGTCAAAGCAGACTCACAGGAATCAGAGATTGTACCTAGTATCAAAACTTACTAGGTGATTCCAAGGATGCTGGCAAGCACACAGCTCAGACATCAACAGAGAGACATCTGGGCCGTCAATGGCAACTCCCAGATTCTGGCTCAGTATAGATGAATTCTCTAAGTGAGTTTCTTGGGGCTCCTCATTTAGCTGGAACTTTTAGAATGAGTAATAACTCCAGGAGTGGTGTTGCCTACGTTACTCAGGAAACTATGTATTCTGGTTCCTGGGTTCTAGTTTTCTAGGAAACCCTTGGCTACGGGAGTCTTGCAAGAGGCAGTTCAGAGTCAAGATATTTTCTTTCCAGCAAATAACATTAGCTTCTTACACAGAGGCCATGTTGACTAGAAGATTAGAGAGCATCAGCCACCTGCTTCTCTGTCTCCCAGGAGCACACCCACCATCCATAAAAGGGAGTCAGGGGGTCTTGGACCATCTGCTTTAACTCCTTGCTCCAGGCACTTAATGCTAAAATGTACAAATGGGACAAAAAGAGCCGGTTTAGCACTATGCTATAATTCACAAACTAGTGTAAGACAAATAAAACAGACATGCAAGGGGGTTATGCAATGTCAGTGATTCACAGTGTGAGCGCAGGACAGGGGGCAGCACCTGAGGCCACATGAGGTACCATCACCACGCAGAGACGGACGAGAGGTTGGGAGCTCTAAACAGCACATCCTCACCACATCCTCAGGAAAGAACTGGAGGAAAGGTCAAAATAGATCAAGTAATTACACAGTGGGTCAGCTCTCCACCACAGAGGTCACCACTTCAGAGTTTCTGAGAAGTTTTAAAAAAAAGCCAATGAGTCAAATAAATGTGAAAAAGTCTCCTTGGCAAATAGGCAGAAAAGGTAAATAACGGCTTTACCTCAAGAGGTAAAAGAGTAAAAAGAGGCACCAGAAAACCCACATTGTTTTCTGACTCTAAGCTGAACTTTCTCTGACATCAGTGCTTTAGAATGGCTACTTTCTCTATCCATCTCTTCCTCCTTCTCCATCTGCTATTCAATACATTCGAAGGTATTATCTACAGCCTGGAGACACCTGTAGGCTTTTCTAGAATATTTTTGAAATGAATCTGCATGAAATATTATTCTGACCTTAAGTCTGTGCACCTTCTCTCCGTCTATCCGAACATTTTTGATGAGACTAACAATCAGAGTCATGTTCTGCGGTGCATTTTCCTTCTTGTTTGCTTCAAAGCAATCACAGATCCATTTCCAGGAAACGTGAGTGGTGTTCTTGGAAGACAGTTTTCCAACACGGGGCCAGAGATGCATATTTGAAAGCTTAAAACTCCATTGAAGAATAAAATCTGACTTCAAGTAAATTCGGTGAAAATCCAAAATGGAAAAATTTGGGTAATTCATTTTCTAAAAGATTTGCTTCCTGCTGTGTAAGCTGCAAAGTTACCAAAAAAGAAGTGAAAATATTTGACCTAGCAAAAAAAAAAAACAAAAAACAGATAGGAAAGGTAGCCGGTCTGTGCTGACTTAACTAACAATGGTCCTACGTGGGTACAAAAGTGCACGGCACGGCCTGGCGGTGGGAGTCAAAGGCCTGATGACCAGGATCTGCTTTAGCAAATGGCCCAAGACTGGGTTCTGAGCTTCTGGGTGCTGGCAAAACTGGAAAGCAGACTACGGACTTGGAAAAGCAAGGTCACCAATCACGGGTCAGTGTGACCGCAGTCCCCACAGACACCCCCCATCATGACCCCGGCCAACCCGGGAGCTGTCTCAGCACCATTTTGATTTCACTTTCTGGGAATCCTGTGTTGCCCCCGGAGTGGGGGTCCCTGAAGATTTCAGAGGACAGACACAAGCCAGCAGGAGGGCGGTTTCCCCCAAGTCTCTCTTTACCGTGACGGGCCGGAGCCCCCTCTCAGCCTCCGGACTGTGTGCCGCGGGGACTGATACCGGAGGGCCTGGGGTGGTCTCACTGCAGCCCCTCCCCACCGGCTCCGGCAGATATGCCTCCGCCAAACCACCCAACGCATCAAAGGGACCGGATGCAGTCTGGGCTTCTCCCTGGGGAGCAGGCTCAGCTCCTGCCAGCCTGCAGATTCCTTCAAACAAACCGATCGCATCCTACCAAGGAGCTGGGCGTCCCGTCCTCCCGCGGCCTCTGTTGGTCCCCTCCGCTCCGGAGTGTGCGGGGCCTCCTCCCTGCCCTGAGGGCTTAAGTGACCGCAACCTGCGGCGGGCGTCCTTCCTCCGCCCAGGGCCAGCGCTGTGGGTTCAGCCACCCCGCACCCGTGGGGTGAAGAGGCGGTGACTACAGCATCCTCCCTCCGCCCTCCCAGCGCAAGGATTCTGACTCCGCGCCTCCTGTAGGCGTGAAAGCTGGGCTCTGCTCCCTGCCCCGCAAGCGTGCCCTCCGTCTGGGCACCACGGAACACGCACTTCAGGAACTGGGAGGCCGTTCCAGTGCCGCCAGCGAGAAGGGGCCCTCCAGCCCCCGGACCCCACCTTGCTGTAGATCCCAGTCAGGATGTTAAACGGCATTTTCATATGTATGGGGGTTTTTTTGTTTTTGTTTTTGTTTTCTTTTTGAATGTCTCGCCTCACTTAGCCTCCACAGAAGCAAATGAGCAGTGACGCAGTCATCCCCGCGGCACAGAGAGACTGGGGAATTTGCCCGGCGTCACACAGCAACGGAGGATGGAACCGCAATTTGAAACCCAGGGAGCATGTGAAGGTCATTCCCTGCTTGGCTTGTCTTCAGTAACCTATGCCTAGAAGCAGGTGAAGCCCTGGAGGCACCGGAATGATCAGTCTTGTTGTTATTCATCCTCCGGGAATTCCGTCCTCCCCGCCCCCCTCTCCCCACCCCCAACACACCCTTTCGAAGGACCCTTAGAGCCGCCCTCAGAACGGGGTCATCATAGATGTCTGTGCATATTTCTTAGAACGTTCGGAGGGGTGAACGGAGGAATATTCAGGAATGTCTGTTCGTCTCTACCACCTGGGTACAAATAGGGTCTGAATCCGTTTATCAGATGTGTGCGGCAGGTGGTGTATCACCGGCACCATCCTTGGTGCTCCGACAGCCCAGTTCTCTTACTTCCCCCCACCGCCGCTCCCCCACCCCGAGTCCCCAGGGTGACCTCCTGGATCCCACAAACTCTGCTGAGGAATTCGGCCACAGGGACCCTCAGGAGGGTCCTGACTTGAAAGCACATCTTTGCCTCACCCCTTCTCTGCGTCTTACGTGACCACTCCTTTTGGTCAGGGAACTTTTCCTAGCAGGTGGCTAGGGCATGACATGACGTCTTATCTCAAGTTCTGCTTGTGCGACACGCAGCCTAAGACCCCAGCATTCGGGTGCAAAACACATTCTCTGTTCGAACATCGGCAAAGGAACTTCTCTTGACCGACTTGAAACAAGCTCAGTTGGCAGGATTGTCTCGCTTCCAGCCCTAGAAATGGTTCATGTCTATGCTGTCTTTTGTGCGTGCCTCACTCTACCAGTTACGTGTTGGCTTTATAATTCAACTTGGAATTGTGGTGTTTCCTTTATCTCTTCCTGCATGGTCTGCAGTGAACTCTTATTTTATCTGCATAAGAATGTGCAAACTCTTCTTAGCATTTTACCACTGTTCTATTACTTGTTTAAAGTGTTTTATTATTTTTATTATAATTTATTATTATTATTCACTATTCAAAACAACATGTACTTGAGTAAGACAATGATTACTGTCCTCATGGTGACAACAAGGCAGCGTAGGCTCAGAGGGGGCATCATCCATACACGTCATGAGGAAGTGACGCAGCTGAGCCCGGAACCCAGGTCTTCAGGCTCCATCACACATTAATCAGTCCCTTCTGAGATGATGTCTTCATGTCCTGGAAGTCATTAGGATTGTTTCTACATGTTCTTAAAATCTCTTAACTCTTCTGCTCTCTGCATTCAGAACAAAAGAGCCTACAAGGAACATCAGAGCAGCCTGGGACGCTGAATTCCACGTGTATGTGGCATATCATTACATAAGAATAGTAAATCTCCCCACTGTCATTGGTTCTCTGGATGAAGTCATGGGTAAGCGCCCAGACACGGTTACCTCGGTCCTGCAACAGAATCCAAAACACCCCATGGCATGCGTGTGGAGGTGTCTGAAAAGGAAAGTACCTTTCTGATCTGAAAACCAGAATGTGGAGTGTCAGAAACAGGTCCCTGGTTGGACTGCTTACCTTCTGCACTAAATCAGGTTATTGCGACCTCACACCTCAAAGCTGTTTTATTCCTGGATTTTTTTCAGAAGTTGCCTGTTGCAGAGAAATGAGAAAACAAACAAACAAACAAATATATATTTTAACTCTGAAATACAAAAGTTTAAAAATACATTTCTCTTGCTTTTTATAATGTTCTGATATAATGTTTATAGTTTTTTCACTCCTTATATGAGGGTGTTTCTTTATGATCCTGATTTAAAGTATCTATGTGTAATGAGAAACAAGTCTTATTTTTGGACACTGAAAAGAGAGTAGTTATCTTGAAAGGAAAATTTATTCAGAAGAACCAGAATAGTATGTGTCTGCCTATGATTCACATTTAACTGCTGCCATTACATTTTGCTGTTCTTTTGTTCAGAATGTATCATAGGGCTCCTATTTTAATTAGTCAGTTGTAATCACTTGTCATAAAAAAAATAAAATAATATATTTGATACAATGATCATTAATTATCTTATTGAAGGGAAATAAATCCCAAACATACCAGAATACACTGACTCTTCTCAGTATTTTAAAACATAGTTATCTCAATTTTCCATTGGAGGTTTTCATCCAATTGGACATAAAGTAAAATTTGCTCATTTGAATCATTCCTTTTTTTGTCTATGAGGGACAGGGAAGGAATTTTTTAGAGGTCATGTTGCCTCTGGGTTTGTCACGGAAAGCTTTCCTTTGCCAACAGGAACAGCTTCGGTTGAATTAAGACCACTTATTGTGTTTACCAGGGAAAAAGTGCATGTCTGTTCTATTGTAAAAGAGAAGTTGAAAAAGGTATTTATTTCTTCTTGTTGTCACAGCAATCTTTGGAATACTTTTAGTATTCAATAGGACTTTACAAATGGCATTAAAACAATGTAGTTAATTTAAGTCAACAGGTATTTACTGACTGCCTACTGAAGACCACACACCCTTCTAGACTTGGAAGTTATACTGGAGAACAGAACAAATCCAGATGCCTGTGGAACTTTTATTCTAGTGAAGAAATACAGACTCTTATACCAGATGGTGGTAAAAAGATATTTGAAAAGTCAAGTAACAGCACAGAGTATGACAATGGAGGTGGAGGCATTCAGGTACGGGAGTCGGAGGACACCGCGCTGAGTGGAGGCATGAGTCAGTCAGGCAGGCATCTATCTGCCCATGGCTGGGATGAAGGATATTTCAGGCAGAGGGGGGCAGGTGAAAAGGCCCTGAGGCAGAAACATGTCCGGCCTGTGTGAGGAGCAACAGGGATGGAGAAGAAGATCACATAGGACCTGGGCATCTGTGGTGAAAACTCTTGCTTTCACTCAGGATGAAATAGAAATTTACAAGGTTTTAAGCTGAGGAGTGACCCAATCTCACTCAAGTTTTAAAATTCAAACTTTTCTGAAAATCAGACTGCTGTGAAAGGGAAAAACTCATTAGGCAGCTATTGAACTATCTGCAGAGATAATAGGAGTAGGAGTGACCTAATGCTGGATTTATTTTGATGGAAAAGCCAGAATGGTTTGCTGGTGGATTGCCTAGTAAGAATGAGATTTTTTTTAAAGAAATAAATAGTAACTCAAATTGTTTTGCCCAAGCAACCTGTAGAATAGGCTTTTTCCCCTTTGAGATAAGGGAAGGCCATAAAGTTAGCAGATTAGATGAAGACGTGACCAGGTTAATTACCGACATCTAGACACCCAGCGGAAGATGACTCCTCAGTGGTTGGACGAAGGCATTAGATCTTTCAAGGAAAGCTGGGGCTGGACATAGACACCTGAGTCCCAGCACACAGGACAGGTTTATAGCCACAGGGCTGGATAAGGTCAGGAGGAGGCGTGTGGAGAGACAGAGAACCCAAAGGTAACTCTGAGCTGCAGGGATGTCATTAATGAACATGGTCCCAGGCAAAAGCTCCAAAGACAGGATTTCCCTATGGATTCGAATGCTCCATTCTTATAGAATTGGTACCAAACAAATTAAACCTGGCACCATCATTTCATAAAGGTTCTCTCTTCCCCCTGTGTGCCTAAAATACAGGTGGCCAAAAATTCTAAGATCTGGGAGTGTCGATTTATGGAAGCTTTTTTCACAACCGAATGGTTGACTGTGATAATGTCAGACAAGCAGAGAATGGTAAGTGGTTAAAAAAAAAAAAGAATCACAAAGGGCCAAGCCATATAATACCCCCAATAGCCATTCCTTTATTGATAATTACCCACCAATAGCTCCTCATCTTTGAAATTCATCCACATAACCAATGATTTCCTTTCATTTCAATGCCTTCTGTAGTTCTAAACTGATTGAACAAATCTACTTGAAAGCCCTACAGGTGTGTGCACGTGTGTGTGTGTTTAATACAGTTCTGTTTTAATATAAACACCTCAAACACTGCTTTATTTTGTTCAAAAGCATTGAATTTTTTATACATATACCACAACGTCTTTACCCAGTCATTGTGCTGCACACCAGAAATGGACACAACATTGTAAACTGATTATACTTTAATAAAAATATATTTTTAAGAAAGCATTGTTTATGTAGAAACAAAAGTGTGACCACGAACACATAGCACATAGGAGACCTAGTCCTTACAATGATTCTTTAAGAGAAGTGGTATCTGGTCTAACAAAGACGGAGAAAGAGAGACTTTGTAAGTAACATGAAAGCAATGTTGGGTCTATTACACAACACTGGAATTTAACCAATGTACTCAATTCAATATCTCATTTTGTATATTTTTACGTATTATGTTATATACAATATCGAGCATATATAAGTTGTAGTTGTATGTATATATTTTTAAAGTACAGATTGTATTAGGTTTCAAGTAGGCCCCATACACAAAACTGTTTTTTTTTAACAAAATCATTTTCTAGCACTAATCTGTCATACCAACAACATTTCAGGATTCTTGAGTATTTGGGTAATTGGATTAAAAATCAGTTTTTAAATTTTGTAACCAAATTTTTAGTGTCACAGAAGCACTAGGAAGAAAACGTAGATTATATTGATAATAAACCAGTGTCACAACCCGCAAACCCAGCTTTGGATAATTTGGACACTTGGGGCAATGATCACTGACAGTCCATCCATCTCCAAGATTCATAAAATGACCTGCCAACCACAGCTGTCATGGTGGGGCCTGGGTACCACTTGGCATCAGAATGAGTACTAACTGTGACTCTCAGGACACAATAGGAACGGCACCAAAACCTCCTAGAGCTATTTCTACAAAAAACAAAAACAAAAATAAAATGCAGTGGGACACACTGACATTTAACTGCACTATTGATAAATTACTCCAAAAAATTCTCTCTAGCATGCTTCATCCAGCAAATGTGATGGGAAACAAGACAAGCAGTCTACAAAGATTATGCTTATCCTTGTCGTCTATCCAGGGCTGCTTGGGTTTATCATTTAGGTTTCTTTGGCCCCTCCATAGGGATTTATGTTCCAAAGAGGAAAGCAGAACACACTCTTGGCTGTGCGGTACTCCCTTGGTGACGGTTTCCATCAAGACGAGCCTTATTCTCTGTGGCATGTTGCCCAAGTTCACCTTTTTGTTCCTACTGTGGTCAAGTAACTGGCTGAAAAATGCAAAGAAAGTGGTTGGTGAGGATGTTTGAGGACCCTCCTTCTCTGGTGGAGAGCAGTCAGGAGGTATATGACACCCAGGCAGGAAGAAAAAGTGTGAGACGCAGGTCAAAACACACCTCAAACGTCTTCTACTGTAGAGCACACTGACTTGACACTGTAATTGCCAAAAGCTTTCAAAGCCTAAAATGCTCTGATTTTAGTAAATACCTAGAATTCCTTTAAAAAGTTTAGCTGTCCCTGAAGCAGATACAGAGATGAACACTTCACGTCTATACGTTACCTTTGGGACACGTTTAGTGACAACCCCGTGTTTCCAACCTATGTTAGTCTGGACAAAGGCAGAGAAGTGAAAAACTTGAGAAGTGTGTCCTGTCATTCCAGACATTTTTTGCTGATAAAAAATCAAAGAGGACCACTTCCAAGTTTGGAGAAATTGGCTGAGCCTCTGTAATTGGCAATCGGCAGCTGGTTTTCACTCCTTCCCCCTGAACTGGAAGTCTGGCTTTTGAGCAGTAAACTCTTTGAAGTCCACGGGAGCTCGACCCACAGAGGGAATTGCGTCTGGGGAGGCTGGTCTTTGCTTTTTCACTTTTCCCCCCAACGTTTTGTGAATGTTGAGTGTTGAAGTAATGTATATTCATGTGGCCACTTCTGCTTTGCTTCAAACTTTGACCAAAAGTCGCATCTTAGTGGTATAATCCAGAGAAAGTAGTCACCTGTATACTTTCCAGAAACAAAAATAATTATTCTACTCAAATTAAAAACATGCATTATGCCTTAAGCAAATTGTGGTCCCATAAGTACTCTAAGGACCTCATATAACTGGAAAGTAAATGTTAAAATATACATATATATATATAAACTTTAGAGGAATGATTCAGAAAAGTATTTCAACTGATTACTTTACCTCCTTGTCTCTGCCTGCCTCCCCCACCCCCATTTTCTCTCTCTGTTTCTTTCTGTGTCTCTCTGTGTCTGTCTGTCTGTCTCTCTCTCTTAGTTATAAGACTTTAAGAAGCCGAATCATTTGGCCTCGAATTTTCCACATTAGTGTCTAGTCTAAAATGGAATTTCTTTTGAAAGCTTAAGGAAAAGCTGTCTGGCTATTTGTGAGTTATGTGAACCTAGAAAAAATATGCTTCTCCAGTTATATATTTAAAAAAATACTGTTAAGATTTTTCTTTTCGCTTGTGTAAATTCAGTGGCGCCAAAGCTATAAACTTCAGACTTGGAAAGACTGAAATCACATTGAGAAAAGAAAACGTAGCTGAATTCAATGAAAATCTTTTAAGTATTTTTATTCATTAATCTACAGAGCTTAAAGAAAAGCAATTTGCAAATACCTAGTAAAATGTCTGCCTACCGGTGTAAAAGGTCACTGAGTTCATTTCTTAGGGTAGTTACAGGGCATGTCTGCGTACACGTGCACCCCTCCAAAGTCTAGGGGAGTTAAGTAAAAAAGTGTTGCAATATTAAAGGTAAGATTATTAAGAATTTAGATTGGGTGTTTGGGATTTGCAGATACACACTACTATATATAAAGTAGATAAACAATATGGACCTACTGTACAGCACAGGGAACTATATTCAATATCTTGTAATAACCTATAATGAAAAGGAATATGAAAACGAATATATGTATATAGACCTGCATAACTGAATCACTATGCTGTACACCAGAAACCAACACAACATAGTAGACTGACTATAGTTCAATAAAAAAAAAGAGAAATCAGGGAATGATTAAGTGAATAATCCATGAATAACATTAAATATAAGTAAATGCTGTATATACATGGAACATTTTTAGCAAAGCACTCAGATCATGTTTGGAGTACAGGTCAAGTTTTCTGATTCCTAATTCACGTGCATCACATGTTGCCCTGCGGTCCCCTCTCTCCAGATTAAGCCAGCCCTGCTCCCTCCTCCCCCAGCCCTGGTCCCCGCTCCAGGCACTTGAGCAGCCGCTCCGGGCACTCCAGAGCTGTGGTTCCGGACACCGCAGGCATCTCAGTTTGCAAGCATCGTCTACTTTATTAGTGCAGCTGATGCAATAACTAGCAGCTTTCCTGTAACTTTCAAAGAGAAGCATTGCCACCTTCTGTCTGCCCTCTGAGATCTGAGTGACGGGGCTGGACTGTTTCTGGTCCCCAGTTCCCGTTTTTAGCAACGGGAACTGGCTTTGGATTCATCACCCTTCTCCACATCCGTCTGCGCTGTCCTGGACTGCAGGTCACTCCTTTACATCTCAGCAGGTCTGAAGTGAGACTCCAAGTGTGTTGTTCTTTCCTCCACTCTGTTTTCCTAGCATCTCGAGCCATGTCCTCTTCTGCCCAGATGAGCTTCTCAATCCCCTGGTCTTTCAGTTCCAACACCTCCTAAAACTCTACTTCCACAGTTTCCCCAAGACTCACCCCTCCCCTGACCCCCGTTTTGCCGTCACAGACCGAGATCTTGTGTTCATGTCACCTTCCCGCCGCTGCTGCCTCCACACTGACCCCTCAATCCAGGTCTCCTTCTCCTGTCCCCACTCCAGTCCCACCTTGGTTTCCAAACACAACTCCATCTACAGCAACTGACGTACAGTTTCCCTGGGTATGATGTTCATATAACCACGTGATTAGAGTTCACCTCTAAAACCTGGTCTGCAGACTCCAAATCTTATCCACGGACTTAGTGCTGTGAAGAATAACAATCAGACACCTTTCTGCCCATTCCACCCTCTTTGCTTCTAACACCACGATTACTATTCTCATGATGATGATGTTGAAGATTTTCCTCTCGGTTATTCCTTTAAGTGTATGTACAACACTTAAGTCTCCACACATTAGGCAACATCAGAGAGTGTTTCTTTGTTAGTATATGTGCTGCCGAAGCAAGCACAGAGAGTATTTCTTAAACACGTGTTATGTCAGAAGAGGAAAAGGAAATCATGACTTCTGGGCAGCAGAACAGGTTACAAAACTTCCGCTTTTCATCCTGTGCCTCTCTGTACTGTCCTAGTAACTTGTCCTGGAATTGCTTGTGAAAGAAAAACAAACAAAAAGGAGATTTGATTGTGACATCCACCCTCCCTGACTGTGATTTTTCTCAGAGATGAGCTTTTCAGCCCTCCCATTATGTTGTCATTCATAGCAACCTCTCCTCCCACCAGCCCCAAACCTCAGCCCCTAATTTGTTTTCCTGCTTTACACTGTCATTCCTACTGGTCTTCCAGCTCTTCCCAGATGCTGGCGGACTTGCCCAGAACTACGCCCTCACACTGCAGAGAGACTTCACTCACCCGATGTGTGAATCTCACAGCTGCAACATCCAGCCATCCACAGATTACTTACCTGGCATATCAGGATGCCCAGGTGCACTGCTTGACTTTTGAGCACAGCAATTTGTCAGAAAGGAGGTCACCTTTGCCAATCCTTGAGTTAAGGCACATTGAACTAACACCGCACCTCCCTAAAGCCAGATTTCCGTTCGCTCTTCCCTGGCCTTGGCCCTGCCAACCACGTTCCCTCCCACGGACACCTATCCCACTGACAGTCTTCAGGGTCAGACTACAAAAATTAGGACTTAGTGTTCAATGTCTTTGGTTTCTCCAGCTCCTCTTGGCTTGATTAGTTCCAAGTCAAAGAATTTTTTGCTTCGTGGAAATTAAGTTCACAGAAAGGAGCCAATAAGCATTTTTATAAGTAATAATATGGTGGAACTCAAAGTTTTCAGTATATTTCCTTTTAGCATCACTCTTAAGCAAATGTATACATTTTATTTTTCCTGTAATTCAGCCATTTCAGTGGCCTTCTTGTTGCGAGGGGTGGGTGGAAGAGATTGCCTTTTATGTTTTATTCCCATGTTTAAATAAAAAGAAGTTTTCCTTTCACTACGTGTGTTTTTCAAAAGTGAACTTTCCATTTCGTGTTGAGGATGCTGGTGGTCAGACCAAGCCCAGTGGTCCCTGGGAAGGGCCCTGAGTTCTGGTCCCCACCCCACACAGCAGGCACTTGGCACTCAGCACTCAGCTCAGGCAGCCGGCTCCTGGAAGGTAAGCCCTTGGGCTGCCTGAAAAAAACAGCCAAAGAAAGAACCTCATGGCCAAGGAAAGAGAAAATAGTATTTTGATCCATTTCAAAAATGCTTGCAGACGTTGACTGCAAAATAGGAGAAAAGGACAGTCTCTGAAATTGGACAGAAGAAAAATGCAGATGAAGGAAGCCACATTTTCCATTTTAGCAACCTAACCGATTCATCCCCCAAAGGGCATTCACCATCAAATAGGAATATGGAGTTACCCAGGAAAGCTGATTGCATCCACCACATCAGCACAAAGAGGCAGAATTCCTATATGAGCAAAATATTCTTCTTCTTTTTTTAAAAATTTTTATTTAATTCTTTTTGGTGAAAGAGGTAATTCGGTTTTTATTTATTTATTTATTTTAATAGAAGCACTGGGGATTGAACCCAGGACCTTGTGCGTGCCAGGCATGCACTCTACCACTGAGCTGTACCCTCCCCAACTTCATGCAAAACATTCTGCTGCAGAGCTGTGATCTGGTTGTTTTATAATCCCGAGGCCCCGCCCAGCTCTCATCACAGAGTCTGAAACACGGTCAGGGAATCTCAGTTTTAATCACTGCAGTAGGATCGCCGAGGAAGGAAGAAAAGGTGTCTGGTCACAAGTTTCCTGTGCCTTCTGTGCTCTGTCCCCGCAGCATTGCCTTCATCCCTTCGCTCACGATACCTTTTCCATTTCAGAGCCAATGAATGGGCAGTCCCCTCTGCCTGGAAGCCTCCATCTCCCGTGTCCAGAGCTGACCCAGCCCGCGCACCTCACGTCCTCACCCACCGGCTCCGCGAGCACTCAGAGGGCCCACTGTCCCCGCACCGCGAAGACTGGGGGTGACGAGTGGGGGCTTGGGGAAAGGGACAGAGGCAGCAGGTAACGAAATCACTCGAAGTGTGTCAGATGGCCCTACGTGCTGTGGCAGCAGTAATGCTGGGTGGCGGGACGGAGCACGGAGACGGCGGGGATGGCTCACACAGAGCGGTCACGACACTGGAGGAAACATCTGCGGGGCGCGGGGAGGGGGGACCCACGCGTCTTGGAGGAAGAGCTTTCTAGGCGGAGAGAACAGTCGCAGAGACCGTGCAGGAGATGCCGCGTTTGAGGACGTGCAAGGACGGCAGATGGGCCGAGCGAAGGCAGGGAGGGAGCATCAGGGGCCACCCAGAGGGGACGGACCGGATGCCCGAGGGGGCTCCCAGCGGACCCTGCGAACAGCCTGACTCGACTCTGAGTGAGACAGGGGTCACGAGGGAGCTTTGGGCTGAGAAGTGTCCTAACTGACTCCAGGGTCACCAGGATCCCTCGGGCTGCTGCGCTGGGAACAGGCCGCAGGTGGGAGGGAGACGAGGGCGAGCATCCACGTGAAAGATGGCGGTTTTGCCTGGAGCCGGCAGTGGTACCGCGGTGGTGATTCTGGATACTTTGAAGGTAGAGGCGAACAGGAGTGACTGGGCCATTGGATAGGTGCGCCAACTTAAGTGTGCCATCCTCAAGAGAACCTGACAGCAGACCAGGTTAGGACCTCCTGGTGTAACCCCCAGGGGACCTGACACCTGTCCTTGTAAAGAATCAGCCCTTTTGTTGTTTGTCTTTATATCAGCATATCTTCTCCTGTAACCCTAGCTGTTAAGGTCACACCTTTTCCAAATGCTAAATAAATATTCTATGAAATTATTAAGGGAATGAAAAATCATGGCACTTGTACATTTCTTGATCTCCACTTCTAATGCCCTCTTGCAACTTGCTGGCTTGATAAACTCCTATTCCTCCATCAAAACCTAATGCAGAAATCACCTGAATCCTTCCTTTCCCATTTCCCATAGCAGAGTTAATTACTACCACCCCTGGTTTTGTATCTTGTAATTTGCATTTATAACAAGTATAACAAGTATAACAATTTACTTTTGTAGTATGTTAAAAAAATATTTCAACAGATGTGCTCTTAGCCAACAAGGATATCAAAAAGCCAAGGGTTTGTGTTTCAACAACGTAATAAATGCTCCTAACACACCCTGGCTTCCAGAGTATGTGTTGTACACACAAATGCCAGTATAAGAGACTTTTAAAGGTAAAGCAAAGACTATATGGAGTACTTACAATATGTCACATTCTATGTTAAGTATTTGTCTAAATGATCGCACTTACTTTTCACAAAACTCTAAGAATGAAAACAATTGTTATCTCATTCTTCAAACAAGAGAATCTAGGTAAAAGTCCTTGGCCAGTTTACACAGGGAGTAAATGCCATAGGCAAGACTTGCGTCCTAGGTCCAGAGACGGTCACCAGACAAGCTCTGTGAGCTGCCCTCTTTCTGGTCACGTCCAGCCCCAGAACAGACAGGACATATGCAGGAGGCTAAATTTTAGGCTAAATCATATGTTCAGCAAGAATAGGAACTCAGACCCCAAACCTGAAACCCAAACTGACCACATCAACGTGAATATCCCAGGAGTTTTCAGAAATATCGGAGGCAGTACCTGTCCCAGGGGATGTGACAGGGGGCACCTGAATCCATTTACTTTCATTTCCAAGAGAAAGGACACTCTTTGAGAGACACACGTGCTACAGTTATTTCCATGTCTATCTCTTCTCGTCAGCCTCACTCTCCCTGAAGGATGTGCTCTGCCTTTCCATTTTTATGACCCGCTACGCAGCAAATGCTTGTTTGATTTAATGAAAGAGACTCACTCAAATCTCACTCCTCTCATGGGGGAGTCCAGTCAGATGTGAAGAGGTTAAATGACTAGCCCACAAGCACAGGTAAATCTCAGCAGGAAAGTTGCACAGCCTCTGAGTCCCGGGCCAGTGCTTCACATCACAGCCACATTTAGAATCACAAAACAGTCATACACAAGAAAACTCAGACAGAGGAAGGAAGAAAGGAAGGGACGGTTCATTATCTTCTCTTAAAACTTGCAACAAACTCGAGATGCTGGCTCAGTTACACGTCCTGTTTACTGCAGATGCTCCTTCTTACAGGTATTGCCAAGTGTATGTCAAATCCTGAGTGGACGGTATTTCCATCCAATAGTGCCTTTTAATATGGCCTCTGTCCTACACATTAAATTCTTCCATTCAAGGCTGACATCACATTGGGACAGTTTAGTCATTTGGACTCCAGGGACTGTTCCTTTCCCAAGGTGGGAGAGTAATAACCTTCAACATAAATGACCTTGCAAACCATTACCAAGTATTTGTCAAGCACAGAACTTATAGCCAAGAATGTTCAACTATAGACATATATGGTAAAAAGCAATCATGGTAACAATAAAGTCAAGCAATGTACCAGATTAACTGCAATGGATTCTCAACTATGAAGGTTTTTCAAATACAGAGTTTCAAGTTCTGGTAGATTCCTAGAATGAACATATCTCACCAGTTATGGGCCCCCATTTCCAACACTGACTCCTTCACAAGCACAGGGCCCCCCAATGCCTGACCCTTGCCCCCTCCTACCTTACATGCCCACACATGTTCTGTGAAATTTCTTCACCTGTGTTTTTAATTAATTGACCTGCAGTTGCATTGCCCTCAATGCTACATCTTTACCTGAAACAAGTTAGACACTTCCTACAAATAGTTACAGGCTGAATTAAGTTTAAGCGTTAGTTCAATGTGCTATCAATTCAGTGAAGACTTCTTGTCTTAATGTGTCTGGTCTGGTGATGATATGTTGAATGATAAATTTCTCTGTGTCCTCAGCTAACCTCTGAGACTTTTTTGGCTGCATCCCAGGGCCGTTCATCTCAATCATACATTCTTCAGTCAGATGTATCACATTTGTGTCTTCCAGGAGGACAATTTGGGGAATAATCCTGAACATCCATTTTTCTGGACTTACAGGCAGAGTCACTGAGGTCTCATGGGTTTGCCTAGCTACCTCAGAGGAATTCAGAACTGCCACTCCAGGACACATTTGAACAAGTCACAGCACCATGGCTCTTTGAGGCCAGCTGCTCTCTGATACTATTTTTCCTCACCTCAAAGACATGGCAGTTCCACCCACGCTTGATAACTCTATCCCCAAAACACACCAGTAGCTTTGAAATCTTAAGGAAAATCAGAATCACATAGGGAAGCCTATTAAATGCAGATTCCTGGTTCCAACCAGAGACCATCAAATCAAATGGTTTAGAATGATAAGAAATCTAAATTTTTTAAAAGCCCATGTATTTTTTGAGAAAGGTGGGCTTTGGATCACAATTCTGTGAAACCACTGGCCTTCCATCTGTGATGCAGGTCTTTATGTTTTCATTAGTTTCACAGTACTGTTCCTGGGAACGAAGGTGACCAATAAAGACCATCAGTAGAGACTCGATGTAGCCTTCTCTTTCAAGTAGCTGGAAAGGAATGTTGAGGAGAATCCATCTTTCAGTTAATCTACTGTTAATCCCATTAGCATATGGGCTGACAATAACTTGCTTACTGCTATTCACTTCCTCATTTTAGATTTCATGCCCCTAATCAAGCCCTATCCCGGCAAGTAAAAAATTTTAAAGGGCATTAATTTGCATGTTAAAGCCTGAAGAATTATCACAATGTAGAATAAGCCACAAATAAAAATACATAGTAGACATATATTTGTCAGGAAGAAAAGTAAGTCTAAAATCATAAGACATTGGGAAAACATTATGCAACGATTTGACCTTTCCCTCAGATGATAGCCTGACCTCAATTTTATTCTCTCTGATTAAAACTAGTGTCTTCCTGAAAGCTTATTTTCTGCTCTCCTGTTCTCTCCAAGTTGCTAGGTCAAGAGATAAACAATGAGACAAAGGGGAATGTCTTCAGGGCTGAGATGCACGTCAGATCTTCCAAGAAACTCCAGAATTTACTGAGTCTGCAGGGTAGCTTTTGTGGTCTTTTCTGTGTGAAATCCAGACCTGTGTCAGCCTCCTAGGGTCTAAAGTACGCCTTCCTTGAAAGCCCTCAAGATTTATTTCCCCTAGCTTTGAATGAGTGAAAATGTGTTCCATTGAAACGTCCCGAGAAGTAACTGCATTTGCTCTGGACCTTGTATTGTTTATAGGTCTGATGAAAGTGTTTGGCACTTAATGATCCCCAGACTATTTCAACTTAAAAAAAAAAAAAAAAAAGAAAAGAAAAAGAAAGGAAGAAAAAATGGTTGAAGCTGAATGTTCCGAATGCTAAAAATAAAATATGTGGTTTCTAAACACCTTACAAATAAATGAATGAATAAACTGCCTCCGTGTTACGAACAGTTCTCATGACTGATGACCTGCTCAGATGAGATGAAACCTGAGAGTAAGTGACAGAGAACAAGAGAGCCAGGCGGCCCTCTGAGTTCAAGTCAACGGCTATTAGCTCCAGTTTAATTGTCTTCCACTCCCTTAAAGTTCCCCCCAAATGCTAATACTCCCATGAAATCTCAGACCTTCGCTGCAGTCTGCCCACTCATCAACACTCCAAGAAGTAATATATTCTGCTCAACATCCAGTCAATTAGAAACACCATGCATCACACATAGTAACGAATGGTAGGTTTTGAACAGCTACACGTATTTTTTGAAATTTATTATAATTGGAGAAAAAAGAACTTTTATGCTTTTCACAAAATCGTTTGGGGGAAAAAAACCAAAAAGTTGTTTATCCTTACCAGATGCCACTGATTTAAAATGGGCTTTGGGATATTTATATGATAAAGGTGACAAATTACATGAGTATAACACTTGAATCTCTTTATTACTAAAATTACGTTATTTCTGAACTATGGCTATTTCATACACATTCTGTTGAAGAATTTCATCATCTAAATATGTCCACAGAGGTAAAAAAAAAAAAAATCAGGCTTAATTGTAATACTAAAGTTTCCATTTTATTAAACAGGAAAGCCGATAGAATTTACCCAATTACTTTGTCAAAATTGCTTAAGTTTCAAAGGAGTTAAGACAACAAAATTCTGGAGTATAATGTTACACTCCACATTCTTTCCATTCCATATTTTTTATTGCCCAAATTCAGAGAATTATAGAACTTTAAATGCACAGGCTACAAGGGTTCAATATTTACTATTTGATAAGTGTCTGAAATGCAGTGAAAGCAAAACACACAGGATTTCTCTGGGGCTCTTTCTAGTTGTTGGCTTTACCAAAGTTTGGTTTTCACTCCTCTCACTGTTCTTCTCTGTACGCCTCCTCCACCTCTGGGACCTCATATCCAATGAGCGTCTCTGTATTCTAGCTCAGTTTCTTTCAAGGTTCTCAATCCAACAGCGTCTCCAGAAATACCCTCCCCAGACAGTAAAGTATGGTCCAAAAGAACCTCTCCCTCCAGCTCTTCTGGTGCCAAATATCCTGATCAACTAGTTTAAGCAATTAGAGAATTTATCAGCTGCTTTAGGGAAATCCACATGGTTGTATAACCTGTGTGCACAGTTGGATTCAGAATTTTGAATGATGTCATTAGGAACCTCCCTATCATATATATCATTTATTTATATATATATATATCATTTATTTTATCATTTATTATTTATTTTTAGGCAGGTTCTGTCCACAAAGAGCAAAAACGGACCTGGAAGGTTCTAGCTTTGTATGGTACCGTCTACAATCACGGAAGGAGGAGACCCTTTCTCTTTCAGCATATATATAATTTTCCCCAAAAGGGCCTAGATTAGTTCTGCTGGATTATGTGACCAAGCTAGACAGTCCCCAAGTTTACTGAGATGGGACTATGGTTAGTTAGCAAAGACTGACTTCCCACTCCTATGCACGGAAGACGTCATGATTGATAATGTACCATTTGAGTGAGTGGCAGTTCACAAAAGGAAAAGAAGGGCCATTCTTTTGTATCCACCAAGGACTGAATTCACCATATTAGAAGTGTTTTTATTCTTTAAGGATTCTTAATAGCAAAAATATTTTCTAATAGTATGACTGGGATGCTGAAAAAATTATTTTAGAGGGGATGGTAGAGCTCAGTGGTAGATCTCATGCTTAGCATACATGAGGTCCTGGGTTCAGTCCCCAGTACCTCCATTACAATGAATAAATAAACCTAATTACCTCCCCTCCAAAACTAAAAATAAGTAAAAAATTTTAAAAAGAAGAAAAATTATGTTACTACAGGGTCCTTCCTGAATCCCCTTGAGGGTGACTCATCTTAATTTACTTTTTACTTTATGTCTGAGACAGCCTAGTTCCCAAGGTGTGCTGCTCCCTGAAAATATATATGCCTTTATTCCTTTCCAAAGGACACACAAGAAGTGAGTCAGCAGTCAAAGAACCAAAATATACACGTATTCCTAATGGACATTGTAATCCCTACAGACAAATTTACTGAGAAGTCCGTCCCCAGTTCCTTTCTGCAGTGTTGTTATAAGTAAAGGCATTCTCAGCAGATGTAGAATCACATTATTGTTGAAATAATCAGGTAAAAAGGAAAAGAAGTGGGAAGACCAGATTTTATTTTCTCTCCGAATGTAACTCTTCAGTCTCAACTCTGATACTCCTGATGAAAGATCACCTGAACTTCATTTGATAAAACTAGACAGAATCTTGGAATTACCTCCCACAAAATTACCCTCAAGGCCTCTTTGAACCTGATGTAGTTTATACTGCATTCATTTCTTCACTAAAGGTAATATATTCCTGATCTTTCAGACATGTGACATCACTAATATCTTACCCAATTTTTTTCTCCTAAAAGATTATGAAGTTTGGCATTTAACTATTTAGAATCTTAGATTTAAAAAAATACTACCTTATTGATAAATTAGCTCATTGAGCATGATTGTTGAGCTAGGATTAGAATGTGTTATGGGGGGGACGGTACAGCTTAAGTGGGAGAGTGCATCGTTAACATACACAAGGTCCTGGGTTTAATCCCCAGTATCTCCTCTAAAAACAAATAAATAATTAAATTATATTTACTTATTACTAATTATCTCCTCCTTCAAAATAAAAAATAAATTTAAAAATTTTTTTTTCAGAAAAGAAAATGTGTTATGGGCAGCTGAATGCTCTACAGCTGCTCCTGCCCCACCCTGTGGGTGGCCTCAGTCAGCACTGGCTCCCCTCCAAGCAGCACCCACTCAGGGGAAACAGCCTCTCACACCTGCACACTTAGAACAGTCATGACTAGGTTTTGTGGGCAGTTGCGCTGGGGGCAAGCACCCACTGACCAGCATGCCCAGAGCAATCATGGCCCAAGGACATCAGGAGGGTGCACATGATACCCCCAGAGCACCTGGCTCTGGTGACCAGGGGGACCTGCATCACTGAGACCTACAGGACACCTTTACATAAGGCCACTCTTTAAAGACAGGAGGACATAGCTAATACACTGAATGGATAGAAACAAAGTACTGTTAGACAAAGAGATTTAGGCAAAATGAGGAGACACAAGAATACCTTCCAAATGAAAGAAGTCAAAACCTCAGGAAAATAACTAAGCAATTCAGAGATAAACAATTCACCAGGTAAAAAGTTAACTCATAAATGATGCTCACCAAATTGCAAAGAAAAACAGATGAACTCTTCAACAAAGAGATACAAAATGTTAAAAAAAAAAATCAGACTGAAGAATACAAAATCTGAAATGGAACTAGACAGACTTGACAGGAGATTCCAAAATGCAGAACAGAACATCAGTCTGGAAGAGAGAGTAGTGGAACTCACTCGATCAGAATAGAAAAAGATAATATTAAAAATTGAGGGTAGTGTAAGGGACCTCTGGGGCAACATCAGGTTTACTAACTTTCACATTATAGGGCTCCCAGAGGGAGGAGAGAGAGAGAGAGAGGGACAGAAAAAACTATTTGAAGAAGTAATGGCTAAAACCTTGCCTAACATGTCAGAGGAAACAGACATCCAGATCCAGGAAGCACAGAGACTCCCAAACAAGATAAACTCAAACAGATCTACACCAAGACACATTATAACTAAAATGTCAAAAGTTAAAGATAGGAAAAATCTTAAAAGCAGCAAGAGAAAAATAACTGGTTACTTAAAAGGGAAACCCTATAAGAGTGTCAACTGATTTTTCAGCAGAAACTTTATAGGCCAAAGGGACTAGCATGATATATTCACAATAAAGGACTAAAAAGTGAAAGAAAAAAAAAAAACTTGCAACCAAGAATACTCTACACTTCAAGGTTACATTCAGAACTGAAGCAGAGACAGAGTTTCATACACAAGCAAAAGTTTATAAAGTTCATCACCAGTAGACTAGCCTTACAAGAAATGTTAAAAGGACTTCTTTTAACAGAAAAGAAAAGGCTAGAACTAGAAACCAAAAAATTATGAAGCGAGAATTCTAGCTGGTAGAGACAAACATGTATTAGAGGTAGTGGATCAACTACTACAAATTCAGAATGAAGGTTAAAAATTAAAAGTAGTGAAATCGTCTATAGTTAAAATAACGAGTTAAGCAATACACAAAATAAACAGATGTAAAATATGCCATCAAAATCATAAAACACGGCAGGGAGTAAAACTGTAGTGCTTTTAGGATGCTCTGGAACATAAGTGACCATCAACTTAAAACAGACTGTGATATATGTAGGATGTTACATATGAATCGCGTGGTAACTGCAAACTGAAAACATACAACAGACACACAAAAATAAAGAGAAATGAATACAAACAAAGGAGTAAAGAAAGTCATCAAATCACATGGCAAGAGAGCAAGAGCAGAAAGGAACAGAGAAGAACTACAAAAACAACCAGAAGACAATTAACAAAATGGCAGTGAGTACACACCAATTCATAATTACTGCAAATGTAAATGGAACAAATGCTCCAAGTAAAAGACTTAGGACGTCTGACTGTATAAAAATAACTACACTCATGTATGTGCTGCCTGCAAGAAACTCGCTTAGATCCAAAGCCTGGGTAGTGATACTTAGACAAAACAGACCTTAAAAAAAAGACAGTTCGAAGAGAAAAGGAAAACATTACATAATGACGAAGAGAACAATCCAACAAGAGGATGTAACACTTGCAAATATTCACGCACTCAACACAGGAGCTCCTAAATATATAAAGCAAATATTAACAGACATAAAGGCAGACACTGATAATACAGTAATAGTAAGGGACAGATTCTAGTGCAATAAATGAGCCACAGGGATGTAAGGTACAGCACAAGGTGCACAGTCAATATCACAAGAACTTTATATCATGGTGGATGGTGGCTGACTTATTGTGAGCATCAATTCGTAATGTATGTAAATATCAAATCACGCTGTTGCACACCAGAAACTAATATTATATGTCAAGTGTACTTCAAAAAAAAAATTAGTCTGTAGCTGGAGCATCATAGAAAGATGCTGGGAATGACATATGACCATTATAGAGCAAGTCATGCTGGGAATTCACTGGAAGATGATACAGTTAAAACATTTTAAAAATTAGATTATTACATTGGTGAGTTGAATGAATATAGAATGCTAAAACTTTTCAGTACTCTGCAAATTGTATGCACTGATAAATTGTGTGTTTATATTTCAAAAACTAATTTTTGAAATGTCAGAAGAGTGTTAAAACATCCCCAACCTCTCTAGACAGACACCCCATCTTTCTTTTCTGTAACCCCCTGAGTCCCCCACTTCTTTCTCTTTCTCCTGTGTTCCTATTTTCCTTTGTCCATGCACACACACACACACACACACACACTCTGAGGCAGGCTGGCTGGCATATGCAAACATGGATTTCCACTGTGCTTCATGGAAAACCTCTTTATATCACATAGGATTTAGGACCCTATCCCTTGAGTGGCTCTGAATGAGGCCCAGATCTTGGTGTCACATAGGTTCAAAGCTCTGTGTGCAGCTTCCCAAGGGCATCAGTGTTTCCAATCTCTTCTATATTCCATTCTCTACATAGTTGTCAAAGCGCCCAGGTGAAAGAATGCGGCTGCAGTGCTCAGCCCTGGATTCTCCATAAAAATATTTAACCATGTGCTCAGTGCAGATGAAAACAAGAAGCTCTGGCAGCTATTGGGAAGCAAGTTGAAATGAGGCAGATCATAACTTTTAAAGAGTCCCTGGGACGCAGCCCTGAACAATGAAGCATACAACTGGGTGGTTGGAAACCACAGCCACAGGGGAAACTCTTTGCATTAAGGGAGCTTGTTCGTCTTTCTGAGCAAAGGCTTCAGGCTGTCTGGGTTTCCTAAAGAACAGAAATGTAAGTCTGCTCTTCAGATGGTAGAGGGAATGCTAAGTGAAGAGCGCATTGCATGTTTCCTACTTTGTATCAGGTAAAGGTGCCATGTTTTTAACTATGTCTCTAGATCTTAATGATCAGTCGCATTTTCTCCTAAAGTTTAGGAGAAAGCACAACAGCAAATAGCCTAAGACAAATCTGTCTGTGTGCGTGAGATGCACAGAGAAAGCATGCATGCACAGTAATGTCTAATATGGGGGGGAAGGACAGAGGGGCTGGTCAGTCTACCGAAGTGAATGCTGTGTTTTTGTAACTGCAGTCCCGTCAGTTACAATGTGTCAGTTTCTGGTGTGCAGCCCCATGTCCCAGTCATGCATATACATACATATATTCATTTTCATATTCTTTTTCATTAAAGGTTATTAGAAGATACTGGCGGAAAGGGGGTGGGAAGGAATATTTTAGATAATAAAAATGAGCCTCTTCAAGTATGAAGAATTTTGGAAATAAATAAGTTTTCCTTTTTATAACCAAAGTATGCTGTACATCACCACATTCAAAAGAGTGTTTAATATCATTTAAAATTTTCTTAATGACAGATTGGTATTAAAATCCATTTCAATGGCTAGAAATAGCTTTCAGTGCACTCTGGTGTCCTCCACTGCTACTCAGCATCAGTGATCTCGCTGTAGCATCCACATTGTCACCAGCATCACTGTGCTCACTGCTGGCCACCCCCTCCGCCTCCCTCCATTTCATCCTCCTCTTAGTGATGGGATGATAAACAAGGTCATGTAGCTGGTGCAACAGTCATTTAAGGAAACTTTCAAATCACAAACAATAAAACAGGCTAGTCATCCCGAAGGCAGCTTCCCCCTACTCCCCAACATACTGCCTATGAAAATTCCAAAAAAATGTGACACCCAGTGTGAAAACTAGGTTAGTCAATCCAGAAAAGGTTCCAGGTACCTCAAGGCAGGCTGGATGGAACCGAACACACGTAGAGGAAGGAGGGACCCCTTTACCTGTCTTTTCAGCTCTGCCCACTGGATCGGCTACACAAGGTACACGCCAACCAGAAACTCAGCAGCTGCCCTGCTGTCCAATAGATGTCACACTTGTCTTAATTCAGAATGCCCTCCTTGGTCACCTTAAACTCAATTCTAGCCCCCACTCCAATTCCCCAACACACATGCTCTTAAATATCTTCTTCCTCTTTGAGAGATCAAAGCTTAAAGGAGACATCTAGGTGAGAAGAGTGAAATGGGTTGGAGGAAGATGACTGAGTGGTTGATGTCATCTTGGAATATGTTGGCCCTCAGTTAACGATTGTAGATAGAAGATTTAAAAATCCCAAAACGTGGCAGTGATACTTTGTATATATTCCACTGTTTTGCAGCCTGATGGCTAGGTGGCAGACACGATTTTAGTGCCCTGAGAACCGGGCGAGGGGCTGAGCACAAGGACACGACAGCACTGGAATAAACCCACGTGACATCAGTGAATCGAGGGCAGGAGCTGTCCAGCCAGCTAGACGGTGGGAAACACTAGTTCTGGAGAGATCTCTGCTCATTCAAAGAAGAGTGAGAAACGGAAAACCATGTGGTCTTGGAAATTATTGCAGAGCAAGAAAAAGAGAACCTCTTTCTGAGGCTACGTAGCCGAGAAGCCAGGAGAATTTCTAGGAAAAGTACAGCTTTCTCAGAAAAACACAAAATCAATTAACTCAAACCCCATGTAAAACAGGTACAAAGAACTTTTAAAAATGCTATTTTTTTAAAAGATCTTATGTTTTGAAAGATCCTCAACCTATTAAAAGATCACAGTATCAACAATAAAACGTGTGTCGAAGGTAATAAACAGTAACACCAAGAATGAAAATACAGTCCTGATGTGAAGGGCAGGCAGGATAAATCTCTGAACGACACAGAGGACAAGGAGCCCAAGGAAAGGAAAGCAGTGGGTGAACATCCCTAAATGGGAAAGACAGAAGATGGAACCGGAAGTGGACAGAGTTGCGATGGAAGAAAGCACAGCATGAAAAGCAGAGGCGGAAACGGGAGACTTGATGAAGTCCAAAGTTCCTGCTCTAATAAACGACCGACGTAGATGAGAAAGGCTTGGTAGTCTTTGGCCATAAAGATCACAGAGACACGATATGTTCAGAAAGCGTGGTGTTAGAACGATAAAGAAAAAAGTACTAAATGCATCCACTTTTTTTTAATTTAATAAAGATCAGGTAAGCCTTACTTTTTCCAAATGGTAAATGGCAGAAAAAATAAAAGATACATTTCTAGAGTTTGACGCAAAAAAAAAAAAAAAAAATTCCCCTAAATTGAATTTCCTGTCAAGTTATCCTTGGTGGGTTCGGGCCACAAGAAAAAAGAATAATTGCAAGTATGCACAATCTCAGAAGATGTAATGCTAACATGTATAGTTTGGAAGAAAATAACAGAAAACAGTATCTTAACAGCTAGAGATAATCAAACATAATTTTTAAACAGATAGGCCTCCTTACAAAAAGGCTGAGAGTAAATATTACATGTGGTTCAATGGCATATGAGTAAATTTGAAGTATTTAAGCTTTTTCTAAAAACAAGATATATAACATAATAATATTTTAAGAAGAATCCAGGTTGGAATGTCTAGATTAATGCTCACAATTTCAAGTGATCAAGGGGTCTGGGATGGAAGGCAGATGAGGAAAGAGGTCCCGTTCTGATGACCAGGGAGGGGGTGGTGGGGGCAACACTGAGCCGGGGTAGGGCGTATCTGCCCCCCAGACCCCCTCACTCCACCACCCTGCAGTACAAGCCAGATCAACACACTTCAAGAGAAGCCAGACATCTACACGTCACATTGCAATTTTTGTAATACACACAGACAGTCCAACTATTGAAGAAAGCACCGGAGGGGGCCAAGCAAAACACACGTCTGAGATCTGAGCCACTGCTAAGCGGGTCTTAACCTAGACATGCAAACAAATCGGAAAGTCTCCGAATGACAAAAATAAATAAAGACCAGAGAGGGTAGGTGGGAGGTTTAGGGTGTAGGCGTGTCTTGCCTTTCTGGGAGAAAGAGGGTCCAAAACAAATATTTGATTGGAAAATTACTAATATAGAGAGTATGAGCGTTTCGAGACAAAAATATAGCAACAAAATGTTTAACTTTTAAATAATAGAATCAGATAAAGCAAACAAAACATTGCTAGACAACAATGCCCAGTTGTGCTGGCTGCACAATTCAAAGGGACACTAAAGTGTTAAAAATAAAATGGTGGTTAAAGTTGTTACGCAAATACTCCTGAGAAGCAGGCAGGAGAGGACAAAGATATCAAGAAACTAGAGCTGCAAGGTAGAGTGTAGTGAATAAATCAAAGTAGGCTACTTTATTTTGAAGTATGCTTTAATGAGCTTTAAACACAGACTAAAATAATGTTGCAAAATGCAATTATCAAAGGATAAATTAATAAAGATGCAAATTTTGTAAGTAATTGTAGCTTTTAAAAAGCCTATATAAATACAAGCATTTGAGTAAATATTAATCCATAAAGAACACGTCAAGACATTGTATAAAGCACAAATTTTGCAGACCATAATTCTGACTCTTAACATCACATGACTGAGTCAAAAAAGCTACCAAAACTCCAAATGTCGGTTATTTAGAAAGTTACAATGAAAATATGCTTATTAAACATATGAGATGTGACAACAGTTGCAGGCAGTGGCAAATGCGTACCTCTAATGCAAATAAATACTAAATGAAATAAAGACCCAAAGTAAGAAAGAAAAATAAAAAGACTAAATAAAGGTGAAGATGAAGGAGGGGAAAAAATGAAGATGTTAGAATAGATTTTAAAGATGATTTTATCTTTTAATTTAATTTTTAAAAATTAACCTTTTTTAAATTTTGGAGGATAATTAGGGTTTTGTTTGTCTATTTTGGAGGAGGTAATAGGGATTGAACCCAGGACTTCGTGCATGCTAGCACGCGCTCTGCCACTGAGCTATACCCTCCCCCCTAAAAGCTGATTTTAAAAACTCATAAAACCTAAGGGTCAGTCAAATCAAACCATGAGAGCCACATACACAATTTTGAGCGAAATAACTAACAAAGAGTTGTGGTTTAACATTGAAAAAGTAGTGGTTTGTGCAATTCTGTGCTAATTTGTTTGAAATTCTTCATGAAATGTATGTATTTCTGACACATAACTTACCAAATAGTTGCATTTTCCAGCAGTTGACCCTCAGGATAAATACTCAGAAGAAAGCTAATTTTACAGACAGAACACAAGAAGAGTGCACGTCAGGAAATCCGCCCTCCTGTTCAGCCAGTTTCTGCGCGGTGACCTTGGCCAGGTCAACGCATCCCACTGTCCACCCCTGCCCCCTACTCACTGAGCGCACTGGGGTCTCTTTCAGCATCAGAATTCCTCGATCTTCCCACGTGCTAATCCACAGATGGGCATGAGTGTGTGGAAAGGCAGCAAACCTAAAAGTAAGCGAAACCTCGAAGAACCATGATTACACTGCCCAGCTACACCCGTCCCTGATGCCTCGTGGGCGTCTTCATCCAGTGTCTGTCCCTAGTAGTTCAAACTCCCCAGCTAAGGAAAAATACACAAGCCAAAGCATTTCCTTCAATATTTTCTTCATTTCACTGGCTTGTCCTGGAATTCTTTCTTTTCTTATTGTTTCTTAAAATATATTTCTTTTCCCAAATAACCAGAAACTCATCTGTGGTCTTTTCTTCTTGAACTCCTGGGGGGTGGTTTCCAACATCGAAGTCTCCCTCCCAAAGCATTCTTGGGTTTTGTGGCTTCTTTTCATACTGTTTTATAGAAAACAGCCAAAGTGGGCATCTGTGTTCCTTTCTCCCCAAACCTCTGCCTTTGTCTGAAATTCCTCTGTGGAGTTTCATATCATTTGGCATCTCTCTTTTTCAGTGTGGGTGACACTCTAAATCTTTTGTGATATCTGCAGAATTCATATGTGTGTGTGTGTGTGTGTGTATGTGTGTGTGTGTGTGTATAAATATAAATATATATATTCTACTCCACTCCGGCTGCCAATGCATCAAATTGGTCATATTTTGAAATACCCTCTGGTTATAATTTGAGCTTAATAGGCTTTATAGGTAAATCTATTCAAGACATTTTTCTCAAAATTACTTTCCCAACTAATTGCAGGCCACTGTAATCACCACAAAGCAAACAGTAAGAAATAGAATTCCTCGTCCCTCAGTCTATGGAGGATGGGGTGGGGGGGTGGGGAGGTGGGGGAGCAGAGGAGGCTTAATCCAAATACACCAAGAACCTACCCCTAACTAATTTACCATTTTCACTCTTCCTATCATTTCCTCAAGTATTTTTTTTGGAGATGAATATTACATTTATTTTTTTAAATATATATTTTATTGAAGTACAGTCAGTTTACAATGTTGTGTCCATTTTGGTGTACAGCACAATGCTTCAGTCATACAGGAACATACATATATTTGTTTTCATACTCTTTTTAACCATGTTACTACAAGGTATTGAATATAGTTCCCTGTGCTCTACAGTATAAACTTGTTGTTTATCTATTTTATATATAGTAGTTAGTATTTGCAAATTTAGAACTCCCAATTTATCCCTTCCTACCCATTCCCCCCCCCCCCCCGGTAACCATAAGTTTGTTTTCTATGTCTTTGAGTCTGTTTCTGTTTTGTAGGTAAGTTCATTTGTCTTTTTTCTTTTCTTTTTTTTTTTTTTTTTAGATTCTACATATAAGTGATATATAGTATTTTTCTTTCTCTTTCTGGCTTACTTCACTAAGAATGACATTCTCCAGGTCCATCCACGTTGCTGCAAATGGCATTATTTTATTATTTTTTATGGCTGAGTATTATTCGTCCTTTGTATTTACTGAGCTTAAATCTCAGGAAGAAGAAAGGAACAAAGAGGAAATACCAACTCAACTGCAAAGATAAGTTCAAAATGGCAATAAGCACACATCTATCATTAATTACTGTAAATGTTAATGGACTAAATGCTCCAGTCAAAAGACACAGAGTGGCAGACTGGATAATAAAGCAAGAACCTTCAATATGCTGCATACGAGAGACCCACTTTAGGGAGAAGGACACATATAGATTGAGAGTGAAAGGGTGGAAAAGGATATTCCATGCAAATGGAAAAGCCAGAAAAGCAGGTGTTGCAGTACTGATTTCAGACAAAATAGGCTTTAAAGCAAAGGCCATAAAGAAGGACATTTTATAATGATTAAAGGAGTGATACAAGATGAGGATATTACATTCGTTAATACATATGCATCCTATATAGGAGCACCTAAGTACATAAAACAATTACTAACAGAGATAAAGGGGGATATTGATGAGAATACAATCATAATTGGAGATTTTAACACTGCATTAACATCACTAGACAGATCTGCCAGACAGAAAATAAATAAGGCAACAGAGAAATTAAATACTACAATAGAAAAATTAGATTTGGTGGATATTTTCAGAGCATTACACCCCCCAGAAATAGGATATACATTCTTTTCAAGTGCACATGAAACATTTTCTAGGATTGATCATGTACTTGGGCACAAAAGAAACCTCAACAATTTTAAGAAGATAGAAATTATCTCAAGCATCTTTACTGTCCCTTCATCCTTTAAACATTTATTTGCGTTCTGAGAGAGGCTGTGTTCCGACAGCCCTGGGCTCTCAGATGTGATGGAGCTACCCATCTGCAGGCAGCGTGCACACACCACGGGTGACACTTAGCGGACCCTCGTGATACAGTATCTTCTCTAACAGGCTCTTTAATACAGCAAGATTAAAGTCCCATGAGACCAGACTCCACACAATCCTGTCACAGGAAGCCGGGACAGCATCGGCTGACTTGGGCAGGCGCTCAGTGAACAGGAGGGAGTAAATGCACGCACGCATCAATTCCTGTCATCCACAACACAAAGGAGGAAGCGCTCAAGTCCTATCCTCACCCACGGCACACGGAGGCTTGGGGAGGGTGGGTCACCTGCTCGCAGTCAGGTTGCTGCTAAGCACCTCAGTTACATGTAAACCCACATCGGACTCAGTCCCACGTCTTTTCCATTTTACTGCCCTAAAGCCACTGCCAATGCACTAAAATTCTGCATTTGCTTGGGCAGGAGTGGGACAGGCAGCACTTTACAGGCATGTCCCTGTGTATTCGAAGCATGCCTGAAAACTGGAACAATCTTGGGTGCACTTGAGCCGAGAGCTACGTGGGCATCGGAAACACAGAAGAGACGCAGAAAGGGTGGCTGCACACACTGCACAGTTCAGACCACAGCTTCTGACATGATTTAACGTTCACGAGGAGTAACAGATTCCCTGGGCTTTCTAAGGGTTTGGGGTCAATGCCTAGGTCCTAGCCACAAACCTTTATCTTTTCTACTCAAAAAAGCAAATCTAAATGTAAATGAGATTGTGGTTGTTATAGAAAACCTTTGGTATCTTAGCTATCAATTATTACAAAGGAAAAAAATCAAACATGTTAAAAATTAGATGATTTAAAAACCAACTAGAGATTTGTCTGTTTCAGAGCATACACGCAAACAGAAAAAAAGCAAAGTGACAGGTAAAATATGGTTCATGTGGTCATACTATGTGCTGGTGGAGGAGCCCACCAAATAAAGCCCACGTGAATATTCCTTCCTTGTTGAAACGTATTCAAATGCTATGGAACGAAATCATCACACTCTAAGGCCGATTATTGCCTTTCTTCAAAATAAATGTTAGGCATCCTTTCCATAGACAGAAGGCAGTTCTGTCTTAATTGCTACCCATGTTACTAAGGAGTTTAAAAAAAAATCCCTCTTCATCTGATAAGAGTTATTAGTCATTCATCATAACTTCATGGTGTATCCAAAAACATCTCTGTGAAGAATCGTTGTTATATTGTTATTGATGTTATAAAGGTATGAGTATCTTTTTTTCCAAAAAGTTCAGAGTATTCCCATAAATATAAAGTTCTACAACTTATGGTACCAAATCACTCCCTATCAGCACGTATGTAATAGTTTTGCCATTATGTTAAGAAATACGCCATGTAATAGACATATTCCCCTCCATTAAATAAACTGGATTGCTACAATAAAAATGTAAGTGTGTATCAGAAATGCCAGTAAAAATCCTTAAATTACAATCAAGATTTAAAACCAGGTGATTCATAATCCTACTTGGATTTTCTCTTGTATAATTAACTGTGATGCCTCACCTACCTGCTTTATGATCTTTTCCCTGACCAAATTAGTTAAGTTATTGACAAATCTACCCCTCATTTTTCATCTATGAAAGTATATGGCTATCTGTATATGTATAGATTAATATATTTCATACATATAAATACTAAGATTGACAAAATCGAGGGTCAGTTTCATTTGATGGGTGCATCAGAATTAAAATTGGTCATTCCCTTGGGTCATTTTGGTTTGTCCTAAGAGCTGTGTGGCCCATAACACCAAATGAGCAAACACTGGCCCCCAGAGCTTTCCTCAGAGCCCAAGCAAGTCTGATTCCTTCATCTTGGGCTGTTTGCTGACTAGCCAGGGTAGCCATGAAAGTTAAAAAAGACCACTCTCAGCCTGTTACTGGAGAGAATTTGACACCATCCACCCAAGCAGACTTGCACTCTACCCTGGGGACAAGACTGTGACATGACCTCTGCATCGTCACCTACCTGCATCTCCCTTGATCTCAGCCTCTGGAAAAGTCAATCCCAGTCAAGCCCGAACAGTTGGTGACAACCTTCTGGGTCTTTGTGTGCTCACCAGGGAGAGACCCCAACATCCCACACTCTGGAAACCAGCAAACAGAAGCCAGTACAATTCTACTCCCAGGGAACGCCGATTTCCCTGGACAAATTTATAAATCACTGCTAGAATGGTTCATTACAGCCTGGGGGTCCTTTATGGCCAATCCAAACTGACATGCATTCATTTAATTTCGAGCACTGCAGAGAATGAACTGTTACCTGAAGAGAACACCTCAAGATGACACACAAAATTATGGTGATGGACAGATGTCAGCCCAGTCCCTGCTCTGCTTCTCACTGGCTGTTCCACCTTCATATGGCCACCATGAGTCTCCATTTCCTCATCTTCAAAGTGGGGCTATCCTAGTCTCAAGCTCGATGCCAACTTCATGAGGTTCTTTTTGGTGATTAAACAAGAAAATGGAACTAAAGACAGAACTTAACAGTAACTGGCACACAGAGGAATGGCTTGATATATATTGTCTATTATTTTTATCTCTCCTAACACAAATGTAAAAATAGGCTCACCATATGATCCAGCAATCCCACTCCTGGGCATATATCCAGAGAAAACTCTAAATCAAAAAGACACCTGCACCCCAATGTTCATAGTAGCACCATTTACAATAGCCAAGACATGGAAACAATCTAAATATCCATTGATAGATGACTGGATAAAGAAGTTGTGGTATATTTATACAATGGAATACTACTAAGCCATAAAAAAGAGTGAGATAATGCTATCTGCAGCAACATGGATAGACCTGGAGATTATCATACTATGTAAGTCAGACAGAGAAAGACAAATACCATATGATATCACTTCTATGTAGATTCTAAAAAAAATGATACAAATTCTATTTAAGAACTAAAAACAAACTCACGGACATAGAAAACAAACTATGGTTACCAAAGAGGATAGGGTGGGGAGGGATAAACTAGGTGTTTGGGATTAGCAGATACAAACTACTATATATAAATTAGATAAACAAGGACCTACTGTATAGCACAGGGAACTATATTCAATTTCTCATAATAACATAAAATGGAAAAGAATGTGAAAAGAAAATATATATATATATATATATATGTATGTATGTGTATAACTGAATCTCTTTGCTGTACACCCGACACTAACATTGTAAATCAACTATGCTTGCCTTAAAATTTTGAAAAAATTTGCCGTGTTGAAATTAACAAATATGCATTGATCATCACTATGTGCTAGACATTATCCCAAGTCTGTGGTACATTAGGGACCACAGCAGACAAAGATCCCTGCCCTTTCCAGTCATGGGAAACTGAAGACATACAATAAACATAATAAATTAATGACACTATGGAGTTTTAGCAGGTGAACAGCACAATGAAAAAAAAAAATCACAGAGGCGAGTCAGGATGACTAGGAGCGGGTGGTGAGACTGACTGTGGGGTGGGCAAGGGGAACCTATAAAGTAAGATCTGGTTTGTTGAGTCCCTCAGAGAGTTTAAGAATTGTCCAAATTCTACTTTTTTTTTTTTTTTTTTTTGCTTTGTAAACAGCCTGAGTGAAAATAAAAAATCATTCGTCCGTGTATGTTTTTCAAAATCAGAAGGTTCACCATATGCCATCTTCCCTCCTTCAAAATTGCTGACTCGACAAGTGCAGAGTCAAATGTTGACACCACATCATATCATCATCGCTAACATTCTGTAGAAATCACAGAAAGGCTATCTGGGACTGTCATGACTTTTCACACATACTGCTCCTGTCCAGAACTCGAGCTGCTTTCTATCAGGGTTGTGAGAGCTCTGGAATATTCACCTGGCAGACAGAGCCCGCCTGCTTTCAACGAAGAAAAAACATTGCCCTCTCTGGGTTCCAGAAAGTCTATGGAAACCTACATCTTACACCAATAAAAACCAGGCAGGAGCATATGAAACATTTTTCCAATTATTTTGTTTCTGAAAAATTACTTTCCACAGGTTAAATCTCAGGGGTTTTTGATACTGCAGTTTCGATAGCTCTTTAAACTTTTAATTGGTTCACGGCCCTGTTCTGGAATAAAAAACAAACTTGAGCAAGACTTCCTGACAGTTTTTAAAATATCTTTTTTGTGGGGAGGAGGAGGATTCCTTAGGTAATACAAGTTACTCCTTTGGATTCTGAAATCAAAAGAATCACAAAGAACCCGACAGAGGGTTATTTTGAAAATGGATATCTGCTTCAGGTGAGCCTAGACAAATGCAGGGAACTATACAATTACCTTTTTAGAAGGAAAAAAAAATGCATGGATCTACTGTATTTTTCTTCTTTTTTGTTTGATCACTTACCTCCTGCCGTGCCTCCTACTGAGAGCACTCGTGATTCTGTGGAATAAAATTTAAACAACTTTCCACTGGAAACACTAGCTTTTCTCATCCAAGCAAATATTTTAAAAGCCCGATCTTTATATTTACCTTCAGAGAAAACCCTCTAGCAATTACTGCATGTTAAAAATCTTTTTAATTAAATGCCTGAATCATAATTTTTGTTTTACTTTCATTAGTAATATGAATACAAAGCATTTTCTGTGTAATTATGTAAGAGTAAAAGAAAATATATAACCATCCCAACACAAACTGAATTTCCATGGAAATACTTCCCTCTGAACATGATGTTGGATCAGAAATATCAATTAAAAGTTTTATTCATTTGCACAAGCTCTGACATTTTGAATTTTCACAACATACATTTACCAGGAGTGACTCTTTTGGAAAAACAGTTCTTCACTTTTTTATACCACGTTCTCCAGCAACTTTTCTAATTACTCTTTCATTTTCTTTTTGCTTGCACCCTCTTTTATCCTCAGCCCCAATATGAAGCACAACTTAGAAGAAATATAAACATGCGTATACACAAACACACACACACTGCTACCTTGATTTCTTGGATGACAATTTTGGAGAAAGTACTGATATATATTAAAAAATGAAAGGATGATATGTTTCAGTCCTAAAAATATGCATTTGCAAGAATGGTTGGATACAGTGTCAGAAAAAAAATAGCATGTGTAACCCTAGGAGGTTGGGTTAATGGATCGGAGCGCCACCAAAGCATTCTTGAGGTTTCCATAGCTCTGGGTTTTGCAACCTTTTGGGGATTTCTCCAATTCTCCTGTGACCTACAAATACCAACTTAAGAATAATTGTTCCTAAACATTCCACACAGCCAATAAGGTCAGAAATACCAGGATAAGTTTCTAGAAACAAAGTTTCCAAGTCAAATTCCACTCATCTCTAAAGAGATCATTGGTCAAATTTTAACTCCAGGATTTACGAGGAGATCCTATTTCTTTTTGAAAATGTGCACTTCTGCAGTAATCTTTAGTCTGCCATTCTGAATGGTTCTTTTCAAAACAATGCATCATTTAGAAATGCTGGTTGGGTGGCTGGAAGGTTGTTCAGAAAGCAGCTGGTCACATGCAACCACCCCTGTGAATTTGGTACACATGTGTGTGCAAGTCATCCATACAGGCGTCCAGATCTTTAGGATAGAAAGAGGGGGAGTGATAGAGGTGCTCTCTTTCCTTGTCCCAGAACAGACTGTCCTCATCCTTCAAAACTTGTATGAGTCCCTTAATTAACGATTCTCAAGGAATTTTATTGGAGAATTCCACCAACGAGGAGCCAACATATCTCTATTTTAATCACAAATCCCTAGCCTAGAAAAACCCTCGTGAAGTTATATGGGATAAGAGGATCACATTTTTTATCAGTATGTTCTCACATTCACACATAAAGCTGTCCAAAAGCCTGCTCAGTTCAGTTTCCACAGAGCAGAACCTGTTAATTGGATCTGCCTATGTTTTCCAACACACAACATCCTGCAGCGCTAAGCACCTGATATAAACACTCCCTATCGAGACTCCTCATAAACCCTGAATTTGTTTTCTTCCTTGAAGTCAGCTGGTGAATTTAGATGGCCTAAATACTAAAAATAAACTTAGTGTTTAATTCTTTACTGGCATAATCCAGTCCCGCATGTAGAGTTTAATAACGATCATCCATTTTATAATCTTCCCCAAAAGACTAGCTCAGTGTTCATGTAGAAAGTAGAAAGAGAGGTATTGCAGAACAGTGATTTCGCAATCTCAGATATTAATATTAACTTCGAGAAGTGAGTTCATTTTCTCTCTACAGGCTTTGAACTTGGCTGTTTTAACTTTAATGCATAGTGAAATAAGCGTGTATACAAGAAAGAATGCAAATCTTAAATGTATACTTTGGTGAATATTGACAGGGTTATCTCACACACACACACACACACACACACACACCACCCAGATCACGATAAATAACGTTGCCAGCTCCCCAGAGACCTTACTATGTCACCATGGAATCATGACCCCACATTCAACAGAACCGCCATGTTTACTTGCGTCACCAGAGATTCGTTTTGCCTGTTTTTGAGCTTCATATGAATGGTGTCATGTATTTTGTGCTCTGAAGTATTTAGCTTCTTGCCTCTGCTAGGCCTGTGAGATTCATTCATGTCCTGTGCAGCAGCAGTTTGCTCTCTTTTGTTATTGTATAGTATTGTGTTATATGAGCTGTTTTAATTATGAATTCATTTTCTTTAAAAATATAGGAGCACTGAGATTTTATGATTTGGCTTGCGTCAAGTTTTATACATTGTCCATTTCAACTTAGTGGCTTTTGCTTATTATCTTTACCAGTCTATGAATCTAAAGTAATACCTTTTTGTTCTTCACACTCGTAATGTGTGCTTGTTTGCTGCCTTTTTTCCTTCATGCTTTATATTGCTAGAGGGTTCATCAACTTTATAAATCTTTCCAAATAATCAAATTTTGATGTGTTGGAGTTTTTTTCTATTTGTTTCATTTGGTGTTGTTTGGTTTCTGCTCCTTTTTATTTCTTTTCTCTTAGGATTTTTAGCTTTAATTTGCTGTGGTTTCTGTTGGATCTTGAGAAAGATGCTTAGATATTTGTTTTTTTTTTTTTAATTTCTCTTTTATAAATATGTGCTTTAATTTTGTGATTTTCCTCTCCGTCTTTGTTTAGCTGCCTTCCACAAGTTTTAAGATTTTTAACTAAATGAAAATTACATATTGTCCTACAACTATTGTGATTCACCTTTGACTTAGGGTTAATTTAGAAAAGTACATTTTAATTTTCAGACATTTTGCAGATTATCTATTTTTTAACTTTGTTGTTGATTTCTAGATTAGTTCATCTATGGCCACAGAATATCCTATGAATATATTCAAACTTTTGAATTTTGCAATGATTTGCTTTCAGGTACAAACTATGGTCTGTTTCAGCTAACACCAGTGGGAGACAGCAGGTCTTTGTGAGTTTTGTGTTTCTACACTTTTTCAGAGCAGAGGCCCTGACTCTCCTTACTCTGGACTATATTTGGAAGAATGTCGGTACAGAGATCATCTCTGGGAGATAAAGATAGTATCTCTCATGAGAACAAAAGACAGGTTTTCTTACACACCAGGAAGACTGTCTCTCTCTAAAACACTAGGCAGGCATGCCTACTATCCAGTGTAAAAAGGTCAAGTTTCTAAGCCCCTTCATCTTCTTCTGTAACACGACTCACTGCACGTGCAGACATGACTGGGCCTTCTTCAAGTCATCCTGAAGAACCGCAGTTCAGGGAACAGGCACGGAGTATGCTTACGCTTGTGCGGTATGCCAAAATGTGAATGATAAAACCCGGTGTTTCTGAGTCAGAAATCTCACACCTTTTGCCAGCCTTAATGAATCACAGCACACTAACATTTTAGGTTAAAAATGGATAAAATCGGGATGAAGTCAATGAGATGGTAGAATAGGAAGTTCTAGACCTTCCTTTCTCCAGGGAGCCCTGACTTAAAACCAATACACAGACCAGTTTCATTTGTGGGGATCCAGAAACTAGTTAAGAGACTTCTGCAGCCTAGGTCGTTGCCCAACCAGCCACATCAAAGCTGGTGGGAAATTCATGGCACTCACTTGCCATGTTCCCACCCCACAGCTCAGTGCTGTGTTTGGGAAGGGACTCCTAGTTCCCAGCTTCTCTCTGGGGAGAGAAAGAGAAAAGTGAAATGTATGTCCCACATTCTCGGGGGCTTGCCCAAGGGACTGATTTCTGTCTTCCCTGTCTTGGAGTGCTAATGGGACCAGCACACTCCGGATGCATATGTGGAGCTGTGAAAAGGAGGGTTGGGTGTCATGCTCCTGGTCCAGAGGACCCACAGTTAGCAGATGGAAGCCAGCACAGCTTGGCAGCCTCTCCCTCAGGAGGTAAAATGGCAATTCTAAGTCCTTCAGTATCAAAAATGATTTTAGGTGTAAATGGTTTAAACTCCCCAATCATAGGCATAGATTGGCTGAATGAATTTAAAAAAGCAACAGTGAGATACGATTATATGTTGTCTACAAGAAGTATACTTTAGATTGAAGGGCAAACACAGGCTGAGTGTTAAAGGTTGGAAAAAGGCATTCCATGAAAATGCTACATGGTAACCAAAAAAATAGTATAGGTGGTCATATCATATCAGACAAAATAGATTTTAAGCCAAAAACTGTCAGAAGAGATAAAGATGACCATTGTACAATTATAAAGGTGTAAAATCATCAGGAAGAGCAATCATTTATAAATATATATTCAGCCAATATCAGGGTATCAATATACGAAGCAAACATTGACATAACTTAAAGGAGAAATAGACAATAAAGCAACAAGAGAAGGAAATTTCAATACTTCACTTTCAATAGTGGGTAGAAAATCCAGACAGATGATCAATAAGGGAACAGGACTGAATGACATGATGGACCATATGGACTTAGCAGATACGTATAGAGCATTCCCAACAGCAGCAGAACACATTCTTCTCAAACACACAGAGGGCAGATCGCATGTCAGGTCACAGAGAAAGTCCTAACAAATTTAAGGATATTCAAGTCATACCAGGTATCTTTTCTGACCAAAATGGAATAAAACTAGAAATAAACAGAAGAAAGATAACTGGAGAATTAACAAATGGTGGAAATTAAACAATAAAACTATTGAACAACAAATGGATCAAAGGATAAATTATCCAGTAAATTAGAAAATACATTGAGACAAAAAAAAAAAAAGAGAGAGAGAGAGAAAACAAAATACCAAAATTAATTTATAGGATGCAGCAGAGCAATACTAAGAGGAAAGTTTATAGTGACAAGCAATTACATTAAAAAAGAAAAATAATCTCAAAAAAGAATGACTTAGTTAATTTTACATCTCAAAAAGTAAAGAAGAACAAGGAAAAAGTTACCAGAATAAAGGAAATAATAGATTATAACAGAAATAAATAAAATCAAGAATTGAAAAACAATAGAAAAATCAACAAAATTGAGGGGTTTTTTTGAAAAGATCACAAAATTTGTTAGACTTTCAGTTAGACCAAGAAAGAAAGAAAGGAGAGTTAAACAAAATGAGAAATCAAAGAAGAGACAATAACTGATACCACAGAAATAAAAGTGATCATATGTCACAAACTGGATAATCTAGAAGAAGCATAAATTGCTAGGAACATGCAGTCTACCAAGACTGAAACGTGAAGGAATGGAAAGTCTGAACAGACCTATTACTAGCATGGTGATTGACTTAGTGATCAAAAACCTCCCCAAAACAGTAACAAAAAAGCACAGGACCAGTTGGAGTCACTGGAGAATTTTACCAAACATTTAAAGATTTAATGCCAATCCTTCTAAAACTCTTCCAGAAAATTGAAGAGGAGGGAACATTTCCAAACTTACTCTATAGGGTCAGAATTACCCTGATATCAAAGCCAGACAAAAACATTACAAGGAGAAAAAAAAATCAAAAAACCTACAGGGAAATATCACTGATGAATATAGATGCAAAAATCCTCGACAAAATACTAGCAAACTGAATTCAATAGCACATTAAGAGGATCAGACACCAAGGCCAAGTGGGATTTATTGTCGGAATAACAAAACAGTTCAATATATGAAAATCACTCAGTGCAACACACCACATTAACAGAAAAAGAGTAAAAATCACATGATCATCTCAATGGAATAGAAAAAACATTTGACAAAATTCAACACCCTTTCATGATAAAAACACTCAGCAAATTAGGAATAGAAGGAAATTACCTCAATATAATAAAGACCATCTATTAACAGCCCACAATTGGCATCATACTTAATGGTGAAAAGCTGAAAGCTTTTCCTCTAAGATCAGAAATAAGGCAAGAGTGACCCCTCTTACTACTTCTATTCAACACAGTATTGGAAGTCCTAGACAGAGCAATTAGGCAAGAAAAAGAAATAAAAACCTTCCATATTGAAAAGGAAGAAGTAAAATTATCTCTTTGCAGATGGCATATTTTAGTAGAAAACCTTGAAGATTGCATTTTCTGAAAGTCATTAGAACCAATAAATTGATTCAGCAAAGCTACAGGACAGAAAATCAATATAGAAAAACCAGTTATTGTTCAACCAGTATGCAATTTTAGTGATAAAGGATGAATAAATTCTAGAGAGCTTCTGTACAACACTGTACCTCTAATGAACAATACTATATTCTAAACATAGACATCTGTTAAGAAGACATCTCATGGTAAGTGTTCTTACCACTAAATAAATAAATAATTTTTAAATTGTCTAATAAATGAAAGTATTTTAATTTTCCCTCTGTTGGGAGTTGGGTGGGTAACACAAGCAGAAAGTGTAGAGAAGAAGTTCTGCCTTTGTGTTGTTTGAATCTCAATACATTTGAGTCCTTAAATTTCTTAATCAAACAATGGAATGGTGTGATTTAGAATTCACTTTTAATTTTGAAAAATTTTTTTTTCTGAGACTAGGAATAATGGAATAAGCAAGGGCTTTGGGAGGGAGGTCCTCAAAATCTTTTGCTTGTATGATTGTGTTGGGGGGTCTTTTTCAAATATTTTTCAATTGTTTGGAAACAGATGTGTCTTCTGTACCTGATTTTTTAAATGAAATGTCTATGGCAACTCTCATGAAAACAAAGTAGAGAGCTCCTGGGAAGCATGACAGCACTGCCAGTATAGAGCAGGCTCTTTCATTATTAAAATGTGTCTACTATTAAAGTTTCCAGGCACATAGACAGCACAGAATCACTAACAAATCCCAAAAATGGCAAAGTCACACCCATTTCCTCCACGTCCCCATGCCACTGTGGAAAGCCCAACAAATCTGCATTGTGTCTAGTCTGCTTCTGTAAACTCTTTCTTGGGGGGTGGGGGTAGTTAGGTTTATTTATTTTAATGGAGGGACTGGGGATTGAGCCCAGGACCCCATGCATGCTAAGCACACACTCTACCACTGAGCTATACCCTTCCCCCTCCATAAGCTCTATTGTGCACTAGAAATTTGTTAGTAGCTAAAGAAGGGGTCTCTCAAGTACTGGGAAGACAATCCCTGTTTTAATTTAAATTCTACAGTTCAGCGGTAGCCACTTTAATCAGGGTCTGATACCAGCTGGATACATCACTGTAGATCCTGGTCATCGTAAATACATTCTCTCTGAGGGTAATACAAACAAAAGACAACCAACAAGATGAGATTCACAGTAGATTAGGGAACTGCAAACTAAAAAGTTACAAAGTTAAAATTCAGCTCTTAGAAACTCCCTGAAACAGAAGAGACTTATTTGCAATTTTAAGGAGCAAATGACTTCCATATACATCAAAATTCATCTTCTATGACAAGTGTTCTCTTTAATTTCTAACACTCTCTCACATGCGCAAGCTCTGTTCACTCCAAACAACATTTTTTGTTCCCCTTTGATTGCTACTTCACCTTTATATTTTGCTTCTATTAAAAAGTTCCTCTTACTAGTCACCTGGTAGTGACTCTAAGAAGTCTGTTAGATCACTCACCTAGAATAATTCACACAGAAGAAATGGCTTCTAAATTAAATTTGCAGATACGCACTACTATACATAAAATAGATAAACAACAAAGACCTGCTGTACAGCACAGGGAAGTATATTCAATGCCTTGTAATAATCTATAATGAAAAAGAATACGAAAAGGAATATACATATATGTATAACTGAATCACTATGCTGTACACCAGAAATTAACACAACGTTGTAAATCAACTATACTTCAATAAAAAATAAATAAAAAATACTTGAAATTGCTTCATTTTTCAGTACGTTTTTTGCGTGTGCAGCAGAAGGGCATTGCATAGAAAACATATATATATTAGGACAATTAGAAGTGATCCTGACCTTAGAAAATCTGTAACTAACCTGTAACTTACCTTAAGGTAAGTTAAACTGCTTTAAGTCACTCATCAGTTCAAGCCTGAAACAAAAGTTTCCTACCTGAGTTAGTGCCTGGAGAACCCAAAATGACATCTGCAGAGCTGGACCAGACCTCTGTGGAGGGTGCTGACCACTGGGCTGGCAGGATGGTCACTGGAGCACTGGGTACCACTGTCATCCTTGCTCAACCTGAGGATGAATCCAGTAAGCCCATCAGAGTAGAGGAATAGATGTGCCAAACCCAGCCGAAATTTCTGATCATAGATTAGTGGGTAAATAAATTCTTAGTATATCAGCTCCCGAGAGTCAAGATGGTTTGATATACCCCATGATCACGCAGCAGGTGATTGATATGTGGCTTAACATGCACAAAATTATATTATTCTCTTTGGGATGTTGAGGGAAAAAGAAATTCTGTAAACTGTTGTTCATTAATAATATCCTCTGTCATATTCTGGTTAAATTAAAGCACACAGACAAAATCCAAGGACAAATTCCAATAAGAGATGGATGATTAGAGGCTTGTTCACAAGAAAAATAAGATTACCATCTGTACCTAAAATTGATTCAGAAAAACTCTATTTTTTTTAAAACTTCAAAGATTATATCAAGATTTTCATTACAATTCCCTGAAAAGTTTCTCAACTGAACAAAAAATTATTAAGAAGCAATAATATACTCAGGAGTTTCCTTTTTAAAATTTAGGTCAAGTTGTGAAAATATTTTCTAACTCATTTATGCTCTTATTCAGAATTATTTTTTACTCTCAAGACTCTCATACTTATATGTCAAAGATACTGATTGAAAGATGTGAATCTTATCAAAAAACAGTAAGACTATATTTTTACCCTGCTCAGTCAGTCTCCAAGAACTTCGGATAAGTAAAAAAATAACGACTATGATCTGTCTGAAATCTTTCTCGATCAATTTTTTTTAATTGACTGATGCTAGGAGTAAAAAAAAAAAAAAAAAAAAAGAGTAACCAGCAACTTTCCACTCCTAGCTCAAGAGAATTTGAGTTTTCAGCCAATTATTCAAGATGATTGCCAGGAAAAGAAAGGTGTAAAAAGGTGTAGGCACCCACCAAGGTGCTTACCTGTCCAGTGCTCTTGATGCTTAGCCTGAGGTATAATAAAGAAGGATGTCACTAACTCGGGCCACAGTCCACTGAAGGTTCAAAGACTCTAAGAGCTTCCCCCTTCCTTGTGTCATTGCCTCCTTCCTCTGTAGACTCACCCCATCTTCCTCATCTGCCATCCTTGGCCAGGACTCCCCATCATCTAGACTGAGCATCTTCAGATAAGAGGAATTTCACTGAGGTAATAAGTACAGAAGCCATATTGGCATGAGCTGAGGAATAAATGCTGCTGGCTCACACTCAGGGAGACAGATCAATGGAATAAATAGTGCGTCCAGAAATAGGTCCAACAACATCTGGGAAAGTAGCTATGATAATGCTTGCATTTCAGATCAGTGAGTAAAGTGTTTAATAAAATTGAGGCAACCGGGTATCTATCTGGAAAAGATTAAAGTTAGACCCACACCTCAAATCTTACCTTTGGTATATCAATGCTTTAAATATAGGAAAATGAAATCATAAAAGAGGGGAAAACAGGCAGAAATTAAAAAAAAACCAATCTCAAAGAGATCTTTCCAACCTTGACGCATCAACTGAACTAAAGCCAAATAGCTTTTCCACGATGAAAGCATTTGTCAAAAGATAGACGTCAAAGTAAGAAAAAGTATTTGCAACACAAATCACAGACAAAAGGTAAATGTCTCTAATATGTAAAAAATTCCTAAAAGCAAAGCAAATTAATTATAATATGCTCCCATTTGTGTACAAAAGGGGAACTTAACAAATGAATTTGTTTATATATAGTGGAAATACCTCTGGAAACGTATATGGGGAATTATTAATTATTGGTTGTGTCTGGGCAGGGATGCGGAGGCAGGAGATGGGTGGTCAGGATTCAGAAATGGAAGAGGGATTCTTCACTCTATATCTCACTGAGCTTTAACTTTTTAAAATGACCCTGCACATCATCATTCTCATCCAAAAGCAAGGCTTCCTTTCTTTCTATATATATATTTTTTAATGGAGGTACTGGGGATTGAACCTAGGACCTCACATATGCTAAGCCCTTGCTCTATCACTGAGCTATACCCCCACCTCCCCACTGAACTTTTAAATTAGGAACTCTATGAGTGTATCATTTATTCAAAAATTAAGTAAAAATTGAGTTAAACTTTTAAAATTTATCAAGAAAACCAGCATCCTCATATTTTGATCAGGGTTGTTGGTACCACATACAGAGAACCCCTCAAAATTTCAAAGTTTAACACATACAAGCTTTAGTTCTCACTCAGGAAAGCCTGATACATGTTGGAGGGATGGCCCTGGTACATCTAGTATCCATGACATCTGGAACATGTGGTCTTCAAAATTGGTCTCAGTGGAAGACAGACATGAAAAGTTCCACCAGTTCCAAACCATCCCAGCCCAGAACTGACCCATGTCATTTCTGCAAACAATCCATTGGCCAGAACCAGTCATATGGCCCCAAGTGACTGCAGGAAAGGCAGTGAGAGGAAATGCTTGCCTGGAGCACCTGGTGGTCGCTAGTGCACTTTCCACTTCTCTGTAAATTCATTTTTAAATAAAGGACTTATTCATTATGGAGCCTCATACTTTAGCCTCTGTTTATGTGCTTCTGATTCTACTACACGAAAAAAGCATATTAATGAAAAATGGCCAGAGGATCTGAACAAATATTTTTCCAAAGAAGACATCCAGATGTCCAACAGACACCTGAAAAGATGCTCAGCATCACTAGTCATCAGGGGAACACACGTCAAAACCACAGTGAGTTGTCACCTCACACCTATCAGAATGGCCATCATCAAAGAGTCTGCAAAAAACAAGTCTAGCGAAAAGGGAACCTTCGTGCATTGCTGATGGGAAAGTAAGTTAGTGCAGCCACTATGGAAAACAGTAAAGAGGTTCCTTAAAAATGGTTAAAACTAGCATATGATCCAGCTATTCCAATCCTAGGTATTTATCCAAAGAATACAGAAACATTAGTCCAAAAAGATGCATGCACCCAATGTTCATTATTTGCAATTACCAAGATATGGAAACAACCTTAAGTGTCCACTGGTAGATGACTGGATAAAGAAGATGGAATACACAATGGAATAGTATTTAGCCATAAAAAAGAAGGAAAGCTTGCCATTTGCAGCAACATGGATGGATTCCGAGGACATTATGCTAAGTGAAATACGTCAGAGAAAGACACTTATATATAGAATCTTAAAAAATGAACAAAGAAACAAAACAAAACCGTCACAGATACAGAGACCAGATTGGTGGTTATCAGAGGGGAAGAGGATTGGGGGGAGTCAAAAGTGGTGCAGGGGGTCAATTGTCTGGTGATAGGTGGTAACTAGATCCATTTTGATGGTGATTTTATGGTTATACAAAAACCAAATTACTATGTTGTACACCTAAAACTAATATATGGTTATACACCAGTTTTACCTCAATTAAAAAAGCACATTAATACTTCAAATAAAGATTCACAGATGAGACCCTCTAGGGTGATTTAGAATACTCAGGTTGCCCACCTTAAATGCAGAATGATGAACTTTGACTCAGAACAGCAATATGAGGAAATGTACTACTGGTCAACCTAAATTCGGGTGTGCTTTGAAATGTTTGAGCTTGGCCCTTTTCAGCTATATGGGGTACCATTAGACAAGAGTGGTCCACACAGCCATCAACCAACAGTGTTTGGTGGGAGATGAGCTCACACAATACATTTCGTCAGCATCCCTCAGCCAAGTGTTCACATGTACAGCCAGGGAAAGCTGCTAAGTGTGTTCCACCTCCACAAATTACAGAGAAAATCTAATGCAGAGCCAGTGCTCTGTTGTATCAGCTATTTTTATCCTGCAAAGAACTGCTTGTATTCATACTTAATTTTCATCTCTTAGTTCTAATCTGAGCCCATTTTGCAAAACTGCTTTTTTTCCCTTTGCAGCAAGAGAGGGGAGGTCTTCTCAAAAGTTGAAAGCAATGGAAGAGAGGACTGGATGGCCATGACCGGATGGCTTCTGCCTTGTTCTCTGAGTCCCACGGGATAAACTGTAGACGTGATGCAGTAACACAATTCGGTTTCTCTCCATTTCACACAAGTGTTTATTCACCAGAAAGATGCCTGGATCCGACTCTGAAGAATGCCAGCTGTCCCCCAGAGACACTGAGGGGACAAGACAGATGGCTTTGGTAAATGGAATCTCGATTGAGGGATTTCTCCCCCGGGGAAGGGGAGAAAAGAGTTGGGGAAGGGACTAATTGACATTTTAGCAGAGAGACCAAAGCTGGTGAGGTTCTCTTAACGCTTCATTTTAACGAGGCACGAAGGTGACTGCAAGATTTTACCTTTTAAACCGAGGCTGTTTTTATTTACCTTGGGGGACAGAGGGGTCGGAGTGGGCTGACACAGGCAGAGGGTTGGGTCATGAGCACACCCTACTGGTTTGATGTGAGTGAAAATAAAACGATGGCAAGAGAAACAAAGATCGTGTGTGTGCGCACGCGCGTGCGTGTGTGTACATTATGCATATGATCGAACGCAGTATTTCATAATTTTAACATTACACTCAAATAGTATTGACATGTATAGTAAGTGTTTATTAATGCAGGTTAACATACACACTATATATATTTCATCAGACTCTGATCTTCAGTTTTTGGATGCCTTGATATGCCTTCTTTCCCTCTTTCTCCATTTTTAAGATGCTGTTACCACTGTCAGCTCTCACTGGTCTTAGGAGACTTTGACTATAGCCCAAGGGGGCTCTTTGAAGTGAGTCGTCAGACCCTGGATCCGCAGGACCACCTGTTTTGACTCGTTCTCCCTCGGTTTTTGCTGTCATCGAGCAAATTCTTCCAACAGCTGGGTGGTGCCAACACACGAAGCCCCCTGAGGAGGACATTTCTGCTCCACATCAGAAAACCAAAATTAATTGCTCAGTTTCATGTGGGATCCTTTTTCTAGTCCACAGATACTCTCATCACTTTGGCCATATTTGAATTGGAAAAGAGCAGTGTTTTTGGCCACGCAAGAGGAACACAAACTTATTTAAATATGAACATAAGGGAGAGATCCATTTTCCCCATAATTATGTGGCCTGTGTTCCCCTGCAACTAGAAAATACGTGAATGGTGTCACGTGATCCTTTCCAACTACTCTCATCCGAATGCGAGACTTTACCTACAAAAGGATGTGAGGGGGGTCACAGTGGTGAATGAAGAGTGTGTCAGGTTAATTTTTTTTCTTTCCTTTTGTTTTTAACCCAGTAATAGTGACCAATAAAATGGTTATCTTCATTTTATGATGTTACTATCTCTCAACAGCTACACATCGGAATTTCACTATTTCTGTGTTCTCAGTGTCCAGACAATGAAGGACCAGGGATAGTTAACTAAATTCCTATTAGCAAATGGGGGCAAAGAAAAGCAAACTTATCATTCTACTTCTGTTCAGTCCAACCTTTTGTTTTAGAAGTCAGATGACTGTATGGGTGCCATGGTACAAAAGGAAAGCCTTCCTAACTTTCATCTCTATCAGACATAAAACATAAACTTGTGAAGAATTATTAAAGCCCTTCCAGTGTAATAAAATAAAACTCAAAAAAGCTGGTGTAGCCACAAAATGTAATTAATATTTGGCAACGTTTGCCTTCCATTTGTTTTTGGCTCAGAACGAACTCTGACCCAAAGAAATTCCAACCACATTATTCATTTCTACAATGGCAATGTGCCTGAGTTTGAGGCTCTCTCTTTTAAAATTTCGATTCATACTATGTTTTTAAAATTGAAATCTGATAGACAATTGTGTAAAACTGGCAAGGCAAATTTGATGAGTCCAGGGCCTGTACCTGTCTTTAGTTACCTCTACGAAAATCCAATATGCATTCGGCTACCAGAGAAACCTAACAAAGCAGAGCTTGAATCATATCACTCAAAAGCCTTTTGTGGCTCCCCAATTACCTACAAGCCTGAAGTCTGGTCCTAACAGGTCAAGTCCTCTGCAGTTGACTTCTCCATCTTTACCTCCTGTTACTCTCTCGGACACTCCTAAGTTCCAACCTAATTGAATTATTTTCTACATCTTCAAATTCTTGTTTTGACTGAAATAAGATGCCACCTAAAGGTTGACTGTTATGTTTTATTCAGCAGATTTCGTGAAGACTTGCGCCCAGGACACAGCCTTTCAGATTGCTCTAAGAGACTGCTCCAAAGTGGCAAGGTAGAAGCCAGGATACATGAGTTTTTGTCACAAGGACCAGGTAGTTTGAACATCAAAAGATTACTGTTAATTAAAGTAAACCAGATATCTCAAGTTAAGGCAATTAGCACTTTTCTATGTATGGGAAGGTACAAAAGTCTGGGCTCATTCAAATCATTCCTCTGATGTGCACTTAGCTCTCTAAGGCCAATGTCCTGTTCTTTCCCATCCTGAGCCCCATCAGGGGGCACCTTTAGGGGTGGCTGCAGAGGCTGGGCTGCCTGCGTGTCTCCACCCTGAGCTCCCTCTGCTCACCATTGGGGGTGGCAGTAGCAGCTGATGACGTGATGGCCGCAGCATCCTTTGTTTACTGATACGGATGCAATGTTCTTCATTCATATGTCTTAAGCCTTTCTCTGTGTGACTCTGATGTCCTCCCCAAACCGTCACTGACCAATCTGAATCCCATTCAAGCCACATCTGATAATAGTGAAGATGACAATGGTGATCAGAGCAGCTGTGGCACTAGCAAGGGCTCGCCGTGGGCCAAACACTGAACTCAGCACTTTACCTGGGTCATGGCTTGTCTCTTCCTCTGGGCGACTGCAGGTAGTAGGTTCTGTTGTGAGTGAGAAAATGAGACGTAGTAAGTAACTTGTCCAAGTTCCCACACCTTGCATGTAGAACGGCAAATATCTTCTTCCTCATGAGAGCTTTCTGATTTCTCAAATGTTATGAACTGACTTTATCCAGACATATCAGGCAGAACTGTGAGGCTGTTTTTGGTAGACATTGTGGTCACAGGCAGTTTTTACCCAGTGAGTCAGAAGCCCCTCACACTCCCATTCTGGAAACTCAGGAAGTCCCAGCCGCCTGGCAGGAAAGCCTCATTTGCACCCAAGCAAGATTCCAGAAGCAAGATTGTGTTTTCCTTAATGCAGCAAAAGGCAACCTGAATTTGCCGTGTTACTAGTTGGATACAAGAAATTTTAATTTTTTAAATTTAGCTAGAATAGCAATTCTTACAATGAATGATCACTAAGGCCCTTTCAGAGAATCTGCAAAGTTAAAACTACTCTGTAATGACACTGAGATATTATTTACCTTTCATCAGCGTCTCAGCATTTACACTAAGGTGCAAAAGCAGTGGCAGGTAAGACTGTAGGAGCCTTTGCATGGATCAAGGCAGTGGCACCAAACTGTCCTGGGGAGACTTGTGTTCTTCACAGCCAGTGCCTCCAGGGGGGTAAAAACATTTCATTGAAGAATGGCCTTGAGAAGGCAATACAATGTATTAATTTTATTACACCTAGACCCTTGAGAACATGTATTTTTAATGTTCTGTGTGCAAAATGGAAACTTTGTATGATGTACGTACAGAGCAGGATGGCTGATCAAAGGGAAAGCTCTTGGGCGGTTGAGTTGCAGCTGAACAACATGTTTTGATCACGGAACACCACCTTGACTTGAGAGAGAAATTGAAAGACAAAATACAGCTATCCAATCTTGGGTGTTTGGCACCATCTTCTCAAAAATGAAAGAAGTCAGCCTGTGACTTCAAAGAAAGCAATCAACAAACAATCTGTGTTGCCAGAGGAAAAAGATTGGAACTGTCAAGCAAAATTCAGAAGTTTAGAACTTTGTCTTCTTCACCATATTGGCCATTTCCCAATACTTATAAATTTTTCCATTAGATGATGGTTATATTAATGACTCAGTGTGTGTGTGTGTGTGTGTGTGTGTGTGTAAATGAAGTGTAATAACACTTTGAGGACCTGGATAAGTCAGTGCACCAAAGCTTGATGGTACAAATTCAAGCTTGGACAAGTGACCCAGTCAAAGTGCAAGACAGACCAATGGATTTTAATGGAACAGAATGAAAAATATTCTTGGATATTATTTCAGATTCCCCACTGTAACTAATCTTCAATAAACTACCATTTTTTGTGTTGTGATATAATATCAAAAAAAAAATCCAAAATTATCTGTAAAGGATATTATGCTACTTTTTTTTTTCCAGCTACGTAAGTCAGATGAGGTATGAGGTTGAATTTTCTTCATGGGTTTCAACCGAAACAGCGTTATCTCAGCAAACTGAAAGCAGGAACAAGTGGAATCCAGGCTTCTTCTAATAATGCAGACACTAAGGAAATTTTCAAAAATATTAAACAATGCCACTCCTGCCATTTTTTTGTTTTTAAAAATAAAGTTATTTTTCATAAATGTTTATATTTAACAGAATACATTTATCACTATTTTTAATTAATCAATATTCTCCTTCCTTACTTTCAATATCATAATATAGGTTCTTACGGGATTTTCAATAAATTGTAACAGTGAACATGGATTCTGAGATCAAAAAGATTGTAAACAGTTGAGCTATGTCATCATCTATAGGGATAAAGACTATGAGCCTTGCTGGATTTTTCTACACTATTCTCAAAATGGTAACTGTGTCTAGGAAACACAGAAGTTGACCTATGTATCTTGACTATCCTGTTTTCACCGATGAAAACCCATTTTAACCCATTTAACATTTACTCACAATGGTAAATAGAAAATTTCTAACTCACAAATTAAAACCATTTCTGATATTCACTGTATGATTGGAAAAGCCTCATATGTTAAGTCAGAGACAAGAGCATGTATAGTAACCAGAACACAGGCTTTCTCCTTAAAATTTTAACTGACACCTAGAGTTTAAATTCCTGATTAGATTTCAAGGTCCAGCAACTGAGTTTTAACTTAATCCAAAGAAGAACCACATAATACTATGCCATCTATGTATTTAAAGTAAAATTATAGACGTCGTAATAACCAACCAGATGCCACCTCTACTTGAATCTCCCTGGTTATTTTTGTGCCTTTTTCAGAATTCCTAGTTATGTGTTCTGCCATTTCTGTATCAGAAGCTTTGTGTATTTATTTTACTCCCTGTTCTTTTCAAAAATTCTGACCTATTACCTATCCAACTACTACGAATAAATGTAATATATGATGATTGGGTAAAGCAGACCCTCAGAAGCAAGATATATTTAACCATGAGTGCCAACAGGCCACTGGGCAGGAGGAGCCTGCAATTCCAGAAACACACCAGGAGCAAAAGGAAGGGAACAGTAAGGAGAAATGGCTAGTCCAATGGTAAATGAAACACAGCAGTGAGTACCTAGGAGCAGACACTATTTGGACACAAAAAAGTTTTATTTTTAATAACAAGCATCCAAAAACAGTTAGCAAATACTTTTTAATGCAGCAGAAGAAACTCAGGGTGGGATTCAAGTCTTGAGGGAGAAAGAAGATGGAAAGTGAATTTTGTAATCTTTGTGAGATTTAACCATTAATTGGTTATAAATTTAAAGACTCAGAAACAGGGGAACAAGAAAATATTCCAGGCACCCACCTCTCAGAATATATAATTAATAAATATATAATTTTAGTTTTAGTGAAGAGATAGCTTGAGGTAGTCTAGAAATTTCATTCTCCCTATTTGAGTCAAACAGTCTGCAAATAAAGTCACAGTGCTATTGAAATAACATGGATAAGTAAATTTGGAAACATGGAGGAAGAGCTTCAAAGCTACTATTCTTGAAAGCATTTGAGAGAAAATAATTCAACCCAAGCACAACCTTGGAGGAAACGAAAGGATGGATTTTAATCCTAGCTTGACCACCTTCTAGAAATATCATCTTGAAGAAAATATACAACTTCTCAAAATCTCAGTTTCCTCATTCTTAACATTCAGGCTAGTATCTTCCTGATAGGGTAGTTATGAGCATTGGATATTAAGTACGTAAATAACATAGCACACATAAGTATGTTAATTCATTAATTTTAAGAGAAGGCATCATTGATTTTGGTCACAGCTCTATTTTTAAAGACCTACAGTTATCACAATTTCTAAGAAACAAAAATTTTCATGTGCCATGGCAGTCCAAAAGAAAAACAATAACACAAGAGAAAACATAAACATCACTGGAAGTATATTTTAGATGGAAGGAGAAACAGCCAACTGTAGCACAAAAATAACAGGCTTCTTATTACAAGTATGCTCAGGAGTTTTAGTTGCCAGGCAACAAAGACTTCAAAGAGATGGGAAATGTGTAGCAACCAAAATTCAGGGATGTGGATAGATTTCCGAACAGGAATAGAGTTAAAGAAAAAAAGTTATTTAGTCTACAAAGATGAAGGCTGAAGGAGATGTAATCAAAATAAAGAGTATAGTAAAGATAAATGGGTTTTATTTCCTTGGATTTTCTACATACAGAATTTACCAAATATATTGGTGAATTAAGAGCTAAATATTTTCCAGGACCTCCTGTATTTTAACTTGAAATACTACACATATCTTTGAAGAAATCTGATTTATTTCTCTACAAAGTAGAGTCCTTTTTTAAAAAGTTTTATTACATCATTTTGACTCTGAAAGTCAAAGAATTTAGACATTTGTTACGAGGTTACTTGTAAAACTGTTACTCCTTTATTGACTATGATATACTGACAAGAATATTTGATATTGACCTAGCTCCTCTTACCTCCTTTCAAAGTGATTAAGTGTATGGGTTGCAGAAATAAAAATCACCTAACCTCTGATTATGACCGCACAGTTCACCTAATCTGAATTGAAGAAAAGAAATTCTTTATGGCAAATTAAAACACTCTATGTCAGCCATCTTCAAATGGTGGCGTACCTCCACCAAGGCTTGTGTAAAGTCTTTTCAAGTGGTCAGGAGTGAACTTTCAGATGCCATGTTTTTTTCTTTTATCTTTTTTTGTTTTTGGAGGGGGTAGGTAATTCAGTTTATTTATTTATTTCATTTTTTTTTTTAATGGAGGTACCAGGGATTGAACTCAGGACCTCGTGCATGCTAAACATTGCACTCCACCCCTGAGATATATCTTGCCCCTCGCCCCCCTGCCGCCTTAGTTCCATGTCTTAACTCCCAAGGATACACTGTCTTAAGCTGATCCCCTGAGAACACACTCTGACGGAGGCTCAAGACCCCCTTTTCCACCCCCTCTCAGGTGGTCCTATGACATCTCACCGTTATCACAGCCCATGATTCCGGGTGTAAAACTTCCGGGGAAGCCAAACAGAGCGTAACGCTACCAATGCTGGTGTCGAGGAAGGAAATGACTGACGATTGGTGACAGATCTTTTCGCTGAGTCAGGTACTTTACAATTCTTTGTTCTGAACAAAACTGAAGAAAGACCCAACTGGTGGTGACCTATTATTAAGCTTATTTTTAACGATCTGTGTGACTTGGAATGATAACAGGGAAGGACTTCAAAAAATTATGCTGAATTTTAATAGTCAGACTTCTGTTCCTACCTGCTGATCTATGTGACAAGTTTTCTGAACAGGTACCTCTAAGCCAAGAGGAAAGAATAGAATTAGAATTGTGTTTGAACACTGGCTAAATCTAGCAACAAGTAAATTCCAATACACAAATTAAATTCTTAATTCCATCCTTTCAGAGATCTAATGAGAGAGACGTGCTAGCAAAATTCTTACTTTTATATTTAATTATTATTTTCCAGAATGTTAATATATAATAGTCATTTTTTATCAGTGGTGTATAATTATAGCTATAATGACAGCTCAATTCAGAAAAAAATCTTTTGTCTGAGATCTGCAAGCACAGGAAGTTTTAAAATATTAGATTTCAATTAAACATATATAAGTGTCTTCTTATTGAAAGAAGTGTGAGAGATGATTAATAGAAAATATTGAAACATAAATATATTTCATATGTTCCTAAAAATAGATGACAGCACATATCAAGTTGCTATAGTGTTTAAATCCTGTAAGATATATTTCAAAAGATGAAGCCATAGTTTTGATTTCGTTGTGAACGTTTACAATATGCTGAAAGTTTTTATTAATTGCAATATTTACATTTATGATGAAACCTTTAAAATGGTCAGCTAAATATCTGAAGCTATCCATAGTTCCACAAAGTCCCTTTAGGAGTAAAAGAATAAAAATTTGAAACCCAGTGCTCTGGTCTAAATCACAGACCCAAAAGACGCTTAATTGAGATTAATTAATTAATTGCGATTGTGTTAATTCTAAAACCTCACAGTGGTCACTACAAACAAGAAAAAGTACTGTGTTTTTTGGGGGGGGCTGTTATATTTTTTCAATTCAGTGACGATGTCTGGTCACTGTTATCTCACCACACAAGATTTATGATTTTGAATGATTAACCAACAGTGACCATAATTTGTTTTTATGGACTTTCCCTTTGAAATGTACCTCTGTCTTGATATGTCACTTCAGGTTGATCTTTACGGGAAAAACTGGCACTCAAAGCTGCAGTGCTTTTGACGGGAGCTTTGTGTGATGATTGGATTTCAGAAATCACCAAACCCCTGATAATCTTCTACAGAAGAGTTCGAAACACCATTGTCTGTGAACATTTCCTTATCCCTGTAAGGTTTCTTCTTTCCCTTTTTCTCCACTACCGTCGAAATTACACCCTGATTTTCTTTGAATCAGAAGTTTTAGCAACTTTGAAAGCCCTTCATTTGAAACAGTTCTTCTGACCACAATGCGAAACACCAGGTTGTGGGACCACTAAGCCCCAGGCATAATAAAACACATCTCTTCTAAACATTTAAAATCTCGGTGTCTATAAAAGCCACATCAAGTCTTCAATCGATTTTTCCATAGCATTAGACTATTTTAGAGCACAGTAAGAAGCATAATATTTTCCCTTTTAAAAGCATGACATTTATTACTTTGTCCAAATTGAGTATCTGAGACCCAGAAGAGCCCTGCCGATACGGTAGGAAAAAGTCAATTGCTTTTCTGATGGCTTTAACAAAAACTGTAGAAATTCTTTCTATTTAACATCTGTACAACTGAAACAAAGTGTGTGTGTGTGTGTGTGTGTGTGTGTGTGTGTGCGCGTGTGTGTGTAAATGGGAGCCCCAGCTGCTCTTGGATTGGAGAGATCTCCGTGACATCAGCAGACAGGAATGATATTCCATTCACCCCTTGGCCATGGTTAAGGAGTCAGCAACCTCCACACGCTTGTTCTGGGTGTTAAGTGTGTCTGCTCTGTAATCGATGTCTGAGACCCAAACCCTCGCTTTATAGCGCTTAAATAATTGATTTCACCCAGCCTTCAGTCGGAGCTAGAAAACCCCAAATATTTCCCCACTAATCCTCAGACTGGGGCACTGCTTATGCTGTTCAGTGGTTTCAAAATTCATGGATTCATGGGAAATCATAGAGTTTGCAAAGAAAGTCATTTTGGCTGGGAAGGAAAAAAAAAAGCCTCACACTAGTACTTCATCATGTGAGCTACAGGCTGACTTTGGTAAAAGAAGAATATTATTAAACTCATGGAAGAGGCGGGCTGTGCTGGTCTACAACTGCGATTACTCCCCATACATCTCGTTCTCTTTTTGAGTAAGTGAATTTACAAAAAAAAGGGGGGGGGGTGTCGATGAAAACATATGAAGTCATCCACATACTATAAAACATTAGGACAACTAGCACTTTAAGATCAAAAACTCTCTACTGAAGAGCTCAAAGGTGAAAAGACATTCTGAATGCTAAGTCGCCAAAATTAATTGGTTTAATGAAAATATATTGCTTCAAGTAAAGCATTCAGGTTGACTTTCTACTCTTCTAACTGATGAAGTCCAAATTTTATTCACTGTTGGAATGAAAGGTAGAAACATGTTTATTCCTAACAGAAGGACAAAGTTACTTTCATTGTTTGCATCGGATGGTTTGGCATTCTGAAAGAACTCAAAGCACATTACAAACTAAAGCACAATATGAGATAAATCATTTAAGGATGAACATAACAAAGGAAATCTGAATAACTGCTCTAAGACATCTGAGTTGAGTAGATTCCCATCTATGGGCAATAAATTTGGCTGTAAGGCTTCTGACTGCAAAGCCCAAAGATGGGGAAAGTTTGGGGTTGCCCTGTTTTCATATATTAGCATCAGAAAGTATAAAAATTCACCTAAAGTTACTATTTCCCCTCAAATAACAATTGTGTGTGCTGGCAATATGGATTTTAACAGAAGTGCAGGGGTAGATGCGTGGAGCCAGTGTAGAGTGGTGATTTATGGGTCAAGATGTCAGACTTAACAACCTTTGAAGGACACAGACTGGACACTAGTTTCATTCCAATCATTGGAAAACTGCATATTAATGTTTACAAAAATAAGCACATTAAAGTAACATCCTATAGAACAAGGCATTTGATGAATTTCTATTTATTTATCTTAAATTTTTAAATTTTTTTTGTAGGGGGGTAGTCATTAGGTTTTTTAAGTTTACTTTTATTTTAATGAAGGCACTGGGGATTGAACCCCTGCGAAGCTCGCGCTCTACCACCGAACTGTACCTTCCTCCTTTGATGCATTTTTAAAACGGATTCTTATGCCGGTGAATTTATCGGAGAGTGGGTGGGGAAAATGGTTTGCTCTTTCTAAACATACCTCAGAAATTTGGAGAAGCATATTTCCATTTTAGTATTTCCCCTGAAGATCATTCCACAAATATCAGGAAAACTGCCCTGACAGGTTTTGAGGAAAAAGGTATTATTAATCCTGTAACTCCGTGGTCTTAGCTCTGATCTATTAAATTTTATGCATCCAATAGCGGAGGCATGACCAAGTTTACATGTTTGCAAAGAAATAATGAGAAAGGTCTTCACGATCCTATTAAAGTGCTCCGTCATCAGCCCCAGGGAGCTCTCCGCAGGAGGAACGGAGCGGGTCCCGTCACCCGTTAGGACCTGGCGGACCCGGACCAGGACCCGCACCCGGACCTGGACCCGGGAGACGAATGGCGCCCCCGTGGATTCCAGGCGCTAAACCTCCGCGCCACTGTCCTGCGTGAATTACACGGCCGCTGCGCTGCCTTGCTTTCTTCCAGCTTTAGCGGAGTAAAAGATTCCAATCTGTGTTCAGGCTCCTGGAATTTTTTGCCTGGGAAGGTTTGTGTAACGGAGGTAAGAAGAATTATGTGTTTATTTTTAGCTGCGCTTGGTGCGAGAAGGCAGAAGTCAATTACTCTACTAAAAAAAAAAAAAAGTTTCTGCTTGTAGAGAAACCCCTTTAAAAAGAGACACCAGCCGTTCCACTGATTTTCTGAGGGTGACGATTGATTCCAAGAAGGAGGCCCTTGTGCAGGCAGCGTCTCCGCAGGACGCAGGACGCAGGTGGCGTCTCTGAACGACCCCCGTTTGCATCTTCCGCGGCCTCTTGGTGGCTGTCACAGCTGCGCACTAGCGGCCTCACCTACCCAAGCCTTTACAGGAAACGAGGGCCCTGGAGGCTTCCAGAGATCAAAATTATAAAAAGAAAACCTGGCAGGCAAAACCATACCTCTACACTGAAAACAAAACCAAACAGATGAAGAAAAACCTCCATGGCAGTCTATGAAATCAGAGGAAAAAATTACGGAGATTGTCCTTTTGCCTCAATGATGGACAGACCCATAGAGCAATGCTGAATCAGTCATACAAAGAATATTTTTGAGCACTGCCTCGCAGCGTGGAAGGCACCACCAGAGACACCTGGGAGACGGCAGGGAAGGAAACAGACCCACCCTCCTTCTCATACGGTTTTCTAAAGAGTAGACGCACGGTAAACGTGGGGTTAGACTGCGATGTGTGCTAGCAGGAGGAATAAAGCAGAGAGGGCAGGTGGGAGGTCCTGGGCTGTGTGAGGGCTGCAGTTTCCCCGTGGGGTGCTCAGGGAGGCCCCCCCAGGAAGGTACCCCTGAAGTCAAGAGGGAACCAGCCCCGCTTAATCCAAGACCATTGTGAAGGCCAGTGTGCACACGTCAGTGGTGATGGAAGAGGCCGGTCTTTCCCTCAATCTTTAGAGACATCAAATTTTTATTCAAAGAGGAGAGAAGATTCAGTTTGATATTTTAACAGTTGCAGCTGAGGGGGCAATACTCGGAATGGAAGGAAGTAACATGTGACACAGCCCCTTGCCCTGGGACACAGGACAGATGTAGGGGAGCCGTGATCTCCCGTGTTGTCCTTCGGTCTCAGTGGTGTAAGAAGTCTTTGCACAAATGAACAGAGGGGACAGTGGTGTGTTTCAATATTCAGAGTGGTGTTTACTTTAGGAAGAAGACCGCGCCTACAAACTTGGAAACCCGGTTTAATGAAAGAAAATAATATTCAGTTGATTAAGGCAGTGAACACAAAGTCAGACTTGAGTCCTCCTATTAGGAGTCAAATGCTGTGGACCATTCTTGGCAGCGGACGCCTTCAATAAGCAAAATGTCAGGAAACTTCCCACGAGAATGTCCCCAGCCCAAAGACCTTTCCTCGCAGGTGCACAGGTGGTTGTGGCCCCATGATGTGGGTCACAAATATACTTCACAAAGAAGCATTTACTTCTCTTCTTGTGCCTTCATCCCTCCCTACCTGCAAAAAACAGGCCAGCTCCTAACTTCTTCCTTATAAACACACAGGTGATTTTAACAAGGCAATACCCGGAAGCCATATGAAAAAAATTAGGAAAATAGGTAAATTTAACAATAGGTCATGCCTTAAACTACATGATAAAGAGAGAGAGGAGAGAGGAGGAAATGCATCTGGAAAAGAAGCCACCAGCTCACGGTTACTGGAAGGAATCTTCCCAAATAGGCATATTTGCAGGATGAAATTCAAGTTCTGAGCCAGAAAAACCCTAAGTAGGAAGAGCTGCAAAGTGTCAAGTTGAGAGACTGAAAGATTCTTCTTGCCTTTTTTAACTAATTCAATGTATACGATCTATACTTTCTTCTTTTATAAAATGGAGGGCCAATTCTCCTGGGTCAGAGGCAGGAAAACAGCCTGTGTGCTAAGTTTTGGGGGATGCCCCATGTGCACCATGTTCCAGAGGCGTGGAGGGCTGGCGGGTCACTCAGCCTGGGGTGGTTGGCATCGCAGGGGACAGACCCAGCGTGGGCAATCCAACCCCAGAGGTGTCTCTGAGGGATGAGCTGGAGCCTTACAGGCAGCACACCCAGCAAGTGTGCACAACACACCCGGCACAGGGGGAAGGGCAATGATATGAGGTGAGGTTTTGCTGAAAAGATGTCCTGATGGAGATGGAACTGTATTCATCCCAAGAAAATCTGTTCATACTCCCTCTCTCTCTCTCTCTTTCACACATACACACACGCACGCACGCACACACACACCTTTGACATCAACTTAAACTGAAACCCAAACCTTAGATAATAACCACACCCGACCTGTTCCCAAAACGACCACATCACCTCTAAGGTAAAAGTAAAGGTGGTATTTTGTGCTTCTTTGCTCTTGGCTTGTGAATAAAATGCTCCACGGATTAGGGTTTTTGCAGTGTGTCAGCTGTACTTAAAACCAAACTGAGATCACCTCCTTCTCCAGGGGATAGCGAAAATGCAAAGGGCTGCGAATTTCTATCACCATGAGTAACGACCACATTTAAAATGGTGAAAGCTGCCAGAGCCGGAAACAAAACACTGGTTGTTCTCTATTTATTTTATTTCGTAAGTATTTTTACAAATTAAAAATAAAATCTTATATCACCTGACTACAGGATATATAGGCAACTTTTTCACGTTTATCAGGTTATAACATACACATTTTTCGGTGAGATTCGGGATGAAACACCTCTTGGTCCTTGATGCTTTATTCCAGCTGGAACTGTCTTATTCCTGGTTTTACCTTAAAGAATAACATGTGAAAGAAAACAGCAGTGAGTTTAGTAAAACCTAAGGGAGAAACACCATTCTGTCTCAAAAGGTCACTTTTTTCCAGTCCATTCCCGAATTTTTTGTTTTATGACCACCTCTTTGCAGGACAGCTTCTGTTTAAAGTGAATGAGAAAAAAATAGGGTTTATAAAGTCGATCAGAAATAATAAAATTAAATGTTAAATGCTAATTTTTTTTACTTTAATACATACATAAATGTCTACTGCAAGCTTTAGAGACTGAATAATACATGTAACCAGGCATAAATTTCGCTAAGCATTTCCAAAAAAAATGTAACTGTAGTAATTGCAAAAAAGAAGTTCTGAAAAATAACCCAGACAAATGTAGCCCTTTAACATAAATTCTCCAAAAATGTTCTTTTAATCTGAAGAAAATCTAGATTGTATCATTAAAGTGAGAAGCAAAATCAGGGTGAAAGAATCTATTTTTCCTATCACTGTGATGTCGTTAGACCTGGGGACCGAGGTGATAATGGCTTCTTTAACTCGCACTGCCTGTCTTTTGTTTACTGAGAACCGCTCTCCATGTGTTCAGTGAGCATTCATTGCACTGCTGGGTCTCGAGGCCAGAGACAAAGAGAAGACTGAAAAGAGTCTCCGCTTCTAGCGGCAGAAATAAACCCATAATCCAGCTACCACATCGGATGCGATAAGACCCCGTGAAGTGCTGTTAACGCCACTGTGCGCCCTGGGCCCTGAGAACTTGAACTCCACACACGTGTTAAAGCCTTTGAACCGTGCACTCACTCGTCCAGAGAATTCTACTCCACAGAGAATTAAGTCCGGTTAGTCTGGGTTTTCCCTGATACTCCGCACTTGTACACCAGAAAGTCCCAGCATTTTTTTTTTTTTTTTTTTTAAGAAGCATGTCAGAGCTTAACAGTGACTCCAGAAATGCAAAGTCAGAGTTTAGGCACCATTAGATGTGCTGATGGTGGTTCCTAAAATGATGCAGTTAAGAGAGGGCGGTGATGGCGCATGGGAATATAAGCTCCCGGGGGCTGAGCGCACCCTCTGTGCAGCGCTGTGCTGAGAGCTTTGTGTGCTCAGTCTGGCTTGTTCCTACAACACTGCTGTGAGACGGACACAGTGAGGTTCATCTTTAGAGGTGATACCTGGGGAACATGCCCCCGAGTCCACATCCTCCCTGGATTCAAACCCAGGCTCCTCTGTCTCTTCCCTGTGTGACTTGTTCACGCAGGTAAATAATGACAGCTTATTCCAAATGTGCAAGATGTTATTCCTCGGCACGTTCCTTTTTTCAAACTGTATAATTCAAAATATTTATTATTTCTTTAATTTCTATGACTATAATTCATCATTGCTGCAAAAAAGATGTTTTCCTGTGATCTTTAAAAGTGGCAACAAGTCATCTTCAGAAGGAATATTTGGCAGTTTGAGATTTGCAAATGTTGGCCACTATATGTTAAAATAGATTTAAAAAACAAACTTCTGTATAGCACAGGGAACTGTATTCAATATTTTATAATAACCTTTAATGAAGAAGAATATGAAAACGAATATATGTATGTACATGCATGACTGGGACATGGTGCTGTGCACCAGAAACTGACACATTGTAACTGACTGTACTTCAATTTAGAAAGAAAGGAAGGAAGAAAGGAAAGAATGTCCTTTTCATCTGCGTTAGTTTGCTAGGGTTACCTTTGCAAAGTACCACGAATTTGGTCTTAAATAACAGAAACTTATAGTTATGTTTCCGGAGATGTGGGAAGGAAAGTCGAGGGAAATCTGTTCCCTCCTTCCTCACGGCTTCTGGAGGTTTGCTGACCTTCTCTGGTGTCCCTGCTTGTAGATCTCTGCCTTCATTTCAGACAGCCTTCTCCCGGTGGGCACGTCTGTGTCCACATGTCCCCTTTCCATGAGGACGTGGCCACATGGGATCGGGGCCCCCACTCTAGGAGGGCCTTCAGCTTTACCAAATACATCTCTACCGACCCTATTTCCTAATAGAGTCATATCTGAGGTACTGGCGTTGGTCCTTCAACATGTGAACTTGGGGAATGTCCGATTCAACTCATACCATCATTCAAAGTAAAGTCCATATTCACAAAAACTGAATCTAATATAAACAGATCAGCCTAAAATCTAGCACCGCACCACCGGTCCCTCAGCATGGACCTTTTCTCTGTTTAATTCAGCGAAGCACAGATTGAAAACTCAAGGACGGGAAGGTGGGTAGAGACAGGCACAGAGCGGCGGGGTCTAAGTGGATGGACAGAGATCGTGGGAGTGGCGGGGACCGAGTCCGGCAGGAAATACACACCGCGTTCTAAGGGGGCGGGGCTTCTCGGCTCTACTAACTGAAGCCATGCAGAGGGTTCTTCCAGACTGTGCAGAAATACCATTTTTATGTGTCATCACCCATTCGGATTGTAGGTTCATACTGAACACATACCACACACACACACACACACACACACACACACACACACACACACACACCACTGTCTGAGCACCAGTCAGCAGAGTCTAGTCCCAGCTCTGCAATTCCAGGTGCACGTGCTCATTTCCACCTCAAAAGCTTCTCCTCAGCCCGCTGTGCAGAGCTACCCCGGGCTCCCTTCTCTCTGCTTACTCTTTCTTGGCAATCTCCCGGCTTCAGTATCAGCTCTAGAAAACTCACTTTGAAACCTTCCTCTTTGACCCTGGCTCCCAGCTGGTGCCGAGTCTTCTCTTTCCAACCACCGGTTGAGATTTCAGTCTCGGGTGCCCCCAGGGAACTCACCTTCCGTACCCTACAATGCTTCCTGTCCCTACCAAAGGCACTGCCACCCCCCACCTCACCCCGACTGGACAATCACAGGACCCTTTTGACTCCCCTCTGGCAAAATATCTCCATCTACCAATTGGATCAATTTGCACCTGGACCCTTTGAAAAGACTGGGAAGTTAAAGCAGGCTCCCCAGGTAATCCTTTATGCAACTGTGAGTGAGTGTAAATTCATCCTAATCTCCAGAACGGCCAGCCAGCTGAAGAGGAAATTAAAATGCCAGCCAGTCTCCACTGAGCGAAGCACAGGCAGCAAGCAGCTGCAGTTGGCAGTCAGGGAAAGCTCTGGAAGCCACTGACACAGTGTTCAAGACACTGGTGATTCCCATGTTTAATCTAAACTTGAAACCCATCTAAACGCTTCCAAGAAATTGGCTCTGAAACAGCACACACATGCACAAAAATGCAACAAAGAAACAGAACAAACTGAAGTGCGCTCACAGGGAAACAGAAAATACACTGGCAAAGAAAAAGTTATGACATGAATTCTTCCTTCTCCAGTAGGAACGGATTGCCAGGTGGGTCTGTTTTCTGGTTTCTCTGACTGGGAAATTGATTTCTCATGTCATTCCCATGTCGGAGCTTGGGCTAATTCAGCTCTCAATAATTCTGCACCATTTCCCCCTTTCTGCTGTCATCACAGTCATCATTAGCCTTTAGGCTGAAATTGTCACACTACTCTTTAAACTGTCAGTCTGAGAATTTGGGGTGCGTCTGAGATTAGCTTTTTACATAGAAAATGATATGCAGAAATGATTTTGCACTTCTAATTAGTATTTAATGTATGAACGTTATGAAGTCAAGAATGAAGCTCCCTTGAAAGTTTTAAATTTCGCTTGTAAATATTATTACATTTTACAGGACTCTTAACCTTTAATCAGTTAAATTCTCCAAGTTATTTCAACACATGTTCATAAAATTAACATATTCCATTTCCTCACAAATCTTGCACTTGTCTGCTGTAATAAAGAAGATCTGTCCACACACTTAAAAAATTCTTATAAATCCAATAAATGAGTTATAAGTATGGTAATTCTTAAGTTGTCTTGAATGTCTGGAATACCAGTTGCAATTTATTTTTAACTCCAAGTCACAAATATAAATTAATTTTTCTATTACATATTTTAAAACTGAATAAAAGACACCCCAACATGCATCATGGTGCTTATAATATCCAACTTATTATACACGTTATTGCTGAGCAACACAAAATGTAAACATCACAATGGGGCTTTATTATGTCTCTAGACTTAATTCCAAATCTCTCCTGGATTCAAAATATTTAATTGCTATCTTCACGACATTGGGGTTGCCTCCCCTAATGTTGGGGTTACCTATTCATTATCCAGAAATTGCCGTGCCCTGTTGTTTCTGCCTTCAGACACCCAAGCAATGCTGAGACTCCCTTGGGCAGACCTGCACTGTTTTCAAAACAAACTCCTAACTATCCTAGTAACTCTTTTTTTTCCCTCTTATAAATAAGAAAAACATCAAATGTTGCTTTCTGAAGGCTAATTTGGTCAAAAATATATTTTAAAAAGGGAATGAAGGCTTGGGGTTTCCTCTGAGACAGCTGGGAAGGCTTTGAAGGGTTTGAGCACAGAAGTGAGATAAAGTGGTCCTTCCTGGTGGCCGCCATCCAGAAATAGATGGAGAAGGACTAGGTGGGTCTGTGAGGAAAAGGGACCTTGACTATTTCAAAAAGCTCACATCTAGTCTGTGGACAGTGAGGAAACAGTAACCATAACATATTTGTAAAGAAGAGACATTATTTCTAACAGAATTTGTTAAAAGTGCTTTTGGACCAACATTTATTGGATAGTATTGTAGTATATTCAATATAATTTTAATAGCATATGAAAAAATGCTCAATAGAGCTAATTATTAGAGAAATACAAATCAAAACTACAGTGAGGTATCACCTCACACCAGTCAGGATGGCCATCATTCAAAAGTCCACAAATGACAAATGCTGGAGAGGCTGTGGAGAAAAGGGAACCCTCCTACACTGCTGGTAGGAATGCAGTTTGGTGTAGCCACTGTGGAAAACAGTATGGAGTTTCCTCAAAAGACTAAAAATGGGCTTATCATATGACCCAGCAATCCCATTCCTGGGCATATACCTGCAGAAAACTCTAATTCGGAAAGACACCTGTGAAAAAGTTCACAGCAGCACTATTTACAATAGCCAAGACATGGAAACTACCTAAATGTCCATCGACAGATGACTGGATAAACAATATGTGGTATATTTATACAATGGAATACTACTCAGCCATAAAAAATAATAACATAATGCCATTTGCAGCAACATGGATGGACCTGGAGATCGTCATTCTAAGTGAAGTAGGTCAGAGAAAGACAAATATCATATGGTATCACTTATATGTGGAACCTAAAAAAAAAAAAAAGACAAATGAACTTATTTACAGAACAGAGACTCACAGTCCTAGAAAACAAACTTATGGTTACCTGGAAGGAACCAAGAAAGAAGAGGGTGGGAAGGCATAAACTGGGAGTTTGACATTTGTAGATACACATTACTGTATATAAAATAGATAAACAACAAGGACCTACTGTACAGCACAGGGAAGTATATTCAATACCTATACTGAAAAAGAATATGAAAACAAATATACGTATGAATATGTATGACTGAAACATGATGCAATACACCAGAAATTGACACAACATTGTAAACTGACTATTCTTCAATTTAAAAAAAAAAAGGTCCAGTGACGCATTTACATCAGAAAGTAAAGATTAAAGTGCCATTTCTTCATATTCCCATTTGTGTAAAATTCTGAGTGTATTTGAGTAAAGAAAGTACAAAATTTAAGTGCCTTTCAAGAATTTTATGAAAGTAAATAAAAGTTTGCATCTAAAGCATATAAAACTTAAAAAAAGAAAAAAATATTCAAAAACAATTTTGTTAAGATAACTTTCAAAGAAGCTGTGGGTGGCCAGAGTAAGATTTTCCATGGTTTCAGACTTTTTTTGTTTTTACTTCTAAAGATAACTTCATACTTTATAGAGAGCCTAGGCCTAGCATGTGTTTACTTTAATAAAGGCTACAAATAATAACAGTAGTTGGCAAAGGCAGAATACTTTAAAATTTTCATCATGTAGGTTTCTTTTCAAAAAAGATACAATTAGGGAAAAAGAAACAAGCGACCCTCTCAATTCACAGAGGTTTTGAAATGTTCACTCCAGGAATCAATGAGAACCCCACGTTTTAGGTGTTTTTAAATTAACTTAATACTTCCGTGGGAAATTCCAAGTAGGAATGATGTGATTTGACGAGATAAAAAGTCAAGTCTTCTCTCTGCTCTAGAATTAGGGAATGGTTTTAACTTTATCACATGAGATGAACTCAATGATTTGTGCAGTAACTCATTAGAGAAGCAAGTAAACATATTTCTTGGGTGTGTTGTCTTTTAAGTGCATCAGAATTCTTCAATGGCAACATAAAATGCCAGAGATGTTATTATATTTAATTAATTTATACAATTTCAAATCTTCTTAGCTGCTTTTGGGAAACATGCTTTTGAAACCAGGAAAGTGTCAATTTCACTTAAAAGAAAGGACAGGTGTTCATGGAGATTTTGCAAAACAGAACAAATAAACAAACAAAAAAACCCACCCTCTGAGTTGACCTGGGGACAGTTCACACAGAAGAGGGCTTGTTGCAAGGCTTCTCTGAATAGAACCTAGAAGAATTTCTCACCTGGGAAAAATTTAAGCAAAAGATCTGTGGATTCACCAGTATTGGAAACTAGACATCACCCTATGCCTAGTGAAAAGCATCACGTAATAGTCCAGGGGTCGTCTCACACCTGACAGCACTTCAGTTTAAGACCCACGTAGAAGTGAAGCAACTCAACGTGCTGGCATCACTTATGTAAGGTTCCGGAGAATCCCGGGTGTACACACTGCTAGTTGGGGCTGAAAGCATGTCCTTGTATTGTTTTATTTTTAAAAAGCCTTTGTTAAGCCTACCAGAAATAGGCACCCCAGTAAAACATATAACATATTAGTTTTAATATTTTCCTTCTTAATCTTAAGTGAGAATGGTAAGAACTGTATCAGTGATACTTACAGAAATAAAAACTCCCACTGCTAACTTCAGAAACCAAGTCCAGTCAATGAAACCTGTCAGGCATGATCCTGGAACATCGCTTTAAAATAGGCACAGACGTTCGAGTTAAACGACACAACTCTGGCAGGCCTGGAAATCCTAGCAATAGCCATATGGTTATAATAATATTTACATGCCACTTCAGACTCCTCATATATCATCTACATTTATTTATAAAATTTGAAAATGTGAAATGAACCTAGAAAATCAAACTTGAAATCAATCATGGTCGATTTTGCCTGTTCTTCCCAGAGAGAGTCCTTAACAAAGTCACCATAGGTATGCCGCGCCACTGTCTCCCGCTGTATCCCCACGCGTCCTCATGGGACCTTTGGGAACCAGACCACAGTCGGGAAAAGAATTGACCTACATTGTTTTACAGGCGGCTGGGCATTTTCTAGGTTCGGAGTTTTAGAACTGAGATGGAGTCAGACGTTACGGGCCAGCCATCTGTACGGCTTCAGGGTTATTAATCTGATTGAGAAGAACTAAGAGTGTCCAGTCACCGAGGAGACTGAGAATAGAGTCGCTGAACGTCTGGAAACTGGGAGAGTCCAGATACAAAAGGCTTCCATCAGTCGCCGCGCCACGTGGAGCACTGCCGTCTTAACTCCCATGCAGACCTCAGCCTGAAAGGCTTGGGGTGTGCGAATTTTGAAACGTGCACGCCTCTAGCTTTTTAGACCGCGCTCTCTGAGATGTGAGCACGTACCTGTGTACCTAATTCATCACACGTCCTTTATACCACAGACACATCAAATGCAAATGCGGGACAAGAGGCGAGGCAACCCAAAAATGTAAACGCCTATATAGAGACATTTCCCACTAGAAATGGAGCATTAATACCAGAACGGACACAGCGAATTAAAAGTACGGAGTGCGCGCGCGCACACACGCACGCGTGCGCGTGCCCAGAGCTGAAATGTTATTCCCGAAAGGGAGTCGCTGTGGTTATAACTGACACTCTGGGGTAAAATTTCAAGGGAAAGTGGTAAATGGAGCAGCCTAGCTCCAAACCCCAAGCAGCCTGGACCCTGCAGAGTGTTTACGAGCACCTGCGACGTACGTCACCTGCACTTTCATTCGGAACGTTCTGCCGAGTCCGTAAAGTTACCATATGCGGTCCGTGCTCCTCGCACCGTGACCACGCTTTGATCTGGGTCCCTGGGGAGCATTTATCCATGTGAGCAGCAGCGACAGCTGTAAATACAAGGCTGATACTATCGCGGTATTGAATTTCCCCTAATTTTCCAACCGAAATCAGGATTTATCTGCTCACCATTGCCCATTTATCATGCTTCTAAGTTTCTGAAGTTTCCAGGTAATCTACCGAAGGTAGTGGCCTAAAAACTGGGGCCGTGAGGTTCCACGAGAACAACAACAGAAACAATTGTTCCTGTTTCTCCTTGGTGAAGGGCAGGCACTGCTACTGATACATCTGCGCCTCCGTATTTAGTCTTTTGGTCCCTTTCCCGGCTGCTGTAGCACATGGTTGTTGACTGTTCACAATTAATGAAGCATGAAGTGGAGGGAAAGGTGAGCCTGGCCCCAGGCACGTCCCTCCCCCTCCCCACTAGACAGATCAAGGAGATGAAGAGAAAAGGACCGTAAAATAGAAAATGAATGAATGTGTCCATGTAGGACTGATGTCCACGGTTCCAGGCACTTCTGTCCTCTAAATTCCCCTGGACTCCAACTGTCACTCCCCACCGCCATCTTCCATCTTCAAAGTCAACTTCATCAATATCATCCTGTCCGCAACTCCTGCCACCTCTTCTGCTGGGCAATCAAGGTCTTAGAACTAGATGATTTGAGTGGCATCGCCCCAGGTCACCCACCTTCCTTCTTTCCTTCATCCTGTCCACACATCACTTTGTTGAAGGTCTTTTGTGCTATCCCACTGTTCAAAACCTTTCATTGAACGGGTACCACTGCCCTCAAAACACAGATCAAACATTTGAAAATTGACTTTATGACCATCCTGCGGGAAAGGAAAGAGAGATTGCAAGGTCCTGATGTGTGTCTCCCTCCAATAATTCCACAAGGAGATGATGCTTCTTGCCCTCTTCCATCTTCTCAGACTTCCGCAGCCTTGGACAGCCTTGCTCTCAGAGTGTGGTCACCAAGCAGCAGCGGCAGGTTAGCTACCTGGGATCTCCTTAGGGGGGAAGACTCTTGGGTGCCCTCTACCCCAGACCAGCTGAATCAGGGGCTCCATCTTTAACAAGACTCACTCTGTCCACGACAGTTTGAGAAGTGCTGTGTTAGGGAAATGAGTCGTATTTCCTCGCTAACGCTGGGGCACTGCCCTGCTGGCCCCTGCACTGTGTTGGAGTCATCTGGCCTGATGGTCTGCACTTGGGAAATCCATTCCCCTGAAGCATCCACTTGGTGACTTTCATCAAATTCTCTTTTCACCTCCATCCTGAGCCAGAAACCAGCGATCTCTTATCTCACATGCAGCAGACAAGCAACCTGCCCACAGACTCCGATTCCCTAGAGTTGATGTTGGGTCTACTTGCAGTGACATCCAAGAGGCACCCAAATCCAGCCCCATCCTCTACTCTTGGACACAAATAACACCAGCTTCCCATCCCATAGCCCTTGGTTGGGACTGAAATTCCCTTTCTGAACTCTTTATTTAAATCCTTCATCTGCTTAAAGCCCAAAGCCAGGAACTCTCTGTAATCAACTGAGAAAAATATTTTTACTTCAGTCCCACTTCTGTATGATTCTGGATATCTATCATGTTATGACTTGAATAGTAGACAAGTCCATTCTAGACCATAGTTTTTTTTTGTTTTGTTTTGTTTATGTATATGTGAGGTTTTGCTTCTGTGTTTGTTTTCTGCTTAGAGACCATGTCTTACATCAATGTTGAATCTCTCAGAGCAGATAGCACTGACTTCGCTCGTTCTTCAAAAATGGTTCCTGACATGAGCCACCAATTTGAACTCTGCCATTTTCTAAATCCCTTTTCTGTATTCCTCGCTTTTCCCATTGAACCAAAGTATTGTGTTTGAAGACACAGCCTTCTCTTCCAGGAACATCATTCATCAACTTTCTCATTAAATCAGCAGTAGCTATCTTTATTCTAGTATTTCTGGTAGAGACAATAGATAACAAAAATTCTGACTTTAAATTTCCAGGTCATCAACCTAGCATTAAATTTGTGGGATGAGCAATACCCCCCCTGAGTTGGAGTTTAGAATTTTGGTAATTTAACAAGTTCTACAAAAGGGTTTTAAATTCTACTCCAACTGTCTCACATGGCCGGAGTCAGTGCTCAGCCCTGGTGGACAGACAGAAAGTAGGTCAAAGGCCCAGTGGTATTTTTCACTCAACAGAGCAGCACAACTTCTCCTTCTCTTCCACCAAGGACACTGGCTTCTACTGCAGCCTCAAAAGTCACCAAGCTGTGCCGAGGTAGGTTATACCAGCGATAAAAAATAATAAAATAATGTCATTTGCAGGAACATGGATGGACCTAGAGATTACCAGACTAACTGAAGTCACAGAAAAATACCATATTATATTACTTATATATAGAATCAAAAAAAAAGACACAAATGATTTACAAAACAGAAACATAATATATATACATGCATATATATGTGTGTGTGTGTATATATATATATGTGTGTGTGTATATATATATATATATATATATAAAATAAATATATGTATTATAAATAAATAAATGCCGTCCTGGAAACCAAAGTGGACTCTTTCGGGTAATCTTATTTCTTATAAAATGAGAGTCATCCTGAATAAGACTTCATTATAGGCGTTAAATTTTTGTAGGTGTGAAAATGAAGGTAAATTTTATTCAATTCACACTCTTCTTAGGCAAGATGCCTAATACCTATACCTAATAAGAAAAAAACACCAAGGCAAAGGTAGAAACATCCCTTTAGTCCAAAGAACGGTCCCTCTTCTGCAATAAATTAGAAAGAAATGGCAAATTTAAATCTGCGTTTTTTAAATAAAACTTTCAACTAATTTTATTTTTTTTTTCCCCTCAACAATCTATTACTTTAAATTTAGAGAACAGGAAACAAATACACTTTCTACCTCAATTTTCCAAGCAGGTGATGCGTTTCCAGATATGAGAGATGCTGATACTAAATTAACTGAAAAGGCAGGTTTCAAAGGCAAAACATGGTTGATCTCCACCTCCCCAACCTTTATAACCCACAGTGAGCTTAGCTCTTTATTTTTATAATTTTCTTTGTCTTGCTATTGGGGAAGGTATGTCCTCTGTCTTATCTGAGAGACGTGTGGTTCAGTAAGCCCTCGGGTTATCCTTTATTTGTCAAATGAGTAAATTATGAAACAGGGAAGTGAAAAGATTTTGTTCAGATCACTGAGCTCAGTAGTGAAGAATAGCAATGAAATTTTTAAATTTATTCTTAGAAAAATCCCTGAAGGAAGAAATTCTTGAAGTGAGAATGTCAGTACGAATATGAGGATGAATTTCTTGAGTAACTGATTTAAAGTCGACCTTTGCTATAAGGGAAACCCATTTGTGAACTCACCTACAAAACAGAAGCAGACTCACAGACATAGCAAAGAAACTCATGGTTACCGGGGAGGAAGGGGTGGGAAGGGATAAATTGGGAGCTTGAAATTTGCAAACACTAACTACTATATATAAAATAGATAGAAAACAAGTTTCTTCTGTAGAGCACAGGGAACTATATTCAATATCTTGTAGTAACCTACAATGAAAAGGAACATGAAAAGGAATACATATGTATGTATACGTATGACTGAAACATGATGCTGTGCACCAGAAACTGACACAATGTAAACTGACTAGACTTCAATTTAAATAAATAAATAAACAAACAAATAAACAAATGCCATTTGTGAATGCACTGGGTCACAAAATTAGGTATTGGTTTTATTTTCACTATTGTTAAAAAAAAAAAGTTATACAGACATAGCCTGGGAAACCCCAAATATGATATCAAATTATTCACAGGGCATTTCATTCTGGTGAAAGGGAATGATATTCTAATACAGATCATCTCAGAGCCTTGGTTTTATCACAAAAGTAATTATTTGGTGGAGAGGGAGAGAGAGAACACATTTGCATCACTGGGAATGGACACTAAATTCCTCATATACAGTTTGTGTATGAAATATTAACAGCTAGTCTATGCTCTCTAATGTTCTTTTGATTTCAACTGTGCCAAAAATTGGTGTTAACATAGGGCCACCCAGAGTTTGGGGGGAAATCCATACACCGAAGTTTTGAGTTCAACCCAACATCATCAGAATCTCCAGCACATGAGGCTGTTCTAAGCTCTCCAGGTGACTCTGAAGCTGTCCAAAGTGGAGGAGCCATGGCCACTGTGCACACGACTGACTAAGATGACATACCTCAGGGTGTGGTGTGCATGCGTGAGAAGGAAAAGAAATGTGTGTTTTAGTTTTAATTAAAAAAAATAAGCAGAACTTCCTTTCATTTTTTTTCCATTAACAATTTAATATACAGTGTCTTGAAAATTGGCTATCAAACATCTCGGTGTCTTAAAACACAGAAAATGTTAGTCAATGGAAAAGAATGCCTTTTATTTCGATTTGAGTAGGGCATACTCAGAATTTAAGCTTAAGACTTCCTGTTCACCATTAACCATTAACCTTTTTTTTTTTTTTTAAGAGAACAGCAAGACATTAAGTCAACTTAGTCAGACAAAACAGGAACTGTAGATATTATGTGAGCAGCTAAGAGGATGCGGGCCTCACGTGCTAGCTCGAGATCTCCATGCAAAAGCACGATTATAGCTTGTAATTATCATTACAGCATTGCATTACTCTGGGACACGTATGATATTACCAGAAAGAATGTGCTAAAATTCTGAGTCAGAAATGTAAGCCATGGATATGCACTTGATCACAATATTTTGTTTTTGTACAGGGGGCTGTTAGAAGAGTGTATAGATTATGCTATGAATTTTGGAGAAGCTGTATTAACATGAATTTGCATCAAAAAAAGTTTTCAAGGGTGGTTTAATATATACAAATCAATCAATGCAATACATCATATCAACAAGACAAAGGACGAAAACCACATGATCATCTCAATATAGATGCAAAAAAAGCATTTGATAAAATTCAACACCCATTTGTGATAAAAAACTCTCACCAAAGTGGATACAGAGGGAACATATCTCAACATAATAAAAGCTATATATGACAAACCTACAGCCAGCATAGTTCTCAATGGTGAAAAACTCAAAAGCTTCCCACTAAAATCTGGGACGAGACAAGGATGCCCACTATCACCACTCCTATTCAACATAGTCTTGGAAGTCCTAGCCACAGCAGTCAGGCAAGTGAGAGAAAAGGGATCCAAATTGGAAAAGAAGAGGTAAAAGTGTCACTATATGCCGATGATATGTTACTATATATAGAAAACCTTAAAAGGCCCACACAAAAACTACTAGAAATAATCAAGGAATTCAGCAAGGTAGCAAGTTAGAAGATTAACATTAAAAAAATCAGTCATATTTCTTCACACTAATGATGAATCAACAGAAAAAGAAAGTAAAGAAACAATCCCCTTTAAAATAGCACCCAAAGTAATAAAATACCTAGGAATAAATCTAACCAAGGAGGTGAAAGACTTATACACAGAAAATTAAAACACTGAGTAAGGAAATTAAAGAAGACTTAAAAAAATGGAAAGATATTCCATGCTCCTGGATTGGAAGAATCAATATTGTTAAAATGGTCACACTGCCCAAGGCAATCTACAGATTTAATGCAATCTCTATCAAATTACCCAGGACATATTTCATAGAACTAGAACAAATCATACTAAAATTTATATGGAATCACAAAAGACCTAGAATTGCCAAAGCATTACTGAAGAAAAAGAAAGAGGCTGGAGGAATAACTCTCCCAGACTTCAGACAATACTATAGAGCCACAGTCATCAAGACAGCATGGTATTGGTACAAAAACAGACATATAGACCAGTGGAACAGAATAGAGAGCCCAGAAATAAACCCACAAACTTTTGGTCAACTAATGTTCGACAAAGGAGGCAAGAACACACAACGCAATAAAGACAGTCTCTTCAGCAAATGGTGTTGGGAAAACTGTACAGCAGCATGTAAAACAATGAAGCTAAAACACTCCCTTATACCATGCACAAAAATAAACTCAAAATGGATCAAAGACTTAAACGTAAGACAAGATGCAATAAACCTCCTAGAAGAAAATATAGGCAAAATATTATCTGACATACCACATCTCAAAAATGTTCTCCTAGGGCAGTCTACCCAAGCAATAGAAATAAAAGCAAAAATAAACAAGTGGGACCTAATGAAACTTACAAGCTTCTGCACAGCAAAGGAAACCATAAACAAAACAAAACAACAACCTACAGAATGGGAGAATATTTTTGCAAATGATGAAACTGACAAAGGCTTGATCTCCAGAATATATAAGTAGCTTGTATGACTTAATAAGAAAAAAACAAACAACCCAATCCAAAAATGGGCAGAAGACCTAAACAAGCAATTTTCCCAAGAAGAAGTACAAATGATCAATAGGCAATGAAAAAATGCTCAATAGCACTAATTATCAGAGAAATGCAAATCAAAACTACAATGAGGTATCACCTCACACCAGTCAGAATGGCCACCATTCAAATTCCACAAATGACAAATGCTGGAGAGGCTGTGGAGAAAAGGGACCCCTCATACACTGCTGGTGGGAATGCAGTTTGGTGCAGCCACTGTGGAAAACAGTATGGAGATTCCTCAAAAGACTAGGAATAGACTTACCATATTACCCAGGAGTCCCAATACTGGGCATATATCCAGAAGGAACCCTACTTTAAAAAGACACTTGCACCCCAATGTTCATAGCAGCACTATTTACAATAGCCAAGACATGGAAACAGCCTAAATGTCCATTGACAGATGATGGATAAAGAAGAAGTGGTATATTTACACAATGGAATACTATTCAGCCATAAAAACCGACAACATAATGCAATTTGCAGCAACATGGATGTTCCTGGAAAATGTCATTCTAAGTGACGTAAGCCAGAAAGACAAAGAAAAATACCATATGAGATCACTCATATGTGGAATCTAAAAAAAAAAGAAGAACATAAATACAAAACAGAAGCAGACTTAAAGACATAAAATACAAACTTATGGTTGCCAGGGGGGAAGGGGTGGGAAGGGACAGACTGGGAGTTCAAGATTTGTAGATACTGACAGACATATGCAGAATAAATAAACAAGATTATACTGTATAGCACAGGGAAATATATACAAGATCTTGTGGTAGCTCACAGTGAAAAAGAATGTTACAATGAATATATGTATGTTCATGTATAACTGAAAAATTGTACTCTACGCTGGAAATTGACACAACATTGTAACATGACTATAACTCAATTAAAAAATGTTAAAAAAAAGTTTTCAAGTTTGGATTGAATAGGACAAAAATATGTCTAGTGGAGGAAGAAAATTCATGCTTTAATTTTATGGTAATTGGGTTGATGAGAGAAACAATTTTACCTGCTCAATAAGGTGAATTCCTCTAAGAGAAGAAGGAATTTAGAAGATAGAGGAAGTTGTCTTTGAAATTATTAATATAGAATCTATTTTTTCATCACATTAATTGACATTAGCATAATGCAGAGATTATACCTTGTTCAAATTATCCAGACTTGTTAAAGAGCAGATGGGGGAGGAGTCTCTCTCCACTCTTTAAAATACATGGGTCTTCATTAAATACCAAAAACGTTCCCTAATTTACTCGGATTTATGACAGTCCTGAATGTCATCTCCATCTGTCTCAGCCTGGGTTATGAGGAAACAGTGTGTGAAGCGGAGAGTGGCATGCAGAAATTTTTCCAGGGAGAACTTTCGGAGACACGCCCATAAAAAGGGAGGAAGGCAGATGGAAACTCTGAGGACACAGCGGCTTTCCCTGGGACCTGTGAAGAATCCACCAGGAACCGTGCAGCTTCATGGTCCCTGCAGCCCTGGAGGCCCATCCCAAGCCGTCCCCCAACCTCCTCCACCAGCCCGTCCAGTCTTCTCGCTTCTGGCTCCTATGTGATCAGTTCCAACCCCCATGAGTCTGTGGATTTTCTTGCTCGGTTTTGCTTCTCTGTTCACACAAAGTCCATGACTAGGGACACCACCTGGGACTCTGCCCTGTGGGAGGACTTCCCTTCCCCACGTTTTTCCAGGGCCATCCGGAATGGGACTGCCGTAAGCAGCGGACCGTCTTCAGCTGCCACTGATATGCTGAGCAAACCGGTGAATGAACCAAGTCAGCCTTCCCCTCTATCAGACAGTCACTGAGGGACCCCAGTGCCCGCAGGGAGCAGAAGGGAGAGGTGATGGGCGGGGGGGGAGGGGCTTTGCGCCACCATCTTGCCTTGCTTACCTGTGCTGTCCAGTCCTGCTTGTGCTCGGGCTCTGTGGAGTCACTTCTGACTCAAGCCCGATCACTGCTGGCCTTGCCTGACCTTATGACTTGGTGGGTCAGCAGGATGTTGCTCAACATGAGCATCTTTGACCGCATGAGCCTGGTCCCTTGATGTTCCACGGTCAGGTCTCTACAAAGGACTGGTAACGTTCCAGATGCTGCTTTTCTTTTTTTTTTTTTTTTAACATTTTTTATTGATTTATAATCATTTTACAATGTTGTGTCAAATTCCAGTGTTCAGCACAATTTTTCAGTCATTCATGGACATATAACACACTCATTGTCACATTTTTTTCTCTGTGAGTTATTATAACATTTTGTGTATATTTCCCTGTGCTATACAGTGTAATCTTGTTTATCTGTTCTACAATTTTGAAATCCCAGTCTATCCCACCCACCCTCCACCCCCCTGGTAACCACAAGTCTGTATTCTCTGTCTGTGAGTCTATTTCTGTCCTGTATTTACGCTTTGTTTTTGTTTGTTTGTTTGTTTTTGTTTTTTAGATTCCACATATGAGCGATCTCATATGGTATTTTTCTTTGTCTTTCTGGCTTACTTCACTTAGAATGACATTCTCCAGGAGCATCCATGTTGCTGCAAATGGCATTATGTTGTCGGTTTTTATGGCTGAGTAGTATTCCATTGTATAAATATACCACTTCTTCTTTATCCAGTCGCCTGTTGATGGACATTTAGGCTGTTTCCATGTTTTGGCTATTGTAAATAGTGCTGCTATGAACATTGGGGTGCAGGTGTCATCCTGAAGTAGATTTCCTTCTGGATACAAGCCCAAGAGTGGGATTCCTGGGTCATATGGTAAGTCTATTCGTAGTATTTTGAGGAATCTCCACACTGTTTTCCACAGTGGCTGCACCAAACTGCATTCCCACCAGCAGTGTAGGAGGTTCCCCTTTCTCCACAGCCTCTCCAGCATTTGTCATTTGTGGATTTTTGAATGACGGCCATTCTGACTGGTGTGAGGTGATACCTCATTGTAGTTTTGATTTGCATTTCTCTGATAATTAGTGATATTGAGCATTTTTTCATGCGCTTTTTGATCATTTGTATGTCTTCCTTGGAGAATTGCTTGTTTAGGTCTTCTGCCCATTTTTGGATTGGGTTGTTTATTTTTTTCTTATTGAGTCATATGAGCTGCTTATATATTCTGGAGATCAAGCCTTCGTCGGTTTCACTTGCAAAAATTTTCTCCCATTCCGTAGGTTTTCTTCTTGTTTTACTTCTGGTTTCCTTTGCTGTGCAGAAGCTTGTAAGTTTCATTAGGTCCCATTTGTTTATTCTTGCTTTTATTTCTTCTAGGAGAAAATTTTTGAAATGTATGTCAGATAATGTTTTGCCTATGTTTTCCTCTAGGAGGTTTATTGTATCTTGTCTTATGTTTAAGTCTTTAATCCATTTTGAGTTGATTTTTGCTGCTTTTCTGAATGCTATATCCTCTCCTGCAGCTCCTGGGTCTGCCACCGAGCTCTCTCCTGCCTGGGCCCCCGCTCAAAGCTGGCAGCCTTTTGCACAACCAGTGTATGGGTTAGAAGTGGGTTTCCAAATGTAGACTATGCTGTCAGCAGAACCGGAAAAAAAATCTACCAAGAATTGCTTTTCTTAGTGGTGAGAGGCGAGATAGGCTGGAATCTGTCCTTTGGTTTGGAAGGGACATCCTAGAATCCTCCAGGCCACTAGCCCCCTGGACACTTCATCAATGCAGCGGGTCCCTCAACCTTCACAGGGTCTGTCTCTCACCCTGTGGAGTGCGCAGGTCTTCACACAGCGCACACCGTGTGCTCCTCTGGTCCTGCCAGCACGAGGCTGTCATTACATCAGACCAGTGTCACAGAGTGACCGGTCCAGGCTCCTGGGGACCAGATGACAGCAGGAGACGTAACAGACCTGGCCACCCAGCACGTGCCTGTCCCGAGTAAGTGCGAGCAATTCCCAGTGCTTTTTATTGATGTGGATGGAGAGGCACGCATTCCCCAGGTCAGAGACAGCGTATCACAGGTCAGGATTTGCCTTCATCTGGACCAGCAAAGACACCGCATTCAGCCTGGCAACTACCAGTGTGGCTCCTACTTGATTAAGTTGTAGAGTTCCACCATTATCCGTCATGATCCGTCACATTTCTGTAAAGACTGGGCTGGCTAACTTAATGGGAACAGGATGGAGACCTCCTTGAGTCCCGTGAGCAGGACACGAGGCTCCAACCCTCACTCCCAAGGTGCAGGGTTGATGGACTGACTTGGAGAGAAGGAGGTGATTTCAGAAGCTTCGACTTGGTCTTCCCACTACAGCAGCTCTCACCCCGAAGACCAGGAACCGATTGAGGGGTCTGCCAATTACCGAGTCTGCCCACTGTGAACCAGACCTGAGCCACGATTCCACTGACTACCTGCCCACCACCTGCAGCCACACTAGCGGGAGGGGCATGTCAGTACTTTGGGTGTCCGGCTAACAATATTAATTTAGACTCTCTGTGATCGGTCTCTGAAGGTCTGAGTACCTGTCTGCCCAATGCATGCTGGCATGGGTTAACGTGCATAATTCACTTTAGGGAAGGACGGGGGAGCTACCACCGAGTGGGCTTGCGGTGATGTTGCAGAGTTCAGGGGTTGCAGGGTCCTTTCTCCTGGGAGCCCGGCTCCTCCCTCTGTAGATGGGCTCCAGGTGTGAGGACTGGGCCAGGTACAGGAACTGGCTGAGGAACCACAACTTTTTATTGGGGCATCCTCTTCAGTCTCCTACTTATCCATTCTCAGATTTTTTTTTTTTAATTCTATACGTTCGAAAGTATCCTTGTTGACTGCCTTTCAGTCTTGTCTCCAGGAACACCATCCCTACTCCTCTCTGAAGCTTAAGCCCCCTTGGCCCCGAAGGTGATCACCGCACACACCTCGCACTGTCACCTGGCCCCTTTATCATATTCTGGAATCCCACTGTCAGGAAAGGAGCCCAGTTCTGTGACAGCACATCATACATTCAGCCCTGGCCTGGCTCAGGACAGACACTACTGGGCTTCTCAGTGATGCTGATGTCACTCCATAGCAGGTTTATTTGTTTTAAAAAAAAAAAAGTATCCAAGAAAGCAGGGTCCCACTGTTAATTTAGAATCATATCCTTTGGAGAAAAAATATATCGCTCAACATCTGAGAACACACAACCACATTGCCCTCCATTCTTAATTCTCTGCAAGGCAGGTGTGTTTCCATCACTGAAACTGCTACAGAATTTTACAGAGAATCATCTCCTTCTAGCGGAATTTTTTTTAAAGTTCTCAGATGTACCGGAAGTTAGCAAAGCCTGGCAGAATCCGCACTAAGGTAAGGAACGAGATGTTACTGTAAGAGCTGAGATAGTCCTGGAATGGATACACATATGCAAAGAACGGTAATGATATCCAGCCTCACAGACTGTGGATGAAATAAAACGTGGCATTTTTCTTGGGCAACGCAATTAGGGCATCGTGGAAAGTTGAAATTAATGAGGGCATTTAGGTCATTTTTCTTTCTTACCATGGGAACTGCTATTCAATTATTCCAGGTGGGCTGTATTCCCTAGTGTTTTCCCAAATTTCAACGGCATAGCAGCAGCACTACGGTGGATTTATGACAGAGACCACAGAACTTTGAAGTTTCACCCCTGAAATGCCTGAAATTAACTGGGTAGCAACAAGCTAAACAGCTTCTATTACAGAGTTGCTGTATATTAATTCCAAATTACTGGTTTAAATATGGGTAGAAGAAAAATATTTGAAGTGTCTTTGATCAATATTTTCTTTTAGAATCATGTTTGCTTGCTTTTCACTTAAAATTTTTGTGGAGTGAGGAGGAGGAATCCAAGAGATGCAAGGTCAGTGTCTTGGTGGAGGTCAAATGGATGGGTGGAGAGCAGAGATGGCCATTGGAGAGGTAACACGTTCACATCTTCCCCTACAGACAAAGACGACTATATGATGCCACTTATATGTGGAATCTACATTGTGATACAAATGAACTTAGTCACAAACCAGAAACAGATTCATGGACATAGAAAACGAACTTATGGTTATCAAAGGGGTGGGGAGGAGAGGGATAAATCAGGACTTACCCTCACTCCACAGTGTCTATTCAGTATCTTCAACGAATCCTCTCCAACAGCTCCCTCCTCTCTGCTCTGTTTGACCCCCTCCATACACCAACAGGCACACTCACTGACCTCCACAGTCTCTTATCATCGCCTTACTTCTTTCCTTTGATGACTTCTAGAATAAGTATTCCATGAATGTAATCTCCTTTTTTTTCATCAATTTAAACAATCGACAGATTGATTTCCAACAGTACCAACAAGTGAGGCTCAGAGTCCTTGCTGATGACTCCTGACTCCTAGTCACTCCACTACGTATGATCAGGAACCTAGATTTCTGCCATTTATTTCACAATCATCCTTTCCCTCTATCTCTGCTGTGATCACTGGACTTGATGGGTTTGGAACTGATTCTTCCATCTTAACCTTCAACCGGCGCATCTGCCCTTGTCTGACTTTTTCAACGTATGGAATCGCACCTCTGCAGAGTGTGACCTCCTAAATAACACCTGGATCATGTATCTGCCTTGTATCTGAACTCGCCAAGAGTTCTTGAGGTCTCCGGACAATGGAGAAACTCCTCCACCAAACCTCCAAGCTGTCAACGTGTGGAATCTGCTCCGAGTCACTTTTCTCTTCCTCCTATCCCTGTGCCAAACTCCTCTTCTTACGTGCCCCTCCCCCGACATCGCAGTTTCCTCCACCCAGCTCCCAGGTCTCGTGTTCAGACCCAGACCTGCTCCGTCCTGTGTCGCTTCCTCTCCACCCCTCGGCCACCTCACCTCCCATGCACACCAGTGTCCTCCGAGGAGTCTTCCTGTCTCGTCCAGCAGGCTTCCCACATTTGTCTTTACAGTTTATTTGACATTTTTAAAGTTCCGTTGATCATCATTGTCATGCGTGTATATCTTGCCTCTTAAGCCAGATATAGCATTTCCTTGAGAGCAGTGAGGGATGGTGGGCCATTTCCTCCACACCCTTATGCCCTTGCCCTTCCCCTACAATTAGCAATGCAATGCTTTGCCCGTCACTGGCCACCACTCTATATTTGGTGCATTAGTGGGAGGTAATATTTAGTTAGGATCCTACACTAACTCACTAAAGAACTGGCAACCATAGATTAAGGGAATCCTGTAACAAGTGAAATAATTTCTTATTGAAATACTTTTCAGGATACAGATGGCTGGATTTGTTCCCATCTTCCTCACCCCCACCAAATAGAGTGTGTTTCTTTCTTTTCCGACGTGTGCACTTTATCAAGAGACCTTCAGCGAGCTTAGTCTCTGGCACACCGCTTACTGTAACATTAATACAAGGAAATAGATTCAGATTGCTAGAAAATTAAAAGTCTGAATTCCCTCAAAGACAACCCCACTCTGGTAGTAAAAATTTTTAAAAATGCAAGTGTATAAATTTGTTCCAGGAAGTCTTATATGAATGCTAGAAACAACAGTCTACAAATGTAGCCTGAAGCCAATTTCTCCAAAGATAGGTTAATACTATGACAAATGTTTCCATTTGTTCCTTAAATAATTCTCCATTTCATGACTTGAGTTGTCCAAGTGCTAACATCACGCTCATCGGAACAGTGCCAGCTTACTCTTGGCATGGTCAGAGCTTAGCTTTTGAGAGACTGCACTTTGAATGCTTCATTTGTAAGGCGAATTTAGAAAAATTTAGGCTATGAAAATGAGCACAACAGATAGTAACCGAAGGCGAGGAAAGAAGAAAAGAGGTCCACGCATCTAAAGAGTTGCAGCAGACCCGGAAGCATTACTTGTCAAATAAGTTATATTGCACCAAAGAGTAGAATTCTGGACGGGACTCTAGATGAAAACTTAGGAGTTATTTTCTAGATTGTCAGCTCACTGTGAGATAGAATGAAGCTAGACTCCTTACAAACCACTCTTAGGAGAGTATTAGAAAACGGAGAGTCAAATGTTACCAGAAATAGGGGTGTGTCCAATGAGGCCATCAATTATTTCCAGTCAAATACATTAATATTAAGTATTATACAGCAGTATCTCTGATATCTTTGACTGAATGATCTATATTGATTCTGCAAATTTATAACAATTGTATTAGATAACTATTCAAACTTTAATAGTAATTGGCATAAAATACAAAGCAATATTTATGTAATCATGATTAATCATTAAGATCATCATTTTAATTGAAATTTTTTTTTTCTGGACTTCTGCTTTGGGAAGGATGGAGTACATATAATTTCTCTATTCCTCTCAGTAAGTGCAGGTAATAACCTGGGATAGTATATACAAAATAAACAGAATACTCTGAAAGGTGGAGAGAAGGCAAAGCAGATAGGGACCTCGTGATGTGAAGAAGGAAGGACACAGAGGTGGGTACCCTAGATTCTCTTTTTGCCTGGAATCCCTCAGACATGGTTTATGCAGTCCTGGAGAAGCAAACAGCATGGAAATGCCAATAGGGTCAGATGAAAAAAGCCCAAGAAAAGGCTGCTCTCTCACTAAAGGAGCTGGAAAGGGACATCCTAGAAAGACAGAGAGCATACCCACTCTGCTTCAGCCAAAGCCAGAGAGAAAGCTGTGGTTCATCCCCATCCCTGTCATTGCAGTCCAGGTTGAAAGTGTGGACTCCCGCCCTCACCAGACACTCACAAGACACCCTTCCTCCCTTGTGTGGTATCAGAGAAAGCTGAAGAGGGAGACTGGACTTCACCCACCAGCAGTAACGAGGCTCTCCTCATCCTCACTAGGGAGGTACAGGAGGCCCAGTGGACTCAGGACTCCCCACAACTCAGCAGTGATGGAGCCACCCTCCACGACATGGGGGTGGGGGACAGACCATGTGAATAGCAGTAATGGAGCTCCCTCTTCCTCTCAGCTAGGGTGTTACAAATGGAAATCCAATGGAAAAGGTTAATTCTCACCCCCTCCCAGGAGCAGAAGGAGCCCCAGCCTCCCCAGGTGTCAGTGGAGGCAGATGGAGGACCTAGACTTCCACTCCCACCTGACAGTCATGAAGCGGTGCTTTCTTCCCATGCTCATGAGGTGTCAGGAGAGGTCTGCTAAAGTACATGATTTTAACGCTCTTAACATTATACCAAAAATATCCAGATTTCAGATTTCAATCAAAAAATCACTCATCTTACCAAGAACCCGGAAATCCTCAACTTGTATGAGGTAATCAACAGACAATAACACTCAGATGTCAGAATTGTCTGACAGGAAATTCAAACAGCCAACATAAAAGTAGATACATAACCAGTCATGAACACACTTGAAACAAATTTAAAAAACAGAAAGTTTTAACAAAGAAATAGAAAATATAAGGAAGAATTGAACTGAAATGTTAGCATTGAAAACTACAAAAACTGAAATAAAAACCCTCAAGAGAACAACAGAAATCACCCAATCTGAGCAACAAGAAAAGAACCGGGGCACGGCAGACTATAACAAAAATTCTAACTTCTCTGTCATCTGAGTCCCTGAAGCAAAGGATAAAGAGGATAGAGTTGAAAAAGGATTCACATAAAAAATGGCTAAAAACTTTCTAAATTTCTCCAAAGACATAAGCCTACAGAGTCAAGAAGCCAAAAAAAAAAAAACACTGAACAAGATAAACCCAAAGAAACCCATACCAAGACATATAGTCAAACTTCTGAAAACTAAAGACAAAGAACAAGTCTTAAAAGTAGTCAGAGAGCAAGGACAGACTGACCTACAGAGCAAAACCAATTTGAATGATAACAGATTTCTCATATGGAAGTATGAAGCAGGAGGAAGTAGTGCATTTTTCAAGCACTGAAAGAAACGAACTGCCTATAAGAATTCCATATCTAAGGGAAAAATGCCCTTCAGAAATGAGGGGAAAACCAGGACATTTTCCTACGAAAGAAAACTAAGCACTAAAACTAAAACTGTCAACAGCGGACCTACCCTAAAAGAATGCCTTAAGGACATGCCCTCGCTAGCTATAAAATGATAAAAATAGAAATCTTGGAAAACCAGGAAGAAAGAAAGAACAACAGAAAGAATGAAAGTATGACATTCTCTTTTTCTTTTGGGGGTGGGGATTAGGTTGGTTGGTTTGTTTGTTTTTAATGGAGGTGCTGGGGATTGAACGTGAGACCTCGTGCATGCTAAGCACATGCTCCACCACTGAGCTACACCCTGCCCCCAAAGTATGATATTCTCTTGAGTTTTCTAATTTATATTTGATGGTTGAAGCAAAAGTTTAACACTGTCTACTATGGTCTCAATGTATGTAGAAGGAATACTTAAAACAATTATAAATGGCGGAAGTAAACATATTATAAAGACAAGTAGGTGTCTAAGTAGGTGTCTACACTTCACTTGAACTGACAAAATGTTGATAACGATAGACCATGATAAGTTAGCTATAACCTTGAGTAACCTAGAACAAAACAAACAAAAACAAAACAAAACAAACAAAACAAAAAAGAAACTTAGAGCAACCACTAAAAAAAACCTATACAAAGAAATGTGCTCAAAAACACTATTTATCTCCAAACATCAAGATTATACTGATGGGGAGCAGGTTAGCTGTTGCCAGGAGCAGGGATATAATGGAGAGGAAGTAGTCCCATGAGCCTAAAAGGCAGCACCAGAGAGATCTTGAGGTGACGAAATAGTTCTGTACCTTGACTGCAGCACATCACATGGGTCTCCACACATAATAAAGTGACGTCAGACTCTGTACTCATCATTGTGACAATGCTAGTTTTCTGGTTTCATATCAAACTCTAGTTATGTAAGATGTAACCATTGGGAGAAACTGGGAAAAGTGTATATGGGACCTCTCTCCACTATTTTTGTTAATTGCTGTACATGTACAATTATTTTAAAATAAAAAGTTTTTTTTTTTTTTTTTAATTCTAAGTGCAAAGTCAGACAAGAGACGCTAAATCAGAGCTAAGTGGCTCTGGGTGGGTGGGAGTGATAGCTCAGTGGTAGAGCACGTGTTCAATCCCCAGTATCTCCATTAAAAAAAAAAAAAAGAAAAAAGAACTAACTGGCTAGAAAAAAAAATAAATAAAGATCTTAAGGTCAAAAAAATTTTGTGGCAAGTAGTTAACTCCTCTGGCAACATATGTGTAAAAGTTCATAGATACAGTATGGATGTTAATGACACTGGCCAATGTACCTAGAAAACAATAATTTTGTACTCTGTAAGAACTCCGTCAATTAGAATGTGCCTTTGCAAATGCCCTTTTGGTTCCTCTGCAGTCTCGTCAGTCTCTACTCAATACCTTGTATCAGTCGGGACAGGCTAGGTTATGTTGCTGGTTATTTCACTGGCCCAAAGCTACAAATCCTCCTCTCTGGTTCATGGTGCAAGACGCAGTGCGTTGGCTGGCGCCATCCTTCCCAAGCATCTTGCTGAGGGAGCACGTGATGGAACCACAGTGATCTCTGGGGCTGCTAGTCATTGTGACAGAGGGAAAGAGGGAAATAAGTCACTCACAGCTGTGGCTCCCGGCAAACCTCGTCTGGACTCAGTCTGTAAGCAGCGTCACCACGTCCACCACCAAGCCCCGTTTCCTCCCTCGGTTAACTTCACCCTGAGCTTGGTTCTGTGCCAATTACGGTTGCTGGGGAAACAGAATAAGCAGGGTCCATCCTTGGTTGTGTGGTTGACATCACTCCCAACCAAACCTTAAAATTTAGATGACGAAGGAATGTTCCCAAAATAAAGTCAACATACTCTTACCATAAAGAAAGGGAGATTCTTCTGGGGAGTAAACAATAGATGTTCACTACATGGTGGAATATTGCATTACAGACGAACATCTCTGCCAATAGAATGAGAGGCCGTTTAGACCTGTAGCAAAGAATGATTTGCGTGTTTCCCAGCATAGGCATCACTGGCCGGTACAGAGCAGGTGACCAATAACTCTTTGTTGAAGGACTAACCGAAGCAGGGAAGGAAGATGGAAGAGAGGGAGGAAGGAAGGGAGGGAAGGAGGCTGAGAGGAGGGAGAGATAAAAATAAAAGAAAGGGCAAATTGATAATGATTCATGATTAATTAGACAGAATTGCAATCTTTAATTTTTCTTTTTTCATTTTTATGTCTAATTTTATAAAACAAAAGAAACATCAAAACAATGTTGATAGAAAACAGAAAATGTAACAAAAATACAATATGTTAAAAAATATTTCATTTGCAATTAACCCACTAAAACATAAAAAAATTGTTACATAATATGTTTACAGTAACAATGATCAAGTTACTATTCATCTAGAAAAAAACGTGACTTAGATAAACAAATAAATAAAGCATCCTGTTTGCGGAAGGGAATACTTTGAATATTTTACCCCTTAGATTTTGTATTCAACAGTTGCTCTAATATCACAAATATAATTAAAATAAGTACCATAGTTAATAATTCAAATACACATTTTTTAGAACTGGTAACACCGGCTAGAAGAGGGGAAAAGAGGTCAATTCCTTCCGTTCTTTTCTGCTTACGGGGGTCAACAAGGATTCTGTGGTTTGCAGGTAAGACCCCGGATGGACACACAGCCCCAGGGAGCACTCAGAACGGAGGGAGGCCGGGCCACTCCCAGTGCACGGGGGCCCCCTTGGGTGTGCACATGGAACGTGGGTCATATCCTCGCTTCTCGTTTTTCCCTCCTGAGTAAGGAGACTGAAGAAGGCAAGGACTTAGGTGTACCTTCCCAGACACCACTCAGGGAATCCTTCCGTGTTTACATCCTTGAAGCCTCAGCTACCACGTTTAAGACAGAATCCAAACTCTGGCACCGTGACTGAGTGTTGTTTTTATAGCTGTGATTTGTTACTGCGGGGGCCACAGAGCAAAATATTTATGCAACGAGTCTTGTTCATGGCTTTTGTGCTGGAAGGAATGTGCACTTACTGCTCAAAGTGATGGCGCAGGGAATTAGAACGTATTTTAAACAGACATTTTGCTGTACATTTTCATAGAGGCAAACACATGCCCTAGTGTGTTTTAAAGGGCAAGCCCCAAAGGGACTATTTTAAATTAGAGATCGTTTTTATCTGGGATGGGTAAAGCATGTTTTGATGGCTGTGGATTTAACACCAGTGTGCTGTTACGATGTGACTGGTGTAGAAACCAACTTTGCACATGGCGCCCAGCGCCTACTTCCATCCCCTATGTTCTCAGAGCTGCGGTTACGGCTCACTCTGTGGATACATGTCATGATTCCTCAAGCAAATTGCTAAGATAGTTTGCATTTCCTAAACTATTTTCTGAATGTCCATCAGACTGCACACGAATTTTATTGGCCAGCATTTCTTTCCCTCCCCATCCAAGGGGACCTCACTTAGACGGATTGTCCCAGAGACCCATCCAGTCTGCATTCCCTCCCTGCAGACTGCAACTGAGAGCCGTGTGAGCAGCAGGTGTGGGTCCATCCCCGTCTGGGCGGACGACTGGAGGGGTATCTGTCTGCATCTGCGTTGGTGGGCGCTGTGCAGGGGAACCCAGATGCAGCCCTCAGGACTGAGACTCCTGATACAGGGCAGGAAAGGCTCAGCCCCTGGGCATCACTCAGGACAACTGGGAAGGGCACCTCAGGGCCAGGGCTCCCAGGAAGTTTGTTTGAGGCTTTTGCTCCCTGAACATCAGAGCTGGAGTCCCCTTCTCGGTCCAACTCTGCTGCCTTCTGACCCTTGGAGTTGTTGGTCCACCTGCCAATAAACTACGTCTGGATGAATGTATATATGTTTTTGTAGGAGTTTTATCAAGAATTGTTTAGCATTTTGGAAACCATTTGGGAACATCGCTCTCAATATGCCCATAACCATAAAACATCCTTTTCTGTCTGCATTTGCAACTGGCACTAGCACAGTGATTCTAACCATAGGAGCAAATATTAGACTCCATTATATTTCATAGAGGCTTAGAATCTGAACATTTACATGTTACATATATTAATTTATTATGCATTTATTTCCTTGTATTTCTGCTTTATATGTTTGACCATTGCATTGATTTTTTTTAAAAAAATATTATTCCTGTAGTTAGATTTATTATCTCTGCCTTATTTCAGGAATGTAAAGAGAATATTATAAAGTATTCACATTAGAAAAGAGTCACTGTATCTACTGAAATGGAGATACGGTAATGTTGGGGGAGAAGATTTTTAAAACAAGAGAAAGGTATGCAGAGAAGCTATAATAAGAAAAAATTCTGAAACCCAGAGGACTTTTAAAATTCATTTGGCCACAAAATCTGACTTGAACTTAGCTTAATAGGGAGAAACACATAAGCTGAGCAGACATCAGGCTATTTGTAGAATTTATTTATTTATTACGTACATCTTCATCCGTTCTGCTAAATTTTAAAGTGCTGGAGTCTGGGGTGTTGCCCCAGATAATAATATCCAGAGTATGTCCCACTATTTTGCCTTCCAAAAATCTGAAATAGTCTGCATTCCAAAACACAGGGACTCCTGGTCGTTCGGAGAAGAGATTGTCTAAGTGGTGAAGGTGTCGCTGGTAGCGCCCAAGCCCTCTTGGGTAGGGTTACTGAGAAGATGTAATCCTGAATTTAATCACAACTTGATGCTTTAATTAGACAACATTTAGAGTAACTGGTATTTTGAACGAAGCTACTTAACAGCTGCCCAGAACGGAACATATTTAAAAGCTATAATCACAGATCCAGCTACACTGTCAGGTATCTTAAGATCATAAATTAGGAAGGGATATTTTCCATCGGCAAGACGGGGGGACCAATCCCCCGTGAAAGTGCATTCAGAACATAGCTTCCTGTGGGAAACGCAGATTTCAGAGCTGAAACCTCTTTCACAGAGGCTCTTACTTGCTTCCAAACTTTTCTTAAGGGAAATGAAGCAATCCCGTGACTCACTGAGGTATAAAGGAGGAAAGGAAATTCTCCTAGAAATACAATATTTTCAATTTCACTCCCTCTGGTCATGTCTAATAGTGAACTGCTCTAATGGAAAAAAATGTATCCGTTTCTCCTAATTAGAAAGTGTCCCTCGCCATGGTATTGCACTGAGGAAACAGGAATAATAAAAAAAAAAAAAAATCAAAGGAGTCCAAAACTTGAAACACTTCTCTTTTAGGTCTTAGACTGTGCTTGCAGGATTTCAGATAAGATGTAAACATAACACAGGAAAGAATGAGATACAGTGGGAGAAAACAACACAAAAGATGCCAAAGAGACAAACTTGGGTGCACAGTGCACTCTACACACCTGGTCTAATCTGTGTGTGTGACCCAAGGCACACTTGAGTTCCTTAAGATGAAACACAGATTCTGGAAGGTTTTGTCAAGGAAACGTTAAATGTGGATGCTTTAGAGAATTAAACGTATTTACTCTGGGTTTCTCAGTTTTTTATTTTGTTAACAGCTTTTCTGAGGTGTCACTGATATACGAAAAACTAGCATATATTTAATGTCTACACTTTGCTGGGGTGGAACCTGTGCGTGCACCCTTGAAACCATGGCCACAATTAAGGTGATAAACACACCCATCAGCTCCAGAACTTTCCTCTTGCCTCTCCCCCACCACCCCTGCTTTTTTTTTTAAAACATGCATGTTTCAGAGCATTACATTTATTTACCCCGGGTAAACTCTCAGGATATTCTCAGTTATGTTCACATTTTTAATGTATTTATTCCATTTAGTCAACCAGTCAAGGACACATATTCATTCAGTATCCATTAAATGTCAGACGCAGTTCCAAAATGATTACACATATGTTCAGGCTGGGTGCCTCTGTGTTTGTGTGTGTGTGTGTGTGTGTGTGTGTGTGTGTCTGGTCTGTTTTATGAATGGAACATTAATAACCACACATGGTCATAAAGTTTCTTTTCTTCCTCAGGGCTGCTTGTGCAAAACACTGAGGTAGTTTTTTTATTTTTTATCTTTGGCATTAAAACCACAACAACTTGTGAGTGCAAAGGTGCAAGGATTTTGGAGGGGACGTTTTTATAGCCAGGGCCTGTTTCTCGTGGTGGTTGAAACTCTTTTTCTCCTCATTCTCTTTGAGGTTGACAATTCTTCACTGTCAAGCTACGATAGACCTTTTAAGTTTAAGCCGTGTGTCTTTGGTATTAGGGGCCAGATTAGGTTTAGCTGCTGCTCCAAGAGCTACACAAATACACAGTTAATTCCTTCCACGACTTAGAAGGGGAAGACAGCATCTCCAATAAACTTTAGGGAAAATGCAAGTCGTTTTGCTCCCGTATTAATGGCAGGAATCTAACAACAACTCCATGATAAAGGTGATCCAAGTCACCAGATAATTTAATTGACTTGATTTCATTAAATTAATAATAAAACTCGTCAAGCTAAACAGAGAGCAAAACCAGCCTGGCAATTGGTCCCCTACTTAAATTAAAGCATTTTCTAAGAAACAAAAGAGACAATTTTGTATTGGGGTTAACAATCTGCATACGAGAGACATATGGATTATTAAACATTTATTTAAAAAAAATTAACTTCCAATGTAGATGGAATCTTTGTGTAATAAAGATGCCCCAAAGAGATCAAGCAACTTCATTTTATTGCTTCCTTGATATTGCCCTGATAGTGGGCACAATTTAAGTGTAGGAAAAGGTGTCTCTATCCATGAATAACAGAGATTGGGCTGAAGAAAAATCAGTAAAACAAGAGATAACGTCCTCTCCAAAAACACTACCTGCCTTATTTGCACCATTGTCACTACCAAGAAACCACGCTCGTGTGTTTTGCTATCATTTGTTCACAGTGGGTTTATAATCCAACCACCATCACATTTACCATAGAAATCAATTCATCAGTAGATTCAAAGGTGCTCACCTAATAACAAAAAGTTATAAATGCAATTTTAACTGAAGGAGAAGATCTAACTAAGTGATGGTATATCCATGCTTTGGAATATGATGAAACCGTTGAATTCAATGATGAAATTTTAATATCATGGGGAAAATGTTCATCATACAATATGAAGAGCAAAAAAAGAGGGGGAAGTTGTTAACATTATGAGACCAAATTTATAAGAGGTAATGGAAAATAATTATGGCAAAAGTTAAGGTGAGGAAAAATATTTCCTTCATAAAATGTAATCAAGGCTTCTGAAATTTGCATTCGGAGGCAGGTTTTATCAAGGGAGACCCTTCTTGGAGTTGACACATATGCTTCAAATGTTGAAAAATTAAATATCCCATGTACATTTTATGTTGGACTGGTTTTGAAGGATGTGTGTGCATTTTCTGAAACAAATACAAAACGAAACTCTAACTTGTAAAACATCCCTTATCAGGGACACAACTTACTAGGAAGTTAGAACCCTCTGGGGTCACGCTCAGGCAAGAATCCTTTCCCTATTTTATACTATTCTAAATCTGGACTATGTTGCCTGAGCCATATGGTTTTCTTCTGAGCACATGGTGAGGGCTGCTTTCTTAAGGTTTTGGAGGCTGGGAGGGGTAATGTGAAAATTAGGTGGTCGCGATGTTGGAGGTGATCTCGGAATGGACCAGAGGTTAATGTGCTTAAGCTTTTGTTGTACGCCCTGTCATCTCCCCAATAATTTCACCAAAGAAGGTTCTGTTTTCTTTCCTAGTAATTATCACTGACATGCATCTGGCAACTTAATCCATGAGAATCTTCCTGTAGTCCTGGAAGGCAACTTCACCTTGCACTGAAGCATCCTCGAACTTTACATTTTTAGTGTAGTTCGGCTGTGAGCCAGATTCCCACGGGCTTTCACTGGTGCTAAATACCAGTTAACAACTGCAGTACTGTTCCAAGAGATGGTCTCTGAGTGAAACAGCCTGCCTCTCCCGCATGGCCGCCTCCAACAGAGCAGGTCTACGGCGTACTTTAACTGAGAGTCAGGTTCAGTTCCGCAGAAACTAAGAAATTTAAACACCATCACTGCATTGTTTTCCAGCTTCCTCTGTGACGTCACGGATCCCTAAACTTTTGTGAGTCAAGTCCTCTGACAATGTTGGAAAAGTGTATGCATGTTTACAAACTGTCCATGTACCACCTCCTGAAGTTCACAGGGAATTTCAAGTGCGTTCATGGACCTCAGTCTAAGAGCTCTTTTGTCTAAGCCTTAACATAGATAAACAGATTTTTTGTAGTAGACTCTTGGAATAGGAACTCATGGAAATTGAGAATTATGCTGATTTTCTGAGAAGATTCTATAGTTGAGTCCTGTTTTCCCACTGGTTGGCACTGAAATTTCAGATGCATGTCTAAATACTTCTTTTTACCAAAAGATATAATAAAGTGATGCTCAGATACAAGCATCCTGGAAAACAGTAACTTTCCAATATTACATCATCAGTAAACAACACATTCTGAAACTAAAAAGCCTGTTGAGAGGCAGGGTGAGGACGTGTATCTTCAGGGAGAAGTTCTCCATGGATATGTTGTAACAAAAGTTGAATTTGTTCATTCTTCACCTTTATAGTTCCTAGATCTACCTCCAAGTACATCTGGTTTGGGGGAGGGGAGAGCTCAGTGGTAGAGAACATGCTTAGCATGTACAAGGTCCTGGGTTCAAACCCCAGTACCGCCATTAAAAATAATAGAAAACAAAAACAGATAAAAATTTTAAAAAAACACACATCTGGATAAGATACCTTTCACAGGTACTGGAAGGGATCTCTGGCCAGTGATCTGGCGACACTGTTAAATGGCTTGCAACTGGAGGCAGCAGGAGATTGATAAGAATGCTTCAAAAAGTACAGGGATCTCTTAGAAAGAAGAAAAGAAGAAGAAGAGAATCTTTTTAATTGTTACAAAGGTAAAAACCTGAACTGATGGGTGGAAGTTATAGGGAAATGTTTTCTGAAGTGTCCAGAGGAATCCTGACCTAGTGAGTAGGGTCTTCCCTCTCTGTGAAGGTTTTCAAATGGAGTTGTCAGTGTAAGTGCTGGGAGAAATCTCAGAGATCATCTAGCTGAAACTACTCACAGATCTAAATATGAAGGAAAGAAATAGAAGTTTCTAACAGTCAGGTTTTGTTTTAAAACTGGCTCTTGTACTGAAGACTTGATGACCTCAAAGGACGGTTTTAACTGAATGATCTTTCACATTCATCAACTGGAGAAATTAACATACAGATCTTCGCTCCGGGAACCAATTTTATAGTCAACTTGTTAAGTAAACGAAAAGGAAACTTAGTGGGTTTTTTATGGGGAGTGGATAGGTTTCTGAGAAATATCAGAAATTTGCACCTATGATAGAATCAGGACACTATCTAGGTACTTAACTGTGGGTTACATGTGATCAAACTGATTAAATCATCTCATTGACCAACTGGAACCATGAGAGGTCTTAGGAAAGTAATCTGAATTTTGACTTTTCAGTTTACTTATTCAAAATTCATTGAACAATTATTGGGTATGAGATCTTAGGCTGAGGTTATTGATGAATTTACTCCTGTGGGATGACTGAAGGCTGCCTGTGAAACTTGAGGAGGAGTGAGGCTGGGCTGGAAGGTTTGAGCCATTCCTCATCAGAGCATCTAAATGTCTTTGAGCCAAGACTGTATCAACTGTAACCACAGGGTGACGAGTGGGCTCACTGAGGACTTCACACATCTCATCATTTCTGATAGAGACAGCAGCAGCCTGGGGTTGGAGGGAACAGGGCTTTGTGACTTGTTTTGATTCCAGGATTGGGCTGGGCACCCACGGTCTAGGTGTTCCTAAACAGACACTGGGCAATACCTTGGATAGAGTTCAAGACTGAAAAATGAAGCTTGCTTTACGGAGATAAGAACACAGATTGTGTTTATTCATAGGCTAATTGTAAAAGCAGATGCATGTGGATGCAAAATAGTTGCCTTCCCCCATGAAGAGAAACCAAATATGAGCCTTGTAATTTTCTTCAAGCATTTTTACATGTCTGTGTGTGACGTCGAGTAATTATTCAGTCACATCACACTCTCACTTCCTGACTCAATCTCCAGCTGCAAAACTTAAGAGAAACTTTACACAAAAGTAATCATTGCAAAGTATTTAAGTGTCTTTGGATAAAAATCTGTTTAAAAACAAATCACTCTAATTGATTACCATGCCACTTAAGACTGAAACAAGATGTATGTCTTGTTGATAACAATTTGTATGCCTTTATTCCACAATGATGACACAATGTATTGTCAAAGCACATAAGCCTATGCAATACAGGAAGATTTTGATTTAGCAAATCCTGTACATTAAGTTATCAAAACATATCAGATGGTAATCAAAATTCACTGGTTGAATTGTCATGTCTTCTAGAAGACTTCTAAAGATATTTAGGATATGATTGGTCAATATAAGTCTCCTCATTTGATACTTTTTGCTTCTGGTTAGTTTCTTCTCACGGTGGTTGAGGACAGTATCCCCTTAAGCTCCAGGGTTTCCATGAGCTGAGTTGGAGGAAGCACTTCCTGCTTGCTCCCTCCTACTTCTGCTCAAATTCTGGCAAATCACATATTCAGATCACAGCTTTAGGATGAAAACAAGGCACTGCTTTCTTTCCTTGTAATTGACTTCTTTCCAGAGATACACAACCTACAGGTGCTGATGTCTGAATGCTCACTGAAATGGAGACTGCCAGGCTGGAAATCTGGCCATTTGTACTCTCTTTAAACAAATTAGCATCTGCATTAGGAGGTATTAAATATAGGACACTAGGAATATATCTTACTGTCTGGATTTTGGAGGGATTGATGCTCAAAATTTATCTATTGCTTACTATTATTGAATATATGAACATTTTAGTTGTGTCAAGTTATTATATACAAAAGATATTTTATATACCTCTCTCTCTCATCTGGGATGTCATTGGAGTTACTTGTCTATCAGTAAATCCCGCAAGTACTTTTCAAATAACTGTATTAAAACTGATTGTTTTTTCCCCTAGGAGTTCTTTTGGTTAACAGGAAGCTCAAATCACATTTAGTGGGTTGTCATGAATTTGGCTTATATTGGAGGTATCACTTAAGGAAGTGATACTAAGCTCTTTAAAAAGAATTAAATTTTGTACTCCTTTGTAAGATATGTACTTATTAAACGGATTTAAGACCATTACAAAATGTATAATAGTTTTGTTTTTTCCTAAACATGAGACAAAAAAACACTTGTACAAAATTATTTTAAATTTAGGTTAGAAAATTATTGTTTGTCTACCTGAGTTCTGTGGAAAGCCTTGTAACAAACGAGGCTAGGGTAAGATCTCAGTTTTCTCGACAAATGGGCAAAACATCCACCACCTACCTGGTACTGAGCAGTAGTAATACTTTTGATAAATGTGTAACAAAAGGTAAACACAGAATTCAAAAACTATTATAGGGTCACACATAGTATTTAGTTTATAAGTATAAAATGGGAATAGCTTATTTCAGTTGCAAAAATAAGTATGTAAGCAAAAATTAAATTATTGTTAGAATCATAACAATTTATGGTATTAAAATATTTTCTAACACCAGGATAATAACAGCAAAGGGGAGTGGAACCTCAGAAAATTCCAACAAAGGGCTAATTTGCTAACAGCATCCAATGAAAGAGACGTAATCTATGCTACATTAATGACAGTTTTAGAGTGAAAGAGTAGCTTCTGGTGAGGCTTAGGATAATCCCCATTCCAACTTCCCTTTCCAGATATGGTACTGAAATAAACGTCGAAGCATCCTCACGGATACGGCTAACTTTAAAGAGCAGCGGTCAGAGAAGGTGCCATTATCCTCTCTCTATTGTGCGTGAAGGGAGAGGGGCAATGATTTCTGGGGAGTCAGATGAAACATGCAAACTGGAGAGTGAGGACCCATGCCCTCGCATGAAAGTACAGCCTCAAGGTCTTTACACTGAGTCATGAATAAGACCTGAAATCCATCTCCCTTCCCCACTCCATGAAGAACGCATGCATGCTTCCGCCAGAGTGAATCCCACCAAGAGAGATTTTGTAAGAGGGATGAGCAGAATTCTCTCACCAAAGGTTACACATTTCTCCAAGTCCCCTTGACCTCCTGCCTCCACAAGAAACAGAAAATTAAATTGAATGTAAGTCTAATCCTCAAACTGTAGTTCCGTTTGGCAAACAAGTTTTTGAAAAGTAATAATGGAATCAAGAATTCATCCTTCCCACATAGAGTAAACAATAGTCTGGCCATAAACTATGCATTATGTAAATGATCAGAAAAAAAAATTAAAGGCATGGAAATTATGCAAATAACTTCATAAAAACAAAAAGGAGGGAGGAATGAAGGAAGCAGAGAAGAGAGTGAAGTTTGGAAACAAAAATAACTGAAAGAACAGAAGAAAATTTCCCAAAGTGCTTCAAGTTATAAAAGTTTATTAAAATACAAACATGAGACATTTTTGTAAAATGGTTTTTAATGTTTTGTATTACTTATATGTATTAAAACACAAAATAAATAAACAACAGTGATGATAGTACTGAAGAGGTGGGCTGTATGTCCAAGTGCTTATTTCCTCTTCTTAATAACAAAACAATAGACACTGACTGAAATAGAATCCAGTGCTTAGCAAATGATTCTGTGCTTTTAATGTTTTCAGCATCATTTTTTTTCACAACTTTAGTGGGAATGTTTAGAAGGGCTATCTCTTAGGTTGATAAAACATTTTCAAAGTACATTTTTTTCTGTTCCATTTCAATTTTTTTTGTTGTTCAAAAGTTCCAAGTGAAGGTATATATGAAAGTTTCACTAAAATATCTTAAAGGAAATAATATGTATTGGTCACCACTGTCAGTTAATGCTGCATAACAAACATCCTCAAGCTGCCAGCAGCTTACAACAAGAATCATCCATTTTTCAGCCAAGAGCTTGGGGGTTGCCTGGACTCCACAGGACGTGACCCCATGGCAGGGACTGGGTTCAGATCTGTGGCAGGAGTCTTCTGGGACCTATGTTTCTCTGGACCATTTTTTTCTCCTGGTGATGACAGCAAAGAGACCAGACCCACCTGTGCCAGCATACGGCAATTGTCAAGGCACTTTCATCCTGCTGGTTAGACCAAGATGAGGCAAAGACCAACTTCAAATGAGAAAACATCCCCCAACCACCATTAAGCCATGGCAAAGGTGTAGACATTAACTGTCACTACCAGGGACCAATGTGAGCCTGGGAATTCCATCACACTGCCCACTCATTTATCTATGCACCGACACTACCAGAGAGTGGACAGAGATGGTGTGGACTAGGTGACTGCATTTTAGATAATTTCTTTTATTTTATTCCTTTTTTTTTTTTTTTCAGGAGGAGGGGCTTTGTTTCTTAAATACTGTAGTATATGAATGAAAAAAATTCTGGAGTTCTAATTAAAAAGAAATGACTACATGGAGGTATAATTCAAATACAAAAATATTCACCCTTTTGAAGTGTATACTTCAGGAGGTTTAGCATATTCAAACAACTATGATCACTATCTAATTTAAGAATATTGTCATCACTCCAAAGAGAAAACCTGTTAGTAGTCACTGCCCATTTACCCCTTCCACCAGCTGTGGGAAGAACACTAGTCTACTTCCTTCCTTGATAGATTTGTCAGTCCTTAACATTTCACATAAGTGGAATTATCCATTCTGTGGCCTTTTGGGAATAGCTTCTTCTACCAAGCATGTTTTCCGGGTTCACCCATGCTGTTTGTATCAGTACTTCATTTAAATTTATTGCTTACAAATACTCCACTTGTATGGGTAGACCACATTTTATTTATCCATTTATTAGTTGATGGGCCTTTGGGTGGTTTCTATTTTTGACTATTATGAAAACTGTTATGAACTTTCATGTGCAGGATTTTCAACTTTCTTAACTACATGCCTAGGAGTGGAATTACTGATTTGCATATTAACTCTGGGTTTAACATTTTGAAGAACTGAGTAACTGTCTTCCAAAATGGCCACAAAATTTTACAATCAGACCAGCAATGTATGGGGTTCCAATTTCTCCACATCCTCACCATTGTTTGCCTTTTTGATTCTAGCCATTCCAGGGGGAGTAAAGTGATTATCTCAGGATTTTAATTTGTGTTTCCCTAGTGACTAATAATACTGACTACCTTTTCATGAGCTTTTTGGCCATCTGTGTATTTTTTTTTTTCTTTTGGAAATGTGTAATCAAGCCCTTTGCTCACTTTCCAATTGAATTACTTACCTTTTTACTGTTGAGCTGTAAGAGTTCTTTACATACTCTAAATAGACTGTCTTCAGAATATGAATTGCAAAATTTTCTCGCATTATGCGGTTTGTCTTTTCATTTTCTTTTTGGTGTCCAATGAAGTACACAAGTTTTTTTTTTTAATTTTTAGAATGTCCAGTCTATCTATTTTTCTTTTTGCCATGTGTGCTTTCGGTGTCATAGCTGGGAGATGACCACTTGATCTAAGGCCATCAGAGTTTTCTCCTTTCTAAGAGTTTCAGTTTTATCAATTGTATTTTAGATCTTTGATCCATTTTGAATTAATTTCTGTGTATGGTGTGAGGTAAGGGTCCAGATTTATTCTTCTGCATGTGGATAACTTGTGGTCCCAGCAACATTTGGTGAAAAGAATACTCTCTCACCATTGGATTGTCTTGGCTCCCTTGTCAAAATCAATTGACCATAATCGTAAGGGTTTATTTCTGGACTCTCAATTCTCTCTGCATGCGTAAACTTATTAGCCTTACCACACTGTTTCTATGGCTTTGCAGTAAGTTTCAAAACTGAGAAGTGGCAGGCAAGGTCAAAGGCAAGGCTCAGGCACTGAAGACACCTACCTATACACCTGCCTGTCTAGTGATCTGCATCTGAAACTGCGGCACCCACCTTGAGGTGTCCTGGGTACAGCGTGTGGGTTCATATTCGAGACGGACCTGCGCTCACCTCACCTAGTCTCAGCCCTTGTTAATGAAGACATGAGTGGAAGGCGACAGGGTTCTCCCCCAGTCTCACACTGCCATACGAGCTATCACCAAGCATTTCATTCATCACACACAACTCCAAGTCGCTGCCATTTAATTTAACCAAAAAGTCAGCATCAAGATGATGGAGAAAAACAAAACTACTGCTCAAAAGCCCTGAAGCCAAGAGACAGCAAAGTTTTAATGAAAGGGCTCACTTTTCTGCCTATTTTTTGAATTGATAAAGTTTTTTCTCACAGTAAATTTTTTTTTGCGTAATAATTTTTTTGTGTGTAATAAAAATAATTTTGTGTAATAAAAATCTTGGTAACACAAAACTTTGTCACTTTTATTTTCTTGGAGTTTAAGAGACAGATTTTGCAAACACACACTCAGTTTCTCCCTAGAATAGCTGCATTCTTTTATTTGGTGATTCAATCCATTTTTAATTCAAATAGTCACCGCATAACCTAGGCAACAATATTAAGCATTTTACAAGCAAAGTATTTAACTGATTTTCCTCTCAGTTGCCGGTGAGTACAATAAGCAAACTGGTTAAAGGATATACTTCTGTACATAAAAATATCCATGTATTTATACAAGTGTATGGAACTGAGTTTAAAGATAATCTAACCAGAACGTCACAATAAATAGCACGTGTTCCTACAGGACAGCAAATCGCTTTGTCAGGAAGCTGTCACGTCTCTTTTTTCAAGGTGCTTTACGATCTTCTGAGCTAGGCTCATGTTTCCCAAAATAAGGGTTAGGGATTATTAATGCCTGGATTTGGACACCTGTTCCCATGTGCTGCTTCTTACTGGCGCCTCCAATGATCCAAGTGAATGATAGGCTAATTTATTTATTTTCAAACAGTCTTGGCAACTTACCAAATTCTATCCATTCCCCGCTCCAGTATTTTAAAATGCAAATTAATCTAAGCTCTAGCACCATACAAGAATGAAATACATGTATTTTTTTTTTTTTTGTCAGAGCAACAATATTTTATATCATCTTTGTCCCTCTGGCTATAACAATTCTGTTTAGAAAAATTTACCAAGCTAAAAATAGTTGATCTAGGTTGTCATAAAAAAAAAGAATATTAAATACCTTTGGTAAAAATAGATATATTTAACAAGATTAGAAAAGCAAACAGTTATAATGTCAAAAGGAGAATATAAAAATGTACACAATGAAACAAATAAACTGACTTATAAAGTGAAAATAAGGCCACTCTTCTGAAAGCTGTCTCTTCCTGGCCATGAATGTAGTTCTCTGCTTCTAAGTGGTAGAAACTGTAATAAGAAATGTGGAAACTCCAGTCTTTCTTATCAGGGTGACAGAAGCTTAATTCATGGCAACAGAGTTCCTTTTTAAAACCCACACTGGCGGGACATAGAACACTCTGGCTTATATATGTGAATAGAAGAAGAAAATCCCAGATTTCCGTCGTTTTAGGCCCAGAGCTCAGAATTGGAGAGTTAAGCGAGGTGACAGCATCAGGTGCTCGGCGCCACGCGTTTCTCCCGTGCTGACGTGAACGCCAGCCGCCTGGAGACCAGGGAGCACGTGGGGACGGGCCACTGGCCAGCGGCCGACAGCCCTGCATCCTTTTCCACGCCTGGACCGCGCCTCCCCGCATCCGAGCATCCCCTGCAAAGAGCGGGTGCCAGAGCCCTGACGCCGCGGGCCGCCTCCTCCCTTGGATCGCCTGTAGGCCCCGCAGATGGAAGGGCCCTGGAGAAGCACCGGGCAGGGGGCCGGAGGCCGGTGCGGGCCCTGTCCCCCGAGGCAGCCCCAGCCCGCGCTGGCTGGACTGCGGGGCCGTTATCCTCCCGCGTTCCCTCGGCACACGCAGTCACACTCCTCGTGGTGCTCCAGGGCCACGTCGGTCAGGGACTTGTGCAAACCCCGGACACCCGTCTTGGGTCTCAGCTGAAGGACCTGAAAGGGAACAAGGCCACCACCTTAAAGTCAACCCACGCCTGTGACGTCTGATCCCAGGGACGAAGACGATCTCCTGGCACAGAACCTCGGGGCCCCAGCAGCCACTCAGCACATCTTAATTTTTCCCTAGAGCATTGGGAACACGTTCCCCCACCCCTCAAGGAATTCATAAACGCTCGCCATCATTTCCTGAAAAAGAAGACCCTGTAATACCAATCATTTGGAAGGAGGCTGCTAGGAGTCACCAACAGACCGTACGTCCAAAGACCCGCCAGCCCTCTTTACTTTCCATATCCGATCGCACTAGGGAGAATGTCACCCTGGTTAGGGAGTTTGGAACCACTGCCGCACCCTTCACACGATTCATTTCCCCATTTGTTGGTTTCTTTCACTCATTCATTTCTTCACGCTTGGAACAGATACCCATCCTTGCAGCAACGCACCGAGTCCCGCGCTGCTGTAGGAGGAAACACGACCCCTCCGCAGCTGAGTCTGCTCAATTAGGCCGCCCATTAATTTTCTTGGCCACCGTCCAAGTCCGCTATGAACTCGATGAGACGGATTAGATGTACTTCACAGACATCAGCCTCCGTCACAACTAACACTCGGCAGCTGGGTCCTACCGGGCGGAGATGGCTTGGCATTAATACCAAGCATGCCTCAATTAAAGAAGTTATTTGCACTTTGAATGGCTGAGATATTTCTTTTTTAACAAAAAAGTATAGCAAAATTAACAGTGATACAAAACATTCCCCTTTAATGCTGAGACAAAAGGACGGAGCTATGGATTATCTGACGTATTTGATAAGAACCAACTACTACTCAACGTGCATTGCCTAGAAATGATGTGTGTTTGCATTATGAACAAAGCTCAGAGTGTAGAATGATAAGAGACTGTCTAGCTTCTATGCTCTCTGGGTCTGACACACATAACTTCATAGAGCCACTTCTGAAAGATACCATTCCTGGAAATAATCATTAATCCAAAAAGGCGCCTAGTTTAAGGGGAAGGGTGTAGTTCAGAGGTAGAACACGTGCTTAGTAGCAAGCATGAGGTCCTGGGTTCAATCCCCAGCGCCTCCATTAAAAAGACAATAATAAATAAACAAACCTAATCACCTTCCCCAAAGACCCTAAAAACAAAAACAAAAACAAAAACCCCCAAAAGGTGCAAGTCAGGTTTTCTGACTATTCTACTTGAAGATTTAAAAAAGAAGAACAGAGAACGGGTCCCTCATTTGAAGGATGTGATCATATTAAAGGTTAATTAGCTAACATTTTTTGAATGCTTACTGGGTGCCAGGCTCTATAATAATGTTTTTACATGATTTGACTCCCAGGAATTCCATGAAGTAATTTACAATTATTACCCCTATTTTACACATGAGTGAACAGCTCAGGGAACACAAGCATCTGTACTTCTGCCAAAGAAGAATTAGTCAAGTTTGAGTGACAGTTACCAATTTCATGAAGACTCAGAACATGACTAGTCATACTCTATTTATTTAGTAACTTTCTTTCTAAAGGGATAAACTGCAAAATCTTGTAAAACTATGAGACATAGTTAACTTTTTAAAAATTTAAGTATAGTTGATTTACAATGTTGTGTGACTTTCAGGTGCACAGCGGGAAAACATCACAGCAGTAACATCCTTGCTATATTTTATGAGACTTTTAAGTTTGTACACTTATTTTTGGGGGGCTCACAGTGGTTGAACAAAACCCAATGAAAATGCCAAAGGAAACCAAGAGAGGGAATAATTCAGTCACATCTGTGGTGACACAGTGACTATGATTCATCTTAGTGTGTCAGGAAGCTGGTGTAACAGAGCGAGATGAGAGAGAGAGAAATTCCACCTTCCAAGCCGTGTCCTTGCTTGTGCCTTCTCCGTGAAGTGGAATGATCTTTAAACTGAAAATTGGGAGAATGATCATCAAAAAGAATCAGCCCAAGATGGGCTTCACTTTAAATGAGTTAAATCTCTAGATCCCAATTAATGGTATTCAATGACTTCATGATTTTAGAACTATTTTAAGTTATGTTTTTTAAAAGTTGCCATTTACTTAGGAGTACTAGGAGACTCGGAACTGCCTTCCAAAATCTAAGACTGGGAAAAATTTAGGCCTCGGAAATTATGAATTCCACCAAGCAAATAATCCTTTTTTTCCTAGGGTAATTTGATGGGTAATAAAAAGACCACCACAGAAAAATGTATAATTCCCACAGAGCAATAAAACAAAGCAAGACACGACTGTTACTGGAGATATCTGAGAAGCGTGGAGAAGGTAACATGTAGTTTAGAGATATTGGTGGGAAACTTGCGCTACACGTCACATGATTAAATACACATCCAGACTCGTGCGTGTGCACACACAGATGACACGTGTGTGACCAACCCCACTCAAAGGCAGGAGAAAGGCGAATTATTGTCATTCTGGAAGGCCAGTGAGTCTACGCACTGCCCATGGTCTTTCCCTGCACATGAATTTTATCTGAGACTTTAAAAACAGATTGCTCACGCTCTGCAGTGACTTTCTGGATAACCCGAAAACTAATGTAATTTGCAAAGAAATTTACAAGTCTAGGCTGGAGGAGGAAATGCCTGATCTGAGGACTGAGTCAGCTGACACCAGAAGTATGATCTCGACTGATGAGCTTGTTTCAAAAAGCTAGTAAGACTACTCTGGGTTTTATAGTTCTTAGAAAGGTGGTGCATAAACCCAAGACTTGTTGGCTCAAATCAGGTCCCCAAATACACTTCGCTTAGTAAGTACCTGCTTCAGAGAGCTCAAAATGGAATGACTTCAGGTGGGAAAGGAGCCCTCTCATCAGATCCTTGTGTATCACGCCAGTCAGCTCTGCTATCTGCCTACCCTTAAAGGCATTTTACTTCAGCATGCCTTAGAACTACCACAGGGAGGGTCTTCTCCTGACTAGACTCCCAGTTCACAGCACAGCAACGAAGCCATCGCCGGGGCAGAGCCGGCGGGAGCTCCAGTGAGCTCCTGCAACAGGCATGGAGGCTGACCCGGCACAGGGATCTTGAGAAGCGTGCGCTGCAGGAATGAAAGTGGAACACGAGTGACGGCAGCCCGCAGCCCTGTTTTTAGTCACAGACCGCCAGCTCTGGACGTCCTCTGCTAAATCTCGCCATCTAGTAACTGTCACAGAATAACACCTCTAGGGAAAACCTGGGAGACTCTCACAGTTCTCCCTCGCTTGACTAAGGTTAAGTGTCCTGCATCTGGTCCCAACAAGGTGATGGTCGATCTGGGATCAGGAACCTGGAGCGTTTGTTTTCCCACTTAATCAATTGTCCACACAGTATTGTGAAGGGCATTTCTGACCCCGTGTGTGTTCAGATCACCCGACAGATGGGGTTTCTTTGACGTCTGCATGCCTAGGAAAAAAACCACTTAATTTATGAAGCAGATATTTATTTATATTCTTCTTTTACTTAGTAGGAAAAAAAATAGCTAATGAAGCCATACTGAAATGATGTCAGAAGGCAGATTTTGGCATGGTGTGGTAAAAATTAGTTTGTCAAGAACGTTTTGTAAAAATTAAAGTTGGCCCATCAAGAGGGATTGCTTCCTGACAGATGAAAGCTACGTGAAGCTAGGGGAGAGAGGGTGGGGTGTCACTAGGGACAACGAAAATCTGAATGTACAAATTCTAAGGTTCCCAAGACTCTGAGAAACAATAACTACTCACATTTAATTTTACATTTTCCTTAATTCCATAGAATAGAGACAGAAGGATGAAGAATGTTTGAAAGAGTGAACATATTATTGGGGGCAGCGTGAAAAACAGGATGATATAAATTGTGAATAATAGGACCTATAATTATGAGTATGTCTCTTAGGATTTATGTGCCCACAATGCTCCAAATGGAAACATAAATGTCAAAGATCTCTTTTCTCCAAAACAGACGATCATTTACCTCCTCAAGTTTCTCTTGAGAATATTATCCCTTCCTATTTCTTTTTTGTACAAGAGATAAAAACCCAGAGAAGGAAAAAAGCAAGTTTCTTCTGTATGGCATAGGGAACTACATTTAATATCTTGTAATAACCTTTAAAGAAAAAGAATATGAAAACAAATATATGTATCTATATGCATGACTGGGACACTGTGCTGTACACCAGAAATTGACACATTGTAATGGACTGTACTTCAATAAATAAATAAAGACCTGAAACCACTTAAAAATAAGTAAAAAACAAAAAAACCCCAACAACTCCACTGATCATCCATGATGAACTCTTAGAGGATAAGTTTTCTTAATCCTTGCTGTCTAGGTTTCTGAGTTCAAGGTCCTAATTAAAAATAAAAATAAGATAACAACATGAACTATTTTATAAGCCTTGTTTCTGTTTTGTTTTCACGAACGCGGCATCTCCTTCCCAACAAGAATCCAGTTCAGATACACTGTTCTGTTCCTGTTTCGGACACACCCCTCCCTCCCCAGAGCCGCGGCGGGAAGGGCACGCCTACCTCGTGGTACTTCTTGGTGACTTTGCTGGGGACGCACTGGCACTCGCTGCAGGTGTGCAGGCAGCAGGCGCAGTTCCCTCCGCAGCGCTTGACCAGCAGGCAGCCCGGCCAGAAGATGGTGTCCGCCCTCTTCAGCTCCTCCCTGACGGACACCGAGAAGTTTCTAGGCGTGCAGCTGTACAGCCTCGCCTCCTCCTTCAGGAGGTTCAGATCCACCGCTGCGGGGCACACGGGGGGCAAGCAAGACAGGCGTTCACGCGCTGAGCCGTGCGCACCTCCGCAGACTCCCTGTCCGCATTCGTGCTCAAGTCTAGCTATTTCACGAACAGCCCCCCCCCCCCCCCAGCAGCATCCTCATCACCTTCACCGGGTCTGAGCGTGAAGCTGCGGGAAGCCTGGCCTCTACGCGATGGTAAAGCAAGCTTCCTACGCCTCAGGGGCCAGTGAAGAGATGGCACTGTGCAGAGGGAAGAACACAGCCACCCAGAGTCCGGAGCTACAGGCAGGAGACTTCAGAGAGAAAAAGGAGGGCTACACGCGTAACCTTCGTGGAAAAGTGAACAAGAGGATCACTGGAGGAAGCCTGGAAGGTCCAGCGACGAACGCTTCGATGAAAAGGCAAGTGCAGTTTTTGAAGGATGACAAAGCTCACGCAACTCATGAGGAATGACTTACCAAGCTGGTTAAGAGAAATTTCTACAATCTTTCTGGCAGTAAGAATCGTAGAGTGTGAAGAGGAATGAGAAGGAATGAATTTCTGAAGAGGGCTGAGTGGACCAGGAGTGAAAAAGATACATTAAAAAGGGCAGAAGCATTGGTGTATTGAGTAATTTACGGACTTTGAAATTTAGTGTAACTAGACTCCTTCAGATTTCTCTTCTTCTAAGGGATGAAAGAATATCTAACTTAGAACCATTGTTATTCTTTTAGCAAGTTGGTTAACTATGTTGTGCCTTATTCTTTAAAAGAATATCTATTTGTGAAGACCAAACAGAATTACCTTTCATTAGATTGTTACAGTAAGTTCTCAAAGAGCCACTGTTTTTAACTACAAAATGACACTGAATAACACTTCATGTTTAATATGAACTTATATGTAACATGAAGTCGTTGATAATTATTAGGATAAGCATCTCTAATTTAATTTTAATTTCTGCTTTACAGCTTTGCCCTCTTCCCCTAGAAACATTCAAGAAAAGCAATTCCGATAAAATTGAAGTTCTGAATAACAGACAATTCATCAAAGCTCTTCTTTCCTCAAACTAGAGCTTTTGTTAAAATTTAGGAACACTATCTAAAATAAAATAAATCTGGCTAAAAACCTTTTTACTAATATTGGGAACATTACAAATAATAGGTTCTGGCTAAAGAGAGCTTCAGATAATAATAATCACTCTGTAACCCAGTTTTAAAAATTGTGCCAACATGTTTTTAAATACTTTTAAAACGACAAGGTAATTAAAAATCAAATGCTTATTTTCTTAGCTATGTTATATTTGTATTATGTGGTCAAGTTTTTCTAAAATGTCAAAGGAAGCCAATATAAGTATTTTCAAAAAATATGTTATAGATTATGCATGTGCAACTGTAAATTAAAAGTGCCTATAAACTATATGGTTTACTATATGGTTGACTAAAACCTTGCTCAGGTAGAGGGAAACACCAAAGAAATGTTAATTCAATTGGCTCATTTCAACACCTTATTCAGCTAAAAATTGTTTTCTCCACTGCAAAAGAAAAATCACTGTTTTATCTCAACAGCTAAAGATTTCCTTTTTATCGGAAAACTGGTCCTGTGAAAGGATAGCTTTTCAATTTTTAAGAGGAAATGAGTTTATTCTTTTTGAGTGTCATAAAAGGCCAGCTTATCCCTAATAAAATTAATGAGATAATTAGGTTAAACGATGTCACGCATTTATCTGATTTCATTTTGCTGAACTAACGGTCCGTGTGCACGTTACTCTTCTGCTGCCGAACGGCAGATGAGCGTCTTTAACTCTTTTCTCTGGAAGTTAGTACTGAGGCCGGGGGAGAGCAAGCCTAAAGCAGGCACACACCTACCAAAGCCGGCTGCCAACATTTTTAATGCTTATTGAAGATTTATGCTTCTTTATGCCGTGAATGAAGCTCTTAACTTGCAAAAGCTATTCATCTACCTCAAAGAGTTTGAAGCAGACTATTTCATGAAACTAGAAAATGAGACTGTGTATGTTCCCTTTCAAATGTTTACTTAACCACAATAAAAGGTTAGATGGATTTCCCAAGGGAACGAAGTTAGGGTACCTGCTACAATGTGAAAATTTAAACACGCTTTCAACCTCACTTCCACTCATTTATCATGTTTGACACAAAAGTCAAAAGCCCTTTTTAAAGTACTAGTTAAGCTTGACTTAGAAAATATGGTGTTTTTCTTTTTTTTCGGCAGGAATAAGGTATGAATGAAAACCCTGAACCAGAGGAAGGCAGGGCAAATAAAGGAACGGAAAAAACATTAATGCAGTGCACCCTGGGCTGAGAATGCAAGGAAGGACCTTCAGTCTGGCATATCTCATTTGAAATTCTGGTTTCCTGCTTTCAGGGCTTCAAACTCATCTAGGCCTCATTAAAGTTAAGTCACATGACTACAACTTGGTGTCATAAATTCTCCAAACGGGCAGAACGTCTAGGCAGCAAAGAGACAGAGAAAGAGGGATCATGTACCAACACATACGTTTAAAAATAACTCAAATATTTTGAAGTTTCTCCCTGCAAAATATTTGTAAAGTAAAACTTGGCCTTCAGAAGTTTTATTTCCTTTTCATAACTGTTCCCTAAGACAGTACATGCATTAGCCTGTCTTTCTGAAGAAGGAAGATTTTCAGCCTGTCATCAATGAAGACTTATGTTTCTAATGCGTATTTTCTTGTTCAGAAGCAGAAATATTGCAGGTTTTACTAAAAAGGATAATACTGTTTGAAAAAAATTTATGATCACATTTTACTTTGTTTGTGTTCATTCTCTTAAGATAGTCAGTCCAAAAGTATTCTATTACTATAATGCAATCTGAGGGTGGTCCTTCTAAGATGAATGTGGTAACACTGTGATATGTTTATTCTGTGGAAAATCTATTTCAGTGTTTAATTAGAAGCTTTTAAACGTTTTTACTCCTGGTTCCTTTGTAGAAAGGCTCTTGGGAGGGGAGTTGGTTTTGTCTACATAGATGTTATCTCACACCTGCGTTTTAGTTTATGTAAAGTTCCAAAAATATACACTGCTTTTCTCACACTTACTGTATGCTTAAAAAAGTTAATAGCTTTGGCAAACTGCAAAGGGCTTCAATTTGGAAAGTGTTCAACGAATATTTGAAAGATCTGATGCGGTGGGTGCTGGACCTTTTAAATACACGCTAGCCGCTGGCCAAACCCTCACTGAGCACCCAGAGCAGAGAGAGATACAGGCAAAAGAGGCATGGCCAGAAGGGAGGTTAGCAGGCTTGAATCCCTAGATCAGCTGTCAAAAAACTAGATCAGAGCTCAGAAGCCTGTTGACTCCATCTGCTCCTTACAGATCTGCATGAAAATCTACTTCAAATTTGCTCACAAAAGCTCTATTCATGGTGTTTCAGCTAGCCTTGCAGGTCTGCATTTTTCCCCTGTTCCTGAGTGGGAGGGGAGGGAAGTGTTGCTTGTAAGTTATTCATCAAGATCAAATCTTATAAATATGTAACAGCTTTCAGCATCTGGACAAGATTCAGCTGCCTATGGACTTGAACCGCGATTCCAAATATCGCTGAGGGAAACAGCCAAATACCATGGCTGGGCAAGTCGGAACAGCACCCACGGAGCTGAAAGTTCCTGGGGCAGAAAGGCTGCACCTCTAAGCAGGAAAGGGCAGGAATCCGGTTTCTTTCCGAAGAAGAACACGCCTGATGCAATCTGCCCTTGTGAGTTGCTGAAATTAACACTGCTGTTTCTACAGACACTCTTCAGACTGTCCGTCCCTTCTTTAAAGTGACCCTGGGTAGATTTCAATGTGTCTGACAGACTGAAACAGATTTTTGCATTCTAATTACCCAGTTAACATTTTCATCTGTGTCTGACTGGGATGCTTTCCAGTTCCAATGGTACTGGGAAGATAAGCCAGCCTTTGAGCAAACTCGGCTGGCATTATTTCCAATATCTTGACTATGTGGAATTAAGTTTAATTATCAACACTTTCACTGTTGAAGGGAGATGAGCTCAAACAGTCAGAAGTGATCATTTTGGAAGCATCACGCAGGGAGCAATTACCACCATGTGGGCTCCTCCAGGCCATTATTTTCTTACAGTGCACCCTAATCTTGGAAACTACTAGTTCTAGTTTATGACAAGCCACTGTTATTTTTCACATTATTTTCAGAAGTTTCTAGGCTTAGGAAATGGGAATTGATATAATCCTGACTCAGGGACATGTGGACAACGATTTTAATTGAGTTTTCCACTTTTCTAGCCCCAAACTTCGGTTAGCAGCTACAATAATCTCCCTTGAGTCTCTAAATCCATTTACCTCCCCATATTAAATTTGAAGAAGCAATGATTCTGGTGAAATGTAACAGAAGACTTCATCAAAATATTTTTGCATGAAAGAAATGAGAATTCTCAGCAAAAGCATCTCTTTAAATCTTCCAAGCCCACTACGTCAGGGCCTCCTTCTGTAGGTTTTCTTATTTCACAGGTAAAGAGGCTAACGTGTTATGACAATGGATTGTTTAAATATCTCACGGGAGAATTTCAAACTCGACTCATCCAAAGGTGGGGCAGAAGAATCTGAAACATTAGCTGTGGAGAAAATTAAATGAGGTTCTAACCTGAAGAGGGTGCTTACCTCTGGACTTCCTCCCAAAAACAAAAGCTTTGCCCAGCAGTTGCCAAGTTGGCCTGTACAGGTCTTCCAAGTCCAACTGCCATCTGTCTGGTTCAAGATACCGAATCAGGTCTTCCAAGGTACTGAAGGCAGTGACCGCGTTATTAAGGAGGTCCAGGGGCAGGGCCGCGGCGGGCAACACTGAAGGACTCACGGTTTCTGTGAACTGCTGAAAGGAAAACGGACCTATGTCAACTGTTTTAAAAGGGACAACGGGCTCCTTCCGGGCTCATGTGTGAAGTTAGGTAGGTGGCTGAAGACCAGGCTGAAAACCCCCAGAGGTGAAATTATGTTCAGCCCCAGCGAGCAGCCATTCCTTCACAAAGACTTCATGGAGATGAACTTGGACAGGGCCTCTGTGGGAAAAGATTTTCAACGGGAAAGACGTTCACTTTCCTCACCACAAACCATGGTGGGTGTGGGTCTCTGGTGTCTGAACAAAAAAGAAAACATCTCAATGGTTCAGGTAGGGACTTATACAATGGAAGCCCGTACAGAGTCTACCCAATTTTTTTGTTTCCACTTTTCACTCTCCTCATTCTGGAAAATCACCTGGTTGTTACACAAATGAGTGTCAGTTGAATTAAAAATTTATTATAAAGCAATTAACCTGTAAAGAATTACAAGAAAATACAGCTGAGAGCCTATGACACTGGAGAACTTGGCAATCAAAATAAAAAACACCCAAAACATAAGAGATAACTTTAATAAATTTGCCTAAATTTTATACTATACAAGAATCAAAATCCAGATACTGGGAGAACACCTTGGCAATCCATATACCTGTCACAGGATAGAATATGTATTAAAAAAAAAAGACAAATAACAGAAAATGGGCAAATTTCAGGTAAGAAGCTTGAATGGCCACTGGATGTACAAAAACATGCTAAAATTCATTAGTTATCAGAGAAATGCAAAACAAAGAGGTATTTCAAAAAAAAGGAGATACCATTTCACTTCCATGAGCTTGGCAAGCACGTAAAAGAAAGGACTGCCAAGGATGCAGGTAAATTGAATCTCTCTGCTCTGCCTGCAGAAGTGAGTGTAGGTTGGTACCACTTTGGTGGATGTAACTGATGGACACAGGATGCTAGAGTTGAAGGTGCGTCTGTCCCAGGGCCCTGTAATTCACTTTGGAGGTTTGTATCCTTTTATTTGTACCCTTGGAAATACATGCACGTGAATATCAAGTCATCACAGTATTGAAAAGGAGAAAAAGTGAAAACCCCCTAAATGTCCAGGTCTAGAGCAATAGATTAAAATACACCATTTGAAACAGCAAGCACCAAAAGGAGGCGATAGTTTCAGGAAAAGTTCGATTAGAAACATTAGAAACTGCCTCCCAATTTTTATAGTGGACTATGGATGGGGAGTGGGAGATACGAACCAAAATCAAAACAGGCCAAAAAAATAAGGAACAAAGGCTCCACTGAGTTTTTTTAATTAATTAGTTTATTTGCAGGGAAGGGAGAAAAATCATATTAAATAAAATATTTATGTTGACTATGTTGACTGGTGCTTATCAGAATAGCATTTATAGTAACAAAACATTGATAAAGATCTAAATTTACGATAGTGGAATAGTTAACAACGCTGTACTCTGTACTCTTAAGGTGAAATACTGTACAGGCATTAAAAATGAGGACTTCTAGGATTTTTTTTTTATTAAAATAAACAAATTTCTTCCGTACAGCACAGGGAACTATATTCAATTTCTTGTAATAATCTTTAATGAAAAAGAATATGAAAAGGAATATATGTATGTATATGGGTGACTGGGACATGGTGCTGCACACCAGAAACTGACACATTGTAACTGATTGTACTTCAATTAAAAACAACACCAAAAGAACAACAAAAACAGAAATGGCCACTAGGTAGTAAATTACAAGAAATCCAAGCTATATAAAACAGAACATTAATATACCATGATTCTTTGACACACATTAATTGAAATAAAACAAAAAAAATCAAAAGTGCCAAATATGCCAAGAGTTTTCATCTCTGGTTTTAATGAGAATGGGTGATTTTAATTTTCTTCCATATACTATCCATGTTTTCAGCATTTTCTGTATGATAAGTCTGGATTCTTTTTGAGGACCAGGTAAAAATGATAACATTTGCTATAATAAAAAAAAGATCCTATTAGGTCCTCCCATTTCTTGGATGTCAGGTAGAGACCGACAACCATGGATGACACAGAGCAGCCTTGAACTGTTCCTTGCTTCAGTCTGTCCTTACTGCTTTTATTTCGTGCTGCATAACCTTGGGTTAATCTACCTAAAACAAGTTATTGCTGGTCATGTGATGAATTTGGACAAACGCCTAGAGTGATCTCTTATCTGGAGGATAAAATCCAAATTCCTTCCCCTGCACTAAGGATCCTCACTGTCTGACCTCGCTCGCCTTCCCACCTAATCCTCAGATCATCAAAGACAAGCACTTTGTGTCCCGATCAGTCTAGTCTGTTCACAAGCTGCCGCACAGGTCACATGCGTCTCAGACCTTGTACCTTCCCCCCTGCCCCTGTGGGCAAGACTCTCTCTCCCTCTTGTGAGCTACAGAAGAAACCTTTACACTTGCAACAGCCTTTCTTGAAACGCAGTGTATCCCTGAAACCCTTCTCAGTGCCGTCACCATCCCCTACATCTCAGCTGTGTCAAACTGGAAACACCTCCTCTCCTCTCCAGGCTGTCCCAAGGGGAAGAGGCTGGAAAAGCAGAAGCTGGTCTGTCAGTCAGGAAGAAGGACATCTGTCCTCTGGGGCAGACCCTGCCCCTGCTGGGACTCACGCTCTGTGGGCGTGGGGCCCCGCTTTGCCACAGTGGGGAAGCGGGGCAGTTTTACAGAAAAAATAATTGGCAGAAATTAATGTGGCAGTCTTGGGTCAACACTGATTTTATCGTTATTTAAATTTTTTTAAATTTAAATTTATTATTTATTTATTTATTTTTACAATGTTGTGTCAATTTCTGGTTTCAGTCATCCATGTACATACATATATTTGTTTTCCTATTCTTTTTCATTCTAGGTTACTACAAGATATTAAATATAGTTCCCTGTGCTCTACAGTATAAACTTGTTATGTATCTTGTATATAGGCATTAGCATCTGCACATCTCAATCTCTCATCTTATCCTGTCCCACCCCCTTCCCCCCGGTAACCAAAAGTTTGTTCTCTATGTCTGTTAGTCTGTTTCTATTTTATAAATAAGTTCATTTGTGTCTTTTTTAAAGTTCCACATATGAGTGATATCATATGGTATTTTTCTTTCTCTTTCTGGCTTACTTCGCTTAGAATGGCATTCTCCAGGTCTATCCATGTTGCTGCAAATGGCATTGTTTTATTCTTTTTTATGGCAGAGTAGTATTCTGCTGTATAAATGTACCACAACTTCTTTCTTATTTTAAATCTCTATTTTTAAAAATGTCAAGATTCTGGCTAAAATATTAGCACTAAGCTATTTTCAATTATTCTCTCCAACCTTAAGAGTATAAACCAAACTGAATATATTTGTCTTCACTCCTAGTAATTTTCTCATTGTCCAAGAAATGCAAAACTGCTTTGATAGGGAGTGCTATTATGATTGATAACTACAGTATAGCTGTAAATAAGCAATTATCTAATAAAAGTTTTCATGATGAATTTAACCATTCTGGTTAATATTGATTCCACTTATAATCTGAAAAAGTTAATGCAGTTTCTTTTGCAGATTTTTAAGCTATAAGCCAAAATGTGTATGTTTATATAAAGGGAGAATTAAGGCTCAGAGATGCTCAAAGAATAAGTGAGTTACTACTCATGACTATGATGATACAAAATAAAGGGAATGTGTCGATCTGCATGAAGGGAGTAAACAGCACACAAAGCCAATACAAAAAGTGTATATTCAGTTATATAGTGATTAACTGAATCACTTTGCTGGACACCTGAAACTAACACTGTACATCAATTACATTTCAAAAAAATTTTTTTAAAGTATATACTGTTCATTGAGGTGTCAGAGTGCAGATGTGTATTTCAGATATGATATAACATTGTTATTAAAGGTATGGATTTGGCTTATCTGCTTCCACATCTGCTGGAAAGGTACAGAGCATTCCTTCAGAAGCAATGAAATGTTCCAACTGAAGGCAGTATTGGGGAGATAAGGTTGAAAGAAGTTCTACAAAAGGAAGCAAAACAAAATTAAGTCCGTGATGTGGGACAAACAGAATATGCACATCTTGGGTTCAGTGAAGTATCAGACATCAATCCCCTCCAATGACAAAGGCTGGAAAAAAATAACTCAGCAAATGCTACTGCAGGCATATACTAGTTGCTGCTATTAACCTCCATGCTTTTAAATATTTAAATTAAAATAAGATACAGTTTTAAGAAGATCACCACACACCCACACATTTCAAGCACACCCAGCAGTCCCCACCCAAAAAAGCAGGAGCGGAGAATGAACTCACTTCCGCTGGATTCAAAGATTCAACCCTGGGACAGAACAGAGAAAGCCAGTGCTTTTATTTTTTAAGGGTTTTCTTATGACTGTCACCCCACCCACTGGTTCAAGGAACAATTGAGTTGTTCACTTGTGAAGTTCTGCTTTTTGAAGCTGTCTACAGGGATTTTCAGAGAAAAGGGGGGGCAATGGAAAAAAAATAAAAAGAAGTTGGAGGAGAAAAACACCGTTTACTATTTTTTAAGTTTTAATTTTTCTCCTAACCAAAGCCTCCCTGCCCTCCTTTACTTACTATCTAGAAAATTCCAACAATGTCTTAGCTGTATAAAAACGCTGATGATTGGGCCAAGTGCCTCCAAGTGAAAACTGGATTTGCACACCCCCACCCCGTATCTCAGTTGCCATGAAAACTGACGCGCATTCCGAGGTGACAGATTGCTCTGGGGCTACTGAGTGAGTGACCGTGGTCAGCAATGGAAGGCAGAGTCTTGGTTCTGTAACATACATCACTAACTTAATCCACGCCCCTGCTTAGTAAGCCAGAAGGAAGCTTTTCTGCTCTGACCTGCAGGGTGGCAGCAAGCCCCTGGGTGGATGACCCGTTCGGGTACAGCACTTTGGGAGGACAGATGGTGGAAGACCAGAAGACAGATCTGAAACCTCGATGCAGCTGAGCTGTCCTGCCCAAGCACGCATTTCTAAAACGTCGGGCACGTGGCCATGATCCTACACACGGTGAGGTCGTGTAAGTTCTTTGGGGAGAGTCGCCCCGAGTGGTAGCTCGATATGAAAGAAGCCCCTGATCGGGAGTCGGGGAGCCTGCAGGGACCCAGAAACTGTGGCACCAGGAAAGGGATCTGAGCCAATCCGGTAGCCCCATCAGCCTCCGTTTCCTCCTCTGTAAAGCATGGCTGCTAAACTCAGTCACCTTTAAGTTCCTCTTCAGCTTTTAAATTTAAGAATTCTAGGTAATCGCCGGATACAAGAGGGTCTGTTTTCTCCACTTCCCCGCCACCACCTGCCATCTCTTGTCTTGATGAAGAAGACAGTCTAACAGGTGTGAGGTGGTATCTCAGGGGGGTTTTGGTTGGCAGCTCACTTGTGATCAGTGACGTTTAGCATCTTTTCCTGGACCTGTTGGCCATCTGTACATCTTCCTTGGATAAATGTCTATTAAGTTCCTCTGCCCATTTTACAATCAGATTCTTGTTTTGTTCTGTTTTACTGCTTATTGAGTTGTGTGAGTTTTTTTGTGCGTTTTGGATAGCAACTCCTAATCTGGTGTTTGGTGTGCATGTGCTCTGTTCCATTCCACAAGTCGCCTTTTCAGTTTTGCTGATTGTGTCTTCTGATGTGCGGAAGCTTCTCAGTTTGATGAAGTCCTACCAGTTTGATTTTTGCTTTTCTTGCTGTGCTTTTGGTGTCATTTCCCCGAAATCCTGTGCATCACTGGTGGGAATGTACATCTGTTGAGCCACTATGGAAAACAGTATGGAAGTTCAGCAAAAAAAAAAAAATTACAAACAGAGCTACCATATGATCTGGCAATCCCAGCAAATCCCACTGCTGGGTTTGTAAGAAGAGGACATTTGCAAGCAGAGGTCCTTGTAAGAGGAGAAATTTGGGCACAGAGATGCACAGAGGTAAGTCCCCATGAAGACTTGGGGAGAAGGTGACAGTCCCCAGTCAAGCAGAATGCACCCGGAGGAAACCAGTCTTGATCTCGAACTTCTAGCCTCCAGAACCATGAGAAAATAAATTTCTGTTGTTTAACCCCTGCATCTGGGGTACTTTGTAATACCAGCCTTAGCAGACTAAAACATGCTGTCATGGAATTCTCAACTCAGTATCTATTATAGGGGCAAACGAAGGTTAATGGTATATACCACGTCCATTAAATCATTGAACAAATATTTATTAAAAAGTCCATCACGTGGGCACGGTGAGCAAAACAGACCAAAATTCTTGCCCTTGGGCAGCTGAACCTCTACAAGACAGGTACTTGCATCACAGGAGAGGTTCTGCCCTCGCCCAAACACAGCCAGACGGAGAACTTCTATCACAGATCACCTAAGCAACTCAAGATGTATGCAACAAATCCTGCTGAGTGTGACCCATTAAAAGCGACCTTAATCTGAAAGAATAACTGAAAAGCCAACATATTTCTGCTTTTCTTGGTGAAAAATAACTGGCAGCCCAGGTGGTTGGACCATGTAATGACCACGTGAATCCCTGTTTACAGCTCAAGACAGCAGCCTGCAGGAGGAAGTTCCCCTGCTGACTTCTCCCGTGTTCATTAAAAAAAAAAAGCAGCCTCTCAGCGTGTTTGTACTTGATCGCGGCCACCTTAAATATGTTACATGTGGATTACTGTCTCTGTGTAGAACAAGGAAAGCCTACTTCCTATTTGGGGAAATGCTTTCAGAACTGCCTGTCTTTTCACAATAAATCCTTATCTCTAAAAACACCGAGCTTATCTTTTTGTTGGCATTTCTGTGGGGAGGGCGATCTTAAAAATACAGCCTTTACAATGAACCGTCCCTGGGCAAACACACTCACATACACAAATGTTTACCCCGAGTAGCAGTGTCTGTCACCAAACTTTTAGGGCTTACGAAGCTGCTTCTTCCTTTCTTGGTTTTTTTAATGTTTTAAATTTTAAAAAAATTTTAATTTTATTTTTTTAAATGTTGGGGGAGGGGGAGGTAATTAGGTTAATTTATTTATATGTATTTTTTCTTCTTTTAAATTAAAATTTAATTGAAGTGTAGTCGATTGACAATGTTAGTTTCAGGTGTACAGCAAAGTGATTCAGTTATACATACACACACATATATATACGTTTTTCTGAGACACTGGGGATTGAAGGCAGGACCTCACACTGCTACCACTAAGCTATACACCCTCTCCCTAAAGCTGCTTCCTTTTTTTTTTTTTAATGTTTTAATTTATTTTATTTAAAAAAAAACTAGGGGGTAATTAGGTTTATTTTTATATATGTATTTTATTTATTTAACAGAGGTACTAGGATTGGACCCAGGACCTTGTGTATGCTAAGCACATGCTCTGCCACTGAGCTGTACCCTCACCCCAAAGCTGCCTCTTTTTGCTTTTAATGTTTTAATTTTTAATTTTATTTTTTAAAATTTTGGGGGGAGGGGTAAATAGGTTTATTTTTATTTACTTATTTATTTTAACGGAGGCGCTGGGGATTGAACCCAGGACCTCGTGCATGCTAAGCACACGCTCCACCACTGAGCTCCACCCTTCCCCCCCGAGGCTGCCTCTCTCTTAGCCAGCTGGACACAGGCCACTTCAGACTGATAAGCAACCTGCCGCCTCATTCATACCTAACAGCAGGGTTAGGAATGCTGATTAGGTTTTATTGTGGCTACTAAAAACAAGACAGCACCACAAGAATAAAACAGTAACAAACAGAAGAGAAGGAAAAGTCGACCCTGAAAGGGTCTCCCGTCTCAGTTCCCTAATGTGAGCTGATATTCTGAACACACGTCTGACTTCTCTAAAGAGGCTGAGCAGCAGATGGGGCACGCAGACACCAATTCCCGCCAGGAAGGGCTGCCGGGAGGTGCTGGAAAGACAGCAGCATGCCCTGGAACAGTCGAGTTAAACGCACTTCTTGGTCTTCCCCTCCGTTCTTATCGGAAACCATCCAAACAGTCATCTGGGTTATTGTCTGAAATTACTTTCAAGCCAGCAGAGAAGATGGACAGCTGGCACCCCTGCTCAAGGATGCGTTAGCACTGTGAGTGCTGCAGCTTGTGTGTGTTTAAGTGAGAAATCCCAGGGAAGGAGGCAGCTGTGTCACATCGCGTCTCAAGACTGGGAGCATCTTCCTCCCAGCGTGTGGCAACTGAATAAAACCTGGCCCGTCTATACAGTCCTCTCTGGTGGTGGTCCAGTCTGAGCAGGGCGCGGTATTTACCCTTCGGCACCGAAAAGCAGGCATCTTAAGGCTGGAACCTAGAGCTGACCTCCTAAGGCCACGAGCATTGGGGTTCTGCCTGGGCTCAGTTATGGAAAAAGAGGTGCCCGCTTTGTGGAAAATGTTGCCCCCCTCCCCCCTAAAAGGAATGCTTTGTTCTAAGCGCAGTCCTACTGAATTAGTGGATGAAACAACCGTGTCTAACGGCATGAAACTCCAGCACCACCACGATCTGACAACACTTGCAGACGACAACACCGTTACCTCATCACCTAAAGTCCAAGGTCTGCAGTCACCCCGGTTAAAGCACTTCACCCCGACACCAGCGCCTCAGGGTGGAAGTTCTCGAAGCCAGCGCCCTCCCAGGGCCGGCTGGACTGCACGCCGGTGCAACACACAGACTTCCCACTTCCTCGGTAAAACTGCGGATTGGACATCCAAATCTTGACGGAAAACTGGGATTCCAGGGGCCAACTCAGCAATCTGGTCCCAAGGGCATCTTCCACGTTGGCATCTGCGGGAAACCAAAATCAGGGGGTTGTTCCTCCTAAGACTTTAAAAATTATTCCTTTGATCCAAAAAATGTGACAAGCCATGCGAAGCTGAAACGAGATGTCGCCGCTGCTAGCGTCTGACAACAGAGCCCACGTCATCACACAGACGGCCTGGGATCTGCTGCATGACAGCGCTCGGGAAACACCCCCAGTGAGGGGCCGCAGGTGCAGGAGAATGCAAACCAAGAACGGCTGGAAGGAAAACGCACCTCCCCTGAAACACCGCAACAGCCGTGCACCTCAAACCAGGATCCTCAGGGATCTTGCTTGCAGAACCTTCTCTTGTTGTTCAGTATTTATTCAGGTATCACTTAAGGGCCATTCAGGGAAATTTGCAGGAAGTTTCGTGGGGATCGAGCTGAAAAATGGCACCTGTGTTGGTAGGTATTTTCGATTTTCAGTTCAGTAAGCTTAATGGTCATAGAAGACCCTCAATCTCTGTGGGCAGAAGACTTTATTTTGGAGAAGAAACACTAGTACTGAGTTTTTTATTTAAATAGCTTGACAACACAAAAAGTGTGAGCAAAGAGCTGAAACTGGGAAGGGTAATAAAGAAAAAAAACCTCAGGACATTGCTTTGAGGGGAAAAGTGAGATACGCTCTAATGGAAGGTGAACGTCTGCCCAGACTGCTTCCCTGGGGTGGGTCCTGTCTTTGTTTTGTCACTGCTCCTCCAGGAGGCGGTCACAGCCAGACTTCTGTCCACACCGCCCTTCCTCAGCTGGCCGCATGACACTGAAATTAATGCACATCTCTCTCCCACGTGCCTGCATGCTCCTTCCTTCCTGGCGGAGGACTGGTCTCCTGTCTCCTGGACACTTTGGATCCCTAACGCCTTTTGGGATCTGGCCAGAAAATATTCACGAGGCTGCAGGAGAACACTTGATGAGGTGATGACCAGCACCGAGGCAGAGAAAGGAAGGGCGTGTGTCCAAGTGCCTGACTGTGGTCGTATCCACGGGAGTCGGGAGCTGATGGAAGAGGGTGTAAGGGAGGGAAGGATCCGTGGGGGGTTGAACACTGGCTCATGAGAGGGGCTGCCCGGGACATAATCGTCCAGTGTGCGCACAGCAGGCAAGGATGGGAGGAAAGGGAAAGTTCAGGCTGGGGCGTTCTAAGGAGGAGTCTTGGGGCGTGGACATGCAAACCACCGCCTCCCCTGCATTAAATACAGAGTTACTCACATACACTGTGAGTCACGGCCACGACTGAGACACAAATAACATGAGAAGAGACCAGGACCAAGGAGCGGAACCCGGGTGTCCCGACACTCAGACGCGCGGTGGGGGCAGCGGAGCCGGCGCCGGGCCTGGGCTGGACCAGTCAGAGGACCTGCGTGACCGTGATGATGCAGCCGGAGAGGACAGTGCTGAGCAGCGAGACCGGGGCAGCCGTAACGCGGCGGGAAGACGGAGGAGAGGGAGGCAAGAGGTGTGCAGTCACCACCAGGGGCCTTCTGTATCCCAGGATCTGCTGACTTTTATTGAAGTCGTGAGGAAGAAAGAGGCCTTTGAGGAACAAGAGCATAAATGGAGGACGGGAGGGGAACCTGGTGAAGTCTGACCGTGAGAAAAAAGAACGAACAGTGGATTCCTGGGAAGGACGATAAGGAGGCTTAACAGAATAAGGAGAGAAGTCTGTGTGTGTCTGCAGTCAGAAGAGAAGAGCCCTCCACTAGGGAAAACAGCATGGAGAGCCCTTAAAAACCTAAAAGTAAAGTTGCTGTGTGATCCAGTAGTCCCACTCCTGGGCACATACCCCGAGGGGACTTTAATTGGAAAAGACCCCTGCACCCCAGTGTTCATAGCAGCACTATGTACAACAGCCAAGACATGGAAACAACCTAAATGTCCATCAACAGATGACTAGATAAAGAAGCTGTGGTATATTTATACAATGGAATACTACTCAGCCATAAAAAAGAATAAAATAATGCCATTTGCAGCAACATGGATGGACCTCAAGATTGTCATTCTAAGTGAAGTTAAGCCAGAAAGAGAAAGAAAAATACCATATGATATCACTCATATATGGAATCTAAAAAAAAAAAAGATAAATGAACTTATTCACAAAATTGAAACAGACTCACAGATATAGAAAACAAACTTATGGTTACCAGGGGGAGAAGAGGGTGGGAAGGGATAAATTGGGAGTTTGAGATTTGCAGATACTAACTACTATATATAAAACAGATAAACAACAAGGTCCTACTGTACAGCACAGGGAACTATATTCAATATCCTGTAGTTACCTGTAATGAAAAAGAGTATAAAAACGAATATACGTATCTTCATGTATGACTGAACTATTATGCTGTACACCAGAAATTAACACAACATTGTAAACTGACTATACTTCAATTAAAAAATTAATAGATCAAAAAAAAAAAAAACAAAAAACCTGGACTAAGATTCAACAAGGGTCTGTAGAAATCTGTTTTAGAGGCTTTTAAAGACAAACTAATACAACACGTTTTTATAAAAAGAGGTAAATTTCCATGTCAGAAACTCCTTAACTGAGTCGGGCACTTGGCTAACTTAGTCATCACAGTGAATTCAATGTCACCTCTTACTAAATGTGAAAAAATGCTGACATTAAAATTCTACTTTTAATCACTTTCTGAGCACTTAGCTTCCAGGAAGAGTACTGGGTTGAAACTACTCACTTCATGGGGAACTGGAAACTTTGAACGCAAGCAGTATGATTTCAGATAAGTCAGTTTCAAAGAAGCTCACTTAACTCTGAGAATATGAATATTCATGCAGTGACTATGACGCCACTTCCCCAACTCCTCGTTTTTCACAAATGGTTGCTTTAAAATAATTTATCTTTCTAAACGTCTTTCCTATTCACTGATGTGGAAATACTTTCTGGCTTCTGATGATTTTCTGCAGAATATATGGAAATAATTACACACTAGTCCCGGCAAAACTGTGGTTTTAGCTGCTCTAATCAACTGTGGTTTCAGCTCTCGCTACTGCTCCTCACCATCTAGGAAGTGGTTAGTTTTGTTCTGGGGTTTACGGTATAGAATTATATAATTGTTGACACGGGGCTAACCTCTTCCTTTGATATTCGGAGCACAGTCTAATCCCTTACCAACTGGGTAGAGCACTTCCCCAGCGGACTTTGGAAATCCTTAGGTTTTACTGAGCCCACTGCTACAACCCAAAAGCATTTATTTCCTGAGCCAGCCAAGCTGAATGAAGTTGCTCAGACGGGAGGTTTTCCCTGGAAACAAACACAGGGGGCAGACAGAGACACTGACGCACGTTAAACAGCTGTTGAGAAAAATACGATTCTCTGCTTTTACTAAAGACTAATGTACAAAATCAGGAGGAGGCCCGTAATTCTTCAGTTGGAAACTATGGATTCTGAAATGGTACATGAGGTCCACATTTGTTTTTAAAAATACTTATATAAAATTTTACATAAGATAAGAGACTCAGATTAGTCAAAAGTATCTGTGTGGGGGTGAGAGCCTACGCAGACTGGCTTTGATTCCAAATACATGACAACCACCAGAAGGCTGTGGGCTTTTTCCAAGATCTGCATGAGCAGGTACACCTGCATGCACACACACACAGACGCACACACACACAGCACCTAGAATCACAAACATTTTTCTCACTGAAAACCAGGTCGCTTGAGGAATGGCTGGCAAAACTGAGAAAGTAAAGAAGCTGAGGCGATCAGGTGTCTGAAGGAGGAAAGAGTACACGGGACGTCACTCACTGCTGGAAGGGATATTTTAAGGCAACACAGCACCATGGGAAGAACGTAAGATTGTGAATCAGAAAATCTGGGGCCCAGTCCACCATTCATTATATGTAGGCGTGACCACTGGTAAATTGCTTATTTTCTCTGTGCTTTAGAGTATTTATCTTTCCCTTAATTTATTTTTTAAAATTTACATATATGTACTGTTTATTGTTTCTAAGAGCAGTATAGAGCTTTAGCTTTTTGAACTTACATGGTTATCAGAGGAATAAAGCCAATCACAAAATAAGAATCAACAGAATGCAGTAATCCAATCATAAAGGACAGTCAGATGTGCTCACACATATTCAAGAAACCAATCATCAAAGTTATAAATAATAAGTAGTTCATTTGTGTTCTTTTTCTTTTTTAGATTCCACATATAAGTGACATCATGTCGTATTTTTTTCCTCTGTCTGGCCCACTTCACTTAGAATGACGATCTCCAGGTCCATCCATGTTGCTGCAAATGGCATTATTTTATTCTTTTTTATGGCTGAGTAGTATTCCATTGTATATACGTACCACAGCTTCTTTATCCAGTCATCTGTTGAGTATTTATCTATATGCCAAAGATAATAATTTCCTGGGTGGTTTTAAGCTCAAATCAGATAATGTACATAGGTATATTTTTTAAGATAGTAGGTGATTATGCATCACTAGTGAAGGAAAAAGTCATAGAATAATTACATGCAGTTTCAAAGGAACAATTAGGACCAGTAGGAGGCAGTGAAGACAAGAAAGATTTTTGCTTAATATAAGAAAGAAATTTCTAAAAACAATACTGTTTTGAAATGGAGTGACCTCAACAGCTAAAAGACAATGAAATCGTAAGTTTTGTGTCAAAGTCACAAAGTCCTTTTGTTTGGTAAACAGAACTGTGACTCAGATGGAAGTTATGCAACAGAATTAATTTAAAGGGTTCTCCCAATTTTGAAACTCTCTGAAGTTGGGTAGAGTAAAATATTCAAATATTAATAATACAAAGACTCTCTGCCCTAATTTGGCCACCAGGACCCACTGCTCTGTGTGCTACTGCAAACCCTACTCATCCCAAGCTTTCAAAATAAAAATATTAATAAGAAGTAAACACAGGAATTTGCACCAATTATTTACTGACACTTTAAAAGTCTCAGTCACCTATTACAATGCATACGTGAATGCATGTAAAAGTACCATGTAATTTGAAAGGTGTGATATAAACTTAGGTATAGATATTATGGTGCTCTACTAAGAAATGAGCAATTCAGGTCATTCACAGGGTAGGAATTTGCGCATTTTTATTCCTTCATATAACCTGAGTTTTTTCTCCTGTCTCACTTTTAAATTTACATAATATAAGCATCGATTTCATATCTTGAAAGTGACAGTGATTTCCCAGGCAAACCACCAAGGTTTCCCAGGACAAGCATTCCTGGTGGACACAGGGCTACCCCTGCCTGGCTTCAGGCTCTAGGACTTGGTGTAACCGACACAGAATGCAAAGCTGGTGTCTGTCCAGCTGGCGCCACTCGTGCCTGTGCAACTGGCTGTCACAGGATATCATCTGAGCCCAGAACACCCATGAAGCTGTCAGTTATCACCCATTCACTCGCTGAACACCATGCAGTGCTCCCCGGGCACCGGCCACCCTGCGAGGTAGCGGGAACACAGAGCACCAGGCAGTCCTGCGGAGCAAGGTGTGCTGATGAACTACCACGACCCCTGCAGAAAGTGTAATTACTGTGGTTCATGTGCAATTTGTGATTCTGTGAAAATGAGAAAATAGGAATCCCAGTTAGAGTCAGGAGGCCAGGAGATGGAAGTCTCATGCCCTGTGGTGATAGCAGAGCCCTAAAGGAAGAAGACGATGCCCTTCTCACCTGGCAAGAGCTCAGCCAGTGGGAGCCTGTCAGGCTCAGACAATAAGAGTCTGTTCTGATTCAGCCAGTGAGAGCCTTTCTCAGCTCAGCCAATGAGAGCCTGTCCCAGCTCAGCCAATGAGATTCTGTCCCAGCTCAGCCCAGGAGAGCCTGCCCTGGCTCAGCCAATGAAAAGCCACCACACTTCCCTCTCCCAGCTCCTCCAATGGACTCTCAGTTTACTGCAGCCTCACTTCCTGTCCCCTCTATAAAAGAGGTCTTCTCTCCCTGCTATGGGAGGACCTGTATGCAGCTCACCATGGCTGTGGACATGAAATTGCAATTCTTTGTTGACCCCAAGTAAATCCACTTCTGCTGGAGAAATAACTGGCAGTCTATTTGTGTTAGGTCAACAAAACATTTATAGGGAACTTGAACATTTAAAAAGGACCACGTTGAGCTTGATGTGCCTTTAAAACATCCAAACTGAGAGACCTCAAAGATGGATTTTCTTTTTTATCAAGAAAAGAGTTAACAACTTTTGGAAATCAAAAAGCAAAACAGAGGAAACAATGTGAAAAATGTACCAAAATGACACGATAAATAAGGATTATGTAAAATAAGAGTTGAATGCTAAAGAACTGATTTCCATGTTGACTGTGGAGAAATATGCTGAATACAAAGCACGTGGAAACAAAGATTTTATAGCAGTTAAATAAATCTTAAAAACAAAGTTTTACATATTAATTAGTTAGCTTTAATTGTTTAGTATTATGAAATCCCCAACACAACTGTTCTAAGAGTAAAAAAATATGTTAGCAGCAGTCACTTCACACAGACACAATGCAAAGGTGAGTCTTAAAACATATTAAAAACGTGTACTCCCTACGTTCCACTGTGGTGGAACCAGTGAGATACCCTGCCATGATGGGGCTGGAAGTCTAATCTCCATTTGGCCATCAACTTGCAAATCTATTCTAGGAAGGCCTGGAAACTTTGATACACTTAATGAAACCCTCCTGTTTATTATTCATGGAGATCAAAAGGGCTTTATGAAAAGTACTTTCCCCATGGTTAACATCTGTAAATATTTTCCCTCAGTCCCAAGGGTCAAGAAAAAAGTCTGGCGTCTTTGTCTGCTTAAAACAAATGGGACAACAGGCTGAAATTCTCAATATTCTCAAAAGTAGGCTACTGGGGGTGGGCGGGTAGGTAGGAAGATTCTTAAATAAGTATTAATAGCTGTATATTTACAAGTGGATAAAAGAGGGAAAACATACAGATTTCATTGGCGCCATAATCCAAATAAAGAAAGGAAAAATACAGTTGTATTAATATAACTTATTCAGAATATGAATAAAATGGCAGTATTGGTGGGAAATTTGAGCCAATTTGGAATTGAATTAAGACCTAAGTATTTCCCACTCCATGAGAAATGCTTAGCTCTAATTATTTAGCATCACGTTTATCCCAAGGAAATTGTTCTGAAGGTACTGAAACACATCAGCAGCAGTCACCTTACACAGATGCAAAACAAAGTAAAAATCTCAGAGCGGATGTTTCACAAAAACCAGCGTGTCAAAATCAGAACACCTAAGATGAGCAGAGAAATGTCGTGAAACGAAAATACCTTTCAAGCAAAACGTCTCCACTGAGTGACAAGTTATTTATTTATTTTTTACCCCAAATGCTCTCTCTTCAGGCAGAAGTGTCATTCATACACAAAGAGTAAATGCCACTAAGGGCCCCATTTCACGGTGTGCACAGTTTAGGAAGCCTAGAGACCTGTCTAAACAATGAAGGATTGTGCTTTCCAAAACCTTTCATCTGTGTTTCCAGTTCTGCCACGGAGTGCACAGAGAACAAGTTCATACTCCCGTGTTTTATGAGCACCGCCCTGAGACCTTCCACGGCAGCGCCAGCCTCTTCTTAGCTTTCCCTGAACATGTGCAGAGGGCCGGAGGGTCTGCAAGAGCAGACCTTCACCTGTGCTCACAGCCCCGAGCACCAGCCAGTTCCGGGGGGTGGTTGGACTCCGGGCTGTTGACTCTGACACCACGAAGTGAGCCCTAAATTCCTGCACTAAAAGGCGGATGAGTTCTTCAAAAGCCAAGTGGGAAAGCAAACTAAACCAATAGTGCATCATCACAAACAAGTTGTCCATTTTAACGTCATATAGGGAGGCATTCAATCAGCAGTTCTTATCATGACTGAGGTATCAGTACAATCCTGGAAAGTGACCCCCCAGGGACAAGTTCCGAAAAGGAGTTACGTTTTCAACAGGTCAACATGGATGGTCAACATTCAACCCAACACTGAATCTGGGCTTCCTAAAATCCATTGTAGGTATTGTAGGTTATAAAGGAAGGTGTTCTTTAATATCTGTTTGGGGATTTTAAGAATGAATTCTTACATATTTTAGCATAATATGGTATTTTCCCAGAAAAGCAAGTAAAATGGTCAAAAGTCATACACTTTCAAGCACAAATGGTACACCTTTTATATGCTAGGTCAGATTTTTCAAACTCAAGTTGTGACATGTTTAGTGGGTTGTGAAATCACTTGAGTACATTGCACCAACATTCTTAAAAAGAAGAAATGAAAAAGAAATTATAAGACTGAATTCATATGTTAAGGTTAAGTATTACTTCATAATACGTACATGTACACATACACATATATTTTAAAATGCAATTGTGTGTTTGTGCATGTGCATGTGCATGTGTGTGCCCATGCAGATATGGCCAGAAATTTTAAATATGCCGATTTAGGGAGAGAGTAGCTTGGACCCAGATCATGCCAGTGAATCTGACTTAAAACAAAATAACACGTTTGTTGACTACTTCACCCCAAACACTGGGCTAAGCATTTGATGTTTTATCCTCAACAAGGCTGTAAGGCATTAACTTTGGTCATTCACATTCTGGGGGCAGGAAAACTTGCCCAGGGTTACAGAAGTAGTTTAGAGGAAGAGTGAGGATTCCAGACTCAGGGCCACAGGCACACAACCCCCTCGCAGTGAGGCCTCGGGAAAGAGTCTAGGTCAAGGTTAGTGATCCTGAGGTCAAGGGCACCTTGGCAGTAGCCACGACCTCAGAGGAGTAAATACTCCTGCTGAGACAGGTTGGGGGGCAAAGGTCAACAAATACATTACCTCTGTTTTCAGGTCAGATTCACAGGCATGATCTGACTCCAAGCTACTCTTGCCCTAAATCAGTATATTTAAAAATTTTTGACCATGTCTACAGTAGCACACGTGTCCGCAAGGTGTAACAAACCATGGTTTGAGCCAAGCCTTCACGAAGGTGTGTTCTGTGTGCATCATGATGGTTCATGAGGAAAATGAACTGTAGCTCATTTGAAGCTGGGTGTCTTCAGCTGATCTGTTCACCATCCTGGGGAGGCTGGCACAGGGCTGGGGGGTGGTGGCGGCTGACAGACTCAGCCCCCTTCTCCCGCAGCACGAGGAGACGGGCAAGTCAGCGCACAGCCTGTGTTGGAGGGGCAGGTGGTCGCTTAGAAAGCAGGACACCTGGTTCGAACTAAGGAGTTGGTTTAACTTAAATGACCAATAAGCACATGAAAAAAATGCTCCGTATCACTAATTATCAGAGAAATGCAAATCAAAACTACAATAAGATATCATCACCTTACACCAGTCAGAATGGCCATCATTTAAAAGTCCACAAAAGATAAATGCCGGAGAGGCTGTGGAGAAAAGGGAGCCCTCCTGCACTGCCGGTGGGAATGAAGTTTGATGCAGCCACTGTGGAAAACAATGTGGAGATTCCTCAAAAGACTGAAAATAGGTGTACCCTATGATCCAGCAATCCCACTCCTGGGCATATATCTGGAGGGAACTCTAATTCGAAAAGACATCTGCACCCCAGTGTTCATAGCAGCACTATTTACAACAGCCAAGACACGGAAACATCCTACATGTCCATCAACAGATGACTGGATAAAGAAATTGTGGTATATTTATACAATGGAATACTACTCTGCCATAAAAAATAATAAAATAATGCCATTTGCAACAACATGGGTGGACCTAGAGATTGACATTCTAAGTGAAGTAAGCCAGAAAGAGAAAGACAAATATCATATGGTATCACTTATATGTGGAATCTAAAAAAAGGACAAATGAACTTATTCACAAAACTGAAACAGACTCACAGACACAGAAAACAAACTTATGGTTACCAGGAGGGGAACGAGGTGGGAAGGGATAAATTGGGGGTTTGAGATTTGCAGATACTAACTACTATATATAAAACAGATAAACAATAAGTTTCTTGTGTATAGCACAGGGAACTATATTCAATATCTTGTAGTAACTTGTAATGAAAAAGAATATGAAAACAAATACATGTATTTATATGTGTGACTGAAACATTATGCTGTACACCAGAAACTGATGCAACATTGTAAACTGACTATGCTTCAATAAAAACAAAACAAAACAAGGAGAGTTGAAAAACAAACAAGAAAGCATGGCATTTCCCTAAGTAAACACAGAGTGAGATACTAACTTCAAAATAACAAAAGTCAAACATTAAGGAAGGAAGGAGGAAAGGGAAGGAAAAAAAGGAAAGCCCGCTCCCCCACTACTCTGGTGAATATCTAATATGTTTCATAAGTCATTTTACTTGTTCAATAAGATAAAACTATCTCCTTCGAAATCTTCACCCGGAGTTCTCCTTAAAGGGCAGCTCCCTAGTAGAAAACTCACTCCTTCAAACTAAGTAACTTCCAGGGGTCAAGCTATCCTCTAAAGCTCAAAACACAGTGAAGCTAAATCATAGGAAAACTGACAGAAGAGACTAAAAATGCATTCCCCGTCTACAGTGTGCCGGGCAGACCGTTCCCGCCTTGACAGACACACGAAGGCAGTTACCAACGACGTTTCCATTGGCCCCACTCATTTCATTTCCAGTTTTCCAGGGACACAGCATCAGGCAGTAGCCATCTGAAAACTGGACAAAGGACAAGAGGCATTATCTCAGCCGACCTTCACTCAAGTGGCCTCCTGCTTCAGGTAACTTTCCTGTCGTGCAAAGCATGCAGACCCACGATTCCCATAACCCACAGAATGCTACCGGCATCCTTTCTGCTCCACCAGCTGGATTTGATGGTTACCAAGAAATACCTGTATTTGTTCCCCAAACTGTTCCTATCAATGGTACTTGTTCCTGTAACGCTCCTTACTTATACATTATGTAACCCAGTCAAACAGAGGTGTCGCCTCTTTGAAAACTTAGATGAACGCGCTTTGGAAGGATTCCATCCCAAATGAGTTACTATACAAAGATGCTGTTCAGGTAGGGATGACAGACAGGGCACAGGAGGGAAAAACCTCACAGCATCCTACAGGAATTCTGCACTTCGTCTGCTTCGAAAGGTAGTTTTGAGTTCTCAGGTTGACTTAAAGTCAACTGCAAGTCAACATTAAAGCATCATGGCTGTGATTCTTGGAAGAAATACATCAAGACTTCAAAGCGGCATATCCTTACTTAAAGAAAAGGTCGTGACCTAAATAAAAAATCAGCCCCAGGGTGTTCGTAAGCTGGATTCCACTGAATTCTAGGGTTAAAACATACCTGGAAAACATCGCATGCTACTGTATTTTGCTTCTGTAATAGCTTAACCTTACAAATGGTACAGTTCCGCGGACTATGGAAATATTCCCACATACCATACCTATTGGAACCAAATTACACACATTCTGCATGAGAACAGATCTAGTAGCCCTGAAGTCATCAGTCTATTCTGGGGAAGTGATGGGCTTTTCAAGCAATCAGTTCTGAATCCTGACATCAGTTTAAAGCTATAGATTATATCTCGGGCTCTCAGCATCCTAAAAGTTCATTCGTCTCTGTCTCAGAGGCAGCAGGGCCTTACTCACGGATGTATTTATAGCGACGAGGTTTCCCACACTCACTCTGAATCCCAGGTCCCGAGGGGTGATGGGCGGTATTATTTTTGGTTTTGTAAGCTTTCGTCTATGATAGATGTCCTCCTCCCAGCTGCAAAGGATGGTTCTGTGCCGCACTACTGACTTTCAGATGAAGGAGATGATGAGAAGCTCCCCTCCTGGCTTCAGCTGAAATTCTGAAGCCACCGAGTGATACAAAAATGTGTACTCTCTTGTTCGTCTCGATGGAGGCGTTTTAAAAACTACAGATTCACAAAACATCCTTTTAACCTTTATTTCTGAGTCTTTTCACAGAACACTTTCATGTACTACCTACTACGGTGTCATGCATTTTCATTCAAAAATGTCTTTTGGAGGTCAGGGGGCTGTGTCAGCGTCACTGTCGTGATACTGCCCTATGGAGAGCCACATAAGATGCCGCCCTTGGGGAAAATCAGGTGGAGGGTACGGGGCTCTTTCTTACAAATGAAGGTCAACTTGCAGTTTTCTCCAAATAAAATGTTAAGAAAAAGTTCTTACTGGGGAAAGTTGATTAGGGATATCATACACGGTGGGTGAGATTCATGGTTTGACTATAAATTTTTCCCTATGTATTTGCTCTGCACCTTAGTCAAGCTTCCTATTTTTCTGAGTTTATTTTCTCCCAGGTAAAATGGGAATAATTTCTCCTAAGAGTTATTTATTTAAAAATTAAAAAAAAATTTGTTTTATTTATTTAATTTTTAGGGTGGAGGTAATTAGGTTTATTTATTTACTTTGATGGAGGCACTGGGGATTGAAGCCAGGATCTCGTGCCCGCTAAGCATGCGCCCTGCCACGGAGCTACACTCTCCCCCCTCATAGAGTTATTACAAAGAATAAACAAGATGACCTGTATCTACAACCCAAGCCAGTAGCAGATATTAAAGAAATGGGTCTGTGTACTTCTATGATCTACGTAGGAAGGCTGGAGTTGTAAAAATCAGCTTAATACAAAACTACAGCTAAAAAACAACATCACACATTTCTCCAAGTCAAATGACTTGAGCACCTACTTAAGCTAAATTGCATTTGGCCACTGCCTTGCAGTCTAAATAAAGAAGAAAAAAACAGATGCAAAGGGCCTGCAACAGAAGGTCCAAGATGGTGCTTCTAAAGCCTTCAGGCCCTTGAATTGCTCAGTGACGCAGAAGGATGTCACACCACTCACACCGCAGGGACTGCGGCCAGCCAGGGCCGACAGCGAAGCCCTCCTGGGTAAGGAGGAGTTCCATCGGAAGAGAAAACAGAACCTTTTAGGGTAAATGAAATGCATGATTCCAAGATGTTGGGGAACCGATTTAACTCTGCAGTCCAAATGCACAATTCTTAATCAGTACTGTCACTTAATTAATGTTCTGTCACCATCATAGACTTCCGTCAGCTGCACCCTTCCTGACGTCTGCTCATGGAGTAATTTTTGGAGTTCCCAAAGGTGACAAAGCAGCACAAAAACATTACATTCAGGGGGAAGTCAGGAGAAGACCAAGTCTGAGAGGGGTCCCCTGGCTTTAAAAACAAAACACCGTCAACCTGGGTGGACCCAGGGGTTCTCTTTACTACTGTGAGCAGCGCTGGGGTTAGAAAACCACAAAGCATCACTCATCAGGTTCCCAAAAGAAAGCAAAACATTTCTGTCAGAAGGTTTGAGATGGTTTCTAAAGAATCTCACCCAAAGGACATGTCATGTCTTAACATCGCCTCACTCAAGCATGGGAGGTCAAGTCTTGGCAGGCACTGTCTCTGTCTCTGGAACAATCCAGTGTCTTTAGCCTGTCTTTTCCTAAAACAACTAATTATACTTAATACTATTTCATTAACTTAGACCTGGCAGGAAAATGCCTTTAAAAAAAAAGAACTCCATCAGAATGTTATTCTTCTGGAAAAAGGCATTTCCTCTTTAGCAATGCTATGAAATCTAAAAGCACAATTTCAAAGAAGTCATCAGACCCTTGCACAGGCTGACTTGGAGTTACCCACGCTGAGTCCCAGTTCCCTGCTCAGATTTCATCTGAAAGTCTTAGATAATTGCCACCTCAGAGCCTTTTCCATTATTCTTCCCAAGGGGCGGGAAAAAAAAAAGAAAAGGCTTTTAATGTAAATCTTAGCTTTCTTAAGCAAACCTGCTTTGGAAGTACTTAAGACAATTCATAGAGTATTTTCAGGCAACAGATGACAGCCTTTATCCAGCTCCTGAATTACTGCTTGCAGTGGGGAAAGCATTTCCATAACGGCTTTTACTCACACTTACACAAAAGCTGACTTCCTTAACCAGAGTGGAAACACCCAGGCAGGTGCAGAACCTCTGCCCTGGGGCCGAGAGACCAAGACATCCTGGTGCAGAGATCTCCTCCCCCAGTTCAGCGGGTGTCTTGGGGCCTCCAGGCAGTGATTGTGCAAACAACTGCCAAGTAGCATCTCCCTGCCCCACATTAGTCTTATGTGTTTCCACTTGCATCTGCGTGAAATCTTATCAAGAGGCTAGCATATTTCAGACACTGGGCACAAAGTGCTTAATTTCAAACCAAAAATGCTGTGTCCTCTGTATTCCAGAGTGAGTGACACACCACGTAGGTGCTTCATAGACTTTCCAGGAAGTCTCGTTTGCCTAGTTAACGCCTGTATTCCAATTTTATTTTCCTATTTCTTTATATGAATTGTAGCCTCCCAGGCTTCCTTGATGATCACTTTCTGAAAAGCTGCTCTGGGGCTGAAAAGGTCGCTGGGGTGCTTACATGTAACTGTGTAATTTCTCAATAGTGATGGAATTTGACTGATCGGTGAAATCTGATCAGTGAAATATTGACTTCATATGCATTTTTACTTTTTTGCCTTAACACTGTGTTTACTTTGAAAGTGACTCTTAAAGAAATACCTGTCTTGTTTGCATTTTAAAGGGAACTGTGTGGAGAGAGGATGATAACCGTTGATATTTATTACCACTAGAATTTTTTTACCAAATTGGTGAATTCTGATTTAGTTCACCAACTTCTCAAAGCTCCTAAAGTATCCATGACACCATAATCAACAGAAATTACACTCAGGTGTTTTAATGGGAATACATTTGCTTCTCCTTTCTAATATATTTCCCAAACCAGTCTAGAGGCAGCCTGGCTTTCAACAGAAGTAGTGAGGCGGGAAGCCTCATAAAAAGACCGGCAGGACCCCCAAGCAGGGCCACTACTCTCCTGCCAGCACCATCCAGCTCCACAGGCTCTATCTCACTTTTTGCCTCTGAAATGGCTTACTTACCCCTAAAATTCTATTGGTTCCCTGAGCTCACTTCTGATTGGTTATTTCCTTCACTCCTGATTAGTTATTACTCTCACTTCTGATTGGTCCACTTCCCTAACTTCTGATTGGTCCACTTGTAGTACTTCATTTGCATGGAGTTCACTCCTGATTGGTTATTTCTCTCACTCCTGATTGGTCTATTTCTACAAAGCTTGTTCCTGGTTGGTCAACTTCTGGTATACTTTATTTGCATATGATGTTGCCAAGTGTAAAACTGGAAGCCTATAAAAGGCCTGTGTAAACCTATAGACGGGGTCCAGAGCTTGGAGTGTTAACTCTTCTGGGCTTGCTGGCATAATAAACCTCCAACTCGCCGAGTGCTGCTTGGTCTGTTACCCAGAGCCAGGTTGCTGTCACAACTGAGCTGTAACACATTTTTCTGCAATAGTAGGAAAACCTTAATTAATATCCTCACTTTTCTGAATTACACTCTGCAAAACGGTGGTAACATTGCATTACGGGGATGAAAGGATATGAAAACACCCCTCAAGCCTAGTGCATCCTTCAATATACGTCCATCCTCCTCTGCCTGATTCAACTATTTCCAAGCTGATCACATTACGCACTTCCTTTCCAAAATATGTTTAGAACACACCTGACTTTCAAAAATCAACCTCTTCAGAAGTACATAACACTGATTGCACTCACCTTTTAGTTTTGTTCTAAGACTGTCACAGGATGTAAAACTGATGGTTATAGTATAGAGAAAAGCAGATTCATGTGGTTTCAAAGTAACCTTAAATAAACGACACTCCAAGTGTGTCACCTTAGTTAAAGGAATAGGGAAAAGTTGTGAAACTCCAGTTTTAATGTCTGAAACATTCAAATACACAAATAGCGCTACTCAAGCAGGTGAATATTTGAAGACTGTTTTTAAGGATAGCGTTTTCCCAAATGTATGGATTATATACGGAGTTGTTTGGTTACAACTGATATGTGTAAGGAATAAATCATGGTTGGTGTTCTAGTGGTTACTACTAATACTGAAACACAGTTCAGAAAGTGTTAAATAGCTAATCAAGCCCTCTTTGCCTCTCTACTGTAAAAAAGTAAATATAATATTAACATAATCAACGCAGAGTAACTTCTGCAGGGGCTAATTTTATCCGGCCTGGGGGGGATAACGGAAGGTCCTTTCCAAAAGCCAGTTACAGAGGCTGGTATCTGCTCGCACTGAGTCTTTGATATACTGTGCTGACTTTCTCAATATTTTGTTGAGCAAATATAACCTTAGTGTTTAATAAGGACTTTGTTATATGAATAAAGGGGAAAAAAAAAGGGAAAAGATTGTGGTGTAGGTTCTGTTCTAAAGGTATTTTTTAAATGCACAATTAGTTAAAGTTAAAGAAAATTGGAAAGGAGCCAACTGAGATAAAATTTTGAAAACGGAAAAGCAGGTGGATGTGGAGACCTTGCCTTGGTGGATCTGACAGTTCAGCAGGAGGCAAAGCCAGGAATCATCTGTGTTACACGGAAGAACCACCCAAAAGCTCTGGGACCACGTGGCATCAGGTACCTACGACCCCGGTCATGACAGGGAGGCTGAAAGTGCGAGGACGGGCTGGGATCCCGAAGCCATCAGACGCCCCAGACCGACACCCCTGCTGGGGAGAAGAATGATGTCCTCCCTGCTCAGACGTGTTCCCTGAACAGAATAAACCTGAGGATCTATGGTCCGGGAAGCCCAGCCGAGCTGGAAGCAGGGATGCTGTTCTGAATGTGGGGTGTGGAGGAGGCTGAGAAAAAACCTTTCTACTGAACGCTGAGTCTCTCAGTCTTACTCTACGCAGCTCTCAACCCAGAGAACTGGCGGGGTTATGCCCTCAGAAAAGAGGTGAGAGGAGTCTGGGGGGTTTCAAGAAACTAGCGTGACAGGACAGCTCACAGGACAGCAAACAGCGACGTCAGCAAGCCCCATCAGGTGCACAGGATGTCCAGTCAGCTTCCAAACAGTCAACTCATTCTAGACTGAGCCACGTATTCAAGTTCGAGGGTTCAATAAAGGCATTTTCAGTTATGCAAGGTCGCAGACATTTCCTCTTTCTTTTCTTTCCAGGAAATTCATGGGGGCCTTACTCCCTCCACAAACAAGAAGTAAATGAAGAGAGGAAGACAGAAGATTCTGCAGACAATGGATGTAACTCACGAAGGTGGCCAAGGAAATACTCAGGACAGGGATGGAGGAGACCCCAGGGATGACAGCTGTGCAGCAGGTTTGGGGATAACCAGCCCAAAGCGGAGGAGCCCCGACTGTTTCAGCAGGGATTTCTTCCAGAAGATGACACCAGCAGGAAACCTAACACATCTGACTGTATTGAGCTCCACACCATTTGAGGGATGGTTTGGGGATGAATCGGTGATAAACATAGAGAAAGCTAAGCAAACCCCGAAATGACACAACTCTAGGGAACAGAAAACACAACACAGGGCAGGAAAGGAAATGGAACCAAAGCTTCATGGCTCAACTGAGAAGAACGATTCTGCGGATACCAGATGCACAGTGCACGTGGGTCTTCGTGTGATTAGGACCTAGTGGAGGATGGGGTGATGTGAAGAACGGGAGAGCCTCACCTTGCAGAGTCTGAAGTCAATAGATGTGAATCCACAAATAATTATTAAAACCAAAGATGCAGGACATCACAAGCAAAGTGCGTGACCTGAGGGTGAAGGTCAGTTCTCAGAGGACCAGATAACAAGAGCTGGGAGGGTCTGTCTCCAAGGGAGCGGGACAGTGGTCGGGGCAGGGAAAGTGGGGGCGACCGCTGTGTCTGTCACCAGCCCAAGGGAAATAATTGTCTCTTAAAATGACGTACACGTATGTGTCAGATGAAAATTAAAATTACATGTTGAAACAAAGAGGAGGAGAAGGAAACATTTCTCGATGGTTGGCACTGTCTTGTTTACTGAGAGCATCTCATACCTGGGAACGAAAGGATATATCGTCCGGAACTGTGCCCTAGTGCCGGACCAGCTCCTGGAACCCCAGGAAAGGTGGCAGGTGGTCATCTGTCCTGGCTCCACGGGCAACGGACGTGGACAGTTGACAAAACTGACAGGCTTTCACATATAACTTAGAAAAGTCGGTACAATAAATGCAAAGACTAAACACTGAAATCCATCCAATTCTACCAGGACATCCCACTCTGTCTGCAATCCTGAAAATAGAGAACACAGGGGGATGCCAGCTAGAAAATATGCAAGCAGTTTCCAGTCTGTTCCACAAAATATTCATGCTTGCTTGATTCTAAAAAATATTTCCCCCAAAACTTGCTACATCCTGCCCAATATACAGTGTAGAGCAATTTCTTCCCCCGAGTTCAGGGTGGAAGTATCTTTCCTAGGTCAGAATCTCTAAGCAAGTTTGATGAAAATGCAGAGAACTGGGCATCGCTCCTGAACCAGAGAATCCTAATCTCTGACATCTAGTAATATACATTTTAATCAGCTCGTGACAGGTTTTTATAATATAGTTGTTATCAAACTTACACCCGGCAAGTCTCAGGGGTTTTGTTTGTTTGCTGGTTCTTTTTTTCCCTTTAATCTAAGAGTGATGAGATCCACTCTGCTCTCAATAACTGCCTCTCTTCCTTCTCAAAATCTTTCCCAACCACTAACAGGACACAATCACATACTGTATTTTCCACAGGTGTGTCTATTTCTTCTCCAAAACAAGCGAAGTTCTCAGAGACACAGAGCAATAGCATACACATCTTTGAATTATCTCATAATAAAGTATATCATCACATACTCTTCAATAAATGCTGAAAGCATTAACAGGCAAATGGTTGGGGGTATTAAAGAAAAGTATTTTATCATTTTAAATTATAACAAACTTACTTCCAGAGGACAGTTCTTCCCATTGGGTTGAGTTGCCGCGTTAACACTAAGCTTTTAAATCTTTGCGGCTTTAGAGGTAAAATGTGAATCAACTTCTGAGCTTTCAATTAGTCTAAATTCTAATTTACAGCCCCCTTGTATATCAACTTAAAACGGTCTGTCTGCCTTTTACCCCTCCTGCTATACTAACAGCTGCCTTTGCTAACTACAAATCACACTGTCTGTGAAATTCATTCTTAGAGGGCCAGGAATTAGGTAGGGCAAAAAGAATCAGTAGATACGGAAGAGAGACCATGCTCTTCGCGTGAAAGAGTGCGTGGTGGTCCGGGCGGCGAGGTTGGCTGAAAAAACATCTTAAACATCTCTTAGGCAAGTAAGAGTTTAGCCTCTGCAAAAACAACTGCATCATTTCTTTGACGCAATAAAATGCTGCCACCTCAAGACTCCCTGCATAAAGATACAAATACATTGTATATTTTAATAAAAATCGTATCATCCCAAAGCGTGTCAGGCTGCAGTTTAGACATGCAATACTGGAGATACTTCTATGCTCTCTTACCAAAAAATTCAGAGAACAAAATTTCCTCTTAACTGTCTCAGAAGGTACATGAAACTTTATTTTGAAAGGTTTGAACCTAAAGTTTTACTTGATCAAATCAGTTGAATGTAATAATATGGGAGGGCAGGAGTTTGTTACAAGGATTTAGGATTTTTACAAATCCTAAGTATATTATCTGACACTTTTTTCCTGAGGGATTTGGGCTGTGATATTTCTCTAAGTGTTGTGTTTTTTTTTCCCCCCTAGCCCGGCTGCTTTTTTTTTTTTTCTTTCCCTGAGAAAGTGAACTAGTGAACCGGATGCCTTGTTTGAGAGTTGGCTGGAATTTTTCTTACCCTGAACATAAAAGCAAACTTGGCCTCAGGTAAGACTTTTTTTTTTTTTTTATGAGATATTAACACTGATAACCCTACTGGCAGACCCAGAAGGGATGGGGAAAAATACCCAGCCCTTTCCTTCTTCCCCCAACACCAATATGCACTGAGCTGCTTTGTTCTCTGCATCCTGCATAATTAATAACTACTTTGGCAATCGGTCATGCATTCCTTAGTGGCACCTCGAGCATCAAGTGTCCTTCTAAGCCTTTGCCCCGAGAAACCACACACCCTCGGCAGCCAGCACTGGCCGAGCACGACTTCACCCTCGACCCAAGTCCTTTACAAGATCGCTCTTCAGGAAAACACACAGTTGGGGTTATAACTGACCGCAGAAATAGTACCCCTCTCTCATGTACATCAGTGTCTGGATGTAATTTCACTAATAAGAATAAAAATATGTGATATCCAACAGGTGCCAGTGGTTATACATATTTAAAAAGAACAAGTAAAAACCATAAAAACAATAGAAAAAACTGGGAAGCAACTTAAAGCTTTCAGTTCATTCATTCCCCCACCCGCCCCTTTTCAGGCAATAAAGAAAAAATCTAAATATAAGGAATCTAATGGCATGGAAGCTGTAATTTCCATTGCTTTTCATCTAAATTGATCCATTCATTAGGTTGAAAGTGAGAGCAAATACACTGTTGAAAATACTATGGTATTACTTCTGACCAGAAAGCTTAAGGTGAAAACTCTTAAAAAATAGAATATTCAATCAAACCGTTTTCCAAGAAAGCCACAGTAGTTTAAAAACCCTTCAGAATGTTAGCCAGCTTGGAGAAAAAGAAAATCCTCAACTCTCATCACCATTTAAGCAAGTGCGGATTACAAGTAAAATTATACTCAAGAAGAATAGTTCTATATAGAGAGGGAAAAAGCTGTAAAAATATTCACATTTGGATTTGTGTATTTCATTTCAAACACGGGTACAGCTTCGTGAAGTAACCACCTGACAAAACCGTGCGATGTACTTTACACGGAGGCTGAGATTTTTAAAAAAGAATAAAATTTTTTCATAAGGGTTTCTGGTAGTAGGAGAAAAGACGATGCCTCTCAGCTCCTGGAGATTTCTTAACATTTTAAAATCATGGTGCTCATGCTGCAGTCCCCAGAGTAAAACATACGTAATCTACCATAAATTACTCCAGAATTAAACAAGAAATGCTCTTCTCCTTCAGAGAGAGCTGAACTGTGCGTGGGGCTCTCATTGTGTGTGGCCTCCAAGCAGAAACAAGCTCGTACTGTTTTACTTCAGTTTTGCTTCATTTCTTCCCAATCTCTCACTGCTAATCTACCAGGCCTTTTTTTTTCTTCTCTTCCAGCACGAAGGGAACAAAAACCAAAGACTAGTTATTAACCCCTTACACATAATCATAAAGCTGAATGTGTTTCGTGTGGCATCAATTTGCATGAATTTCTTTTCTATTATTTACTAACGGGGCATGACTGGGAAATACTTGTTTCTATAAATAATTTTTGAAAATAGCATGAAAATTCTAAAATTTTAAATTCTGTTTTGTTTTGTTTTCTAATTTTATTTTTTATTGAAGTGTAGTTGATTGACAATGCTAGTTTCAGGTGTACAGCAAAGCGATTCAGTTATGCATACATGTACATATATATATTTTCTTTGCAGATTCTTTTCCATTATAGGTTATTACAAGGCACTGAATATAGTTCCCCATCCTATACAGTAGGGCCTCGTTGTTTATCCATTCTATATATAATAGTGTGTATCCGCTAATCCCAAACTCCTAATTTATCCCACCTCCCCTTTCCCCTTTTGGTAATCATAGTTTGTTTTCTATGTCTGTGAGTCTGGTTTTGGTTTGTAAGTAGAATTTATCATTTTTTTTGGATTCCACATAGAAGTGATATCATATGATATCTGTCTTTCTCTGTCCGACTTACTTCACTTAATATGATCATCTCTAAGTCCTAAAATTTTAAGTTTGTATAGTACATCTAGAACTATTTTCCTAAAGCTGCAAACAACTAGCTATAATTTCAGGTGAACATCTTATGCTGAAGTTTTTCTAAAGTAAAACTTAGCTTGGAATGCCAACTTAAAGTAGCCAAATGGAAAGATAAATTTTATTTATGCCTTATCCTTATTCTAAGGTACCTGGGAATCAAGACAAGGATACAGGAAACATATCATTACTAAGGAAAGTGTATCTATGTATAAAAAATATGAAATATATTAGATCAGCATCACTTTGTTCAAAACAGTAAGAAACTCCTTAACTACATGCTGTCTCATTCACTAGCTGAGGGAGAAATGGTAGGTGAATCATCTTACAAAGGCAAACATAATTTTTAATGACGTGTGTGGCAAAGACCGTTTCTGAGAACTTTAATGCCTTAAAGCTCTGCTTCTAAGATATATGGTAATCGGAACCACGGACCCTTAGGGCTTGACTGGAATCGAATATTCACCCGTGCTCCCAAGGAAGGCTGCAGGGGTGTCCCCCTTATCTGTTAAATAGAAAGAATATTAAAGTAAGCTCTCTGTCATTATCCCAGAAAAAAAAATGTGAGTAAACTCAACATTTTTTCTACATGTGAATAGATGCAAATTATTAAGTTAATTATAAAAAGCAGGTAAGGGGTGGAGGGTAGAGTTTAGTGGTAAGGTGGATGCTCAGCATGCATGAGGTCCTGGGTTCAATCCCTGGTACTTCCATTAATTAATTAACTAATTAATTAATTAATAGTATTGCTTCCCTACCCCCAAAAAACCAAAACAAAGAAACAAACAAAAACCCCAAAACAAACAAACAGAAAAAGCAGGTACACATCAATTATACACATGCATGCCTACAAAGCCATAAGTATGCACTCATTTCTTTAACTACCTTAGAGGGTCCAGCCCTCAGTCAAGAAAAAAAGAAGAAAAGGAAAGGAAAGAAAAAAAAAAAAAAAAAAAAAAAAAAAGAAACCAGTTCAGCTCTTTAAGGAGGATAAGAATGTGTCCTTGGCAATACAGCCTCATATTCCAGGACCAGGAGACTATCTGGCATCGTTACCGCGATTCTTCAGTTTTCCGGTTGGCGCCTCATTACTGCTGTGGGACACATGGTAAATCAGAAGTCAGCGCCAGCGCCGCTCCACACAGGCTCAGACAGCCCTGGGGCAACAGCGGAGTTTCTGGGAGGTACTGCTGAGCAGCTCGGGGAGGTTAACAGTCCACTCGGGACATGTGGTTAATACCATGTTATCACTACAAATTTAAGACCCCATGTGGCCAGTGGCCCCTAGGGTCCTACTCTGCCCTAGTGGGTTTGCCATCAGTGAGACCGCTGTCTCTGGAGGGCTGGGTGTGCTCATTCTCAGGTTCATCTCTGGCAACAAAGAGAAAAAGGAAGCATCAGAGATGAACCAGGGGCTGGGAGGCGCACATGTCCCTGGGCAAATGCCACAGAACTTTACAGTCTACTCTGTAGAAGGCAGACCTTCTTCCCTTAACTTTTTTCAGTGATGGACAGGACTGATGGAAGCTGTCCTCCTGGCGAGTGTCGGGGGGCGAGGCAGGCAGGGAGGGGTGTCATTTAGCCAGACACAGTCAGAGTTTAAAACACTCTGCAAGGCTTAAAGGCAAAATCACTCATCGAGTTTTCGCTCCTCACGTCTTGGGGAGATAGTGGAGAATGAGTGTGCCCTGAATGGGAGGACAGGTGGATCTGTGGACTCAAGACAGGATAACTCAGGGAACAGCAGATACGCCATCAAAGTAAACCAAAACCCGAAAGATTCAAAGCTAAAAGTCATGGATCGACAGTTGCTCCGGAAAGCGATCCGGCAAGATTAACATCACCAGGTCACACTTATCAGGCAAGGCAGGAGCCCACGGCCGTGTTCTCTGGTTTCTTCCAGCCCGGGCTGCTGTCTCCTAAGCGTTAAACAAACTAGAACAAGGTCCCCTGTGCTGTTTCCCCACGGGTCCCTGGGTCCTGCAGCCTGGCCCGGGTACGCTTAGGTACCAATAGAGACATGGAGAGCTACTCAGCAGAGGCCAGGAGAGTGTGAGTCTCCGGCCACCAAGGTCCACAGGGACAATGTAGCAAGCTATTTCGACAACTATCTGAAAATGCACTGACTCCGACTCTGATGATGTGACCACGAATACCTTTTCCACAAAGTCCCTCAGGTGCAGTTTCCGGCCTTGGTCACAGCGCATCTCCGGGGGCAGGGCCCTTCTCGGTCTAGAGGATGGACTTACGGTTCTTTTTTCATCTCCAGGTTCACAAACATGATACACACTTACATGTAGACACATGAGCATTGGGGAATCTGCTGTTAGTTAAGCTGGGGTGACTGTGTTGTAAGATCAGGTCCGCATTCAACTACTTACTGAGAAACTACAGTGGGGCTAGAACTGAGCCATGCTATACGTGTGCTGCGTTTTTGTATTTACATACTTCATTTCATCCACACAACTCTTTGGGTCACACAACCAGCTAACTCACGACATGGTAAAAACAGAAAAAGACAACCCCTAGTGTCGGCATAGACACCTTTTAGTTTTCATGTCTTATTCCATGGTATGGTGCTAGATAGCTATTCACAGAATATGAAGACACTAGTTCATTTAAAATACAAATATCTTCTCAGTTCCAAGTTTATTTTTGTCACAGGTTTGGGATAGATAAAACCTTTGCTGTGATACGAGAACTACCATTATGTTTTATGGTAAAATTGAACTGTTTCATATTTAAATATTTGAGAACATTAGATGTGCTAAAACCCAAACTGAAAGTAGGGACTGAATAACTCTGTGAAAGGGTAGCCATGGCTCCCAAGGCCATTTTAGACTTAAAAAAAATTACACTCATAAATTTTGTGAAGCAGGGCACCGTGAAAGTGTGTTAAACAGATTCTTAGTGGCTTTATTCAAAGAAATAATCACAGTACCAAAGTGTCTTTAAATAAGTTCATTCTTTTCTACTATTGACACATTTCTAGATGAAATTACCAAATTTTATTAAATTTAAATAAAAAACGTTAAATTAAGAAAAATTCTGGAAATTAACAAAGGAAATGGTAGCGAATCTATCCTGGGAAAAATATTTTATAATGGAATAGATACAGATATGGTAAACAATCTACATAAGGAAACTGGTCAAGATACACCATGTAAACTCACTGTATATAGTTTAGAGATGTCTCCTTTAACTTCAGTTGTACCCCCATAAATGAGTCTGTTACTAAATAAATAAATAATCATTTTCAAACTTCAGTTTACACTCTGTGGCTTCTTTTCAGCTGTATCTCAAATAATACTTAAATTTCATAATTGAATCAGCTGTTAAATAACATTCCACAGAACTGAATTTGGGCAATCAAAAAGGGAGATTTCTGCATAACATTACAATAGAATATAACGCGTTGAGTTAAATACTGCTTGTTTGTCTCATGAATCCCTAGCCTGCTGTGTGCATTGTTTTCGTGCCCAATTAGAATACACGTATTAACGCATGTAACCCACACTACTGCTGCCAGCATGTCTGCTGATTTGCTAAACTTGTCAAAATCATTAAAGGTGTCCATGTTATATCGTTTCAAATAGCGATATTGATCATATTTTAAAAGTATAGTAGATGACAGCATATTTATAGAAGTACTTCTGAATGACCATTTTCAGCAGAATGTGACAAAAAACAGCAAACAGGTTTTCAGTATTTTAGTTGTAGTGCAACAAATAGACACAAATGTTTGAAATGATATAGAAAATACAGGGTACGAGCAATTGCAACACAACCAAAAATACAGTAACAATTATAATTAGAGAAAATAGACAGGTTTCTTAAATTTCCGTGAGAAATTTCAAAAGATGCTTTTTGGGGGCACAAAGGCCATAAATTATTATTTAAACAGAATAAATATTAAGATAAGTAGGAAAACTGAGATAACTACTTTTTAAAGTGTATTTTACTAAAACAGTGATTTGAAATGAACAGTAAGTTTACCTTTCTCCAGAAAAAGATAAAAAGAAACATGTTACATGCATATTTGTAAACAACACGTCTAAGAAAACCCAACTTTTGGTGGGTACAGAACGGAATGACGTCGCCTTAACGGGGGAAAAAGGTAAAACATCCCATAAGACCATGGACGTTGAGGGCAATCCAGAGACTAATGATCCACCATGACAAAATTGAAGTTATTTGTGATAACTAATAGCGACATTTAGTAAAAAAATACATGAAGTGAGGGAAAGGTTTTTGGTTCTTGGTTTTCCTAATTCTCTGGTTTAATGGGCGGGAGGAGTAACCAAACAACCGATCGGGATCAACAGGATCTCTGAGGGACTCTTACCGGCACCACGATGCTGTAGTGGATGCAGAACCCCGGTTCCGAAGGGAAATACTCGTCAGATACAAATCGTATCCTGATTTGATTTCCTTTAGAAATCTGTTTTCCAGGCACACTGCCAGAACCGCACCAGCGCCCTAATACACTCCCATCACTTGGCTCCTCCACTTCCACAAAATCATACCTGCAAGAGACGAAGACAAAAGAGACATAAAGCCACGATTTCAGTGATTCATGTTCCACGTCCACGGATGGCGCCATGGATCCATCTAGGGACCACGGCTGGGAGTTCACCCCAAATTCAGAGTCAGAGACTCCAAAGAAGAGACACACTGAAAATGCATTTACAAGCAAAGAACCACGAGCTTTCTATTTTCCATATGGATTTTGAGTTTTGCTCCAATCCCTTTTTTTTTTTTTTCATTTCAGTTATTGTGCTTTTCAGCCCCAGCATTTCTTTTCGGTTTCTTTTTATGTGTTCCATCTCTTTATTGATATTTCCATTTTGCTTATACAACATATTCTTGAGCATCTCTTTTATTTGTATGTGTGTGGGGGGAGGTAATTAGGTTTGTTTGTTTATCTATATTATTTTTTTCACAGAGGCACTGGGGAAGGAACCCAGGACCTCGTGCGTGCTAAGCACACACTTTACCACTGGGCTATGCCCTCCCCCTGCTCCAATCTTAATTCTCATTATCACTGCCTATGACCTCCGACAGTACCTTCCGCACCTGGTCAGACTCTGCTTCCCCTTCCTCATCTGTGTTCCAAGCCTGTCTAGGGCCACCTGTTACAGACACAGCCTCCAAGTCTCCCTCTGTCCTATGCAGAGACCCTGTGAGTGAGACCCTCCTGGGTGCCCTCAGCCCGGTGCTGCCATCTTTCTTTTTTTGATAAACACACATCTTCAATATTAAACACATCTCTGCAGGTGGTCCAACTTGGTTGCTAGGCTGCCAAGCCCTGGAAGGAACGAGCCAGTTCCTACATTCTTCTGTTTTACACCGTGCTATACTCAGTATCTTAAACCCAAGGATTGAGTGACACTATTTTGCTAGCAAGTGTTAACTAGGGTTTGAAAGTTTCCAGCAGTGGCACTCATGGAGAGCAGCGCTGCCCCTGAAGACAATGTTTCAGACACATGTCAAGGCATTTTGGGTTGTCCCAGTGGCTGGGGATGGAAGGGCCAGGCCAACAGACATCCAACAATGCCAAGTCCCGAAAACGGGTGTCTGGCCCCGTGGCCTCCAGGCCTTTCCAACAGCTCTCTGGACATTCATGTAGGTGACATGGCTGCTCTTTACTGGAGTCTGGAACCTAATACTGTCTCACCTAGAAACACAAAGACGTTTTGCGGGTTTAGTTTAAGCCAATCTTTCTAGAAATTCAACTATCGAATAAATCGAAGGAAGTTTCTATACTTTGGAACCTCACCAAGAGTTATGATTTTGGAAAATCACATGACTGCCTGGAACACTGCTTACACTATTTGCATCAAATGAAAACAATTAAACATTTCCATATTAGTCTATTTCTACAGCTGTCATACTCACAATGAGTCTGCTACTTAAGGGACATAAACATCTGACTTGTAACTGTGTATGTGTATTTATGTACTTAAATACATTATTTTGCTATCAATTACTGTTATTATTTCAGCTTTCCATAGCATTTAAACCATTATATTTACTTTTTAAACAGCTGCACATATAAATAGATGATCACTGTTATGAGCTGCATTTCAGAATACTACAGAGGACATTGCAAAACTTTTCTTAAGGGAGGTCTGACACAGATGAAAACCACTGGTCAATTTCTTCAGAAGTCTAAATTCAGTAGATACTGGACAACTAAAAGTAATACATTTTGAGCAGTTGTGAATTTACAGAAGAAAAAAAAAACTGTTGAAAAAGGACAAGGTAGCACAGGGAACTATGTGCAATAGCTTATAATAACCTTTACTGGAAAAAAATATGAAAAAGAATATATGTATGTATGTGCATGACTGGGACATTGTGTTATACACCAGAAATTGACACATTGTAACTGACGGTACTTCCATTAAAAAAAAAAAGAAAAGAAAAAGGACACAGTGTATAACAAACCAATTATACTTATGAACTTCTTTCCTAAAGAATTAAGCAGAGCACTCTCATGGCATACAGTGCAGCCTGTTTCAGCCTCATTTTCCTCTTTCTTAAACTGAGGCTAATGCGACCTAGTGTACAGGGGTGTTTCAAGAAAGGTACCTGGGACAGCACTGGTACCCAGTGGCCACTCGGTGAAGTCTGTCCCTCATCTCTGCCCTGCATCCCCTGCCCCCAGCCACACCTACCTTTTAATATAACCTTGGGAGTTGAAAGGAATAAATAAGAAAACTCAGGTACAAAAGGAAGAGAGTGTTCCCGCTCCATCATGTGACAAGTCCGGGTCACAAATGACGAAAGCACACGCCAGCCGGTATAACCATTCTGGGCGCTCTGCTGGATGTGGGGGGGGGGGACCCAGCAGAGGTGGGGGCGGGGTGAGGGGAGGGGGCGAAGCAGACTGAGTGGTTATTTCAGACGCACCTGGTACAAGAGTTACAGCTAGAATCTCACATCAAAGGGTGATTTTTAGATCACGATGGTTTCCACGTGGAACAAAGCTTCCGTCAAAGTACCTGCTTGTTCTGTGCTGGGAGGTAACCTGTGGGATACAGGCCACCACCACGACCAGCCGGAGGACAACCTGGTCAGTCGTTCCATGAGGACGCAGGAAGCACTGCCTTGGCATTAAGTGCTGTGTGACATGTCTCAGGGTGAAACCACAGCTTTATGGGCTCAGGGTTCCTAAAACACTGCAGGGAGAGCTCACATGCGAGGATGCGGGGAACCGTGTGGGACGCTGGCGGGTGAGGGTGATTCCACACGGTGGGACTCAGGTCAGCTCACGGAGGGACACGGGGGCTGTCACTGAGGACTGCCTGACCGGGGTTGGGCAGGGGAAATGGAAATGCATTCCAGCCAGAAAGACAATACTTACAATGCAACAGAAGAAACAAGGGGCCGGGCATGGGTGATCCTGAACAGAGGATGAGAAACCAAGAGGTGGATGGAGGTCAGGAGGGAAAAACAAACAGGTGCGGGTGAGAAGGCCTGCGGATGTCAGAGCCAGGCACTGTGATACTGTTTTGTGGACTGATGTCCCAAACAGGTAAGCACCGTTCTAATGGGATCTACCCATCTTGAAAACATTGAAGTCAGCATTGGTGAAGGTCGCATTTCACAGGAAAAATTGAAATTCAGTCTTTGTCTTTAAAATTTTTTTCTTTCTTGGGGGGTAGTGGTAGTTAGGTTTATTTATTTATTTGATTTTACAGGAGGTATTGAGGATGGAACCTGGGGCCTCAGGCATGCTAGGTGTGCTCTCTACCATTGAGCTATACCCTCATCCCTTGGATTTCAGTCTTTTTTTTAAAAGCAAATTTGAATCCTCGGCAATGCTAAATGTTATTAGGCCTAATGTGCCTCCCTGAGGGCTCGGGGCTCTGGGATGGGCATCAGCCCCAGGGGAGGCAGTGTCTTTGTTTAATTCTCTGCCTCACCCTGGCACGTGGAGGGTTTGCTGCACCAGATCAGGGTGGCTGGTCCCCACTCCTTCACGGAAACTGCAGCTGGGCCAAGGGGAAAGGCCTTTCGATGGGATGTCCTCTTCCTGGTTTTTAAAAATCCTGGTCTCCTTTCCATGTTGGTGGGTTTTTTTTTTGGGGGGGGGTTGTTTGTTTTGTTTGTTTTTAATGCCCAGATCTTCATTTATTTCCATCCCTGGCCCACACAGGCACCTGAGTGCATAGGAGGCCCAGTGTGACGGTTTCGATGAGGGAGCAACAGAGACTTCGGATCAGAACATGTCTGAGGAGTGCCCGGAAACAGCAGTATCTCTGCTGTGGGTGGAGAGAAAAGGCCTTGTGACAGAAACACCCAGAAACAGGAGGGAAACTGCTGCGAGGAAGGGCACGGCACTGAGAGGGGAGGGAAGAAGGGTGTCCAGGGGGCGGAAGCGGCCGCAGCTGTTCACGCCAAGGAGCCGTCAAAGGCAGTGAAACCAAGCAGGACCCACCGGACTCGGCATGACTTCACAATAGTCACTTTCGATAAACTGGTTGGGCGAACATGGAACATCCAAAATTCTCTCCAGCCCATTTTCCAAATAACTATTTACAATCTTTCCTAACAACTCACGTCACTATTTTACTATCTATAATTTCCCTTCCATCTCTGTTGAAAAAGAAACACCATTATGTGTTAATCTGATCTGTAAGCGCTTTAAAAGTTAAGCAGTTTTTAAGCACACTCAGGAATATCTGGATTAAAAATGTTAAGAATGCATTAAGGAATAACTAAGTTTTATACTTTGCCTTATTTAACTTTTATCCTGATGCAAAAATCACTATCCTGCAAACAAAGGAAAGACAAATACATTATTACTTTTTTTTTGTCATGAAGATTTTCCACTGAATTTGATGCCATTAAAAAAAAAAGTACCCTAATCTTTATAACAATTTCTGGATTTGCAGTTAGATAGCTGGTAATTAATTCTCACATGCTCACACAAGCCTGGTGCATTCATTTATCAAAGTGTTTTAAAGATCTACATAGTTTCACATTCCATGGAGTTAAGTGAAATGAACGTCTAAAAAAGTCCTGTTTTTTGCCTTTAAAACAGCAGAACTTAAAGTTATGTGACTAATTCTTTCATTGTAAATTAGGCGTTTTAAGATTTTTTTTTCAGACGTGGTGTCACATGACACTGTAATTCTAAATTTCATCCCATTATTTTACCATTAATTTGATGAATCAAAACAGTAAATCCTCTTGCTAAAGGGTATGATTACAAAAAACAGTGTTCTGTTACTTAAATCACAGTCAAGTCGTGTAAGACAGAACCAGTGAAGATGTACCTGGAAAGGGTTCCATGCCTCATGGTCGCTATCAAATCTCCAAAATAGAAAACAAAACCAAACAAAAATATTGCCACTGGATTCCCTGTTTTCTTCCAACTTGCCTTAGTTGGAAAAAGACTCATGTATTGAATCCACTCATCTTCTCCAATAATTTGAATTTTCGAATACGCTGGCTGGTTGATCGACCAGGACTTGGCTCAGAACATCAAGAAGACGACGAGGGAGGACAGTGATGAAGGATGGTCTGGGCTCCGGCAAGGGAACGGGAGGAGAGGACACCAAATGACACTTGACCCGTAAAAGTGAAATTACGAATCAGAGTCATCTGCAGAGTCAGGACTCTGCACACGCCCAGGTGACTTTCTGGAGACACAGCAATCCCTGTGAGGCCCCCTCGGGTATCAAGTTCCAAGGTGCGCAGGTGCCCACATCAGTTACTTCAGGGATTTACTAAACCTCTTTTACGAGCCAATCAAACGTCACTTTCTCAGGGCGAACCTGATACAGAGCACACAACACTGAGTGCTTTGTGCTCACTCCCCGTCTCCGGCATAGCCCTGGGGCCCGCGGAGGATTTATGTTCTTTTATGTTTAACAAACAAGTCTGGGATTGTAGACTAAATCTTCCTTCTCCCGTGGGAATTTAAAAACTGTGACGATAAGAGGAACCAAAGAAAGAAATTCACTGGTAAACATAATTGTCCCACACCCAGCCTGTCCTTCAACAGGAGTAAACCAGCCCAGCCAAGCAGGTGGTTTCTGGTTCCTACTAACTAAAACCCTGTCGATGAAACCCACCGCGTGACTTGTGGACGCTGATGGTCCTGTGAAACTCTGCCAACAGATACACGTGGGGCCGAGGAGACTCCTCGCCCTCCTAGTGTCCCCTGGAGCCCGGGCTTGCTGGGACGGTAATGACATGAGTGAGAGGACAACCACCTGACCGTGCTGGCTGCTTTACACTTCAGTCATCAGAATGCGACTCAGACGCGGAGGAAGACGTTTACATCCCTGTCTGGACACCAAAATGGTTATCCATGCTTTGCCTCATATTCAAAAATAAGTTTAAAAATAATAATTACACATATTCATTGCAGTTTATACATTAATTTGTTCAATCCTCACAAAAATCATGAAATGTCGACAGTATTATTGTGCCCATTTTCCAGATTATAAAATACAGAGAAGCTACGTGCCCAGCCAAGGTCACACAGCAACCAAGTGTGAAGTCAGGGCTCCAGTTCTGCGGGCTGACCTCCAGAGCCCATGCTCTCAAGAGCGAAGCCACACTGCCTGTGATATTTAAAATACTTCTATATACTTATACTTGCTCTGTTTTGAGGCCTAATTGTGTAGAATTTGTGTGTCTTTGTTCAGATTGGCCAAAACTTGTTCAGTGGCTGGAGAAACACCAAGGGTCATTCAGATTAAGTTGATCAGTCAACTGGATAATTTGGACATATAAGTTTTACAGATATTTATTTTAATTGACTCAGCACTATGTAATTTGGGGCACACTAAATCCTTTATGGAGAATTTGAAACCTACATAGGAAACGTGCAAGTCAAACCAATCAGCAAGGGAGACAGAAAAAGACAGCATACGATGGAATAGTTCTCAGGAAAATACGAGAGTTCTACCTGCAAGAAATGGGAAGGTGTACGTGTGTGTGGTGGAGCTGTCCCTGGTAGGAAGGAGTAGCTTTAAATGATCTTATTACTAAATAAAAATACTGCAAATATATAAGCCATGAATTCCATCTACAAAGCTAGAAAAAATTTTAAAACAAAACACGAGTATAAGGTGAAAACAAGTGAAGACAAAAGCTATAAAAGATATAATCAAATATAAAATTAGAATTCAGAAATAAAACCAAAAGCTGGTTCTCAGAGAAGAGGAAGGGGGAAGGGGGGAGAGGGGTAGGTAGGGGGAGGGAACCTAGAATTTAGATACATTGGGAATGAGGATATAATCACAGGTAAAAATGTATCAACATCTGTAAGTATGTTTTCAGTAACTTTATGCCAATTAAATCTGAAAAGCTAACAGAAATAGATGACTTACTAGGAAAACATAAATGATAAAGGTTGACTAAAAAAGTAGAAAAAGTGAATAGACTAATAAGTGGAAGAAACTGAAAAGACTGTCAAACGGTTATCAATAAAAAAGCAGTGGCATGGGGTTTACAGAGGAGTTCTATTTGATTTTATAGGAACATATCATTTCAACTTTATATAAGCAATTGTAAAAAAACTGAAAATGGCAAATATTCACTCAATTAATTATAATAATAAAAAAGCTAGCTTAAGTGAGCATAGGTAACAAAACTGCATCATATGCTTGAACACTGCTAAGAGAACAGATCGTAAATGTTCTCACCACAAAAAAGAAACAGAAGTATGTGGTGTGATGGAGCTGCCTGCTAACACCACAGTGGGAACCCTACTGCAGTGTGTGAGTGTAGCAAGTCAACGGGTGGCACCTCTTAAATTTACACAATGTTCTATGTCAACGATGTCTCAAGAAAGCTGGAAAAGATAAAAATAAAAATTTCTAGTAAATGGAAAAAAAAGTATTGTATCCAAGTTCTTCGAAATGGCAGTATCAAACACGACAAATTAAGACCAATTTCCCTTCGAAATTGAGGGAAATACAAAACTTCTAAATAAAATGTAATCAAATATCATCAATCAGTGGATTAAAAGAGAATACTTCTTGACAGCGTATGGATTTAGTTCACGAACTTGAGGATTAATGTAAGAATGACCTTTTAGAGTATTCAAGGGAGAAAAAATAGATGCTCTTATATTAACAAATGCTGAAAAAAAATGACAGAGTCAACTCCTTAGATAAAAACTGAGTAAACTGAAAAGCAAGAAACTGTCAGTAAAATTGACACATTAAAAACTGTCATGGTAAAATTATGTAACAGACACTATGTGTAAGTATTTTATTAGGTAAAATCAAAGTCACTCTCATTAGAACAAAGACAGGACTGGACATCCTCACCACTATTTTCAGCATTTGGGGGGCGGCGCTAGCTAATTTAATAAGAGAGGAAAGAAAATAAATGTAACAGAAACAGAAGAGAAAAATGATCCTGAGATGATCGCAGATTCCCTTAAGAGCAGACTGGTCGAGTAAGCACTGAGGCCGGAAGGGCTTGGGGGTAACCCAGCTGTGGGTGGTGTGGCTTGGAGGACGGTGGGGACGTGGATGTAAACAGCATCCACATTGTGAATATTCTGAAGGCAGATCTGATATGAGATCATGTGGGTGTGAACAAAAACAGGTGTCAGAGACAATGTCAAGGTTTTGGTGTTAATAAATCATCTGGAACGAAAAGTAGAATTTAGTAAAGTGGATAAATATCAGATCAACATACAAGTATCAACAGCTTTTCTTTAGGACAGCAAAAAGAAGTTAGAAACTGAATAGGGAAAAATGTCTTTCAGCAGAATTATAAAAAAATGTGGAGTAATATAAATAGACTCACGGACAGAGAGAACAAACTGTGGTTCCTGGGGGGGAAAGGGGCGGGCAGGGATGGATGAGGAGTTGGGGATTAACAGACACACACTACTGTATATAAAACAGATAAACAGCAAGGTCCTACTGTAGAGCTCAGGGAACTTTATTCAATTTCTTGTAATGAGCTGTAATGGAGAAGTAGCTGAAAAAACATACATGTATATATATGTATAACTGAAATACTTTGTTGTACACATGAAACTAAAATTACACTTCAATAACAAAAAGAATAAAAATGTGTAGTAATAAATTTAACCAATAAAACATAAACACTATGAAGAAATGCCAATAGTGTTACTGAATGACAAAAAGGCATGTCTTACAATAATTTTGATCAAAATCCCAAGTCTTCTAAAATATTTGTGCAAAAAAAAATCATCATAATAAAGCAAACAGTATGAAGTCCCTACTATGTGCCAGATAATTAGTATTGACTCATTCAATCTCCAAACACAGCCCCATCTGCAGGTCCCATCATGGGACCCATACTGCAGACAGGGAAACTGAGGTACAGGGAGGCGCCGGGACCAGTAACAGAGCTGGGGCGGACCCTTCATCCCAGCTGCAGAGCCCGCATTCTTAACCATCACGCAGGACTGTCTCCAGCTGAACAGGACAAAACAGACTCTTTGAGTCCCAAACCCACTGTTGAGAATTCAGATTAAACTCCCCAGATTCCCTTCTTACAAAGGAGGATAATATTCATTAACTCTCTAGGCTGTTGTGAAGATTGAGAGACTGTATGTAAAGCACTTAGAACGGTGCCCAAGAAATGAGCTGCTGCGTAAGTGGTAGTTTTCCTTCAATACCTGCTGTCATCACAACCGCATCTATGCAGGGAAGAGCCCACAGCTCCTCCCCCGGCCAGAAGGCGCACAGAGCACCGCTTCTGCCTCAGCGCAGACCTCAGATCCAGCCCCCCGGCCTTTCTTCCTGAAGTGCACCTGCCTAGAACAACACAAGCGAGCATGTGTTGCTATTACTACTATCAGTTGGTCCTTCCACTGTAATAATAGAAGGCAGATTCATCGACAGACTGTAAAAATAGTGAATTCTTAGATTTTGTGTCTGTATCTTACGTCCTACAAAGCAAGCACACCACCAGTATCACTGGTGACGGCTGTGGGCAGTAAATGAGTCACACTGTGCAACAGGCACTCACCTGCCTGCTCAGATCCCTTCCGAGACTGACCCGCCCTTGAAATGCAAAGTCACCCATCCCCAGTCGACAACGACTTGTGCGGACGGTGCACCTGGACAGAAGCATCACCTTGGATCACTGTGCAGTTCCTGACACAATGCCAGGGTCTGCGCAGCCAACGCTACTGTGTGGATTCAGAGATCGCGCTCCAGCCAAGGCACAGCGTTCAAGCCCCTCGCATCATCTCTGCACAAAACCTCATTAACATCCAGGCACCTAGTGTGAGGCTTCGTGGTGCGTGGCTGTTTATTAAAACATGTATCGTGTGAAGCACTATTAAATTAGTAATAATTAAGAAGAAACAGTTCCTGTAAATGTGAGGCAACACACCTTTATTACACGTGCCCACAACTAAATCATCATAGTACTGACGGTTGAGGAAATAATTGAAGAAATGAAATGAACATGGGGATGGTCGGGGGTAGAGCACGTGCTTGGCGTGCACGAGGTCCAGGGTTCAATCCCCAGTATCTCCATTACAGGAAAAAATAAATTAAAAAAAAAAAAAAAAAGAAATGAAATTAACATTTCTACTTTGACTTAAGCAAAAATTTTCTCTGATGAATTATCATCTTGTTTTCCCGTCTGCTTTCAATACATGGAGTAATAATAAAGGGAGCACATGCCTGGAGAGGTAGGTGGACAGGGGAAAACGGAGGACGTCCTAGATTCAGTTTCTTGAGGTAACACGTAATGGAAAAGAATCTGAACAGAAAATACATATGTATGTATACGTATAACTGATCCACTTTGTCATACATGTGAAACTAACATCGTCAAGCAACTACACTTCAATAAATGTTTTTTTAAAAAGGGGAAAAAAGAAAAAGAAAAAAAAAAAAAAAAACAGGAGGACTTCCTGCCATGCATTCCACCTCCTGAGTTCAGGATAGCAGGAATGTTGGACTGGAAATGTAGGTAGCAAAGCTTACTCAAAGGGCATCAATATTTAAGCCAGGAAAGAGGAGGTATGAATACACTCTCCTCCACCCAACACCAGGACAGTTCCGGGCTTAGGAAACCACAGTTAACCATCACCCAGACCCCCCAGAGACCACTCCTTCTGTCCACGGTCTCCTGCCCAATCACGTATGTTCCCTGCATAGCTGGATTCCAGTGCCCACACATATTAACAGGAGGCCATTTCATCATTCATCAAGACATTTTTAAAGAATGACGATCGGTTAGGTTGTTTCATTTTTTATCTGTGCCGCATTGTTGGTACACGGCACACACACCAAGGTCCACTAGATATGGGCTTATCTGAAGCTGAGGGAAACATTTAAGGAGTGTGATAATAAAATTTGGACAGAGTTCAGGCCACGCTTATCACAGCGCTATTATGACTTCACGCCTGACTTTAAAAGAAAAAATTTAAGTGGCTGCCCAGCGGCAGAAATCCTTTCAAAAGGCTCATCTGTTTGGACACACGAATTTACCTTCTGGTGATAAAATGAGTTTGTTCAAGAATACACCGAAGTGAAATAAAAATATTCTTCCTCTTAAGATAATTGGAAAAGTTCAGGTACAGTTCCTGGATGTGAGTTTTTGGGTTTTTTTTTTTGTTTTTTTTTAACTCTAAGCATTTGCTTTTAGCATTTATATTTTCTATTATCTGTAATTTATAGCTTTGTCTCTCTCACATGCTGTGTAGCCAAGTCATCCCCTGGAAAACAAGAACACGTTCTGGAATTCATCTGCCACAGGTGTCACCTGCCTCTTTATTTATTTGATGGAGGTACCGGGGGTCGAACCCAGGACTCGTGCCCAGGACCCTGTGCACGCTGAGCATGCGCTCTACCACTAAGCTATGTGACTCTCCTGATACGAAATATATCCTCATCCCGCATCAGATACACCAGTCAGAGGGGCTCCAAGAAGTAACAACAGGACATAAGGAAGATGCTTAATTAATGGAAATTTTTTTATCATCTAATGAAAATTCTATCCATTTTCTTGACTTCCCAGTTTCTCATTCACCTTTGTTGTCAAAGTCGTAGAAATGGAATTTTGTGTTATCTTGTTTGCTCCTCCTTCTGCCTTACCTCAGTGACCACTGTACAGAAACATGCATATATTTGTGTGTGCACATACCCCACCCAGATGTAAATACACACACACACATACATGTATGTATGTAAGGTATAAATATTTACAGTATAGGTAGGATAGTTAAAGTTCTGCTTATACTTTTCTTTTTATGCAATGAAATCAGACAGGTATTTCCTTTAAAGATGTTCAGTATCAATCTACACAATTAATCTCTTGGAATACTATGAAAACATTAAAAAAAAGTAAGCTCCAGAAACTCGAGCTGGGATAAGTTATTTTTAAGTTTACTTGGCAATTTTGAAACCTTCCATCTTTGTGTTTTTCTAGGGTCAGTCACCACCTTTATTTCCGATGACTAAAGATTTATGGGGTCTGTGGGGTGATCTCTCCCTCAGAACCTGATCACAGAATGAGGCAAGAGGCAAAAAAAAAAAAAAAAAAAAAAGACTGTCATTTCTCGAGAAACTACCCTGAAGCCTTCAGATTCAAGGCAACGTTTCAGATGGTGGGTGGTCGGGTCGGTCTGGTGAGTCCCGCGAAGGTGACGACCTCATGCTTCGCGGCGTGAAAAGGGGAAGAGCCCCGGGCTCCCGGCCACGCGGCTGCACCCGCCGCCCGGGGCAGCGTCGCCGAGCCCGGCTTCTTTGGCCCCCGGTTTGTCGTCTTTTCCTCGTCTCACTTTTAAAACGTTCCCCCTGCTCTGGATTTCTTGTCTCGTTCTGGTAAGACGACCCCTCCAGGGGCTCCGATGTCCAGGCGTCCTACCCAGGCCCTTAACGGGGTCCTGGGCTCCCAGAAGACCCCGCCCTTCTCAGCAGTTTCAAATGCGTCATTCACTGTGTTTCCGCATTTCTTTTTTAAAATTTTCTTACTTTCAACTTTACTTTTTGTTAGGCAGCATGCTTACTTTTTTCAGTTTTTTTAATAGATTTGTTTATTTTATTTTAATTTATTTTCTGAAGGGGGGGAAGTAATTAGGTTTATTTATTTACTTATTTATTTAGTGGAGGCCTTGGGGATTGAACCCAGGACCTCATGCATGCTAAGCACACACACCGCCACTGAGCTACACCCTCCCTCATCATTTCCTCTTTTGCTCCAATGTTTTCTCTTAGATTTCTCACTCTGTGATGGAAAGGGCAGAACAACTTTTTTTTCCCACCTTAATTTCTTTGGTTTTCTTTTTTTTTTGAAATATAGTTGATTTACAACGTTGTATTAATCTGATATACAGCATAGTATTCATTTATACATATACATGTATTCCTTTTCATATTCTTTTTCATTATAGGCTATTATGAGATACTGAATGTAGTTCCGTGCTGTACAGTATAAACCTGTTTACCTATTTTACATACAGTAGTTAGTGTGTAGCTGCAAATCCCGAACCCGCAATTTACCCCTCCACCCACCCCGACTTCCATGGTACACTCAGAGATTTTTATCTACCTACTTAGTCCACTAAGCCTCAGTTTCCTCTCTGAAAATGACAAGAATCAATCATGCGTTTCACCGCTTAATTTTATTAATCTTATAGATAAACAAGAAAATCATATAAAGTAGGCGAGGACCAAGTCCTGTGCTAGTTTGAGAAACCTCCTATTAATATGACTCTGGTAATTTAATAGAACCAAACAGAAATGAGACCTCATTGGTTCAGAAACATATCTGAAAAGCCGTGGTAATCACCCCACATACAGGCAAAACCAACGTCTGACAAGTAGGCACTCAGAGCAATTTACGTTCCCTGGTTTCAGTGACAGAACTGTTGATACTGTCATTCAAACTAGAATTTAAAGACCCGTGAAATGTCTTTATAATACCGTATTTGCGTAAGACACGAGCTTAGAATATAAGCGCTTGGAAGGCAGGGGCTGCGTTTCTTTCCTTTTTTCCTTTATTTTTAAATCTCCAAGTCCCCAGTCTCCACTATGTGACACGTGACACTAAGGCAGGAACACCGACCTATTCATTCCCTTGGGTTGACGTGACAACTGAAGTCCTTCAAACAACACAGCAAAGTGAAAGATAAGACAAAATGTGCGTCCTCTCCCTGCCCCCACCCTCTGCAAACTTCAGGGATCTCATGACACAGACGGCTTTCCAGTCCACGTGTGGGCCTTTGGGCAACTGAGTAATTGTGGGCTACTCGGCTTTAGTCATCCGTGGACCTCAACCCGGGCGAGACAGCACTGCTCACCAGATGGCGAACATGATCACATCTTTCAGAGCAGCAACTCGACAGTAATAATCCTGTCATAGGTCAAGAACACACTTTATATCACTAAGTTATGACTAACGGGTTCCAAGCGCATAGGGCAGGACGCTTCACTGGGTGCACTTAGAACTTGCCTAGTGGCAGCTTTTAAAATACACAGCGTGGACGCCTCTAAAACAAGGGGTCCCACGCCCAGTACTTTAACAGTTGACTGAGGCCACCCCCATACTGCCAGTAGCATTTGCTCCCCCACTTCACTCGGCACAATGCCATGTATCCTCCAGATTTCAGCTGAATAGGATCTTCTGAGAGACGCCGTCTGGGAGTCCCACAGGCAGAAGGATCACAACCTTTTCCAGCATGTCCGCACCACATCCATTACAATTTTCAATTATATTTTTTGCATGCCTGTCCCTTTACTATTCAGTGCCTCCTGGAGCCTGGGGCTCCAACTAGTAATCGTTTTATTCCTATTATTTACCATGGCATTTAGTTCATGCATAGTAAGGACTAAATACTGCTGAGTGATGGATGGGTGGATGGATGGATGGATGGATAGATGGATGGGTGGGTAGGATGGGTGGGTGGATGGGTGGGTGGGTGGATGGATGAATGGATGGATGGGTGGATGGGTAGATGGGTAGATGAGTGGGTGAGTGGGTGGATGGATGGGTGGGTAGGATGGGTGGATGGATGGGTGGGTGGGTGGATGGATGAATGGATGGATGGGTGGATGGGTGGGTGGATGAGTGGGTGAGTGAGTGAGTTTACACATACATATATGCTAACTTACATATTTCTATACAAATGTATGCAGGCAGAGTAGGTAACCAAATAGTCATGATTCCACGTATGGTCTTGAAATAACCCTACATAACTAATATTTATACTCCTGAGTATTTCTTTTCCTTCTTTCTCTCATTCTGGCTATTCACATTACATACAAGCATGACTGAGTTTGTCAAAAATAACTGCAAGTGGCTTTTAAAAAATGAGGACACTGGACTTTATTCAGAGTAATAAATTAGACACAATTTTTTAGAAGTTCATTATGATGTTAATCATCCTGCATTTTCTCACACACTAATCATTACCATGGTGGGCACTCTGATTTGCACACTAGCACACTGGCACACTCGCCTGATACTGGTTATGCAACTCACTGTGCTTGAATTCTGTGGTCGAGGAATCTCACTGTTTGGTTTTGAAATCTGTCTCTATCTCCAAGTTGGGAGACATACATCTCAATCTCAAGAGTGGTCGCTGGACTGAATAAAGGAGTGCACAGCAGTATTTACATATTCTCCAGTAAACCTCCGGCCTTGTTTTTATTATCAATCATTCTCTTTGATTAAACATTTTTACCTCTTCCAAGGAAGTAGCAAGCAGAACTGTAGCGAAGGCTTTCTAGCTCTCCCCACCTGCTTTGTTAAACAGGAGATTAATGAGTCATGAAGTGGTCTCCGACTAACCCTTCCTTATCACACGCAGCCCGGCCCGGAAGTTGTGAGTGCAAATACTGTTGTTCATTTCCAAAGACTTCAGTCTACTTCCTCCCGTCATCCTGAAATCCCATGACTTCAGGCCCTCCCTAACACAACCCAGAGGATTCCAACAGCCACCCCGACTCTGGATCTTCCTCCTCCTCCAATTTCTCTACACGTTGGGAGATTTGGTTCCCTTACACACCAGCCTTCTTTCATCAGCCACTCTCTGAGGACACCCTGGCCCACACACCACATACACCACAGACAGAACCACCAACGGTTATTTATCTGCCTCTCTGTGGGATCAGAACCTTGGACAATTACATTTTTCATTTAAATTTAATGTATTTCATCCTGGTTTACAGGTTGGTATTTAGGGAGTTGTGTTCTCATACCCCTGTCATCCAGAAGCTGGTCACCGTTCTGTGTCTAATTCACACCAGATTTTGGATCCCCTCAGCTAAAGGCCACCTTCCAGCGATGAGTTCATGAAGTTAAATATCAACTTTTGACATCTCCTGGACTTGTGACCCTCCACCAGGCTATTCATTTCTGCTCAGACTTCTCTACACTTTGCAAATCTAGTCTTTGTAATTCAGTGATTAATTTCATATTATCTTGTCTCTTTCAAACACCGCTGTGTCTGGCTCCTGGGATGTTCCCCAAAGCCCGTGCTCTGTCCCTGAGGCATCCTTACACTTAGTGGCCCTCACTTAGCTCACACTTAATCTCCGTCCAGGGAGGGGAAGCTCACGTTGTCCAACGCAGCACAGTAAACCAGAGCCTAAGTAAGTAAACTTGAACTTTGCACTGACTGACCATAAAGATCTGACGGCCATAAATTCCTATTATTAGCAAATGGTTTGGGGAGGAATGACGTGTGGTAAGCCAGTGACCACTTAATCATCAAAATCATCAGAGAGGAAGTAAATTGGTCATGCGATCCTGGCTGTATTAATGATTTACTCTACAAGGTGTTGTTTTTATTCGGTTTTGTGACGAATGGAAAAGACAGATAATGATGTTTCTCTTGCTGAGCAAGTAACATGACAGCCGGTAGAGACAGGGGTAATTCTACTCTTATATCATGCTTCACCTTCGAGCCAAGGTAGGAAGACAGTCTCTACCCTTTACCAGCTCTGTCTGTTTGGACAATTTCCACGTCGTCTTTCAGCCTGTGTCCTCGTTTGTAAATTAGGACTAATCTCTACCGAGAAGAGTGGCTGAAAGAACTCATGTGATTAACTAGCCCAGGTCAGGGCTTCCCAAACAGCTGCTCTGTAGGTGGTGGCAGCGGTCACATGGCCACTACCTGCCAGGGTTCTCCGCCCCAGCCCCGTGACAGGGACTTCGGGAGAGGAGTGTCCCCTGCAGATGGCCCGTGGCATACAGATCATCTTCCTCCCACCCTCTCTTCCTTCTCTCTTCCCTTCTCTTCTTTCTTTGCAGGCTGCATGGAAAACTCCAAATGGGGTTTCAAACCTTCCTCTTAGCTCCTAAGAAATTCCCCCTTTTTAAGTTCTTGAGAGAAATAAATAAACCTCGGAATTTTGCTGAGCCTAAAGGAGGAGTGGCACCACATGGCGAGTGAGGTACCACTCTTAGAGTCACGCTTTTGGAAGCTCTTTGTCTACATAAGTGATGGATAAACTATGATTAGAGAGTTGGGGCCACAATTCCTAGGATAACATGCTGTGTGGCTGTCACTACCACTGAGCTTAACCCCGATGCCTCAGCACAGACAGCGCCTGCCACAATCCCATGAAACACTGTTGGCAATAAGTTAGGACTGGATCTGTTCACACAAATATTTTGATATCATGAAATGGCTTGCTTATTCAAACGGACGGGCTGAGATGGGGGTGCCGCAGACAGAAAGGTCAAGAAGTGGATGACGGTTTTGAAGTCAAAGCATGGGGTTTCTGCTGAGAAAGGAGGAGGGGTTAAGTCAACGGCCATCTGGGGAACAACCTGTGGCTCTAGGCGGACGGGGAGCACAGGGTCCTTGAGCTTCGAAAATTTACTCAAACATTCTTCCACGTGCTTGAAGGAGCTCTGAGGAGTAACTCGGGGGTTGGCTCTTTGAGCAATGAAGCTTCAAAGTGTCCTGTGTGCAATGGGTAGGTCCTTTACTATGACCTCTCAGCAGCACGTTCAACCAAAGCTGTCGGTTCCGGCACATTTAGGGGTCTGTCCTGGGCTTGAATCACAAAGCTTGAAAATGACAAAAGAAATAACTAAGCACCTGATAGGTTCCTAAGCAGGGAAGTTTCTGTCCCATTAAAATTAATTTAAAGGAAGGTGATTTTTTTTTTAAATTGAAGTACAGTCAGTTACAATGTGTCAATTTCTGGTGTACAGCACAATGTCCCAGTCATCCATACACATCCATATATTCTTTCATATTCTTTTCCATTAAAGGTTATTACAAGATATTGAATAGAGGAAGGCAATTCTTAAAGTTCAGAAATGGGAAGGAAGGAGGCCAAGTGATGTGCGAGGTGTGGAACCTGAGAGAGGACAGGATGGCGCAGTATGGCATTTCCAGAAAATGTGTTTACTGACAGCACTGTGAACTGACTCTACTCCAATTAAAAAATCTTAAAAAGAGAATTGATGCACAATAAGATTATAATAATGATAAATGTTAGGGTCCCAGAAACCAGGTTTATGCTCATTCAAGAAAAAAAACAAATCCAGAAAAGATTATCTGATGAAACTTCCACCATTCTGCACACACACACAATTACTTTCATAGTAGTGGTTTTTCCCATAGGAACAAAAGAGTTATGATGTTATCTTGTATATTAACATTTTCAAAGAACTTTTATAAAGCATTACCTGTTTGGATAAAGGCAAAACAAATGTTACTGTGACCCTATGTGTGTGGGCATGCCGAGGAAACTGATCTTTCTATGTTGGAAGTGACTTGAATCTTCATGTGGAATCCAGCCCCCTTATTTTATTTAATTTAAAGAATACAATGATAAAATAAAACAGGTTAAGTAACTGAACCCAGGCCACAAAGCCAACTACAAATGACACAAATGTGTCTGAACGGTGGCTGGCAATCCAAGCCAGTGTTCTTCCTAGTGAATTAAATTCTCTCACGTGCAGGAGTGGCCAATTCATCCTATTAAAAAACCTAAGCCATCTGTGTGGGACCTGGAGCAAAGTACAAATGGAATTTCTTCAGTTTCCAAGCTAGTAGTCTCAATACTGTGTGCGCTGAAAAATGCACCCAGAATTTCACCTTGCTGCATGAGGAAGAATCCATTCTCATCATGGTGTCCCCTGGGGTTTTAATAACAGAATAGGAACACACAGCTCTGTGTGCCAGTAACCTGAATGTTCCTATAGACAGAAATTAAAGACGGTACACGTTACTCTGGGCAAGACCATATATCCTGATCTATATAAAAAGAAGTGTCTCCCTACATTACTAACCATTCTTGGGCTCTGAATTGGAGGTCACGGAGGCAAAGTTCACTCCCTGGGGATCAGACTTCTGCCCTCCTTCCACACCGCCCACCTTTGGGTCGGTATCTTGGGACACACAGAGGTCCTGCCAACTGTTGTCAAGCCAGGCGGTGGCTTACACAGGCACCCATCATCACCTTCATTCAGTTTCACCCCATCTGTAGGCAAGTGGTGAGCACCGTAAGCCCTTGCGTTGGAGCACTGTCCTTCATTAAGGCGAGGTTCCCCTGACTTGGCTTAATGAGATGTTAAAGGTCTCTTCCATAGCATTTACTCGGTAAGTATTTTCATCCAATAAAAGAAATTCCTCTCTGACTTCTGAGAGGAAAGTCCTCTTATTTCTGTTCTTTCTGTTACTTTCAGTGAATGATCGTACTTGCTTCTTGCCTTCACAGAATCAGCCCCCTGGGGCACACAGGGGCCCTGCCTTACCTGCAGTGAACGTGGACAAGAGGACAATACTCATGCCATCCCTGCTGCCACAAACGGAGCTGTAGGGGCGACCAGCAAGGCCAAGGAAGCCAGGAAGGTGGCCCTTAACTCCCATCCTCACCTTCACACACAAATCAGGCGCGATGACATTGCTCAAGCTGAACTTGGAAGGGTTTTGTTAAACACTCCGACTTAACCTCTGTCAATGGCACAGCAAAATAATCATCTTTTTGTGAAACTTACGTCTTCTGATTCGTTCTGTCAAAAACATTAGATGGGAACTCAAATCATAATTAGAAACAACTCCATCAATCAGTTAGGAGTAAACCCTAAGTCAGCATCTCCCTGTCCTATAAAAGCCAGAGGAGGTGGCCTACTTAAAGACGGACTTCTTCAGAAGTCAGACTGTTCCCTAAAGAGAGCTGGCATCTGAACCCAGCCCAGCTCTCAGAGTCACGGCCAGCTGAATTGAAAAAAGCCTGCGGTTTGAAAGCTATATAGCAAAATGGTATTAATAGTTTAACACAGGAGATACAAATTTTTCTTTCCTTTATTTTTTTTAGGTAGGCTCAGTGTGATTTTTAATATGCTAATCAATGTTGATCAAACACAAGTCAGACAAGTGCAAACATATTTTAAACCAAAATTAACAGGAAAGCAAACAATAGAGAAATTCTTTTGGGGTTTTTTTGTTTTTTGCTTTTGCTTTGTTTCGCAACATCTGTTAGCCAGTATTGTTAGTCAAATGGCTAATCACAGATAAAATATATTTAGTGGAAAGCTTGGAATAGTCAGAAGTCATTCTGGCATTTGGAACAGCCATGCTCTTATCACCAAGATGAGTTTACGTCCAGAAACACTGAAGAGAAACCGGGCAACGCATTTCAAAACAGACCAACAGTACAATCAAGTTCAACACTTGGGTGGAGGGAGGAAACGTTTTTTTAAAGAGTCAGGGAAGGGCAAAATCAGGAAAAATTACAAAACCAGTAATAATTGTGCTATATTAATACAGCACTCCAGAAAGGGGAAAAGGTACGTTTCTCCAATGCACTGTCTTCAAAGTTCGAACAACAACAAAAAGCAAATAGCTGGTTTTTGCCTTTTTCAACTGCATAAAACACTAAGTTTAGGAGTGAGAGGCCAGTGCAGAATTATAACAGTATATTTAAGGTTCATACACGTAGAGGTCCTTTGTTACTCTGGTGCTGTATATTGATCTTGGGTGGTTTTTCTTTGGGGGTAAAAAGATACAGAAAGATAACCAGCTAGCTAGCTAGTGATATGGGCATTTCTTTGGTCCCAGAAGTTGCCCATGTGTATCACTGTGCCAGTGGGAAAGTCAAACCGAAGATCCCACCATCACCCCAAAGGAAGACACGGTAGCAACTCCAAGTACAGACCTGGCACTGGGTGGTACCTAAATACTCCCCAAATCCTCGCAGACTGCAAAAACCATCAAACTCCTGCTGCATCACTGCGGGAAAGTAGTACCTGGGCAATAAACAGGAAGGGCAGGGATGGAAAGCAAAACAAGAGGGTGGTATTGGGAGCAGGGGAGGGTGGACAGGCCCCGGGACAAAGGTAGACGATCTGAAACAGACAGCACTGGGCGAGCCAGACATGTGTGCTGGGAGCTACACGACTCATTCTTTCTCGGCTGGAATGTTGATTTTGAACATTTCAAAACATAAAACCAAAACATCTCATTAAGCCAAGGGCAGAGTCCCTTGATCTCAGACTTGGTCAGATCCCCACCCTTCATTTTGAGCCCTCTCGGGAATGCCTTTTTTTTTTTTTTTTTTTTAAGTTACAAAAGTAATTGCTACAGAGGTCAAAGGATAACAAAACTATAAATTACGACATTGAGCTAACTGTACTCAAAAGAGATGCTGGAAAGGGCAACGTCTTCACTCTAAAGAGAACTGGATTCTGTGGCCACAAGTGCCGGCAAGAAAAACAATAGGTGTACATGTCAGAGCTGCCCTTAACTCCTTCTGGGTCTCAACAGCAATCCTGGGGATGGTGATTTTTGCACCACCAACACTTCTTCCTCCTTTTGATGGGAAAAGAAAGTTTGGCTTTCAGGAACCATTTTTCCACCAGTACAGTCCATCACTTCAGGATGGGCAGGTGACCCAAATCTCGCCAGGCACCGTAACACCTGCTCGTAGCTCCCCCTGTGGTAACTGGTCCGGGGTGGCTACCTGGCTCAAACCAGGCCAAGCAAAACTCTTTCGAGAATTTTGGCAGGAAAAGTTCTGGCCCTTTCAAAGACCGCATGTGCTAAAATCTGGGCACTTCTCTGGTTTTTTCTGCCATTTTACGAAAACGGACTGATGGAGGAGAAAGTCAACCCTGGGGGAAGCAGGTCTACGGACGCAGAAAAAGAGACAGAGTGGGTGACACCATTCAAAACCTGGATGAAGCCCATTCCTGAAACGTTCAGTAACAGATCCAAACGTTTCCTTTTTAAGTCGGCTACTGGCTAATTTTTTGTGATTATTTGAAACTCAAAGAATCCTAGAGTGACTCTTGTACGAATCCCACTGTCAACTCACGCCGTTCCCTAGTAGGGGGATGTATTCTGTTCCAGCACACTTGCAGCAGGGCTGTAGCAGCAGGGCTCCCGGAAGCTACCCAGCAGCGCCTCGTACCCTCGGCTCCGCTCTGAGCCCGTGGGAACCTGACCCAACCCTTGGAGGAATGAGGAAGGCGGCTCTTCCCTGCAACAGAGCAGCCACTTAACACACTAAGTTATTCCTTGGTCTGTCTTTAATATAAACATTTAGATTGTCAGCAGTGTTGAAATTGGTTATTGTGTTCCTCCCAAAACTTGTGCCCTGGGACCAAGAGGATGGCGTTTTGAAGTACAAAGCATCCATCCCAATGGAGAGTTCAGGCGCACACAGTCCCTGAGCCCCCACTTCCGCCCTCCCCGACACGGAGTTTAACAAAGAAGCAGGTGACGGTGAGAAAGGAGGGTGCGTGCTGTCCTTAGATGAAGAGGAGAACAATCAGGCCAAGGGTGGGGCTGAGCAACTATCAACCTGTGAAGTTTTGTGTCTGAGAAATAAAATTCTTTTCATCTCTTCTAAGTGCCCTTAAACTCTTCTTCCATCTGTTTTGCGTGGCTTCTGTCAGTTTTTCATCTAAAATAATAGAGACCAGAACATGCTCTGTCTGCCACTAAGGGTTTAGCTTCGGAGAGCAAAAGAAGGCAATCCAAACCCATCAGCCCAGCATCCCAAGGGCTCCGGAACCAGCCCCGCCCCCGGGACAGCCCCGCCCCCAGCCACACCCCACAGCCCCGCCTGCTCCCGGGAACCAGCCTCGCTCTGTCTGGAGGGCTCAGTCCTCCAAAACCCACCTATTATTTTATTTTAACTGAATTTTCTCCCCTTCTTCCTTAAAAGGGCAGTGATCTGTTTAGGTAGCCCACCTGCACTTGCTTCTGCTCAGACAGGCCCTTTCAGAAAGTCTTGGGAATGAATAATCAGGGCTCCAAGCCAACCTGGTCCCCTTACCCCTGGAAAGGGGTCCGGGAGGCACACCGGAGAACACCAGGCAAAGCTCATCCGGTCTTACGTCAGGGTTCCCACAGCGCACCTTCCAAAGGCACCGACGCTTTTGTCCCACCTGAGCTTTTCTTCCATCTGAACAGGACTGGGATTCTCAGTCAGAGGTGCTCATTCCTGCCCAGCTGCGCACTCCGAGCCCCGGTTCTGGAGATCACGGAGGCCTGGGGCTTCCCGGGAGGCCTTTGGACCTCTCAGGGCTAAAGGGTAAGGTCCTTTATGCCCAATCATGACTAGCGCTGCCTTTTCCCTCCCTTCGTCAGTACAAGGGGCTCAGGCAAACATCTGGCTTGAAAAATTAACTCTTTATGACGCACGGACGGGTCTCTAAGGGTCATTACCGGCTAAATAACACTGTCTCCCTTTATTTCAGTTGCATGGCAGCGGAACTAAGAAATATTTTCTGTTCCTTTTCATAAAATAATTGTTTCCTTCAAAATGTTAGCAGCTATAGCTTGCACTGTCCTTGAGAAGCTGATATAAGAAATCTACACTATGCTCGAACGTTCTGGCTACTGGAGGGAAACAGAGAGAGTGAGTGGGTCTTTGAGGTCTGCCTGGTGGGTTCATGTCTGCACCCACTTTCTCCATAATAATGAACAGCAGTTTTTTGGAGACTGTTGCTGGTAAGATACACAGTTAAGTCTCAAATAGAGAATGGTCAACAGAGCAATCTAGATGCCGCCAGTTACGGTAATGACCGGGCTCTGTGTTTACAAACATCCTCGGGGGCTGGTGGCCTTGATCTTAATTGCCTACTTACTCGTCTGCCTCTTTCCCCAGACTGTGAGCTACCTGAGGGCGCAGCCCCCTCCGACCTCACACGGTGATCAGAACACGCGCCTTGAATTCAAGAAGTACGTGAGCAAACAACGAGGCCACATGGATTCCACTGCAAACAGCAGGAAGTGAGGAAAGTGTCTAAGAGACGGCTTCAAAAAAGAACAATTTTGATCACCTCAAATTCTAAATATTAAAAAAAAAAGTGTTTATTTCATTTAGTGTATTTAGCATTTCTATCGTTAAATTCTTTCCCCATTGGACCGATGAGTTTCCTCCAAAAGAAAGTCAGCTGTTTTTGGTGAGACAGAGACACTATGTTAAATTGGACTGATTGGTTTTAAATGCTGTTCCCTATGGTCTTTCTCTTTGTAAAATACACCGTATAGTAAGTATAAGTTATTTAGGTCAGAAGGAAAACAAACAAAAAATATTTTTTAAAAAGTTTTCCACTAAAAATAAGACCGTTTAAGGACACCATATGTCACTCATGTAAGAGCCACTCAGGCACAGACAATTTTAAAAAACAAGACCTATTTCGGTATTTTTTTACACCAAAGTGCACTCGCATGCGCGCACACACACACACACACACACACTCCCCGTCCCTCTGCTCCAGCCCCACACCGACACCTCCACCATGCTGCCTGCACACCTTCTCAGGCTGTTAAAGCAATGGAACCTAATTTGCCTCTGACTTGCTTTGCTCTTTGTAATAACATCCATCTTCAGCAGCAGAAAGACACAACTCTATCTCTTTCTTTATAAAATATGATTTGAGAAGCCTCTAGGGCCATGGGGAAAATGTCAAACATCTCACTGGAGTCTGTCCTTTTACAGACATAGCTGAAACACTGATTCACATTTTCCAGACTCTCCTATGTTTCAGGCTTGAAAAAAATACTGAAAATGGGGCAGTTTACATTCATAAGATGCATTTCAGCAACAGCACATCTGTATTTTATTTCTCTAGCACTGTCATGGAGAAAAGTTGATTTTGCCATTTTTTAAAAAATCAACTTTAAATTTAAACTTGAGATTGCTGAATCCTGTTAAGAGAAACTTTACTTTGCTTGAAACAGTCTTGCTTCCAGCCACGCGGTAGACAAAGGCAGTGAAATTCCTCTTGGCACAGCACGATAAAAATTGCTGAATAAATGATTCAAAGAAAACCACTGTCTTTAATGCAATACTGAACTGTCAGGGCAATAAGAGAGTTCTCAGGAGGACAAACAGGCACAAGACACCAAGATTACAGTGAGACAAATATGCTCTGGATCCTGTGGGTCTCCGCCGAGCCTCAGTACGCAGGAGCAGGGGTTCACGGGCCACGGGTGGTACACAGGGGCCTGGGGCAGGGTCCTAGCTCCATCCTTCCTTCCCACCCTGAATGTACCACCCAATGGGAGGCTGCGGGGGTGTCTCAGCAGTATTCTGACCTAACTTCTCAACACTTAAGACAGTGGAATGGCATCTTCACATTATGGAGAAAAACACCAATGCACAGCCAAAAATTCCTGTCCAGCCTGACCAACTTCCAAGAATGAGAGTGAACCTAAAATTCCATGTCCAGACTGATCAACTTCCAAGAATGAGAGTGAATCTAAAATTCCATGTCCAGCCTGATCAACTTCCAAGAATGAGGGTGAACCCAAAATTCCATGTCCAGCCTGATCAACTTCCAAGAATGAGGGTGAACCTAAAATTCCATGTCCAGACTGATCAACTTCCAAGAATGAGGGTGAACCTAAAATTCCATGTCCAGCCTGATCAACTTCCAAGAATGAGGGTGAATCTAAAATTCCATGTCCAGACTGATCAACTTCCAAGAATGAGGATGAACCTAAAATTCCATGTCCCATCTGACCAACTTCCAAGAATAAAAGTGAACCCCAAATTCCATATTGAGTCTGACCAACTTCTAAGAATGAAGTTGAAACACAGAACTTTTCAAATAAATAAGAATTGAGTATTTACTTCCAACAGGCTTTCACTTGAAGTTGAAGACTGTACTTAAAGAAATAAAATAATCCCACCCCTACAATTCCAAAACGCAAGAAGAAATCATTTGCACCAAAAGCAGACACAGAGGTACAGCTACAGAAACAATGATTACACGAAACAATAACAACACGTGCTTAACTTGTGACATCAAAACATACAAAGCATTTGAAATCCAACTTCAAATCCTCAAGAAAATCTGGTCCCGCTCCCGACCCCAGACTCCCCAAGGCTGTCCGGTGGTCTCCCTGTCACCGCGGTGAGCAGTAAACTCTGCCCTGTCTTGTCAGCAGGGCATGTGAGCTGGGCCAGGGCTCTTCCCATAGCAGTCCGACGCCCTCAGATGATTTTGTATCTGGGAAGGTGGGTAGATATGAACTCGCCCTAGATATTAAGTTCAACGTGGATTTCCAAGGTAGCCACTTAAAAGCAGAAATAGGTGTATACTTTCTAAATTAGCACAACAGAAAATGGGGTAAGAAGAGAAACTAAACCAATGCAAGAAAAGAAACAGAGAATCAGAAAAATGAGCAGAAACGGAATGGGCAAAATAAATACCAGCCTTTAACCTAAAATATGCATACTGATTTCTACTGAGTGGAATACTACTCAGCCATAAAAATAATGAAATAATGCCATTTGCAGCAACATGGATGGACCTGGAGATTGTCATTCTAAGTGGAGTAATCCAGACAGAGAATGAAAAATACCATATGATAGTATCACTTATATGTGGGATCTTACCAAAAAATGACACAAATGAACTTATTTATAAAACAGAAACAGACTCAAAGACATAGAAAACAAAATTATAGTTACCAGGGGAAAGGGGTGGGAGGGATACATTGGGAGTTTGGAATTTGCAGATACTAACTACTATATATAAAATAGATGAACGACAACTTTATACTGTATAGCACAGAGAACTATATTCAATATCTTGTAGTAACTTACGGTGAAAAAGAATATGAGAACAAATTTATGTATGTATATGTATGACTGAGATATGATGCTGTACACCAGAAACTGACACATTGTAAACTGACTAAACTCCAAAAAATAAAATAAAATAAAATATGCATACTAAGAATCAATGTTCTGGAGTAAGTTCCTAAGTGAAACTATAAAGTTTTTTTAGTTGCATTTTTAATGTTTCTCATGTTCTTCTCACAAGAGACAACCAAAACACACAGACACACAGTAACATGCATGTACGTACACACACACACACACACACACACACACACACACACACACACACACACACACACACACACGAAGGACACAGGAAGGTTGAAAGTAACAGGGGAAAGATTTCCAGGCAAAAAACAACCACAATCACCTGCTGCAGCTACACAAACATCAGACACAATACACTCTGAAGTAAAAACAAAACATTAATAATGAGTAAACCAGCTCAGACCTCTGAGCTCACACGCACCAACCGGCACGATTTAAAAACATAAAAACCCAAACTGACAGCCCTACACCCTACAAGGCAAAGCTGATAAATATACTTATCCTCTGTTAGGAAGCTTTAGCACGTCTCTCTCAGTAATTGGTGTATCAGGAAGAAAACAACATCAGGAAAGATACGGATGCCGCCATCAGCACAAGTGCAAAAAGTGAGGTACCCGCACATCAGGCGACGGTGCCGCCCACAGCGGAAGGGCGGCGCATTCGGAAAATTTAAAAAATGGAAGCAAATGAAGCCAAGTCTTAACTTTCAGATAATCACAAAGGGCCGTATTCACTATCCAAAATACAATTAATTTAGGAATCTATAGTAAAAATGCATTTTAAAAACCTTATAAATTTAACGTAGAAAACCAAACAATATGCTCCTATATATGATCTATGGTTTAAAAGAAGAAAACAATGGATATTATTAAAATCCTCAAGTGACAAAATTAAAATACTACATTATCAAAACTGGCAGGACGCATCTAACACGGGATAGAAAAAGCAAATTCGTGTCACCGAGAATACAATAAGCAACACTCTGAGCAGTCAGTCAGGAGCGCCCATCCCCTCGAGAACATTCCGGCCAGAATCTTTCAGCAAAGCTTAATTACTAAGACATACGCGGGAAAACTGAAATTGAGAGATGTTCTGCAGGACAAACAGGCTGGACTGGTCAAAGAAAACAGCAGTGTTGAGAGAGCCAACAAAAGAGTTACAATAACTGAACGTAATCAATGGTCAATTACTGAATCAAAACATAATAGGAGAAAAAGAAAATAAAGAAGTGGTAACATTTTGGGATCATGGGAAACACTGGAAAATCCACTATGTATCTGGTGATAGTTCGATACTAATGTTACATTTCCTGCACGTGACACTGTTGTAGACAATTGGTTGGAAATCTCCTAGTTCATGAAGTAAAATCTCATCATGTCTGTAACTTACCTTTGAAAGCAAAATGAAAAGAATAAAACATGTTTCTCAAAGGGGGAAAAATGCCTCGTAGGTAAAGAACAAATAATACAAGAAAATCATATACTTCAAATAGTAAGAAAATCTGCATCGATCTTCTTAGTCAATATCAGTATGTAAACAGCAAATCTTTAAATTCCAGGGGCCAAAGGTGAAACAATTTCAGCAACAAACTGAACAACAATAGCACTGGATTATAACACGCTGAATATAATGAATATCCCTGAGTCTATACTGATATAAATGATGGAAGAAATAAAGGAAGGAAAGGAGGAAGGATGGACAGTGTGGGGGAGGGAGGGAAGGAGAAGGCACAGTTTTCTTTACTGAAGAATTCCAAATGGTAGATTGTATATATCCCCCCCTCCAGAAGGTGGAACTTAACCACTACCTCCTTGAACGTGGGCTAGACTTGGTTACCTGTCTCCAAACAACAGCTCATGAGAGGGACTGCGACTCCTCCCCAGACGAGAAGCCCGCCCTGCCCAAGGGATCACAGTCAACAGCATCAGGGTAGGCGGGGTTCACAGCAGGCACCCTCCGCTATGCTATGAACAGAAGGGCGTCTCACCGATCTGGCATCCCTCCTCCAAACTCATCACCCATGGGGAATCATGAGAAATCCTCTGAAGACCCTAAACTGAGGAATATTCTACGAAATACCTGACTAATACTCTTCAAGAGTGTTAAGCTCATGAAATACAAGGGAAGAGAAATTGCCACGGACTGGAAGAGACTGAAAGGCGAGAGGCTAAATGCAATGCTCATACTGGAGAGGCTCCTGAAACAGAAAAAGGACAGGGAGGGGAAAGATGCTGACACCTGAAGAAAGTGTGTAGGTTAGTTAACAGTACTGTGTGAACACTAACCCCGTGGTTGTGCAAAGGTGTCCTGGTTCCAGAAGATGTGGCCACGGAGGGACATGGCATCATGGAAACTCTTTGTGCCACCTTCACCACATTCTGTAAATCTAAAGTTACTCCAAATTTTAAAGTGTTTGATTTTTAAGAGAAGCAAACTCTAAAACCAGGAAGAAGCTGGAGATACGTCCCAATGCAATCGACAACTTAGTAAGAGATAGAAAAAGAGTGAAAGAACTGAAAGCCAGAGAGAATCTTTTTCACAAACCACATGATTTTTTTGCATAAATCCAAAATAACTGCCAGAACAATGATTAAAGTAAAAGAGTTTAGCAAGTTCGCTAGACAGAAGATCGATACTAAGAATCGACTGCATTTCTATACATCAGCAATATACGATTAGAAATGTCACTTTCAAAAAGGGACTTTAGCAACAGTCTATTAAAAACCAAAGAAATAAATGCAAATAATGATGCACCACATCTTTATAAAAGATTTATAAATCCTTAGAAAGAATATTTAAAACCATATGGACAATAAAGACCAGAATAAAAGGAGAAACAAAGTTCTCAAGGACAGGAAGTGTCATTACTATAAGGATGTCAATTCTTTTCCAAATAATCTATTAAATAACCAGAGAGTCCATTAAAAACTGAGCAGAAGGCATGAGGAGGCATGTCACAGAGGAGGAAATCTGAGCAGCTGGAAACAAAGTGAAAAAATCCTCAGCCTTATTAGTCATAAGAAAAAATAGATAGAGCTTAACACTGAGGCACAATTTTACACTTAACCACACTACCCATAATTAGAGGAATGCCAGATGAAAAGGTTGGGGAGGATGCAGGAAAACAAGTTTTTGTATACTGTTGGTAGAAGTGTAAATTGGTCACTGCTAAAAATAATTTGATTCCACCTCGTAAAGCTGAAAAGTATTAATGTCTTAAGATAGCAGTACTGTTCTTAGCTACAGACTCCGAGAACATTTCCTTGCACTTTTGGAGAAAGAACTGGAAACAAGCCAAAGATTCATCAAAGTAGAAGATTCCAGAAAGACTGCCTGTTTATTCAACAAAACACTGTCCATCAGGGAAAACAGAAGATGGAAGCTATCCACATCGACGTGAACTGAAAAACACAGTGCTGCTTAGTCTGCTTGTTTTGAGATGCGTACCAAGTCACAACAGTGAACACACAGCATGGTCCCATCGGATCACGCAAAGCAAGCAAAAAGTAATTTACTTTTCATGGGATAGTACAGAGGGAAATCCGTACATGCAGTAAAATAGAGAAAATCAGGAGACAGAGTCAAAAAGGGAAGTCAGGACAATGATTGTGTTGCAGGACTGAGAAGCAGGTGCTCTCAGGCTGGCACAAGGAAAGGGATCTCAGAACTATCGGAAGAGCCACTTTTCTGGGGTTGAGTCTCAGGCTGAGTGAAGCTGAGTCCCACGTGAGGTGAGGCATTCTGTACGACAGTTTATTTTTTTTTATCATCTGACAATTAATAAATGCATCACAGTCACCCACACATGCACTTCCAGTGCTGCCTCTCCTGCCACGTAAACCACCAGGTGCGCAGGGGCCACGTGGCCCTCCTGGCCCGGACCTGTGGGGACGGGACCAGAGAGCACTGGTCCTCTGGCGAGTGCTGTCCTCAGTCCCTTGTCAATGACCCGGGAGCCTCAGGTCTGCGGTCGGCGTCCATGCAGCCGTGCTAGGCTCACCTGCTCCTCTGCGGGGAGGGCAAAATCTCAGACCCTTGGCAATTTTGACAGGATTATGTGACCCTCCGTATGACGAGAAGGCAAGAGCTGCGGTTTAACGTGGTGATAAACTATCTACAGCACTGTGGGGAAAACGGATTTGAAAATCAGTTTAGTTAGAAACCATGAATGAGACTTCACGCTGCTCACTTGGCTTCTCTGGCCCCTGTGTCCTCACCTATAAAATGAAGGGCTGGAAAACACCATCTCTAACAACAGCTAGGACAACGTCTAGTTCTCAAAGGCTAAGGTTACACATGTAAGGGAAAAAATAACCTGAGCTGCAGAGCCACAGAAAGAAGAAACTGAAACAGAATGTAACTCGCTATATAAATGGTCAGGATACAAATTATGGTGACAGCAAGTATAAAGTTTATTTCATCTGGACTAAAATATTTATCTGTAATACACCGTAAAGCGAAAATTCTCTTTGAACTTGTATACCAAAGAGAAAATAAAGAACCCTGCAGAGAAGCTCAGGGAAAATATTTGCATGATACACAAATGCCACTGAAGTCAAAGTCTCCCATGAGACCGCCCAACCTTGACAAGTGTATGCACACAGGGTTTACGGAGTAGTATTTGTATGCCATGCGGCAGGTGGTCCTTTGCCCGGGTGAAATGCTCTAGCTGACTTTGGTTCGTGAGCACTTCTAGGAGAATTACGGTGAATTTCTACCTGGCCAACTGGAATGTCAGCTGACATTCCTAAATCTGCTTTCAGAACGTGTGTTTCTTCCTTGTGATGAAATATTCAAACTTCTTCGTCCTGTATGTGTATTTATCTATATGTGTACCTGTGGGTACTCTAAGTATCCATGCATACTGCTTTTTCTTTTAATAATTTACTATCTGTTTTATTGAATTGGCTATGAGGAAGCTCAAACGTAAAATTGTGGGCACTAACGGTAACTCTGGCACACTGCATCCCTTTACGTGGCTTTTTAATTCTCTATTCCTTATTTTTTTTAATTAATTAATTTACTTATTTTGACTTTTTCTTTGGGGGGAAGGTAATTAGGTTTATTTATTTACATGTATATTTTAATGGAGGTACTGGGGATTGAACCTCGTGCATGCTATGCTAAGCAGACACTCTACCACTGAGCTATACCCTCCCCCCTCTATTCCTTATTTTAAATTGTTTTACTCTATATGTATTTTTGACCACACATCACCTCAAATTATTTTCGGAAGTAGACAGAAACATACCATAAACAAGGCTGTAAATTTCTTGGCTCATCAGAAAAATATAACAGAACAAAAGATGGCATTGAAAATCACATCATCAAAGTGAAGCAACTGGAAAGACTGTAAGAGTTGTTACACTCTGCGGGCATTTCGAGTGTGATAACTTACTTGCATATGTCATCTTCTGGGTCTTCGAGCCCAAATCTTTCATCAAATGTGAGCTGTATCCACACATTTTCCTCTACTGCTACTAATCTCCACACCAAGACCATATTTCTCGGGTAAGTATGAGGGAACCTCGGACTGTGAATACTTCCATTAGTAGACACAGTAATAATTCGCTCATGCTGGGGATCTTGTACTCCTAAAAGTAAAAACACAGGCATGAACACACACTTAGACATTTTAAAAATTATGGGTTTCAAACTAACTTCTGAAAAAAGTTATCCAATACAAGCCCCAAGTTTCATATGAACCATAATTACCAGATGATCCCAACCTTTAAATGACCTTGAAAAAAGAAATGGGATCAAAATAATGGTCTCAATTCCTTGTTGTAAGGGAACTATCAGCACTCTGTGAAGATACTAAATTATAAGAAATGCTGCAGGACTTCTCAGTGACTTTAAAAAGCTCAAATGAATTTTAAATTTCTAAGAGGAGACTACAGTATAAAATAGCTTCCAAGTTTATTAGACACGGCAACCTTCTGCTCTGCAAAATGCTAAACTACATTCTTAACAACTTCATGTTAATGATCTCTCTCTTTTGATTAGATTGTTGGGGAGAGATGAGGGGAAGGGTGAATTGGTATTGTTGAAAGAAAAGTGTTCATATATCCAGCCACTTAAGAGTTAATGAGACAAAACATGGAAAATGAGCAGCTTTTTATCTGCACAAAGAAAATCCAAGAAGTAAGAGAGTTACACTCTCTCAGGCCATGAAAATCCAATCCATTTAAGTATGCTAAATTCCATTTAAAAAAAGTTTTAAACAATCTTTTACTCAATCTCTAAAACAATTTAAAAGTCCTAAACCAGACGTTGAAGACAGGTGCACGGTATAATTCCCAATGGGGCCTTTTTTTTGGTGCAACTTTCATATACTTGTAATGTTGGGACAACAATTTTAAATTCTACGAGTACCTCTTTGGTTGTCATGATTTAGAGATACACTTTATGATAGTGGACGTTGTATTTGCAGTAATTACAGAGAGATAAAGAGTATTGTTTTATATTATATTATAAACACCACTTTTTCCTTTATTTGTCCTTCTCCCAACATCCAGTCTCAATAAACACATAGTTACTTCCAGAAATATGACAGGTTTCTCATTTTATTTTCTCCTTTCAGGCATGTCCCATCAAACTGTGTAATAAAGACTTGTCTAAGGCCTCTTCAGTCATATGACATTTTACACTAAAGTACATTTTTCTTCTCTCTTCTTTTTTCTATTATATTTTTCTGCCTTTTCCTCTTTAATGCTTTCACTCCCACACCCTAATCCCCCCTCACTTTTTATTAAAGTGTAGCTGATTTACAATGTTGTGTTAGTTTCAGGTGTACAGCTAAGGGATTCAATTATTATATATTTATATATATACTTTTTTAGATTCTTTTCCATTATAGGTTATTACAAGACACTGAATATAGCTCCTGGGCCATACAGTAAGTCCTTGTTGTTTATCTCTTTTATACATAGTACTGTGTATCTGTCCAACATAACTGCCTTTTAACCAAAGAATTCCCTAGTGCCCAATTTCCCTACTCATTACTTTAAACTCTGATTTCACACTGATAATCTCACTTCCCACTCTGGAAGGCAGACTCTAAGTGACCCTGATGTCCCTCACGTGTGTATGACCCCTGCCCAGAGAGGGCAGGAGCTGTGAGGATGGGCTGTAACTCCCCTGATCAGGTGTGTTAACTCTGACTTAATCAAAAGCTAGACTGCAGGGTGGGCCTCGCCTAACAGATGAGCCCATAATGGAAGTTGGGTTCCTCCTAAACTCACAAATTCACAGTGGGAGAGAGACTCAACAGGAGGGAAAGGCTGTGTTTTTTTGGCCTTGAAAAGAGAAGCAGCCAGGTGCCGAAGGTGTGGGAGCTGAGTGCTAGCAGGAAGGCGGGGACTCCATCCCGAGGCCACAAGAGACATCCGTGACTTGGAAGCAGACTCTTCAGCAGCCTCCAGAAAGGACTCAAGGCTAGATGGCACCATGGTTTCAGTCTTGTAGATACTGAGCAGAAGCCCAGTGGCCCAGGCCAGTGCCTGGACTCCTGAGCCCCAGAGCTGCGAGCAAGCAAGGCGTGTTTGATGCTGCTGGTTAGTGGTCCTTTCTTAAATAACAGGAGAGGACTGGCACATCTTACACTATGCACAAAGCTATTTGGACTGCTTGCCCCCAGTCTTCAACAGCAGTTACGGTGATGGTAATGGTGATGACATTTCACTTAGTATTTATGTGACTCAAAATACCTATTTCATAGGGATAGAATCCAATTTAAGAACACTGCTCTAAGAAACTCTGAATTGAAAACACAATGTCAAGGGTCATTCATTAGTTAGAATACGATTAGGGTTAAAGAATATCTGTTTTGATATACATTACTACATATAAAATAGAAAAACAACAAGGACCTCCTGTACGGCACAGGGAATTACATTCAATTTCTTGTAATGAGCTGTAATGGAAAAGAAACTGAAAATGTACACATGTATGTCTATGTATAACTGAATCACTTTGCTGTACACCTGAAACTAACACTGTAAATCAACTACACTTCAATTTTAAAAAAGCAAAAAAATAAAATAAAATAAAATAAAATAAAATGAAATAAAATAAAATAAAATAAAATAAAATAAAATAAAATAAAATAAAAATATCTGTTTTATTGTTAAAATGCCCAACATGATTTTAACAAGTTGTAGTTATAATTCTTAAAGCAAATTTTTTGTTCTCTTAAATGGCTGTTTCAGCAATGAGTCTGGTAGGTGTTATTTTACAGTGTGAAACTTTTAATTAGGAAGACAAGATAAAGACAAACGTAATTTCCTTTAAATATATTCAGTGCATATTATGTGGAGTATCATCATAGTGGTAAATATGCTTTAAGCACCATGAAATTTTTAAATTAAATAGTTTAATTTCAGATGCGCTCCTCCCAGTGCCTAATCTTGTCCCCAACAATAAGTAACCTGAGCAGAAGCAGGCTCCCTCTTATTGGGTACTATTGTTCAATACAGCCATAGGCAATACTGCCAAATATGAGATGATCAATATTTCTCCTATGCACATCATTTATCACCATGACCTATCTCCTAAGAACACAGTTAAATGAATTCTCCTCTATACTGACAAATTTTTTTAAGAAAACAATGATAATTTACTCCTAAAACTAAATTAATATATTGTCAGTTTTCAAAGAATTCTTTTAAAAATGAGACATTTCCCCACTCTGTAAATAGTAATACAATAATCTACATATTTCAGAGGAGTTTTAAAGCACTAGTTTATATCAAGAGTCCTTCTCATTTTGGCAACTAGCATTTTTAAATGAATTATTTTTTTTTCAGTCAGATCTATTAAAATTTACTATTTGCCCCATTCGGTCTCAAAAAGAAAAAAAAAGAGTGCCTTATATCATTCAAGGCCCTCTTTACAAATACAGCAGTGTTTATTCTCTCATATGGAGTCTAGAACACTACATTGCCACTGAAAGACCTGAAGTCTATTTTTATAACTCCAGTCAAAAACACTCATGGCTAAAATGTATATACTTAAATTGAGTTTGCATCTTTTTTTCCTTTATAGTTCACAATTCCATTAAACTATAATTGAACATAATTTAAAGACTGAAAAGCTAGGCCTTAATTGTGGTAAAAGAATTGTAAATGTCCTTTTAAGTTAAATTGCTGCTCCCTCAGATCATCTCAGAATACAGTGAGGTTTGCACCGAATACATATGATTTGCACACGACTGTCAACATTTTATGTAAATCTCAAACAACCAGGCCTTTAATCAAATAAAAGAAGAAGAAGAAGAAACAACAAACACTAGACTAGGTTCTACCAAGTTAAGACTCTGCATTTATAGTTTGGTTGTTTAAAAAAATCATCTTTTCAAACATACAGCTTTACTGGGGTTTTAGGAATGAGGCAAGTATAGATTTTGTGACTACTTTATGGAACGTTTGCTTTTCCTGTGTCCAATGGACAGCACGCTCAGAGAAAGTGCCAATGCAATAAACCAAGTGCTTGTAGCCAAATCATTATCTACGACACGCTCCTTGCAAATGTCCCCTAAACGGGACTAAGTCTTGTTTTATCTAGATAATCAGATTAGCCATGAAAAATGAAAATGCACATAAACACTAAATTTTTAAAAATTAACATTATACACCATATCATTATTATCCTGCTCAACCCTCCTTAAGGCAAAAGCATTGAAAACTAACGTGAAACAAAAACAGAAAAGGAAAGCATGTAAGATTAATAATGTAAATACTGCAAAACTGTCACCTGTGCACAGACACACACAATTCGGAACAAAGAGACATCACACATCTGTACGTAGTCAGTAAGCGTATCATTAAAATCAGAGCGATTTCGCGATATTTGCCCTGCATTTCATACTGTCGGTCCCTTTCAGGTGCCTTTATTATGAATGAGAGAGGGCAGGGATAAGAGAATCATAAAAAGCAATAAAAATGTAATGATTGAAGAAGTTGTATTATTTAAAAAGATAACATCAAAAAAGAATTTTCTGGGCAAGGTAGAATTTGCTCTGCTCACCACTTTTTTTTTTTTTTTTTTGGTCTGTGATAGTATTTCTTTATCTTAATCTTGCTAGTTTTTATATGGCTATTTCTATTTTCAATCTCATTAACTGTCCATTAACAATTTCACTTTTAACAAAAGTTGATTAAACTCATATGACATATATATACATACACACACATATATACATTTGCATACCTATATATTATATGTATATATGGCTAGTTGCTCTGGCTCCATAAATTGGCACCTTTTTGCCTAGAAAATCCAGAGTAATCTCACCTAATCTTTTTCTGATTTTGTAGAGAAAAGGCATACTTGAATTCCACATGCGAACAAGTCACTCTATATACATTCCAAACTATATACAAGTACCCCATTTTCGTGCTTAATATTCTAAATTCTGACGACTAATATAAAAGTACAATAATATGCTAGACAGAAAACTCAGACTCTAGTTTTGGTTTCATCATTGGCTCAATCTACCATTTCCCATACCTTTAAAACAATGGCAAATTAAAACAAAGACAATCAAAAAAGTTAGTGATGTCTACCGCACACCTTTTACAAATTACAAGAATAAATGTTCGCTGAGGAAAAATAAAAGAAGAGATTGCCAGATTAAGTAAGCCATAAAAAACAAATATAACAGTTTAAAATATGCCCAACTGAGGATCTTGAATTTATTCCAGAACGTTGTTAATCATTTTACTCCTCAAGGGGGCGAGCAGTCAGAAATCATACATTGAGAACCCATTAAGGTTCATTCTCTGCACGGAGGGCTTGGGACACCAGAAACAAAACAATGCCTTGTCCTCTTAATGGGACAGCTTCTGGGACTCTAATTTAGGATCATTTCTAGACTACGTATACTAGTAAGCATATTCAATTATCAAAACCCACGTCAGAAGAGCCCTTTTTGGGGATGTAATCCTTCATCCTCATTGTGCACATTCTAATCATCACGTATGAGCTGACCTCTCTCTCTTTCCCACCGCACTCTGACCTTCTAGTGAGGCAGAAAAACTTCTGGGGAAGACGGATTTTCACGTCCACACCTGTACCTCACTTTGTACCTGGCACCTGGCACCTGGCACTGCCTAGTATACACTGGTGCTGTAAAGAAACTTGCTATAGTAGAACACGGCAAAAAAAAAAAAACCCAGTTTCACATATGATTTCAACATTCCATCTTTCATTCCTAAGCTTCCTCAGACTGTACTTATAAGAATAAGCAGCTTTTACAATGCATATTCTTCTCCAGCTAAAGTCCCTTAATTCAAATTGATATTTTACTCAAAGGTCATGCAACCTATGATTATAAGAGATGAACTTTGAGTAAAATATGTGTATGTTCATCTACATATGTATACATATATTTTTTAGCTGAAGGTGACAGGTTTCAGATTACTCATTACTGAGATTTGCCATTTTCTAAACATGGTAACTTATTTTTAAATAAAACATGTTCTATAATTTTACCAGACTGAGAATGCCACAATTATTGTCATTATTTTAACTCTGAAATATGAATCAGTGCTGATAAAACCTGTGATTTTAGGCAAGACACTTGATATCAGGGTTTTTTTTTTTGAAATAAATTAAAGATAACCAGAGGCTGTTTTAAAGTTCAAATGAAGTGGTATTTGTATAAATTAACTACCTTGATAATTACAAATCAGTATTACATGAAGGAGACACTTTGGTCATCATATTCTGTCTAGTTCAAATACAGTGAGGAAGAAAAGTGATTATCAGGTACCAAGTTTTTCTGATAGGAGATTGCTAGGGAAGATAATCAGAATTGTTCAACACGAATACGGAATCCAACTTTCACAAGGATCAAACTGATTAAGCAAGAAGCTGTCATTTTTTGGCAGATATGGCCAATTTCTGATTCCCTCCTACACGCTGACTGAAGAAGGAGGGGAAAAAGATAACTTTGAAGAAATGTTGTCATTTCATTAGCCTGACACTGTAACAGAAAAGAACAAATCTGACTCCTCATTAGCTCTGTTCCTTGGCTCTAACCCTGTGCTCTGTTTCCTGTGCTCAGTCATGCTGGCTCTGCACCTTTTGTAAAAGACTGTTGCTTTAGCCTGAAATATACAGAAGAGCTTATTCTCAAGGCTCTGACCTTTAAGGATATTAACACTTTTGCACTTATATAAAGATAACAAGTTGCAGAACAGAAAATGATGTTTGTTTTGTTAGAGGTTTTACAGGGGCACCATGCCCTGACATACATGGACAGCTGCAAGAATGAAGGATTCCAAAAAGTTTGTACAACCAACCACAGCCCCCCCCCCTTTAGTATAAAAGAAGCCTGAATTCTGACTTGGGGAAGATGGTTCTCCAGAACATTAGTCCCCTATCTTCTCGGTCTGCCAGCTTTCTGAATAAAGTCACTATTCCTTGACCCAACGCCTTGTCTCCTGATTTACTGGCCTGTCATGCAGTGAGCAGAATGAGTTTGGACTCGGTAACAACACTATCTTTTTTAAAAAGGTTTGAATTCTTCTGTGTCTAATAAGAAGTAAAAGAATTCAGCCATTGGCCTCCTATCTAACTATGAGCAACAGCAGGAAATGAGGCCCTGTGTCCAGGGCGTTCACAGCAGACCTTTCACGTGCAGAGAGAGTCTTCACAGTGAGCACCCTCCCAGCTCCCCTCGCCCCCTGTGAAGCACACCCACTTTGACAAAATCCAGAGATACATCTGGAAAGTCAACACGAGTCCATCCCCCTCACTCTATGGGTGGCTCTAATGGGCCAGTCAGAGTGAATCCAATGATTCATTTATTTATTTTTTTTTTCTCAATGGGGATTGGACCATTTTGGGTGCAGACATGAGCTTTAGAACTGCCGTATCCAATAAGCAGTCCTGTTGAATCCGGTCTGATGGAAGAGTCAGTGCCCAGAGGTAGACAGATACACAGTAGAAGAGCCCCTGGGAGCCAGATTCCAGCCCAAACCACACAACAAACTCAGCCCACCTCTGCGCCTCACTTTTACTATTGAAGCCAATGAGAGTTAAGATTTTTATAAATGCAACCAAAATCACTGCATAGTGAACGTGTTTAGGTTTTCCAGGAGTGGCCGTGGTTCCGGCCTGTTATCCTGGTGTGATTATCACTGGTGTTCCCTGTCTGTGCACTTAAATACCTTAACTTTGAGTCATAAAGGACACATCAAGGAAGATCTACAAAATTCTTCTGGTGTTGAGGCGTGAGACAGAGAAAAAGTAACGATTTGACTGTATGGTGTTTGAGCCTTAAGGTAATGGTAAAAATCACCTATTTTGGTTGTATACAATAGGATATAATGTTTTAAAATTACGAAAGCTCAATTATGAGAGGCAAATAGCAATAATCTTTGTACCTATCACCCTGCAGGATGAAAAGCCAAGTATATATACACAGAATCTCCTTAAAGCTTTTGATTGATTCATACCAATTAGTAATGAATATAATTGCCTACCACACATTAGATGCACCACTACAGGGAAACATGTCTGGGCAATGCTATTATTTTTCATTCTGCGTTAAGTTGTGTTACTTCAGATACCACAAGGAGGCCAAAACCAGAATGAACAGAGATAAATAAATTTGGATTAATTCGCTTTACAAAAGAAACATTCACTTTAAAAGTTCAATAGTGATTTCATTTTTCAATACTGAATCAACTGTCTTGTTGAATTAAAACTATTATTTAGTGTAGAAAGTTTACATTAAAAGTTAGGAGCTCTGAAATGTTTTAAGCAGCGAAATGCATTTACATGAGATATTATGACAAAAACTGGCTAACGTGACGAAGCACAAAATCATATTGTATAGCCTATAAACAAACATGCTTATTTAAGAAAAAGATGTATTCAATAGAGAACCTCGTCTGTTTGGAGACCCACGTCTGTCAATTTTCTATCTGTACTGGACATATAATTTATAACATTCAGATGGAGTTTACCAGCAATTTCATCAAGAGTAATAATCATGAAAAGGTAATCAAATACAAACTTCCTCTGTCAAAAAAGGCAAATAAGGCCATTCGTTCATGAGCTCAGGGAATATTTAAAATATTTAAAATTCTCTTTTAGGGTAAGGTCTGCATTAGGCTAAGGAAATGATTCCTAAGAAACGATCAAATAGGAATGCATTTATTTCCATCTTATTATATTTAGCAGTCATTAACACTGAAAAGTCAGATTCTCTACTTATATTTAGGATTTTATGTTCCAAGGTGAATGCATATAACTTATATGTAATGAGCCTATGAATTTCTTACGAGTAACATCCAAAGGCAGGCAAAATAATAAATTTGGTCACTTCTATACAGATCATGTCCTCCCATCTGATGTTCGGAATGCTGTCAATTACTGATAAAGGGTTTGTAGTTCCATAAGCAATATTTGAGATTTATCAGTTATATGTGTAGCAAGATCTTTGGTTTCTGGAGTAATTCCACACCAAGAGAGCAGGAATAAATGCAGCACACTTACACTGGACAGGACTGCCTTTCACAGGCTAAGTTCAAACCAACTTAACACTCATGAATATCCACACCATTCTGCCTGCACGCAAACGTCACCTCCCCATCCCACACTCCACGTTCAACAACCCTCGTCAATCTTAAAGGGAAGTTAAAATGCGATTAAAATATAAACGTGAGGCTTTTCAAAGACATGAGAGTCATAAATTAGTAACAAAACACATAATTTTGGTGGGAAAATAGATCAGTTAAATTATATTTCTCAAAGCAAACACAGTTTTCATCGTGATCCTGAGAATACCTAAGCATGCCAAGCTATCTCCTGTCAGCTTCCTTTATTTTATCATCCCGTGGGTCTATTATTAAAAAATAAATAAACATACACATGAAGATATTGTGTAACTGTCTTGAATATAACCATTAGCAGAATTCTTCAGCCACAGCTAGTCTTAGGATGGTAGTTTAAGAAACAAACCAAAGATCCAGAAGTAAGTGGTCTAAAAAGAGGAGCTGAAACAGAGGACAGGACAGATTCCAGAAGATAAGTCTTTGAATTTTTAGTAAAAATTCAAAATAGGGACTGGACTGGACTTGAGCAAGTCCACCAGAAAGAAGTTCCATTTGTGAGGAGACATGATTCTCTAACACCTCATTAGCACTAGTTCCTTCAACATTATCCAAAAATATCTACTCCCCTCTCTTCTGACCCCTAGGAAGACTTTGAGGACACATCTGGCAGATGGGACGTTGTCAGATGCCACAAGATTTAAGAATCCTTCTTTATGGTATTTGCACTGTCAATGTGAGTTTAATCCCCCGGCCAGCAAAGGGACCTGCTGCATCCGTGGCCTCCCATCACGAGAACACACCTGTCTGAACAGAGTATTTCCTTGAAAACTCATGGCCGTACAGTCCAAGTTTGAAGTTGGAGACTCTCCACCCATGTTCCCTGTAAGTGCATCCATTCCTGTCCTGAAAAAAATGGAACATTGTCCAAAGTATGGAGCAAAGATGCAGAAATGCAAGCCCAGGGGGCAAGGACAAGCCGAGAAAACTCACAGAGGAGGAAGTACCAATTATATTTAATTCAATTACAGCAAGTGTAGTAATACTAATAACGTGGCGGTTATATTCTCAAGCTGAGATAACGGGTTTTTAAGAAAGCTATGCCTAACAGAAGCCCTAAGAACAACTAACCATTTAAACGACACGATTTAAATTTCCAGAGATCTATTCCAGCACCACCACACACACCATCAAAATACTTATTTTATAACAACTAGTGGTCAGGCTTTAAAATCTGATCGCCCTGTGGTAATCCTGTGAAAAGTCAACCCAAACAAAGGATCCATGATGGGCAAGCAAAACATCAAACCAAACCAACAAACAAAACTCACAAAACCTGATATAAATATGTAGTAAGCCTTTTACTCAGTAATTAACAAGGTCCTTTTATTCAGTATTTTCCTCCAAAGAAAATAAATAGATGTGAAAGAGGGGGAAAAAAGTCTAAAAACACCAGAATAATCAATTACACTTTGCAAAACATACTTCTAGCCCCTCGCTACTCCGTAACAGTCCAAATAATATGCCAGATCTTTGACTTATCAGACAATACAGAAATGAGACCAGAGGCGTTTCAGCAAGCACACTGCAGTCTGAAGACCATGAGGAATATGACAACAGTACTGGAACACTGGCAAGCTAGGCGGAAACTTAGAAGCACAAGGACAGAAAAGAGTCCCACTAAGAAAGGAGGGTATTCAAGCCTACACTTGTTCCTGTTGAAGAATCAGCAAAGAGTGTCAGTCCACCTAAAACGTTCTCTTCTTTACTAGGGTTCACTGGACAAACCTTAATCATGTGAGATTATCTTAGAGTGTGGGAGAACAGGCTAAAAATGTAGAGTAAATAAAAACACATGTTTCGCTTACCTTTTAAATGTTCTTTCTCCTCTTTTCTATGCCAGTCCAGATGCTTGAGAATAGTTCCTCCCTGCCAGTAGACAGAGATAGTAAAATTGAGTCTTTTGGTGACCTCAAATCCCAATCTAGGTGGTTCAGAATCTTCAATGGCAGATTTTGGAAGTAAAAATAATTTGAATGATTGAAAAGACACAAAAAGCCTGTAATAATTCCTATCTGAGTCAGTCAAATGAACTTTTCTTTGTGGTCATTTGTACGAATCTATAAGGGAGAGGGTCTTGGCTGGCATAGAAAAAAAAATAAAAGAAAGAGCATTATTTGTAGGCTGTGTTCCCTTGATGCCTCATTCTTTCCAAATCTCGCTCATCTACTCAACTCACATTTATAGACGAGCCACTCAAAATTGCAGGTCACTGACCAGATGTTTCCTTATCCACTAGCTATTTACTATTTTTAACAACCCTGTGAGATAGTCATCATTATCCCCTAATATCTTGCTCATGAATTATATTTTTAAAAGTTCCAAATGGTGAGCTGACTCTTGCTTGCTGAGTTTTTTCTGCAGTCCATACGCTGTTCGGTGAATGGCTTCTTAGATTTCGGCAGAATTAGTATCTTCTTCCTGGAAACTCGTTTGCTATTGGTAAAAACTGTTTTTGCTTGCTTTTGTTTCAAATTAACACAGGTCCTCTAGCAGCTTTTCAGGAAGAAGTGCAAAAAGCTAAGATGCAACCATTTGATAGAGATTAAATGGTACCATCTGAAATAAAACAGAGTCCCGGAGTAGCACTCCATGGAAACTGCTTCCTTTGAGAAATTGCTCACTTAAGATCAAATTCCTAAGGATACTAACATTTGTGATTACTGGTGTAACAACAAAGAACAAATCTGACTCTGTATGAGATCTGTTCCTTTGGCTCTAACCCTGGGCTCTGTTTCCTGGGCTCAGTTATGCTGGTTCTGGTACCTTTTGTAAAAGGATGTTGCCTAGATCCTGAAATAGACAGGAGAGCTCATTCTTGGGGCTCTGACCTTTAAGGGTGTAACATTTTTCCTTTCATATACAGATAACAAGTTGCAGAACAGAGAATAACATGTGTCTTATTGGAGGTTTATAGGGACATTATGACCTGATCTACAGGGACAGGTGAAAGAACAAAGGATTCTGACACCAAGAAGTTTGCAACAACCAACCACACCCCCTCCCCTTTTAGTGTAAAAGTAGCCTGAATTCTGACTTGGGGAAGATGGTTCTCCAGGACATTCGTCCCCCATCTTCTAGGTCGGCCAGCTTTCTGAATAAAGTCATTATTCCTTGCCCCAACAAACACCTCATCTCCCGATTTACTGGCCTGTCGTGTGGCAAGCAGGACGAGTTTGGACTCAGTAACACTAGCAATGACTTACAAAAAGAATAAAATTATTATCATTCTCCAAGCTCATAGAAGGATGTGTAAGTACCTCTTAAAGATGATAAGCAAATTGTAAGAGCTTGAATTCAAAATTGAATGGAATATTGATGAAATTTCGCAGTAATTGGTTCCATTTTTCTCACTTAGTTTAGGAAAGCCATTGAAATTTTAATACGATGGATTCTATCCCTTTTCCTAATCACAAGTCAAGTCTAGGTTTCAATAATCCTTGTTGTCATGGTCTGTGCCTTGATTTCAACATACCATACTTTGGGAAAATAAAACTACCACACAAGAGTAACACCATCGTGTCCAAGGATGAGTGACTAAAATAAACCTACTCTCATTTCTACATTCACCTTAGTCATCCTGCCCAAATGAATACACTAATATTTATATACCTCTTCATAGTTCTTACAGTGATTTTCAGATTACAAAACATTTTCTTACACAGGTTTTTCCCAGCTCTCACAACCACCTTCAAGACCAAATGCATTATGCAAACTTCATTACTGTAAAAATAGGGTTGGTTGTCACAGTTAGATGACCCTATAACTTCCTGTCCAAACCAACACACATCTGAGAATGAAAGAGGGTGGTATTTTCAATTGTGTCAGGACAAAGACAAACCATGATGGTCCCCAGAAAACCTGGATGTAGGGTGACCCCAATGACCAATGACAATGTTAACCTTCAGTCCAGGTCTTTTGAGTCTAAATCCTACTCTTTTCCTGAGACATCACATTACTCCATGAAATCTTTCAACCTAAACATCTGAGTGATGAATTCTTCAGTGTCTGTTTCCCTGGTAGCCTCCTTACCCAACTCAGCACACCCACACCGAGGAGAACTTTTCCTTTGTTTTCATAAAACTTGGTAATACCTATTACTTTCACAGTGCTTTACTTCAAGGTAGGTGCAAACAACAGCAGCAAAAATAACAATCCTACACTGAGATTTACGTCAGAGAATGTTTTGCCTATGTTTTCTTCTAAGATGTTTACAGTGTCTTGTCTTACATTTAAGTCTTTAAGCCATTTTGAATTTATTTTTGTCTATACTGTGAGGGAGTAGTCTAACTTCATTGATTTACATGCTGCTGTCTAGTTTTCCCAGCACCACTTGCTGAAGAGATTGCCTTTACTCCACTGTATGTTCTTGCCTCCTTTCGCGGGGTGGGGGAAGGGGCTGGGAAGGGATACATTGGGATTCGAGAATAAATTCAAAATTTGCAGATACTAACCACTATATATTAAATAGATGAACAAGTTCATACTGTACACCACAGAGAACTATGTTCAATATCTTTTAGTAACTTACAGTATCAAATGATATGAAAACAAACACATACATGTTCATGTATGACGGAAGCACTGTGCTGTACACCAGAAATTGACACAACATGGTAAACTGACGATACTTCAATAAAAATACAAAAGAATAATCCTAGTAACTTTTTTCTGTTTAACCACTTTTTAATGGGTTATTTGTGGGGTGTTTCTAATCCTACCAATGAAGTGGGAGACATTTTCACCAATTACTATTCATTTGGTGGATTCTGGCTTCATGCCACTGCTTGGCATAGGAGAGTTGCTATTAATTGTACTTCTAACTGTAAATATTCTTCCAGAATTTGGTACTCTTTTACAAATGACAAATTCCACATTAATTTAGAGAAGATAAGAGCATTTAAAAGATCCATTATCATTACGGTTAAAAAGTACAGAAAAATGAAGCTATACTAAAAGCAAAAACTGTTTATCTTTCACAATGAACATAGTCTCACATGCATATTCATTTATTTACTGGATTACGTAGTTTTTAAAGTATCTGTGTGATTTAATTACTAAACTCTTAAAGGATCCTGGACTTTGCTGAGGGAGTTGTTTTATTTTCATTGTTTTTTGACTAATGTAACCCCCAAAGCATAACAGAGCACCTCACCCACCATAGATAATTAATAAACAAATATTTGTCGACTGGCTGAACGACGTAGGAGTAAAGCCCACATTTCACCTGCAGACACATTTATAAAGAAAATTTAGTGGGTAAAGAGAATGGCATGTGGATCGACTTCCAGCCCACCGCTGCTTTCTGAGGACAACTCGCCTAAAAGGAATTGATCCAAGTCCCTCACTATATTATAAGCAAAGACACCAGCACCCTCTTGCGATGCCATCAAATCTGTTTCTGTGGAACTGAGTTGTACTAAATTCATATTTGGAATGACTTCACCATCCCTTTGAGATCCCTAAAATAAAACTGAAGGCAACTGCAAGATTTCATCCAAAGAGCTGATCACATTCAGGGAAGAAGCTATTTTTCCCTTTCTGAAATCAAAAGTCAAGTACTTGTTTTAAAAAAAGAATCCCCATTCTCTTGGTCAGACTTGAGAATCACACATATATCCATTTTAAACAAGGAGAATTTTGAGATTTTCGTCTCACAATTCCCTTTCTTACCACAATTCCAAGATCGAGACTTGTTTTAGTTAGCCCAGATCTTAATTTTTCTGTGCCAGAAGAGAGGTATGACAGGCAGTGTGCAGACCTGACTGTGAGTATTATGGTATGGTAGAAGGATCCAGTAGCACCATTATGGTGGAGAGCACGCTGTGGGACGGTCTGGGCAGAAGAATATAATAACGTAGGAAGCTCATGAGACAAAACAAACCTTGACATGATTTGCTCAAAATGCCTATAATTCTCTGTTCCTTTATAATAGCTCCAATTATAAAACCAGGCTTCAGAATTCCTCAAGTAGGTTAAACTTCTGAACCAAGTATAACAAGAGCTACTTTTTTAAAAAAACCTTGTAAACCAATCACTTGAGAAAGTTCTGAGAATCTGATGAAAGGCAGGAGTGTTCAAGCCAGAAAATTATATCTCTCAATACAGACTCTCATAGTTTTCACACAATGGCATACAATTTCACAGGACTCACCCAGCCCCAAGAAAGTATCCAGGAACCCTTTTACCTATGAATAGTCAAGGTTAAGAACGCTCTACTCAAAAATAACATGCCCGTCAGAAAGCCAAACAAACTCAGTACCTGTTTGGTAAGACAACATCAGTGTAAAAGAGTAACCAATTTAGCAATTAGGGATGAAAAAAAAATCGGGGGGAGGGTAGAGCTCAGTGGTAGAGTGTGCACTTAGCATGCACGAGGTCCTGGGTTCAATCTCCAGTACCTCCATTAAAAATGAATAAATAAACCTAATTACCACCCCCCAAAAAGGAAAAAACACAAAAATATAACAGTGCTATATATATATATATATATATAATATATGTAACTATGTTTTTTTACTCAATAATTGTAACTGAAATGGTTTTCTCTTGACCAATATACATTCAGTAGTTTCTTTCTTTAGTCAGCATGGTACAGAAAATTTATGGGAAAATAGTGCACAGTAAGTATCTTCTAAATTATCATTGGATTCAGGCTCATATAATGCTCTGGAATCACCATTAGTTTCTACTCATCATTGCAGAGTGTAAGCAGGATGGAGAAGACAATTAGTAACTGTGATCTCCTTAATTTTTCACTTTATCCCTTCTCCATAAAAAGTCCAGTAGAATATAGTATTTATACTATTAAAGTCCAGTATAATAAAAATCCTAAAAGGGGATTCAATTATAATGACAAAAATGTCTTCACCCCCAAATTTTACATTTCAGTCAAGAGCAGAATATTTTAGCATGCACACGAAGCTGAAATTTTTAGTTAATCACATATAGAACATATCCAACTAGAATTAGAGTTCAGAACTGTAACTAAATGTCACAGTCAACAAATATTCGTTCACTGCCTACTGAGCTCAGGGCACCAGCCGTGGAGCTAGGCTGCTGCAGGGGTCGGGGGGAGGTCCAGGTCACTGCTACCCACTCAGGTGTTACATACTTGAACTACAAAGCTCCAAGCAATAATACTAGGGGACCCTTCTACCTCTTGAACCAAGTGACTTTTAAAAGCATATAATGTCTCCATATTCATAATCTTTAAGGCTTCTTCTTGCCCAAGAGATGGTGGGGGTTGGGGATGGTCCAGGTGGTGGAAGGTGGTAGAAAGCCACCGTTTTAACATCACAGCCATGGCCAGGTGTGTGTGCCTATAAATCCAAGAGAACTTATCTGCCAGTTCTCCCACACTCTGCTGCAACCTCAAGAAAACCAGCCAGTCATCTAGAGAAGGCTTAGAGAATTGAAAAATATTCAACAAAACCTCAGGAGGTTCATGTTTTAAGTGATGGTCTCTCTTGTGGTTCACAAGCATGTGATTATAGCTAGTTTTAATACTTTCTCTATATTAAACAGAGTCCCTAAAATTAAAACCATAAACCTTTAAATACCAAAGAATTGATGGGACTGCTAAGAATCTATGTGAGTGTAAAAGAAAAATGTGAAAGTTAAGTTCAAGCAAAAAAGTCTGAAGCATTTCACTCACTGACAAAAATAACGTCATGGGAAGAAATTAAATGAATAAATATTTCGTGACAATAGAGGCAGTAAATTAAAGACTATGAATGTCATGCAAATACCACTCATACCTGCCACTAAAAAGAAAGAGAAGCGTTTTGGAACTTCAAATGAAACATTTTTATCTAATGTAAAACAAACTGTGGAGTTGGAAACCAAATCTTTCACAGGTCATTTTAAAGTCAAATAAAATTTTAGTACTGCAAAAATAGACGGTTCTGAAAAGGATTCCTGGGCAAACACTGTTATTTAAGGATTATCTGTCACCAACACTGAAAACGTAAATGATGAGTTGGTGCATCTGTTAAAGGGTCAATTTAACAATGCTTGACAATGAACTAAAACAGCCAAGGAAAGAATGGATGTGTAAAAATAACTCTCCGAAATTAGAAGCCTGTACTATTTTCTCAGACATTTTCAGAGACTGATTTTTTAAACTGTTTTCTATCAATGAACCACCAATCACCAATGGGAAGATATGACAGAAACTGATTGATCTTTTAATTGGTTTATTTTTGTTATCTGGCACCCCTCCTACTCCCTTTCCTTCTTCAGATGTCTTCGCGTCTACAGAACTGTCTCCTTGTACACTGAGAGTTTGTTCTTCTCTAAGATGTTATTCTCGGTCTTCTTCCAAATCCCTGGCAACCTAAAATACTTCTTGGGTTGAAGTCAGTCTCTTCCACAAGCATATGCTCTTTGCATCTGTAGTAATAGCTCAGAACTCTTCCAAGTCACAAAATCACATTCCCAGGGGCCTCACTAGCCCTTTAAATCAATGGATCCTACTCCAAACTCATTTGTAAGGTCTAGTCCATTTTCTATTTTGTTTTTCTGGTTTCTACTAATGGAATCCCTGTTTCGCCAGCCAGTTAGCCTCAAATTTTCATTATTTTTGACCTTCGCTTTTGTTTCTGCCATTACATGGCCAATGTAATATGACTGAGATGACTTTTAAACAGAACGTGGCCCAGCACATAGGTAACAGGCATGCGTATTGGTTGCTGTTGTATCTGTAACTGTCTTCAGTATAGATCACGCATCGGCGCACACGGAAACCTCCCTCCTCCTTAATGAAGTCTCTGTTCTCCAGCCCAGTGACCCACCTTCAAGCAACAGTGTATTAGTGTGCTACCCGGACACATCTATAAGTGAAACAAGTCTCCCGTATTAAAATGAATACTGGTAACCCCATACTTCCTTAAGGAATAAGCTTGTAACAGGGAAGAACAAATCTGACTCCATATTGAATACGTCCTGAGCTGAGTCGCGCTGGTTCTGCACCTTTTGTAAAAGAATGTTGCCTGGAGCCTGAAATAGACAGGAGAGCCCATCCTCAAGGCTCCGACCTTTTAGAGTGTAACACTTTCCCATTCACATAGAGATAGACAGTTGCATAACAGAAACTAACATGTCATGTTGGAGGTTTACAGGAACACCGTGACCTGACCCACGTGGACAGTTGCTAGAACAAAGGATTCTGATACCAAGAAGTCTGCAACAACCAACCACGTCCCCTACCTTTTTAGTATAAAAGGAGCCTGAATTCTGACTTGGGGAAGATGGTTCTCCAGGACATTAGCCCCCATCTTCTTGGTCTGCCAGCTTTCCAAATAAAGTCATTATTCCTTGCCCCAACACTTTGTCTCCCAATTTGTTGGCCTGTTCAAATGAGTTTGGACTTGGTAACAAACTCAGGAAGTAAACGTATTTCACCAAATATGCTTATTCATGTTTGCTTCTATTAGAGTGAATTTTTAAATGAACACAATTGAGAGGAAAGCTATTTGATTTTTTTTTTAACTTTGGTGTGGTTTTTGTCATACACACATGATAGTTTAATTTTAATAGTCAAAGTGTGAGTCTTTTGTGTCTTATTTAATAAACCATGTCTTATAAAGTCAAAAGGATATTCTTTTATATTTCACCCCGAATGTTTCTAAAAAAATATTTTTGTTTATGGTATGAGTCATGTTTAATTTCATTTACTTTCCCATATAGATGGTCAATATTCTAAACATTTCTCCATTCTCTGTCTCGTAAACCAAACTGCTATATGTATGTCAATCAATTTCTGGTCTTTTGTTCTTTTCCATTGTACAGTTTTGCCTGTTCTTATACAAAAACATCATATAGCTATTATGTCTTTATAATAAGCTTTGATGCCTTGGCTACTCACGGCCGTATACTGTTCTATATCAGCTTTCAGATTAGCTAATCAATTTCCATGAAATTCTACAAGAATTTCATTCAAATTTTGTTTAATTTATAAAATTAATGGACAGCACTGTACATAACTGTAATATTAAATTCTACTGCCAGTAAATGTGGTATTCCTCTTTTCATGTATTTACATTTCATGTATTTATTTTCTTTTTAAGACTGTTAGAACAACTCCAAAGACAGCTACTGAAAATGAAAGGAACAGTATAAAACTTCTGATCAGTGTGCCTTTGTCACCTAGGAAATGCCAACATCAGATGTGTGACAACTTCCCAAAGCTGAATCTAAGGGTGTGGAACACAAACAGATGCCCGGTGACCATAGTAACCACTGCTATCCTCGAAAATGTCAGATGTTCAAATTTTCTAAATCTTAGCTCACTCACCCATCAACAGAAGAGACGCAACCCCACTGAAGTCACATTCACAGCCTTTAACAGTTGTCGAGCTACTGTTTCAGTAACATTTTCATTATTGTCACAGAGACCCTGCACATCCTTTTTCAGGTGAATTAAATGGTAATAACTCTGTGGCCATTATGAATAGGATAGTTTTTCCACTTTATTTCCCATGGGTTCCTCATCACATCACTTTCAGTTTCTCTGTGGTACTTACAGGTCTGATGCCGTCTTACATAACAGGCATCTGCTCCACTGCCCATCCCTCCCTTCCAGAAGGTGAGTTCCTTGACAGCCAGCATCTTGTCTATATCTCTCATTGCTGCATTTCCAGCAACTAGCATAATCCGCTGTCCCAAGGAGGTGCACAATATGTACTTGTTGAGTTAATCAATTCATATTGATCTAATGATATGTCTTACATATAACTATATGATCGTCGGATTTGTCCTGTTTCATGACTCTGGAATCCTGCCATCCACTAGAATGAGACCAAAGGACCAGCATCATGGCCAAACCAGGAGGATCTACTAAAGGAAGATGAACTGACATCCCCAGTTCATGTCTCCTCCAATCTCTTCTTCCCTTCTCTTCTTTCCACACATTTATTACACTCAGACAAGTCTTTGCTTGTCTAATTCTACCTTCATGGGATTTCCTTTTTCCTCTCCTCCCCACTCCTATCTGTTTATCTCACCCAAAGAAATTTCATTAGGAGAAAAAGTTTAGAGTGTTTTGAACAAACTTCTTAGTGTTATAAAGCCACGAGGCTGAAGTGAACTTCAAGACATACTTTTGTCTTAAATCTTGCAGGAAAGGATGAACACAACGTATTATTTTCTTCTGCTTCTAAGAACTTTCCCTTTGCACGATGCTGTCTTTTTTCTCTGCAACTAATTCTGCCCCATCATCTTCTTGAACCAGATGGTGCCCCTGCTGTATTTAAATAGCTCTTATCCCCTTCACCTATAAATAAATTGATATTACAAAGTTCCTTCCACCAGGCTTATTCATCTAAATTTATCTTTAAAAAAAGAAACATGGGGTTACTGCTTCAAAAGCACACTCAATCCCTACACAGCAGATACGTAAACACCACGAAGATTAAGGAATCCTTTTAGAACAGAGCCACTGCCGACGAAGAACTCAATGACTTTCTCACCCGTCCATGTTCACAAGGTATTCCAACCTTTCCCCCCATTTTAATGCCGCTTATTTGTATATTATATCTTGCTATAGTTACACGATGACAGAATCGATGCTTTGTGGAATTGTTGGAAAGTTTCATTGAAGAAACTGGACAAAGGAAACATAAAGGGGAACAGATAAAAGAAAACACTGAACACTGAGGGACTCAAACGACTGAAAGGAAATGTGGAGGGAAAATCCTAGAGGTAAACAGCACAGCTGTTCTCAGGCGGAGCGTTTTTGTGTACCAGGCATGGAGCGAAGGAAACCAGCGTGGGAGGGAAAAGGCCACCTTCCTCGGACGCCTTCCTCTGAACTGCTCAGCTTGAAGGAACAGCTGTGACTTCTCTTAAATAGATGCCAACACAGGGGTTTTAATCAGCTTACGATGGGAAGTGTGTTCGGAACTCCTTGCAAATATTAGCACTAAAAACAGAGACAAATGGACAGAACTGGAACAAATCTAGGCAATTTATAGGCTGAAAAGGATTAGATTTTAAAATACTTTCCTGGTGAGGACTGGAAATCCAGAAAACATGAACGCAATCACAAGGACCCAGGGAGTCTAACCGAAAAGTTCCTGTGTCACCCCGAGTGTGGGGTTTACAAGTGCAAATGAAGATAAGAAATGATGCAGGTATAATAATAATAATAATAAAAAAAAAAGAGGGATGAAGAAATTTACTCTAAATGGGCCGTGCATAAAGGAACTCATCTGTTACGACTGTCATCTAGTTTAGTGCTTTCAATCATTTTTGCTCAATATGTATATATTTATGTTTTGTTTATGGATTCATATAAAGTGTGCTTAAGTATTTCATTCAACTGAAAATGAGTTATGACAGAATCCAGGAAAATGTATTAAAGCAAATACACTGCTTAGAATATACTGCTTAAGACACACACTACTGTATGCAAAATAGATAAACAACAAGGACCTACTGTAGAGCACAGGGAACTATATTCAGTATCTTGTAATAACCTATAATGAAAAATATGAAAAAGAATATGCATATATATGTATGACTATCACTATGCTGAACACCAGAAACACATTACAAATCAACTACACTTCAATAAATAAATATATATATATGTATGTATATAGCGCTTAACTACTTTATGCACAAGCTTAAATAAAAACTTTTTTTTAAAGCTACAGGCTAGTCTGTAACATGTCAGTATTACTGTAAATAAACATTGGAATCTTGATCATGTGTTGTACACAGAAATATAAAGGTGGCGCCAAGGACATGTCGGTTTCGGAATTTTAGCCCTGTGCGCCTGCCTGTTGCAGGACTCTGAAGACTAGCTCTCGAACAGTTTTCCTCATAAATCTGCACTTTTTTTAGGTTTTCAATCATTGAATGGCACATTTTAAAGGAATAAAACTAATTAAAGAATGAATAATAAAAACCCTAATTTAAGGTTATAAAAATAAACCTCTTAAGAAAACCCACACACAATATAAGATCACTAAGCCTCTAATTTCCCGCTGCAGGTTAAAAATAACAGCTTGCCCACTCCAGCCACACCTGGGCCACTTACCACAGCAGTCACATCTGCTGTCATTTACCGTGCTCTCCCTAAACATGATGTGATGAAGTTTATTTGTACACATACACACACAGGCACACACATCACTAAACCCAAGTGCAGAACAACGGACCAGAAGTGTGGATTTCTGGGAAGCCAAAGCCAGGAGGCTGCGGCCTGAAGGAAATGCACACGAGGCTAGGTCTTCAAACGCCAAAAGCTGAGGAGGATTTGTTTTCCTCAGCACACACATTAGCAGACACCGCTGGTGGTGCCGCTTTGGTGCACTCCAACAGGAGGACCCTGTTGACCCAAAGCTCCAAAGGACCGGCCAGGGCGGGACGCGCACACAGCCCGCCGTGACCTCATCCCATCCGAACGCCTGGGGCCCACCTGTCCGACTCCCACAACCTGCAATGGATGCTCACAGGCCTTCACTGCTCTTTAACTGAAGGGTATGTGTAAGTTTTATCTCCTTAACTAGATGGACATTACTTACGGCCACAAAATACACCTGATTGTGTTTTCCTTTTCAACCCTCCCCGTTAATTCTACTGAATATAGAATTTCCAATGGTTCCATCTTTGAGAAGAATGACTCTGTACACAGTAAGCACTGAGGTACATATGCATTTTGGGGTTTCTATGAATTACAAAATTCGTTCAGACTGTTGGTTAGTCTTTTGTTAAAAAACTCTTACACTGACCAAGAATGTATACATAACGTTAAACCCATAATGAGCTTCACAAAAGACACAAAACACCTACTATTTATTACAACTGCCCTCTTCGAACACTAGGTTTTTCCAACTGCCTTCCACCCACCAATATTAGCAGCTCGCTGATTGGCTGAGGAAAACCGCTGGACCACAGCTCTCATCCCCCACACCCAACGCCCATGGTGACAATGACAACCGCTCCTTCCTGGCGGTCTAGGTCAGAACCCTGGTGGCTGAAAGCATGGGAATTGTACCGCTAGAAGTTGTTCATATGATTTTGGTTAGCACATAAAAATGCCATGCTATTTTAACAGTTGATAATTCACTCTAATAGATATTAAACATCTGCAAATGATACTTTGTTTTCACGGACATTTCTTGCTGCTTCTGTTTTAAAATCTATTCCTTTAAGAGAAAAGTTGTTCAATTTTAAGGAAAAAATATTTAGTGACTAATTTAGTGAGTAACAGGTGGGGATAATTTTGCTAAAAAGTGTGAAAGCATGTAATGCCAAGTCGAGTCTGGAGGAAAGGCGTCAAGGTCCTGACGATGGGACCGAGGCTGATGTGTTCATTGTTTTATACCAAGGGCCTCGTGCATTCATTGGGCTTATCATGATCTTAATAAACATTTGTGGAACACATATAGCACATAGGTCTTGTCACTGGATTTTAAAAATAATGTATCAGCTTTGAGCAAAAGACATCATAATTACATATGCAAAGTAATTCAGTGACTATGAAACTCTCGGTGCTGGAAAGACCTTTCTTACTAAACTGTCTGAAACTACCACAAGTCAATCTGGTCAAACCCCTGCAAGCCAGGTTCAGCCACGAATGACAGCTAGATAACAGATTTGGCATCTCCTGTCACATGTGCACATATCCTCACTCGCAAGAGCAGTTCTCAGGCGATTAAGAAGACTGAAGGGGTGTGGCATGGCCAGATTCCAGACACGAAGTACCTTCTACGTTCCAATCAAAGCCAACAGCTCATCAGCACTTTGGGCATCAGCTCTAATATAAGACATTAAATTACAAGATGTTCAAAAACCACACTGTGTTGTTGTATAATTGTACAACAGTATAACCGTGAAAATGCACAGCTGTGTATTACACAATTAATAAATTGTCTGACCTCTAATAAACATGGGAAGAAAAATTAATACACCATAAAGACGGCCTCTTTCAAAGAATTTAAGAAGTAAAATACTCCAGACCGCAGGCTGTATATCCATATTTATTTCAATCCTTAAAACATTGATTAAATATCCAGTTTGAAGACTCAAACAAAAGACCATCTTGCGTTTAAAGTGGTTTCTAAGACAGACCCGGGGGAGCCATAAAGACGCAAATGTAATTACAAATTATGATGAGCGAAACCGATCTCACGCAATCGGGGAGAGTCTCCACGTATAAGAACGTCAGTGCAGCTGAAATAAAAAAAAAAAATCAGTAGCTTACCTACGATTTAGCTCAAGAAGTCCAAAAAGCCAACCCGCCTGAAAAAAAGGAATCTTCCCTCCCGCTGCCTCTTGGTCAAAAACACTGGACACGTGTCAGACAAGATGAACATTCCTCTATTTGATAACTTACTGTTGAAATGACCAGGGTCACTTTAGATGTATGCAGCGCCTTTTATGGGATGGGTCACGTAGATACTGCAGCCATCAGAACGCAAAGCAAACATAATGGGTGAGTGAGAAAGTTAAGAGAGATGGCATTTAACATGTGTGAAAACGGACATGTTAAATGTTAACCTGTCACGAGCAGAGTGCACCCAGAAACACAGGAGCTAAGTGCCCGTGGAGGGATGTACGGGTGTCTGTGCTGTCTCCCTTTGCATCAGAATAACAGAATAGGAGGCCATGAAGATTAAGGACAGCATAGCTCACTGGGAACTGGCTGGATCTAAAGCTCATGGAGCTTCCCTCTACTTGGTTGAAGAGGGACTGTGACCCTCATCCAAGCAGATGCTGACCCTTGAAAAAGTCCCCCACCTCCCTGCCAGTAAAACCCAGTGCCCACCAGATGTCTCTTCACTCAATCAAGGTAAGTGGTAAAATAAATATACGGATACTATGAAAAAAATGACTGCAGCACAGACAAAGGGTACTATCATCCCGACAAATCAGATCAAAGATGACCGAGCACAGAAGCGTGACGAAAGAATTCTAAGACTGTTCTACATCGTCAGTGAATTGCTGGGGAACCAGGACCCCCGAGCTGTGGGAGATGTGAGCTACGGAACACAAATAACAGAGATTCAGCCATGATACACACTTATGGGAAAGAAAATGGAAACTTGGGACAGAAACAGAATCAAATGCAAATACTTGGTTGTGTGGAAGAAGAAAAAAAAACAAACAAAACAAAACAACAATGTGAGTAAACAGATAAAAAGTTCCCCCACTGTCCTTTACAAACTTACTGAAAGCAGCTCTGTTCCTAATCATTTCCCCACAATATTTTAACGTATAAAAATACAGGGAGAATCCTCGAGTAAACTTCAGATCACTTATTCTGTTTATTCTTCCCAATACATCTTTGAATTAAGTACTACTTAATCTCCTAGTTAATAGCTAAGAAAACTGAATCACAGAGAATTACACAGGACCCTGGAGGCAGGGTTTATGGACGGCACCACAAGGAGAAAGAGGGAAAAGGCCTATATAAACGTGAGTCACTGTCCACGTCGCTAAGAGGCATGGTTACTCTGATTTCTCCTGATTGCACTGCTTAACTCTTCTTTAAATGTGAGTTTACAAGGGGGAGCTCAGTGGTAGAGTGTGTGCTTAGCATGCACGAGGTTCTGGGTTCAATCCCCAGTACCTCCTCTGAAAAATAAATGCATAAATCCAATTACCTTCCCCCTAAGAAGAATAAATAAATAAAAGATAAATATGAGGTTGTAACATCAGTTCCTTCTTCATAACATAGAATTTCTGGTGAGAACTTTGGAATATGCTTAAAATATTAAAACTATACATTGTTTTTCATATTATTTGTTAGGATAAGAGGATCTTTATTAAAATTATGGAATGTGGATGGTTTTCTCACCATTAACAGCCTACTTTCATTTGCTGAAACACCATCAAAGCAAAACATGCCAGAACAAAGGCTAAGCACAACACGCTGTTCCCTTACGAGAGTGTAAGAAATGCATCTTCCATTAACAGATCAAACAGAGCTATATTATGCCTTTCAGCAGTCAAAAACAATACCTAATCTAAAAAGAGGGGTGCATTTATTTAAATATCTCAGATTAATCATTTCAATATCACCTAACAATGAATAGCTTCTACACATCCTCCTAATAAAAAAATGTTTTTTTTAAATTGAAGTATAGTTGATTTATAGTTTTGTGTTAGTTTCTGGTGTACAGCACAGTGAGTCAGTTTACATAAATAAATGTATATTTTAACATACTTTTCATTATAGTTAGTTATTGAATATAGAGATAGTTTTGTTTTTAACATTGCTCTCTTTTAATCTAAAATTACGACAATTTTTAAGGGGCACATTCAAAGGGCCATAACTTAATAATTCTAGGTAACTTATAAAATTATAATAGGATTAGTGATGCATTGTGTAGGCTATTTTTATAAAAATCTCTTCTTTCTTCTTGATTCCATTCCAAACCCTGCAAAAACTATTCGTATATTGTAATCAAGTATCCCGCTGAGAAAATACTATATGTAAAGCCTTGTTCGAGAGACTGTGGAGGTAAAAACAGAAATTCCAAAATTCTACGATTGTACAATCAGGAAGTAAGGCAAGATGTAATAGCCAACTTCATATTTGTATGTAATGAATACTAAATGCCTGTTACAAACACTGGAGTGCCAAGAAATTCAGAAGCACTGTTTCCTCCTCTGAGGTCATCTCTTTGGGGTCCCCACCCCACCCCCTTAACCCACATCCCAAATTTTCTTCTCAGTGGCCGTCCTCGGCTCACGGAGACTCCCCGTCATTGTGCAGGCTAGGACAGGACCCCGCTCGGAGGTGGCTGCCCCAGACTGTCTTTCACAGCACACACAGTAAATGCAACAAGGCTGATCAGGTCTCTGCTGCTCACGTACCCAACCAGACGGTAAGCTCCTTAGGTAAGGAACAAGGTTTGTCTTTCAACCAGCACACTGCAGGACTCACCCGTGGGCTTTGCACGCACAAGGCACTCAAATATTTGCGGAAGTAGCCAATGGCTGGGATAGAGAGTTATCTGTGATTTCGATCCAGGAAAGGAGAGCAAGAAAGTCCTCAGCTTGTTGGGGAAGGTATGAGCCAGGGGCAGGCAAGTCCCGTCTGATCCAACCATCGTGAAATGGCTGAGGAAGTAGGATGCCGCCGAAATACAGCGGCATGCACTTGGCTAGGGATACAAGTCACCACAGAAATGATTTCAACATTATAATGAACAGATCGGTATAGATAGTATCATTCTGTTGCTCAAAAACATTCATGGCTTCGCAGTGCAGACAACAGTAGTAGAGCATCACTGGTCTAGTGTTCAAAACCTTTTCCTCTAACTGGGAGAGAATCTTTACACAGCCTGTAAGCTCCACCTCTAGCACTATCCTATAATAAACGAACAGGGCTAGAACTTCAGAATCAGAGAATAATGACTCACTTCCGGAAGGAATTCCTCCAAAGCATTTCCATGTCTGATTTATCCTGGCATTTCCAAAGACTAGTATTTACTACTCGGCATCTTAGAGGTCCTAAGCAACTGGAATGCGTCTGACTTTGAACCTTCCCAAACCTTGGCTAGCTGTGTGACCACGACGGATTTACGTGACATCTCTGTGCCCCGGATAGTTCTTCTGTAAATGTAGATGCTGTCAGTTGCCTTATGGACTGGTTCATGCATAGTATCTGCTCCAAAGTCAGTCCACTCTTTTCCCCATTCCTCTTTCTTCCGGAGGTTTCCTTGCTGCTTTGCTCTACAGTGAAAAGCCTTGATAAATCTTAGAAGTTTAGTTTGAACAACACAACAAAAGGTGACCCTTAAACCATTCTGTCCGTTGACATCACAATAAGGAAAGGTTTGTCCCTGCAAGTTGATGAGAATAACTAACTCATTTCTGTTATTGTCACAAGGTATTTTGAAAGACTTACTTGCACATTTCTGGATAACAAAAATCTACCAAGATCTGAGGGTCCACCATCCAGTCCCGTGGAGCAAAGCCGGAGGAGGCAGGTTGATTTAGATTTCAATTCCTCGCTGCCTCTTGTAAGTTGCTTACTTTCTTAAAGCCCTCCCCCTTAGTAAAAAGCCTCAGAGTGACATATATTTAAAAAAAAAAAAAAAAGCCAAATCTCTAAGGCACAAGAAAACCAAACAACTGGGTGTCACTAGCAAACACAGTACATTAATAATAAAGGATAAAACTGCTGACGCCTTTAAGCCTTTCTACAAACAAGGGGCATTTAGTCCAAATTCCAGTATTCTAAAGCATGACTTACAGACATTTTCTAGCTACTGAATAGAACATGCAGATTTTCATTGTTTTGATTTTAAACAATAACATGCTATTTTCCCTCTCCTGAAATACAGTTCTTTCAAAGCCTCCAGTGAAAAAGAGCCTTTCACTCCTATAAGTGAAAATGTATCAGTTACTTTTCTGACCATAGATTTCCAGGCAGACTTAGAATTCTAAGCCACATTTTTTTATCTCAAATAGTAAGTCTCCCACATACATACCCGGCTGTTTCATTATTTTGCAACCGAAAAATCTGTATTAACTTTGAAAGTTGAGTCTTTAGTCTCAAAAATCTTAGCATTCATAAATCTGTCTTTTACTCCTTTTGTAAAATGGTAACCAAGGCATTTTCTGACAAAAATATTTTAGGGAATACAAATTGCATCAAGACTCAAAAACTTTAAGAGAATTGTCTCCACTATTTCTAAGAAGTCATGATTGTATGTACAGAAATACAATTAATCATATAATCAGCTGAAGATGAAGAAATACTAAGGCAGTTATCCTTAAATGTGCATTTAAGGCCCTAAATATAAGACAACCTAAGAAAGACTCCAAAAAAAATACTGTAAGATAGTAAAAATGACCGTGTTACATACATAAACACACAGGGCAAACAGAAGCCGCACCTGATGCTTATGATTCTAGAAAGTCGCATATGGATAACGATAACTCTTCTCTCTTCTTAAAAAGCTTAAACGTTCTTCAGTGGAGCTCTTTTCACTAAAAGCAGTCGGCAGTAGATTCTGAAACAGGTTTCCCTACAGCCATTTTAAGCACAAGTTTAAATGAACTCTATCGTTACGATACCTGCACCTTTCAGTCCCACCGTATAAGCGAGGAAAAGCCACTCAGTGACTCTGGCTTGACGGCCTCACTGGTCTAGCCCCAATGTCACGTCTACGCACTTTTCTGAATGTGTCTTCGTCTAGATCAAACCATACTGCATTCTTTCACATACTGTCGTATTTTTTCTATTATTTCAGAATATTGTGCAGTCGGAGAAGACCTCAGAGATCATCAGCTCCAACTCCTAATTTACATACAAGGAATATTTGACTGAGCACCATGGTATGACACAAAGCTGCTGGATGAAAGGTACCTGGGTTTTCGGACGCTGAAATTGGAAATGCAGCCCGGTGATCTCGGACTCTTGGACTACAGCTCATCCTAGCTGCTGCATCACGTTCTCTTCACATGCTCACAAGCAGCCTTTCAGGGCAGGGGCTAGGTCAACTCTGCTTGTGAAATGCTTTAAAAATGCGCACGTTCAAATATAGTTGCCTTGATCGGTTACACTGCCCGGGTACCATGTGCCGAAGAAGACAAATTAGCTAGGATGATTCCAGCGATCATTTACTATTAGGCGTCACTGTCACTGGATTATAGCAGTCTTTTTTCTTTACAACTGTTTATTGTTGCTTGTTTTTTAGGGTCTTTTTTAAAAACTTTTTTGTTTGTTTAGGGGGAAGGCAATTAGGTTTGTTTGTTTATTTACGTATTTATCTATTTATTTTTAATGGAGGTACTGGGGATTGAACCCAGGACCTTGTGCATGCTAGGCATGCACTCTACTACTGACCGACTACTACTCCCCCACATCAACCTTTTTTTTTTTTTTTAACAACTTTTTAACCCACCCACCAGTGGGTATCCATCTCATGTGATGCCTTCGAGGTGAGTGTTGGCTGATGTGAGCGCAAGAAAGGCACCATGGACATGGTAAGGTGTTAATTTTGTATTCCTGGTCTACCCCTGGTCCTGAATCTCTCCCTGCTGCCTGCAGTTACCACCCACTAAGCCTGGAAGAGTAGATTTTTCTGGAGACAGATGTGAATTAGGGGAAGTCTGACTTTCTCTTTGACCTCCTTTAATATATTTTTTTCAAAACCTTCTCAAAGTAGTCCACGCTAAGCTCTTTGCTATTCCAGTGTCTTCAGGATCCGCCACTGGGTTACAGAAGTCTTAATGTGGCTTCTTAACTTTCTTTTCGATAAGGGTATGGAAGTCTTGGATGACCTGGGACTTCTTTCTCTCCCTCTCAGTATCTTAAAGAAAACCCAAGTAGCTGCTTATCTAAATGATTATTTTCTAAACTGTTGTTTCTATGCACTGAAAAATTAATTAACAACATCATCCTATCTGATGGAGCCCTTCGGACTTCTGCTTTTGCTAAGAGTATCTACCTAAATCCAAGCACAAGGTCCCCTGGGTCTCTCGGCAACACCACTCACACACCGACCTGGGGGGAAGGTGAATGGGCTCCACCTCTTCCAGGTCACTTAGAATTGACCCACCCTGACTTCTAGCAGGAGAAGTAAAGGCGTAGATTCCATTGTAGGTCCCTATGGACCTTTCTCCTCTTTAAGGTCATGTCCTGTCTGGAGATCTGCCTCCAAGAAGGAAGTTAAGCAAGATCAGGAGGAAACTCGAGGGAAGGCAAACCCAGCAACTTGGTTTTACGTTCAAATACATTTAGATTCCACGACGCCACATTTACTTGCTTTATATTAATGAGATAAAATCAGCTGAAATAATGTATATTTAACATCTGTGAAATTTGAAGGACTCTCTATCCTGAGTTTTCCCCTTTTCCTTGTAACAGAAATAAGTCAGGAAAACAAGGACAGTGATAATTCTTTACATTTAGGGAAACATGCGTACACCATGCTGCATTTTTATTGGGTGTTAAGTATTTGTTTCTGAGGCTGATTTAAATACATACAGATATCTTTATGGACGTAATTGTTAATATCAGAGACCTGTCATCAACAGAAAGAAAATTGCGTTTGTATTTAGAAAATGACTTTTGCAGATGGCTTGGTTACATCTGCCGCAGCGGTGTAAGCTGTATATAGTATCTACTTCAGTCAATTTAAAAGTTCCAGTTCTCTCCAAAAATGAGAGAAAGAACCTACCAACCCTGAAAAAATCATGCTGAGTTTGACAAGCACGTTCACATAGCCGTTGGAGGTTAAGGAGACACTTACCTGATGCAAATCTCAAATGCAAGCCAGCCAAGGCTTAGCAGACAGGGACCCCAAATTCTCCGCAGAGAATGTGGAAGTCACTTTACACGCGCACTTGTATGAAATGGCTACCTGGCTGTCGTGAGACACACTAAGTCACCTAACACATTCTACAAAAGCAGAATCTTACTGATGCTTTCTTACAAAAAAAAAAAAAAAAAAAAATGATGGCCCATCTGTAGCTCTCAACTTTCTGGGAGTTCAGGCTTGGCTTAGGCAGACCTCTCACAAAAAGAACCCGTCCAGTCCCTGGAGATGCATTATAAATAAACCTTTAGATGAAAGACACTTTCAGTGTTACTGGCACTGTTGCTTCGGGAGAGACCGCAATCATAATATTTCTTCTGCTAGACATTTCAGGATGGGTGACCTAACCCAAGCAGAAACAGAACAGGAGGGGCAAAAGGACTCAGCCTGCACGTGTGTGCATCTGCGCGCACGCACTCGCACGCACACACACACGCTTACACAAACATTTAATCTCCAAATATTTTACCAACTGTTCTGCTCCACAAAGGGACGGTATACGTGTGCCTATGTTGTCTCCTCTCTTCCATTTCAACAGCGTCCAGTGAAACCCTGCATTACCCACACATCCTCAAACAAACCACGGGCATTACTTTTAAGAATCAGAGGCACAGAAGTGCAAGTCTCGGGATTCTCTAGACAGCAACAATTAATTAATTAAAGTGAGTTTAATCAGGCTTATTAGACTATTTGAGAAGCCTTTCAAAGCAGCCTGTGTGGCTTTATGACTTGAAATTTCTAACTGTAAATACGAATGTCATATAAAAAACGTAAGTTTTCATGGCTAATTTGAGGGACGCACTCCCTACCGCCAAATTGGTTCCCACTGCATTTTGTGTAATGAGATTGAGGCGTCCAGCAGTTCTTACTCTCAGCTCCCAATATAGTAACAAAATAATTTTGCCAATTCTCTTAGTATCCCAGCGCACTTAGAGGAATATTTACTCTTACGCTACATTTTATCTCCTGGGTTGATAATTAGCACCTAGAATTCTTACGAAATCATTAAAACTGTGCATTGCAAAAGCCGAGCTCCAGCCAATTTGCTACCAGGAAATAAGGCTGGGAAGAGGCAGACGTGAGACAGGGTCTCAGTTGGGGAGAAGAATCCGGGGAGGTTCCATCAGAGCAAGAGAACCTGGAAGCCAGGTCTCTTAACTAAAATAACTCTTTTTTGTTTTGAATATTCACCTATGAAAAGGCATTGTACTTGGATATTTTTCCTTCCAGATTAGACTTCTTTACTTATTTTTTATCACCCCTCCCCACCCAAGATACACACACTGGTAGTCTTTATGTTTGGAACATATTCTGGAATTTTTAGAGCTTGAAGTGTCTTCAATCAATGGCCCATTCCTGGGATTTTATATCCATTTTTCCTTTTTCTCTATTTTGATAGCTCACCTCAAGAAAGTCTGTTTCTTACTGAATTCCTAACTAAATGTACATTTCCTTCTGACTGATTATTTATAGACTAGCCCCATGGCCTGTGAGTCAATCCAGTAAGGCCAATCGGGTTCCTTGTGATTCTCAAACAGCACAAATAAGGCCATTTCTGGAAATTAAGCCACTGTCAGTTGAAACATTTGCAAATATTTTCTCCTATTCCACAGGTTGTCTTTTTGTTTTGCTTATAGTTTCCTTTGCTGTGCAAAAGCTTAAGTTTAATTAGGTTCCATTTGTTTATGTTAGGAAACTCTAATTTGAAAAGATACGTGCACCCCAATGTTCACGGCAGCACTATTTACAATAGCCAAGACATGAAAGCACCCTAAGGTCCATCCACAGGTGGCTGGCGAAAGATGTGGTATATTTATACAATGGAACAATATTCAGTCATAAAAAAAGAATAAAATAATGCCATTTGCAGCAGCATGAATGGACCTAGAGATGAGTGAAGTAAGCCAGAAAGACAAAAAAAAAATTCCATAGGATACCACTTACATGTGGAATCTAAAAAGTGAGACAAATGAGCTTATTTACGAAACAGACTCACAGACATAGAAAACAAACTTGTGGTTACCAGGTGGGAAGGAAGGCAGGTGGAGGGATAAATTGGGAGTTTGGGATTTATAAATGCTGTATATAAAATAGATAAACATCAATTAAAAAGGCCATTTCCAAGATCCTAGAACAGAAATGACAAAGATAATACTATAATAATAAAATCTTATCTTTTGATGTAAGTATATTTGGGGGAGGCATTTTTTAGAGATGTCACTTATCTATCAGTAAAATGTCAATGTTCTCTAAACTATCTTTCAATGAGCAGTGTGCTCACAGTTAAAAAAAGATTAACTGCTGCTCCATCCTTAATGATCATTCCCACAAGACTTGTTCCAATTGAAACACTTTTTTAACTCTCCTGGAAAAAAAGTACTTTTTACTTTTCAGCAGCTTAGATGAAATATTGTGAGTTAATATTTGGCAGGCACATTCTCGTTAATACCCCAACTGTCATCCTACACTCAGTACACTCTGTTAACAGAATCTGGATTTTTTTTTCCTTCCTTCGCAAAGTGGCCAGGTCCTTTGGGGGAGGGTGACCACCTCCCCAGCCCAGTGGTGAATCGTAAATGAACTCGCACAGTTCATGGTGGTCTCCTTGCCCTGTGGCCAGCGACTGTTTTAGACAGGGTCCTGAGACCAAGTTCTGGCCGAGGAAGGAAAAGCCGCACTTAAAAAAGAGATAGCTGTGCAGAAGCTTCCTTTTTCTGTGTCTGGACACAGCTGTGTGAGGAGGTGATACTGGACTATGCCTGAGGTCTAAAGTCTACAGACTGAGGATGATAGGAAAAAAAAAAAAAAAAAAAAGGTCAAGGAGCCTGGTGGTGATGCCTCTGAGCCCTGGAGTTAAGAAAGCCTAAACTTGCCTGAACTCGAGATTTCTTGTTACATGAGACAATAAACTTAACATTCAAGCTCTGTTCCTGCAGCTCTTAGCACCTGATATAGATGACACCATATTAGAAATTGCATCTGGATAGATACATAATGTGCATCCTAAAACAAAGCCATGTGACCGACTGTTAAGAAACGTCTTTCATCGCAGGTTGCTAAAAGATACTGAATAGAGTTCCCTGTGCTGTACAGTGTAACCCTGTTCTTTATTTGATATATAGTGGTCAGTATCTGCAAATCTCGAACTCTCAATTTATCCCTTCCCACCTCCTTCCCCCTCTGGTAACCACAAGCTTGTTCCATGCTGGACACCAGAAACCGACACAACATTGTCACTGACTATACTTCAATTAAAAAAAAAGAAACGTCTTTTTGCATTCAAACACCCTTTAGATGTCACCTTCGTTAGAATTTGAGGAAGATCATCGTAAGTTTCACAGCATCCCGATTTAGTGGAGGTGTGAAAATCTGACTTGGGAATGAATTTACACCACTTATTTATTTAAAAGTCTAACTGCTGGTGGGTAGAGCTCATGCCTAGCATGCATGAGGTCCTGGTTCCATCCCCAGCACCTCCATTAAAAAAAAAGGAAATAAGTAAATAAAAACCTAATTACGCCCCTCCCCCACAAAAAACAGATAAAACTAAAAAAAAAAAAAAAGTCTTACTGGTAAATTGTTAGCAAGCCTTCCTCTAGCTCCGCTGCGTAGTAACAAGCCAGGCAGGGAACTCACTGCACTGCCCACTTCACTGCTGCTGTCTGCTCTGCCTTGTGACATTCTCACTTCTTTTTCAGGAACAGGAACAGAGGGTGTGAGTTATCCTTAAACAGGAGCATGAATATTCTGCCTCAAGTCATGTATTTTAGTCAAACTCTTCCTGAGTCATGGGTGAACTGACAGCATCACAGAAGTAATAATATCTTTTTAAAAAAGAAATCAATCCATTTTTAAAGACAGTTTCGGAGTCCGTGTTGGTCTCGGACCCGGAGGAGAGGCGAGGTCAAGCTGGAGATGACTCCCTGCCGCAGAGCAGAAGCAGAAGCTGCCACACACAGTTCCAAGAGCGTTCTCTCAGGAACCTCCCTGAAAACGGAGCACTTGCCTTCATCTCTTCTTGATAAATATCCACAGGGAATTAAAGCCTGGTTATCATGTGTGTGTCCCATGGGTCATCACAACGTCCAACCCGGGAGGGACCATGGGTAGGGAGAGTCAGGTGATGGAAAGCAACCCCCTGCTCGTAGCCCCAGGTGTAGACTGTCCCCTTTGCTTGGATTTCTCACAACCATCATATTCATCCTGGTATTTAAATAACGTGAAGAAAAAAAAAAAAAAAACCCTCACCACTGTGACGCGTCATTTAAGGCTGTAATTATCCAGCCACCAACAGCGACTTAGAACTCAACTTTGTGCAGGTGTTTATACCATTTGCATAGTTATAACATAATCAGTTCAAGGGAGCCCGTAAAGAAACCAGGCCTTTACGGATCATAAATTCAGATGCAAAACTCGGTTTGAGATCAAAAGATTCCCTAAAAAGCACCCACCCCCACCACGTGACACTGCTCCCCCTTCTCAGGTCGTCACCCAGAGCCTGTCCTCAGACGTCCCTTCCTGCACATTCTGCCTAATGTTTTCATCGACTTACTTCACCCGCTGCTTTGATTTCTGCTCAAAACACTCGGCCTTGCTCCTTCTTTTGTTCATCTGCAGTTCACATCATCCTCGCTTAGTGTTTAATCCATTTTCCCTCCAGGGTCCCCCCCACAACAGCGTATATTTACTGCCTGCCAATTTTGCATCCTTTACCAACCGGTGGCTGAGGCTCCAGCAGCTCCCTGCACTCAGTGTTCACAGTGGTTTGGAAAAAGATGTTTTAGATTTCACATATAAGTGATATCATATAGATTTTGTCTTTCTCTATCTGACTTATTTCACTAACATAAGATTCTCGAAGTCTATCCGCATTACTGCAAATGGCAGGATTTCATTCTTTGTTATGGCTGAGTAGTATTCCATCATATAAATACACCACATCTGCTCTACCCAGTCATCTGTCAATGGACATTTAGGCTGTTTCCATGTCTTGGCTATTGCATACAGTGCTGCTGTGAACATTAGGGTGCATGTGTCTTTATGAATTGGTGTTTTCATTTTTCCCAGATATACACCCAGGAGTGGGATTGCTGGATCACATGGTCATTCTATTTTTAGTTTTTGAGGAATCTCCATACTGTTTTCCACAGTGGCTGCACCAACTTACATTCCCATTAACGGTGTAGGGGTTCCCTTTCCCCCACATCCGCACAAACGCTTGTTACCTGTAGACTTTTTGATGATCACCATTCTGACAGGTGTGAGGTTAGTCTTCATTGTGGTTTTGCTTTGCACGTATCCTTAACATACTCAACGTTAAGGCTTTCTCCTCCCGCTGCTCCCACGTGGACCCCTTTTGTTGGTTTACTTGTGGTTGTCACTAACCTGCGGTCTTGCTCATGCAAGATCTCTGGGCTCTCTTCACTCAGTTTATAACAGAGTAAACTGATGCTCAATAAATGTGTTGAATAAAAAGCTAATGTTTAAAAAAAAACTTAGTAAGCTGTACAATGTTTCGTGTAAATATTGCTATGGCCACATAGTAGCAAACACAAATTTAAAGAATAACTTTTACAAACATAATTCTCCCTAAATGTGTCATTTCAACATTTACATTTTTCTGCTGCCCATCACACACGTCATTTGGTAACACAGACACACACATATTACATTTTCACTGAGGACGGCGAGGCTGTGGACATTAACCTCACAGTCTGATGACATCCACCCTCAGACAGGAATAGTGACTTCCACCCGGCTGGCCACCAAAGACAAACTGAAATGACCTCAGATTAGCCTTGCCGCAAACTTTTATAGTGTTGAGTTAACTAAGTTAATCACAGACTCAGGCAAACAATATAAACCTTTCCCCCTTTCTTAGCATGTATGCTAAGATGTCGCGGTGACTGAAGGTAGCAGGTTTTCCGGCTGAATGAGTCAGCAATCATTTATACCAAAAGGGAGAGCTTTCGTGAAAAGTCTGATCATTTCCCACTAAAAGTGAATTTTCTATCAGCATCAATATGGGAAGGCCTTTCATAACTGAAAAACCTGAACACAAACACAAACAGTGCTTTTGTTCTAAAGGCCATCACCGAGATGAACAGAGTTCTGTTTCACCCAGACATGATGGATGTCTGCCAACCGGCATGTACCGAGCCCTGCTGTGTGGGTTTAGAAGTCTTGCAGAAGCTCTGAACACAGCCAAAACCAGGCTCAGGGCTAGCTCGACCAGCTATATAATCTGGAACCATTCAAATCCTGACCTTGGAGCTCCTTATCTATAAAATAATACATTTTATTATTATTAAATAATATCTACCTATAAGACAAATGAAAAAAGATATGAGGGGGGAGGGTGGAGCTCAGTGGTAAAGCCCTTGCTCAGCAGGCATGAGGTCCTGGGTTCAGTCCCTAGTCCTGCCATTAGAGAAGTAAATAAGTAAATGCACTTCCCTCCCTCCCTCCACTCCCCCCCAAAAAGATGGAAAGCACCAGTAAATGCCAGGACCACGGAGACACCAACAGTGGCAGATACTGTACAATAATGATGGTCAGTGTCTTCAGGTAGATTACACTCCAGCTGAGGTGTCATCAACAAAAGTGACCTGTGCTCCTCAACTCAGCTTTGAGGCCCTGCTAGCGACTAAAATGCACCCCATGAAAAGCAGAATTAATGGTCTCCTCCCCAGAAACAGTTCTCAGACAGGGTCTATTTTTTTTATTTTGTTGTTGTGAGTTTTTAATTCCTTTTTAATTATCTCTGAGGACACCAACGTTTTTCCTACCATGACTCTCAAACAAAAATGAAAGGTAATCCTCATAGAATACCGTCCTGACAGTGGATACCTGGTAGACTGGGCATCCAAAGCAGGAGATGAAGATCCTGAGAGATTATTATGAGGGAAGTTGGAGAAAGCTATAAAAATGCAATGAATTAAAATATGGGAGGAGGGAATAATTGGGAGCTTCGGATTGGCAGATACAAATTATTATATAGAATAGATAAACAACAAGGTCCTACAGTAGAGCACAGCGAACTATATTCAACACCTTGTAATAGCCTATAATGGAAAAGGATCTGAAAAGGAATATATATATATATATATTGTATAAACATACCACAGCTTCTTTATCCAGTCACCTGTTGATGGACATTTAGGTTGTTTCCATGTCTTGACTATTGTAAATAGTGCTGCTGTGAACAATGGGGTGTATGTATCTTTTTGAATTAGAGTTTCCTCTGAATATATGCCCAGGATGGGGATTGCTAGATCATAGGGTAAGTCTATGCTTAATTTTTTTAAGGAATCTCCATACTATTTTCCATAGTGGCTGCACCAAATTACATTCCCAGCAGCAGTGTAGGAGGGTTCCCTTTACTTCACACCCTCTCCAGCATTTATCTTTTGTGTACTTTTGAATGATGGCCATTCTGACCAGTGTGAGGTGATACCTCATTGTAGTTTTGATTTGCATTTCTCTCATAATTAGTAATACTGAGCACCTTTTCATGTGTCTGCTGGTCAATCAGATGAGTTTTAAAAGCACTTCATAACATCCTTCCTCAATATTTTGTATTGCAATACTGTTCATTAAATAACAGACTAACAGCATTTGCCACAATTCTTTTAAAACACTGTGAGTCAATGACAGAATTTTAGTGGAAAAACAAAGGATAAGGTAAGAAGAGTGTCTGGTTTTCTGAATGTGAGACGCACTCTCCTGTTCATTACATACACCAGCAGCAATGCCTGTTTTAAACTTCAGTCCTGGCGTTGATGGCGAGAAGGTACGCGTGGTCAGAACGGATAAAAAGAGGTCTACTAGACCTACTCACGAATGGGAAAAAGTAATGTCAACACAAAAGTACTCTAAAGTATACAAAAATCTAAATGCTTTTATATTGAACTTGGGATAACAAAACAATAGAAAAAACACAGATTCATAAAAGTGATAAATTCTACCTGAATTCCTCATAAAGGCATAAAATCTACGTATAAGTGCACATGTCTGTGTATATATAGTACAGTATACATGCACAACACTTCTGTGGTTTTAAACCAAACCACAAGACTAAAGTAAGTCACACAGAAAGGCAAAAGAAAGTGAGGGAACAGGGAAGAATGAACTTGAAGCAGAAAAGTCAGGGAAGTAACACAAGAGCTGAAAATGTTGATTCACCAGGAAAACAAACATGACTAATATATTAAACATTAACACAGCCACAATAATAAGTAATCCTCTTTCACCGAGTGAATCCAAAGAAGGTAACTTAGTCAAAACTCCACAAAACTTAAGTAAGATTAGAAAAGATTATAGCATTTCAACTACAGATTACGAAGAAAACGAATGATAATGGAAACCTGATAGCAGGATGAAGGAATTCTGACTGGTTAAATAGTAAAGCAATTCATGTATCAAACATGATGTACCTTTTTACCAAACACACAACACAGAAATATACAGGGCATAATTGAATCTTTCTTAGCATAATTCAAAAATATATCACAACTCTCTACTGTCTAAAGATTAGACATAAACATCATTGTTGCCTTGAAGATGCTTCTGAGAGCCACCACTCTCCAGCAATGTCTATGAGGGTCTGACCCATGACTGGCAAAATGCTGAATGCTTTCATACATCCCCACTCTCTCCCCAAATGACCCTGAGAAGAAGTGACAGCTTCATTCTACAGTTTAGACACCTCAAGATCAAGTCGTTCACATGCTCCTGGTCACATAGGTCTACAGGTCTGCTGTCAAGAGAACTGCCCCCTTGATCCAGCAATCTCACTCTTGGGCATGTATCCAGAGGGAACTCTAACTCAGAAAGACACATGCACGCCAATGCTCATACCAGCACTATTTACAATATGCAGGACATGGAAGCAATTTAAAAGTCCAATCAACAGATGACTGGATAAAGAAGCTGTGGTATATTTATACAATGGAATACTACTCAGCCATAAAAAACAATGAAATAATACCATTTGTGGCAACATGGATGGACCTAAAGATCATCATTCTAAGTGAAGGAAGTCACACAGAGAAAGACAAATACCATATGATATTTCATATGTGGAATTAAAAAAAAAAAAGACACAAATGAACTTACTTACAAAACAAAACCAGATTCACAGACACAGAAAACAAAGTTATGGTTACCACCGGGAGAGAGTGGATAAGAAGGGATAAATTGAGAGTTCAAGATTTGCAGATACAAACTAACGTATATAAGACAGATTTCAAAAAACTATTCTGTATAGCAGAGGGAACTATATTCAACATCTTGCAGTAAGCTATGATGAAAAAGAATATGAAAACGAATATATGTATGCATATATATGACTAAAACATAATGCTGTACACCAGAAATTGACACCACATTGTAAACTGACAACACTTCAATTAAAAAAAAAAAGAAATGCCACCTGATGTGGATTCCTCCAGCCCACATCACAGCTCCTGCTTATTCAAAGCTTTATCACAATTTTAAACTGACACATTTTAATTAATAGATGGATACAACACAATTATCAACAAATCAGAATTTCAGTTCTACATTTGAAAAAGTCATACATCTAACAAGTTACATGTGCATTAAGAGGTGGAAACACAGAAAACTATGCAGATTTGCTGTGCTTACTGGACGTCAGTTACCACGGCAACCCAAGGAGTCAGAAGGTAGGAAGCTACTCAAGCGTCCAGTGAAGCCCAGAAACATGGCAGCTGCTGAAAGAAACTTTATGAGAAAACCGAGCAAGTTTTCAGCACCACTGGGTGACATATCTGGAAGTGAAGTTTGGAGGGGGGGGGGGTTTGTTTTGTTTTGTTTTTTAAGAAGAGTAGATTCTAATGAAGGTTTGAAATGGAGCCAGGAAAAGACCAACAACATACGTCTCTGGATCACCTGCTAAAATGAAGGCATCCCTTTTTGGCAGAAATGATCTTACTCACTTCACGAGGAGCATAATTTAATACCTACGGTGAAGAAGGCCTGTCAATACCCTGCTGCAGGAATGCAGAAATCTACAGATGCTCAGGTTTCTACGTGTAACAGGACAGAGGACAGAAGCTGATTTGGGGAGGGAAAGGCAGTGAGATTAATTTTTTAGGTTTTATTGAGGTATACAGAAAATCATCTTGACTCAAAAACAGAGATGTGGTCTCACTTTTTTGAGTTATTGGAAAGCTACATCTCCTTTGATAATTCAACAAAGGAAACTGCTCGAATTAACAACATGATAGCCAAAATCATTCTTTCAAACTCACCACGCTTTAGGTCAGCCTTCTTTTTTGACTTTTCAGTCTGCCTTCTCTGCCCCCTGCACATACACACATTTTCTGGCCCCAAATCACATGACTTTGTCCATATGAAACTGAATGAATGAGTTCCACCCGACCTATCAGAAAAGAGCCCCACCAGGGTGCAAAATTGTTCCTTGTTCTATATTAAATGTGAGTTGAAAATAGGGGAAAAAGCTGAGACATCTGAATGGCCTAGACAGATTTCCAGAAAGGCACCATCAATACTCACATTCGTGAGCATAGCATTTTGGAAGGTATATGTTACTTGCAAGTGAAGTTAGTTCCGTTTTTAGAGATCTGAATGAGCAAACCCAATCACCAAACACAAGCGACAGTAAGACACATGAAACCCACACTGCGAAGAGATTTGCCTTAACCCTTCATCAGTGATTGAGACTTCGAGTCATAAATGTTGGCTTTAGGATCAGACTGATCAGCTTCCCACCAGAAAGCTGTGACTCTGGGTGAGATGGATGAGGTGAAGCTCTATGGTATCTCAGCAAACAGGCTATATGCACTATTGAAAGTGATCAGCACCCACCACGGAGGATCAGATAAAGGAGTCTGGAGTGGACCGACCTCCAGGTCTCTCTCTCACTTCTCCACATGCATGTCTCCCGACGGGGCCTGTGTCCCCTCTTCCCTGTTCACTCCGGAGGAAGAGGCGTGTGTCCCCTTCTCAAGCTAACGTCCCTCGTTCCTCCACTTATGCTCAGGGACCCAGCCTCCATTCCTCTCCATGTCAGTAACGTCCAATCCTTCCTGGTTCCTAAGGAACTTTCCTTTTCCTAGGATTTCTATCTCTTGGGCAATTACACGTGCTCAAGTTACAGGGACCAGAAGGAAAACCAAACTAAATCACCCCCGGGAAGAGCACGCCTCTTCGCCGTCCTGCTGCCCTCGGTCTAAAGCTTCCTGAGCACGGAGGTGATTCTCAATGGCAGCATCTTCACTGACCACCCCAAGGGCTCCCACCCCTGTCACCCCATTAAAACTGCTTGCCTTAATGTCCCTGCTGACTCCTAAATGCAAAGTCCAAAAGACAGCTTTCAATCCTCACTTCACTGGATCTTTCTGCAGCATTTGTCACAGCCGACCACTCCCCGTCTCCATAAAACCTCCCCTCGGCTGCCAGTCCCTCTCTCTGCTTCCTCCTCTGAAGCCCTCATTCTCAGTTTCTCTTTAAATACAGGTCTTCTCTATCATCTACATCCTAAGCTGTCCATTCCTTCCTCTAAAAGATCATCTAATCACGTTACTTCAATGACCCCAGCTTGGCTGGTATCTTCCAGACAGTTCATTTCTAGACTTTAGATCATGACTGTGTGTCTCTAAATGAATACCCTGATCATCTTTGTTAAATAAATAAACAGCAAGTTTGAACCAAATATGTGTAAAACATAAAGCCTCTGCATCCACCTGGCTGTGGCCCCACGATGCCAATCATCTCTTCCTAGATCTAAGGCGAATCTCCAGTCGTGAGCTCCTAAACATCCAATTTTAGAAATTCTTACTAGAATTCAACATGTCCAGTTTTGACCTTCTCTTTCTCGTCTATCTCTTGCGTGACCTACCTAAAACGCAGGCTCAGCTTCCATAGTGGGCTCCCTGTCCACTAGAAAGTGGTGCCATCTGTTCACCCATCTAAAATTATTTTTTGAAAGATTTTTTTTAAAGGTCTACCTTATGCCAGATACCTTGCTATGTGTTGTGTAAACACGACTCTCCAGCCTCAGGATCGTCATCGTCTAAAGGGAGGGAGGGGCTGAGAACAGGATAAGAAGACTGACAGAGAGAAGCACGTGCAGTTGGGCGGCGGGAGAACAGATTAGACCCTGGGATGAGATGCTGCTGTCTCTGGTCTTAAAGGATGAGCAGGAGAGGCCAGGGGACCGGGTGCAGGAGGCAGAGAGGAAACAGGTGACACGAAGAGTCAAGAATGAGCTTTGCACACTCCATTCCAGAGCTGGTATTTTATCTAATACATTGATGATGCTCGGATCGTATCAAGCATGTAAGTCATCTGGGCTGTTTCTTATAAATATTCATGGGGGTCCCACCTCTAGAGGCTCTGATTCATTACATCAGCGTCTATGCCAGGGAACTTGCGTTTTTGACAAGGACCACAGCTGTCTTGATGCTGGGACATCCGTGGATTATAAAAAATGCCCTTAGAGAGAGTGGGGAGTCACAGAAGGGTTCTCAGCAAGGACGCTGCTCTTAGTAGTTCTCTCTAGAAAGTCCGCAAAGGATTTACATGCAGAGGGAGCCCAAGAGTGCCACCAGCAAGGCAAGGACACTGCAGCAGGGGAGGACAGAGGGACTGGGGGCCTAGCCTCAGTTAATGATGGCAGGAGGGTTCCATCACTTATAAGATACAAATAGGAATCAATCTTCTCTTAAGATGTTTGTGTGACATAAACTTTAGGAGATACAAACAAGCTTTAAATAAATTTCATTCGCGTGCGCATGTGTTTTACAATCATTCCGACTATCGACTTTACCCCGAAGCTCAAAAGTGCCTCCTCTGTGAAGCCTTCCCTCACTACTGAAACAGCACCTGCCAACCTGCACATCTGTCACTCCTGCTTTACTTCCCTCTTAGCACTCCTCACCACCCGGCACATCTACACTTACAGGTTTACCGGCTGTCCACCCTCACAGGGATGAAAACTCATTGAGAACAGAGAGACTTTATCTGTATTTTTTCACTGCATAATGGGTGCCCAGTAAGTATTTGCTGAATAAAAGTGTAAGTTAAAAGGAAAATTACCATCTGCAAATCAAACATCACAAAAGGAACAGCATCCTGGCCTAAATTCATGTGTCTTAGCAGCAGGAGCACCTGGGCACTGCAGGGCCGGCAGACCAGGTTTGGGGCTTCCTCTACCCAGATGTGAAATATAAACGGATGGAGACGCTCAATGCCCCTCGACAGATGGCTGGATAAAGAAGCTGTGGTGTATTTATATAATGGAATACTACTCAGCCATAAAGAGAATGAAATACTACCATTTGCAGCAACACGGATGGACTTGGATGGTGCTATGCTAAGTGAAGTACATCAGACAGAAAGAAAAATACTGTAAGATCTCACTTATATGTGGAATCTAAATAAAAAGGACACATGAACCTATTTACAAAACAGAAACAGACTCACAGACATAGAAAACAAACTTAAGCCTTATGCTCACCAGGGGGGAAGTGGGGGAGGGAGGGGTAAATTAGGAGTTTGGGTTTAGCACAAACTACTATGTACAGGATAGATACACAGCAAAGTCGTACTGTTCAGTACAGGGAACTAGATTCAGTATCTTGTAATAACCGATAATGAAAAGGAATATGAAAATGAATATATAGATGTATAAATGAATCACTATGCTGCACACTAGAAATTAACACAACTTTGTAAACAGACTAGACTTCAATAAAAAAATTTTTAAATTAAAAACATAAACAAAAGGATGGAGTTGTTACACCTAAGAGCAGGCTTCCAGCTAGAAATAAACACAGATTTCACGTACAACCTTCAAGCTTCACCGAAGGAATTAACCCTAATTGTGGAGAACATGAGCACAGCAATCTGAGAGCACCGCTGAGCAAGGAGGACCCCACCTGAGTGCCCACCGTGTGCCGGACGCGGCTGTAGACATCTCACTCGTACGATTTCACCAAATCACCACTAAAACCCTGCATGGCTTTGGCTCTACTCTTGAATTCTGACTCCTCAGACACCTTGGAAGGTATTTCACAAAATCACGTGTTCATTTTGTTTCCCAAAGATAAGAGAGTTTCCCGTATCGTGCAGATGTGTGAACTCAACTGTGGCTCAAAGGTATTAATAAAATTCACCCAAATGACATAGAGACTTCGGTACCAGAACCAGGATTCATACTCCTGCCTCAGATTTCAAAGCTTCTTATTCTGTCTAAAATACTGCACGTCCGCTCCAAATTGCTGTCAAACAGATCTTCTAAATTATCATGTGGTTCACACCTTGGGGTGGGAAACAGGTATCGGCTTCTCGCCTTTCTGTCAACTGTTTAGAAGGATCTGCGTCCAATCGCTGATTCATTCCCAAAGAAATACTATTTGCCCAGATACCAAAGTGAATCTCTTTAGAGTTTAAAGAGCTCAGCTTTATTTTAATTACATTAGTAAAGCCTTTCTGTATTACCCAAAGGGCACCCAAAGCAGGCGTTCTCTCTCTCAAATGGAATAAAGGAACACAACTGTCCTACAGCATCTCACATTTAATTTACTGCAGATAAATGGCCTTGAACACAGAGATCAGCTCTGCTTACAAGTCCATTATGCAAATGTGTCAGTGAACAAAAGTAAAACATGAAACCAGTATTGTTGGGAGAAAGGTGTCCCCTCCTTTGTCTGCTTGTATTGTGGGGTGGAGGGGGGCGTGTGTGTGTGAAACAATCGAGAGACATACGTTTATAATCTACACACATGCATTTAATGTCTGTTTGTATACATGTAATAGACACAAAAAATACATTTTAAATGCTGGCATTTCTGGACTTATAAGGTCAGAAGTTTTAAAAACAAACAATAGAAAATTTCATGGGCTGACTGTACCTAAACAGATACAAATCACTTAAAAATACTGCTACTTGGACTTGTTAATGTTCTAAATTTAGAAAATGGTTAAGTTCAAGCTTTTTCCTGCTTTTCCTTTCCATTACAATGGTACCCATCGTTAAATATAGTACCTGAAATCCAGTTTCTGTTTCCTTGCTTAAATTCTCGAGTGTCTGCGGCTCATGGTAAGGGGTCGTCTGGCCTCATCTTTTGTAGGAATAATGACTTTCTCTCTTCGATTTACTCTGTTTTTTACAATCACTTGTAAAACGTGGGATACAGCGGAACGTAAAAACCATAATCTTAAGAGCAAGCAGATGAGTAATGGGGCTGACTTTCTGGTCCTTTAGTGCGTTGTAATTAAGCATTCTTGGAAGGTGGCTTAGGGGGGCAGTTTATAAAAAATGATTTATGAAGTACTTTAAAGAAATTCTGAGCGTGGACACAGGTTTCCCTTTGAGGCTGGGGGAAATGATTGAAGTGGAAATAGACGTATGACTCATGAGCTCTTACAGCTTCCTCTCTGCAGTCCTGGGCGCTGGCTATCCCCTGGCATTGCCGGAGGGAGTCCCCAGGCGGGGGTGGCGCCCGGTGGGGTCTACCTGTAGCTCAGTGACATCAGGCAACAGGGATTTTCACTTCAATTACATAAAGTTACACGTAGTTTTATTTTATTTTATTATTTTAGAGAAATTTGCGATTCACAGAAAAATTGTGAAGACAGTACCGAGTGCCCCTTAACCCTAAACGTTGTCTCCCCATCATCAACATCCTGACCACCCCTGTGGTAGCTTTGCCATCAGTGAACCAAGACTGACACGTGTTACCACTAACAGATGTCAAACAAAACAGATGTACTCATCATGTGTCCTCAGTTTTTACTGACAGTCCCGTCCCTTTTCTGTCCCAGGAGATCACAGTAATACTTCGATATTATCTTACGTTAGGCTTCCCTTTACTGTGACAATTTCTCAGACATTTCTTTTTTCTTTTTGCCGGCCTTACCGGTTTTGAGGAGCACCAGCCAGGCATTTTGTTGAATGTCTCTTAACTGAGATTTGTCTGGTGTTTGTCTCATGATTAGTCTGAGGTCATGGATTTGTAGGAGCAAGACCACTGAAAAAAGGTTATTCTTTCCATCATTATTAAAAATCCACAAACAATAAGTTCTGGAGAGGGTGTGGAGAAAAGGGAACCCTCTTACACTGCTGGTGGGAATGTAGTTTGGTACAGCCATTATGGAAAACAGTGTGGAGATTCACTAAAAAACTAAAAATAGAGCTATCATATGATCCAGCAACCCCACTCCTGGGCATATATCTGGAGGGAACTCTAATTAGAAAAGACACAGGCACCCCAATGTTCACAGCAGCATTATATACAGTAGCCAAGACATGAAACCAACCTAAATGTCCATTGACAGATGACTGGATAAAGAATATGTGGTGTATTTATACAATGGAATACTACTCAGCCATGAAATAATGCCATTTGCAGCAACATGGATGGACCCAGAGATCATCATTCTAAGTGAATTTAAGCCAGAAGGAGAAAGAAAAATAGCATGACATCACTCATATGTGGTACCTAAAAAAAGAAAAAAAGAGGGCACTAATGAACTCATCTACAGAACAGAAGCAGACTCACAGACACAGTAAACAATCTTATGGTTACTGGGGGAAAGGGACGGGACGGGATAAATTTGGGAGTTTGAGATTTGCAAATGTTAGCCACTATATATAAAAATAGATTAAAAAATAAATTTCTTCTGTATAGCACAAGGAACTATATTTAATATTTTGTAAAAACCTTTAATGAAAAAGAAAATGAAAATGAATATATGTATGTATACGCATGACTGGGACATTGTGCTGTACACCAGAAACTGACATATTGTAACTGACTGTACTTTTATACATTATGCTAAGGGAAAGAATTATATCACAAAAAAACACATATACATATTTATATACCTGATTCCACTGATGCAAGATGTCCAGAATAGGCAAATCTCTAGAGATGGAAAGTATATCAATCTCTGCTTAGGGAGGAGGACATGAGGGGAGACGGAGATACTAGCTGGAGGGTACCACTTTCTTTCCAACGTGATAGAAGTATTCTAAAGTTCACTGTGTGACAGTTGCACAATTCTGTGAACATACTAAAAATCACTGAATTTTACACTTTAAACGGCTGAACTGTAAGGTACATGAATTAAATCTCAATAAAGCTGCTATTAAAAAAATTCCTAAAATGAAGTGAAATTTCAGTCCTATACAAACAGCACTAGCACAAGTTCCTCTATCTAAACATCTCCCAAGTTGGGACATGCAGAATTCTCTTTGCCTTGCAAACATGAAGACTATAAAAGAAAATTCCAAGGAAAAGAATGAGTCAAGAGAGACAGATGCACAAACATATTCGACGTGGTATAATTTACAATGATCTATATAATTATAATTACATTTCATTCAATTCAAGTTGACCTGGAAAAGATGTTCATGATACAAAGCTAAACGAGAAAAGAAACATATAAAACCTTGGCTATAACATGACTTCACTTATACAAGCATAGGTATTTTTCCATAAATATCCACATGCAGATATATTACAATATTAAAACAGTGGTTATCGCTGGAGAATGGAATTGCGGGTAATTTTTCTTTGTTTTCGGTTATTCTGGTGGTTTTTTCCCCAAAAAAGACAGTGTAGGTCTTAAATCTCTGTACTCGTGAATGGGACTTTCCATGGAAATAACTTCTTGCAGAAAGAACTTGCATTCTTCAGTTGAGGGTTTGGGGATAAGACCATCTTGGACTTAAGGTGGGCCCTAAACCCAATGACTGGTCCTTATAAGAGAAAGCTGATGGAGACGTGACGTGGGGAGACACAGGGGAAAGCCACGTGAACACAGGAGAGACTGGAGGAGTGAATCCACAGGACCAGGAACACCAGAGGACTGGGAAAGGGACCTTCCCCAGAGCCACCAGGAGGGACCAACGCTGCCGACATCTTCATTTCAGACTTCTGCCCTTGTGAACTGTCAGAGGAGGAACCTCCGTTATTTTAAGACTTGTGGTATGTGGTCATTTGTTACCATGACCCTGGGCAACTGACACTGTTATACTTCATAACTTTTTTAATTCTAAATATTTTGGAAAGACTACAGACTCAAAAAGTTGCAGAAGCGGTGGCCCTTTGACCCTCACTGACTCGGCTCCTCTCAGCGGTGGCATCCTCAGTAATTCTAGTACAACAGCCAAACCAGGCAGCGAGCAGGGGGACAGGCTGATAACCAGGCCGCGGCCCTGCCTGGGTCTCCCGAGCACGCTCACCAGTGTGTGAGCGTGAGAGTTCCAACCACCACACCAGTCGCAGGAATCCTCCACCCTGTCCTGTCTGGTTTCTAACTCTCTAGTTTACATCGAAAATTCTATATAAATGGAGCCATACATCACACACCTTCCTAAAACTGTTTGTTTTTTTTTTCATTAGCTGTCATGTTACCATCCACCCAGTGGCTGCACTTTATCCATAATCTGCTCTTTTTTATTGCTGAGAAATATTTCACTGCACAGACGCACCAGATTTTTTTTTTTTTTTTGACCATCCACTGGTTGAAAGACACTTAGCTTGTTCCCAGTGAAACTTCATATACAGATTATGTGTGAGAACATAGCTTTCATTTATCTGGAATAAGTGCCCAAGAGCACAGCTCTGGATCAGATGGTAAGTACGGGTTGAGTTTTGTAAGAAAATGCCAAACTATTTCCCAGAGTGGCTGCATTTTACATTCCCGCTGCATTCCCCACCCCCTAATAACCCCATTTCGCCTGAGGCCAGGACTTCAGTGGATGACACTGGTGGGGACACAAACCTTCAGCCCAGAACAGCGAGGAAGTGGCAGAGATGTGAAATGAATCCAATTCTGTCTGATGCCAGGATTAAACCCTTAGGCACAACACATGTATAATTACCCCAGACAGACAGCTGCACAGAGCGGGTGGGGAGATACAGGAGATAACCTAATTACTGGGAGGGGGAAGCTATATTCCCTGTGGGTAGACAGATTTTTGACTTACATACAATAGTACGAGACTGGAGAATTTGTTACAGCTACACAACAAATATCTATATTCTTGGGCAGATATTAAATGGTTTTCGATCAAGGTTTCAATATGAAAAAAGAGGGGCTAGTGTCTGGATTTGAGGGATTAAGGAGAATTTTGTTAGCATGTAGACAAAAACAGAGAAGGAGACAAGAGAGTGAATTTAGTTTAAACCTTGGAAATTGATTTTCTCTGGAGGTCAGAAAAAGGGAATCCAGGACAGGAACAGGGCACCTAACTTTTAGCAAACTGGAGTGAAATCTGGAGATTAAATGAAGGAAACCCTAAGAAAGTCACCAACATTACAAATAGGTGACTCTGCGTGTGTCCCACTGGGCTAAGGCCACCACCACCTGAGGAACGAGCTGGTACACTCCTCAAGGCCGGGCGTCCTGTGTTTTCTGACACTGAATGTGCTCCACTTAGGAACTCAGTCCTTGTACAAAGGAGATGCCCAAAGCTCACAGATTTGTTAATCCAAGCCTCTCATGATTGGGAGTGGTTACTGCACTCAAGACAAACGTCCTTAGAAAACACCCTCTCATCTTCCCTCCGTCCCTGGGCAGCCCCCTCCTGCCTCCTCCCCTCTTTCCTTTCCTTCTGTCTTTCTGGTAGGTGAGGAAACGGCATGGAAGGCAAAGCCAAAAAGGCTCCCTAAATTCGGATAATCAGCAGCATTCGAAAAGGCTACCATGAATTAAGTTAGCTTCATTTGTCCACTTCACTGAGATTTTACAGTGGCAACAAAAATGTATAAAATTGATTCAATAGTAATATTAAGGGGAGGGGCAACCTCACAAAGCATGTGGTATATGGTCCATATCATATAAATATTTACATTTTTCTCTACATTGGAGGTAGTCAGTAGGATGCCAGATAGTCTACATATATATTTTTTAAATTATAGACTATAAAATTAAAGGAATGCTGCTAAAAAAGCTGGAGGGGTTAAAAAAAACTTTAAGAGCTATTTTCCCTTCATTTTGATGATTACAGTCTTTTGAGACACAATCCACATCCATCCTCACATTTTGGACACAGGATTCCAGTTGGGAATTTGACTCCCATGATCCCAGAGCAGAAAAACCCAGATATAAAGTCTAGGTTTAAAAAGCCTGCCTTTAAAAAGCAAGTGTCATGTGTCTCCTTTCCATTCAAAGAGGAGAGCTCCTGAAAGACTTCTTACACATCCTGGGCGTCAACTACTGCTACGGAGGCTGTTGCTCCCAGGATCGTGCCCCGCCCTTCCCTCCAACGGAAACCAGTTGCTCTGATCTAAGTTTCAGGAGGAAGCTGCAACGAGAAAAAAACAAACCCGGTTAGAACCAACCAGGCCCAAGATGGTGGTGGATTTGACGTCCAGGGCACCCTGAGCCTCATTATGCGCTCACTGTAATGCACTAACTGCTAAATGACACACCCATCACATCATGACAGTTGCCAGTTGCCATGACAACAACGGAAAAGCCTGTACAAGGTTGGAAAAGGAGAGCTGCTGTCAGTCCAGGGTCCAAACCACAACCCGGTTCTCAGATAACTCGTGAATGTCCTTCCCACTCGTTCCAGTCCCCTCCCACTTACCTCCACCCTCTATCTATTGGCTGTCTCCGCCAGAATTGGGTTCAGAAGCTGATCTGCGAACCAGGTTCCCAGTGCTCCGTTCTTTGGCCACAGAATAAAGCCCGTGCTGTTGCATCGGCTTTGTTACTGGCGGCGCAAATCCGATCAGAAAACGAACCTCCCTGACCAGGATGGGGGTCTCGGGCCAGGCTAGGACCTGACCAGTTCGGTAACACTGCCACATGTTTATATATCCAGATGCTTCCCAGTTCCCGACCCACCCCCATCCTTCGGCTAGGAGGCAGCCCACCTGCATCCCGTGGGTCAATAATTTACTTTCTGTAACAGCTTTACTGAGATATAACTCACAACCACACAACTAGTTCAGTGGTTCCTACACATTCACCATTGTACGCCTCGATGCATTTTAATTAATTAGGATTGAGTATGGAGTTCTCTTTTAAAAATTACCATTTACTCTTGTCATTTCCTAAAATATCGGATCGCCAAGCTCTCAGAGCATTGTCTTTCGTAAAACAAGACACTTAATCAGTTAAGTGACAGGTGTATACAGGCACGAAAGAAACCGGTCCAATTCTCTCTCCCAGCCAAGGGTAAAACACCAGCAAATGGCAAGGGTCCCAGCGAACAGCATTTCAATCACGTTCGTGCCGTCGCACCTGTACATGATGAACTATGCTGAAACTTCATGAAGGTAAAAATTTCCATTTAAGCCTTGAGTCTGGTCTTTCACTTAAATAGCAAAAAATAAATATATAAATATAGGATCTCCTGAGCAGAGTTGGAAAATAAGATCATTAAAATGTTTGTTTTGCAAAATCTTCAACAAATTTAGTTCATCCAACTTTAACTCACCTACTTTGCATGAGTTACATTCGGTGGAATATTTTGCTGATATGTGGAGTCTTCAGCTTTCAAGCTTTCAGAATAGGAGAAAATAATTCTACAAGAACTGTAAAAAAAATGCTTTTTTGTTTTCATCAGTTTCTCAAGTAGATCCACACTTAACATCACTTGTCTCTTCCAACATTCAGAAGAAGTTTGTTTCAAATCTAATTAAATTCTATTCATGAGAAAAAAAATCCTCTTTAAATTTTAAATACGTGCTTAAATGCATTTGGTTTTCATCTTCACAAACTTGACATTGCTAAATAAATCACTTCCACCACATCATCTTTAACTCATAATTGAATACATTTCATGATTTTTTGCCTTACTGGCACTTTTCAAATTTGGTTAAACTATTGTTTCTCCTTAGGAATAACTATTCTGGGGAAATTTACTGTAAGAAATCATAATTATTTTAATACTGCTACATATATGGAGTTAAAAAGAGTCTATATTCCATTTAGGAAAAATAAAGGCGAAAACAGGAATTTAAAAGGCTGTGTCTGTAGGACCCGTCCCCTAGACAGGGCTGAGTATTGCTACGCTAATTCGTTTTACTGAATATCCTTGAAAGGTAAAATGCATGAAGTTATCAAAAAAGGTATTATCAAGTTTCTTAAAAAGACCTTTCTTTGAATGTATACTTTACAATGGTTTCTAGTATTGTGTTAAGGTTTAGGGTAATAAAGACACTGACAAAAAGCAAAGCGATCGTACCACGTGACTTTCTAAAGACCAGCATACTTCCAGTGCTATTTACCAAGTACCCTCTTTTCAGGACTATAAAGACACTCACTTGTTTCCAAATACGCATTCAGTCTGACACACATCAGCTTGTGAATGAAGAGTATAAAGTGTACAGTTCAAAAAGTGTTTGTATCAGGGTGTCTGAAAAAAGCAAAGCAAAGCGTTATCCTTCAAAGCAGGCTGGCCTTACCGATCACATTTTCTCACTGATCTCACTATAAATTAGAAAGGGAAGCTAACAGTTCATTACAGAGATACACATGTCCTAGTTTCTACATACAGGTAATCCCTAGCTTTCCTAAGTGACCCCAAATTTAATCATCTCAATCTGAGTAGAGAATTTGTTGGTATGGAAAATGGAACAGATAAACCACAAGCTTATACTGTACAGCACAGGGAACTATGTTCAGTATCTTGTAGTCACCTATAATGAAAAAGAGTATGAAAATGAATACATGTATGCACATGTATGACTGAAACATGATGCTGTACACCAGAAATTGACACAACATTGTAAACTGACTAGACTTCAATAAAAAGAAAATGGAGCAGACCAAAGACCTTACTTAAAAGTTTTCTGAAACTCCAGACCGAAAGAGGGAGTTACTCCAGAGGAGGAAACCAGACAGTCCAAAGGACAGCCCAGCCCCATTTCCTCGAGAGCACCCTAGTCTGTTCCTCTGCGTCTTCCTCTCTCCCCAGGTTCCACTTATCAGACTATAATCACTCTCACGCAGCTGCGTAAGTGGGCTTTGTCCCCGGGGGGAGCACAGAGGATGAGGAGAGGACCAGAGGGCCAGAGAGGGGGCTGCCCAGGATGCGTCATCAGCCCCCCAGGGACAACCAGCACAGAGACATCACCTGCCTGAGCAGGGCTCCGTCAGCTGTGACTTCCTGAGTCACTGGGATATACCAGGACAGTATTCGTTTGGACAGGATCACCTGTATGAAACTCCACTGGAATTTCAAAATATCTTAACTCTCTAAACACAGAACTCTTCTTATTATGGTGAAAAAGAATATGAAAATGAATACGTGTATGTTCATGTCTGACTGAAACACAATGCTGTACACCAGAAATTGACACAACATTGCAAACTGACTAGACTTCAATAAAAAAAAATATATGTATAAAATATATAAGCCTATGGTCAACTTCTCAGTTTTGATCTTTTAATACATCCAAGAGGTACATTACACAGGAAGCAGGGTATGGCCTAGACACCGTCTCATTTAGTGCATTAAAAAATTCCATGAGGTGGACACTGCCATCACTCCCACAGATGGAAACCACTGAGACCACAGATCAAACAACGAAAACTGGCAGACAAAGGTTTGAATGCAGAGGAGTCTGCCTCCCAGTTCTACACTGTCTCCAAAGTCCGGCACGACCTCACGAAAAATGTCTCCATTTTCAAGATAATTTTTAAATTAGCTTAAACCAGCAGACTGCTCCAGTTAAAAGAAAAATCCAATGATCTGAGAGAGTGTGTGTATTTTGAGAAAATATAAATTCTGCTTTGGAAAATCCTCAAAGGAAGGGAAATTCACACACACACACACACACACACACACACACACACACCTCTGCAGTTTGTCCTCTGGGTCGGGAACAGGTCTGCCTAAGAATTTTCTCTGGCCCAACTTAAGTGAAAACTGTAACTGCAAACCCTTTTCTCCTTTTTTTCTGGTTCTACAAGTGCATGGCCTGGTAGACGGCACTTCTCTTCAGGGGAGTATAATGCCTCCCATTGTAAGTTGCAGCCTAGAGGTGGCACAGTGAAAGTTAAATTTCTCTGCAAAACCAGAATCACGAGTTTGTAACTTTCAGGAGACAGTACTGGAGACAGAAGATGAGTCGCAGTAGAGAGGGGGCCCCTCAAGCAGTAAGAATACGACTGGGATCCGGGGAAGGAGCAAGACCACCAGTAAGACAGCCTCTGTGAAAGGAGCAGCCAAGAGGTTTCCAAGTATCTAAGCAGTTGGAGTCGTTTTCTTCCCATGCTGGGCAGACTGCCTTCCTTCCCAGTCTCCATGCAGGTCTCAGAGGGAGCTGGCCCCGGTGTGAGCAGATCCACCGAAGGCAGGATGCTGGAGGGAAGCACTGGGGACCAAGAGTCAAGCTGCACCCAGGCATTCAGAGCAATAGGTGCTGGAGAGTAAGACCTCACACCCTGACCTCCAGCTGGAGTGGCAGTGAGCCTGCCGTCATCAGTGGGCGGGGGCTGGTGGGTGCAGAGGGAGCTGAGCCCAGGAGGGTCTCTGCTCCCTGCCTCTGCCTCCACTTCACCCACTGGGGCCGCCAAGCTCTGAAGGTTTCTTTTTTCACCTTGTGTGTGTTTTTTTTGGGGGGGGCAGGGGGTATTTTTTATTTTTATATTTGGTAGTTTTGCATTTTTTTAATTGAAGTATAGTCAGTTACAATGTGTCAATTTCTGGTGTACAGTACAATGTCCCAGTCATGCATATACATACACACATTCCTTTTCATATTCTTTTCATTACAGGTTATTACAAGATATTGAATATAGTTCCCTGTGCTGTACAGGAGGACCTTATTTATCTATTTTATATATAGTGGTGTGTATCTGCTAATCCCAAACTCCTAATTTATCCTTCCCCCATGTTCCCCTCTGGTAACCCTAAATTTGTTTTCTATGTCTGTGAGTCTGTTTTTGTTTTGTAAATAAATCCATTTGTGTCTTTTTTGTTTTTTTTAAATTCCACATGTGAGCAATACCATATGGTATTTTTCTTTCTCTGTCTGACTTACTTCATTTAGAATGACGATCTCCAGGTCCAACCATCTTGCTGCAAATGGCATTATTTTATTCTTCTTTATGGCTGAGTAGTATTCCATTGTATAAATATACCACATATTGTTTATCCAGTCATCTGTCAATGGACATTTAGGTAGTTTCCATGTCTTGGCTATTGTAAATAGTGCTGCTGTGAACACTGGGGTGCCTGTGTCTTTTTAAATTAGAGTTCCCTCCAGATATATGCCCAGGAGTGGGATTGCTGGATCATATGGTAACTCTAGTTTTTTGAGGAATCTCCCTCCTGTTTTCCATAATGGCGGCACTAAACTACATTCCCACCAACAGTGTAGGAGGGTTCCATTTTCTCCACAGCCTCCCCAGCGTTCATCGTTTGTAGACTTTTGAATGATGGCCATTCTGACCAATGTGAGGTGATACCTCGTGGTAGTTTTGATTAGCATTTCTCTGAAAATTAGCAACACAGAGCATTTTTTCATGTGCCTGTTGGCCATGTATCAGCTCTATCAGGGACTCTGAGCCTCAGCTCTCCGTTCCCAGGGCCAGGAACAAGGCCTGGCACGTCACAGATGATCACAAAATATTTCTGAGTTAAAGACATTCCAGACTGAGAAGAGCTTTGAAAGGAATAAGGCCACCAGGGGACAACTTCAAAGGGACCAGCAGGTAGGCAGGTGGCGACAACAGTGACACAGAAGATGAAACGTAGAAGACAAGTGCAGGTACCACACTGGGGGAAAGCTCAACAGGCGGGGGGAGGGTTAGGATACAAGAGGATGCAGATGATCAGTACATCACTTATTTTTCATTGACGTGCAGTCGACTTACAATGTTAGTTTCTAGTGTAAAACATGGCGATTGTCATATATATATATACACATATATATATTTTTTCAGCTTCTTTTCCATTTGAAGTTATTATAAGATGTTGAATATAACTCCCTGTGCTCTACAATAGGTCTTTGTTGTTTATCTATTTTATATGCAGTAATTTGTATCTGTTAATCCCAAACTCCTAATTTATCCCTCCCGACCTTTCCCCCTTGGTAACCACAGTTTGTTTTCTAGACCAAGAGTCTATTTCTGGTTTGTAAATAAAATTTGCACCTTTTTTTTTTCAGATTCCACATATAAGCGACATCATGTAACATTTGTCTTTCTCTGTCTGGTTTACCTCACTTAGTATGATCATCTCTAGGTCCATCCACGTTGCTGTAAATGGCATTAAGTCGTAATAAGAACATGTCTTAGGTGGCTCTTCAGCTTTAAAGGTGACTGCCTAAGGGTACCAATGAAGCATCCCATTAGCACTTCCTAGGATGCTAGGGACATCTTCACTGTCTAATACACTAGCCATACGTGGCTGCCGACTTCAAAGTGACTACAGCAAGTGAGGAGGTGAACTTCTGTTTTCACTTAGGTTTACTTTGCTTTAATTCATTTAAACGTGCACACCCCGCTGTGGCTGGTGGCTACCGTGTTTGTCTGCACCACCAGGCCACAGCCGCAGTCCCAGCACATTAGCAGAAGCTGGTGTGTAAGAAATGGTATCGCTGCTTTCTCTCCCACCAGCACTGAAATGAGAGTTCCCCCAAGCCCTTTCCAACGCGCTGGATTACCAGCATCTTTACTGGTCTCTTACTCGACTCATGAATGTAATAGCTATTTGACTTTCCATCAGTTTTTAATTTCTCTGAACCTCAGCTGCCTTATCAGTAAAATAAATGACTGTGAACTAGGCAGCTATTGGACACCTTAAGGTCTTTTCTACATCAAATATGTAGGATTTACTTTAGTATACTTCACACTTTGAAAGGGTTACTCTTTATATGTAATTAACGTCCCTAAAATGTCATTGACTTTAAGATGCATCATTGATTTAACAGCAGCTCTGAAGGAAAAAGAAAAGGACATTAAATGCATTCTGACTCAAAGGTCTACTGCAATTGCAGCAATAGAAATCCTGTTAAAAAAAAAAGAGTAAAATAAAGTGCATCTTAGAGTCAAGGAACTAAAAATATTAGACAGAGGTGTAATAAATTATTATAATACCATCAGCAGTTTTCGTTCTGTTAACTTAATCAGACAGTACTTTTATAAAAAATAAAAAAATTCAGACATACCATATTAACCCCATGCAGTAATTTCCCACAAAAGTAACAAATAACATACACAATAAACGTCTAAGTGGGGGAAGGGCACACAGCTCAGCGGCAGAGCACGTGCTTAACATGCACGAGGTCCTGGGTTCTATCTCCAGTACCTCCTCAAAGAATAAATAAATAAGCCTAATTACCTCCCCCCACCAAAAAATAAATAAACAAATAAAAAAAAATGTATAAGAGGAGTAACTGGTAGTGTCTCCCATAGTGAGGCCTACCCATTTTATTTTTCTTAATCATGGCAAAGTCAGTTCACAGGAGAGGCGTTTGTTACTGATGAAGTATCAAATTAAGCTTTGAATTTCCTAGCTTTTTACAGATAAAAGCCCCTAAAGTGACTTAAGGATTGTAGAATATTGTACATTAGACATGAAATTCCAAGCCATTGTTATCTGTTCTGGCACTGTCAAACCTTTGTTTAAAATATCCCAAAATATGTTTACTCTGTTGTTTTTTGAAGTAGTTATTTTGGCCGAAAGAATTACAGAGTAATTAATTTCTTCTTCATATAAAATTAAAATGTATGAGAAAAATTAACATGTATTCATAATGAAATAAATTATTAATTCATTATGTTTGCATCTCACGTTCTGCTACAATTATAGGAAACTATTCAAAACAGCGAGACCTAGTGATACACCAGTTAGACCCAAATGAAGAATATTTCAAATCTATGGATGCTCTGTGAGCCTTCCAAAAAACAGCTAAGAAAACCAGCTCAAGAACAAAAAGAAAATAACCATGCTATTCAATTTATTCAATGAATAGATTTAAGAAATCAGGACTGGATGTGGTTACTAATTATTTTTAAATACATTTAATTACCAGCACTAAAGGGAAATGGTGGAGAAAGCAATTAATTTGTAAATAAACAAAGAAGTCGTTTCCAAGAAAACTCAAAGCCAGTTTTTCAAGCCGTCTTTTGAAACGAAATATAAAAGCAGAGATTCTTTTTCCGAATTCCATTCAATGTCATGAGAATGACCAACGATGGTGAGTCACTCCTTTTGAAATAATGTATATCATTCTCAAAAGAGGAAAAATCATGCAACACATAAACCCATATTCCAACAGACACAGCGTCTAATCAGTCAGCAAATATTTATTCATCGTTTACTAATATATGCCAGGAACAGGGGACAAAGAGATGTTTTAAAAGGTCAGGTCCTGTAATTCTGCAGTTCATGATCGGGAGACCATACAGGACCAAAAAAGCAGCTAAGATGGAAAAGTTGGGGGGTTCGGGGAGGAGGGTTAGAGAGGCCATTAGGAAGACACGCAGCTGCGTGGTCGGGGAGGGAAAATGAAAGAAAAGATGTCCAGTGTGGAACGGCTGGTGCCTATTCCAAAAAAGAAATGTCGCCCCGCCTCATGCAGAATTAGAGCAGTTGAAATATTATTATTTCAAGGTCCTGCTTAATATGCCGCCCCAGCCACGCATCCTAGCCTCAGATGCAAAGAGGAGGCTCTCAATAATCGTGGGCCAAGTGAATAGCCATTTTTTTGTCTCTGCAGAGCTGGGTCATATAAAAGTTTCCAACTTCATTAGCCTGCAGTCAAGTGTCTATTCAGGAGCAGATGAACCTGCACTCTGCATTCTTGAATTTGGGCTTTTTTTTTTTTTTTCCTGCGTAAACTCATTACCTCTTCTTTTGTCAATCATTGACCAAGTGCCTGTGATACACAGGGCTTCCTTCAGTTGCTGGGTATACTGACCTGAGAAAAATACCCTGCTCTTAAAAATCCCATCGGGAAGAAAAACAATTTTTAATAGATTTTATCTGAAGTAATGAGAAAAATATCAGGCGATGACATGCGCTTCGCAGGGAATTAAAATGCTGCCATGTGACACAGACAGGTGGATCCCCTGGGGGTCACAGGTGTCTTAGTTCTGCTATCCCAAGAAGCAGACCGGGGGGCAAGGATTTAGGTGCAAAATGTTTATCTGGGAGGAGGAAGAAACATCAGTAGTGAGGGGGACTGAGACCAGGGAATCAAGTAGCCAAGAGAAGTAAGGACAGCGCATCAGGACAGCGACCACTGTGAGCAACACCACTTCATCCCTGATGCTAATTATCTGGGTAAATGCTGGGACCCTGTGAACACACACGTTTCTGACTTTCCCAATCCTGTGTGATGGGGAGCTGGGGTACTGATACACCAAATTCTGCCAGTCATTGGTTGAGAGCTGATGGAGGAGAAAGCATCCATTCTGGGCAGTAAAGGGAGGCTCACTGGGGAAGAGACAGCATGCAGGCAGTGAGATTGGGGGGTGGGGCTGCAGGTGTGCAGTAAGGTGGGCAGGCAGCGTGGACGGGTGCCCCTGCAGGACCAGGAGGCACCTGTGCTGGCATCTAAGCAGAAAGAAGGACCCAGGGCAAAAGATTTCCTGACAGAAGGCCTTGCTAGATCAGGGCAAGCTTGGTGTGCTTATGGAAGGTCCCCTGGACGGAATGTCAGGAGGAGAGCGGGAGACTAGTGACAAGTCAGACCACGGGGGCTCTGGAAGCCAGAGTAAATGCCTGGGGGACCCTGGGGTGGGGGAAGCGCAGGCTTGTGCATTTCCAGAAGGGGACTCCGGTGCACATGAACAGGGAGGCCTGAGAGGAAGCAGAAAATGAGGGCGTGGCTGCAGGGAGGGGTGGACGTGAAGAGAGAGACGTGGGCACAGAGGGGAGAGGATGAATCAGAACCCTTCGTCCTTCTTCATCAGCAACTCTGTCCATGGCGGGGGCAGTGGGATTTCCACCAGAAGGAAGACTTGGGGAGGAGCACATTTGTGGGGGGAAAATGAAGGGCTCGTTTCAGTCAAGTTAAGACGCCTACGTGATACCTGCAGACAGGTAAATAATACAAGTTTGGATCAGAGAGACATCGGAACTACAGACGGACATAAGAAAGTCATCTAGACACATACAGCATCGAAGGCAAGAGACGAGATGATGTCACCTCGGATTACAGATAAGGAAGAAAGGTTCCAAAGACAGACTTTTGTACTGCAAGGAATAATTTCATGTCAATAGCCTTTTACTGGACCAGTAAAAGGTACCTCAGTTATCATAGCCAACTCATTATTTCATTCATTCATTCAATATTTATTGACTATAAAATAGACTTAAGGCATTATGCTGAGAACTACAGGAAATTAAAAATAGATATTAATCCTCCTTTTTAAAAGCTAAGATTTGCAAACCATTCAAGATTAAAGATTGACCACAGTAACTGTCCTAAGAGGTACAGAAAAAAGGACCATGAAAACTCGGGAGAAAGGGATTACTTCCACCTGGAAAAATCATAACAGGTTTTGAGCAGAAAACAGCATTAAAGCTGAGGCTTAACACCTTTTCAAACTTGTAGAACTTGCACTGTAAACACTTAGAAAGTGGATGCATTTCAAGACTTAGTGATTTACAGAACAGAACCACAGACCTTGGAGGGAGTAAAATTCTAGAGTTCATTAAGTAGCTGAATTTGCTGGATGATAAACTAGATGAATGGGCAAGGTGGTGAGTATTTCTAGAACACCACATTTACTCAATTCATTTCGAAAGTAGCCTATGTGAGGAGACAATTCACTTTTTATGTGCCAAAAATATACTTGGTTGAGTTTAAGAAAACTATTTCAGAAGCCACAATTTCAGTGCACTTCCATTTTCAAGAATACTACTTCCGTGGTACTAATGCACTGTGAACCGTCATTACGACCTGAAAGTGCACTTCTCAGTTACATTGTCCATTTTGGTTACATTTTTCCCACAATGTAGATAATTTAACAGCACCTTTTCCATCTATCTGCCTGTCTGATTTTTATCTTTAAAGACTGGAAATGCATGTATGAAGTTGGATCTGCAAGGTGGGGTTACTAATTATTGGTCAGTGTACAGGGAAAGAGCAGACCTGGGCTGCGGACGAAGATGAAACAGGCTCAGGACAGCAAAGTGCAGGGACTCGCTGCTGGGAAGAGGCCGACGGAGGGGACGGGTGGACACACGGACAGTTCCACGCTCCACACTGGTCTCCAGACAGCCTGCCCTTTACGCCCTTCAGCTCAGTTTCTGCCATTCTTTGAGACCATGCAAAACAGCCTTTTATGGTGGTGTTTAAAGACTTCTGAGTACACAGCTCCTAAAAACACAAATTTAGCCATAAAGGACTTTGTGAAAAACACTGTGTACCCAAGATGCCACATTTTCTTGTACTGCTTGTTGTCAGAATAAAGTTTATAATAACTGAAGGACCGAGTGTTTATCTCCACGGTGGGTCTCAAGAGGGCTGTCACGATAACAATATATGATTACGCAGACAGGAGCGCCAAACCAAACAGCAAACAGAAAGCATGACGGGCAAAGAAATGGTAAATTCGATGACTGTGCGTGACCTCTTTCAAAAAGAAAGGAGTCGAAACAGTTGCGATAAATGAGTGCCCGAGGAGCATCGCAGGGGGTCAGCTGGAAGTAACAGACAGAGAGGCAGTGTCAGCCCTGCACAGACCCAGCGTCTGAGACCATCAATGACCTGGAACCCCTGAGATAAAAAAAAAAACGTGTGCAAATGACATTGAGCAAGAAGGTACAACATACACACCCATCAACCGATTTGGAAATAAGACTTAATAAAGTGCTAATCCAATATTTAACTCTCTGTGCACTCCCAAAGAAAACTATCATTGTCTGCTCAACACTTAGAAATTATGAAAACATAACATATTCTCTGTCCCAAGCCAAATAGGTAAGATGCCAACTGCGGAAGGAAGAGGAGAAAAAGGAAATTAACAGGAGGAAAGTACGGACATCTCATAAAAATAACTTTTATAGTTTGTAAAATATCGATATTTCATAGCAAAGAAAAGGGCAATAAAATATAAAACTACTCTCCAGCTAAAAAACAAAACTGGCTCTGCCCCGTGGCATCTGCACATGTAATTTCTATTCTTCCAAACTCCCAGAAAGCACCAGAATACAAAAGAATGATCCAAAGAGACAAAAATGGGTCCTCTTCCTTCTCCTCCTTCAATGAATGATTTACTGTTCAACAAGGGTTAACACAGGTCAGCTTAAGGGGGAAAAAAAAAAAAAGAGGGCACTCGTGCTCAGCCTTCACACAGAGCAGAATGAAAAATTGTCCCCAGTTATTTACCCTCCCGTGACTTATGGGTCCTGGGCACAGTTGATAACGCTTTTAAATACTTGGTTTCACATCAAGCCACCTCTCCTCCTTTCAAATGGCCTTTTCAAGATATCTGTGTTGACAGGCTCGAACTCGCAGGGTCCTGCTCGGGGGGCCACCCAAGTAGAATGCTGAAAAAACCCTCAGCTCACAGATGGTAATATGCCAGGTGCCAGAACACCAAGCGGGCTGCCTTTTGGGTCTGGATGGAAACCAAATGAACTGAGCTACTCACTGGATTAACTTGTCATTAGACTCACATTTCTAACCTCCAAAGGGCACATTTTATTTTTTTGCCTCACCTGCGTGCCTTTGTGAAAATACTGGGTATCTTACATGCACTGGATGTAAATGTTACTTAAAACCGCATGTTAAGAAATAATCTTGTTCAGAAGCAGGTTTTAAAGAAAAAAAAAATTCTCTCAAGGTCACCCTTATTGCTATATGACTTTTCCAGGGAGACGCTTGGAAAAAGAATTTCAGGCAGTGGGAAGAGTGTGTTCAAATTCATGCAAAAATCATCAAATTGGGGGAATTGAAAGGAGTTCAGAAAAGCTGAGGCTTAAATAACAGAGGTGGATGGGTGAAGGCAATAAAGCATTTGAGCTTGATCTGCGAAACAGGAAATCCTGCTACTAGGTTTTTGAGCGGAGAGGCAATCAGGTACGGAATGAATTGTTGACATGACCTTAAAAGGTATTTTTTAAAAATATGGTGTCACCGCAATTGTTACAGAGTTGTAAACAAAAATGAAATCCCATTATAAAGCTGAGAGTCCTTGTCACAAAGGCCACAGCGTAGGACCTAGGTTTCTATGTTGAGCACACGTGAAATTCAGCCTCACCCTTCCCCCTTTATGACTGGTGCTAACGTCCCAGCCCAGTGATCCCATAATGGCATTTCACCTTCCCCTGCTCCCTACCAGCTGGGAAGGGAGGGTGGGCAGCGAAGTGTGGGGCGCAGCCGGGTGGTTCTCTGTAGACGACACTGACAAGAATTGTGAAAGCAGAGGATGTGACAGCGTCAGAGTCCTGATCTGCAGAACCTGAAACCAGAGGTACGACCCAGCTCCCCGAGACCCCAGGAACCCCTTCATGTGATGGGTAAACTGGCACAGATTTCCTGTTACTCCAGCATTTGGGGTTTCCTGCCTTGGAATACTGGGGAGCTTCTGAACAGATAACTGCTCAGCGACAATAAAAGTTCATTGGGAGAGCTCTCAGCACCGGGACAGGAGTGTGCTATTTCTACCAGGAAAAAGGCTTCAGTTACAGGCAAAGATCTATGGAGGCTGAAGTCTCCTGGGATCACGTTCATCCCACTGTTCAGTGCATGTGCCTCGGAACAAGGGACAGTCGCCGGGCAGGCTGGCTGCGGGGAGGGGCAGGGGGATAACCTTTCCTCACCATCCAGGAATCACAGCCCCAGGTTCCCTGGCAGCCCATCACACCTTGACCATGGGTTACAGCTGGACAACCAAGGCCAGGACAATGGACAAATGCCAGCTGTTACCATTGGCCCTGCCTCCCTAGGAGGCCCGAGTCCCAGGAAACCCGGGGCCACCCAGATGCTCGCTATGTGAACCATTCTCTTAAACTGAAGTGGAGATATTTATTCAGAGTTATAGTTTATACTTACACTGGAATGTATCTTTGTGTGGGTTTTAAACACTACATTTATAGGAGTTTATTATTTTTTTTTTGACTACATCTGTTGAACAGAAAACTCTCAGGTGGTACAAGATGCTTTCCTTAGGTTTTAGAATCTTCTCTCCTTTGAAAATTGTTCCATACAGCCTTCAAGGAAAGTATTTTATGGCAACATTTAACAAGCACGTGATGCTTGGTCAGGACATTTCTAGTATAGGATTTGGCTTAAAAATAGCTCAAAGTTTTAGACAATGTATGAATAAAGAGCGAGGAGGGGCTATTTACTTACTAACATGATGCTAATTTAATTTACTATGAGGAAATTTTTTAATACGCCAAAAAGTCTTGTTTTGATCAGGAGTCTGTGTTAATTTCCTCCCCACCTTTTCTACCATCTCCATTTCTAAGGGCAATATTTAAAAAGGTTTATGAATGAATGCACTTAGGTTTCGCTCTTGGATCTCCAGGCAGGTATAATATTGACTTTATCTGGTTGAAGAAAGTAAACCCAGAAATAGCCCCTCTATTTGTGCTGAAAGAGGGAACCAAAAAAGTGCGGAAAGAGAGTTAATATGTAACCCAATCATCGCCAAAGGGGTCAGACACACCTGCTGGGAACCCAGGTGTCGGCCCTCAGGTTCTGTGCCACACCTCCCTGAACCAGGAGCCGGGGTCTGCTCCAAGACCCGCCTGAGGGACAGTGAAGGAAGCCCTGGTCACAGGAAGTGTCTGGATTTCAGCTTCACATCCTTCTCCTAAACTGAAATGCTGCTCACTCGCTTGATAGAACATTCACACCCACTACAGTATACTCACTGTTCGTTGAGTCCGTGATCGCTAACGTTCCAATCAGCTCAAACGTGTTTGTAACCGGAAATCCATACGCAGCTTTCCTGTGGTCATTTGGGGACAGGTTGTACGGGGTCCCCCAAGGTACCTGGTCCCCGCTGGTGTCCATCCAGGGGACGCTCCCTTCCTGTTTTCAGTCCCATCCTGTGACCAAGTGTCCTTTCCCCAGTATACTGAGTGCCATATCTTCCTCATTTTTATGTTTTGGGGGTGACTTCACTGTTTTCAATGGCCCCAAACACAGTTAAGTGCTGGCTAGTGTCTTGAGATGCCCCCTACGGGTGTGCGACAAGCCTGGTCCAGAAGTAGCCATCAGCCATGAGTTCAATGGTCCTGAACTCACAGTACATGTCAGATAAGGTGTCTTTAAACAGAGACACACACAGGACCAGGTTACCCAGAGATCGGCTGAGGAAACCTGTGACCAGGGGCTGGCGGGCCCCGATCCTGTATCTCCCCCAGGTGTGATGGTTCTGTATTTGCCAGGTCAACATTTCCAGTGACCGATCCAATGTAACTGCCACAAGTAACCAGAGCTTATGTTAAACCACAGGCACACACAATTAAAGACCACTGTCCCTTGCTCTCGGGGAAATTAAACTGTCAAGTACACACTCTGTAAAACATCCAAATACAATCGAAATTTGTGCCATTCTTCTCCAAATTTTAAAAATACATTAACATCACGTCACTGGGGTTAATATTAAAATATAAATGCCCACGGTCTCGGGCTGCTGTCAGATGATGCTAAAAAGCGCGGGGCTCCTTGCTAGCTCGGTGACATCCTACCCCAGCCTGGTGTGTCCACGAGCTAAATCCACACACGCCCTTCGCCTCCATAGGTTTCAAGAGCTGTGTCTGTTTGTCCAGGATGTGAACTGATTCCCTGGAGACTATTTAAACGTCGAGCCTGGACGGCATCTGGAGAGTAAGTTGTGATAGAGACTTGGGGTCTCGGGTAGGGGAGAGGGGTCCTTCCTTCGAGGACGGTTTCCACCCTGCTCCACTGCTCCTGCCCACATCCTCCACCCTCAACCCCCTCCTCTTAGAGGGACAGGGAGGAGCTCATGTGATGAACTTTTCTTGCTGGTGTCTTACGGTGTCTTTAAAGCAAACACAAGCAGCTTCTGGCTTCTCTCTGTGACCCACAAAGAGGCCCGCACTCAGTGCTGTTCTGTTCTCAGGTCATTCTCTGGTCCAACAAGCAAACAAAGGCAGGCGGTGCATCGGCCATTCTCCCCACCCAGGCCGCCCCCTTCTCACCTGGTCCCGTGTCCTCAGGTCCTGAGCTGCACAGGCCACAGACCAGCCACACCCCCTGCATCCCCTGCTGGGTTTGCTGAACAGCAGGCACAAGCTCAGGGGGCAGGAGGAGGAAAAGCCTGGGTGTTTCTCCCCCAACTCCCTCCTCCTTCCCGTCCCCTAACCCCCCAAACCCCTGTCCTCAAATTAGGGGCTAAGTGAGTGTGGTTCAGGCACCCCTTGGGGTCTCCCAGGGCCTTTCCAGGGGTCCGTGAGATCCAAATTATTTTCATAATAACATTAACACACATTTTGCCTCTTTTAATCTCAGTCATGAGTGTGCAAGTTAAAGAAAGATCCCTTTGATTACCTATTTCTTATCTTCTGTGCACAAGTTGAAAAGCAAATAAACTGGAAAACATATTCACCAGGTATGTATCAATGGATTACACATTTAATTGTAAATATATTCTTACACATAATGAGAGAAAGACACTACATGATCCAGCAGTCCCACTCCTGGGCATATATGTGGAGGGAACTCTAATTCGAAAAGATACATGCACCCCAATGTTCATAGCAGCACTATTTACAGTAGCCAAGACATGGAAATAACCCAAATGTCCATCAACAGATGACTGGATAAAGAAGACGAAGATGTGGTGTATACATATGCAACGGAATACTACTCAGCCATAAAAAAGAATAAAATAACGAGGAAAAAACAAACAGACCAACGCAAACATAGATCCAGGGCATGAAGATGCACTCACCAAAAGCGAAACCCAGATGGTGACAAATTATGAAGAAAAACATTCCATGTCACCAGTACTAAAATTGCGCTATGCAAAATGAGAAATTGCTTTCTAAGTGTTTTAAAACAAGATGTAGCTACAGAGGGTAATCATCACCTCACTGCCTACAGAGACACAAAAAACTGGGCCAAAATGTGTGTATTGTTCAGTGGAAAACTGGTTGAAGGAATTACAGAACATGAAAAGACCTGCACATCATGAACAAAATAATGCTGTCAACTCATATTTTACATCCATGGTATTCTATTATTTAGCAAAAACTCCTATGACAAAGCAGATGGACCGTAATATTCCACTTTGGTGAAAAGAGAAATGTAAACATGCACACTAAGAAAATGGACGGTGTCACACCAAAATTTAACTTCAGTGAACACGCAGCCGAGATTCATGAAAGCAGAGAGCAGCAGGTGACACAGGGAAGAGATCCTGGGGAGGCTTCCTGGACCGGAGAACACAGAACCTGGGACTAAACTGATAGCCGTCCCAGGGCGGAGGGGTGGGTGCTCCAGGAAGAGGGCAAGAGGCATGCAGAGCTGGGAGGAGGAAGGACAGCTCCACCTCTGCTGTTGGGTTCCCACGTGGGACCAAGAGGTCCATGGAGGGAGGAAGAGGAAAGACCGGACTGAAAGATGTGAAAACCACGCTGAGGAATGTGGATTTTACCAGAAAGGCAACGGGGAGGGTGGAGGAGGCTGTAAGGGTCAGACCCTATAAACACAAGGAGAAGGAGACAGGGGAGGGCACTGCGGGGGCCCGGGATGCTGTGACCTCGCCCTCAACTCAAGCAGCAGCAGAAGGACTGCAAGGAATCCTTAAGATGCACTGGGAAGTAGAAACAATGGCTCTTGGGAAACATTTAAATACAGGGAGTTCATAGGGGAATCAGGGATTCAGATTTCTGACTCCAACACTTTGGTGACACGTGTTACCACTCCCCAGCTTCAGGCTGAACATTTGGGTCTCCTCAGGGAATCCCCGTGTTGAAGTCTAGCCCCTCCCTGCGATGTTATCAGCACTCAGGACCTTCTGAGGTGGATGAGGCCACGGGGGTGGGGCCCTCACAACGGGATCAGTGACCCCAGAAAGGGACCTTCCACGCGGTGAGGTCACAGGGAGAAGAGTGTGTGAACAAACGGAACCAGCTCTCACCTGACAAAAAGTCTTGGACATCCCAGCCTCCAGAACTGTGAGAAACAAATCTTGAAGGCTCCCAGTCCATGGTCTTTTTGTTCCAGCAGCCCAAATGGACTGCCAACCTTCCCGTATGGTGGAATTCACGAGGGGTCTCAACTTGGGGAGGTGAGATCAGTTTTGAACATGTAGAACTGAGGTTCTAAGGGACCATCCAAGTAATTATGACCAGCAGGCACTGCCTGTGTGGGTCTGGAGCATGACAGCCAGGTGTGGGTTGAAAATACAGATCTGGAAACTATCGAAGGACAGGTGGTTATTAAAGCCATGGTTGTGCCTCCACGACCTACATTTCCCAAGAGGAGGTCGCAGTAGGAGAAACGGGTCAAGGGAGCCTCGTCTGCCAAGCCCTGGATCCCTGTTTCTCGGGCAGCAGTGGCATCAGACCCTTTGTGGGGCTGAACACAGGGCTCCTGCCTTTCTGTCACAAACCCCACGTGAGCTATTTCTTCTGCACGTCCAACCATAGAACCCGGGGTGAAGAAACCAAGCAAATACTTAGATGGCATAAAATAAGGAAGGCACGCTCACGGGTCTGAACACAGTGGGCAGTGTATTTTTTAAACTGTCTGACATCGCTGAGTAATTTTCCGAGTTTACTACTACCACATGATCTCTAAGATTGGTTGGACGTCAAATTTCTTTCTGTAGGAATTTTATTCTGGGTGGGGGGAAAAAAGTCACTTTAGATAAAGTTCTTTAATAATTAAGAAATAGAAGAGTCAGAAAATGAGGACCTGGCAATTTGTCTCAACTTTAATAACACATTTAATATTAATATACTACGTTTACTAATTAAAAGATTAATATATTACATTTGCATATCCGCTTGGCAAAGACTAGAGGAATTATCCCAAATAAAGGAAAGTGGTACTCTTATATGTTTCTTATGAAAGGACACTTTTATGTTTTTTAAAAGGCAACATGGTAATATATACCAAACATACTGAAAAAAGTGAAAATCTGACCCAATAATTCAACTTTCTAGGAAGTCATTCTAATGAAATAAATAAGAAAATATTTAAAGAGGTATGTATACATCAAGGTGTTCACTGTACAGTAGTTTTATGAGAGTGAAATTAAAACTAACCTTTAAGTCCAAACCTATGGCACTGGTTAAACAAAAAGCTGTCCATTAGTCAGAATGCTGATGTGATCAAGGCTTCTTATCTGAGATCCACAGCCCTGAGACCCCTAAACTTTATACAGTATTTTCCTCTATATGCATATTTATGCGACAGAGAGAGATGTTGCACAGACTTCTTTAGAATATCAAGTACGTTACAACCCAGAAGAGTTTAAGAATCACTGACAACACAAGCAAGTACTTACAGTGAAAGACAATGACAATATTTGGAAGAGTGAAAAGAGGCAGGTTTAAAAATAACACATTATGTGAGATCTCATTTTAGTAAAAAAGTAACTTGAAATGAGTCAACATCATATGTAGAAAAATTATAAAAGCTGTGCAAGAAATATTAAAATTGGTAAGCAAATTTTAGACATTTTTATTTAAAAATCTGGAAATTATCAATATTCTGCATAGTTAAAGCTTTCTTGTATAAATCAACTATTAATAATGTAAGCAGTTTATCTAATGATATTTTTCAGTATTTAGGAAAATATTACAGTAATTTAAAGTTTTTAAATCAAATTTGATTTGGGATAAAGATTGTATTACTATCAAATATTATATTTCATTTAAGCAGATGTCAAAACCAATACAGAATAAACTGCCTTAGGGTCTGGGATTTGTGATTTAGTACTGTGCACGAATCTACCCAAACTGTATGATGGTCTCTCCCTCACTCAGCCTTTGGATAAATAAAGTCTAGGCCTGATTTATTTATTAATTAAAGAATCTTTGGCATTTAATTTATATATCATTATTCTTTAAGCTCAAAGGTGTGCCTGGCCACACACCACAGTCCAAGCTCTACTGTAGTTACTACACCACCACTCTAGAGTTATGTCTTTTTCTGGTTCCAAATATTTTCTTAAATTATATTATATGACATGGGTGTAAACTTGTAATGATGACATCGTGAACAAAGTGAATTCACTAGAAAAATAACTCAGTGAGTCAGCTACAGAAACAAGAAGCAACAAGCTCGTTCAGCTCAACAAGCTCGTTCATTTTCAACATGAAGGAAAATCCTACCATGGGCTGAATTTTCCTCTCATAACCTAAAAAAAGGAGGCTCATAAAAGAAGGCTTGAACAGATGAGTCTATGCGAATCTCAGAGTTAGGAAAACGCATTTTTCATTCAAATGGCAAAGAGGAGTTCACTTCAGAACTGTATTATGAGCCAAAGAGTGTAGACAAAGAAAATGTCTTATCACAGCATGGAAATAGCCTAAATGTCCATCAACAGATGACTGGATAAAGAAGATGTGGTATATTTATACAATGGAATACTACTCAGCCATAAAATCCAACAACATAATGCCATTTGCAGCAACATGGATGCTCCTGGAAAATGTCATTCTAAGTGAAGTAAGCCAGAAAGAGAAAGAAAAATACCATATGAGATCACTTATATGTGGAATCTAAAACAACAACAACAACAAACAAAGCATAAATACAAAACAGAAATAGATTCACAGACATAGAATACAAACTTGTGGTTGCCAAGGGGGTTGGGGGTGGGAAGAGATTGGGATTTCAAAACTATAGAATAGATAAACAAGATTATACTGTATAGCACAGGGAAATATATACAAGATCTTATGATAGCTCACAGAGAAAAAAATGTGACAATGAATATATGTATGTTCATGTATAACTGAAAAATTGTGCTCTACACTGGAATTTGACACAACATTGTAAAATGATTATAAATCAATAAAAAATGTTAAAAAAAAAAAAGAAAATGTCTTATCACAGCATAATTAGAGTGATTTGCTTAAATAAAATAGCTTATGAAAACATGATGACATCGGTGTGTCTGCAGAAGAAATAAAATTAACATATTCATCTAAGAAACACTGATTCTAAGCACTTGATATGTAGTAACTGTGAGTCCTAACTTTAAACCTCCATCTTCAAGCTACTTGGCAGGTGTTGCCCGTGGGCCACAACACTGTCCACCCCGATACCAGCTTCACGGTGAAGGACGCAGAGTGAAGATGGAGCTGAACCTACAAGGGTTCCCGACAGACGACGCCGTCTTACTGGGAAAGTCTGGGGAACTGGGAAGTCACTGCAGTTGCTGTGCAACTCTGCTTTCTCCGTGCCAAAAGAAATAAAAAATTAAAAAGAACTGACTTTCTCATTTCTTTGTAAGACCTGAAACAATTAACAATCATTCAGACAGACCTTCATACACGAAAGCCTGTTATCCCGCTGAACTAGGTGAATTACCAGAAATACGCATTTAAAGAATGAAACTGCCGACTTGCAGTCGAGGAACGACGAAGGAAGCCATCTTATTGTTACATAAAATCAATTATCTTCAAATTTGAAAGTAGCATTTTTTCCCCTAAGTGTTTTAGTACAGTTGAATCTTGAACAATGCGGGGGTCAGGGGTGCCAACCCTCTGCGAAGCGGAAAACCCACATATAAGTTACAGTCAGCCCTCTCAACCCACGGTTCTCCTGTAGCCTAAGATTCAGCCAACCTTGCATTGTGCAGTACCATATATTTACTATGGAAAAAAATCCGAGTATAAGTGGACCCATGCAATTCAAACCTGGGTTGTTCAGGGGTCAACTGTATACAGTCCCAAGTATCCTGAAAAAGTTCAGAGAGTCTAGCACTTCACCCAGAGGGGTTCTCGAAGCTGCTGGAGTCGTGTCCAGACTTGTAGAATAAACGGCCTCAATATGGAATTAGAAAATTTATATTCAACACCATCAACAGTTGATTTTATCCACTCACTCAATGTTTAATAATGTGAACCAGAAAAATAAACCAGGGAGTGAGAATCAAAAACAAGGAGTCTTTTTGTAGACTTTACTGAAGCGGGAGAGTTACGAGTATTAATTAAGAAGGAAAACGGCACGAACTGTGAGGAGCCACCCCACTCAGGTCCATCAAAGCTGGGACTAGTGGCTCTTTGTGGAGGAGTCTACACTCACGGCTGGCACAGGGGTTCTCAAAGTGCGCTCCGGGAGCCTTTGGGGGGTCTGAGGTCAATGTTCTTTTCCCATAAATGTGCAGTGGTGTTGTCTTGGGGTTCCCCAATGCACAGCATCACAGAGCGCAGAGCCAGACAGGAGAATTCAGCTGCCTTCCAGCAAGCCAGACACAAGAGCGACACCCAGACACTATAAACCACCACCACTCTCCTCACTGTGTCTGCTTTGGAAGAATATAATTACGTTTTGATAAATCATAGTAATATTTATCACAGCTATTTCTAAAGAAGTGTGTTTAGGCATCCTCAGTTTAATTTCTAACATGGTAAACTCCGGTAGTTTGACACAGCATTGTAAAGTGACTGTACTTCAATACAAAAATAAAAATTTAAAAAACATTAAAGAAGAAAAGTTAAAATATATATCGATTGATTTTTTAATATATTTTTATTGAAGTATAGTCAGTTTACAGTGTTGTGTCAATTTCTGGTGCATAGCATAATGTTTCAGTCATATGTGAACATATATGTAATTCATTTTCATTATTCTTTATCACCGTAAGTCACCACAAGATATTGAATATAGTTCCCAGTGCTGTGCAGTATAAACTTGTTGTTTATCTATTCTATGTATATTAGTTAGTATTTGCAAATCTCGAACTTCCAATTTATCCCTTCCCACCCCCTCCACTAGTAAACATAAGTTTGTTTTCTATGTCTGTGAGTCTGTTTAATCTACAGAAACAAAAGATCTTTGGCATCATCAATAGTCTTCACCAGGATAAAAGCCTCTGAAGATCAAGAGGTCTGGAGCACTGGTCCTGCATATGGTTGGTGGTCAGGACTGAGTCAGGAACTAGCAGGGACGCCACACAGATGCAGTGATCAATAGACACAATTTAAAGTCGTGCTATTTAAAATGTTCTCCATGCAGGGGAAGTATTTCCTTACAGAGAAGAAGCTGGACAGGACGAGGCGGCCGCAGCCATGAAAAGTCATCACTTCTCTGCAGACTCAATGCTGTGATTTTAGAGAAAATCTTGGATTTAAAGCTGGGCATGCAGGCATCTTTCATAGCAAAACTGTGCTGAGGGGACAAGTGTGGTTTCTTGTTAGGTCCTTCAGTTTCTAGAAGGCATCACTTTTCAAATAATGTTACTATGATCAATGTTAATAATATCTGCTACTAAAAATAAGGTCAAATCAAAAGAAAAACACCAATTAAGCATTTGCTCAGAAATGTTTCCTAAAATGACTCACCCACGGACCTTTCAGGCTGGCTAATACTTTCCTTGCGTATAGAATTCCCCGAGACTCTTCCTCAAAGACAAATGTGGAAGTTACTTAAGCCCCAGAATAAGATACCGTATATTCCTGGAAGGAGCACAAGCGATTCTGAATGTAACAAAACAAAAATAATAAGGTCCTGCCTACTTTGTCAGCAGAACCTACTGATAAAACTGAAAATTGAACAGGATTAGAGGAGACATTGACAAAAACAAAATAAAAACGCTGTCTTTCTGCATAAAAGCCTTCACAAGTTCCCAGACGAACTTTCACTGAATAAAGGGAAACACCGCAAAACCGTTTCTAAGATTTCATAAAAGGAAGCCAGCTTGGGAAACCACTCTCAAGGATGGTATCATTTAAAATACACTTGGGGGCGGCGGGGAGGGCACAGCTTAAGTGGGAGAGCGCGTGCTTAGTGTACATGAGGTCCTGGGTTCAATCCCCAGTACCTCCTCCAAAGAATAAATAAATAAACCTAATTACCTCCCCCACCTAAAAAAAAAAAAGAAAGACTAACACTAACATACACTGGAGCACTGAGCCTTGCCATCTGCCGACAGGCCAGAGGGAAGCCCCTGTTGACCATAAAAGGGCCTGCACGCCCTCGGTGGACAGCGCTCAGGGTCTGCCTTCCCCGAGCGTAAATGCATGCCATTCCCTTGTGCTCACGCGCCTGGAGGCTGGCCAGCACAGGAGGGTCCGGGGCCCACGGCAAGCAGGATTCAGACAGCCTGTGCCTTCACCCCTCACCCAGCGCCCTTTATTTTTCTAGCTCGTCTTGTCTCATGGTGAAAATACCCACAAAGCGTAAGATCACGACCATCCCACAGGTGACAGGTCTGGAAATCCTGGAAAATACGCCTTTACGATTGAGCAGGAGGAGGGGAGACACACTCCCCGGAAAGAGGCACTGCTTTCCCAGTCACGTTCCAGCTGTGCGAACACTGCAGAAGGAAGCAGAGGGTCCTTGTGTCCCTAGGACGGCCTGTCCACTTACGCTTCTAGAAGATTAGAGTTCGAGAACTTTGGAGAAACAGCAAGTGCACACACTACCATGGCGTGGAACTGAGGGAAAACACTGGTCACAGTAATTAAAGACACGGCACCACATGATGCCTAGTGGGGGTGTGTGGGGTGTGTGTGCAGGTGTGTGCACGTGTGGGTGCGCGCGCGTGTGTGTGTGACTAGAACACTGTGATCAGAGAGCAAACATATAGATATGACTATGAATACAGTAAATAGCTTCCATGTAAAACTCAGGAAACCTGAGATTTCAGGTTAGTTACTTGTGTTAAAGAGACAATATAGGGATCTCAGATTATGGCTTTCCCCAGGAGACCGTGTTTGACTTTTTTTTTAATAGACTTTTATTCTTTTAGAGCAGTTTCAGGTTCACAACAGAATTGAGCAGAAAATACAGAGTTCACATATAGCCCTCCCCACCCACACATATACACTCCCCTACCCTCAACATCCCTCATCAGTGAGGCATATTTGGTACAATCAATGAAGCAACATGGGCACATTATTATCAACCAAAGTCCATAGTTCACATTAGGGTTCACTCTTGTTGTACATTCTATGGGCTTTGACAAATGCATAATGACACGTAGCCACCACTATAGTATCATACAGAATAATTTCATCACCTTAAAAACTCCTTGTGCTCCATCTATTCATTCCTCCCTCCCCCCGCTGCAAACCCCTGGAAACCACGATCTTTTTATTGTTCCTGTAGCTGTGCCTTTTCCAGAAGGTCATTTGGTTGGAATCGTACAGTTTGTAGTCTTTTCAGACTGGCTTCTTCCATTTAGTAATATGTCTTTTAAGTCTCTTCCATGTCTTCCATGGCTTGATAGCTCATTTCTTTTTTTTTTTAATGGCACCTATATTTTTAAATTTACTTATATGTACTGTCCATTGTTTCTAAGAACGTTTAGAGCTTTAGCTTTTTAAACTTACATAGTTATCAAAGGAATAAAGCCAACCTCAAAGTAAGAATTAACTCAAAAAGATACATACAACCTGCTATTAACAACAACACTATTTATAATTGCCAAGATATGGAAGCATCCGTATTCGATTTAAAGTCCATCACAAGGCTACAGGGAACATGTTCACTTCGCCTGACCACCTTCTCAGCGACTGAGTCCCCTCTGAAACATCTGGTGGTCTCACTGTCCAGAGAGACTCAAACTCCCTTCCCCAGGAACCTATTGAACCGACGCTTAAATGCTGTCCCCACTTCTACCTGAGGGTAATGGGGACCAGTGGGCAGGAAAAGATTCGGGTCTGGTTCACCCTCCAGAGCATCAGCAGTATCCACATGTGAGTGGGGACGCAGCTCCATCACCTCAGAGAAGCTCTGGGAAAATGCTTCCCTGATACTGACCTGAGCATCGGCCCCTGTAACTTCCCGTGTGCTTCATGGACCATTCTGGATAAGTCTTTGCTAGTCATGAAACCAGCGGGACCCCAGGGAGCCCTCCCAGGTACAAAAGGCCCTCTGAAGCCCCTGTTTCTTGTTTGCAGAAAAAGGCTTCGGTCTCCTAGGTCTTGCCTGAGTCCCAAAGAGCAGACTCATTCAGTGACTAATAAGGGAAGGGAGGGAACGCAGAAACACAGGAAAAACAATTAAGCCAGAAAAGTAACAAAAATAGTTCAGAGATAAAACAGAGTCCTGGTTCCTCCTCAGGGGATACACGTTAACAATCTGACACATATCTTCGCCTTGTTCTGCAGAAACTAAGACCCCCGTCCATGTGGACGAGGGTGACTACTTGCTGACCTCAAGCAGGTGGACCCCAGGCTGGTTAGAACCAGAAGGTTGATTATTAAAGATTTCCGAAACACCACCCTGCTTCCTCACCACCAACCAATCAGAGGAAAGACACACCCTGCAGCTTCACCCCAAAGGTGGCCTTAAAAAACACTTCCCTGAGAGACACGAGGAATTTGGGTCTTTTGAGCACAAGCTGCCCATTCTCCTTGCTGGGCGCCTCAGTAAACACTGTACTTTCCTTCACCACCACCTGGTACCAGCGGCTGGGCTCTGCAGTGGGGCCAGTGAGTGGACCCCAGTTTGCTCCACTAGCAGCCAGAGTGTGGTCCACAGAACAGCATCGAAGCAGCTTGTTAGAAACACAGCACCACAGGCCCCACCTCAAGCCTACTGAGCAAGGTGTGAACCTTAGCAAGGTCCCAGAGGGGTCAGATGAACATTCCAGTCTGCCAAGCACTGATGTAAGTAAAGGCAGGCAGGTTATATCTTTAACCTTCTCCAGTGGAGTGACTCTGCACTGCCCTGACAGCCTCCAGCATCAAATCTCTTTTTTCCTTTCTATCCACTTTGTTTTTAGAAAGCCCCACATTCATTTTCAGCCTCTTGGGCCAGAAATATGGGCAAAGGATGTCCAGTGTATTAAGCAGACCAGACCCGCTGCTTGTTTTCGTGACTTGCTCTGTGAGGTAGGTATTAAATTTAAAATTTTACAGAGCAGAGACTTGGCCGCTTAGAAAGGTGAGGCCGCAAAGATCACATCACATAACTCACAAGAGGGTGAACCTGGGTTGAAACTCAGTTCCAGGCTCCAGGGAGCCATATTTTCACACTTTTCTTCCTTTAGGGGTTCTTCTCATCTTAAATACCAAGGCTTTTCCTGAAAACGAGCATATGATGCAGGAGAGAAAAACCCTGGCGTTCAGAGCCCTTGCTGACCTGTGGACACAAGATGAACACGTCTGCGCAGGTCCTAACTGGACTTCAACACGCAGAGTGGCAGTTACAAGCAGGAGGATGCAGAGGTCACGGGCACGCACCTGGGGCCGGGCTGCCTGGCTGGAGACACTGACCTTGGCCGAGTGGCATCCTCCTCACACAGGCGGTTATCCCAGCCTCTGGCCCGAGAGGGTGCCGGTGAGGGTTAAAGGAATGGATGTGTGTGAATCGTACATCACTGCACGCTAGGTGCACAGTGAGCATTTGGTACGTGTTAGCTATATTTACTATTAAATGGAGTTTATTGCAGTATTACCTGCCTCTGCTACAAATAAAATGGGCCTGTCTTCCACGGAGCCACGCTGTTTGGAACGTTCTCCCGAATCCATGCACCATTTGCTTTCTTCTCTTTGGATGACCTGAAACTCACCTACATTGATTGCTTATCATTGTTGAAAATGAACAGTAAGATACTAATTCCTGTAGATAAAACAGGTCAACAACAAGGTACAGCACAGGGAACTACATTCAATACCTTGTAATAACCTATAATGACAGAGACTATGGAAAGGAATCTACGTATGTGTATGTATGACTAGCTGGACACCAGAAATTGACACAACATTGTAAACTGACTATACTTCAATTTAAAAAATATATAAGCCTAAATTTTTTTAAAAAATGAACAATAAAATCCCTCACCAATTTGTATCTTTTACATCCTCTCACGGTCAACAATTGAGCTGTGTGTCCACTGGTACAGTTACCAGGCGGCAGGAAGCCTTCGAAGACGTCAACAAAGGCCACGGACCAAGATGTCCAGCCAGACATCTTGGGCGAGAGCGTCCAGCTTGTCCTGATGACTCAGTCACTGGTTCAGATGCTCTGACAGCTCTAACACCAGAGCAGACCTGAAATCTCATCAGCCACTGACTGCCTGCAGGTCCAAGCCACCGTTTTCTCCCCTCCCCTGGCAGAAGCAATAATCCTTTTGGAAAAGTCACTCACCCGCTCCCACCGCTCCAGCCACTGCCCGGTGTCCCCTTGGTGTCCGGCACAGTCCTCGCTAAGGGCCCCGCCTGTGAGGCCTTCTGTCCCACCTCCTCGGGTCTGAACACAAAGCCGCCTCGAGAGGCCCCCACAACCTCAACTTCAACACACACAGCCGCACAGCCCCCCCCACCTCAGTGCGCAGCACCGACCACACAACAGCGACCTCGGTGCGTGTCCTCGCCCGCTCTCTGCCCTGGAACACAGGCGAGGCGCAAGCTCAGGGTATCCACACGGTTCACCGTGGCATCGCCTGCGTCCAGGAGCCTGTGGCCTCCGTGATGAGAAAGCAGGAGGCTGTCACTGAGGGAGCAAGTGGACAGGGGGCTTCACCTCCTCGCCCCCGCTCACCCCGAGACTAAGTCTGCACATCTCCTGGGGTGCACCCGCCACCTTTATGGTATATATATATCCTACCTTTATGGTGTGTGTGTGTGTATACACACACACACATACATATGCTGCCTTTGTATTTTTATAGTACACACACTAAACATTTTATAGTATATAGATACACTACCTTTATTTTTTATAGTGCATACACTATACTATGTACTTTGTAGTATATATATACTACCACTAAGCATTTACAGTACATATACTACCTTTATATTTTTATAGCATATACATTACCCTATATATTTTATAGTATACACATACTACCTTTATACTTACATATATTTATGTGTATATACATTTATTTCCATGTCTCAGGTACAGCCATACCACAGATTAGATCAGGCACTCATTATTGACGATACAAAGTTACTAAGCAAATTGGAGCAAAAAAATTCTTCTAAAAAATTTTTTTCCCAAGAAAAGTATAAGTTCTGGGAAATACACTAATATTTAGTCATATTTAGAATTATATGTGTGTGTGTGTATATACACACACATATAATATATAAATACATATATGTATACACATATATATATATAAATCTCAGAAGCAAAAACTTAAAAGACAGCAATGTGCATCCTCCTGCACAAAAATCTAAATCAAAAACCATATGCCTGTCAGTATCCACAAATTTTGAACTCCCAGTCTATCCCTTCCCACCCCCCAAAAATTTAAAAGAAAAAAGGGGGAAAAAGCTAAACTCCAATTTATTTAGCTAAACCACCACAGTTTCATTTCCCAAAGCAAAGAAAAAAAAAACATAACTGTATGGGTTTGTTAATTAAAGAACCCGCCCCCTCCCAGTTAAAGAGGTCACTCTCCCTTAACATGGCAGTTTAGCTCGGGAGGTGGACGCAAAGAACTCGTACTGCTGAAACCGCAGAGCTGACTGGCAAGGCGATTACTCAGGGTGCTGGCTAACAACTTGGAATCTGGCAAGAAGCACCTTGAGGATTTTCATGACCATCCAGACTTAGCAGTGTGTTTCCTTTCTAATCTCAAAAGTATCCAATCTGGCTTCCCTCCCTCTCGGTTGTGGTACCCACTCCCAGGTTCAAGATGACTCCCGCCTCTCTGCCTCACTCCCACACGACTGCCTCACTGCCTCACTCCTGCATCACTGGTCCACTATCCCAAGGGTCCAGCCCTCAGCTCCCACACACCCATCACATCGCATCCATGTCAGCTGCTGAGAACTAAGAAACTGCTACTCATGTTCTGTCCTCTTCTCATAGTTGCTTTTGTAAAATTTATCATCCCAACCACAGGATGCTTCAGCCTGGATATTTCTTCTTGTAAATCACAGAGCATTTATTATTTACAAAAAATGGATAAAAGTAGGTTATGTCCTACCTATTACAACAGCCTACAGAATCTGAAAAACAGGAGTACAGTGAGTCCTGCAGAAAGCACTACTTATTAATATGCACACCGCACAGAGAAAATAGAAAATTATTTTAGAAATCAAGAAATTTAAGGTACTGAAATGCTGAAATGTCTCCTTATCTATCACCTAGAATATGAAATATGTCCTCAGATCAGACAAAATAATAATAGAAATTGGTAGAACATTGTATACTGACTATATGTCAATAAAAATATATTTTAAAAAAGAAATATAAATAATAGCTCTGATGTCACAGCTTAGAGTAATAAACTAGCCAGAAACACAAAAGGCATACGTCAGAAAAGGAGACCAACCCGTTTAAAAGCATACAGTAGTCACCCCTGGTGATTTTATTGGTTATCAATGAAAATTACAAACAAATATGTCAGAGCAAGGGTTTCAGGTGTTTCTCCATTGAATGGGCACGAGATTTTTTTTTTTTTAAGCAACAAATCCCTTTTCAGAGGCAAGGGTGAGCTCCAGTGGGCCAAGGTCACCTGAAGGCAGAGCTCTGCTTTTCGCAGGGCGTCACCTACTTGCATCAGGACCACCCGAGCGGAAGGGCAGGTCAGGATGCAGCCCACAGCCCAGGGCCCAGAGCCAACCGCAAGTTCTGGTCCTGCTGCCAAGCCCTCTGTGACTCAGAAGATGAGCTCACCTCCCAGACCAGAGGAGGAGCCCCTGACGGCACCCACATCCCTCGCAGGGCCTGGTCCTGGGCTTTCAAAGACTCTGGTCGCCCTGAAAATTTCCAGAACAGAACAAGCATGAAGAAGACATCCTCAGGTCTGCTGCAGCATGCTTGAGATAACGGTTAGGGCTACGTGGTGAAGAAGGCGAGGCCCTGGTCTCCCAGTTTCGACACCAGGAAGGCTGGAGGCAAGCCTGTCACCGGGGCTGAGAAAGCCCCGCCGCGCCGCCCAGGCATGAGTCACCCTGAAAGTCTGCAGCCGCAGGAACGAGGTCAGCAGGACGGACAGAGGGGATTGCCCGTTGTTCTCCTGGGATGCTGGGCCCTAGGAAGTAAACAGGATGGAGGACCAAAGGCAGAAGACAGGAGGAGCCCAGGCTGGCCCAGCTGAGCACTTTCTTGCTCAGATCCATGTCCAGACACGGCTGCACCCCAGCCCCCTGCCAGGGATGCCCTGACCCCCACAGTTTACACAGGGGCAGCTGGGGCACTGGCTACCCCATGCAAACTTCCAAATCTACTTCCTTCTTCAAACTCCCCCCGTTTTCACTGAAGCACAGTCAGTTACAATGTGTCCATTTCTGGTGTGCAGCACAATGTCCCAGTCATGCATTTACATACATATGTTCCTTTTCATATTCTTTTTCATTATAGGTTATTACAAGGTATGGAATGCAGTTCCTTGTGCTATATACAGGAGGACTTTGTTATTTATCTATTTTATATACAGTAGTGTGCATCTGCAAACCATAAACTCCCTTTTAACATAGAGTTCTCCTGAGATGGCCAAGTCTCGGGGGCCAGTGCACTTGCAGGGGTTCCAGGCTCTGCAGACAGAATTTTGCATTTGAATCCTGGAATCATAATAATTAAACATCAAAATGAAGACACAGCCGTGAAGGATGAGGGCAGCATGAAAAAAAAAAATCCAGTCATGTGTGTGGTTTCTTTGTTATTTTGGTTTTTGTTTCTTTGGGTTCTTTCATTGACGACTAATGTCACTGCTCCTGTGACGACTGAACTGCTGAGTGGGGAGGTCCCCACATCAGTCTCTTGCTCGACGTATAACTCAGCCCACAGGCATGAAAAAGAATATTCCTTTCTTTTCCTCATTCCCTTAACTCAACCTTCGGTGTCACAGACACTGCAGTGTTGCTTCCAAAAACAAAACAGGGCGGGCTGCTCAGAGCAGAGTGTTCTATGTGCCTTACACCTAGAGCCTAAAATCATTTTTGTTCTTTTTTTCCCCTTTTTTAAGACTTTTTTTAAGAATATGAAAACGAATATGTGTATACATAAATACACGACAGGGACATGATGCTGTACACCAGAAACTGACACATGGTAACTGACTATACTTCAATAAAAAAAATTTTTTAAAGACTTTATTAAAGTGTACTTTATTTATAGAGTTGTGCTAGCTTCAGGTGTACAGCGTAGTGATTCAGTTATACAGATACATATATACACACTCTTTCTCATTATAGGTTATTACACACTTTCATTCTTGCATTTTTAGAAAGGTAGTCACAGAGCAGGTGAGCTTATATGATCTGAAGTGTGAGAGTGTGAGGCCCCAGGGCCACGCAGCCCCGGTGGAAGCTGCCTGACCCCAGCAGGGGACCAGGTGTCTGTCCACAGGACCTGCTGGACTGAGAAGGTCAAGTGCTGTCCGTGCCTCGATCTCCCTGCCCCGGCGAATGGGACCAGCAGAGTTTGCGGTCCACACGGACCTCGTATCACATGTGCCGGGGATGTGGCTGCGGGAAGGCAGGTCTTTTACTCCCTGGTGGTTCACATCGCACACTTTATAAATGAAGCCCGTGGCATGCAGCCTAGTGGCATGTTCCAGATGTTTCCAAGAGTGCACAAAACAAGACCACAATATTTTCTCCATCTTTACGGCTTAAGAGCAGGATGCACAGACTACACACTAAGCTTAAAAAAAAAAAAAAAAGAGAAAGAAGAAAACCCCGTATGGTGCCAAATGTTGGCCACTCTCCTCTTTCTTCCCAGACAAATCTCTTAGGTCTTGGGAAAACAACACTTCCTGTAAAGTGCCAGAAACAACACAGATCATTGTGGTGATGTTCACCCTTGGCCACGGCTGCTCGGCGGTGCCTGGAGCCACATCGGCCACATCCAACCCCCCGGGAGAAACTAAGAGGCAGCTTCAGCCCTCAGCCCTGAAGGGCCATGGTCAGACACGCCATCTCCTCACTTCTAACCACAGGGTTGCCTGCTGGGCGCCTTCCTTCGGAACAGGAGAAACACTCTTGCTTGTGTCCACCTACCCCTCACTGAAATTAGGTTTAAAAATTTGGTACCCCATTGCTTCCACTGTACAAGAAGTATGTCCTAATTAGAGGGGATTTTTAAACACTACCTGCGTGGTGGGAGGGAAAACATTAGCCCACTGCTTCTCTAGGACCCTTGTAGATAAATACTGATAACGCGTGAGTCTGTTTCATTCCAGTCCATCTACATCCACGGAAAAATGTGTGCGGGCATATGTGAACGTCTCCCAAGTCCTCCTTCCACCCTCCTTCCCACTGTCAGGGCGGGCTTGTCCCTGGGGAGATGGGGCTTTGTTCTGTTTCACTGAAGTATGGTCAGTTACAGCGTGTCAGTTTCCGGTGCACAGCGTCACGTCCCAGTCATGCACATACACACACATATTCGTAGGAGACAGCGTTTGGATCACCATCTCGTACCCCATGAGCAATGGCATATTTGGACACTTCACAGCTTTTCTCTTGGGAGGCTGACTGCCCTGCTGGCCCCTCCTGGAGCCGTGTGAAGTTCACCGATGGCGTATGGAGCTGAAACAGGAGACGGTGAGGACGGACCACAGGGCACAAGATGGAAATCCGGAAGCCCATCTGCGAGCCCATCCCTTCCTGGGTGATTTCTTCAGGAAACTAGGAAGAACCTCTTTTTGTTAAGAACTGAAAAAGACAAATGCATTCTGTTTCCTGATCTCAAGGAGCCTTAAAAGATTCGTGATGATTCCTTTAAATATTCGAGCTACTCACGTGTGTGTACAATACAGAAAATGAGGCATCTGATTTGGATACTGGAGAGAAGGTAAAAAGCATCCGTTACCTTCTGCCTAAGGCTGTCATGTCCTTGATTAACATGCAAACTAGGGAGGGGGTAGCTCAGTGCTAGAGGGTGTGCCTAGCATGCACAAGGTCCTGGGTTCAATCCCCAGCACCTCCATTAGATAAATAAATAATTAAATAAATAAACCAAATTATCTCCAGTTAAAAAAAAGAAAAAATAAAAAAAAACATGCAAACTAAAGAAGCAAGCACAGTGGGGGGGGGGGTGATGGTTTAGCCCAGTGGTAGAGCACATGCCTACCATGCAGGAGGTCCTGGGTTCAAACCCCAGTACCTCCATTCAAAAATAAATAAATAAATAAATAAACAAATAAAGAGGGAAGCATCCAATGCTCACTTGTTTCTTTCCTGCAGAGCATGAATACCAGGTAATTTGGTCATTAAGGAGTCTTCATACACACACGCACACACACACGCACTGCCTGTGCTGCAGTGTTTCTTTATAACAAACCAGCCTCAGGGAATTATCACTGAAGGGTTAGGGGGTCCCATGGCAGCGAAGCCCAGAAGACTGTCTAAGCAAAGAGAGAGCCACCTCTTCAGAGGGATGAGGACCACTTGCCGCCCTGGGGATGGGGGGGACCGGCAGTGTGAAAGGCATTGCTTTCCCAGCCCGAGGAAGTTTCTACACGGTGCAAAGGCAAAACACAATGCGTCATAACACTGCACACTTCCTCCCTGTGCGTGACTAGAAGGGCCTCCAGTTGTCGATGGAAATCAAGGATGACACAAACGAGGATGTTTCACCCTCCTTCCCTGCAGTGTTTGAGGACATAACTGAGATCATGCAGATTCAGTCCCAGCAGAAGCCACTAAGATCAGATGCCACGTTATTTGTAACTTTCAGCTTTCCCAGGAAGAGAAGGAAGGAGTGTGCCAGAAAATACAAGTCGCTTTACACAGAGTTGCACGCCCTCTGGCATCCCCAGCCACCAGCAGCCCACCTAAGACCCCTTCTCTAGGCTGCATGTGCTATTAGCAAAAGTCAAATGTTGTCACCATTGGTGAGCGGTCCAGAGTATGACACCCAAAATGTGCCACTCTGGCACAAGGATTACTTCGGGTGGGAGGCAACTAAGGATGGACACAGGGAAAGTTCTCTGCCCTCCCCTCACCTGCCTACAAGCAGAGCATCAGCTTCCCTCTGTGAGGGTGGCACATCTTCCTCCCCTCTACCCCAGTCCCGGGATGAGAAGAGCTTCCCTCATCCCTGGAGACGGAGCGGAGCACCCAGACACAGACCCTACTGAAATAATCATAGCCCTCATCTTCCATTAGCTTCCCCCATAAAGTTCCCGGTCACTTTCACTCAATTTCCAGCCCTTTGTTAAAATGGTATTTAATAATACGCCCAAGTCTAACTGCTTCTTTGTGTTTTTCTTTCCGTGCTGTGAAGCCTCTCTGCACATAAAATTTAAAATATCACAAAATGTGTTTGCCTTTCTCCTGTTAATCTGTCTTTTGTCAGTTTAATTTACATACTGCACCACACGCACCTAAGAGTGTGGAGAGAAAGCCCCCACCTTCTACAGTTCAATAGACAATTTGAAAAGCAGCTGAGTTGGAAAAATCCCCCTCTCTGAAATGTTTATAATTGTTGAAGTGCTAGCTGACTATAAGTTTATGAAATGTAAAAATTGATAAGAATTGGCCAAAATGTCCAAATAGAAATGTTAATTGACAGGTCTTTATCACAGATAAAATCAGCAGCTTACATTTTTGTACTTTGTAAAATTTATTCATTCATTCTTTCAATTTCTGAGCACCCGCCACTACCAATGCAGACGGTTTAAAGAGAACACACAATAGACATATTTCTGCTCTTCTATATGGTTGCTTGTGAGTGTACCACCATCGGATTGTTTTTTAAAATTTTGAAATCACTGTCAACCACACAGTTCTGCTGAGTGGACTGTGAGGTTCTCAGTGGTTTTGTTTCTTGCTGAATGATCTGTTAAAAGGGTACTTTCCCCCGGGAGACCGCCTCCCAGGGCAGAAGTTAACCAGGGCTCCTGAGTGGTTCCATGTTCAAGGTCACGATACTTGTCTATTAACTACAATTCAAATGGCAAAGACAATGGGAAGAAGGCAACTCCTGCCGGGTCCCAGAGGCAGCCTTAGTTCTGGTTCTACTCTAACCAGAGAAACACTTTCTCCATTGAGCCAAAATCTCCAACCAGCTGGAAAGATGAAAGTCCTTGCTTTCCGCTGCAGACTCACGCACAGGGGTCCAAGATGTCACTCCTAAAGCTGCAGTGTACCCAGGTTCCTAAAATGGTCCACATCTGAAATCTCCAGGCCATTTCAAGCATAAGTTTTAGGGACAAAGAAAGTGACAGTGAAATGTCTACACTGGCAGAAAAGAAACCAAATCCTCGCCCTAGGCACATTCTTCTGCTTCAGACTTCCTTCCCCAAAACAGTGAAATGACAACCGTCGGTCACATTCTCTTATTTGTAACAGAACCTGTTTGAAATAGACAGTGAAAAGAAACATCCGATTTATAACCCAAGACAGTTTATTTCGGCAAAAAGGATCAATTTGCTCGGTTCCACAATGTTGGGTGTTTCGAATAATCCAATTTTTCTTCTAAAGCTTTTACTAAATATCTGGTTTTACCTACATCCTTTTCCCCCCCAAATAAATAAGGTATTTTCCATAAAATTTAAAAAGAGTCATGAAACAAGCAGAAGCCAAGAATTTCAAGTCACAAAATAATGATGGAGTTAGCCTAAATTATAGGTTTGTTACTACATCCAGACTTACGAGGATACAGTCAAGTTTCTTAGGAAATGTAATGTTTACTGTTAATTACCATGTAGAAAATCAAACAGAAATCTTCAGTTCTTTAGTTCCTCAGTTCCTTAAATCTACATTGAAAATACACATAAAAAAGGGTATTTTTGTTATCCACTAGAAACACTGACAACCCTGGAACTTAATCGATTAATGTTTTAAGACATGACTGTTTATTTACCCCAGCATCTACTCCAGCACAAAGACCCAAGTTGCATACAAAATGGGAGAATCAATTTCGGCAGCTAGATGAGAAGGTAAACAGCACAGGTCAGTTCTCCCAGTGCCAGCGGCCTTGCCTGGTAAACCAGAGACCTACCACTAAACATTCAACAAATTGATCCACTGATGGACTGCAAAAGCCAGTGATCCTCCTAAACCTTCTAATATGCAGCCAAGGAAATGTCCTTGGTTTTTTTCTATCAGTCTGCCTAGGACTTAAACACCCAGAGTAACGTCTACAGTTTTTTTTTTTTTTCCCCAGCACCAAAATAAGTCTTCAAAAGATCAGTGCAAAAATCTGTGATCAAAAGGATTGAATAATTCATCTGAAAAAAATTGCAAAGTTTGTTGTCTGTTTTGTCTATTTTTAAGAGAATTACTTACAAAGAAAGGACATACTGAATTTTGTCTTTTTAAGGAAACACCAAGGGAAATCTTAATAGTCAATGTTTGGACGACCAAAAAAAGAGCTTGAGCACAATGTTTAAATTACAGAACTCAAGAAAAAATAAAATAACGTCTTAAATATCTTGGATTCTATTGCATCATAAAAGAAGGATTTACATAGTCAAGCTTCCATTGCTCATAGGGGAGTTACTCTTTGAAAACTTCTTTTCTCCTATAAATGAGAAAGATTTCCCCCTTGTAGAAAAGAAGGTCACTTGCTGTCACCAATTGTGAAAAACTTTCACTTGACACTGACTTTAGGGGACCATCTCCTGAAGAGCCAACCTGTTAAAGATATCTGGTAACCCAGTTCCTGTCCACATTTTTTCTAGACCAGAGATCTCAGCTAAGGATAGAATCAGAAGGATCCTGACAAAAATCTAGGCCTTTCAAAAGGATCATTAAGAATGCATTCCCACTCCAGTGTCACCCTCACCAGCAAATGGGATACACTGTTTCCAATAAAACCACTGTAGCTTTTGTATTAGCTTTGTCACTTACAGGGCAGCAGGGGTGCCTAACAGTGTTATTACAACTTAAATTACTAGATTCCTTTGTCTTGTAAAAGTGGAGAACTAAGATGTGCTTCCAGCAATGCTTCTGGACTTGCACTGTTCTTAAAAGTCTACCAGCTGGTAATACTTTAAAAGTTGCCATAAAAAGACATAAAATATGTCTTCTCATCAAAAATAAGCTGGTCTGTTTTTTTCCCCCCCAAACTAGTGTAATCCAGGTCCTCTCCTCACGTGAAAACAAAACACTAGATAGAGCAAAGACTGGGAACTACCACCTAATGGAAGCAGCTGTCCGTGCTCACGAGTAACCAGGACATCCGTCTCCTCCCCGTGCCTGAGAGGACCAGGGTGCGACCGCCCTGAACACAGCACGTGTGAAAGCACAGAGCCAGTGTGCCCCTCTGCTAAAGGCAAGCCCTTCAGAACCAACAGAAGTGAAGACGATTCACTCTCCAAGAGCAAAATGTGAAAATAGAGTCTGGTCCCTCGGCCTCCTGCGCGTTTGTCTTACCTCAGATTTACTGAGAAACAGGGGCACAACCTTGTGCAGTCGGGGTGCCGCACTGATGTCAAGGGCAGAGGGCGTGGTTTGCAGCTGGTTGTGACACTGGAAACCCTGGCTCAGTGAGCCTGTGCCCCCTGCCAGGAGTCCTGAACCCTCCCCTCCAGGGTCTGCTGCTGGTCCGTCCACAGGTCAGAACTAAAGACAACATGCCTGCAGTCTCATCCGGTCAGAGCTGAGAAAGTCAACTGTATTCCAGGCGGAAAAGACATTCTCTGATCATCTTACACAGTATATACATAATTAATTACTTCTGTGTACATTACTCATTTGTAGCTTACATAGTCTATTATCTTATATAATCTATACATAATTACTTAATTATCTGTTACAATTACAGTTATGTACTGTAGTAAATGATTATAAAAAATAATTTGTTTCAAGATGTTTGCCTTCCAGGGGATAAATCACAGTTGTCAATCTCAAAAAGAAAAGTAAAGAAAAAGGAGAAAAAAGAAAAAAGAGAAAAGAAAAGAAAAAAGAGGAAAAAGAAAAAAGAAGAGAGAAGAGAAAAGAAAAAAAGAAAAACAAACTAAAAATAAGAAAGTACGTGTGTCAACTAGAAAGAACACAAGGTGGAAACAATCAAAACAGAAACAAGTTAAAGTTCTTAAAAACTGGACTTTTGAGAGTTATGCTCTTCTTCCAATACACGGATTGCACTCAATGGTTTCGCGAAGTTCCCTATTTAAAAATAATTTCCCTGGAAACAACACATTCCGTGCTCGCGCTGAGGAAATAAGATTCCAAGCAGTCATCATTATCGCACAGAGCGAGGCTCCCAGTCCCCTGATTTCACTGTCTAAGCAGAAAGACGGACAGGCCCTGCAGTGTATCCCCTTTTACTTCCTCAAAAAGAAGCAGACGGTGGTGGCCTCCCTTGGTTGTGAAATAGGGCGGCTGACTTCGGGGGAGCCCGTCCACGGGGACCTCTGGGACCCCGGGACCGGAGGGCCCCATGGACAGAGCCCACTGCGTTGGGCCAAGCGGGCTTTTTTCATGTCGCTTAGGAGACCTGCCGGCCAGCGGGGCTCTGAGCCACAGGCTGCTCCACATGTAACCCTCTGACCTCTGCCACTTGAAAATGACGGGCGATAAGGTAGGTGTGTGATCAGGCTCTGAAGTAGAAAGTGGTCCATTCTGCACTATTCTGGGAGTTTAGAGAAGGTATGGATGTCAGACTGAAAAACAGGAAGGCCGGCCTGGTTGTGAACACCAAGTGACAGAGACATCATGCGTGGCCCTCATCCCCCCCAAACTGGTCCATCTCTGCCCCTCCCCCTCCATCTGAACTGCCACCAACACCTTCGCATAGGTGTCCCTGCCTCTGGCTTCCCCGTCCTTTATGATCATCCCGATGCACCTTTTTTTGAAAGCAGAAAATAAATTACACGAAAACAAACAAACAGGAAACAAATCTGACCGTTCAGTGGACAGTTACTGGCCTGTGGTAGGTGTAAAAATATGAAAATGGAGGGAAAGACAGACCTTTATCTTTGGAGCTAGTGCAGAGGAATCCAGCCTTCTCCCTGCATCACCCCTTGGGTCTAACACGCCCCTCAGGATGTCAGACAGAGCTCTTCATATTTAAGGAATAACTTTTCCAATCTTACTTCCCACCAGAGTTGATCTGATAGAGTGTCCTCACTCCCAAGTCAACGCCTTCTGCTTAGAACTCTCTTCCTTTTCTGTTGAATTCTCCTTATCCTCCAAGACATGGCGGGCCCAACAGCCTCCTGAGGAGCCTTTAGTGGCTGGGAAAGGGAGCCCCCAGGTTTCCTTTGCTTCCTCAGTGAGCATCTGAGCACTTGTCTGCGCGTCACAAGCCACATGACTGCTAACATCAAGGACCCCAAGGACTGCACTCTGGTCATCCGTTTTCAGGATGCGACCTGGTACCCAGAACACAAGGCATTTGATGTTTTTTGGACTGAACGGACCTCTTGATTAAAAGGGCTGCATGAACGGGGTGCAGAGGCATCTCTGTGCTGAGCAGAGACGGGCTCTGTGCAATCCTTTTATTAGAAAGATAATCAAAGTGAGGGAGGTCACAGCGGACCTCGAGAAGCTCAGGAGACCCTCAGAACTCAAAGTCTGGTCCTCAGCCCAGCTGGGGGCTGGCTAGGATGCAAACTCCCCGGCCCCAGCCCTGACCCACAAAATCAGAACAGATTCACTCAGCTTCCCCAGTGCTCTGTAAGCACATTAAGTCTGAGGGGCACAGACCCATCTCAACAAGAGTAACAACAACCAGAACTCGACCGCGGGGAGGTTGCCTGACATCAAACTCCTACAGGTGCTCAGCTGGAGCGGGGACAAGGCCCGGATGCAGAAGGCAGAGCGAGGACACGTCTGCCAGAGTTTAGACAGCCAGCCCCTGCCGCGGGGTGATGACGGTGAGGACGCAGGAACTACAGACACAGTCACTCTGCCTAAAACCAGACACGCTAATACTCAGGCGTCAGCTAACCAGTAACTCTTGGCTTGTGCATTAGGAATTCTTGTGAAGGAATGATATATAAACGGGACCAAAACTGCTGGCTTCAGGCTGCCTTCTCCGACTTGGAGTGCTAAGATCCAGCCCAACTATGAGGCCCGGGGAGACTGTAAACCTGTGTGTAACTGGTATCCCTCTAATGGGACTGAGGTGCCAATGGCAGGTGCCCAGATACCAAAGCCACAGGAAGTCAGGGGCCCGCCATGCGCAGAGTTCCGAGGCCAAAGACCAGAAGCCGGTCCCTGAATTTGGGTCCCTCAGGCACAGCAAGGCCCCAGCCCCTCCACCCCACTTCCTTCCCTGGACAAGCCCCCACCCAGAAGCAGCCCTGGGGAGGGACCCCAGGGACCCAAATTGGTCACATTTAGAGTTTTAGTTACTTCACAGGACTGGGCCATCTCATCTCCAAACCATAAGGAATTTATACTCGAAGTCACTCAGAAGCCTGCATCTCTTCTGAGTGAGCTGCAAGAAACCACAGTTCTGCAGACCCATCCGTCTGGGGACAAGGGAAGGTTCCCCCTGCTCAATTAAATTCAGGAGAAACAAAAATCACGTTGTATTTTGAGCAGGATCCAAGGGTCATGATCCTTCAGCAAACCAATTCCAAGTCCCTGTTGCCAAGGGTCACAGGGACGCAGAAAAGGGTTCCCTAGGACAGGAGCACACACGGCCCCCACTCTGCAGACAGACCCAGAAAACAGCTGTCTTGCGAGGCTGTCGAAATGCTCTCTCCTCTCGAGCAAACGACTCCCATAACTTGACACCAACAGGTTTCTCCATGGCTTTACAAGGCGTTAGAACAAAACAGAACAAAACAAAACTGCGCGGTGCTTCCAACAGATTGAAAGCGGCCCAGCAGAGAGCCCGAGGGCCTGCCGTCTTGTCGGCCCACCGTTTATGACTTGAGGGCACATTTTTTTTCAGGGCATCAGCACCAGGAAAATAGAAGGCATTAAAGTGGTCACATCACGTGCATTCCACTGGTTCATTTTTCAGTCCCGCAGCTTTTTACAGGTTGCACCAAGTCCTTTCTCCACGTCGGTCTCTTCTGCGTAGTTATATTCACTGCTACCCGCACCCTGGCTCCCACCGCTGCACTCCTGGGTCCTCGCCTGCCAATCCCACTGTTTCCTGCGTCTCCAAACCCCACGCCTGTCACCTCATCCTCCCTCTGGACCACGGACCCTGCAAAAACCCGACGCTGGTGACCTCTGCTCTCCTGTTACTAGTGAGACTTGAGGCTGGACCAAAGCCGCACTGCAGGGCTCGCTCCGCCTGCACTGCTGGGACCTCTGAAATCGCTCCCTCACTTGTCAAACATCCTCTCCGGACTCACTTCCCCCAAAGCTGAACCCCGCTGCTCCCCGGGGGGGCTCAGTCCTCACCGCCCCAGCAGCCGCCCACTGAGGTCAGGTCACAGCGCCGCGCGTTAGACTGTGGGTCCCTGACCCCTCACTCTGCACGCTGGCTCTCGGGTCCCCTTCCCGTCCCCTCCGCCCGCCCTGACCCTGCCAGCACCCCCGCTGCTCATCTCCCGGTCCCCTGCCCGGACTCGCCTCCCCCAGGGCCTATCTAAGCCTTTTCTTAACTTTTTTAATACATACATTTATTCGTTTTCATATTCTTTTCCACTAAAGGTTATTACAAGATATTGAATATAGTTCCCTGTGCTGTACAGAAGAAATCTGGTTTTTACCTGTTTTGATATCTAGTGGTTAATGTTTGCAAATCTCAAACTCCCACATGTACCCCTTCCCACCCCCTAACGTGGATACACCTGCCTTTCTTTAGGTCCCACCAAACCCTGTCTTTTATCCACATCACAACCAGCAGGGCCTGGCCTCCGTGCTCACGCGGAGCCCCTGAAGCCTCAGGTCCGAGCATCGCCTTGTGGGAGACACCTCCGTCCATCGGGGGAGCTTCACTCAGGGAGGATGTCACCGTGCAGAGCTCTGGGCCACATGGGGGAGGTTAACAGGTTGTGAATTGCTGTTTTCAACATCACAGAGACTCTGACTTATCATAGACTTAAGGCCATCCAGCCCTGAGTTATTCATTAAAAAAAAAAAATAAAAAGGACCAGTGAACTAGCACGCCCCAACTCCACAGCAACTGGTACGTCCACCTTTCCCCCTTGTTTGTCAGGCCCGTGAGCCGCAGCCGTGTTTCCGCTGCCAAACCTCCAGCAGCACCACGTGCAAGCTGCCAGGACGGCACGGTGCCATCGGCTTTTAAAACTTAGAAAGGCTCATTGATTTTTACTGAGGTTTCTTACACAATCCACTTCCTTTCAGGCCAAGGGAGCCAACCCTGACTGGGAGAAGTTACAGGATGAAGAAAAGCGATAGGACCGACGTGAAGGGGTTCCGTTTCCTTCCCCACTTTGATCTCCAAGTTGACATCCGCCTCCCGCCCGTGGCCGCGGGTCACCTGATGCCACCAACCTACCGAGCCCCCTTCCCACCCACCCAGCCCGGCCCCTTGGGCACAGCCCTCCCCCACTTGTGCAGGAGGCGTGTTAATGTTCCAATGCAACACAGCAGCTCTCCAGAGCAGGACCACCTGGGGCAGGACTTTCTACCCAGGCCTCAGATGAGACCAGAGATGTCACAGCACGCTGGCCATCGTCACCGTTTCATTACAGGATGGGCAGAGCTCCAGGGACTGTAAATCATAACTGCTGCTGGATTTCTGCTTTGCAGAGTTGCAGTCATGCATCTCCTCCTGCTGCCAGAACAATTATTTTACAATTAGTTTAGACGCGTCTGAGCCCGGAAGGAAAATTTCCATTTCAATCATCTTATTTTCCTTGAACAGAGAGAGCTGAGGGCTACCCAAACCAGGTCACCTCCACACTTCGCACAAGGGTTTCTCACCGTTCTCCAAAGCTGAGTGGAGGAAAGTGTCAACGCTCCACGTCTTATGTGCTTTCAAACTGCGGTATGAAACAGCAGTCAGGGGTCTCCATGCACCAAAGCAAGACACACAGATACACGACCCCCCCCCCCCAGAAAAAGCTGGTAACTCCGTTTTCAAGGCAGAACACCATGAGGATCCTATAAAACGTAACACACACCCCTGAACCAGGGCTGCAAATCCATCACTGAAACATCCAGTAAATGACTCCATTTGTTTACATGGTTCTGCACCTTTTTACGGCCTTTCCATAAAGAAGTTATTACGTCCACTCCCTTTGTCTTGTTTAAGAGTGTCTGAATGGGCCCAGGACCACAAGCCAGTTAAACAAGCTCCCCTTAGACGGACTCAGTCTCATATAATTCACCACCACCGGGGACGTTCTCAAAACAACATTTGTAGTTTGGAAACCCTGCCCATTTCCACACCCCGAAAGTACTTCCTGTGCTTTCTGCAGGTTTCAAATGTCCAGCAGATATATTCAAATAAGTCCAATTTTTTTTTTTCCATTTTTCAAGCAAAAGTGTGGCATTTGCACGTCTTCCAGAAGATTTGCACCTCTGAGTGTTCTGCTACAGGAGGCTGGCCCCTTCGGAAATGACTGCCAAGGAACACGGCAAGGAAACCGGAAATCCAGGCACCCTGGTTGATTTCCGAGGATGTGAATGTCAGTTCTAAAAGGAAACCATTCTGAAGCAGTTAGTTTAATGGCATGCCCAACCGATCGATGCCTGTTAAAAGTTATCAGCACAGATTACAGATACATTTTCTAAAGTGCCGGAAGAGTGCTTTCTTTTTTTTTTTTTTTTTAACATACAGAGGTTATTTAATCCCTAATTTTACATTCTTGAGCACACCCGGGAACTTCAAGCCAGTTACTATTCTCAAGAAAACAGAGGTTGCCAAGAGGGCGGAGGGCGGGAAGGGATAGATGGGATTTCAAAATTGTAGAATAGATGAACAAGATTATACTGTATAGCACAGGGAAATATATACAAGATCTTATGGTAGCTCACAGAGAAAAAAATGTGACAATGAATATATATATGTTCATGTATAGCTGAAAAATTGTGCTCTACACTGGAATTTGACACATTGTAAAATGATTATAAATCAATAAAAAATGTTAAAAACAAAGAAAAGAAAAGAAAACAGAGGTGAAAACCACTTTTTCAAGAATCAGCATTTATCAATGTGGCGTCTAAGGCTCTCTCAGCATCTCCCAGGATCCTGACCAGATTTGACCACTGAGAAACACCTGCGATGTCGATCTTTCTACGAACGGTCAGATGGTTTTGTGACTAACACAAAATAACGATACAGTTGAAGCCACAATACATAACTACAATCCACGTGAAACTGCATCTGAAACTCTAAAAAACACTAAACGGGCTTTGAGATCTAGTCTCCCATCACAGGGTCAATTCATTCTCCTGGAGGCCTCCAGAAATAGAGTGCACTTCTGTTTATAAATAAAAGGAAAGGCAGTCACCAAACACACGTATTGAGACACTGCTGCTTATTCAAGAGGTAACCCCTCAATGTCTTTTTTTACTGAAGTGCAGTCAGTTACAATGTGTCGGTTTCTGGTACACAGCACCATGTCCCAGTCATGCACGTACACACGTATATCCATCTTCGTATTTTTTTTCATTAAAGGTTATTACAAGATACTGAATATAGTTCCCCGTGCTATACAGAAGACAGGTTTTTTTAAATTTATTTTTATATATAGTGGTTAACATCTATAAATCTCGAATACCTTGTATCACCAACAACATGAACTGACTGCCAGCAGAGGACAGCTGCCTCCCGCAAACCCGCTCCATCTCTGCTCCTCGAAGTACACGAGCCAACTCTGTTCCTTGTTTTCATAGGGTTCCATCTCTGTCCTTCGGATGCATAATCAGACGGGAAATCACACTCTAGTAGGAAGGAGTCTTCAGTGTATGTCCATAGGAAAGTAGGGAAATGCTGGAAGTCACTGTGTTTCCTGTGTTCATAAACCACCTGTCGGCCTGTCTCAAGGTTTAAAGTTAAGATAAATCAGAAAGGAACCCTGCAGGTTCCCCTTTCTTCCAAACCCAGCAAGAAATTTCCAGTAAGGAACTGAACATGTTTTTTTTTTTTGTTCTCCTCTGTTCACATCTTAATCACATTTTTAAGCTAGTGTTCCTTCCGAAGACACTGATTTTAAGCACGACTTGCTGCCCTAGGAAGAGAAATGATAAGACAACCAGTCCCAACTTGCATGTCTCCTCACCTCAGACTAGGAACGCGGGTGGCAGTGCAGGAAGCAAGCTCTGATGCATTCCTCAGTGGAAAAGAAAAAAGATAAATAATATGACTCTTTAAAAGACAGATGTCCTCGTAAATACCCAGCAAAAATAACTGCCAGAAACAGCAGCAGATAAGCACCGCGGAAGTCCGACTTCTGCCGCTAATGGTTTCTGAGCTCTGCAGCGATTCTGGAGGCAGGTGCAGTGGCCAGCTGGGCATGTGTAAACTCAGAAGCACATCTCCATCCTGCAAACACTGAGAAGCTTAAAATAGAGCCCGCTCACGAACAAGGCTGTCTGTCCTAGGATGCCGGGAGCCTGGCTTCCAAAACCTGGCATGGCATCTAGACAGCACCTCCAAGAGAATTCACTCACAGCAACTCCTTAAATACCTGGAAGTATTTCCAGCATTGGGTACAAGGGAGCAGAATGCCCTCCGCCCACCCCACCCCACCCCGACTCTGGGGGTTACTCAGTGCAAACTAACATCATAGGATTCAGTTTTCCAGGAAACTTGAAATCCTTTCCCCGGCTAGTAGGAAGGCTGCTGTCTCTGCTCCTGGAGACGGAAGAGCTCTCATGATGTTAACTCTAACTACATCATAATCTCCTGACCCTTCCCCAGCCTCCCTCCGCTTGCCATCCCTGTTGTGAAGGCAGTGTGTCATCAGCTCTTTGTTTACATAAAGCAGGCAACGGAGAGCAGTGTGGACGCACCGAGGCCAGGCAGCCTGCCCCTGCACCTGCTCAGAACTTCCAACGCGCCTAACGATGGGGGGAACCCCGCCACCGAGTCTCAACCACGCACACCAAAGCCGACCCCTGCTACAAGCCTGCCCAGAAAGTCACTGGAAAGATTTTGACTCAGTCTTAAACATGAAGAGCACCTTTCCTCGGATGCCGTCTGTGAACTGCACACTCTGGGGGGGGGGGGGGGGGCTGCCCTGCAAACAGCATTAGGGCCTTTGAATGCGCACACCCAGGACCCCTCTCCACTTCCCTCCCGCCTCTGCACCTGCTCAGCCCTGGACCCGGCTTGTCTCTCCCCCATGATGCACCTTGTCCAGCCCCTGCTCTCTGGAGCAGGCGGTTCCCTTGGTCTAGACCGCCTTCCCCTCTTTCCCTCTCGAGCCCACTTCAAAATATGTCACCCCACCGCCACCGTGGGAACTCTTCATGCACTTGTCTTCCAGGCAGAATCCACTGTGTAGTCCATCAGTGGAGGAGTCCTGAGTGCAGTAAACCCACCGCCTTCCCAGAGCACCTGGGGCCCAGAACTAAGTCCCAGATCTCGAAGCAGGAGATGCCAGCCTCCTTGGCCACAGTTTCTCAAGGGCAGAGCTGCATCTTATTCTCTAAGGCTCTGGGGCAGAGCTTAGCAAAGAGCAGATGCTCGTAAATAGTTGCTGTTTCCAAACAACGTTCTCATAAAACATTAGGCCATTTAACTCAGGAAGGAGGGGGCATGCGGCTCTGAGTCCTGGCTTGGAGTCAGACCCTGATCCAGACACCTACCAGCTGTGTGACCTTAGCTACTTGGCCAGTAAAGCCTCGGGGTTTTTCCAAATACTGCACTGGGAGGTTAGAAAGACAGACTGGGTACTGCCTGCAAACACTCAGCATAGTGTGATGCCCACAGGCGCTCCTGAGGAGCTGGCATGAAGCATCGCAAATCCAGAGACCCGCTAAGAACCCAGCCCTGAGGCCATCTGATCACCCTCAAAGGCTGCATCCAAATGCCGCCCTTCCCGGGAGCGCTTGCGTGGTTTCTCCTCAGTGGACCGGGACACGGGGCAACGCAGACCTACACCCCGCACTTAGCACCGATGTGCCGCGTGCTCTTTGGGGATGTTGGTTTCCCTCCAACACCCAGACATCCGCTTCGCCTCCATCCGCCCAAACGCTATAACAACACAGTGCCTCCTCCTTTGATTGAGAAATGGCTTGATTTCAACAGGGGAAATGCCAAGTACAAAAAAAAAAAAAATACACAGTTTGAAAATTAATTAAGAATTAAGCCCAAACCAAGAAAGCAAAGTTAGGGAAGCCGGCCCGGCAAAGACGGTTTGGCTTAGAAACAAGGCGGATGTCCAGAGAGGAGTCTGCGCCATCACCAGGGGATTGGGAATAGCCACTCGAAGACACACAGGGTGTCTGACGTGGAGGCAGGTAGCCGAGAAAACTGGCTGGACTCCGTTAAAAACGAATTCTCCAGAAGCCAAAGGTAAAAGGAGCTAATGCAACCCAAACACTTCACTCTCAACCCCTTGGCTTTAAGGATCAGTGTAATTAAGATAATTCCTCTTTAATCACTTTAGCTCCTTGGGTTCTCACATTTTGAACTTAGCAAACAATTTTTTTTAAAGGTAAATTAATCCTGTTTTGGGCAAGCCATTCAAGGCCACAGCTAAGAATTTATTTCTTGACGCTCTGGACTTGAAAGAGAAACCTGAGCCACAGAATAGAATATCCTATATAATATAGGGGTAAATAAAAGTTAAAAGTTGCTTATTAAGCCCATTTCAAAGGAATCCCAGGCTGTGCGCTCTAGAGTTCACCAAACCACACCTATGGACCCATTTCTATGGAACTCTTACCATGGAGACAGCCTGCTGTAAAAAATGTTCAAAGTTGCTTAAACAAAGCAAAGCTCCCTGTGGAACCAAGTTTTCCAACGTCAGCCTTTCTCTTCAACCTCATCAATAAACACACCAAAATACGGAAATAAACATTGTCCACCCACGGACCTGGGACACCTGCTTCAAATAAGACCCCAACACATAAGAGTAACGATTCTAAAGGAAGTATTTCAAGTCATTTGCCAAACTATCAGATTTCTACCCCAACAGAGTGTTACAGTAGACATGACGCAGATTACCTGGTCAGCTGAATTAATGTGATTATTCTGAGATGGTCGCCTTTAGTGTTCCTATAAATAATGCTTCAGGATCAAGGGAGTCCCACCTCCTCTGAAGACCCCCAAAGCATGAAACGTCCTGAAACCATAAAGAAAAGCTTTTATACAAAGTTCTGGGATTTTGAAGCCAGAATTCCATTTGCCTACTTGGGTCCCCTGTAAGGAAGAGATATCAGCATGGGAGCAGCTGCGCACAGGTGCCCTCGAGCGTGACCTTGACAAAGTCACCTCAGGGCTCTAGTCCCCGCTCCACATGTTGGTGAGGACAGGCTTCTGGGACCCCCCTCCCAAGTCCTAAGAGTCCACACACCAAACTTCCTACTGATTTCTAGTCTGTGCAAGTTCTCCGTGAACCACACACAGAAGATGGAAAGCACACTGACTTGAGGTGGGGTGGTGTCAGCCTCTCAAAATTCACCACTGGGAGGGGTCCCTGGTCCAGATCACCAGATGGCCCCATCTGCAGAATACACAGGGGTGTGCACAGCAGTGGTGCTCATGAGAGAGGAACGCCCTTAAATGTTCACAGCAGCAATGTTTACGGTAGCCTAGACATGGAAGCAACCTAAGTGTCCATTGACAGATGACTGGATAAAGAAATTGTGGTATATTTATACAATGGAATACTACTCAGCCATAAAAAAGAATGAAATAATGCCATCTGCAGCAACATGGATAGACCTGGAGGTCGTCATTCTAAGTGAAGCAGGTCAGAGAAAGACAAATACCATATTATATCCCTTATATGTGGAACCTAAAAAAAAAACAAATGAACTCATTTACAGACTGGAAATAGACATACAAACCAAATTTATGGTTCCCAAAGGAGAAAGGAGATTGAGGGAGGGATAAATTAGGAGTTTGGGATTAACAGATACACACTACTGTATATAAAATAGATAAACAACAAGGTCCCACTGTACAGCACAGGGAACTATATTCAATACCTTGCAATAGCCTGTAATGAAAAAAAATATGAAAAAGAATATATATGTGTATAACTGGGAAAAAAAGGTAAAAAAAGACCACACAGAGAGGATGGTCTATTTAATCCTGATGACAGCAGGTGCTACCCAGGCCCCGTGTGCCAGGACCTCGCTCTCCCCTCCCAGGCCCCCATGCCGAGAGGCCACAGGCAGAAGGCTGGCCCAGGGCCAGTCGCTTTCTTCCTCCAGGACCTTCAAGCAGCAGGTGGGTCGGGCCTGAGTGCCAAGCAGTGGGGAGAAGAGAAGGATAGTTTTAATCCCCATATGAACTAAATCGTCCATAGCTCAAAGTGTCAAAATCTTTGACCATCAGGGTGGCAGGTGCACGGGTCAGTTGGGAAGGAGGCCAGCAGGGTTGCCGGAGCGTCCCAGGTGTCCTGAGCCTGCCAGGCATCAACCCCCAGTTTCAGGCTCATAGATGGTCCATTTGTCCCAGAGGAACAGCCAGGCTCCTTCCTGACCCCCTGGGAATGTTCTGATGCTTTAATGACCAACGTGGTGGTACCAGCGCACGACAACTGAAAATCAGCCACGAGACAGGTGCTCCAGGGACAGACAAGGGAGATGTTGGGGGAAAAATACCACAGTTGGAGGCAGGGGTGGGGAAAAATAATTCACAGAGGCTATTTAACCAATGAGTTACACAGACATTACCCAGCATTAGACAGACATATGCTGGCTTAGTATCATGCTTTCAAAACCATCAGAGACAGCAAAATTAGACTAAGTAAATCGACGGACTTTTATTATGACTTCTCCTATCTGGGCTGATATCAATAAAAACCTATGGGGGTGGAGGGATAAACTGGGGATTTGGGATCAGCAAATATTAACTACTATATAAAAAATAGATAAACAGCAAGGTCCTAATGTACCGCACAGGGAACTATATTCAATACCTTGTAGTCACCTATAACGAAAAAGAATACGAAAAGGAATTTATGTATGTATATGTATGACTGAACCATGATGCTGTGCACCAGAAACTGACACAACATTGCAAACTGACGATACTTCAGTTAAAAAAATAAAAAATAAATAAACTGTGGGGAAAGGTCTAGGAGTCTTGGCCACATTGGGGGGGGCGGTGGTTGTGGACATTATGAATGCATTGATTCAATTATTATTTATTTAACACACATCATCACATCGTCATCTGAATGCTGTTTCTACCAAAACTGTGCAAGTTCACAGACAAAACGCAATTCCAGCGGGCCAAAGACTGAAAAACACGAGCTGGCAGAGGCTGTGAAGAAGATACGCAGGAAACACATTTCAGGAAGGATGGAACAAGAGCAGACACAGCTGGATCACAGTGCCCGCGGCGCGGTGCTACCAGACGCGCCCAGGAGCAAGGTCCGGGTCTCGGGTCGGACCCCAGCATCTACTTACAGCCATTTAACAAATGAGACACTCAGCCCTGAAGTGTCTTACAACCTTTGTGCTTTCTGATCTGTTCTTAGAGGTAAACACCAAGAATGGCACATTAAGTGTACAAGATGACAGCGGGCAGCGGCGGGGACAGTTACCGTAAAATAGAAGGGGGCTTTCTGTGACCCAGTGTGAAAAACAACATCATCATTACATAATGGTTCTTCACTGCTTCCACTTCCTCAACTGTCCCAAGCAAAGAACCAGGGGGAAGTTAAATAAAAAAAAAAGTATCTAAAAAACAAAAATCTATGTCACAAAGGTCACGCACTACAGCTGACAGACGAGCTGGCAGGAAAGCCCCTGTGGCCCTCGGGCAGAGCCTTCTCACTCAGGGACACAGCTCTAAAGGTTGTGACGATCTGCTCTGAAGCCACCACCTAAAAAGGGGGATGGGGAGTGGACTGGCAGCAGGAGGAGGAGGAGAAAGACAGACAGGCGAGCCACGCACACAAGACTGTGTTCTTGGCAAGGGGTTACGAGGGGGCCACTTGTCCCCAGAGTAAACGGCCCCACAGGCCACAAGAGCCCTGGAGATAAAGAGCAGGAACCATAAATGACGCTCGGTGGGGGGATGAGAGGAAGGAGGGGCTGGAGGGGGAGGGGGTAAAAGGTACAAAGTATTGTGCATAAAACACAAAGATGGCTCGCACCACACAGGGGCTGCAGCTGATACTTTATAATAACCATAGATGGAGTGCAGCCTTTAAAAACCGTGCATCACTATGTTGTACACCTGCAACTTGCGTCATATCGTACAGTGACTACTTTAAAAATGAGGTTCACAGGGATAGCCCAAGCAGGGCATGTCCCAAAGCTATCCTCGGAGTGGGAAGAGAAGAGAACAGAAGGAGGCTTGTTTCAGGTCAAAAGGTGAATCAGAATCCCCCTCCTGGCTGGGGGAAGGTAGAGCTCAGCGGTACAGAGCCTGCTTAGCATGCACAAGGTCCTGGGTTCAATTCCCAGTACCTCCACTAAATAAGCAAATAAATAAATAAACCTAATCACGTCCCTCTAAAACAAATAAGCGTTTTCAAATAAAATAAAATAAAAAACTCCCTCTCCAATGACACGAGACCTTATTCCAGCAACAACGCTGTGACTGGTGTCTCTTAGGGTTTGTTCCATTTTTGATGGACGTGACCTCTTCCCTGAAGCACCACCCCAGGACTGACCCCCTCCGTGCTGGGCATTCTTTTCAACGAGCGAGCGCACACAGATGGCGGTCATTTTCCCTCTGCTCTTACAGGGAGGCCAGGCCAGAAGCCCCACCTAAGTCAGGGTTCTTACCTTCTCCCTCCCTCTTTTGAGTTAAATCTGGGTGGAGACCCTGGGGTGATAGGTGAGACTTCATTGTGAGTAGTCAGGTTCAGGATGAAAGACACAAAGGCCACTTAAAATACTGGAGGATGCAATTACGTTTACAGTCAAGAGGCAAGAATTGCGGCAGGGTTTTAAGTAAACAACCAAGTAACTAGTAACAGGGTAAAGGAGACTGAGCCCTCAAACCTAACTGTGAAGCGCCTGCACCTGTCCCAGCCTCAACCCCAGCCCCTAGCACTGACTATAGCAATCAACATCCACCGATAACCACGTCCCAGGACACCCAGCTGACCCTGACACTGAGCAGGCCCGGGGGTCTGACCCGGTCGGCCCAGCAGGGGGCCTGGGAGTCTTCAAGGTAAGAGACTACCACTGGCGAGGGGCGGCTGAACGCCAGAAGGAGCTCCCACAGTCATGACAGATGAATCTGGACATTTCCTATTTAGCACCGGGAAGACCTTTCACAAAAGGATGCAGTGTGCAAACTGGGCTAATGGCATTTTCTGTGTGGCCTCCTCAGGTGGGCGGGCACTTGCAGAGCCAGACAGTCATCTAAACTGAGAAGAGCAAGCAAGCAGGCACTCAAAAACTGGTTGGAGTTTGGGATTCACAGATACACAATGCTGTTCACAAAACAGGTAAACAACAAGGGCTTACTGCATAGCACAGGGAACTGCATTCACTATCTCGTAATAGCCTATAATGGAAAAGAATCTGGAAATATATATATATATGTATGTATATGTGTAATTGAGTCATTTTGGAGGGAGGGTAGAGCTCAAGTGGTAAGAGCGCATGCTTAGCGTGCATGAGGTCCTGGGTTCAATCCCCAGTACCTCCTCTATAAACAAACAAATAAGCAAATAAATCTAATTACCTCCCCCCAAAAAACAAAATAAATAAATACATTAAAAAAAATAACTGAGTCGTTTTGCTGTACACCTGAAACTAGCATTGTAAATCAACTACACTTCACTAAAAAAAATTTTTTTTAAATCAACCATAATTCAAGAGGATGGCCAAAAATACCCACATGAGGGAGTGGAAAACGTGAAAGCCACAAAAAAAGAAGTTGCAGCAAATCTGTGGACATTCCAGGGGGCCCTCCTTTAGCGTTCACCTGCTAAACTCCAGTCACGGACCCAGGAATCCTAAGATCACCCGCAAATCACTCTGAGCCTGTGCAGGGAGACAGCTCCACACTGCCCCCTGGTGCTGGCCGGCCCCGCGGCTCCAGGCTGGAGGGGACAAGGTGTGGGCAGGGCCTCTGCCTCCAGGGACTTCCGGCTGCCCACCCTACAAGCACTAAACAGAGCCTCATCCTCGCACGCCCATTCAGAAATAAATGGCTATTTTTAGCAGCATGCATCTTAGGAATGGAAATGGCTGGGCCCCAGAAGGCAACAGACAGTGTGTGCCTGGCTTCCTGGACCCACCTCTGGGAGGGTGTGAGCCTCCCCCCGCCCACAAGGACCCTGGTGAAGTCCGGGAGCCCAGGCAGAGGTGATGATGCACGTGGATCACAAGAAAGAGGGACAAGGTCAGGGCGAGGACTGGCACAAGTCGCACAGGTAATCAGGAAGATGAGGGCCGATGAGTCAGAGCTGCAGGAGAAAGGACTTAGGACAGAAAAAGTCAAAAACAGAAGACAGAAGCCAGGGAGGGCGCGCATGGCCATTGTGGAACAGCTGGTCCGGTAAGAAGTGGTATTTTGAGCCGCATATTTTTTTTCAAAGGAGAAAGCACAAAGGTGGGTCGGGCCGTTTCCTGCCAGGGTCCACCTGGGGCGGGAGCTGCTGGGATTACTGCCCCCAGCCCTCCGCAGCTCCCGTGGCTGGAGACCCACCCGTGCAGGTGCCCCGGGCTGTCCCACCCAGCAAGCTGTAGGCAGCAACCGCGTTCACAATGGCTTTTAAACCCGGTCCTGCTGCACATCCTGCAAATGCAAACTGCCAACAAGGTCCCAGGAATCCTTATGGTATCTATTTTTTGTACTCTAGAACTTTCTGCACTTTCTTAAAGATGAACACTTTAGAGAGTTTACGTTCAAAGCTGAAGCTCTGAAACTCCCCCAAAACATAAAGTTGCTGTGACTTAAAAACCCTACACACCGATCTGATTTCCTAAGTATGCCACTTGCGTTCATTTCGCCTGGTTAACGAAGGGACAGCATGCTGGCATTCCCAATAGATGGCATACAAAGCAGCGAAAAAACATATACATTTCTCTTCAAATAACACTGAGAGCCACCTCTGGTAAACAGGGTGTTTAATATTCTAATTTTAGACAGCCTACATTAACATGGTGGTTTCACAGGCAGGATAAGATTTCTATTTACAAAGCAGTCTCAAAAAATGACTTCATAATGGGAGATCAAGAGGAAAAGAGTTTAGAAATTGAATGATGTAAATCATATGGGGTTCAGAGGCTAAGCAAATTACACACCCTGAAGCAGCCCTGGCTTTATGAAAGGAGCCTTTCTCCAGCTCCCCACAATCCCAGCCCAAGAAAACTTGCATCTGAGAGTTTTCTAAACATTTCAGGTACACTTGAAAGCTGAAAGTAATTCTCATTTCCTCGGCAGGATTAAGTCGTTTCCAGCACACACAAAATAGCAGTCACTCACCATCACGCAGAAAAACACACCACCAAAAAGGTGAGGGCGTCAGAGTACAAAGGCGCAATAAAAAAAGAAAGAAAAGAAAAGAAAAAAAAATTTTGGGCAAAAGAGAAATCCATGTTTTAATTCCCCCTGAAAATGTCCACACGGCCTCTTGACCTCTTTATTTCCTGGCTACTTACTGATTAACTGATGCCTTTCCATTGCGAGCGCTTCAATTAAGGGGGCTGATACATGTCTCGGCAACTCCCCCAATAGAAAAAAGCTGAGGAAAGTCAAACATGCCAAGACTCATTCATTTTGGACTCCTTTTTAGAGGCACTTCTTGAACTTAGAACTCTGGCAAGGAGAGGTCCTGCAAGGCGCGTTAGGGCTGACGTCCCCCACCGCCCCCAGAATGTCCCCTCTCCCGCTGCGCCTGCGGTGGCCCTCGGGTCACCCGGTCGGAGTCCGGCGGCCGCTTCCGAACTCGCAAACGCGGCGGATCCTCCCCACGTCGGTGCCCACAGGGGCGGGTGGGCGAGGGGACCCTCCCGTATCCCGCACGGGCGCACGAGGCGGCCTCCCGCAGCGGCGGGACCGGGGCCGGGGGACTCACCGTTCTGCTCCTTGGTGCCAGAGAGCTGGAGTTTACTGCTCAGGTGGGACTCAGCCCGAGTCCCGGGTCTCTGGCCGGCCAGGGCGGATGTCAGCAGGAGAAGCCCGAGGAGGAGCATTGGGCTGGGCGGGCGAGCGCGCTCTCGGCGGGCACTGGGGAAGCCGGGCTCCGGGTCGGGCTCAGCGCCGCCGGGGGAGGGCCGCGCCGGGCTGGACGCGCCGCGCCTGCTCGGGCCGCAGGGGCTCGCGGGGTAGCTTCCACATAATCGCCTCCGAGACTTTCTCCGAGGGCCCGCTTGTGCGCCTCCAGTTTGTGAAAGGGATCAAAGCAAAACCTGGACCCGAACCAGTTTCCCAAGGTTTCCACAAATCCTGCGCTCGGCCGACGCGGTGGGGGTGGGGAGGGGAGGGGTGCGGGGGGTGGGGACGCGGGGGGCCCGGGCGTGCCCACCCGTCCCCAGCCGGTCGCCAGGAGCACCTGTCAGCTGGGGGGGCCCGGAGCGGCGACCAGTCGAGGGTCGCGCGGAGCCGCCCGGAAGCCCAGGCGGCGGCGGGCGCTCTCCGATCGATAACAAAGCGGCGATCGATGCGGCTCCGCGGCCCCCGCTCCCGCCCCGCCCCCACCCCGCGGGGGAGGGGAGACGCGGGCGCGGCGCCGGGGCCGGGGGTCCCAGCCGGGCCGGGGGTGCCAGGCGCGGGGAGGCCGTGGGTCCCTCTCCCGCCCCGCGCTGCGCGGCTCCCGGCACCTGGACGGGCCTCCGCGACCCCAGCTCCCCGCTCCGGGCGCGAACCCGCTCCGCGCCGCCGGGAGGTCGGACTCCGGGTGTGCGGGGCCCTGCTCGGTGTCCCCTCCCCCGCGCCTTGGGCCTCGCGGCCGATCGGCCCCGGGCGGAGAGCAGGCCGAGCGCCGGGGCTCGGCTGTCCCCTCCCCTTCCCCACCGTCCGGGCCGCGGGGAGGAGGGGGCCGGGGGCCGGGCCAGGCGGGGCGCCGCCGCCCGCGGGAAGGGGGGAGAGGAGGGAGGAGGGAGAGGAGGGAGGAGGGAGAGGAGGCCGGAGCCTGCGCGCCCGCCTGGGCGGCCGACCGCCCGTCGGCAGGTGCCGGCGCGGCCTGGGTACGAGGGGCCCCGGCGGGGGTGCGGCGCGGGCTCCCCTCCCGGGACGCCCTGGCCCGGGATACAGAGCACGCGTGGTGCTGCGGGGACCGCGGAGGTCAGAAGAAGTGGGAAGAACTTCCTGCCCCTCTACACCCCCGTCCCCACGCCCCCCTCGCCCGGGCTGCTCCTTCCCTCCCGAGGGCATCTCCATCCCCAAAGCGCTGGCGCGGGGCCCTTGGGCCGGACTTTCTGGCCTGAAGGAATACGGGAAACTGGAAGGCAAGGATTCCCCTCCGCTTTCCAGCTCTCCCGAGCAGGGAGTGGAAAAAGCAGAAGTCAAGACATAAGGCCAAAATGATAACCACGTCGTGCATTCATTCAGGGAACACCGCATTGACTTGACTGCCTCCTGGGTCAGGCAGTGTTCTGGGAACTGGGGCCGGAGTAGTGCACAGGGACCAAAGTCTCTGTCCCGAAGAAGCCTGCCTACAAGTTGGCCCGCCTCAAATTTACAGCAAGCGAGGGCCACGCAGAGCAAAGCAGAGCGAGCTTTGGTCAGCCGGTCAATGCAGAAGATCAGACCAGGTCCGGTGCTCAGTACAGGTTGGGGGAAGGACGGAGCCTTAAGGTGTGGGCTGGAATCAGGGTGGAGTCTCGACTGTAAGGAGCTGCCCTTCCTGGCCTTGCGAGGCCATCTGTGAGTATTGAGGAGAGCTGCCCAGTAAAGGGGTCCAGGGGTGCTCAGACTGAGGCATCCTGTTAGTGGACCAGACCAGGGCTCACCCTTCCTAGGTCTGGCGAAAGGGTCAAGCCCTCTTCCTGTGCCTGGACGCCCACTGAGACCAACCAACTTGTGACGTCCTAGTCCTCTTCCTTTTTTTTTCCCTTTTAAGGTTCTCCTCAGCTCAGCTCCTCCTTGTACCCTTGAGTCACCCATCCTATCCCTTCATTCTTACTCCTTTCCGCCTTCTGTCCTCAGACTGCAGGATATGAGGGCCCATAAATCAGGCCCAGTCTTTGACGTTCGAGGATTTACAGTGTAGCAGACACAAGCATTGTCATTTCATTCACTTCAACAGCAGCTCAGCACCAGTGTGAATCCCTCTCGGCACAATAAATATGTTCCCAAAAGGTCTTGTAGATGTGGGACAGAGTGGGTGAGGGTTCCCGGTTCTGGTAGCATGAGACTTGCCATCTAGAAGACATGCTTTCTGAGCACATTTTCATCTATTTGTAATAAAACTCACTACTCCTCAGTCTTTTTAACTTTGCAAGTTTAATTTTCTCATCGAGATGTTTCTTGGCCACCTACCGAGAGAGAGTGAGTGTGTGTGTGTGGCTGCAGATTTAATCCATTTGCTCTCACAAGATTGTCAGGGTGATGACTACTCTTTATTCCGTATCATTTCATTTTGGCCAGAGCAGTGCCTGGCCCAGGGGGACAATAAATGAACACTCCTGACTGACTGACAGGTTTCTTTATTGGAGTCACTTACATTCTCCCTGGAATTTCAGCGTGAAGGTTGTATTTGAAAAGTTACAGATGATCTAGCATAATACCTCACCTCTGCCTTTCACCTCATCCACATTCTACAGATTGATTTGACAGCCGCCTTATAACTGAAGCCAGCCAGGTTCTCCCGAGTGACCCCCCCCCCAGACTAAACTGCGTCCACGTTGCCTTGTTTCCTTCCAGGGGACCCGCACTATTGTCTCTTGAACGGCCCTCCCCCTTGGCATAGTTGATTCTTTCAGCACGGTGTCCGCTGCCTGTCTCCATGCTCCATTTTGCTCATAAACCCTTCCTAAGAAAGTGAGATCCTTGCATCGAAAGTAAATTTTATATAATCCAGACTCTGCACAACTACTAAACAAGACATTTTGAATGAATGTGGCTTTGTTTTGGCCTAAAGCATTTTCCTTGAGGAAAAGCATCTGTTCCACCAACCAGGAGAACATAATTGCGAGCATTCTTTGTGGTTTTCATGTTTTCTTAAACCTTAGGAGGGAGTGCCCACTCCAGCTGGATGCCTGCAGAGAGCTACCTGCAAAGCCCTGCTGAGGGACATGCTAGAATGTACTTGGGTATTAACCATGATAATTTGGGAGAAGGAGGGTGGGTGTCACTCCTAAAAAAAGGGTTTTTTGAAGTGAAATAAGATTTAAAGCCAATTCTCCATTCAATTAATCACTTAACACCCAGGAGGGCAGGAACCATGGGGCCTGACTTTTTCTCAGAAAATCAAATGTTAGAAGTTTTCTTGCTCTCTCTTCTGATTCAGCACAAACACACACACACACACACACACACACACACACACATGCATGCAAAATTAGTTAAGACTTTTCCCAGAACTTTTCAGTATTGTAGTGGCAGGTAATGGAGTTTGAGTTTCTTTTCTGTGCGGAGAACTATGACCCACCTAAATGTCCACTGTGTGTCTATAATGGCTACTGAGCAAAACTTCTCCACTCACTTTGGTGAGGCTGGGAGCTGGGGGTGTCATTAGTGAGCAAAGCGAATGCCGGCACCTCAGCAGGAAAAAAGACTGCTCAAGGGGGAAAAAGGAAATGCACTAATCTCTCAGAGCATCCTTTTCTCTCTCCACTGTCTCTACCCTGAGAAACACACAGCCTTGCTATGTCTCAGTACTTCAGGTCATATTAATACTCTGTTTTCCCAACCAAAAAACTAATAATACAACACACTTTTCCTTCTACCTTGTTTATCGAGATCAGTCACCCTCTACCTCCCAGTGTAGCAACTGCCAACTAACCGAGAAAGGCTTGCTTGCTGAGACCAATGGTCGAGGGTTGTGTTAAGGCCTGGCTCTCGAAAGGAGCAGGTGCACGTTGGGAGATGGAATGTTAGAGGTGAGTGGCCACGAGAAATAGGTGACAAGGACTAGCCTTCAGGTGGCCCTCTGTGGCTGTTCCCATTCAAGTGAAGCTGCTTTTTCCTTTGGGAAATCACAGTTGAGTATGCAAGATTTCTTTTTGAAATCTCAGAAGGGCTTGTCTGACTCAGAAGTCAGAGGGAGTAGGCCGCCTGAAATAGCCCCAAATAAAGAGGAGCCCTGGTGACCTTGGATCACCAAACAAAAGCTGATTTCACCGGGAGGCGGGAGACCGGGGACTTGGTCCGGCTTTACTGCTAACAGACAGCACAAACTTGACCTCAAAATCCTCTCTGCTCCTCTCCTTTACAGGAGAGATTTGCCATGGAGTCTGCCTCATTCTTCTCACCCCTTTGGAATTCTTCCATTCTGTGAGCTACCACAGACAGTGATGAAAAGGCTTTACCAACGTAATGGTGCCGCCATGACAATACGCGCATGGAACACGTTGCAGAGGCTCAACTCGAAGGCGCCTTGGAGGCCAGCAAGAGATGTTGAACATGCACTTCTCCCTACATTCGTCCCATCAAGGTATCTCTCTTTTATCTGTTATTACAGTTTGGAAAGACAAGTTCTACTGAGAACCAAAAAAAAGAGGAGGAAGAAGAGTTGGGAAATCCCTGGCCAAGGCAAGTCTCGGGAATTGTACTGAATTTGGGGAAACTGAACAAATTATGTGTGGGTATCCTCATTTCAATTTTTATGTATTTACTTTTTCATTTTTATTGAAGTAGAGTCAGTTTCCAATGTTGTGTCAATTTCTGGTGTACAGCATCATGTTTCAGTCATACATATACACACATAGGTTCCTTTTCATTTTCTTTTTCATTATAGGTTGCTACAAGATATTAAATCTATACAGAAGAAATTTGTTGTACACATTTTAATTTTTAATATGTGTTTGATATCATGGGAACAACAACAAAAGGGGCCAGTGTGGTCCCAAGGTCAAGAAAAATAGCTGTAGCACATCGGTGAGTTGTAAATAAGAAAGTGACATTGCTGTGAGCCAAGAACGGAAGTCCAGTGTCCTGCAGTCCCGTAGAGTCCCCCTGGTGACATCTGTACAGCCCTGAGAGCAAGGGGCATCCCCTAAAATGTGGACAGCCACCAGCGCTGCGTTTGGTTGCATCCTCCCGTCTCTAAGATGCCATTTTTCTCTCCCCGGAAATCACGTGTCGGATAGGAAGGCTTTTGTCCGTGTCATGACAAATCGTAGTCAAGAGGTCAAGATGCAGCTACAGATCTTCCTTTCTTGGATACTGACCCTCTCCTTTCAAAGGTCCTGGGAGAAGGACCCTTTCACTTTGTGATCATTGTGTCAAACGTGATCCTTCCCTTGGCTACGAGCCTTTGTAAAAGAGGTGCGTGGCCCCAGTCCACTACTCAGTGGACGTTAAAGAAGTCTAGTTGGTTAGCAGAAAGGAAAATAGAGCTTCACTCATCTGCCATTAAAGTAGCCTCAGCTGCTTTTGAAGTTCAAGACAGTTCAAGGGATTTTCAAGTCCTTTTCTTCTGTGATTATGACTGTCTGCCATCTGCCATCTTCATAGGAAGAAAAGGACTTGCTCTCTTCTGTCCTAAAACAGCCCTGCAACATCCTAAGGCATCATTTTCTTCTTCCAGTTTTATTTTTATTGGCGCAAATTGCTCTGATGCATTCCCCATCTTCCTGGACCACCTTTTCTCCTTCCTCATCACCTGAATTGTCTTTTACACATCCTCCAGGACATTAAGAGGGTAAAAAACAGTTTTTCTCCTGCTGACAGCTCAGAAGGATTTATAATTAAACAAATGCCAACCAGGGAAAATAAATGGAGGGGAGAGTCATTCATGTTCAAATTTACTTTTTGAAGCACCTGTCATGTCCCAGGAGCTATCAGATGCCTGAGGATATATTTTCTCATTTCATCTTCCCACCAGCCCCTGGAGGAAAGTTGGAGTTTCCCTCGGTGATCACAGAGAAATGGAGAATTAATTTTCCCAGAGCCACACTGATGCAGGAAAAACCGATGTGGGGCGTGAGGAGGGCTGTGTCCCAGGTCTCGGTTGAGTCCCTGGGACATGCCCCACCAAGTGTGGGCCCTTGGCTTCATGCAGGAAAGAATTCAAGAGTGAGCCACTGTTGAGTAAAGGTAGATTTATTTAGAGAGATACATACTGCACAGAGTGTAGGCTGTTTCAGAAGACAGGAGAAAGGCCACGAGGTGTGGGGCTGGGCACTCAGATGAGAGTAGAAGTAGGTGCACACTCCACAGACAGTGTGAGCCGTCTCCGAAGGGGAGGGAGCAAAAAGGCCGCCACGAGGCACCATGTTGCCAGTTTTTATGGGCTCAGTGGCTTCATGTGCTAATAAGTGGAAGGACTAACTACCCTGGGGAAGGGGCTGGGATTCCCAGAAATTGGCCATCTCTCACTCTTTGACCTATTGTGGCTAGCCACAGGACTGTCATGGCGCCTGTGGGCGTGTTATTCACCATACTAGTATATTACAATGAGTGTGTAATGAAGCTCAAGGTCTACTAGAAGTCAGATCTCCCACCATCCTGAGCCTCAAGGCTTCTGGGGGTTGAATCTCTCACCATTCTGGTATTAACTTCTGTCTTACTCCTTGAGTGGCTGTGCCCTGTCCACTTCCTTCCTGTCTCAACACCACAGGGGACAGGCACGGTTATCATTTCTCTCCTGGTCTACCCCTTCGACTCCTGTGACTCTCACTGGACACTAAGGCCCTGGATTTTGGACAGAAACCTTCCTGGGTGACGCTTTTATAGGTTTCTCTAAGTTCTCTTCCTGATGACTGCCCTCCCTGGATTTCGCTCAAGGTAGACTCGTGGGATGGGAGACACACGTTCCCACGTGTCTGAGAACAGAACACGACACTCAGACAGCTATCTTTCTGGAACAGCCTAAATAAAACAGTTGAGCCAGGAGGCAGCGGTGGTGACTAAGACATCATGGGGAAGCTGGCCTGGGGGTTGAAGCCCACCCAAAGCGCGGGCTCCCTGAGCCTCCTGTTCATCCCGGGCGAAGCCAGTCACCCCAGATGCCTTCCCCTGGATGTCTGTGGGCAGTTAGATCAGAGGATCCATCTCCTGGTCTTGGAGGACAAAGGGAATGAATTATCATTCCTCCTTCTGTACTCATGATTGCTACCGAATCACAGCATCGGGGCTTGGGAGAAATACACTATTTTCCCAGTTGCTCCCTTTGAAGACTCAATTTATGATTCACCGTAGATGTCAGCGTCTCAACCTCTTTTTCATAAGATTCCTACCGGTCTCCCTCCACCTGTTTCTAATTCAAAATTCCTGGTCAAGTTTTTTTTGGTTTGGTAATTTTTTGTTTGTTTGTGTGTGGGAGGTGGGTTTATTTTAAAGTCTGATGGCAAGGCAAATTAGCATCTTCACTGATAATTTGACAAAGGTGTTTTTAGATTGGTTGGAGTTACTGAAAGCACAGAGGCTCCAGGAAATGACTAGTGACTTATTAAGCCCTCAGGCAAGCAAATATCTTCCCCCTTGAAGTTCTAACTCTTTAGATAAATTCCATTTGTATCTGAAAGGATATATTAGAGAAAAGACACTAGTGGCTGTCATTTTTTTTTTTTGTCCCACTGGACAGTCAGTGGAAAAAAAATTCCTTACTTTCTTTTGTGAATGGCTTTTTAGACACACATAAAACCAAAGTGAAAAATGTGAGAATCGGCTAATTATTATAGCTACTATTATTCCTATTTACTGAGGCAAATGATTATACTACACACCTGTTAAAAACAAAAACAGAAACAAACAACAGCCTTTTAAGAATTCAAAGTACTTCCTAATATCTTTTTCTTTCTGCCTACCAGATTTCTGTTCGAAGATGATTATCGCTGTGAAACCCACTGTCAGGAGTCTCAGCCCAGCTCAGGGGAAAGAAATCTCTTGTTCTGCAGAGTCTGTTCAGTCTGGCCTGGGAACCCACTGTCACCTGTTCTGGGAGCTAGAGTAGTCTGCTCATTTTCGTTCTGCATCTTGCCAAGCTGGTGACACCTTACTACCCTTTTTAATGAAATATCCACAGTGAGGTAAAGTGCGCTGCAGCAGAATCCTCTCCCACTTCCCAAACAATGGGGAAACTACAACTCTGTGAGTAGATACTCATTGAATCCCCATTTTTGAAAAAAATGGGGTAGGGGGAGTTAGGTTTATTTGTTTATTTTGTTTATAATGGAGGTGCTGGGGATTGAATCCAGGACCTCATGCATGCAAAGCACACACTCTACCCCTGAGCTATACCCTCCTCCTCAAAGCCCCATCTTATAGTTGAGAAACTGAGCCCCTGAAAGGCTTTGTAAAACTGGACCAAAGTCACACGTTTATAAGGACCAAAGGCAGAATTTGAATCTGGGGAGCTGGTTTCAGAGCTGGCATGTTAATCCATCTCGTTTTTAGTCCTCCCTGCTGTTAGTACAGTGCTAGGTGTGGTACGACCCCAAAAAAGACGTTTCAAACCTAGGAAGTGCACATTTCTATTAAGCACTTGGTGTTTATTTGGTAACTCCGCACAATTCGAGTCATAAGTATGTAGTTTAAAACTCTATTGCCGACAACAAACTAAGTCATTCTGCTTTTGTCTGACATGGAAAGGACAGTGCCCAGAGTGTACAGGAACTAGACATTGAGTCGATGAAACCGTCACTGTGTCTCAGATGGAATACCCTTTTCCGTGGCTACAGACATGAGAAATGAAGCTTCTGAAACCTTATGAAGGAAAAAGGGTCTGCTGCCCTGATTCTTAGCAATAAAACCTGGCTGTAAAATCACCGTTACTGTCTTGCTGGTGCTGACAGCCTGTGATGAAGGAAACTTACAATATGTATTCAAGTATGTTTCTGAAGGACAGAAGGAGAAAAATGCGAAGTTAGGGAGATGACCTCCTAGTTTCTGGGTGAAGGTGAACATTCTAAGTTGGAGACAGAGTTTCTGTTCCCAGTGACCTTGAGATTCTCATGGACTTGACCAAAAGAGCAACCTGTGGAGACCCTCAATGCATCCATAAAAATGGATCATTGTGCCCTCGGTGAGTGCCCTCTAATGTGAGGCCTCCAGTCATCTTCCTTTGTGTTTGTTCCCACCCCGGATAAACCCTGGTCTTCTTGCAGTGTCTCCTCCCCACAAAAAGCCCTCCAGACCGCTCTCTGCCTCTCCTATGGTGATGTTCCTGCAAACTGTCCTCAGATTACCAGCCTGATCTGTTTAAACACAAATTGATCACAACCCGAGCCCCAGGTCTTAAGGTCTCAGTCTCCCTTTGTCTGCAGGATACAAACTTCTCCTTAAGCGTGATCTGCTCTGCCCTGTAGGCCGGGCCTCCCACTCCTGCAGGTCTCGGGGTTTCCTGACATACCTCAATTCCTGTCCTCAGGCCTGCCGATCTTTGCTTCCTTTCTCATGCTCACGCCACAAGGATAGATTCCAGAACTTATTCTAGAACATTCTAGAGTTCTCTTCCATTACACTTTTCTTTAGAGCCTCTTTTTCCTAGAACTTAACGTATTGCACTGATCATAGTGTAATAGCTGATTGACTACGCGCCAGGTGCTATCTTAAGAACTCCATGTGTCACCGGAGTTGTCACCGTAACCATAGGAGACAGGTGGATTTAGCGAGTTTTACAGAGGAGCTGTGTGGGGTACTGAGAGGCTGAGCAATTGGCCTGAGACCATTCAGGAGGAGAGCGGCAGAGCTGGGATTTGAACTCAGGTAGCCTAACTCTAGAGTCCATGCACTTGACCATCACTCTGCCTCTTATCAAGGTTGTCCAACAAGTGTTTGGAGGCAGTGTAGACAGACGCCCAGTCATGATCCAAGCTTTGAAGTCAGAGGTCCCCGTTTCTCTCTCTCTCCAAAGGCTGTTATTAATTCACTGGAGAGTTTTATAACTAATGATGTCTTAAAATGAAGATAACCCTCACTCATTTTTTGACTAAAGAGGTCTTTCTGTCCCCTCTTCTTTATCTCCGTCACTAACTACATTACCAGGGAAGTCTCTCATCCTTCCGAGAACTTTCTAGGATGAGTCCTTAACCTCGCTGCTGCAAATTAATGATTATCTCCTCTAGTTTATTTGATAGACCCTCCCTGCAATTGACTGTAAACTCTCTGATGGCAGAAATTTTGCTTTCTTGCTCTCTTTCTTTTTTTTGATCAGCTAAGGATCCCTGTCCTGCCTCTCAACTGCAGTGTCCAATGCCAGGTGCATGCGGTTCCACGTTTAACACGTCTTTTAATCACTGCTGAGTGAAATTAACAGAACTATGAAGCAGCCAAATGTACTTACACCCATGATAAACCTTCACAGAAGAAAACCAGGTTGGACAACAGCTACTTCTGATGGAGTTAGGGAGACTGGAGCCACTGAAGTTCATGGTCTTGCTTGGCTGTCAGAGGATTTTATACAAGGAAGACCTACATCATGGAAAACAGCAGTCAAGCAGCACTGATTTCTGAGCTCACACCTAAGTGAAATTTATTCATCTCATTTCTTTGATGAGCTGGAAGAAGACCAGGGAAGCATTTTCCAAGATGGAACCCATGCAGAATCTGTGTTTTCACAGATACCATGGTCACGTTCACTCCACAGTATTACTGAGGCCTGGCAAACAGCCTCTACTTCCATTCCTTGACTGGTTTAAATATATGGTAGAGAAATTTTACATGACAGGTGGTTCACAAGACTCTATTTAATAGCCTACCTGTTACAGCCAAGATGTAATGATTTTGGAGACTAACTTCTAGGAAAGACCTCCTTCCTAGTTTGAAATCATGATGTCAAATGAAGTTCTTCTTTTTTAATTTTAGATTTTGAAGTTTGTGTTACAATTTAAAATATGTGTGTGTGTGAAAGTGTGGTTTTGAACTAATAATTGCTGACTGCTGTAGCCTGGCTAGAGGAAAATTTAAGAGCCACCAAGCTAAAATGGGACATGAAATGTCCCTGTTTTATGGATATTCTTATGTAAAGTAAATTAAGGAAGTGACGATTCATTTTGCATCTCGTGTGCTTTGAGCAGTTAATTATACTGTGAAATCGGACTAAAATTTTTCTAACTACATAGAATGAACCAAACACACTTCAACAAAAATAAATAAAAATGCTATTTATAATATTTCCTTTTTCCTTAGTAGGTTTCATCTGATACACTTAGTAGGTTTCGTCTGAAATAGTGCATTGGCAACTGACAAGGTATGGAGTTTCCAAGCAATGCTCCATTTAAATGTGCCTTGTGAAGCTGATCAGACACAAAACTGCATGGGAGAAAGGGAGCATGTATTTCTGAAACTACGAGTGAGTTTTCATTAGAAATTTAATTTTGAAAGATATAAAAAGGGCTTTAAAATATACCAAATGCTGGTGCAGGATGGTAATTTATCATAGGGCATCGTGTTACAATGCTAAGTGCCCACAATAGAAATTCTGTGCTCTACCACAATTAGGTACATGACTTTAATAACGACAAGAGAAAGTCAACTATTCTGGTCCTCAGCTTCTATAACTGCAAAAATAAAAGTTCAGCTAGTTGATTTCAAGATTCTGTTTCCAACATTTTCTGATTCAATTTCCAATTCTCTGATTTTTTTACTAGAAAAAATATATTCTCATAATCTTTATTGTGAGTAGACAATTGCTTTTTAAAGAATCTTTTTATTTTCTTTAAAGGGAAACAGCCTGATTCCAGAGAGATTTTTTTGGCTGGACATCCCATCAAAGCAGTCATGATGTCTTAGAAACCTGCCTACCTGAACCTTAAAGACTTTTCTAGCCAGAGGCAGAGTATAGCTCACGCTAAATTTTTTTTTCAAATGTTTAAATAAACAAAAAAACACACAAACTTACTAAGGAGCAGGGCAAAGAAGGTGGAATCTAAAAAAAAAAAAAATAAAGAAGAAAGCTTCCAAGGGAGAAAGATAAAGATCCTCTAATCAGAATTTCCATTTGTTTAGAAAAGTCTATTATCTGAATTATTCTCCAAGTGTTGAACAGTTTAGGATTCTTAGACTCCCTTTGGTCCTTATCTTTCTATATAAATACGAGTTATGAAATGACAGTGGCCACTTTCTGTTTGGGCCTGTGCCGATGGTTCTGTGATGTGTGAACTCCTTGGAGCACCAGAAAGGGACAGTGATTGATGGCTGCGGCCAGTCTTCCATACACATGCAAATTGTGTTTGCATTAACATTAATAGTGTTTAGATGTAGAAGGAAACATCGCCTTTATCATTACATAATAAAATGACAATGAATATTAATAATTTCTAGATTTAAATGTAAATTAAAACCACTGCAATTATTAAAACTTGTGATGTCTGCTATGGGTTTGTTCTTTGCCATTCTCTGAATCTAACATTGTGTGGTTATGCACATTGATAACCCCAGGAGGCACATACAGGGGACTCTGAATCTGTTACTATGGAGACTATTGGCCATATTTTAAAAGAAAAAGCAACCATTATTATGCATAAATTTAAATATCATTCTCCGCTTTTTTAAGAATTGTTACTGAAAATTAAACATCACGTTAAAAAAAATGTTTAACTCCTATGCCTCCTATTTTTCTTCCCAAGGAAAATACAGCTGGTTTCAACAATATGAACAAATAAGCTGAGTTTTTAAAAACAGTGAGCTACAACTTCTGTTTTCCTCTAAAAATGCTCCCACATTAGTATGTACATGGGCTCTTGAGACTGATCTGGGTCAGACCATAGCTCTGTCCCTTATCTGATGTCTCTTACTGTTGGTAACAGGAAAGGGATCACAGAGAGGAGTTGGAAAACACAGGGGACGTATTTTGAGACGTATCTGAGAATGCTGACCAAAATGATTTTTAGGATGAGTGGACAGAACAGCACATTTACCTTGTAGTATTTACCAATGTAAATTGCCATTACGAACATTTTAGAAAGAGACTCTTCCAGATCAGGACTCGTTAAGACTGTATTGATATAGCTGCATTCTGAGCTTGGTAATTTGCAGTATTTTATTTATTATTTACCCTTTTTCTAACAAATATTAACTATGTGTGTCAGGCACTGTGCAAGGTCTTGGGACAATTGAGGGCAGCCTAGATGAAGCCCTGAGAAAGTCTGATTTGTAGGCTTTGGGTGGAGAAGAAAGATTGAGGAGAGGGGCTGAAGAACCAATCTTGTAATAAATCAGGAGGCGTGGTCACAAGGGCTGGGCCCAGAGTATGCATTCCATTGTTGGAGGTCAGGAAGGTGGTTAATGGAACCAGGTAGAGAAGGTGCTGGATCTGGGAATGTGGAGGTCACTGCTGACTGTGAAGAAAGCCGTGTTAGTGGCCAGGCAATGACAGTAGGTGGGATGGAATGAGTTGGGGAGGTAATTGGAGATTGCTTTTCAATTTAAAAAAATTCATTTATTATGACGTCTATGAAATTAATTTGTGCACTTCAGGCACACAGTTTGGTAAGCTTTGCCCGGTGTAGACACTGATGACACTGAACTGATGGGAATGACCGTATGAAAACACAGCAAGAAAGCAGCGCCTGTCAGCCACCATTGTTCCCTGTTGGTGTTTGTTGGGGTCATTTGCAAAAACACTTATTGCGCTTTAAGCCTTGTCTCAGGAACTGCTTCTAGGGGAATGTAAGCCCCCGTTGTTATGGACAGAACAATTTAGTCTGACGCAGGCCCCAGGACTTCAGCACTGAGCCAGGCCCCCGACTCTTGGCAAGTTTTGTGTGACAGAGCACACGTGTGTTTTCGGGGCATCCAGAGAACCTACCAGGTCCTGCTCAGCAAATCTGATTCCTCAGCCCCACCTTCTTGAGACAGGAGGGAAGGGGGCAGAGCACAGCCATTAAGAGAATGGCACAGCCCTTAGCACCAAGATGGCAGAAGACTCAACTCCCAGTAGACCCTGAGCTTCAGTCCACACTCATTGAAATACAGTAGCTGCCAAATGGCACTCCCACAGGCGCTGGGACAGTTTCAAGGCTGCCCATCAAAGGTCAAAGGGTGAGTGGTGGCCCAATTCCTGGGCATCCCAGCCCCTTCCCCAAAGTGGTTGGAGTAATCCTCCCACTTGTTGGCATGTGAAGTTACCGAGCCCATAAAAACAAACAACCCTGCAGCTCGTGGCCGATCTCATCTTCCTGGCCAGCTCCATGCTCTGAGGCCCCCCCGCCCCCCACTCTCCCTTCTGAGGAGGACAACCCACATTCTGCCTATGGAACATACATGTTCCTGGCCTTTCTCTGGCCTGTTGAGACGACCTGCACTCTGTCTATGGAGTGGGCATGTCTCTGAATAAATCCGTCTTAACTCTACTATGACGCACTCTTGAATTCTTTCCTGCGTGAAGCCCAAGACATTCACTTAATGGGTGCATCCCAAGGACCCGCCTGGGACCTGGGACGTGACCATCCTCTCGCCCCCTTTCCCTTGCATCGCTCTCAGATAGCGAAGCCCTCTACATCACGTGTATGGGACTCTGAAATGAATATGCTCCATGAGTCTCATTCCAAGGGCTGATCCCAAATATTTAACTGTTTGTATGACACCCACATATTGGCCTCAGTCCTGGAGCTGATTTGTGGAGGCTTTACGTTGGGCTGGGGTAGATCTTGCGACTGGATTTTGGAGAAGACCAAGGGGCCCTGGTGAGGCAGACAGGGGGCCAGGGTGTTTGAAGGGGGGACTACAGGTACGGAGAGGGAGCCGGACAGAGACAAAGCCTCATGACGTGCCGTGGGACCTGTGTGCTGGAAGGAGGAATGTTTCCATCTCACTTCTTTTAAACCCGGTTTACAATGAGATTTCTTTTGTTGTTGTTGTCTTGTTATTTACTTGTTTATTTGTTTACTTATTTATTTTTATTGAAGTACAGTCAATGACAACATGTCAATCTCTGGTGTACCTACATGCAATGAGGTTTCTGTCACTTGTGAAATAAACCCTTCAGGCTGGTTGATCACCTGAGGTGGGGTCTGAGAAAGCATCCCCAATTCCTCCTCTCCCTCCTAGTGCAGGGACCACCAATGCCATCTTTGAAATAGTTCTTCAATCTGCATCCCCCCGTCCTGGTGTTATTGTTCTATTTAAGGGCTTCGTTATCTCTGCCTGAGCTATTTTAGCTGCCGCTAAGTTGACCTTGCTGCTTCGGGTCTTATCTTTCTCAGATTCACACTCCTTCTTTCCAGGTGTGACCGTGTGGCTCCTGTCCTTGAAATTCTGCAGTGTTGTCCGTCGGGACAGATGATGCAGCTGGACAGTCACCAGCCTGTTGTCTCTGCCTGTCCTTCATCTTCTAACTCTGCCGCTGGTCCCCGCGACATCAAACCACATGCATTTTCTCCTGCGCATCAGGCTGTCTCTTGCCTTCAGACTTTTACTTCTAAACTCCTCCCCTTTTCCTCCCTGGCAGGTGTCTGTTTACATATGAGGTCACAGCCCTGACACCATTTCCATCTGGAAACATTCTGGATAACTCCGTGCTGAGTCACAGGACTCTTCTCTGTGATCCTGGAGCCGGAGAACCTCTCCATCCTCCCACTTGCCACACCATGTTACTTCTATTCATTCACATGTGCTCACCTCCCATCCTGGTCCCCAGAGTCTTGGGAGAGGACTTGGGACACAAAAGCACATGGCGGACATTCATTAAATGTTGGCTGACTCAGAAAATACCCATCCATCTGAGCTTAATACACAAATGGAACATGCTTTAAAAACTGTATTTTAAGCAATGTCAATCCTCTTGGAATTTGTGACTGACATCCCACAGACTCTATGGAGTATAACAGAGTCCTTTGGGAAAGGTGTTTGTTAAAAACAAAATTAGCCACATTAATTTATAGATAGAGTTCTATTAGGAGCATAAATTTAAAAGTACATTATTGTTCTGTCATGAAACTACTAGAAAGGTATTGAAACTACACGTGACAAGTGTGCGAATTGGAGTCACTCGTGTTTCACTGCCTCCTTCACCCCAACAGAGCCAAAGAAAAAATTGCCAAGAATTGTATTCATAAAATAGCAATAATTTTTCAACAACTGGTAGGCTCCCCTCACATGAACAGGAGAAGATTAAAAATATGGGGTTATTGGAAGCTCATGGCATCAAGTCAAATGTTGACAGGCCAAGTCCTGTGAGCATATTCTAAATCTAATAAATTCCAAACAGGAAATGTGTATCATTGAATCAGCACACCCCTGTTACCAGGCACATGGCATTGTACAAAAAGCAACATTATATACTTTTTTGATGGTAAACAGATGTTATTTAAAAATATATACTAATAAGTCCACAAAAACTTGAAAATTTTCTTTTTAAGTGTTAAAGAATTATTATTGTTCATTAGGCATGCATTAAGAGATTAATAAATATTAGAATGGAGCAAATTTTTTATTGTAGTCAGTTTATAATGTTGTGTTAATTTCTGGTGTACAGCATAGTGTTTAATCATATATATGTGTGTGTGTGTGTGTATATATATATATATATATATATATATATATGTTCCTTTTCAGATTCTTTTTCATTATAGGTTATTACAAGGTATTGAATATAGTTCCCTATGCTATATATATAGGTCTTTGTTGCTTATCTATTTTATATTCGGTAGTGTATATCTGCTAATCCTAAACTCCTAATTTATCCCTTCCCCTTCCCCTTTGGTAACCATGTTTGTTTTCTATGTCCATGAGTCTGTTTCTGTTTTGTAAATGAGTTCATTTGTATCATATTTTAGATTTCATATTTAAGTGATAGTGTATAATATTTGTCTTTCTCGGTCTGACTTACCTCACTTAGCAAAATGCGCTTCAGGTCCATCCATGTTGCTAGAAATGGTATTATTTTATTCTTTTTCATGGCTGAGTAATATTCCATTGTATAAATCCTATACCACATCTTCTTTATCCAGTCATCTGTCGATGGACACTTAGGTTGCTTCCGTGTCTCGGCTATTGTAAATAGTGCTGCTATGAACATTGGGGTGTATGCATCTTTTTGAATTAGAGTTTCCTCCAGATTTATGTCCAGGAGTGGGATTGCTGGATCATGTCATAACACTATTCTTAGTTTTTTCCATCATGGCTGCACCAAATTATGTATTTTTTAAGTTTAAATTATTTAGAATAAATTTGAAAATGTATTTAAATTCCTTAAAATACATTTTAAAATTTATTAATAAATCTTATCCCACATTTGTTCTTTCTCATCAATAAAAAGGTGTATAAAAGACAAGTTATTGCTAATATCATCTAACAAAATCAATAGACCAAAATTTAATTCTCTTGCTATATATTTGGCTGAGCTTGTTCATAACAAGCGTTTTGTCAAAGTGAAAGTATGTACTAATGTGGATTATCCACTAGAGGGATCACATTTCTGAAAAGATTATATCATGCACCAGGTTCCATGAACATTAGCAAGTGCTGTTGAATGCCTACACTGTGGGTAACCCAGTACCAAAATGAGGAAAACATGTTGCCCATATGTTGAGAATCTAGAATGAGGGCACACTCATCCCTAAATTTTTATAACAACATGTAGAAGTTCTGTAAACAAGAAATATACACAACTTCAGGAACACAGATGATCAAGGAAGGTCCTTGAAGTTGACCAAGTGAGTCCTGAGATCAAACCCTAGAACCACAGGAGCGTTGGAAAGCTGACACTGGTCCTGTGTCTCCATTTTGGTTTCAAAAGTCAAATTCTGCAACTCCACCACTCCCTGACACCCTGGCAGAGTCCCAAGGGTCTCACTGGTGCTAGCACGTCCTAGGTACCAAGGACCTACCAGTGACCAGAAGCTCCTGGCTCTCTGGGAGCCTGATGGCAACTGGAAAAGGCAGGCATGGTGTCCTAAATGCTGTGGGAGGAAGATCAGTATCTGCAGAACAGAAAGGAAACCTCACCTGGACGACGGGGCAGAAATGGCTTTCCCAGTGGGAGGTGCTTCTAAGCAGAGATATTATGGAAGGTGTTCAGGTAAAGGTGGGAAGGCAGAAAGTTCTAATAAGAAAAAAAATTAAAAATCATCTGTTAAAACCTGGAAACAAGGGGAAGCTTGGCTTATTGAGGGAATTGAAACAAAACTGTGCAGTGTCATTGGCTCTTGAGGACTAAGGAAGGGGAGGGGTCAACACAGAGGAGGAGGAGGGGCTAGAACTGAAGATCTCAAGATGGTCCAGCCTCTACGTGGACTATTTAAAAGAACATCAGATCTTAGATGTGAAGTTTCACTTCTAGCTGACACCTTCTGGCTAGCACGTGGTTCCAGTGGTAGGATAAACCAGGGTCTGTCTCTCCTTCACCTCCAACTTGTTTCTTTAAATACCTCTTATGATATTATTATTTCCCTCCACCCCTTTGTTTTTGCCCCAGGCTGCAAGTGGATAGAGAGTGGGTTGTCATTGATGAAGGATGTGGTCGAAGAGGAGAAAAAAAAAAATCCTTCAATCATACATCAACATGTTACTTCCACTAATGTTCTCAAACAACAGATGTGCAAAACTTATGACATTGTTTAGTGCAAAAGGCAAAGACAGAAAGAGTGTGAATGAAAAATATTTCGGCCATATCAGTAAGCAAAGGATGCTGTGACCAGCAAGTGATCACCGCTACCGTCACCCCAGACAGTGAGCAGAGGGAACTTGGGATACTGACAAGCAGGCAGCCTGGCCTCTGCCACCACCCCCAACAGTTGAACTCAGGATGTGAAAAAACAGGATACTGGTCCTCAATGGCAAGGTGCACATCAAAGCAATGATTTCAATGAGCGCAGACCTTCCCACCTTCCATACGTAGAAAAGTGCTAAACTCATTAACTTGAGACATCTGGCTTTTTAAAATCAACAGTCATTTTTGATGTTCTGACTTCTTGGTCCTTGTGGCAAAAACCCCTGTATATCTTGCGTCCTCCCTTGCCTGGGTGGAACAGTCTCTTAGAGTGATCTGAGAGGCTGCCTCCCAGGCTTGAGGCCTCAGAAAGTGCACCGAATAAAACAGAACCCTCAGCTTGTAGCTTGTGCATCTTATTTCAGTCAACAAGAGGGAAAACTTGAGTGTCCTACTAGTCCATGGAAAGAAGAATTTCTGCAACCATTTACATCTGTTGAGCTTGATGTTAACTGAAGGGTGCAAGATTCAGATGCTGAAACAGGTCATTTCCTCATCAGATCTTGACATAACTGTGAAGAGTGACCTGGAAGGAGGAGCTTCTGTTTGGGCAGGAAGGTTTGCTGTGACCGATGAAACAGGTTCCTAAAGTCAGCTGTCCATTGTCGGCGGAAGTAAAACGCACAAGCTAAAAGTTGAGAGTTACGTTTTAGTTGGTGGATTTTGTTAGGACTCAAGCCCGGGACACAGCCTCTCAGATCACTCCAAGAGGCTGTTCCAAAGCGGTAACGAGGAGCCAGGGTTTATAGGCGTTTTTGCAACAAAGACCAGGTGGTTGGAACATCAAAAGATTACTGTTTATTAAAGAAAACCAGATACCCCAAGTTAAGGAATTTAGTGGTTTTCTACGTAAGGGAAGGTGGGAAGGTGGGAAGGTCTGGGCTCATTGAAATCATTCCTTCAATGTGCACCTAGCTGTCTAGGGCCAGTGTCCTGCTCATTCCCATCCTGAGTCTCCTCAGGGGGAACCGCTGGGGGTGGCAGCAGAGGCCACACTGCCTGCTTGTCTGTACCTGAGCCCCCTCCGCTCACTGTCGGGGGTGGCGGTAGTGGCTGATGACCTGATGGTCACAGCATCCTTTGTTTACTGATACGGCTGCAATGTTTTCATTCACACCCTGGTGGGGGTGTGACTGAGATGGTTTTGTTTCCACACCTGCCATTGGGCTCCTGTACAACCCACTGGGCAGAGGCCCCAGCCTCCCTGGGCCTTTTGGATATTAGCACAATGTCATTTTAGCTTTAAATTGTTGCTCCAACCTAATGTCATCATTTCAGTCTCTCAAATCTCCTCCCCTTCCAGCTCCGACCCAGCCTGGGAATCCTGCCCCAGTGTGGCCTGGGCGGGGGGGGTGGGGGGGCAGGTTGCCTCACTCCTTCCCCAGCTGGCTCCTCCGGTCCCCCTCTTCCCACCTCCCTGCTGATGCTCTGAGGATGAGGACTGACTGGGTGGAGGAAGGAGAGGAAAGGACTAGTCCTTCAGGGACTGGTGCTCTCGCAATACGGAATGTGGGCCTTCCCAGAGCCTGTTTCTCTCCTGCTGGGTTGGGGACACCCCTACACCCACCCCTTCTCCAACGGTGGTTTCCTAACCCAAGCAGTACAAGTTTTGGCCAGCATTTCCCTGATATTTGCCACCCCACTCTCGGCCCGCGGGCACTCACGAGGAGCCATCGCTGATGTAACATGCCTTCCGCCTGACTCACACCTGGCCGCCGTCCAGACCACGGCCTCGGGCTTTGGGAAATGTTCCACTTCTTTTGCCCATCAAATTCTTTACGGCCCGGCCACACCCCTGGCAGCTGCAGTCTGTGCTCTGATTTTTCAGTAACTCCAACCCTGGACTTGGACTCCTCTGGGGAAGAATCCGTCACCTCTGCCTTGACTGTCCCCCACCCCCAGCCCGGGGGACCACAGAGCCCTGAGCACTGGCCACTGTGTTCGGAAGGCCTGAGTTTCTGCATCTTCACGGACAGCAGCCTGGGTCCAGAGATACATTTCTGGGTTTCTGGAACGCTGCTCCATTCTCCACCACTGACTGTTTCAAACCATCCACATCAAAGGTTCTTATCATACTGTCCTCGGCTTTGGAGGCTGAGCCAAAGCACCCACGAAGCGGAGTCTCACCTTCACATCCTACTCCAGGAAGATGACTCATGATGGTGTTTCCGATGGTGGGGCTGTCCCAGGAGACGCAATCCACACACACGACCAGGATCGAATTGAATCATGAAATTAGTGACTCTAGGTTGAAATCCTCCACAAGACATGCAGTCCAGTTCCAGAATCAAAACAGTTTAATAAATGGTAAAAGAATCCTGATAAGATTCTGTCCAAACTCTGCATGAGCACCCCTGGAAACAGGAAATTTCTACATCTCAAAGGTGACCACACCGTTTCTGTACAGATCTAACTGCTGGCAAGTTTGGACTTACATTGTGTCAAAATTTCTGTGTAAATTTTACCCCATTTTTTTCAGATTTATCCTCTAAGAACTCATCAAACCTGACTGGTCACATTTCTGCATGGGAGCCCTTTAGGTTTTTGGAAAATAATAATCATTTCCTTTTTAACTTATTTTTAAAAATGTTTTTAATCGAAATATAGTCAGTTTACAATGTGATATTAATTTCTGGTGTACAGGATAGTGATTCAGTTATATATATATTTTTTTTCTTTTCATTTTTTTCATTACAGGCTATTACAAGGTGCTGTATATAATTCCCTGTGCTGTACAGTAGGACCTTGCTGTTTATCTATTTTATATATAGTAGTGTGGATCTGCAAATCCCAAACACCCAATTTATCCCTCCTCGCCCCCCTTTCTTTTCCCTATTAGATTAATCTTCTCCAACCTAAATTTTTCCCACTTGTTCTCTATAAAGCAGTTTCAAGGTTTCCCTACTACTTTTCGCCACCCCTCTCATTGTTTTCCAGTTTATCCAATGTCCTACTTAAAAGCTGGTAGTCAGAATTTACAACACCAGGAACAGTGAAACAGGAACACATCTCTGTCTGAAGTTAATTTCAGAAAAGGGTTCAATCACAACTCTCATGCAGATGTAAGATGAATACCTGTTAAAGATTCCTTAAGCTCAGAATCCACGACAAAACCAGGCAGATGCGATAACTGGTTCCAAAGAATCCAAAGAATGGACATATTTATAGGTCAAGAAAACTGAAATGACGGCGCAAACGGGGGCAGAGCTGTTTATTCCACGATGGGCGGCGGGGAATCGTCCATGAAGCCTCCATGGACAGGACAGAATTTGCATGGACGTGGATAAGAATGATCTTGTGTTGCTGCCAGTTGTCTCCAGTTCATGGAGTCAGGGCGACAGCTTTCAGATCATCTGAAGAGTGAAAATCAAATCACCCAGGGAGGGTCCACTTCCCTTGCTAAAGATACTGTCTTACCTTGAACTCCACAAAATAATAACACACATAGAACCCAACGCCTACATAGTTATAAAACAGCCGTGTATCTTTTTAAAAAGTTTCTTCATATGTATAAGGACTAGTAGTCACCCCAATAAACACTGAAATTAACCTTAGCTTATGTAAGGGGGAAAAAAAAGTAAGCATTAAAATCGTGTTTGCCCTTTGGTGGTGTGTCCTAAATGAGATTGATATCAGTAGTTTACTAACTGTGCCCCATCCCTCAAGTTCCCCACCTCACGAAGTCTCTAGGTTTGTCAGTTCCAGATCAGTTACTAAGCCAAGTAAATTCAACAAACGTCAACTGAACTTGCAAACCAACGATATACACGAAAAACAACAATAAAATAAAAGTCTAGAGTTATGTGAAGGTAAATCATATTCCATCTGGACAGGGCAAGGGGAGGGCGTGTGTAAATAAATTGTAAGGCAAAATATAACTTAATTACAGGCAACAAAAATAAGCTATTGGAATTTTTTTTAATGCATTAATGTTTTCGGTCAAAAAAAAATCCAAAACTTAATGGGAAAATTGCATTTCCTTAAATTCTGTCAGGGTACAGACCACTCACGGAAAAGGAACACAAAGAGAATGCATCTTAGATTAGAAGAGTGGGAAATACAGCTGGGTCATCCAAGGGTCTGGAATGTCAAGCGGAAGAATTTTTATTGAACTCATAAGCGAAGGAGGGCCATGGGAAGTTTTCGAGATTTTTCTTTGCATGAGAAGAGCGACATTGTGATTGATCCTGGCGGGGCTGTGAGGAAGATGGTCAAAGGCAGAGACTGAGGAGAGGGTGCCCCCAGGGAGTAAAACTGACACGACCCGGCTGCCGCATTTTGCCTGGACGTCAGCAGGGGTGTGTGTGGACAGGGGAGAAGGAAATGGAAGATGCTTCCGAGTCTTCCAGTTTAGGTAAAAATCCGTTGTTTCCTGGGGCTACCGGAACAGAGTACCACAAACCTGGTGGGCTGACACAGTAGAGATTTATTCTCTCACTCTTTGGAGGCTGGACGTCCCAAGTCCACTCTGAAGGCTCTGGGGAAGGGTCCTTGGCGTGCAGGTGTGCCCCTCCAGCCTCCGTCTCTGTCTTGACATCCTCCTCCTCTGTTTCCCCTGTGTCTCTGAGTGTCTTCCTCCCTTCCCATAAGGACACCAGTCATTGGACTGTAGGGCTCAGCCTAACCCACTTTGATCTTAAGCCTTAACCCTTGGCAAAATAAAGTGACTTTCGGAGGTTCCTGGAGAGGGCAGCGGGAAACAATGACTTTGTAGGAGACACACTTCAACCCACTGCAGGTAACTTGGACAAAAGTGGGCTCATGGAGGCAAATAGATGTTTCCCGGCCTGTCCGCTTGGGGAAGCAGCTTCCTGTGAAGGTAGATTCACGTCGGGGTGCTGACGGCAGGTGTGTGAATGGTAGAAGCTGGATCCCACTGACTCTTGGCCATGAAGCACAGAGCCAAGGATGACAACTTCATCATAATCATCATTATTATTATTAATAACAATAGATGGGGTCAGTGGCAAAATTAAACGTATGGAAAAGAAGATATTTTTAAACAAAATTGACTCTAAATTAGTGAGGCAGAGAGGCAGAAACCAGACAAGAGGTCGTTTCCTGGCTCCCCGAACACTAGCAACGTGGTGTATTGGTACCAACGCAAAGCTAAGATCCGGCTCACTGTGCACGAAGAGCACCACCTCCACCCAGGCTGGAGCCTCTGCACGTGGGAGAAGGAGGTCGGAGATGGCTGGCAGTGCAAAGCCTGATCTAAGATGGGTCTTTTGACTCAGGGGCTTGATCGGGGTTGGGAATGATCACGCACAGTGGTCCAGGGCTGCTGGAAACAGGCAGGCTGGGATCTGGAGGAGAGAAATTCAAAGTCGTAGGGCTCAAGATATCGATGCTTTCCACCGAAAAATGGGTGGGTCTCTCCGAAAGCTCTTGTCATGAGCAAGCACGTCACTTGCCTGAGTGAGTCTCCAGGAAAGGGAGGGAGAGACAGTCAAGTCAGTGGGCCGGCAGATCGCTGACGCCATCGGCAGCGAGGCGTGGCTTCTGCTCTCAGTGTCCTTCTGGAGGTGAGGGCAGACAGCTCCGCGGCAATGAGAGAGACCAGGTCCCCGCCGGCAGGCGTAGGGCGAGAGGTCGGAAAAGGAATCTGGGTGAATTTCTCAAGGCATAGACACGAGGTCAAGGTGATGGTAACGCTTTATTTCTGTTTATTTTTTTTAAAGATGCCTGTACAAATACAGATGAAAAAAAACCCCTGATTTCTTCTGTGTAGCACAGGAAACTATATTCAGTATCTTGTAATAATCTTTAATGACAAAGACTATGCAAATGAGTCTATGTATATATATGCATGACTGGGACATTGTGCTGTACATCAGAAATTGGCACGTTGTCATTGACTGTACTTCAATAAAAAGAATAAATAAATAAATAATTTTAAAAAGATGCCTGCAACTTTGGCCAAGGGTTAAAAAAGGGGTTCTGAGTATATCCAAATTTTGGAACAGAATTAATACGTGCAGGATGGAAATGATAAGATTGATAAATAGAAGGCATTAGGGAAGCATGCTTATGTTAACAATAGTCAGGATGGTTTCAATATATTGGTCTGGAAAACGTTCTAGAGCATCGCAATATCCAAGTCTCTTCTTTCTGGATTGTTGGAAGAACCTTACTCACCAGCGCTCTTGCAAACAGGCAAAGCCATGTGGTTAGTGATGACCCAGGAGCTGAGCTGTAAGGAGACATAGCTTCTGCATGTCCCTTCCGGGCAGAGGCAGTGACATCTACTGTGTGACCCTCCAGCTCGCTCCTTCCCTGACTGTGATCTTGGGGGTGCGGAGGGACATGCTGGAGCCACGGGGCAGAACACTTGTAGACCCCTGACCCATTTGAAGGGAGTTGCTTGGGACAGGTCACTGGGCTTGCAGCAGACTCTCTGAAGGCAAGAAATATGCTGTGTGTGTGTGTGTGTGTGTGTCCATTGCCGCTTTGGATTGTACTTATTCCTGCAAAAAGTCTATCATACACTGTATGCCAAATGCTACAAAGTAATAAAAATGACCAAGTGATGACAAAGTGGGTAAAAAACATATTGATTAATGTTTGAAGGACTCTGATGATGAAGAAAAGGAGAAAAAGAAGGGTAATTTCAAGGTCTTAAGGGAAAATGCACATTTTGGCTGTTTTATTTGATTTTATAAAATTTGGATGGGAGGGCTGCATTCAGAGATTCCAAGTTAACGTTTTTGATTTTTAGATCATAAAACACAACCTGTTTTAGCGGATCCTGCCACTTTTTACCTTCTGATCCCATACTTGGTTGGAAACTCATGTCAGAATTCACACATTTGGTGATTTGCCAAGAATTTGAACTCGTCATTGCCAGGAACTTGATCTCATTGAAACTAAGGGCCCAAAATTAAATCACTTTATTCTTTCCCAAAATATTCTCTGTGACTTGTTTGCTCTAGATTATTGAAATATATTTAGGTAGCATTTGACAGAAGAAATACTTTAAATTGTTCTTGATTTTATCGTACACTATTTTCGTGGGAAATTATTTTTGTACCCTTTCCACCAATTGCCAGTTCAGTACAATGTGTTCTCATAATGCCAGGAAGTGGTGCTCAGGTTGTCAAGATGATGTGTTGCATAATCGGTAACAGTAAATAGGCTAATTCTTTGAAGCGATTCCTGCTGGAAGGTGTGTAAAATTATCCACTGGAAGGTGCCAGAACATACCTGCCAACGACGGAAACCCAGGAGTTGAATAAGTCAGGGAGATAAATAAGGAAATGTGCTATAACTGTCTTAAAAATTGAAATATTAGGCTGGGAGGCACTGTAAAAGTACACAGTGATCCCTTGTTTTATGAGGAGAAGTGTTCTGGTAGAAAAAAAGATGTATCTATCACTAACCCACTATTGCTGCTGGACTCGGAGTGCGTGCTTTGTCAAAACATGTCAGTATAGAGGAAAAACAACCCTCTGCTATTCAACATCTGTCCATATACTTTTGGTAACAAGGGAATGAATGAATGAGTGAATGTAGCCACTGAGCAATTGGTCTAAAAGATGAGAGGATATCCCTTTGTGAAATTGAGAAAAGGCTTGAAAAACCAGGAAAAGCTTAACCTGTTAGTGGGTAATCTCTCTTCCTGGAGGACAAGGGAGCCCAGTTGCTGGGTTTGGTGCTGGGTTCGGGCCTGGGTAGGAAGTCACTGAGCTGGGCTTGGAGGTGGGGGACGTGATCACTTGACAGGAGGCTTAAGCGGCTGAGCTTTGAGAAGCAGTCATAGGAAGAAGCCAAATTAGAAGGAAGACAGATGTCCAGAAGTCTTCTTCTGAAACCCCCCAAATCAGAGGAAGGCAAGAGAGCAGAAATCGGGATAAAAACTGGAGGGTCAGGACCCAAACCAATTCTTGGAAGCAAAGCGTAATCATTGCAAAAAATTCTTAGAAGACGAGGCAAACATGCTGTTGCAGGGATTGCTAGCAGTATCCTAATGTCTAGTCTCCCTTACTTTCTTAGTAGTAATAACTTTGAAGGTCAGTGAACAACTTGTAGTCCAGGAAAAAATAAGGACATTCTCCATTCTTTCTTGCAGTTGGTTATGGCCAAGTAGCAACATTTTAGCCAATGAGCTGCAGCAAACGTGATGCACTACTTTTAGGAAATGTACTTTAAAGGAGCTGGATATTCCCTTCCTGGATTTTCCCTGCCATTCTGCTACGTGAAATGCAAGTGTGAAGGCTGGTGCTCCAGCAGCCATTTTGGGCCATGAGAAGAGTAGAAACTACAAAGGATCCTGGCTCTGTAAAGACTTCATGAACCTGGATTGCTTATCTCTGGATTTATTTTACATGGGGAAAAAAGATCCATCTTTTCTCAAAAGTCACTATTTTTGGAGTCTGTGTTACAGTTGATACAGAGTACAGTTAGCCTTGGCAGCTGCAGATATACCTCCATTTACTCTCTAAAAAAGGAGTCATCTTGAATGTAATGAAAACATTTTCTAGAATAGCCCTAGAAAAGAGCATGGATAACTGACTTGGATACTGACTGATGATACTAATCATTGACCAAGCTTTTTATAATACTTAAATTTTTATTTGGTTTTGTGTCACAGTACAAAGCAGAACATATTTGTAATGATAGATTTTATATATTCTGGTGAACTGATTGTCATATTCCTATAATTTTCGAATAGCAAGAAACTGATTAATCCTCTAAGTTTTTAGATGAGAAAGCTAATTTAATGACTCCACCAACGGAAAAAAAAAAAAAAAACAATTTACTGTAGAAATGAGACTAGCAGCTAGCTATCCTGGTTTTCAGTCCTGAATCTTTCTATTCTACTATGATGCTAGTATTTCAAGAGGGATAACATGTCCTCAGTTCTGTCAAAATGCAATCACTTAAGTACTCTCCAAGCCAGCAGAGCCTATTTAGTATAAATATTGAAAACCTAAGAATTTCTCCTTCAAAAAATATAAGAAATAATCTTAAAATTTTGAGTTTCATTATAGTACGTTTGTATCAATTTACTTTCCCACCAGAGCTACACTTTTATATCGACATCTTAAGACACAGATAACACTGTATTAATATTCGAAAATATTTCCCTCTGGCGGGTGTAGCATTTACATGGTACTGTCTGATACATACCTGTAGGAAATTTTTCCTATAGTATTTTGATGCATTTGATGTATTGTCTAATCCACCTCTTCATATAACTATAATTTTATAATATCAGCTGCTGCAGAGAGAATAGAGAAATAGTCTATTCTGTCCTATACCATGGTGGATCCAAAATTTATTTCTTCTTCTTAATGATTTAGAGATGATTGTTGCAGATTTTCAACTTGTCAGATTATGCTGTAAATTTTTTGGATTGCAGCCACATTTAAGAAAATCTCTGTCCAGCTAGTCTCCAGTGTGAGCTGTGTGATGTAGGGCATTTTAAATGCTCTTGTACTGTGACGAATCTTAGCCAGAATGTCAGCGTCATCCCTGCAGGGTCGATGCCCTCACTGTAGTGGCATCATAGGAATCGTATATTGTTTTTAATTCATGTTAGTGTTTCATGTTAAATCAGCAGAAACTAAGAAGCTCCTGGATAAACAAGATACAGGCAAGCCCATTTCAGGCCAAGGGAAGGGTGTGATTAAAGGCGCCAGCTGGGGACAGCAGAACAGGATGCCAGGCAGAATAGGATGTCCTGGAGGGCTGGGAATCACCAAGTGGTTGATCAGAAAAGTGTGTCAGAGCCAGGTAGGAAGGTGGGCGCTAGCATCAAATGCTAATGACTTAGCAAGAATCAAGTATCACATGCTGGTAAGTCATCATGGAGAGACTGTATTTCCTGAAAATCAAGTAATTAAGAGCCGGATAACAGATCCCAAAGACAGCGGAAGGTAATTTAATGAATGTGCCATTAAAATGATGAAGAAGTGAGAAATGGCTCTGTTGGCAGCCAGTCCATGGTGTTCCCACCCCTCCAGGCGGGAAGAGATCATGCTGCAACCATAAAAGAGTCACAGTGGTGCACGGTAGACCTCCTGCTGGGAGACCCCGTGGCTTCCAGCTGCCCCATCTGTGGGACCTACCGTGGTATCCACATGGAAATGACACTCTCCCTGGGCTGCTTCCAGCCAGTGACTGAATGTGGCAGGGGTACCGGAGCTGGGTGTTCTGCCCAACGTGGATCTCTTCTCATGGACTCTGGATGTCCGGCCAAGGTGTCCTCAGCACAGCTCTGCAGTCAGAAGTGCTTCCCATCCGATCTCCTTTCACAAATGTCACACCAGCATGGTAGTCAGTGGGCTTTCCCTCCTTCCTCCTGCTCCCTCTTCCCTTTTCTCTTCACAGGTGTTTCCCCAAAAGACCTCTTGCACGTCTGCTGTCTACTTGGCATCTGCTTCCCAGAGCATGATCTGACCCAGGTGGTGCTGCAGGTGGATGGAGAAGTCAGGAGGAAGGATGGGTCTGTAGGTCCCAGGACTCATCACTGACTGGCAAAGAGACAAAAGGATGCTGCCCCTTTTTGGTGTACAGGCCACAGACACTCCCTGGCACAAATGGAGGCCCAGCCGCTAAAGATGTCACCAGTGGTGACCTGGGAAAAAGTCCTGCTGGAGGGGAGTGCTCTTGCCAGGGTGGTGATTCTGACATTTGAAAGGTGTAGGGGAACAGGGCGTATGTGAATGGGGACACAGGAAAACCTTCCCGATGGGTGGAGCCTTACTTTCATGGAGGGAAAAGAGGGAGCCAGGTGGAGAATTTGTACAAACTTGTAGGCAGTGGTCCATGCCCTGGCCAGTAGCTCAGTGGTCTAGAAAGAAAAGTACCAACACATCAGAGACAAAGAAAAGGGAGGGAGAGGCAGGCATGAAGGTGGATATTTAGGAGTGGGCATAAAGCGTGATGATATTCTTAAAAATCACGTTCACATCTGCCAGAAAGTATCCATCTTGGGAAAGGCACGAATAACAACGTGACTTGGCCAGCTTTGTCACAGGCCATCCAAGAGCCGGCACAATGAGCCCATAAGCAGGGTGACCACAATGGCAGAGACGGGGAATAGGCACGCAGTCGCCGTACAGACTCCCACATACTGAGGCTGATCTGGGGCCTGTTGCCTTTAAATAGCTAACTTGCCAGCATTGAAGCCTCCAATGTGCTGCTGTTTCTCCAGGAGACCAGCTGAACCCAGGGCATCCTCTGCATCCTTTTTTAATTGAGGTACAGTCAGTTACAGTGTGTCAATTACTGGTGCACAGCACAATGTCCCAGTCATGTGTATACGTACACACGTTCATTTTCATATTCTTTTTCATCAAAGGTTATTACAAGATATTGATTATAGTTCTCTGTGCTATACAGAAGAAATTTGTTTTTTATCTATTTTTATATACGCATCCTTTAACTTCAGTATCTTCTGTGAGAATGGTGTCCTCGGGAAGGGAGTGATGTGGTCACGACGGACAGCCTGTGGATTCATCTAATGGAAGGAATTGCTGGAGTTGGGTGTCCGGGCGGGGATGGCAGCAGGCAGACAGGAATGGACGGCAACCCAGGCATTGGATACATTCTGTGTTCTGGATACGACTCTGCATCCTCTCCTACTTCTGTCTTTCTGTTTCCATTCCTGAACAACGGGAGACAGGGAGCTAGAAACCAGGTTTCCTGGGCTGCCTGGTAGCCCAGGTCTGGATGCAAATTAGGTTGTGCTAATTAGACACGTTCCGGTGAAATTTGCAATGTGGCTTTGTGGTGGAGCCCTTGTCTCGCTATTTTAGGTAGCAAATGATACCGTAGAAATGTCAGAGTTTAAAGACAGTTGTAGCAGCTAGGCTTAATGTTCCAGCACCCCGGGGGTCCAAGGCAGTCAGAGTAATTGCAGGAGCCGAAATCAGCACACCTGGGCCTCGTTGTCACCATCCAGGGTGTCCTTGAACTCCCAGGTCCGGCAGCAGCCCTGGGACTCCCTCCTCCTCCAGACCTTCAGTCATTTCGAAAGCATTTAATTTCCTGTGTCAAATCCCTTCTGCTGAAACTATCTGTTTACCACACTCACTTCTGGCTGATACAGCTTGTTCGGAGACCAGGAGATGTGAGAAAAGAAAATCCTGCCATCAGTGAGTGACTGGCAGCTGGGTAAGTTCCAGCCAGAGGTGGGGGCAGGGTGTAGCTCAGTGGTGGAACGCATGCTCAGCACGCACGAGGTCCTGGGTTCAATCACCTGTGTTCCCTCTAAAAGTAAATAAATAAAATAAGTTACCCACCGAGAAAAGTAAGTAACATTTTAAAAAATGAAAAATAAAACATTGGAGCCAGAGATGGAGAATGGTGGAAAAAGATGGAAGATTATTTCAAAGATTATGAAGTTTTCAAGTTTTATTTCTCCCAAATACTTGGCATCTAGTAGATTTTCATTGAATGTTTGTTGTATGGAATTGTATTTAAAAGCTTTAGCGTTTGGCCTTAAGAACTATTGAGGGCTTTTACTTAAGGGAATAACACAGTGAGATCCCTGCTTCTCATGGAAAATTCTCTGTGGATGACGTGGGGAAGGAATTGGAATGGGCTGAAGACAGAAAAACTATCACATATTAGTCTGTAGCTTATAAGGCTATTGAAAACAGTCTATAAATGTGGTCACATTTTATGCAAAATTTACTATGTGATTTTAAGTTGCCAGCATATTAATACTGTCACACTTTGAGATATTGAGAATCTAAAAAAAAATTTAAAAAAAAGTTTTTTTGGGGTGGGAGGTAATTAGGTTTATTTATTTATTATTATTTTTTATTTAATGGAGGTACTGGGGGTCAAACCCATGACCTCATGCATGCTAAGCATGTGCTCTTACCACTGAGCTATACCCTCCCCCCTGAAAAAAATTTTAAATATTCATCCAGAGCACATACTTTTAAAGCTGTTGGCAGAAGAAATCGTAAACCGTGTAAATATTGTTGCCGCATGGCGGCACCAGTCTGGCTGGTAAACAGATACGCCTTCCATCCGTATTTAGTCGGCATTACGTGTATTTGTTTATGGGCCTCAGATGGTCTATACATGAAGCTGCATTTTCTCATATGATATTATTATGTAGAATATTTTTATATCCTTTCACAGCAGCATCCGGAGGTTATCTGTACTGGTGGTTTTACTGCATTTGCTGAAAACTCTGTCTGCAAACTTTGGAATCAAGTCAGAAGTGACGAAAAGCCCAGAAGGCCCAACACTGCATGAATCTTGCAAATTTATTTAAAATGAGAAACTTTAAAATATTAGACCTACTTTGAGAAAATGGAAGGGGATAGGGTCAAGCAGAAAGGTGCTAAAATTGGAGATTAGTTACCCAAGTCATACGATATCCAAGAGCACACCTCCCCTAACAGACATTTGTTTTAATGGGAAAATTAGTTGAATTATGTGAGTTTCAATTTAACGCCTTTGGGAACCTCCCCTCTGAATAAAACTGGACTGTTTACACGTCTTTGTTGTGTCACTCACCACACTGTATCATAAATGTTTCCTTACATGTCAGTGTGACAGAAAACATCCCCTTCTGTATCAATCCCTTTTGTTTCTTCCTGGCCACACAGGAAGACTCTGCCTTCCTCCCTCCTTTACAATTCGGTTGGGACCGTGTGATGTACGCAACTGGGAGGCTTCCTTGTACAATCCTTACTCAGTCTCCGCATCCTCTCTTCCTTTTCCCCCTTTTGGCAATTTTTACAGCCACACATCGAAGCTGATGAAGCCACTGGATAAAAAGAGCCTGAATTTCTGCATCACCGCGTGGAGCACCCTCCCCCCCCCCGATTTCTGCCCCCACCAGGTGCAAGGGGAACCACACCAGGCTGCGACAGGAACTGGAAAGTCACCTCTGCTGTGTGAAGCTGCTGAGATTCCGACGTGGTCCATCACAGAACTACACCCGCATTGTCTCTTTAGATTTTGGGTGCGCCTTGAGCTCAGAGGTCTCGTGTTACTTATCTGCACCTCTCGTTCCCCTGAAACACCCAGGACCATGCCCAGCAGACAGTAGGTACTCAATATACGTTGAACAAATAAGTAAATGCGTATTCTAAGGAAGAGATAATAGGTACTTTTAACTCAGGCAATGTCAGGAGGCAGTGTGAGTAAAGATCCTTTCAATTTCAAAATTGTTTTAAAAGACTGTACTTTTAAAAATACATGGTTTAGTGGGAGGGTATAGCTAAGTGGTAGTGCTTAGCACACACGGTCCTGGCTTCAATCCCCAGCACCTCCACTAAAAATAAATAAATAAATAAACCTAATTACCTCCCCCCCAAATAAGAAAGAAAGAAAGATAAATTTAAAAATTAAAAAAATAAAAATATATGGTTTAAAAAATAAACTATAGTTTAGAAATATACAGCTTTTAAACACTCGGCAAATACTGTGCCAGTATTCGCTCTTCCTTTGACCTCTTTTCTGAATATATCTGGGATGATTATGAAATATGAAGTAAAAAGTAATGTTTAATGAAACTTACTGCCATGTATAACGTGGTATCAGTTTGATTCGTTTTAACTCATAGTGTTGCAACGTAATTCATTCTCTCCACAGCTCTCTCTGTCTTCTTAAACTCTTTTTCTTACAGGAATAGACTTTAATTGTTTTGAGCAGTTTTAGGTTTACAGAAGAATTGAGCGGAAAGCACAGAGCATTTTCTTATACCCTTCCTCTCCCTACAGCTCTCCCTGCTATTAACAGCTTGGATTATTGTGCGAGATGTTACGGAGGCAGGATGTGTGTCATTATTTGTTTCTTTTTCTTTTTAAAAAACTTTTTTGTTTATTATTATTTTATTTTTGTAGGGGAGGTAATTGGTTTTTTTCAATTTATTTACTTATTTTCACTGGGGATTGAACCCAGGACCTTGTGCTTGCTAGGCACTTGGTCTACCACTGAGCTATACCCTCCCCCTTGTATCATTATTTGTTATTGATGAGCCAATATTGATGCATCATTGTGACTAAACTCCATTGTTCACAGCAGAGTTCACTCCTTGTGTTGTGTTGTAAATGTGTAATATTGCACATCCTCTATTACAGTCTTATACAGAGTAGATTCCCTGCCCCCTGGATTCTCTCTATGTGTTCTGCCTTTTCCTCCCTCCCTTGGGCCTTCCTTCTGAAGCCCTGGCAACCACTGATCATCATGGTTTTGTCTTTTCCAGAATTTTCTATGATTGGAATCCTACAGTGTGTAGCCTTTCCAGATTGGCTTCTTTCACTTAGCAATATGCATTTAGGTTTCCTCCATGTCTTTTCCTGGCTTGATAGCTCATTTCTCTTTATCACTGAATCAGATCCCATTGTCTGGATGGACCACAGTTTATTTACCCATTTACCTATCAAAGGGCATCGTGGTTGTTTCCATGTTTTGGCAATTTATAAGTGAAGCTGCTTTAAATATTCATGGGCAGATTTTTGGGTGAACATACATTATCAGCTCATTGGGGTAAATACCAAGGAGCAAGATGGCTGAATCATATTTGTGAGTATATTTAATATGGTAAAATACTGCCAGACTGTCTTCCAGGGTGGCGGCACCATTCTGCACCTCCCTCTGAGTGATGAGAGCCCCTGTTGTTCCACATCTTTGTCAACATTTGGTGTTGTCAGCTCCTCAGTATTTAGTCATTTTCATAGGCACATAGTGGTTCTTCCTAAATGTTTATTCCATGGTACTTAATTCTGCCATATGTTTTCAGATCAAGTCCTCATCTGTCTTCAGATAAAAGTCCTCCTTCTTACATATGAACTGTTGGAAGAAAGTATTAGAAAACTGAGGTTTGCATCTGAGAATGCAGGCTTAATTTGTTGATATCTTAGATCACCTAGGGTCTTAGACTCAACTTTGACATACAAACAAGGAGCGACTTCAGTTGCAGAACGTGCCTCTGAGAATTAAAATTCTGTGAAGTTTGCTTTACCCTTTACTCAACCCAGTACTTTCTGGCTCATGTCCAAGAGCAGGTCTGATCGCAGTGACAAGTGGATGAATTGGTACTGCATCCCTGACGAACTGAGGAGGCAGCCTCGACTCTGGAACGAATGGCCCCGTCTTTGCCTTGAATGTGGTTATCCATGCCCTGCCTTAGAAATGTGAGCTTGTTGTAAAATAAACAGGTGGAAAATTGACATCAGCAGCTGGTATAAAATTCCTCTAGACACATTGAATCTTTTACCCTTATCCCTGCATTTATGAGATCTGACAGATGGATAACCTAGTGGTCACAGGATGGCTGAAGATTAGGGCACATGGACAAAGCTAAAGGCGCTGATACCATTGCTCAGCGCAGAGCGCCAGGGATCTGTTAGCATTCTGGAATGACTGTCAGGTGCTGAGTGAGACTTTTAAAGGTGCTGAGAGTGGATAAGAGAAATTCCTGGTCGGAGAAGCACATTCTCTGTGATTCACACTTCCCTTTTGGCTGGAAACTTTGGGATGACTGTTCTAATTCTGACCCTTGTATGTAAATATTATTTGAAGGATAGAGGTGAAAAATTCACATAATTCAAAAGCATTCCAAACTCTACACTATTGATTCTGGGCGCAGAGGATGGAGGGTGGGTCATGGAAGAAGTTTTACTTTATGCCTGGTCACGTTACAGAAAAACTGAATTTTCTTATTCTTCAAATGGAAACCAGGGTAAACCTGGCTGACGGGCAGACTGGCAATATTATGATGGTACTAAAATCCAACTTATTTGCTAAAGATACTTCAGTGCAACACTCTGGTGATTTAATGATGGTGAAATTTGCACAAAGGGGTGATAGATTGACTTTGACATGCTTTGACATTACAGATAAAGACATTACTGTCATTTTTTTCACTGATATTTTAATTATGACTTTCTCATAGCCTGGGCAGTTCTCGATGTACATTATTTTAATAAAGCCATTTACAGAGAGAGCAAGGAGTAAATATGTTTCAGCTTGAGTTCAAACTAAGTAACTACTAGTGATTATATTAAAACAGTTCTGTAAATGCTAAAAACGTAGATGATATTTTAGCATCTAATATCGGTTACAAAATATGGATGCTGATACATTGTCCTTTCTTTTCACTGATTCACATCCTAGTCAGGCCAACAAAGGTTTAGCAAATGTGGTAAATTTTGTTATTTGCCAACAAATATTCCATCTTTGCTCTTAACCACCGAGAGAAGCCTACTTCCCCATTCCATCGGTTTTGGGCTTGGTCATATAATTAATTGGCTTTGCCCATGAATGTAGCAAAAGTGACATTTTGATAACTCTGACAGCTTAAAAGAAATGACAAGTTTCCACCAAGTTGTGGGGCACACCTAAATCCCACACACAGCCCGAGGCACAGCCAACCACATGCAACATGAATGAGATGAAGTATTTGCATTGCTCAGTCATTATGATTTTGAGATATTTTTTCCTTTTGTTTGTTTATTTATTTTTGTTACGAAGCATAACATACTTAAGGCTGACAAAAGAAGGTAATATTTAGGACGGAAGTGCTCCCCCACCTCCCCCTACAATAACATCAAGGAAATGGAAAATTCTGACATTGCCTTGGGACTGGTTGGTGTAAGGTAAGAAAAGTTTTAGGAGTCTGGGAAGGTGGCACCCCGTGTTGTGTATTAAGTTAACATTTTGCTGACCTTCTGAAGGCAAATAAGAGCTGAGAATGTACTTAATGTATTTGGTGTTTGAAACTGGTTGTGATTTGATAGAGTTATAAGGCTAATACAAGAAAAACTACGCTCAGAAAAGCTTTATACTGTTTGCAAAGGGGACATGGAAAGTCTAAGAGAATCTGGAGAAATAGTTTCTCTTGTCTAGCGAGTCAAAGACAAAAGTGAGAAATTCTTGAGCTGCAAATGCTGATTGATACAGCACAGCATCAGGGCGAAAAGAAATCACAGTTGTGTCCCTCAGACCATCACAGACTTCTTTAAGACTACTGATTGGATTTCTGTGGCCTCCAATTCATTTGGATACAATGGCTGAGGACAAATAAAAAAGGACTTGGTCCCAGGGAGGGCTGATAAGAATAGAATGTTGTAACTAACTCTAGTGAGAGAGACATGGTTCACAGGGAATCCTGACACAGCTATTGCGCTGGAGTAAAAAACGTAAGTGAGCGAAGTCCCTAACAGAGTTGTGTTCCTGGTACTGCCAGCTTGGATTTAAAGGTATATGATTCTATTAAACCTAAACTGACACATGGGCCACCAATTCTGTTGTTGGGAAGTGAGCTGAGCTGCCCAGATCTCATCAACCCAGCGACCTCTTAACATAGAAGCAAAGAAATAATGGGGAAAAAACTTCCCAGAGGGCAGTTCCAAGAGCCATGGAGAAAATGGACTGGAGAGCTATTCCCAGGGAGCCACCATGGGGCTTAATCAAAAGCCATCCCCCACCCCCAGGAACAGGGGGACCATGTAACACCTAACCCAGCAGGATTTCAGAATTGCTATGGTCCAGTGCCTGCTCTGTGGCTCCCACTCTTCCACTTTTCAGAAGGTAGTGCTTATTGCCCTTAACCTGCTTTGTCCTACAATTGTGTTTGGAGTATGTGCATGTGGACAGGTGAGTTCTTTTTATTTCATGGGTCTCAAACTCAAGAAGAGCCACACTTAGACGTTACCTGGAGATGGTCACCAGATCCTGGGCTTGGACCCTGGGGCCATGATCAGATGAGATTTTCAGATGTCCTCCTTGGAAACTTCTGGTCTGGGCTGAATGGAGAGTGATGGTGTATTTGCATATGGTCTCCACCTGACAGAGGTCATCCTTAATGTGGAGGTGAGATCATCCTACTCTCTTTAATGTCAATAAGCAATGGATTCCTGTAGCTAACTTCTCCTAGGTCCCGCTCCTCTTCACCAAACATGTTTCAGGTTCAATGTCAGCTTCCTTCAGGTCAAGATCTATGTTTCTGAGGCTACTTAGCAGCTAGACTATTAATTATAAATGAATAAACAAGCAGTTTTTATCATTACATTCCCTCACAGCTTTCTCAAATAAAAGGAATGAACTTCTTGGAAGATATGAGCGCCATAAAAGTTCTCGTTATAAAGGAATAGTGTTGTTCTGATTATACATCAGCCTTGAGTCACTCCTGACGGTGCATGGCTGGTCGGATGATATTTCTCAGCTTGGAAAGTAGAGGACCAGATTCTGGGCCATAGCATCTCAGTATACTAATGATTCTCCAGTCTTCTCTTCTTCCAAGCAGGAGAACTTGTGCTGCAGAAGATGCAGCTGTGAGGTAGTGGTGCCCCTCCCCGTCAACCTGGACCTCATCTTACCTCTGTGGAACAGAGCCACCAGCCCACGTGTGTTGGATATTTACTATGATCAAGAAATAAACACGTGATGTGTTAAACCACTGAGTTCTCCCAGTTTTGCTTTTCCACACCATCATCTAAACTAACACAGTGGGTGTGAAAGACCGCCAGGCTCCTACCTCCTGCCGATGAGCTAGTATCAGGACAACACAATTCTTTTTCTAACTCCTTGTTCAAAAAACTGAAAGTATAGCATATCCTGCCTCTGACTTGGGGTCTCTAGCGCAGGTGCAGGTGAGGTCAGCTGGGGCCCTGCTCACCTGTACCTTCTCCTGGTCTAGGTGTCCAAGAGGGCTCGTTCTCAAGGCTGGTCACTGATGCTGGCTTCCACTTGGGTGTTGATCTGGGGCTTTTGCCCAGAGCACCAAGATGTGTGGCTTCTCCCTGTGGCTTCCGTATGTCAGCTGGGCTCTCGGAGGGAGTGAGCTCCCAAGAGTCAGCATTTTAAGAGAGCCAGGGATAAAGACACAGTCATGTTATGGTCTGGATTTGGAAGTCCTGTAATATTACTCGCAGTGCATTCTGTTAGTTAGATAAAGTATTAAGGGCAGCCCAGGTTAAATTAGAGTTCACTTGTAGAATGGAAAAGTGACACAGAAACTGCATTTGCAGCATCTTTAATCCGTCCGACCGCTGCTCTACGACACACAGTTCCACTTACCCACGTTAATTACACCCACATTAGAATTTGCCCACACATAATAATTCTTGCAGGCAGCAGCCGTGCCTCCTCATAACTGGGTATCTGTACTAGTGTCTCTTTTTGAGATTTAGCCCATTGCAAATGCTCAGAAGTAGCTGCTGAATAAATTCACGAATGACACATATACATCTTTGAACTTTTCCCAAGGTCTTAGATTTTAGATGCTAATAAATCTGTTTTGAATAAATGAAGGAGAAACATTTACGTTGTATAAAAAGGTAGACTTAAATGCTTACCAAATTAACATAAAATGTAAATACATAAATAATTTTTGTGCATGGGTCAAAAAAACTTTTAATTAAGACTTAAGGAAGAAAATCGAAGCTCCTGGGGCTATCTTTCATTAATATTGATATTAATATAAAAAACATTAAATGTACTCTTTTAGCCAAGATATATATTGACTTGATTCAATATTGTTTCTGACAAAGGCTAGGAAAATCCACACATTGCAACACTAAGAAAAAAATGCCCTGAAGTAAAGATGGTCTGCTACTAATTTTTTTTTCTAGTACAGTCAGAAGTAAAGAAGAAAAAATCTCCTAAGAATTCTTGAGAAAAATATTACAATGAATGTTATTTAGAGTGCAAGAAAAATGTCCCCCAAGTTTACTTGGTTTGTGAGTATATTGGTTTATTCTTCTGAGTTTGCATCAGTTTAAAACTCAGGGGATGTGAAACAGAATTGCCAATATTATGTCTAGATATACATGCAAACCAAGTGAAACTTGAGTCATGTAATTTGCAGCAGGACTCCAAGCGAACTGAACTTGCTTTTTTCCCCTGCTGCTCCCATCACCATGACAGAAGCAGATGTAGAATGAAGGAAAAGATCCTAAGCCTTCTAAAATCTTGTCATTTTAGAAATTCCTTCCCTTCATAGGAACGACATATTTTAGTTTGATGCTCTGTTCTCAGTGTAGTTCCAGGCAAGAGTCTGAAGACATTAAAACCCAAAGTCGTCTTTAGAATTCTATCCAGAGGAGAAAAATCTGTTGGAAATGAGCATAGATAGCAAAACATAGGGAAAAAAATTGTTTTAAATTTAAAATAATGGAAAGAATTTAAAAATACTGCTTATAAGACTAGAAGCTGAAAGTGTGTCTTTTCAACACAGACTTCAACTTCCCTTTCATTGTTATTCATGAATTTTATTATAAAATTCCTTGGCTTCACTGCACTAGTTTGCCAGTTGTTGTGCTTGTGGACCTGTGTGAAAAATTAAGCATTTCTCTATTATTTTACTGATTATTATTTATTATTCAAGAGGTTTTTCACCTCTTTTTTACTTACTTTGATAATTCAGTTTAATTTTAAGTTATGGAGACCAAACTCTTCCCAATTTACAGGAAAATTAACTTTATTTACAAAATATTTAAGATATTTAAATGTGTTAGAAATCAAGGGACCACAGCATTCCTTTTGAGCTACTCAGTGAAAAGAGACTTTTGAAAATCAAACACAATCTTAATTGAAATTCCTATCTTAACAGAGAAAAAGAGAGAGGAGGGGAATTTCTAGTATGATGGTCCCTGGCTTCTGGTGGGTTGACTTCTGAGTTTTTGACTTGAGGATCGTGGGGAAGAAACAGGCACACTTGGCATTTTGCAGTTTGGTCTTTCCCGGGCTGGTGATCTGCAGGACAGTTCTCTTTGGTAACGCTGGGCGACCGGGTGACCATGAAGATTGAACAACGGATACTCACCACCGTTCTGGAACCGTACAACCATTCTGGTTTTCACTTCCGGTACAGTATTCAACGACATGAAATAGTCAACACTTTAGGATAAAATGAGCTTTGTATTTTAGATGATTTTGGCCACCTGAAGGCTAATGTAAGCATTCTGAGCTTGTTTAAGGCGGGTTAGGTGAGCTCTGATGTTTGATAGCTTAGAGGTACTCAGTGTCTTTTTGACTTGCGATGTTTTCAATCTACAGTGGATGTATCAGGATATCCCTTCATCTCCAGTCAAGGAAAATCAGACTTTTCTGCAGATGATTTAAATCATGAATTAAAATGTTTTCCCTTGGAAGCTATCAAATGATCAAATCACACCTAACTTGATACATTAGCAATTGATGTCCTAAACGGTAAATCAATTATACGTAAATGTGTTTTAAAACCTTTGAGTGTAAAGCTGATAACTTTATAATCCTAAAATGTTCGAGGCTGAAAAAAAAATCACACTTACCATGAACACATTTATTATTATTATGAAAGTGATAAGATTGATTTTTATTAGGATGGAAGGTGCGAGGAGGGGGTCATGGAGACTGCAGGAGCGATTTATGTGTCCTGCAGTTTATGGGCCCCCATGTGAGTGGAGGAGTCACACCGGCACGCAGGGGCACATGGGAATAATTCTCTGGTGTTTCCCACCGGGCCTGCAGGCAGAGTCCTCTGGCGTCTAATGCATTTGCATTTTTAAGTGCTTAATGCAGGGGACATTCTTGTATGTACCTGATACAACTTTGTCGAGTGGTAAACACCATGATTTAGAAAAGACTGTCCTGCAGTCCCTCAGTGCCCAAAATTCTAAAAGCACAGCAGCACAAGTTTCACCCCATATCACATCCAAAACATTAGACAAAATACCGCACATTCCTGGGGCAAAGGTGGAGCTCAGTGGCAGAGCGCGTGCTTAGCATGTGCGAGGTCCTGGGTTCCATCCCCAGCACCTCCATTAAAAATAAACGAGATAAAAATAAATAAACCTAATTACCTCCCTCCAACAAAATCTTTTTAAATGTTGTACATTCTTTAGATACATCTTCATAGAGGTTTTACAAAACTCATATTAGCTCTTAATGCCAAGACTGAGGGATGGCCCTGATGTGGGTATTGTCTGATTATCAGTTTCTCTTTGTTTTAATTTCCAGAAGAACTCTAGAGTCTCAGTACAGTTACCTCAAGTTGAACAGTAAGAAGAATGGGGGGAGGGTTTAGCCCAGTGGCGGAGCACAAGCTAGCATGCACAAGGTCCTGGGTTCAACCCCCAACACCTCTGTTTAAAAAAAAATACACAAATAAATAAACCTAAGATTAACCCCCCCCATAAAAAATTATTTGAAAAAACGAGAATGGAACAATCCCACCTGGCCAAAAGGTTAACTACATACAAGGGCCAAGAACTTTAAAGAATTCCAGGGTTCCTCTTCTCTACATTACCTTGTCCACCCCTCCTCTTCTGTATTTATGGCATGATCATCAGGCACGAAGTCTTGCCATTTTGTATCATAATATCAATGTGTTATAGTATCACTCATGAGAGGACTTTAAGTCTCCGCAGAGATTTGCTGTGGAGTAAACATTTGTGGCACCCAGCGTTTGATTCTGGTTTTCCTTTATTTTGGGATGTGGTCCCACGCAGAATGTCGGAACTGTCCCAGCTGCCCTGCCTTCAGGCATGATTCTCTGGTTCTCTCTTGCTGCAACCAAGAATACTCTTTTTTTTTCTTTTTAAATTGAAGTATAGTCAATTTGCAATGCTGTGTTAATTTCTGGTATGCATCACTGTGATTCAGTCACACATCATATATTCCTTTTCACATTCTTTTTCCTTACTTTCTTTTCCTTGTCTCTGTCACACACACGCATACACACACATCTGACAATGAGGGGAAAACATCTTATTGTCAGATGTTGATTTATTCAACTACATAATCTTTATGTATTTTTAACATTTTCCAAAAAGGATAAGAAAAAAATGTCTTGAGTAGAAAAACATTATCAAGGAAAATTATTTCACCATGCATCAAACTTACTTCATCCTTTCCCCTGAACTGGGCATCAGAACTTGGTAACAGGGATAAAAAGAATTATTTCAATGGTGAGGCCAAGAAGCAGCAGTTTTCCTCCTAAGACTTCATATACTTATCAGAGAGTAAAGCAGCTTGATGGAGCACCCAGTGTGATTGCTTTCACAGGTGCATTCATCACAGAGGAACTCCTGACCTTAGGGGAGCAGCAGGTGCTCCGTGGGTGAGACAGAGACTCGCCTTCTGCAGCGGGGCGGTCACGGGCAGCGTCGGCAAGGTGGTCTGGTCACCGTTTACCCCTGAGCCACCCCGAGTGACCGTCCCACACCTACTAGGTCAGAATCTGCAGGGAGCGGGGTCCGGGGACTCCCCCGTTTTCATATGCGCTCTCTAGGAAGATGCTAGGTTACCTGAGTGAAATTCTGAGGGTAAAGTGTACATTTCTGCTCAAGGCAAATTTAACTCTTAAAGCGAGAAGTGAGTCATTATTAACCCCAACAAATGTTTTGGATCCTGTTTCGCGCGTGCGGAATTTCAGGTTGTAATTTTTACATGTTTCAATGCATCGTTTCATGTGCTAAATTTAGGGTGACGACATTTTCTTCATCCAACAGAGAAGGAAACCGTGGCAAATTGTTTCAAACGCTTCCAAATAGGGAGAGCCCTAAGAGTTGGATTAAAGGACATTGCTTCACAAATTCTAGTTGTGGACACATTTTAATTCCATGCTATTTAGATTCCTCAAGCTGCTTTTTCCTGCAGCACCACCGTGTCACCATGATCCCCCCGTGAGGCACAGAATTGGAGCAAGTATTTATCAGATTGTTTGAAGCCATTACCCTAAAGTGTCTCAATGCTCTGTTTAACTTGACTATGACTACTAATCTCAGCTGTAAAATTTCTACAGGCCATGAATAATCACCCAGAGCCACATTCTGCAGAGTCTGGACTCAATCGTAGGCTGAACTGAACACTCACACGTGTGCCTTTTGACACCTGTTTTTGGTAGCTCATGCCTGTTTATACGTCAGTCCTGACTTTCTGACGGGTCTGTCTTCTGCTGCCCTGTTTGTTTTGGCTGCGGAGCCCAGTCTCCTGGTGTTAAGTCCTGCTCTATCTAGTGGCTAGAACCCTGAGGAGTATCTGTCTTCAACTCCTTACCGCACTCTCAGGTGCTGATGTATCAGAGCCACATCCCAAGCAGGAAGACTTGTGCGTTTATACAGAGATTTTCAACGTTCTCCTTTCCAGGCAGGGGCTAGTAGGAACCACTGTGTACTTACACGCAGAGTCACAGCAGCTGGTATAAATGAATTAGTTAAATAGGCATCAGAGGCTCTGAAGAGTCAACAGAATGGCTTAGGGTTTAGAGTGCTGGACATGAGTGTCGGTGATATATTCACTGGGATCTTGTCCAAACCTGCCCCGGAAGAGGCGATCGTAGTGCCAACCGTTAGGGCATGTTTTGTTTATTCAAAGGTTGATGGGTGACATCTTTTAGAAGAGTCACGCGAGGCACCAACATCGCTGAACACGTTCATTCTTTCGCTCACCTTTTCCACCTCCATTCCGTCTTTGAAGTCGATCATTTTTGTTGGCTCATTAATTCAATTTTTCTTTGTTCAACAAATTCCCCGCATGCTGGTGTGGAATTGCTGGGAACGAGGAGACTGATGACAGACGCAGCACCAGAGAAGGTGCTGCTATTCTTGGCCGCAGACATTTCCAGTCTGAACAATAGCTGTTTTCTTCATAGCTTTCACCAATGTCATATTTTAAGCAGGGATTTTGTGGGCTCAACTGATGAACGGGAAAGTCTGCAAAAATCTGTTGCAGGAATCTCTCACAGGTAGGCAGGAAATCCGGAGTCGATTATCAGGCCAGAAAGGTTATAAAGAGATATCTAGGTCAAAAGACAGCATAAAACTGCTGAAAAACATGGGTCAGAGAGCCCCGTGACATAGTCAGCCTCCTAGACTTCTCTTCCCAGCTGACTGTGAGTCCGCTGCTTCATGGGGAATAAAACGCCAGAAGACAGGGCTATCTGAAGGTTTAAGCAGTGTTGAGGATGCAAGTTTCATAAGGATAGAACTATGTTAAGAAATTTTATTTTACAATTTGATGTGCTAAATCTCTTATCCTCTTTAACAATCACGGTTGCAACCACAATTTCCACAGATCGCGAAGATGCAAGTCGGGAGTCAATTCCAGAGTTCAGCGGAGGTGAAGGATGGAGACTGGGCAGGGATAAAGGTCACAGGCTCAGCTTAGAGCCACCTGCCTTTCTTGGCTTTCCCATTGATGTGGACATGGGAGGTAACACATGCAAAGACAACTGTATCTAATTGCACACACACACAAAAAAGGAGAGTAATAAGGAGTTTTACGGAAAAACACCTGAGACCTAGGGAAATTTCCTATGTTTATTCAGGTTATCTTTCTGTCTCTCTAGAGATGCTCAAGCATGATGGTCGTCCCTCCAACACTCCGAATCTTTTAAACCTTTCTCTTGCCGTCCTGTACTATTTTTCCCCCTCTTTCCTCTTTAGTTCTCTCTTTATCATGTGAATCAAGATAGTCCTTAAACTTTTCCTTTGGATCACTACCATGACTCCAGCATGTGTACATCATTCTGAGGGTTTACCTCAAAATGTCAATGTGTTACTCTGGGAGATACACCTCTTATTAGAAAAAGGCGATTGATTGCACTGAGACATCCCAGGTCTTTGCTGGATTCACTTCTGTCAGTTCTCAGACACCGTTAGGGGTCTGGGAGTAGCAGTGTTCATTATGATACCCGCTAGCCATATCTGACAATTTAGCCTTTAGTCAACTTAAGTTTACCAAAATTAAAAATTCACTCTCACTTGCCATATTTCAGTGGCTTACTTGCCAGCTATGCTTTGTGCCTCTCCTATTTGAAAGCACGGTTAGAGAATATTTTCACTGTTGCAGAAGTTCTGTTGGAAACACTGTTCTGGAACCTTCCATTCAAGGGAGGCCAGCAGTGCCAGCTTCCTCTGGGCATTTAATAGAAAAGCAGTTTCCTGGGCTCCACCCTAGACCTACTGAATTGTCATCCGCACTTTTCACAAGATACCTGTGGTTTCATTTGAGGACACATCCAAGTTGCAAAGAGGTCATTTCTGAGTGTGCCTTTAAATATTAATTTTCTTACAGAGACATTAAAAATCCTTAATTTTTGAATAAACTTATGATCTACGTATTTGTTCTTGAAGATGAATATTCATTTCTTTGCTAAACACCAGGATTCTAAGGTAAGCAGTTCTTGTAAGGATGGCCTGGGCTTAGATCAGGCTCTGAAGATAATTTGAATTCCAACTCTTGAGATAAACCAGGATCCAAATAAAACAAGCTAATCTGGCTTAGGTTTTATAAAATCATGCCCCAGATCCCGTCTTTAACTGGTTAAAAATTCAATCGTCTTTGCGGTGGCCAAACAAACAATAATCACATTAATTTATGGTGAAGACTGTGGTCCATGTCTTTCTTTGAAGTGAGATTGGATTTGTTTTTCTCTGGCTCGGCTTCCTCAGTTCAAAGATTACAATGTGTGTACCTGAATTATCCAAGAAATTGTTCAAAGTGAAATAAAAAATGTCAGACTTCAAAGCTCGTGGACCCTCATGGAGACCTTTCCCCTCTTGCTATGCTCGGTACTGCTTTTCAAAGCTGAAAGGCAGGGGAGTGAAAGGATGTGTCTGTATGCTAAGAACTCAGTCCCCACATTGGTTCCTGCTGGCCCGCTACACTGACTAAAATTTCACCGTTAGGGATTTATCAGTTTATCTCAAATCATATCACCTCCAAAAATCGGTTTTTGGGTTGTTTTTGCAAAGTCCTGGGGCAGTTTTCCTTTACATTCCACTGTATGAATTCTTTTATCACACGACTGACCTCCAGCTGTGACAGGTGGCTTGTGTTTTAAGGAATGTGGCTGGGTGGGGGAAATGGGACAGAAGGAGGAGGCCAAGCCCAGAGCGCTCCCTGTGGACACCAGGGGTGGCCGGCCCAGAGACGACCGTCTGTGTGGCCCTGGGATGCCCTGGATGGAGGACAAGCTCACAGAAAGGGGAGGGGAAGGAGGAGGCTCAGGCTTTGCCCAGGACTCTCATACCTGGAGACGGCTCGCTACACTAGAGCATCTAATGCAGTCAGGAACCTGGTGTGTGCAGCTGAAGCTGAGTGATTTTTAAAGACTAAGTTTATGAATTAAGCAGATGGAGTTTCGATTCAAAAGTTGCTCCAAGCAAAGGACGCAAAGCAACAAACACTTTTCTCATACCGATAAAGCTCATTCAAATAACCATTTTATCTTCTAATTTGCATATTTGTGAGAAGGTAATTTTTGGAATTTTTATAACCACTTCATTGTCATCCAGCTGATGGCCGGGGACAGTAGTGGATTGTAATTCACATACTTCTGGAATATAATAGAAGAGACACTGTGCCTCACCAATGAAGTTATCACAGGATGCCACTTGATTAAGAAGGATAAATCAAGAGGAATCCGTTTTAGTAATTAAACATATATATTGTTATGATGTATTTATAATTTTCTAAGTTGTTCTGTGTAATTAAACAAGTGAGCCATTTCCCATAATTGTTTCTATCAGTTTTTAAAAATTATAATCAGTGTACAATGTTGTGTCAATTTCTGGTGTGCAGCATAATGTTTGTGTTTCTGTTGTTATTTCCAGAAAACAGTTCTTCCAAAACCTTAGAGGATAACATGCGTGAATAAATACAGAGAATAACATGACTGGATGAATATAAGGAAAGCAGAGCTGATAGTGATGTAAATTCTAAGAGAAAATAATACGATCTCTAAAGCAAAATCATTAATAAAATTACATTTGTGTAAATCATAAGAATTCACCAGGATACAAATTAGTTACATTAATAAAAGACTAATCATCATACTTAAGACTATATGGCAAGATTCCTGCCTATGAAAACTTGCTTTTAAAAAATCCAACTCTTTTTCTTCATCTTTATGATATGATGCATTAATAGGATGAGAATGACATTCTGCAAAAAGTTAATAACAACAGATTCAAAAATGGAAGAACTGTCATTTTTTTTTCCAGAGTAACACTGTGTGCTATTTGTAATTAATTATTAGAAATAATTATTTAAAATTAGAATTTTATTCACTCCAGTTATTAAATCCTCCGAGGACTTCGTATAAAATAGATGTGCTGTAGGAAGTACATTCAGTCCTTTCTAATTAACACAAGTGCTTACATGTATACACATTTTGAGTTTTATATTTAGAGACAACTAAACTTGGCTAGCTAATGTTACTCCTCTTGGATTTCAAAACTATATCCTAAGGAAATTGCTCACATTTTAATTTTTATATCCTCTCCCAATTCTACAAATACCTGACCTAGTTGCATTACATTTAAATTTAAACTATAAAGCTTCAACCATAAATGTTCAAAAACAACAAAAAATTAAATTATATTTTGCATGAATACTATGAAAAACGTATGTAATAGGGAAGAAAAAACCTGACTCCGTATTAGACCTGTTCCTTTGGCTCTAACCCTGGGCTCTGTTTCCTGGGCTCAGTCACACTGGTTCTGTACCTTTTGTAACAGAATGTTGCCTACAGCCTGAAATACACAGGAAAGCCCACCCTCAAGGCTCTGACCTTTAAGGGGATAACACTTTTCCAATCATATAGAGGAAAAAGTTGCAGAATAGAAACTAACACTTGTCTTGTTGGAGGTTTGCAGGACACCATGACCTGACCCACGTGGACAGCTGCAAGAACAAAGGATTCCTACACCAAGAAGTTTGCAGCAACCAACCACACCCCCTCCCCTTTTTGGTACAAAAGGAGCCTGAATTCTGACTTGAGGAAGATGGTTCTCCAGGACATTAGTCCCCTGTCTTCTCAGTCTGCTGGCTTTCCAAATAGAGTGGTTATTCCTTGCCCCAACACCCCATCTCTCGATTCATTGGCTTGTCATGCGGTGAACAGAACGAGTTTGGACGCGGTAACGTATCCTTTGCCTTTTATGCACATATTTGATAAATATTTACAATACAGCACTTTGCTCAAAGCTGCTTGTGCCGTAGTAATGAATTATTTAAGAGACTTTCAAGGCTAATTTGATTGGACCCTATTTCTATTTTGCACACTGACTTCAGAATTTAATTCTAGCATAAGGTACCTTGTTTCTCATGATGACTTGTAGAGTTTTTGTCCAAGGAAAGTAGATAGTCACACCATGCTCTGATTTTCTCTCTCTCTCTCTTTTGTTCTAACAGTAGATAATTCTGAACTTCATAGTACAAAATTCTAAAAAATAAAGAGAAACAAATGTCCAATCTTTCTTTTGACCGGGCCAACCTTACCTGTCAGGGGTCAGAAGCTTTTAAATAGGGAGGATTTAATACAGGAAATTTGCTACCGAGGCGCTGGAGGATTTAGGAGCAAAGAGAAACCCCGAACCCTCATAGAGTAAGAGCAGGAAGTAGCTCCCAGTCTAGGTCAGGGGAGTAAAAAGAGGTACTCGTACCCCCAGAATCTGGGGCAACTTTCTGCATGGAAGGCCCGGCCTGGCTGCTCTGCCATCTCTGGGCGGGAGCAAGGAGGCGGAGGAGGCTGGATGCTGAATCCAGCTGGCCCTGCTTGGGTAACGACGATGTCCTCTGCCCCTCCCGCTGTCCCCTAATCTTCCTCTGGGTCCTGAGAGCTGCTTTTGTTGAAGTCTGTTAGGTGTAACCCGCGGAGTTTCAGCTCGGCTTTGCTGGGTACAGTAGGGGGTCGATACAGAACAGAGATACAGTGGGTTTAAAGCCAGCAAGACCATCAGGCAATGATTGACAATGTTTATTTATTATCTTCTTTGAAAATACGTCTCAAATTTCATTTAGTGCTAATTACAAATCATATTTACAAAAAATTAATGATTTTTTTTTTGCTGCAAAGCTACAGTTATTTGGTACTTGAGTTCATAGACTGAAAGCTTCTCAATGTTATTCCCAATGGACTTTTTCATGAAAAGTTACTGAAGTGGCAAGTTCAGAGGATGGTGTTGTGTAGACGAAAGAACCTTGGATTTTTGCCTCAGAAAAATGGGTTTCTAATCCAGTTTTGATCACTAACTAATTGATTTTAGACAAATCTCTTAAGCTTGAACCTCAGAGTCCTAATTGTGGGGATTTATGTGATGATTTCCAATGTCATTTCAAGATTCATAGACTTGAGGGTGTTTGATTCAATAAATTATAGTAGAACAATACAATAAATTGTGTTGTCTGCCGAACAGTGTAACTGTATGCTATAGAACTTATACATATGACCTTACTTAAAATAATGGTGCAATAAAAAATACAGAGAAATTATTCTATCTACCTATTTGCTTCCAGATACATTAGTGTTAAAACTAAAATAAAATATTCTCCTCTGTCATAGCACTTTATTGAAAGACACGTAATAGAAACGGGTCTTTGTTTTGTACAAAAGAGTTGCATCATTGTTAAGTTGGAGAAAATGCTATTAAATTTGCCCGGAATCAGCAGGGCATTGTAAGTTACTATCTGAATTGTGCCTTTTTAAAATAAGTGTTCAGATATTGGGGGGAGAATACAAGGTAATTATTTTAAAGGTCAATACATGGAAACTACTGAATGATCAGTCTCATGCATGCAAAGGGTTTGAGATGTGAAATAATCTTGGATTTGGAAATCTTGCCATCTTTTCCTCAAATGTTAAAATAAAGATCAAAGTGGCATGAGCAAAAATACTGGTTTCTAAAGCAGGATAACAGTTAGTAGAAGTTAACAAATGGAAAGGACTGACCAGACAAAAATATAAAAGGAAACTTGGAATCTTGATGCTGAACCCAAGTAAGTAAGGATTCTGGAATTTATTAAAAGGAATAATTTGTGGGCATTTGGAAGCAATCTTTCTGCTGTATTATGCATTCATGAACCCTTCATGAGGAAACTGTGGCTACTTTTGGTCGCTATACTTTCTAAAAGATGTGGACAAACTAGAAAAGGTCAGGGAAGAATGAGGAAAATTAAGAAAGAGATAGAAAATAGTAACCAAGGAAAGGTTTAAAGAGTTGCATTCCTCATAACAGAGAAGGGACCCCCCCCCAACCCTGGGGCAGCCTGAATGCTGTAATTAGATACATAGCGTATCTTCAGGAGATTATGACTAATTATTATTTTTTCTCCATACCGATGTTTGCTAGAACGAAAGAAAAGATGTTTAATTAAAGAGTATTTAATTGGCATACATCTCCCCAAGTTAAACGCCTGTTTGTGTTTCTTTGATCTAGAGAGAGAGGTGCTAGGAAGTCATCCTTAGGAAGAAAATTTCCTTTGAGCTCTGGAAATAGATCCCTGCCCTTTTCTGAGCAAACGCAGTCACTTCCCGGGTCTGTAAAAGGGGCTCTGGGCCTCTGCTGTGTTTTGCCTGCTGTTAGAGCCGGGACTTTTAGTCTAACGGTCCTCACAAGGGCCGGTGCTGACCTGGACAGAGGGGCAGAGGGGAGTTTTGAGAGTTATAAAGGGAGGGCTCAGAACTGCAGAGACAGTTTTTGGGAAAATGTGGAAGCAGTGCTCCCTGCATCTGGCTCAGGGAGATGTGCGTCCAAAGCGGGCGGATGCTGGGAGAGATGCAGGGACGCCTCACCTGGCCGACGGTGGAGGACCAGCTGTCAACAGAGACCCCGTGTGGCGGGGAGAAGCAATGGCAGCTGGAGGAGAATGAGAAACCCAGCCGCCCCCTCCTTGGGCAGAGGGAGGAGGTGGCCGAGGAAGCAGGCGCCCCTCCTGGGGGATACCCCGGACCATAGGAGAGACTGGAGGGCACCCACAGCCCATCTCGGAGGAGCTCCGTGGAGGAGCAGCTATGTTAACAGGATGTTTTTAAAGATGAATAATTATAAAGAATAAACACAGATAAGTTGGAAGTATTTAATTATGCACAAATAGAATTTCTTTAAGAAAGTTACCCCTAATACACCCAGAGACCCAAATCTTCCGATTATGAACGCTTGTGCTGTCCCGAACCTCTCTTTAAATTCTTCAAGATTGAAGTATGATATTTATGGCTGTATATTTGACAAAAGCCTGTCTCCCCCTACAGAGAATGCATTCCACAAAAGAAGGGCCATGCATCTCACCTTTGTGTTTTCAACACAAGCTCCTTTTAGCTTCACGGGATTACCTTCGCATCAGCCTCTGTCACTGTGGGGCGTCATGTACACTTGACATGTTACTTGGTAAGTAAGAACCACTCGGTGAAGAGGGCTTGGATGTCGCCCCTGAACAGTCTGAACGTTAAAGTTGGATACATCATTTAAAAAACCTTCCCACAGTAAAAACCCCAGGCCCGGAAAGCTTCACTCGTGTATCTTGCCAAAAATTGAAAAAAGAAAAGTAAATAGGAAATAACACCAGTCAGACATAAATTCTTCCAAGAAACGGAAAGAAGGGAAGAGTTCCTCATTCTTTTTATACTAGCATTCAGCCATCGATTTGGAATTCCCACAAGGAAGTTACAAGAAAGAAACACTACAGACCAGTTGTGGACATAGATGCAGACACTCTTCATCAAATGTGTACTTTCCAGTTCAGGAAGTGTGTTTGTGTGTGTGTGTATATGTACACGTGCTGATGTCAGGTAGGCTCTGCCCATGTGCAGAGTTAAACACTGAGAAACCAGTGTGACTTACCAATCTAAGAAAAAGATGGGGGAGGGGAGAGAAATCACATGACGATTTTGATAGGTTTAGAAAAATCATACGTATGAAAAATAGATTAAAAAACAAATTTCTTCTATATAGCCCAGGGAACTGTATTCAATATCTTGCAATAACCTTTAATGAAAAAGAATATGAAGATGAATATACGTATGTGTACGCATGACTGGGACATGGTGCTGCACACCAGAAACTGACACATTGTAACCGTGTCAATACTTCAATAAAAAATTTTTAAAAATTAATAATAAATGGATAAAAGGAAAAAAGAAAAAGAAAAATCAATTGACAAAATTCAACTGATTCTAATGCTAACTAATTCTCCTGATGAAAACCTCTGGGTATACTAGAAAGAGAAGGGAAGTATCTTAACCTCTAAGTAGTCTATAAGAATATCTGAAAAATCCTAGCGTAAGCAGCTTTCATGATGATGACATACTGAAGAGATGTTCCTTGAAATTAAGAATGAGATAAGGATGCTCATTGCTAACACAGCATTCAACACTGTACTGGAGATGAAGCCAGAAAAATGAGGCATGGAAAAAAGACGGAATAATTGGAAAAGAAAAAAATTAAACAATCGCTATTCACGGACAGTCATTCTGTGCCTAGAAAACATAAAGAGTTTACAAATGTTTAGAATTGATAATTGAATGTCACAACGTTATTGCATATGTGTCCAATCGACAGAAATCGTTTGCATTCCATCAACAAGATAACCAAAAAAGGAAATGGAAAAAAATACCATTACAACAGCACCAATAGACGTCAAATATCCAGGAATAAATCTGTCAGAGGAGGTTCAAAGCCTCTACACTGGAAATTAAAATCCTTATTAGGATGAAAGAAGACTAAATAAATGGAGGGATAATTTATGATCCTTGGAAGAACAATGCTGGATGCTTCCAAATACTCAGACTTATTATAAAGCCGTAGTAATTAAAATGATGTGACAGTTGTGCGAAGACGGAGAAGTTGAACAAAGGAGCGGAATAGAGAGCCCGGAAATGGCCCCACATACTGTCATCTGACAGCGGCAAGTGCTCTGATGTGCAGCCTGTGTTTCCCAAAAAGTGAGGGGCGTGTCCTTCCAGCCGCCGGGTGCTCCCGGGAGATGCTCCCCGCTGGCGTCTGTTTCTGGGGATTGCTGTGGCTGGAGGAGACTGGCCCACTCACGGTCACAGCTGCCTCTGGGGTTGGCTTGCACCCTGGGGCCCATTGGCCCAGCCCCTCTCCCCCACCAGGGACAACTCTGAAAGGCCATCCCTGCTCCAGACCTCTCTGCAGAGTCCAGAGACCAGAGTCCAAAGAGGGAAGATTTCGCTGGGACATCATCACACCTCAGCTTCTCTCTTGTCCAGCCCCATTTCCCGTCTCTCTCCTCCAGCTGTGGGTTCCCCTGAGCACCCTTGAACAAAAGTCTGGCAAAGCCATCTTCATCGCAGACTCAGCTTCAAGCGGGAAGCCAAGTCGCAGTGGCTCCTGCCAGGAGTGTTCAAAAAAGCAGATGCTGACACGCGACTCAGAGCTGGCCCACCTGCCGCTTGGCCGCAGGAGGAAGCTGACTCCTGACACGTCCACCCAGGTGGCATCCAAGCTGCAGCTGCGGGCCAGCGGTGACTGTCCCTGCTCAAGTAGAATCAAAGGTACGTGCTGTACGGCCGGGGACTTGAGGGACCTGTTCTTTTCCATTCTAGTTGGAAGAGAGGATTGTGGACAGCTGACATGGACTTGGAACAGACCAGACATTTCCAGCCCTTTAAAGCTTTGCCCCAGGGCTGTGTTCGCCCTCTTGCACTGTCCAGATGTGTTCCCAGGAGACCTGTGTCCTCAGAATGACCCACAGAACATCACATGGATCCACGGTATTCATGCCGTGATGCTAATTGGACCTGATGAGCCAAAGTGGCTAGCGAATTGGAAGCCTTGATAAGACCCATGTGCCCGAAGTGGGGAGTCAGATCCACAAAGATCCAGGGGCCCATCACGTAGGCAACGCCCTCCTGTCTTCAGGTTTCTCGACTGTAATCTAGGTCAGGTAATGTGCGTGCATGTGTGCGTGTGTGTGTGTTTCCAAACTGACAATCCTTATAATACTGCATTTCTTGGGTATGTAATCTGGGGCACATTACTTCCTTGGAACTTATTATTCCCATCTATAAAATAATTTCCTAACTAATAGCCCATAGGAAATTTATGTCCCAAGAAATAGAGTTTTGTAGCGTAAGATATTCTGGTACTATTGTCTCTGAATAGGAAATTCAGCCTGTAACTTCCATAGCATCATTGTTTTGTATTGTGAGGATTCTGACTTTCAATTTCCTGAATTAAAGGTTCGTCGTTAGCCATCCATTTTTAATTTCCTTTATTAAACTTTTCTTAATATATCAAAATCATGTTGTTGCTGCCTTAAAATCTTTTACGCTTTTTTTTTTGTTCTCTGCTAGTTTCTGTTTGAAGTATCTTCTTGTATTATTTTAGGAATTCATTTTTTATTTCCCTACTCCTAGCTGGTAAATGTCTTACCCAGGTGGTGAGAGGTTAGAAATGAATTCTGTCACCAGTTGGCAGGAGCCCATGGACTGGCAGCCTGACCTGCGGGTTGAGTGCCTCTATTTAGAAGACACAAGTTTAAGAGGCACTTCTCCTGACTTCCTGTCCCCTGGCCAGTCCTCTTTTTAGGGGACACTACAGATAAGAGCTTTATGCTTTGCTCCGAGCTGCAATCACAAAGTGCTGCTGGTTATTAATTTTTTTCCATCTTCTTCAATAACAAAAATTAGACAAAGCAACTCTTTTATATTGACGCCTTTCTTTTTTAACTTATTTCTTTGGGGGGAGGAATTAGGTTTATTTATTTACTTATTTATTTTAATGGAGGCATTGTGGATTGAACCCAGGACCTCGCGCATGCTAAGCACATGCTCTAACATGGAGCTCTACCTTTTTGAGTCCATTTAAATACAGCAATGTGGGCTTGGAGAACGCTGAAGAAATTTTAATATTTCATCCTTTATAAGTAAAAGGGATCCTCACATTTGTATGAACTAAAGAAATATATCTATGTATTAGAAAAACTCTTCAATTATTACTTCGCTTTTGGCCAAAGTCAAGTTCTCAAATCCAGACTGCTCTGCTTATTCACAAAATAATATTCTCCTGATAAACTGTGAAAATGAAGAGGCCTATTTCTTGAACTATATCTTGGCCTACTTGTCAATGTGGCGATGATAAAAAATATTGCTTCAAAAACAATGGGAGAAAAAAAACCCAATGGGAATTGCATAAATTTGCTGGGCTTTATTCACATGTTGACATTCCAGTTTCTTTGGACTTCCTTCAGGTTGAACACATGTCCTCCTTCTTGGCTTTTCTCATCTTCCTGATCAATTCCCATTTAGAGCCACAAATTTATTGAAAGCAACACTTAAGGGTTCTTAATGAAACCAGTGAAACGGCCCTAAATGCCACCTATTGTAAAATCTGAAACATACTCTTTCTGCGAGTCTAATAAAACCTCTTCTGCTTTGAGTGATTCCGTCAGTAACACTGTACATGATTTGCCATCTGGATGAGACCTCTTTTGTCTTGGTTTTCAAATGGAAACAATTAACCCAATCAATCGCCCAGATTTTTCCCTAGGAATTATACTAACCAAAATGGAATGCCAATAAAGTAAGAATTATTCCTGGAATTCCTATATTTCCTTTAAAAACACACTAAAACACAAACAAAAACCCCATAATTTTTCAAGGGGCATAGGCTCAAGTCTCAAGTACCATATTTACCTGTTTCTATATGTTTGTCCTCCTAAATACATATCATTATATTCTCTGTTAGAAAAAAAGACAATGCATCTTTTCAAACTCAGATGTATGATTCATCTGGAAAATTTCCTAAAGCCATAGACAGAGATTTATATTAAATAGCTGGAATGCTGATCCATTTGTATTAGATAATTCTCCAAAACTTAGGAAGACCAAATCTTTAATTCATAAATCTCGTGGAAAAGATTTCCGAGGGGAGCCCCAAATTCAGCCTGAGATACAGGTGTCCTTCTTCTTTGTCTTTAAATATTCCCAACGCCAGAAAGCAAGGTGCCAGAATGCGGGCATGGGCTTGCCTTCCGCTCCAGCTCCGGCACCAGGTCTGCCGGAGGCTCAGCCATCCCAGGTTACAGTTCCTGCAGAACAGGTGGAAGTTCCTGAATAACATTGATCAGAGGTAGAGCAGCTGTTTTGTGCCAGCACCAGGTTTTAAATTTGATTTACAGTATTATGTTAGTTTCAGGTTCACAGCAAAGTGACTCAGTTATATAAACACACACACACACACACACGTGTGTGTGTGTGTGTGTGTGTGTGTGTGTATTCAGCTCATGTTCCATTAATGCCAGTACCGTTTTTATTTAAAACAAATTTAGGTACAAAATTACCTAACTTGGGACAGAACCAGTTATCAATTGTGGATAAAGACTGGTTGACGGTCAAGTTTTGTACAGAATTTGTTAATGGAGAGCTGTAATTTAAAGAAGAAAATGCCATAAATAATTTCTTGCTTCAGTTTTATAGCTATTTCAAGAAAATTACCTGAAAGAATTAACATAGCACAAAAGTGAAATGACAAAGGTGTGCTATTTTGGGATCACAATCTGTTGCTTTGAAAGAGATTTACTCTCAGTGTGAATTCATTATGTTGTTTGCTTCATCTATTTTAACGACATTCTTTCATGTTTGGAAACAGTTCAAAATCAACATGTTCTCTTGCTAACCATACTTCTTAAATGTAAATCTGGTCGTGGTTTTATCTCCTACTTAAAATCTTCAATGACTCTGATCGTCTTCAAAATAAAATGAAAATAGACCTTAAGCCGGTGGTTCAATGTTCTTCATAACCTGCGCTTAAACTAAGTTAAAGCCATAACTCTCTGGCTTTATCTTTTTTTTTTTTTTTTTTTGCACAAAAGATTGGTTTTGTTGAAATTTTACATGACTTATGGACAGCCAATTTATGTGAAAGCCCTGATTTCCCCCCTTTTCAGATATTTCCATTTGGCTGTATGTGACGTATACCTTGGCATGAAATAAAATTCCAAATTCACTCATGTAGTATAACTAAACGTAAATATTTTAAACGTGTTAAAAAGAAAAATACAATTGAGGTTCAATTAAAGTGATTTCTCATTTTGTTACTTGATTTATCTCTTAAAAACTAACTCCGAAAAGCAGGTCAAGTTGAAGCAACGCTCTACTGAAGCATCACCGTGTTTTAAAATGTTCTGCTTATTTTATGTCTATTGAGGATGATATATTTAGAATTATGATTAAGCCAATCAAGGCAAAATATTGGTTGTCAATATTAACCCCTCTTGGGGTCGGCTAGGCTAGTTCTTCAGATAAGAAAATAGAAATGAAACAAAAATCACCCTTCATTTCTAGCGCAGATTAACTTCCAAAAAACCCAACTGGCTAGATCTGTGCTATCCAATATGAAAGCTACCTTTGGCTACTTAAATTTAAATGTAATTAAAAATTCTTCTTCAGTCATACCAGGCATTGCTCAAGAAGCACATGCATCTGGTGGTTCCCAAATTGGACAGCATAGATGTGGAACATTTCTGTCACTGTAGGAAGTTCCATCAGACAGCACTTGGCTGGACAATATGGGAGCTGACTCATATATAACTATGTGAATATATGTATTTTTTTCCTTCTCCATCACAAATGCTACTTGTTTAAACAAACTTCAGCAGATGGACAATCTTGATTATTTCAGCCCAAGAAAATAGTATAAAAATCCATATTTTTATAATTTCTCCAATTCATACAACACAGTGGAAAAGTCCAAAGCCCTGTAATGAATCCCTTCTTTACCAAACGTAAACCCAGTCTCATGAGCTCCCTCTGGGCCGCAGCATCTTGGCCGGGGCAGAGTTCTCCTGCGGCAAAGCCTTGCTAGGGGCGCCATGTCAGCGTGGACTAGCCACTCCCGCTACCTTACATGGCCTCCTTGGAGGATGGGGCCCTGGCAGCACCACCTCTGCTCCTTTCTCTGAGGGGCGCCCACGGTGCCCACGCAGGGCAGCCTGACCGTCCACGCAGGGCGCGCAAGGCTTCCCGTGACCAGCTAGGCCCATACTTCCTCCGCTCGGGCCACCAGGGCGCCATCTGAGCCCAGCGCCTGGGCAGAGAATCCGGCCCTTCCTTCTACCTTCAAGGCCAGATTATACACCTAAAAGCCTTTCCTGAGTGCCTACCCCTTGTAAAATATAACTTAAAATATATGAAAATAGCAATTTGTGTAACAAACCCAAGGAAAGCTGTTCCCAGTCAAAAGACAGAAATGTGTTAAACTCTTTAAAAATAAGCTTTCATCTGACTAGTCCAATATCAATATTCTTTTCACAGCCCCTTTTCACAGTTCCCTTTTCAGGAACCCCCTGGATTCCTGAAAACAATGCAATCAACTTCAAAATTTGGTCTTTAAGTGACAATTTTAAAAAATAACACATTTTCTAAAATACTAAATGTATATTATTTAGAAACGGTGTATGCAAATAAACTTTTAAATATCAATATATAAACCCATTTATCAATTCACTCTCCAGTTAATAGAAAGAGGTATTCACATACTTGAATGTGAAAATCATTTTTCCTATGACCGTGGTTTCTAGACTTTGCCCTTAAGCACAAGCTATTATCCCTCTCTGGCATGACCCACAACATGAAGATTTACAGCCTCTCAGGGCAGGAAGATTCTGCAGTCTTCTGCTGGATGGTATCAAAGCTGAAGGCTGAAAGATACTTTGGCGGTATAGCTGGGAACAGATTCTCTTTCTATAAGATCTTCAAGACAGGCTTTCATAAATTCATTATCAAAATGCTGGCGATCTCGTTCACTTTCTATCACTGCATCACCAACTTGACATTGGGTATTCTCAGTGGGATTGTCCATAAGGCTTACGAATTTTAAAGGTGTGGATGGGCCACAAAGGGCCATCAGGAGCTCCACAAGCGGTCCCCGTGGTTGACTAACAGAGCGAGCTTCTTTAGGTTAAGCAGGGCGTGCGGAAGGTGGTCATCCTGCTCTTATACAGGAGGAAGACCTGCATTTCCTCTAGCCTGTCGATGTCTTGCGGCAGGTCATTCAGGTTATTGTTGCTGATGTCCAACCATCGCAAATTAGACATCCGCGGGACACAGGTCGGGATGCTGGAGAGCTGGTTTGCTGAGACGTCTAGGAAGGAAACCTGCTTCAAATTACTTAACTCAAAGGGGAGCTCGGTTAACCCTAGATTTCCAGAACAATCCAGTTTCTCTAAGTCTTCACCGTCTCCCAGTTCTGGAGGAATGCTCTTCAGATGGTTGAAACTCACGTTGGGTTCCTTCATGTTCTTCAAGCAGCCTTCCAGTGCTCCCTCGAAAGTTCAAACACGAACTCACTTCTGGGTTTGCCTCTCTTCTTGGAAAGCGAACTCTGTCTTGTGAGAGAGTTCCTTTCAATCTTATCCAGAAGCCTCCCGCTGGTGTCTACGAAGCCATTCTTGCAGTACGCAGCCTGGGGGGTGCCTTTCCTCCTTTCCTTGGCCACGAAGTTCCACACTTCCTTTATCCTAAAATGTGCAGCAGAAGCCGCGGTTGCCTCCGTCATCTGCCCAGAGACGCCAGGTGGACCCCTCGGGCTTCATCTTCTTACATCTTCTGAGGATGCTCCGGCCATCCTGTAGTTCTGAATACTTACGTACTGGGCTTACAGTCGGTTCGCATGCCTGCGTACATCCCGGTTTGTCTGTTTAGAAAAAACATCTGCACCCGAAGGACTTTCATCCTGTATACTTCTAATTATTTTACAGGACTCCATCCAATATCTTCTTTGGGAAAACTTCATGATTCCCCGAGTCTGGGCTGTGCGATCTCAGGGTGTCCTTACTCACCTGTGTGGTGACACTTACCCATAGTTTATAAATATGTCTGTTTCCCTTACTTGGATCGCTGTAGTATAGACACTATTTCTTACGAGTTTTTATATTTCAGTTGCCTACACAGTGTTTGACCTATAGTAGATACCCAGAACATTATCAGAAAAACGTTATTAATAGGAAAATAGAATAAAAATGAAATATCTGGTATTTCTTCAGCCTTAATGAGTAATTTTCTTACTAAAAATAAACTGTGCCTGAAATTGTTCTAACTCCCTATCATTTCCATCTCCATAAATTTTTTTTCTTTTTAAAAGTTTTTCAATACATTTTATTTATTTATTTATTTGGGAGGTCATTATGTTTGTTTGTTTGTTTACTATTTTTTAATGGAGGTACTGGGGATTGAACCCTGGACCTCATGCATGCTAAGCACGTGCTCCATCTTTGAGCTACACCCTCCCCCTTCATAAACTTGCAATAATCAGATCCTAGGTTTCAATCATTTATGAAGAAAGTATAGGAAACTGAGTTGAATTAATTGGAATTCATAAATAAAAAAACTGGACACAAGAATAATGCTTTATCAAAAGTGCAGTTCATTATTTTGTCTTGGGAGAAAAAGTATTCATTTGGGACGATTGATTTTTTTTTTAATTGAAGTACAGTCAGTTACAATGTGTCAATTTTGGTGTCAGCACAATGTCCCAGTCATGCAGATACATACATGCATTCGTTTTCATATTCTTTTTCATTAAAGGTTATTACAAGATATTGAATATAGCTCCCTGTGCTATACAGAAGAAATTTTGTTTTTTAAATCTGTTTTTATATATAGGGGCAAACATTTGCAAATATCAAACTCCCAAATTTATCCTTTCCCACCCTCTCTCTCCCCTGGTAACCATAAGATTGTTTACTATGTCTGTGAGTCTGTTTCTGTTTTGCAGATGAGTTCATTAGTGTCCTCTTTTTCTCTTTTTTTTTAGATTCTACATATGAGTGATATTGTATGGTATTTTTCTTTCTCTTTCTGGCTTACTTCACTTAGAATGACATTCTCCAGGAACGTCCATGTTGCTGCAAATGGCATTATTTCATTCTTTTTTATGGCTGAGTAGTATTCCATTGTGTAAATATACCACAGCTTCTTTATCCAGTCATCTGTTGATGGACATTTAGGTTGTTTTCATGTCTTGGCTATTGTATGGGGTGCTACCATGAACATCGGGGTGCATGTATATTTTCAAATCAGAGTTCTCTCTGGATATATGCCCAGTAGTGGGATTGCTGGATCACAGGGTAAGTCTATTTCTAGTTTTTTAAGGAACTTCCATACTGTCCTCCATAATGGCTGCACCAATCTGCACTCCCACCAACAGTGTAGAAGGGTTCCCTTCTCTCCACAGCTTCTCCAGCATTTATCATTGTGGACTTTTTAATGATGACCATTCTGACTGGTGTAAGGTGATACCTTATTGAAGAAATGCAAATCAGGAGCTTACTCTTAGACTATTTTTGCCCAGAGCAGCATTTTTCCACATTACAATTCTTGAAACAATAGATCTATGGAATATTTACAGGTGTAGCATAAAAAAATTTCCTGGTCAAACACGTTTAGGAGATGCTGGGTTAAACAATGTTGACTTTTTTTCTTTAATTTACAATATAACCAAACATTTGATATACTAAAATACATTATAAATCTTAAATGAAGATGTGATAGACAAAATTTCCACAAGTCTGTTTAGTCCTTGAGTTATTCTTTGTCTGAGGCTAATGTTGCAAAGAATGTGCTTTAGGAAATGCGAGAGTTGTGTCCAAACGTTTAATCTGGTCCTTCTTTTTCTCATCCAATCTAATGCTTTACTGATTTTTCTCTTCCTTGGCCATGCCAGCTTCAGAAGTGGATGTTTCTCTCTCAGCCCTCACTCCTTTGGCTGATTCCACTACCCTTGAACAAATGTCCTTCTGCGCCAGCACTATATATAAATTCTAGTGACAAAGTGAGTTTTCAGAATTAGGTCAGAGAGATCTAATCTTTAGAATCCACAGCAAGCTTAAGGACTTCCTTAATGACAACACAAAGAGCTTAATTTGCTTGGTGAGCCTGATTTTAAATTTACTTTAAAACCATAAAAATTTGATAAATACTGTGGTTTTCTTTCTATGACTTACTGTTTTTTTTTAATTGAAGTATAGTCAGTTGACAAGGTTGTGTCAACTTCTGGTGTACAGCATAATGTTTCAGTCAGACGTATACATACATAGATTTCTTTTCAGATTCTTTTTCATTATAGGTTACTACAAGGTATCAAATGTAGCTCCCTGTGCTGTACAGTATAAACTTGTTATTTATCTATTTTATATATAGCAGTTAGTATCTGGAAATCTTGAACTCCCAATTTACCCCTTCCCACCACTCCCCCAACCCCAGTAACCATAAGTTTGTTTTCTGTCTGTGAGTCTGTTTCAGTTTTGTAAATAAGTTCATTTGTCTTTTTGTTTTTTTAGATTCCACATATAAGTGATACGTCATTTCTCTTTCTCTTTCTGGCTCACTTCACTTAGAATGATGATATCCAGGTCCATACGTGTTGCTGCAAAAAGCATTATTTTATTCTTTTTTATGGCTGAGTAGTATTCCATTGTATAAATATACCACAGCTTCTTTATCCAGTCATCTGCCAATGGACATTTAGGTTGTTTCCATGTCTTGGCTACTGCAAATAGTGCTGCTGTGAACACTTGGGTGCAAGTATCTTTTCGAGTTAGATTTCCCTCTGGATATATGCCCAGGAGTGGGATTGCTGGATCATATGGTAAGTAGCTGCTTTGGTTACCAGAGGACACCAGCATGTCATCACGAACATGTGAGACTTGACGTCCTGCCCGCTGGAGGAGCACGTGACCACTTCCCAGACCTCCAGCACTGCTGACCGGCAGATTCAAACTTGCCCAAAGAGGCAATTCTAGCTTTGCTCAGACTTAGTTAAAGCTGCAAACACTTTTGGAAGAGATTCCATTGTATTGGAAGATTTGTGGGCCTGAGTTGCCAGGCATCTGCTCCAAGAACTATTGTTATTGCTTTAAAGGAACGTTTGGGTTTGAGCTGTTGGGACTGAGCTGACCTGTCACCCAGTAACTGTGAAACAAAGGAACAAACAACTCACACAAGCTGATCTGTGGATGACAACTGCTTCATGACACCCAGCTGGGCGTGAAGAGCTGGGGCTTGTCCGTGATTCTGATGTCCTCCGTACTGGACTATCCTGGATAGCACCAAATAAGCTCTGGGCTTATCTGTTTCTTCCTAAGGTATGTTCTTGAGGGGCATTAAGAATATCATGTCATTGACAAAGATGTGAGTAATTCTTTGTCTCTTTACTTAGAACTAAAGAATAGTGTATATCTCATTTATCTAAAAGCTGTATCATACAATGTCGGTGCTTTCACAGTAAGTACTCTGACACAACATGAAAACCTGACACCCGCACACCGCCAATCCCAGGCAGTTCCTCTCTGTGTGAATAAGGGCTGGGATGGCTTGGTGGCAGTTACAGTAGCCTTTGATTGTTCTGAACTGTTGCCTCAATTTGATGAAACAGAATACAATCCTCAAATTCATAAGTAGGAGTATCTTACATTTCTACTGTTATGTTCTCAAAATTACACCGCAGTTGATCTGGTTGTATACTAATGCTATTCTGGGCGTCATGAGCTATTATTGAATGTGCAATTTACAATCACACACAAAATATTTTTACGAGGAGGATATAGCTCAGTGGTAGAGTGTGTGCTTAGCATGCACGAGGGCCTGGGTTCAATCCCCAGTACCTCCATTTAAAAAATAAAATGAAATAAATAAATAAACTTAATCACCTCCCCCCAAAAAACAATTTTAAAAAGTTTTAGATCCCAGTTTCCAATGTCAGACATACTCAGGGGCATAGTTCTCCCAATCATTTATTATGAATGATATTGACAAACTTTGGAAAATTTATATGATGCTTCTGGATATGTCCCTATAAATTGTGATAAGAATAATATTGACTTCATGGAGGTGTAGAGGAGATAATGTATTTGTGTACCAACTGGAGACTAGTACACTGTTGATGAATGATGGTTATAATTATTGTTACTGCTGTTACGTGGAACAGAAAGGAAAATTAAGTGAACAACAATTCACACATTAGTAAATCTTTAGGACCAAGCTGAAGTTGGAAGCAAGATTCCGGGTCTAGCACCAGAACGGCCTCTTGACTTCAATGTGCTAACCTGCAGTCAGAATTCTGTACAAGCCAAGTCTGTGTCTAAAAAAGAAGATGCTTAACCCACTTATGTGCAACTGACATGGGAAACTTGATGTTCTAATAGGACACTAAAGATGAACTAACTCTAACACTTCCCATAAAAAAATAATAAGAGTATTAACAACATCTTGCAGTCAGAGTGGGAATAGATGGAATAGAGATCAAAAAAAAAAAAAAAAAAAAAAAAAAAAGAAAAGAAAAGATCAGTGAAACTAAAAGCTGGTTTATAAAAAAGATAAACAAAATGAACAAATCTTTAGCCAGATTCATCAAGAGAAAAAACAGGGCCAGTAAATAAAATTAGAAATAAAAAAGACGTTACAACGACCATCATAGAAATAATCATAAGAGAATACGACAGTTACATGCCAATAAATTGGAAACCTGGAAGAAATGGATAAATTCCTAGAAAGATACAATCTTTCAAGGCTAAATCAGGAAGAAAGAGGAAATCGGAACAGACCAATTACTAGTAATGAAATTAAATCAGTAATTTAAAAAAAAAGAAAAACTCTTTACAAGCAAAAAATATGGCTTCACAGGGGAATTCTACCAAACATTTAAAGAAGATTGTTTGAAAGTGAGTTTAAAAATAATGATTGTATAAAAGTGAGTGCAAAAATAATTAGGTGTTTGGAGACTATTTTAAGGATAATGTGCTATGTCAGAAAAACATGTGGAAGTGATTTTTGGTTATCAAATAATATTTTTATTTTTCTAATACAGTAAGACTGATTATTCATCAACATTTCTCAATATAAGTTTTGCTGTCCTGTAAAATTCATGAATAGTACTTAACAGATGCTAAATAATTTATCCATCATCTAATTATCCTTTATTGTAATCTTCTAATTTATATTTATACCTCTATTACCTATTTTTGAGAAATCTTTTAAGATGATGACTCAAGGAAAAACACACCTAAAAACAACTGGACATGGTGGTGGAATTGGTTAATGGTGATCAAAGATACAAACTTCCAATTATAAGTAAGTACTGAAGTTGTAACATACAATGTGATGATAATAATACTGTATTGTATGTTTGAGAAGTGGCTGAGAGTGAATCTTAAAAGTTCTCATTGCAAGGAAAAGAATTTGTAACTACATGAAGTGATCATTTCACAATATTTACACATATCAAATTGTTATGTTGTACATCCGAAACTCGTATGATGTTATGCCAATTATAGCTCAATAACACTGGAAAAAAATTAAACAGCTGGACATACTTCTTCCTGAAAATATCTGATGGCATCCTAACTGAAGTTTTGAGAAAAATCTCATAAATGACAACGACAATTCAGATTATGATTAAAGAGTAAATATGACTCATCTAGAGAGGTAATAGAGGAGAGATAATGTATAAATTCAAGACTCATGTTTGAAGGCTGTTTGGGCAGTGACAACAGTGATGCTTATGTCACATGCACAAATGATTTAGTGAGAATTCTCTCTTTTTCTAACATTTGGTTTCTTAATCGAACATAAAACATTCAGGTCAGCATTTAAGTTCTATGAGCCAGTAAAAGAAAATTAATCTAGGCCACGTGAAGCTGGGTGCGCAGGAAACAGGGTTCCAATTGATTGTGTTGAGGTGGCCTCACAAAATAGTTCCGGGAAGATGCAAATAAAGGAAGAAAATAACAGAAAGAAATGTACCACAGGGTTGCATCACTTCAACAGTGATTGTTCCATCAAGTGAACAGAAAAACCAAGAGGGGAGGTAATTACTCATGGCCCTTCTTCTCAGTATCAGACACTTAACATAAATTCACCATTCAGTCCTTAGAATAATTCTGCAAGCCATGCCTTGCCATTTTCACTTCACTAAGAAGAAAACATGAAATGTGAAGAGGTTCAGTGACTAGGCCAAGGTTTACTCTCTTTTTCAACACAAATGCAGGTGCTCTGGGCAATGGCGATGGATAAAAACAGACAAAAATCTCTACCTTCCCTGAGCTCGCATTTTAGAAAGGTAAGTGAGGCTGTGTCTATTCATATATAATCTATTTATTTATATATAATTTATTCCTAGGTTATATATATTCTATTTTTTATATAATCTACTTCTAGGTTATGTATTTTCTATTTATATATAACCTATTTCTAGTTTATAAATTTTGTATTTATATATAATCTTTTTTTATTTTTTCTATTTTTATTTCTATTTTATAGATAATATATGTATATATAATCTATTTCTACGTTATATATATTCTATTTAAATGTAATTATTTCTGGGTTATATACCATATTAGAAGGTAATAAGGACTATGAAAAAGAAACAAAAAACCAAGTAAAAGGAGATCGGAAGTCCTTGAATGGGTGAGGAGCAGGTGGTACCTTTAAATAATATCTGATACATCGCTTGAGAGGGTGACATCTGAGGAAAAACTTGAAGAAGTTCGGGAGCTGGATGTGCGGCTGTCTGGGGGAGGGGCACAGTAGGCAGAGGGAACAGCAGAGACAGTAGGCTGTTGGAGGTGCAGCTGGACCAGTGTCACTGGGGCAGAGAGACCAAGGGGAGAGAGTCAGAGGGCGGCAGAGCACTGGGAGGGCGCCTGGCACTCGGGACCCTGTGTTGCCCTGGGAGAACCTTGGTTTAGCATCTGAGTGACGTGAGGAGTATTGCTGGGTCTGGGCTGACCAGGGATGTCATCTGACACAGACATGTCTTACAGGCACCTGGCCGCCGTGTTGATACCAGGGGAGTGGGGCAGGCAGGAAGCTACTGAAATAACCCAACTCAGAGGTGATGGTGGCTCAGTCCGGCTTTCCTACAGTAAACATAGTAGTTAGAGAGGATGCAGTGTTTCCTGGCAGACTGGATGTGGGGAATGAGAAAAAGGAAGCAATTAGGAACTTCTTTGAGATTTTTGGCCAGAGCCTCCCGGGGGGACGGGTTGCCATCAGCTGAGAGAAGGTGGAGTGGGAAGAGATTTGGCGGGGAAGAACACTGGCTCCATTTTGGACAGGTGAGAATGAAATGTGTTCAGTCTGCAAGGTGAGATGTCGAGAAGGCAACTGGATATGTGAGTCTGGAGTTCTGGAGAAAGGTCTAGTTCATCACGTGAATCTCTACCTACTATTACTTCCCATTCTTAGTAATTCAAGATTACAAGAAAACTAAGTTTCAGGTTTTCCTCCGCTTCTGAATTCCCTTGGTTGCGTGAAACTTATTTTTTGTCCTGTAGGGGAGGAAAAATGATTTTCTCCTCACCCTTCTTGGTTCTTGGCTGAGATTCCTAGTTAAAAAAAAAAAAAAAAGACAGATTAACAGGAGGAAAAACACCCAGAAGTTTAATAACATGTGTACCACCTGTGTGCATGGGAGACACCCAAGAAACCTGAGTAACTCCCCAAAATGGCCCAAGACACCGCCTCAAAGACCATCTCCAACTAAAGACAAAAGAAGATGTTGGTGGCGGAGGAACTCCAGTTGGTCCAGGGAGACTACCAGGAAAAAACGGTCAAGAAGGGCGTGATTGTCATGCAGACTGAATCCTGTGCCTCCCCCTGGGGTAAGAGTTTTTGGAGATTTAGTCAGCCTCCTCTTCCTGGCGCAGAGAGGGAGACAGCCAAACAAATGGAGATTTTTTTCCCTTATAAATGTAAATGTATTTTATGAAAGACTAACTTCTACTTGGTTTTCAGAGCAGAGTATCTTGTGAAACCTACAGAACATGGTTACTTACAGGAAAAGCTCACTCCCCCGCATGATGTGAGTTGACAGTTTACTAGTGAAGAAATACGTGTATAGGTCCGCAAAACTTTGCTAAGTAATACTGCTCGTCTGAGACTGCTTTCTTAATAAAAAGAAGTCAAGTAGGCGCTCAGTCCAGAGGTAACAGGAAAGCTTTGTATGTTACCCAGGAGCCAAGGGAAGGGGTCCTTGGTAAACAGAAGGCAGAGATTGTACCTGACTCATAACTGTTAAAATAAGACTCTGAGTCTCAGGTAAATTCTATTCAAGGTACTTAAGTAACCCTAAATTAATCCTTTAATATACCGGAGCTTCGCCTTCTTCGTCTTTAAAATGGGGACGAAGCCAAGAAACTTGCCCAGGAATGAACGGAGCGAGGGCCAAGTGCGGTAATGCAGCGACCGCGCTCTGAAACTAAAGTTCTGTACACGTGTTAATTATGCAAAAATATTCAAACAGCATTACCTCCATGATTACATGGCTTTCGTGACTTTGATCAACTTAAGGGCACTTAGAAAGGTCAGGCTTTGAGAAATTGGAAATAAGACTCCAAGATGAAGTCAGATGCCAGCGGACCAGGCCAACGATGAAATCCCAGAAACTGGCTGTCGTCTGCTTTGGTCCAACAGGGGCATTTGTTGTTCCATCACTTTTTGTTGCTAGTGGTCAAAAACGGACAATAAAGGACTGCAGCTCTTTGAATGTTTTTTTTTTCTTCTGGGCCAGCCCTGCCCACCCCCACCCTCCACCCCCGCCCCACCGTCTAGAGCGAGCCTCCGGTGGGGACCGCATCCTTACGCTCAGAATCCCCTCCGGGGCGGGGGCCCGAGACGGCGGACGGTGGGACGTCCTCCCGCGCGGCCGGGGCCCCCGCGCCGTCAGCATCCCGGCCCGCGCCCTGCAGCGCGCCCACCCCGCCGCGGAGCGGACCGTACGGCGCAGGCTCGGCGGCGCGAGCAGGCGCGTCAGCCCATCGCGGGGACGGGCACGCGGACGGGGACGCGGACGGGGATCCGGGCGCAGCCGCTCCCCCCGCAGCGGCGCGTCGGGGCCGGAGCGCCAGTCCTCACGGGGCTGCGGGCGGGCTCCTCAGGCAAGTCGGCTCTGGAGAGGGGCGCGCGGCGCGCGGGGCCGGGGCCGGGGCGCGGGGGCACTGCGGCGGCGGGGCGCGGGGAGGCGGAGGGGGAGGAGGATGCCGGGGGATGTCCGCGCATCCCTGGAGGAGGTGCGGGTCCGCTCGGCTGGAGGCGTGCGGAGAGGCTCGCGGACGTAGCTGGCGTCGTTTTGCCTGCGGGGAGCCCTCAGCCACTGCAGCTGCCCCCTCCGGAAGGTGGGAGGTGACACGGAATTTCTCTCTCCACCCTGCAGACCGCCAGGACGGCCTCCAGTGGTGTCCTGGGGCCGAGTGTGAAGGTGGGCATGGTACCTGCGGCCGCGGGCCAAGGTGTCTGGACCAGATGCCGCCGTGGGAGGGGGCAGGGAGCCCGGTGCTGAGTTGACCGAGGGATGCTGTGGGCCTGGAGTCCCCTCTGTCGTCTTCAGGAGACAGGACCAGGGAGGAAGTCGTGGTTTGCTAGGGGCTGTAAAGGATAAATGTGAGATAATAAGAATTCCTGAGAGGAGGGAGGTGAAAATCGTGACATCGGAGAAGCAAAATTATAAGGGAGAGCTGGGAATGAAGTTAATGTCGAGGGGTAGACGGGGCTCTTACCCTGCAGAAAACAATGAAGGAGTAAGAATTTATGGTTTGGAAGTGAAGGATGCGGAAGAGGTTTAAATATTCCAGTGTATAGGAGATGCTTAAACCGCTTTTTTCTTTCTTTCTTTCTTTCTTTTTTTTTTGTGTGTGTGTGCACCAGACGGACAAGAATATAGTTCTCATTTGAGCTAGGAAAATGCTATTAAAATATGGCCAAGGGGATTATCTGGAGGAGTCTATTTCATATAGTGTTGCCTAGAATTTCTGGAGTCAGAAATTGTCTTTTTGATGATAAATGTTAGTATCATGTGAGGAGGAAAGCTAACTTCAGTCAATATGCACGTTTTAGGGGTAAAAGGTAACTTGCAAATTTAGTGTGTATAAATAGAAACAATTTAGGGAGTGAAACCCTCTGATACTACATTCGCCTTCTATCTCTGTCAATCCTTTAATACTTAGAATTGTCCTTCCCTTTAGAATAGTTTTATTGCTTTGGGGAAAACATACATGCAGATTCAAAGAACAGAGAGCTTTAAAAAAGAAAACAAAAAAATTGAAGTGTACTAGCACAAGGTAACTGTTTCAATACCGTGTTAAACACCCTTCCTGGTATCTTTCTGAGCATATACTGATATATTGTGCAATTCAGTATCAATTTACAATTTTGTATAGTATATAATATATAATACTATATTGTAATAATAATATATGGTATATAAAATTTTATATGATATATATATATATAAACTCTATGATAGAAATTTTGCATACTTACCTTTTATTCCTCTTTGGGGTCTTACTTTCTATAAACCACTATTTAAACTAACTTTTACTACGAAAGTATCACATATTATATAGTGAAGTATACCACACAGGTTTGAGCAGTGAGAATTTTTTTAAAGGCCAAATAGGATTTATGCAAGTAAAAAAATTCACAAACACTATATATGATTATACATGAATGTACATATGATATTTAAAAGTCTAAAAATGGACTTCAGAGGTAGGACTTACAGTTTGTTTTTTTTCCTCCAGAGGAGGAGGAAGAATAGAAAAATCATACTCAGTATAACATATTTAATAAGCTTAAAATATTACAAAGCCCTCATGGTTATGTGGGTTTGGGAGGCATGTGTTTACTGTGAGCAAAGAGAATTTGATGTACAGACGCACTTGTCTGCCGGGTGGTAATGGTCAAACTCCTTAAGGAGTCATAGAGTTAATCATTTGCTTCTGAAAGGTAAACGTTTTCTTGTTCTTTCTTGTAGATTGCGCTCCCGAAAGTTAACTTTTCAAGATGAAGTTTTTACTGGCGGTTGTCTTTTTCCTTTTGATTTCCTCGTGGATTGAAGAAGCCTGTTCTAAGGAGAAGTCCTCAAAGAAAGGGAAGGGGAAAAAGAAGCAGTACCTCTGCCCATCGTAGGTTCTTCCTGTCTTACCTTCTTATCTGGGGAAACGTTACTGCATTTTGCTCAAAATAAGGTGGTTTATTGAGACACGTATCAGCAGAATGCTTCCCATCAGACCATGTACCCGTTTGTTTCATAGGTAGAACGTGACAGAGTGAAGAGTTTGGGAAGGAGAAAGCTAATTCCCAGTTTTATCAAGCTTTGTTCATGCCTTGGGCTTAGGTAATTTGTATACATCTTTTATAAATGTGGAAAAAAGTTACTCTTTCTTGCCCTGAATGTGCAGCTTTAGTTGGATACTGAGATTCTGTATTTTGAGCAAATAGCAGTTCAAAAAGTTGACTAAAAAAATACTCCTAAAAATGCATATTCGTTAAAAAAATCATTAAATCATTAAATTCATTAAAAATTTATTTAAAAATAGCTAAACTATAATTTTAAGGTCTGTTTAATTCATATTAGTGAATGGCAGATGAAAATTCACATGGTAGATCAATTTTCTATTTCAGTATTTTTTTCTTGATAAAAGATTTATATTAGAAAATTAGGATATTTCTCAAAAAATATGTCATTAAATTTGAGGTTACTTGTAAAATTAAAATCTAAATCCAGATCACCCAATTTCCCCTTCCTTCCCAACCCAGAAAAGCAACACCAAAGTTTTATACTTTGGACTCTGTTTTTTTTTTTTTTTTAAATTAAAGTTTAATATTACTGGTGAATAACAGTAGAGAATATCCAATAGTGGGAACAACTGAACAGTGTATAAATATATAACCTTCACAAAATATGTGATTTTAGGTAATAATGTTACAACATATGCAGTGATCTGGAATAAAAATTAATTTGTTGTTACAGTTATGTTTACATTAAGGTTTCTTAAGTACCACATTGATCTCGGGGAATGTTATTCCAGCATCATCACTGTCTACGTGTAGACGATAAGAGTTGCAGAGATGTTCTGTAGGAATTACGGAGGCACATTCTGTGAAGTGTATTTTGTAAAGGAAGGGCATCAGAGGTGGTGTGTCCAAGTCGATATTGGTATGAATATATGAGACCGCAGGTCTGGGGACGGTATCGTGTCCCATATAAAGTCCAGTGTTAAATCAAGCTCACTATTAAGAAATACCTCCTAATTTTCAGCTTTAATCACCCTGCTTATTCTAGTGCTGCACAAGCCGGGGTCAGGGCCAGTCTTCTAGGGGTGGAGAGGACGGTGCGTCTTGCCCGGTGCAGTGTGATGGAGAAGGTTCAGGAATAACCACACCTGCAGCTCTCACGACTCTGCTGATAAAGTGTTGGTGCCACAACCAGGAGATTAGCATTTTAGGGAGCCTGTCATTGTCAGGCCTTACTCTTCCCAAGTGTGAGGACACACTTTCATGTTTTGGATATTCTTTACAGTAACCTTTTTAGTTTTATGTTGGTGTCACTTTATTTTTTAAATTTTTTTGTGGGGGAGAGATAGTTAGGTTTCTTTGTTGGTTTGTTTGTTTATTTATATATTTATGTTTTAATGTAGGTCCTGGGGATTGAACCCAGGACCTCGTGCATCCTAAGCATGCATTCTAACACTGAGCTATAACCTCACTCCCCAATATTTTATTTTATTTTATTATTTAAATTAAATTAAATTAAATTTTTTTAATGGAGGCACTGGGGATTGAACCCAGGACCTCTTGCATGCCAAGCACGCACTCTACCACTGAGCTACACTCCTCCCCCCTTATATTAACCTTTTGTTTGGTAAATGTTGGCATAGTGGCACCAACTACTGTTGTATTTGTCTTGGTGTCATGGTGGTTCTACGTCTGGCGTCAGATCATCTCTGATCAGTCAGGCTTCTCTAGATACGGAAACTGACAGGACACCTGTCTCCTTCCCTCGGTCCCCATCAGACGGCATGAATCCGAGTCTAGAATTTGTCAACAGTTGATCTTATAAGGACCACATGTCTTACAGGAATCTTCTGGAACACGTCCTGTCCCTTCCCAGAACAACCCTACTAAATTGCCTGATGTATAAACTGTATATACTAACAGTGTCTATAGTGAAGGCAGATTTTTAAAGTTAAATCTGGTAGATAAAGAGGGAAACAAAAAAGGTTCTCTTGGCGTGTGTGGAAACCTTCAAGTGGGAGGCGTGGCCCGTATCTGTGAGCCCACATCACAGTGTTTTAGATATGTTGAGTAATTGGTTGAAGTTTTGTCTCTGAAATTTTCTACTGCAGTTTTAAAATCTTTATTATAATACTGTTTGTAACTATGAGACTACATAAAGCTTTATTAACAGTTGTCATGGTGATGCTGCCAAAAATCCACTTATTAAAAAGTAGATGAACTTTGGAGAGTCAGATTTGTCTATATATTTTTTGAGCATTTATTAAGAATTTTGATTTTGTTATCATGGAACTTCTGAAGACTAGGGTTTTCCCTGGCTATTGTTGGATCCATTATATTAAATTTTTTGAACATTGAGATTGGACTCTCAGTTATAATAATGTGCTGTGAAAGAATATACAAATTATTTCTGTCTTAGAGGATGATGCAGTTTGCCCATCTTGCATAAGCTGATTATAAAATATCTTAAGAGGAATATGTGGGGTTACAAAACCCGGAAGTTAGGTACAGACTAGCTTGCACTCCTCAACATGGTGAAATTCTTGCCCAGTGGTATTTTGATTTATTTGGACTTTTTTTTTTTTTTTTTTTTTTTTTTTTTAGTGGAGTTGACGAAGCAACAGGGTTGGATGGATACATGCAGTTAAGTGCTGTGTAAGTGTAGCAAACATGAGCCAAAATTTTCCATTTTCTAACATTTCCCCCCAAAGACTGTAAGTAAGAGGAAAAGTGTTTTTAAATGGAGAAAACAAGAAAAGACTTAGGACCCTCATGTTCTAGGTTGATGTTGAGCTTGAATCAAATTATCAAATTTTCCTGGCTCTTTACTTTTTTTTTTTTGACCTACATTGTTTTGAGAAGCTGGAAAATCGTAAATGGATGCTATCAGGCAGTGTTTTTTGGTATGTAGCTGAAGTACCAGGCTGACAGACCACCTGATAAATTGGATCTCTAAAATTTTAGAAATTTAGTATATATGGCTAAATGCAAGATAAACTTTAGATCAGAAAGTGTTTTTAACTTTTTAACTTTGTATTTCACAGCTTGAATTTGACATTGGCCTTAGTCTATTGGTCTCTCCTCTGATTTTCTATATACTCTGCCTCAGTGGTTTTGCCCACATCTCTGGCTGTAACTCCGTCTCTTCAGCGTTAATGCCTGAGTTTCTCCATCCAGCCCGGTCCTCGCTGAAGAACTCCTTACCCATGCACCCCACGTTTCTAGCTGGTTATCCCGTCTTGATCTTAATTTAAAATGATAAAACCTGAGTTCCGAAGTCCTCCCCGCCTCTCCAAATACAGTGTTTCCGTTTGCAGCAAACGTGATTCCATCACCTGCTTGGCCATCCAAACTCAGATCTTAGGGATTCCCTTGGACCTTCCCTTCCAACCTTAGCTTCTCAAATCCAGTTGTCCCCGAGATGTCTTCATTCAGCCTTCGCCATCTTTGGAGTGTGGCCCTCACTTCCCTCCCACGTGGACACTGCTTTGTCCCCCCACTGCTATGCTCCCCCCACCTTTCTGGTGAGCTCCTTATGAGTCTCTGAGCTCCTTGTCTTCCTCCACCAGTTCGTACGCCACACCCACCCCGCAGTGTGCTTTCTTCAGTCTGCTAAAGTTGTACCAATGCTTAGAGCCCTCTGGGGGACTCCATAGCCTTCTGGATAAGATTCTGATTTCTTGGCATCCGCACACAAAACTCTTGCTGAACTGGCCTCTGACTCCTCCAGCGGTATCTTTCCATCCCAGCCCACGCCCTCACTCAAGTCTCATCCACACTTGCTCTCTCACAGCTCTGCGGTGTCCTTCCCTTCACCAAGATGCCAGACGTTTCCTTCTTTGGTTGGTTAACTCCTGCCTCAGTGGCCTTGCTCAGATCCAGAGCTGTACATGCCACTTACTGTCGACTCCTGCATCTGTACGTCTTGCCCGGATCTCTCTGAAGAACGCCACGCTCATGCGTCCCACATTTTAATCTGACTGTTCCTTCGTGACCGCAGACTCAACTTAAACTCCAACCTTGCTGTCTCCTTTGGGAAGCCTTTCCTAATCCTGACTGTCTGATTTAGATAATCACGCTCTGTGCCTCCCTGGTCTTCTAATTGCCTATCCTGTTTGCAAAGCTATATGGTCACATCAACTGTGATTGTCTGCTTTCCCCACTAGATTGTAAGCTTCTTGAGGGCAGTGTCTCATTGACTTAGTCACCAGAGGTCAACACAGTGCCTGGTACAAAATACACATGCAATAAAAATTTGTTTAAAGAGTGAATACAAACCGCAAGATCTGTGACTCTTGTAAGTCGTTATGTCAGTATTTTGTTATGGTGCTTGGAAATAGCTTACCTGATCTCTATGAACAGGATTTAGACATAGTCTCAATATAGAGAACACTTGGTATTTAACAGCTGGGTAATTAGTCGAGCATCCTCAACCTGGGTGATGTTTCCTGGTGAAATTTCAGCCTTATCGTGTGCCTGTTCAACATCTTATCAATGACCAAAGTAAGACTCTACAGACAAACCATCCAAATTGCAAAGAATGAGATGCTGGAACATACAGCAGCTATGTGAGACAGAATTAGGGTCTAATGGGATCTTGAAGGGCCAAAGTGATGGGCTGAATCTAACAAAATTGTAGTATAAATTGCACTTTGGTTCAGAAATCGCTTCTGCACATGTAGTGTGGGGAAGACAGTTTGGCAGAGCACATTTGGAAAAAAAATATTAGCATAGCAGTCATGATGTAATGAATAATACAATGTATAATATACATGTGTGATACAGATGAGTAGTGATATACTATACGTTTTCATCCGAGTTGTATGTAACTCTCTATATATAGTTACTTAAGAAAGAAAGTGGTGTTTTCATGTTACTAATTCTGTGTTAAGCATAGGACTTTGCTCAAAGGACTCTATTGCTTAAAGCAAGATTTGCAGAGATTTCTGTACCGTGCTGGTCAGTACTTTTAGGGGTGGGAAGTAAGAATAATTGAGACCACCGGAAGTCTGTTTTCTATGTCTGTGAGTCTGCTTCTGTTTTGTAGGTAAGGTCACTTGTGTCCTTTTTTGGGGGTGGTGGGAAGGGATAAACTGGGAATTCGAAAGTTGCACCTCTTGGGGAGAGATGGAAGTGTTAGCTGTCTTGCTTGTGGTCGTGGTTTCGTGGGTGTAGACATCTATCCAAATTAATCAAATTGTTCATTTGAAATATGCGTAGTTTACTGTACAGGAACCATACCACAACAAAGGTGTTTAAAAACAAGAGAATAGTTGAAGTCCTTAAAATAATGCCATATTAGGAAGAGCTGAAGGATCTGAGATGTATGAAAATTATCTTCAATATTTTTGAAAAACTGTGACATAGATGAGGAAGCAGACTTGGTACCACCAGTTCAAAGCAGGACTGTTGAGTAGAAACCAGGTAGAGGGCTATTTTTGGCTTCAGATCAGGAAGAACATTCTAGTAGAGTTCTGCCGGGGAAGGGAGGTTGTGCACTGAGGCCACAGCTCACAGTGGTTACAAGCACTCGACATGGGGGGTTACTTGGCAGGCATGTTTCACAGAAAGTTTGAGCATAGAATAGGTGTTTGGGCCAGATAGCGGTATTTATGGCCATTTCAATTTGTGAGTTTTTTTTTAAGATTCTCTGATTCTAATATATTGTATTTGACGACAGCCTCATGATTAGCCAATAACAGAATGATATGGAAAAACCATCTTTTAAAATTTTTCTCTCCATCCAGATTTAAATAGATCAGCCTTTATTTCTGGTGCATTGCCTTGGAACGCTCTCCCATGTAAGATAAATATATCTTGGTCCAATAATAAGGATTTAAAATTATGCAGTGGTAGAACTTCTTGGAATATCACAAGTATCAGATTTTTTGAATATCTCTTTCAATGCTAGAAAATCTTTTCTGACCTAAACCAACAGAAGAAATATGTCAAGGTACTGTTAGTCTCAAGAAATAATGACTGAGAGATGACAGATATAAATTATCCAGTCAATGCTTTGCATGATTTATAAGGAGAGCACATAGGTTTATGGATTTATATTTTAAGGTCTATTATATATGAATCCAGAACATACTAAAACACACTTTCAGAATTCTTTTTGTTTATAATTGAAGTGCAGTCAGTTACAATGTGTCAGTTTCTGGTGTGCAGCACAATGTCGCAGTCATGCATACACATACATATATTTGTTTTCATATTCTTTTTCATTAAAGATTATTAGAAGATATTGAATATTATTCCCTGTGCTATACAGAAGAAATTTGGTTTTTATCTGTTTTTGTATATAGTGGTTAACATTTGCAAATCTCAAACACCCAAATTTATTGATTGAATTAAAAAATCCAAAACCAAACGGAACTATCTCAACAAAACCCAAAACATTATTTGTCATTTCTCTCTGTGCTCACAGCAGACATAATAACACTTTTTAATATCAAATTTGGCCAGTCTCTAACCTCTGTTGGCAATGCTGCCATTTTTACCATCACTGGATTAGGGAATCTTCTACTATTTGTTGAGGGCTGTTTGAATGTCAAGCATCTGATAGCTTACAATATGTATAACTAATATGCTTACAAGTTACATTCTCCCATTTTTGCCCAGACTTGTATCCTAGGTATAAAGAAGCTTAATCACAAGCCCTTAATTGATTCTTTTTTAAAAAATTTTATTTTATTGAGTTATAGTCAGTTTACAATGTTGTATCAACTTCCAGTGTAGAGCACAAGTTTTCAGTCATACATGAACATACATATATTCATTGTCATATTCTTTTTCACCATGAGCTACCACAAGATCTTGTATGTATTTCCCTGTGCTATACAGTATAAACCTGTTTATCTATTCTATATATACCTGTCAGTATCTACAGATTTTAGACTCCCAGTATGTCCCTTCCCACTCCTCTCCTCCTGGGAACCACAAGTTTGTATTCTATGTCTGAGTCTGTTTCTGTTTTATATTTAAGTTCACTTGTCTTCTTCTCCTCCTGCTCCTTAGATTCCACTTATGAGTGATATCATATGGTATTTTCCTTTCTCTTTCTGGCTTACTTCACTTAGAATGACATTCTCCAGGAACATCCATGTTGCTGCAAATTGCATTATGGTGTCCTTTTTATGGCTGAATAGTATTCCATTGTATAAATATACCACAACTTCTTTATCCAGTCGTCTGTCATTGAGCATTTAGGCTGTCTCCATGTCTTGGCTATTGTAAATAGTGCTGCTGTGAACATTGGGGTGCAGGTGGCTTTTTGAAGTAGGGTTCCTTCTGGATACAAGCCCAGGAGTGGGATTCCTGGGTCACATGGTAAGTCTATTCCCAGTCTTTTGAGGAATCTCCCTACTGTTTCCCACAGTGGCTGCACCAACCTGCATTCCCACCAGCAGTGCAGGGGGGCTCCACAGCCTCCAGCATTTATCAAGATGTTTTATGAGGGCTGCTCTTAGTTATATTAGTGTGGGGTCAGGTTTGCGTGTATTTATTTTATCATCTTAATTATCTTTCCTCCAAATTGTTAATATTCTAGCTTTAAAATCAGGATATAAGAACTTTTGACTCGGGTTCTGTGTGCATACTGGGAAACACTATGACTTCTTTATATTAGTTTATTCACAACCTGAAAAAGTTGTGTGTGTATAAATGTGTTTGATGTCTGTATGAGAAATTTTTTTGACTCCCTCGGAGAGAGATTGTACCATTTAATGGTGGCCCTCGTGCACATCAGTTCTTTGTAGTAAGAATGGTAGGGTTGCTATCAGTGATCAAAGCCATCGTGTGTTGTCTAAGTGTAACGTTAGCCATCTTCTTCCTATTCTGGTTTTCTTACCTACTGTTCATTAGTAGAGTGGATTGATTTTAGTTTAGTCCCAGTTTTTTACTTCCTAGTGAAAATGTTCAAGACAGAGACCTTGGCCGAGAGATGAAAGGCTGACTGGAAAAGGACATGTATACTCTATACAACACATACAACGGAAAATCGCCTGTATTATTATTACCGTAACAGGTCCAGGTCAGATTTTTCATTGTTTAGGTTATGTATTTCTTGCTACCTATTGAACAATTCTAATTAACTGGCGTGCTGTTATTTTGCAATCAGTTGAATTAATGATCTTTTCCCGAATAATTTCCCAGGTTTTGAAATCGGCATCCTCATTATTTTGGACGCTCGGGTGTGGAACGTAAATGGAACCTGTTTTCTCTTAAAATGATCTCCTATGTCCGTCGTGTTCATTGCTCTGCCACTTGCCATCATTTTCAACATACCTGTTACAATCGTTTCCTAATTATTTGCCCTATTTTTTCTCTGCTCATTATTACTCATCTTCCATATTGTTTCCATTTTCATCTTCTTAAAATTAGGTTCCAGACCAGGAAGGTCCTTTTATTGCCTAGTGGATCTGGTGCAGACTCTTCACTCTCATTTTCAGGGGGCTCTTTAATGTACCCGCGGAGGTTTACGGAAGACTGCTGTCTTAGTTTAGAAAGGCTGAGCTCTCCTTGTTTATGATTTAAGCCTGTTTATGTTTAGAATGACAGCTTCCTGCCTAACCTCTGCAGGTCTTACTGGTCCCTCAGGGCTCATCTCATCTTGCCTTATGAGGAACTTCTTAAATGATTAGAAGTTTCCATTGAGAATGAGATTAATTCAAATGAATAGCATGCTGTGGCTGTTTAATACATCAAGGTCTTGGACGCTGATGGAAACGCAGTGTTTAAAGAGGAAACAGTGTTCATTTCACAGTGGGTATCTCATACCCCGAACACCGCGTTGAGTTCTGGTTGCCGTTGTTTACGAGAGTTGGAATTACGTGGGAGTTTGTTCAGAGAATCATGATTGGGGTTGGCAGGAACATGAAAGTCTGTTGCTTAATGGATTGTACGGTGGGTTTTTTTTTTTTTTTTAAAGAATAGATGAGTAGTCACCTCTTGAGTTTTTCTGTAAGATGAACTAGACTTCTTTTGTAAGACCTCAAGTTACAGAGTCAAGACCCAAGAGAGAAACATAGAGGAAGCTATTTCAGCTTTGAAGGCTAGGATATCAGCACCCAAAGGAAAAAAAAATGGAATTCCGTGGGAGGTTCTTTATCAGCAGAGTGATGAGCACAGCTTGGGTAGGGACATCACCCAAATCGAGCATCACTGGGAACTTGCAGAATTTATAAGTTCTTTTCATCCCCGAGATTTCATGAACCTATGACTAGAGCTAAAATTATAGTCCCTTTTCTTGGTCCTTTATGATCCTTTTTGTCCATAGTGGATATTTTGACAATTGATTAGACTTACTATTACTACTCTTTCTATGATGTCTTTTATTTTCTAGTTGAAACATATATATTGGGTTAACTCTCAAATTATAAATGCTTGAGATGAGATGATCTCTCTTGCTGTCTCTCTGCTTTCTTCATAGTATTTACACTTTCATTCAGTAAGAATAAATGAAGCTCTCCTGCAAAGGATTTTGAAGTAGGCAGATGATATATATACACACAAACTTTCAGATACACATATATACATTTTCATATATGTGTAGTTTCATATTCTGCCTATTTCAGACTTCTTTGCATTTGAGCTCTGTTTATGGTTGCTAAATCAAATGGAATGAAACAGGTGACTGGTTATATAAAAAAATCATGAATTAATCTTTTGATGAGTCAGTGGCTCTGTGGGACCATGTTTAGAGGTCACTTCCAACCTCTTCTAAACAAGGTCACCTCTAAACAGGTATTGTTTAAAATTCCCTTGGTCTGTCTGCTTAATCGTGATGGACAAGGCATTGTAATACAGGAGAATTTATTTATGTTAGGAGTATTTATTCTAATACAGGAGCACTGCTGTATCTCAGAACTGTGGCTGTTGGGCTTTGCAACTTTCAAAAAGTTATTTAATTTATCTGGATCTCATTTTTCTCATTTGTATGGGGAAAAGTTTAATCTCAGTAGTCTCCTAATTTCATTCCTTCCTTCCTTCCAGCTGTATATATTATGATGCAGTCACATTTTATTTATGATCATTTTGGTACCTTTATATTCAGGCCAATGGAAAAAGAAGGCACAAAATTCTATTTCTTAAGCAACTTAATTGCTAAGGAATCTGATTTCAGATTTGACTTATCAAGATGTGAGTGTGTAATTGTGCTCCCAAATAAAAGAATGATGTGTGGAATGATGATCGTCCGCGTTCTTAGCTGCATGATTTTTCACAAATTGGGGAATTTGGCTTACAGATTCCTGTTTCCTATCTTTTTTTTCTTTCAGAGGTGAACAATTTCTGTAGTATAGTCAGGAATAGAGTATGGTTGCAGAAGTGTCCCCTACTCGCCTTGTGGTTCTGCCTAAAAAAGGCACATCACTGCTGGGCTCCTGAGAGCAGAGAACTCTTCATAAATGAGGTCCTAGACATTTAATGGAAATTTGCACTTTGAATTCACGCAGCACATTATTCAGACGTATGTGCATACAAATAGCTCCTCTGAGAAATGATGTAAGTATGAAATTGTACTTCTGAGAGCTCTGATTGGAATAACAGCAAAACACTGATTAAATCACTAATAAACTACGTTGGAGAACTTGAAACGTCTGACCTTGATTCGTCCTCATGTAACAAAACAGTGGTAGGAATTCATGATTATTCAGAGGAGCTTACGACCCCGCTCCTGAGAACAACCTGGCAGGAGAGGCTCACCTTTACCGACCTTTACCGAGCGGACGTGCGTCATTCTTCGATCAATGTTGAGCTGTCAGTTACACCGTGGACCAGGCTGACAGGATGATCTGGAGGTCGTACTGCAGCCCTCTTTCATATCATCTGGAAGGTCTATATTTATTGGACCGGAACATCTATAACATTTTTTGGTTTAATTCTACAAATGTTTTTCGGAATCTTTACTGGTTTATTTTGTGTGCTGATCTAGTCTTGGCTGGGTCTTCGCTGGGGTTCCTCAGTCCTCTACTTGGTCCTCAGTGGCTCCATTTTTCTTCTTCCCTGATGAAGCTCGTGGTCCTTCCAGTCTCAGCATCGATAATGAACTCTTACTTAAAAGAAAAAAATAACAGGAGTCACCGGGCAGGAACCCCCCCTTTCCCCAAGCTGCCAGCATCATCAGGCTCTGAGAAAGAGGGACATCCTTTGCTCAGTCCTGTATCCCGTCCCCCACCCACTCTGAGCCCTCCTCCATCACCACACTCTGCTCTCCCAGCATTCAAGCATCTTCTCTTCTTTGGCTCTTTTTCCTAAGGGCTTAAAAATACGCTGTAGGGTTGCCTACCTGAGAAAAACAAACAACAAACAAAAAAACCCCATCGTTTTTATGTTCCTAGTGCGTCAACTTTCTTTCCCATGTGTTCAGTGTCCTACTTAAACCAACAGCCTACGATGGCTCTTTCATTATTTTTTCCTTTTCTTTACTTGAATTTGAGTTACCAAAGTCATATGTCACTGTAGTGACAAGTGACACAATACTTACCGCTTAATCATTCTCCTATAATACTGACTCCTGCCACCATTCTGCTTTTGGTTAAAGATACTTATTTTAGTCCTTTTAAGCAAATCCACTAGATTTCTTTTGAGTCCTGATGTTACTTGACAAGGACTGGTCATGATCTTCTGCGTCCTGAGACGATGTTGGGCCCCACCGGCCCCCTTTCGCCTCCAGCTTTGTGTCTGCGTCTCTGCCTACTCCAGACGAGCCCCCTGCCTGGCTGTTCCCTTTTTGTCTGTCCTGAAATTGTGGCCTTTCTCAGATATTCATATCCTAGGTGTCGCCGGATGTTCCTGCTTGGTCCTTCTAGCTTCTTACTTACCAATTCCCCCGAGTGATTTCTCCTTGTATCTGGGGTTACGCACACATCTTTATCTCTAAGGGTAACTACACTTGTGAGCTCTAGGTGGTTATTTTCCACTTCCTGCTGGACCTCAGAGCTAATACATCACACCAGATCTGCCTTCCAGCTCCGCACCCGCCTTCCGTGAGGAAATGCTGACGCATCTTCCTTCTCTCGGGTACGCTCACCTGGACCGTCTCCTCAGCCACTCATTCGGCTGCTCAGAATTGACTCTTGCATGTGGCCGCTTCTCCCCATCTCAACTGTTGAGGTGCCCGTTAGAGTCTAGCCACTGCACCTTGAGTCGGTCATGGCTGTGACTCCCCCAGACCCCTGACCTCCGTCCTGGCCCCGTTGCTTCAGCTTGTCCAAGGGCGCACTGCTGGCTGGGAGCTGGAGGGCAACTCGGGCTGTCTGATTCCAGGTCCAAGTCTTTTCATGAACTTTCCTGCCACCACGTTTATATTTTAAATTCCTCACCAGTAAGAACACATCCTTCTTTATCTTGGCATATCTTTATCAGTTTGAAGCAACCCTTCAGGTTTACTTGTAGGGTTTTACAGAGACTTAAAACTCATCAAAGTTCTTTCTAAATAACAGAATATGACTTTCTGAGCACACAGACAAAGAATCTTCTTGTTCCTAGGTGTGGGTCCCACCCCATAAAAACTAGCCATTACTTTGATTAATGGTATTCGATTTGGATGTTAGTTACCAATGGAGTTTTATAAATAAGAACTCATTCTGAAGGAGTTGTCAGGAGGCAGTGTGTGATTTATTACTTCTTCCTGCTGCACGTACTCAGACAGTGAGATCTACGAAGGCCTCTCTGCAAAGGAAATGAAGTATAAAAACACATGGTTTTCTGGCTCTGCTTTTAAGAGATAAAAAGCAATAGACCAGTTGTTCAGAGATAGAGAAGTGAATTATCTTTTAAAGACAGTAACAAATTTGGGTACCTGCATTTATTCTTTCTTATAAAGTATGAAATAGACTTAGATTTAACGAATTGATAATTCTAGTGTCTTTTGGTTGCTTTGTGCAATCTCTCTTCACCTATGTATGTGTGCAAACATTTGTGTCTGTCTATGTAAGTGTGTTCACACATAATTAAACACAAAGTTTTTTGTGTGTGTATTGTTTTTAAACATTTTTGAAGTACACTTTGCACACAGAAAAGGGCACTAATGTTAAGTCTACAACTTAAGTGTTCATTAGTACCGTGTGACGAGCACCCAGATCTGGAAACAGAATATTACTGAAACCTGAGAAGCCACTTAATGTCATCTTCCAATTGCTCGCTGCCTTCTCAAAGACTACCATACCGTATATTGTTTGCCTGTTTCTGCATCATATATAAATGGAATAATCCACTAAATATCCGTGATGACTGGCCTCTTTTGCTCATTATAAGATTCACCCCTGGTGCTAAAAGCAGCAGTAGTTCAGTCACTGTCACTGTTACACAAGATTCCATCAGAGAAATCACTGTGCTTTATTTTTCTATTCTACTGTTTGTAGACATTTGTCATGTTTCCAAAGATACACACACACACACACACTCACACACACACACACACACACACACACACACACACACACAGAGACACACACTCTAACAAAGACTTTTTTGGAGAACATATGAAGAACTATAGAAATCATTAAGAAGAAGGCAGACAGCCTAGTCGAATATGAGCAAATGATGGTGGCCAGAAGGCCAACAGGCATATGTGAGATGATCAACTTCACTACTCATCCAGGAAATACAGATTAAAATTATCACACAGCCACCAGAATGGCTAAAATAAACAAAGAAGGGAAATACCAAGTGTGAATGGGAACGTGAGCACAGTTCTCCTACACTGCCGGGGAAAGGTCAAATTGGCATCAACATTTGGTAAACCAGTTGGTAGTATCTACTGAAACTGAAAATTCATATACTCCGTGACCCCGCGCTCCGGTACTAGGTGTGTGCTCAGCAGGTGCGTGGACACCTGTTCCCCACAGTACACGTACAGACATACTCACTATTTGTAGTTACCAAAAATGACATTCATCTTTGTAAGTTTGGATGTGCTTTTCTGATTCAGAGGATTCAAAAGTTTTGAGACTAAAATAATACTGTGTCACTTAGGTGGGGGAACTAGAGCTTTGGTAGGACTGAGGCAGACACAGTTGGCTGGAGTGCGAGTCATGTGAAAAAGGCAACGTTGACACTTGAAGCTGCAATTAAAATATTCATGATAAAGGCAAACTCTTGTTAGTTATTCCCAGAATGACTGCATCAAAATTAGGTAGATAAGGTCAGCTCTGAAGTGTCAATGGAATGGGAGTAGTCCTATAGTTAGATCTAAATAGAAGGTACAGTTCATATTTTCAGTGCATTTATAACATTATAAGTATAATATTATAATAGATTATAAATGTGCCGGATTTCACTAGCCTTAGGGAGGTTTCCAACTTGGAGCAAATAGAAAATGATCTCTTTATGATTCTTAACTGACTTACTGTTTCTTACTTAATTTTTTTTTAAATGAATCATTTACTTCATTCAGTCACTGTTTATTGAGCATCTAAGATGTGCATCACTAACCTTGCCGTTTATTCTGTCCTGGGACACAGATTCAAAGCAAAATATCTTCCAAAGGCGTGAGAATCAACATCTTCTGGTAACGCACCGTCAGCTGCATTTCTCTCACGGTCCACCGTATCAGGCACAGGACCTGTAAACGTGTGTAGCTTGTAAAGGACCGGTGCCCCTGCACCGCACAGGAGGTAACTGGGTCTGGTTCATCATTCTGTCTCCCTGGGTTCCAGAGGATTCATTCACAGACCTTCAGAGGTTGTCTTTCCAGATCCTTGTCTGCTTTGGGGGGCCTATTTCTAAGCAGTATTGCACAAATTACCTTTCAAAAGTGTGTGACATTTTACAGGAAAACCTACTTGGACAGGAATATTAAGATTCAGACTTCCCTGTGGATAGCAGATAAAATGTTTGCAGCCACCTTGCAGGGGAAGGAATAGAATTTGTAAGGCATGAACCGCTACTGTCTTTCACATGTTATTCTAAACGCTTCGTATCAGAAATAAGAACAGTTTGGGGAATAGTTTTTCAAACAGTTTTGGGAATAATTTTTTTTTTTAGTTCTTTATGTAGAAACGATCAATTGCTGCTTCAGTTGTTAATTATGACAAAGAATTTGTATTTAATTAAAAATCCAAGTTATTAATATTCTGATAATGTTCATAAGGATTGAATCTTAGCTCATGTGAAAATTCTTCAATTTCTGCTTGAAAAAATCTGCCTAGCTTATTCATATATTAATAATATCTGCTTATACGAGTTCAAGGTCAACCTTGTGTATTTGAAAGCCTTTTATCCTCAAATTATATCCTGCCAGAATCCAAAATATAGAAATGATAATTGATTATTTGGTATTAAGGACTATTTTTATTCTTTATATTTAACTTTGAGTAAATATTAATGTTGACTTACATAATTACTATGTAAGTAATTCTATAATTTACATACGTTTTCTGTTAGAAATGACCACTGAGGGCAGTTAAAAGTTAGCTTAGTCTATCAGGAATTTGAGGTAGGATTCTTTCTGCCTGTTTTGGCAGAGGTCCCGAAGGCCAGGAACACACATCCACATGGACCAGAGCTGGGTCCGGACCTCTGAAGCGGGTCACGGCCTTGTCACCCCCAGGGCCCCACGGCCCGGTGGCCTCCTAGGGCGAAGGTGGTGAGACAGGAGGTGAGGGAGTTTATTCATACTCCCCCCCAGGTGGGGAGGGGCAGTGTAACATGTGTCCCCTGTCCCAGGGGCTCATGGTCGCTGGGACCTAGGTCCCGGAAAGAGAACTTGAGTCTTGCCTGAGACGCAGATGTGGGTCACGGGAGACAGAGGAGGTGCTGCGTGAAGTTTCCCCAAAGGCCTGGGAGGGGCAGGACCCCACAGCCTGAGCGGAAGGATGATGCCTGGGGCTGGGGGTTGGCATGGGAGTTGTCAGCTGGGGGAAGCCACGGCCGTTCCAAGGTGATGGTGACTGAAATGAGAGCTTCCGGAGCAGGGGATTTGGAGAAACCCACGAAGATGCTGTGAGCGTCGCTGTGCCCCGCCCCCCTGCGCAGCCCTGCCCGAGGAAGGCCCGGCTGGGGGAGGGGCAGGGGGCTCAGCTTTGATTATTTCTGAGTCTCCGGCATCTTCAGGAAGGGAGTGCCTACTTCAGTGGGGTCGAAAGTGCAGGGGGCCTTGTTCCTCCCGAGGGGCTGCACAAGTGGTGGGATCTGCTGGAACCAACCCCGGGCAGTGAAGCCCTCGCCGGTTCTTGGAGCAGGTGGATGGGCACGGGGTTGGCGGGGGGGGGGGGGAATCGGTGTGGGGAGCAGGGTTCCTGTGTCCCTGGGTTCCAGCTCGGCCAATCAGAATTTACGCTGGTTTCCAGCTAATGATTGATTGGGACAAAAAGAGGCGGATCTTTCCCGGTCCAGAGGCCACGCGTCCCGGAGCAGGGAGGCGGGTCACCCCGAGAACCATACTCCTGTTCGTTTCCTCTGACCTCGTGCTGCATTCGCATCTAGGAGACGCATCGTTCTTCAGACATACGGCGACGGATGCTTGAATGAAGATGCGGTCCGAAAGAAATGACCTTCTTGTGTCTCATTACAGATAACTGTACACCTAAGGCACGCTGCAGGCAGAATCCGCTGAGTGCTTGGAGCAGAAGCAGGCTCTTTGGTGGCAGTGCGCTTGCAGAGTGTCGCTCAGTTCATTAGGGTTCCCGACAGTTCCCAAAGCCTCTTTATCCACAGACTGTATGGTTCTTTGGAGTGATTTACCCTAAAGGGCTTTGAAGTTTAAATTACTTGTTTCAGTTTCCAAATTCTGCTCTGGCTTCTCTTTACTTAAGATCTTGTTTTTGAGTTTGGGTTTGTAGTAGCGAGGAAAACAGACCCTTTTCCCAGCTCAGGACTATCAATTTCAAGGGAGCGGTAGGATGAGAGGGTGGATTTGGAAAAGAAGGTGCATGAATTTCCGGTAGGTCTACATGTAAGAAACCAGGATATTCTATATATTTGTGTCTCAAACTGCATATTGGTAACTCTCACGTGGCTTGGAATCACTTTTTTTTTATGAGGAGCTGTCTTACTACGTTTGGAGATGACTTCTCTTCCTCCGCCCTTGACATAAGCTGGGTTACTGTGCGTTGATCTGTGTGTGATAAGAAGTAGGAGGTGCTGTTCCGAGCTCTCTGCGTAAATTACCTAATTTAATTCTGAAAGCAGGGCTTGATGAAAGTGTGGTTTCCCAGGATTATTAGCCCTGTTGACAAAAGAGCTACCTTTTGACAAAAAGAGGCACAGGGGAGAGGTGTCCAGGCCGCACTGCTGATCAGTGCCCAACCAGGATTCAGCCCCAGGTGGCCTGGCCCCGGATTCAGTATGCCTGCTCACTCCTGGGGCCTCTCGTGTCGAGGGCTATGTGCCTCATTCTATTAGATGAGAAGGAGATCTTGCCTTTAATATGTGGTTTAGGAAGGCTCAAATGCTATGGTGATCATTTCAAAATTATAAACCATATAGAAAAAGTGTATATAAAAATACAAGGCCTACTGTACAGCACAGGGAACTATATTCAATATCTTATAATAAGTTATAATGGAAAAGAATATGAAAAAGAATAGATTTTTATATATATATGTATGTACAACTGAATCACTTTGCTGTGCTCCGGAAACTAACAACATTGTAAATCAACTATACTTTAATTAAAAAAATGTAATAATACTAAAAAAGAACCATCTCTAAATTACTAATAATAACTAATACAATTTAAATAGCATGTAAATAGTTGCCAGCCCACTGCAAATTCAAGTTTTGCCTTTTGGAACTTTCTGGAATTTTTTCTCTTCAAGTATTTTCCGCTGGAGGTTGGTTGACTCATGGATACAAATATGACCATGGCCTGTGCTACAAATCTCTTCAATCTTTGTTACACATTTTCACTTTCTTAACAGTGTCTTTTGATGAACTAAAGTGCTTATTTCTAATGACGTCTGGCTCATTCAGTTTTATTAGTGCTTTTGTGTTTGATTTAAGAAATCTTTCTCTGCTGCAAGGTCTTGAAGTAGTCTATTTTGGTGATTTTTCTTGAAGCTTTTATGTTTCACATTTAGTTCTATAATCCACTTCGATTTAATTTTGTGTATGGCAGTGGGTGGGGTCAAGATGCGTTTTTAAAATAGGCACATCCAATGAGAGCAGCACGTTTATGGAAAAGGCTGACCCTGCTCTGCTAAACTGCACTGGGATGTTTCTGTGCCTCAGTTACTGCTGCTCTTTCCTGTCCTGCTGGTCTGGTGCTCCTAGCCTTGTGCATCCCGGTAGCGGGACGCCTGCACAGCCTCTGCTTTGTTCTCCTTCCTCATCGCCTTGGCCACTCTGGGTTCTTTTCATTTCCGTACAAAGATTAGAATCAGCACTTCCATCTTCACACAGATACACACGAAATGCGGGGCTGTTCACTGACACGATACGGACTCAGGCATGTTTCCGATTCTCAGTCAAACATTAAATAAAAAAGTAAGCAACAAACCATATATGGGAAAATTGGCAAAGCCAATAAATGGGGAATGAAGAAATTTATCATAGCGTTGGAATAAGCATCTTGGTGTAAATGTGGCTGGACCTGGGTTCATGGGTATTTGAAACTGCGTCAAATGCAGACGTCAACCCTGAGCAGTGCTCTTTGAGGAATGGGACCTGGAGGCTTTGGGACGCCTGTCTGGTGGTGACCAGGCCATGAGTAGGGGTTGAGCTCCCCAAGGGCAGTGTTTTTTTGCACGTTGTTTTGCGTGTACTTTTCCAAGTTTTCGGGAAATGCCTGGCCCTGCTTCTCACTAAACACTTGTTGAATACTCTCTGTGCAGTATATTCAGAATTGCAATTCTATTTAAATATGGAACCCATGCCAGGGAGAAATAGTTTCAGCTCTCAAAAATTTACATTCAAAGAACATTGCCCTCCCAAAAAAGTGTTAACAAATATTAAATAATATCATGATTGATATTAATCATGATTAATGAATCATTTGGCAACAGTGCTGGGTACTGTATCATAATACCTTTAAAACATCGATTTCAAGATCAGTGATATTGATGTATTTTTGGTTACCTTTAAGGTTCTGAATTGTTTGAAAATACAATTCAGTATATTTCATTTTTTAATCTTTAAGCTGCTCATGTGATAACTTAATTCTTGGCAGGTAAACAAGAAAGTTGTCCTGGGTTGTTGGCTTGGATCTTTTAAGGAAGACCTGAAATCTGTCTGATTCAGTTTTCTTTCACCCTTGATTTAGATTCCATCGATTCCTGTTTTGGGGGGGGAATCTGAAATTGCGATTATTTCACATTTTTCCACTCAACTGAATCTTTCACCTCCTTAGGTTTTACATCACAGACAAATGTAAAGGAAAATGGCAACGTGTCGCTGCGACCCACACCTGTTTCTAATCACTTCTGCTTTTCTGGCGTTGATATAATCAAACTCTTCTCTTGGGGGGCAGGTGGTAACAAAAGTAGATTTATTTTATTAATTTTCGAAGTAGAAGTATTTAGGAACACGATCCAATGACGTTTTGTCCAGCTCGTGTTTACTTTTTATCTCTTCATTTGCTAGATTTTCATTAGAAGAAAGCCAGGAAATTAAATTTTGTCTTCAAATATTAGCTATGTAAATAGCTCAAATAATCAGCTGCTTTGGTTAAAAAAAAAAACTAATAATTTTGGCTGGTTTTTTCCTTTACACTAAATTGAGCAATAACTCAGTTAAAACATGTTGTATGTGTACATACAGTTCAGATTTTCCTTTTTGGAGGGTTGTCGCTGGAAATTGTGTGGTTTCTTTTAATGAGAAAGATTTTCATTGTGGCAAGAACAGTGAACAAGAGATCTACTCCCTTTCACAGATTTTTGTTCACAACCCAGTGTTGTTGACTCCAGGGACCATGTTGCATAGCAGATCTCTAGAATTTACTCATCTTGCATAACTGACACTTTATATCTTTTGATGTACAACTCTGATATCCCCCTCACTCCAGCCAACCACCATTGTTCCCTTTGCTTCTCCAGGTGTGGCTATTTCAGATTCCTCATACACGTGGAATCATGCAGTATCGGTGCTTCTGTCCCTGGATTGTATCACTCAGTGTTGTAATGCCCTTCAGGTCTATCCACGTGGCCGTGTGTTGCAGGATTTCCTTTTGCAGGGCTGAGTAGTATTCCAGTGTAGGTATAGACCGCCTCTTTTGGAATCCATCCATCTGTCAGTGGACATTGGGTTGTTTGTACATGGCGGTGACTGTGAAGAAGGCTGCAGTGACCCTGGGAGTGCAGGGACAGGAAGGGGCTGGGGCTGACAGCTCAAAGCTGTGCACTAAGGGGGCGGGAGTAGCCTTGGCCAGTGCCCCTTGGTCTGGCCATAGATTTGTTCTCGGGCGTCCCCAGGGCATGGGCATCTGCAGCCCCGTCACTGTCCTAGGACAGGTGAGCTAGAAGCTGGTCCCTGGCGTGGCCCCTGGAGGAGCTGGGAGGTTGGTAGGACTCTTTCCCTGCTCTCTCTCTCGTACATATTGTGCTGGGGGATGAGGTTTGTGGCCAGATGGTGTCTCTGCTTCTCCCACTGGTTTCATTGCCACTGGTTCAGTGTGGACGCCTCTCAGCGAGTTTCTGGATGTCTCACAAAAAGGGTGGATCCGTGCCTTGCTACTGGGTCGGTGTGTCCAGGGAGGAGGGAGGGTCTGGAATTCCCTGTTCCATCCGGCAGATGTCACTCCCGATCACGCGTTTCCTTCCATCTCCCTCCCTACTGCTCACCATCCAGTCCACTCCAACCTGGCTTCTGCCCCGTCTCAGCTGAAAAACAGCTCTCCCTTGGCGGCGCCCTGCGGGGGGTTTTCAGTCCTCATCTTACCCGCCCCTCAGCAGCATTTGGTCCTGTGAACAGCCCTTCCATCAAGTGTTCGTTTCCCCGGAGTTCTTGTTGACGTCACACACTTCCGGGTTCCCTCCTCCTTCCCGGGCAGTTTATTCTTTGTCTTAACTATTGGCTGATCTTCCTCCAGCTGCTCGTTAAATGTTGGGGTTCCTCACGTTTCTGTGCCACATCCTTTTGTCACCGGAAGCTTTCCTTTCTGACAAGTGATTTGTCTAACCGTTAAAATCCTCCTCCACGTGGGTGCAAGTGGAAGACTCACCTGTGAGGACGTGGGTGTGTGCAGACTTGGAGCAGCGGATTGTCACAAGCTCCAGCCTTCGCGTGTGTTCAGAATGGCAGTTCCACGTGATTGTGTACAGACTTCGCCTCTGGTTAAGGCTGTGGATTTTGGAACAAGAAAGTGTGATTGCCTCTCCTGAATCTTTTAGCTTCTTGCCTATTCTATTTATTTATTTGTTTGTATGTTTGTTTGTTTGTTTATTAGAGCACTTTTAGATTCACAGCAGAATTGAGAGGAAGGTACAGAGATTCCCCATTCCCTTTGCCCCTTTAACAGCTTACCTCCTCATCATCAGCTCCCCCACCAAATGGTACATTTGTTACAGTCAGTGAACCCACGTTGTAATCACTCAAAGTCCATAGCTTGTATGAGGGTTCACTCTTGGTGTTGGATGTTCTGTGGGTTTGGACAATTGTGTAAAGACATGAATCCATCATTATGATGTCATAGAGAGTATTTTCACTGCCCTAAAAGTCCTCTGTGCTCTGACTATACAACTTCCAACCCGGCAGCTGCTGGTCTTTTTTATGGTCTCTGTGTTTTCACCTTTTCCAGAATGTCACTGTACTATACTGTGCACCCTTTTCAGATTGGCTTCTTTCTTTCTTTTTAAACTTTATCTTATTGAGTTATAGTCATTTTACAATGTTGTGTCAAATTCCAGTGTAGAGCACAATTTTTCAGTTACACATGAACACACATAAATTCATTGTCACATTCTCTTTTGCCGTGAGCCACCACAAGATCTTGTATATATTTCCCTGTGCTATACAGTATAATCTTGTTGATCTATTCTACATTTTGAAATCCCAGTCTGTCCCTTCCCACCCCCCGCCCCCTTGGCAACCACAAGTTTGTGTTCTATGTCTATGAGTCTGTTTCTGTTTTGTATTTATATTTTGTTTTTGTTTTTTTTTTTAAGATTCCACATATGAGCGATCTCATATAGTATTTTTCTTTCTCCTTCTGGCTTACTTCTCTTAGAACAGATTGGCTTCTTTCACTTAGAAATACGCATTTCTGTTTCCTCCATGTCTTCTCCTGCCTTGATAGCTCATTTTGTTTTAGTGCTGCATAATGTTCCATTGTCTGCATGGACCATGCTTTACTGACCCATTCGCTCACTGAAGGACATCTTGGTTACTTCCAAGTTTTGGCAATTATGCGTAAAGCTGCCGTAAACATTCATGAACAGGTTTTTGTGTGGACATACGTCTTCAGCCGCTTTGGGGAGCTACCAAGGAGTGTGATTGCTGGAGCATGTAGTGCGAGTACGTTTCATTTCATAAGAAGCCACCAAACTGTCTTCTAAAGTGGCTGTACCATTTTCCTTTCTCACCAGCAGTGAATACGGGTTCCTCTTTCTTCACAACCTCCCCAGCATTTGGGATGTCAGTCTTCTGGAGTTCGGTCATTCTAATAGGTGTGCAGTGGTGTCCAATTTTTTTTTTTAAAGTTGCATTCCCTTGGTGACATATGATATGGAACATCTTTTCATATGTTTATTTGCCAACCATATATCTTCTTTGGTGAGGTGTCTGTTATAGTTTTTGGCTCTCTCCTCTTTTTATTTCCCTCAAATAAACTTTTAAAAAATTTTAGAACAGGTTTAGATTTACAGAAGAACTGTCAAAATTGATATAGAGCTGTCAGTATGCTGCATCTGGTTTCCCCTGTTATTAACATCTTTCACTAGTGTGGTGCATTTCTACTAGAGAACCAGTATTGATAGATTGTTATTAACTAGAATCTGTACTTTATTTAGCTTCCTTAGTTTTTACCTAATGTCCTTTTCTGTTCCAGAGCCCCGTTCAGGACGCACTCTCCATCTAGTCCTCACGTTTCCTTAGGCTCCTCTTGGCTGTGACAGCTTCTCAGACTTCCTTTGCTTTTCATGACTGCCAGTTTTAAGGAGTTCTGGTCAGGTATTTTGAAGAATGTCACTCCACTGGGATTGTTTTATGTCTTTGATTTTATTTTATTTTTTCATTTTATTTTTATTGAAGCATAGTTGATTTACAATGTTAGTTTCAGGTGTACAGCAAAGCGATTCAGTCATACATCTACATACATTTTTTTTTTTCAGATTATTTCCTATTATAGGTTATTACAAGATACTGAGTATAGTTCCCTGTGCTATAAGTAGGTCCTTGTTTTTATTTATTTTGTGTGTAGTAGTGTGTATATGTTAATCTCCATTGCGATTTGTCTGATGTTTAGTCATGATAAGATTGCAGTTTTGAGTTTAGGGGAGGAAAAACACAGGCTTAAAGCCGACATTCTCATCACAGTGTATTAGAAGTACACAGACTCCACATGGCATCACCTGGTTAAGAGGCCAAGGTTAAGAGTTTAACCTCACCCACCTGGCTCAGGTGGTGGTTGTCAGGTTTCTCCAGTGGCAAGGCCACTGCTTTCCCCTTTCCAAATGGTGCTCTTTGGAAGGAAGTCACCTCCCACGGCTCATACGAAGGAGGGGGAGTGAGACCCGAGGGTCTGTGCTGATTTTTGGACTTCTGCTTGGGAGGTTTGTCTGTCCTCTAGCATTTATTTATTCAGTCCGTTCGTTTTATTTACATCTTTATTGACTCATGGATTTTTATTTTATACTTTAGATTATAACCCAGTACGACTTTATTTTATTGCTCAAATCATTCTAGATTTGGCCACAGGGACCTCTTTCAGTTGGCTCCTGCGTCCCTTTGACATAGTTCCATCAGCTTTAAAGAAAAAAAATCTTCTCTTATCTCACTTTAGATGAGGATGACAGCATTTATTTCCATGAAAGAGGGAACCACAGTTCAGGAACCGTCAGCATTGCAAACTTTGTGTGCATTTTTTAAGGGAAGGACACAGCTTTCATCATATTCTCAGTGGTGTCTGTAGTGCTAAAACAGAGGTGAAGAATCACTGCCCTAGAGTAAAGAGGAGAGATAATACAACCTGCACATTTTATGCACAGCAGCTTTGAAATGGAACTGTGCTGTGTGGTCACCAGAGGGTCATGTGAAAGTAAGAACGTTCTGCAGTTAATGGAAAACTGAGCTTCCTTCTTTGGAAAGAAATTTCTGGATTTTTCCTTTAGTGCTGGAAAACATTACATCACACAGTTGTACAGCCCGGTCCATTCCGTGCATAACTTTGCATATTAGTAATGACATCAGTCCAAGTTCAGGCTAGTGAACAACAGAGGACTGGTTGTAAAAAGTCTTTTGATATGAAACATTATTTTCCCTAGTCATTTGATCACTTTGCCTGAGTAGAGTAAGTTATTTTCTTAAATTAATATCATATTTCCATGAAATAAATCCTGTTTTGTAGTAATACCGGAATTGTTGATAGATTTCTTGAAATGTAACAGAATGGCCCAGTCAGATGGATGAAACACTGGACTGAGATTCAGAATATGAAATCTCTAATAATGAGATGAGCATTAAGCATGTGACCTAATTAAAATCATTTAACTCTTCTTATTCCTGCTTATTTTGTATAAGTAATACTAGCCACTTTCCAAATTGTAAGGTTATATATAGTAGAGTGCAGACACAGGATAATATGCCAAATGCAAATTGTTTCAGCTCTTTTGAAACAAGTGACTCAACTACTAGGCTTTTAAAATATACTTTAATGTGTAGAGATGACTGTCTTGTTAGTTTAGGATTGATCAATCTAAAAAAATGACTTATGTATCTTTTTTAGGTAGGAAAAAAAAAATCCCTGAATTCATGCATATGAATGTAAACTACATGAGCTTTCACTTAAATTTCAAAATATCTTTAAATTTGTAATAGAAAGAAAGGTGAAGTGTGATTAAATGTTCTCATTGGGTTGCCTGCAGCAGAGGCATGAAAGTGTGTATTTACACAAAGAAAAAGGGCTATTGCGTGTTTGACATGTTCCTTTTTTTTTAATTTCAAGAGATTTTTGTCAGCCAACACTGAGGTTTTGCTGTTAGTAACAAATAGATTTTTAAAATTCGGAGGGAGGGTAGAGCTCAGTGGTGGAACACATGGTTAGCATGCTTGAGGTCCTGCGTTCAATCCCCAGTGCCTGCATTAAACAAACAAACAAACAAACCTAATGACCTCCCCGCACCCAAAATAAAAAAAAAATAAAAAATCAAACTTGACTGTGGAGAGAAATCCAAGCATTTGGAGATGGCTAGAGGGAAGAGTGATGCTGATAAGTTACAGAATGAGCAATCCAAGATTTTCCAGGACTAATGATTTTAAAAATTTATAAGACTAATGTAATGTCTTGTCTGTCTGTCCATCCATCACCTAATACAATGTACAGTTGGTGGTAATAAGGAGATAGATAATTTTTCACCTCCAGCATGGCAGGCTTGTTATGAAATGATAACGAGGAACTGGGATTCCCAGGTTTCATTCCTGATTCTACCACCTTAGAATAATCTGTTAACCTTGCTGTGTCTCAGTTTCGATCTACCACGTCCTGGGTTTCTCCACTTACTCACCTCCTGCTCACTTTTCTCCCAGCCTGGTTTTTCTCTCTCTCCACTGAAAAACGGCTCTCCACGTGATTAACCTCTCTCCTGTTTAGCCAAGTGAGTGTTTGTGATGACGAGTGAAATTACGTAATGGACAAAGTGATTGATGTCCAGTATCTGTTCTCTACCAGAAGACTTATCTGAGCCAGTCACCATTGGTTCTCCCTCCTTGCTAGGGATTGGTTTGGCAATAATGGCCAATGCTGGAAAGCTTCTGAGGGGAAAAACATTTTTTCTCCTACCAGAAGACTTATCTGAGCCAGTCACCATTGGTTCTCCCTCCTTGCTAGGGATTGGTTTGGCAATGGCCAATGCTGGAAAGCTTTTGAGGGGAAAAACATTTTTTCTCCTAAAAGCACATCTCAGGAAGAAATGCTCCTCTTCCTTGGAAGTGTTGAGTGGAGCTGCCACCACTATCACACCTGAGGCTGTGTCCAGCTCAGAGGGCTGCACGTGGAAAGGGCAGGGGCAATGTGGATTCAATACTTTACAAGTGTAGAGAATTACAGAACTGTGGAAGCCATGATTCCATCAACAGTCACTGTGTATTTGGTCTAGTTGGTAATACACATGAGTATTTAACGCTAGACAAGAAATTCAGAAGCCATGATTTCCCCAGGACTCACAACTGTACATTTGGTCTAGTCTGTGTGGTAATACACATGCAGATATGAAAAGAAGCTACAAAATAATTGCCAAACAGTATATGTAAGAGTCTGTGTTTATCAGAGTAAGCCAGGATGATTGAGGCAAGATTTTAGAAGGGCAGTCTTCAAAGAGACCTTGGGTTGAGCTCAGGATGATGGAGAGTAGGAGCTGCAGTCTTCCAGGAAGAGGGACTGATTCTGGAGGAAGAGAAAATTTGGAAGTGAGTTAAAAGGGCTAGAAAATGAGTGATTGGCACAGCTTACACAGTAGGGGAGGGGAGGGTTTTCCCCCCTGTCCTTGGTACCTGGGTCTATGGAATATTCTGACAACAGTCATACTGACAGGATACAAGGTGCACACAGTTATTAATTTTTAATGTTTATGTACACGTGGGCAGGCATCATAGCAAAAAAAAAAAAGGGAGTACCAGAAAGAGTGGTGAGACTTGAGAGTTTGTACACCATCCTACTAGGAGGGAGATGGGTCTCCTAAGGCAGAGTGGATGGCTTGTAGGAAAGATGAATGGCCCTGGGAAGACTAGGTGGAGGAGGGGTGACAGTCTGTGATCGGTGTGTCTGGGTGTGGTGTCAATGTTGTCCTCTCCTGTGGTGACAGTGATGATCTTCCGTAGCTGATGGAACTTCCCGGGAGGGGATTTGAGACACTAGAAATCCTTTCGGAGGACCTGTCTTTAGGCAGAGAAAATGAGTTTAGAAAAAGCCTCTTCTGAATTTGCTGTTTTTCAAGTACCTTGAGCTCAAAACAACCCTCATGCCCAAAAGGCATATATTGTGGGGTGGCATTTTTTTGTCTCCCTTCACAGCCAGAAGGGAAAAAATCAAGCAGGAAAGTTCCCTATTACAGAAAGTATTAATGTTCTTTATGTTGCCTGGCCACTTCGCTTAGAAGAAATGTACTTCTGAAGGACTTTAGATGGAGACAAAATAATAGCACCTCTTAATCGATCCAATACAAGTGTATTTTGCAATCAGTCAGTTCTGTTTTCCTCCCTTGAAAGAGAAAACTTGTCGATGGGTTTGGACCCTAATTTCCACATCCAATTTTCTCACATAGCCGCTTTCTCTTTGGAGTTTTCTATCTTTCGATTGAGATGACAGTCAGCTCTAAGGAGGTTACAAGTTCCCCTGCAGTGAAATGGGAAAATCTCATTACCTGTCCCCAAGCCCTGAAGCTGAGATGTGGGAGCTGATAAGGCGGTGGAAATTACTTAAATCTACTGACTCTCCTGCACCTTTGGGAGGTTTAACTAATTGGTTTTCATTTTTTCCCTCCAGTGTTTTGGATTCTGTCTGATAGCTACTTGAAAAGGTTGTATGTATTAATTCATAGTATTTTTAGATTTTTTTCATACACTTACTATCTGTCATGTTTCACCTGTAGAGGTTTTAGCTTATCAGCACATTGTATGGTAATTAACACAGAACAGAATTGCCTGAGGGGTCAGAGCTGGGATTTCAGAGCAAAGCTGATCACATTACATTGTTTGCTTCATGTAAGTTAATGTCACTTATGAAATTGAGGCATTTACCTTATCAGTAGAGAATAGACAGTGCTTGATGCTCCAAGTATAGCTTTAACCTTCCTTGTGATTGTCATGGATCTATTTTTGTATAGGGAGAATGATCGTATGGTAAGACTTTATGGTGGAAAAACCAACCCAGACAAATGGTGAACAACAGAACAGTTTCCACTGGCTTCCAAGGAAGTGGTTTTTTTTTTTTTTTTGTCATTGTTGTTTGTTTTGTTTTTTGTTTTTTTAAAGTGCTTTCAAGCAACTACCAATTTGGTCAAGATTCACTGTTCTAAGTTAATTAAAATAGAAAAAATTTGGCAGTCTTTCTCTTTTTGACAGTTGACAGCGAATATGTTTATTCAAAGGAAAGGTAGTTGTATCTTACAGCTCTGTGTTTTCCCCGTGTAATTGGCCTGTTAACTGAGAAACTTCTTTTACCAAAACCTGCTCCTGCCACCAACATATTTGACTCTATGAGGAGACCATTCATGGTGCGTTTCTTGCTCAATATCATTTTGTAAGTGTCAGCATGACTGTTTTATGAATTCTTGGGCTGTCTCTGTGGTCATACCATCCTGCAGTATTTACACACTCCTTTGCTTAGGCAAGTTAATATTATATATTGTTCAAAAATTACTTTTTGCTCTTTTTTTTCTTTTATTGTCTGCCCTGCCTTTGTGTTTATGTAGGTTTTGATTGCTTGTTGCTTCAGGACAAGTAAGATGTCTGCTTAATTGGATTTACAAGAAAGTAGCATGGACTGTTTAGAGCAGTGTTTTATGCATTTGGTAAAATTAAGTCCCCAAATCCTTTTTTGGTTTGTTTTTATTTATTTATTTTTTTGATAAGTATCTTTGTGCTTCTGACAATGTTTACTACTTCTGATTGGGAAAACCATGCTGTAATTGTGGATTTGTCTCAAAAAGTGAGGTCTTTTCTCCAGTGAAAATTCCCCATTCCTGTTCCTCTCTATTTCTGGATTCTTACCAGGGTTTTGTTTTATTTTGTTTTTTCTCTTACAGGCAGCAGTCAGCAGAGGACCTAGCCCGAGTGCCTGCCAACTCCACCAGCAATATCTTGAATAGGCTATTGGTCAGTTATGATCCCCGAATAAGACCAAATTTCAAAGGTTTGTTTTCTCCACCCCCTGGATATCTTCATTCTTTGCAGTTTGAAAACTGATTTTATCTATATAAAATCATTTATTTGTAATATTCAAAATAGTAATATTTTAAATTGACATATAACTGTCCTGTAATGTACTTAGCAACTTAATGCCAAAAATGTTGAAAGATAAGCAAAATATTATCTAATAGTTTTATGCAGTTCTCAGTTTAAACAAAAGGTGTATTTTGAATTAATAGGCTAACCTATGTGATGAGTTTTCTAAGTACTTTGTATTCTTAACCTTAATAATTTAAAATTTAGGCTCTGGCTTTCATTCACGGACAGCAAAGTTGTACTCTGTAGGAGAATGGCCAGATACTCATTTGAGGATAGAGAAATATGCATTTAGATTCTTTTTTAACTTTCTGTTAGCTTTGCACATTGATTAAAAAATTCCTTCTACTCTCTAGCTGAAAAAAGATGGCCACATGGTTTTTAAAACACTTTGTGAATAAAAGTGACTATATTTTCAACAAGCTGTTACCACTATCACACCTTAGAAGAACCAAAACTGTACTTACAGTAAGTCATAGGAGGACTGTATAGTTCCTTCCTTCCATCCTTCCTTCCTCCCTGCATTTCTTTCTTTCTTCCTTTCTTTCTCTTGATGAGTTAGGAAAAACTATATGAGAATATCTCTGGAAAACTGTAAGCTTTGCTGCTGGTATTAATAGACATTAAAGGACAGGTATTGATATAGATCAGAATAACATGTTTTACTTTATAGAATAAAAAAGAAAAAGAAATGACTGCAGCTGCTTCTAGTCAACTGAGGTTTACAACTGTGTTGTAAAAGCAGAGTTTTTGTTTCTTCCGAAACCTACCCAGTTACTTTCAGTAGTGTCGTGGTGGGGTTGTCACGTGTCTCCCATGTATTGATCCAACACCTGTTTTCCATCAGTCAGAGGTTATGTGGCTAAAAGGCTAAATTCATGTTTTCCCTTTGTTAGACAACCAGCAGCCCACAATGAGTAAGAAAAAAAAAATCAGGAGAGAAATTTGCAACATTATACCTTAGTTCCTTTAAAATTATTTTCCAACAGGTCAGGCAAAAATCTTTATAATGATTCTGCTATCTCTCTGATTAGCTTTGCATTTTCGTGAATTAAGAATCAAAACAGTAATTGTAAGTAAGTTTATTAAATACTGCTTTACTTTTGAAAATAAAAATTTAAAATGATTATAAACATGCAGAAAAGGATTTTTTTAACATTTTTTATTGATTTATAATCATTTTACAATGTTGTGTCAAATTCCAGTGTAGAGCACAATTTTTCAATTATACAATATATACATATATATTCATTGTCACATTCCTTTCTCTGTGAGCTACCATAAGATCTTGTATATATTTCCCTGTGCTATACAGGATAATCTTGTTTATCTATTCTAAAAAAGGATTTTTTAACAATTTCTGAAAGTAAATTCATCAGCCCAATTAAAATAAAAACCTTTAAACGTACATATATTTTTCCAGAGTCTACAATTTAAGAGAGAAGTATTGCTGAAAAAATAACACTGTAACATACAACATAACTCATTTTTCATTTGTATATTGATCCCTATTTAGAAAAATAAGTTAATAGCAATTTATGAACATGGTACACTGAATCCATAAGTTTATAATTTTACACCCATGTGGATTGGAAAAAAATATAAAAATCTAAAGATTCTGAGCAGATTTTTTACAGCTACTAAATACATCCTTAATTTTTTTTTATCGCTAGGCATCCCTGTTGATGTTGTAGTCAACATTTTTATCAACAGTTTTGGATCTATTCAAGAAACAACAATGGTAAGACTGCAATTAATTTAACATTTTTAAGTGTCAGAATTTTAACTATAGGATAGTGGAAGAAACTAAAACTGAAAAATAAGTAGTAACTCTAAGGAAAAATGCATATTTTCTCCTAGTAACCAAATTTCAGGCTTTTGTTAAATCAGTGTTTTCAATGCCTTTGCGATTTTGCAATTCAAATTTAGTCTTAATACTTCATTAAAACTTCCAGACTTGGGAGAATTAACATACTCACTCTGTACAGCTGATTGGATACCACCTGGGAAAAGGACTTAGTGAAGTATCTTTTTCTTTACATTTCAAGGTGACTTTATATATTTTTAGGTTTTATTGGAGGGGGAGGTAATTAGATTTTATTTTTGAAAGCAGCACTGGGGATTGAACCCAGGACCTTGCGTGTGCATGCTAAGCATGCGCTCTACCTCTTGAGCTACACCCTCTACCCAGACAAGGATTTAGGCAATGAATATTCGGAGCAATATTTTTTCCTAATATGCGTATGTGTATGAGCATTTAAAAATATTTGAGTGTTCATAGTTCTTTTCCTTCCAGTTTCCTCAGAAGAATCTTTGCTTCCTCTGTTGTGATAATTTTGTGATGTGTAGAGTAGAGAATTGTGAAAAATCAAGTTTGATTTTCCTAAATTAGGGCTGCGGAGCATCCTGAAAAGATTATGTAACAGGGAGAAAGGGCCAGGAAAGGCCAAGAGGAGCCGGAGGGAGGGACTGTCAGGCTCTTGCCTTGAAAGGAACAGAAAAGAGAGGCTTGCGGAGGGGCTGTCCATGATGAGTTGGGCTTTAGGGACAAAGAAGAGTCCCGTCTGGGAAACATGATGAGTAGATTTCCTGAGCGATGTGTGATGTGATTACCCCTCCACTTGTCAAAAGACATTCAGTAAAGTCTGCTTGGCATAATAGTGTTTAGAATATTAGATTTGTACCCTTTTTGAAAAGCCACGTGCTGGAATGATACTTCAGGTGGCTGAAAGAAGGCTTAAGGGTTTTCTTTCTTTTTTTTTTTTTTTTTGATATTTTTAAAGTTTTTTTTTTTTTTATATTTTTCTTAAGCAATAATATACAGTTTGGATTGAAAGTCTAATAGTAATGGTTTGAGCACAGTATAGTTTATTGGGGACTATCTCAGACTAGAGAAAGAATGGTTTTAAATATTTATTCCTTTATTCCTAGTAGCAGCATAGTGTGTAATAAAAGCAATCATATCTTGCATTTAGATTATGACTCCTATTTTTATATCTAATTGTGATGGGATTGTTGTTTGTTTTTTATAGAAGCATTTATTTAGCACCTGAATAATTGATTTTTTAAGAGAATACTGTTTTTTAAATTTGAAATCAAGTCCAAAATTCACTTGCAGTGACGTTTTAGTTCACCTGAATGACTGTATGTCTAGTATAGTATACATCACTAAAAGGCAGGTCTGAAATAAAATATAGATGACCACGTGGCACTCAGGAGACAAGGGTGGCACTCACTAATTGAGAATCTGATTTGTCTGTCTAAGTACTTCACTGAACAGGAGTGAGGGATGTCAGTTTCTGAAGGTGAGACTTTAAGGGGATCTGCTTCGTCTCCATACTCTTCTCTGCACCCTGTTTTATCCTCCATGACGCCACCCCACTAACCCTAAAGCACCACAATCAAGCTGTTACAGCCGGTCGGAAACATCCTCGACTCTATCTTGCATTTTAGGACAACGAATGCAAGGATTTGTTTTCTCACTTTCATAAAGGCTACACATGTGTCTCACTCTGTAAGTATCATTAATGTGTCTGTTCTCTAATAAATACTGAATAGCTTCCAAATATCAGACACTACACTTCTCTCCCATCAGTAGTTACTTGATGGAATGTTAGGAACAGAGTAAGAATTTCCTTACAGTTTATTTGAGGATTCTAATGAAATATTCCATAACTTTCCTCATAATCTTCTCCTGTTCTGTGCACTCTTCACGGTAGGGCGCCCAAAGCACCCAGTGCTGGGACTGGATTCGACCAGTTTTCAGCAGAGTTTCTGCCTCCGCTACTTAACTTCCTATCTGCATCTCTTATCCTCGAATCAGTCTTTCACTTCTTTGTGCTCCTCTGACTCACTCTGTGCCCTCTTTCATTTTATTTTTATTTTTTGGGAGGGGGTTAATCAAATTTACTTATTTATTTATATTTTTTAGAGGAGGTACTGGGGATTGAACGCGGGACCTCGTGCATGCTAAGCACATGCTTTGCCATTTGAGCTATACCCTCCCCTCTGTACCCTCTTTCCAGTCCAGGCCTTTCGTCTCTGTCATTTGTTGGTTAAATCTGATGGCTTCTTTACTGTAACTAAACTAACTTTGTGTGTCTTCCTTTTATTCTCTGATGGACTGTAAACCTCTCAAAGTCAGGAATAATGTATCCTTCTTCTTCATTTTCCATAAAGTACAGAAGACAGTAGGTCCTCAATTAGTGAACACTATTAACTGATACTGATTAAACAAATGAACAAATAAATTCTGCTGTTTTCCCAGCGAAAAGTGAGTCAAGCTAGCTGTAAGAAAATTGGCAGAGGAAATTTAGACAACAGACTCATGTGGACCGTTTATTTGGTTAAATAACAGAGTAAATAATGTTATTATTGTAGAATGTTTATTTTGTCAGTTTTAGAGACCTTTATGCAGAGGAGCCAAATTATTGATACTTGTGATTTCTTTTGATGAATAACCTGCCTTTCAGTCTGTGTTGTGCAGATACAGCCTGAAGTTTCAGAATCGGAGCCATATTCATCAAATAGATGAAATAATCTACTTTATCATAATTACTATATTTTGCTTTTGGCAATGCTAATTTCATACATCCCTATGAGACAGAGTTTATAGGTGTGTCTTTTGAGGCTGTCATATTTTATAGATTTGCTCTGTCTTTCCAAACACAAATGCCCTAATAACTTGGTGCTTAATAGTTGGGAACGGTACAAGCTATCGTAGGTGTAGAGATAACATTAAGATGTCTTCTAAGGGAAAAAAGAATGTATCTAAGACAGAACTTTTTCCCCGTTACCTGTGAAACACGGGTCAGGAATGTTAGTGATGACTCAGGAAGGTAACTAAACAGGTATACGTGTGTGGATAGGAGTTTTATTATGAGACGGTATTTCCTTCTTTGTTCTTCCATTCACCCACTTGATTATTTTTATTTTAGCTTTATTGAGGTGTAATTGACAAAGGAAATTGTAAGCTATTTAAAGTGTATGTGATGATTTGATAGGATTTCTCCCATGAAGTTAATTAACATGTCCATCACCTCATGTTTATCTTTTTTTTTTTTTTGTGATGAGAACATTTAAGTTCTACTCTCTTAGCAAATTTCAGTTAAACAATATATTATCAGCTAGAGTCACCGTGTAATACATGAGAACCTGAGACCTTCATCTTGCAACTGGAAGTTTGTACCTGTTATCAAACTCTCCCCATTCTCCGCCCCCCACCAAGTCCCTGGCAATCACTTTCCTACTCTCTGTTTCTGTGGATTAGACTTTTTATTTTTTAAGATTCAACATATAAGTGATACTCTGAATATTGGTCTTTCTCTGTCTGGTTTATTTTATGTAGCATAATGCTCTCCTGGTTCATCCATATTGTTGCAAATGATAGTATTTTTGTCTTTTTTAAGGCTGAATAATATTCCACTGTACATATATATATATATATATATATATATATATATATATATATATACACCACATTTTCTTCATCCATTCATCCACTGATGGGCACTTAAATTGGTTCCTGTTGTGGCTATTGTGAATAATGCTGCAGTGAACATGGAAGTTCAGACATCTCCTCTAGATCTTGTTTCCTTTGGATATATTCCCAGAGGCTGGGTTGCTGGATGAAATGGAGTTCTGTTTTAAATTTCTTGAGGAATCTCTGTGCTGTTTTTCACCGTAGCTGTGTCAGTTTGCGTTTCCACTAACAGTGTACAGTGATTCCCTTTTCTCCACAGTTTTCCCAGAATTTGTTACCTTGTGTCTTTTTGATAATAGCCAGAGAGCATATTTCTCAAAAGCAAAAGAAAACAAGAAGGCCTCCCAAAACAAGAGGCTGGAAAAGCAGAGAGCATTAGATTTGTCTAAATGTAGGACATATGTTCATTTAAACAGTATGATGTGGACAGCGTGTGAGTTGTGATATCAGACAAGCTTACTTGATGTGTTTGTTATACCCTTAAAAAGAGTGAAAAAAATGACAGAATTAAAGCAACAGTATTTTGCCTGGCACAGTAACTCTCAGAGATGGTGACTATTTGGTTGACATGCAATTGCAAATTAATGTAATATTTCACAGTACAATCTCATCCTGAAGAAAATGCTAAAGAAAATGAACCATTAATGTTTATTCGTAGCCCCACTATACGGTTGTGGTTTTGTTTATTAATAGCCCCTTAGAAATCTCCCCGACAAAGACCTGCTAACATGAAGAAAGCCCTAAAACTTGGAAGTTTCAGTATTCCCAGTGCTTTCCTGTCCAGCTCAGATCTTTCTACTTTCTCAAGGGGCAGTTGCTTGTCCCAGAAGGCATGATGTTAGGAGACCGAGCTTGGGGGTGGATGGATGTGAGTCGCTGCAAGCCAGATGGTAGACAGATGTGGACAGCTTCAGAAGGAGGAGGGCAGCCCTTTCCTCCAGGATATAAAGTTGATTATCAAACAAGAAGCAATCAAGGTGATAGTCATTAACATTGCTGTAGGGAAATTTTAGCCAGCTCTGTTTGGAAAACATTCCTTCCTTCCGGCTTCTTTGTTTCTTAATTCTGGTGCTATTGATGACTAAATTCAAAGGAATCTTACATTTATTCACAAGCCATAATTGTGTAGTGGAAGGAAAACCACAGCTGTCTTAATAACTCCGCAAGCTCTCCTGCACGTCCATGGTCCTGCGCTTGTGTGATGATCTCAGTTTCTAGCTTTGTGGTTGCTGTTTCTATACCTGTGTGTTCATTTGCATTCTGCTGCCTTACGTTTCCATACGTTATCACTATTAATACTGTAAGTGATATTTACTGGCATTAATGGCCGCATCACCCAAATTGTCAACTAAACGTAAGCGTCCTAATTTGAAGTCGCTACAACAGTCACTTCTCATCGTGCCAGTTAACGTGCTCCTGTTTGTGACACTGGTGATAAGAGTAATCTGAACAGTGAGAAAAATAATTTGTTAGTTGCTGGGTGGCATCTGCTCTACATTTATGCTTAAAGTATTTTTTGTTTTTTTTTCCATTTAATTCTTAACTTTGGCTTAAATCAGTGGGATTTATATAATAGAAAATACGAACTGTTGCACTCGTGGGGGAAAATTGGGTGTTGCAGTCTATTGTAATAATCTATATGCAGGCATTTTACTGCATCAGAAATACATAGGAGCTCTTCCATGGAAATAGAAGCCTGCTTATACAAGCCATTGTCTTTCTTTGGTGTAGGCATGCTTTGTAATTACATTGAATTATTAATACACTACAATTCATGATCCTGCCAAACTTTTTGCGACTTCCTGGTGTGTGACTTTTTGTTTGTTTTCATAATAGACTTCAAATCTTTTTGAGCAGTGCAGTCTGTCAAGAAAAAAAAAAAAAAGATCGTATTTGGGATTAGCCAAAACGTTTAATTCTAGTTTGTAGCAATTACTCATCTTTGTTGTTTTAAAACAATCTTATTCTATATATTTCCTTCTATGTATTAATTTCAATTTCTTTCCTAACAGCTTGTCATAGTTTACTATTCTTTATTTTTGTTGCTTTTGTTATTAACATTCCAGAATTGTTTCATTTATTATAGAATAATATCAGACATGCTTGTCCCAGTTTTTTTTTTTCTATTTTTCAACTCATAGACACAAACCTTAAAATGGCATTATGTTTATTTTTTCTCATATCACTCATTGTCAGGGGTTGCACCCTGGGGTAGGCTAAATAGTTGTCGCGCAGATATGACTGTGGCCTAATCCCTGGAACCTGTGAGTGTTACTTTACACAGTGAAACACCCTGCATATGTGATTAGGGCTCTTGGAGGAGGGGAGTGTCCTGGCTATCCGAGGGGTCCCAGTGTAATCACAAGGCTCCTTGGAGAGGGAGGGGGAGGACTGTGTCAGTAGCAGTGGGTGTGATGAAAACAACGTGAAGTGGGATTGACACCTGGTCCAGGAATGCAGGTGGCCTCGAGATGCTGGGAAAAGCAAGGAACTGGGACTCTCCTCAGAGCCTCCAGAGGCAACCTGCCCTGGGGACACCTTGGCTTCAGCCCAGGAAGTCTGATTTTGATGTTCTGAGCTCCAGACCCATAAGGTGATAATTTGCCATGTTCTTGAATTCCCTAAGTTTTTGCTAATTTTGTTAAAGCAGCATGAGGGAACTGATACACACACTGATGAACAGTAGTTAACAATTTTTTTTCTCCTAAATTCTGTTGGAGGATGATCTGATTACATATGACTTTCTCCCAAATGCTGCTGGCAGGTTACCTGATTATATATATTGCTTTTTCCATAGATGGAGATGCCAAAAATAACCAGTAGTTTTTTGTTCAATCATTACTAAAAATTCTCACTCATGAAAGTCAGTCATAAGGACGTTGTTTGAAAGAGAAGCTATGTTTTTTAGTAGTTAAAGTATGCTATATTTCTGTCTCTCTGTCAGAGTTCCTTTTTAATGGATCTAGAAGAATAATATATGAATGAAGAATAATATAATCCATAAAAATAAAATGAAGAATAATATAGTTCATCATGGATTCTTTCCTCTTTGCCCTATATCTCCTAGCTAGACTATTCGGAAACATTGGTGGTTAGACATTGTAACGAGTCTTGTACAGCTGACCCCTGAACAACACGAGTTTGAAGCACACAGGTCCACTTTTGTGCGGACTTTTTCACTCTGATACCGTATATGCTCTGCATACTACATGATCGGTAGTTGGTTGGCTGACTCCATGGATGGAGGGGCCGACAAGAAAGTTACACGCTGACTTCTGATGGCACCGTAGGTCGGCACTGCTAACCCCCTGCATTGCTCAAGGGTCAACTGTGTTAGACAGTGGGATGAGGATGAGAACTGTCCCAGTTTTATTTCCACCTTCCAGTAATTTGTCATTATCGATTGCTAGAGAAAATTGAATTAATGGTGTAAATAATGCTAGACAAACAGCCTAACCTGTCAAAATGTCATAGAAATGATTTCTTCACTGCTATGTTTAACAGAAGCATGTCAGGCACTTTGTTTCTATCCAGTCCAGTGGACTGCTGCTCTTGTGGAGTTTATTGTTTGGTGTGGCATCATTGCATCCCCCTCGCAGGCACCCCTAATCAAAATGGAATACAGGCATAGGTCTAGGAAAATTTGAATATTCATAACATGTTATTAATATTTAACTGAAACCATTTAAATATGGCATATTGAGAAAAGTAGAAAAAATATAACCTAAGGATTTTCACTGACATTTTGTTAACTTGCAGTTCTTACATGACACTTCTAACCTCACTAAGGACTAAATTTATATCCTTTCAAATCAGGCATATAACAGCTCTATTGACAGAACTTTAATTATAATCCTGACAGATGCTATGAGAACTGATCTTCTTTATTTCCTTGAATGCCATTTAAAAAGTCATAATGTAAAGGAAACAAATGAGTAAAGATTGCATATGTGAGAGTTAGGTAAAAATTACAAGTAGTTAGAAGGCACAAAATATAAATAAACAGTTCTTAATATTAAAACATCATTAATGAGACTAACAAGTTCTAATATCTTCTTGTGAAATGTTTTATTGCCTTGAAGGAGTAGTTTAATTTGAGTGTTAATTGGTGCTGAAAATGTTGGAGGACGTCCATTTTCCAGATGTGACTATTAGTGGGCTGTTTGGAATGGACAATGGTAGTATTTGTCACCAAGTTCTTTAAAAACAATTGAAATTTCCCACTGATAAAAGAAGTCTGTTCTGATGGGAATTTGTTCTTTGTGAAATAAATGCTAGAGCTGTAATTATAGTGATTGAATCATTTAAAGTGAAAACAAATAGATTTCAAAGTTGGTTATCTTAATATAAAGCATTTGAAATGCCAATAACTGGCAATTATTTAGAAATGATCATAAAATATTAACCAAAGCATGCTCACTAATAAGCTTTTATCTTTTAATGAATGTTGAGCCAAAGCGATTAATTTAAATTGTAAAAATTTTTAAACAGTCTTAAAGATGTACAAGCGGGCTGTAACTTGTATTGAACATAACAGTATACAGCTACATAGCTAATAGAAAAGCATCTTGGAAGCACTTCCGTAACAAGATAATACATAATGACCAAGAATGATACAGTGCAGTAAGCCATTCCCAGTTTTTCGGCGATATTCATGGAATACAACTCTGGAGTTCTACTGAAAAATAAAATTTAGAAAAAGATTCCGGTGGAGACTCAAAGCTTATGGTATATTGAGCTTACACCAGTGCCGCTGAAAACAAGGCATGTTCAGGAGGTGCTCAGAAAACCTACTTTAGCATCAAGATTTGTGACCTAGAACTGGATTACTGTTGAGGATCATTATAGGTCGATCTGCACAGAAGAGACCAAACCCAATGAATTACACTATGGGCAGGATTTCTTTTTTTTGGAAGCAAAATCCTATTCATCATAATTACCAACATTATAAAAGAGTAACTGGATAAAGTATATTCTTCTAATAAGACAAAATACTTGTTCAGCGCTTAATAAGCCCAGAAGAAGTTCATGTACCTTGTTAACATATCCTCATTTACTCCTTATAAAAACCCCGTCTTGTGGCTGTATTACTATTCTCTCCATCTTGTAGGTAGGAAACACTGTCCTCTGTTCACATCTTAATCCTCTGCCATCTTACTTCTGATGTGCCACTCTACCAGAAGTGTTTTTGCTGAAATCCTCAGTGGCTTCCTCATTTGCTGAAAGTGCTAGTTTGATTGGACTTGACCTTCAATGGCACTTGGTGCTGGTGGCCATCCTAAAGCTTTGGACTCTGGTGAAATCACATTCTCAGGGTTGCGTGTGTTTTTTTTTTTTGTTTTTTCCTCAGACTTCTAGCCAGCCCTTTAAATGCTTGTCCTTCCCTGGGTTGTTATATTTTCCCTGTGTTCCTTCTACAAGTTGTAATACTGGACAGACTCTTCTTCGTCTTGATTTCTGGGGATAATGTTTTCAAGGTTCATTCATGTTGTAACATGTATCAGAATGTCATTCCTTTTTATGGCTGACTAATATTCCACAGGGTATATGTCTATACCACACTTTGTTTATCTGTTCCTCTGTTGATGGACACTTGGGTTCTTTCCACCTTTTGACTACTGTGAATAGGGCTGCTGTGAAAAATGGGTGTGCAAATATGCATTGTACTTTTTCCTTTCAGTTCTTTTGGGCAGTTCTAGGAGTGGAATTGCTGGGTCATATGGTAATTCTATATTTAAGTTTTGGAGAACAAAGCATAATTTTTTAAAAAGTTAAAAACATACATATTGTGAGGACATGCCAGTGATTTATTTAACTCATTAATGAGGGAACGGGCAAGATAGTTGGACTGATTCAGTGGAGAATTCAGGAGGCTGGAGTGAAAGAACACTGAAATTAAGTTGCTAAATTAGATGCAGTTGTTAATGTTCCACAGGGCAACACAGGCTTATCTTTGGGAATATCTTTCCTGCCTGGCAGAAATCATTTGCATCTCTCCCAGACAAAAATCATTTGTAATTTATCAATCTTCTTGAAGTTACATAATTATACAGAGTCTGGGCCCTAATCCCCAGAAAATGTCAAGTCACACAAAGTTACATTTTCCTAGAGAACCACACAGCCCTTAGGTGGGCCCGTTAGGCAGTGCTTAGTGTGGTGTTGAACGAGCCATCTTTTTGCCTGTCTCCAAATTTTGAGTGCATTTTTCTTAACTTTTTATTTATTCCCTTTCATTTTGTCTACAGTATTTTTTGCATTCCCCGTTTTAAGTAGACTTTATTTTTTAGAGTAGTTTTGGGCTCACAGCAAAAGTAAGTGAAAGTACGGAGATTTCCCATAAGCCCTTTACCCCCAAACCTGCAGAGCCTCCCCCACCATCAATACAGGACTCCCCACTGACACGTCACCACCTAAAGTCCAAAGTTTACCTTATTGTTTGCTCTTGGTGTTAGATATTTGGTGGGTTTCAACAAATATATGATGACATGTATTCACCATTATAGTATCAAACAGAAGAATTTCACTGCTCTAAAGGCCCGATGTGCTCTATTCTCTCCCCTCATCCCCTGGCAGCCACTGAGCTTTTACTGTCTCCATAGTTCCGTCTTTTCCAGAATGTCATATACTTGGAATCATACAGTGTGTAGCCTTTCCAGATGGGCTTCTCTCACTTAATAATATGCATTAAGGTTCCTTCATGTCTTTTCATGGCTTGATAGCTCATTTATTTTTAGCCCTGAATAATATTCCAGCGTCTGATGGACCACAGTTGATTTCCCCAGTCACCCACTGAAGAATATCTTGGCTGCTTCCAGGTTCTGGCAATTATGACTAAAGCTACATGCAGTAAATCCCCATGTGCAGGTTTATGCGTGGACATGGTTTTCAGCTTTCTGGGTAAATATCAAGGAGTGCAGTATGGTAAAGAGTATGTTTAGTTTTGTAAGAAGCTGCCAAACTGCCTCCCAAAGTAGCTGTAGCATTTTGATTCCCAGCAGCCATGAGTCAGAGTTCCGGTTGCTCCACATTCTCACATCCTTTTGATGTTGTCAGTTTCTGGATTGTGGCCATTGTAATAGGCGTGTAGTGATGTCTCATTGTTTTAATTAATTTGCAATTTCTTGACATCAAATGACGTGGAGCATCTTTTTAAATTATTATTTTCCATCTGTATGTCTTCTCTGGTGAGGTATCAGTTAAGATCTTACACTCAGTTTTTTAAATTGGGTGGTTTGTTTTCTTATTGTTCCTTTTTTTAAGTCCTCTGTATATTTTCTTGTCTTGATTTTAACTCCTGCCTTTCCACTGATCATTCCAAAACCTGTCTCTTGCTCTGGCTTCTTCAGTGGTGGTCTTGATTATTTTAGCTGTTTTCTGTAGCTTGATAATTAGTGATTCCTTTGTATTGTTGATGAAATGCTTAAGACACAGTGACTTTTTGCTTCCATCTATCCTGCCATCACCACCTGTTTAAAGGCTGCCCACTCTTCAAGAACTTCCTCAGATTCACATTCTATAGCCTTTCCTAATTTCTGGTGTCTAAAGTGACTGTTCTATCAACAAATATCATCCAGTGTCTGAAATGATCATTTATTCTCTCAACAAGTATCATCACCCTTGAAGTCCTCACCAGTTATTTCTCAGTTAATCATCACTCCTCGTGGGTCTGGGCCTCAAGCTTTTATCCCACTCAGACTGGTGGTGCAGACCTGTGAACACAGGAAGCCCATGAGGCGTAACTACTGAATGAATGAACGGATGGAGGGAGGGCGGAAGGATCGCTTCACATAGTACAACACAACTGACTGTTAACTGAGCCGCATTTGTCATCGTTCAGTTTAGCCTGGAACGTAATTGCAGGTGGACGTTCTGTTGGTCTGTAAAACAAGTTTACCATTTGTAGTCAGTGTGTCTTAAGTCATTGAAATCTGAATAATAGTCCAGAAATCTCAGCTTTGTTTTCTAGTTCTGTGCTGCACTGCTCTCTGTATGGCTAGCAGCGAGCATAGTGCTTGACGCCTAGTGCACAAAAACTGCCAACTGGTGATAATAGATATATTGATAATAATACTAATAATACATATAATAAAATCAGTTATCTCTTTTGAGTATTCTCTTTGTACCAGATTTCATGCTTTCTTTAGGTACAGCACCTCATTGAATTCTTGTAAATAACTGGGGGCTATTTTTATTGACAGGGGATATGAGACTTAGGTTAAATAACTCGCCTTAGACCACACAGCAGGACATAATTCAGACCAAACTTGTCTAACTTCCACGATCCTTTATGTCTCAGTGTAGATGTCAGTTCACTAAGTTACTTTTAACTGTTCCTCAGAGTCTAGATTAGAGGTCCCGTTGCAAACTGTTTCTTTTTACATAGTCTTCTTCAGATTGTTTTTATACATGATTGATTTGTCAACATCCCTTATAGGTATTTCTGTGAAGTAATCACAGCTGCACGCTTCGTACCCAGAGCGTGTAAAGGGACATGTGGTTAACGTTCAATTTTAGAGCTGAGTGACCACCAACTGATCACCGAGGGACTTAGGAAGAACTTAGATAAGTGTTTTCCGGAAGTGCCCAGTGTACTCTGTGGTTGGATTCTCAAGTGTGTAAAAGAGAAAGGAAACTAACTTTTTTATATACCAAGTACTATATTAATCGTTTACACTGAGTAACTTATTTATCACATTAAGATATTAGTATTCCTTTTTTTTTTTTTAATTTAGAAACTGAGTTTAGGGAAGTTAAGAAACTTGCTCAGGGTCTTCTAAGATGCAGAGCTGAGGTTTGAACCAGAACCTTTCTATGCCCAAGTGCGTGCTGACTCCATTATACTAGGCTTTATACTTTAATTAACATAAATTTTTAAAAGTTGTATATGGTGGTGTGTTACTGACTCAGGTCCTTGGGCTCTTTAATCAATAGAAATAGGTAAGAGGCCAGACAAGGAATTCAGGCCAGGCTTTACTGGGACCCCTGTGGGGAGTGCAAGCTGGTCCTTTAAATGCGGTGAGGGTGCGGGTGGGTCCAGGGATGGAGCTGGAGGGGTGGCTTGGGTAGCCTGCCCACCCCCGTTGTGGTCTGTGTGCAGGGATCATGCCCATTACCCTTCCATTGCTCCCTGAACCTCAGAAGTGGTCATTGGTTTGTGGCCTTTTTGTATCTTATTCATAATTTGCTGCAACTGTGCATGTGTGCAGTTATTTTTAGCCCCTTAGAGTTTCTTTGTTTTCTGTTGCTCAAGCATATGTTTGTCTGTAGCAAAGGGTCCCAGGTGCCAGCCTGTTTCAGATACATAGAATAAAAAGGGGTTTGACTATAAATTAAAATGTTCTTATATCATTTGTAATTTTGTAGTTTTTTTCCCCCCAGACGGGTTTTATTTTGTCAAAGTCTCTGATGCTGTGTAGGGCTTTAATCAGCTTTCAGCTGATTAAAATGAACTTTGAACTTAATAACTGATAAATGACATAAATGTATTCTTGGATTGTGTGGAAACATTGATTAGAAGCCTTTAGAAATCAGAAAGGATTTTGAAAAATAGGATTTCCAAGTCAAGAAGGATTTAGAAAAATGAACTTCATCTGATAAAACATTATTAAAATTGCTTTAAAAATTTTAAAAGAAAAGTAATGTTGCTGTATAATTTAAGATGCATTAACCATACCATTTTGGAAATAGGTGGGGCATAGAATCGTGCTCCCAAAAGAATGTAGGCATCTGTGGAGATTTTAAGGGGAATTCAGTATGTGTGGGGATTTTAAGGGAATTCAATATAACGCTGGCTTAATTTCTAAAGTTCCACCCCAAGCATTACAAGATGGCTTCTTTTTTTAATTATGCAAAATATGCTGCAGTTAAAGATTAACATTGCTTTAATTCCTGTTAGCTATCTTGACTAGTATTATAAAATATTGGTATAATGTCTTTAGAAGTTGATTGCTAAGAAGCAAAATGTAGTCATTTGGGGTCTAGATAAAGAATACCAATGAGACTTTAATATTATATTTCTATACATAAATCTAGCATTCTATTAAGGGAAGAAAACCTAATATTAAGCTAAAACAGAGCATCCTGCTTTTAGAAGCCACGCTGGCAGAGTTGCTTCTGTGCACACCTAGATACCACTGAAAGACTCTTGTCAAGTATACGGCAATGTCTCCTCTGTTATTTTGTTTCTTTGTGACCCATCCCTGTGTCTGGAGGGGATTTGTGGTAGACGATAATGACAAATTACAGTGTAGTAATTAACTAGCAGGCATACCTGAGCTGTAGCCTTGAGAGTCATACCAGGAGGTGAGAGGTGCACTGAGCCCACTGGCTGCAGGACGTAGCTTTCAGCTCTCGGGCTGCCAGACAGAAGAAGCATGATGACAGACATGAAGGGGTCCTCCCCAGCAACAGGAAGCACAGACGGGCGTCAGGAGAGCACTGTCATCAGTAATATATAGATAAACAAATAAAATGGCATAAAGAGGGAAAAAAATCCTCTTTAGTATCTGCCTGCAGTGGTCCCTGACCAAAGTTAAGAGACCATGGCTTTAATAACAAGCTTATAAAAGATACCTTGGCCACCTCATGGTTGTTTTTTATACTGACTTTAATTACAAGTTAAGGACGTAGGATTTTGTCATAATAACTGTGAATGCATATGGTAAACACTGTGATTTTAAGTTTTAGTCTTTGATGACTTACCTTGATAAGATACAGTAGTTATAGGAGGTAATAAAATTGCCTTTAATGTATATCGTTTTAGAATACCAGTCATTTTGCGTACAAGGAGGCTTTTTAGCAAATAATAATTTGAAACTGAAAACGGTTGAATGCAATGCCAAGTGGACATCAACTGCGTGCTTTAGCTAAGCTAGCATAATTGGAATTTTATTAGAAAATGGTCCTACTGCGTATTTCTTCTTAAGTGGAAGGCAATGCATGTTTTTGTGGAATGAAAAACACTTTGGTCGGGAAGCAGCGTTGTGGCTGCTGGAAGGCTGACCCTGTGAGGTAGACAGGCCTTTGCCGGGACACATTTTGAGCTGATTTCTGTAGTTGCCGCAGTCACAGTCAGAGGTGACGTGACCACTTAAGTCCCATTATAAAATTTTTAAAATAATTATTGGGGGAGGGGTAGGTAATTAGGTTTATTTATTTATTTTTTTAATGGAGGTACTGGGGATTGAAGTCAGGACCTTGTGCATGCTAAGTGTGTGCTCTACTCCTGAGCTATGAACCCTGGAAAATGTTACCTTCATTCTCCTCTGCCGGTGGTACAGATGTGTTCAGTGCCAGCTTAGAGCATCCTTAATTGGTTTGACTTTGGCACTTCAAAACCACCTGCATGTGAGTTTTAATAATCACTTTATATTAGGTGGCGATGTTTTTATAAACATCAAGTTTAGCTGTAAGATGTGGGTGGATTAAGTCTTTTTTCCCTGTCTGTAGTTCAGTAAATGTTTGTTAATGATTCTGTGCTTCACCCTTCTCTGGTTACTGGATAGAATCTGAAAGAGTAAATTTCTCAGATTTTTTTGAGGGTCACTGCCTATTGCTAATGCTTCATTTTATATTTGATGCCTATATAAAGAGTATGCGTTTGTTTCCTATAAATAGATTAGGTCTTATTATTTAATAAAAGATAGTCTATCACCTCTTCATATTTAATTGTTTGGATTTTGATTTGATATCTATGGTCTGATTCATTTTGATCATGTCAACAGGCTATGGATAAATAGTATTTTGTGAATTTGGAATGGTTGAAAATAAGGTTGCTGAAACCCAAGGTAATTTATGCCTTGAACACTCTGGTGCATATTCTGAGTTCAGTATATAAAATTAAAATCAAAACACCCGAACGTAAGACCACAATGCGGAGTTGGACTACACATGCCAATGACCCAGTGTGCCCCGGAACCCCATTTCAGTGGGAAAGCCAAGCTGTAGTGAGGTTAAACATGTTCCTAGGCTCACATATTCTTAAAATCTATATGTCTTCATAGAACTCAACTTTTACAAAGTTTTAAAATTAGGACTTTGGAGATAGGCCAAAAAAAAAAAATCAGCGACTTAGTGGATTTCAAAACGTCTTCCTACTATGTTGAATCTAACGTAACAGGTACAAATTTTGCATGTAGTCTCATCTGATTTGCGTAATCTCAATCTTGTTTGACAACCTCTCTATGATCACTGACATATCTGAGTGGTCAAGGGTAGTTTTATTTTTTCTTTCTTAAGTGTATGTATAATATATGTGTTATATATATATAGTTTTATATACATATAAATTATTTTGTATTCTGCTACTTAGTAAAAGACAAGTGAAATATTTTCTTTCAGCTTCTTAACTATTTTTAACTAAAATTCATTCCACATTTTGGAGAATAATGGTAATATTTAGTAGTTTGTGTGCTTTTTAGGGCAGCTGGTATAACTGGTATTTGTATTACAGAAGAGCAATTATCAGTAAAATTATATTCTGACGTTTGAACTGGCAAGTGCTCGGGGAATGTCTGAGAGGGTAATTAGACAGACACAGGGGTCTTTTTAGCGTTAGTGACCGCGCTGTTGTAATCCTGGTTGATGTTGGAAGAGCAGCCCTATTTGTGCTGCTGATCAGTGAGCCGTTTTCATGGGTGCTGAGCACAGTCTTAAAAGTAGCAATCAACACACGCATGCGCACCTAATTTCTTTCCCCCCAGGATTACAGAGTTAACATCTTCCTGAGACAGAAATGGAATGACCCCAGGCTGAAGCTCCCTAGTGATTTTCGGGGCTCAGACGCACTGACAGTGGATCCCACAATGTACAAGTGTCTGTGGAAACCCGATTTATTTTTTGCAAATGAAAAAAGTGCCAATTTTCATGATGTAACCCAGGAAAACATCCTCCTCTTTATTTTTCGGGATGGAGATGTCCTTGTCAGCATGAGGTACTTTTATCTTTAATACGTGTAGATTTATCTTTGCCTTTGAAAATTAGCATGTCACAGAGGAATGCCTTAGACGAGTCCTGAGACCTCTGCTTCTACTTTCAGGTTATCCATCACCCTTTCGTGCCCTTTGGACCTGACCTTGTTTCCCATGGATACTCAGCGTTGCAAGATGCAACTTGAGAGCTGTATGTCCAACTGACCGTAAATGACTGTAGGAATAAAAGTGCTTAAAGTTTCTAGGCCATACATGCTACTCATATCTTAGATAACAATGGTAAAATGAATGCTTCTGATTACAAATAGGCACTGATTTATTTCAGGGAATTACGGTTATTCTTTAGCTCTGTTATTTGTGCCGAGATAGACATGTCCTTCTGGTACTAGGTTTTTATTTCCGCTGAGTTGTTGCGGCTGTGGGTGCGCATGTCTGACTGACTTCAGTAGCCATCTTCATCTGAGTTAGTCATATAGGCAAGGCAAAGGGGGCAATGATGTCCTAATAACTTTACTAATGTTAAAACCACATTTTTCAGAGCAGCGGAAAATTTGGAAAACATTGCAAAATATTATCTAAATCCCACCAAGCATTCATTGTCTATGGATCTGTTAAAAAAATTATGTTTTACAGAATTGGATTTTGGATTTTCTGTATTTCTATGATCATGTATTTTTCAATTTCTAAAAGATGTACTAGAGGTATTTATTGAAATGATTATCTCTAAAATATATTAGTTAATTTTCTATGAAGCTTATCACATTAAAAGGAGGCAATAAAGCTTGAAAAATTAACAACAGTTAATTAACAATTAATTAATGCAAAGAATCTTAAGCCTGAATACCTGCATACCATGACCTTTTTCTACAAAGAATGGCCCTGTAAATGTCCTGCATGTGCCTGCTAAATGATGCTTTCAAGTAACTTAGTGGTTATTTGTTGTTGTTTTTTAATTTACTGAAGTTGGATCCTGAATTTGAACAATATTTATTGCTTTCTAACTGGAACATATGAGATTTTGAAGACTTAAGTGTTATGTGTGTACATGTTTGTACACGTGTTATAGACACACGCCTGTGTGTCAATCTGTGTTTGTATAAATAATTCCAAATGTGTATCTACATTCAGTTCTATTACTAGATACACTGAAGTATTGCTTCAAAAAATGCAGGCATGTTAGGGTTGAAGGGTAGGTTGCAATGTGCCGTGAATCCCATGGGATCCTTGAGGAGTAGCCGGGTCCCTCCGCCCCCGGTGTGGCCCCGGGAGGCTGCCGGGATGGAATCCTGTCCCTCGGAGGGGTTTGTTTTATGGCTTTCCTCCGGCAGTGCAACTCCTTTAGGGAAGTTGGTAGTTAATCCTTCAAAACACCAAGTGTTCTGGTGCTTAAGTTTCTTTAAAAATCTCTGCGTAGCATGTTGCATGATTGTAAATGTATCCATTCAGAAAGCTAGGATCATTTATTTGTTACTTGTTTATTGATGACGATTCAGAAATCTGACATTGAAAAATGTGCTACCGTTTATGACACGCTCAGATTTTAACCGTGTGCACTAACCCAATTATTTTAGCTTGTCCTTTCTTTAAGCCGATTATGTGTAACTTTTGTGCTAATAGTTTCATTCGTGACCATAGATTTTTTTACCTCTTGACTTTTTAAGAAAAGTTTCATATAAAAGGGCCGATTATTTTGCCATTTCAAGGTTTAACATTTGGATTATTGAAATATTAAAGAAGTGTTAATAATTGTATGTCAAACTAATATTTTATTTATGCATTTCTGTTTCTAGTTGGTTACACAACTGATGATTTACGATTTATCTGGCAGTCAGGGGACCCTGTTCAGTTGGAGAAAATCGCCTTGCCTCAATTTGATATTAAAAAGGAGGATATTGAATATGGTAACTGTACAAAATACTATAAAGGCACTGGTAAGTAAGAGTCTTTGAACAAGACCAAGTCTGTTTCAAAGTTAACATTTGCTAAGGACAAAAGAGACAACACTAGTTAAAAAATAAGTTCAGTTTTTATAAATGCGCTATCTTTACTTTCATATATTTAAAGTTTTTATAAAACTACATTCACTAAAGTTAATTTTTTTATTCCTAGATAGTTTTGCTTTTCTTATGCAATTCTGGATAACAAGAGGTTTTCAGGTTTTTTTGTTTGTTTGTTTTGTTTTTTTTTGTAACATGAACTTTCCAGCAGTGGTCTTCTTAGATATTGTCAAGAAATTCTACTCTGGCAAGATTCACATTAAGGCCAAACATTATGGATATAAACGATGTAAGCCATATATTTGCCTGCTGTTTTTTGGGCAGTTTTTTTGATATTTATTGACACATATTTTTAATTTTTTAATGCATTCATCTTTATGTTGTGCAGGAAGCAATAAGCCTGTGAAATAATTGGACATCAGTAAATATTTCCTGTATGATAATCTTGGCCTGGGTTAGGGAAGTTCCACAGAGTAACCTCCTTCATTAAATTACATCAAGCTTTGCAGAAATGAAAATACAATACTCACTAATCAGTACTTTCATTATATGATTAGTGAGTCTCCCCTGGTAGCCATAGGTTCTTGAGGGCCTTAGATAATCACGTATAGTGCTGTCTCCCTTAGCAATATAAATCAAGAGGTGATGGACTGAATTTTGATCATTGCATTCACACTAATAATCAGCCTAACTTGTAAATCACCACTCAGTTTTAATTCTGTATCTGGAAGTAAATCATGACCAAGATATTCAGGAATAGATATAACAGTTAAAGGTGAAATTTATTGCAACATTTATGATGACTTTGCAAAGATAAAAATGTCTGGGATAACTGGAAAATTTAGAGGTCAGGTGTTTGAACTAAGACGCTGCCATCTTGACATCACTGAGGACAAAATGTGATTTAAAACATTCCTGTTAACATTAGAACCAAAGGTAGAGTGAACAGTTGCACATTTGCCTTGTAATGAACGTGGCACAGGCCAACTTGGCGATGAAGTTAGTCTTGGCGTCTGCTGTCACTAACTTTCAAATAAATGAACAGATTATTTAACATTTATGTATAAGTCGTCCCTTCTCTTATAGGACTTGAACTATTTTAGGGCAAGAGAGAAATTATCAAGTATAAGTGCTGAAAGAACCACCACGGTTTTAAAAGGACAGACTGAGAGCTCTTAAGCCTTCGACCATCAAAGTGCTCAGTGAAGAAGTCACCGCCACCTTGACCGTTAGATATGGAAGTGGTCTTCTTGATAATTCTTGCAACTCACCTAGTAATGAAAAAAACAAACTTGAAAGCCAAGAGTTTTTTGCGGGGGTTGCGATATAGAAATCTATTTAATAGAGGGCTGTTTGAGTTCCTGCTCTCTCTCAGGCCTTGTTTTAAGTGCTTTGCAGGAACCCTACGGTTTAATCCTCACAAGTGTCCTCTGGAATCAGTACGTTTGCTCTCTCTGGATCACCCATCAGGCGGACACTTGCCCACGGCGTGCTGTTACATAAGCGCTGTGCTGGGACCGTGAGTCTGACGTGTCCTCCCTGCCTGTGTCCAGGCCTGTCACGCTTGGAAACGTCAGTTCCCACATCAGTCTATACACTTACCATTTCAAAACGAAGAGTCTCTAAATTGTTTTGAGAAATTTGAAATAGCCTTTACTGAAGTTTTAGACTTCATCTAGAGATGACAATAAAACTAGTCATTTTATTTCTCACTTTATATAACTTAAAATTACATAATAGCATTGGAAATCTGGGGCATAGGGGGCGTAGGTGTTAATTTCTTCACCTTTAAGCCTTGTGCTTAAAAGTCTCCATCAGGAGACTCAGTAGTGAATAAAGGACAAATCTCTGCTCTTTTATAGATCCAAACATAGTAAGCAAATAAAGTAAACATAATATATATAATATAAATATTAATGTAATTTAGTTCAAAGAAGGAATTAAGAAAGTGTGCTGTGAAAAAAAAAGAAAGAAGAAAAAAAGGTGTGCTGTGGTAGAGAATATTTGGGAAATTGCCCAAGATTTATGATAAGTAAATCTTTCATAGATTTTTTATGGTATTTTTTGAGTTATCATAAATAAGTCACTGATACCTCATTAGCTACAGAAAATAACAGCAACAAAAAACTCACGGCTAACGTAATAGTAATTGACACTGTGTTTCAGTAAACACACTTTATCCGCATTTATATGAATCATGAAAGAGATACCAGCAAAACATTTTAATGTTTGGATAGTACTTAGAAATGTATTTAGGAGAATAAAACATTCAAAATATATGGACTGCTCCACAATGTAGACTAGTGGAAAAGATACAGAGAGTGACATATAAAATGATGGCCCATATTTTCTTTAATTTGGACAAAATTATCAGAAATAATGCTTTGGCTTGAAGTTTATTAAGAATTATGTTTTTTGTAATTACAATAACTACACAGGTGGAGAACTATATGGGTAAACAAGTATGGGAGAAATACTTAAATTGGAAGCCTGAGTGAATAGCGATCAAATCCACCCCCGCAGGAAATAGAAAGTAAATTGAATTTGCCGATGAACATTCGTATCAATTAGCGGCCCACCTGCCTCTCATAAATGTAACAGTACCAGGAAGGGATCAAAAAGGATCAAGAAATGTTTCTCATAAAAGTTTACGGAGCAGATCGCGGTGATATCCAAGCATGTATTTTTACTGCCAAATGCATCCAAGTCTTGCAAGTTCCCCTGCAGATGCCTTGGGGAAGGGACTTAGAAATGTGGTTTGGATGAAGGACTCTTGGTACCCAAGCTGTCATTTAAGCCTGGGGGGATGGGGTGTCAAAATCTGCATTAAAGTGAGCAGCTTCATAGCAAACTGTTGTCATATTTATGACGACTTAGGCCCCCAAATGCACAGTAAGTCCTGTGAGCCCTTCCCTGTTCGGCATGCGCTGAGTGAACGTAAAATTTACCTGCGCAAGTGATGCTCTTACATAGCCAGGTACCTCACCGCTCGTAGGAACACCTTCAGCCTCCTTCATGGCAGTAATGGGCTTATGAAAGATTCGATTTTGGACATTTTGCCCATGGTTGTTAGTTAGAAGCATATGTTCTTGTTTTTCCAGACAGGAAGTTAAGCTGAGAGGAGGGGCGCTGAAAAGGGACCGGGAGCGTTTCATCATTTTGCCTTTTATAGCTTTTTAAAAGCTGAGCATGATTGGAGGGAACTGCCTAGTAATGAAATCAAAATTTAAAAAAGACAAATGCTCTGCCTTGCTTGTGTTTTGATACAAAATGGAAACATTTGACATAATTAGAATTTACTTCAGTTCAATTGAACTCTATTTTTGTTACATTTTAGGCGTAATATCTTTCTAATCTCTGAGAGGTATTGATGATTATAATTCGTTGGAAAAAGGATAGATATCTAAGTGATCTGATAAAGAGACAGAAATAGCTGCTTTTTCAACATTTATTAAGACCTCATTGTGTGCAAGTACTGCTTTAGATATTATTAATGCATAAATAATGAAGATTATTCTAGCATCAGAAGTAAACAGAAGTAAAGAATTCTTCCCAATTAGGAAAAATAGATAAATACTACTTTTTAAACTAAAGTATAGTAAAAAGTAATATTGTCCTTTCCCCCCATGATTATTTTGTTTACCCACTGTTCCTTCATTTATTTGTTTCAGTATTTTAAAATAGTTATGTATGGTTTACGCTGAACACAACTGGAGATATTTTAACTTTCTGGTATGCATGCATAACTTTCCTCTTGTTGAATGGTAAATGGCATTCTTATCAAAATCAAACATTTAAAAAATCGGCTCAAACACCTCGAAACATCTCTTCTATTCCAGGGTTGGGAGAACATTTGTGTCCTTTATTTTCTTTCTGCAGCCAACAAAGGCTCTGATGAGGCTGCGTGTAATTTATGATTAATCTGGGGGACTAGCTGATGTCAGGCAGCTCTAGAATTATGCTGTAAACCAGGGTCTGCCGTAAGTCTCTGTTTTTGGAGGTGAAGCCCTTTCCCTGAATGAGAGGACATTCGGGGTCCTGGAGTGGGGGCTTGTCAGATGATTTGCCCTTGGTAAACTTTTATCTGAAGAGACAGGGAACACTCACTTCTTATTTTTGTTCGTGTTTACCTCCAATACTGTTAATTTTTCAGGCGTAAAGATGCAGATGAGTTACTGTAGGTGGCCAGCCATTCCAGATAAGAAGTGGTCCACGTGGCTGGAAATTGTACTGACAACCACTAGTCCAGGCGTGTTTCCTTTAAGACATGCTCTGCTTGACTTTACTGCTCCCAGGCCATTGGGACCTGGGACACTGCTCCTGTAGGTCATTTGCTCTGAGAGTCGCTGTGGGTATGAAGTTTAAGTCCACTGCAGATTCTCTGCACTAAGACCTAAGACCCATGACAGGACATCTCAGAGCAGCAGGTGATGGCCGTTTCTCAGTGTCGTGATGAAGTTGCCAAAGGTCAGGTGATGGCCCTCATGCCATCCATTTAGACCCGATGGTTATACACACTTACAGAAAACCTGCTTCTGGAGGCGTTGACTCTGTGAAGGTGTCCGGAGCAGAAGGGCTTGTCAGTTCCTGGCAGGTGGTGAGAGCCTCACTCTGTCCCGCGTCTGTCTGTCCGGCAGGGTACTACACGTGCGTGGAGGTCATCTTCACCCTGCGGAGGCAGGTGGGCTTCTACATGATGGGCGTCTATGCCCCGACCCTGCTGATCGTGGTCCTGTCCTGGCTGTCCTTCTGGATCAACCCCGATGCCAGCGCCGCCAGGGTGCCCCTGGGTAAGGTGGTCCAGCCGCTCTCTCTGAAGTGACCGCGCAGCTTTGACACAGACTCAGTCATTTCCAGACAGTGAGTTTGGAATTGATGGCAACCCTTTTCTTTCTTTCTTTCTTTCTTTCTTTCTTTCTTTCTTTCTTTCTTTCTTTCTTTCTTTCTTTCTTTCTTTCTTTCTTTCTTTCTTTCTTTCTTTCTTTCTTTTTCTTTCTTTCTTTCTTTCTTTCTTTCTTTCTTTCTTTCTTTCTTTCTTCCTTCCTTCCTTCCTTCCTTCCTTCCTTCCTTCCTTCCTTCCTCCCTCCCTCCCTCCCTCCCTCCCTCTCTCTCTCTCTTTCTTCTTTCTTTCTTCCTTCCTTCCTTCCTTCCTTCTTCCTTTCTTCCTTCCTTCCTTTCTTCCTCCCTCCCTTCCTTCCTCCCTCCCTTCCTTCCTCCCTCTCTCTTTTTTTCTTTCGCAGACTTCCTTCAGCACTTGCCATTGAACTAGACCCTCTCCATATTTGTGTATTCTGTAATGAAACTTAAGTTTTTTTCTTTCTTTGTCCTTGGGGGATTTTGAGCAGCTCTTGCATCCTACTTTGATTCTCAGGAAATAATTAGTAATAAGTGATTTTTGCAGATAACTGAAGTCTGAAATCCCCATCAGTGCCATGCTTAAGGACAAATGGCTGTTCGGATAGAAATCTTTCTCAGTAGTATTATATACGCTCTCATACTCGTCACCAGGGAATATGTAGCACAATTTATCTTTTGAAAAATGACTTAGCACCATTTTCCTAAACATCAGTTATTGTGTGCTCTACCGTGAGGAGAGGCTGGAGGGAGTAGGGGCTGGTTATCTGTGCTCTCCAGTTTGTTATTTTTAAGATTCTGTGACATAAAAACACCATTAGCCAGACTTAACAATTGTGTGCGGATAGAGGTTAAATAGTCTTTGGTTAGGGAAAGAATCAGGAGCCTTTCTTATGGGTAAAGTGAGTAAACTTCAAAATAAGGACATTGTAACAACAAACTTTGATTGCTTGGAGTGTCTGAAAACTTGTCATTCATTTGTGTGTGTGTGTGTCTGTTCTGTGAATATCACCTGGAACTTACATGGGTCAGACTGTGAAATGTCTGACCTCTCGGTGTCTGGTTAGTTGCAGAATTTTATTTTTTATTTATTTTTCTATTATCATAAAGGCCTTGTGCAAATCTCCCTCCTGACTTACTGGAGGAATTAAATGAAATACAGATTTTAAAGAGCAGAAAGCAAGGAAAAATCCAGTGACAGTGACAGTTTTATCTGAATAAGAATGTTGGCGGTTTATTAATAAAAACCCACAAAGATCGAATCTATATCTTAATAAGCAAAAAATGGGGGTAATTTCATCCTAAGGGTTAGGTATCTGTGATGAAGATAATTACAGTTGATAAATTAATCCCTCAGGGAATGAGAATTAACTATGTAGTAATTATACTGAGAATGAAACACTCTCAAAAGTAGATTTAAGTTCTCACTTACGCTTGTCAAAAATATCATGCATTTCCCTCAAATTGTTAAATTGTGTTTATTAGGAATATCTTACTCCCTGGTAGTGACATAAATTAAAGTTAGAGGCCTCTAAGGGTGCTTTGGAGACATCCCAGCCCCTGGCATCTTCTTGAAGGACAGTGTCTGTAAATCCTCTTCTGTTGCAGGACTTGGGATGTGAAGTCCCTGAGCTGCCACTCAGCACCACGCAGACTTGCCAATGGAGAGGTGCTTGGTGGTCAAAAGTCAGTCTCTAGAGTCAACCCGGGTTTGAATTCCAGCTCTGTGCCTGCTGGCTGTGCCCACCTGGGCGACAGATCCCGTCCCTGTGAACATACTATGAGGACATGCCGACAGGGGTGGGAAAGTCCCTGGGGGCTTTCTGGAGGACTGAAAAAATGGGTGCACAGCCCACGTGGCACACTCAGGAGCTAATACTCTGCCTCACTTACAGATGACTTTACAGTGTGCACAACATCTCTACCCATTTTGATCCATTCAAGAAATATTTATTGTGCGCTGACTGCGCGCTAGTACCATGTGAAAAGATGGGGCTACCTTAAAGAGTAAATAGCTCATGAATAGCTAACAAAATAGATTTAAAAAAGACAAAAACTCAGCCTCAACAAGTTTATCCTTTCTTGGGAAGAAACAGACACCAAAGAAGTGCAACATGTAATATATAAGATGGTGATACAGGGATGAAAGTTGAGGGCAGCAGCCTGCTGGCCAGGAGTCGCCAGGAGGAAGTGATCCTGGATGGAGACGTGGAGGAGGTGAAGAAATGCATCACTGTGGGTCTCGGGGAAAGGGGGGTCCTGGGCCACGACCATCAGGGCAGCATTCTCGAGGCAGAAGCTGCCTGGGGACTTTGGGGAGCACCAGGCAGTGCAGTGTGGCTGGAACAGAGTAAGAGAAAGGGAGATTCAGAGACAAGGACAGAAAAACAACAAGGTGAGGGGTGGGCCGAGCGGCATTCCCCGAGGAACTCTGGTGGCTTTGGCTTTTATTCCGAGTGACACGTGAAGCCCCCGAGGGCTTCTGAGCATTAACTGACTTTAATGTTTTTTGCCTTTGCATCGTATTTTTTAAATTGAAGTATTGTCGATTTGCAATGTTGTGTCAATTTCTGGTGCACAGCATCATGTCTCAGTCCTACATAGACATACATACATTCCTTTTCATGTTCTTTTTCATTATAGGTGACTACAAGATATTGAATAGCTGGTTTAAATTTTAACTGGTTATCTTTACTGCTTTGTTTAGAACAGACTGAAAGGGGCACAGGTGGAAGCTGGGGAAACGGTGAAGAGACCCGACATCAATGTGGTCCGGGCCGGGGGTGGTGGTGGATGTGCTCATCAATCTTAGATGGTGGATACAGTAGAGATGAAGAGAGGTGAAGATGTGTTGTGTGTGGGATTTAAGAAGTAGAATCCAAGATGACTTCAAGGTGTTTCGGGCTGAGAGAGACTGGCAAGATGGAATTCCCAGTGCCTGAGGCGAGAAGAGCTGCGGGTCAGGTAGCTTTGAGGAGGTGGAAGGCCAGGAGCTCGGTTCCGGACACACTGACTTTGCAGTGTCTGAGGATGTCGGATGGCAGTTGGATGTTCAAGTCTGGGGTGTCCCGGAGAAGTCGGATTGGAGGTCAGAACTCAGCTTTGTCAGGAATAGATGGTATTTAATGCAGTAATCCTGGAGTGGAGACAGAGGAGTCTCAGGGCTGAAGTTGGGGAACTGAGGAACAGAACGACCAGGGTGCTGTGGTCTCCTGGGATTCTACCAAGTGGAGGAAGTGTTTCCAGGTGAGGAGAGTGATCAGCCAACTACCTGTAGGCTGAAAATTCCCATTGGACCCAACAGCCTGGAGAGGCACTGGTGTCCAGGACAAGGACAGGTCCCCGGAGTAAGGAGCAGAGGAAAGCCTGGTGGGAGTGACTTCCAGAAAGAACAGGTGAGGAAGAGCTAGAGTCAGAATGCAACTCCTTGGAGATCATTAACTGTGAAGAGGAAAGGAGGATGGAGAAATAGCTGGGTGGGAATGGGAGCTGAGTCTGACTGTTCCATTGTGTCACTTAGGGTCTCGGTTGCCTTATTGATTTTTCTGTCTGGAAGACCTGTCCAGTGATGTCAGTGGGGTGTTAAGTTCTCCCACGATTATTGCATTCGCATCTTCCTTTTGTTTTGTAAGGCGGACACAATCATGACATGTTTATTTTTGGTTCTCTATTTAGAACAGTGTGATTTGTTCCAGTGGTCAGCAAATGCTTTCTGTCACACACAGGGTAATCAATATTTAGGTTTATGTTGAAATCCCTAAATCTGCTTTTGTAGCACTAAAGCAGCCTTGGACAAGACATACTGAATAGATGTGGCCGTGACCCAGCAAAACTTTATTTATAAAAATCAGTGCTAGGTCTGACTTGCCCTGTGCATCGAGTTGACTGACCCCTGGTCTGTAGCATCAGGACAGAAGTCAGAGCATGCGGGCACATACAGAGAGCAGTGGATAGATGTCGGGGTGGGGGCTTGTAATTGATTTTGCTTTCTTAATGAAACAGGAAGCAAGGTCATGAGTTGCAGGTGTGATAGGGTAGAGTGTTGTGGTTTGGAGAGAGAGGAAAAGTGGTGCATGGACCAGGAAATACACTCTGACTGCCCTGTAGGGTCATGGACTTCTTTAGGTCAGTGATCATAAATGTAGAATGAGATCGGTCAACACGTTGGCATGTTTACGTCTCGCCACGCTCATAAAGAGAAAACTAGAGGATAGGGACGTATTTACGCTTTGGAGACTTATCCATGTCGTTGCTTGTGTTAATATTTGGTGCTGTCTCATTACTGAGTACTGTGTCCTAGTATGGATACACCAGCTTGTTTTCGCTTTAAACAATTGTTGGAGATTTGGGTTGTTTTCAGTTTGGCTGTATTATAAACGTTGCTGTGAATAATTGTACAAGTCTCCGTGTGGACATACGTTTTCATTACTCTTGGGTAAATACCTAGGAATGAGATTTCTGGATTTTATGGCAAAATGTATTTTACTTCTATAAAATGCTACCATGGTTCTATCAGAATAATGGTGCCATTTTGCATTCCTACCACTTGTTTCACGTGCTCCCCAACACCTAAGTTTTTTGACTTAATGTAGTGGCTGGGACCTCAAGTTCAGTGTTGAGTAGAATTGTAAGAGATGCTTATTCCTGATTCTAATTGAAACATTCACTGATGGGTATAATAGCAGCTCTAGATTTTTGTAGATCTCTTAGTAAGACTGAGGAGGGTTGATTGATTTCTAGATGTTAGATAAGTTGGGAAAATTATTAGCACAAAATTGCTCATAATATTTGCTCTTCCTTTTAATGTCTCACTGTAGTGATCATTCCTACATATTTGTGATATTGTTAAATTGTGAATTTTTCTGAACACTCTAGCTAAAGACTTACCCATTTTCTCTGTATTTTCAAAACATCAGCTTGATTTCATTCGTTTTCTCTATTTTTTTCACTGACTTTTAGCTCTTTATTCTTTTTTTTTTTTTTTTCTTAGTTTGGGTATTATTTGATATCTTTTTGGTATTTAAAGTGAAACTTATGTAGTTAATTTTAGGTCTTTCTTCTTTTCTACTGTGAGCATTTAAATTACAAATTTCCCTTGTAAGTCCTGCTTTAGCTGCAGTGCACACATTTTGATATAGTGTATTTTCATCTTTTTCCATTAAGAAATATTTTCTCATTTCCCTTGTGATTTCTTCTTTGGTCCATGCATTCTTTAGATATGTGTAGTTAGGTTTCCAAATATTTAGGGTTTTCTTAAGTACTTGAATATGTTTTTTTAAAATTTTGTCAGGGAACATACTCTATGATTTCAGTCCCTTTATATTTACTGAGACATTTTGAATGGCCCAGCCCAGCACATGCCTCCTGGCAACCATACCGTGTCCCCTTGAAATGTGTATCAGGCTTTGTGGGGTGTAATGTTTAAATATTAGTGGAGTCAAGTTGATTGACAGTCCTGTTGAAATCTTTTAAGTCTTTTGTCTGGTTTATAGTTATTGATCAGAGAGTGTTAAAATGTCCAACTTGGATTATGGAATTATGCTTTAGGTATTTTGAAGCTCTGTTACTAGACACATACATATTTATAATTTTACCTAAAAAAATCATATTACTGACTTAGATTAAATTTCAGGATATTCAGTGGATACAACTCTTTTGACCCAAAATATCTTTCCTTTTTTCTACTTTTTTCCCCCTACATTGTTCCAGAAGATTATGCAAATCAATTTGCCAGTCTCTTCGGATTATGCCCATAATTTTTATTTTCTAAAACTTAGGAGAAAAACCTGTATCATTTACCCTGGACTCATTTTGCTTTCTAAAATATTAGTTTTGTGTTCTAGTTTTGTTTTCCTTCCCATCTTTTTTTTTGATTGATTTTTTTCCATTGTTAACAAACATCAGAGCTTCATCTATGAATTTTCCATAGACTCTGACTTCAGCTATTTCTTTATGTATGGAAGTAACTTTTGATACTTTTTACCCTAAGTAAACTTCACTCTAACCACCCTTTTCCTGTTACATAAAATACTTTAAGTGCTGCTAAAAGGGATTTTTTTTTAAAACAAACACTTTTAAATTATAAATGAAAATAAGATGAATAATTCAGGTCACTGTCCAGACCTCTAGAGGCCACACATAATACCTTTCTTACTCTGATCTTTTCTTACCATCTGGAGCAGTGGTTCAAGATTTTTTTTTTTTAAAGAAATGGGATTTTTTTTCATTTAAATTTTTTTAATTGAAGTATTGTCGATTTACAATGTGTTATTTCTGGTGTACAGCACAGTGATTCAGTTATACATATATATATTCATTTTCATATTCTTTTCCATTATAGGCCATTACAAGGTATTGAATATAGTTCCCTGTGCTATACAGTAGGTCCTTGTTGTTTACCTATTTTATATACAGTAGTTAGTATCTGCTAATCCCAAACTTCTAATTTATCCCTCCCCCTACTGTTCCCTCTGGTAACCATAAGTTTGTTTTCTATGTCTGTGAGTCTTGTTTCTATTTTGTAAATAAGTTCATTTGTGCCTTTTTTTTTAGATTCCACATATAAGTGATCTCATATGGTATTTTTCTTTCTCTTCTGGATTAACTTCACTTAGTATGACAATCTCCAGGTCCATCCATGTTGCTGCAAATGGCATTATTTTATTCTTTTTTATAGCTGAGTAGTATTCCATTATATAAATACGCTACAACTTCTTTATCCAGTCATCTCTTGATGGACATTTAGGTTGCTTCCATGTCTTCGCTATTGTAAATAGTGCTGCTGTGAACACTAGGGTGCATGTAGGTTCAAGATCTTTTTGATCATAAGGATCTTTTTCAAAAATGAAAGTATTTTTGGATTCCTGTCTGATAGTAATAGTAGTTTTCCTTTTAGTATCATTTGATTAAAATGTTGAAGAATGATAACATGCTGATATAATTTAGCAGCATTTCTAAATGACTTTTCATGTTATTAATCACAACTCCATATGTACCAATTTGGTGAATACTGTAGTTCATCTCCCAAGGGGGTAAAAGTGATTTGGGGTTTAGGTAGTAGTTGTTATATCCACAGTTTCTCCTTGACTTACTCTGTTGGTTCTATTTTGTTGATTACAAATACTATCTCTACCTTTCCTCTCTTTTTCTTTCCATTTTTCACCCTCTTTTTCTTCCTTTCCTTTTTCTAGTTTTTGGTATTCCTCTTTCAGTCAATACATTGTGAGTGTGTATGCTAGTAAGGAATTATTTTTCTGATGTTTACTCTAAGATCGGCTGGGCAAGAAATCTCTGGATATCCCGTAGTCAGTCTTTGAGTTTGCTGTAAATAATGCTCCCTTAAGTAAGCATTTCATCACTATAAAATTCTTTCTGCATTCTTTTTTTTAATTGAATTATAATTGATTTACAAGGTTGTGTTAGTTTCCAGTGTACAGCAAAGTGATTCTGTTTTATATGTATATATATAAATATATATATTCTATTTCATATTTTTTCCATTATTGGTACTACAAGATATTGAATACAGTTACCTTCTTGCTGCATATTGATGAGCTAAATGACTTTATCTTTCACCCTGACTTGTTTATAGAGGTTTTCGTTCAGGTTAACTTCTTTATGTAACTAATTTATTAATACTCTATATTATTTGTTAGTTTTGACTTTCAAAAGATGTAGACCCCACATCTATTTATCAGAGTTGGTATCACTTTTATTACATATTCCCTGATTTGAAATCTAGACTTGATTTATTTCTGCACTAGGGAGGGAAATTTCTGACAAATAAGGACTAGACATTTTAAACATGTTTTTAAAATATTATACCAAGAAGTCCTGGAATTTATTAGAGAGGGAGCTCCATTAAATGGGGATAATTTAGTAAGAACACAATATTAAAATTACAAAAATCCACATTTTTATGAATGATGGGTTTCGCATTTCTTTATTGGTTTATAATTTAGTAAAATTCAGGCAGAATTTCACAGTGAAGTTATTTAACAGTAAAGTAATCCTATTTGAAGGCTGTCTGAAGATAATGCTAAAATATTTGTGCAAAGAAATACTATTTGCTCAGATTCTTTTCTATTATATGTCATTACAAGGTATTGATACAGTTCCCTAAAAAGAAAAAAATATATATGTACGTATGTGTGTAACCAAATCACTTTGCTGTACACCTGAAACTACCACTATGAATCAACTACATTTCCATAAAAAAAATTTAAAAATTAAGAAAAAAACTCCACACCTTTTAGCAGCCTCTGAAATGGTGCAGCTGATGGAATGTGTATTTCTTCAACATCCTCACTGATAATTGATACTAATATAGTGCTTCTATATTATGCCAGGCCCATGTTTCATTACCAGGATAACGTTTTCATTCTCAGAAGTGGTCGCATCTAAGAGTAAAAACGTGCACGTGGCCCCATTGGTGAAATGGACTCCAGAGTCAAGGCAGACCTGCTCCCACTTGACTGAGAGGGAGGCTCCCCGGACCCGGCATGAGTCCTGGCCCAGCGTGTCGTGGTTCTCTGTGCCCATGGGTCCTGTGCCCACACCCCATCTTCTGAACACATGCGGGAAGGAAGAGAAAGAGGGACAGGAGTTATTGCAACTCTCTTTCGAGATTTTACAATTATTTGACTTAAATTGATATATAACTATTAGCCTCTCATATATGGTTAATATTACATAGAGCAGAATTGCATTCTTTCCTTGAAAAGCTGGAATCATTTGTTTTCCTGAAATAATCAGAGATGTTCTTAACTTTGCCTTTTCTATTAGTTTTTTTGTTTTTTGTTTTTTTTTTTTTAATTTTGAATCTTACCAAAAAATTGCTAGATATGTTCTATTCTTATTCTGATTTAGTTGTTTTGGGGGTAAAATTGAGCTCTATAACTGTATGTAATAAAGCTGAAAAGTGAAATAACCTGTTCAATCAGAGAGCATTGTGGCTTCCTCAGAGGTACAATGGAATGGTTTTAGACATCTGTAGTATTTAAACAAGATCCAAATTGTGTGTTTACAGGTTCGCTTAAATTTCTATTTATTTTTTAAACGTTCACTGTTTACAAACATCCCCACCCACATTCAGTAACCCTTACATAGAAAGTGTGTGCGTGGGGTTTCTTCTACTCTTTGAGCTTTAAAGGGGCCCGAGGGACATTGGGAGCTCCTGGAGAGGGCGTTCATCCGAGAGCGAATGATGACACAGCATTTCACGAGGGTGAAAAAAGCAGCTTGAATTCCTGCTTGTGTCCCCGCAGGAATCTTCTCGGTCCTCAGCTTGGCCTCCGAGTGCACCACGCTGGCGGCCGAGCTCCCCAAGGTGTCCTACGTGAAGGCGCTGGACGTATGGCTCATCGCCTGCCTGCTCTTCGGCTTTGCGTCCCTGGTGGAGTACGCGGTGGTGCAGGTGATGCTGAACAACCCTAAACGCGTTGAAGCAGAAAAGGCCAGAATTGCCAAGGCCGAGCAGGCGAATGGGAAGGGGGGCACCGCGGCGAAGAAGAACACGGTGAACGGTACGGGCACCCCCGTTCACATCAGCACCCTGCAGGTGAGCGCGACCTCGGCCGGCGGAGCGATTTCCGCGCCCCCCCCCCCCCCCCGCCTGCATCGTGTCGGGGTGCCGGTGTCGTGGGATTGGTACTCGTTTATCTCTCGCGGATGGAAAGGGAATGAGCGCAACAGACTTCCTGGAAGAGAGCAGAAAGCTTAGGTCCCATAGTAATTAACAAAAAGGAAATCAACACCTGATCTAATTTCTGGAGGACGCGGCATGGAGTTTAAGGCCGCACCTCTGCTCTGATGGTCACCACAGAGTGTGGAGGTCTTGCCGGAAGACTTTGCTCCTGTCTCGCATCTGACAAGCCCAGTAAGGGGCCAGGGCGCTGCTGGGGGGCCCGGAAGGCTGAGCCCATGTTTTTGGTTCAGTCTCCCACCTGTTCCCCTCAAGAGGGAGGGCTTCACACAGCACAGGGCAGGCAGGCTCCTGATTTATTGGATGCCTGGCCCATAGGGAGCTATGCCCACGTTTGGGATTTGTCCAGCCCAGGGTGAATAGTTGAAGAACTGGGCAGTAGTTTGCTTGTTCACTCATATATTTCTTTTTTTATTCAATAAAAAGAGTTGAGGACCTACTGTTGCTAATAACATCGTGTTCCCAACTCCAAGCATGTGCCAGGTGTGTTCACAGCAAAGGTGTTGCTGCGAATAAAAGGTAGACTATGTCTATGGATGTGAATCAATTAAGACATCAAAGCTGGGGGGAGGGTAGAGCTCAGTGGTAAAGCATGAGCTTAGCATGCACGAGGTCCTGGGTTCAGTCCTCAGTATCTCCATTTAATTTGTATATATATGTACGTAAACCTAATTCCGCCCCCCCCAAAGAAAAACAAAAAACAAAACAGAAAACATCAAAGCTGCTGTACATGCAGCATGAATGAGAGAATTGTTTCTTTACAGTAATGATATATATTTTTAAAATAAGGATTGATTTAAATTTGGTAAAATACATAAAGGAGATTTCCCTGTGAACACATCTGTATCATCTGTGGAAGATGCGATTATCTGTATGAAACCATGCCTGCGTCTTCCGGTTAAGAAATACTGTGTGCGGTGATTGGCTTTTAAACGTGTGCAGATTCAGACCGAAAAGGACCACAAAGCTAATCTCAGCGGCTATGGTCTGGAGCCTTGGGAAGTTCTGTCCGCATCATTAATTTTTATTCCTGACGGTTTCATTATCATACTACCCGGTTTTTGCTACCAGTCATTTTCGGAAGTGACACGTTTACATGATGAAAGTAAATGAGAGACACATATTCATGTGAGGAAAAATGGGGAAATTATAGATTGGAGACTAATAGAAGCAAGAATGCTGTAAGACTGTATTATGCGGGGGTGCTGTCTTGTTGATAACTAGTTCATTTGATCCCTCTTGATGTGATGGTATAATTGTTTAAAACAGTATTTATACTGTAAACGCTTTTCTCCGCTTGTGTACATACTTGATTTGATAATTATGTGCAGAGGGCATTAACTGAAGAGGGAAGTTGTGTTTGTGTGAAGTCTCTGCTGAGCGGGAGAAGGTGGGAGCAGCGAACCAGGGAAGGAATGAGGAGCTGTTTAAAGAGCCTGAGGGCTTCTCCGTAGGGAACCCAGTTTTATCCCTCATTCAGAGCTGTCCCATCATTAAAAGTGACTCCTGTAATAGGCGCTCGCCACCAGGACACACACACAACTCATTTCAAAGATAACAGTCTTCAAATACCTTTACAGAAGAGGTTTTAATAAAATCAAAACCCTGGGAGAACGTGTAAATGCATTTTAACTTGTTTTTTCACCCCGTGTCTCTTGGTTTCTCTGCTCCCCACTTCTGAAGGCTGCCGTCCAGCTCTTGGCTAGAAAATATACCTCAGTGTTTGTTCAGGTCAAGGACAGCCTGCTGGTACCTGACGTACTGCTGGGGAAGAATCAGTTTTACTTTTTACCTTAAGCGTAATCTTTACCCAGCCCTCATCTAGTCAATGACAATAGAATTCGTGTAACTAGTCAATGCGTCTTACTAATAAGGCAAAGGCCGGAGTAACCACTGTGTGCTAATCGTGTACAATGATGTGTTTCCCTTTTTTGGTAAAAACAGGAGATATTAATAGTGAAGATTCCCAAGGTGAACACCAGAGGTCAGGAGAGAGATCAGTGGAATATTATGCAGTTGGGTCACAGTTTCACCCTTCTGTGGCCTTTCCTGACGTCGGTGCCCCTTAAACCATAGGTCAGCCTATACCTCCATCTTTTCCAAGATCTCTTCAGATTGCCAGGGAGAGTTCATTGTGAAATAATTATTTGGTATATTATAGGGAATGGAGTCAGATTTAATAATTCCGAGTTTCTCAGCCAAATAATCTGTAGCATATGATCCGGCTGAAATATACACAGTTCCTTTGGATTCTCTGCGTTTGGAGTCTCTGTGTAATTCGTCTTTAGTCAACAAGGGAGAAATGCCTTTCACTAGTGAATCTTTGGTTCATGGTAATGGTGACCATGTTCAGTTCTTATTTGTGAGTGTGATTTAGGGACACACTGTCTCACTGATGTGACAAATGCCTCAGTCTTCTATAAACCATCTGGTTTGGAAGTAGGATCCATGGGGAGGTCAAAGATTAGAAGTACCAGAAGATTTCTGTAATTCGTATATTGTACTGAGATGAGCTGTGCTGTTTGTGGTTGAAGATGGGTTTTTATTTATCGCTCACTCTTTCAACTGAGAACTCTCACGAGCCTGGGAGTACCTAAGATAACTGGCGATTTGTGCTTTGATCTCTTATCATAAAATAACCTACTGAAAGTTTATTCCACGACATAAACCTTGTTACGCACACAACACGTTAGAGCCCTCCGTGTTCAGGTCACCTCCTGGTTTAATCAGTTGACTATGATTTCTGTTTAACCAAAAGAGATCATAGTCAACTGATTAAGCCATCCGATTTTTTTAAGTATCTTTTTGAAGACGTCTTCTACATAGAAAAATTCTGAATACCCCCGTCTTTCACTTTTATCCTCAGGTTGGAGAGACCAGATGCAAGAAGGTGTGTACCTCCAAGTCTGACCTGAGATCTAATGACTTCAGCATCGTGGGCAGCTTACCGAGGGATTTCGAGCTGTCCAATTACGACTGCTACGGGAAGCCCATTGAAGTCAACAACGGCCTCGGGCGATCTCAGGACAAGAACACCAAGAAGCCGCCTCCCGCCAAACCCGTCATCCCGACAGCCGCCAAGCGCATCGATCTTTATGCCAGAGCGCTGTTTCCTTTCTGCTTCCTGTTCTTCAACGTGATCTACTGGTCGATATATTTATGATAAACCTTTTCCATTCATGTAAAGTAAGAGCCCATCGCATTGTGACCAGCCTCGTCCATCAAGGCCAGCCTGCGGACGATTGTTTGCATCTTCACAGCAATACACTGCATCTTGGACGCCATCGGTTGTCATAGAAACGTGGCTCCTTTATTTGGAATGGCAGCATGATCTCATTACGTCTGTGCTCTAATCATGATGTATTTATGTAAAGCAAACGTGTCGCTTTAGGAACCAATGAAGGACAAGCGTACCACATAAACCAAAATCCAAACGTTTCTCTCCAGTTAGTGTGAATTGCAGATACTTCCAATAATTCTGATAGTAATTCTGTGCTCGCTGAACCCTATCATGATCTGATCGCCATTCTAATGTCCGTGTTGCAAACTCCCCTCCTTGTGACTTGCAGAGAAAGCCATCTTATTCTTGTATAATTTCAGATGGTATTATCACAGATAAAGCAGAATTATATTACATATCATTTAAATTTATAAGTAGAAATATATCAGCTATAATTATGCAAGCTCTGTGGAGAAATAAAGATCAAAGATGTACTAATTTGTAAAAAATCAGCTTATTTTAAAGTCTGCCTGTATTGTCAAAATGCCAGGGAATAAAACACAGTAAGCATTTTTGAAACAAAAGGAAATCTAGATGCACCTAAATTCATGCTGAATTCTGGTCTCTGATAAAATAAAACTAAAGGATAGATATATTGATTAAATATTTCTGATAAAAGAAATTCTACTTTAAAACCTAAATATATTTTCATGGATTTTATTTTGTTGATACAGAGTATACAAAATCATTGTGCCTTAAAAAGAGTCATAAATATTTTAAATCGGAATATAGTAGTGGGTATGTGATTTCACACCACTGTTAAGAAACCAAGAGGAAAATCATTACTAGAAGTAACTTGGGTTTGGGAAGGAAAATTCATAGTAATTAAAGGATTTTAACTTCTTTATGTTATTAAAATGCTTACGTATTTCAAAGTAAAATTAAATTTTTTTCTGAATTTCTTTTTTTCTTATTTGAATAGCTTTTGATTTTGCTACAGAACATTCAAGGATTAAGTAAGTAATTACTTTATGTTAAGCCTCTCTTCTTCTTGTATTTTCTTTCTTGCTAAAGGTCTAGATTGCTTAGATTTCCTTGCTTTGATCTTGTTCCAACTTTAAAATAGATACTTTCTGGTCTCTGACACTCCCGGGTCGCCATAGCTGATAGCAAGACTCTGTAATCCACCTAACACAAACATGACGCCAAGTGAGAATATTTACATCCTTTGGAGAGTTTTGTTGCAGCTGAGAGTTTGTGTGGTCAATTCAATAATAAAATGTGTTTGAATATTGTTTGTGCCAATTGCTGTGTATAATTCAGTGCTATTTTGTTGAAGACTAATTTTTTACAAAATCACTGATTGCTAAATCTTTAAAAAATGAAACATATCTAATCTCCACAGTCCTTCAGCACCCTCTAGTTGCAAAATCTCAGCCATCTGAGTAGTTTTAAAATTTCCCCCCAAATCTATATTTGATGGGTTTCAAAATCCTGCTAGGATCCAGGGCAAAACATGTTAATGGAACTGTGTTAGGAAAAAAGGAAATGTCTTGGATAAGACTTCGACCGTTTAAAATTTGTATTATAATCATTATATTTGCTCATAATCTCTTTTCTTTATTCTTTCAAATTTCACTCATATCAGGGAGTTTGTTTTAGAACCAGAGTTGAAGCGGGAAAGGTACCAGATGGAAGGCAGGTCTCATTATAGAGGATTTATTTCTTGAAAATAATGTGAATTAATTACTTTCTGTAATACGATATTGTAGCCTCTTAAGATCAATTTTAATACCCAAATACATACAAATGGCTGTCCCAGGATTAAGTGCGCATATATAGCTGCAAATGGAACATTCCATGGTGACCATGATGAAGTCCAGTTGGTGTCTGCTAACAGTTGCTTCATATTGTTACCTCGAGAGTCTAGTTACTTAACCCCAGGGTAGTCCTGATCTGTGTACTTCAAATAGTATGTCTTTCTAGGAAACGTGCAGTATATTTACCTGGATATCAGCATCTCAAATTCATTGTTTCCAAAATTAAAAAAAAAAAGAAAGATCTCCTTACAATTTGGTTGTTTCTTTCATTTTCCGTTTCTGATAGAGTCATCACTGTTCCCGTCGCCTGTGTTAAATCTGCCTTCCTTTCCCACACGGTCAGTCATAGAGATTCTCTCTCACACCTGCCACCTCCTCTCCTTCTGGGGACGCCACCCGAAATCCGTGTCCCTTTCCCAGTCATCAACTGTGACAGTGGTCCCCAACCCCACTCCTTTATAACTCTTATTTTTCAACTTGCTTTGTGATGTTCCTTTTTTAATTGCTAAGTAATACGTGAATACCTGGATGGATTAAAGAACGAACAAATGTGTTAAAAGTGAGGAAGCACTTCACGTTGCCATCACAGTCTCTTCTCTTCAAACTCTCGCCCAGTCCCCAGAGGTCGCCAGGGTCTTGTGAACATTCAGACTCACTCGGGACATTTACAGCCTCTGTCTACTTTTTAAATATGAAACATAATTGAACATAATGGGGTTTAATGTAAATGGGAATCTACTGGATGTATAGTTTTACAATTTGTTTATTTTTCATTTAATATGTTTCAGAGATCTTCCTATGTGGGCACATCCTGGATGTTTATAAGCCTATCTTTGGCTATCCTTCTATATAGCATATAGAAGGTGGCTGAGCTTCGCTTCTTTTTAAACAGAAATTTTGATTGTTTTTCCTTTCTACTACAAAATAAGTTAATTGCAATAAATATTTTTGTGCACGTACGTGGCTATTTCTGTCAGGCAGATGCCACAATTTGAGGTGCTGAGTTGAAATATGTATATGTTTTCAATTCCAGTGGTTTCTCCCAAATGTCCTTCCAAACGCCTCGAAGGTAGCTTTTTATGATCCTCCCACAGCCTGGTCTTCCTATAACCTGTTGTATGTTGACATATTACTTTGCTTTTTTAAAACCTTTTTTGACATTGTGTCAGACTTAAAAAACGTGCAAAAATATTACAAAGAATTTTTGTGCACCATTCATCCAGTTTCTCCAAACATTAGTATTTTATCACACGTGTTTTATTTTCCCTCCTACCGTGTGTGTGTGTGCATGCATGAGACACTAAAGTTGCAGATACGATGATGTTCCCTTATATTTACACACTTCACTGTATGTTTCCTAAACCAAGACCTCCTTTCAGAGCCACCCTGGTACCAGGTACCCAGATGGGGAAACTGACATTGACAAAATACTATAATCTAGAGACTTGATTCAAATTTGCCAATTGTCTCACTGTTTCTTTTTTTTTTTCCTTTGGTTCATGATCCAATCCCTAGTATTACATTTTTAATTTACCTGTCATGGCATTAATTTCTTTAAAATAAAGCTGTGGTCACAGTATTTTGCTCAAACGTTTTTAGACCTTTGTGTTGCCAATGAACTATAAAAAACACCTCTCTCTGACACATAAAATTCTCCTCGTTAGATGTTTAGCTTATTTTGTAGTCATTTCTCACACTGCCTGCATCTTAAACTCCAATCAGACTGAAGCTGACCTTTGTATATCACACTTAGCAGTGATGGCAGTTCTAAGTTCGGTCAGGTACCTTTCCTTTTGGGTAAGTGGTTAATTTTAAGTCTCATTATTTCTTTGAAGTGGGCTGGTCTTGGATGCTGTGTCTTTAAATATTTATTTTAACTAATACGTTTTGACTCAATATTAAGTGTTTTTCAGGCTTATGTTTTCATCTCTATTGACTAATGAAATTAATATAGCCCAAAAAACATATGCAGTGTTCAAGCTCGGCTGCTCTAAAAACAACTCAATTATCTGTAGTAAGGGAAATTTCAGTCTGCACAAATAGTTGGACATAAAATTTTAAAGTACCAAGACTAAGATGACAAGTAGTTTGAAATCTTTTTTATAACCTTTAATCAAGATTTCTTGTTAGAATATTATTACCTTGCTTTAGAAAAGCAGATTTATTCCAACTATATTTTCTAATTAAATGCATATGTTTACACAGTATATCATTAATTTGGCATTCCCTAACTACCCCTCCACCCTTTTTTATGAAGCTAGTCTTAAACTTTTAAGAGGTTAAGGTTGAGTTCTTCAAAGCATTAGACATGTCAATTGGGCAAATATACTTTACAGATTTTCTTGTGATTAAAATTAGTGGATAATGTGGATACCATACTCAGGGTTGGTTATAATTTCAATATCTACATATATACGTATAAACTTGATATTTTGCATTTAATACATTTTATATTTTCTCTACATATATATATACACATACATACATATATATACATATGCATTATTTAATTTTGTCCTTAACCAGCAAAAGCAAGGAGAAAATTAATAAATTCTGTTCCAGCTGGAATTTCTGTATTCCAGACAATAATTGCATTTTCACTCCTGTAAATATTTTTGAATTTCTCGCACTCAAGGATCACACCCAAAACAGTTCTTTCAAAATCTTCTCAGTATAAAATACTGAACAAAAAAAAAAATTGTAAAACAGTAAATGCTTACTGAGTACTTAATATGTTAAAGGTATTGTGTTAGCCAAAAATTGTTAGGATGAATAAAATGCATAAGAAAGGATAGACTCTTAAATGGTAAGTCAAGAGTGTAAGAACAGAAAGTATGCTGATTAGACAAACCACCTTGGTGCAAATCAGAATACATACTGCATATCATTAAAAAGCATAAGAGAAGGGACAAAAATCAATCATTTGTCTGAAAGGAAAAGACAGAAAAATAAGTAAGAAATACTTAAATGTAGAGAAACAAAAGGCCAATTTTCTAGAGGTCCTAGAATTTTGAAGCTAGACATGAACTGTTACAGAAATCAGGAATTGTAAAGTGCAGAAACAGAGCAATAAAAAATATTAAGGTGCTATTGGAATTTTATTTCCTAGTTCACATTGCTGAGAGGATAATGAACAGCAAAGCAAAAATGTTCCTTTGCTGATGAGGTAACACACTTCACCTAGTGTTTGTTTCTTAACTGAAACTCCCATCTGATCTTAATCCTATACCTTGAAACAATTTTCAGTAAATCCCAATTTGCAGCCCGAGGCAGTGGCTGTTCCATTAAGATGATCACAGGGAGGTGACCAGAAGGAGTCAGACCTCTCTAAGATTTAGCAAGAATGCAGTCAAATGGCAGGTCCTTCCCCAATTACCTCATCAAACAGAGGTTTTATTAGTCAATTAACATTGCCTCACCCTCTGTCCCGGCTGACACGGAACAGAAACCTCATTTTGCAAAATGGTAAACAAGAGGAAGAGGTAAATGATTTTAGCTTTTGGAAAGCTCAGCTACGTTTATTGTATGTTCTCAAGGGATGTTCTTTTAAGCATTTATTGGAGCTGGAAATGTAGCAGGAGGAACAGGACACTTAACAATAGTACACACTCTGGTCCTTCTCTTCCAGGACCAGGACCTCATGCCACGGAGATTTGAGAAACCACCGAAACATCAGATCTCCCTCCTTACTAACAAACTTACACATTTTAAAAATAAATCTAACGATCTGCAGGTTGGTCAGCTGCAAAGATGATCTTTAACGTATTAATGGGGAGAATATGACATAGAACTCATTAAGAGGGAATGCCTGATAAATTTCACCGCGGACTATTAAAAAGCCTCTTTCTGAACACATCTGCTCTTCTCTGCTTTATTCATTTGTGTTGTACTCAAAAGCCCTTTCATGCAAAAATCGCTTGAGTCTCCAATCAGTCCACTGGCATCTTGGGAGCGTTCGAATTTCCAGCGAAGTAACTTAAGTGTCCAAATGAAAATGAGGAATTTCCTAAAGGGGTAGATAGGACATGCATCACACAGAAATGATCCAAGGGTCTCCACTACGTCAAGAGCCAGTCCTGTATGAGAATCCAGAGGGAGGCAGGCGAGGGGAGAAGGACTTCTGGGCTGGAAGGAGCACGTGTGGGTTACCGTGCGTACACAACCCCGCAAAACTTGTCAAAGAGTCTTTTTCTCAATTACCCAATTTTTAAAGAGGGAGTAAAAATACTATAAAAGAATTATCGACTGCAATATGTTAAGTCTGTCTTTTAGAGTGGTTACAGGCCAGGACTTGGAAGGAGCTGTCTAGCCAGCGTTCTATTTACGAGTGTAAATCTTGGCAATTGTTTTTTAAAACATCCTGAGCCTCAGTTTCCCCATTCAGAAAACACGAGTGATGATGACAACCTCCTATTATGATGATGAGGATTTAATGTGTCATTTACTGTAAGGCTCTCAGCAGGTACCCAGCACACAGTAAGTGCGCAATAAATCACAATCATTATCTCTGCCTCCTACGGCTGCTACTATGTCTGCGTCAGCTCTCGCGAGAAAACTACTTCCAAAGCAGTTTCGGTTTTTCAAATAATTTTTATTAGCATAATGGGTGTTTGGCTAAAAAAATACACTGACATCCATAATCGTTGGAGATCAGTCTTGAATATAACACAATTTAAGAAGAGGAGCAGTAGCAGGAACCACAAAATGCGTATTAAAGTATACTTGGAATGTATCAAGGTACCCTTAGAATATTTACTTGGAGGATCCGTGATTTAAGAATTAGGTTGTGGGTGATGCAAGGCCCCTAATGCAGAATCCACATAGTGAAAGGTCTGCTTTTACATTTATCCATATAAAAAGAGAACTTAAAAAATGAGATTTCAGAATTTAAAAAGAAAGAATGGGTAAAAGAACTTCTTGGCTAGATTAAACATGCTGTATAAATCAAGCCTCATCCGCTCACGTGTGTGTGGCAATAATTCACGTACTGTACAACCTCTTACAGCTCCTGCGTGTAGAGTACTAATAGATGATTAATGCCCAAAATTATCATCCTGGAAAAGTGCATGATTCAGCAATTCTTTCTGAAATGTAGAAAGAACACTAAATTACATTCAATAGAATTGTCATGTTGACGTATTTCATTGTGTTCTAATTCTTTGAAGGCTGATAATCCAACTACTGAACATAATGGTTATTCTCAATTAATCAAAATATCTGATTAAGTCAATTCTGTATAAATGATAATGTGTTACATTCTGAATTCATATTAAAAATGTATGAGGCCAACCTCTAAGTAATAAAGCCATCTTTAATGTTCCTTAAGGCAATATATCTTATATTATAGCCACAATATTTGTCCATTTACTGAAGACACATTTGTTAAACACACAACATAAATATAATGCTGGGAAGACATTAGATTTTTAAAATATCATTATATATGTGTATGTGTGATCTAAAAAAAAAGACACAAATGATCTTATTTATTAGACAGAAACAGACTTACAGACAGAAAATAAATTTATGGTTACCAGGGGGGAAAAGAGGTGGGAAGGGATAAACTGAGAGTTTGGGATCAGCAGATACACACTACTGTATATAAAATACTGTACAAGCACCTACTGTACAGCACAAGGAACTATATTCAGATCTTGAAGTAACCTACAATAAAAAACATGCAAAGGAATATATGTGTGTTCATGTATGACCAAACCATGATGCTGTACACCAGTGCTGTACACTGATCATACTTCAATAAAAAAGAAAGAAAAATAAATAATAATCTAAATGCAAAAAAAAAATATATGAATGTGTATGTATGTGTGTGTATAGGTTTAGGTCAATATAGGTATATATGCGTCTATATGCGTGTATATACATACATATAGTGCTTACCATTAATTGGTGTTTTATTTGCAACTAAGACACACTACATTTTTGCCCTCTGGGAAGTCCTACAAGGCACCTACTTTATGTCTTTCTGGAATAGTTTCACATGAAGGTTACATTTGAGGTCTTGGAGGGAATGCCTATTTAAAGCTCAAATAAAATAAGGGTGTGCTAATTGACAGGAACCAGATGGCCCGTAGGGGGAAAAACCTATTCTCAACAGATTGTTCCATTTATTTATTTACATGCAAGTCATTGAAAACCCCCCTCCTTGTGTATACCTTGGGTTTGCTCGCCCCATCTTATAAATGGACTGTCCCTGCCCTGCCCCATCATTCTATCATCAGGAACAACTCCTCTTTCCTCCCTGCCAGTGGTTTGGGAAGGAAACACACCCCTTCACCTCACTCTTCACTCAGTCTCGTGCCTTTGGATTCACATGTAATTCAGGCTGAATGGAACTCCGTCTGCACAGGCCAAGTCCCTCCCCGTCCAGGGTCTTGGCATGTGCAGAGCCTCCTGGGATGTGAGGATACCCAGCCCTGCATCCACAAGCCGCTGCCACCCACACCGCAGCCTGACCCCAAGTCCTCGGTGTGGTCGCTCCCCTCCCCGTGAGCAGCTCCTGTCCTTCCTGCCCGCCTGTTTCCTGCGCACCCTCTGGGACATCCACACCTGTGTGCTGCAAACCTTAGCATCCTGAAGCCTCCTGTTTTGTTCCCTCCCCTGCCTCCCCTGGACTTAATCAGAACTCTCCAGAGAACCACTCAAGTTAGAGATCAAACCAGGAAACAGCTCCCACTGTGTGCATGTCAAGTGGTCCCTGTTAATTTTCGCTCGCCATCCAGGGACAAGGGACTGGAAGCAGCATTTTTCTGGCTCTGATGATGCGCCCAGATGATGTCTCTAGCATGTGCCTTGGTCAGCTCTGGCCTTTCAGCAGATGACCATAGACGGGGAGGTTTACACAACACGCTGCCCATGGTTCTGGAGACTGGTGGTCTGAGGTCACTGTGCCAGCATGCCAGGATCTGGGTGATGCCCTCCTCCTGGTTCACAGTGGGCTCTTCCTGCGTGTCTGCATGTGGCAACAGGACAGATGGCTGGGTCTCCCCCTTCTGGTGTAAAACCACTAATCCCATTTGTGAGGGCCCCATCCTCCTGACCTATCACCTCCCCAAAACCTCCGTCTCCAAATACTTTCATGTGAGGATTACAATGTCAACATCTCAACACGTGAATTTTGGGGGGAACAGACAACAACAACATTGCACTATATAAAACCCTTTTCATTGGAAGCTTGAACTGTCTCCCTATATAGTATGCTTTTAAGTGCATGTGTGCATGTGTGTGTGCATGTGTGTCTATGAGAGAGATGGGCTGAGAGAGAGAGAGATGGGTCCAAGGCAGAAAGCCAGAAAAATGGTAAAGGAAATATGATAATTACTTATATCCCAACACTGAGAATTAAATCATTTTAACCTTCCAGCATATTTGCTTTCAGTTTTGTTTACTTAATTCTCTTTATCAATAAATAATATATGAATACTTTGTCTTTGAAAAAAAGTTACAACCTTAAAGGTAAACTTGAGAGCGTCATCACGTCTAAGCCTTCATCTTGTTCCTCCGCAGTTATACCTAGAGGCAATTGCGACTGTCAGTTTGGTTGCATTTTTCCAAAAAAATTTAATAATATTTTAAAGAAAAAACGTACAAATATTAATGTCTTTAAATTTACACAAATGCTGTCTAACTATATACATCACTCACCGCATTAGGTTTTTTGAGAGCTATTCACTTAGATACCCAGATTATTTCATCGTATGCATGTATTACATTTTATTTAATGAAAAATATTTGTATTGTTTCAAAATGTTCATCATTTCAAACAATGCTGAAATAAACATTCTTGTTTATATGTTCTCGTATTTGTGGGAGAATGACTCTGTGTAGTCAATACTGCAGAGAGCACCCTTCATGCAGTTAAAAAATTAATTGCTAATACAATTTTTGTACAGAGTGACTATATCAATTTATACTCCTGCCAATATTGTAAGAAAGAATTTATTTCCCATCCTCCGCTAAACTAATGGTGTAGCTGGAATTTAACATTTAGAGATTTTGCCAGGCTAAAATGCTGAATAAACTCATTGTCCCAGTTTGCAACTATTGACACGATTATATTGTTTTTATCTGATGAACTATTACATAATTACTATGTTAAAAGATTTTCTGAGATAAGCTGTTTTTGTCTGTGATGCATTATTTTCAAGAGTTATGTGAATTGTTATATCTGTATTTATAAATGAGACTGACCAATAATATCATTTTCTTATGTCATCCATATTCTGTTCATGCCAAGATTACACTATTCTCATAAAATGCATTGAGTGTCTTTATATTTCTTTCTAGACTCTGGAAGAAATTAAACAAGGCTGGAGTTAAGGGTTCTTTGACTTTTCTAAAACTCCCATGAAACAGATCCAGCCTTGTGTTACTGACGGTAGGTTTAGGGACACTTACAATTTTTACGACTCTGAGCATATTTTTAAAAAAAGGACGTATTTGTCTATTCAGATCTTTTTTCCGTCTCAGATGAAGTTTGATAACATTTTTCTTTGGGAAATTATCCATTGTATTTGATTTTTAAATTAATGACAGCTATGTGTGAAATAATGTCTTGGGACATCTAAAATCTCTATGATTATCCACATCACTTTTAATCTTAGGGATATTTTCTCATGTGTTCTCTCTTTTTAATCACACTTAACAGAGGTTTTTAATTTTGTTAGCCTTTCAAAGAATCCATTTATTTTTATTGATTTGATGTGTGAGGTTGTACTTCATCCATTTCTTCTTTTCTCTCCAGTAATTTCCTTCCTTCTATTTTCCTTGGATTTATTTTGTTGTTCTTTCCAAAACTTCTTGATCTAAATGTTTATTCCATGTGTTTCCAACCATTCATATTTTCCAAATGCATCCAAAGCTGTAAATTCCTCCCTAAGTACTGGAGCAGGCCACACATTTTATATAGATTTTTGTTGAAGTTCAGCTATAAATGCTCTTAAGTTTATTTTTAATTTATTCCATAACCTAAAACTATTTAGGAATGTGACTTCTGGAATCCAAATTCATGGGGTGTTTGGCTGTCATTGTATTAGGGACATGGTTTTTTTTTTTTTAATTACTTTCTTTTTTTTTTTAAGATGCAAACCACTCAGAACTGTTCACAAATGAGAATGTGTATCTTAGTTTTCTTTGAATTACCTAGTTAAAACTTAAATATATAAATATGCATGTGCTCGTATGTGTATGTGTGTAGCCAACCATTTTTTAAGTTCCTAAACTTTCTCCATTTTTTGTTGAAGTATAGTCAGTTTGCAACGTTGTATGAATTTCTGGTGTACGGCATAATGTTTCAGTCACATTATCGATTTCTTATTTTACTGTATGTGATTGGTGAACATAATCTGTGAAAAAAAGTGCTTAAAATTTGTTATTGTCTCCTCATAGTTCTATTAAATTTGGCTCTGTGTATTTTGAGGCTTTATGAATATTTCTCTCTGTATACATTTTATATATGTGGATAATCTATATATAATCAACTTATATATAGTTCTGTGGGCCCATCCTTCAACTCTGATGTGATTTTATGTGGCGCGATCACACCTGAGTCTCTTCGGAGGAGGGATCTGGACACCGACGTGGTCCTGGGAGGGCCCCCACTTCACGTCCCGTCCTGTCAGGGCAGCCTGAGGCCAGGCACTGACTGTGGGGGTCTCGGAAGACCAGATCCTTGGCTCGGAGGTGGGACCTCTGTTCCTGAGCTCTCAGAAGGACCAGGTTGACTCCGGGACTCCCCAGAAGTTGCACCCTCCTGGGCTCCTTCCCTCACCTCCTCTGGTTCCTCATGAGGGTTCTCCCCACATCACTTGCAGTTGGATCTGTGACTGTGGAATTTGGAGGCCTGGAGGCACCTGACCAATATCCAGTTCCTGCCATCCGTCCTTCTGGGCAAGGTTCATGTCTTAGCGGAGGGACAGAGAGGCAGACGGGCTGGGTTTAGACCTCGGACTTTCGTCTGACAGCCACTGCGCACATCACAGCATCCCCTGCCCCTGCTGACCTCGGGTGCAGCCTCGGAATTCGCCACAACACGCTTCAGAAAACCACAGAAAATCCTTGATTGTTTTAACTGTGTGACCTCAATATAAAACAACAGTGATAAATAATAGCAAGCCTGTCCTTTTAACTGCTTAGTCTCCCCTGCCTCACCGCCTAGAGAATTTTCAGTGTCAATAAGATTAAATCCGTGCCACGCTCTCCGCCGCACGGTCCACCTGTAAGTGAGCGCACACTGACGCTGTCTTCTCTGTTTTCATGAAAGGACTCTGCAGCGACGTGGTCAGAGAGAGGACACGTTGTTTTCTCGCATGATCACTGGGGTATCTTGGAGCAACCACCAGTTTACTGGCATGTGACCCTTGCTCTCGCTTGAATTGCAACAGTTAAATCGAGTTCGGAATTAAGTGTATTGGAAGATGTGGGTCTTCCTTCTGCTCCTTCAGGTGACAGCATCAAATTGGCTTCTCTGATAACCACTCCTTAAAGGGCGGTCCTCCTCTCTTGACCACAGCGCCTGTTTCATTCTTCTTGTGACTTACATAGGCTTGCAGATTTTCTTGTTACTGTTGGACTCCATCTCAAAGAAAATATTCTATAAAAATGTCGTAAGAACAGGGAGCACACCTGGCTTGTTTGTCATTGTACTTTCAACAGTCCATTGCTTGGCTCAGAGGAGGAACTCAACAAACACGTGGTGAACAAGTGAACGCTGGTCGAAACTGTATGAAGAGGGATTTGTGAGGGCTGGTCTGTGTGCCGGAACACACACGCAGTTCAGGAACTGAGAATCCCGTCTGATTGCTCACCACTGCAATTTCATTTTGCCCTTATGTTACTCTGTAGATTAGCAAGAGATTTGGGGTCTAAAGGAAACACACACATCCATGGCATGGTTGGCTTTAGGAGTGAGAGACAATCTGTGTTTTTATCCCTGGGCTGTCCCTTTCTAGTTCAGGGTTACTTAAATTTCAGGGCCCAGTTTATTCCTCTTTAAAATAAAATCACGTGGAATAGGGTTACAGCAAAGATAGCGTGAGGTAAAATGTTTAACTTCCAGTATCTGGCACACAGTAAGTACTCAATAGACATAGCTGTTCCAGAACTTTCCACATACAATATTTTTCCCTTTCATACACCATGAGGATAAAAGGAATAAAGTCATATTACTCCTGTATGTAACATAATTATCTATACTAGTGTGAGCACAAAATTGCTTATCTGAATATTAAACCCTTGGTTCTAAAAAGAGACATAAACCTGGAGTTCATCCCACAAATGAACTCATTTATGAAACAGAAAAAGACTCACAGACACAGAAAACAAACTTACGGTTACCAGAGGGGAAGGGGCGGGAGGGATAAATCAGGAGTTTGGGATTAGCAGATACACATGACTATATGTAAAACAGATAAACAACAAGCTCCGACTTTATAGCACAGGGAAATACATTCAATAGCTTCTAATAACCTATAATGGAAAATGATCTGAAAAAGAATATATATGTGTGTAACTGAATCACTGTGCTGGACACCAGAAATTAACACAACTCTGTAAATCAACTTTACTTCAATTAAGAAAAAAAAAAGACTAGAGATCATTCGGCCCATCGTTCCACTAGACGATTTCAGGATTAATGATCAAAGTTTATTGTTCATATTTTTTTGGCAACTCATAAAATAATTTCGAAACATGGCTGGATTTTGAAAGCTGCTTTGAGATTTATACACCCAACGTCGTGGAGAGTAAACACAAAAACACCATTTAAAGAATGCCGTGGATGTGTGTTTCCCTTAGACCCGAAACCCCTTGCTAATCTATAGAGAAACCTGAGCTGTGTAAATTTTACTCTAGCTAAACTTGGCCTTCTCCCAGTACCTTGCCATTATCGTAACTGGAAAGCAAGGAGTTTGGTTACTGTGTACATTTGCAAAGAAGGCTATTTGAGAAGGTCCGATATTTCTCGTTAACTGTAGAAGCTGCTTGGAAATCAAGTGTTCAAAAGGTGGCCCTTACCTGGGATTGTTGCCATCCTAATGCAGTAAATGCTGTTTCCATTTCATTGTGTTTCTGCTTTAAAGCGGGCTTTAATGTTTGCAGACACATTTTAGCTATGTAATTCTTTCTTTTTCTGTTCCCTGTTTAGAATTTGAAGAGGGGAACTATTTTAATATTTGGAAATACGGCAACTGAAAGAGAAATTTGATATTGGTGTCAGCTGGACTGTGGCACTGACCAAGGTATGGTAACAAATGGAGAGTGTGATTTCCACTCAACAGTTGTAAGGAAGGCATGAGAGTCCACTGTACCTTATTTTGCAAAATTAAGTTGAATCTACGCCCTCGCTTTGCCCAGGGGGTGAGAAATTCAATTCTGTCATATCTTGAGGGCCCCTCCCCTTTCACTCCATGGACTGGAGATCTTAGCAATGTTGGGAAAACGGGCGAAAGAACTCCCGTGTCCCGGGCACGAGTCCGCTTCTGAGTCAGGCGGCCTTCCAGATGTGAGAAGCTGCATTCGTCCACGCGAGCCCGAGCACATCTTTGCGCAGACCCCAGGGTCGTGTGCTTAGGGTGGTCCATCCCGCCGAGACCCCACGCCACCCTGTTCTGGCTTCTGTCCGCTCTCGTGTCCTTCTGTACCTTTCCCAGCCTTGTGAAGAACCCCTCTCCTCGCTACTCTCGTGAAAAATAATCAAATCCAATAAACAGAACACCCATCTCTATCCTTCACCTCAGAGAAATCGTCTAGCAGTTTAGACCTTTTCAGCCTTAATTTGCCACTAACTTCAGAGCCACACCCTTCAATTTATGACAGTTTAATCCAAAACCCATTATATCTGACCCCAGGGTGAGGGCCTCTTTCTGCCTCCAGGACTCGAAGCCCAGCAAAACATTTCAAAGGTGGTTTGAGCGCAAGAGAAAGAAATTAGCTCTCATACTTTAGGAATCTTCTATAGGAGAGAGAACAAAACATACGTTTTTATCTCTATAAATTATCTCGCTGCTAATGGTACCAGGACTTCTTGCCGTTAACATCGGCTCTGTGATGCATTCCAGTGGAAAGGAATGTTAATAGCACATCTGAATGAGGCTTTTGTGTATGATCTGACAGAAGCATTTTTCTAAAATTAATAATGAATTCTACAGATCGTGCAAACTTCAAGTTAACTTTTAAGACTTCAGCAGATTGGGGTCCTTATTTCTGTAAGTAACTTTGATCCATAGGTGAAATACGATGAACTCTAACTGGAATTTTTGCTTTAATGTCACCACCTGAAAAACATTTTTTGGCTGCGACTTTAACGCATTCACTCATCCATACATGGCACAGAGCAACAAAAATCTGTCATTAAAACTATACCGTCCAGACACGGCCGTTTTAGTGCTGGGTGAGGGGTCGCACGCAAAACAAACGAAAAACAACCGACAGCAAAAACAAAAATCTTGTTGTTCCGTTACGACATAACATTTTGTTTAAGTTTTAAAAATAGCAATCCAACCACAATGTATTTTAGCATAGTCCTATAAAAGAAACCTAATTAGGGCTGCCGAAAGGAGAATGCTGAACAAGAATGTTTGTGGGCTAAAAATTCTTTTATGGAACTCATTGGCGGTATCAAACACAGAACTATTTATGATGTTATAAAACGGCTGAGAACAGAGCGGGTATTCAGGGCCTCTGAGGGTTTATTTGGGCCTCAAAACACTTTAGTGGCCTTGAACTTCTCTTGAGCTGTGCACGTAGGAGGAAGTGATGCTGTTCCAACTGCGTTTACGGTGGAATTTATACAAAGTTCAAGGAACAGCCTTTGACACGAACAGGAGGCCAGAGTCATAGCAAATTATATCGAAGTGATCAAATCAATGTAAGTGTTTCTACGGTGAGAGAAAGCAATTTTCTGTATAAAGTCATAGAATTTCTCCTTTCTTAGAGTTGCCTTTTGCCCCCCCCCCCCATATTTATCCACTCTGGTGGACATGCCGATGTCTCTGCTTTGCACTCCCCCCAACGCCGACAGGTTATGGTACCCACACATCCACTAACTCTCCGGCTTTAGTGGTGAGTCCCAAACCAACCACTGTATTTCTTCTTTCCTGGACTCAGGCATTGGATGAAAACTGACCATGTGACCTACAGGAGCCAATGAGGATAAACCTCAGGACGTCTTGGAATGATGCAACAAAACTGCTTTCTTCCCAGCTGCAGGAAGCACCAGTTTCTACTATCGTATGAATTCATCTTAAACTTAAAGCTGAGGGAAAGAAAATCGGAGTGATTGGGTCAACCCAGTCCTACTAGAACTCTGGATTTATAATTCTGTGAACCAATATATTTATCTTATTTTTAAGGCAGTTGGAGCTGAATTTTTGTTGTTGCTATTTGCATAAAACTTCATGAACTTAGCGACCAAATTAATAATTTTTTGACAAGGAAACTTTTATTTCCTCCTGCCTCATTCAGATATAATGAGAACTTAAGCACTGCTATATTAAATTAGATTAAATTTTTCTGGCGCCTTTGGTCTCTGATAGTTATGTAACTTTATTTTTCCCCTTCAAAAAACAGCTTTTCTAAAATGTGTGACCGAGCTGTAGATATTTCTTCAAATACACAAAATCCTTGCAGTAACCTCTCTGTTCTCTGCTCATGCAGAAGTGGAATTTAACCCCCACAGAAAGATTCTGTTACCATGTCCAAACTCAGTCTGCTCGCCCCACGATGGGCCGATAAATCCAGAGATGAGGTGTTGGAGCAAGGAATAAGGACTTTATTGGGATAACCAGCAGACTAATGTCCTGGAGAACCATCTTCCCCAAGTCAGAGTTCAGGCTCCTTTTATACTAAAGAGGAGAGGGGGTGTGGTTGGTTGTTGCAAACTTTTTGGTATCAGAATCCTTTGTTCTTGCAGCTGTCCACATGGGTCAGGTCGTGGTGTCCCTGTAAACCTCCAATAGAAAACATGTTATTCTCTGTTCTGCAACTTTCAATCTTTATGAATGGAAAAGTGTTGCACCCTTACAGGTCAGAGCCCTGAGAATGGGCTGTCCTGTCTATTTCAGGCTCTAGGCAACATCCTTTTACAAAAGGTGCAGAGCCAGCTTGACTGAGCCCAGGAAACAGAGCCCAGGGTTAGAGCCAAAGGAGCAGATCTAATGTGGAGTCAGATGTGTTCTTTTCTGTCACAGTTTCACCGCAGGTAGAGCGAAGGAGAAGTTTACATCCTAGCAATACAAGCTAAATTGGAATATTAGACCTCCATTTTTTACATAAGTACCTTACATCCTCTTTCCCAGGAATTTCTGACCATCTTCTCCATGAGATCCTGGCTCCTACTTTGCTGTGTTTCTTTGCTTCTTATTTTTTCTGGACCATTCTTATTGGGTGTCTCCTGGAAATTCAAATCTCCTCCTTTTTAAAAATAAGTGTAATCTAGCTTCCTCTGCCTCTTCTTAGCTGTAGATCCACTTTTTGCACATCCCAGGGCTTGTTAAACGCTCGATTAAATAAAACACGAACCGAGCTCAGACCCACCTTTCCGCAGTTCAAAATGGACAGAGGCTTTGAGATTGAAGCCTTTCTTATTGTGCGTTTCCACAGGTCTCTGTGTGAAAAACAATCTTCCCTGCTTTTAGAATCATGTCTCTTTTTCCAGGAGAAGTAACTTTCTTAACACTATCCCTTCAATGAGGTAGTCTGTCTCTCTTACTAGAATGTGTACTCTCTGAAGGCAAAACCCTTGATACTAACCTTGATTTCTCTAGTACTCAGTGTACACATGACCAATAGATATTTGTTGAATGGATAAAAATGTACCTGAGCAATAAAAAAAATTTTAAAATCAAGTATATAAGGAATTAAGTCAACCTGATAATTGGTCAAAGGCATTTGCTTGATGCCATCTAAGTATTATATTCACTTGTTATTCTTCAAGTGATATTTCTTTCTAAATTTAGACCATTCATTCTTTAGTATTATTTGAATTAGAACTTCTTAGGATAATTGCCCTCATTAAAAAGCTTTGCATAGTTCTGTTTGTTTCTTTGTTTTTTTGCTATAGTCCAGGAAAAAACTATCAGAGCTACCAGAGGGCAATTATTTTTACACTTCTTATTGTCTATGCTGAAATCAATGACAAATTTGTGTCTTTCTAGGTACTAAGCTAGGACTGTACTCCTATTAATGAAGTTACATCAAAGAAAATAATTGCAGTAGATCTGAATAATTGCTAGTTTGGTCATATAGGAGAGGTCATCCTCTAAAAACTGAGCTTGGTGGTGTAAACTGTGTTTCCCCTGGTCTCCTTAGGCTGTGAATTCAAAATGGGTAATTCTTAACAATAATTCAAAATTTCATTAGCTCTTGGTCTCTTGCAAAATACAGTGTCTTCGCTCCAAGAAGTCCCTCCTCCGCCCACTTGTGGGGGTCATGTGTGGTCCCGAAGTCCTCCCAGGGCCTCCAACTCTGACCCCTCCTCAGTCCCTCATGGGCATGAAGCCATTTTATTTTGCTTAAAAATTTATTTTTATTTTTAATTGAAGTATAGTCAGTTTTCATCGTTGTGTTGATTTCTGGTGTACAGCATAGTGATTCAGTTATACATATATATATATTTCTTTTCATATTCTTTTTCATTATATGTTATTACAAGGTATTGAATATAGTTCCCTGTGCTGTACAGTAGGACCTTTTTGTTTATTATTTTATATGTGGTAGTGTGTATCTGCTAATCTCGAATTCCCAATTTATCCCTCATGGGCACCAAGCCGTTGTATGACGTGCTGTCCTCCGCTCTGGCTAGTGCTGTAAGTGAGACATCTGTGTACTTTGTGAGATGTTCCCATAGTGACAGAACCTCAAGCTGGCAAAGCTGCATAAAATTCCTCAGATCTTCATCCTAGCGGATCTGTGTCACTATCTAAGCAGTTTGGGGGAGGGCTCATCCAAAAAGCACTGATTGTGTCGCACTGGCTCCCGAGACCCTGCAAAATCATCGCCCTTGTTACCTTCTTCTTTCTCTGAAGGTGGAGTAAGTGTGTCTGAACCCAAGTGGGACAGATGTCACGCCGTCCTTCCCTTCCCAGCCTTCCCTCTAGGGACTCCCCAGATCAATCAACCAAGCCACCTACTCACCAACGTTGATAATGGAAAACGCCTTCCCCATGGATAGCTGTTATGAAATTGGACTCTTGGCATTTCTGCCTAGCGGTTTATCTCATATTCAGTCATTTACCTGGATCTTGATTAGGTTTAAGGAATAATGGCTGGTGTGCCTTGGGCATATTTCCATTTCCTGCTCCAATGCACTGTCTTTCCTTCTCTGTCTTGGTTTCCACCCCAGGCAGCTGACCTCCGTGAGCTGCAGGAATGGCTTTCTCCACCCTGACTTTCTGCTGACTTGCACCAACAGGGAGCCTCATCAGGTGAACATAGTTCTTCCTGTAGGTCACCCCAGGTGATTTGTATCCTTTCAACCGAGGAGCACTGCATGTTTCAAGACAGCCTTGCGCCTCATGCCTCTCTCCTTTTGGGCTCCGGGTCCTGATTCCTCCCTCATGCCCCTCTGCCTAAAGAGGTCCTTAGCTCTCTGCTACTACCCTGGATTGTTATACTAGGTTTTGTGGTTTCCTTCACTCACACACCCTTGTGAGTAAATGCCCTTGGAACGTTCTGCTTGCATATGTCATCTGTTTTACGCTGGGACCCAGGTATCCAGCAACTGGTGCTGTAAGTGTCCCTAGGACACAGAATCTCACAATGGAATTCAAGGATTAGGCTCCTCAGACACGGGAGGAGCAAGTGAGATGCTGCTTTTTGCAAAGTTGGGTTGGGAGTTGGGTAACTTATGGCAGATGGTGATGTCATGCTGACCAGCGCTGTCACTCATGGGAGCAGAGGATGAGGGGGCACTGTTGGGAAAGCAGGTAGCTGTGGCATTTTCTGGTTGTGACAACAGCAGTGGTTTGAAACATTGGTGCTCTCCTGCTTCTCTTTGTGTCCCCAGGGGACAAACACAGGGGATACGAGAAATTAAAACCTGGGAGCATAAAATTAAGAATATGCGTGGAGAACCAGAAAGCCTGCTTGTACGTTTTGATTGAGTCCCTCCTCTCATGTAGCAGTGGGGAATTTATGACTTGCGGGAACCTAAGTGAGCAGATTGCTTTGCCGATGAAATGCTGTCCCACGGACCCTAATACGATGGTCCTGGTTAGACCAGGTGGGGAACTCTGATGCGTCCAGCAAAGACATTGGTATAGACTTGGATGGGGCTGGAAGCCTAGGAATTCCAAATCTCCCAGAATTCCTGTGCAAGCAGAAGCAACCCTTTCAACTCTGCAGGGAATCCATCCCCTATGTACAAAGACATATTTTAATGTCCACACACGGAACAGTTGCTTCCTAAGATGAAGGCAATTCTTCCTCACACCAACATCTCATTGTCTTTAGGCCAATAACAAGAGTTAAATCCCACCAGATCCTCAAAAGAGGTACAGAAACTACTCTAGATGTGATGACCTCTACAGCAGAACACTAACCTGGGTACATTATATTGATGACACCATACAATTTGGACCTGATGAGCTGGAAGTAGTAAGCCACTTCGATGCCTTGCAAAAGTGTGTGTGACAGTGTGGCTGGTAAACCCCTCAGAAGTTAGGGTGTCTGCCTCATGGGTAGTTTGTTAAGCATCATTGAACTGAGGCTGGTTGTACCTTTCAGCACTGATGACACAGAAAGAAGCAATGCCCGGTAGACCCGGTTGGATTCTCCAGGTGATGGGTACCACATTGGGACAGGCGGCTTGGCCACATCTATTAGTATTAATCTGTCGGACCCAAAGAGATAAACCAAGCAGCAGGTTCAGGCTGCGGTGGAGGTTGACACTAGTCTTGAGACCAAGGAGAACCAATAATATTTGAAGTGTTTGATGCCCAAGGTTGAAGCTAGACCTGGCTCTCTGCTGCTGGCAGCTTGTTTCCACTTCAAAAGTAGCTTCTGACTTGCCACTGGGCACTGGTGGTCATGCAGCTTCTGTCTAGAGGACACCACATGCCTCTACAACGTAATATCTACATCCTGAAGAAATGGCTTCTGCCAGAGGATACCATGTGCCTCTGCAGCATAATATTAGCATCCTAAAGAAATGGCATCATCTGACCCGCTGAGCCGTGAGACTGTACATACATGTCAGCATCCTGCTATAACACAGGAGTGATGTATACTGAACCAGGGGAGGGGAAATGTGACAAGTGATGGCAGAGGAGAGGAGGAAAGCTTCACTATCCACTCCAATGCCTCTTAATATTCTCTTGTCCAGTAAGCATTCCCAAGAAAACTATAGAAACCCAAAAAAGAGAAGACTAGGAAGGACTCAGATCCTGCAGGAATGGAGGTTTGGGTCATACCCGCCAAGGAAGGAACTCTGCCCAGCTACAGTGCTGAAGAAAGTCATGTGGACATAGGAGTGTCTGAAGAGAGTGTCTGTGGTTAGGTATTTACATCTTGTAACCATATGCAGATTTGGAAACGGTTGTAGCTGTGTGTTGGGGTGTTTATTTTTTCTTTTCTTCTCCTTTTTGTCCCCTCTTCCATTATATGAGGAACACCAGTGGAGGCCTGCTGGATACTTTTGGCTCTGAGCTTGCCCTTAATTTCTGCTGCCACCCCCTGAGTGACAGTCCAATGTATTTTTAAAAAAGAAAACATTTTATGACAGTTGAATTTGATATTGTGATTATGTGATTTGGTTAAAATACTTTGTAAATGGATAACATGTGAAAAGAGAATGATGTCGAAAGTGATGTGGAATTTTCTAGAAAGGATCAGTCATGCAAGCAGGCACATTTTATTCTGGTTAGGAGTAAGACTGTCGTAAAACACTAGAGAAATCGTAAAAATGGAAAAGGACTTCATGGTAAGATTTCTTCACAAATATTCTTAAATTCCTGCTCCAGTTTAAAGAGACTGAAATGGGAAACTATTCAATAGAGCTCTGCTCCAGGTAATGGCCTGGTCCCACATCAAACAAATGGAAATGGTTCTGCACTTATCAGCATTAAGTGAAAGCAGGGTTTTTAAGGTATTCGTGTCTTCTCTTTTTCAGAATTTTTTTTGCTTTAACTGCCTTTTAAAAGAAATAGTAAGTATCAGATGAAACACTGAAGGCTGATAATTCTCAAAATTAACCTCTAGGTGAGGCCTCTTCCCTAAGTATCAGAACCAGTGTCAAGTGGTAACACAGCAGCTTGAGAGGATGTGTTTCACAGCCCTTGCGAACCCAACACGTCCAAGAGAGAACGCACCATTTCACTTGCGTATCTGCTTTCCGGGATTCTCTCCAGCTCATCCTAAGAGACACAGCCTTCTCCTGGGCACTTAAATATGTGCAGATTAACAAGGGCTAATATCCAAAATATATAAAAAAACTTATTTATCACAGTAGCATAAAAATAAATAACTTGAATAAAAAATGGAAAAAGGACCTGAATGGACGTTTTCCCAAAGAGACATACAAATGGTCAACTGGTACATGAAAAGGTGCTCAGTATCCTTAATCATAAAAAAAAAAAGGCAAATTAAAATCACAATGAGATATTACTTCTCATCTTTTAGGATGGCTATTATTAAAAAGATAAGAGATAACAAATACTGGTAAGGATGTGGAGGAACGGGAACTATTGTATACTGTTTGTGGGGATGTAAACTGATGCAACCACTATGGAAATTATTATGGAGGTTCCTCGAGAAATTAAAAATAGAACCACTACATGTTCCAGCAGTCCACCTCTGGGTATATGCCCAATGGAAATGAAACCATCATCTCAAAGAGATATCTGTACTCCTATGTTCATTGCAGCATTATTCGTAATTGCCAAGATATGGAAACACCTAAGTGTCTGTCAGTGCATGAATTGGTAATGAAAATGTGGTATATGTATATGTGTGTATGTGTGTGTGTGTGTGTGTGTGTATAAATAAATAAATAAATAAATAAATAAATAAATAAATACCCTAACCTAACTCCTAGCCCTAACCTATATATATATATAGTGGAATATTATTCAGTCTCAGTATGGATAGACTAGAAGGCATTAAGCTAAGTGAAATAAGCCAGGCAGAGAAAGACAAACACTGCATGATGTGACTTATATGTGAAATCTAAAAAAAAAAAAAAAAAAAAAAAGTCATACAGAAATAGAGAAGAGAGAAGTGATTGACTGAGGAGAGGGGGAGAGAGAGAGAAGTTGGTAAAAGGGTTCAAACTTTCACTTATAAGGTGAATAAGGTCTGTGGATCTAATGTATTACAATGATGACTGCAGTTTTGTATCACCGACATTTGCGTAGACAGTAGGACTTAAATATTCCTATAAACAAACAAACAGAAAAGGGTAAATATGTGAGGTGATGAATGTGTTAGTTGAAAGGGTCACCTTTTCACAATGCATACACCTATCAAATGATTACACTGTACACCTTAAGTATTTTTCTATTTTATTTGTCAGTTAAACTTTAATACAGCTAAAAAAATTTAAAAAAGAAGTGTTTTCTTCACATCCATCCCAACCTTCACCTAGTTAACTGCTACTTGACTCAATTTAGACATCAGCCTTTGGTGACTCTCCCCTTCTGCGAATTACAAGATATAACGTGCAGCATAAATTTTGATTTTGCCTCATTATATGATCTTAATCATATGCCTGTTTATTTCCTTTCTTATTGCCTTGGTGCTAACCATGTGAGTACTTGAATGAAGTCTGGAATTTTCTCAAGGAAGGTTTCTGCTGTGTTCATCTTTTATCCACTGTATCAAGCTCATTATTCAGAATATCATTGTCCCATACAGTTGAATTGACTAATGAATTGGAACACTTTTCCAGTAAATATTTCTGCTCCAGGCACTATCAGTTGGGATAAAATTAATTAAAGTCCATGTAATCAGAGCCCTTAAAGAAACTAAAATAAAAACTTCACTTATTCTTTTCACCTTTGGACTTCATTCGAAGTGCATTTAAAAAAATCATACAAAAGCTTAACTGTAGACTTGTTTGGGGACATGTAATTGATCTTATTCAATCAGCGATTTAAAATTGTGTCACAAAAGAAAATAATATTGTCTCAATCTGAATAACTGCTTATAGTGGTATTATTCTTTATCTTAATTTAAAGAACTGAAGTTCTCCAGAATGACTATCCCTGTCTATGTCTAGTCCTGAGACTAAAATCCTCATGTCTTCTCTTCTATTTTTGGATTTTCCCTGTCTCAGCCAATAACGTCTCATGTCTGGAAGCTGAGCTCCTTCTGCAGGAACTGCTACCTTTGCTATCTTTTGCTGAAAGTAGCATGAAGCCTCCATCCTCTCTAAGGCTGAGCTGCATCCAAGCCTTTCAGAGAGCCTATGCGTTCAGACTTCCAGAGGATCAACAGGGAGGCAGGTGATGATCTCCACTGTATTGAGACTCCATCACTCGGAACTATGACCCTGACATTTATGACCCAATGTTGACAACGAAGTCACCTAAAATCTGCTCTGCTAATCGTTTCAAAATTATCACCGCACCTCCCGGGCGCACACACACACAGTAACTTTCCTTACTGCTTGTTCGTTACGAAACACAAATTAAAACTGTAAAGAATATGGAAGCATATATAAAATCCTAACCATTTCAAAGCAGATTTAAAGGGAATATTATTGTTTCCCATGTTGAAACAAACATTAAGTAAAACACACATTGAAATTTACATATAATATTTATTTCTAGCCTTAATGCTAGAAATTATATTTAAACACACACAGACACAGACCAACAACATTAAAACCAACTAACCAAACAAACAAATGATTGCATGAATATTATGTTTATTTCTTTTATTTTAACTGTAATTTATCCTGTCTTCAAAAACAATGCTTACGTTTTAAATAACTACCAAAACTGAACAGCAGAGGGCACAAAATAGCAAACTCTTTCTTCAAGCACATTATTCTGTTCAATTGTAGTCTTGGTAGTTTTGAAAATTTCAAATTCGATTTTATTACTGATTAATTTGAGATATATTCTTGAAACAAGAAATTTGGAAGTATTAAAAATAAGTTCCAGTATTTTTCATTTATTCGCATAACCATTTTAGCCAATTTAAATTTCTTACATTTATACTGACAGTATTCTATGCTTGAAAAATATATTATATAATAAATGTCATAGTAAATTTGAAAAAGTTCTATGAATGATAATATAAGTACGATGATGCTAATACTGCAAGAAATGTATCCAGATTTGTTGTGAAAGGTACAAACATAACTGCCTTGTGAAAGGCATGTTAATACAATAATAGTTGAATTACAAGAAATGCCTGCTAAAATCATTTCCATTTTATAAATGAATTATAATTGGTTACTAGACTGTAATATTTGACTTGAGTCCTTACATATTATTTACTAAGGAAAACACTTCTATGATTCAGCAGATTTTTATTTTGTATTAATTTTTAGGATGTAATTCAGTCAATTTTGAGTCCATCTTTGTCTCTGACTTTGAAATAGATTAAGATAAAAACAATTTTTGAAACACATTCTCTTAAAAAATTTAATTGACATTGACCCATACTTCAAACGTTACCAATTCTCCACATTTAAGCTCCTTGTCACCCCATCGCCCCCATTCTTTTCTTCCAAGTTACTTGGTATGAAGTTGAAGTTTTTCTTGTGGAAAAAAAATGAATAAAGAAAAAAAGAAGATGGCTGAAAAAGTATTTTTGTTTTGCCTTGAGCTATTTTTCATTATTTTATATATTGAAAAAAATCAAAGAGAATAATTCAAATCCCTTTTTTGTGCCTTATATCACAACTAGTGATTGAATAGATAAGATTTATTTAATTGTTCTCTGTATTGTAAATGTGGATATACATTTATTCATGTCTTACTATTTTTATTCTTTTTTTAATTTTTGAAAGGCTAAATGCATTTTGATTCACAGGACCTGTTTTATATGCAGTGAAGTGTTTATTACAGACTAAAATCAATTCTTGGTGATAAAGTTGGGAGATGTTTTTACCTGTAGTTTAAAAACTTAGTAATAGATTATGAATATTTTTAATTCCTGGCTTGGAAATACATATGGAAAATCAAAACCAGGGAAAGACCGTGGCTTGATATCACAGAATTGCAGGATTAGAGAGCCACTGAGGCCACTTTACTTATCTTTCTCATTATAAAAATTGAGGCCCAGAATGACTAAGGGGCAAGTATGAGATAACAGCCAACAAAGAGGCTGTAAACGTTGGTATTAACGTGACAACTGCACAGGAAAGCAGCACGGCACACTACAGCTTGGCGAAATATTAGGAGGCTACTCCTTCCATACAGTGGGCTCCAGTCTCCTGCCTCCCGGAAACATTCCCTTGTGCTCAATCATCCTTTATTTCTCTGTTAAAACCACAAAAACCATAAACTTAGTGAGGAATTTCTGAAGCATCAGAGAATTGCCACAGCACATTCCCAGGCATAGCCTTGGCAAGCAGTGCTAATTGCAAAACTTCCCAAGGGATCCTCCCTCCCCCACCAACTCCCTTTCCACAAGCTTTTAGTCCTCAACCTCATGTTTCTTCTCCAGGGGTCTCTAGCTCGTGAGTTCAAAGCGGGGAGCACTTAGTTTACTTTCTTTGGACGGTGATATTTTCCAAACTCACGGGCAAAACGCTATGGAGTATCCGGTTTCTAAGTCTCTGGGAAAGACTGCAGCTCAGCGGCCTCTCAAGACTTGCTTCATCTTCTGATTTCTTTCTTCTACAAGACTTTCCTTGAAACGGAGTCACCTGCTTTCAATCTGTCTAAAGTCGAGCTTCTAAGGAGCCAAGTCTACTTGTCTCTACTACCGGCGAAAGTCTGCGGTGAAGGCTGCGAGACGGACCCGCACGCAGCGGGCTGGGCAAGCTGGCACCGCAGCCCAACAGAGCATCCTCTCAAGATGGGTCTCCATGCAAAGTATTTCGAAGATTGAAGCGTGGTCTTCTCCTATGTGGCTCGGGCATTTAAAGATCGAATTTCGGGCTTTCCCTGGATCTTAGTTACATCACATTTTGCTCAAGTTCACAATTTTTGGAACCCTTGATCATGGATGTTTTATTTGCTCCTTCGCTTTTCGGGCTGGATCAGGGGAGGTGGGTGGCAGCGTTGCTATATTGTTCGGTGGGTTTTACAGGCTACAGAAGATTAAAATCAACACTGCTTTTAACGTGAAACATCAGGGCCTGGTGAGAGGACGCCTCCCCGCCGACGACAATTAGCAATCCGGCTCCTGCAAGGCCGCCGGAAGTCGGCTTCGCTGCCTCTGGAACGCGCTGGAGCATCGCGTCCGCCGCGGCGCCAAGGTAGCGCAGGCCGGCGCGGGCGCTGTCCGCGGTGCTGAAAGGCAGATCCCCGGTGGGCGCGACGGCTCGCGAGACCCGAGGTCTAGCCCTGGGACCGTGGCCGCCAGGCTCGGAGCCCCGCGCGCGCGACGCCTCCTGGGCGGTGCGGGGCTCGCGGTGCGGGGCGGGGGCGGGGATGGGGGCGCGCGCCGGCCGCCCGCCGCGAGCCGCGCACGCGCGCCGGGGACCGCCTGCCCCTCTCTGGGGCTCGGGGCTGTGTGTGTGAGTGTGTGTGTGTGTGTGTGTGTGTGTGTGTGTGTGTGTGTGTGTGTGTGTATGTGTGCGCGCGCGCGCGTGTGGAGAGGGGAGAGGGAAGAGCGCGCGCGAGGGTGAGTGTGTGAGCGCATGGGAGGGGAGCTGAACATCCGAGGCGCGGGGACCACAGCGGCAGCCCTGCTGAAAACTGCGTCCAGCCAGTCCTCCGGACTTCGGAGCAGGGACCCGGCGTAGGGCAGCGGCACCCACCCGCAGGACCTGGGAGATAGGCATTCTTCTGCCTCCACTTCAGGGTTTTAGCAGTTTGGTGCTCAATTGCTGTCTCAAAATGCAGAGGATCTAATTTGCCGAGGAAAACGGCCAAAGAAGGAAGAGGAGGAAAAGGAAACAGAAAAAAAGGGTATTTTGTGGATGCTCTACTTTTCTTGGAAATGCAAAAGATTATGCATATATCTGTCCTCCTTTCTCCTGTTTTATGGGGACTGATTTTTGGTGTCTCTTCTAACAGCATACAGATAGGTAGGTACCCTTTGTGCTCTGCTTTTGAATTGTGCATAATTTGGTGGTAATCTTTGTTCACTGTGGACAAATTAATTCATGTCATGTAGACTTATGTCATACCTTGACTGCATTCCAGATTTAAACTGCCTAGAATATACATGTTTTTCTTAGGATGAAGCAAGGCAAAAGACTATGCCTTTGACATAACAGAGGAAAAGGTCTTCTCATTTCTGACCCCCCTCCCCCAATTTTTTCCATTCTACCTTAACGGCTTTTCCCCGTTTGTTCAGATTCTCTAGGAGTCTGAATGCAAAGCTTGTGATTACTAGGAAAGGATAGCGTTTCTGGCCACCCACCGTGCCCTGAGACTTCTCCGTGTCCTGACCCCTGGTCTACTGTTTGGATGTTCGCCCCCCCGCTGCCCGGGTCGGCTGATGTGTTTATTCGGCCTATTAGCGTGAATCAGGGACTCCCCGGCAGTCGGGCTCCAGCAGGCTCCCTCCTTCCCCTTCCGGCACTGACACCGTTCTGCTTGGTGTTTGTTCTTTGCAGGGGGGCTGTTTCCCAGGGGCGCCGATCAGGAATACAGTGCATTTCGGGTAGGGATGGTTCAGTTTTCCACTTCGGAGTTCAGGCTGACACCCCACATCGACAATTTGGAGGTAGCAAACAGCTTCGCAGTCACCAATGCTTGTAAGTAATGAATATGCATGCCCTTTCGGGCCGTCCGCTGAAAGCCGGCGAGTGTGAGTGCGGGCCGGTGTGTGTGTGTGTATGTGTGTTTCTGCGTGTCAGCGTGTGGGTGTAGTGACTGCACACGCGCGTGCGTGTGACGGCAGAGGGAGAAAGTGGCTGCAACCTCGGAGACCCCCGCTGGCTGGGGGTGGGGAGAGGAAGCGAAAGGCATTGAAGAGTGTGCGCACTGGGGGCGGGGGTGGGGATGCTGGAGCGGGGGGTTGCGCTTCCTTAGGTTCCGTGGGTTCTAGATTAGCTCGAGTCTTCCAGAGAAGCCCCCCGCCCCTGCGTGCCGGATGGCACCCTGCCCACGGAGAACACGGGGTCCCTGGGGCGCGCCGTCGGGCTCTGGGTAGATCCCACCGGGAATTGCTGATCCCAGCCGCCTGCGGCCGGGAATTTAAATCTGCAGGCCCCTCTCCGGGTCACTCTGCGGACCTGCGCGAGCCCTGGATCTCCGCCAAGACCCGCCAAGTTGTAGCCGTGGGTCTGGAGTTGGGCTCTCGGCCGTTACATAAGGCCCACTGAGGGGCGCGGCGCGGTTACGCAGGCCGGGGCGGGCAGGGGTCGGGGGTGCAGGGAGCGCGGTCCTTCCTCGCTGCTCTGGAGCTTCGGGCCAAGTTGCAGGACGATTCTGCCCTGGGCGCCGCGGGCGGCTGGCTCCCCGGCTGGGGCGCTTTGTTACCCTGTCGCGGGGCTCCGGCGGAGGCGGCGGGAGGAGGAGGACCCGAAAGCAGAGGGATGCGCCGAGTTTGGAATCGGGAGAAGTCGCCCATCAGCCATTTTAGTCTTGGCAGCTCTGCGTGTTAGTCCTAGCACTGCCTAGGGCACGCCGCGAAACTCCATCTAGGCTTCAGAGTAATAGGATCCAACCAATTAAGTCTCCAAATGGTTCAATGGAGAGGCCGGCGGGCCCCGGTCCAGGCGCTGCCACCCCCGCGCCGGCGTGGGCAGTGCGGCCGCAGCCGCCGGACCCTCCAGCCCTCTTGCCGGCAGCTGCCATCATTTCCTGCCGACCGAGTTGGGGTGACTCTTTCCTGATTTGAGGTTCTCAGTGTTAATTTCATAGTTGGCAATTTCGAGGTGGGGGGCGGTTTGCAGATGGCTCCCCTCCCGCTGTGGTTGGAACGTGAAGGAGTCAGCGGAAAATTACCACCGAAAAAGCCCGACCGCAGCGTCCCCAAGTTAGACAAATACTGGTGGTTGTCATCGCACTTCCCCGGGTCATATATTACCCTTAATCATGTAGTCCATGGATTAGCTTGATTGTGGTCTCAGGGACATCAGTCCTTTTGTAACTGCTGTCAACCGGATGAATGAAAGAATCAAACAATTTTCTTCGCCTGGTAGAACAGAGGTTGTTATTATGGTCATATGAGATGCTCAGAATTCGATGGTTGAAAAAGAACCTATTTAAGAAGATTTCAGTGCTGTATGTTTTCTTCACATGTTGATACCAAGTGGGAAAAGAAACTGGGGATGATGGGGTGGAGAGACAGAGAGAGAGAGACAGACTTAAGTGGATTTGCAGCTTTAAAAAAATCTCCATGAAAGAATATAAGAATGTCTTGGAAAATTTTAATATATATACATATATGTAAGGAAACAAGTAGCTTCATATTTGAAGGCCTTTATACTTGACCTATTTACCTACTGGATTTAGATTATTCACTTGATTCCATATCAGGTTTCCAGTTTGTTTTTTCACCTGAATTAGGAGTATGACATACATTTGTGCTAAGTATCTGACTGTATGTAATTGTATACTAGTGTGAAAATGCTTTGGAAAGGGATGCACGAACCTAAAACGATGATTATTGGAAGGATGTAGATTTTAAAAACAAGGTGAGAGTAATTGACAGATGTATTTTTTGAGAATGGCCAGTGATGGAGAAATCCCCTCACTGGTTAAAGTACCACAGGGGCCTGGCAGGGAGCAGCTCAGACACAGCTACTGGCTGAAATGAGTATCCTTTCACTCCAAATGCTGAATGGCTGTGCTGGGGCTTTGTAAAGACTAAAGATTATGGCCAGTTTAGGTTAGGAGACTAGTTTAGGTCCTCAGTCCCAATATTTTTGAATAATTTACTTTTAATATAAATCTTTATTGAAATAAGATATGCAGACAGGAAATGTACCTCTTTCAAACACGTATAAATCCATGCATTTCTACAGAATGAATACATCCATCTAATAAGGCATGGATTTCATTAAAAAAAAAAAACACACGCACACACAATTTAATTTGCTTGACCACAATTCTGGGAAAACGGGAAAATCAAGTCTTCATTTTGCACATATTTTTCTCAGAAAATGGAGCTGAAATAAGAAGTTGCATGTCTACAGATCCCCAAATTACTCCTCCTTGTAGTATTCTATATGGCACTAAAGCAAATTGTGGTGAGGAATCGAATGCATTTTCAAGTTTCTGACATGGGAGTTCTGAACTATGGCCTCTGCAACTCCCGTGTTGTAAGTCATCTTACTGATCGCTGAAGGGAACTGGTGAGGCCCTGAGACTCATCCTAGAGAATATTCTGGAGTTGACATTTTAATTCATTGACTGGACACATCACTTCGTGTGTGTGTGTGTGTGTGTGTGTGTGTGTCTGGCTCAGTTTCTTCCTTCCTTTAGGAATTTCACAATCTAGAGTTTGTAAAATGAAATGGAGAGTTCGTAAACCATTTCTTTTTTTTTTTCTACCAAGAGCAATAGAAAATGTAAAATTAGTTTAACTCTTTTCAGAGAGAGAGAGATGCTTATATAAACTGCCATCACAAAGTCAGCAGTCACAGATGAATGGCAGTTTTGACTGTCACATTTGTGACGATGAGTTTTGGTCACTTCAGTCCTGCTCAAGATTTTTCTGCAATGCTCAGCCCCTGTTTTCTTGCCTTTTCGGTCAGGGGTTGGGGGGAATCCATGGTTTTTTCCTTTATGAAGTAGAAGCAGCAGCATCCAATATGTTGAGAGCAGAAACCAAAACGACGTTGGTTACCTCCAGAAATCTAAGGAATTCTACTCCTTAGCTCCGGTATTAAAAGGTGATCATCCATCGGCATCATAAAGTACCTCCCGCTTCCTCCCAGTTGAACCATAAAAATCGTATAGGGTTAAATTTAGATATTAAGAAAGTAGAGCTATAAACCTTAATTCTATGATTTCAAACTAGAAGAGATACTAGTTTTCAAATTTAACTGTATTCCTGAGATGGGGGAGTTATTTGGAAACAACTTGCTGGAAAGACCCAGCGGCAAGGGTTAAGGTTATGCAAAGGGAATGCAGCCATTATATTCTGAACTGGGTAAAATGACTATAGGCATGGAGCTGAGATAATGGCAGGACCTCCTTGTTCCCATCTGTTTCCATGGGTACCTGAGGAAATAGACAGATTTCCCATTTCTTTCTTTCTTCCTCTTCCCCCTCCTCCACAAGGCTGTTCAGACCTGACTTTAATATGACAAAATCCATAGAACAAGAGAAATACATACCTAAGACTAGCATCTGATGTGCTTCAACAGCTAAAGCCAGTGATGGGCTTGCAAATTCCTTCCTCCCTTCCTCCCCAGCCCTCTTCAGTATTTGCCTCCAGTTGTGTGGTTGTCACAGAATACATGAATGCTTTTCCCATAGTAATTCCTTTTTTCTGATCTTTTCCCTCCACGCTCTTTCAAATCGTTTCCAAATCCTTGTTGCGTTGATGGCCTTCTCTGTGCCCTGGCCACTATGTCTTGTCTAAGAACTTCAGTCCGAGGATGCGAAGATACTCCAGTGGTTTTTCTACAAAAGCAGTTTATGACAGTAACAGAATGTTTGTGAAATTAATCAATTTGATATTGACCTATGTGTGTACAACACATATATATATATAGTTCAACAAAATCAACAGCAGGTTTTAGGAAAATTCTAAACACTTTTACATTCTAAAAAGTTTTAAACTTTCGTGCTATGCTCATTATTTAAGCTCGTTAAAATAAAGCTGTCTGAAAGGGCTGTGGACCTGGGTATTTGATCACGTAGGTTTGGGAATTAAACGTATTAAATATTAAACGTCCTCTTCAAAATTTTTCCTGTTCCTTTTTGTGCATGACTTTGACAAAGAGCTGTTAGTCTCTTTAGAAATAATTTTATATTTAATTTCATAAAAAATAAATTTACAAAAATATTAAATTTAAAGGAACAGTAGATAAAAATCTACTTTTTCTCGAAGCCAGCAGATGGAGATGTTGGAGAAAATACTGTTCTTTCATAAAACTGTTGCGCATATGAATAGCTTTTGAAACAGTGTAAACATGTTTATTTAGAGAAATTGAAAAAAATATAAATGGCATCTATTTTGCAAAGATTCACTTAAAATGCTGTCTTTCAAAAATAATTCCCAGTGGCTTTTAAGAAGAGTACCTTTGCTTTTATTTTTAAAATAGTTTATCTTAAATGTCCTTGTGAATTTGCTTCATAAAGAAATTCAGGAACAGCATTGATTATAAACGTTCTTGGAAGAGAGAATTCTAAAAATATATTTTTTTTTCGGCTTTTTAACCTTGATTCTTCAGATTATCTTTTAAGGTATATTCTTATCCCTGAATTTTAGTCATGAATTATTGAAATTGTATATCTGTGTTCATCAAATTAATTGATACTTACTAAACCTTTTTTATTACACTTTGCATGAATTCGACTGCGTGTGTGTGGTTTTAAATTGTGAGTAGTTGTAGATTGGCTGGGCTATCGTGTTTTGTCGTTTTGTTGAGGCATTTACAAAAGCTTGGAGTTACCTACTTTAATATATGCAAAAGTTTCGTAAAACCGGAATCAACCTGGATGCTGTTAAGCGATCATGAGAATTCATGCTGTGAAGAAACCCAAGAACACATGTACCAGGACACAATCTCTTACAATGTGGGGTACGAATCCTCAGTTATCATCAACTGGAGGTTACAAAGAGTGAAACAGCTCTTTATACGGCAGAATAATTAATTTGTCATTGGCCTTTTTAGAGTTAAGCTTTCAGACTTCATGTGTCACAAGAGAATTCAAGAAAACTAATACACAACACTAAATGGAAATCAAAGAATGGGGTTGGTTGAAATATTCTGTTTAGGATATGAGAAACTAAGCATTTACATAAAAATTACTGTGTGAAACTGTGGAAGCTTAGAATTAATAGGATTTTATTCCTATACTATTCCTTTTTGAGGTCTTGCTGGTTTCAGTCAGCTGATCAGGTGGTGGGGAGCATTTCGCATTCATGTCAAGCTTTAAAATTGGTAGGGTCACTGTGCGGGGACATCCTGATCGCAGAATGCAGATCCATGCCAGAGCCCAGGTCCTCTCAGAATCTCCTCCAGTAACACTTAACACACGTTCAAACTTCCTTGAGCCCTGACAAGTTTCAGGAAGGCTATAGAAGACCAGTTGTTTCCTGTTATGATTGACTTTTCAAGGAGTGTGGGTTTTTTTTTCCTCCTCTTCCTCTTTTCCCTTGGGGGGAAAAAAGTCAATAGAAGTGCTTAATCTGCAGAGCAAATGCTATTACAGGAAATAAACCTAAATTGAAATAGACTTTTTTTTTTTAAAGTGAGCAGAGGCTATATTACACAGAGCAAAAACCTTGTAAGTTCTCCAGACACAATTAAAATATTAGTCTTTTTCTTATGACAATTTTCATTCAGAATTTCTGAGGTTGTCTCTAATGATCTGAATGACTAATGGCCAAATGTCTTAAATTACTTGCCTCTTCAATACAATAGGAAAATTAGTTGTTGAATTCTAAGTTAAAAATCTGAAAATCCCCCCCAATTTCAAAATTTTCAAACACTAAAATGTTTTTCAAAGCAGATTTCACTAATTTGGGGGAAAAAAAAGGATGGTGTTCTTACAGTGGTGTCTGTTGGTAGTTGAATGCCTGGTTTTTTTTGGTACTATTCAAAGTAATTTGTCATTTTTTTATACTTTTAATTTATAGAATGAAAACGTTTAAAAATTCACATGGAAAATGAAAACGTGCCTTTCTTAAAGGTAGAATCATGCCTCTGTTGGCTTTGTATCCTTCAGGGTTATTTACCTAATCAGCAGATTTAATATTATAGCAGCATTTCCTGTTACAGAATTAAGCTTTTTAAAGTCAGAATGTTGCGCTCACTCTACAGTTAGATTTCAGATGAAACAGTTTACTTGGTATCTGCCTCAGCTCCTATTTCGACAGAGGTGTGATACATGTTTCACTTTCATCCATGAGACAGATGTGTTCAAAGCTATTACCTTTAACCCGACTTTGCTGTATGTTAAAATGATCTGCTAACATACATATGTTAGACGGTGCAGAAGGCATGTTGCAGGTGGTTGGAATACAGGACCTGGTCCTCAGGGCTCTGACAGAGGTGAATGACTAATATATAGTTTAAGGTTAAAGACGATTTTAAAATTTAGAGTCTTAAGTTTATACTGTATAGCACAGGTAACTATATTTGATATCTTGTAGTAGCTTACAGTGGGAAAGAATATGAAAACAAATATATGTACATTCATATATGATTGAAGCATTGTGCTGTACACCAGAAATGGACACAACACTATAAACTGACTATACTTAAATTAAAAAAAGAAGTAAAAATATTTTGTGCTTTGACATTTATAAGAATCTTTAACTGAATAGAACAGATAGATTGGGGGGAGGGAGCTCATTACAGGAAGGGAATTATGGGAAGGTAGTTTCTTAGGTGGTTTATTTTTCATTTCTTTTACAGTTTCTCAAATGACATAGACCCCTCATGATTTTACTATTTAGATTGTTACTCAGAATTTTACTTTATAGTTTTATATAGTTTATTTATGGATATGTTATGTTAAGATCTACATGTTTTCCTGATTAGTTTAGTATTTAAAATATGAGCGCAAACTGGATGGAGTTGAGAAATGCCTGAATTCTAATTTGTCTTTCATACTTTGAATAGGGCATCACATTTCTATGGAGCTATTTACCCTTCGTGTAAAATTAATTTCAAACTATAAATACTACAGAATTCACTTATTTTATGCTGGTCTGATACTTCCACTGTGATCGAATTTCAGTGAACCTTGGAAGATACCCATTGAATGCAAATATTTTTAGTTTAATCTTTATAAAAACCCAATGATATTGATGGAAGTGATAGAAATATGTTTATAGAAACTGAGCATACTCCGTGCTAATTCCTCATCTCTGTAACAGACTATGGCCTTAGTCAGTGATTTCTAACTTCAGCATAAAATTAAGTGAAACTCATGTTACGTAATTTCATATAAAAAAAGGTTTCCTCAACCCATAAACCTCTTGGCTTTGCACCCAAATACTATTCTCTTTCAGATTTAGTACTCATTCTACAATTTCTCTAGCATTAGTATTTGGTCTACTGTGGTCAGTCAGCAATGTGATTATGTATTTCTTGTTACTTTTGCAAGAATAAATGGCTAGTGTGAGCATTTTGAAATAATTATTTTTCAGGCCAAAAGGAAAAAAAGAAAATTTCTTTGTAGCAGCTTGAAATTTACAAGATTTCTTAAAGTGTGGAAAGGGGACCTTGGACAAGTAGGAAAAACTCCAAGAGGCAGCGTAACTTGGTGTCCTGGGCAGGGGAGGAGGAGGAATTTGGAACTGGGAATTTCTTGTCTTTTTTCTTTTCTTTCTGTGTAAGCTTCCGATTGACTTGGTGTTTGGTTAGTTCGCACAGGCACGGTCAGGCTTCTCCACTAGCACTGAGCTCCTGTCAAACAGTGAATTCTTATCATAATACTACTTCAGACACATATTTCTATTAACTACTTCTGGGGGAAACCAGAAGGAAAAGAGACATTCTGGATTCCTCATAGGCAGATATACCAATTTCAGGCCCTTTGTTGTTTTGGGTTGGTAAAAAAAAAGACCTTCATGGTATAATTATGAGCTTAACATATTGACTGAAAAGTCTTGGGACACATTGTAGATAAAAACATGTCATATGGAACCCACTACTAGAATTCGAGTTTATGAGAGTCACAATAAGCTTTATCTCCTGCTCGGAGTTCCTGAGATGTAGCAACTCCAGAACTGCTGATAACAGCTTCCCCGACTTATCAGGAGAACGCAGAAAAATTTGTCTTTTAGTTTATGTTATCTGGTGGGGACACAGTTTACCTCTTTCACATTTAGATAATGGTTTTAACAATCTGAGACATATTTTAAAATACGTTAGTATGTCTTACAGGAGTATTTCACAGAATTAATGATGCTTCTCGAACCATATATAAGTTTATTTGTCATTAAAGTTAATTATGCAAACAATTATTACAGGGCAATTTGGGACTGAAATGAGTAGCTCGTCTGAAGATTAAAAGGTAGAGGGGGGTCCGTTTACTTAATTTGTTGGAGAACACTGTCACAGACGTTTTAGTGGTACTGATTTGGGACATTTTGAATGTATTCCTGAAGGCATTCACGTGAGCTATTTATTGTGAATTGCAGATTTTAAAGGGACCGTCTGTTTTCAACAATCCCGCTATCACAGAAGTAGCTCCTGCAATTCCACAGCAGAAGGAGGCTTCCTCTAAAAAAAAAAAAAAAAAAAAAAACTCTCTCCTCCTCACAAGCACTTGGCAAAGAAAGTTCTGGAAGCGACGATCTCTAGGGGTGGTTGGCAACGTGTGCGCGCTAGTTTTTCTTGGAAGACAGATTTCAGTTTAGGGAATGATTTTTTTCTCTACTCATGCCTTCTCTTGTGTCAGGGAGGAATGGAAAGACTTCAGTCTTGTTTTTAGTTTATGCATGAAATGGAGCTACTGAGATGCAACATTCCCAAGCGCTTTCCCAGTGTACAGCTTGATCTGTTTTACCCGTTTCTTAGTTCTCACTAGTTTACAGTGTTGTTACTAATTTACATCTGGAGAGGACATTTTAGGAACAGAGGCAATGATTAAGAGAAGATATCAAGGACATTTAAAAACATTTCTTAAATTGTTTTTGCTTTTTTGGGGGGGTTTGGGGAATTAGGCTTATTTATTTATTTTTAGAGGAGGTACTGGGGATTGAACATAGGAACTCATGCACGTTAAGCGTGTGCTGTACCACAGAGACACACCCTCCCCTCAGAGAGGATGTCAAGGAGCTAGAGAGTTTTGGTATTTTGATGGGAAGCACTGAAAATCCTGATCTTTTTCTCTTGGAAGACAGACAAGTCAAGAATTTTCATTTTATTTTATTTTTAAACATTTTTTATTGAGTTACAGTCATTTTACAATGTTGTGTCAAATTCCAGTGTAGAGCACAATTTTTTTAGTTGTACATGAACATACATATATTCATTGTCACATTTTTTTCCACTGTGAGCCACCACAAGATCTTGTATACATTTCCCTGTGCTATACAGTATAATCTTATTTATCTATTCTGCATATGCCTGTCAGTATCTACAAATTTTGAAATCCCAGGGAATTTTCATTTTAGTGATAAACATGGGAGTGTTTAAAAAATGTTTGCGTCTTTGCAGTTTGCAGCCCCGATGTCTTGGGACACAGAATAGCATTCCTTATGAGTCAGAACGTGGAATGGAATCCTGGTCCTAATATTAATGTGTGACACTGGACAAGTTGTTTAACGTGGCTCCACCTTTGTAAAAGGGAGTCACACCTTATAGGATGGTTTTGAAGAGACGCATAGGCATAAAACTCTGTGCACTGTGTTAGGTACATCTAGGTGCTTGGAGACGAGTGGACTTTTATCACCTTCTGTGCTGGGATCTTGGGATAATTTGGATAAGCATTTGCCACAGGAGGCAGGAGGACAAAGAAGAATGCATTTCTCATTTCTCGTTGGAATCTTTTTCTGCTGTTTTGTCTACAAGGGCTGGACTGTTTGGTGACCAAGAAGGGACTAACCCAGTAAACCACATAAGCCACTTAAAGATACGTGTAGTGCACTACCTTATGAGACTGGTCTTTCAAAGCTGGGATGCTGAAACTGGAGCGTTTCTCCATCTCTTCCTTCATCCCATATCACTTACACCAGGATGTTCAGCAGCGTGGAACTCTTCCATCCCCTGTGAACATAATTAAGATCTCTCCACACATTGTCCAACTGTGCACATTATAGATTCCTCGTGGTTTACCTCACTTGATTAACTAAATTATATTTATTTAAATGAAAAGTAGACAAAGAGAACACAAAGGCAAATAAGGGTTTGAATGTGATTCAAAACTGTATGATACAATGCAGGTTTCTTCCTCTTTGTAGGATGAGGCTGTTTCCTCATGCTGTCTGATACTGTTATTAGGGGCTTAAATGAGAAAATAAATGCCTTGGTTCATTTGTCATAATTGATCCAAATATTCCCTTTTCCCTATAACTCAGCCCTTTACCAGGGACTGAACAGCATGCTCGGAGCAAAGGAGGAGAGTAAAATGAAAATTCTTGCCTTCAGAGAGCCTATATCTCTGCCCGCTTTATATTGATGGATAACTTTTATCTTTTCAGAACGCGTCCTAGCTCTTTGGTCTTCCCTGTAGCTCTGTAAAGCTTATAGGATAAATGGAATGATGATTATACCCGTTCTCAGATGGGAAAACAGAAATGTAGGTGAATTGCTCTAAGCTACTGTGAGACCTGTGGAGGACCTTCTAGAAAACCAGTCTGCTGCCCCCTGGGTCAGAGGTTTTCGCCAGCATCCAGGTGGGTATGATGCAGCCAGTACATTGGTTTGGAATTCTGGCTGCCACGTGCACGGATTGTGTGACTTTGTGTGTGTCAGTTAAACTTGCTAATCCTGTTTCCTCCTCTGTAAAATGGGGGTCATTTTCATACCCGCCTCCTAACGTAATTGTCAGATTTAGATGAGAATTGTTGCCTTGTATAATATAGTGATTAATGTTGCTAATTTCAGTGGTTTCCAATCCCCCTGAGTGCCTATTAATTACCTACACTTTTAGCTGCGTGGAGGAGGACACAGTGGCTAAGAGGAGCTGACAGTTCTCTACGTCATTTTCAAATGAATAAGGTTCTTTCATACAACCATTCGAGCTCAGACTAGAGAATAGGGTTTATTCTGTTATCATTTTAGGATACTGGTGAGTTTTTAATGATCCCCCAAGCCCTCTATTCAACAGATAAACAGTAAGAACTGAAAATCACGTGTAAGTTAACAAAATGTAGGTTCTGGTTAGCATGAGGTGTGAACATCTGGACTGTTCGGTCACCCCTCCCACCATCAGGATCTATGAGGGCGGCTGTTTCTTGTGAAGAGGGTGATGTTATACATGGGACAGGTTCCTTGTGACTGCTCCAGCTTCTTCCCTGTAGACCAGTTGTCTGCATCTTATTGCTGGTCCCTAGGCCCTCTGTCATCTTCCTTGACAGTTCCTTCCTCAGCACGAATAAGGGAGGCTCTTTTGGCCCGTCCCTTGCCTGTTAGGTCTCAAGATTGAAAAATGTTCAAATAATTACTTGTCCAGAGATTACTTCCTTTGGACACTGGAGAAACACTTTTATTTTTTAAGGGGGAGGTAATTAGGTTTATTTATTTATTTTAATGAAGGTACTGGGGATTGAACCCAGGACCTCGTGCATGCTAAGCATGTGCTCTACCACTGAGCTCTACCCTACCCCCTGGAGAGACACTTTTTGGGGAGATGAGATCACTGATCATGAGTCAAAATACTTCATTTAGAATGACAATCTCCATGTCCATCCATGTTGCTGCAAATGGCATTATTTTATTCTTTTTTATGGCTGAGTAGTGTTCCATTATATAAATATACCACATCTATTTTATCTAATCGTCTGTCAGTGGACATTTAGGTTGGCTCCATGTCTTGGGTATTGTAAGCAGTGTTGCTGTGAACATTGCGGTGCATGTATCTTTGTTTAGGTTCCCTCTGGGTGTATGGCCAGGAGTAGGATTGACACAACATTGAAAACTGACTATATTTCAATTAAAAAAAAAAATATATATATATATATACACAAAAAAAATAAGGAAGTATCGTGAATAAGCTCAATTTTTTCTTAGTTTATGAACAGTTCACTCCCTCATTCTGTGATGACTTTTGTTCGTCTTATGCTCCTTCACATTGCAGTGAACAGCAGCATGGCTGCTCTTTAATGGAGTGTGGCGAGAACTGGGTCACAATGACTCTTTGAAAGCAAATCCATCTATTTACAAGATAGTGTTATATTGGTGACTTTGGATTTGGGCCTGAAGTAGAAAACATGGGAAAAACTCAAATGCTTGTCTTCAGAATGCTTCTGTCTACGATGTCTGTGTGCATCAAAAACTATCACAAGATCTTCTTTCTTCACCTCCTTCCTCAGACTCTTAGGATTCATCTGTTTAAAGCCAGTCTCTTAGGTAATGTCTCAGGTGACAAAGAACAAGAGAAGTTTCTGTGTTGGAAATTATTTATGAGTGCAGAAGTTTTTTAGGGGGTCAAAAGTAGCAGTTAATCTGGGTCAGTGACGTGCTTTCTTATTATTTTAGAATGTGTAGTGTAGTCATTGTTTCTAGAGCATTTATAAATATCATCCTGTATCTTGGAACTCGATTTGAATCAAAGTGTCTTCAGAGCAGACATGGTGGTTCCCAAAATTATGAAGAAAATATAAAAGCTGAAAAATTGTTGTCTTGCATACTGATGTAGAATATATTGTTGAAAAATGGGACAGCTAAATGAGGAACTAGTGATATTAACAGTGATGTGAATTATAGATCTTTCAAAAACAATTTTAATTTTAATTTTTGAATCAGATTTGGAGATGATGATTTATATTTTATTTCGCAAGTTTTCCTTTTTTTTTTTTTCGTTTCTCTGCCAAAGGCTCTTCAATTCAGTTTGAGATAGCATAGACTACTGAAATTGCTGGATAGTCTTTATAAATTAATTTCATGCAACTATATAATTTAATTATTATAAATACTATTTTATCTTGTTACTGAAGAAACAAGTTGCAGGTTTTACAATAATATGTTGCATAAAATACTAAAAATGTTGATGCATGTAGTTATTTTGAATAATCCAGAAGACATTCACACCTTGCTAATTCTCTTGTAATGTTAAAACAGATTTTATATAATCTAAACTTGGAGTATTTTAACAGTTTGAAAATTTCAGGTGACAAAATCTTGATTATCTGAAAAAAATTGATTCAGTTTTAACACATATTAAAATATAAATTAATGGAAATATTCACAATAGCATTTGGGTGTTGTGAGTGATTTAAAACTTAAAACATGCAAAAATTAGAATTTAGATTCTTAAAGTTTATATTTTGAAGTTTAAACATTATGACAGAAGTAACTCACACATATGGTGATTTTTAAACACTGTAAAAGAGGATGTAATAAATACTATCTATGTCTTTCCTCCTCCAATCCCACTTTTCTCGGATAATCACCAGCAGTGGTTCCTGGAAATGCTAGCATCCTGTACTCAGTGTTCTTTCTGTGTCTTAAGGGGCTCGGAGACCTCTTTTATCTGCACAGAGAGTGTCCCGTGCTTCTGTCTTTACTGCCTGCTGTTCTGTTGTCATTCAGCCCTTTGGTGATGACTGTTTCCATCTTTCCCCGACTGTCTTAATCATGTCTGCAAGTGGGTTTGCAGAATCGATTTCTATGAGTGGAATAACCGAGTCAAAGATGTTTGCAGTTAAAATGTTGCTAAATATTCAAAACGGATCTATTGATTTACATTCCTACCCAGAGTGTGTGTGTGCCTGTTCTCACGTACTCGCATTAGCGATGGGTGATGTTCACCTTTTTTAGGCTTTGCTACTGCTGTTTCACTGCTGAAACTTACAGTGATGAGCATCGACTGAAGTCAAGTGTTTCTCACCACGTTATCTGCATTTCTCTGTGTGTGTGTGTGTGTGTGTGTGTGCGCGCGCTCACGGACCTGGCCTTGCCCAGTTTTCTCTTGGGTTGTGGGTCTATTACTTACTGATACAACATACATGAAAGTAACATGGATACAACATACGTGAAAGTAACATGGATACAACATGTGTGAAAGTAACACACATGTCACGTGGTGTAGCTGTTTTACCCAGACTTTGTTTTTCTTTTAACCTGTTCGTGATTTTCTAGACTCCTGATTTCTGTTCATACTTTTTAAGAATACATATAGTCTTTTCTTCCAGCTTTATTGAGGTATAATTGGCAAATAAAACTGTAATACATTTAAAGTATACAATGTAATGATTTGAATTACGTATCCATTCTGAAAGGATTTCTACAATTGAGTTACTTAACACATCTATCGCCTCACCTATTTACTTCTTTGGGGGAGAGAATATATTTTGGAAAGATTAATTTTCTTAAATTTCAGTTCTACAATACAGCATTATTAGCGATATTCATCATGTTATACATTAGATCTCATGTCTTATTCCTCTTGTAACTGAAAGCTTTTGTACACTTTTGTGAACCTTTTTCCATTTCCCCCACTCTCCAGCCCCTGGCAAGCATCATTCTAGTCTGTTTTTAATGAGTTCAATTTTTTGTTTGTTTGTTTAGATTCCATATATAAGTGACAGCATGATGTATTTGTCTTTCTCTTACTAAGAATACATATATTCTTAAATTTTCTTTAGTCAGCTTCAGAAATTGCATATTTTATTTCTTCAAGATTTTTGTGCCTTGCTCAGGAAGACTTCCTGTTCCAGGTTGTTTAAAGAAAGAAAACATCCTTTGGTTTAATACCCATCCTATTTTGGCTTCATGATTCAAAATGAATCTTTGATTCATCTGGATTTTGGGGGGATAAACACTAAAGTCAGGATATAGCTGCTGCTGCTTCTTCTTCTTCTTTTCTTTCACAAGGTTAGCCTGAGTTCACAGCATGGACATTTTTTTTCCTCCTTGATTTGAAATGGCACAAGATCTTTTTCTTGTATAAATAGTTCCTTAAGGATTTCAAGACAAACAGGGAATTTACACAGAAAATGAAATAAACAAGATTAAAACTCTATTACAGGCAATACAGGCAAAGGAATGCAAAGTTCTGCAAGACACTTGTTTCCCAAAAATGCTGTTGCTATAAAAAATTGCTTCTGTACCACTGTGGTCTCAGATCAATAAAGGAGGACGTTAGACCTGACTGTTCACTGAGCCCAGAGGGATAAATGAAGATTTTGTTATGTTTTTGGCTTGCGTCACGGCCTCATATCACTTAAATGGACTGCTGGTTTTACATATTTATAACTCATGTCAAGGTTTAAGTCATAGGTTATGATTATGACTTGGTTTCGAACGTCACTTTGAACTTGACTCTGTAGCAATCCCTATGTTCACAGATGGAATGTTACAGCCAGAGACTGCAGTCCACACGCACTAAACAAAGGTAAAGAATTCAGATGCTTGTGGTTTGATTAACTAACGTATAGTTTTATCCTCAATTTAAAAAATAGTTTAAAAAAAGTCAAATATCAAGCTGTTTAAGTTATACATCTGATTTAAACTGGAGTACTAAATAAAATGCCAAAATGTTACTCTCATCAGTAAATACTTCCACTTTGTTTTATGGTATATAACAGGCACTGTGTATTTTTGGCCCAACATCAAGGAATTTATAAATCTTTAATAACTACATTTTGTGAAACCCTGAACTTAATGTGACCTTAAAGTGCAGTTTCTAACACATGGCCTTTCCACGATCATTAAAATGGAAAGATTTTTCACTTGCAAGATAACAGTTTTATAAAATGGATTTCATTCAGTTTCTTTAAGACTCTGGTCATCTCTTTACACTTTAATATCTTTTGGGGAAAAGAAAAATTTTACCCGGGTGAAAATCAAAAATCCATATCCATAGAATTGCAGGATGAATTTTTTATGCCAGTACTTTAAACGAATTAAATATTTTGCAAATATTGGCTTAGTCTCACTTCTAACTCCACTCCTAAAGGCGGAGGAAAGGAAGAAAAAGCCACTGATGCCCGTGCCCCAGAGAAGCTGAGGTACCACTAACAGGTATACGTGATGCAGCTCTGGCCTCACGGTGGAGCGGGACGGCTGGGCTCTGCGCACACAGATTTTTCAGAGAGTCTTCCCGGAGCACAGACCTTGCTCTCTCTCAAGGGATGCCTTCTGTTTTCCTGTTGCCATCCTTTGACTTCTATCTAATTATAAAGGTCATAATCATTTTTTTGTTTTGATTTCAGACCTCAGAGTTTGAATTAGTTTGCCATCTGCTTTTAATTTTCTTTGGCAAATTCAGATTCAAAAACAGTCTTTAATTGAATTTCTCTCTTTTTTCTGTTCATTTTTATTTATTTCTAAGTTTTTTCAAGGCACCTGTACATCATAATGTTTCTCAGGTGAATCTCATACATGACACGTTTATTTATGTATTATGTTTTTTTCAGTTTTCAGTTTTATCAGGTAGAATTGTTACAATCTGACTGCACATGTACAATATATTGCCTGTAAATACATATACACAATATACTGCACATATTTTTAAATTTACATATATGTACTTTTCATTGTTTCTAAGAACGTTTAGAGCTTTAGCTTTTTAAACTTACATAATTATCAAAGGAATAAAGCCAACCACAAAATAAGAATTAATTCAGAAAGATACATACACCCTGCTATTAACAGCAACGTTATTTATAATTGCCAAGATAGGGAAGCATCCTAAGTGCACATTAGGAGATGAATAAAGAAGATGCAGCAGATATGTGTAAATGGAATACAGCTCACCCATAAGAAAGAAGGATATTTTGCCATTTGCAGCCCTTCACTCACTTTATTTATTATGTTTTCAATTGGACACATTTATTTAAATATTCCTCCAAAATCAATATAAAAACTTTCTGAAGCTCTGATTGGAATATTTTCCTAATTATTAAAGTAACCTAATAAGGTAAACGACACAGAAGAAAATAAAGTTCATTGCTAATTTTACCCAAGAAACAACCCCTTGTTAGGATTTATCAGTGTTCTTTTGTACATAATGTTATACTGAAACATTTCTGGATGGCGGTAAAGCCACTCATAAACTTAATTTTCATGGCTTCATAATATTTGTCCCCTAGCTTAATTAACTATCTCCTATCTTTGCAGATTTTGTTTGGAACCTCCTTTTATCCATTATAAAATACTGCTGCAAATGAAAATCTTCTGGGTAGAGATTTCCCCTTATTTCTGATGACTGACGTGTTATTATTGGATAAAAGGCCATGAGATATTCAGTGAAGTATTTCGGATACACACTGAGGAAATCCACACCAATTGACAGTCCTGTCAACAATCTGTGAAACGTGTCACCTCACAGACCTCAGCATCGTTGTTACTGTTTTTAAACGTCCTTGTCTATTTCACCCCTGAAGGATCCCTTTTGTTACACAAAGTCCGTTTTCGTGTTTATTGCACAGTTATGTTTCTCTTTTCACACATTGTGTATTACAGTCTTGTACCCAGTTTTCATGGCCATCTTGGTATTTTTTTCCTGATGAATCACATGAGTTATTTATTCAGTTTCACTGTGTCAGATGGAGATGGGGCCAGGGAGTGGCCCATCCAGCAGTTACTTTCTCTGGCCAGGACAATGACCAGCCACCCGAGGTTCCCTGTCGGTTAGTGCTGCTCACGTGGCCATGTCCAGCTTCCAGGATGGAGACAGTATTCCCTGTGTTCACAGGAGGAGAACTGTGTGTCGGAGATTAGTGATGTCTGCAAGAGATAAGGCCCCTTTGCCAATCAAAACCCATTTTTTTGCCTTAGTTTATTACCGTCCCTTTAAATTTTGTAGAGGATTATTTTTTAAAGTATTGTTTCAGAGATGTTTGTTTTTGGCATTTTCCCCTCCGATATATCTGCACAAGTTTGAATCTTCTGATAACACAGAGAAACAAATGGAAAACAGTGCCCTTACTGACTCCCAGTCTCTCTTCCTAGAGCTGACCACAGTTAACCATTCCTGTACATTCTTGTGGTTAACTCTATGTCAGTAACGTAATCATATGATTCATTTTACATTTCTCTGTTTTCATTATAGTTTGTATTAATACACTCCAAGCCATATTTCTCATTTCAACAATTATAAATATTCTCTTCCGAGTGCCTACCTTATGGGTTGATATCATCAAATCACGATTGAGAGCATTTACATTCTACTCTGTGCTTATAATTGGTCTCATGTACGTAATCTTTGCATATGAGTTTAGTCTAAAAGGTGAATGTTCATGAGTATTCTTTACATAATCATCCGTAGCTCATTTGACTGTTTTTCAGTTCAGGGCTTTTCTTCTTCCCTGGAGATTCCTGAATTTCTTCTTGTCCGATGTGGCCTTATTGTATCTGCAGGCTGTTACTCTCGTGAATCTGGTTCATGAATTCGAGTTTTCCAGACACTTCCTCCCGTGTTCCTCCTGCAAAGCTGGACTGACTGCTCTGTGCCCCTGACATCCTGGGATGTTACCGTCTTCTGTGGTCCACCATACACGTTTCTAATTCTCAGCTTATTTCTTCATATGCTAAATCCATTTTTCTTTATCATTTACAGTAAATTATTTTAAAACAATTTTCTTACAATAATAAAACTTCATAACTTCATTCTCTATATTTACATTTATCTATACATACATATACCTATATACACACATACATAGATACATGTAGATCATACATACTTACATGTAGACCTACAAAGCCTTGCTGGGTATTGATTTCTAGGAAAAAAATCACATTTTCTCAGAGCTCCAAAGGAATTCTACCAATCTCCTATTACCACGTGTTGTTAAGAAGTCTAACTCTTGTTCCTTTGGGTTCATTCTTTCTTCTTTGGAAGCTTTCAGGAATTTCTTTATCTTCAATCTCCTAAAACTTCCACAGTGACGTGCCTAAAGGGGCTTTTATTTCCCCATCATCCTCAACATTCAATTTGAAAGCAGACTCTCCTTTAAGACCCGGGGGGTTCTTAGCTGTTATGATTTAGAGGATTTTTCCTTCTCTATTTTCTTTATTATTTCTTTCTAGACAGCTGTTTAGTTCACTCCTGCTCCTATTTAGAATTTATTTAATGTAATATAAGCATGTGAAAGTAGGGCATTCATCAAATTTCTCCATGAAACTGTACTTTTAAACATCATTTTACGACTCTGAGGCAATTAAAGTAAATTACATAGCACTTGTTTAGCTAAAGAGAACACTAACCCATTCTGAGATCGTCTTGGACAGTAATAATGCTTGACCAAACACCTGCCTTTCCCTTCCTACCCATTGCGTGGCTGTTGGAAAACATTGCTTTTGTGGAATTTTGAAAGCCATAGAGAATCACTGGAATAAGAGAAACACATTTGTAAATGAGGAGAACAGCTGAGCAGGAAAACGTGAGTGATGACATAAATAATATTAGACATTTGGTCTGTGTGTTCCACATTACTGTTCTTACTTCATCTTATATTTATTCATAAGTTGCTTTTCTTTCCTCTTTGCAGCAGCTCTGTAAAACCCATCCACAACTGACCCTTGTATTGCATGTTCTACATCCACAGATTCAGCCAACCACAGGTTGAAAATATTTGGGGAAAAAAATTCCAGTAAGTTCCAAAGAGCGACACCTGACTTTGCCTTGCGTGGGCAATGATTTACATAGCATTTGCATTGCATTAAGTATTATACGTAATCTAGACATGATTTAAAGTGTATGGGAGGATGTGCTTAGGTTTTATGTAAATGCTACACCATTTTATATACAGGACTTGAGCATCCTCGGATTTTGGTATCCGAGGAGGTCCTAGAACCACTTCCCCCCAGACACTGGGGGACGACTGTATTCACATCTTTCATCTTTGCCATCGCTTTCTTTTGGGAGAGTCTGTCCTTCTGTTGGCAGCATAATGGAATTTTTCTACCTCTTTGATGGTTCATCTTAGACATAATGGCTTTTGAATTTTGAATATAACGATCACGATAATCTTCATGTCAAGAATCTTAACTCTAAAAAGCAGGCAGGTTAAGGCTTCAGCCGTGTTTTACCAGCTACACCACTAAATGATCAAAGAGGGTACCCAGCAGAAAAAATATTAAGTACTCGATAGAAGAAAGAGAGCCCTGGAGATTAGGGGTTTTATTTTTTGCCGTTAACTTTTCCTCGTCCCTCTCCTTGTTGATAATGGAGATCACTAGCCTAGAAAAAGTAAAGGACAGCTCAAGAGGTATCCGAGGAAAGGGTACATTTCTGGCTGGGAGAAGGTGCAGTTCACTAGAGAATATTTTTTCCGATGAAATTCCGGAAGAGCGATTTGAACGCTTTCTGATGATAGCGGCACTGGTGAGATTCCTGGTCTCACATGACGCTTCAGGAGAATTTACTACTTTCTTCCACAAAAGTACGGCTGATTGTCACAAGTCACGCAGTTGTGTTCTTTAAAGTTGACGCTGAGATCGCTGAATTAGCCGACACTGACAGTTGCTCCTGGGGTGTGTATGAGCCTTCGGGCACACCATTTTCCTCAACTGATCAACCCATGACTTTGTTTGACGTGTGTTTTTGGTTCAGACGCCTTTTTAACGTGTAGTGTTGCTCTCACACTAGGGAACACAAGACTTCAGCGCCACGCATGGGAGCCATCTGGAACAGCAAAATCACAAACGGAAAGCACAAAGATGCAAACACAAACAAACAAAAACCCACCTCGCCACTAAGTGCACTGGGGAAGGGATGCTTATTTCCAGTAGGAGAGCACGCGGGCGCTGTCACCTCCTTGAGTAACAAGTGTATTGGCGACCTCTCTGTACGTCCGTGGACGTCGCAGAGGCACTGCGAGTATCGGCTAGTATTTACAAATACATTTCAGCGAGTGGGCGAGTTTGCAAACACAGAATTCGCGGATATTGAGAACTGACTGCATTTGTTTGATTGGAGGCAGCTTTGGGCGACTCCAATAGCTCTTTTTCTACCTTCGCCCTCTGCCGGAACCGAAAGGGTTTCATCTGGCTTTGAAATGTCCCTGATTACCTAAGCTGATAAAGCGCCTTAGAGTTGAAAGGGTAAGAAAGTGACATCTCTTACTCTGCTGAAGAAGTTGAAAGGAAAGGAAAATGCTTATTCCTGTAAATTCAACTTCACGGCAGCACGGCTGAAGGACAAAGCATCTTCTTTTATTTTTCTTTCTTTAATAAATGTCCCCTAAATGAGAAAACTCTAAAGCACTGAAGGGCATTAAGCGCCTTTGAAGTGGCAAAGAAGCAGTCATTCATCGCCCCTGCAGCGGCAGAATCTGAAAAGTTTATAAGGAGGGTAGGGTTGCTAGGGCGAGAGGAGGGGCAGGCATGGGCACGCGCGCCGACTCCACGGGGTGCGGGGCTGGGCTCTGTCTTTGGAGGCGGTGGTCACAGGACTCTATGTAGTTGTCAGAACTCATAGATGTAAACCAAAGAAAAGAGATTTTTTTTTTTTTTCTGGATGGCTACTTAAAGATAAACCTAAGAAAATAGAAACAAAGACAAAGAAAAAAAGAGGTCTTTGCGGGGCTCAGCCACGTGTACCGTCCAGATGGCCTCAGCCCCGCATCACTCTCTGAAGGCTGCATCCTTGAAGGGCTTCCGGGCAGAAGGTACCATCCAAGGACGGAGGCCCAGCCGATGGTCAAGTCCTCTTGGGGGTCTTCTTCAAGGGGCCCAGGGAAGCCTGAGGAGCACAGACCTGTGGTCACTATCAGGCAGAAAGGCGGGACGCAGCCTGGAAGGTGAGCAGGGAGCTGGCAAATGAGGGCTTGCGGGAGGCAAAGCTCACGTCCTCGGAAGCCCTGCTCAGCAGCGCGTTTTCGTTTGCGCATCTTTAAGATACACACGTACCTCAGAGCGGAAGTAAACAAAACAAGGCAAGGAGATCTTAGCCCTCTACCTTCTTAGCATCACGAGAGCAAATGTCTGACAAGCTATTCCCTAGGAGGGTGCAAGCTCTGTTTCCACACTCGCAGAACCGTTTTGGGATCATAGAAGGCTTCCTGTCTTTTTTTTTTGGGGGGGGGGTCGGGGATAGGGGGTGTCACCTGTTCAGTATGAATAGAAATGGCCCAAGAAATGTCTTAGGCTCAGTTCTTACCCCGACAGGGACTTGTGGTCATTGTGTTGTGAATTCGTTTGTGTAAATGAGGCCAGTGATGCTGTCATTAAATCAAAATCAGGACCTTCAAACTTTGTCCCTTATTCGGTGCAGACTATTTTCTGAATGTTGCCCCTGCTGTCTTTAGCTTCCATCGTGAGACACAGGAGGTCAGGGGCAGTCGGCCTGGGCTGGGTATCCCCGTGTCTGTCTTCAGCTCCAAGGTTGAGGCAGGGTCCCTTGCTGGCTGTAAGGATGAAGTTTCCCCTTGGAGCCAGGTCACTGGCTGCGTGAATTGCCTCTACTCTGGATGCCAGCGTGGAGAGAAAGGTGGAATTTAATTTGCTGCATTTTTGATCTGTCTTCATTGCCTTGACCAAAATGTGATCTTTGGTAGGAAAAAATAGCTACTCAAAAACACATGGCATCAGAAAGATGGTCAGTTTCCTAAAAGTTTATATTATGCCCAATTTATTTCTCAAATGGACAAAACCAGGCATCCACACAGAAAATGGTGTATTTTGATTTGCATTTCTCTGATAAGGTATCACCTCACACCAGTCAGAATGGCCATCATTAAAAGTCCACAAATGATAAATGCTGGAGGTGGTGTGGAGAAAAGGGAACCCTCCTACTCTGCTGGTGGGAATGCAGTTTGGTGCAACCACTGTGGAGAACAGTACAGAGATTCCTTAAGAAACTGAAAATAGACTTACCATATGATCCAGCAATCCCACTCCTGAGCACATATCTGGAGGAAACTCTGATTCAAAAAGACACGTGCACCCCAGTGTCCATAGCAGCTGAACAATAACCAAGATATGGAAAGAACCTAAATGTCCATCGACAGATGACTGAATAAAGAAGTTGTGGTTTATTTATACAATGTATTACTACTCAGCCATGAAAAGTAATAAAATAATGCTATTTGCAGCAACATAGATGGACCTGGAGATTGTCATTCTAAGTGAAGTAAATCAGACAGAGAAAGAAAAATACCATTTGATATCACTTATATATGGCATCTGAAAAAAGACACAAATGGACTTATTTACAAAACAGAAACAGACTTACAGACATAGAAAACACACTTAGGATTGCCAGAGGGGAAAAGCGGTGGGGGGATAAATTAGGAGTTTGGGATTAGCAGATACACACTACTATGTATAAAACAGATAAACAGCAAGGTCCTATTGTAGAGCACAGGGAACTATATTCAACATCTTTTAGTAACCTATAATGAAAAAGAATATGAAAAAGAATGTATGTTTAAAAAAATATGTAACTGAATCGCTATGCTGTACACCAGAAATTAACACAACATTGTAAATCACCTATAGTCCAATAAAAAAAACTATAATACTTCATTAAGTTATATGTCAATAATGTTTCAAAGTGGTATTCCATTTTCCATTTTGAAATTAGTTAATAAAAAATGCCATTATACTTGCTAACAAAAAAAGAAAGAAAATGATGTCTTTTACTGCACGAATGGTGGCAGGAGTGCAGGGGGCACACAGATCCCTTATGGAAGCTGTGACTGCTCACTGTAACTCTGAACTCATCTATTGCTTTTACTTCCAGGTAAAGACAAAGCTGCATCGTATTCGTCAGGGTTTGTTCATGCTGCCAGCTGCAATCTGTATCCCAGAAACGACTCTTCTTTCCTTGTGAAAAAAATAAAAACAAACCCACTCTGCTTCCCCCTTGTCTTGTCTGAGTGATAGCAGACCTAGAGTTCCATGTCATTCAGAGAAATGGCATCCAACCTGAGAAGCCAAGGCCTCTGACTCGTACCCTGTGTATCTCGTTGGGATTTTCATGTTTTCTGAATGGGCTAGGAGTAGGTTCTCCTTGGGGGAACTGTTAAAACCGAATGACTTTGTAAAGTGGAAAGACTAGGAGGCTTTGTTGCATTATTTGAAATGTGCTAAGCGAAATGAAATCCAGCCGTGAACTATCAGGACCTCAGCAACCAGGACGGACGTGATGCTAAATAGCAAAGCAGTGGTGTGTCCGTCTTCGGGGATGCTTTCTAAGGAGGGAGATTTCAAGACCTCTCTGGATGGTCTTGTTTAATCACCAAATAACTCTTCCTGTCAAGAAGCTGGACGTGGTCTAACTGAATTTGGTCCTGCTGTCGTTTACACATCCCTTCTTTTAATCAGCCCTCGGAGAAGGAGGTGGAGAGGTCTCTGTTTCCTCAGCGTGACGTGACTCCCTCTACCTCGAGGCAGAGCAGAAACCACTCATTTGTTTTCTGTGTAAGGAACTCAGCTCTCAGACTCCTCAGAGCACACGAGTTTATACTCCGGTTTATTTTTCTCACTATCTATGACCTCATTCCAACTTTGTTTTACTAAAACAAAAAGAATCGGGGCTTACTGGGTGAAACAGTAGTAATTTAAATTTAATTTTGATGCTAGTCGAGACTTGTATTCCAGATCACTGGTGTCATTTTATATTGAATACATTCCAGTCTTCCATGGAGTTTTGAAAAACTCCAAAAACCGCACCCTGTGGACAACATACGTTCCCTGTGCAGTGTGTGGTGCTCCCTGATTTTTCTGTTGTTGTTGTTTTAAATTTTTTTCTTTATTATTCTTGTATTTGGTTAGGAATCTAACCCTGCTATCTGTCAGCTCCGTGAGATCAGACAGCAGCGTTCACCTCTCTTGGCCTTAATCACTTTGCTTGTGAAATTTGAATCGTGCAATTATCATCTCTGTGAAAATAACGTCCCAGGCACAGAGGAAGTGCCCAACAGATGCAGCATTTCTTCCTGAGCCCATTTTAGGTTTTCATATGTAATGCATGAGATTAACGCAGGTGTTCATTATGAAATATGGTGTGTGTTCTACCTCAGGAGTAAAATCACTCTCTTCACACATGTAAACTACAGACGGGGAGCCAGCTTCACGGAGTGTGGTTTGCTTGTTACAAATTTACTGTGATGTGAGCTGCATGTCCTACTGTGTCCTCGGTCATATCAATTGCTGAATTTCGGATGACATTACCTACAGTCGGTAGGCTATCTTTTTGTAGTTTTGTAAAGATTTTCACTCCTGGGCTTAAGGATTGATTTTTCTTCTTAGAAAGAGTGAGTGGTTATTGCTCTTTTTTCCCCCCAAATAATGAATTTAATTTTTAAATTAATTTTTTTACTGATGTATAGTTAATTTACAATGTTGTGTTAATTTCTGGTGTACAGCATAGTTATTCAGTTGTACGTATATATATATATTTTTCTTTTTCATTGTTGGTTGTTACAGAATGGTTATTATTCTTAATCTTCACTGTTTCCTTGAAACAGCATTTCCTTAAAACTGCTTCCTGACAACGTGTCCTCAGACCCTAGTACAAAAGACTATTAAGTTTACATTTTAATTTTGCATTTTCTGTTTTCACTTTGGTTTTCCACATTCTTGTTATAAAACAAGCGGTAAAAATTGAGAGCTACCATTTTTGACAGTTACAGTTTGCAATTATATTAATTATGATTTAAATCATTTTCTTTCACTAGTAGATAAGAACACTTTTCTGGGCAACCCCTTTGATTTTGCCTCATCCAGATGCAGGTGACAGTGTGTAACACTTGGGACTTGTCAGAGGGGGTCTGTTACAGGTCTGAACACCTGTGCCTCCCAGCATCAGCCGGTACTTTCCAGGTGGATTTCCCCTGACCTTGGGCCAGGTTCTCTGAAGGAACAAACCCAGAGTCATCTTCTCCCAGCCTGTCACAAACAGGACGCACTGAAGACTTGAGTTGGAATCTTGTGTCCCTACACACGTGCCGCATGTGATCTAGGAGACTTGGAGACCCCTGTCAAGTGCAAGGGACATAGCCTGGTGTTTTCTGTAGATGTGGGGTCGGAACGTGTGACTCTTACATTAGCAAGGTGCCCCGAAACGGACCCAGCAGGTGTGTAGACTCAGTCCGTGGAAGAGGGGGGAGAGGTCCGGGGACGGCCGTGTGTATTTGACTGCGGGTGCACACGCAGTCGCACGCGGGACTGTCACATCCGTCCAGGACTGGGGCCCGCCAGGGGCGCCGGCTGCTGGCTGCAGGGGGCCCCGGGGAGAGGGGGCCACCTGAGGTCTGTGAGCCCCGAGAAGGCTGAGACCAAGCTGTGCAGCCGCAGTGGAGACCAAGTACAGCTCCGATCTCAAGGGAACTTCGCGTTTTAGGCCAGCACCGGGACCCAGGCAGGGCGTGCGAGGAGATGGAGTTGGTACAGCAGGTGGACGCATCGCTGGGATCTGGAGGAAGCTGGGTTTGACTCTGGTGTACAAGACAGAGATGCCCAGTCTCTGCTTTTGTCATTCTCACTGGGAACTCATTCCTTACTCTTTTATCAAATATAAACTTTGCCTGGTTTAAAATGCCTTCCCCCAGCACCTCTGGATAATAAATTCTCTGCTATAGTCCACATCCTCTTTTTCCTCCTTTCTTCTAAAAATATTTTCAGGACCTCTTATGCACCAATCATGGTGCTGAAGGATAAGAAACTAGTTAGTATCTGCAAATCTCGAATTCCTGATTTATCCCTTCCCCCCCACGTCCCCCTGGTAACCATAAGTTTGTTCTCTATGTCTGTGAGTCTGTTTCTGTTTTGTAAGTAAGTTTATTTGTGTCCTTTTTTAGATTCCACAGATACTACTATATATAAAATAACAAGGACCTACTGTATAGCACAGTTACAGTATGTTATATATGTTATAGTAACCTATAATGAAAAAGAATATGAAAATGAATATATGTATGTACATGTATGACTGAAGCTTTTATGCTGTACACCAGAAATTGACACAACATTGTAAACTGACCAGACTTCAATTTAAAAAATAAAATTTCATTTTACAGTGACAAAAAATAATAAACTAAGAAACTGCCCTCCAGAGGTCTGTAATCTCGGGAGGGACTTTATGAACATTCAAAGCCTTTTTAAAAATCCCTCTGCATTTCCTCCGTGGAGTCCCTTCAGACTATCCTCTGACTATTTGAGAACTTCATATAACCTGAATGTAGAAAATATTTATTTGTCAATCATACTTCAATAAAGCTAGGGAAAGGCTTTCTCTTTTCTGTTATGTATATAATAGAAATTTATATATTTAAATAATAATAGTAAATATATTTAAATTTAAATTATATTTATATTTAAAGCATACATTTAAATAGTGATATTAATAATACGAAAATAATATATAATAGAAAAGAGAAAAGATGTATAAATAAAGATTTACGTTGTAGCAAAGAGAATATACATCTCTGTATATTTGAAAGAGCTTAGATGCATCTGTCAACACAGAAACAAGGTCCTCATCTCCTGTGAAGCCCTTTTTGGACCCCTAATCCTCACTGTCCTCAGCACCTTTAGAACTTCCAAACGATTTTCATCGTAGTGTGGAATTACAGACTCATCAGAGCTGCGAAAGATTTGCTATCACTTCTTTACCAGTTTTTAACACAAGGAGAAATTAACCCCAGAAGATACGGGAGTGATTTAGTTAGGGGTAACACAGCTGTCTACACAAAGAGCCGGGATCTGTTGCTAGAGCTCCTGACTCGAGTCCGTCGGGTGCCTGGCGAAGTGCCCGGGACACAGAAGACACTCACTGAGTGATGCTTCTTCGCCAGGTGTCAGTTTGGTTCCTCACTGCTTTGCAGTTTCTTTAAGAACAGAAGATGCTCTCCCTTTGTGTTGTGTGCCTCCCGGGGGCAGAGCTGAGGCAGCTGTAGGCAGTGAGCCTGTATTTACCGATTAATCGTCAGGGCAAGCCTCTTTCTCTTTACTTCCATGTGGAGGAAGTAAAGTCTGGCAGGACAATCACCACATTAGTGTAAGGTCTGTGCTCACTGTGTCTTTATTGTAAAGAAGACCTATGGTTCCTGAACCCTGCCGTCAAGCAGTGGACATGTACTGGGGCCATTACTCTAGTGAAAATGATTATTGAGTGTTCGTTCATATTGCAAAAAACTGGCTGTTGGGATCTGCAGATATTTTTCAGAGTTACCATGATGCACCCACTCCTTAAGCTGGAATTAGTGATGATGCATTAACGGACTGCTAGGAATTATTGCAGCCCACAAATTCAAGGGAAATGGTTCCATTTTTGTTGAGATATTTAAAGCTCCAAGCTTTACATTCCAGGCACAAGTTTAGCTACTTCAATACTACATTCCTGGAAGAAAGATATTGTTCCATGGAAAGCAAAATTAGAAGCATGGAACCATATGTGATTAATGTTCTACTTGTTGAAGAATCTTATTGAATTGGTATGCACCTGAATTTAAAGTGAATGACTATATTTTAGGAGACTAGGGGCTTAGGAAAGAGACTGTCAGGTGTGCTCTGTGCTGTCACTGAGACATGGGAGGTTCCTGATTGCATCCTGGGTGACAGCTGGAGCTGGGTCAATGTTCATATTTGAAGAAACAGTGTTAGTTATAATGGTGGGTCTTTCCAGCCTGGACATGGTGAGCATTAAATAAACATCTAGAGACCTTTCCTCCTTATTCATCCTGAAGTAGGACCAGGTCCAGCTTTGAAGATTTCCACTGCCCAGTCCCTTGTCATGATTGCAGGATACAGATCTATACCGAAGGCAAAGGAGATAAAATATAAAAACACGTGAATACCTCCACTCTCAAGTTAAAGCTCACCATCAAAACAAGAAGGCCATCTTGGTCCCCAACAAATACAGCGAATGATGAAAAGGATATGATAACCTTGGTATGTAATAAAAAGGCCTTCCCCACACCCTTTTACAATAACCGTCATCTCCTTAACTTTTTCCTGAAGTTAAAGTACATCCTCTCCTGTACTTCGTGATCCCGGGGACATCATAGGACTGCAGTCCAGGGACCAGAAAGTGATGAGAGAGAGAGGGCTTCCCACCATCCTGCCGTGTTTGCTTTTCCTCCTCTTCTTCTCCATCCTTCTGCCCCATCTCTCAGTAACAGAGCATCCGTCCTTGTAGGGGGTGAGGACTGTGAAGATATAAAACCTTGGAAATAGTATCCATTGCATATGCACACCACGTCGTCTTTGTCTGCTCACTGTCAGAGGACATGCAGGTTGCTTCCAGGTCTTGGCTGTTATAAACTGTGCTTCTGTGAACCTTGGGGTGCCTGTATCTTTTTGGATCAGAGTTTCCTCCAGGGGGAAGGGGGTGGGAAGGGATAAATTAGGAGTTGACTATTTGCAGACACTACTAGACAGAAAATCGATAAACAACAAGTTTCTTTTGTACAGCACAAGGAACTATATTCAGTATCTTGTAGTAACCTATAGTGAAAAAATATGAAAATGAACATACGTTTGTATATGTATGACTAAAACATTATGCTGTACACCAGAAATTGACATAACATTATAAACTGACTATGCTTCAATTAAAAAAAAAAAACAGGCAAAGAAAAAAAAAAAAAAGAACCAACTTGGAAATAGGAACAGAAGTCTAATTTCCTCAGTTCCCTGGACCTGATGGTTTAATGGCACCTGTCCCCAAACCTTATCTATCTTCAAGTTTTATATGTAATCAGGTCATTTTCAATAAAGGTGTGCAATAGAAGATAGGAGAGAGGGTGGAACACGTGTCATTGTCCCAGAGGACATGGAGAATCGTGGAAAGGAGGGGGTCACCCCATGGGGATGCCTTTAAAAATATTTCCTGAGAAGTTGGATTCTTAAAAGAGAAGCAAAATCACACTTGTATCCTGGGAGGAGCAGGACAAAACCGATATGAATTCCTGCTAGTACTTTAAAAAAAAATTTCTTTTAGTCTATTCATTGAACTCCTTTGTTCACTAACAGAATGAAGCTTTTTCATTGGACTTGGTTCAGGTAAAAACTTCCTCTTAGGAGTCACTTTATTCCTTGAGTTACTTTTTTTTCTTTTTGACTTTGCCTCTAGTTTTTCTTGGCACTGACAGCCCTCTGATGCCCGCCATTAATGTGGACGTAATTTATGAACGGATTAGGAAGCCATGAAGATGCGTTATCTTTCTAATAAAGAAGGGGCAGAGATGAGTGCTCCTCCGATAATGCAGCCAGCAGCGGACACTGGCACCATTAAATGTGCATTTTCTAAGATTAGGTTTTGCTTCACGTAACTGTGGGTACAGAAATTCAGGGGAAAATGGATATTTATTCAACTCATTCATTTTAAGATTAATGTAATCAGTAGTGCCATTTGGCCAGCTGCCTTATATACAGTCCAATGAGTCTCAAAGTGTCCTCTAAGGATCCTGGTGATTCTTGGGACCGTAGCAGAGAGTCTTTGAAGTCAAACTTCTTTTTTATAATAATCAAGACCCTGTCCTTCGGCTTGGTTGGCTTTGAGCTGATGGTGGAAAAGCATCCATTAGCAGGAACCAAGACAGCGGTCCCAAGCCCTGCGGAGAAGCCCTTGTATCCATCGCTGTCACACAATCATCCACAAAGGATTTTTGCTCAAGAATGTCTGTCACAAAGCACTAGACGTTGTGGATTGGACTGAATCTGAATCCTTAAGTCGACATCTTCCTTATTCTGTGAAACAAAATGAAAAGTATGTCTGAAGCACTTAGCTATTTGTTTACTTACTACATTGACTACCTTTTATGTGAAGGAGAGTTACTTAGATAATTATTTAGATTTGATTATTTCAGCAATATTTTTGGGAGAGGGACAGAGTGAGTCTGTCACTTTAAGGAAAAGAGCTGACAATTTTCGGTGCCAATTACAATACTTAAGCTTTTAAGTTAAAAATAGATTTTTGGAAAACTTGAATCTGCCTCTGTGACTTTGTCTCCTTCTCAATAATTAAACACTTCTCAGATAAGAGGACATACTGAGGAATGCGACATTTTGATATTGTATAATTAGCTGTGTCAACATTTGCTTAACTTAGTGAGGTTTTCCAGATGACCAATGCACATTATTACTGATTGTGGATGAGTAAAAGATACACTCAAAGCACAAGATACATCAGTAGCTTTCAATGGAAGAGAATTTAAAAACGTTCATTTATATGGATTCAGATTCCACATTACAGTGAACCTTTAAGGAACTACCACTTGCCAACGTCTAGTGTGGTTTCAAAGAATAGTTTCCACAATAAGCTGAAAAGGCTCTCAAAATACTTGTCACTTTTAAAACTGCATATACATGTGAAGACAGATTTTCTTAAGATATGGCCACCAAAGTCAAATATGAGAATCTAGCTCTTTTTTTGTTAACCTTAAAGAGATTTGCAAAAATGGAAAACAATGCTATTCTTTTCCTTCTTTTTGCACAATATCGTCATGTTTCACAACATATGTTGTTGATATTAGTTTGTGATGGACATATTATTGTCTTGAATTGATTCATAAGTGACAACTGCAAACATTTGTTTTAATTTAAAACACAGTAAGCAGGGCTAAGTATAACTCACGTAAACCAAGTCTCTTTGGGGTCCTCGATAATTTTTAAGGGTGTAAAAGAATGATGAGCCCCAAATGTTTGAGAAGTGCTATGTCTGGAGATTTTCTACCGGTGGGATTTCAAAGCCTGAATTGAAAATGTCATGATAACCAGAATGTACAAATTTGGAATGTCAACATTTTGTTTGATCAATCTCTTACACAAAAGCTTATTGAAATGACGGTATTTGGGGGAAAATTGCTTCTTTAAAGGGATCTAAACATTCAGTGAGGCTCCGTGGTGCTTCCCTTTTCAGATCTCAAAAAATTGATACAGGCAGAGAATTTCATTGAAAATTTTAACCCAGCGCTGAGTTGAGCTCAAAGTCTGTTATCATCCTGCCTTTTTCACGCCTGCTTCTAGTACAGATCCTGCTCCCCCAACCCCGCTTCTAGCAAAAAGCAAAGTTTCTTCTGTTGATAACAGAAAAAAAGCAAAATAAACAGTAGATAAAAATTCTTTTTATGCATTCTTGTAAAAGATTGGTCAAATACAAGCAAAAATAAATCCATTTATCCAAAGAGTGGTCTTTTGAGAAATAATTTAAAATAAAAGTGCATGCAGACATTTTTTTTTACAATGGCAATCATGGGGTTAGACTAAAAATAAGAGAAAATAATGCATTATTTTTTTTGTCCAGAAACTCAAAATATACATGTGTGATTATAATCTAGGGATAAAGGACATTGCTCAGTTATTGAAGGGAAAAGTTTCATTAGTCTATTAATGATTTGGGGACAATTGGATAATCATTCAGGAAGATCACATAAGTTCCCCACTTCCTGTATGTCCTGCATGTGTAGAACATATAGAAAAGTCCATTGACCATCCAGGGGTGGAAGTGGTCTATCCTAGCATATATCCAAAGATCACGAGCCACAGAGGAAAAGGTTCATAGATTTGACAACAGAAAACTCAAAATTTCTAACTTGTGTTACTCCTTTGAAAAATGACCAAAAAAAAAAAAAACTTATTGGGAAAATGTTTTTAATATATGCAATTAACAAATGATCAGTATCTATAGTGTGTCATGTCTGTAAAGGGCTCTGATCACTAGGAAAAGGCAAGCTTCATTAAGGGTCAGGAAATGCAACAAGAGGAGATACGTGTACCCAGCAAACACAGGAGTAATTTGCCGAACTGACAATGTCATAAAGATCAGGACTGCCCAGATTTGGGGTGTGAGAAACGGGCTCTCGTGTCGGTCGGAAGGATTTCAGAATGTCCAGATGTGATCTCCGCACTGGCAGTTCCACATCCAGGAGTTTATTTGTGGGATCTTCACATACGTGCTCAAAGGCATAAGTAAAGGATGTTCATCGTTTTCAGTGGGAAAAATTCGGGAACGAACTAAGGGGTCACCAATAATGAGTTAAATAAATGATGGCCAATCAACTTGACAGGCTTCTGTACAGGTGGGAAAAGATATGTAGTTTATATACAATGAGATAGAAATGTCTGGTCATACGTTAAGTATAAAAATACTGATTCTTTTTATAAAAATATAAAATACATGTATATGTGCATTGATAACATGTCCTTGGAACGTTTACACCAAGTATCTCTTTGTATAGTGAGGGCTGCTTTGAATCAGTGATGCAGTTACGAGAGATTTTCATTTTCTTTAACTGTTTGATTTATCCTTTCTTTTATTTCCTTTTTTTTTTTAAAGAGATTACAGTGAGCATGCATTAGTGGCAAATGTAATTAGATTTCAGGCTTATCCTTACCAAACACAAGACTTGACTAGAGTGGGCCCATTAAATATTAATTAAAATTTCTAGTGAGATGAAAACAACATGGTCAGCTCACAAGATGGACGCACCTTAAAGCATTGATTTGAAATATAAATTAACTCCTAAATTATGGCCACACTGGACCCTTTGATGCTGAGGGAGTTAACTTTCTGTGGGCACCATTCTCCCTTTAAGTGGTTAATTTCTTGTAATTGAAGAGCTGGCCAATGCAATCTAGCTGACACTTCCAAACTCTCTGAAGACGACGACGGGTGAGTTTATAACTGAAACTCCGGTGAGTTTCAACTTTTCTTCTCTCATGGCTTGCTATCTTGAAGGTCTGAAGCATGAGCTCTGGGAAGTGTGGAAAGGAAGATGATTCAACCATCAAGAGAGCGAAATTTGAATGCTCTATAAGCGGCTTGATTTCTCTGATGCTTAACCATCATACTTTATACTAATGCAAACTGGAATTAAATTACAGGTCATTGTGAGTAGTGAGTGAGATATTTTTGTGCAGGCACTATCTTTGTAGTCGAGTTTTTAAAAAATAAAAAACACTTCTCATTCTAGTTTTAGTAAAGCCCCTGAAAAACTAACCCAAGTTGAAAGAAATCAGCTATATTGTGAAACACATCGTATCCCCAAATATAGCAGCTGCAGGTAAGAAGCGTTTGCTCCGATACTACCTTGAAACGTAGTCTTACTCTATTGGAAGAAAATTGTGAAAGAACTTGAGGGAGACAAAAGAGGGAGCTGGCAGGGGAAGATGAGTGATTAGAGCAGGACCCCAAAACTAAGGCTGTACTGTGGTTTAGTTCCCTGCATGGAATCAGGGTAGTTTCTATGAAGAGTGCAAAGCTTAAAAAAAGAAAATACACGGCCGAGCTGGCGTGTTCATTGTCCAGCTGAACCGGGCACTGTATTACATATTAATGCTCTTTTAATAATAGTATGTTGGTAAAATATGAAAATTTTGTGTGTTAATATAAGATAATGAATTTGAAAAATGCGGGTCATAGGTTCAGATGGTATGTGAATTAATAAATAGTTACAAGCGAGCAGGGGCTGTGGCTTCAGGGAAGGGAAAAATGGGGTGACCTGGAGTATGGACTGAAGGGGAGGACGCTGAGGTGGGTCTGGGACAATAGTTGGGATTCAGTTCAAAGGCAGACCCTGGAGAGCTTGGAATAGATTCCAGAAACCACAGAGAAATTATCAGCAACTCACCCATCCACTTAGGAAGCTTTTTCTGTCATTTCTGATGAATTAGGGAAAAGGGTTTAAGGTAACGTCCCGCATCATCTAAATGTTTAAACATTTTGCTGTACGAATCAATGAAGGAATAAAAGCTGAACTATCAGCCAGGCAGGGAACTAGCATTTAAAGACACACATTTTTTACTCTTCCTTTGTGATCTTTGCTACGGTATTGACACTTATTCTTTAAAAGCTAGCATGGCAGAACTCCATTCATTTAAAATTTGCGATCAGCTGCTGTCTTTGTTCCTTACGGAAGCCCTGGTGTCGGTTGTTACCTTCCTTCTGTGAGTGAGGAGATCCAGGAACAGAGGGGTTGACTTTCCTGGTCTTGCATCCTTGAAGATCTGAGGTTGGGTCCATCCCTGACCCACTCACAGTCTGCGGTTTTTATTTTTACTGGGCCCTGCTGTGCTCAGACGTCTCTGCTTTCTCCTTCCACTGTTTAACCGCTCCCTGAGGTCGTTACTGGTTCATGGAATTTATTTTGCTCTTTCCCACCACTGAGAGAAGATTTTATTTTTACTGCTCTGGAGCCTGAGAGAGTGAATGTGTCTTAAAAACGTAGGTCTAGCTGCTTCTGAGCAATGAGCACTGGCCTACTCTCCCTAAATATTATTTGCAGTCGGTGTTTTGAATTACTTCCCCATCTGAAACGCAGGAAATAACAACGTGTAGTGGAAACGCATTTGTGAAAATCGTCAGGATGAACTTCCAAAGGAGCGTTCATCCCAGTGCCTCAGCATTGCCGTAGAGACCGGAATACGGTTTTCTTTCGGCATCAGTCCTTTTCATCTGAAAAACGGTGAAGAGAATTTATTAAATGAAATGAAAAATGGTGGGAACAAACTAAATTTTCTACTACAGATAATTTTATCCAATGCAATTGGATAAAGGGTGTGGGAAGCCAGTCGCTGTGGCATTTTGCTGACGGAAACTTAGTGTTGCTGAATCTTGAAAAGCTATCAAGGTCCCAGTGGTTCCGAAGCAGAAAGGAAGAGAAAGAAGTTTTAGAAGAAGAAGTGAAGGGGAAGGGGAAAAGCCTTTTGACCATCTTTGCTGTGATGTACAAATTACTGGGCGTCACGGGAGGGGCCAGCACCCTGGGACAGGGGAGCTCTCTGCCATGTTGGGGAAACGCCACTGGGCTTGTCACTTCACCCCTTTCCTCTGATGACCTGGATCGGTCCAGAAGACCAGTGGCGCCATCACTCGGGAGACAGGTTATTCTCAGGCCATTTGGTGTCCCCGGTGATGTGGACCTTACCTTCCGCTCACCCTGTATCCCGGGGGAGGGACAAAGCAAAGTAATTGAAAAGAAGGAGGTCATGGAATGGTTCTGTTCTTCTGTTCCATTTTCATTCTGCATGATCTTCCTTGTCCATTTTGTTTACTCCCAGGTCTTCCCCTGCCGTTGTGTTACAGACGCCTGGCTCTCACCCTTCAGTGACACCACACTTGTGTCTCCAATTGTCACTTAAATTTGATTAGAAATTAACACACTGGAAAAAACAAATCCTGCTCACCCAGTGCTGGGCCACACCATTAAAACGGTACTTTCTTTCCTGTTGCCTTAACTGGATTAAGATGGGCTTTGATAACAACTATTATTTCTGTCTTCTTCTTGCTCACAAACATCCCTCTCTTCCTAAATTTAAATGCTTGCACAGTTTCCTCAGCTCTGTCCCCAGATTGGAAGGTCTCTCTCCATCCCGTTTTTCCTGTCGTGGTCATAAGCCTACATCCCACTTTTATGACAACAGCGTTTATTGCTTCTGTGTCCCGTCTTTCTTCCTTATAGTCTATCTGCACACTGTACTTTTCGAATGTACAGCTTCCATCATGTCTTGCTCCTTTAGCAAGTGGTCTGTGGCTTCCTCTGCGGAGAAAACAATACAGGTTTCTCAGTCTTGACTTCTCCAGGCTTCGCTTTCTGGTCTTATCCCTTCATTCCAGGAACATCCTATCCTTCAGTCCTGTTGACTACTGACCAGTTTTTTAATTCGTACTGTTTTTTTTTTTGTGTGTGTGTGTGCATATATATACATATATTTATTGAAGTATGGTCAGTTGACAACATTGTATCAATTTCTAGTGTACAGCACAATGCTTCAGTCACACATGAATATACATATATTCATTTTCATATTCTTTTTCATCATGAGTTACTGTAAGATATTGAATATAATTCCCTGTGCTGAATTCACACTGTTAATAATAATACAGATTTGGCTTTGCAGAGAAGAGACCCCCCTCAAGGTGACTTAACCAATATAACAACCCTGATGTAGCTGGTCGACGGCTGCTGTGATGGGTCTCTCCCCGTGGTCACCTGGGAGTCCAGACTCCCCCAGCCGAAGGCCTTTGCCTCTTTCGGCCTCACCAGCTGAGATTCAGGACCAGGTCCTTATTTCTAGCAGCATGAGGTGGGGAGAGAGGAAGAGAAGCACCATCTGCGCTGAAAACACATCCTGGGATGTGCACATGTCATTCCCTCTCACTTGTCATTGCCCGGACGTGGTGACGCTTCATCCCCCGGCCACGCTAGCTGCAGAGAAGGCAGCGTTTTGGTCCAGTCTTGGAGACCAAGAGAAGTAGTGAACGTGCATGAGTCCAATGGGAGGGCCTCATTTATGAGACCTTATGGGCATATTATCTAAGTCTTTATGTGGAAGCTTAGAGAAAATACCAACTCTGCTCTTTAAGCAGTAAAGCTATGACTTAGCATCTGTTGACCTCTTTCTGTAGCTTTGGTCCTTCTCAAATAACAGTCACTTTTTAAAATTGAAGTATAGTTGATTTACAGTGTTGTGTTAGTTTCCGGTGTACAACATAGTGATCCATTTATAAATGTGCATATATTCCTTTTCGTATTTTTCATTATAGGTCATTACAAGGTATTGAATAGAGTTCCCTGTGCTGTACAGTGGGTCCTTGTTGTTCATCTATTTTATATATTATAGTGTGTATCTGTTAATTTCAAACTCCCAATGTATCCCTGCCTCCAGCTGCCCCTCTGGAAACCATACGTTTGTTTTCTACGTCTGTGAGTCTCTTTTTGTTTTGTAAATAAGTTCATTTGTGTCATTTTTTAGATTCCATATATAACTGATGTCTTATGATATTTGTCTTTCTCTACCTGACTTACTTCACTCAGAATGACAATCTCTAGGTCCATCCATGCTACTGCAAATGGCATTATTTTATTCTTTTTTATGGCAGAGTAGTATTCCGTTGTATAAATATACCACAATTTCTTTATCCAGTCTTCTGTTGATGGACATTTAGGTTGCTTCCAATGTCTTGGCTATTGCAAACAGTGTTGCTGTGAACATGGGGTGCATGTATCATTTAGAATTAAGAGTTTTCCCCGATATATGCCCAGGAGTGGGATTGCTGGATCACATGGTAAGTCTGTTTTCAGTTTTGTAAGGGATCTCCATACTGAATAACAGTAACTTTTGCTCCTGGATGGGCTCTAACTTCAGTTCCGGGTCTGTACCACTGTCTGTGCCCATCACAACAAAGGGAAGTCAAGGAGAAGGAAATTATTTCCTGCTAAGCTGGCTGGTGAGCTTCCAACAAAGCTGTCCTGCTGCTCATCTGTGATGATTACAGGGTGCTGAGAATGAACCTTGGTCCCCCTGTGGCTTCTGAGCTATAGTCTAGCCTTTCTCTTACCTTTGCTCCTAATTCTGACCCAGTTCACAGGACTAGGTTTTATTCTGACCACTGTTTGATTAGTTACCTTTGCCTCACCTTTAAACAAACCTGTTGGTCGTATTGATCTCTATGACAGACATAATATACTCTTGTTTATCAATCTTTTTCTTTATTGTTCTCTCACTAACCCCTCAAAAAAAGTGCAGGAAGAAGACACAGAAACTACTGTAAACAGTCCTGAGGGATACTTCTCCATTGCTATTTTCCAGTTGCACTGATGCTTCCAAAATGATTTATCACCGATCAAACCCAGTCACAATCTTACACATTGCCTTTGAGTAGAGCAGCAGAAAATATACCACATTAAGCTCTTCAATTCAAAGTACTTGATATTCTACACTTGTTTCTTCCAAGGCATTTTTTTCTGCTTCTCTCATTCCCTGGTGAATACCCAAAGCAATAAGCAGACACTAATATTTTACTGGGAGGATAACTTTCATATTTGCTCTGTAGAAATTACCAGTATTTGGACGATTGCACATGAAATGACTCCTCCTTTTTGGATGTCCCCATTTGGAGAGTTTTCTCTCTGTAGTGGCTCAAGATTTTAAAAGTGCTTTGAGAGTTTGTTATACCAAATAATCCATGTGCATCCTTGTTGCTGTTTGAAGAATGCAGGCTTCATGTGTTATAATTTTATTCCATTTTATTGGCACTAATTCAGAGAATATGGCCAACCAGGTGGTATCAAAGGATGTGCTATTTCTGAAGACATTAGCATATAAACACACCACGACATATGGTTAAAGATTCATTTACAGGTGTGGCAGCTTCTGCATCTTGTTGCTCTGAATCAATTTAATAGTCAGTGTATTGGGTTAGCTCTCTTGGCAGAGGGGTTGAGCTGTTTTTTTTTTTTTTTTAAATCTGCACATTATAGATTCAGGAGCATTTATTATAATTACAATAAATTCAGTAGTTCTGTTGTCTCATTGGAGAATCAGGAGGTGAAATTATCTTCTCCAGGGGAGGGTCAGGTCAGAGGTGCTGACATTTCCAGTGGAGATAGCCACTCTAAAGTCCTTGAATTACTAATTTTAACTTAATTTTTTCTAATATTTTCGTCTTTGTACTTTTTTTCTTTTGTAATTGAAGTATATAGTCAGCTTACATTGTTGTGATAGTTTCTGGTATACAGCACAATGCTTCAGTTACACATATGTATATTCTTTTCCATATTCTTTTTCATTATAGACCATTATAAGATATTGAATATAGTTCTCTGTGCTGTACAGTAATACCTTGTTTATTTATTTTATATACAGTAGTGTGTTTCTGCAAATCCCAAATTCCTAATTTATCCTTCCCCCATCCCCTTTTTCCCCTGGTAGCCATAAGTTGTTATCTATATCTGTAAGTCTGTTTCTGTTTTGTAAATAAGTTCATTTGTGTCATGTTTTAGATTCCACATATGAGTGACATCATATCGTATTTTTTCCCTCTATCTGACTTACTTCATTTAGAATGACGATCTCCAAGTCCATCCATGTTGCTGCAAATGGCATTACTTTATTCTTTTTAATGGCTGAGTAGTATTCCATTGTATAAATATACCACGTCTTCTTTATCCAGTCATCTGTTGATGGGCATTTAGGCTGTTTCCATGTCTTGGCTATTGTAAATAGTGCTGCTATGAACATTGGGGTGCAGGTGTCATTTTGGAGCAGGGTTCCTTCTGGATATATGCTCAGGAGCGGGATTCCTGGGTCATATGGTAAGTCTATTCCTAGTCTTTTGAGATATCTCCATACTGTTTTCCACAATGGCTGCACCAAACTGCATTCCCACCAGCAGACAACTTCTTTATCCAGTCATGTCGATGGACATTTTGTTTTTTTCCATGTCTTGGCTACTGTAAATAGTGCTGCAATGAACATTGGGGTGCATGTATCTTTTTGAGTTAGAGTTTCCTCTGGATATATGCTCAGGAGTGGGATTTCTGGATCATATGATAAGTCTTTTTCAGTGTGCCTTTACTTTATCCATTCTTGAACTTTATTAATAGCTCTGAGAAATCAAAATATTCTCATCACTTTCAGTGATAAAATGTATTAATAAAGGGAGATAGAAGAATATTAATGGCCTCAAATGGAAATATCAGAAGGAAACATCACAAATCCAAGGACCATTTAGAAAACATAGCATGCTTTAATGTTTGGAATTGCGTGCCAGTTTGTGAATTCACACACAAAACACATGATGGGTGATGTATTCATTTCCTATCACTACTGTGATAAATTACGACAAACTTAGTGGTGAAAAACACAATTTATTGCCTTACAGTCTGGAGGTCAGAAGTCTGAAATTGCTCTCAGTGAGCTCAAATCTAGTGTCAGCAGGGCTGCCATTCTCTTTGGAGGCCCTGGGTGGGGTGGGGCGAGAATCTACTTCCTTGCCTTGTGCGTCTTCTGGATGTGCCCCCCCCCACCACCCCCTGTGTTCCTTGGCTCCTGCCTGGCCGTCCCCAAGTCCAGCAATGCCAGGTCTTCCTCACGTTGCCCTCACATTTCTCAGATTGTATCACTCAGGCACCCTCTTGTTTCTGCGTTGTATCTGACTTTCTGAAATTCTAGCCATGCTTTTAACTTACTGTTTTTACCCAGATCTGAAGGTCTCTGTTTCCACCTATGTTGCTTTAAAAAAAAAAAAAAAAAGAGGGAGACTCTTGTGATCATAGTGGGATAATCTCCCAGCATCAAAATCAGATGATCAGCAACCTTAATTCCTTCTCCAGTCCTCATTCCCCTTTACCATGCAGCCTAACGTCTTCTCAGATTCTGGGAATCTAGAATATGGAGATTTTTGGGAGACTGTTTTTCTGCCTACCAGGGGTGATGGTGACAAAAAAAGAACAAGAAACAGGAAGATGTGAAGGGAGAAAAAAAAAAAAACAAAAAACCAGAGGATGGAAAGTAGCTTGCTAACCCCAGCTCTGCAGCCAGCTAGCAAAGGGAGTCTGTTTCACAGTTTATCATTTCAGTAAATAGAAACAAATGATAAATAACTTGCCCTGGCAGCCTCTGGTGTGCCATTCACCATTTGACATGTGTATTGTCTTATTTAATCCTCAACACAACACTACTCCCACTCTGTAGAGAATCAAATTGAGGCACAGAGAGTTCATGTAATGTTTTCTTTTTTGGGTGGGGTGGGGGTGGGGGGTGGGATGTAATTAGGTTTGTTTATTTATTTTTAATGGAGGTATTGGGGATTGAACCCAGGACCTCATGCATGCTAAGCATGTGCTCTACCACTGAGCTACACCCTCCCCTCCCCAGTGTAACATTTTCTTAATCACTCAGCAGGAAGTGGAGAGGCAGGATTTAACTCATGAAGTCTGGCCTGACAGCTCAGATTTTAACCATTAGGCTACATTGCCCTTATTAAAATAGGATACAAATAAAAATTGATTTTTTAATTTATTTTTTAGTTAAAGCAGTCGATACATATTAATTGGGCACCTGCTGGCAGCCTAGGCACTCTGGTCAGCATTGGAAGTATGGTAGTAAATAAACAAAACACAGATTCCGTCGCTGTGAGCTGGACTATAGATAAGATGAAATATAGACATTTGTTCCCATAATTGACGGTTATTTTAACAAACCAGGCCAAAACGTAGAGGTGTAAAAACAAGTCATTTTGTTATCCCTCGTAATTTTGTAGGTGTACTGGTATCAGCTGGGCAGTTCTTCTGCCCCGGGTGCATTCAGTGGGGCTTCACGGAGCTGGAAAATCTACGGTGGCTCCCTGGTAAGACAGGCAGGTGCTGCTGGATGTTGGCTGGGAGCTTGCCCTGCAACTTAGACTTCTAATTGCATAATGGCTGAGTTCCAGAGAGCTTCTCAGGGATGAATGGTCCAAGGGGGAGAAAGCAGATGCTGGCCATCTTATTAAAGATGAGGTCCAGGACCTACTCAGCATCACTTCTGCTGTATCATGTTGGTGGTACTCAAGAGGAGGATGCATGTACTTCAGTCCTTTCTGGGGAAAGGAAACAATAAGTCAAGATTAGTCCATAACAGACCAGAACCTAGAATTCAAGTCGGGGAACTTTATGAGACAAGTTGGGAGAGGAGACAGTGGCTAATCACGCAAGGACTTCCCAGGGATTTTCAAACTGAAATAACAGCAATAGGAGGACTGGATGGTTTTAAGCGAGATGATTTAAGCATCATTCAGAATTAAGTGATGGGTAAGATGACTGTGGCTGCTGCCTGGAGAGTGGAGGGAAACTCCAGGACGGCAGTAACAGTGGCTTGGACCAGGCACTTGGAGCTGAAGGGAAGGCACATCTGAATGATGTTCTGAAGATGTAATTAACAAGACATGGCGAGTGCTTCCATGTAGAGGAAGAGGTAAAAGGAAGGAAGGATATGCTCCTGTCTCCAGCAACTTAGCGTGCGGTTCACTGATGAGCTTGCAAAGGAAAAGAAGGTGCTGAAGGGGAAATTAGAAGCTCAGCCTTAGACACGATCACTGAACTTAACGTCCCTTGGAACCTGCTGGAGACGCTGTCTGGGAGCCAGGTGGATGTACGGGATTCAGGAGCAAGCTCTGGGCTGCAGACGGAGATTTTGCAGATTTCTGCATGGACATGATTGAAGGTGTGATTGTGGATGGAGGTGCCTAAGGTGAGGATGTGGTTTGAGAAGAAGAGTGTGCTTAGGACAGAATTCTGAGGCCAATCAGCATGTCGTGATCAGAGAGGAGGAGAAAGGTCAAAGGTGACCGAGAGGAGGATTTAGAGAGGTCGGAGAACTTGCTTAGAAGGCGGTGTTGTGAAGGGCAGGGGAAAGCAATTTTGAATGGTTTGTACAGGGTCCCCGTGTGACAGTCACGGAGGAGGAGAGACAGTGGTCTGTTAGACGGGGCGACAGGAATGTCGCTGGAGACTGCAGCAGGTGGTTTGGTAGCGTCGATTTGTAGACCCCTTGGAGCGGGCAGTCATGGATGGTAAGTGAGCACGTGGAGATGGCATGCGGGTCCTGAACTTATTTGCAGACATTTGGCTGTAAGAGGGGAGAGAGGAGGAGTGGGGCAGGGCGGGGGGCGGTGGGGGAAGTAGGTTGGAATACAGATAAAATGACATATAGACATTTGTTCCTGTAATTGACTGCGGTGTAGCAAACCAGCCCAAACTTAGTGGGGTAAAAACAACAATTAGTTGAGAGACTTGAGCAAGAGAAGGAACCATTGAGAAATCAAGACAAAAGTTGAAAATCTAGGAGGGGAGAGTTTGCCAGTTCTCTGTGAAAAATATTTTAAAACCTTCCTTGAATCGTAAGTGTGGGAAGTCTGGGAGAAGCAAAATTGCTCATGCTGACAGGAGTTATGACAAGCATTTTGTCGTTGAAGACCTATCATTTGCCACTGTTATTCATATCATTCTAATTAACATTAGTGACTTTTTCCTGTGTTTTTTTTGACTTTTTAAATTGAAGTGCAGTTACAATGTGTTAATTTCTGATGTACAGCACAATTTCCAAGTCATACATATATTCGTTTTCATATTCTTCCTACACTGCTGGAGGAAATGCAGTTTGGTGCAGCCATTGTGGAAAACAGCATGGAGATTCCTCAAAAAACTAAAAATAGACTTACCATATGACCCAGCAATCCCACTCCTGGGCATACATCCAGAGAGAATTCTAATTTAAAAAGAAACATTAATGACATTTGAAATCTCATTTGCTAAAATTTTAAGATATGAGGATGCTTCTGACTTGGAAAATACATGAGTGGTCAGTTTTTTTCTTTTTTCTTTTCTTTTGTAAGAATGTTTGGCTTAAGAAATAGACATAATGCAATTGTCCTTGAGAGTTTTTGCAACGTCATTTGTCAGAGTAGACACTATCTCCAAATCAGAATTTTTTAACTTTAGAAACACTTTCTTTTAAGTCCTTCTTGACATGGCTGGCTAACAAGTTTCTGGATTCCTTTGAAACTTTAGGACTTTGAAATTGAAACTGTCTCTTGAATTTTTTATTTAATGGATTTAAAAGAACTCTTTGTATGGAAAGTCAAAGTGTTGAAAGGAGAGGTGATCAAAGTTTATAAAACTTGGAAGAGAATAAACATGAACTTACTCACCACATTTCAAAATATGTATTATAATTCAGGGACACTCCTTGAAGCACAAAGGAAGAGGTTTAGGGTAAATCAAAAGAAATATTATTTTTAACATTGTTTTAAATTAATGAAACAGTAACCCAAGAGGTGAGACAATGTAAAAATACAAGCAGATTAAAAGGGATTCGTGAATGAGATGGAGCCATAATTTGGGGTCGTTCAAGATTATGCTGAATGTTTGGAAGATGACTTCATACGGTTTCACAAAACTTGTCTCCCACGTGACTCTCAAGTAACAAATTACATATGGCCTGAGGGGAGCCATGGTTTCTGGAGTGTGGGGCTGGTATTTCATATGTTTTTACATCTTAGAAGTTAAGAGCATACAACTTTCCTGGAATAAGTAAGCCTGGCGTCTGTATGAGAACCCCAGTTTCATGGCTTGCTAAATGTGTGTCCTTGGGAAATTTACTCAACCTTGTTATGTCTCAGTTTCCTCACGGTGAAAGTGAAAATAATAGTATCTACCTTATAATATTTTTATGCAATAGTAAAATAGATCGATTAACATAAGTTAAGAATTTGATGTTCTTCTTGTTGGTATCACAGCAAGATTCTGCAGTACTGGTTCTGTCGAAATGGCCTTTTCAGTCAAACAACGCAATTTTAGACCAAACTCAATACTTCTATATAAGTCACTAGAGGAGGGTGCTACTACTCCAGGAAAAACTCATTTACGATTGTAAATAATCAGGTTTGTTAATCTACTAGGTCACGTTTTGCATATAGCTCCTTCATTCAATTTTATTCTACCTCAGCAATTCTTCAGTTTTAAATTCAGGGCATACACTTTTTTCCCCTCAGATATAAATTTATTTTCTTAGTAATGATTTATTAAAAAAATTTGAAGGAAAGAAATAATTTAAAACCAGGAAAGGAAAGCAATTGTGTAACAGTCACATGAGTAGTTCTTTTCTCTTTTTGGGCTTGGAAAATATGGGTATGCGGATGGGTTGGAGAGAATTGGAAAAGTGAGAGTATTCCACGTGAAACCCCATGCACTCTGTGTGTGTGAGTGTATGCGTGTATGTACACACATATGGATACACATACACACACATACAGCATAGGCGTGGGTTAGCCATGATGGGGGAATGGATGTTCCCATTAGGGTGAATCTTTCCTCTCCTCACTCTTGCTCGAAGCCATACTCATCTGGTGCCACATGGGAGAGGAGATGGAAGGAAAAGTCTAGCAGACAGAGAAGCATCATTAGAATTGAGGAAAATGGGCCAAATGACATTACCTCATCTGGAAGAAAGAAGGATGAAGTTCAAAGGCACCTGTATGACCTAAGTGTGTTCTAGGTAGACAGGACTTAAACAGTCGTTGTTTGTTCCAGTCCCAGCTGCGCTTGCTTCCAGGACAGTTCTCAGACACAGTCATTTAATCTGAGTGTTAGAATTTTTTTGAAGGAATTAAGACATTATCTAGTGGCACCCACTCGTTTTTTGTAAATTAGTAAACTTACGCCCAAAGGCTTAAGTAACTTGGCCGAGATCTCACAGTGAGTCGGGATGTGAAGCCTAGTGGATTCCTGGGTCCCTGGGTGGCCTGCCTGAATTCTCATCACGACTGCAGCTTCTTCACAGGCATCCCATGGAGTTTCAACTGATTTGTTTTTTCTTTTCTCGGCAGTGGATTTATACAAATTCGGGGTTTCCACATTTAACAAGTTGATTATTCCTTTAGATATTTTTTGACATTTCATTTTTTTGGAAGAAAGTTATAGATTACTTAACTATTTAAGTATAAAATATAAATATTATATAAATGTAATATATCTATTAAATTTCACATATTTAAAATAATTTATTTTTGGCATCTACAAACTTTATAAGATAAAGGCATCTTTTCTAGTAAGATAGATACTGCATGATATATTTTGAGCTTTATGCTCATATAAAGGGATCTTGAAAAGTGAGCCAATCAATCCTTTATAAATGGATTCATACTTTTCTATCTTATATAATTCAGAATGGCTTTCTATTAAAATGTGACTTTTACCATTAAAGGTAGCTTTTTATAAGCTACATTTTTTAAATGTGATTTTGATCAAATTCCTTTTAAACTCTTTTCAGAACGAATTCAAATAGTGCTCCTTTAACCTGCATAACTTTTAAATTCCTGTATAACGCTGGGTTTTCTCAATGAAAGTCAGAGCTCTGTCTGGCTGAGATTTGCTAGGCGAGCTGATTATCTCTGTCAGACTTAGATTTAATTTACGTGGATGATGATGATGATGATGATGATGGTGATGATGGTGGTGTATGATGATGAAGATGAGGAGGAGGATAGTGATGATGTTGATGATGATGGTATTGGTGATGGTGATGATGAGGGTGATGGTGATGATGCTGGTGATGGTGATGATGATGATGGTGTTGATGAGTGTGATGGTGGTGATGGTGATGGTGGTGTTGATGATGATGGTGATAATTGCACATACACTGCATGCTCTTTATTCCCCTATGAAGAAATGTGCCTCCTTACTTGTGCATAAACAATTTCAAGTGTTTCTATCCTTGTTCTGCCTTGTACCCTTTCAGAAACTTGGCATGTGTTCCCTCTGCTGAGTCTCTGGGAAACACCTGGGATTTTGGGTGCTCCCAAAGGCAGTAGCCATTAGCTTCAAGGTGGTGGCTCAGACCGAGAACACCCCTCCCGGCTGCCTCCACAGCTGTGCTTGCAGGTTTGCCTTTAGCGTGGACTCAAGGGGCTCAGTTTGCGTTAGAAATATCTGGAGAGTGAAAACGTGTCAGGGATTCAGCCAGCTTTATTAAGATTATTAAATAGCATTTATTTGCTCATTATTTTACTCACAGAATCAGGATGCGTAAGCCTTTTCTGACCATCTATTCTAGGCCATTCCCTGGGCTAGGATCTGAGGATGGAAAAGTAAAGTAAAGTAGAGACGCCTAACTCCGACTCATAATCTGACTGGAAAGAGCAATGGACTGACTACTAGACTGTGACAACCATGTGCGCCCTTATGGTAGAAAGTGACAGGAAGTGCCATGGCGGGGCCGCGGCATTGGGACTTAGAGTAGGCGTCAGGAGAGGGTTCAGACGGAATGAAACACTGAGGTTAGTCCTGGGGACGGCTGCGAGCGGGTCTGCAGTGCAGACGAGGAGTTGGATGCGTGGGCAGTTGGGGGACTGCTAATTCCATTGGTGGGTTGAAAGAAAATTGTACATTATAGGGACTGCAATTTGTTTTTCTTTTGGGTTATTCATTTTAAAAATGAGCTGCTCATTTCCATGAGATATTTTTATTTTCAAACACTAAGCAAACTATCAGTTCAGAAAAGGAGATATTTGATTCATTTTGAGAACTAAACATATTAGGATATAGAAATGTAGGCTATTAATAGCTGGTTAATACCAGTTATCTGTTCTGTTATTGGAAAACATGCTATTTGGTGCTAAAAGGAATGGTTTTTGGAGGCCTTAATTTTGTTATCTGCACATTAAAAAATATAGATTAAGGAAAATTCAAACTTTCTTAACATGGTAGTTCAGTCATCTGTGAGCTCTTTTTTAAAAATAGCTTTTTACGTTTTACATACAGCCCTGTGATGGAGCTACTGGAACTTGTAAATAAAAAACAGAGGTCCAGGGAGGGTAAAAGACTGAGCCAAATCAGCTATGATAAATGATAAATTCAGACATCATATATGGATTTTTGAGCACCAAATCCTGTACTCCTTTCAAGTCAGAGTTTTACATTCGGAACTCTTTAATTTCCAACGTTAAGAAAACAACCAATCATTAGTAACCAAGACTCAGCACTGTGCCCTTATATGATCATCCTTACGTTTAATTACAAATTTATTTTGGAGAAAGATGGGGCTGAAGATCTCTTTATTAATTTGCTTAATTATTCAGTTATATTTCTAAATTAAGACTGGGTCAGTTGCAGTAATCATATGAGCTCATAACAAGGATAATAGCATTAGTATCTTATTGAGTGACTATATTTTTTCACTATTTAAACACGAGATAATTGAAACTGACTGTTCATAAATGCCAAAGCTGGCTTCTTAAATTTGTCTGACCCTAAAGTGTTTCTCTTACGTTAACACCATATGTTACACATGTGAGTCAGATAAATGGAGTATTTGAATTGGTATTTGGCTGACGACCATGACCATGCTTGCAAGTAGCAAAATATTTGGAAGATTAATGCTCTTATTAACAAGATATCAAGAAGCCAGAAAGCGTATGAGTTGAAGAGTCTGAGAAAAAGAAAGCTTATTATTGACATCTTTTAGAATAAAAATAGAAAAGTAAATAGAAAGGAGCACCCAGAGACCAGGAACATTTTGGGGCGTCTTGGTAGGTATTAGACAATAAAAGCAGGGAGAGGGAAGAGGTGGTGGTATCGGGGATATGTTACTGCATAGAATGCCCTCCAAACAACTTAATGGCTTACAAAAACAGCCGCTTCATCTGCATGATCGTGCAGGTGGGCTGGGGCTTCTTCAGCTGGTCTCGCCCAGGCTCGTGAAGCAGGGTGCATTCCGTTAGTGAGCTCAGTTGGGATGCCCGAGATGGCCGGATCTCTTTCCTCCTGTGGATGTGTGTGTGTGTTTTAAATTTCAGTGAGGCCACACTTCAATTCTTCGCACACAGCCTTAGAGCAGTGTCCTGAGTGGGCATTTCCCAAATGCGCAGGTGCTTGTGATTCTCCTTGTGTTACCTCTTGTGTCAATCAAATCAAGCCACGTGGCCAGAACCTGAGCCCAGGAGGGAGGGACCCACACACCCAGGTGGCTCACAGGAGGGCCCATTCCTGTAACTGGCCATCCCAGTCTGCCTTCTGGTCCCAGTGAGTCATGTGAAAAATACACTCACTGCCTTGCAAACCCCTCCGTGTCCCATCCAATCATGGCGTCATGCTCAAAGCCCATGACACCACCACCTCCATCAGATCTACGTGTGGTTGCAGCCCTTTGGGGGCAGCCCTTCTTGACCTAGAGAATTGTGAACTAAAATGGCCATTTCCTCCCTCCTCCCCCTCTGCACACATCTGACCTCAGTGGCGAGAGGGACGGGATAATCTCAATAGCTCAGTTCAGTAGTGGATGACCAAAAGACACACACAAGTTACTGGCCCACAGCCCCGCTGAAACCCTTCAGGCATGGGATTCAGGGCATGGAATCTTCCTTAACTGGGCCCTTCTGCTTCCTTGAAGTTCCCTTAATTCCCTGCTCTCTGTCTGTCTTTTGGGTACTTAGCTCTGTCTTTCCTTTCCTATAAGTAATGGTCCCCTTTGCAGTTGACAGATTGCATTCTCAGTCTGTTTATTTCCACAGAAAATCCATTTTGAAGAGTTCCTGTACATTTTAGTCCAAGCTGACTCGACTCCCTTAAGCTTTTGTGAACTTTTTGTGGATCTGGTTGGAGTTCACTTCATGCTCCTAGAGCCTCATTCATTTATTTTTCCCAAATAATGTCTTTTTTTCTGACAACATCCTTGACGACCATCACTTAACATTCTTAATAGACTCTTGGACTCTCACCAGGAGACAATCTGGCACCACCTTCCATCTTCCTGAGATCTTGACAAGCAGTCTTACAGACAGGTCTGTGATTCAGTCTTTACCTTGAGTCCATTTCTCACTTTGCCGGGTGGAGATGCTGGCAACGAGAAAGTTTCCTTTCCATCACAGCGTGTCCTGGCCTTTCTCGGTTTTCTCTGAATTCTACTTGAACAGTCCTTTCTGCAGCTTTCTGACCAAGACCTTCTTATATGCGACTGCAGGATGCAAACTGATGCGTTCCCTATTCTGTATCAGAATGTTCCTACCCGGAATCACAAGTTTATTTGGCACATTTTCAATTTTCCAGTTTGTTGCAAGAGACAGTTTCGCCAGTGTTTTCACTAACGGAACACACGGATGTCCATCTCTCTAGTGCCCAGTACCGGCTTTCTGCTGCCTTTTTGGCCTCTGTGAATGATTTGCTTGCCTTTTCTCCAACCTTCACTCACAGGCTCCTTGCCGGTTTTCCAACCTCCGTCCATTTACTCAGTCCCCAGATCAATGCCAAATCTCCTAGGCTTTTGCTATGGCAGCACGCCACCTCTAGGGACCAATTGCTGATTCAGTTCCTGCAATAAACCACCCCCACACTTAGCAGCTGCCAGTGACCACTGTGTCCCTCCTGAAGTTCTGCGGGTTGTTCTGCTGGTCTTGTTTGTGGTCACCCCGGTGGTGATACTCAGCGGGAGGCTGAGTCAGGGCTGAGTCCGCCGGGAAGGCTGAGGTGAGCGAGCCTCTCAGCACACGGTCTTTGTATCTCCAGGAGTATCAACTGACTGTCTGGGCAGTGTCCCGGGAGGGCCAGCTGGAACGTCGAAGTCCTTGACCCGCCTCTGGTTGCATCCTGTTTGCGGATGTGGTCTTGGTTAAAAGAGCCAATCAGTGGAGCACACAGTGTGGAAGGAACTAGCTAAGAGTGTGGCTCCTGGGAGACGCGGTTTACCATGGGCACGTGTGCAGCAATCTACCAGGCGACCTGTATCAACAGGCACCTCTTGTAGTAAACAGTAAGGGGTAGGCCATTCTGAAAGAAGATTCTAGAAAAAGAGTATTTTCACAGGGAAGCTAGTTTTGAGAAATTGTGAGAACTTAGCAATAGGATTTAGGAAAAGTTTAAGAATGAGGAACATGGTGGTGGTGGGGGTGCTGACTCGAATTTTCAAGGGCCTGGTGGAAGCTGATGCTCGGATGGTGTGGGGTTAAGAGGAACAGAAAGGAGGCAGATGGAGGCAAAATGGGTATCAGGGGCTTGTGTCTTGGGTTTCAGAGGGACGGGGGGATGTGTTTGGATTATGTGCTACTGTAGTCACAGTAATTTTGTCTTAAGGTTGGCTCTGCTTCCTCCAGAAAGTATATTACTGAAAATTTACCAAAATTCCAAAGAAAATATCGCAGTGACCATCTTTTCCATATGCCTGTGTAGGAACAACACTCAGGGTTTTTTCTGGCAAAGGGTACCAATCACTGTCAGTAGTGGCCTGGGCCCAGGAAATATGGCTGAGCTGAGTGAGACTCAAAAGAAAATGCACTGATTCCACCAAAAGGTGCTGAAGCAAACGGGGTCAACGGTTTCGCTCACTCACATCCAGTCTGTGTGTGAACCTTAAAGATGCTCTCTGTTGCAACCTCAAATATATGTCAGAAATACTCTGGAAAAGCCAGTGTTACAAAAAATACTTCCTTTTTTCTTTTATTGTGAACAGTGGGTGTTTAGGTGGTTGAAATCTGCAATCTAGATTTCCTATTCTCCACATAACGAAGCTCCAGGGTCCCAAAATCTCTCCCGAGTTATCGTCAAAAGCACTCAAAGGAAATGCTCTCTTGATTTAATTTTGTTTCTGCACAATATAGTGATGACAGCAAAACAGTCTGGGCGCAGCAGCCTCTGCACACCAGCGTGAAGTCCTGGCGGAGGGAGGAGATGGCGCTGTTATCTGTCTAGGAGCAGAGGCAAATCTCACTGAATAATCAGAGGCTTAGAATGTTAGCCCACAGTGAAGGCGACAAATAACTCACAAGGGAGATTGCAATGATGAATGTGCTACCCTCTGAGGATTAATGTTTTCCTAATACAGGAACTATAAATACATTAATGCCTTTTTCCATTAATTAAATAAACTCTTGATGAGCAAAAACAATTCCTTTGGTGCAAAAATCCATCTGAACCACCAGCATTGTATGTGCAGGTGATGTGTCTATTTCTTCTTTGACAGTTTGATTGTATGTAGAATGAAACCTACAAGTGTCTTTAATACTAAGTCCTGTATTCCAGTATTTCCTAAATCTGTGACTTTTGTTTCAGACATATACATTAATTTGCCCTCATGATTTTCAATTTTAATTTTTGATTTGAAAGTTACTACTTAGTGGGGCTTATTTTGAAGTAAATGAAGACACTCTCACTAGTATTTTTGTAACAGAAAATCAGCCAAATCTTTACTTGCAAAAGAGAAACAGTAAAATTTGTTTTACTACCCTGGATTATATGATGAAGTCAAAGAGATACTAGATATGGAATTTTTTTCCAGAGCTGAAGGTTTAGAATTGTCATTAATTAATCATTAATAACCTAGTTTTTAAGTAATTAATACTCATTCTTGGATGATGCTGGAGTTTTTAATATTGTGGCATCAAATACCAAATTCATATTTAGCAAAAGACAGGGAGATTTCTGGAGAAAAGTAGACCTCAGATTTCTCTCATACAAAAGCAACTTGACATTTGTCTTTTGAAGTCTCTGCCAGCGGAGTGACCCAGAAGTCACTTGACAAGATGTAATTTATAATTCTCAAGAGCAAGTTTGAGAGAAGGTGATGTTACATGAGGAAAACTGGGCCAGCCAGCACGCTTAATTAAGTACTCAGCATTTATTTCCTAGCATAGCTTGCTAGTGTCTTTATTGAGGAACGAAAAACCAAAAACCTAAAACCAAAAAAACGCTAATTAGGACATGGCACTGCAAATGTCATTAAACCCTCTCTACTCAGACTTCAGTGGGTTCACATTTGACATGATGTGTTTTGGTCTCTCATCTGATCCCTGGTGACTTTAACCAGTTTGCATATATGTATATGCATATATATATATATATAAATATATATATATATACACACACACACACACACATATATATATATATATGCTCTGATCTCCAAAGCATCTATTATTCATTTAAATCACTTTATGAAATATATCAGACCTACAAAAAGTTATACAACCACATTATAGCAAACATCCTCATACACAGCACCCAGCTCCAGAAATAAACTGTTACTAATAAGGTTGAAACGCCTCGAGTCCCCTCCCCGGTCACATGCCCTCAGTGCAGCGCTTCACTCAGATGTGACGTTTACCATTTCTGCACACTTCATTGTATTTTTACCACCCGTAGGTTTATTCTAAAAAGATTACAGAGTTTTTTTTAACTTTGTGCAAGCAAATTACCCATCTGCAGTCACTTGTCTTTCTCTTACCCAATAGTCTATTTTGAGATTTATATTTGTCGTTTTATATGAAAATAATGAAATAAAAAAAATGAAAATATTAGTTTTCACTGCTGTGCATGACTCCCTGGGATAGACCCCAGCCCTGCTGGCTTACTGAGGATGGTCTGCTGGTTTTGGCAGGACGAACGAGGAACGTTTTACGTCTCGGTGTGCTCTTGTCTTGCCGTCTCAGGGCAGATGGTGGGGGAGGAGTTACTGCTGGTGTGCCGACCTCTGCCTCTCCAGGGTCTTCTGTTTCATTTTGTCCAACTATTCCTGTATGATTCCTTGTTTTTATAGATTATCAGCTCTTGGTGTCATCAGAATTTTCCCTTTTGCCAATTTGTAGATACGTAGAGGTACCTCAGTTGGTTTTAATCAGCATTTCCCCGATTTTCAGGGTGACTGCACATGTTTCAGATAATGTATAAGCTTCCCGTGTCCCTTTGTAAAGGCAATGCTGTTTACATCAGTCTTCATTTTATATCGCATTATTTTTCTTTTTCTTAGTGATTTGCAGTTCTTTGTTTAACTAGGATTCGAATCCCTTTTCACTTATATGGCTTGTAGATATCGTGGCCAATATTATGGTTTGCCTTTTTACTTGCTTTATTGTGTTTTTCTAATAAATTTTTATTTTAAAAAACCTCTTAAAATAGTTGAATTAATCTATATTTTCCTTTATGATTTTCTGTCTTGCTTCAGAAATCCTTTCCTACAGTTAATTCCTAAAGATATGGTCCTATATTTTCATCTCTGTTTGTTTGTTTGTTTGTTTGTTTGTTTATTCATTTATTTTCCCACTGACGTACAGTTACCATGTGTCAATTTCTGGAGTACAAGCCCCGTGTCCCAGTCATGCATATATATGAATGGTTTTATTTATAGGTTTACTTCTTTTGCCCACCTGGAATGCTTTCTCCGTGTGTGAGACAGAGCTGTAACTTGAGTTTTCCCTTGTAGTCCATCACTTGTCTCCGAAGCTTCTGACCGAAGATCTCTCCTTTCTCCACTTAGCTGCTGGGTCACTTCCGTTCCAGGGGTTCTCCATGTGTTATCGTGTGAGTTGGTTTCTAAGCTCTGTTCACTGAGCTGCTGGTCAGTTAATAGTTAAAAGTGTCTCATATTTTTGGCTCGCTGCTCTTCAGTAGAACTTCTCAAATTAGCTTGTCTAGTTTCATGAAACCATCTATCAAAATTTTTATTGGATTTTTTCCCTGTGATTTGGGGCAAGTGAGTTAACCACTGTGATTTTCTCATCAATTAGTTATCAAAATTATGAAAAATTGTGGTACCTACAGCATGGCCTACTTCTTTTTTTGAAGAGTTAAGTCGGTTAGAACAGTGTCTTGCACAAAGTAAGTGCCTGATAAGAGTTAGCTATTGCTAAAGATTGTTTTGAAGAGGATTTGACATCTTTATGATACTGAATCTTCTTACCCATAAAAATGGTACATCTTTATATGTCTTCCTTATTATCTTTCAATAAAGTTCATAATTTTCTACATACGTCTTTTATTAGATTCTATTCTTAGGGACAATTATTTCTATTTTTCAGTGGTTGCATTTCATCATGAACAGGCAATTTTATTTTAGCAGACAAACCAATATGATTCTAGATTGAAACCCATTTTCTCTCCTAGTTTTGAAAGTATTCCATTACTGTTCCCCAGTGCTCCTTGCTGCAGTGAGACACCTGCTCTCATAATTCACGCTGCTTTGTAGCAAATCTTTCTTTTTGGATTGGTAACTCTCATTCGTCCCTGTTCTCTGATATACTACAGCTTCGGTAGGTTTTGTGGAAGTCAGTTTATCAAATTAGGTTTGCCTAAATTTTAAATATATATATTTTTATAAATTCTAGAAAAAATTTAGCCACGTCTTTTAAATATTGCCTTTCTCTCCTCCCCTCTATCCTGTCCTGAAACACCTCCAGTTACTCGTGTCACGCGACCTAACTCTTTGCTTGCTTTGATGATTCTGAGCGATTCTTTCCGCCTTCTAATTTGCTCATTCTTCCCGGGTGACCTAATAGAATGCTTAATCTTTCCATCGGAGTTTTAATTTTAATATTTATATTTATCATCATGGAAATCATTTTTCTTCCAGATATAACTCTTTTATAGTCTGTTACTTCTTGCTGATATTTAAAATATCCTCTTTACTGTTAGATACTTAAGATTACTTTTCATTGCACCTATGAAATGTATTTTTGCTGATTTTTATATGTCTATTCATCCCTGTTGCTGATTGCTTTTTTCTTCTTATGTGTATATATTTTTCTTTTCTTCTTTTTTTTTTTTTTTGTTAGGTTTTGAGATCATGTTTGAGTCATTAATCTATTGGGACCCCAAGGGTCTTGGGTTTTATTATTTAATGGAGGGACTGGGGATGGGACCCAGGACCTCGTGCATGCTAAGCACATGCTCTACCACTGAGCTGTACCCTCCCCACTACCAGGATGACTGTACATGTATTTCCATGTTTGGGTTTTGCCAGGTGTAAACGGGAATACTGACACTGGTGGCTTGTGTGACCTTTGGCTCTGGATTATGAGGGGTGACTTGTTTTCCACCTGGAGGAAAGCCACATGAGAGACATTTCTCTGTTTCCTTCCTTCGCTGCCTGACCATTCTTCACTCTTTATCCCAGCCTCTCACCTTAGCTGCAGCCAAAGCCCTTCTCCTTCCCCGAATGAGCCGTCAGATCCAGGGTTCTCAGTCATCCTGACAAATGCCCATGAGGCAGACAGTCTTCGATTCCCTGCCTACCATTCCGATTTTCTCTCTATTATTTTGGATGGTTTCTTGCTTGTGGACTCAGCCCTGCATACATAACATATTTAGGAGGAAAAGAAGAGTTTTTCAGACTGTTGAGCCAGCCAGATTGCTGGAAACAAAAGTCAACCCAATATGCTGTAAGAATACTGAAAAAAGTCCAAATATAACATTAGACATTTTTAGGCTCCCTATTTGAGAATATTAAGAAGCAAACCATTGCTTTTCCCAATTTTTAATCATTTCTTCTCCTAACATGAGCAGAGTCATGAAGTCCTGTACTTGTAAACGTGAATGTTCTTGAACTTTGAGAGACATCTCCAAGAATTTTATCTCTAAATTGGAAGGAACCTTTGAAGTCATCTGGTCTCAGCAACACAGCAAAACAGCAAAACAACAGCCAAACGAAAACCAGTTTACGTTTTTAGGTAATTTTCATTTATCAGACACTGTGCCGAGTACTTTAGTTTTCTCTTTAAACTTATTTTTGCCTTTAACTTTATTTTTAAGACCTCAGACAAGTGCTCGTCCGACCTCCTGGGACGTCTCTGGGCAGTGTGCCCAGAACTTACCATCAATGGCCACCACGTCCTAGAAATGTTAGGGAATTATCTAAAACCCTAGTGGAGAGTGTGTGCTCATCGTCAACTCCGCTCTTTTTACTACAATCCACGTTACCTTGACGGGCGCCCAGAGAGCCCTGCGTCGGTCTTACATATTTCAGAAGATCTTTTTCTAAAAGGGAGGTTATGCCGACTTTTTCTCATTTAACAAAGGATTTAACTTACTGTTAGAAACAAGGTGCATATTTTCCTTTTAGTCTCTATTGAAACAGGTACTTATTTTTTTTCAGTAATGATGTTGAGGAGATTAGGGACATTTTGATGTGTCAAAAGGTCGCCACATTTAGGATTTTCTCATATGGCCTTACATTTCTTCACCTCATATGATTTTGAGGAATGTTTTGAGTAAATTTGTGTCTTTTAATTTTAAGTGGGAACTTGGGGGTATGTCGGTGTGGCAACTGGAACATTGACCAGATATGGAAGGAAAATAGAGCCTGGCTAGCTTGGGGGTGAAATATTGAAAAGCCTCTACTCTAATTTAAATATTCATTTTTGATGTTTATCTTTCTCTGCAGCCTCCTTCTGAACCCAGGTGAGAAGTGGCAGAAAGTAAATTGGAATCTGCTCTGAGCAATCAAATTTGATTTATAATCAAGTCATTCTACTTATGACTGGTCTAAAACCTGTCATAAAGAAAGAAGGTCCACCTGAATGTAGACTCTTTTTTAAAAACATAACTGAAATATGTTCTTTAAGAATTTTGGAGAATAATGTGGACATAAACAAAGAAGGACTTATATAATTAAAAAATGGCTTAGTACCTGAGCTTTGATGAAAGTAAAGAAAACCTGTGTAAGCTTGTCAGTGCCCCCAAGTGTTATATTTTATTTACAAAAATTAAATCCCATGTTACAATAATCTAGAGAGACCAAATTCATAAGACTTTGCCTAGTTATTGGATGTGACTCTGGTGATTAAAGTAGGCGGAGTCCTGCCATGCCTCATTTCAATTTGTGCTAATTGTAGAAATAGATAAGAAAGTAATAGTGAAATATACAGTTTTTAAAAAGCCCTGGGTATGAGCTAAATTCATATACAAATGCTAATCTTCATTTAGTTGGTTACCCTAGAACTGTTTTCTTGGGACTTGTTATAGAAAAGTTACAGCAAAGATAGAATCTACAAATTATAAATATCTATAGATAAAATTTCTAAGCTGGAAAATTTTGATTTGGAAGCATATCAAAGGGTAGCCGGTGTGTATGAGTGTGTGTACACACACACACACACACACACACACACACACACACACACTGTAGATCCCCATACTAAAAATATATTGTTAGAAAATAGAAATTATATGTTAGAAAACAGAATTAGAAAACCCGCAGAATTATTGCTTGGCTAAGTATTTTTCCTCTGCCTTGCAGCACCTGTGGTGTGCTGAATAATTATAGAACCATATTGATAGTGGCTAAATATTGACTGAATAATTAAGAGGCTGGAGAGATTACTTTCGCTAATTCCTGTTTCACTTAGGACATCTGTCACGACTCTGGAATTCGTCTTCTCATTTACTGCAGTGTGTTCCCCATGGTTTCTCGAGTGACATTTTCTAGTTAGTTTCAACGTAGGTGGGTTCAAATCCTTGCTCCACCACCACCAGCTGTTGGAACTTGGGAGACGTAACTTCCCAGCCTATGCGTTCTTGGGACGATTAGGTAACTTGATATACATCAGCCCTAAGAGTGCCCGCCCGGCACTGAATTTTTATCTAAGTCTCGGCTAGGACTTCAAAGAATGATAATCATGACTCACTGTACTTATTTCCAAGACTTCCTTTGTGTTACAATGAAAGTGTAGATTCTGGCTGCTGAGTGGTGTGAGCTTCACACACAGGACAGCATATCAGTTTACACTAAGGGGGATTTCACCCTATGAAAAATACTGTATCAGTTTAACAGATAATTTGGCAAAGTTCTAGCAAATCAGCGAATAATTGTGTTTGGTCCTATGCTGGTTTCTGAGTCTTTGAGGGCATGAAATATGTGGCGTAAAATAAAGTTGTACTTATGCACGCGTGTATAGCTGCTTCATCATTGTTCATATTGTCTTGAATGCTCTGCAGGATTAGCATTCGTAAAACACCAGCCTTGGCTGGCCACAGCACTGCTTTCCACCACGATACCCCGGAAAGAACGATTTCACAGGAATAAGCTAGCAGTTTTGTGTGCGTCCTGGTTCAGAGGGTATCCCTTAGCTTACTGCACTTTGGTGCCAGGACTGACTTTGTATCGTTCCCACTGACAGACAATCCACTGTCATCCTTACTGAAGTATGAAATGTACTGTAACTTTGTTCTTGATACATTTTGACATTGTAACATATTGTTTGATTCCTTGAGGACTGATCTGAGAAGATCTGATTCTCCCAGCTTGTTTGCCCCCCCACGTCATCTCCTGGGGACCCTGCAACTCTGGTAGCTCTAACAAAGGCCAGCAGGCAAACTGCGCAGATCAGACGCCAGTAGGGATTTTTGCTTCTGTTTTATTTCTCCACCACTTGCATTCAATTTCGCCACCTTCCGATTGCCATGTCTTCAGTGGACTCTGTGATTTACATCCAAGGTTACATGTGTTCTCCAGAACAAGACATCCCCTCATTTGGATATCTTTGAAATGATGGCTATCACTGAAGTCATGTGAGCCTACTTTCAGTAACCACATGCGGCTGAAGTAACTCATGCTGCAAAGCACCAGATATATACAATGTCAGTATCATTCCTTGCCATTAGCTATTATTTCCTCATTTCTATTTTTTCAGCTGTGTCTTTCATAGGAATTAAACAGTTACTGCAATACTAATTTACCCCTCGCCCTCTGCCCTCTTCCAGAATGCCTCTTCTCAGCCGTTCATTTCTTGTGCACCTCCTTTCATCCCTCTGAATAGTTTTGCTCCAAATTCTGGCCTTTATTAGAGGAGAATTATCGCTTGGCTAATTATTTTTTCCTTTGCCTTTGTTGCAACTATGGTGTGCTGGGAATAGGGGGTGAATAATCACAGGACCATATTGATAATGACTAAATATTGATGTTATGTAAATTGCATTATATTTCCTCCTATTTTTTTTTTTCATTCTTTATGGGCCACACAGTTAAGTGAAGAGGAAAGTCGAAACAATCATTCATACAAAATATAGGCTTTTAAAAGGCTATTATGTTATGGAGAAGGAAGAATTATGGACTGTATACAAGAGTTTCATTATATACAGTGCTGAAATACATCTGATCATTATTCAAATTCTCACTCAATTTTCACTGCATGGAAACCAGATTAATGGTATACTTTTTAATTTATTATTATTTGAAGAAATGGAATAGAAATACAAACTAAGAGGAAATGATTTCTCAAATTAAAATGATCAAGGGTGAGTTGGATAAAATTTTTAGCAAAAAAAAAAAAGGTTTTTTCCACATAGTAGAATCCAGGAGAATCAGACAAAAGCTCATAGAACTGTTTAAAGACTTAAGTGACATCACTAGTCATAAAGGTATCATTTTAAAGGCAATAGCTTTATTAGGTCCTAGCAATATCTAAAATAAAAAATACGAAGAATAAAATTCTGACAATAGTAATAAAGCTGTAAAATATCTAGGGGTAAACCTAATAAGAAGTGTGTAAGGTATGAATAAAAGTGTAAAACTTTACTGAAAATCATAAAACAGTTCTCAGTCAACAGAGGTTGGCTATAAAATGGCTGTTGTAAATGTTAACCTCTGCTAATTAATTTATGTTTCAATCCAAGCCTAACCAAAATTCGGAAAAAAAATGTAAATCAAGAGAGAGGGAAGTTTTGCAAAATGACACTGAAAACAATAGTTATTTCAAAAATGCGTGGTAATTAAAACACATTTTCTTCTTCAGAAATAGACCTCAGCTTTTGTCTTTCAGAGGAATTAAACAGTTACTGCAATAGAATAGAATAAGATACAAACTAAGGGGAAAGCAATATTTAAATTAAAGGGCTTAAAAAATTGAATATCTATGTGGAAACAAAGTTGGATTTCTCCTATGCATAAAATCTGAGTATCAATTTTAGAAGAGAGAGTCATAAAAGGATGATTATGAAACCAAACATAAAAATATTTTGGAAATAATTAGGACGGGAAGTCCTTATTACATGAGACACAAAATCTAGGTGTCACCAGGGAAAAGACTGAGAATTTGGTTACAAGTGTCATTATAAGCAAAGTAAAAGACGAAAGAAAAAGGAAGAAAAAACGTGAGTTTAATGTATAAAGAAGATTAAAAATCAAAATTTAAATAGGAATTTAATAAGAAAAATATGCAAAATATAGGAATAGTTAAAAAGGAAAATATAAATATAGATGCACTTTCTTACTAATATTAATGAAAACCCAAATTTTTCTCTTTCTGGCATCAGGACACCTGTGTGTGACACCCCCTCTACCATTTTCTAGAGGTGTTATCTTAGAAAATTACGTAACTCATTTTCAAGTTTTTTCATCTGTAAAATGTGGATGATATTAGAATATTCTGAATTTTAAAAGAGCTAATGCATGACAAAGAAAAGCCTAAGGGTAATGCCTTCTACCACAAGGGTTCAAAAATGTAAGTCGCCATTATTAAAGCAACAGTGAAATGCTGTTTTTACACATTACACGAGTAAGTTAGAGGTTGAAAATATCCACTATAGGTGAAGAACACTTTAAAAAAAAAAGCAAAGAATTTATCTTATTGTGATGGGAGTGTGGATCGGTACCCTGTCTTTGGGTGGTAATTTGATAGCAAGGATCCATTTTATCAGTATTATGTTTGACCAAGCAATTCCACTTTTAATAATCTGTCCTGCAGAAATCTTAGCACAAGTGTCCAAAGACACGTGTACTGACATGTTGCTGCAGCCTTGTTTACAGCTGCAAAAATTTGTGACCATCTAAATACCTCAGCCAGAGAATATTAATGCAATGATGATATATCAAAGCCAGGGAATAATAAGTAGTTGTTTAAAAGAGTGAACGATGTCTCTACCAGTGTGGCAATTTCTGTGTCAGATGTCAAAGCGATTCACAGGACAATTATCCAGTGGTCTCACTGATTGAAAACATGACAAATACAGAAACAGACAAACAAAATCAACCCTAATTGGAACCACAAGTGTGGAAGTGAGCCCACCAAATGGCTGCTAACCAGGGCGGCCTCTGGGAAAAATGGGGCATGAAGGGAAATTGTAGCCTTTGAATGAATATACGTGTTGTAACTCATTTGTGTTTATTCTTGTTACTTTTGTGTCATAAACATTTAATTTATGTTATTAAGATAAGTGGAAGGGCTGGAACATCAGTAAATATGAATCCTCCTGGAGGGAATGCTTTTCACACCATCAGTTCTGTCCTTGCTCCTTTTTTTGATGAAGGTGTATCCAAGCAGCTGGGAGACCCTTAGGACAACATCCGAGCAGAGCGCCCTGCTCCCTCCCCAAACGCTAGGTCTTGAGGCTGTTGCCAACCCAGGCACCAAGCTGAGTCCACTGTGCTGATAATTCCTCCAGGTACTTAGCAGTTTAGGGATTCCCAGAGAGTTTCTAAGTACATCCACATAATGGATCCTTACATAATATTCAAAAAATGTTTCCCCCTTTAATAAACCTTTATGAGTGACCACAGAAGTGCTGGGCGTGTAGATAGAAACCCTCTGACTGACCAGCAGGAAGGTCCCATGAAAGCCTCAGGAATGCTGAGCCTTCAAAAGCAAGAGGGCTGTAGGATCTGATGTGGGAGCATCCATATGAGTAAGGCTATAAAATCAGTCACTTTTTGGCATGCCACTTTAAGAAAAATCCTTTTAAGTAGAAATCTAATTTTTTAATAAATTTTTTCTATTTAAAAAATTTTTTAAATTAAAAAAATTTTGGTTTTTTTAAAAGCATTTCCATTTTAAAAGCATTTTTAAAGCATTTTTATGTTGTATTAAAATTTGGGAGTTTGAGATTTGCAAATATTAGCCACTATATATAAAAACAAATTAAAAACCAAGTTTCTTCTGTGCAGCACAGGGAACTATATTCAATATCTTGTAATAATTTTAATGAAAAAGAATATGAAAATGAATATATGTATGTATATGCATGACTGGGACATTGTGCTGTACACCAGAAATTGATGCATTGTAACTGACTGTACTTCAATAAAAATATATATAATTCTATTTCAATTATATTTTTAAATGTAGGCTTTTAATCCTCAAAGTTAACATGTTTCTTTGGGCTGAAATATCATCAAATCCATATTTGGTAAAAAATAAGTTCCTTCAAATTTGTACACTTTAATGACGGTCAGGTAAGAGAGCAGACATTTCTTGAGGCATTGTGATGAGGAGTGGAGCAGAGGAAATCCCAGTAGCTTAAAGTAGCCATGCACATGAAGTAGAAAAGTAAAACAGTTGAAGAAGGAAACTGGACAAGAGGAAAGGAGAAAGCTATAAAAAGAAAGAAGAGGAAAAGGAAAAAGATGAATAAAGCAGGCAGAGAATGGTAGAAATTAACCTGAGAAATTGTGTTGCATCGCACACTCATTTTCCATGAGTGCGTATGTGGTGAGTAACAAACACGCCCTCCCTGACACTGTGTAGAATTTCTCTTCACTGTTTGGCTGCTCAGGCCCGACTGTGAGCTCAGTGGGACCTTTGGGGGCCTGGAGGCCTTTGAGAGCTGCTGTTAGCCAGAAGCACACAGGTGGCTGGTGTTACAGCTGGAGTTAGAAGCCAGGCCTCCAGACGTAAGGACCGGCATGCTTCACCCATCACGTGGCATCAGAGATGTGGGGCCCAGGACTGACACAGAGCATGAGTTAAGCAAGAATCCACAGTGGAGAGAACTCTGTGTGTTTATGAGGGGCAAAAACGTGCCCATGGGATGAAGAATGGGAGTGTCTTTTGTAAACTAGCATCTTGTATAAACGGAGGTAATTCTCTTTCATTTACATGTCCAGAACCCATCATTAAAATTCACTTGAGAGTTATTGCCTATTACTGCCCGTTCTGCTGTTGCTTGCTCTCCCCAGGTGATGAATGAAACCAGAATAAACGTTATAGATTTTTTTTTTTTTCAAGCTGCATATAATGTGGGCCACAGCCATAAACTTAGGACATTTCACCTCACTCAGCAAACACAGTGCGGTCAGGGAGGATGGCTGTTTGGGAGGGGGAAGAAAAATGTGTTATTACAACTTCATAGTTCTCGATTCCCGAGGGTTGCTGCTCTACTAGATTTAGTATTTGGATGAAAAATGGAATAAGAATCTATGCAAAGGAGGAGTAATTTCTCATAGTAATGATTTGTGGCAGGGCTACGGGGAAAAATCATCAGTGAGGCCGTTTATAGAAAATGTCATTGCGGTGAATGTTTATTATTCTCCGTGATGTCTTTGGATCATTTAGCATTTCAGGCGCTTGCTGTAAACTGAGTGTCTGTCCCCGGAACCATGCTGGCCTCTGAGGGACACGTGTAGGTTTTTAAAGAGATGAGAATTTTTTGGATTGAACCCAGGACCTCGTGCATGCTAAGCACACCCTCTACCACTGAGTTATACCCCTCCCCGCGTAAAGAGATGAGAGTTTTATGAGAGGTGCTGAATTCTCAGCTCCCGAGAGTGAAATCTTTCTGTCAATTGATGGGAAAAGAAGGTGCCCCCGTGGATATCTACATTTTAAAATAATACCGCCATTGGAAAGTAGGCAGTTTTACCCCTTTCCATTATGAGAAAAGTATATCAATTTACCTCAATTCTCCAAGACTGAAAGAATTACAGTTCCGTATTTAACATCCTCCCAAATTTTTATATGGAAACCAAATGTTCCATATCCCACGGGTTCCAACAAGTACACTTGTGAAAGGACCAGATGTTGCTTATGCTAAGTGTTCAGGCTTGAGTAACTCCACTGACTTATGTAACTAAGACATTTGAGGTTGTCTTGCTACCTGAGGGTGTTTTCAAGGGCAGAATGTGTCATTGGCTGAATGTCCAGGACAAAGAAGTTGATTTTTTCCTTTAGGTTTTCAGTTGCATCCTGCCCTATGTATTTTTTTCAGGTTAGTAACTTCACCTCTCTTGGTACAACTTTTCCACACATAAAATATATTTTGAAAGCTTAAAGTAATAAGATTTCATGAATATTCGGAAGATTATCTTCTCGGAGTAATAACTGTGGGGTTTTTTCCCACTATAAAAATGGTAGATTAAATTTTGTGCAATTTGATAGTGAAGGAAGAAAATATCGTTATGCTATGATTTCAGAAATACCCCAGGGTCAACAGAAGTGAAATTTCATTGTTAGAACCGGTTTTATACCCTTGTTACACAGTTAGTTGAGATCATGTATTCATTCCACAAATATTTAATAACAGACTTGTGAAAATGCCTAAATTGGGTTTTGCAGAGAACACACAAATCACGATGCTTGGGTTTGTTGTCATTCATGCATTTATTTCATGATTTGTATTTCCCCCAGCACTTCTCTATTGTCTAATTTATGTTTATTTTATTTTATTTATGTATTTATTTATCTTTAAAAAATTTTTATTTTATTTTATTTTTTGGGGGGGCAGGTAATTAAGTTTATTTATTTATTTGTTTGTTTCTAATGGAGGGACTGGGGATTGAACCCAGGACTTCATGCATGCTAAGCATGCACTCTACCACTGAGCTATATCCTCCCCCCTCGTATTTATTTATCTTTAATTGAAGTGTAGTCAGTTTACAATGTTGTGTCAATTTCTGATGTGCAGCATCATGTTTCAGTTGTACACGTACTTACATATATTCATTTTCAGCTTCTTTTCCATTCTAGGTGACTACAAGATGTTGAATATAGTTCCCTGTGCTGTACGGTGTCTGTTAACTAATTTAAACGTGAAGGAATTCCTGCAAGGCAGGCAGGGAAGGAATCAGTATTCTCATTGCACAGGTTAGGAAATGCGGGCGCAGGCTGAGAGGCCCCTCTGCCAGGTGGTCAGGGAGGGATGGAGCTGGGCTTCCAGTTCAGGTGCCTCTCCTGCTGTCACATGGATTCCTTCTCACCAGGAGGTCACAGATTCACCACCCCCCCGGCCCCCACACATGTGCACACGCACTCAAACATACTGAGCTTCAAGTCAGGAGGGAGGTAAGGGCAGAGTGCACGCAGGACTCACAATCAGGAAGAATCATGTTCAGTTGACGGTAGGTCGGGAAGAATTGGTATCTAATTACATGACGTTGGGCTGTGCCTTGAGAGAAATAACACTTCATTCTCTGTTCTCACTTAGCTCAGAGTTCAAGGGCAGAGCTAGGCATGTCTCACTCCGGCTGATCTGCAGACACGCAGATTGCTCTAGGGTCACGTGCAGGAGAGGCATGTGACTCAGACCACGCAGAGCAGGTGACACCCGAGCGCTGGAGTGCATTTCATTCTCTGGGCAATGGGAACACAGTGATGGGCTCTCAGCAGGAGTGTTCTATCTGTCACGATAAAAGGGGCTGTTGGGGAGGTCATTGCAGTGACTAGTCAGTAAATGGTTAAAGGCTGCATTAAGGCATTGTCAGCAGAGCTGGCGAGTATAGAATTTGAGATGTCGCATGGGCAGTATTTGGTGACAGTTTGCACTCTGAGGGTAAAGGAAGGGGAGAAAAGATGGGTTTGATTGTTTTTATTGAAGTATAGTCAGTTTGCAATGTCATGTTAATGTCTGGTGTCCAGCATCATAGTTCAGTCATATGTACACATACATATATTTGTTTTCATACTCTTTCTCATTCTAGGTTACTACAAGGTATTGAACATAGCTCCCCTGTGCTACACACGAACAGTTGTCTTAGGGAACGGGTGAATTTTGTGCTAAAGGAAATGGATGAATAAAATCCTGGTGCACGATGAATAAACAGTTAATGTCAACATGGGCTATAAGAAGGGCGGTCACGAGAGATTTATTTGGGGCTTACTAGTTGTCAGCACTGTTTCAGCTTTTTTTTTTTCTTTCATATGGTCCCATCCCAAGTTACATATTGGGTAATATTATTGCCATCTTTTAAAGTTGGCTGAGCTGAGACAGAATGAAATATACAACTTGCCCAACCAAGTCAAAGTAGAAACTAGCAAAGCCAGGGTTCAATCCCTGGCTGGTCTCACTTTTAGCCTCTACAACTGCCACATCTAAGGTCAAAGCCCAAGGTCCTGGGATACGGGATGGTAACTTTTTTATGGGGTTTAGCATTTAAGATGAAAGTTATAGGATTTTAAACAATGTAAGACAGTGATATTTTATGCATTTCTTTTTCATTGTTTCATTTTTTTTTTATTCTGGAAAGCTCACACTTCAGGTCTTGAAATAATTTAACATTTCAGTTTAAAAATCATACTAGCAAAGAAATCAGTAAGAAATACTTATGAAAATACATGATTTAAAATTTAATCATATGCAGTATACATTTACAATATATATGGTCCTATATATCCATATATAGAGCAGATGATATATTTGCTGCATAATAATATGCAATATATTTTCAGTGTGTATTTTCTCAGTGAATAAATAAACGAGATAATTGTTGTAATGATTCAGGCTTGGGAAACATTTGTACACACACACACACACACACACACACACAAATGGAATCTGACTTTGTTAAAAGGGCTGAGACCACTAAGAGAGTGTAAAAAGAGAAGATAAATGATTGGAAGACTGATCCTTGGAGAATGCCTTTATGTGGTGTTCTTTAGGAAGGCTAGCAAGACAAGGACATGAGTTAGAGGAAAGTGAGAGAGGGGTGGGGAAGAGTTTAGTTTGGCAGAACCAAGGAGAAAGAAAAAGAACGTTCAGGTGCAAGAAACACTTAAGAAATACACTATACAGGCTTCATATAATTAGGGACCTTACCTGTCACGCAAAATACTGTCTCCTCATACCTGGAAAGGTATTCTGAAGTATCAAAAGTCAATTGATTGCAATAGTTATGGTGCCATGAACAGAAAGGGAAAATCAATACAAAGACATGATTTGTAGGATAATGTTTTCAAGTTTTCTTTCCTTGTTTTTATGGAATTAGTCAGAATGATATAGAGTTAAAAGTTATGCAGTGGGTACCACTGGAGAGTGAGAGATTAGAGTTAAGCTGTCGACTCCAGCTACAAACGTACTATATTGAGGTTGAGACCAAGATGGCAGATGCAGTGGGAGGATGAAGGACTCACTTCCAACCACAAACACATCAAAAATACATCTACAAGAGATAAGCAACAAGGTCCTTCTGTACAGCACAGGGGACTCTATCCAACATCTTGTAGTAACCTATGGTGAAAAATAATATGGAAAGGAATATATGTATATGCATGCATGACTGGGACATGATGCTGTGCACCAGAAACTGACACATTGTAACTGACTATACTTCAGTTAAAAACAAGTGAAAAAATACATCTACATGTGGAGCAATTCTCACTGAAAACTAACTGGACACTGACAGAAAGACTCTTCTACAACTAAGGGTGTAAGAAAGATCCACATGGAATCAGGCAGGAAGGGAAGAGTGATCAGCCAGGGGCCTGCCCTTGGGAGGGGGCACAGAAGTGGGGGTTACATGAGTAGAGATCCTCCCTGGGGGAGGTGAGGGTTGAGCCGTGTATTGGGTGCCCTGGCCCTAGGGTTTGATACCAGGAGGACAAGTCCTCTAGGCTGGGTTGAAAACCAGGGGGACTAACATCCTAACAGGATGGCTGTAGGAACCTAGGCTCCCTCATGAAGAGCACCCTCCTGCGTACCTACACAAGGAGGAGGAAGCAGATTGAAACTGCAGGGCACTCCGGCCAGTTTTCTGAGACCACTCAGCCCCGCTTGCTGCACAACATAGCTCCACACGAGGGCAAGGGCTGCCCCGACCAGTCGTGAGGGATGGAGGCAGAGGTGGCTCAGACCTGGAATGGCATCTGAGCTGGGTGAGGGTGGCCATTACTGGTACTTATGGGGGCAGCAGATCAGGAGCAACCTGGGACTCTGGGGCTGGGGCCACTACAGCCCATGCCCAAACCCAGGCTGAGTGCCCACACCAGACCCTCTCACTGCGGCCGTGCTGCCATAGGGGGCGATGTGCCAGTGCTGGGAGGGGACAGCGCACACCTAGAGACGACGGAGCCAGCTTAGACCTAACCCTCGGGGCTTCTGCTCCAACAGCTGGGGGTCTGACCCTGCCCCCAGTAGGATGGTCTAGGCTCCTGAGGTGCAGAGAAGCTGCACCTCACACCTGGCACTGGCTCCAGCCCCTCCAACCCCAGCCACACCTCCTACCAAGGTGGTAGATGCCAGCACTCCCGGCCAAACGTGACTCATGCTCACCCACGTCAGACCCGGCTCTCCCACCAAAGCCAGTGGGCACACACGGACTGTGTAGAGGGGCTCCCCAAAAAGATACCTTTAAAGACCAGAAGAGGTGACTATTTCACCTAGCTTCATAGAGACAAAGAAAGTTCAGCAGAATGAGAAGACAGAAGAATTTGTTTCAATTGAAAGAACAAAACTCGTAAAAAAACAAGAGTAATTCACCAGATAAAGAATTCAAAGCATTAGCAGTAAGAATGCTAATTGAATTAGGGAGAGGACTAGCTAAACACAGTGAGAATTTTAACAAGGAACTAGAAAACATCTAAAAGAACCAGTCAGAACTAAAGTATACAGTAACTGAAATGAAAAACACACCAGAAGGAATTAACAGTAGACTAGGTGATACAGAAGAATGCACAAATGACCAAGGTGAAGGAATACAAGAAATCGTCCAGGAAAATGTTGATGTGACGACCAAACAGATGGAAAATATACTGTATTCTTGGATTGGAAGAATTAATATTGTTCAAGTGACCATACTACCCAAGGCAATCTACAAAGTCAGTGCAATCTCTATTAAAGTACCAATGGCGTTTTCCCCAGAATGAGAACAAATAATTTTAAAAGTTAAAATTTGAAAACATACAAACAAGATTTTGATGAGTAAATTAGCTAGATCTGAGGAAAGACTGATTGGATTTAGTGTTTAGGAGCTCACTAGAGAAATTTCAGTAGGAAAATCGAGGTCACTGTTTACAAGGAGGTAATGCCGGAAGTTGCGTGATGGAAGATGAGGGAGATTTTCTGTGGTCTCCGTATTCTGAGGTCAGGATTGCTTGTTGGTGCCGTTTTCAGCAGACTTTGCACACCCTGCAAAGCACCATCCCTGCTTACGAAGCAGCCTATGGGTTCCATAGACGTGAATGGTAATTTGTACATTAAAAAATGTAAAACGAAAATAAATCAAGCCCTGTGCTTCTCCCTTTCTACTAACCATGCAAGGTTCTCCGATTGTACCGAGGATGCTACATTAGCAGCACCAGTGAGCAGAATGGCCCAGGAGAAAAGATGTGAGTCGGATGCACCATCAGTGTTGTTATTGGCTTTCATCGTCTGGGCTCGCAATAAGAAGTGGAATAATCAGCAAGTTACTTGGATCCCGGAGATTATCCTTCCTGCTGTTTGACCTAAGGTGTCTTTTAAAAGCACTTGCCTTTGCTGAGCTTCTCAAAGTTGAGATTAAATTTTTAATTATAGTCATACTGATTGAGAGCATCTTTGTTTAATATTTTACAATCAGTTTGGAGTTTTAAGACACAAATGCAATTCTAATACTGATTAGCCTAATCATTCAGAAATTCAGACTAGTGTTTCACGGGCAACTGCATGGGTCATCAATCTCGAGGTGAGACCGAGACTTTTCTGCCCCTTCTTCTGCCTCCAGAGGTGACCCAGAGAAGATGGCTATGTATGGAGTGTGGTATTGTCTCACTCATTTTAAAAAGTTGTCTTTGAAATTGTTTCCAGAGCTCTGACACACTACCTGAATATTCTCAGTGCTAGTAAATCTCCCTCCTTTGAGGATGGATCGGAGGGAGGGACATGGCTTTAAATTTTGGAGGATTGCTGGGCAATGAGGTAGAGGTGAAAATGAGTAATGTTATTTCTAATCAGACGAGGAGTCCTTTGAAAGGAGTACATGTGTGTCCTTGTGTGTTGCATCAGCGGGGTCTTGGATCCCGGCTGGATTGGGAGAACGTCTGCAGCAGAATGCAGACCCTCTTGGGTATTTTAGGGATGGAGTGTTCAGAGTGTGGCTCTCAGTTCATCTTGAGATGATCACAGTGGACTGGGTAAGCAACATCCCTGAGGCTGAGTCAGCATTCTGGCTGGTTCCTGGGGGTAAATCTCAATGAAAGCCTTATTATATTTGGGGACAGGGACGGTGATGGCTGTGTGGTAAGGAGAGGGAGGTGGGTGATGTTGACCAGATGGCTGTTAGTTGTTTGTGTGGTAGAGGGACACTGAGAGAGAAATACCCAGAAAACTAGAGGACAGGCAAGGAGATAGTTGACTATGTGTGATGCAGTGATACAGGCAGGGGAGAAAGTCAACAGAGCAGGGACAACCAGGAGAGAAAGGCCACTGTTACACAGTCATGGTCATTGGACAATTAGCTGAATTGCCTGGAAGAAAAAAAGTGCCTTCTGAGTTAGGTGAATTGTAATTTCTTACGAAGTTATGTACAGTTTGTGCCTGTTGTGGGGCCAAAGCCAAGTGTTTCCAGATGGCCATGGTAACCAGGAGGCCCCTTGACGACTCACTCCAGAGTCTAACACAAATGGAAAAGGAAAGGCATGGCTCCTTATTAAGAGCGTCTGTGTGTTCAAGCCCGGCCATCCTTTGCCAGGCCTGCTGTTCCCAGCCCAGAAGCAACTTCACTGCAGACGGGAAGAGGAGGTCTCATGAATAAATCATGCCGCCCGATATTCCTATAGCTTTTAGATGACAGGCCAACTCTGCAGGAAATGAAATAAAATAGACCCAGAGCAGATTTTATAGCAAGTGCTAATTTTTCTGTGTCATATGGAATCAATAATTTCTGAACAAACTTGAGGTTTAAGACACACATGTCAATACACATATATCCATGTATACAGTAGGAGATCACGGCTGAGTTTGCCTAGAAGGGTTTCAGCAATGGAAGGGCTTCTCCATGCATGTGAAGAGTGAGCACAGTCAAACACCGGCAAGGGTGTCTTCAACCTCTGTACTCAGACAAGGACAAAGATAAGACAAGGTCAGGCATCTCATCTTTGCTTTACGCTGAAGTATTTAAATGTGAAGAAACACATGCAGGTATTTTCCGAGATATATTAGTCTATTCTGCAGAAAATTAGTAGTAAGGGAGCTGGCAATTGATACATTGCACAGACACAATCTAGAAAGGCAGAGATGAACTGAAGATTAGTAAATATTTAGAAGAAAATGGGAAAATTTGCTGAATAAGGGCCACTCAGAGAAGTAGCCAACCTTGCTTTCCTTTTGTTTCATATAACACAATAGTCAGTAAAAATCATTGCCTGTCATGTATGGTCTGCAGTTGGCTATTAGGATGTGCATATATTTTAGCAATGCTCTTACTCATGAAACAAGTCCATTTCGTCTATAGACCGTTTATTTTTGTGAATATGATACTTTTGGCCTCATCCTTTCAATGAGGTTTAATTAATTTAAAATAATGCTCTGTATTACGCTCTGGGTTGTTAGATTATGTTACTGGATAGCTGACTTTCATATTTTGGATTGAAGTCAAGATGAAAAAATATCAACTATTCATTCACCCAAACATGTGGTTGACTTGCACAGGTTGTCTTAAACACTGGGGGGGGGGGGCTGGTTTCCATGGTGCATTGCAGGGGATTAGTCTTGGATAAATTAACACTTACTTTTCAGAGAGATTTGACAAGACTGTGTTTCAAAAAGTTATCCTGGTTATATTGTGGAGAATTGAATGCAAGGGGCATAATTAGATGAAGGAGGAAAGTTGGGTAGGTAGTCCAATTATCTGAATGTGGGACACAGTATTATCCATCAGTTAAGAGTGTCGACTCTGAATCCAGACTGTCTGGGTTTCAATACAGCATCTCTCACTTACTAGCTGTCTGAACTTGGGTAAAGCCACTTAATTCCCCTCTGTTTTAAATTTCCTATCAGTAATTTGGGATTAATAATAGTTCCTACCTCAAGGGATATCATGAGAAATAAATGAGTTAATGTACCGTGCCAGGCCACATGGCAAATACAAGGTGCATACTATGTGCTGGTGGTGCACTAAGACGGTTGGCGTATAGACAGAAATGAGTAAGCCACATTGGAGTCTTTCGGGGTGTTAGAATGACCGTGACTCAGTGATGGTCTGACTATGGGGGAGGGGCTGGAGAACACAGCTCCCTGACATACAGATATTGGCAGAGGACAAGGGACTCTGGGAGTAACAGGGACTTCCAAATAAAGTATTATCTTTCTAAGAATGATGACCCCAAGCCAAAATACTTTGGTAACAGTTTTTGTTCTGTATGGAGTAGAACACATGAGATAAGTTAAGTCTGTGGAAAAGATTAAAATTAGGAGCTCTGAATTTCACTTAATTGACTGAGCCACGCAAGGTGAGCGATGTACGTTTCAGGTAACACGTTCCTGGGTCTCTGTGTGAGATGTGAGTCTTGTATCCATCTTCTCTTAAAGAGGTTCTGGTCAGCATCAGAACTTCTCATAAGCATGCTGATCTTCTAGTAAAAAAGCATTATTAATGCAATAAAGCTTCTTAAAAGAGTCAGATAATATAGAGAATGAGTTCTTATGAATGTGTATAAATCCCAGGGAATTGTAGACTGTTCTTATAACTAATGACTTTTACTTGTACTTTTTTTTTAAATGGGGCTGTCCTAAAATATGTTTACACTTACGTAGTTTGTTAAATCATGTGTATTTTCTTTTCTCTTTTTTTCTTCTTGTTCTACTGAGGTATAATTGACATACAGCACTGTATGAATTTAAGGTGTACAGCACAATGACTTGACTTATATATATTGTTAAATGCTCACAACAGTAACCTTAGTGAACATCCCTCATCTCATGTACAGGAATAAAAGAAAACTAAAAGAAAAAAAATGTTTCCTTGGTGATGAGAACTTACGATTTACTCTCTTACCAACTTTCATATGTAACACACAGGGGTGTTAATTATGTTAATCATGTGTGTTACATCCCTAATAAATTATCTTATAACTAGAATCTTGGGCCTTTTGACCATCCAGTTCCCCCCTACCTTCCACCTCTGGTGACCACAAATGGGACCTTTTTTCTGTGAGTTTGCTTGTTTGAGTATAATTGACCTACAGCATCTGTGTTAGCTCGTGGTGCACAACATGGTGATGTGACATTTCTGTACATTACAAAATGATCGCCATGTACATTTCACCCCCGACTCATTTATTTTGTAACTGAAAATTTGTACCTCCTGATTTCCCTCACCTATTTCTCTCATCCCCTACCCTCTCCCCTCTGGTAACCATCTGCTTGTTCTCTGTATCTGTGACTCTCTGTTTCGTTATGTTTGTTCATTTGTTTTGCGTTTTGGATTCCACATATACATGAAATAATACAGCATTTGCCTTTCTCTGACTGACTTATTTCACTCAGCACAATATACTCTATGTCCATCGAAGATTTTATTATTTTTTATAGCTGAGTAATATTCCAATGTGTGTAAATATATATATATATATACCACCATATCTTTATCCATTCATCTGTTGTGGACCCTTGGGTTTGTTCCATATCTTGGTTATTATAAATATGCTGTTATGAACATGGAGGTGCATATGTTTTCTTTAGAAAAATGCCCAGAAGTGGAATTGATGGATCGTATGGTAGTTCTATTTTAGTTTTTTGAGGAACCTCCATACTGTTTTCCACAGTGGTCACACGACTTTACATTCCCAGCAACAGTGCAGGAGGGTGCCCTTTTCTCCACACCCTTGTCAGCATTTGTTATCTGTGGTCTTTTTGACGATACCCATTCTGGCAGGTGTGAGATGCTATCTCATTGCAGTTCTGATTTGCATTTCCCTGATTAGTGATGTTGAGCATCTTTTCATCTGCCTGTTGACCGTCTGCATGTCTTCTTTGGAAAATGTCTATTCAAACCCTCTGCCCATTGTTTAATTGGGTTGTTTTCTTTTTTGATATTGACTTCTATAAATTACTTGTATATATTGGATATAACCCCTTATCAGATATATGAACTGGCAGTATCCTCTCCCCCTCAGTAGGCCACTTTGTTGATAGTTTTCTTCGCTGTGCAAAAGCTCTTTAGTTTGATGTAGTCCTATCGCCGGAATCATTTCTCTAATGCTTTATGATTCTTTGAATCTCTCAACTAGGGTGCTAAGTAAATAAGTGCTCATAAATTTGATGAATTATTGATGTCAACTCTGTATTTTTTCAATTTGTTGATTCTTTGGTATTTTATACAAAAAAAGGCATTAAGTTTCCAGCAAGTCCGTGCGATTGTATGCCAACCTCAGTGATTATCTATTCTCTTTTCCCTGTTCTTCTAGTCTGCTCCCAGTTTTCAAGAGGAGTCTACGCTATTTTTGGATTTTACGACAAGAAGTCCGTCAACACCATCACGTCATTCTGTGGAACGCTGCACGTCTCCTTCATCACCCCCAGCTTCCCGACAGATGGTACCCATCCGTTCGTCATTCAGATGAGACCTGACCTCAAAGGAGCACTTCTTAGCTTGATCGAATACTACCAGTGGGACAAGTTTGCATACCTCTACGACAGCGACAGAGGTGAGTGACAATACCTGGTCTCTTTATGATGGGTCAGACTCAATGCCCACCCTTGATGCTTCCATGTAATGCCATAGAGCTCCGTGAGTGTATTAGGAGAAAACCAAAGCAGACTCATGGACGTAGAAAACAAACCATGGTTACGAGAGGGGAAAGTAGAGAGGGATAAATCAAGGGCTGGGGATTAGCGGACACATGCTACTATATATAAAGTAGATAAACAACAAGGACCTACTGTATACCACAGGGAACTCTATTCAATCTCTTGTGATAACATATAATGGGAAAGAATCTGAAAGGAAAAAACATATATGTATGTATATGTATAACTGATTCGCTTTGCTGTACACCTGAAACTAACATTGTAAATCAAGTACACTTCAATTAAAATTAAAAAAATAAAAAAGCCCAAAGGTAACTTGGTTTCATTATGCTATAAATGAATAATACAATTTGAAACCTGGGAAGTAAACTTAGAGTAAAATAAACAAAAAATCATGAGTGTACAATTTACAGAGGTAGACTGTGTTCACATCATGCCCTGATGTGCAGTTGTAATGAAAAAAGCACTTCCTGGCACCAGCAGCTGAGACCCTATGATGACTGTTATTACTAGTTCAAGGTCAGTGAGGTGACTGCCTTGGAAATCGGTTTGGGTAAAATTGGAATAAATATATGAATAAGAACTACAAAAATTTATATATATGAAAGATTTTCACAAGCAAAAATTTTATCAGTCAGGGACAGTTATTATTAATTTTGCTTTAGAATGAGATCCCTGAATCTCAGAGAATGTGAAAGACTTTCTTATGACCCATCCACGTGTGGGTCAGCTGAACTGAGGTCTTTTGACAGTAGACTCATGCATGGCTTTTTCACAACTCTGTACAGTTATGTTTTTGAGACATTATTTTTTTTTAGGAGGGTCTTAATTAGGTTTATTTATTTATTAAATGGAGGTGCTGGGGATTGAACCCAGGACCTCGTGCATGCTAGGCTGGTGCTTCACCACTGAGCTATGCCCTCCCCACCGTGCAGTTGTTAATGATGAGACATTTTGGACTAACATGCCAATTGGATAGAGTCTTGCCTCATTATACTATTCTTTTTTTTTTTTTTTTTTAGCTGGGGGAGGGTACTTTCTTTGTGTTTTCCGCATCCCTTGTTGTGAAGTTTGGTATTAGCAGACCTGACTGACTGACCTGTCATAGACTTCCAGATATTTTTAACCATTCCTGGGTCCATGATTCTGTTTCAGTGGGTCTGTGTACGTCCTAAAATCACATGAACATTTCATGCACATAATAATAGGTGGCTTTTCTCCAGAAGGCACCCATCACCAAACTCAAAAGTAATGAGAACCACTATTGCACAAATCTGGAATGGTCCCCACATACCAGCCTGTCCAGGAAGCAGCTGGCTTTGAAGGTTTGGGTGGAAACCAGAAACCTGTTTCTACCAGGAGAGGGCACCCTGCTAACCTGCAAGGGCAGATGAGGAGAGAGCCGGCCGTCAGCCCCTCCTCCAAGGATCAGTTTGGAGTCTTGGCTGCAGCAGTCTGGCTGGGCGTGCTCCAGCCCGGTGTCTGATTCTCTGTCCTGGCCTCCAGTCCTGAGAATGAGGACCCTACCTGGAAAAGCCAGTCAGCGGTGTACAAACTGAAAACACAGCTCTGTCAACAGTCAGCAGCCTTCCCCCTCTGTGGAGAAGGGAGTGAAAAACTCAAAACACAGAACCGTTGAGAGTACATACGGATTCCAGCGTGCTGGAGGACACTGGGGCATCCTTCTCGGTAATGTGATAAAAGGGCTCAGGACACTAGGCTTCTCAGAGTCCTTCCTCTTGTCCTCTGCTGAGTCCTTCAGTCTCCTATGTTAGCAGAACCAACCTGAAATCTGGGAGGATTGTTAATACACCTTTCACTCTTGCCTCCTCTTTTTAAAAATTATTTTATTTTTAATAGTTTAATAAAAGTATAGTTGATTTAGAATGTTTCAGGTGTACAGCATAGTGATTCAGTTATAAGTGTATATATATATTCTTTTTCATTATAGGTTATTATAAGATATTAAATATAGTTCCCTGTGCTGTACAGTAGGACATTGTTGTTTATCTGTTTTATATATAGTAGTCTGTATCTGCTAATCCCAAACTCCTAATTGATCCCTCCCTCCTCCCTGCTTTGGTAACCATAAGTTTGTTTTCTGTGTCTGTGAGTCTGTCTCTGTTTTGTAAACAAGTTCATTTGTATCATTTTTTAGATTCCACATATAAGTGATACCATATGGTAATTGTCTTTCTCTGTCTGACTTTCTCCACTTAGTGTGATCACCTCTGGGCCCATCGTGTTGCTGACTCTTGCCTCCTCTGGATAGGATCCCTTCCATCTAAATATCTTCTATTTCTCGATAAACTCCTTCGTCATTGTCACGCCTCCAGGCCAAGACACCACTGTGTGTCCATCCTTCATCTTCCATTTTCACTCTTGTTTGTCTTTCATCCATGTTCCATAAAGTGGCCAGAAGTTTTGAATGCTTGTAGTGCTTTTCTGACCACACCACTGCCTTGCTTAAAACACTCCAGTGGCTTCTATTAGAATGAGGGTAAAGTTGAAAATTCTTCACAGGACTCTAAGGTCTTACAGTATCGGGTTCCTGCCTGATAACTGAGTGTCCTGCTCGCTCAGTAAGCTAAGTCCATCTCAGTAACCTTTCACCATCTCAGATGCACCGGACACCTTCACCTCGAATCTCTGCACGTATTTCTAAATCTTTCTCCGTCAGTTTCTATCACATTTCCACGGAGATGCACTTTACCTCGTCATTCTCTCTCAAAGCAATCTCTTCTTTTCCTATATAGTGCTTATCAGAATTTATAATTAATATTGGTGTTCATCCTTTCATCCAAGAAGTGCTGTTCCACGTTCCAAGGACGGTTTTAATCACACAGACCAACTTCTCTTCTCATTTAAGATCTGGCTGTAAGCCCCAGGAAGGCAGTGCCCAGACAGCACCCACTACGCGTTACTGTACACACAGTGCGTAAGTTAACGCTGGAACAGCCGATAGTCAGTAAATCGTGTTAATAAATGAATGAGTTAAGCATGTATGTCTTTTAAGTTTGAGATGATAATAGAACTTGAATCCTGCTTGCTAAATCGAAGGATCAGAAGATGAATTCTTTTTACTCTTTGATCGGATGGAAGGTGGCGTTTTTCACTTTAGAGACACACGTCACCCGCACTATGACTCCCTCTAGGTGAAACTGAACTTTTGAGATAATTCAGAGAGACAGCAGCTGACGTAAATACTAAAAAGAAACTCCAGTATTTGAAGAAAGAGAAGCTCTGGGAAATAAATGATCCGATGGTGATGGATGGGTGTATGTACTTGTGCAAAGAACCTGAGACATTTCTAAGTGGTTTTATTAGTACTTCAGAAATATTAAATGAAATTGAAGTGATGAGATAATCTCCAGTCATTGAGCAAATTGATTTGACTTCAAGCGCATCTGCTGAGAGAGGAACGTTAGAGTGATAATATTAAGTAATTGTATCTTGAAGCTAAAAATGACTTACGGATTGATTCTCAAAGTGTTGCCTAATGACTGCTCACGTGTCATGCGAAGCGTGTTACGCTGGCCTTTCACCCAGATCTGTTTTCACAGATGAATGTGTAAGACTCAGAATACTAGCAGAAGACTTGACCCTTATGCAGTGTTTTGCTTGGCTCGTGGAAATGGGATGTTTGCTTTTTGATTTTTTTTCTTACTAATAACCTGATTTTTGTAGCTTTGCTGGCATACCACAGGTTTATTCAGAGGTTCACACACGAACTGTTTCTTTTTCCCTTTGGTCCTTAACCCAGTTCTCTTACACTGCAGGGAAGCACCTCCTTGTTTTGGTGGTACATGATCTGAGGATGAATCTGTGTTTGCCTCCCAGATGACGCATGCTTTAAAATGATTTTGTCTTTCAATTTCTGTCTCCATGTGCCTCCATGTCCAACAGCTTGGTCTGCTTTTGATGTGGGTCTCTTCCTACTTCCTTGACTGTAAGATTTCTGTCTGTCTGTTTTTAATAATCTTAAGGCTAGAAAAGAGATCATTCAGTCGAGTGAATCAAATCAAGGGTTTCAAGACATTAGCAAGGTCAAAGGGAAATCAGCCCAAAAATAATAAAAACTTAATAAAAATTAGAAATAGAACTGTATTAATTGAATTCTGAAGCATATCTTAGATTTAAAAAAAGTTTTATAGTATATATCAAGGCCAAACACATCAAAATAGATATATTAAAAAAAAAAGATCTTTCTGAGAGTCTAGATCAGGTAAACATATTGTTAAATTTTAATTTCTAAATACGTGAATTGATGCTCTTATGAACAGCACAGAGCCCAAGTATGAGGGTGGCTGTCCCACACTCTGCCCTGCATCTGAGCTGGATGAAAAAGACAAACTTTTCTGGTGTTTTCTCACTGCATGGCTCTTAACTAAGATGCCAGTGAAACCTTTCCAGCCTCCAGATAGCCATCCACAGGCTGAACAGCAAGTCCAGGAGAATCCATCCCAGCTGTAGACAGAGGAGGGAGGACACAGACGCCTCCCTGTCTCCTGTGCACATCGTCTTTGATGATTTCAGGTTTACAGCTGAGGGGGGTGCTGAACTCTTCCTTTGGGACTCTTCAGCATCTTCTCTTTGTCCGAGCCATGGGGCAGCAGCCTGGCCCTCCTTGAGAAAGCAGTGCCCTCCCTAAAAGTTGCCTGCTTCCCTCCAGAGAGAGGAGGCAGATAGATCTTTAACACATTTGAACTCTAGAGTAATGGGGTTACCCTAAGTAAGCCAGACAAAGGAGGAAAAATACCATATGATACCACTTGTATGTGGAATCTAGAAAAAAATTACACTGATGAACTTATTTACAAAACTGAAACAGACTCACAGACATAGAAAACAAACCTATGGTTATTGGGGGGAACGGGGTGGGGAGGGATAAACTGGGAGTTCGAGATTTGAAGATACTAACTACTATATATAAAATAGGTAAACAACAAGTTCATGCTGTACATATATATATATATATATATATATATATATATATATATATATACTGAATATATGTATTAACTGAATCACTATGCTGTACACCAGAAACTAACACAACATTGTAAATAACTATATTTCAATTTAAAAAATAGAGTAATGAGGTTTCCTAGGTTAATACATTACATATAGTTTTGTCTTTGATTATATATATATATATATATGTATATATACACACGCACATACACACTAAATCAGGGTATATATGTTTGAACCAGGACTTAATCAAAATGTGCTTTTCATTTACTGGTTCAATGTCTGTAAGGTAAGGTAATACATTTCTGGAGACACTAGGTAAAATCAGGACTAATGCTTTATAACTTGGTTTTAATTTTGAACCAGATGATTTGTCCCCTGAAGGAAGGCATCCAGTTCCAAGGAGGCATCACGCATAGGATAAAAATGCTTCCAAATTGTACGTTTCTTTTACGATGTTCCTGAGAGGGTCAATGAGGGAACTATATGCTAATCTCGTCTGGCCGAGGCACGCTGCCGTGATTTAGTGATCATAAATATTAATTTCTGTGCTTGAAAGATGAATAAGGACAGTGAATTTTAAATGGAACAAAGAAAATACTTTTAAGAAGGAAGACATGGTCTGAATGAAAAATTCCTATTTGCGGTAGTTGTTATTAATTCCACCCATTAATATGCAAACTGGAACATTCAGACGTCACCTGTTTGTGGGCTGATGGTTTTCCTGTGACTTCCTCACAATATTATGAGCAGCAGCTCAAAATGGGACTGTGAGCTCCTGCTGGTAGTACTTGGAGAGAGTTTTAGGGAGATTGTCAGCTTATAAATAGGCCATACAGCCGTAACTAGTCCTACAACAGTTAGGCACGTGAAGAAGTGATGTAACCGAACAAGGCTTTCGCCATTCTTTGTTTGAGCCGGAGAGTTTAGCTGAGCATAGAACTGAATTTTATACTCTTGTAATATTCTTGAGGTTTTTCAGAACATAGCTTAAATATACATATTAGGGAGAACCGTTCATTTTCTGGATTTTTTTCCTACTTGTAAATGAACAACTGTGTATCTCAAGTTCTCTTTGCTCTAAGTAATTCTGTAATAAGAAATTAAATCAGGATTTAAATATCCTAATATAGTGGTACAGATATAATACAGTTGAATGATAAAACCTACTAGTTGCTTTAAACAAACTAATATTTATATAGCATTTCCATTTCCACACAAACAATACAAGTTTATATTATGAATTAAAGAACACATGTATACATAAAGCTACTTCTATCTAGTTTGTGTGGAAAGGAAACAGGCATATCTCAGTAATAATTTGTCCCCTAATTAGAATATGTTACCAGGAGTCTAGGAGCATGAATTAGTGTTGTGTTTGAATAATTTAAATTCATCATAATATTTGTAGTATGCATTTTCAGTGATTTTTCAATTTTAAAATGATCTATGAATTTTAAAGTAACCAGACATAACACAAAACTCTGAATTGTGGGGAAAGGGCAGATCAAGCTGAGAGAGAGGGTCAGTTACTCTCACTAAAGAACAAATCCAAGAGTCTAGGTAACTAAGCATGGTGCGGCAGTCTCTTCAAATGTGAGTCTGACCATGCCACGGTTTGTGAGTTATTTCTGGGTGTCCTTGGGAGACGATTTAATATTATCCAGTGTCTTCTGATGAAACTAAATTCACCCTTGATACTTCCCACTTGAGCAATTCAGTTTCTTAATACATGGATGTATTTCTCTGTAGGTCTCATAGGTTACACAATATTAGTTCTGAGAGTTTTAGTAAGCGAATCCACACCAACTGTGAGTTACCTTTGATACATAAAGTGGATGACTTTGAACCAGCCGTTTCTTTAAATCACTCTTATCGATCGCCTCCATGTTCTTGGACATGGTGAACTGCCAATAAGTGTTGGGTTTAGAAACATCACTTGAGATTCACTTACAAATTGTCATTAATATTGAACGTTTTTGTAATATATGTTGAAAGATAGGGCAGGATATCCATAATAGCATCACCTGAAAATTTAGTATGTGGTACACTTCAAAATTAAGTAAGAACAAAATGAAAGAATTTATTCCCCATAAGAAAGGATGCTCACTTATAAGGGCTATATGATACTTTATGGATAACATACGGAACACTGTCCACGGGTGTGTTTTTGAGGAGGTGACGAGGAAGGGATGTGTTGTGATTGGAATGTGGAAAGGTAAGACCTACACAGTAGAAGAGGTTTAGAACACTTCCTTTTCTTCCTGCTTGGAGAGGAGGCTGAATAAACTTACTCACTGTTTTCAAGCACAGATAGCTGTTGACTTGGTCACGATGATCGTCTTTCGTTCTGTTCTCACTGATGACAAAAACAGAAAAAGGACTTGAGTGGCATCATTGAGGGATTTAATTTACTTACAGTAAATGGAATTCCTAGTGATCCGTGACATTTTTAAAAGCAGTTTTATCATTCATAGTTTTTTTTTTTTTTACAATAGCATGTGGTCTGTTTAAATTAGTACTCGAGAAGTTTCTGTTCATCCTATATTTTTTGTTTCAAAACTGGATGGAGGAAACGAATTTTATTGTTTTGTCAAAAAAAAAAGCCCACAAAATGCATTTTCAGTTTAATTCATGGTTCAACTTTTCAATTTGAAATAAAGATAGATTATTTTTAATTTTCCTCATGGACTATTTCAAACAACAACACTGACAGAATAATAGACCTCCAAGACTCTTTTTTTAAAATTTCTTAAAAAAATGTAACACTTTTATTATGGTATAATTCCTATACAGTAAATTACACATATTTGAGATGAACAATTTCATGAGTTTTGATAGATGTAGACACCCATGAAACCACCACCACAATCAAATAGCTAGCATTTCCATCACTCCCCAAGAGGTGCAAATCCCAGTTTATCCCTTCCCACCCCTGTTACCCCGGGTAACCATACTCTTATGGCAACTTTATTAATGATGGATCAGAGGACTCTTATTTTGTCTCTGTCCTTCTGTGCTCACAGTTGGTTCAAAGTAAATACCTGACGTCATGTTATTTCATCTGTGAATATTTCAGTTTGTGTTTTGAAAGAACAGTTGTCTCAATTTAAATATAACCACAATATAATTATCATATCCAGACAAAGTAACAGGAATTCGTTACTAGCATCACCTGTTTTTTTTTTTTAACACAGTCTGAGGATAAAACTGAGCTCCATATATTGCAATTGGTTAATATATCCCTTATGCCTTTTATAAGGTAGAGTTTCCCACAGTCTGGATTTTGAAGATTGCAACACTATGGCGTATTACTCAGTGCTGTACGTTCCTTGTAAAAGGGTAATTAGAGCCAGACATTTATGAGAGTCATCTTCACTTTTTGGGCGTAAATATGGCATAGGTGGTGGTGGAGATCCCACTCGAAGACACAGAACTTCTGGCCTCTCTCTGCGTTGTTAGCAGCAGTTAAAGATTGTTGCCTCGATTCATTCATTCACCAGGTGTTACAAGACGTTGTAATTCTAAGTCTCTATCCGTTCATCATTTATTAGCTGGAGTCTTTCCAAAAAGAAAAACCTCCCTTAATTAACTAGTATCCTGAGTACTGTTCATATAGGAAGGGCAGGGAAATGCTTATTTCTTTTCCTTTATTGGGCAGTTTTCAAAATAATAACTTGCCTCCTTAGTATCCTTCAAAGGCAGTCAAATATTTTTTAAAATGTCATTATCAACTTATGGATTTAAAAAAACGGTATGTATTTCAGCCTTTTGCAGTTATTTTTCTTATTGGTATTCAGATGGCCTCATCTTTATTTAAGATGAGTCTCGTCAAATTGGGTCCTGAGTCTGGACACCACATGATGCTTTGGGAGAGTTTCCCTGTTTTGTGGTATCACAGAATGTTCTAGGCTCATCTTACAAACTTTCGGCCAATACAATCAATCAAAATTTTAATGATGTTTCCCAGGTTCAGAGAATTTTCAACAATATTTCAACAATAACTTATGCACAGACTTTTTTGCTATAGTAAATAGATTTAAATAAAGTGTCATACCTGAATAAAGCTTATAGTCATGTGATTGCATTAGGTAAGCCCCACACTGTTGCAGGTGAAAAGGGATCGGTCAATGTTCCTTGGAAGAGATGCAGGTCTTCTGGAATAAGGAAGGAATGTGATGGGTCCTGAATTCTTTTTGGAGTCTTCATTTTTTAAAATTTAGTTTCTTTTATTTTTTTAAATTGAAGTATAGTTGATTTACAATGTGGAGCCTTGATTTTTGTTGTTCATTAAGCTACTATTAGAAACGATGAATTTGGGTTAGCTGTGAAGGGCAAAAGTGATGTGGGCGACAAGTTTATCCACCAGTATTCCAAGTGTTAAACTGCAGAATTCACTTTAGGAAATATGTTCCCAAGTGGTTTTCCCTCTCAGTCCTACCTATGAGGTAATGTATGAGCAGCTGTTATCGAAAGTAAGTTGGTGTGCCCGCTGCACCATGAGACCAAATAAACTGACACGTCAGTTTGGAGCAGATAAAGGTTTACTGTAGGACCAAGCAAGGATGGGGGTCTTGTCCCCAAGAAAACCCCAAACTCCTCGAAGGGTTTCAGCAAAGCCTATTTAAAGTCAAGTAAGGGAGGGGGTCACAGGATGCGGTATCAGCTTGTGCACAATCCTATGATTGGTTGATATCAAGGGAACAGGGCGGTCAACACCATCAGCCCCCAGGTGCCAGAAGGTCTGGGGGCCACATGCTCTCCATCATCAAGTAGTTAATTTCTTCCCTTTGGTGGTGGTTGTAGCATCCGAAACACTCAGGAAATATACATAAGATACTATTATCTGGGTCCTTCAGAGAGGAGCTACAGCAGAGGACATGAAGTAGGGGTCTGTCCCTGGAAGTCTCCCCCAGTGTCCTGCTCGGTTACACAACTAAAAATAAAAGTAAAATTTTCTAAGTCATATGATGCTGTCAGCAAAGTTACTAAGGAATAGTAAAACGGTCTCACGTTTGGAAGATAAAGTAAATGTAACCAGTCTGTGCTGGAAAACGAACCCCTACTATCTGGTTAACAAGTGAATGTTTCTACAGGATTCCTACAGGATCAGTCCCAATAACAAAAAATGATATAGCAGAAGGCTGAGGAAAGAAAAGCAACAACTGCTGACTAGGAAACAGTCGGAGGAAATCAGGCAGCTTTGGGGATTATCGGCTTTTATGCTCACATCGACCTGTGACATTTCAGCTCACGGAGCATGTACTCAGCCTCCTCAGGGTCATGACGTGAAATGACACACTGTCATACATAAAGAAGCCATCTTTTCCATTCTATATGAGAAAGACATTGTCGTAATGCCTTTTGTGTTCATTAACACCAGAGGTATCAGGGACGTCATGCTTTAGTAATATTCAAGAGGACAGCTGAGAGGAGGCCGAGAGGAAGGGGTGCAGTTTCTCCCCAAACTGTGAGTCTTTTGGTCAAAACAGCAGTGGTTACATGAAAGAGTTCCTGATGTGAAGTGGGAATAAATAGATGATCAAGATCGTGGCTGTAGCTTTTTAGAGGAGTCAGCATTCCCTTAGTTGCACAAAAATACCAGCCTTAAAAACATATGTAAGACAAATATCATATGATACCACTTCCACGTGGAATCTAAAAAAAAAGATACAAATTCTATTTGCAAACCAAAAACAGACTCACAGACATAGCAAACAAACTATGGTCATCAAAGGGGAAAGGGAGGGAGGGATAAATTAGGAGTTTGGGATTTGCAGATACACACTACTGTATATAAAATAGATAAACAACAAGGACCTACTGTATAGCACAGGGAACTATATTAAGTTTTTTGTAATAACAGATAATACAAAAGAATATTAAAAAATGCGTATGTATGTGTATGTATAAATGAACTGCTTTGCCGTACACCTGAAACTAACATTGTAAACCAACTACACTTTAATTAAAAAAAAAAAAAAAAAAACACATCTGCTGGCCGTCAGTGTAACCACGGGCTCTGAGTTACTCAGTGGGGCTCTCAGGCACCGTCTCTGTCTGTGCCCTCCCAGGTTTATCGACCCTCCAAGCCGTGCTGGACTCTGCTGCCGAGAAGAAGTGGCAGGTGACCGCCATCAACGTGGGGAACATCAACAATGACAGGAAGGACGAGACGTACCGGTCGCTGTTCCAGGACCTGGAGTTAAAAAAGGAGCGGCGTGTCATCCTGGACTGCGAACGGGATAAAGTCAACGACATCGTGGACCAGGTCTGTTGTCCTCTGTTTCCCAGGGGCAGCAACGTAGCCCATACGTGCAGCGTACGCGTCTGCGGTGGGTGTCGGGGTGAGCAGTTTCCACTTCACGGTTTATGCAGGACACAGCCGAGACCGTCAGTTAAATCGCCTCTGGCTTCAGGTGGCGACGGCCAGTGGCCTTCAGAAACGTGGGCACATCCCACGAATGACGGCATATCCTCAGTATAGAATTCCTGACTCCTGTTTTATGTGACAAATGTCCTAGACTTTGTGACTTTAAATTGGAAATTTAAATTGTAATCCCTTTGAACTTTTTAGAAATAAAGAAATAGACATGTTGTTAAGTGAAAATAAGTCTGGGTCCTAAGGGAAAATTGAGTATTTCATGAATTCTTTGGCAATGTGTGGAGTGCTTCTAGCATTAAAGTAAGGTTTGGTGTGCTAAATCTGTATTGTTGTCTGAATGGCTTTATGGCTTCTGAAAAAGCATATATTTATTTTTCCAAGAAGTAATTTTTTCCTCCTATTAGTGGGTTTTGTATCATTATAAAACCATTAATCTTGGAAAATACAATATATAGGAGAGGTGATCTTTTCTACTTGAGAAGTAAATTGGATGCATTAATTTGCAATGTTTTCAAGAGTAACATGACACCGGACATGAAGGTGTTTCATCTGGGCTCGGCATCTCGCCTTGTTTCTGTCTAAGTTCTTTCAGGACGGGAGAGTCATGCAGTAACATCTGAATAATAGAAATAAAATCCAGAATGTTACATAGATGGGGTGAGGGACCAGGGATAGTGGGGGACCAGGGTCGTGATTTACTGACCAAAGTCTCCTTCGCTGGATATCTGCTTCTTTTCCCAGCTGAAAATGTAATATTTTCCTTGGAATAATTATATATAGATATGTTATATATTTATCGATGTTATTTACATCTATAAATGTATGTATATAAAATTATTTCTTGGAATAATATAGGATTGGAAGAAAAAATACGCAGTTAAGTGTGCATTTCTTGGCCTTTCTAGGCTTTGAGGAGAAACTTAGATTCATTAATCAGTGAGACACAAAGCATTTTGCAAACATAAATGTGGATGACCCCTTAATTAATATAATAGTATGATATAATACAGAGCCTCAGATACACCAAATGGATCCTTCATGAAATATTGAATAACGGTATGAGACTAGCTTGTTAAGAGAAAGAACTAAATGCGTGTTGGAGAGGTGAACACTTCAGTAGAAACATCTTGATTCTTGTCTCGGGAGATGAAGTTGGGATTGTTTTTAACCTGAAGGCCTCTTGTTCAAATGTGACCCTCAACAACACGTTTGAATTTCAGAGGAGAGTCTCATTAAAACAGGTTTTGAATAATAGTCATTAGTCTCTGGTTTTAAACATGTAGGTATTCATGACTCATCATAATACATGGTGACGGTCCACGAAAATAATTCTTTCTCAAACTGGAAGATACGATAGGAGAAACTGGGAATATATGGAATGGTGTGTTTTGAAACACACATATGATGATGATTAAATACATGTCCATGTGGACAGCCATTCAAAATGTACACAGGGTTTTGCACATGTGTGTTATTTGTATTTTCAAAAGACAATCTTGAACGTGTTAAATGAGTGTGTGGGGGTGTTTGCACCCCATGAACTCATGATTTAGGGGAAGGAAAACATACATACATAATAAATTCTGCAGTGTTACAGGTCACAATGCAGTGTGGTCTAAGAGCACCGAGGAGGAAGTACCTGTCTTAACAGGGTGGGGGGATTTATGAAAGGTTCACACATGGGTACCATTTGGCTAGTTGGCTTGGGTTCATTCGTTTGTTTTTTCAATCAGTTTCCCTGAGTGTCTAATGTTTGCCAGACATTGAACAGAACAGGCATTCCCCATCAAGGTAAATATTCATGTTGTGTTACAGTTATGTTAATATGCAATAATAATAGAATATGCTCTGAATGAACAGAGCAGGACATTATGAGAAAAAAACTACAAAAATTAATTAGATTGGGAGGTCATGGAAGGCCTTCAAGGAGTAAAGTTTACCAGGGAAAAAAGTGGGTTTGAGGTACATTTCCAGAAAAGGAAGCACTGTTTTCTTATTCAGTCTGCCAACACTTGCAGGAGAAGAGAGATGAGATGAAACTTTATTTCCATCATAGCTTAAAGTTAGAAATAGAAGTAAACTTTGTCGGTCTGGGAGTATTTTACCGTTCGATAAAACCTTGGAGGCACGCACTTCTAGCTGTGATTAGTAGGGAAAAGGACTCAGACGCCAAAAACGTTTAGAAATTAACATCAGTTTACTATTGTTATTGACATACTAATGTCTGTATAAAGCAAAGCTGCAGTAAGACGGCTGACGCTAATCCTTCCTGAGAGGTGGACCAGTCAGTTTTCGTGTTTCTCCTTTCTCTCAGTGAACACTAAACTCAAGTACGGACTTCTGGTAGCACTGTTTATACTATGTTTTCTTCTTAATTCCCAGAAGGAAGACGTACATGGTTCAGAAAGTAGAATGAAGAGTAAGCCCACCGGCCAGATGTCAGTGGGAACTAGGAAGGACTTAACCATCTCTGTTCAGCTGATGCTCATTAATATATTTTTCGTTCAGAAGGACATCTTTTCTCCAGAATTCTCCCTTCCACACAGAGTGTTCACTTTCTTGGAAAATTTAGTTGTGCTACATAAAAATATGTTTAAAAATAATAGGAACCTGACTCCCCTCCAGATAGCTACCACTTGCTATGAAAGCGACATGGGGTGGAATTTGTCCTGGGATTTTGTCCTTGTTCTTTAACTGAGTGTGGCTTTTGTCTGGGATGAGGCCAGTCAGGGACGTCTTCTTCTCGGAGGTGACGTTGGGCTGGGAGTCATTGTGCCTTGAGAGAGAAAGCATCTGCTGGTGAAGAGAACTTCCCAAGCAGAGGAAACAGGATGTACAAAAGCCCCGAGGGGATTGAATGTAGATTTTTTTTGTGTGCACAAAGAAACTGGAAGAGGGCTGTGTGTCTCTAGGGTAGAGAGGGAAAAGGTGGGCCTGGAGAGGTCTGTGAGGTCATTGGACTTTGCACCATTTGAAGAATTTTGTTTCTTATGCTGAAAAATATAAATGGGAAGCCACCAAAACAGTTAAATAAGGAAAGTGAGCTGAGGTTTTTGAATTTTCAATGGCATTGAATGCTCTGCATTGGCGTGACTGTTTTCTTAAAAATAGAAATTACACTTGAGTATCTAAGTACCAGGACCACTGCATGGCCGTGTCACCTACTTCGTTCTCTATATAAGTGAGAGAGCTCAGTCAAGAGTTCAGGTGATTCCACAACATCCAGAACCGTGGTGGGCATTCCCGCAGGACTGCTTGTTCTGTGATGTGTTTATCTCACCATGGATTTTTGACCCTGATTTGTGGAGACAAACTAGCTTCTCTGATATTTTGCTTCCTCAAACTGGAAATAACGATGTTTCATTTGAAATAGTCTATAAGTATTTCAAGATTCTTCAGACTGGAATATTACTCTCTAGATCTATATAAGAATTCTGTTAGAGGCTTATTAATAGTCTTTTAAAATTTATGTACTACTATAAACTCTATGTGTGTTTGTCTTGGAAGGCAGGTTGTGAATATAAAACTAGTTTCAGCTACGTTTCACTGAAAAGAAAAAAGTAGCTTTAGTAAGAGTATAATTATGACTTAGGGATTCACCAGGTTTTTGGTTTTACATTTTTTTAAATCTTGTGGTCTTATTTTCACTATTAACAAAACCAAGGTAATTATTTTTGTTTAGTTATTGGCTTTTTGAAAGGTAACATTTATAAAGCACTAAAATGTGTGGTAACTTTTTTCTGAAGGAAATGTTCTCTGAATTCGATAACTATATTTTATCAAATATGACTCACTGTGGACCATCCAGAAACACAGCAGATAAAATCCCATTTTTTTTCTGAATCAGGTCATAACATCAGTAATTTTGCCTTTCCCTTATTTACATTTGTTTCTTTATCTTTGTTAGGTTATTACCATTGGAAAACATGTTAAAGGGTACCATTACATCATCGCAAACCTGGTAGGTGAATTAACGATATTTATTGTTTCAATGGAAATGCCTACTTATTAAAAAAAATTAATGGCCAGCATTTATCAGGGGTATTTTAAAAAACATAACTTGACTTTATTGATCAATTTGAAGTGACAGTATTTTTCTGAATTTGTTACGTTTTAGATTTCCTTCACACTTCATATTTTCTAATCAGTTTTCTATTATTATAAATGGTGTGAGAAATGAAAGAACAGTATTTGACAAGCTTTTACATTGTGTTAGAAGGCATATTTTAACTAAGGGAAAAATTTCAAAACTATATAAAATTTAATTGTCCAAACTTTTCCTTATTTCTCACTGTCCCTTTAATTTATAAATTTTACCCTTTGCCCATTGCTTTAGCTTTCTTAGTGTAGCACTGGAAATGCGCATTTGTGAGAACATGAGCAAAATAAAACCTGTAAATATCCAGAATATTGATATATTATATAGTATTTATTTCTTATTTCCTACCTCCTATATAAGCAACACATGGATAATCAAACTACTACAGCTGGTCACTTTTTCACTGAGATGCTTGTCAACTTAAGATTACTGAACATCCAACTGGCAAACTGTATCTCCCTTTCTTAGATAAAAATCAAAGTCAATTTAGATTATCATTGGACATTTTCATTTTCAAAATGCTTTTTAGATCAGCTGTAAAGTGAGCTTGAGTCTTTACTGTTGCAAAGGTTTATGCTGTTTAAATAAATATGACCCTTTGTAACTGAGGACACCCCCCCAACCTCAGAAAAAAGGTGTTTAAAAAAAGACAGAAGGAGAGGAGGAGAGTGTATTCTTAATGGAGAAATTTCCTATTTATACAAATGAAGATTTATGTTGTGGTTTCTGGAACATCACAAGACATTATTTATAGTAGTGATGGAGTGATTTAAAACAACCCACAGCCTTACAATGGATAAATACTGTTTTCACTAGAGAGTGACACCAGTGTGATTAAGGATATTAAGTCTCAGACCAACACGATGTTGGCAGAAGTTAGTTGTTCATGTACAAATTAAAACATCTGTTTGGCAATGAAATGGCCAACTACTATAAAAATTCGTTAGCCCTTACCTTATAGTATGGCTTGGAGATCTGAAATGACTCCCTACCGGAGAAACAAGTGTTAAAAGAAAGGAAGCTCTACATGCAGCCTCTCCAGACCCGCATTCTGTGCAGGGCACAGCCTGGACAGTCAGTCCCTGAGTGAATTGTGCCATTCGATGAACAACATTGAAAGCTGTGATCTTTAAAAATGTCCAGATGGAGAAGATTGTATTGGAACATTGAGAAATAATGACAGAAGGAGGTTCATCAATTTGAGTTGCCATCTGAGGCGGTGAAAAAGGAAGTATGTGGGTGAATGACTACAGTAAAAAGATTTAAAAATCAAAGCAAGTTCTAGCTGCTGCCATGCTTCTAGGGAGAAATTTGCCTAATATTTCACATGAATTTTAAGCTGTGTTTTATCCTCTTCTGAATATTATCCTCGCCATATGGAATTTGTAGTGAATTAGTAAATTCAAAGAGTCTGCAGAGGGCTGCAGTTTCTGAGAGTCTGGAGGGCATTTGAAAATTTCACTGACATTTAAAATTGAGGAAAAGCCACCCCAGGTTGAAGGGCTTTCATCGTCCAAACTGGCAACTGGGAGGGTCCTTTCTCCCTGTTTAGGGTCCAGTGAGTGATAAAGGAAGTGGTTGGAAAAGATAGAAGAATCCTCAGATATTCTTGTGGATTCATTTCCTCAGGAATTGGTGGATGCTTGACTAAGCTCCCCAACACAGGCTGCAGTTGAGTTCCCGACACAGCATCAGAGGGGATAAAGTGATGAAGAAGTGGTCCTTCCCATATGGACCAAAGCCCTGCCATCCACCTCACCTGGCTGCCTGACAGTGACACACACTCATTGCCCCTCCTTGCCTGGGCACACAGAAATTCCCAGAAACGTTTCAGTGTCTTCCTCTTAGACAGCCAAGCACAACCAGGCACTTGAGGACAGTCTTTGCCATGGAGGATGTGATACTAATAAAATAAGTACACAGAAACAGGGCAGGCAGGAACAGGAGGAAAATGTTTCAAATTGTAATAAATATTGGCAGAGAAATAAGAGAAAATACATTATCCATAAGAAAGAAAAAAAAGGATGCTGTGAAAAGGAAAAACACCAAGGAATAAGAAAGAACTCTGGGAAGTTAACTTGTTTTTTTTTTTTTTTTCTAAAATAACAAGTAAAATTACATGGCTTTGAAGGAAAGGTTGAGAAAATCTTCCAGATTATGTAACAAAATGACAATGCAATATAAAATGATGTGTTGGCAGAAATTGTGAGGGACTCGGATATCTAATCTGAGGGTCACAATGTCTTAATAATAAGCATTCTAGAAAGACAGATGGTGAGAACCAGGGAAGGAAATTATCAAAGAAACATTCAGAAAATTTTCCCATCCTGAATGATGCAGATCTGCATATTAAGTATACACAATAATGAAAGAAAAAAGAATCTTTTCATATTTAAAGAAAATATCATGGAATTTCAGAGTTGATAAGGATCTTAAACTTTTCTGACAGGTGGGAGGTGAGAAGGATTATGAAGTACGTCACATACAAAAAATAATTCAAAATAAGGATATTGTATTTTTCAAAAGAAATGATAAAACTTAGTGGAACAATGTCTTTAGATTGATGGCTTCAACTTAAAATTTTGTACCCAGCCAGAATACTAATCAACTGTCAGAGCAAAATAAAGGTATTTACAGACATTCAGTGTCTCAGAAAATGAGTATACCTCCATATGTCTGAGGAAATCACTGAGGACTCTAGCAGGAGGAAGGAGTAAAACAGGAGAGGAAAGTGATCAAGGAAGTAGGCTAGCTACTCAGAAAAGTGGGGAAGGGGCGTTTTAGGGGAACAGTCACAGAGCGGATGCAAAGAGGAACCAGTCAAATCACAGCTTCAAGGAGGAAGGCTCCAGGATGCAGGAAAAACATAGATTATGTAATATGCTTAAATATTTTATTTAAAAAAATGTTTTACTCATACACATGACAGATTTTCATGGAGCAACTAGGAAAAATAAGGATAGGTATAAAGATAGCTCTGGTAGTGAAAAAAAATGAAGGGATCATTAACATTAGAATGAAATATTATTTAAGAAGGAAAATGCAATACTAGCACATATTTTGGCTTAGCTCTGAATAACAGAATTCTAAATGTGAAAACAGTGAACATTAAGGTGCGTGAGGAGATAGATGGTTTGGTGCTTTCTTGTAGATAGAATAAATAAAACCTAGTCCTTATCCTTGAAAGACTTCCCAGTAATACAGAGAACTTTTATGTAAGTATGACCAATAAACAGTCATTGATTAAGGACCCATTATGACATCAAGATGATGCTAAATGGTGGTGAAGAATATTGGCTGATAAAATACATAAAACGTTTACTACAGGCTCTTTATCTCATGTGTTCTTTGCGATTTGTCAAACCACAATGTGTAGAGTTGCTTGGTAAATGTCAAGTTCTATTTGGTTCCTGACAGAAAGCCTGACATAAGTGTGTTCTCTCTCCAGGGATTTACTGATGGAGACCTATTAAAAATTCAGTTTGGAGGTGCAAATGTCTCTGGATTTCAGATAGTGGACTATGATGATTCCCTGGTATCTAAGTTTATAGAAAGATGGTCAACACTGGAAGAAAAAGAATACCCTGGAGCACACACTACTACAATTAAGGTATATGTCTATCAGAACCTCCACCCGCACCTCCACTTCAACCTCCACCTCCACCTTCATCCACATCTCCACTCCACTTCCACCTGCATCTCCACTCCCATCTCCACTTCCAACTCCACTTCCATCACCTCCACCTCCACCTGCACCTCTACTTCACCTCTGTCTCCATCTCCACCTCCATCTCTGTCTCCATCTCCATCTCTGCCTATACCTGTGTCTCTATCTCCATCTCTTTCTAATTGCTGGTGAGTTGCCTGTTCTCTGGGACACCTTAGGAAGAAGGTAAAAAAAAAATCTCAATTTGTTTTGGTAATTAAAAACATAAATATAATGGTTTATGCAATCAAACAAGGAGTCTTTGCTAAATGTCGTGTGCACTGCTCTGACATTAAGCGTTACCCAGACTCATCTGTTCTCTGTGGGTTTGGATACGTTGAGGCCTTCACTTGTTTATTCAGTGTATTTTATTGTGTGTGCACATACATGCATACATTTATTCCATGCCAAGGAAGGATTTTTTTCCTTCTGTTGGTCACCTGATTGAGAGCAGAGATACGAAGAGTGCATGGAGGCGTGAGGGGGATGATATCCCGTTCACATGCTTTATGAAACAGGTTTATGAAAATTAAGAGCAAAAGCTGCAGAACACTTTCAGCTGTGCAGTGATCTTTGTGCTTATCTGCATGTCATAAAGCACATTGTGCAAGAACCAGTCAGGACAGTGTTATTTCAGTGGCTTTCACGGTTATGTTGTACATCGCGGAGAAGTTTTGTTATTGCTGTTTTCTGCACGTAGGGGAAAAACAGATATAGATGTTTGACTTTAACTTTGTGCCTGACCATGACACTGGTCCAAGATAAAGATTAGAAACTATGCCATTTCCCACTTTTGGGTGTGTAAATGGGTCCTATTAATTCTATGTCAAATTTAGGAAAGCATCCCATAGGATGTTAAAGAATAACCCAGAGTTAATTTTTTCTCAAAACTGGGTGACTCTTTGCTTGGTGACCTTGACTGAGATTCAGCATGTATGGGTTTCTCCCAGGATTGTGGGCTCGTGGGTGTATCCTCACGTAACAGGGCTGCTGAGAAGGCGAGGGGACCCCTCCCTTCTGCTGGTGTCAGGGGTCTGACTGCGGACCCCACCCCGGGGGGCTGCAGGCTCCTCGCATTCAGATGCGGTCCCGTGTGAGCTCTCTGCTGAGTGCGCGTTGCGCTCATCCTCGGTGGGATGAACGCGTTCCTCTGGAATACTCCGAGTCACTGTGGTGCACCCCACGCCCCGCACTGCTGCCTCTGGGAGGAAGAGGAAAGCCATGGAGATGACTTGTTTCCTCGTGGAAGTCGCGTCATTATTCAAGCTCACGTGCCCTGCATCAGAACGGCAGGCGGGCTTGGGGGAGGAGAGAGGTCTTTGGCAGGGCATTCAGCGAGCGTTTTCACCAAGACCCAGCACCAGATTTCATCCGTTGGGGACCTCTCTTTGCTCCCTTCCCAACACACCATTTCCTTACATTGTTGCACCCTTTTCGGCTGCTTCTTCCAAATTTCAGAGATCACAATGGCCCTTCCTTGTAGGGCGCTGCAGACAGCGCAGGCTTGTACGTTTAAACACATAGGCTCCGATTCACTGACCGTACAGTCAAAAATTAAACAACATTTACAAAATCTTAGCCCAGCTTTGGAAACGCAGGTGCCCCTAGGAGACCTATTTTCTATGGCCTTTGAAGCTCCATAAAAAAAGTACGGACAGCCCCGAGGGGAGGGGATGGCTTTGCACAGGAGTTCATCCCAACACAGACACGTACTGTCCGTGCACTACAGGGCCAGGAACTGAAGGGTTTTGACAAAATCACTCCTGCCTTTGATAATCCACAGTCTAGTGGAGAAGGGAAATGTGTCATTGAGCAAATACACCAGAGAGTGATGCTTGCAAAATAGGGCAGCTCCCACAGTGATTAGGACAGTATAGGGGAAGGGATGGAAAGGAAGGCTTTCAGGAGGGGGGACGCCTGAGCAGGGCTTTGCACGTGGCTGAGCCCAGGGAAGAGTGCGGGAGGGTGCGTGGGCGGGCGCCGCGTGCACAGAGACGCGGAGTGCTGTGAGGGCGCGGCAGGTGCGGGGGGTGGGGGGCGCGGGGCACGGGGCGGGCGTTGCCACGGGACAAGGCTTTTCAGCTGTCATCAGATGTCAAAGAATAATCCCGAGACAGGACTCCCATGATTGCTTCTTTCATGACTGTTCTGTGGGCAGAAGAAAGGATGAACAAACTAGACAGGGGGCCAAAAAGCGTTTCCTAACGTAAACAAGTAGCGAATATGGTCTGTTTAAGGAAAGGAAGCGAAAATATCTCTAATTTATTTTTCAATTGTCTTTTGGGTCATTGGCTCTATCATTGCCAGATTTTTTTTGGGGGGTGGGGGTTATTTATTTATTTTATTGAAGTGGAATTGACTTACAATGTTGTGTTAGTTTCTGGTGTACAGCATAGCAATTCGGTTATACACCCACACATACACACTCTTTTTCATATTCTTTTTCATTATAGGTTGTTACAAGATACTGAATATAGTTCCCTGTGCTCTACAGTAGGACCTTGTTATCTATCTATTCTATATATAGTGGTTTGTATATGTGAATCCCAAACTCCTAATTTACCCCTCCCCCTTCCTCTTTGGTAACCCTAAGTTTGTTTTCTGTGTCTGTGGGTCTGTTTCTGTCTTGTAAATAAGTTCATTTGTATCATTTTCTAGACTCCACGTAGAAGTGATTATCATAAGGTATTTGTCTTTCTCTGTCTGACTTACTTCACTTAGTATGATCATCTCTAGCTCCATCCATGTTGCTGCAAATGCATTGCCGGATAATTTATTTATTTGTGTATATTTTATTGAAGTACAGTCAGTTGACAATGTTGTGTCAATTTCTGGTGTCCAGCACAATGCTTCAGTCATACAGGAACACACATATTTTTGTCTTCATATTCTTTTTCACCATAAGTTACTGCAAGATTTTGAATATAGTTCCCTTTGCTATACAGTATAAGCTTGTTTATTTTATATATATTGGTTAATATCTTCTAGATAATTTAAATCATGTTTTTTATACTATAATAGAAACTTAAGCTATCGGCCTGGAAACCTGTGAAAATACAACTCATTGCATCCAATTCTCTCCATGGTGAGGCTTTAAATCAGCATTAATTTGATAATTTGGGGCAACATTCATTTATTAATTCATTTATCAATTCAACACACATTACCTGAATTTTTACTCTGCAAGCGGGCACTGTTCGAAGTGTCAGGGAAAAGGCCGAGTTCCGGTCTTCAAGGAGTTTACAGTCTTCAGGCTAGAAATCAGCTTGTCACTTTGATGGAAACTGTCCTTTGACACCTTGGTGTTGATGCACTCTAAATTTCTGGTTCCCACCATTGCTCCCTCTTCAGCCCCTGAAAAATGATTCCTGCAACGATCTTTTCATCTCAGTGGATGGCAACCGTATCTTCTGCTGGTCATTTGACTAAAACCTTGGCAACGTCCTTGACTCCTCTCTTTCCCAGTAGCCCACATCCCATCTGCCAGGACATCTCACTTCCTTTTCCACAACTTCCCTAAATCCATCCACCACCATCTTGCTGCTGGAATTCCTGCAGTGGTCTAGACTGGTTTTCCTGCCTCCACACTTGCCCCTCTATCTTCCATGTTTGTGATCCTTTTAAAACTTAAGTTAGATTATGTCCCTGTTTCTCTCCAAGCCCTCCAGTGGCCCAGGTGCCACTTGGAGAAAAGCCAGACTCATCCCAGTGGCCTATGAGGCCCTAGATCCTCTGTCACCCATCACCTGTGCCATCCTCTCTGGGCGTTCTCCCCCTGCCCCCTCTGCTGCAGCTACCATGGCCTTTCTTGCTTTTCTTAGGCACAAGAGACACCTTCCCACCCCAGGGCCTTTGCACTGGCTGTTTCCTCTTCTGGATTTGTCTCCCCTTAACATTGACGTGGTTAAGCTGCCTGCTTTCTTTAGGTCTTTGAACAAAGGCTATCTTCTCAAGGAGGTCAAGAGCAGGCTCTCTATTTAAAATTGCAGTCTCCACCCATCGAGGTGTGTCTCATCACCCTTTCCCTGCTCGTTTTTTTTTGTTTGTTTGTTTATTTTTCTGTTATACCTCCTAGTGTGTTGTATTTATAATTAATTAATTTATTACCTTATTTATTTATTTATTTATTATTGAAGTGTAGTTGATTCACAATGCTGTGTTAGTTCCAGGTGTACAGCAAAGTGATTCAGTTATGCATATCCATCAATAGCTATATCTATATTCTTCTTCAGATTCTTTTCCATTATAGGTTATTGTAAGATATTAAATATAATTCCTTGTGGTATATAGTAGGTCCTTGTTAAAAAACAAACAACCCAATCAAAAAATGGGCAGAAGACCTAACTGGATGTTCTCCAAAGAATACATCCAGATGGCCAACAGGCACATGAAAAGATGCTTAGTATCACTAATTGTCAGAGAAATGCAATCAAAACTACAATGAGGTATCACCTCACACCAGTCAGAATGGCCATCATTCAAAAGTCCACAAATAATAAATGCTAGAGAGGCTGTGGAGAAAAGGGAACTCTCCTACACTGTTGGTGGGGATGCAGTTTGGTGCAGCCATTATGGAGAATAGTATGGAGACTCCTTAAAAATCTAAAAATAGACTTACCATATGATCCAGCAATCCCACTCCTGGGAATTTATCTGGAGGAAACTATAATTTGAAAAGTTGGAAAGATATATGCACCCCAATGTTCATAGCAGTACTATTTACAATAGCCAAGACATGGAAACAACCTAAATGTCCATCAACAGATGACTGGATAAAGAAGAGGTGGTGTATACACACACACACACACACACAAACATATACACATACGATGGAATGCTACTCAACCATAAAAAAGAATGAAATCATGCCATTTGCAACAACACGGATGGACACAGAGTTTATCACACTAAGTGAAATAAGTTAGACAAAGACAAATATCATGTGATATCACTTATATGTGGAATCTAAAAAAATGATACAATGAACTTATTTATAAATCAAAAATAGACTCACAGACATAGAAAATCAACTATGGTTTCAATTAAGAGTTTGGGATTACATATACTCATTGCCTTATTCATTGTCTGTCTCTCCAGCTTGCAAGTAAGTTCCAATGGGTGGGGGGTTTTGTTGGTGTTTGTTTTGTTCACTGACAGAGCCCAGGCTCCTAGAACAACTCCCAGCACACAGCAGCTATTTAATAAAGGCCTTCTGCAAGAACAATGAGAGGAAAGCACAGGTTCAGTGGTAGCGCCCTTAAGAAGCTCCTAATCCCAGTTCTGGAAGTAAGAAAAGGCTTCTTCAAGGAAGTGATATAGAATTTAAAACCTGAAGGAGAGGTAGAAAGTAGGAGAAAAGGGCACAATGGCTATCCATAGAGGAGATAAGAAATTAAAGTTCCCCAGTGCAAGGAAAATTTAAACATTTCTGTAAGGCTGGAGGTTGAGCAGAGGTGTTTTGTGGGCCTCAAATGCCTTGTTGAGCTCCTAGGGAATGTTTTGTCTTCTTCTGAGAGCAGCAAGGGCCCACAAGAGGGGAGTGGCCATCATGGTCTTGATACAGGATGATTATGGGTGACAGCAGACCGTGGTGGCAAGGGGGCTTTTAGGAAGATGTCACAGACAATCCAGGCACCAGCTGGCAGTTGTCTGAACAGTGGTTGTGACTTGAAGGTGGAGGGAAATAAATGGATTTGTCCAATTGCCAGTCTTTCCATTTCTGTCTTTATAAAAGAAATAATAATTACAACAGTCATAACCCTGCATATATGATAAATGAATCTAAATTCAGTTGAGAGGTGTTTGTGGGTTGAAAACAGACTCGGAAAGGCAGTCTGTGTCCTCTGATCTCATTGGCCCCACACCTCATGCTGTGATCTGCACAGAGTAGGCATGTGATGGAGATGTGTCGAAATGAGGAGGGTTGAAGTGAAAAATCTAAGTGAACGCTTTGATTATACCAAGTCACTGAGAAGGAAAATCATAAGTAATTATAGTTGCTATCAAATGGGGTTTAGATGCCTGCCGTGGCATCGGTTATGTCATTTTCCTCAGCCGTGCCAGAAAAGTAGTGTTGTTTTACTGGATGAGTTGTGAAATGACTTTAGTCATCAGACCCAAACCATCATGGCACCTGCGTTTAAATGGGACCATTAAAATGAGCATTTTACGCTCCTTAAAAAATATGTTCACAAAGAGGCAGATGATAAAGATGTTTTGCCACTATCTCAGAAACGATTTACACAATATTTCTATTTTTAGGCAGATTTTCAGTGTTTTGGGGGTCTTCAGCAACTTGCAAGATGGAAGCATCCATTCTACCCAATCACGCTGACAGTTCGAAACTGATTCGCCTTGTGTCAGTCAGGGTCTGCCTGTGTTAAGGAATTCAGCAGTCACACAGGACTGACACTGTAGGGCTTTCCTGCGAGAGTCTCCATTACTCAGGGAAAGACTTAAAGCAGGAATTCAGACCTTAATTGCTGTCCTCAGAGAGTTATTAGTCCTGCCTGAAAATAGTATCATCTCTTTGAGTTCAGTAATTAGCGTCCTGCATTAAAATGTACCCTGGTGGCTTCATAGAACTAATTCAGCTTCTCAAATGTTAAAAAACTGACCGAACCCACTGCTGACACATTGTCATCCCTACGAACAACATTAAAGCATTTTGACACACGGCAGCCGAGAGGGTTGACATGATCAGTCTGTGATGCTTTGTGGTTTAAAAAGTGTGTATATGGCTGAAATAAACCCATAAGTTAAAGTTTTGATATTGGTAAAATTACTACTTTATGAAAATAATTGAAAATTACTGAAATATATTGAAATGTTTATTACATCATTAAAAATAAAAAATGTCTTGCCACTGTTTTAATTGTAATGCAGGACCTCTGGGTTCCTCTCATTGTCACATCTCTTCTTCTGTAAGGCAGTAAATGTAGGTGATCGCAGAGATTGCTCCAAAATCTCTCCTACCATGATTATGTGAAGTGGAAATTTAGGTGCTTCATAAAACATACGCTAACAGTTCTCAGATGACTCTCAGATGGACTCTATCTCCCAAAGATTGTAGTGACTTGCAGGTGGCCATCTCTGCTGAAACTACATCTTGAATTATCCTGGGAAATTTTTTTTTTCTCCATAAACTACCAAAAATAAGGAACTTTCCAGCTGTTAGAAGAGGCCTAAGAAGTGGATGTTGTCAGAGGGAGGAATTTATGCAACCAACAGCAAAAAAATCTACCTCTAAGAAAGTCTTTTCGCACCTATGGGGGAACCAACACCAGACAATGTGTTGATTTCAGTATCTTTTTTCTATGTTTGTGAATCTGACTCGTTTTAGCTAAAAATCTGAATCCTTAAGTGAATGTGAATTTTCAGAATGTAAAAATCTCAGTCTTTAAGCATGATTTTCAGTCAGGGTCAGTAGCCAACCTAGATGATTTAGGCAAGATGTGTTGTTTCCAATATACTGTTTTTACATGAAGAGTCTTTCTTCCCAGTGAATTAAAATGATTATTCATAGAGAACAGTAATAAAGATGCTAAGTTTAGTTTCTTGCCGATAGAGCTGTCTTGTCACCCTTGGAAATGTGATATAGCTAGCTTGGGTGCTTACTACAGATGTTGTGTTTTTCTTAGTTTTCTGATTAAGACTTTATTTTTGGGACCAGGCTTGGGTTCACAGCAAAATCGAGCAGACAGTGCATAGTTCCGATACCTCTGCTCCCACACATGTCGCCTCCTCCAGTCTCACTGTCCTCACCAGCGCGGTACATTTGTTAAACTGATGAACCTACATTGACCTATTGTGATCACCCAAAGTCCGTGGTTCACATTACCCTTCGCTTCTGGTGTCGTATGTTCTGTGGTTTTGAACAAATCTATTAACATGCTTTCATCATTATAATTTCATACAGAGTGTCTTCACTGCTCTGTGCTCCAACTGTTCATCCTGCCCCCTCCTCCCTCCCTCAGCACCTGGCCACCACTGACTGATCTTTTTACTGTCTCCATAGTTTTGCCTCTTCCAGAATGTCATATAGTTGGAATCATACAGTAGGTAGCCTTGTCTGATTGGCTTTTCCCACTTAGTAATATGCATTTAAAGTTCCTCCATGTCTTTCTGTGACTTGGCAGCTCATTCCTTTTTAGCACTGATAATATTCCATTGTCTGTATACCCCAAACTATTTATTGGTTCACTCATTAAAGAACATCTTGGTTGCTTCCAAGTGTTGGCAGTTATGAATAAAACTGCTGTGAACCTCTGTGTGGTGGTTTTTGAGTAGACATACGGTTTCAGCTCTTTGGGTAAATATCAAAGAGTGACATTGATCGATCATATGGAAAGAGTAGGTTTAGTTTTCTAAGAAAGAACTTCACTGTCTCCCAAAGTGGCTGTACCATTTTGCATCTCCACTGACAATGAGTGAGAGTTCCTGTTGCTCCACTGATGCTGAGTTTTAATGAAGACTTTGTGATTTTATACGGTGAAGCTACAAAGGGCATGTGTTCAAAAGACTTTATAGGAAATTAAAGATGAACTCATCACAGACAGATCCGTCCCAGGGGGTAGACTTCAGTTGAATTTGAAATTAAGACAAATGAATAATTTTAAGTTTATAATGTGTTTCATAATACTATTTTTCCTTTCTGTGGCTTTAGTTGATTCTAGGTCATTGCCAAGAAACTTCAAACAAGGCTTTTTAACATTTTTCTTACAGGCTTAATTCTTTTTCCTCGAGCTTACCAGTTTTGATTATGTTGATCATTTTGTAATGAAGAAACTGAGAATTTTATTGTGCCAGGTTCTCTAGGGAAATATCATTCAGTTTTAATAATTTGATTTAACTAAATAATTGATGCTCTTTTAAAAATGAGTGTGTAAAATTTACCAGACCATAAAACTTTTAACACCCCAAAGGATGTTACACAAATGCTATTTTTACGGAAAGCTATTAATATTAAGGAAAAAAATTAAATGGTAATTAGTTTGGGCCATGCTGATCAAACAGAACCAAACTTGTTACTGCAGGATTTCTCAGAGCCTTTAAGATGCCCATGTGAGAATCATTTTCTAAACTTACTAGATCAGAGAGTCTTGTAGATCAGGGTGGTGGTTTTCAAAACATTGTCAAGATCAGCTAGTGTTAGACCAAGTTAGTAAAAAAAGGAAAAAATAAGGCAAACATGCTGGTCGTTAGCTTGCATCTTTAGCATATTTTACAAGTCATCCAGCATCTCCTTGCCTATAACTATTCATTTGATGTAGAATTTGCCAAAAAAGAGGACCAACAGTCCCAGTGTGACTGGGACTCCAGACTTTCTGTTCCAAAACTGGGACAGCCCCAGGCAAACCAGGATGGCTGGTCACCCTCATTACCCTAGAAACAGAGAGATCTGGATTCAAATTCCACGTTGGTCACATATTTTTGTGACCCTGAGCAAAATATCACTTGATGACTGGCAACTCTCACCTGTAAAATTGGGGTAAAAATATTTGTTGCATAGAGTTTTTTGAAAAAGGACTTAATAAGAAACTCTGCAGCTCAGGCTTGGCACATGGAGAACTAGGTCAACTTGAACTCTTTCTCTTTCCCTCACCTTCCTTTCCAACACTCCTGCCACATAGGAGACACATTGTTCTTTCATTGATAAGAAACCTTGGATGCTGATGTTTTAGTAAACTTGCTCCAGGCAACAGAGCAGAAATGGTGAAATCAGGACTCCATGCAGCCCTGAAAAAGATCAGGAGATGCTGTGTTCCGTGCTTTTGACACTATACTCAATTCCATTTCAAGTGTCAAGGAAAATTTGGAAAGTGGCCATTCATAGGAAATTTTATAACATTTTCATAGTACTAAATCTAGGACTTTTTTGAATGGTATTTTTTTTTTTTTCCTATCTCAGCACCGTGCAGATAACATGTTTCAGTTGGTGCAAACATTAGGATGGCCCATAAAATTTTATATTTTAGCCGATTTATTCTCTTTGTATATTCATTAGATTTTAAATGTATATAGAACTCCTTCCTATCTCCTTTTTTTTTGTTTTTGTTTTTGTTTTTGTTTTTGTTTTTGGTTTTGGTTTTGGTTTTGGTTTTTAACTGTCAGTAAAGTTTTTTGGTATCAGTGATTACAGAAATGTGTTACTGAATAATGTCTGCTAACTGCTGGGCACGACAAACATGTTTAAAATGCATATTTCATTTTCCTCCTGAAAAATAAGTCTCAATAAGGATACATTTCAAATGAGATAAAAAAGCGCATTTGGAAAATAGGCCATAAAAACATTTTCCCAGGTTTCTTCTTCAAGTGTGGTGTGAGGCTACTGTGACAGAGGACACAGAGCATCATGGCACCCCCACTGAAATGTAAATTTCCAGCTCAGATGGGGGATTTCACAGAACATAAACATCACGGCAGAGATGATACATTTGTTTTCAGAGAAGGAGATCGTTACATTGCCGTCATGTTCCCTGCAAGTTAATTTACATCTAGTTAGTGAATGGTAGAATAAAACTGAAATATTTCACTGTCCAATCAAAAATGTGAACATATTTGTTTAGAAAAATAAATGAGCCACAGATGCAGAACATAAACAAGAAGGAACTCCGTTACAGAGGCTTTTGATTTCCTCTTAGCCCAGAATTGTGTCTCCATGATGGTGACTTTTAATTTAAAGTGATAATAGGCTTGAGACTTGATTAGATTTGAACATTCGAGAAAGGTTGGAAGGATTTTTCTTCTTGGCGGGCTTACGCTTTGAATCATAATGAAAACACGCTGCATTGGACTTAAATGCTTTTAGTTCATTCAACCTAGTCTTATTTTTTAATGGAGTTCACCAGCATTTATAGAGCTCTAAAACATTCAGCAGATGGCTTTATAGATTTCTCATAGTAATGTGAGCAGTCAGACTCAATGAAGATTTCGGCTTTTAACTATGATCTTTACTCTTGAACACAAATAAACTGCGGCCCTAGTTTCTGTTTCTGATTCCCTGACCTAAACTTCATCACAAGAATTAAATTGGCAACGGACTGATTGCTGTAAAGGAAAGCAATTTAATCAGTGTTTCCCCCACCCCACCCAGGAGATTAGAAACAAACACATAAGTGAGGCAGATAAATCCTGATGTAATATCTCTATTTCTTCAAGGAGCCTTTTCTTAAGTAGATATGATTTAAAACAATGCTTTTGATATTATATGATTTTTTAAATTACCTTTAAAAAAATCTACATGGATATTGTAGAATTGTTAGAAAAGAAATATCATCATGTGTTTTTCCTCCCTATTATTATTACCATTTCATTTACTTTTCTTTCATTTTTCTGTTGAAGGTATATCACCATTTTTTGTTACTCTCATTTTTTTGTTGAAAAAAATTTAGTTGTAATAATGTTTTTCCCTTATAGCTAGCATTATTGGTATTCTCACATTACCTTTATTAGTAGAACTTTTTAATGGCTGCGTAATACTTCCACAAGGCAAAAAGCATAGTTTTTAAGCATTCCTTTACTGTCAACAATTCAGATTCTTTCTAATTTTTGCATATTACCAATGACACTGAAATTAATATCTTTGTGGGAAAAGTCTCTGAATTTGAGAATATTTTCTTGGAATAGCTTCCCAGAAATTACATTTTCAATCCAGGAATATAAGTTGCCTAAATTGCATATATAATACAGTGTCTTTTGCTGATTTCTTGCATGTACAATTTGAAGGAAAAAGTTGCAGATCTGGGGAAAAAATGGCAGTGGGTTTTATTTAGAGCCATCTGGTAGAGGTATTTGCAGGAAACTCAAGTGCAACCATCCAGAGATAATCTAGATTTGTCAAGAAAGACTCATATATAGGCCTGCAATGACACTGCTTAACTGGCAGTAGCATATGAGAAGAAATTTTAGTGAGAAAATTTAGCAGTAAATGCAAATGTCTTATTACCATTAACAGTACCCAATCACTGTCATGTGGGCTCAAAATCATTTTCTCTTTTTCTTCTGTCTTCCTCCCAACTTTCCCATCAAATCTGATTCATTCATATGATAAACTTAAACTGATTCAACTAAACTGAGTCATGCAAAGATTAAGTGATAACTTCACAGTACCATTTTTAGTGTTAAAAACGTGGCATCTTAAAAAAAACTTCTGGATGTGGGGAGGGGATAATTCATACCCCATAAATTATTTTCTCATTTGCCTGATTGTAATATCTCTCATATTAAAAATAAACAAGATAGACATCTATCCACCATTGGACTGATTTATAGCACTATTGTGGTATATCGCAATTATCTGTTTATGTATCTTTTCATCGAACTGAGAGACATGTAAGTGCCATAAAGATATAATCCATATCAACATCTCTGACCCCCCTTCCTTCCTTCCTCCTTTCCTATTGAGTCTCCCCAGAGTGCCCAACCCTGCCCTGAGCGCTGAGAATTCAGTGGTGACAGAGAAGTTTTCCACTTCCCTGGAGTAACTATTCTAGTGGCGAAGAAAGATGAAATAAACAAAAAATACACAGAGAAGATGTTCAGATACTGGTAGAGACTCTGAAGGAAATAAACAAGGGCACAACAAGGTGAAGGAGAGTGACCAGGAGTGGGCTGAGCAGGAGGGATACCACTGGGGAAGTCACGTTTGGGCCACAGGTGTAATTTAAAGCCATGGACTGAATGAGATCACTTAGAACAAAGAGGGTTGATGTGAAATGGAAATTCCCCTTAACAAATGGGAAAAGATGGCGGAAATTGGAAGGAGACATGGACCTAAGAAACAGTTGTTATATCTGTCTGTTTCTATCATGTATTTATCTATCTATCTATTTGTCCACCTGTCTGTCCTTCTATCCATCCCTCCATCTGTCTGTCTATCTATCTATCCATCCGTCTGTCTACCTATCATCATCTATCTATCAAATTCACACACTTACCCATTTCTTTCTTTCCTTATTTACAATACCAAATATTAGAGTCACTGAATTGCTAATAGAGAAAAAGACTTATGCGGGATATTAAGGGTATAACTGCAGGAAAAATGTCCTCAAGAAGATGAGAGGGACAGGGGCAGTGCACTGCTGGCGTGGCCGTCCCCTGGGAGGAGTATGGCCACCTCACGCATTGTCAACTCAGGAGGGAAACAGAGAGATGTGGGGCTTAGTAGATTTTGGTCAAAAGATCAGTGGGTTCTGTCTGTTGGCTTCTGTTTCCTCCGTGACAGGTAAGGTGAGGGAGGCAGCAGGAATTCAGAGAAAGAAAAGTGTGCAGAGGTGTGGGTTTTAGAGAAGATAAAAAGAAGGTATAGAATAGTCATTTTTGAGAGTGGAAGAACCAAGTTACTGAAGAAAGGATGATTATTTGGAAATATTGAGTGCCCATTTTGAATTTGTGATCAAGAAACTTAGTGTGTCACAAAATCAGTATGATATTATATTTTTGCCCAGATTCTCTGTACTTTTGTTAACAAAAGATTGAAAAATACTGAAAACAGAAATTTCCTCAGCAATCATTAAAGTTTTTATGTTAAAATGTGATTTATTATTGCTGATAGCAACATCATACTTTGATAGATGGCAGTATATACACATGCCATAATAATACTTATCCAGCCCCTGATGATGCTTAGTGAACTTTTGTAGTTTTTTTTTTTTTTTTTCTGTTTGGATCCCAGCTCCTAAAGCAATCCTGCTATCACACAGAGATCTGAATACCGTAAGTTTAGAACTAATATTATCATAGACTAGTGAAGTGTGAGGGGGCATAGAAATCATGAAGTTTGGTGGTTCTTCCATTTGATTTATCATAACCATCTAGGGGAGTTTAAAAACAAATAAATACTCCAAAGATCTCTGCAGATCTATGTGAGCTTCAGTAGGGTAAAATTAGAGACAGAGTCTCAAAACCAGTCAGACTTCTTTGCATGTCACCAAATGAATCTCTCATTAGACAATGGAGAAATACTGATTTGTTAATTTGATAATTTCCTGTATCAGCAGATAAGGTCATAAAATCTTGCTCTAATGAGAAACTAGTTTGAAAAAAGAAAACATAAACAAAATCATCAACACAATTACTATGAAAGGTCTCACCTGAAATGGCTGAGATGTTACCATAATTGAAAATGTTTAGAATCAAGAGGACATTCCATAGTCCCAATATTCTATATGACTCCTCTTAGATTCTTAGGTTTCTAAAGGTAGAAATTGTGTCTGAATTCTTGAACTCTGATGTGGTATTGCATGGTGGGCAACTGCAGTCTTGATTGCCAGTGCATGGTGAGTCTCTGAATTTTCTCCCATTTTTATGAACTGTGTGTGACACTTTTTCAGTATACTTCTGCTCTGACCTATGATGCCGTACAAGTGATGACTGAAGCTTTTCGCAACCTACGGAAGCAGAGGATTGAAATCTCCCGAAGAGGAAATGCTGGAGACTGTCTGGCCAACCCAGCGGTGCCCTGGGGACAAGGTGTGGAGATAGAACGGGCCCTCAAGCAGGTCAGTCACTCAGCATGATTGTAATGAAACTCAACAATGGCCACTATTTTTCCCTGCTGAATTAGTCATTCTCGTTTTTATCTCTTACGTTTTGAGCAAAGGGAACATTATTTCCTAACTATACAAAAGTCCCTTTGAAGATTGAGAAGAAACCTATTAAGTGTCTTTTTCTTGTCTTGCACTCCAGGAGAGTCATCTGGTCAACCAGTTTGTAGCTGTTGAAGTGAATTTCTAACTGTGCTCTTTTCCCATTTCCTTACTAGGTGCAGGTTGAAGGTCTCTCAGGAAATATCAAGTTTGACCAGAATGGAAAAAGAATAAATTATACAATTAACATCATGGAACTCAAAACAAATGGGCCCCGGAAGGTAAATCATCAGTGGTGGGAAGGCAGTTCTCTCTGTGTGAGGAGGAGGGTTAGAGAACCCATTGCCTCTTCTTCCAGAGTCCTGGAGATGTATGTTCACATAGATGGAGTTCAGCAACTTCCAGAAACATATATTTTAAAATATTTCTTTTCTAAATAAAATCTATGTATTTCTGGTAAGTGACACCGAAATTAATTTTAAAATAACTATGAACAGAAGTGTCATACTTTTTTAAAGACAAAGGTAGAAACAGAGTTTAATGAAAAGAAAAAGAACTATTGCTGAAGGGTTGTGGTTCAGAAGACTTAATCCACGTGGTGCTAATGTGCATGTAACAGTCCAATTCCATATTTTTTTTCCTTCTGTTAGGGCTAAAATGCCATTGTTTGGATTTTATTTGTGATTCTATATGACCAACTCCCCAACGCACTACCTTTGGAGAATGTGAAAAGTGATCACAAAGAGACAAGCTGTTTGTTGGTTTGATTGGTCCCTTTCTACTCCTCTTAGAGTCACAGAGACAAACAAGACACATCTCTATTTAGAAGCAGCCAAGTAATGCAGGTGTCATTTCAGATTCAGATGTGGGTTTGACAGTAATTCAGTGCTTTCCCAATTGAAAGTCATCAAGCCACGAGCCCACCCTCTGTTCCTGTTTCAGATCGGATACTGGAGCGAAGTGGACAAAATGGTTGTCACCCTCACCGAACTCCCTTCTGGAAATGACACCTCTGGGCTTGAGAATAAAACTGTTGTCGTCACTACAATCTTGGTAATTAGCGACACACACCTATGCGTCACACTAATTTTTCTTATGAAAAATATCTGTCAACTGAAATCACTGCTTACGTTTCAGGACAATAACTGACATGGTGCTGCTTTTGAATGCTTTAGTCATTCACTGCATGATGACTGTGCCCAAAAGACCACGCACAAACATGAGCTAAAGCATTCAAAATATCTGCTGTCCTCTTCAAGGTGGGACTTTAGCTTCATAGATTCGTAACCTGGTGCTCACACGGGGGAAGACCTGGGGCAAGTCTGGAGAAGTCTTCTTGGAATTTCCTCGGGTGTCTCATCTTCTCATTCCCACACAATTCTGGGTCCATTCTGCCCTTACATCTGTTACATGGTTTAGCAATGCTGTCACCTTCTCTTGCTTCATACAGAAAGCTAAACTCCTTAAAGACAGGGCTTATCTCCCTTCTTTTTAACTCCAAGTCCCAACATAGTAGTTGACACATAGCTGATGCTTTAAAAATGGCTTTCGGATGACTGAGACAGAATTGAACTGGATCGTGACCATTGAGGCTTGGGACAGGTGGAAGGTCTCTCCATGTCATGCAGGTCTTCGTGACAGGCTGTGGGTGAAATGAAACGGGGAAAGTGGGGCTCGCTGATAGTATGTGATGTTGCGACAGAACAATCTTATTTTGTTTTACCGAGCTGTGATGTAGTAAATCTGGAGAATTCGTCAACATAATAATATTGAGAAGAAAATATATGTAGTCTGACATGGGATTTGGGTAAGAACGTTGGTTGGCACTGGAATATCTTGATGCAGGCTAGACATTTGAGGATTTTGGCCTTAATCGTGCCACTGAGAGGAACCATCTCACTGAGCCTCCGTGTATCCTTAGCACCACTTTTCAGTAGAGAATGTTGGGCTGGTGTTGGGTCATTTTTTCCACACTTCCTCTTTATGGTGTTTACAGGGGAAGCTGCTCTCTAGTGCTCTGTATAGCGTAATTCTGGGATATTATATTTCGTAGAGGAGGTGAGGGCTCAAGCCTGGGAGGGTGGAATCAGCACATCACCACGGCAATGACTCTTCCGGTCTGCACGTTGCTCACCATGAACCTGATTTTCACGTGAACTTTGTCCTCAGGCTGGTAGTGACCCAGGGTTTTGGGTGGTTGCAGGTTCTCTGGGGTCTGGGTAGCCTTGTAGAAAAGAGAGTGGGTGGATCCAGAGTTGAATGTGGATGTAGAGCGGTGTGACTCCTCTCTAAGCCCTCGGGATTACAAACATGATGGTGGGACAGAGTAACAGTTTTGTGCTGTTAGTCTCTTGTTTACTTTGGTATGTCTGGGTACAAGGCATATTAGTGAGATATAATGATCGACATTTGAGAATTTTGTTAAGAAGCATTAATTTTTTCCCACTCATATTATCCACTATCTATATTCTCCAGGATCTCTGGCTAACAGGTAATAATTAAACCGGAAAATTGGAGTTGATGAGAGTGGCTGATTAACACAGCCATTTTTTTTTTTAATCAACTGAAGCACCTTCTTTCCATATAGGAATCTCCATATGTTATGATGAAGAAGAATCACGAAATGCTTGAAGGCAATGAACGCTACGAGGGATACTGTGTTGACTTGGCTGCAGAAATTGCCAAACACTGTGGGTTCAAGTACAAGTTGACGATTGTCGGGGATGGCAAGTATGGGGCCAGGGATGCAGACACGAAAATTTGGAATGGGATGGTTGGAGAGCTTGTCTATGGGGTAAGTACCACTCTTCTCAAGGATAAAGTCATTCAGTGTGAACTCTTGTTGACAGAATGCTTGCCTCCCCTGAAAAGTCCCGCTACTGAGGTAGTTGGTTTCCTACACTACTCTAGGAAGAGTGTCTTGTTTCCTTGTGACATTTGAAGATGCAGGATGAAGTCAGAAGCAAATGTGCAGTTGGCAACAGGCATTTTACTGTCTGGAAGCCTAGGGGCCATATTCATTGTTCCAAGACCGCAAAGGCACAGATGCAGACAGTTTTTATAATTGAGGCAGAAGGGTGTGCTCTGTATTTATAAAAAGGAGGGATATTTGGCGGGGGGTGGGGAATGGCTCTTTTTTGGTTTGTCTTTTACTGAGATTCTGCCAAGGAAATAATTATTTCCGTTTCCCCGACTTCCTTTCCTTCTCTCCCATCCTGAGATGTAACCACAATTCCTTTCTGACCACGACTCCGGGCGCTACTCCTCTCCTTTGTTTCCCTTGCAGAAAGCTGACATTGCAATTGCTCCATTAACCATTACCCTCGTGAGAGAAGAGGTGATTGACTTCTCCAAGCCCTTTATGAGCCTCGGGATATCGATCATGATCAAGAAGCCACAGAAGTCCAAGCCAGGAGTGTTTTCATTCCTTGATCCTTTAGCCTATGAGATCTGGATGTGCATTGTTTTTGCCTACATTGGGGTCAGTGTGGTTTTATTCCTGGTCAGCAGATTTAGCCCCTACGAGTGGCACACTGAGGAGTTTGAAGATGGACGAGAAACCCAAAGTAGTGAATCAACTAATGAATTTGGGATTTTTAATAGTCTCTGGTTTTCCTTGGGTGCCTTTATGCAGCAAGGATGCGATATTTCGCCAAGGTTGGTTACTTACCTGCTTCAACTTTGTGCATTTTAGGTCTCGAGTGGCTATCCATGGTGTTTATGAATTCACCCTCAAGAAGTTGGCAGCTGCCGACTACCTGTCCAAGCAGCGCAAGACTCTTAAGGACAGGCTCTTACCGTCGGCGTAAGCCTGTGAAATATTTGAGCAACGTTCTTCGAATGTTGAGCTTATATTTCCCTGGTGAAATTATACACACCGTGGAGAGGCTATAAAATGCATAAGGTTCCTCTCATTCCATGCCTTCTTGGAGGGGTACCGTGTTTTTGCTGCATATTCTCATTTTACAGTCATCTGTGTGTCGATCCACAGACCTGTATATGGGAAAATGGGCAACATGACTGATTAACTCCAAAAGCCACAAAACCTCATTTGCACACTTCCCATCCCTTTTATTTTTCTGCTACTAGCTCATGGAAATGATATTTATAAAATTTGGTTTTTCTTTAAAGGTTAAGTTGTTGGATTAAAAAGGCTATACGGTAACATATTTTCCAAGTGTCTCGAAATACATAGTTGGGTGATAAAGATGGCTGATTCATTACGGAAAGTTGTGCCACATTGAAGAGTAATACACACAGGATGGAATAAATTTAGACACCTCTCATCTCATTATGACATTTTAATTCCTGCTCTAGAATGCCTAAGTATAATGAATAATGAATATATCACAGAAGACATATTACCTTTGTTCATGTTACATACATGAATAAGAAAGAGAGCCTAAAAAAAAAAAGGAATGATAGCCTCATCTGGTTCTTCAGAGGAATAAATCAGACTTCTTCTGATGCGACTGTTTTCACATTTAAAGCCTAAATGATTATCGATCTACTGGCACATTTTCATTTGGGCTCAATTACCCTCCTTTGATTCTATGGAACATTTTAATAACTAGCAAAGGCAGTGATTTTTTAAAGTACAATTTCATTATATTGTTAGCTTTTGAGCACTTTGAGGATAAAAACTAATTCATTTCAGAAAACTCTATGTGAAGCTCTCAAGTTTGTATCTTTTAGCAATCTTCTTTCTATACTCCACCCAGTGAGTTAAAGGAAATATATCATGTGTGCAGAAATTATCAATAACTTCACAGAAAGCAGGGCACATTTTTAAGAATTATCTGGATCCAAACAATCTTAATTCCATCAAATTCCTTGTGTCTTCTCTGTGGAACTGCACTGAATTAGAACTACACCAGCGGCATTTGCATGGCATATATACACGTAGAAATATGATTTTAATATATAATAATAATTATATATAATATATAATTACGATGACTTCTGACAAACTATATAAGACTCATAGCTTCATTTCTATATTTAGCTTATCTGACTTAAGTTAAAGAAAGAAAGAGAAGTTTCTAATGAGGAAGGAGGAGAATACTAACCAGATTGGAATCTCAGAGAACATTCTGGTTCATAAATAATAATGAAATGATTCATCTTTGGTAAGAAGTATACTGTTGCCCAAGTCCTGAAATGTAAGGCAGTTACCCTAGGGTTGCACACGCTGTGCTCTGCCTTTTGAATAAGGAGGGGCAATGCATGAGGCTTCATTATGCAGTAGGACATACTGACCTGGGTTCCCACCCATGGACCCTCATGTATTACGGCTCTGAAGGTCGATTTGGTGTCCAGTGCTTGTAAGGGGCAGAAGGCATATTTACCCATAGGGGCTGGAGCACAAGGCACATTTAACCATCTGTGTTATCCCAGGGTCCACCATGACATATTGACATGCTAATTTTCAACACGCCTGCTTCCTAAACTGTGACCTTTTCCTGCGCTTCTAATTTCATTCCTGCATCATGACTCACTCATCAATTCCAAGTGTATTACTTTTTTATTCCCTGGTAAGATAAATCAGTTTTTGAAAGTATATTTTTCCTCATTATCAATTGGGTTTTTGGGCAAAAATTCACTTTATTAAAAATCTTCAGCTGAAATGTCTTTCACTGTATCGTATATGTGCATTTAAAAGTTGAATCACTACATAACAGTGGCAAATTTAGGGATTTTTTAAATGGACTAAACTATCACTATTTCTTTATAATGCAATGATGTTAATTCTAGTTTATGAAAGAGTAAAGCAGCTTAATATCTAAAAAAATTATTGATATAATGCATGAATTACACAGATCCCTTTAGAGATGCTCTTTAAGTATTTTAAAAGATATTTATCATCTTTTTCCAAGTAAAATATGATATGGAACTACATTATTAATATGAATAGGACACATTTAAATTTTAACCTAGAATGACTTATTGAACTGAGCAGGTCATTGCCTGAAATTAAGTCTGGACTTCGTTACCTACAGTTTTGTGAAGACTAGAACCACAGAGATGATGAGAACAGAACGTTGTAAACTTGACCTATTGTCCTGCTTGCTTCTGTTTTCCCCCAATATCTTTAAAATATTCAAATGATTAAAAAATGACATTCTTAAAATTATTTAATAGTGACTAAAAAGAAATGGTAGAATATGTGCATTTATTTGCTCCTTTACTGCAGATACTGAGAGATAGAAGTTTTGTTTTAATTAGAGAAACCATTCTTGCCTGTCACCGTAAAAAATAAAATTGAATTTGCTTCTCTGCATAAAATTTCTCAGGAACTCTTTCAGAATCATTAATTGATACTTGGAGAACTCTTACAAGTAAATAATAAATCACTCAAGAATCTTCTGTTTTATGATGCACACGTCCAATAAACTTTTTAATTTATCTTCCACACCTTAAATAAATTGGCATATTTAGTCTCATTAAATTTGTTGTAAGCACTGGAAAAGAGAATGACTGATGACTTTAGTGTTTATTTTACAACAGGGACATAATGATTTATTAAAATGATTCTGAAATACATTGCAAGTAAACATGCACTATATAGTGTCAAAAGCAATTAACAAGCGATCAGTTTAGTTTTAAGGAACTCGAGCGGTCAGGTGCCAGATCTGCCCTCTTGAATACAGGGTACCTGGCATACAATTTTTCCTTCCGTGACTGTGGAATAAATAGTGAACATCTGGAGAGTGGCTGGGCCTCCTTAGGGGTGTTCCAAATTTAGATAGTATTTAATGTCCTTTTCAGAATCCAAGTGAGAAATGTTTAATGTTTTCCATTCTATCATATTTAATTCTTTGCATCTCTTAGAGACCATGGTAAAGGCTCTTAATTATATTATTTTTGTTTACCATAGTTTACATTCTCCTTTTTCTTTTATTTTAGGAACAGATGTTTTCATCTAAAAAAGCTTTACTTTTAGCTTCACTCCTGTTTCTTGACTTCTTCAGTAGTTTCTTCTACAAATAGTACCTAATGATTTGATGTAGTAACTATGATTTGTCAAAAAGTCGCATTTCTGATTATTAATTGCCAGATTAATTTAGGCTGTAAATTGCCACATTGTCGTGATTTAAATTTTTAGAAGTGTTGCCTCTTCAGGGTAGGAAGTTTAATTGGTAGACACGGCAGAGTTATTAACAAAAAAGAAAAAATTTTTATATTGGTTTGTTAATATTACTCAAATGCTTTTATATGTAGAACCCCACCAAATCTTTTCAAATAGTACAGCACATATCTCTTTCTGTATCTACATGCTTCTATTTACCTACCTAGGGTTTAAAATAAGTTATTGGGAATCTATAAAGCTTTTGAAAAGTGTTTTATGTAAGAATTTACGGTCACGGAAATACTGTTATTTTCATTCCCTTTCAAACTAGGAATTTATGTCTTGGGAAACTTTTAAATGTCTGATTTGTTTTCCTGGAGTTTTATTTTATTTATTTATTTTTTCTTAAGCAGGAGCCATAAAGGAACAGGGTCATAGCACTCCTGCCCTGAAGCGTCAGATTTCTATTCATTAAGAATTATATTTTGTGTCATACCTTTGTTTGTAGTATCAACTTTTTCGCATTTCTATCCTGTCCTAGATCTAAAACCTATGTTTTTGTACACACAAAAACTTAATGAAATTTTGGACCCTTCTGAGGCTTTTGGAACTTCCTTGAATTAAAAGGAGAGTTTCATCAGTGTTTAAAACTGTTTCTCAATGATGCCTACTCTTTTATTTTTAATATTTGACTTTGTCAATATCGTTCTGAGTTATGCTGTTGAACTTAGATCCTCTTGTTCATATCTGCTTACGTCATGAGTGGATAAAGTAGCATGAGCTTGGGTAGATTATTTGCACATTTCTTGAAATTGCTTGTTCCAAGATTTCCTACCGTAAACTATTTGGCCGTTCTACCTGTGAAAGCATCTCAGGGATCTGAAGTTCTGCCGTTGGGTAGCCCATCAGATCTAGCGAATCAGTGGTTCCTTGCTCAGGACACTTGCTAATTTCAAGTCTCGTTAACTAGCAGATACATTGCGAGGTATGACGTTAACTATTCCTGTGTAAGTCAATGTCTGCATAATGCTGCTAACGTGTTGTCTTATCAGGTCATTGATTTCCCTTTACGAATCCATTTCGTGCTTGTTGTCAGATCCCTCTCTGGGCGCATTGTTGGAGGTGTGTGGTGGTTCTTTACCCTGATCATAATCTCCTCCTACACGGCTAACTTAGCTGCCTTCCTGACCGTAGAGAGGATGGTGTCTCCCATCGAGAGTGCGGAAGACCTCTCTAAGCAAACGGAAATTGCTTATGGAACCTTAGACTCCGGCTCCACTAAAGAATTTTTCAGGGTAAGAGATTCCGCTTCGTCACTTCTGACTTTATTCTTACTGAACCTGTTCAATTTTGTGTCCCCTTGCCCCTCCCGGGGTCTCTACAAAGGTGCTCTGCGATAGTAACTTCCATCTCTGTCTCTAACTCTGTTTCTGCTCTTAACCTGGTCTCTACCCTCTCCCTCCCCACCCCCATCTCTCCCTCCCACTGTTTACTGATTCCCGACTGCTTAGGAGGAAAGACACTATGTTTTATAAAACTTGATTGTCCTTTGGGAACAAAATGGAAGCAATGTATAGTTAAATTTAGATGATTATTTTTGAAAGAAAAGCGTGTTGTAGTTCGTTTTTTGTTAAATAAGTCTGACTGCCATCTTTCAGGCATAATTTCCAGTTGAAAACGCACTTTCAAATAAGTTATGTGAATCTTGTGTCAGGTTATGTTCATATGTGGAAATTCTGAATTTCCTGTCAAACCCTCCAAGAAAAGGCTAACAAAAGCCTTCGACTTTCTAACTTTTTAAAGTGCATAGCATGATTATAGTGTGTCTATAAAAAGTATTTTAATTTTTAAAACAATTGTGGGCTTAAGGTCTCTGTTTATAGGAACCAGCCTAGTCAACTGATATTGATAAAATTTTCTTTTGTTATACTATTATCTCTGTATAAAGGCTCATTCTTTTAAAATGTTTAAATATAGCAGATAAACTTTGGTATTAAGCCACATACATGGTCTACGATTCTCTCTGAACGTATCTGGGTTTGTTGGTGTGAGATCCAAGCCAGTTTATTCCAGAATTAGGATTAGTATGGCAACTTCCGGTCGATGTGGTAGGTTGTAATTTCTCATACTGCACTGCCCTGGTCTCTTTTCCAAAGGGCTTCAGTGGTGCTCCAGCTACGGTAGGAGAAAAAGTGGGGTTGTCAGACCGCTGACAACAGGTGACAACTGGGTACATGTGGGGAGGGCGGGCTCCGTGCCTTCATCAAGCACCGCGGTGGTAGCAGGGACTGTGGTCAGTCTGTCAGCAGCTGCTTTGATTTTAACGCTACGAATGAATGTTGTAATACAGATTTGCTGCTAGTGAGAATTGGCTCCTACTTCGGGACATATGATGTAATACGCACATAATTAAAAACAGAAGAGACAAAAGAAAACGCGATAGAATATTGCATGATTCTCCGTGAGAAGTGTACTTTAGAACGTGCTAAGGTGATTTGCATCCCAATAGGGCTTGCTTTTATTTCGTTTATATATTTTATTCATTTTCCTCCGTCTTGAAGTCAGTGAGATCCATGAACGAGGCAGGAACTTATGATAGCCTGGCTTTCTTAGTGCTGCTTATACGGATGAAAATCATCTTAACTGTTTCCAGACACTGTCTGCTGAGAGGTACTGTCATCAGCTTGTTTGGACAGCAGTGGTACCAACTATTCTTGACAACGACACCTTCAGGACCCCAGAGCTTGTCAGTAGACGTAACTCAATTATAGACAGGTGCCTTCATCACCACGATGCTGAGAGTCCACGTTCGTAATACTCCAGTTTCCCAGTAGACAAAATGGGAAGCTTGGATGATTCTGAGCAAAGGATGCTGCTCCTTCTGTTTCAGCTCACAAGCCCCCCTACCACGTTTCCCATATGCGGTACACACACGCACGCACGCACGCACGCACGCACGTGTGCGCTAATGCAGCTGGGGTGGCCATCTGCCAGTTGCCTGTATACGATGGTGGAGCTTACCTTCCCTAGAGTAATGGAGAAGTGCTGTTGAGCATTTGGGTAAGCCGGTGACTTTTATTCGTGTAGCTTCCCTAAGAAGTGTCCTATGCATCATCTCTTTGAATGCCACAACATTTCTGCCAGGTGGTCGGGGTGACTGCGTGGGGTGCATTATTAAACTGAAGCTGGGACAAGCGCGGAGATTTGACCACATTCTAGCCGATAATTAGTGTGCCGGGGGCTTTCACTCCTAAAGGGGTCTTTCCATACCCTGGTTTTCCTTGCAGAGAAAAGTCTCTGGATTTATGTCGCTGCTCTCCTGCTCTGTTTAGCTCACATCCACCTCTGCTTATGTAACGTTAGAGAATTACAATGGTGGAAATGCAGGCAGGGCTTCAGAGTTCCTCCCAATATACGTTCAAAAAGGAACGTTGCTGGACCAGCGTTGGCCGGTCTCAGTGCATACAGTTCTGTTGCCAGCTCCTCCTTGTGTAGAGAAGGAAGGGTGTGGACTCAAAGCAGTTGAAAAACCACACTATTCATCCTGTTCATACCAATAAAGAGAAGCAAAAAGAAAACAGAACAGCACACACCACCAAAGTGCATAGGAGCTTGTCACATTAATTCCTCCATTAACACGTGGCCTGGCTGTGATTTGGGAAAGTATGCATGCAAAAGGTATGTTTCTTAAAAAGCTGGATTAAATAAAAAGGTGTTGCTAAGTCATGTATGATTCTGAATAGTTTTGCTAACTATTAAGTAGTTTGACCATCGTGGTACTAGCAAGGGAGGTCTTAATCTGGCTTCTGACTCTCACGAATATGCCCAAGGATGCCCTGGCTTTGCAACCATACTCATCACATCTCATACCTTCATGCAGAGAGTCTATGGCTTTGGTATATGGAGACTGAACAACAGATTCCCTTTTGCAAAAAGAAAAATAATTTCTCCTCACAGAGTGTTACTTAAAGTGTATTGAATAGGAGGAGGCTAATTCATAGACATCATAAAGGCAAAATAAAACTTTTACTCCTGTAGCTTCCCAAAGCAGTGTCTTCTGCATCATCTCTTTGAACCCCATGGCATTTCTCCCCTGACATTTTCCCCTTGAAATCCTAGGTGACTGCTGTCTGTCTCTTAGCTGTTGTCTGGTTGAATTTCTAAGCCGTTGGTAGCAAGGAAGTTTTCATTGCTTCTGTTCCTAGAATGAACATCCCCTCGAATCTTGGGTCGTCATCTCCGTCAGCTGCTCTTTGACTTCAGGTGTGTTTGGGGTGGATTCAGGACAGGGTGAAAGCTGGGAGACTGACTGTTGCGGTGCTCAGGCTGTCAGGAAGGCGATGCAGATGGAGGAGGCTGGACCCAGACTAGAGAGACGCACTGCGCTTTCTGTTCTCCGGCTGTTCTGTTACACTGACATCCAAGACAGCTGATGACACGTGGAAGAAAAAACTTCCACCGGTTGCTAATATTTAAAGTTCTAACCATTAGCTTTTGTGTCCTAATAGGGCTTTATTTGGCTTTATTGATCGCTTTTTCTTTCTTAGGCTGCTTATAAAGACACGTTTTATTATTTTTACTATTTTAAACTTTCTGCTCTCACAGTGTTTATCACGTCACCTTTCTGGTTTTGTCACAGCAAGAGCTTTAGACTTAGACATTGGAGAAACTGATTTGAGAAGTTAGGTCCTTGTTTAAATTTTAAGGATATATAGCTAGCTGAAAGACGAAAAATAATGTGTTTAAGACATTTGCAGATTTAAGGGCCAGTTTAAAACAGAATTCAGAGTCCTGAACGCCTAGTCTTTTGTCTCAGTGTTAGCTAGTGTTTCCTAAAGATGTATCTTTGTTGGGATGAAAGCATCTTGTATCAAATTATATGAGATTATAAGATGAATATTTAAGCTAATTTATAGGGATATGGTTTGTCCCCAGGTGATGACAATTACTCAATTTCAATCAAAAGCGTTTTCAGATTTCAGGTACATAATTTAATAATAAGCTGGGCTCTATTAATATTGCTTTAGTGAAGTCACTGGGAGTGCATTAGTTTTAGAACTCCAGTTTAAGCTGTAAATTTTCTAACTTAAAAATCTTACGCTCCTTCAGTGATAATCAGGGAAACAAGTATGAATGAGATATTCACTTTGTTCTGCTGGAAAGAGGGAGAGGAGATGGAGGGCAGTCTCGGCACCACATAGCGGTGTGGGAAATAGATCCTGCATCTTCACGTCCCAGTTTTCTGCTCACGGAACCACGTGCATCCGTGCACGGAGCGGCTGATGAAGTCTGACTCACTTGAGAACGATCTTCCCTAATGATAGCACCACTGTAACATACCTACAATTAAGAAAGAATGAGGCTTTCAATGATAAACTGCTATTTTTAGGCCTTCACATTTTGATAATTTCTTCTCTCAATAAAAGAGGACAGATCTCAGATTAGATGAGTCTAAGTAGGTGGTTTTGTAGGAACAATGTGCATTATATTCCCATAGAAAGCTGGGTGTGGGGGATGGACAATGGCTTTCTAAATAAACCTCTCATTGGCATGTCAATCCATGGAACAAAGTGATTAACTTGCAGAAAGGAAGTACTTCTTCCTGCCTATCCTGAATGCCCTGCATTGCAATCTGTTTCTTTCCTCTGGATCTCTCTGGGAGGGTGAGGGACAGAGTGTGCCTCTAGTAAGCGATCTGCTTTAATTATGCTGGCCTTAGAAGGCGTAGATTCTGAAATATTGTCAAAATGAAGTTACTTCCCTTCTTATTTTGAGGGAGGAAGGAGAGGAGGTAATTAGATTTTTTTAACCAAGCTACTGGGGATTGAGCCCAGGACCTCGTGCAGGCTAAGCACGCACTCTACCACTGAGCTATATCCTCCCACCACCTTACTTAATTTCTTTTTACCTTGATGGTATCAGTGATGAAACAGACTGAGTTTTCAGAGGAGCTTCAAGACCGTCCGCAGGCAGTAACTCCAACCTGGATGGGGGTGGCTGGGTGTTCAGGAATAGTTTTAGAAGTACGGTGTGTTTTTCAGAATTATTTGCAAGTTTGTCTTACCAAGAATAAAATCTTATTTAGCAGAAGGGGGATATGTGTTAAGCAAAGTGATGCAGCTGTGCAGCCAAATTATTATTTTATTTATTTAATTATTTTTTTTCTGCGAGCACTGGGGATTGAGTCCAGGACCTCATGCATGCTAAGCACGCACTCTACCCCTGAGCTATAACTCCCTCCCACCATTCCCCTTCTTCCTTAATACAGTTAATTATTCCATTCTCAGAAGATCAGTTTAGTCTGACAATAATCCATAGAAGTACACTGTTGTTACCCAGCATTGCAGACTTCTCACAGAGCTTGCAAATAGTATAAATGATAGATAAATACATAAAATTAATGCTGATGTTAATACCTGAGTGAAAGGACTGGTTCGAAATTTTCCTTTACTATGTAATAATCCTGAGTATGAGAGAATTACAGTAGTTTTAGATTATCCTTTAAACGCAGAAACCTTTTTTAACCCCTCCTGTAGCGTAATATACACTTATTAATGTTTACATATAAAAGATAGATTGAAATATATTTACAACTAAAAATGTTTGAGTCATTATAACAGCGTCCTTATAGGACTATGTTAAATGTCATTTCATTAAGGTTACATTTTGTTCTCCTACTGCTTGTGTTTAGCAATAATATAGCATGATTTCTTTGTTGTTGTTTTTGGGGGGGCAAAGGTAATGAAGTATTTATTTATTTGTAAGGGAGGTACTGGGGATTGAACCTAGGGCCTCGTGCATGCTAAGCATGTGCTCTACCACCGAGCTACACCTTCCTCCTATTTCTCGATTGGTATTTTTGTTGAACAGATTTCACTAATTTATGGTCGTTCTCCATACTTATTTCATTGTTTCTGGTATAGCTAAAGGTTTCTCTGCTGTGGTTTCCTCAATATCACCTATTTCTCTGTGGGTGGAGGTATGTATATATACTTCTAGCTTTGTGTAGTTTGAATATATATGTGTATATATTTCTAGCTATGTATATGTGAACATATATACATTCACATATTATATCTTACAAATTGTTTTGGAGATGAAGGGGATATAGCCATATGTATGTTACTAAATCAAAACAGACCTTTACAGATTTTTCACTCATGCTTAACTATTTAAATAGTTTCTAAAATACTCAGTACTAAATAAATGCTGAATGTGAATAAATTAGCAATAATAAGCACTTACACGTATATGTGGTAAGTCACTCATGGCATGGTTAGTCATATTATTGTAGATTTTTATTCCCTAGTGTTTTTTATGGAGGGGAACTTGATTAGTCATAAGTATCTGCATAGTTGACAACCCCGCACTCTCAATACTTCTCTAGATAATCCAGGACAAGTTGAAATCATTTCCTCTCCAGTTGGCAGTGTTCTTTCTCGGACATTTTAAATGTTCTCACCATTCCACCAAACATCCGAGGAGAGTATCGAATTCTTAAAGACTTAAGGGATACTTGTAGCCCAAGCTGCCGGGGGACAGCCGGTGTTCTATCATTTCCGTTCAAAATGGCTGGTTTAACAGTGTTGGAAAGGTCAGTATTTCCTTTAAAATGTGGTGTTCAGTTTAAAGACCCTGCAGTTCATTAAATAGCTCCCAAATTCAGAAATAAATGTATGCAAGACCATACCGAATGGTGTTTTCTGCAATCAAAGTGTTAAGGAAGGGAAAAGAAAAGGGTATTTCTACTTGCTGAATTATGACTATTGGGCAAAATGATAGCTTCTCCCAGGGTAACTGTGTTGTTTTGGTCACTGTCCTCTTTCCATGGCGATGGTCCGCAAGTGTCAGTGTGAGCTCCATCAGATTGTTTCACTTAGAGACCACCTTTGTGACTCAAAGGGGAGATAAGAGCTCACATTCTCCATTAGATGGGTAATGAAACTCTAATCAAATTGCAAGAGGCTTTCTATTATTGTCGATACTAAAGAGAAAATGTTCTTTTCACACAACCATCAGATGGTGAGGACAATCATTCCAGCAGAAAAGGCTCAAACAATAGAGAAAATTTGAGATTAGTCTCTCACATTGAAATGCTTATAAAATTCCTGCTTAGATGCCTAGAAGATAAATCTCAGTATTAAACCTGTCCAAGTACTTTAGATGACTTAGTGTCCAGTTCACTTACTTACGTGTTTAAATAAAAGAATCATCATGCCTGTCTCTACTGGATGTTTTGCATTAGTTGCCATGGTAATAAATGCAGTCCAAGACTTCTGCAGACAAGAAAAATAGAATTCTGCAAACACTTAGATATACTGGAATCAAAATCTGAACTAAGTATAAATATTGTTGATAAAATTTTGAGAATCCTTTAATTTGAATTTGATATTTGAAGGAAAACTCCATGCTAAAGTAATACACACTTCACATTTCCAGCATATACTTTTGTTCCAGATCATATGGAGTTATTATCAAAAACAAGTTGCCAGTGAAGGTGGCTAACTTATTTTCAAAGAGAAATGAGATTTTTAGAAATAACATAGCAATTGGGAAAATCAAGCAATGTAAGACATCATCAAGGTGCTCAAAAGTGTTATTTAAGAGTACATTTAAAGAAACAAAGAGTGAAGGGGGTGATGGCAGAAGATGCTGGACCAGGGAGACCCAGACCCTCCTTTCCCCAAGAGATGCTGACTCAACAGCAGTGCATTGACCAAGTCTTTTGGTGACAAACCAGTTAAGGGGCTCCTTCAAGCCACATGAGTGTGAAACCAGCCACATCAAACCCTGTAGGAAAATTCATGGCCTCACTGGCCATTGTGGCTCCCCTGGTGCAGCACACCACCATTGGGAGGTAACACCGAGTTTTGGCTTGTCCCCGGGAAGAGAAAGAGAAGACTTGACTGTGTTTTCACGTTCTGACTTTTCAGAGGAACTGGTTTCTGTCTTGCCTGAATCTAGGTACTAAAAAAGGCTTCAGGTTGGAGACCACTGAGAATAAAGGTGAAGGTTTGGACTAGCACACATTCACCACAGGCCTTCCCCTCCAGCTCAGTGTGGAAAAGTGGGGGGAAATGCCCAACTCCCACCTTCCCTTTAGGAAGATGGGGACAAGTGGCCTTATTGCTTTGGGTTTTGATGGGCTAGTTTCTGTCTGGTCCTGTCCCAGAGCCCTGATGGAACGTGGCACATGTTGGATGCCTAGGGCTGCTGAGAGCAGGAGTTGATGATTTGCTGCTTCTTTAGAAACCTGTGGTCCAGCATACAGAGGTCAGTACAGCTTGGTGGCCACTCTCCTGGGGGAGGAAGAAAAGAGCGGTGTGTGCATGCAATATTCTGGCCCTTTATGGGGTACCTCAGGGACTGGACTCTGTCCTCCCCAGCTCTACAAGCCTGGGGGCTGCTGAGAATGGAAGAGAGCTGCGTAGTTTATGCCAGCTCTAGAACCCACATCACCGCAGACAGACACCAAAGGGAGCAAGAGATCATTAGCTCCTGGGAAAAGATACTGGAAAGGGCCTTTAACTGGGAATTTACACACACCACTCCAAAAAAGATGTATCCACAGAAAATGTTTGAGAGGCTTTTAGAATATTAAACTAGGCTGACTGGGGAAGGTCTTTCCTTATATGAAGCCACTTCATAAAGACTGGGAGGGGTGGCTGTGTTTAAAAATGCTCAGACCCTAACCCACATTTATAAGGCACATGAAGAAAACAAAACAAAAAACAAACAAAAAGTGGCCTAAAGGAAAAAAAAAATCTCCAGAAACCAAACTAAAAAAGTGGAGGTATATGGATTACCTGACAGAGAACCCCAAATAACTGTTACAAAAATGTTCAAAGAGCTCAGCCAAGTGATGCATGAACAAATGAGAATATTAACAAAGAGAGAGAAAGGTAAAAAAGAGCCAAACAAATTTTAAAAATCAAGAATACAATGACTAATTTAAAAAAATCACTAGAGGGACTCAACATCAGATCTGATCAAGGAGAAGAAAGGATCAGCAAACTTAACACAAATATTTTGAAAGTATCCAGAGGACCAATAAGAAAAAAAAAAAAAAGAATGAAAAAAGGGGCTAAAAGGATACTGTCAAGAGGACCAAAATGACCATACACATTATGGGGGTTCCAGAAGGAGGAGAGAGAGAGAGAGAGCGATAGGAACAGAAAGCTTAAATAAGCTTAATGGTCAAAATTTTTCCCAATTTGGATGGGGCAAGGGGAATGGACATTCAGATTTACAAAACACAAAGAATCTTAAATAGGAGGAACTCAAAGAAGTGTACACTAAGAAGCATTATAATCAAATTGTCAGATGTCAAAGGCAGAATTTTGAAAGTAGCAAGAGAAATGTGCCTTGTCACATACACGTGGGCACCCAGAAGCCTTCTCAGCCAAAACCGTGTAGGTCAGAGGGAGTGAGAGGATGTAGTCAAAGAGCTGAAAGGAAAAAAGGACTGCCAGCCAACCAAGAATAATGTATCTGGCAAAACTCTCCCTCATATATTAAGGAGAAATAAAGACCGTCCCAGGTAAACAAAAGCTGAGGTCATCAACACTACACCTGCCTTGCAAGAAATGGCAAAATGGTAAAGGAAGCCCTTTATGTAGAGTAGAGGTTTTGTAAGCATATGAAATTAACTTGCTATAACCTTTATAACCTTAAAACAGACTTTTGTTAACTATAGGCTATTTTATGCAAGTTCCATGGTAACCACAAAGAAAACACCTATAGCAGTTACACAAAAAAAAATGAGAAAGTAATCAAAGCGTTATCACTACAAAAAATAAATCAATGAAATACAAAGGAAGACAGCAATAGAGGGAAACAGGAACAAAAAAACTACTACCAGACGGACAGAAAACAGTTAACAAAATGGTAATGTCAGTAAACTGCCTGTCAGTAGTTATTTTAAATGTAAATGAATTGAACAGCGCAGTCAAAACATATAGAGTGGCTGAACATAATACTCAGTGGTGAAAAGCTAGAAGCCTTCCTGCTAAACTCAAGAACAAGACAAGAATGCCCACTTTCCCTATTTCCATTCAACATAGTATTGGAAGTTCCAGCCACAGCGATCAGACAAGAAGAAGAAATAAAAGACATCCAAATTAGAAGAAGTAAAACTCACTGTTTGCAGACTCCAAGAAGAGAACATAGGCAAACATTTTCGGACATAAATTATAGCAGTATTTTCTTAGATCTATCTCCCAAGGCAAAAGAAATAAAAGCAAAAAATAAACAAAAGGGACCTAATCAAACCTAAAAGCTTTTGCATAGCAAAGGAAACCATAAACAAAATGAAAAGATAACCTATGGAATGAGAGAAAATATTTGCAAATGATGTTGCTGACAAGAGATTAATATCCAAAATATGCAAATAACTCATGCAACTCAGTATGAAAAAATAAGTGATTTTTAAGGTCCATTCCAGTGATAATCCTTTGAAAACTTTAAGCTTTTAAGAATTTTTTTTAGTTATATTCTTCCATAGATACCAATTTCAATTTTTAAGAAGCTGAGAAATTGCTAGAAATATAGTTTAATGTGTATCTTTTTAATATAATTAGAGCATTTGTTTTATTTAAAATGAGAGATTAATCATATAGAAAAATCCTCATAAAATCAAACAAATCAAAGAACACCTCTGTGTAATACTTTATTAACTGTAATCATTTAAAAATAGCTAATCATTGCATTTTAATAAAAAAGAGACAAACATACTGTGAGACTTCATATATACTGTTCATAATTATTTCATACAGCTGATGATAGGAACCATTGTCTTATTCATGACTTCATGGTACTGACAACCTGAATATAATTTTTCTTCTATTTTGAATCCAAGAAGTTATAGTGTTAAACATCAAATTTTAATAAAACTAGGTGAGCAAAGGAATGCCTAATAAAATACTTGTACTGACTTCATTCAAGTGTTTCCTATAATTTTTTTATATGAAATAAATGGTATCGGTTTTGATTGTATAAAGGAAAAATCAATATTTGTTTTCACGTCCTTTTTCATCAGAAATTAACACATTATAAACTGACTATATTTCAGTGAAGAAAAATAATAAAAACTTTTAAAAATAAAAACATTAAAATATATAGGAGTAAAAACATGTTTTTTAGCTAAATGATGAGATGAGTATGAAGTATGAAGTTGATAGAATTAAATTCTGAAAGTATTTATTGGTACGGCACAACGTCTCAATTTACCCTTCCCATTTGCTGTGGAGGACCATTTCTGTAGCTGCAGGGTTTTTTCCATCAGGGAAAATAATGAGGGTCTTCTTAAATTTAAAGAAAAACTTAAATAGTCTTTTACTTTCATCCAAATGATGAGATAAACTTTTATTAGCAAAACTGATTTAAAAAGACTCAGAGAGGTCTAGGGATTTTATCACACATACTAATTACACATGAAATATTGAACACTTTCAAGATTTTCTGCATTTTTTTCCTTTCATTTTTTGTGTGGTTATTGTTGTTGACAAGTGAAGTGAAAAAGTAGCATCAAAACTATGAAATAAGAGCCAAGTTTCAAAGAATTTTTGTGTTCTTTTTCATTGGATTGTTTTTATTTATGTGTTGCAACATGGTCTCAGCTTATACCTTCAAAAATGAATTTACATAATGGAACATCAAGACAATGTTTTCTTGGCGTGTATGGGACACGTCTTGACTTGTGTGGGACTACCACCTACTGAAGTCTCATGTTAGTGTTAGCAGTTAAAGACTCTGAAATGAGGACAAGATGAATTTATGCCTTAAGTATTTTACTCTTTTGTAAGTAACCTAAATCAAATACTATTTAAGGATGTTGAAGAGATAAATAATGTTCTACTTCGAACTTTTCATTACTGGAAGTGTTTTATCTTGGGGAAATCGCATTACACAAAACCCGTTCCGGTACTGGACAAATGTGGAAACAGATTTAGCTTTTATATTTGCCAGCGTAATGTATTCTTCAGGTTTTTAACTATACCAGTCAGAGGAGTACCTGTGCCATTTCCTGTAGAGCTAGGATCTCCGTCTGGACCTTTAACATCTCTTTCCAATGATCAAAGAATGTCGCTCTACAATTTATACCCCCAGTAATGTCTTAGCCTTTCCATCTGCACAGGCTGCTTCTCCCAGCCTTCAATCCATGCTTAGATGTGCCGAAATTCTGCAAAGTCCTTCTTGGGACCACGCTCTCCTTTATCTTCAATTTTTCTTCTTCCTTTCCTTTAGCTGATAAATTTGTAAATGTATATATCTGTTTCCTTAGAGCCTCCTTTTCCCATTCTCACCACTTTCTCCCTCATTCTTTCAGCTCTGATTTCCTTTAGAACTTTGACAATTGCCTTCCTAAAAGAGTCACTTAATGCCATTCTGGGAAATTGAAATGCTTTTTGTGTGTGTTTTCATGCTTTGTAAAAACTGTACTATGTTTGAGACCACCGTGTAGATTCTTTTGTTACTTTTTCCTCCCTTAGTTTATGAAGTCCCAACGTTTTCTCGTATTTTCTCTTATTTTTCTAACCATTCTGTTCTTTCCTTCACAGACTTCTCTCCAGAACTGTGTACTAAGGTCACATGCTTCTCCCCTTCTCCAACTTGCTTTGTCATAGTTTCACAAACATAATTTTACAAACTTTTATGTTTAAATACTAGTCACATTTATTGTATACACAGTAAAGCAAACTATTGAAAGATGAAGCTTTCAAAGTCAATATTATTTTCCTTTATTCAGAGAGATATTGGGATGTGAAGACTTCTAATAATGCATGATACAGAAGGTGACAGGGAATACTCAGTTCAGCATATTAAGATTTCTTTGGTTCATTTTGACTACTGTGTGGTTTATGTTGGGGATTAGATCTCAGTGGAAGATGGACAACAGATGCGGTCTACCTGGCGGGGGTGGCTGGGAATTTTAGCACGAAACATTTAAATTCCAGTGGACACTAGTGGATTTTTAAAGTCTTGATCTCAAGTAAATGCCTGTAACTCAGAAACACAGACAAATTTGTGAGGGACTGCAGATTTGCAAACAGCAAGAATAACAGAATGAGACTTCTGTGGCATTCTTTTCCTGACCAAAGTCCTGGTTTCCGGGGACGGTTTGAATTTCTGCCAACATCTCTAATGAAGTGATGGGCCAGGCTGTGAGTTCCACAAGGCTAGACTCAGGCAAAAGGGTGAAATCCTAAAAGGAAAGATGATTCTCTTTTATATTTAATACAATTTTTTACAGAATGTCAACCATGTGGACCAGAAAATATAGGTTAGTAATTGACATGCGACTCTTCTGTCTTCACATTTAAGAGGCTCTAGGTCAAGGTTTTCCACCCCCAGGTAGAATTACCTTCTTAGTTGTTATACTGCCTCAGACATGGTAATTTTCCTAGAAACAAAGGAGGTTTTCATGAAAAGTATCTCTATTCACGTTTCAAGTGAGAACGAGACATAAAGATTCTCACAACAGGGAGCGTGGCTCTAACGCTTTGCAAATTTACCCCCTGGTCTGAAGTCACATCGGCCACTTGGGCATCTCTGTTTGGAACCTTCGGACATCGTTTGTATTTGGAAATCATTTAGAACCCCCTTTCTAGGAAAAAAATATTCTGCTGACATTGTGAGAAGGTATTTTGGGGATTTTATTAGAAGTTAACGGGTCTGTAAGTTTTATTTTTTGTTTTTTTTTTTTTGACAGTGAACTGTGCTAAGAGCTAATAGAGTAAGCGGTGAGGAAAGTCTGCAAAGCACCACCTATGTTTTCTACAATTCTTGGATAAATGTGTGTGTTTCATAAGGGTAATAGCCATTTCCTTTATGAAGTCACTTTTTCCTAACAGGAAGAAGGCTTATTTAGCTGGTAGAAAAAAATCAATGCCTGTGTTAATGTATATGAGGAAGAAATAAAACTCAATCAAAATGACTGTTGGCTTGTTTCACAGAAAAGGAAGCCATCTTTTTCTTTGATATAATTCTGTCAGATGTGTTTAGTTTATACAGAACTTTTCCCCAACAGTCCTAGACAATGGGCATATTTTCTAAGTAAACAATAAAATTATTTTCTGTGAACTGTTAGTCAAATTGCTATCAAACCATGGAAAGGAATTGGATAGCCATGTTAGGAGCTTTGACTCTGTAAGAAACACAGGGTAATCAGGGTCGTCCTGACCAAGCTATCACTTATCTCCTTCTAACAAGGCATCCTTTACCTCTTCATCAGGATGTGATGGCAGAAGCCATCCTGAGGAAATTTGCTTCTCCATATCACACCTCCTGAAACAGTGCTTTCCTTGACTTAATACGTAAACTTAGAAAGTACAGTGTTCCTTGGCTTAGCAGTGATCGACACTGAGATTTGTGGGGAGCTGGAAAGGGGAATCGCGAGGATCTCTGAGAAAGACTTCCAACTTTTACGTAAGGCCATCTTGGAAATGGAGGTTGGAAACCTTCGTTTTCCTTCTCCATCGCATCGTTCTCTTCTCTTGGGCACAGAGTTTAGACCAGTATTGTGAATGACAGGACAGTGTGGGGTTTGCTTAAAAAGTCAGTGTGGTTTCCCTGTGTGCCCTCTTTTGTGCTGAAATACGCTACCATTTAGACATTGCTTACGAGGGTCGTGATCACCATCGCCTGGCGCTGAGTGTGGAAGTGCACACGGAGGGCCTAACCTAGTCCATTGGATCAGTATTTGACTTGCATTCTTCAGACAGTTGCTTACATTTTCTGGATGCTTTTGACGTAGAGTAATGTCTGTAACATGAATTGCTGAAATACAGAATTTTAATGGGAAGTGCTATTTCTATGCTTTACCTTAGTTGACAACATGGGACTTTATTAACCTGGAAAAAAAAATGGAGATTTTAGTCTTTTGTAAATATATTCTAAGAAATGATTGGTCAGGAGGCTGGAGTGGTTAGGAAGCCGTGGTGTGCTTTTAGTGTACCAGACAGCCCATTAACTTATAAATTAGGCCAAACTAAGCATCGTCATGTAAACTGTCTTGGCAATAAAAATAGCTGTAATTTATCATTCAGGCTCTTGGATGGAAGCCTTGGGGAGAGCTTCACTTTGCCTTTGGATTGCTTTCCTGCTGGTTACTTTTTTGATTGCTGTGGTTTTGGAGAAGAACAGAGTTTCTGGGCATCACCTATTTAGCCATTAGTTCAGACTAGCAACTTGTGTGATGTTGTCAGTAGAAATTAAACACCGATCCCTTGAACTGTCTCTCAGTAAAAAAATGTAGTTAGATTTTTTTCCTCTTCTGTTTTGAAGGCAGCCAGAAAGTTTAAATCAATAAATTTCAGGTCCTAATGAATGATAGTTTCCCACATAACAGCATTGTTCTGTTCATGAATTACCTTATTTGCACAGCTTTGGGCAAATTTGTTCATACAAATATTCTTCAACAGATATGGTTACGAATGTATTTCGTTAACTTTGTTAAAGAAGTAAACAGTAAACTAACACCTGGGAGACAAATGAATTAACCCATTGAGGGGAAAACGTACATCTTTCAAAACTTCTGACGTATGAAAAGAATTACTTTCAGCTTTATGCAAATCAGCAATGTGTATTTTAAGATTTTAGATGATTTATAGGTTTTATTAATCCACAAATATATCATAAAATCCTGCCCAGTTAAAAAAGTGCCATCCTATAATATACGTGAAGCCTGATTATTAAAAGTAACTGATTTAACTCCATAAAACTTCATACCATGTATGTCTAGATCAACATATCAGCGCTTGCATATCTTCCAGATGACTCAAAACCACAAAGACAGGGAGGGAAGAGGTAATTCATTGAAAACCCTACATAGCTATGTGCATTTTTTCCCCTAGATTTCACATAAAAACCTTTACTCCTTAGAAGTAATAATCTATTCATACATTGAGAAATATCTTTAAACTAACTGGAAAGCATTTATGAATGAAACAGGAAGTTTCGCTTCACTTAGTGAAATTATCTTTGACAGGGTTCAAGTCATTCATTTATTTATTATTGTTTTTAATGGAGGTTCTGGGGATTGAACCCAGGACCTCATGCATACCAAGCACT